>NC_133578.1:53217096-55617096 GCF_964106895.1 Numenius arquata
TGTTAGAACACGTTAATTAAGGCGATACAAAGCACTTAGTGTAGACAAGAGCCGTCATGTTTGGCAGCTGGGTTACCTTGGGTCAGCAACAACAAAAAATGTTAAACATAGTAGTCTTTGTTTATATTGACTGTTACATTTAGCATTATGTGTTAATCAATTAACATAATGTGTTTTTCCAGCGTAGGCAAGCCTTAGGAAGGCTTGGGTTGTATTTGAGATACAGACTGGTAATGAAGTTAAAAGGCCAGTGTTTATATTTTTTAAAGTCCCCTGAGAAGTAATTAAAGGGATAGAAGCGCTTCTCTCTCTGTAGTGTTGCTCTCAATTCCTTTCCTCTTCAATGCACTTATCTTCTTTAATTCCCTGTCATCTCAAAATGGTGGAAACAATGGACTGGCTTGTTCTTGCCTCCAAATCGCATCGCTGTCAGTGGCAGAGGGGCAGACCTGGAAGCTACCCCTCTTCTCAACCTGGCAACCAGCGCGCTTTTGTTCCAGAGCTGACAAGTACTGGGGCATACAAATGGTTATAAATGGAATAAATTACAAGTGTGGACTTAAATACCTGGTGACCGAGAGCCCAAGTATTTCATCCCGCACTCACTGAGGTCAATGACAAATTTTCTGGTGATTGGAATGGAGCAGGCTGTGGCCTTAGACACTTTATCCAAAGTCTTTCAAATCAATTAGCCTCCCTATTGATTCTAATGGTTGTCAGATCAGGCTCTCAGACAGCAAAAGAAATACAGTCACTTTGGTATGGGGCTTGCTGGACACAAAAGCTGGCTCGGGGACTGGCCTCCCCTTGAGGAATTTGACTCTTGTATTTGTATTACATAAAAAAAAAAATTCTGGAGAGATCTCTGGACAACGGGAAACGTTCACGTTTCCAATAACGCGTGCCCTTGCATGACTCTGAGTTGCTGGTAGGAGTTTGCAGAGAGCCCGTTGTACTTTCTTGTGTGCTCAGTGGCAGCTTAATGGCACGGCCATTGCTGTGCCTGCAAAAATCTCCCCGTGCCTCCAGAGCGCCCTGTGTGTCACGGGAACAGCCATCAACCGGGCAGCGGTCCCCTCCTGTTTGAACTGTATTGATTTTTCAAGATCCTACGCATTAGTGCAAGGCATGACCTACTGTCCGGCTTCCCTCCGCCATGAAACACAGCAGGCACAACGTATGTCTAACCGTGGAGTACGGAAACACTCACCTTCCCACCACAGGGCCCGTGAGTTACAATGAGCGCACTGAGTCTATAACAAAGTGCTGCCGTGTCTCGTGCCTCTTGGAGAGGCCCTGCTCCACCACCGTGCCCTCCTGAATGGGAGGTGAGAACGCAGATCCACCATCTCCACATGAGAAACATCAAGTAGCAGGAGGGAGAACGACGCCAAATAGAGCCTGCACAGGCTAAAGAAACAATCTCACTCTAAACTTTGGAGAAGATATATCCTCCAGACAAAGATAAATTTAAAAACCTTTCCAAAAAATGCGTAATAAACCATTTGATATCACTCCGAGTGGGTTGCGGGAACAAATCCATCATTCCCATGCAGCATGAGCCCGGCGTATCCGTACAGGAACCTCCACTCCCCTCACCTTTGTTGAAATGTGGGTCATTGGTTTAAGGGCAGCGCAGCACAGCTACCAAAACCACAGTTTCAGTTTAAGGTTCAGTTAAAAACTGATGCCCCGAACCTAATGGTGATTAAGACCAAGTCCAATGCCTTTTGCCCCGTGGAAGACAGCTTCCATCTGGCTGTGGCAGAAAGTCCTGTGCTGTATGGGAAGAGAGTCTGTGTGACTGCGAGATCACCGCTGCCGGGTAGGTCTTGGTCTGTCCTGCTGAATGCAATATGCAGAAATAGTGGGGGGGTTATCATTTAAAAAATATCTCAATTTTATGATTAACCACAGTGGAATACAGTTGTGGGTTTTTTTCCTACGGAGGAGATACTATGCAGTTCAAAGAGTCTAAGCTTTTCCATCCAAATTTAGGCACAAACACTTCAAACCTGTTGTTTAAAGCACAAGCCGTCTGAACAGATCCAAGCTTTAAAAAGCACAGTCTGACATTTCTGTCCTTGCGCAAATGTCAATCCCTTTTTTGCAGTGGACTTCTAGATTTAAACATCAATTTCAAGGAAAATGAGGACTTCCTTTTCTGCTCTTCCTCCTCTGACTTCAGTTAGTGCAAAAATTTCTGACACACTGGCTTAAAGATACGAGCTTGATCGTTCCTGCTGTAAGTCACAAGTTTCTAACACTATTTTCCCAAGCAGCAAGTTAAAATTTTGAGTAAGAGCAGGCCTTTCCAGACTTTTATGCAAAACAGGTGTTAGAGACCTGTTTCTGTATTTCTAGAGCATGAACTCAGCAAATTCAAGAGTCCAATTTTGACGTGACTAGGAGCCTCATGATTTGGCTGAGTGAGATCCAAGGAGACAGAAATTACTGGATATGATCCTCCAAACCAGACTGAAAAAGCTGAGGGATTCAGTTTTCTGTGGAAGAGCTATTATCTTAAAACATTAAACCTGTCATCCTTTTCAGAAAAGGGTCCTTGGTTAGAAAAAAACCTCTTTTTTTCCTTAGAAACTGTCAAAATGCAATCCCTGCTTTTCATATTGTTTGAGAGCAAAACCAGGTATAATTCTGTCTCCAAATTGCCATTGGCAGGAAGCCATTGTAAATCATAGCCAGATTAAAGAAATAACGGTAAGCTTTAGCCACACATTGAGATTTTTTTCCTCGACCCCATCAAAATAAAAATCCCCTCAGAAGTCAGTATAGATTTCCATGGTCTGAATAACTCTGCTTTTTTCTAGAGCACCTTCGGTGACAGCATTTGGATCGTCAGCTCGGGCTGGAGCGTGTCGGGCGCCTCAGCAGGTAGTGCCGCACTGCGGTGCCAGCCAGAGGCAGATGCATCTGCTTGTGTCGATACGTGAACGATTGTTCTCCTGAGCCCAGAGGCATTCATCAAACATTTTTCCATTGGGATTGTCTGTCTCCTTTCATATTTGTCTCTGGGACTAGAAAAAGGCCGGCATGGCTTCGCTGCTCTTGCCTGAACCCGTCCTCTCCTTCAAGTAGTCGGTAATAAAAGCCCCTATTGTACCCCTGGGTGGGAGCAGGAATCGTGCTGCCTGGCTGTCTTCCTCTGTGTCCTGCCATCAGAGAGGCTTTCCAGAAGCACATCTCCCGCCTAAGACAGTCAACTAAAGGGCTCTTATCACCCAAAGGAGAAATGACCCCTGAATTTTTCACTTTAGCATTTGACGTGCATTTGTTACGTTGATGACATTCCTACACGCTCCCGATGTTTGATGGGTTATTACCATGGTTATTAATGCTTCACTGTTTTTGTTCTTTATTTCAGTGGTGACCTTAGGATGATGGGCATCCCACAGCCCATCAAGGCAAGTGTGCTTGATCAACGCTGGAGAAAGCTGCTGCCATTTCACATCAGTAAAAAGTTGTTCTTAAGCACCTACTACAGGTTGAGTTTAGGAGGAATTCACCTCTGTGCCATAATTTATTTTCCTGTGCTGGATTTATCTTTGTAATGATCGTAATGTAATGCTCATTGAGAGGATAAGTAGGTTTCTCTGTCTGTAGCGTATCTGTGCCATAAATCATGTGGGAATGACAGAGAGTGCAAGAGAGTTTCCTCCTTAAATTGCCAGCTGGAAGCGTGTTTTGCTGTGTGGCTAGCCATGCTTAAAGCCCTTCCTTGAATTTTTCTGCACAACCGCAGAGTCAGCAGACACACACTGTTCACATCTCTGAGGCATTTTTAGTCTCACCAGCGATTCATTTGTTTCCTTTCGGCTCTCCCACTGATTCATGCGCTTCCTAAAATAGTGAGCACTATCTTTGTTCTGTTGTGATGAGTTACAAAAGAATTAGCAACATCAGTTTAGCACCAAGTAACATGAATCACATCATATATTTGGATGTGCTTGGATTTCAACTCTAAGACTCCATCCAGTCGCAAATTGCCATTATTTTTGAAAGATCTCTTAGTCTTTGCAGGGTACAAAGCCACACACCATGATTCCGAGTTGTTATTCTATTCAGCCATGGGTGTTTCTTGCAAATACTGGGCCCAACATTTCTCAGCATAGCTCAGACCGGTCCCAATGGGTAAAAAGATAAAGGCCAAATACTTCTGAGAGAAGACCAAATAATGTCTATTGCAATGGAGCCCGAGGTGATCACGGTAGATAACAAAGAGGTGACTTTTCCTGTTCCCAGGTCTCGGGCACTGCATTGGTAACAGAGACAATCAATCATAGAATCATAGAATGGTTTGGGCTGGAAGGGACCTTAGATCAATCATAGAATCATAGAATGGTTTGGGCTGGAAGGGACCTTAGATCAATCATAGAATCATAGAATGGTTTGGGTTGGAAGGGACCTTAGAGATCATCGAGTTCCAACCCCCCTGCCATGGGCAGGGACACCTCCCACTAGAGCAGGTTGCTCAGAGCCCCATCCAGCCTGGCCTTGAACACTTCTAGGGATGGGGCATCCACAGCTTCTCTGGGCAGTGATACTTCGTGATACTTCAGTACACAGTCCTTTGCTCGCATGTTCAAAGTTAATTTTAGCATCGCATATAAACAAGCATATACATGTGTGTCTGTGTATTTCATAAATATTTATACAGCATATATGTATATATATGTATATGTAGTTTTCACACGGAGGAACTGACTTGAGATCCCAAGGACTTATTGACAGGTTCCCTTTCCTGCTTAGGCCGGACCCGACGAGCGCCAGCGCTCTGTGCCAGCCGAGCTCTGCTGAGTGAGTAACAAGCGTGGGAGGTCTCGTCTGCCGGGCTGAGCATTTCACAGAAGCCAGGTGCAGGAGTCACGGCTGCATACTGAAACGCCGCAACGCCGAATCTGGTATTACAGTCATCTGAAGAGCTCTTTTCAGATAGCATTTTAAAACTGGCTCTGCACAATAACAAATTAATGAGGTCTCAGTCTCTGCAAGATCTGTGCTAATGAAGCCCCCAGGCAAGAGACGGATCCTGCCACATGCCCTTCCAGTCTGGAAAAGTCCGCGTTCACAGCAACGTACAGCTTCCCTGCATAACAATGTGACTCCCCAGAGGACAGCGATGATTTTAGCAAAACTTGACAGCCAGATCATCTCGTCCAGCCATCACAGCGAGAGACCTGTAGTTCCAGCTTTAGTTGTCAACCTGTTGCGTGGCTTTGGGCAGCCTACGTAGCTCTGCCTAAGTTCCTCATAGGTAGGATGTGGTCAGGTAGTTGGGCACTCCACCGGGATGATGCAAGAGAGCTGTTTGCACTTAACCCTTTTTACTACAGGCTGTCTAAGAACTTTTTGAATAGTTCTAAGTTGTTGGAAAGGTTCTTGGGTACGATGAAGGAGAGCTGCTCCTGGGGTATTATTCCAGCTGATGGTTCAGCTGGTGTGAGGTCCAAACCCCAGCTAAAGTAAGTTACTACGCTTTGATTCTTAAACATATAAGCCAAACCAGCACTTTTTGGCTCTGAGTCACAGTGTGACAGAATGGGACAACTTGACAGTGATGCCCCCAGTCTCCAAGCACCTGGTATCCCCCAGGGCTCGACCCCGACACCTGATGCGCCAAGAGCCATTTGTCTTGCCTGTGCCAGTGCTTCAAAACATGTTGCCTGATGTATTTGAAAGATACATCTTTCATCCTGCTGTGGTGAAAGTGCTCAAGTATTAGAAATGTTTTTTATAAAAGAATTCCTGGCAGAAGCAGGGCCTCAGAGTGTCTTCCAGGGTTTCTGGAAAAACATCATGACTGGTTGTGACAGAGTGAGGAATGTGTTGTGAGAAAACAGGCAGTTCAAGAGCTAAATATAAGACGCTGAAGTTGAAAGAACTCTTTTTCTCTGTTCCTGAATTTTAGATGTATTATCACTCAAATGTCAGTGCTTGAATAATTAAGGCGGTGTAATGAGACGTAATTGCCAGAGCTGCAAGGACAGTAAACATAACTGCGCTATTATCAGGACAAGCTGAGCTTCCAATGGTGCAACAGGTCAAACAGCTCTAATCATGCCAGCCTTCCTGCCATGGGGCAAGTGAAGGGCCCACGTGCAGCATGAACGTACTGTACCTGGGCTCGGGAACTATAATTAGAGCAAAGCTGAAGGTTTATAGATCCCAGGCACAAAACAGCCTGATAAAGCTTAAAAAAAAAGGTGAAAGTAAGTTGGAAGAAACACAAGTTTACCGTTCAACAGAGCAATGTCACACTAATTAATGACATAGCTGGGATTGTTAGTGAAAAAAAATAAGATGCTATTTAAGAATAGGAAATCCAAGATTTTTGGTCTGGTCAAGGATAATCCGCTGCAAAAACACAGTCTGAGGAGCAAATGAGTAGGCAGCAGCCCTGCAGAAGTATTCTGGAGGTTGCATACTCTTTCAAAAAAAGCAAACTATGTACTGAGAGGTACAAATATAAATAGAGGCTATAAAATACATGAAATAATTCTTCCACTTTTCTCAGTATTGGCAAAGCTCAGCTGGAGCTCAGTGAGCCTGGCTTGGGGCACCATGCTTGGGAGAGATAAAACACTCATCAGGCTACAGAGGAGAGCAACATGTACGATGAGAACTCTAGAAAAACACAACTTACATGGGAAGATTGGAGAAACAGAGCGTACTGGCTCTAGTGAAGAGAAACCTGACAGAAATATGAGAGCAGTCTTCAAAAATAAAGATATTGCAGATTAATAAGACATTCCATTGAAGCAGAAATAGACTTTGGTTAGACATTAGGAAAAACTTTCTAAAAATAAGGCTAGTGATGCATTAAGCTAGATTGCCTGGGGATTGTACATCTTTATTAAAAAGAGATGAGATAAAACTCAGTCAGGGATGACAGAGATAAAAGTTATCCATCTATAGAGAGTGGGATGGTATAGATGGCTTCTTGAGATCCCTTTTTATCTGTATTTTTCATGATCATCCAAAAGATAAGTGCTTGTTTTTTTTTCAGGCTTGCTTGTTTATTCATGCTATTCACTTGCTTCTTCACCTTGGCAATGGAAATCCCATTATTCAGTCCCAGTCAGCACTGACTTCAGGTTTTTCTTCTACTCCGTAACAACACAATGTGACTCCTCAAGTTGCAAAGACATCAAGACAAAGCTTAAAATGGAGTTAGTTAAAATAATAACTTTGAAACGACAATCATACCAGTCAAATACTTACCATTGGCTTCAAATCAAAAGATTTCATGAAAACAAGTCCTAAGTCATGAGTCTCAGGTAATACACGTGGTCCCTTTGACACTTCAAAGAGACCATGCTGCTTGGATGAAACGTGCGCGTTTACCAGGACAGGCAAGATGTAGTCAGGAACAAATCCATTTGGATCCACTCCACAAAGCAGCTGTTCCCACTCTGGTGCGCTGCAGGGGACGCAGGAGACCTGTTACCATTCCACCACGCTGCCGGTGCCCATCAACACTTGCAGACATATCCGTACCCACTGCCAACAACAGGGAGCTACTTGGAGTCCCTCTAACAGCAGGGAGGTGGCAGGTGGGTTTAAAGTCTGCCCACGGTGCTCTCACTGGATGACTGGGCCCATCAGCAGGATAAACCTGAGACAAGCTCAGCAATTTCTTTAGTCTGGAGAAGAGAAGGCTGAGGGGAGACCTTATTAATGCCTATAAGTATCTCAAGGGTGGGTTGAAGGAGGAGGGAGCCAGACTCTCTTCAGTGGTTCCCAGTGACAGGACGAGGGGCAACGGGCACAAGTTGGAACATAAGAGGTTCCAGTCGAATAGGAGAAGAAACTTCTTTACGGTGAGGGTGACAGAGCCCTGAAACAGGCTGCCCAGGGAGGTTGTGGAGTCCCCTTCTCTGGAGATTTTCAAGACCCGCCTGGATGCAGTCCTGAGTAGCATTCTCTAAGCAATCCTGCTTCAGCAGGGGAGTTGGACTAGATGATCTATATGGTCCCTTCCAACTCTAAAAAAAATTCAGTGAAATTCAGTGAATTTAGGCCTCCTCCTGCTTCCATGGATGCCTTTGGTGTTTTTCTTCCTCCAGTGTTCCTATTGTGGCAGAATCAAAGCCTTGAGCAGCTAACCTGACTGCCTTTATCCTGGGAGATTTGGGCAACATTTTACTATGTTTCTGTCTCCATGTAATTTTGGTTATTACCAAGAGAATTTTAGCTCGCCTTCAAATTATCTCAACTCCATTACAGTGATCCTTGTTGCAACACGCTAAGGCACTTGGCTCCTGAGCAAGTGCCTTATAAAAAGGATAAAATGCTTCTACCTACTATGATTAATATTATTTTGCTAAATATGGAGGGCACTTTGGCTGCCCTCCCCCCAGGTTGCTACAGCAACACACATCTGTAAAGGGTCATTCTTCTAATTGTGTCAATTAGGCTTATATAAGAGTATTTCAGTGATCCAAATGCCGTGGAAAGCACGGTCTGAGGTCTGGCTGAAGATGAACCTCATGCTCCAAACGCTAACGATGTTATTTTAAACTTCCTTCTGGTGTAATTGCGTTAGTCATGGCGGGCAGGAAGCAGCGCAGCGGCTCGCTGAGCTGGGCAGGTTTGCTTGCTTCTCCCATGGAAAGGAGCACAACAGGCGGCTTCTGAAATGCATCTCTGGGACAGAGGAAACAAAAAGCGAGCTTGCACTTTGTTTGCTGTACATTATTTTACAATCAAGACAAAGGAAATTAGAATGCAAAACCCAGCACGTAATGATGCCAGAGTAACGATTAATACTTTGCAGCTAAATGGTGCCAGATTAATGACTAATACTTTACAGCTAGCTATACATTGCTTTTCAAATAAAGCCAATCTGTGAAATACATACAGATGTACAAGTCAACAACAGTGAAAGAGCTGCAAACTTCTGATTGACACCTTTGACTGGAACAATCTGAAAGCTGCAGGGCCATATGGAAACTTTCCAGACAACAGCAGTGCCTTTCTCATGCGAGAAAACTGTGCCTCTTTCCACACAATAAAATTAAATGAAGAAGTGTGCACTAACTAGCTGCTTATTTTATTAGCTCTATCCTCCAAGGGTGTTTTTGCAACCCAGGTCATTATGTGTGAATAGCAAACACTTTCTGAAAACTCGGTCTACTTGAGAGGGTTGTCATTAAAATATTAGCAGAAGACACCGACTTGCTGTTACATGACATTACAGCACCACACTTGCCATGTTTCGCCGGTGCTGTGACTCACCACAGGAGTTTGCTGGAGACCAGCTACTGAAATGCCATCCAATTGCAATAATTGCTGGCTGAAACTTCCCGAAACAAAGAAAACGGTATCTTTAAAGTGAGACAACTATGTCTAATTACAGCCTATGATAGTCACATAATAATATAACTGTCCAAACATAACAGTATGATTGTTCAAATATGTAACTCCATTCATCCAAAAGAAATTTAGAAGTTTCAAAAATGAACATGCTAAGTCTTCCCAAATTCTCCTCCTGTGTTGCAATGGAATTACGGATCGGGCTGGAATATCACTTTTTTTGTATAATATGGAATGCTAGTCTTTTCACACAATGTTTTCAGATTATAGGAAAGCATAAAAATGGCACTTTGAATAAAAGTTTCTCCTTGTTTTATTTTGAATGCAGCTACTGGGGAGCCACAAAGTAACTCACAGTTTTGTGTGAGTAACTCACAGCTGTGTATGTGTATAAGATTGACCTTGAAATGTTTTTATGTTAAAAGATGATGATGGTCTATATAGGATAAAAGGCGAGGAAAGGACCCTCTACACTCACAGGTGCCATATCCCAATGCCAGCTACATTTATTAACTTGCTAACTGTAGGCTAAAATAAGAATCGCCACACTCGGAGTAACTTATTTTATCTTTGCATCAGGCTGCCTAGCACTGAAGTCTTTGATTAGGAATAAGAATGTGGAGCTGAATGCTCAGTATGTGAAATTACAACACCGAAATGCACTGGCTTCCCTTTGTCAGAGAGGGGGTGGGGAGGAGGCAACGTGGGGGAAGGAGGCGACCAGAGAAGTTCCCCAGCTTAGCATTTCCAGTGCAAGCATTGACCTACATTGACCTCCCTCCCAGAACTGAAGCTTTGCCATACTGATGCAGAAAGGATTACTTCCCCATGGTTCTTAGTCGTCAATCTTCCAACCTAAAGCTCCTTTCTCCTTAAGGTTCTCAATAATTCTTCTGTTTCAGCAACTAGAGAATCGCCATAAATCACCTTTCTACATCAGCACTTTTTCCCCTTCTGTGCTCTCTAAGAGTTTTTTGTCATTGATCTCATCTGCCCTGCAATTCTTTTCACTATTTTAGCTGCATTTAATTAGCACGACCATTTATAATGCTCAGAACTGAACTCTGGACTGTTTGTGGATTTGAAAACAGTTGGTTTTTAAAAGGTGTTTTAGAAATGCCTTGAGATCCCACATCACCAGAAAAATGGGGGGCAGTAGCTAGGCATCTAATTTTTCCAGCAACTGCTGTACTTTACTTATTATTATGGTTGGCTGATAAGGGGCACTTTTGGGGGAGGATGTTTCTACCTACTACTGCAGATTTCAGTATTACAAATCCCATGTATGTTTGTGCCCTGAAGTCCTCTGAGAAGATCCTCCCAGTTCCTGCCCAAGTGTGTCCCCCTCTCTTAGGCACCCTGGTTCTGGCAAATTGCTTTGGCCAAGCAGAGTTGGGAGAGATTCTCTTTGAGGAGTAGCAACCCCATCTGTAAACCAACAAGGATGCTAACTCCTGAATGATGTGATGTCTCCCTACTTGTGATGGCTCTGCTCTGCTGATGGATGAGCTTCCTCATGTGCTCAGAGCCAGGGGATGGAAAGAAAAAGAAACCCAAACCCTTGAAAATAAATTTATAATTGTTCCCTGCCTACACGGACATTTTACTATCTGATCACTTCCCTGAAGCACTTCATAAGTTACTGCAGATACTTTGGTGTCCACAACCAAAATGTCAGCTTCCTTGGATCCTCTGCAGGCTTCTGCAGTACTTTCAAGTTCTGCTACATTGTCCATACTCTGTCCAAGGATACTCAAGTGCTTTCTGTCGATCCAGTGAGGACTGGTACCATCATTTACATTTTCCACAGCCACAGAATAACAGAATCAGTGGATTCTGTTCAGAGGCTGGAAGGTGCCTCTGGAGACCATCTACTCCACCCTTCCTGCTCAAAGCAGAGCTAACTAGAGCTATTTTCTACCCAGTGTTTGGGCTTCCTTTTGTCATGTCAGGGGAACAGATGCAGACACGAATGCTCATGTGGATGGCCGAAAGAGCAGGATCCTGATGTGAGCTGGAGCAGGACCAATGTGACCAGGGTGGAAGCACGCTGTGTGACCCCTGAGGAACCAGGCTGAGTTTCAGAAGGGGACACGGCTGTCTAAAGTAAAGATGAGGCAGAAAGCAGTTTGAATGAACATTCAGGCCCTGGTTGCTGATCTGAGGAGCTGTAAGTGCCCAAGATTTTGTCAGGAAAAATTTTTAGGTAGAGAAGATCCTGTTTCTGTGCATGGCTGTAGGTGCCATTATCTTGGTAGAGCCAGCTGTCATAGCATCTCTTGCACAGCAGCATGCCTTACTCACCTCAGGGACCAACCCCAGGAAACCCCATATCCTCTCAACAATCATTTTAAAATGAGCATAAATAGAACAAGAGATGCACTGTCTCAGAAGCCTACACGGGTGTCTCAACATTGTATTCTGCAGCCCTGTCCCTACAATGGTTCCCTTTGGTCTGCACTGTATCAAATCATCAAATCATTTAAGGATATTTCAGTTGGGTTAGCAGCCTTGCACAATGGCTTTCAAAAAGAAACTTTTTTCAAAAAGAAGCTTGCAGGGTTTGGGGAACTCTCCTGCTAAGCAGCTGACTGCACAGCCTGGTCTCACTGGGACTGCCTGGCACCTGCTGTGAGGGGCTGGGATGGAGGAAGGAGAGAGAGGAGGCTACTTTCATACCATGATCAGGGAAGAAGGCTGGCACTGGGAGGCAGAGAGCAGAAGTCAAGGTGGAATGAATCCCTGTCTGCATCCTTGCAGCTCTATAACTTATGGACACGTTGCTGCCAGGCGTTGGTTACAGGTGAGCTTCCCAGAGCACCGTCTCATCCCCAGAGACTGGCACACTGCCTGGCCCGCAACACCCCAGGAGTGCCCGTTTCACACGGAAAGTTTTCTCTGAGCCCTTGTACAAGCTGTTACAAGGGCCTCGGAGGCAGCAGGAGTGCCTGGGATGCTGTAGCCCTGCCAGCAAATCTGTAATGTTTTCCTCAGCTGCTTGGCAGCACACTCAACCCTGCAAGAGTTTGGAGCCTGGTTAAAGCTCCTGGACAGGTCAGGGGTCAGGCTGAATTGACCATAATGAAGAGGGATCCCCTCAGGCCACCAGTTTTTTAAACAGCAGAAGTTGCTGGCTTGTGTCTGGTGGAAAGTATCCAAATGCCAAAAGATGCTGTCATCATGGACTCTGCCAGGGTAACCAGTTTATGAATTATTCTTGTTGACTGATGAGGCTTGGTCAGATCAGGCTGTGGTACCTTCCTAGTTCTTGCAGATACAGACTCCACGTGGCAGGCACCAAAAGGAATGTGGGTCCTCCTTCTATCTCCTGGTGAAATGGCACTGGCCGAACTCCCCTGTCCCAAGGTCTAGGACAGGACACTCAAGACGCCAAGTTCTACCCTTTACCTCGCTCTAGCACACAAAAGCAGCAAGCACCAGTACGTCTCCGCAGGGAGCACAAGGCAGAGGATGAATGGCAGGACGGGGAACATTTCCCAGCCACAGCAAGTGCTGCTGGTCTCATCCCCTCTGACTCAGGTAGCAAAGGTGGAAGCAAGCCTTTGGATGTTTCCATGGTGGGACAGCTCTCATACTACCTTGTGTCCCTGCTAATATGCAGTAATGATGTGTCCCGTGCACCCAAAAGACCTTGAGATGTCAACAATAAAGATGTAAGTGAGTTAAAATAACCTGGTCCAAGGACTATGAAGTCTCAGCCACTCTCAGATGTGACCATGGCAGCCAGTACATGTGTTGCCACAGGAACTCAGTGACAGAACTTCAGGAGCCAAGCTGCCAGCCTTGTGCTTTAATTACTCAACAGTGCTCCCTCTTGCAAGTTCCTAAAGAAAGAAAACACAGGAAAATTTAGAGATCTCAGTAGAACATGATAAGGTTCTGGAACAAGTTGTTCTCTCCTACTGCTGCCTCTTTGACAAAATGCCTGAAGGCTCTCTCACCTTGCTATATCTACTGTCATTTCTTTCCAAACTTGTCAAGGACAAGTCCTAGTGATGCAGTTTCCCATTATTCACCTTCCCTCCTCCTGAGTGCTAGTCTGGTTTGCAGGGGTCCAAGCAAAAATTTATAGGCAAGAACATCATTCACAACAAATACACCTGCCTCCAACAAAGCAGACACAACCTTTAGTTCTATTTTGGCTCTGGTAAAAAAAACATTAACTTGGTGGATTCCATTGAAATCCTTGTTATATTTGCAGCTGACTTCACCTGCATGCCAAAAATGAATTTGCACACCCCCAACTTCCTCTCTCTCTCATCTCCCTGTCAAAAACTGCACAAGAATTTTGAACAAGAAAAGGCTGGAAACTTTTTGAAAGAACACAAAGACCTCGTCCTTGCTAGCCAGAGAAACAGCGCCAGTACCTGTCTGTCAAGAACCTGTGGCTTTTCAGTTTGCATGTTTCTTGCTAACACTATTTATCCAGGTAGCACAGATGGGGCGTATCATTTGGCAAGCTTACCCCTAAGCTTTTTACAACAAAGATGATAACAGGTGCAAGATAAGGGATACGTATAAAAACAAGAGTTCATTACAAATACATTTGCATCCAAAGCAGCAACAGAAGGACTTGGCGTTACTTTATCTTAAAAGCATACACTTTGTGAATTCCATTCAAATACTCACTGTATTTGCATCTGATATTGTATGTGTGTCACCCCAGGCAACAACATGGAACCAAATGCTGTTTGCGTGGGCCTGTGCTTCTGTGCAAGGGCAGCCAGATAAGTCATCTCTTCTCATGACAGCGTGGAGGCTTCAGGATGGCTCTTGGAAAAACTAGAGACAAAATTCTGAAGAGAGCGCATTGTCCCCAAAGAGCAGGATTTTCAAAGGAACTCATTAAATTAATAGTGAAGTCTTCTTAATTCTGAAGGTCTTATTTTGATGTCAAAGTGGAAGCTGGGCAGCTAGGATGCACTAAGCCCTTGAAAATTTGTCCCCAAGTTCTGCTTCTCCTGTTTGTGTGTTCAGAGAAGGCGGCACAGCTGTGGAGAGGTTCCTGGTCAGAGAGGGTCACTAACCTACAACCAGTAGAGAGGTTCATTAGCATGATCTCAGTGCTGAAGCTATGTCCTTGTTCTAAACTACTCTCCGTAGAAAACCTATTTTACTCCACTGGTTAAAAAGATATGAGACTATCCTAACAAAAGATAGGTATCAAAAGGTATCATGCAATAAAAGTTGCATGACCTGAATACCCACTGTTTCACTCACAAATCTGCAGTCTGAATCAGGAGTAACTGGAAGTTGGTAATATCTTGCCTTTACTTGATGGTGTATGTAAAGCACCTCGACAGATTCATCTGTTTCATGGAGTAAAACTGAATCTCAGGTAAAACCACAGGAGCTTGAGAATACCAGACGAGCAGCAATTCCTACTGAGTGCAGTGGAGTAGGCTCACAGTTGGCAAAGGTGTCGGTGGAAAAGGAAAAAGAGTTGTTTCCTTTCACTCTGAAGGGCAGTCACTTCAGCTTGGTCCTCCAGCACACAGCCAAAGAAGCATGCAGTGGTCCTCATCCTCCATAAGCCACTGAGACCTTTGTGTAACAAGAAATAAATGAAAGTTTACCAGCACATTTATCTGCAGAGAAAACTACAAAAAATAAACAAATGCAGCAGCAACAAAGATTAAACCCCTTCACTGCAACATCCTTTTGGAACTTTCCATCTACTTTGTAATTAAAGACTTAAATGTACAAACCACAGAAAAAGGGTAAACTGTGTTTTAAAGTGGCCTAGTGCTTGTTACCACACGCATTAATGTATTTTATTCTGTGGCCAGCAGTGGAACGACTGCAGTTAGACATGTTTTCTTAGTGTATTCCTTTAAACAAAGAGTTTTGGTTGAATATTTTTAGTAGTACAGGTAAAAATAACTGCATATGCCTGTTCGCTGTGGCATGGAACTGGACAGGAAACACTATTGTTACTACACACAGATTTTTCCTTAACTCTGATACTGGAATGAATCCAGGATTATTCAGAAGAGGAAAATGAGAGAGAGGGAGAATATATCCTTGCCCATGTGAGCGTAGAGAACAGACCTGTCAGATCACTGTTCATATTTCCGTTCTCATCATTACAGACGAGGGATCTTCCATATCCCAGAGAACACTTCAGCCTCCAGCCACTGGATATTCTGGGGCAGGTCTCTCTCTCCCCCATTCTCCTCTGCATGAAGGTTTTTTTTTTGGTACAAGCACGTGAATATACATAGACCTCCTAAACTTCAGCCTCTGTTTAGCCATCATGGGACAGCAGAGGGTCTCTTTTTCTCATTTATATGTTGACAAATAACATCTGGATGTTCTTTTAACAAGGGTCAGCTATAACTAATCGGTATTTCCTGACACAAAACTTGTTGGTTTTTTTCCCAGAAATTCCAGGTTAGAGCAATAACTGAATCATCTCTACCTAAATCAGCCATTGCTGTCACTAGCACTGCTGCCCAAGGATTTCAGAGCTTTATCTGAGTCAGCTGGACAAAAGACCTCAGTAAGAAGTACACATCAGCAAGACAGGCAATCATCTTTCAGTTTCTGAGACAAATATTGAAAAAGGTGATGAAATGTGCTTTTTAACACAATGACATAATTTTAAAGTTTGTAGATGCGCCTTACTAAACATAAATTTTCATATACAGTGTTAAAAACTCACTAAAGCATTAAGCCAAAACATTACTACCACTGTGTTGGCAACATAAAAGGCTAACTTAGCAGAATCAATACCGACTTGAAGAAGCTTTTCAATAACTATACATGATAGGTGAAATATTTGTTTAAGGAAAAAAAAGAGTCATTTAATGAGAACAGTAAAGGTACAAACCAATAAGAAACAAATGTCAGCACACCAAGAAAGAGGTCAGGATTATTGTTTTTTATACGACACCTTTCTTACTAAGGGTTTAAATCAGTTTAGCGCCATTTTGGTTCATTCAGAGATTAACAAAAGTTAATATTTTATAAGATTTATTTATAATACCCTTGAGGTTTAGAGTATGTTTATGTAACCCTTCTGCCAGGAATTGGCAGCAGCTGAAAGAGCTGGATTCATTTATCTAGGGGTTCTCTCTGAAAACTTAAACAACAGCAGTTTCAGTCTCCACCCAAAGCTAAATGACCTCCTTTGGGTGCCCTGACAAACAATAAATCCTGCTCAAGGCATAGCAAGGGTTTAAAACAAGGTCCAGAGTTTCAAGACAAAGAGAACTTTAGAGGCGAGGGAAAGGGAAGAAGAAAGGCTCAGGGTAAACCCACAAGAGCCACTAATCAATAAAATAAATAATGCTTAAGTGAGATCCCTGACCTCCCTCTCCTCCATGTCTCTGTGACACAAAATAAAGGCTTGCTCTCATTTCCAGACAGATGTCTTGTCACTTGAATGTCGCTGCCCACTCAAAACTCTCCCCGTATTTACTGTGTGGCTTCACCTTACAGCTAAGCTAATGAACATCTGCATTACTGTCCACAAACCGGGCGATCCTACCTTCTCTCCAGCCCACGGCCCCTTGCTCGGCGCTGATGCTCAGCTGACCACACAGTGAACTGATTCAAGGCACCAAACTGGCAGAGAAACGAACTCAGGAAAACCAAAAGTGAGCAGCGGACGCGTTTCTGCTGGTTTAACTCCCTGGAACAACTCACTGTACTACAAAATGGATATTAAATGCAAGAGGACAGCAACGCTGGCGATAGAAAGAAAAGCCATACTGCTGTTGCTTCTACAAACAACTAGGTTGGGCTATTTGGTAATAGGTTGAGCTGGTATAGTTTTAAGATGAAACTGTTCTTAAGCACAGAGGCACTTTTCTAAGAATTTGCTGGCCCGTCCCCATATAGGCCAAACTTTGCGGGAGCATGGCTACGTTCGTGACTACGGGCCTAATGGGACCGTTCTGTCTCTAAATAAACTCCAGCCGTCCTGTACGGCATGGAGTCCCTCTCCCAGCCAAGAGGAGGAAATAGGGCCTCTGTTGCAAACCTGAAACACAACATTTTACCGAGGAACTGAGCCCTGGGGTCAGCTTTGCTGCCCAGGCAGAACTGCTCTGCTCCGCTGCCTCCCCCAGCAAACCCACCCAGAGGCTCTTCCCCATTCCCACAGCCACTCCTGGAAGTCTCCTATGCCGCACTGCCCACAGCTAGGAGATTTATACAATTCGCCTTCCTCAGTTTTGGGGGGGCCAACGCTTTAAAGTGCCCCAAGTGTCTGGTTTTCAAGGGAGCAGAGGAATTCACCTCAAACTGCCGCCAGCCGGGGGAAACTGAGCCAAAAGGCTGCAGGACAGACGCCATTTGCAGGACAACAAAAGGCCGTAGGCCTCCCACAAAACCGCCGCGTTCTCGGGTGCCATCTACCGGCACTGCCTCCAGTAAACGTTCCCACCGGACGGGCCCCGTGGGGCCGGGCTGCCTGACGGGAGAAGGCGGAGCGGCGGGCAGCATGGCGGCCACCGCAATGGCGCGGGGCGGGCTGCGGTACGGGCCCTGCCACCCCAGGCTGAGGGCGGCGGGCGCCCGCGGCGGCTTCCCGTGGCCGGGGCTTGGCGGCGGGAGGGCGGCGGCGGGCTGGAGCCGCCCGGCGCCCGGAGGAGAGATGCAGTACTGCGCCGAGCTGGTGCGGTGAGTGCCCGGGGAGGGAAGGCCTGCAACGCCCGGGGTTTCTTCTCCTCAGGGGTCGGAGGAAAGCTTGAGAGGGCTTCCCTCCTGACGGAAGGGCTCCTGAGTTTCCCGGAAAAAGGGGACTGGGGTTTCCTCCTCGGCCTCTCCCGGGCGGGCCCGGCTAGGAAAATAAGCCCTGTGGCCCTGAAGCGAGCGGCGCCGGTGGAAGGGCTGGGCCGGGGCCCGGTCTGCTCGGGGGGGGAGCAACGGAAACTCGAGACATATTTAAAGCTTACATGGACGATTTAACCTGTACACGGCAAATTCCCTCTCCCCGCACCCCGCCACCCTGCTTCCTTCACAGCTGCTTGTCTTTGGAAATACTGAACTTTTCCATTTCGTTGTCTCGGCGTTTTGGAGAGAAAGATCACCGAAGCGGATGTTTAAAAACCAGAGCTGCTTTCAGATCTTCTCAGCTGCTGGGAAATAGCCAGGCTGCCCGAGCGCTGCTTGGGAAAATGAGCAAAAGCAGAGGAAATCCGACAGCTGGACAGACAGCTCAAGTAGCTTCTCCGACCTGAATGCCGGAGGGCCAGGATGCCTAGTTTTTAAAAGTATCCGGTTTTGGTCAAATCCAAAATGTTCCAAGAGGAGCAAGAACGCAGCCCAGATACCTCCAGGCCAGGCAATGTTTCCTGCTTGGCTTCTGGGCCATAAACAACGTGCGTAAACAAGGCCCTTAGCTTCTTTCTAGTCCACAAGGGTGCAGAGGTAGAAAGTAAAAAATTAAACAAGTCTCTTTGTACAAAAAGACTTAAATACTTTCTCTTTGGATACACTTGCCCTAGGTGGTTGACAGAAGCAGGGAGAAGGCTTCCAAGCGTGTATAGAAAAGAGTGGAACAGGATCGTCTTCTCCAGGCTGATGCTTGTAAAAGATACACAGGTGTGTGTGGTCAGAAGTGCTGTTTGAAGTAGGAAAACTAATGGGAAGAAATGTGACAATCTTGGATTTTCTGTACAGCACCAAGCAGCAGACCTTTACAGATGCATCAGAATGCATGGCCAGGTTGCATTTTCTGTGAAAATGCCTCAGATCACAGCTTTGTTTTCCTGGTTACTCTACCCAGGATTTGTTTACTTGTTACTCAATAGACCAGAGGCTGTGTATACTATTAATATTTAGGTAAAATGTTTTCACTAACCAACAACTGTGAACAGAATAGTTAGGTTCTGAGGCCCAGAAGCTGAGATGGTTGAATTTAACCTTCTTTTTTTTTTGGTTATTTTTGTTAAACCATAAAAAGGGCTACTTATAAAAATACACAAGCATTCAGAGTAATAAAATGAAAGGTGGTTATGCTTTTGGCATCATTTAATTGAAGCTGCTGTTCACAGTAGCTCATATATTGCATGAAACCCATGAAAAAATAAGAGAAAGAAGAAGGATTTACTATTCAAACAGAAGTAAAAGACTTGAGGCTCTGCAAGCATCAGCAGCTCCCCAGTCCTGAATTTGAGTCTCCCACACATTAGGAAGAACAACAACTGAGTTATGCTTTAATGATGTAGATTTGTGCAACTTTTTGCAATATGCAAGATGTCCTTTCTCTTGGGTTTTCCTTTTTTACGTTGAATACTTGTAAAGAAATAGCTTAAAGCTGTTTGATTAAAAATATGTTTCCCTAGTAGGTAACTTTTCTGTCTCATGATGTCTGCTCTGGAAGACAAGCTTGTGACTTGATGGCATTACAGAGTTTTTTGATGTGGGAGAAATTATTTTTAAGATTCAAAATGTTTCATTATACTGAAAGTCCAGTAATGGACATAAACAATTTTTCTTCCCTATGTGGGTCCATATGGAAGTTTATTTGAGAGGGGAACTATGAAAAACACTCAACACCAGACTTAAGATCATTCCTTCCTTTCTTCATTCCTTACCCACAAAGGGGATACACAAAGAGTTGGGGTGGAACATGATGTATAGCAATATCAGTTTTATTTTACAGGCTGAGGCTTAATGGGTTTGCTTTTCTACTGTTATGTCCAAGGGAGCACTGTCAACATAAAATTCACATTTCTTCTTGATTGTTTTCTTAGCTATTTTTTGCTACACTTAATTTTTAAGCTTAGAATAACTGAAAAAAAACCCCAAAACAAACCCAACACACCAACACCATTACTAGGGGGAAGACATATTTCTCTATTGTACTGCTGTTTACTTTGTGTAATGTGTTTCTTTGTTTCCTTTCTGGAAGTAGAGGTGGTTCTGTGTTGTGTGAAAAACGCAGGCCAACTGCCTAAGTGGAACTGGGAAAATGTGGCTGTAAACATTGCTGCTCTGCCCAGGGTGGGCACTACTGGATATTACTACAATCAGCCTGGAAAAAAAAAAAAAAACAAAACTAGTTTTTTGTGCCGATCATACTTTTGAGAAAGTGTCTTAGTTGAGGGAGGTTTGATGCATCTGTTCTTTAATATGAAGGTGACCTTTAAAGCCTGCTGAAGTTCACAAATGTCACTTTTTTTTTCTTTTTTTTTGATGCTTCTGAATTTGCATCGAGCTCTAAAACAAGTTTCACAATTGTTGTGAAAACTCTTAAGCACTTGCTAGTTACCAGCTGCTGTGTATTGTAGGGGTAAGAATCTCTGTTAACATCTCACTTCCTTTTTGTTTGATGCTAAAAGTAGCAACCCTAATAACCCTTGGTTTTAGTTTGGCTTTGCTATTTTAAGCTCACATTCAAAAGAAATATAAGTACATGTAAGGGCAGCAGACTTCATGAAAATGAGTAAATGCTTTTTCCTTGACACCTGCTTCTCCGCTCCCGGGGTGAAACTTGGAGTTGCTGGTCCTGTTGCAATGAAGAATCAGGTTACAGGCTTATCAGAAGGTACACAAAAATGTTGTTCAAAACAAGCAGTTTAGCTTTTCAGAGGTGACTCAAGTGTTTTTGTTCTCTACAGTTATGTATGATTTTGCAACTTACGATTCTGTGCACTGTGGTTGTTTTCAATTTAGTGGCACACCCAAGTGGCCAAACAAAGGCATACCACTCCAGGTTGGCAACGAGTTACCTGCAGTGGAACTGCCAAGACCCAGAGTTTTTATGCTTTGAATATAGTTGCCAATAAACAAAAACTTACTGGTTAAGCAAGTGCTGTTCTGCCAAGCTCCAAAGCACAATCTTTTAAAGAAATGCGGTTTCATGTTTGGAACAGAAATCTGGAAGTCGGACAATCTGGATTCTGTCTGCAGTTCTGCCACAGCCTTGTTCTGTGCCTTTGGCCAAATATCTTGAGATCTGTATTTGAGAGGTGCAGTGAGAGTTCAGACAGCATCCCCTCTTTCTTGGAGTTTGTCTTATTTTAAAATAAGCTTAAAAGCTGCTACTTTTGCAAGGTCAGAGTTTTGAACTGTAACTTATTGCTACTATTTTAGGACTTCAGCAATAGCACAGGCAATTTACATAGAGCTATAAATAATAAATATTTTTTCATCCTTTTATAGAAAGCGTGACTATGAAGGGTTTCTGTGTTCTCTGCTGTTGCCTGCGGAATCTCGAACTTCTGCTCTTGCCTTGAGAGCCTTCAATGTGGAACTGGCTCAGGCAGGTATTAAAATATATTTGTGAACTCTGGAAATGTAAAATAACAGCTTAAATATTCTAAATTACACTAGTAGTTGGTGTTTTGCTGAGATTAACTTTTTGTATTATAAGGGGCAATGAATAAAAAGTGCAATACAAACCTCTAGCTTTGAATGGCCCTAGGAAAGTAGCTAGCCTCCCCCAATTTATTTTGTTTATGTGTGTAGTTTTTCTGACTTTCCTGTTTGTTGTGCATTTTGAAATTAAATTATAACAAACAGGCTGTGGTCCTTGATCCTGTTACGGTGTTGCATCTATGTCCTGGCTTCAAATGCAGCGACTGAATCAGTGAAGTGCAGCTAAAACCTATCTGTAGAAAGTCTGTCAAGAACTTGGATGATATAATCAGTCTCAGGTCTTTGTTGGCAGAAGCTGGGCGATGGAAAGGCTGCCAGGAGGAAAGTTTGCAATTAGAGTTGTGGGAGGGGAGTGGCTGCAGTCTCTCCCCTTTGTGAGGTGGCCAGAAACTGCCAGTGCAACCAGGAAAGTTGGTAACACTTGCCAGGAAGGAGCGATCCAGGAAATGTGCTGACTGAGCAAAATCCCAGATCAGATTCTGTGGGCTGTGCTTCTGGCAACCCGTAGCGCTGCCCTCCCTTGCTGCTGTTGCCTCTGCTTCTGTTCCTTCTGGGAAGAAAGCTAAGGTGAGGGTTGCCCAGGACTTACCTCCATGGGTTTCAACGTCAAGTTGTGGTGAAGACCTTTTTTTGACTCTTTGTAGTGTTCATATGCTTTATGAGGAGTAAACGTTAAATTCAGAACTGAGCACTTTCCCTACTGAGTTTGGGTATGTCCTGTGTCTGTCTTTTCAGTATAGATAGAGCAAGTGCCTTAAAGACACTGTGAATTTCACTCCGGATGTATCCTTTCCAGATTAAAGACTCCATAACTCAGAAGACTATAGGATTGATGCGAATGCAGTTCTGGAGGGATGCTGTGGAAGATATATACTGCGATAACCCGCCACATCAGCCAGTTGCTACAGAACTATGGAGGGTAAAGTATGCTTTTATTGTCCTAAAATTCACTTAACTAAAATATTACTGTGGGAAATAACGTCATTGTTTTGTGTGTGCTGTGTTGCATAGTTAACAGCATTATTTTATATAAAACAGATGTATGTAAACTGTGTTTGTGTGTGATGTTACCTACAACCAAAGAGCAGAGTTGGAGGAGGATATTTAGGTAGGACTTACTTGGAGCGTCAGACTTCAGTGAACCGTCTGCTTTTTTCTCATTTGTTTAGGTGAAGGACAGAGGAAATTGTGGTAAGCTGTTAGCTGATAGCAAGTGAAGTGCCTGATTATACTTTCCTGAGCCAGTGCTAGTCCTGCCCAAAGAGATTAAGCTGTACAAAAAGACAGGAGACTAAGCACAGAGGTTGAACTAGCAAGTAGGTTATGAGGAAAAGCCCAAGACCTTCATACCTAGTTACTGGATAATAGGAAGAATCTTAATACAGTCTTCTCCTCGTCTCAAGAGTTGCTTGATGACTTCTATTTCTGTAGTATGTTTTGCACAGGTCTTTTTGCGTGCATTGAGTAATAGGGAATGTACTTGTGAACTTAACAGTTTATTTTTACCAAGATGCCTGAGTTCTGCAGGCACTAGAACATCACACATAAAGTACACCTACAGATCTATTCCTCTGCTGGTCATGGCAAAAGAAACAGGGGCTTTCTTGCAAAATTTTTTGTTCCTAGTTAGAACTGTCATTGATATGTTTGATGGATGATTGAAGGTCCGAAGGCAGTGTAAATGGATTTCCCCTTGACGCTGATATAGAACCACAGAATAGTTTAGTTGGTTGGGATCTCTGGTTGTCATCTAATTGTCATCTAGTCCAATTTGCCATTCAGAGAAGGTCTAACATCGAAGTTAGATTAGGTTGTCAGGGTCACATTGAGTTGAATTTTGAATTTCTTTGGGGATGGAAATTCCATACATTGCTAACTTGTCCTCTTAGGGCCATGGGCCACAGCAAGTCTCAGAACCTTCCAAAAGAGCAGTTACTGTAAGGCCCCTGTAAGATCAGAACCTGAGCTTAGATTAAAGATCTCTGAGCTTCTGGACAGGAAAAGCTGCAGTTTGTCTAGATCTCAATAGCTGAATGCAGTTAACATAGATCCCATAGGCAGGTAGTTTTATAAACCTGCTGAAAAACAAGCAGTGAAATATGGAGTCTTCATCCAAGTATTCATCTACATTGTTCCTGTTAAAGTTCTGGAAAAAGCAGGACACTCACTGTAATGCTGAGTTAGAACAATGCAGTTCCTGCAGGATTAGAGCATTTCACTTGTTGCCATCTTGGCTTCACATCTACTCTGTTGCACCTCTGACACCACAAAAGTGAATCCTTTCCAAATCCTCTTTCAGTGACTTTTGGCAGTGCTGAAACTGTGTCCTGTCCCCGACTCTTCTTCCTTCAAATGTGAAATAAAACATAAGGGAGCATTTGTTCCCGTCTGTCACCGCTCATGTTTAGATTAAAATTGGAATTTAAACAAGACACATTTTGTTTAAGTAAGAGAAAACATAGGTAAAGCCAAGAAGTAAAATAAAGAAAAAACACCTGTTACAGTCACTTTTAGGAGGACTGGAGCTATTCATAGGTGTCTGCAGCTCAGATTATCTAAGCGTGTGCATTAGCCACAACAAAGTGTTCGTACAGTTAGAATGAAGACTGACAAACATTGTGAGCCTTTTTATGGGATTATGGGAGGTGAAGATGCACCTAGGGTGATATTTTAATGCAGACATTAAAATGCAGAACTGGTCGTTTTGCTTGTCAATCTGTCTGTGCCTTTGCTTTTTATTTCCTTCTTTCTGTCACTCTTTGAGCATACAGAAAACTTCCCAGGAACGAGACCATTTTCTCCCAGAATGCTTTTGTCTCCTGTCCAAGGAGGAACTTGCTTTAGTGTAGCTCAACTTATTTTTGTTTCTGAAGATAACCTCTCATTTAGTTGTCTGATTGAGTGGGTTAGGTACAAGTTAGTATGGGATATGATTGTATATATTCTTTCGACTGCTTTTAATTTCAGGCTGCTTGTGTATGTATCAATGCGGGGTTGAAATGTTTATTAGCAGAACTTCTAAAAAACCCAAAACGTTGTCCTGGTTTAACCCCAGCTGGCAACTAAGCACTGCACAGCCGCTCACTCACCCCACCTGGTGGGATGGGGGAGAGAATGGGAAGGTTGAGATAAAAGCAGTTCAGTAATTGAAAAGAAATAATAACAGCAATAATAATAAAAATCATAAGGAAAAGAGGAAAAAAAATAACAAGGAGATGAAAAATAAAATGCAAGGAAGACAAGTGATGCAAATGAAAACTATTGCTCACCAGCAGCTGTCTGATGCCCAACCAGTCCTTGAGCAGTGATGTCATATAGTATGGGGTACCCCTTTGGACCGTTGGGGTCATCTGTCCCAGCTGTGTCCCCTCTGAACTGCTTGTGCACCCCAGCCTGCTCACTGGTGAGGTGGGTGAGAAGCAGAAAAGGCCTTGAAGCTGTGTGAGCACTGCTCAGCAGTAACTAAAACATCCCTGTGTTATCAACACTGTTTTCAGCACAGACCCAAAACGTGGCCCCATACGAGCCGCTATGAAGCAATTTAACTCTATTCCAGCCAAAACCAGCACAACATTCGGATGTAAATCATTCAGCTATTGAGATAATAATTGCAACCCTTTCCAGTAGCTAAGACTGCCAGTTACACTCCTTTCTCACAAAACAGAAAATTGATTTTGAAGTAGGAGAAAGAATTGGCCTCTGTGGTAAGCTTTCACCTTGCATATGATTTCTCTAAAGGAAGACAAATATAAGACAGTCCAAACAGAACTGGTTGTGAAATAAGATGTTGAAAAATAATTCACAAAGTATTTCTAGGAACTCTGATAGCTCTGAACACTGCAGAGCGCCAGAGCGAGCTAACAGTCCAACCTGATCTGGTGACCTTTGCACTCAAGATGTGATTTTATTTCTACATTTCAGCAAATGCCCCAAGAATGACCTATTGAAGAGCACAGCTTCACAAATGTTCAAGAATGTCACTGCCATTCTTAGAAAGAAGGATTTGGAAAGACACCTGAAGTCACAACTATTGCAGAGCTGTTAATAGAATTAGTATGTCTTTTGCATAGCATATTTTATGTATGCTTTTTTCTTGCTGTTAAGTTTGTATGAGGACAATTTTGATTTTACAGAAGAAATACTGATTTATCATGTTAAATGTGTTCTTGAAGTTTTGTATATCCCAGAATACTCATGTTTGGATTCCAGGAGTTTTATGCACTAGTAAAGTATATAAATAGCCTTTAATAGTATTTCTAGAATTATTAATAGCTCAACTCCCAGTGATGTTAACATGAACTTACACGGCAACTGTATGATATTTGTTCTTACTTATTGGTCCATTTTGAACATATGAAAAGTGAGGCCTAATTCTCCATTAATTTCTGTGGAAGAAGCCAATTTTAATTTAAAACTTCTCCAAAATGAGGATCTGTGTGTTTGAATGAAGGTAGCTCAAAATGGATGCAATGTACAAATTGGGTAATTTAGCAGAACTCAGTTTGGTGCTTTAAGTCTTGACCTCCGAGTATTTCAAGGATTTAGTTTACAAAATGATACTTAAAGCAAACAAATGAGAATCAAAGCTGACATTCATAGTTGTAACTTAAGATTCGCCTTTTCACGTATCAAGTACTTCCTCAAGCAGATTTTGTTGAATCAACAAGAGGATCTAGTCTTGTCAAACCTTTAAAAAATATTTACAAATATAATGGATGAAAAGAAGTTGAAAGTGAACTGTAAAGGCTAAGATTGTGAGAAATGTGCCCCATAAGTTATGTTTATAAATATTTATAAGTGTGACTGCAGCCTTTCTGACAGCGTGGCCTGCAAAATTCAGTGTGTGTAAGAGGATTGAAGGTAAGCTGACAGTGAGGTGGTACAGGAAGAAAGTCAAATACAAGATAAGAGCAAAAGAACAACATGTGAATATGAAATACTGGGATACTTTTTTAAACAGAACCTTAATATTCATTATATTACTCTGGATGCTGTCTTTACAGGACATACTGGTATGTTTTACTGACATTTTATTGACAATTTCTAGGAGAAATCCTTTTGTTGCTTGACCATGCAGGAAACTGTTCTCTTTGGAGAGTGAACATAGTTATCTGCAAATATTTTGTGGGAGCTCCACAATGACTCCATGAAAGAATAAATTACGTTCAAAATTATTTTTCAGGAAAAGCTTTTAGTTAACTGGCTTGATGTCCAAGATTTCATTTTTGTGTGCAACAACTTTTAAGAAATGCCAGTTGAAACTTTTTATATTTGAAGAAGCCAATCATATAATTCTATGATTTTCCACTGACGTGCCACTTTAAGTCAGTGAATACAATCCTTGTAAGAAAAGGATTATCTAAAATATATTTCAGCCTTCAGAATGTCGTACTACCATCGGTTTGTGTACATTAACATGGATGTTTATTTGATAATTTTCAGGCTGTCAAGAGGCATAACTTGACTAAAATGTGGTTCATGAAGATAATTGATGAAAGAGTAAGTACTTTCCATTCAAGGACTGATTCTGTTTTTAGTTGCATGTGGGTTTTTTTTCCCCTTAATTTTATGTGTTTGTGTGTAAAACAAAAGTTTAAATAATTCATCTTTTCCAGACAGTAGTATTTCTCTTTAAGAATGGTACTGCTGTATTTCCTTTTAATTCTCCCTTGATGCCCCTACTCATAATTTCTGCACTTTCTGGCCAAAACTGCTAACAGAATCCTTTTTGGTTTTGCTTTAAAATAGATGTATTTTCTGAGTTGACATCTGTCTTGTTCCCTGCTCTTACAACCAGTGTATCTGTGCTCATATTTTCTGCTGCTGGTCTCTATTCCTTATTTGAAGTGGTTAACCCTAGAGGTTTGGAGTTACACTTAGATACCTTTCTGGATGTAAGTGAGGGAAGTTCCATCCTATGGGATTAAGTAGCAAGGTCTACTTAGAAGAATTTCACTGGTACAGTGGTGCTGCTACCAACTCTGACACAAGGGCAAGAATGAATAACTGAGGGCAGGAATTTCTTAAGCTGCCTCTGCTGCTAAAGGTAGTGTCTCAGGAAGTGATACCTTGAGACAATTGATGGTCAGTTACTTGCAGAGTGTCATAGCTATGAAAGACTTCAGAGTTTTTTAATCTTAAGGACTGGTATGTTTTAACCACAAAAACCACTAGGACAGGAAGAACGCTGGAGGGTGTTATGTTTAGAGGGATATTTGCATATGACTTTGAAACTCAGGTGTGTATTTGATGGATTGATTTTTATGCATGTTTTTAAAAATACATTTCTATTTATCTGAATTTCTCTGTGCTTCAGATGCAAATTAAGTATTAAAATTGGCAACCCTGTAGTGTAAGAATACCATATGATGTTTTGTTTCAGCTGTATATTTTTAATTAATTCTGATTTCTTATTATTGCAAAAGGTTATATTTGCTCCAGTAACCAAATTTGGCTTGTACTTATGCATGTACTTATTGCATGTACTTATTTGGTTACGCTAGACTTGCTTAAACTTTAATGACTTTAACTACTCCTATCTGAGCTTGTACTCTCTTTCTGTCTCTTAATTTTGTCCTTTTTGTTAATAATAGTGGATTATGCTGACCTGACTGTAGTAATAAACTTGCACAAATAGCAGTTATATTTACGTTTTACTGAAGTTCTGTGTTCTTATTACAGGAGAAGAATTTGGATGATAGAGCGTACCGTAACATCCAGGAGCTTGAAGCGTACGCCGAGAACACTCAGAGTGCTCTCTTGTACCTCACCTTGGAAATGCTGGGTAGGCGTTTTCCCCTTTTTAGATTTTGTTGATAAGTCGTTAGTGCAGGTGCAGTATTTATTGATGTTTCCAAAAGCCCACTCCCTACCCACTGGAGTTTAATTTCAGTAGAAGTTGTCTTAGTTAATGCTTCAGATGTGTTCTGAAGGCTCAACCATAAATCTGCAATCTCAGTGCACCTGTCCTAGAACTAAGTTCTTTCCTTAGAAGCTGCTCAGTGGAAAGCTCATTGAAGTGTGGTTTCCTACCGCTCTGTTCATTCTTGCTTAACACTGTTTTGTCTTTTCTTGCTCCTATTACAGAGTGTGGTAAATTCAGCTCTTCACCTTATTTTCTGATTTTCCCACTTAGAATCATAGAATTGCCTAGGTTGGAAGGGACCTTTCAGATCATCTGGTCCAACCATCAACCTAACACTGACAAAAACCATCGCTAAACCATATCTCTAAGCACTATGTCTACCCATCTTTTCAATACCTCCAGGGATGGTGACTCCACCACTTCCGTGGGCAGCCCTTTCCAATACTTGACAACCCTTTCAGTGTAAAAATGTTTTCTAATATCCAATCTAAACCTCCCCTGGTGCAACTGAGGCCATTTCCTCTTGTCCTATCGCCTGTTACTTGGGAGAAGAGAGCAACCTCCACCTCGCTACAGCCTCTTTTCAGGTAGTTGTAGAGGGTAATAAGGTCTCCCCTCAGCCTCCTTTTCTCCAGTCTAAACAACCCCGGTTCCCTCAGTTGCTCCTCATAAGAGTTGTGCTCCAGATGCCTCACCAGCTTCATTGCCCTTCTCTGGACTCGCTCCAGCACCTCAGTGTCTTTTTTAGTAGCGAGTGTTTGTTCTGCCTTGTCAGAACACAAACTGCTCTAGTTCTTCTGCAGCTGCTGTTCTATATTGCGGTGGTGTACACTGGTTATCTTGAAGCAGCTGACTTAACCTATAAACTTCCCTGGATGGTGGTGTAAATTTGGGTCCGAATTCTCACCTCTCCCCTTCCTGAAAGTAGGTTAACTATCAGTAATTGAATAGTTAGAAAAAACGCAACAAAGAAGATATGATCCTTGTGGTTAAGAGCCAATATCTGTGTCATGTCTAATATGAGAGTCACAGATTGGGAAAGAACTGTTCATTTGCAGTGAAGAAAAGGATGACTTTCTTTCTTTTAGGTGTCTGTTGCATTATGGAAGTATTCCCTGTATGAGCTCACATCTAAGAGAGGCATGAGAATTATTATTATTTAGTAGTATTTATTAGTATTTTATTAGTATTTAGAGAATTGTTATTATTTAGTAGTAGTATTATTATTTAGTAGCATTATCATTTAGTAGCATTTAGTACTGCAGGAGCAATATTTTGCTTTTGCTTATCAAGTAGTCTGATAGGAGGCCAATGTTGAGGGTGAAAGGGTTTAAAAAGTAAGAAGAGAGATACGGTGAGCACATTCTTGGGAAGAAATGAAGAACCTCTCTCTTAACATCTGATGTTTGCTTTCGTAGTAGGGAATCAGTGAAATATTGCAAGTGTCTTTCTGAACTTCTGGTTGAAGAAATGTGGGAGTATGAGAAATAACAGTATCTTCCATTCTGAGAAATGTCTTTGATCCTGAAGAAGTTCAGTCATGCTTGGGTCACTCCTGATACAAGTCAGATGATCCTTCTCTTGAAAATCTGTTGTGGGGGTGTCTGGATTTCCTAGGTGCCCTATTGGTCATGTTTAACTTCTAAATATACCAGTGTAACAAAATACCTAAGCAAAAGTCTCCTTCACTGCATATTAAACAGGTAACTTCTGTGGTGTTTTTTTCACAAATGGAGGGATTAATTGAACCCGGTCCTTTTCTTGGCATTTCCTATCTGCAGTCTTTTCTAGACTAGGGGGACCTGGTTTCATCACAGGTTATGTTTGCTGAATTTATTGTGCTTTTTAGCTTCTTTATTCCTGACCTGTCTCCAATTTGTGTGTATCTCTCCCAGGAGTAGTGCTGCTTCATTCTCACTGACATTGGGTTACTCCTTTCGTCAAAGTCATTTTGATTGGTAATCTTGTCATCCAAAATCCTGGGACTTCCTCCCAGCTCCTGGCATTTAAAAATGTTAATATTATGCTCTCTGATTCATTGCCTAAGTAGTTAGGAATCTGGCACTACTCAATAATTTTGTTAAACCTTTTCAGAATCTCACTTTTGGCATATATTCCCAGGTTGAGCATGAGTCACTGCAAACTCTTACACTTTGAGCTTTTTTTTTTTTTTTTTTAATTCCTAGATGTATGTAAAGCCTGGGTTTCCCAGTCAGTATCAGTAAGTTATATCCCATTGATTCTTCCAAGCCACACTCTGCTTTCTGCTGCCATTGCCAAAATAAATCCGTGTAGTCTGCCTATAGCCACTGTTTTGCAAAGACTTCTGAGACCCGTGCAAGGCTCAGGCATCTTGTACACCCAGTATCATTTTCAGGTGTCAATTGGGCTCGTTGGTCTGTAATCCCTGTATTCTCATTCCTTTCTTTGTAGAAGGATGCTGCTTCTGTTAGAGCTTCTGTGAATTTTACTTTCAATTTTCCTTTAAATTTTTGTTTTATCCCAGGTCAGTCCTGTGAAAACACGATGGCTTTATGATCAGTCTAAGCCAGTCTTGCCGTGAAGAGCGATGGTGCTTCTCTGCCTTGCTCATTTCCCTCTTCTCTCAGTTCTCGCAGTTTTGTGACCACGCAGTAACTGAAGTTAGTTTTCCATCGCTTTGGTGATGAGACTCGGTTTGCCGTGCTACTGCCTCATTGCCCCTGGCAACACCAGGGAGGTAGCAGAAATACGGGTTCAGGGGGTGGGAAGCGTAGGGCCATCCTCTTTGGCTTCAGTACACCGCTGAATCAGCTGCAGTTAACGGTGAAACCATGCTGTAAGCAGTAATGCTTGTCAGGAGTCTCAAATGGTTTATCTGGCAGGAAGAATAGTTCTTGGAATACTGTTACCCTGTGGGAGGACATGCCAATGACAATAAGTTTGTGTACTGATGTATTATATCTGAATAGGTGCCGCGCCTCTAAGTATACCCTTTGCAGAAACTGCAACAAGCTAAGAGGCATCTTCCTCCTGAATATGGACATCAATGAATTTGCCTCCTGCTTTGCACCTCTGAGATAAGATCTTCAAGGCAATTTATGAACGTAGGCAGTTCTATCATGGACCAATGCGCTTAGCTTTCCTTAAATATGACACTGATATGCATCAGGGAAGATTATACCCCTCGGAAGGCCTGACTGTGTTTCTAAATGTTATTATTTGTGCAATTTTAGGTGTGAGGGACATCCACGCCGACCACGCAGCCAGTCATATTGGGAAAGCGCAAGGCATAGTTACCTGTCTGAGAGCAACTCCCTATCACAGTACAAGACAAAAGGTCTTTCTTCCCATGGACGTTTGTATGTTGGTAAGGAGAAGCAAGTTGTCTGGAACTGAACAGCGTAGTGTCTCTAACTGTGTCTCTCAACACTAGATATGAGATTGTAATTTATTATGCCAGAAACAGAACACCTTTTTGCTTTATTTTAACTCTTTCTGCTGTGGCCTAGGAATATGCCATTGTCACGGTTTTATATCTTTTGGGAGGTGAGAGGAGTCACCTTCATGAAACTCCAGGGTTTCTGCTTTTTTATCTTTTTATTTTTTTGATGAAATACAGTAGTATTTTAGCTTTCAGGAATTTTTCCATTACTGTATAGAAATACACATATGGAATGGGGCCTGGGTTTGGGGGGTTTTACGTTGTTTTTGTCTTTTTTTCTTTTCCTATCCCCATAAAGGAAGCACTGTGAGAAATTTTACTTCTGAACAACCTTCTAGGGTTTCTCTTTACTGCCTTTTCATAAACGTGCTGGTGGTTTGGGGTTTTTGGGAGGTTGGGTTGTGGGGGGTTTTTTCTTACGTATTTGATAGCCATAACCATACATTCCATACATTGCTGTAGGAGACGGTATGGTTCTCCAATTTAAATTGTACACCTAATTTGCATTGGAATTTAGCAGATCTTGCAATTTGGGTAAAATGGGATTAAAACTCCAATTTTTTTCATAAATGTTGTCTGGCTAGATATGTAGGCATTGCAGCTGTTATTCCTTCATCTCCAGTCTTGATTTCTAAATGTTAATCCTGTTCTTTTTATACTTAACCAAAATTTATGTAATTATGGTGATGGTTAAGGCAGTCGTGTTAGCATTTTCTGAATATAATTTCAAGACAATGGAAAGTTATGATTTGAAGTTTAGTAATTTAGGTAGTTGCAAAAAATGTAGATTCTAGGTCAGGGTTATAAGACTGCAGAGAGGAGCTGCATCCTGCTCTCAGCCCTTCTGGGACTGGATGGTATGGGAGGCCTTCCAAGTTTGTAGCTTTTCAAACATAGCTTGAAAATTCGCAGTCATCCGTTGCCACGGAAGGTGTTTTACAGTGGAGCTGTAAAAACAGCTTGCATCCCTTCTGTGCAGACTGAGCATCCTGTAAGCGTTTCAGCTGCTGGCGGGTATCGCAGAGTTCTACTGGAGTCTGTGTCTCCTGTGAAGCCCACCTGCCTGCCTTTGTATGGCTTTCACATGTCTGGGTGGTGTTGAGAAGATGGGGCAGCGGGTGCAGTTCTGAATATAGCATATTATGTCCTACATTGGTCACCACAGACAAAGAATAAGTTTGGGGTTGGTTTTTTTGGGGGTAGGTTTTTTTTGATGGTTTTTGGTTTTTTTGTTTGGTTTTTTTTTGTTTGGTTTTTTGTTTTTGTTTTGTTTTTTGTTTTTTTTTTTGTTAGGTTTTTGTGGTTTGTTTTTTTGGCAAGCCTGGTGGTGCACACCAATCCCAAGATAGTGACTGACTTCATAAGCCAGCGTGGCTTGTGTGTTGGCTGTTACTGACTTTCTTCTGTTTAATATGGATTCTTGGATTAGGGTTTTAAAAATTGGGCATCTGAACTGATCTAAATTCCCAAAACGTTAAAATCTGACGTGGTTATCCGACTGACCACAGAGTCTTGAGGGAAGAAATTCATGCAGCGAGAGTCTGTACCAACTGTTCTCTTTGTTCTCTTGATTTTTTTTTTTTTTTTTCCCCAAATGACTTACCAAAAAAAAAAAAAAGGAAATAAAAAAGGAGGGGGCAGTGGTAAAATATTTAGGCTGATTCAGTCTTGTGTCGCTAGTTTTGTTGCTGGGATGGGTTTTTGAGAAGCTAAAATGGAAACTCCTTTTCTCCTTTTGATTTTCCTTCCTATGTCTAGCATGGAGTTTCACAAGAGGATTTCATAAGAGGCAAGCAAGAGAAAAATGTGAGAGATGTAATTTATGACATTGCCAGCCAGGCCCATATTCATCTAGAACATGTGAGATTCCTTCCTTTTTCCTTATTTTATTAAACATAATTGATGCTGATCTTTACAAAGCATTGTACGTATGTGTTGTTAGAAGATTTTACAGCTGCATACTTAATTTCAAATATTTTACCTTTAATTATTTCGAGAGTAAAAAACAAACACACAAAACCTTTAAATATTACTATTTCTGTATAAACAGTACATTTATCTGCATGTACAGGAGGCAGTTTACTCACAGCCAGGTCCAATTGCATATATGTAAATACTGCCTAAAAGCCTTGTAACTGGGAGAGAATCTTCAAGCAGAGCTTTATAAAGGCAGCTCCGTGCCAGCGTGGGAGCAGCGCCACAGAAAGCACTTCTGCAGATGGTATTTCAGGGCACAGCGGAAAGGATGCCAGGAAGGCACAGCGTGTTGCCTTTAACTGCTGATTCCTGAGTGTGGGAGGGGGGGAAGGGTTCCCTAACATGACCGGCCAGGCTGAAAGCCATGGTGGGAAAGGTGCTTTCTTGTTTATTTCTTTTCTGGCTCGCAGCCAAGTGCATTAGGAAAGACTTTATTTGGTTGGAAGAGTGGATAATGAATCCTGAAGAACTGCAGAGTCCTACTCTATTTTTCTTCTACGCTCTTATTTTAGCTATGCTGTGGATTGCTTGTTGGTACATAATACAAAAGCAAAAGAATGTTTCATCAGCAACGCTGTGTCTGCCTTTATCTGGCAAACAAAACTTGCAAGAAGCACTGTAAAGAGTTTCTTGTGTCTACAAGTACATATACGCATATACTTTTGAATACTGCACCCAATACTTCAAGTCAAGGTAGTCTGAAAAGATGCCACTTCAAAGTAAAGAAATGCCAGATTTATCTCGGCATTTGCACCATTAATATAATCCTCAGTTAACAGTGTTACAGTGATCACAGTATTTTATGCAGCAGAGATAACAGGGAAGCCCTTCTTCATTTTTCTGAAGGTAGAATGAGGCATCCCTGGTTTGTTCAGTCAGTGGTTAGTTAGTTAATTAATGTTTATATTTTTTGTTAATAATTTGTAGCCTTGGGCTTTATTTTTAATACACACTATTTATAATTTGCATTTAATGCATTCCGGTTCAGGTTGTTTCACCCGATGTCTCAGTTTTTGTTGTCACATGCCCAAGGAAACTGTTTATTTCATTTAGAAGCAGGGAACAGAGACAAAGAAAATGCAAGGTCAGAACTGTCTACTGTCATTGTTCAAGCTGAAATATTTTTATTTTTCTTTTTTTATTCCCCCCCCACCTCAACCCATAATGCACTGTGTATAAAACCCATTGACTTTGGTTGCAATTGTGGCTTACAAAAATGCCAAGTGCCTGGCCTGAAATGCTTCATATCAATGATGGGAGGGATGGAAAAGGAGCAACATGCATTTATTGTCCAGCTGTTTAAAATTTGGTAGTTGGTATTACTTATATATTGTTGGGCCCCTGGCTCCCAAGATGCCCATCAGCCTCTGAAGAGAACGGGCAGAACCTTGCCCCCGCCTTCCTTCCCACTCCATTCCTGGAGCCCTGCCCTTGGTACGCACTGGGAGGGACCTGTGGAAAATATGCAATGCGATCATGTAATTGGAGGCTATACAGAAAAGTATAAACACAGGGAAACCAGATTAGGGCAGCATTAGTGTTTTATTCAATTGAATATTGATCTTGGCAGGCACCCCTCCCACCCCCTTTTCTTTTTTTTAATGGATGGGTTATATCATCTTAATTAAAATTAAAAAAAGTCCTCTCCGAATACTTGCTTGCAGCCTCCACCATCATCAGTGAAGAATAATTGACAGTGCAGGATCTCTAGAGTGTTCAAATAACTTGAACTGGCAATAACTGGCAGTAATGACAGAGGATTAGCCTCCTTGATAATCAGATGGTCCTTGTTAATGCAAGGATAAAGATACTTTCTCCCCTAATGGATGAAGTGGACTTTTTCTGGCAACATTTGCTGGGTATTTCAAGACTTTTGGTGAGTGTAATGGGCTGGTGCCTTTAAATGCATCTGTTCTCCAGTATAAAATCACCATCTCGTTTTGCCCAAGGGTCTTTTCAGCCACTTATGCTCTTGGTTGTAATTACAGGGTGGGGTAAAGTTTACACCTGCAGAGAGGTTTCAACAATCTCAGTGTTTGTTACACAAACCAGGTATTTTGGAGGATGAGGGTAACAGTTACCAGCTCCCTTTCACAGACAGAAGAAACATAATCCTCAAATGCTAACTTAAGTCTCAGCGGTATGATATGAAACATGTTGTAGTAACGTGGTGCTTCATTTTGGGAGAAAAGTTCCTGAAGTGTGGTTAGTTGTTCCTGGTGCTGCAACTGATGACCAGCAGAGGGCAAAATAAGATCATGAAGACTGCAGTTTTGTTGAGGAGTTATGTATTTTATTAGAATAAAAGCATATAATAAAAATGCTCTGTCAGTCCCCCAGTGATCCTTTTGAAAGCCTGCGAATACATTTACATGTTCCCCTTTTTATCTCTTAAGCACTCCCCCATTCCTCTTTAAAAAGAAGGTCTCCTTTTGGCTTTTTGCATTTATCTCAATTATGCTGGGTCATTATGGACTCAATTTACCAAGGAAATAACATGCTTTCTGATTGACTTGCGACCCATTCTGGGTTAAGAAGGTCAAGCAAGATTACTTTCTTTTTTTCATCTCGCAATTAATAATAACAAGGCAGAGCATCAGATCAGGGAAGAGCATTTTCCTTTTTTATATATATATATATATATATATATATGTATGCATACATATGTTATTACATCTCAAAGTTTTAAAATAGTTTGCCCTCTGAAAAGATTAAGTATTTTTCCCTCCTAAAGTTTCAGCGTGACTTTCCCAGTTGTCAGGAGAGATCCATGGAAAACTAACAGAAACTCATGGATACTCATCAGTATTCATAAAGGGTGGGTTGGTTGGTTGGTTTGCTTAACCTGTAAGAAAAGGCAAAACAAGGAGGCATTTTTTACTTATAAATAAGCATTACAGGAAAATTTACTTCAGCTCTGTTAGATGTACCTGAGTTGTACATGGGTTTAAATTGTGGATTTGATTCAGCCATGGATTAGACTCTTGTTTATACAAAGATGCTGAGGACCTGAGGCGTTGAGATCCTTTCAGAGTCCCATAAATGTAAATGGAGCATAACTGGGCTTCTGGGACTGATGGGAACAGTGGACCAGAAAGATGAACTCGGAGAAATGCATTTCTGGTCTTCCATCACGTCCGTCTCTTGGGATGAGAGTTATTTGGCAGGAGAAGAAAGTGTTTAACCATATTTATCAAATGCAACTTGGAGCTTTGTTGGAACAAGGGCTGCTAATTTACATTGGTTTATTATATGTAAACTGTAAGGTCAAAACATGTCAGCATTTTAGCGGGCCTCTCCCAGTATTACATACTTTCAGTGTAGTTACTTTTGTGTACAGTGAGGGATGGTGCTGATTTGCATGTAACGAAAAATTATAGATTCAGGATGTCAAAATAAAAAGGGACAAAGCTCATCATACAGTCTGTTGGCTCTAGCCATTATATATAGTACTTGATGTTTAATCTGAAATGTAAAACTCTCCTGCTAAGTATGTTTGTTTGTTTTTTTTTCTCCCGCCTTACCCCATTTACTTTCAGGCTAGATCTTTCAGTAAGAAAGTTCCTGTGAAGGCATACCCTGCTTTTCTCTGTACGGTGGGTGTGATATCATGCACTCTTTAAGTGACGGACTGATTTCTGTGCTAATCTGTGTGTGAAGAGTAGAGTATCAAAATAAGCGTGGTTAACTAATGCGTCACGTGTCTGTTTTGGGAAGATGTAATACCTAAAACTTCTGAATATCATCATGTGTCTCACTGTGGAACCAAATAGTTTTGAGCAACACTTCTCATCCTCCTTCTTCAACCAAATAATTTCGCCCAACATGTCTGTGTATTCACAGACCATCGTTCTGATGCAAGGGCCCAAAATCTTGTTTATTTTTATGATTTGCTGGTTGGTCTAGTAAAAAATAATGCTCCTCTTCACCAGACCTGCCTTTTTTTATATACTTCGAATGGGATGGTTACGATACGGTTTAATAAAACAGGCAAACTGTCACACGCTTTTTGCAGTTCTCCATTCAGTTTCATGTATTGCTTTTTAAACTTAATGCCCTGTTATTTGTATGCAACATATGGACTAAGCTTTTTTCTTCTTTTCTAGGTTGCTTTAGATGATTATTTATGTAATATTCGAAAAGTGGACTTCAATATATTTCATCCAAGCTTACAAAAGAAGAGTACATTATTACCATTGCATTTATATATTAGATCTTGGAAAAAAACGTATTAAATTTTTTTAATATGAGTTTCAGAGTGCTGAGTTTTTTTCTTTACTGTCTTAACTTGATAGAAATGTTAAGTGTCTAACTTCACACTTCTGCAAAGTGCAGTTCATGGGAAACAGCAGATGTGCATGAATTGTAGCTGTCAGCTTCCTGGCAGTAGTTAAGTTTGTTCTTGGAATATTAGGCCGATGTCTCTGCTTCGCATGTCTGCCAAGTCATATGTCCTTGTCTGAGATTACTTTTCTTGTCTTTCCTGTAATAACAGCAATATGATAGAATTCTTCTTGGACAAATTCTCTGTTAATGGATACTTCTGACAGTTCTGACACTTTAGTGAAAAAAAAAAAAAGAAAAAAGAAAAAGAAAAAAGAAAAAGAAAAAAGAAACGACTGCTTTGTTTGTGCCCAAAAGCAGTTTCCGTAATGCCTTATAAATCAGCTAAGCAGTTCTGTTCAGTGCAAGGAGCAGACTTCTTGCAAGTCCTAATGATACTTCATAGTTGGAAGAATGAGCACATATATTTGAATGCAAGCAAACTGTCAGGAAAAGCTTCAGCTGTTTTAACTATGTAGTATTTATGTAGAATTTCAGAGCGGTGAGATAGAGCTGTAGTACAGCAACCATCTAACTACGTGTTGAGATCGAGCCTTGAAGTGGCTACAGGTAGTGGGGGAAGAGCTTTACAACATATGAAGAGAACCTTTATCCAGTTGTTATCTCTGACTCAGCCAAAGGCGTTTCCAGTCTGCTCTCAGCTCGGCGGTATCTTCCTCCTGCCCTCTCCTCTCTCTCTCGTTGCCCCCAGCTGTCATCGCAGCATGGGTTCGACTGCCCTTTGTTCGTATTCACCACGTCTCTCAGGACACCCTCCTGCGAGGCTTCCCTGAATTCTTTTTCTTTGGTACCATAAAGAAGTGTATTCCTGAATGTTCCAGGTCGCTCTAGTCCTCCCTCTCTGTAAAGATACTGCTCTGGTTTTTTTGGTGGGAAATTACTGGGAGCTTTGTGCTCAGCGTCTTTTAGGATCAAGGTAAATATTTCTGTTTGATTTGTTGTTTGGTAAAATAATGCTTCCTAACATCCAACTTGATTCAGTTGCATAAATCTGGTAGTTTATTCTGCCGTCATCCTTGTTCTATTAAATAGCCGCTTTTCCTAGAGATTTTTTTTAATCGGGGTTAATCTCCCCAGATGCTTGGTTGTATAACAGCATCCTGTATTTTAGTGTACAATGCTACAATAATGAACTTCTGAGAACCAGATTCATGGCTTTTTTTAATCACGGAAACTGTCAGCACGGTAGACATCTTAGGAACCCAACATTAAATCCTTCCTTCGGTGATTTTATTTTACATGTTTGAAGTCGGTTTGTGATACGGATCTTGGTTAATTCTGCAGTTTCCTACTCCCGAGTAAGACATTTCTCTTTGAATTTGTTCAGCTCAGGATCTTGGTATCTGTGTTACTAGAGGTGTCATAATCAAGGTTGATATGAACCTAGAAAAACCTGTGTATACTGCATTGGGAGTACACTGCGTATTTTCTAAAAGTATAATCTTACCAGGCTCTGTCCACTTCTCAAGTCAGCTGCGGTATCTTATCATTGGTGTTCTTCAATGTGGCTGAGAGGTCTGGTGAAAAGAAAATATTTCCTTCCTATGCCGGCACTGCAGCTCTGCTGCTGCCACCAGGCCAGCTGCGCGTTCACGGAATCACGGAATTGTCAGTGTTGGAAGGGATCTCTAGAGATCATCTAGTCCAACTCCCCTGCTAAAGCAGGATTGCCCAGAGCACATCACTCAGGACTGCATCAAGGTGGGTCTTGAAGATCTCCAGAGAAGGGGACTCCACGACTTCCCTGGGCAGCCTGTTCCAGGGCTCTGGCACCCTCACCGGAAAGAAGTTTCTCCTCATATTTAAATGGAACTTCCCATGTTCCAGCCTGTGCCCATTGCCCCTCATCCTATCGCTGGAAACCACTGAAAAGAGTCCGGCTCCATCATCCTTCAACCCACCCTTTAGGTACTTGTAAACATAGATAAGGTCTCCCCTCAGCCTTCTCTTCTCCAGGCTAAAGAGCCCCAGCTCTTTGAGCCTTTCCTCATCAGGGAGATGCTCCAATCCCTTAATCATCTTGGTTGCCCTACGTTGGACTCTCTCCAGTAGTTCCCTGTCTCTCTTGAACTGGGGAGCCCAGAACTGGACACAGTATTCCAGTTGTGGACTCACCAGTGCTTATTTTATGTTCTGGAGAAAGCCTTAAAAATGTCTCGTTATGCAGGTGGTCCTTGTTTTGTTGCGAGCGGGACAAGTCGGGGCAATGGGGCAGCTCTGTCTGTCCTCTCAAAAGGGTCTGCTCTCCTGTGAAGTTAACTTTTGGCAGGAGGCAGAGAAGGGAAACCCCGCAAGTATCGCTGGTACGTGAGTTGCTGCAGTGATGTTTTACTTCCAGGCCACAAGGCCAGGGCTTCGCTCCGGTGTTGGAAGTGGAACAAATCTTGACAATGTGCTTACAAAGGTGTCAGTGGAAGGGCTGATTTGTTTTCGTGTAGAAAAGGAGCCATGTGATGCCATGAATGGTGAGAGGGACTTATCAGGGAATTAGTAAACAGGATATGTTTACTAATATCCTGTATTATATAGGAATTAGCAAATAGGATATGGAATAAATAAATGCAAGTTATGACTTCAGTCACAAAAGAGTTTTGAGTGACCTCAGAAAGTAAAGCAGCACTTTGAATTGCAAATGGCAATAGATTGCTTGAATAAGCAATCTATGTCCTCTTTTGTACCCTTCAGGGAACAGCTCTCTCTGGGATGGCAGTGCCAGCTTCTGCCCTTAGGGACAGCGTTGTCAATGGAGGCATTAAATACCTGTCACACAACGTGGTCTTCATTTGTTTGCTTTCACTAGTATTGTCTCCTTTTATTTCTTGATAGTGATTGGTGCCACATAAGAAATTCTGTTCATCAGTTCTTATAATTTATAATTCCACATCCTACAAAAATCTGTCCTGTTTCTACTTTTCTTTTTTTTTTTTTTTAATCTGACATAATATTTTCTCCTATTGGTGCTAACCTACTGGTCATTTTTATCAGAAAAGCAACTAGCAGAACTAGCAAATCTGTTGCTAGCTGCTAATTACACTTTGGAAAATAATTTCCATGCCTCGTTACATCATGTCTGGTTAGCCTGGTGAAGCGGGAGTCTGGCGGGTATCCTCCTCAGCGACTGCTTTGTGTCTCTTTCATCTTTACGGCCTTGCTTTCTTTTGGGGTAAGCACAGAATTTTACCTTCATATTTCTCTTCAGAGCAGTTCGCTGGAGTCTGTTCCAGAGTCTCTTTCCACTTAGACTCGCAGGTTCAGGGTAGCAAAACACGAGAACCGTGTCACTGCCGTAACGGATCGTATTCTGTCCATGGTTGGTAACGGCAGCGGGGTCAAAAGTGCTGAACAAATTGAGGCACATCAGACATCACTTGCCCTGTGATCTTGCAGTGTAATTGGTTTCCCACTTAACCATATATAACAGGCTTAGTAAAAGCAAAGCAAAGATAAGATTAATTTTCAAGGAAAAAATATAAAAATCTCAAATCACCACATTTGAGACATCCTTCAGGTTGTCCCTGCTTCCCTCCGAACTTAGCGTCTGAATGTCTGCATCTTATTTTGGTCCTCTTTAGTGTCAAAATGGTCAACAGTATCAGAAAATGCTTTCCAGCCATAAACATAGGAACTGCTGTACTGCAGAAGGGAGGGCCATGCACTCTTCTTTTACATGTGTGTCTGTGTTTTTCAAAGGAAGATAAAAGATACAATTTAGATGATTATGAGCAGTCTGACAAAATAGTAACGATTTTTGTGCATGTGTGTGTTACTGCTCTGATGCCAGGTTAAGAACTATGAAGGTTTAGTTATAAAAGGATTTAGAAAGGGATACAGCATTATGCTGAATGTTCTCAGAACATTTTTCCATTGCGTTTGCTGATGGCAGTTGCGTGTTCTCAAAGCTACACTTGTCTCAAAACATCTCCATCTTTTTTTCAGTTTTCATGCATCTTGCTCTGAATCTGCAGAATATTTTTTTAAATGTGGCTGACCCTGACCACTTTGAATCCACTGAAGTCAATCCAGGAAAAAAAAAAAAGTCATAAATAAAAACTAGAACAAAATGTACAAGCTGTCCGTTATGCTTCATGCTAGACATTGATTGGTGTTTGGCTTTATAGGCAGCAACCATTTGCAGATAATAATTTACTGATTCTCCAAAGGAATAATTAGAAAAAAAATAAAAAATTAAAGCTCTAGCTATCAGTCACTGTCTAGAAGGTTGGAATTTGCCGAAGAACAGAAATCTTTTTTTTTTTTTTTTTTTTTTTTCCCTTTGTATGTAATGCACAAAGTCCGCAGCTTATTTCAAGTTGCAGGTAAGCCGCGTGTGACAAGACAGGGTATTTTCGCTAGTTCAGCTCTAATTGATTTGTCCTTTCGTTAAATTAGCTCGGTTGTAGTTCATCAGCCTAAACATTTTTTTCTGTAAGCCCCTAATGAATCGTTATGCCCACTTAACCTTCCTGTTCACTGACAACTCGCTCTCCTAGGCTGAAAGAGCTCCTTTTCCCAAAGAGCCACAGATGCGAGTCTTCTGTTTGCTTTTCCCTCTGGGCAGCATCTTAGCGGGAACAAATCAGGTCAATTGGGCGTACAGATCTGTTATGCAAACATCTTGATGATTTCACTCAGATATTCAGCGCAGCATCATAAAAAATAGGGCCGAAAGGGACCCTGGGAAGTAATTAAAGTACCAGTCCATCTATTCGCAGAATCAACTACAGCCGTAGCATCCCGTTACCCATTTAATGGATGAAATGTTATGCGTAAATGGATTATGTTATGCATTAAATAACAGGATTTCTTTTTTTTATTGTCAGAGATTTGGAATTTATAATAGTTTAGGAAGATGGCAAAAAGGACTCGAAGTAATTTTTGCTTTCATTTTTTTCAGGATTTACAGCTACTCTTCAGGATTATTTTAAAACAATGTAAAGGATATTTAAAATCGCATTGGGTTGTCAGTGGAGCAAGGATGGCAATACGTCTATGGGTGACTCTAGGCACATAGTGACTTTCATGTTTGCTGCCTGCTACTACTCTGGGCTCTAATCTGTGCCAACGGGGGGGGGGGGGGGGCTGTTGATTTTGCATAAATATATACGAAATTTTGTATACTGATCAATCTTGCTTGGTTTTCTACATCAGAATCACGGTGCTCTGAAGAATCAAAGCAAAAATGTTGGGGCTAGGGTGGGGAGATTGTTCAGACTCCTCTCAGTCTATAGTTTAAAAAAAAAAAACAAACCCCAAATGCTTAAAAATTCATAGTGCATGTCTAGTTTTGCCAGGGTGTATCTACATGCTGTTCCTTGACATATTACTGCACATAATCAGTTAAGGCTGAAGCGTGAAGGCTTAGATTTTGTAATTTCACACCTTCTTTAGTTACCCGAGGCAGAGCAAAACATTGTGGTCTAGGACATCCATGCCTATTTACATTGCCATGCTTAAACAAGCATAAAATTAAATGAAGGGGAAAGAAAAATAGTTAAGATGTAACTCTTGGGCTGCTTCAGTGTCAGAAAGACCACGTTCCTTCAACAAAGTCCTTGCATATGGCATTCTGGTTTATGTTGGCTGCTGTTTTCACTCTGTAAAAATCTAGAGATTCCCAGATTCAGTCGCACTCCCCCAGATATTTTCACTCTTAACTAAAAAAAAACACCAAACAACCCCAACAACACAACCTACCACAAAAACCAAACTCCATAGGAGGGCTGGGCCAATGGTGGACATGCGTCCGGGGCCTCATAACGGATAGAATGTTTGGAAATGAGAGGTATGAACTGTAGCTGCAGAACTTGCATGAATTCTGCCTGCCTGCAAATACTGATTTTTGTGTAGTGTAAGTGAAGGAGGCACTGGAACAGGTTGCCCAGAGAAGCTGTGGATGCCCCATCCCTTCAAGTGCTCAAGACCAGGCTGGATGGGGCTTTGAGCAAGCTGGTCTAGTGGGAGGTGTCCCTGCCCATGGCAGGGGGGTTGGAACTCAATGATCTTTAAGGTCCCTTCCAACCTAAACCATTCTATGACACAGGCACAGGCAACTAATGTGAGGCAGAGGAGAAATTCACCCCATAAATCTAAAATCACAATGCAAGTAACTCTGCTGCCCAAGAGCCACCACTAATCTTTACAGACTGTTGTCTTTCAAGTCCTTGAGGTGCCTGCAGCTGTGTCTCTGGGCTGGCTCAGAGCTGTCCCAGTATGGGTAGTTTGATCTTTCCCTCATACAGACTCTGGATATACAGTGTCCTTCTACTGAGGCCTCTTGAGCCCCTCGGCAAGCCAAGGACATAACAGCTGCATTTTCACAGAATAGAGCCAGGGCTGTGGTCCTTCATGGGCATCCCAGGAACGGAGACCCCAGCTCAGCTTCCCTCTAGCTTGTAGCACTGTCAAGGCCTCCTCATGCAGAAGGGTACCTTTCCTACCAGGAGACAGCTGACCTGAAGCTATCGGAGGTGTAAATGGGCTGCTGTCTGACTCAGCTTTTTCCATGGGAGTTATTCCACGATGCAGCACAGGATTCACAGTGCACTTGGAAAAAGGTGAGAAGGGACCATGGCCATGCAGGCCTTGTGGTTGTATTTGTCACCTCCCAGAGGAGACCAACAAGCTCTAGTGTCCACTTCTGAGGCTGGGAAGTAGGCATTTATCCACCTTTAAGATGTGGATTTGGGCCTCAGTCTGTTGGGAAGCTCCATTACAAACCGTTCCCGGAGGGATGGAGGTCTGAAACACCTCCCCTGCCGGCCCACAGTCAGATGTGGTTATCACTGCTTAAAAATCCCCAAAGATCCAAATATAGCATAACATCTACTTGTCATCTTCTAGTGTCAGGAGATGTAAAAGCACCCTGAAGATTTGTCCATCCGCACTTTTGTAACTGAGCTATTGCTCGTTTATGCCCCAGCCAAACACAAGAGTTCATCCTCTTAAACTATAGCTCTGACCAGGACAGTTTAAGGATGAGAATTCCAAATTTCAGCAAATGGTTTATTCAGAAACAAACACATGGGACTGAGGTCCTGCAGTGTTTTGTAGAACCCTCCAGAAAACCAGATTAATATGATTTGTAGACTTAACAAATCCTATACTCTAAACTTTTAGTAAGGTTTGAACTGCAAAAATGCTATGTCTTTATGGTACTTAGAAACACTAAAAGTATAAAACTTAGGAGCTGTTGAAGTTTTCCCCTTAAAAAAAATCTATCTTATCAGATTAATTTCTAATAAGAAATAGAGAATCCTCTTTCGCTTTCGACAGTATAGAAAGTATAGAATTCAGCATTATGAATTATTTAATGAAAGATAAAGTTAACAATTACATGAATATTTGCAGGGACAGAACAAGACACATTGATCCCTCGGAAACAAAGAGGTATTTCTGGTTCAGCTTCTGAGCCCTTTCTTCTTGGGCAGTTGGCTAGCAGTTTGGCTGTGGAAACTGAGGAAAAAGAATGCTATTTGGAAGAGCACTGAGTTTCTGCAATAAAAATGGGATGAACACCAAATGAATGAAAGATTGTTCTATGTTTATATGAATTTCTATTACAGACATTATTTTTAGGGACAGGCCTTGCTTGTTGTGGCTGCTTCTTTGCCAAATTCTTTCGTACCTTAAGCATACAATGAGTGCAGCCTCTTCGTTGTGATGAATTCTCATACTCAAATCACAAATGATGGATTTTGTTAGTTTTCCCTTGGCCAGTCAGAAATTGCCCTCAAGTTCCAAAGAGATTTTGAATATACAGATGGTGAGCAGAAATCCTTACTGTGTCAAAACCAGCGATCCCTTTCTGTCAGTGTCGGAGAAGCGATCCATCAGAAAATGGGCTTGGCTGGAGCCTTCCTGGCTCTGTTATTTGTTAAAATACAGTGTTAAATGGTTATTGCTGAGTCTCATCTGTATGGGATGTACAGCAGAAAGGCAGAAAGAAAAAGCACTGCATTGTAATCTCTCTTGATCTCCCTTCAAAAATAACCTATCGATTCACAATTTAGTTTTAAGATCGGTTAAAATGTTGAACTCTGGTAATAGCTGTACATGGACAGAGCTCAACCAAAACCAGACAGAAACCACAGATAACCATCTGAATTCAAGTTCACAGCTTGGGGCTAAATTTGTAGAACACACTTAAGCAATTTTAACCCAGAGAGGTTGGGAATCAATCTGCTGTCTTGAATTTGAGTCTCCAGGTTCAGTTTTTGTTGTACGTGTACAGATACCAGGTCTCATAATAATACATCAGTGCAAGCTCTTCATTATGCAACAGTGTATGTCATTTTAATGCAACTCTCAAAACCTCTGCAACAATTTTTTTTTTTGGAAGATATCTAACAGCCAGAAATTCATGTTACTAACATAAGCTTGACAAAATATTTTAAAAGGATATAAAATTACAGATGGTCCCGTTTTGCTGGGCATGTTGTTTGTAATACATGAGACAGACAAATGTTGTGCTTTTTCACACCAGAGAAAAAAAATAAGCCTGTACATTTGCATATTTTTATTTTAAAGGGAAATGCTTAAAGCCATTGAATTATGTTCTTTTGATTGCCTCTTCTCTGTAATGTTATATGGAAAATAACAACCATAATCTATCAATTTTACAAGTGTTAAAAGCAGTTCCATAAAAATGGTGTGAGAATCTTTATTTCTTGCTCAGCTGTTTCCATTGCGACTGGGGTCTGTTTGCTACTAACAATTTTTTTTTTTCCCTATGCGGAGAGTAAAATTCTAACCCCATGTTGACCCAACTGAAGGAAAAACGCTCACTGACCTGAGTTCTGTTTAGAGAAATGCAGAAATGATTAACAGCAAGTTTCCACGGTTCATCTTCGGCTCTAGTCGGCTGCTTAGTTGGCTATGATGGGTTTGCCAAGAACCAACTGCTCAAAGGTTAGCAAACAGCTGTGATAATTTTCGGGACACAAACTACACTCTTAGGTGTGCTGCATCCTATAGAATGAACAGAAATGGACGGCAGCAAAATTTTAGTAATGTATATTTTATAGATAATATATTTTTAAAATTTATTTTGAAATAATGAATTGAATCATCCAATCATTGAATAATGAATTTTCAAAGAATAAATAAAGTGACACATTATGAAGGTGGAAAAAGGAATTAGATAAATTTAGGGATTCATTATTACCTATTAAGGAGTGTCTATTAAGGAGCACATTAATTGCAACCTCTATTACATGAAGCCCACATTCCTTCCTCCCCCCTAAAAAGACAACTTATTAGAAGCTCAGTTAATGAGATAAATACGCAACTGCTCTATTTTTACTTGTTTTTCTTAAGCCTCCACTAGTGGTCACTGTTGGGGACAGGGCAGAAAGTTAAACGGACCTCAAACACCACTTATGTCTGCTGTTGAGTTTCAAGAACTGAGTGGTCTCTTTTGAGCATTATGGAACATTTGTTTGTTGGTTTCTTTTTTCCCTTCTATTTTTGTCTGCAACAAAATGAACAGATCCCAAAAAGGAGTGAGGAAGTGATAACAGTGAAAAAGAAAACTCACATATTCTGTAGCGACACTTTAAAAAAATAGAATTGTTGTTGACAAGCAACATATATGGGTCTATATCTGGGCTTAAAAAGCTACCAAAATATTGTTTAGAGAAAGAAAAAGCATTAATAAAAAATCTTTTTCACACATGCTTGGTTTTCTAGCTATTGCTTGCTTTCTGCATAGTATCCAAACGGCTCACCATGGGTTTCTTGCCTCGGTGGAAGATTTGCTCTCCATCACCAGGCACTCTCTCCTTAGCACTGTTCATTTCTCCTTTTCACTGTCTTTTACAGCTGTCCATGTCACTTGTCACACCCACACGTAGAAGCTTTTGAATGTGCCCCACTTCCAGAAGTGACATCTGTTGCAAAAACAAGAGAGCCCCAGTCCTTAATTTCTGTCCTCAAATAAACCCTTATGGCAGCATTCGGCTCAGCCTAAGCACCGGGTGGATTTGAGGGGAGAAGGAGATGGCCAGGCTGCCGTGCAGTAGGGTAGGAGGACACGCGTGCTTGGCCCTCCATGTCCTGCTCCTTTCCCCGTGTCCATCTCCCACAGCGGGAGAGAGAACCAAGGTGTTAAGAAATGATTAATAGCAAGTTTCTGCGGTTCATCTTTGGCTGCATTCAGCTGCTTAGTTGGCAGTGGTGGGTTTGCCAAGAACTTGGTGATGCAGTTCTTGCCTGTCTGTGTCCCTGTCTGAGCTGGGATAAAAAAATTCAGAAGAAATTCAGAAACTTCAGTGGGTTCACCATTACCGCTGGAAAGCCCCACTGCCTAACTACTCTATTTCTTTTCCTCAGAAAAGCCAGCCACGTTATTGCCCAATAATATGAAATTTGGAAAATGAAACCCTGCTGTATTGCACATAAGTGCAACTTTCTTTAAAAAAAACCCTTGGGCCATTTTCCAGTGTGCAGACTTTGGCACCAGAGCAGTACACGGTGCTACAGCCAGAATGGGGCAAGCTGTGTCCCCTTCCCTCCTGCCCCACAGCTCCCCAGAGCAGCCCTGCCACCCCCCTGCTCTGCTAGCACCCATCAGCCTCCTGAAATCTCAGGAGGAGTGGGTGAAATGATGGTCAGCAGGCTAGATTTGGAAAATACTGCTCTGGATGGCCCAATGCGTAGATGCTCAAAATGGCAATACAGAGAATCACAGAATGATATGGGGTTGGAAGGGACCTCTGGAGATCATCTAGTCCAACCCCCTGCCAAAGCAGGTCCACGCAGAGCAGGTTGCACAGGAACGTGTCCAGGCGGGTTTTGAATGTCTCCAGAGACGGAGACTCCACCACCTCTCTGGGCAGCCTGTTCCGGGGCTCTGCCACCCTCAAAGTAAAGAAGTTCCTCCTCATGTTTAGGTGGAACTTCTTATGTTCAAGTTTGTGCCCATTTCCTCTTGTCCTGTCACTGGCCAGCACTGAAAAAAGACTGGCCCCATCCTCTTGACACCCTCCCTTTAAGTATTTATAAGCATTGATCAGGTCCCCCCTCAGTCTTCTCTTCTCCAGACTAAAAAGACCCAAGTCCCTCAGCCTTTCCTTGTAAGAGAGATGTTTTAGGCCCTTAATCATATTTGTAGCCCTTTGCTACAAGGTATTCGTACCCCTTCCAGCAGTTCCCTGTCCTCCTTGAACCAGGGAGCCCAGAACTGGGGGTCCTTGTGTGGTATTCCCGGTGGGAGTGCTATTAGCAGGCCTGCCGTCGCTTCTCCGAGCTGACTGGCAATTCTTCAAACCAAAACACGTTAATAACTCCCTTCCACGGGCTACGAAAGGTTTATGTAGAGAAAGGCAATGAAAAACGTGACCATCTTTATTTACTTCTGGGAGAGCGTGCTTGGAACCGTGGACGTAAAACATGGGCCCGGGACAGGGCACGAAGAATGGAAATGTGGAGGTTTGAAAAGAAAACCTGAGGTAATGCTGTCCTGTCCTGAGAATCTCTCTTCCACAAGGTGCCACTCGTAGGCTAAGAAGCGCCGGGCCCGCGCAGGGCGTCTCCCCGGGTCCCTGCCCGCGGCCAAGCCGCCCGCCGCGGAGGGAACGGCGGCACCGCCTCAGCCCTTCCCGCCCCGCGACTCCTCCCAAGATGGCGGCGGCCCCGCCCCGCGCGGGCGGTGTCCGGGAGCCCGTCCCCCGCCGGCGGGGTGCATGACCGCGGCCGAGCGGGGAGAGGGCGGCGGGGCTGGCGGCGGCAGCCGGAGCGGAGCGACGCCGGGTGAGAAGTGCGGGTCCGGCCGCCTCCTCGGCAGAGAAGCGGGAGGTGTTCGGTCGCCGGGGTGGTCGGAGAGGGTTGAGGGAAACTTTCCTGGCGGAGCCCTTCCCTGACGGGGCTCCGGCCGCTTCTCCGCGGCCATGTTGGGAGCCAGGGGCTGCCTGGCGGGGAAGGAGCTCTCCCGGCGGGAGGCGGTGGGGCTGGGACGGTGCGGCTTCCCGCCGGGAGGCAGGCGGCGGGACGGGAAGGGCTTGGGGAGGAGAGGGGAGATGGCGGCGGGCGGGCGGGCGCTGGCTTGTCCCAGGGCGCTGAGAGAGTTGCGGGGCCTCGGAAACGAGGGGGGGGAAACCAACAACGGCCCCGGCCCCGCGGGGTTACATAAGTGCCCGAAACTCCCCCACTCGTGACCGGGGACGGGACGGGGCGGAGGGCGCTTCCTTCCCCGGCGGGCCCTGCCGCCCCGGAGCCTTCGCTCGCCGCGGGGAAGCGCCTCGTTTGGCGGCTTTAAACACCCCCCTTTGTCGGTCTCAGAGCGAGTCCCTGAAAAGTGTTGCTGCTGTGGTAAAAAAAAAAAAATAAAATATATATATATATGTATATAAGCAGCGGAACCGCGGGTGGTGCGGCTGCGAACATAAGGTGCTGGGTGTTTTTGTTTTTTTTTTTTTTTCTCCTGTGAAATGGGCATATTTTGGAGAGGAACGTGGCTGCTCTGCTGAAGATCCGTGTGGCACATAAAGCTGTTGTCTGAAAGCGGCGTTGGGAGGGGGAGGAAGGCAGCCCCATGTTTTTCCTCTGGCCTCACCCGAAATGCCGTGAGCCCAGGCAGCGGGGTTTAGAGAGGGCAAAAGGGCTGGTCAGGGCGAGGAGGCGAGGGGCGAGCCGGCCGAGCAGCCCGCCTTGGCGTGAGAGCAGCGGCGGTAGCGCAAGTCTTGACACGAAGCCTCGGCGCAGTAGTTCTTCATAACCGAAACGCCCCGTCGCACCCTTAACCGGGGATGAGGAGGATTGATTCCTTTGCCCGTATTTTGGGTGAGTTGGTGGGAGCGCTTCCAGAAGCATCCTCGAGCCCTGACCCCGGCTGTGGGGTGTGCGGAGTTGTTCCCGCAGGGGCTGGCGCTTGTTTGACAAACGCTACATCCCAGGCTGTGGGGTGCGTGGCGGCTTCGGCTCAGGAGAGGTTAATACAGCAGGCAAAGTGAGCCTAAAATCAAACCCGCCAGGCGGGAATCGGTTTCAGAACTGAGACTGCCAATTCCTGTTTCTCTCCTGCAAAAGAAAAAAAAAAAAAGAGAACTTAAATACTCAGCTTTCGGGTTCCAAGGCTTGTATATTGAATTACTTTAGGGATGGCTAGCTGAAAGAAGGGAACCGTTTAAAGATGTCGAGTACTTAAAGGTGGCAGTGTAGCCAGTGCTGAACTGCTACAGATGATTTTCTTTGTATGCACTCGTCAACATGTGGAAAGGAATTGTTCTTTAGCTCAGAAGGCAGTGGTTTTGCTGTTAAACCGTATATCTAAATGCTGTTGGCTAATCAAGTGACGAATAATAATCCTTATGTAGTTAAATGTCATGTGTATCAGCTGAGTTTGTTAAATAACGTTTTCCCAGTTGTATGAGGGCTGTGCTACTTACGTTGAAAACAGCAGTGAAAGTGAAGTGTTGTGTGCCTGAGTCCCAAATTCTTGCTTCTGAGTGCAAATTGGCAGTGTGCCTTTTGGAGTGTATGAGTTTTGCCCTGCAGAGACACCCACGCAGAGGAAATCCCTTAAATGCTAAAAGTAAACCGGTGAGTAGAACTTCGGAGCTGGGGAAGCTGGATCAGTTTCCTCTGTCATGTCATCTAAAAAGAATCGGAGCGGTGTCTTTTCACCTAGAAGCGAGTTTTCGTTAGATGCAGTGATGAAATCGTTATTTAGCAAGAGCTGCATTCTGTTTCCTTTAAATTATGGGCTGAGACTTAACTCTAGTATTACATGTGTCCCTGGATGAACAGAAGATCTACCTGTAACATGCTGAAGCCCATTATATTTTTACAAAAATTATTATCGGTAAAATGGTTGTTATATTCAGGCAGCATTGTGACTTTTAGGTGTCACCGCTGTGGTTAGTGGACGCGGGAAAGTTTCATCTCTCCTGAGTCAGCGCAGTAAAGAGAGATGGAACTGCAGTTTCAGGTGAGGCATGATATGATGGAGCTTGGCAAGTCTCGCCTTCCTTGCCAAGAGCCAAGTGAGGGCAATAAAGGCAGGTTACAAACACCTGGCTTTCTTGCACTTACAGCATTTTTAGTGACTTACCTTAACCGACAAGGGCTAGAGGTGTTCAAGTGAAAGCTCAGGGTCAAAGTGTGGCATGTAGGTGGGGGAGAGTTGAGGTTTCTGATACTTGCAGATAGAATTTTCTGAAAAAGTGTCTGTTAGCTAAAATACTAGAAGTGGTGGTCGAGCAAACAAACAGCGTGCAAATTCTTGCTCTTAAAGGCCATTTATTAGTGGGCAGTGCCAAATAAAGAAACCCCAACATTGATGATGGATAAGTTTCTTGGTAGGCAAGAAAGTTAATTAACTTCTTGATTTTTGTATTAAGAAATTAAATCTTGCTCTGTACTGCCTCAAGTTCTAAAGGTATGTTTGTGACTTATTCCAAGCTTTCACTTGAACACCTCTAGCCCTCTTTGGTTAAGATAAGTCACTAAAAATGCTGCAAGTTAATAGTCAAGCTTGCCTTTCCTTTTAATTTTCGTGACTCTTTTTTTTTTTTTTTTTTAAATGATAGATGATGCTTGTGTATGCATATTTTACTACTTCCCAGGATTGAGTAATTTGGTGGAAACATGATAATTGGGATTGTTCCAAAAGAGAATAAATAAGGTGCAAAAATAGGCTTTTGAAGTAGAACCATGTATTTTAAACTTTTTCCCCTATGCAGCAAATGCAACGCTGGCTGTTGCAGAATAACTTTTGTTTTCATGATTTAGCAGAGGACTTGTTTTTACAGTTGAGGGGGGTGAAAAGCTACTCTGTAGATAGGTGTGATAGAACATGTTTAGCATACTAAAGATTATTTTAGCATTGTCATAAGCTATAAAATGAGATTACAACTGTGTTAGCAAGTAGAGTCCTGCAAATCCTGAGCTACAGGAGTAGTTCTGTTGAAATAAATGAGTCTGCTTGCATGAGAAGTCGTTTGGCTGAGAGTTGTAGGACAAAGATTCTTCTTTTATGAAAATAAATATTATTGTGCATAAGTGTCATTGAACAGAAGAGCACTTCATGTTTTTCAGCCTGACACTTCAGTACTACCTAGTCAAAAATATACTCATATGTTTACTTTGGTTTTCTAAAGTTATGTAAATAGGTGAGAGTGCTACTGCCTTGGATGTAAAGGTGCTTTTTTTTTTAACCAAGTAATAATAAGGATAACTTACAGATTTTAAAATTTATTTTGAAGGAAGTACCTTTCTTTTTTTCCTATTGTTTTTCTTTGTATTCTTATGTTTTACAATAAAATAGTGTCAACTATATTCTGTATATAATATAGCAGGATTTGGGGATTTTGTGTAAGTGTAAAAGAAGAAAAAATAAATTGAAAGTTAAGGATTTCAAACACAGGCATGTTGTCCCTGCGTTCCCCCTGCCTGAATGTAATAAGATGACATGCAACCAGTGAGTTACTGTGTTAAGATGCAATCTCTTGAGAAGCTCTACTGATTCAAACAGATACAGGCGGGTTGCGAGACAGTGGTGTGTCTTTCTGTCAGCATCTTTAGCTTTTGCCAGATACCTCTTGTACCTCAAGCATGTCATCTAGAGGTAACTGTTTTGCTTTTAAGTACTTAGTATGCCTTCTGCAAAAGGAAAAGATGCAAATGTCAAAGAACATGCCGTAATTCTGAAGTGTACACATAATTTGTTAATGCAAATTTAATATTAAAGAGTGTGCTGTACACGCTGCTGTTCAGGTTGTCAGATAGCATCTTTCTCGGAACAGTGAGCCGGGCAGGTTAACTTCGGTGCAAACCTTTGTGCACTTTTCAAAGATTCCTCTAGATTGTGTCATCTTTGCTGTGGCAATAGGGGCCCAAGAGCAAAGGAAAACGGTTTGGATGAGAATCACGTGGACCACGAGCCCCTGCGGTATCCTGGACGCTGTTTATTGCACTCGGAGGACTGGGCTGTGCTGAGTGCTCTAATGTCTGTACTCCAAGTGCTTTCCATATAACTTTAAAATGCATCTAACACATTTGACAAGCAGTAAAAAGGGAAAAAGGCCAGTGAGTGCATTTCTCAGGAAGGCCACCTACAGTAAACTGCTGTGATTACGGGGTTCTTTCAGGAAATGACTCTTTTTTTTTTTTTATTATTATTATTTTTTCCTTAAATTTCTCCTGACTTAGCTGTCAATACTTGGTAATGTAAAACTTCTGAGACTGATTTTTCAATGTAGTTCTGTTCTGAAAGCTGTGTGTGACAGTGGGTTGGGTTTTTTTTTTTTGTTTGTTTGTTTTTTAACCCCTCCCCCAGTTCTGATGTAGGTTAGCAGCACAGACACCCTTTTAACACACAGGTTATGGCTGAAAAGCCAGTGACATTGAAGACTGGCAAATTCTATTTACAGTATCATTGTTAAAGCTTTCCTTTTGGCTTTGGTCGATAGCTGTCAGATGTCGGTTTTCTAGACCTTCACTGTCCACCCATATGTCACCAGGTAGCATTGTTTAGTATACAAAAGGGTTTATGTCCCTTGGTTAAGAAAAGGCAAGCATTGAATTGCTCTATGTATTTTTAAATATTGCTGGGAGGTGACAGGGACAGGTCCATGATCGCAGCACTTGGTGTTGTCAAGCTTCCTGAAAATCACAACATGCGGTTTGAATCCAAGCCCCAAGATGTGTCTCGGCTGCCTGCAAACCCCTGGTTTCTGCTGGGCTGGTGGTTTGCAGCCTGATGACAGCCCTGCTGTGTGCATGGTTACAGGGGCTTGAGCCGTTCTTTGGTACCAATTTGAGCAACTTCTTTCAGGAGGTTTAAACGGTAGGAAAAAGATTCCCTGTAGCCAGCCATACTTGCACTTGGTCTGTTTTTGGTTGTGAACTAATGGTAGAAATTGTTTGAATTGTTTGGCTTCCTTTTTTTTTTTCTTTTTTTTTTTTTTTAAAGGAGTTAAGAATTTTAAGGAACTAAGTATGTCTGAATATTCTGGTTTTCCTACTACAATATTGAAAATGTGCTGCAGCAGTGCTTTGTCTGACCCTGAGCTGCCTGGCCTCCTGAAAGTAGTACTACAGTATAATATAGTATTAGGGTTGCCTCCTAAAATGGAGATTTCTTAACTTAGGTCAAGAGCAGCAGAAAGTTGAGGTGGTTGCACCTGGTCAGAGGAAGAGTTTGAGTGTTGTTACTTGGCTGGTGTCGCGTTTAGTTCTGTGGAAATACTTGGAATTACTGAGCTGGTAAAAGAAACCTCTTTATCATGCAGCTTTTTTTTCCTATACCAGGATATCTGAATTCAAAGGACACAAACAATGTGTAAATAATGAGTATTGATATCATACAAAATGAAATAGTGATGATGTGGTTATGCCGCTGTGCTTGTAATTTGTGAGACTGCATGGGAAAACTTTGCTCTGTTCAAAAAAACATGTCTGGCTAAAAGCAAAAGTCCTTTTGTGTTGCAGTAATTTGTAGGAAGTTAATGGCTCTTGCATCGCTTTGACTACTTGGTAACTCTCTCTGTAGCTTTGTCATGCTCATAATCAATTACCCATAGTCTAGTCCTTTTTGGACTGTTAGTAAAATTCAGTGGCTTCTCTTGTAATGATAATAAAAGTAAACTAAAGAAAAGGTAAAACAGAAAGCTCTTTTTTTTTTTTTTTTTTTTCCTGTACGCTGGCTGTTTTAAGTACCTGTGTGTAGTAAAAAGTCATGAGCCAGTGATCCAAGTCAGGTGTCATAGGTGTGCACTTATGAAGAAAGGGAAAATAAAATTCTGTTAACTTGAGGAAGCTCGTTTGAACATGTAGATGTTCTGGTAGCTCTCAAATGCTAAAATACACAGGTGCTCTGAAATCTAGGAGGTGCTATTTTTAGTGTATGCTTGTGTATGGGGTACACATCGGAAATCCTTCTGTAAATGTTCTCTACTAGTCGGTTAAAGATGCTGCAAAGAAGCATGCTGGAAAATACTACTTATTTCAGTACTGAAGACCAGATCCTCTTTTTCGTGTTGACTGAGAGATGGTCTACCTCGCTGTTAGCAACTTGCCTCCATGTGTGCTCTAGATAACAATAATCCGTAACAACAGCAAGCCACACAACCAACCTGGTTTTGGAGAGCTGCTTGCAAGATGGATTTAGCCATGCTTCTTGTAGAACAGTTGTATCTGGATCTCTTTATTCTATACTCGTGATGTGTCCCCTCCCTAAAAGAATTTAAATAAGCCTGTCTATTCCAAGATTTAAAAGGTATGTTGATGCTGTGGATTCTCTTGGCTGTGCGGGGTTGGTAAAACTGAAGGCAGGATCTGGCTTGCTCTGAAATCGGTCAGATCCTTTTCGGTTGATTTTTTTTTTTTTTTTTTTTTCCCCATGTGTCCATGTAATGTTAAGCATAGTAATATTTGTATATGTCAAGTTATTTGATAGCCCAGATGTCCAGATGGATACCCCAGGCTGTCATCGGTTAAGCCCTTCCTTCGCCTGGGATGGGACGGGCACAGCGGCGCCTGTCCAGCCAGCCTGGAAGGGAGGGGTAAGTCACTGCTGCCAAACTGGAAAATAACATTTGCTGGGAGAGACTCTTCAAACAGCTAAACAATTGGAGTAGGGAAACACTAAATTGTAAACAGAAAAACCTATCCCAGTGTTTGCTGTCGCAGCCTGGTCGAGTGATCCTTTCGGCACTGGTGCAGCAGGTGGGGTTTGTGTCTGCTGGAGCTTCCGCAGCCAGAGCAGCATCCCAGGCTCCTGTCCTCCGCCCATGACTCTTCTGGTGCCTTTCTAAGGTCTTGGTGTGTTGTCTGCTGTTCTTCTAGTGGCTTTTAGCTACTCAGAGCTGCGGAGAACTCTGGAAGAAGCTTGAACTTTTTTGGGCTCAAGATCTGTGGGAGCTGGTTTTGAAACCGTATTCTGATGTGTGTTCCCAGTGCTTTGGTTAAGCTGAAAAATGCAGTCTGCTAACACCAGAGGCTAAGCTAACCACTGCTGCTGCTCCTAAATACGTGCAAGTGCCAAGTTGAAATAATAGGGTATTTGCCCATGACAGCAAAGATTTGATCTGAATTTTGGGCTTTTTTCAATTTTGTTGGTTAATTTAAAAAGGCACATGTGTGTTATAGTTTATAAATACACAGTTTTTATATATATATATATATATATATATATATATATATATATATATATGAATGAACATACAAAACCTCAGCCTTTTTACTTACACCCATTTCAGTATTGTTCCAGCTGCAGGTATTTGATATGCCCATAGCTGCCTGGATCTTGCTTTCTGTGCATGAGTTTGATGCCAAATTGAAAACACTGTTCGTGGTGGGTCAGGCCTGCCTGTTGACTTCTGTTTGCACTCAAGTTTTCAGGTGACAAATTGTGGCTGTGTGCTGTGGGGTTTTAGGTTTTCTTGGTGGTTTGGTGGTTTTGTGCTGGGTGGGTTTTTTTGGGGTGTGTGGTTTTTTTTTTTTAAGATTCCTTTTAATTCTAGCCTTTACCTGGTTTCCACGTGCATGTGCTGGCTACCGCCTCTTTCACATCTTGAAAGGCATTAAGAATTTCCTTGTTTAAATGGCAGCGGTCCTATGTTTCACAAGTGCTGTTCAGAGCTGCATAAGCCTGTACCCGTGCTTGGTGAGCGTAGACGGATAAGGATGCGGAGATGAAACGAGTTTAGGAAGTTGCTCTTGTTGTTGCTCCAACCCTTGACTGCCAGGTGGGGGATGGAGAACTGCGTATTTCTTTCCAGCAGCAGCTCCGTTTCTGTCATGCCAGGAGACAAAAACAGTATCGGCTACCATGGTTTATTATAAATAGAAGCTTGACAGTGGTAATAAGCAGCTGATTTCATTAAAAAGCTGGATCTCTTACAAGAACGTTGCTCCTGGCCTTGTGCAGTGAGGTCTCCTCTCCCCTAAGAGGCATTCAGGGACTTCTTCCAGTGAAGCTGGGGACAGAAGGGATACATGACCGTTTCCAGTTGGTCTAGGAGTGGATTGAGGCTCTCCTGATCATGTACTTCCCTGTGGTACTGTTACAGTTTCCATCTTTCCCGCTTGGCAGTAACAGAAGTAGGAGAAGGTAGTGGGAACAGCTTTGGGACTTGACTGTTCTGGATTTCTGTGTCTCTCTAATGGGTGCCACAAGTTTCTCGCTTGGAGCAGTGGTGCTGGCATGGCGGCACGTGGCGTTATGACCAAGGTGGCTCCTCTCACCCTTGGTGCAGGGCGGGCCACAAACTGGCCAAACTCGTCTGGTGGGACAGCCCGCTTCTGCGTGCCTTTATTTTCCTCGGGTCTCCTCTGTGATTATTTAGCATTACAACTCATCTGGGACACGGGAGCTAGTCTTTCTGTTTACAAGCAGGTCAAATTGGTGTTCTCTTTCCGGATGAGGCTTAATTGTGCTAAATACCAAACCTCGTGAGAAGCTAACATGCAGGACTTGGGTGGGTTTGCCTGTGTACAGCAGCTCAGGCAGTGTGCGACCTATTCAGCAGAGCAGCCTGGGTAGTAAACCAGCATTGCTCTGCTCTTGCTGTGCTAATACGTATTCTGCTTGGCAAAAGAGGTCGTCTTTTGCTAAAAATAGCTTTCTCTACCCAAACCAGCTTCTGAGTGGGTTGGGGGAATGTAAGGTCATACATCTTGAAAGATCTGCCTAGAAATGTTCTCCATCCCCAAAATGGCATTGGCCTTTCTAGGCATTCCTCGCTCAGTTGGATACTGGCTATTGCAAATTTGAAGAGTAATACTTTTGCCATGCAGGTTTGATAATAAAGTTTTTTTATTGTTGGTGTTCTTCATTTAGAGTCATTTACATTCTACGAGCAGTTCTTACACAACTGGTCAATTAAAGTGAAGTGGTAATCCTTCCCTGTAAGTCGGAAATTAGAGTATACTGAAATTAACTGTAATGTATTGAAAGAATTACTAAACTAAGATGTTAGGGAGTTAAAATAGGGATTTCTACGTTGTACCTTCAAGAAGAGTTTTAGTGGGACTAGACTTGTGACAGTTGTTTGCAGCAGTTTAAAAACAAAACCCGAACAGATCTGTCTGGGTTATTATGGTAATTACAGGTTTATGGTGACATCTGACTAGATAAATGCAATTGCTGAGGAAATAAATGCTAGATAAATGCTGAGGACTGAGGAAATAATCTAAAGATTTCTAAAATACTGGCAAGGCAGAGTATTCACAGTTTGCACAGTATGAAGTTACGTGGTTGCTTTTAACGTGTTTCCAGCATGGTTTCTGCGATTCTGTGGCCGACGCTAGAACGTCAGCCAACAGGTTGAGACAAAGGAAAGGTTAAGACTGCTGGCTCGTACTGGATATACCAGTAAGGGAGTGAGTTAGCTCATCCGTGTTTCCCCACATCACAGCCATTGCTCCACAGGCTTGCGCAATGCAGGAAGCTGTGTCTTCACAGTGGGGAAGAAAAACATAAAGAGGTCACATTCATGTCGAAAACATTACACCGAGAATCACAGAAATGAGACTTGGGAGAGGTCCACAGTGTCATCTGTTCTATTTTCCTGCCAGTGCAGTACTGATTGATGCTTACGCTGTTTTCTCTACAGTGTTTGGATGAAAAACGTCACAAACATCTTTGCTTCTTTAAAGTAATCCGAAGCAGCCTTGTTATTGCCACTATCATTTTCTGGTGTTTTCTCTTGCTGCTTTTTTGACTTTAATAAATGCCAATAATTAGTAAGAGTGTGAAAAATAGTGCAAAGAGGCAACAGCATAAATTGCTTTAAGGAAAAGGTAATATTTTTTTTGTCTGTAAATCAAGTTAAAGTTTCTGTCCCACTACCGATACCTTTCTGAATGCTGCAACCATTAACCAGATTAGTCATAGTTGATTCTGCATAAAGACTGTCCAGAAGAAGGCTCTGAAGAAGTTCAGAGGGATCTTATTGCTTCCTTTCCTGCTGTCATCTCTACCTTGATATAATCTCTTTAATATTTTGGTCCTCCTTGTTTCTTTGCAGTATCGTGATGTAGCTTTTTGTCATTCTTGATTCTCCTCTGTCTTTCAGATACCATCAGGATTATCCTCTGCATCCTTAGCAGCTGGTTGCAGTAGCAACAGCAAGACAGGTTGTTAAATACAACAGTTTTGGGATTACTTTTGTGAAGAGAATTATTAGATAACTTCTAGTTAGAAGGCTGTATTTCTCTTTAAGCACAGTACAGGCATTTAGTTGCTACTGTTGTGCCAGCTCTTAGCAGTGATAAAGACCTTTAGAAAGCGTTTGTCATACACGTATCTTCTATCAATGTAGTATTTTTCAGGTGAAATTTCTTTTAATTTCACTTAACTTTATGGTCAAATTGTTCTTTTTACTGTTTCATAAAAAGCAACTGGTGAATAATGGAATATTACAAAAAAAAGAAAAAATCCTGCAGTTAATTGTTATAGATGTACTTAAGTAACTGTAAAGTACAGAATGAAATATTAATGGATTTGTAAATGGGTTAGTGGATACTTAAAACTTCTTTTTCCTCAATATTTTATTCTACATACTGGATGGTTGAAATTAAGTTTAATTAAATACCTCTTGCTGGTATTTCTATACCATCTTTAATCCAGCTCTTGGCATTACCTTTATGGTCCTTTGACAGGTGGTGCTGACTGTTGCATGAGCGCTTGGATTCTGATTACAGCTAATCACATCTAAATGCATAGAAAGCTTAATTTTGCCAGCAAAGATGACACAGCGAGACGCTCAGGACAAGCGACGGTGTCCTCATCTGTAGGTATTGAAGGAGATGTGTAGGAGGAGGAGGAACTAGTGAGGCCAAAGTAAGATTTAAAATTTATGCTGGTTTCTAACCTGTGTCAGAAACTTAGAATACCTGCTGTGCATGCGTTTAGTTCAGCAATTTTCCACACTAAAACTCAAAGCATTAGGCATTGATAAGTTTCTTTAAACAGGTTGCACTTCAGAAATTTACACCGTGTTTTACTTGGCAGCGGTGCAAAAAGTCAAGTGTTGCTCTTAAGAGCAATACATCGAATAGTAATAGAGATTAGCGTACTGTATTACAGTACTGAGATGCCTTCATAGCTGGAAGTTTGTCCACAAAATGTAGCAATGCTACCATTTCGGAGTTTTGAATCAGAGGGATGTATGAGGGTTCTGGATAACTTGTTTGTGTTTATTCAAATTAGTGCATCTTCCTTCCATAGGTAAAGTGCAAGAGGAAAGCTGAATGAGTCTGGTGTGATAATATAATGTATAACAACTATTTGAAACCTATTACTAAAAAAAAATAAATACATAACTACTAAATGACTGATTCTGCCTGATGAGCTCTTTTTAAGGCGAGTGTGATGTTTTCCTCTGTAGATCCAAAAGATGAGTCATCTTACAAACCAGTCACTTAATGCATATGAGATCTGGTCTGCAGATGGTCCTTGTCCGTCTTAGGTTTACAGTTTACTTGTTTCTGTCTTGTAAAAATTTTATTGATCTTCTGTGCCTTTCATGTATGTTTAACTTATATGATTAAGTATCATAAAACAAGACTCAGTTCCACTTGAAATCTATATTTAATTCAGAGCCTTCAAGTTGTGGAGTCAGACATGATAAAACCTTTAACTTTTGCCTTTTATTAAGTGACTCTGAACAGAACAAAAAAGTTTCTGTTTAGAAACTTTTATTATGAAACATGTTACCCTTAGGCAAGAAGGAAAATGGGTTACTTTGAATGTACATGGTGGAATATAGTTGCTGGTGTTGTCTGTATGTGGAAATGCAGGTGCAAGAACAAGGGCTCTGTATGACAGCTAGATAATTAGAAGTTCATTGGGTGGCAAGGTATAATGCTCTTTCATTTAGATCTGCTATTTCTACCTTTCTTTTTCTTTCTTCTGTTCCTTTGGTTTTCCTCCATTTCCTAGTCTTTTCTGTCCTCTACATCTGCTTTGCTGCAACAATACGTGGATCTCATTTCATCCACTCTAATGGTGTGATCAGATACTGTGATTAGAGACCTTTTTTTTTTTTTTTAATTGGACTTGTGTTACTGAATCTGGCTTGGAAACATCCAGGATCTGCTGCCGCTTTAGGACTGGATGGGCCTCTGTGATGAGTTTTGAGCTCTTATACTTTTTCCAACAGCTTAACTACACCTTTTTCCTTTTTTCTTTTTTTTTTTTTTTTTCCTTTAAAGCTGTCACCTTAACTGTGAACGTAAGTAGTAATGGATGAGCTGCCTGCATCTTGATACCATGGCTCTGAGAAATCTAGACTGCCTGGTTTGTATTAATGCAATGTGTTAAATGTAACTGTTAACAGCCTAATTGCTAATTGTAAAGATGATGATAAATAAACTGGCAATTATGGCAAGGCTAGTAGCGTTTTCCTCCCTTGAAGGAGCATTGAAGAAAAACAATGCTAAAAACTGGATGCTTATTAATTAACGCTTGTTAGCATGGACTGGTTATTGGACAAGACTTGTTCTTGCCCAGGCCAGAAAGCAATGGAGCACTGCCAGTGCTGCTGTATTGCTGAAGAAACTTGGGAATTTGGGTTGTGTCCCTCTGCTGCATATCTTTTGTGCCCGCCCTGCAGTCGTGATGGCGGTACGCACGGAGCTGGGGTGAGGAGATGTTTTTGTGCTGTGTGCAGGCTGTATCACTATGCCGTAATAGCTTTTTTTTCATCTCCTTTCTCCCCCTCAGCACCTTTGTGTTATCTATGGTTCTGCTCTGTGGCGATCAGGCCATCTGCTCCAGTGCTGATGTAGTAGCAGGAGACTTTTCTGCTGGTGTTGAATTAGGTGTAGCTATTTCAGTCAAGGTTGCTTTCTTTCTAGTTGACTCCTTATGTCTGTCTTCAACTACGGCTCTTCTTCTATGCAGTTTAGCCTGGTCTCTGTCAAGAGCAGAGCTAGCATATAAAATAAACATTCTACTGTTTTTAAATAAGACCTGTAGAAGCATCGAGTCCTGGGAGATCATCGGTTTGGTCACCAGGATACGGTGGCAGAAAGAAACAATGAAGTGGGGAGTGACTTGTCAGTGCACAGCAACCCCGACAGAACTATTTTCCTGCTGCAGCAGTCCGGAATGTTAATAACTAGTAAATACATGACTTCGTCAACACGGGTTGTGTTTTAGGTAAGTGGGTAACTTGTTAGTTCTTCGAAGGTTCCAGGAATATCTTGTGTTTGCCCACTTTGAAGATGACTGTTCTCGCCACCAGGATACAAATGTAAAACTGGAGTGAAATAGGGGGGGCAAGAAGATCTTGATATCTTGATAACAGAATTGTTATTTCTGTAGAAGCTTCTTGTGAGTAAAAGTAGAAATAACTTGGTGTCAAAGACAGTTCTGCATATGGTAGAGGAGTTGGGGCTTTCTGTGTCATGAAATATTTTGTCACCTTTAAATAGCATATTACGCTATGGAGATGAAAGCCTTTGCCCAGCATCTTCGTCATGAAAAGGGCTTACTGAGAGCATGTGCATGAGGAGGAGGACAAACTGAAGGTATTGCAGCATTTTGGGAGTTGAGATGTATTTATTGGGAAAGGCTGCTGAACCCCGCTCGCGGTGCAGCTCTGTGTAGCTGATTTTTCTTACAAGGTGGTCTGTTTATTTTTGCGACGTTTTGGCTAGCAGCCAGTATCACACTGCAGTCTGGACACAGAAAAGGGATGTGATGTGATGGACCTGAGGGAGAGTCCCCCTTGCATAAGGGCCTGGGGAACCTTCGGGAGTTTGTATGCAAAAAGTGTGAAACTGGAATCAAATGTGGTAAGTCTGAACAGTAGGTTTGAGGTTTTTGACTTCACAGCATCCATAAACCGAGACTGAGTATAAGATGCTCCCACTCTCCCCTTAAGTGGAGCTGTCTAGCCTGTCATTTTGAAGCCCACGGTTCTGGTTTATTCCTCGCTTGTTTTGGGGAAGATTTGGAATGTGTTTTCAGCAATTTGCCATCAATTGGGAATTGCTTTGTTTGATCAGGTCTTGAGATCCTGCATCTTGAGGACAGTAATCCAGCATCTGCTGCTCATAGTGGCCAACAGTGGAAACTTCAGAGGAAAGATTTTAGCTGGCACAGGGCAGGAAGTTGCCACCCAGTTCCAGGGTACGATCTGTTATCTTTTGCAATGTATCTGAATATGCTTTAAGAAAAAATTGTGATTTTAAAAGACTGGTAATTGATAACCTTGCATAGCTTTTGGACCGTGACATCTTGGGGATGAAAGTTCCTTTGTGCGTCTGGACAATATTGCAAATTAACGGCTCCTCGGTCTGTGTGCTCGTGAGAAGGAGGTGCACCTCTTGTCCTAACTTTAGCCCCTGTGACTTAGAGATGGCTTCTCTTTTGTATTCCTAGTCTATTTTATTCATGTTTCATTATTATTTGTAATCATGATACTTTCTAGGTAGTTTCTCATCTATTTCTGAAATTCCTTCCTTTCTCAGAAAAGGCTGTTGAAGGTGAATGAGCATTAGATGGATTTTTAATTTTTAGTTGTCTAACACCTTATGAGAAAAGTGTCGGAGGGCTTATTTTAAAAAAGTCTAATCTATTAGTGTGGGAAAATAAAATTCTTGCTGTGGAAAGGTGGAATAATCCATCAGCAATCTGTGGCTTTTATGACCTTAATTGGGGCTGGTGGGTAAGAATTTACTGAACATTATAGACAGAAGTTTCACTCTAGAAGAGATGCGATTATCTTGTCTTTCTTAATAGTCCTTAACTTGCTGTGGATTCTTGCTTTAAGTCCAGAAAGTGATTATTTTCACAAGCTGAAAGTACAGTCTCCATCACAAGTTCCGGAGTCATGTATCTTGGTTTCAAGCCATGCTGATTATTAAATGATCCTGGTTAGAGTTGTTTTCTCTTAGGTCGTCCTAGAGAACAGTTAATTAAAACCTTTAGCCTTTTCTCCCCCTGTTTTCTTCTTCCAGTGACTTGTATTTTGAAAGCTTTGGTGGTGACCTTGATCCCAGTTTGCTGTTTATTGGCAGGGAGTGCAGAGAGCCGTGGCTGGAGCTGCGGAGCAGGGAGTGCTTCCTACAGGTCGCTCTAACTTCACACCAAGAGCTTGCTTCGCTGGAACTCATCAGTATGACTGTGGATTGTTTTTAGGGCGGTTTCCCCCCTGTGGACTTAGCAAAAGCAATTAACTTGCTGTAATTTACAGATAATACATATAAAAGTGTAAGTTTAGAAGTAGGACGTGTTGATTTGTACCCGCAGAAAAGCATATTCTTCTGGTCTATCCCCTTTGCACTCTGCTGACAGACTTCCTTCCCCGCTTCACAGGGAACATGGGATTACTGGATAACTTTACACTGACCCTGTGACTGACTCTTTGCTTTCTAACTCCAAAGCAGCTGTTGGCTCGGTTTGGGCACTTGTGAAGGCTGTTTATCGCTAGTATGTTGTTAGGTAGGAATGGTTATGGCAGTTAATGGCAGTTAACCGACATTTCAAATCCTGCTTTTCGGAGTCAGACACCTGAATTTGATCTTTGAGCCTAGGACTACAGCAAATACACATCAAAAAGTTCCTAGTTTATCTTTTGCATTCCCTCCTTAGTACTTTATCATTGGTAGATAGATGCTGTTGGCTTGTCCCAAGTATTGTTTCTGTGGAGTGGCATCTCTCCATTAGAGAAGGCTATAGTGGAAGTGAAGCCAGCCACTTGCCTGAAAAACTCCCTCCCAAGTGCCAGCGTTGTGCCTCCTTGCCATGGGGTAGGAGGTAGTTGGAAGGTATATATTTTTAAAAAAAAAACAACAAAACACAACCAAAAAAACCCCCAAACAAACAAAAAAACCCCAACAACAAAAAAGGAAGGAAAAAAAAAAAGGTGGCTAGATCTTAATGCTGAATAAAACATGTAAAGGGAGTGTGTCCTGAATGCTTGAGAGAAATAAGGTGTCTATTGAAAGTGCAATATGCACTTTGGATATGCATATTTATAGCATCAAAAAAAAAAATCGTATTGATGTAATTTGAGTCTTCTGCTGTTCCCTGGGAGAAAAAATAATACCATAGTGCTTCTGTTTACTCATCAGTTTAAGCCAGTGTACTTTATGCAAGGCATTGTCCGAGTACCTCCCTTCCCATCCCTCCGTCGTCTCCCTCCACTGCAGCTGTCCTGCCAACCTGAGCCCTAGAACTTTCTGTTTAGTTCTCAACTTGATCAACCCTGATCTAATTCACTGTGACGCTTTTTTTAATGGCACGAGGAAGCGGGGAGCGGGGCGGGTATCACAAATTGGTATTGCCACAAAAGGAAGCAAAGCAGAACTCTATTGCCCTGAGTTTGGTGTTGCAGAAGGACTTAGGGGTTTAGTAAAGATGCCCCACTTGTGGGCATCTCTTTGAGGAAATGGTGGACAAAGCTTTGAGAACCTTGACAAGAATAATGGTTCAGAAAAGTAGGGCTGATAAAGGAGATGGAAATAACAGAGGGGTTTGGTGTTTTTTTTTTTTTTTTTCCACTTGGGCTACCAGTCTTCTCTCAGAAAGCTTAATGAAGAAAGTAGTGATGGTTATTCTGATTGAAGAACTAAAAGAAAACTTTGTTTTGCAGCAAAGATGACTTAAGCTTGCTGTTAAGAAAATACTTTCTAACTGGTGAAATGGGGAGCCACTGGAGAGGGTAATGGAGAAGGTCAGCCTTTTTTTTTTTTTTTTGACTGGCACCTGGTAGAAATAGCATAGGTGTACTCGCTTGTGTGCCTTGATGCAGCACAATTAAAGCTCTTGAACCCTTTTTATAAGGCAGTTTGTCTTAACCTTGTGCAGATCAAAATAATTTCAGATTTGGTGGCTTTGTAATTCCACTAACCGTAAAACTGGTTAACATGATACTCGTGTATTGTAACTAGTGCTGTAAGGCTCATAAAGAAAATGCAAAAGTAGTGCTGAGTAATATCTTTAATAGATTCTTCTGTCTTCAGTGTCAGACTTCTGATAAAAGATAATGTTATGGGCAGAGCTTAAAGGAAAAAAAAGAAGTCAGTTTAGTTATATCTGAGCGAGCCCGCTTGTCAAACTGTTTTAGTGTGAAACTAATGAAACTTTCAAAGCAGTAACTTATAAGTTATTTTTTAATCACACTTAACGTTGGGCACGTGGATTTGTGTAATCACAGGTAACACACTTACTTAGATGAGGCCCGATGTGAGGTTTTTCTGCCATCAAATTTCTGTCCAGAAGTTTCATCCCAATTTTATAAGGCAGTATTGGAGGTTTGGTTTGTAGGAGGAAGATTGACTGGTCCAGGTTATGGCAGAGTGTGTGAGTTTGAGCCTTGTTTCAGCCCAGTTTCATCTTGGTTATAGGCTGACACTGTATTGATGGGAGGCAGTGCAGATCTAAAAGAGAAGATAGGTGAATGTAGATGACTTCCCAAACTGGGATTGTGTTGGGAAGCGCAGGTATTTTTGTTTGTAGGAGCGTTTGCTCTCCCTCAGGCCTGTTCAAAGCAGTGGTTGTACCAAAGGGTGTTGTGAGCATCAGCCCCGCGGCGGCTGGAAAGGCAGACAAAGGAGAGCTGTCTTCTGCCTGCTGAGAGACAGGTCTGCCCTCTTGAATCATCTCTGTCTCACTGCTCCATCAAGCACAGGGTTGAAGTTCATGGCTGTGCTCAGGAGGAGCTCGCTGGGAGCAGATCTGGATCAGACTGGCAGTAGTTCCCTCTGCCTGACTTCTGCCTGGGAAGCTTTAGGGTAAAAGATAGGCTGAAGGGTGGTTTGCTAAGGTATGAATCAGTATAGTGACTTCTTATTTTCAGTTCCCCGTTGGATGCCTTAGGAATCTTACCCTTACAAGGGTAAATCTTATTTGCTACTTGGGGATGGATCTGTAATTGGAACATACGTTCCTGAGACACAAAGCCTTCTTGCCTAAACTTTCAGCTGGTGCAGGTCACTTAATCTTTCTCAGAAGCAGTTGGGTGGTGTGAGGTGTCCTCTGTGCTGGGCTGCCTGCATACATCACCTGATCGTGGTGGATGCAGATGTGGGTCCTGGAGGGAGGGACTGTGGGGCCCCTGCCAGAAGAAGGCAGGCACAAGCAGGCGATGGGTCACCAGCCACGGCTCTTCTCCCTGCTCCTGGCTCAACAGTTTGTCATCAAAGCAGGTGGGGGTGCGTGTGCAAGCTGTGGCCTGTACAAAATGTTTCTAGTTCACAGTTTTGGCCCGTGATTGAAGGTTTACGTACTGAATAAAGAGCAATACTGAGTTTGGGTATGGTGATTTCCTGTGTGAATGTCAATTATATAACTTTCGTTTCTCGTGTCAACGTGGGTCTCCACGCTGCTCAACTGAGGTGATATTTCTGTCAGTATTAGAACTTGGAATGATGGATGATAACTTTCTTTTGCCATCCAGCAAGCAGGTGCAGGAAGATATACAGAGAAATATGAGCACTGAACCGGGATGCAGTAACCTTACTAGAGAGGAAGCCTCCCAGCCTGTTGCCGGAGGCTCTCGAAGAGCAGCGCTGTAGGTGCCGGTTGTGTGATAAAGATAGCTGTCAGCTGGATGGAACATTTTTGCTTTTGAAAAAAAAGACTAATCGGCTGCTAAAAATTCTTAGGTGTTAATACTTATTTAAATCTAGCCCAAGTTGGTGCCTCTGAGCCAGCAGGTTCTGTGAGATATTTTAAGAAATGCGGGGTTGGTACCTTCCTTGGGGAAGGCTGCTGTTGAATCAGTCCTGTTCTAACAATAGACTTTTTTTTTTTTCCTAATTTTAGGATACTTGTGAAAGATGGTGGATCGCTTGGCAAACAGCGAGGCAAATACTAGAAGAATAAGTATAGTGGAAAACTGCTTTGGAGCAGCCGGTCAACCCCTGACTATTCCTGGTCGTGTTCTGATCGGAGAGGGAGTACTGACAAAGCTGTGTAGGAAGAAGCCCAAAGCGAGACAGTTCTTCCTCTTCAATGACATTCTTGTTTATGGTAACATTGTCATCCAGAAGAAGAAATACAATAAACAGCACATAATCCCGCTGGAAAACGTCACTATCGATTCCATCCAGGACGAGGGAGACTTACGGAATGGGTGGCTTATCAAGACACCAACCAAGTCTTTCGCGGTTTACGCTGCCACCGCTACGGAGAAGTCCGAGTGGATGAACCACATAAACAAGTGTGTTTCCGATTTGCTTTCCAAAAGCGGGAAGACTCCTAGCAATGAACACGCAGCTGTCTGGGTACCAGACTCGGAAGCCACTGTGTGCATGCGCTGTCAGAAAGCAAAATTTACGCCCGTCAACCGTCGTCACCACTGTCGCAAGTGCGGCTTTGTTGTCTGCGGGCCTTGCTCGGAAAAGAGGTTTCTCCTCCCCAGCCAGTCTTCCAAGCCTGTGCGAATTTGCGACTTCTGCTATGATCTTCTTTCTACGGGGGAGATGACTGCTTGTCAGTCCACTAGATCAGACTCCTACAGCCAGTCACCTAAATCATCTTTAAATGACGTATCTGATGATGATGACGATGAGGACAGTAGCGATTAAGGACCGAACGTTTTTTCCATGTGTTGCAATTTGTGTCTCAAACCATATGGAGCTGCTTTTGGGGAAGTCTGTAGTGAGGTTCCTCAGAAAAATCCTGTTCTAGCCATAAAATATGCCTGAATATCTTCAATTGCCATGTGCCTCAATCTATGAATTCTCTAGACAATAGTTTTTTCTCTCCTCTGCAGGGATAGACTGTTGCAAATGTTATCAGAATATTTTCCAACTTCTTATACTTGAGTTGTGTCTAGTTTAGACTTTTGTGGAAGATCGGAGAATAAAATGTACTTTCTTAATTTAACAGCCCATACTTCCTAATGCTTCATATTGGTATGTTATGTGGGTTTTTTTGCATACGGGGAGGAAAACTGTAAGCACGCATGGAACAGTGATGTTTTTGGCTAATCCCTGAGACCATCTTGTTTTTCTAACCACGGTATAAAATAAGTTGAAATGTGACGTAACTTACAAACTTATATGTCACAAAACTTGGAAATTGTCTTGTTTTGCTCTTATTTATGACTTCCTATGCCAAGCAGTGCCTTGTACCGATTGTGCTGATTCAGGAAAAACAAACCTATTCTGTGTCGTCTGTATTTGCCTGATGCTGATATCTGAGAGATTGTTGGTGCTATTGAAAATAACGGCTGTGTTCAAAGTGGAGCTTTGACAAGGTCATAACTGCACCTGGTGGTGGGTGACGGGGACCCAAATCTCATGTCCTCACCTGTGCAGGCAGACCCGAAGACTCTGCAGATTCCCCCGGGCTTCAGTGGGGTTCTTCTTGCAGGAGTTGCGTTGCGGGTCGGGATTTTGAGATGAGAAGCTCAGGGTGACATTTCACAGGGATTTATATGTTTTCTTTTTGGAACAGTTACTTAAGTTTCAAATTTGGCAAATGCATATTGAAATTTTAGTTGGGTGATAGAGCATTTGGATGTGATGCCCTACATATTTTTTTGAAATAATTCCCCCAAATGACACTAAATTGCTTCTTAAAACATTGGTGAGAAGGTTGGTTTGATTATTCTTTTTATTTTTTTTCCCCCCAGAGTTTTATTGGCTTGTTTAACCACCACCTATTGTGAACAAAAAGCCTACAAGTATCCTTATAAAATTGGCTTTCCTTTTTACACAGCTGACCTCAGGTTAAATGTGAGATGCAAGTTATTTCTTTCTAAATGTATACCCAGGACCAAGAAAGATGTATTTAAGAACTGTAGTGAAATCGTCAGTGCAGAAAATGTCTCTATCATAGTATTCATTTTTACTTTTAATAAGTTCTTGAATACAGAAATGTCATATTCCTATCTAAATGTAAAAGTTAGACCTGCAAAGACGTGTTAAACCCCCAAATACTATGTCTCTATATTTTTATAATGGTAGCATCGATTTTGAAGCAGAAAAACCTCTTCGACATAGTTGTATGAATATAGTAGCAACTGACTTTATACAAAAAAAAAAAGTTAAACTTTTGTATCTCTTTAAATGACAATTTCTGCACTGTTTGCCTTGGTTGGCAATAATTGGGTTAAATATTTATTGAATAAACAATCAATGCTGCATATTGCACTAGTCTCCCATTCTGTACGCTGTAAATGTCAGTCATAATTTTTTTTTTTTTATAAAAATTAGCAGAACGCTTCAAAGCTGTAGCCCTCCATGAGATTTCTGGTGACTAAGGATGCACTTAGCATCTTTAGGGGAGACACTCCGCATCAATAGTCTGCGATAACATTGCTTCAGGTGAAAATTGCATTAATGTTTTTAGCTTGGGCAGTTTCTAAAAACAAGGGTTTTTTTTTGTGGTGTGTGGTTTTGGTTTGTTTGTTTTTTGTTTGTTTGTTGTTTTTTTTTTTTTAAAGCACTGAAGAGTGTTTAATCTACTCTGAAATAAACATTTAAAGGGGAAAATGTGTCCTGATGGAGACTAGGGACTAGGAAGATTCTGTAAAATTGCCAGATAAGCAGTAAACAATTTTATAGAGTCAAAGACTGGCTGAATTAAGTAGCTGCGTATACTTACTCCTTGAAAGATGAGGGAATGGTGACCTGCAGCCGGGACAAACAGTCCATTCTGAGAAGGCACTTTCAGTTGATAGTGCTTACTTTTTGTACCTCTCTTACTCAATATTTATATTTCAGGAATGGAGGCTTGTCAGCTTCAGTTTTTCTACGGAATCAAAGTACAAACCTCCCTTGTGCATACCTTCTAATGACTAACAGTCATTTTCTTCCTCATGCAATCGTTCCCTCTTAAGCTGTCAAATATTAACTTTTCTCGTTAAAGAGTCCATCTCCTTGTGTGCTTTTTGTTGTGTTTCTGGATGTTGTGCTTACTTTTCAGCACTTTTTAGGGGGTGGGAAGAGATTGCCGACAGGTAGATCACATCCTGTATTTTGCAGAATGTTCTTGTACTTACTTCAAGTATCTTTTTATCTGTGAATGGAAATTGCACTATGCCGCACTGATCCCTGCAGCTGTAACCAAACCAACGCGCGCGTGGGGGGTTTTTCACCTGGAACTGATGTATATGGTCCAAGCTTTTTAAGAAAGCATTAAAAAAGAAGCGAGTTTTATGGCAATACTCCTATCCCTCGGTGGTATCTGTTTTAAACTTTACAAAACGGATTTAACATCGATTTCTCGTGTACTTAAAAAATTCCTGAAAGGGCTCGTTTCATACTTTGTAATCTTGTTCTGTCAAATTATTTTATTTACAAATATACGGTGTGGCTTCAAGTCTATGTGTTTAATTTTCTTGAACTGTGGGCCTTCGAGGGTGACAGAAAATAGGGCGGCTGTTTTTCATCTTGGCAAGTATTGTAGCAGCAAGTATTCGTACTGTCAGGAGGGATTAATAAACTGGGAGTATAAGCATACAGGAGTTTTAAGACTAAATTAGAAATAAATGTAGTTACGGATTGAGAAGCCACTTATGCGTTTGGTCACCCTTCTTTTAAACAGTTACTCAAGCGTGTTGCAAAGTTTGGGTCTCGTTGGACCGGTGACAGTTGAGCCATCGGCGGAGGCTGGAGGGACCCCCCCCATGGGTGGTGGGCTGCAGGACCCAGCCCCAGCGCTGCGGGTCTCAGCCCAGTTGAACCAGCTGGGGATGAGACTTCTGGTGGTATCAAACTGGAGAGTAACTTAGTACTTCTCCCAGAACTGCTGCGCTCTTAAGACCTTAAAGCAGTGATTAAATACAGTCAGTCTCTATATATTTTAGGTACTTTTTCTTTGTTTGTGGTAGACAATCCACTCATTTTTGGTTTTTTTGTGTGTGGGTTTTTTTTTTTGTTGTGGGTTTTTTTTTATAAGCTTTCCAAATCCAAGGGAAGGAAAGCGGCAGCAGTGCCCACGGTGTCTCTCTGGCAAGGCTCTGCGGGCAGCTGCTGCTTTGTCCAAGATGCTGTATTGGAGAAATAAGTACTTATTTGCTTCAGCCAAGTTCACGTTTTGCACACTCTTTGCCGGTACTTCGTAGCTGCTTTGCTGGAAGTATTAAAGGAAAGGGAAAAGTCTCTTCTCTGAAGGTTTTAGTTAGAGTCTACTAATTTTAGCCTCTGTTAAGATAAATTAGACTGTTTTCCTTTCAGGTTTGATGCAGCTGAGCTTCCTGTAGATAATGAGCAATCTGTGAGGGTCAAGCACTGTTACTCAGTTTAAAATGAAGTTTAAAAAAAAAAAAATAAATGAGTGAGTCGATTAATGAGCGTAGAGTTTGCAGCGGGGCTTTTATGATCTCTAACAGGCAGATTATGAAAATTACATGCAGAAACCTTGTTTTTATGTGGGGCTTTCCCCCGGGGTGGGGGGGGATACGCTTTAGCTAATCTCTTAATGCAAATGAAACAGTGGTTATCGTAGTTGCTGGTTAATGTTTAAGTAGAAACAGATTATGGATTGTATTGTGATTTTTTTTTTTTTTTTTTCTTTTCCTGTAATTTCCTTGAATTGGTAGCAGAATGCCTGGTTCTGGTAGCAGATACAGCTGGAAAAGAGTCAGAGTACTGGTTTTCTCCCCCTTCTCCCCAGTTGCAAATTGTTGTAGTAGATACTAGAAATTATCTTGGCTGTTTTTCTGCCCTTCCTTGGATGAAATCTGAGCTCTGTGTTTGTGCCCGTGGCCGGTCTCTTGCCAGCGCTGGCTCCCGTGACTCCTGGGGCAGCCGGCATCCTCTCGCTGTGAAGAATCTCCACTCTGTTCCCTTGCTGGGATGGAGTTTGGAGCTGCCGGGGAGCGCGGCACGGTGACGATGGGTCTGCTGTGCCATCATAGACAGCTCTGTGAGAGCGTCTGTACGGCGTGTCTCTAAGTATCCTTAAGCTCTATCAGGGATAAGAAGTCTGAATCTCGGTCTTCAGACTTGGAGATTCATTGCTTTCTGTATTATTATTATTTTTTTTTAATTGTCTGTGAATTCCCAGAGTGGAATTCACACCACCCACGCTTGGGCACGTTTAGGATAAAAACTAGCAATGTAAATTGTTTGGTTTGACTGAAATAATCTGCTAAGGAGCAGGAGGCATCCAAGGGTCACTTAGTACATTGAGCTGCTGTTTAGCCTGCCGAAGTGGAATAATCTTTCTGTTGGGGTGAAGTTTTACGGGATAAAATTTGCAGTTACTTGTATCTAGCATTTTAAGAAACTCTGGTGTTCGTTCCTGCAACCGTAAAGAGCTACCAAGTAACAGCCGCAGCAAAACGAGGGTGATGCCGAGAGACCCCGTTCCACCGCCCTGTTCTGGGTCATTCTCAGTTACACAGAAGGTAACGGGATTAAATGGTAAGAACGTATCCAAAAGAAACCTTCTGTGGAAATCCTTTTACACAAGATGATACCCCCCCTGCCCCCCCGCCCCGGCCCAAGCGGTGTTCAGGCAGAAAGCAAGAGCTGGTTTTATTCAGGTGTTCTGGGGCGTAACGCTAATGGTGAGTTCAAGGGCTCAAGTCTTCCAACAGCCAGATCTTCAGTCAGAGCATCTGTGGACCTTTCTCAGGCAGTCTCTTTTGCTGGTGAAAAGTAGATGTGGCCAGCCCTATTACAGGTGTGAGTGGTTTGCTCGCAAGACATTTTAGCTTCTGGCTGGACTTACTATTTAGATTATTTTATTTTTTTTTTTTTTCTCTCTCCACAAGCTGTTGGCTGTATGCAAATTGAGTCATAGCAGGCGTTGTGGTGAGAGTTGGGGCTTTGCTGGCTGCTCTTTGTGGAGCCCGAGGCAGCTGTTGAGCACTTCTAACCCGTGGGCTCCTAGCGGGTTTGCGTAACAGCAGCAGTCTCTGAGAAAGCGAAGGATGGAGACCCCTGCGTGGCCTGCTAGAAACGGCAGGCAGTTCCTTCTGGTACACGTTTGCCCTGTCTGGGTCTGTGGGACGCCTGCTCCTCTATATATAATTCTATAGGTAGAGTCTCTTCCTTCCTTCCTTCCCTCCTTCCTTCCCCACCTGGCTTGCTTCATACTTGCCTTATCAGGATATCGCCCTGGAACATGAACAACCAAGGGCTGAGCCCGCCTCTCCTGCCTGACAGGGGTGATGCGGGCGCTGTTACCATGGGTTGTGGGATGTGCACGTGTGTGCCGGGAATAAGGAAGACAACAGAACTAATTGCCGCACTGAGAAAACGAGCATGCTAGTAAATTAACGTTGTCCAGAAGGAAAGGCTCGTCCTCTCAGTCGTGAGCGTGCAAAGAGCTGTGGAGCTTACTGCCAGGCGCGGGAGGAAAGGCAACCAGCTTCAGCGAGAATGGACCTTAGAGGGCCTGTAGTCTGCTCCGAGGGCTTTTCTTCTGAAGCTAGTTACTATTTAAAAAAAAAAAAAAAAAAAAAGCAAGGCAGTCTGTAATAGTATTACTCATTGTGTGCATCTGACCTGACCTTTATTATATATAACTTGGCATTTTGAGCAGAGGAGTCTTAAAGGTTGGCAGGACCCAACCAGGCTTTTAAATAAGAGAGTTGTGTAATGTTTTTAACAGCACTGAAACAGTAGCATGCGGGAGGAGGAACCCGTGAAAAAAGGCCCATTTTGAATACAATTCTCTTTGGCCTTTTGGTGATGGGTATAGCTCCTCTTGTATGACATCTCTGGAAGCAGGGCAAAGTTACCCTCTGTTGGGGTACTTACTTCCTAGTAAGTGAATAGGGTTTGATACCTCCCTTAATGGAAACTAAATACGGTAAGTCCAAGAAAAACCTCATATTTTTGTGAATAAGCCCATTTTACTTGTTGCAGGAAATACTTCACACGATTCGGATGGGCGCGGTGCGGTTCTGCTCGTGCCTAAACCAAGGCAGCCCCCGTGTGCTGCACAGTGGAAGCTGGTGGCTTCAGGCTTGCAGGTGATGGCAGCAGGTCTTGAGCAGCCGCTGAGTACAATGCTGACACTGTCGCCCTGTGTTCCATGGGACAGGAGCAGTTTGGGAAGGAAACCCATGTACTGCTGTCGCTGGTCAGCAGGTACAAATTAATGCTGAGCAGTGCAAGCAGTGGCTGCAAACGCCGGAGGCCCCTTTGGAGCAGTGTTGGAGAGAGGTAACTCCTCACCACGCTGTCCCAAAACCACAGGTGGGGAAGGACCCATGCCTCATCTGAAACACCCCGTGCCTCTCCGCCCTGGAACGGGGTGCCCGGCACTGTCGGCTGCTCTACAGCAGCTCCTTGAAGATGCTGGGAGCTCTTCTACTGCCTGGGTGTGCCTCTGCAAGCCCCATCTGAGCGGGCCGGGCGGCTCAGGGTTGGTGGGGGGCGCGGGGAGGATCACCCCAGGGTGCAGCCGGGTTGAAGTTTGGAGCTGGTTAGTAGAGCGAGTAGAGAGACTGCAATCTGCTGGTAGGGGCAAGCGTCGGCATGTCTTGTGCGTGTCGCCTGGCTTTGGAGGGGTAGGTGGGGCTCGGCGATGAATACTTGGCACTGGAGCTGCTGCCCGAGAAGCTTTATCTGCAGTTTCTGTCTTGGATGCAGTGCTCTTTGGCGGTACCTGCGTTAAGAGGCTGTTTCGGTTGTGTCAGAGCGAGCGTCAGAGGTGTGTGTAGTTGTCCTCCCACTTGTGCAAGCGTTGGTGCCTGGCGTATGGGTGAGTAGTGCCCCGGGCCAGCTTCTGCCCCTGCCGGTTTTGTGGCTGATGCTATTCATGAGCAGTTAGTGGTAACCTAAGCAGGGTTGAAAGGGAGCTTGTTGGTCCACAGAATGCATATAACATGCAGTACCAAGGGACTAACAGTGCCACACAAGGTCCATTCTGCTCCTCTGTCCTGTGGGCTGTTGGACTAGTAACATGAGGTTGGGACTGACGTGACTCCTTGGCTGTAGAAAAATCTGAGCTGTTCTCTTGGTCTTGCTGTACTTGTATAAACTGGGAGGGGAAGAAAGATGGTGCCTGTCTGACTGTGTGAAGTCGCAGGATGGTTGAGGCTGGTGGGATCTCTGGAGGTCATCTGGTCTAACCCCCTGCTCAAGTGGGGCTACCAAGAGCAGGTTGCCTAGGAACATGGCCGGGCAGCTTTTGAGTATTTCTAAGGATGGAGACTCCACAACCTCTCTGGGCAACCTGTGCCAGTGCTTGGTCACCCTCCCAGTGGAAAAATTGTTTCCTGATGCTCAGAGGGAACCTCCTGTCTTTCAGTGTGTGCCCATTGCCTCTGGTCCTGTCACTGGGCACCACTGAGAAGAGCCTGGCCCTGACCTCTTTGCACCTTCACTTCAGGTATTTACTTGCATTGATGAGGTCCCCCTTGAGCCTTCTCTTCTCCAGGCTGAACATTCCCAGCTTTCTCATCCTTTTCTTAAAGGAGAGATGCTTCAGTCCCTTAATCATCCTTGTGGCCCTTCATCGGATTTTCTCCAGTATGTCCATGTCTCTCTTGTATGGGGGAGCCCAGAAGTGGACCCAGGACTACAGTTATGGCCTCACCTGTGCTGAGCAGAGGGAGGGACCATCTCCCTTCACCTGCTGGCAATATTTTCCCTCATGCAGCTGGGGATACTGTTAGCTGTGGTTTTGGAAAGATGGAAGAAGAGATTCTGAAAGTCACTGGTGTTTTCTTTATTTGTACCCAGGTTTTCCACACAAGGATGTTTCCCTCCCCCTGCTGCCACCCCTTTGCTCTGCCACGCATTCTCACCCGTACTGTGAGTGTGGTGGGAGAACTATTATTCCACCTCTTAACTACTTTTCTATTTTTTAGCAGAATTGCTGACATCGCTTCGATTTGGCATAGTGTGATGATTTGATTTGCTCCAGTCTGGAGTATACGCACCAAACATCTCGGTGTAGCCTGCCACGTTTGGGGTGGTTGCAACCCAGATGACACATTGCCCTGTGGCACATCACCTGTGGGTCTGCCTATGACTAAAATAGCACATCTGTGGGTGTTGGTACCATGACAGCTTTATGGTAGGGGGAAGAGGACTTTCCTCACCTGAGCATGCTTGTCCTTAATGCCCAAAGCAGTTTAATGCAGGGAGTGGTGCTTCTCCTGCTGGGCTCTAACCCCTCTGGGAGGCAACACCTCGGCTGTTACGGAAGCGGCCCTGCCATCCCCCCTGAAACAAGGGCTCCTTTGTTGCTTTGCTTCTTAAAAATGCTGAGACCTGCCTTCTCTAACAAGTTTGGAAGAAAAAAGGGCAGATAAAGGAGAAGGGGAGATGAGTCACAGAGAAACAACTGGTTCAGGGCAATGCGAGTGAAGCCCAGGGCAGGGTCTGGGGCCGTTGGTGTGCTCCTTTCCTCCTGGCTCCCTTTCTCCACCGTGTGCAGTTTCTCATCGATCAGAGATCTGGCGACCAGGCCTGACCTCCCATTTCTCATGGAAGCAGCACCCTTGGCTGTCTCTGGGGGAGGGAGGACAGTGTGGGGGATCCGGGTACAAATCCATCACGCCCGTACCACGCTTGTGCACCGGGAGCACCCTCAACGCTGCTGTGGCTCCAGGAAAGCTGCACCAGGCTCCTCTTAGCGTTGGTCCTCCACTGTACAGGGTGTGTGACCCACACAACGGTGCTGTCTGGACTTTAAGAGCTGCATTTTGTGGGTATTGGGGTGTGGGGAGAAGGCAATGTGTGTAGTTTAAAGCGAACTCCTGTTAGCGGCTAAGCAACCAGGGCTGTCGTTATGAGCAGAATTACATGCGTGTTTCGCAGGTAATGGCATGGGGGTAGCTGAACCAAGGTTAAATAATTAAGTGACACTGCAGGTGGGATTTTCCTCTTGTAATTCGTGTAGCTGCTTGTGCTGGGGGTTGCAGAGGCCGTGGGGGAAGGAGAGGGGTTCCCAGGCTGCTCCCGCCCTTGCTTTGCTGGATGCTGGTGGCTGTCAGGGTTTTTTTAGCTGGTGGCTGTAAGGCGCAGCTTATGCTCTGCAAAGCTCTAAATGGTCTAAATCCTCCCCCCTGCCTCAGAGCCCGCCTGTCCCCAGATGACATCTGCCCAGTGCAGCCACCGGCTCGGCAGCGGCCGCATCCCTGGGCTGAACATCAGCCGTTCCCGGGGTTGAGTGGAGCCCAGTTCACCATGCAGCCTTCAAGGAAGCTCTTCAGTGCCTCCAGAAACCCTCCCCCAATCTTTAAGTTCCCGGCTCTACCCAGAGTCAGTCATCCTGTCAAAGGCACCATTGGTCTCCCTTTCCCATGGCTGTCCCCTGCGCCTTGGCTTGGCAGGGTGCTTAATAATAATTTGAGCTGTGCTTATTAGATTTCCAGTGCAGTTTGTCTTAAGAACAACATGGGGTAGTGGGGGCTGAGGGAGCCAGTGTGGTCAGTGTCTGCCAAGCAGGGAGCTCCCTGGCAGCTGGGCTACAAGCCATTTTCTGTCCTCTCCTTGTGCCAAGGTGGGAGCTGTGTGATGTCTCCGCTTTGGTGCGCTCTGATGAGGTCAGGGCATGAAACTCCTTTGAACTGCAAGGGAGGGCAACTCTTCCAACCACAGGTAAAGGAACGCTTGCATCTGGTTCCTGGGCTGCATCAAAAGAAGCGTGGCCAGCAGGTAGACGGAGGTGATTCTCTACTCCACTCTGGTGAGACCCCACCTGGAGTGCTGCGTCCATCTCCTGGGCCCTCAGCACAGGAAGGACATGGACCTGTTGGAGCAGGTCCAGAGGAGGGCTACAAAAATGATCAGAGGGATAGAACACCTCTTCTGTGAGGACAAGCTGAGAGAGTTGGGGTTGTTCAGCCTGGAGAAGAGAAGGTCCTGGGGAGACCTTATTGTGACATTTTAGTACATAAAGGGGGCCTACGGGAAAGGTGGGGAGGGACTCTTTGTCAGGGAGAGTTGTGACAAGATGAGGGGTAATGGTTTTAAATTAAAAGAGGGTAGATTAATATTAGATGTTAGGAGGAAATTTTTCACTATGAAGGTGGTGAGACACTGGAACAGGTTGCCCAGAGAAGCTGTGGATGCCCCATCCCTGGAGGTGTTCAAGGCCAGGCTGGCTGGGGCTTTGGGCAACCTGCTCTAGTGGGAGGTGTCCCTGCCCATGGCAGGGGGTTGGAAGTAGATGATCTTTAAGGTCCCTTTCGATTCTAACCATTCCATGAAAATGGAGGCTGCTTCCCGAGGGGAACACCTGCAAAAGGAAATTGTTGGCTCTCTCCCTAGTGTGCTGCAGGGGAAAGCAGGAAAGGTACGGAGGGGAAGGGAAAGGCAGCCAGTTTCTGCTGTTTGCCTATAAGCTCAGGGCAAGGAGGAAAACTTCAGGTGCTGCCAAGCTGCTTGTGCAACACAATTCTTAATGGAAATAACAGTCAAAACCCTTTAAGGGAATCTTTGTCCTTGTGAGCCCAAGAACAAGCGCAGTGGTACATCTAATGGGAACACAGGTGCACAATCTACTTGAAACCTATGAATAGGAGCTCCCACCCTGATAAAATGCTTGGAGGTGAGTGACTGTCAGTCGTTACCCGTCCCGTGGGGAAATTGTTCAGTACCTGGTGCTACCAGAGCAGATGCTGAGCTGTTGGTGAGACCCAGCTGTGTTACTGCACCAGAGTAAGAGGTGGAGGGAGAGTCACAGCATTCACTAACGCTCAGGGGGCAGCCAAAGCCGTGCTTAAGCAGTGTGGGGTTAATTTTAGATTTTTTTCCTCTGTCTCTCAAGTTTCAATTCTTCACAGGTGAGAAGCTTCAAGACTTTGTTCCCGTCTTGGATTTGCTGCTTGCAACAAAGCACCGCTCCAAATTGAGTGCCACTGCTCAGCCCCTAACACATGCCGTTCGGAGGTCTGCTTTGCTTCCTCTTATAAATGGTTTTCTGACTTGGATGAGAGGGACTGTAAAGTAATTTCCCAGCAGTCCCAAAGCACTTTGCAGAGTGACAATGCCGAGTGTCATTTTGCTTGGGCTTTGGGCTAGGGACACCCAAGCTTTGACTTGTTGAATGTCTGGATGAGGGTGGGCACAAACCCTCTCTGCCGTTTCCCATGTGGATGTTTTACACGACTGTCCCTCCTTAGGTGAAATGACCCCAGCAATGGGGGAAGGAGAGTTCACTCTCTTTACCAAGAGCCATGGCCTTGCCCTGCAGAAGGTGCTCTCAGCGAGTCCCAGCGGTTTGCAGAAGCAGGAGGACATCAGCTTCTTGCTGGTCCTTTTGGGGACATTCTGTGCTGGGGCTGGCACCTGCTTTTGCAGGACCCGCAACCAGGGAAGAGGATACGCCTCCTACACCCTCTTTCCTTCCTCTGTTTTGAGCCTGGGCTTTGTAGCCACCATCTCTCTAGAGTTTTTCTTTAATCTGGGTCTGTACGAATGCAGCCCTGCCACTCGGTGGGGAAGGACACAGGAGATGGCACCCACCTCCTCCCCTGGCCAGAGACAGCTCGGGCCAGCGCACCGGTGCAGTGGGTTGGAGGACAGAGCTAAAGAGCAAGGACAGGAGAGAAGCCAGACTTCAGCAGGCATCTGGTTCTTCACCATCACGTTATGCTGCGGAGCAGCTGCCTCGCCTGTTTTTTGTAAAGCGCAAACCTGGTAGTTGCTTATTTATCTGATGAGCTGAGGGAAGTGCTAAGCGAGCAATCTTTTCCCCTGCAGGCTGCATGTGTGGGTTTTTGTTTTTAAAAGGGAAAGAAGAAAGATTTGGAGATATTTGATCTGCAATCTGGCTCTGAGCTGGTTGAATATTTACTTTGTTGTATGCGCAGTTAGTTATTAAAAGCCTTATCAGGGAAGGAAATCAGGCAGGAGGCTCATGATTCAAACCGAGTAGGCACCTAGATGTGGAGAACATCACAGGGAGACCGTGCTGCACACAGAGAAACCTCCTCGTTGCTGTAACCTCGCTTACGCCGTGCTTTCCGTGGACCAAAGGGCACCTGCTGATCGTCATGCAGAGTCACTGCACCCTCTGGGGCCTTTCTCCATTGAACCCTTCAGCTCCCCCGGTACCCGCGTAGCTGACACATTGTGCCAGAGGTGCCGTTCGTAACGTGAAGCCGCTGCCACGTAGGATGAAGGAGATGCTGCCTGTGTTTCTGAAACTCTATAGCTGTCCATAGCAAGAGTTTTGCAGAAATGCTGTGAAGAGGCAGCTGTGTGAGCCAGGAGAGATGGGTTTCTGTGAGAATGTTTTGCTGCGGGATTCCTTGTTGCCTGCTGCAAGCCGGCTTCGTTTATCAGCCTGTCCTCCCATGAGGGTGACAGCAAGATCTTCATTTGCTATCTCTCTCTTCACAAGACTTCCGCAGGCTTCAAGGCTTCTACTTTTTTTTTTTTTTTTTTTTTTTTTTCGCCCTTATCAAATTATGTTAAAACACGGTGAGCAAGTTCAGATGCTGTTTAGGCACATGCGTGTGCGGTGTAAGAGAGAAGGCTTGTTTTCCTCAGCAGACCTGGCTAAAACCCTACCTCCGAGTGTCGAAACACAAATGAGATGAGAATCCAAGAACGAGAGGAGCCCTTGGAGAAGGCAAGCTGGAGGCCATGTGTACGGAGACCCCCGGCTGTGCTGTGCGTTCATTTTTGGGTAAAAATACGGTGCTGTGTTTTCCTCACACAAAGCGAGGCTGGGTGCTTGCCTGCAGGCAGGCAGGATGATGCTGCCACGTTATTTGGGGCGAGGGCGAGGTGCTGCTTCAGCCGAGCTTCCCACAAAGCCGTGGGGAGCGAATGACACGGCTGGGCATTCATTTCCTTCCCCATCAGATTCCGCCCCTCTCACACTTTGCGGTCATTTCTTTTGGGTTGGTAACACTGCACAGCTTTTCCCCTCAGCAGAGAAGTCAGGATGGCTAATTTGCTCCGGCAGCCCGCAGCAGAGGAGCCCTCTCGCTGGCTATTAGCGTGGCAGCCGGCTGCAGAGGGCAATGAAAGCAGTGCTGCCGGCTCTTGATATATTTGGTGTTTTTCTAAAGCTCCCCCTCCCCGGAGTAACATGAAGTACATCAAAATGTCAGGTTTCATTATGCAGTAAGTGGTTTGGGAGGAAAACTGAAACAGAACCCTAAAGGCTCCCAATCTGAAGGAGAAATAAAGAGCCCAAGTGTATTATATGTAAATTCTTGCTTTTAAGCGTTGACTTGTGATCTTTGAATTCTTGAGAAATGGCAACTTCATGCAACGTGCCACCCTGCTCCCGCTTTTTATCTTCTTTTTTTATTTGGCAGCTTTAATATCTTTCCTGGTGAAGCCACAGTGTACCTAATGGCTTTGAAGCACTTTCCAAGGCCTGATCCCACCACTTTGGGCACGTCTCCACTCTCCTCACCTCCGGTTCTCTTCCTGGGGTCAATCCCTGCCCTTGGCCTCTGTGGCAAATGGCGTAATGGCTTAAAAGTACAAAACCTTTAAGCAAGTCAGCCCCATCTTCTTGCTTAATAATTCAGGAGCATCTTTCATTGCTGGAGTTCTGGCAGTGGAGGGCTGGGGCTGGCTTGGGTGAACGCAGCCTCTCCCTTTTGGGTGGCTGCTGGTGGGGTGATTTTGCTGCTGGAAGCACCGTGTGGACTCCTACCAAGGCCCAGAAAGTTTCTTCAGCTGCTGCCAGCTTGGATGCAGAGGGAAGAGCCGTGAGCCTGCAAGGTAAGTGTTACCAGGGGAGACACATGAGGCCATCATCTGCGCTGCCGAGTACCAGCAGCTGTGTTTAGGGGTGATGGTTTTCCCCTCAATGCTGCAAAAGAGGAGGGGAGGACAGCAAGGAAAGGGGTTGCAAAGGGAAAAAAAAGAGATAAAAGCCTGGAAGTGAGATAAGAAAGAGGAAGGGAAGATAGATTACAGAACAAGAAGGTAAATGGGTTAAAAAAGAAGAAGAACCAGGATTTGAGCTGTGGTCAGTCTGGTCTGGGATGACTCTGTTGCTGCTGGATGTTTCTCTTGGAGGGGTGGTCTCTCCCTGGGCAGGAGGAAACAAAGCTGTAGTTTTATAGAAAGTGATAATGTAAAAATCAGTAATGGTGCCAACGCGGTGTCTGCCCTGTCCCTGCCCTCTCTCTACCAGCACTGCTGGTCCCGGCTCTGTCCATGCCTGCCAGCGCTGCTGGTCCCTGCTCTGACTGCAGGTGCTCGGGCACAGCGTGGTGTCCCCAGCTCCAGCAGGACACAGGGCTGTCCCCGTCCCTGTTTAGTGTTTGGGAACCGGCTGTGGACCTGCTGCTCTGGGAGCTGCCTGCCGTGAGGTTCTGCCCAAGCGTGAGTACATCTCCTTTCCCTGCTGCTCCCATCATGTACCCTGAGCAGAGCCCAGCACCAGCACAACTCATATCAAAACCCATACTTTGAGCAGACCTTTTCCCTCCAGACAGCTTGAAATCCACTTGCACATCCTGGCTGAAACAGAAATTTTCTGGGATCTGTTTTTTCTATTTAAGAACCGGTAAGAATGTGCACTTTCCAGCTCTTCTCGTAACCATGCGGGCAGCTGACAGCTTGGACGTGGTTCCCTGCACCCCATGTCACCTCACCTGCTCCATCACCCCAACAGGCACTAAGGTGAGATGTGTTTTTTAGCCTTTCATTATGTATGATTTTGGGGTGCGTGCCAGTGTCTGGCCGTCCTTGGGCCAGGTGCTGCTGCTTGCAGCTGGCCCTTTGAGGGTTGGGGTGATGGGGAGAGGGAGATAGGTGGATGATGGGGCTGCTGTGGGCACGGAGCTACTAATGGATGGATGGAGGGTGCTGGAGAGGTGGGAAAACGCTGCCAGCCCCTCAGAGAGGCGCAGGATTGCCTTCGTGCCATTACCTGCAGGGATAAAGTGCTGATTAGTCATTTGGCCAAGTGAGCTACCTGCTGCAAAAACTTGGCCTACAGAAGCGGCTGCAGGGGTGAGGTCTCTCCAGAGCTTACAGCAGAAAGTGAGGATAACATGGTAGAAAATGCACAAAGCTTTTGCTTTGTGTAGCCTTTCGGACTATAAAACACCCCTTCTCAGCCCTCAGCATAGGGCTGGCCCTAGCCTTGCCCTGAGCTGCTAACAGAGAAAACTGGACTTTAGATGAGACCTGTGCCTGGGAAAGGGGGGAGATGCCCAAGTATAATTAACGTGAAGTTAGCTGCATCTTGGAGAAAGAACCTGAGTCTCCATTAGTGTGTGATAAACCACCCCCACCCACTTTAAAACATACCAGTCGTGTTTGTGGTTTGCTTTTGTGTGTTTTTTTTTTTTTTCTTTTTAAATAAAGACATAGTTTCTGATGGTGTGGCAAAGCAAGTAGGGAATCAAAATGCAATTTCTAACATCAAGGCCTGACTTAACCTCATTTTTAGGTGACTGATCGCTGATCAAGGGCAAGCCGGTGCCTGGCTAAATACCAAATGAACTCTCAGCTCCCCTCCGGGGGTCCGCAGCCTTTTGCACAGCTGCTTGCTCGGGTTTTGTGCAGGGAGATATCAAGCAAAGTAACTGCTTGAGGCCATGGAGCGGCCATCCTTTTACGAGAAGAAAAATGCCCCAGCAATCCTCTGCCTGGTTGCAGTCTTCCTGAAGTCACACAAAGTATTGACGGGGTAAACCCAGCCTGGATCCAAAAAGTGACACCTTCTTTTCACAGACCATCTTCTAAAATGATAGAGAGCAAGGAACCAGCACTGCAGCAAACAGAAGCTCCTCTGGGACAGTCCCCATGTGCTGCCAGCTGGCGATGGTGGCATCTGACAGCACACAGGGAGGGTCGGGCTTGCTGCTGTGGCCACGCAGCCATGAGGCTTTTTTAATTTTGAGCCCATGGCCAGACACCCACAAGACTCACCATCACTGTGTTGGATGGTGCATCACCAGCAGTGAGCAAAAGTGGATGGACCGGGACTTGCTTTTCTCTTATGACAACTAGAAGCACTTGACATCGGTGACACTGTTCCTGCAGGGAAGCAGAGCTGGACCTAACTCGAGGACTTTGTCATGCCTCCTGAGCTGCTTTTCCCTCAGCCTGGCAGCTTGATATCAAGGCATGAAGCACAGCTGGCTGCTGTATGTGGAGGGGTAGGATAGGGATGCCCTGGTGCCTTGTGGGGCACTGCTGATGGTGCTGCTACACAGTGACACAGTCAGACCCAAAGCAAACCCACTGCAGCTTTCCATGATGCTACTGGCATCCCCAGGGTACCACTGACTCAGAGGCCACCACTGATCGGGTCTTGATATGGCCTTGACCGGGACCACCAAACCTAATTCTCTTTTTTTTTCCTGATCAGTATTAGTTATAATTAATGGATGATTTTAACAGAAACATCTTTAGTCCCAAGGAGACTTGGCAAGACCCAGGGACTTGGCAAGCTCTCCCACACCCCCTAGGTGTACGCGACCACTGTCCTCACCTGCGCCAGGACAAACTCTTTCAAATTACAGGGGCTCACTGGAAGCAAATTCTCTTACTGTCCCTGTAATTAGTTCCTGCTCAATCACCAGGTGGGCACGTTTTCCTTCCAGCATTTGGGTGTGCTGGCAAGAGTGGGATGGAAATCTCAGCCCCAGCACCCTCTCCCAGCCTGGCCATTTCTCTGGCTAACAGGGTGAGCCCCCTCATCTGACATCCTGGCGTGAGTCAGCAGAGCCCACAGAGCCTTCATAAGACAGGTTTTAATTTAACTCCTGCCTTGCTGAGGTAGTGTAAGCGCAGAGCCTGACTACCTGTGTGGACCTGGGGATCCTGCCAAACTCTTGCAGCCCGTTTCCCTCATCTCCCCATTCTGCCATTGACTCCTGGGGCTGGGTTGGATCCCACAGTGCTCCTGGACCAGTACCCGCTGCAGGTCTGGTCTCAAAGGGAACTCCAGGAGAATTAGGTGCCTGCATAACTTGAAACGTCTGTAAGCATGATGCATAAGCAAGTTATGGTATGATTTGGTTTCCTAAGCCTGCATGGAGTTTTAGGGAAAGGCCTATGAAGACAACCCTGGGCTCCAGGTGCTATTTAATGTGCCTGAGCTGCACGGCATGAGGTGGAACTGATAGGTAGATGTTCATTCCACCTGATTTTTCCCTTGATGAAACAGACTGTGGTGGTTAGGGCTGAATCATAACCAACCTGGCCTATTTGCAAAGTATCATCTCTCTAACCAAAAGCACGTGCCAAGAAAAGGAGACGTTCATGGCTTCTGCCCTGGGAAGGAGTCTGCAGCTACAGCAACACCTGGTAGGGCAGCAATAAACCACCGTTTATTAGCTGCTATGAAAACAGGTTCTCTTGTCTGAATCCTGGCCAAATTACAAGCAGCATGATGAATTAGTACCAGTTAATGTGCTCGTCATAACTACTTCAAGGGAAATTACTAGGAATCACAAATGTACTATTCATTTAAATATTATTCCTTTATTTTAACTTGCTGCAAGTGGGCAGACGGGAAGGGATGCAGGGAGTAAACAGTGATTAGTGCTAATTGGCATGGCACGTGCTTCATGGAGCTCACATTCAGCCAGACCTACAAAGGCGGGGGACGCTGCTGGATGTCAGGGAAGATCCCGTGGTCTCAGCGTGAAGGCGGTGGTAATTTTAAATATTGTGGCCATTGAGCCGGGCACGTGTGACACGGGGTCGGCTGAGAGCCAGACCTGCCTGGGCGGTTACAAGGTGCCACAGGGCCAGCCCACGCCACCCTCCTCCAGGATCTTTGGGGTGAGGAGCTGCACGTCCCCATCCTGTCCCCGTGGGGCACAGGGATGGTGCTGAGCCCCAGGCAGGCGCTGCCTGCCGGCACTGCTGTGAGCCATGGGCAGGAGAGCTGGGCTAGGTTGCAGTTTGGCCCCCCCTGAGCTTGCAATACCTGTGTGTCTGTGCGGCAAGCACGTATCTTCAGTCTTTGGTCTTTCATGGCGCTTACAGAAAACGGGGTTATTAAACTCATGGCATGGGGAACAGTGGCTGCCTGCAGCCTCCTGCCACTCCATGGCATCTCCTGCCACCTCCAAAATGAGCTTCTTCAGTAGGGGAAATAAGGTCTCCCGTTTTGGCCCATGTGGGTGCTTGGGGCTCTCCTGACCAACCTCACTTTGGACATGTGTCAAAGGCACATCTGATTTTACGCTCATCTTGAAACAGATAGACTTTCCTCCCCAATCTTACCCCCTCCAAGTCATATCAGCATGACAGAAAGCAATCCTGCAGCTCTTTAAGAGCAACCCACCCATGGCAACTCTGCCATACGGATGCTTCTCAGAGCCTCTGAGCTGGCAAAAGCATCTCTCTTAATAGTCAGACTAGCGACACCCCACACCGGCAAAGACACGAGCTTTATAAAAGCTTCAGGGCAGTGCAGGGCACGGAGCGAGGTCCTCGCTGGTGGGGACAAAGCTCAGAGGAACGTCTCTTGTTCCCCACGTCCTTACTGACCCAGAAAATGGGAATCTAAACACAGCACCTCCCATTCCCCTTGCACCCTCCAGCAACCATCCCCCTGCCAAACGCCCACGGCGCACGCAAGCCATTGCAGAAGCTGCAGTCAAATGGTACCTCGGAAGGGTTTGAGGCTGAAGCCACAGAAACTCTGCTTTTTGAAAGCCTTCTTGAGAAGGGGAAAAAACCCAAAGGAATGATTGTTTTTCTTTTGCTGCAGACATTTCCCTGATGGAAAAAAAGGAGCGCTCGTGTCGCCAAGCAGAACGGAGCAGCTGAAGCATCAAGGACCTGCTCAGTCAGTACCCGTGAGGCTAAACATACTTCAAAACCATGCAGGTTTGGGTAAAGATGTGGGTCCCATTTCTGTGGAGTGTAAAGGGGGCTGCTGCCAAGCTGGGGGCACCGTGGAGGCAGGGGAGCTACATCTGGAAATCCCGGGATGTGCAAATAGCCTGGAAACGCCAGGGATGTTTGCTCAGGTGTCTGGTGCTAAACTTGCTGCTCTGAAAGAGGCATTGATGAGCACCCCTGGCCAGAAGCGAGGCCTGATCCAGCCCAGTAGGAGGTTTTCCCCAGTTCCATGACACCTTGTCCAGGGGCTGTTTTGGTCTTGCAGGCGGGCAGTGTCGACTGGAGCAGGGCACTTCGGGTCTCACAGTGCCAGGTGCCATTTTACACCCACCTGCCTGGTTATGAACACCCTGTGGGACTAGAGGGTGTTTTTCAGCAGTCTGATGTTTCAGAAAAGAGCTTAGGTTTTGATTAAATTTAAAAAAAAAAAAAAAAGAGAAGTGAAAATGGTGTTACACAGGCAAAGGAGGCAAAGGTATTACGTGCTGCTCCTGGTGTTTCGCAGTGCTGTGGCATTCCTGGTAGAGGCCCAGGCTTTGGCATTTATTTTGTCTTTTAGTGGGATATCTCACATTTTTGATCATCCCATTTTTGCTTGTAGCAGGGATGGGATCTACATGCAGCATAGAGCATGAAAGTAATGAACAAAGATCCGCAGCTTCTTAGGGGTTTTGTCTTTTCTCATTCCCGCACTATCTGAGCTTTCCTTGTGCAAGGTGAGTATTGCCAGTGGGAATCAGAAATAGCTCAAACCTGTGCATAATTAATCCAGCATGTTCCTACAGTTGCTGTTTCCAAAGTTGCTGCAGTGTCAGTGCCTAAGCAAGCAGCGGTGGGCAGAGCATCCCATGGGCCATGCATCCCGCTGTGTCCTAGAGGGATGTTCTGCTCTGAGTGCCCCATTAATTGCAGTCAGGTCTTGTGAGGACCCCTCTGTGCGGGCCAGGTGGCTACAAGACTCGTGGGAAAGTCACCGTTTGGAGTCAGTCATTGAGCCAACGCCTGAGAGGAGGAGAGGTGCACACAAGAGACAAGAGGCAAGCATCACTTCTCTGGTCCCAGGGAGACGAGGACAAGGAGGGGGGCACTTAGCTGACACTGATTACAGGAAGCAAAAATGCATCCTCCCTACTGGAGAAATATCTGCAAATTTGAAATTGCAATGCTTAAAAGTACTTTTTAAACCCTGTTTGGCAGGATAGAAAGAGCTTGTGGATTGCCCTTCTGTAGCTCCACCAGCAGCAAGTGAAGGTAGCTCAAACCTCCCAATGGCTGGGATGTGGGAGGGAAGCACCTTGGGACTTGTGCAACACCCTGGTAAAGCATAACCCTACATGCGCTGGAGTAATGCTCTTTGGTCACAGTGTGTCTCCAGCTGCTGGAGTGAGGAAAGGGAGCTCTGAGGAGGACATTGGAAATAGGTGTCTAATTTTGCTTAATTTCCCTTCCTGCACCTAAGTTCTTTTAGGGAGCTGGAGAAGAGCAGCTGCACTATCAGTTGCTAACACCCTTTCCCAGTTTCTGATAGCCACTGAAATAGAAATATCCATCTCATACAGGAGGAAAGAGCATGCAGTACACAAACAAGTCCTCATGTCTCCTCCACCCTCCAGGGTGAGGGCAGGATAGTCCTGCAGGTCTGACTGCTGATTGTGGTAGTCCAAAAACAAGAGGAAGGGTAGTAAGATGGTCAAATCCCACCCCTATAAATGACAGCCCTGTCCGGGACAAGAGGAGGGATGCATTGGCCAAGGGCTGAGAGACCTTACCATGGTGAGGAACTACCATGCAACAGCCAGCCCTCACCCAATCTGGGAGCAATGGCTGTTAAACATGTAGTTAAACACCAATAATTTGCAAGCAGGTAAAGACAATGAAAGTCTACATGATTCTTTATGCTTCTTTCTTGCCTCTGCAAAAATGATTCCTAAAAAACCTCTGTCAAATTGAAAAAGTGGTGAGCGTACGGTAAGTGGAAATTTTGGTGGACAGAAAACATCTATAATGTGTCTCTATTTATTTCTAAAGGTTAAACGCTGTAAGGAGAATAGCTCTGTTGGGAATGGTTCTACCAGTCTGGCATCCAATCAGACATGTGATATGATTTCTATAATTTGAAAATGTGGTTTAAAGAATGAAAAAGGATGAAACCCCAGTAAGCCTTTCTTCTTCCCACTGTGTGTCACTACCCCAGAATTGTCTTAGAGGGGACCCGAAGCGTAGGCTTTCATACAGGAATAATTCTATAAAATAACCAGTGCATTTTCAGCATAGACACAGACTCTAAACTCTTCAGCCTTAATGTTCTGTATTTCAGCTGTGAAAAGTACTAAACAAGAAAGCACGCAGGCAAAATGTCCCCCAAGGAGCCAGCTCGGTTCAACTTGCCACCTGCCAGCAAGTCTGAGGGCTCCCTGTAACACCAAACCGCAGCGGTGTGAGGACATCTCTGCGGTCCTCCTATGTGTAGGAGCACGTCTATTGGCAGGGGACAGTGGGAAGGGCAGTGCCACAGAGTGTCTCGTGCGTGCTGGGGGTTGGTTGCCCAAGAGCAAGGACCAGTTTTGCAGCTGGCCAGCGATGCTCTGGAAATCACAGCGGACCTGAGCAGCAGAGGTGAGGCGGTGGGGGTGGCTGTGACCTGTTATTTTATTGCTGTGCTGCAGTACGGCCAGCCAGATCACTCCTGAGACAGCGGTGGGTTTCATCCCCAGGCTTTAGCTAAATGCACATTTAACTAACTAAAAAAGCCAGTGGGTTTTTTTTATCTTTTAAAATTTGTCATTCGCCCAGATACTTTCAGTGCTTACCCCAGAGTGATTCAAACCTGTCACCAAACTGCTTTTCTCAGGTATTTCTTGTGACCTGTCTGAAGGTGGAGGAAGCACACACTGAAAACCACTGGAGCAAGTGATGGTGGAGGCAGGTATGAAAGACACCTGGTTAAAATGCAAGCAGGAGTACGTGCACAATGTTTTGCAAAAGCTTCAATTAGCTTAATTGTTTCTGTTGAATTAACGCAATTTTACATTTAGATAAGCTCCTGAGGTATGACTCTTAAACTAGTTTTCCTAGGAGAGTATCAAAGTCTGGATGACTGTTCTTATTTCTGGCTTCCTAACTCTAGACAGAGCTGAAAGGGATGATGCAGAATCATCCCAGCTGGTTCCACGTAACCAGCACGCTCCAAACCAAGCGAAGGCACCGTCACTTGTTCCCCAGCACACGTTAAACATGTCCCAGCGGGAAGCTGTCCTACAGCCAGCTTGCCTTGCCTAGTTATAGGGTGTTTTGGTGCTCAGACACATGATCAGTTAAAGGGAGCACATCAGCCAAAAGTCTTCACGTTGCCTTTAATCGGTGGCAAAGGAATACTTTTTTTTTTTTGCTGTGCAATTACATGCTAACACTGTTTGACTCAGGCCTTATTCTGTTGCAATTTTGGGAGGTGGTTTTGAGAGCAGAAGCCCCCCAGAAGCTAGCAGTGGTGGTGGTTGGGGGGATATGTGTGTGTCAGCCCTGCTCATCCCATCAAGAAGTCCTAGGCACAAAAGTCACCGCAACAAAACGATGGAGCTGTATTAACATCAGCAGCAGGGGAAAGCTGCAGTTGCGGTGAGGAAACAGAGCGAGCCAGCGCTTGGGAGCCTCAAAATCCTCACCTAGTGGGCAAGATCTTTGACTGTTGTTTTTCTATAATTTGAAAATGTGCTTTAAAAATACTCATCCATGAGGACCGATCTTCTCTTTACTAAAGGCTAATACCACCCCAGTGGGCTGCCTTTGCAGGAAGGCTATCTAGGGTGTTACCATGGAGATGACAGGGTTAAGTTTGTGCTGATGACAGCAGTGATGTTTGCTAGACAGAAGGCAGTTCTGCAAGGGCACGGTTTGCTACAGGTCCTACACAGGCAGCAGCTTCTTAAAATCCGTTTTCAAGTTGCAAAGCGTGTGGAGGGGTTTGTTCCTTGGAGGCATCTCTCAGAGTGAAGCAAGGCTGGTGGATTTAACTCAAACAAATGGCATTTGTGTACGTGCTATTGGCAAAATTCAGATTTTAGCTCCCCAAGGAAAATCTGGAATAATGCTGTTGAAGGGCTCTGGGTTTAAAGCGCTGCCTCCTGTCGGTGTGTGGCCTGGCCTCCGCTCTCATGGGAAGGAATGCCTCCAGCGGGACAGACCGGCTGCGGCAGGCATCACCCTGCTTTACTCGCCCGACCCCAGATGGGGATCAGGCTCTACGTGTCCTTGGTGCACACCACGCTTTACTCCATGGCGCGGCAGCGACTGCCGCACGCCGTATTTTGAGCAGCGAGTTGAGAGGATTAGTGACAACAAGCAGCATTGCGCGGGGAGCACTCCCCCGCCGTGATGCAGAGGGATTTAGGTATGTAACTCCCGATGTGGCTGCATAATGGACACAGTAAACAGGTTTTGCATCAGTCCCTAATGCTTCGTCCAGCTGCCGTCCCTGGGAAGCTCCGCTGGGCTCCGCAGAGAGCCACTGCAGCCCGTGGGGTAAGCGGGGCCAGACCGGAGCCATGTCCTGCAAGCGCTGGGTGCAGATGTGATGGGGTGGGGATGCTGAACCCCTCCTTGAACCCCCTCCTCCCCAGCCGCGGCTGCCCTGAGAGCCGGTCTGGTCCTGCAGGGAGAAGAAATCCCTTGCAAGAAACCTGCTGTGCCTCCTCAGTGAGATTTTCCGTATTTAAATGATGGTCTTGCAATTCCTCTAATACTTATCAAGGCTTCAGCAATGGCCAGGAGTGTCGCTTGATCCCTGCCCAGCCATTTCATCCTTTAATTCAGGTTAATGCTCCAAAGAAATACTGTACTTATCCCCATTACACAACCACGCGTCAGGTTGTCCTGCTGGGAGGCGTTTCAGCGCTGGCGTACCTTATTTTAGCATCAACTCCTCTTGAAACTACTAAGTTCCTGACATTGTTTGCATCATGTTGATTTATTTTATGAATCAAACGAAGATAATTTCTCAAGACTATAAGATGTAAAAATCTCTAGGTCAGGCCCACACTTTATTTACGCTGATTTAAGGCTGTGGCTGTAGCTTATTCTAGTTTTTAGGTTCTTTATCTTTTTTTTTGCTTTCCTCACTAAGAGGTTTGAACTTTAATATTTTTTTTTTTTTTAATGGCTAGCAGTGTATGGGGAGATCTTAAAAGGTAAGTAATGAGTAATGTGACTACTCATTGCCTGAACTCCCCAAACTTTTAAAAAAGTGCAGCCTGCCTCCTTCCTCTCCTCTTCCCCTGCTCCCTGGCTGCCGGCATCTGCCTTCCCCAGTTCCTTTTTCTCCCACTGCCTACAAGGTGGAGCCCCAAATCCCTCCTCCCTGTGTGGGATTTTGGGGAGGAGGACGTGTGGAAGGATCTCTGCTGGCTTTCACCTCCCAGGCGGCATCCTCCATCTCCTTCCCCTTTCAAACCCATTGCTACTCTTTTGGCAGCAACCGCCAAGAAGCTCCTGGTGGGGAGCCCCTTTCTTTGCATTTAAGGTGCACGAAGGAAAAGCTGGAGCCCAGCAGCTGGCAGGATGGGTTGGTGCTGTACGTTAAAGCTTCCTAGAGTATCATTAGCGGAGCGAGGGGAGCTCCTTAGGTGTGATTTTCCAGCGAGCAGGCCCCTGAGTGCTCGCCCACACCTACCCGCATGGCAGCGGCTCCCGTGAGGACGTTTGAACACAAGCGTGTTCATGGTCTACAGTTTTACGCACTGGTGCTGAGTCAGAATATATTAGAATGAAAAGATTTTCCTGCAAACATCTTTGCATTGCAGGAAGACTTTGCCTTTGTATTTTGAAAAGCACAACAGCTGCCCTGCCCGGCTGGTGGCCTTGCTCTCGGACCTTTCTCTCAGTCTGCAAACCCTCACATCATTTTTTTTTTTTTTATTTTTTTTATTTTTTTTCCCCCCCCAGCAGTACAGACTCCAGCACAGCAAATTTAAGGCTGCTGACAACGGACTTGCTTTTCTTAGTTACCCTTCTCGGGCCTCTCAGATGTGGCCTGTGACCTCCTGGGGGCCCGAAGCGACGTTAGGGCCCGCAGCACGAGACGGCGCGTCCCGGCGCAGCAAGCTCTTTCTCCATCAAAAGCTTAGGAGGCTGGCTGTCAAACGCCACAGTTGAATTGGTTAGACTCATTGAGAAACTAAATTTACTTCCTCAAAGCTTGCATTGCAAGCGTGCCCTGAGCTTTTCCCAGGCTGTCCGGGCTGAGATAAGATTTTCGTCTGAAGGACGAACAAGCGTAGTTTCAAGTCTGTAAAGAAAACAACAGCTGAAAGGAAAGAAAAAAAAAAAAGTGTGGGAAGCAACGTTTTATTTCTAAATGGCTGAAGTGTGAATGTGCTCTGTTAAGGGGACGCTCAAAAATACTGAGAGGGATGCGGTGCCTAAATACCACTGGTGTTAGCTTATTGAGATTCTCCCATGTTCTTCCGTTTTTTGGCTAAAATACAGCCCTACCCATCAGGCAGCAGGGAGAGAGGGAGGGGTGTTCCTCCTGTCCCCCCTGGGGGACCCGCTGGACAGCCGGCACAGAAACCCCTGGTCTCTCTTTCTTTGACATATGCTGTGTCCAGCTCCCCTGCAGACTGGGGGGGAGGTTTCTGGTGGCCACCTTCCCCAGGGTTCAGCCCGAGCTTCCAGTGGGGGGTGGTCCTGTCTCAGGGCTGAAGGCAGTGCCCGCTCCTCGGAGACGTCTCCAGGAGCCCCTCCAGGGCCTGTCTTTGTGTCATTCATTCGAACGTGGCTCTAGAAAGACAGGAAAATATTTCATTTCAGACAAGTTAATGAACTCCCATTTTCAGCCCTTAGTCCTTTAAATAGCAGAACAGGAAATATGAGTAACTTGCAACATCTGACAGAAAAGGAAAGTAGCTGCTTGGTTCTTTTATGGCCTGTTACCCTATCGAACAATGATGTGAGAATGTGTTGGGACAAACCTGATGAGGTGCTCTGTGCCGTGAGGTGCCCATTAGGCTGTTTGCTTTTCCCCTCTTTAAAGGTGTCATTTGCCTTACGATGGACCCTGAAAATACCCAAGGTGACCACATGCCCAGCTCTGGCCGAGAATCCCGAGCAGAGAGTTGTTATTGCAAGGTCTGAGAAACCATTTCACATCTGGAAATTATCCACTTTACAAACATATTCTTTATAAAGAAGTAATGCTCTCCAGGTTTTAGGAGGGATTTCCAATATACCACAGGGGGAGAGAAGAAAAAAAAAAAAAAAAAAAGTCTTTTCCAAAAACAGAAGGATGAAGGATTTTAGCTTACATTAGCAACCTTGGTGTGAAGCACCTGGCTGGATGCTCCGGGTGCTAAGACTGCTGACGGCTGTGTCACCGTACCCTCCCGTGCTCCGCAGGCTGCTGCTGTGCGGTACCCACATCCAGGTGGCAGAACAGAGGGACCCCAATATCTTCTTGGCTTAAGTTGTTGTAGCAATTAAAATCCAGAACGTTCTCTTTGCAGTTACCCAGGACAGACATATTTTATTGCTGTTCAGGACATGGGTAGACTCTTTTATACCACTCTCCTTTTTCATACTTTAATTGTTTCCAGCCTTCCTTACTGGAATTGAACTAAATATATATTTAGCATGGTAAAAAAGTGAAAAGCGGTGTTTTAGACATATGTGGGAAGATGCAACTAAAAGCTTCCTTTAAAGTGTCTCCAGGTCTCAATCTCAGCTTGAGTAAAGTTTTGAGACAATCTGAAATAATGTTGCAGTATACTTTGGGGAAGATGGGAGAAATAAGAGAGTCATCATTCATAGGAAAATCAATGCAGAGGGCACTACAATTTTGTGTTAACTCTTCATTTCAGCCACTGGGGAGCATATATTGATTGAATGGTGCCTTGGTGTGCTCCAGGCTCAGGACAGATGGATTTCCCAAGATATAGCCAGAAATCAAAAGGAAACTGGGCATCAAATGTTAATGAGCAACCGATTACACTGCAAAGAATGTTTTGAAGCTGCTTATCTTCCACTTGTAAACATGACGCCTCACTGTTCCAAAGCACGTAAAACAACGCTGCAGCAGCTTTTATCTCTAAAGTGTTGGAAGCGGAGCTGTGCCAGCTCTGATATTAAACCTATAATCTAAAAATTAAACCAGATATCACAGTACCTATTAGGATTCAGGAAAGGCTTCTATTTCTTTAGGGCTAATAAGACCAATAATAACCCTTACAATGATAAAGCTTTTATTTTTAAAAGACACACACCCTCCTCCTTCAGCATGCAGATCCACCTCTTCCCGCAAGTGACGGTAACCGAGACTGAATGAGGCGGTGATGGGCTGTGGTGAGCGTAATTTTGGATAACCGGCCCCAGGATACAATCTCTTCCTGAATCCATCTGCGTGCGCAAGATTGTACCCTGATTGCTTCGACGTGAATGGTCTTCCCAGGAAGGGCCAGGCAGCTATCCCAGTCTGCTCCAGCAGTTCCTACACTTTTCCTGAGCATCCTGAGCAGCCCGCTCTGCCTAGATAAGGAGTTTGATGCTAAATTCAACCTTCCTGTCTCTGGTGGCTGCTTCCCTCCTTCCTGTGAGAGCTGTTTACATCGGGGCGATCAGGACACGGGCTTCCGAGCATGGTCAGATTGCTGAGTATTCCGGAGCTTCGTTGCCATAGCTGAAAGATGTACGTTCACTATATTTAATTACTATACCATATATTGCATTGTCTCAGAGTAAGGACATATTGTTTGCTTTTAAATATAGATTGAAAAATTTTATGTCTACTTAATAAATATCCTACCATTGTTCAAGAGCTAGTTAACATTTTTTCCCCTCTGTAAACAACCACATTTTAAAATAGAAGTATTTAAGGTACTCGGAGCTAGAATATTATGCATTTCTTTGACCGGTATGAAAATGTCTTCCTCCTCTCTGCCTCCCAGTGCTTTAGTGTAAGCTCTGAGGCTGTAAGGGTTTCAGTTTCACTAAACTCTCATGAAAAACTTAATTTGCCTATATTTGAATAACAGTTATAAACCACTGGCTAAGAGGCTTTCAACAGCTCTGAATATATTAGCTCTTATTACTAAATATAATATCTGACATAATATCTAAATATCACATCTGACTTTGTTAGCTCTTGTGTCTAAAACCTATCACCAGGAAACACCTTTCAAAATACCGCAGGAAACCCTTCTTACAAATTTTAGAGGAAAACTCCCCATATAAGCTGTACTCAGCTCAAGTGTTCCACAGCATCCTTAGTGTGGAAGCAAGCAAGGTGCTTGCTCTGATGATGAAGTCCCTCCTTCTTCTCTGTGCAGCTCAGGTTTCCGGGATGGAAGTGACTGAAGAGCAGTGGACGGAGGGGTGGATTCATGCCTGTCTTCTGGGCCTGACCCTGGAATCGCAATCCTAAAAGCCTCCTGGAAAGGACACCTCCCATATGAAATTTTGTGCTTGCTTTTGGCAAATTGTTTGTGGGCCATTGAACTACAGCATGCTATTTTTGTTTCTTTCCCTTAGATTTGTCTTCTTTAGTTTAGAAGCAAACAAAAAAACAATGCCTTATTTCTTGCCTGAAAGCATGTTCTCACAAAACTATTTTATATGCAGCCTCTCACGGTGTGCTACTCAGCCTTGCTTGTTCCTATTTTCTCTGCTAAAACTTTTTGTTCAACTATTTCTCCTGTTACAGGGAAGGAAGTAAGTAAAAAAAAATGAAGTGTTACAGAGATCACTCACCTGTGGTGAAACTAGGCTAAATTTAGATGATACTAGTAAAATAAGCGAACTCAAGTTTCGTGGTTTTGATATCTCCCCCTGGAGCACTGCATCCAGCCCTGGAGCCCTCAGCACAGGAAGGACATGGACCTGTTGGAGCAGGTCCAGAGGAGGACCACAAAAATGATCAGAGGGATGGAACACCTCTCCTATGAGGACAGGCTGAGGGAGTTGGGGTTGTTCAGCCTGGAGAAGAGAAGGCTTCAGGGAGACCTTATGGTCGCCTTTCAGTACTTAAAGGGGGCCTACAGGAAAGACGGGGACAAACTTTTTAGCAGGGCCTGTTGCGATAGGACAAAGGTAATGGCTTTAAACTAAAAGAGGGAAGATTTAGATCAGATATAAGGAAGAAAATTTTTACCATGAGGATGGTGAAACCCGGGAACAAATTTCCCAGAGAGACGGTACCTGGTTCATCCCTGGAAACATTCAAGGTCAGGTTGGACGGGGCTCTGAGCAACCTGATCGAGTTGAAGACGTCTCATTGCAGGGTAGGTTAGACTAGATGACCTTTAAAGGTTCCTTCCAACCCAAACTATTCTATGTTTCTATGATATGTTTGTGCTTCTAGTTAAAAGCACCTCATCTCTTCTACAGAAGTAGACACAACTTCACCAGTTATTGGAGATCACCTTCATTTCCATCCACTATGGATCTGCTTTGTACATTCACACTTACTGGTTTCCCAAACAATTTTTTTGTATTTTCAAATCCTGAGTTTTTACCATTTTCTTTTTAAGTTTTGCCATCTTTTCACATCTGGGATGATGTGCTGCATAAACTCTGTACTGGACATTATGAGATCCTAAAGTACGCAACCCCTACTTGCCAAAACCGCTTAACAACATTTTCAGGGAAAATGAATTTGGGCAGGGTGAAAGGTAAATCCCAAAGGCAATTTATTTCCTCCACTGGTGTTGTTAGAGGATAAACATACATACACACTTTTTTCACTCTTCTTTTGCTGCTAAACAAGTTAATGCGCTTCAGTATTGGTCAAGGACCATTTGAGGACCATTTGGATGAAGTTACCCAAAAATCAAGCGGAGTTGCCACAGATCTGGCTACCTCACTTATAAATACATCATTAAGAAACAAATGCAAGAAGCCTAAGTCGGGTGAGTGTAACCCTTTATTATTCCAGGAAAAAGAAGTATGAGCTTGTGTTACTGAAGCAGGAGCCTGAACTATAAGACTCAGCGGTGTTGCTCTGCCCTCTGCAGACTAGACCGTATAATCACATTTCACCCCAAATTCCGTTTAAAGCACGAGGGAATGAAAGCAGTCAATGTGAATTAAACGTACACGGACACTACCTTCTAACGGTGCACTGTGACACCCCAAGTCCCAAAGGCAAATCAGGAGGACTCCTGGGTCAGGGGGTTTTTCTGTGTGTCTTCACCAAGTCCATGCTGCCCACTAAGTCTGGGAAGCAACGACTGCCTGAACAGCGCCAGCACCTGGCGTCTAAATTCAGAACAGAGTCTAGGAAATATTTATGCCTGTTGCTCTAATGTGCGCCACACAGCGTTTCTTCATGATGGAGAAACAAGGTTTGCTCCAACTCCCGTAAGTAGAGCTACTTCTTTCTAAGAACAGTTTTCTACTGCAAGATCTAGGGGACACCAACGCTGTGACTCCTTGATTGATCTCCCACTTTTAAGTGACCAGTATGAGAATAGTGATAACCTGCCTTGACTGATACACAAAGCTACCAGCATCCCACTCTGCCTATATGCCACCTTCCACAGCAACCTGATCCATCTTTTATCCACGGTAAACATCCAAGAAATGCGGTACATTCATCCACCTTTATAAGCTCTCTATAACATAATGTGCTCTCCTCATGTTATCTGGTAAAGAATGTTAAAGCTCATTAACTTTTCAGGTATTTGCTACATCCCACTGATGTGAGAATACACACAAGGGTACTTACTGTTTCATATGAGCAGGACAACATTTTTGTATTAAGGACATTCCAGAACCCTTCCGACAGAGAAAACATGGTCCTACATCATTTTCAGAAGGCTTCTCTTGGATAACAACAACACAAGAGAATTTACACAACACACAGCTCAGATTTGTTCCAATATTTTATTTTATTGAAGTGTCGACACATGAAGAATACTTTCCTTGGAGCACACGTACCAAGTCCCAGGCAGCAATCGTGGCCCTCACAAAGGAGCAGCACCTGACACTGCTTTACTCCATCCCCTTCCAAGTTGGCCTGTCTATGGTTATCGAGTGTCACACAACAGACAAAACTGGTCAGGTCTTGTGCAAAAAGAGCCCGGCAGTAAGAAAAATTTGCCTACGCAGCTCCCAGCAGAGTTCCTCTCCTATTGTGTGACTCCACATGTGCTGGTTACATGACCCAAAGACTCACATGTCAGGACACAAGAGAAGCGAGCCGTCTTTCAACAAGCAGCAGCTTCCAGCGCCTGGCATTTGCAGAATACCTTCCGTACGGAACTGAAATGGGTGTTCAGGAAAACAAAATCTTTATTCGGTTTTATGCAGTGCAGAGCTTGCAATATGTAATGCAACTATGCTTCTGTAAGTTAAATTTTATGGCAGGGCAAGAGCCTTAATAATTACTCTTCTGAGCTATATTCAGCATCTGGGTTGGACACCCTCCATAATTTGCAGGTAAAACAAGTGAGATACAGTTGGAACAGCACATGAAAATTTGATAAAGAGAAGCTCTCAAAATGTACTCTGTACATCCGAATTGGATTCCTATCCAGAAGCACTGCAGGAGCACAGATTTAGAGAAGTTGGTATGACATTAACCCACTGACTACATTGCCAAGTGAATGCTCTTGCGTAGATTCTCATTTTGTCACCCTTCAGTGCTTTTGTTTTCTTGCGGGATCTGCCACGGACTAATGTCGCAGGCTAGAAAATTTCCGAGCACATCACTCAAGCAAAACGAAAATCTCAAGTTTTCACCTTGCCCATTTCACAAACAGAAATTATATTATTTCTTCCAAAGCAAAAAAACTGGAGGAAAACAATGGTCACATTTATACTTAGCAAAACTGTTCTCCAGTACTTCCGTTTGACAACAGCTGAATGGCATTCTTAACCAAAATTCTTCACATAATCCCTGCTATCTCAGATAACCGACACGGAAATATCACTTAGGGTCTGGGCAGCATCTTGAAAGTCTTGTGCAATCTTACAATACCTTCATCAAATGAACATTCAAGCTCTAATTTTACCTTTCTTTACATTCTTTGGAGTGGTTTGTAACATGTAACTGAAGAAAGCAAAGGAACGGAAATCAAATACTTAATACCACTCCTATTTCCAACAAAATAATTATATTTAATGACATAGTAACTATTCTCAGATCTGGAAATATGCTAAATTCTGTAATGAAAACCAATACAATAAGCACTATTTCTGCATCGATTTAAAACTTCACTTGAACAAAGAGCTGTCATATCCCACCATTCTGACCAAGGCCAGAAACAAGTAACTACACTTGAATGAACACGATGATTTCACGGCAATGCACAGGTTTCCACTTACATTTATCAATTAAGATTATCTTCTAACATTTTCAGTGCCTATAGTGCAGTCTTAATGGCGTTAGTGATACAACGGTCTGGCAACAATCTCTATTGAGAAAAGCGAACTCTTTTTACAACTCTCTGGGCTAACGAGAAATAGGCCCATGTGAACCTCATGAAGTTCAACAAGGCCAAGTGCACGGTTCTGCACCTGGGTCAGGGTCACCCCTGGTACCAATATAGGCTACGAGATGGAGGGATTGAGAGCAACCCTGAGGAGAAGGACTTGGGGGTGTTGGTTGATGAAAAACTCAATGTGAGCCAGTAATGTGTGCTCGCAGCCAGAAGGCCAACCTTATGCTGGGCTGCATCAAAAGAAGCGTGGCCAGCAGGACAAGGGAGATGATTCTGCTCCTCTACTCTGCTCTGGTGAGACCCCACCCAGAGAACTGCGTCAAGCTCTGGAGCCCTCAGCACAGGAAGGACATGGACCTGTTGGAGCGCGTCCAGAGGAGGACCACAAAAATGATCAGAGGGATGGAACACCTCTCCTATGAGGACAGGCTGAGGGAGTTGGGGTTGTTCAGCCTGGAGAAGAGAAGGCTTCAGGGAGACCTTATTGTCGCCTTTCAGTACTTAAAGGGGGCCTACAGGAAAGACGGGGACAAACTTTTTAGCAGGGCCTGTAGCAATAGGGCAAGGGGTAATGGCTTTAAACTAAAAGAGGGAAGATTTAGATCAGATATAAGGAAGAAAATTTTTACCATGAGGATGGTGAAACCCTGGCACAAGTTGCCCAGAGAGGTGGTAGATTTCCCATCCCTGGAAACATTCAAGGTCAGGTTGGACGGGGCTCTGAGCAACCTGATCTAGTTGAAGATATCCCTGCTCATCGCAGGGGGTTGGACTGGATGATCTTTAGCAGCCCCTTCCAACCCAAACTATTCTGTGATTCTATGAAGACTGAGGGATAAGGTGACCTAGGAGAAATGCTGACTAATGTTGTCAATAGATATTGGTGTTAATACTTTCTACTTCTCCTACACTCTTAGTCCTTTTGTCTCAATTCCTTCCTTGCCTCCACTTTTTTAGTGCTGCAGGCTGTCTTCTCGTCATAAAAATCACTGGAACAGATGTCTTAGACTTCTGTTTCTGCACAATTTGCTCCCCCTACTTGGTAGTGCAAACTGTTCCAGAGGGGGTGACTATTTCTGTTGGTTTGTTTAAAGCAGGGTACAGGAGACACACTCCTTTTCCAAGTCACATAAGACTTGGTCTCATGAACTGAGACGGGTGTTAGGATTTTCCGTTTCCTGCTCACAAGTTGCCAGCCTAACTTGTTCCCTACATTGTGGCACAAGTTCCAGTGCAAATCCAGGCCAAAAGAGCATGCTGTGGAGCTACTTGCTCATTAGTTTTAAATGGCCTTGGAACAGGCAAGCCAAGGCAACTCAACACTTTTTGAAATGCATTCTTCTTCAAGAAGAAGAATGGAAAGTAGGTTTATTCTTTTCTAGGGCTTGTTAATAAATTGCATACCACTGCTGGGTTCTTCTCTTACCATTAGCCCTAATGCTCTCTGGGAATGGAAATCGCCCAGGCCCACCTGAAAAAAACCCAAGAACACTTACTGCTTAGTCCACATGGGGGCTTATCTCCTCACAAAGGACAGAAAGGCAAGTAGACCTCTTCCAGGAGCTGATTGAGGATTAATCAACAGGTGTCTGGGTCTGTCTCCTGAACCTGCAGTTTTAAGACTGTAGCAGCTGAAACTTCAGCCTGAAACACCAATTGCATTGAAAACAATACATGACCCTGAATATGTCTATACCATTAGGCCAAGTAGTACCTCTCCAAAGCCAACTCACCTCTGAACCTACCAGCAAGGCCGCACGTGGCCCTGGAACACACACTCCAGAGCACCAAAGCACTGTGTATGTAAGCACTGCCAGGAATCCCAGGCACACTGCTGGTCCTCTGCACCTTCCAAAAAAACACTCATGGAGGGGGCAAGGTCAGCAGGACACAGAGTACACCATGCCTCTGGTCACTACTGGGATCTGCTCTTTGAGAGGGGGACGGACAAAGCGACAGATTTGAGAGATGACCTCTATAAGAAAGACCATGTGATTGTTTTGGAAAAGCTCAGAAAAAGAACAGATTGACAATGGAAAGTGTAGGGCCCTGAACAAAACTTCACAAAAAAAAAAAAAAAAAGGCTCTGTATAGAATTGCACAAAGTAAGTAATTTTGAATTTATCTGTACAGTATCACATACTGCATAGCAAAAGTACTGAAAGACTTCCCATTTTGAAACACTTTTCAAAGTAGTAATTGCCAGGACTGGTAATCCTTTCCTTCCTCTCTGCCCGCCCAAACCCCAAATCCATCTCCTGCGTTATTTATACATAATGAAAAGAAAGAGCTCATAAACTATAGTGACATTAACTGTAATCAAGACAATTCACCAAGTAACATGATACTGGAAGTAGTTTTACGATGTTACTGGGGGAAGGGAATGTGTTGAAACAGGACAGTTACACTTTCTGAATATGTAGTATTTTGAAGTGAAGTGAAAGCTAAGTGAAACTGAAAAAAATCCAAATTTGCACGTCAGTGGGGATACATATTTTCTCACTCTTAAAAGCCTGAGCCTTTTTTCCCTTGAAAATATTGATAGAAGAGTCATATATTCTCCAGAATCTGTTTTAAATTGTACAATATTTAATAATTGCACAATAACTTGTCCACCTCTTGCAGTGAAGGCTGAAGGGAGATCCAAGAAATTCACCATGGTAAAAGTCTTTAGTCAGCAGAAAATGCTTTGAAGAAAGCAGTAGGAACTGGAAGGAAATTTCCAGCACCTGCAGTTTTTGGCTACTGGTGGGTATAAGACAGTAAAGTTTTGGGGTGTGCTGAAACCTTCGAGGTGAGAGCTGATCTTGCAGTAATTTTTTAAGAGATCTACAACCACTTGCTCATTAACAGCTATGAGCAAAGCAGAAGAGAGGTATTAATTTCTGTGCAGAAATTCATCCGCTTATGTGTCATGGCTGCATCCCAACTCACCATTTTGAGTCCAAGATTTTGCAGACATGGGAAACAGGGCTCTCTGCTACATATGAGGAACAGTCTCAAGGTGCTTTGCCCCATGCCTCAATCTGTCGATTTGTTCTTCCTTTCTTTAACACTATGGAGTATAAGCTTCAACTTCCTTTAGCTTCCAGAATGCCTCCAAATTGGTTGTTTCTTCTAATAATTCAACTCCCCACATTGCTTGCAAGACAGTTAAATTGAAAAAAAAAAGTTTTTGGGTTGGAGTCTGGGTGTTGTGATCTATTTCTAGATCTAAGGATTCAGGCTTCCAACTGTTCTTAGAAAACTGCGTGGGAAACAAATTGAGTTTACGACCCGTTTCCACACAAGCAGGTACCAAACACAAGAGGACTTTATTCTGCATGTTTACCACAAACCCACCGAAGCTGCTGCTCTGTTTGGAGGTCAGTTAGTTCATCGATGGATCTCCAGCTGCACTGACAAGCATACGCTCGTGCTCCTTTCTTCTTTATCATCTTTGCTCTCAGTTTACTGAGCTCAGGCATGTTATTCCTGCCAATCAAATGAATTCAGTTTAGGATCACGTTTTTTTTTTTAAAAAAAAAAAAAGAAAAAATATTCATGAGGCCATTTCAATTCAGAAAAGCTCTTAAGAGCATTTTTGAGTACCATTGTCATGAATGAATTTAGGGATATGTTTAAATTCTGTTTTGAACACAATCCTTTCCTGGGAGCAGTCTCCGTACATAGTTGCTATATTCTCAGATCAGCTGGAGATTGATGTTTTTGTAAGCAATGTTCTCTGTTGGGTTTAGAGTTGGGAAGGAAACCAGATAAAGTTAATTCTTGTGTTAAGAAATTATCAAAAAATGTGTTTATCTTACCAAACTTACTGTAAAAATCCCTATGCAGAACGGGTACAACTACAGAGTTACTCAGGATGGTTGTTAAAGTGACTGAAAAGAAATGGCCATAAAAGGAAAGAATGTACATCAAACTACAAATAATCCCTGGGCAAGTGTCAACCACAACAAATGAAAAATCAGCATGGCTACTGCAAAAACAAGTTGTTTCAAAAAACAAGTGAAAATTTAGCATTTTAACTATCCCTGCTCTCATGACCTCCTCCTGGCAGTCAATTACTGGCCACTGAATTGCTCAAAAAAAAAATATTAACAAGCCCATTTAAATAAAGAAAATCCAAAACAAACATCAACGGAAGAATTTTTAGAAAAAGAGATCAGACGCTTATTAATGAAAGGCAAATATTTAATCTTCAAGTTTGCTGTTTAAGATTCAGGTTAGTCAAAATAAATAGCTAAATATCCTGCTAAAGATTACAGATTTTGATCAGTTACAAATATCTGATACTAATGCCTTTCATGTCTTTTTTAAAAGAATTTTATTAATTTCAAGATCTCAGATGCAGAATAATTTAGACTTTGAGTAAATAGAGGAATCATATTTTTATTTAACCATTCCAGCTACCAAAATCATGTCAGGAGACTAGTGCAGCACTGTATTTTTAATGCTGCTTTAAGTAATGGGAAAATAAGATTTTCACTCAAAAAGAAACAAAAGTTTTGAAACTGGAATGAAAATACAGGAAAAACCTTGCATGTAATTAATACAAGAAAAATAATGGAAAAGGAGATGGTATCTGTCCATCACTGTTCTACTCCAGCTGTCACACCCCCTGGTGGCCAAGCACATAATCTGAACACGTCCATTACCTCCATCAGTTAACGGGCACGAACAGAGACCTTACTAAAATAAAAGGAATCCAAATTTGAAGTCTGTATTAGCAGCACGGCTACTACACTACCCTTCACTGCGTTTTAGTGATACAGTTTTAGAGAAACTGGATATAAGAACTCCTTAATTTTAAGTCTTAAAAAAACCTGAAATAATTAAAGACATCACAATATAACATGAAAACAGAAAAACCCAACTCCATTTAACCAAACCTTCCTTCAAAAAGAAGTCTGTTAAGAAATCAAACTATTTGTTTTTCACTGAACATGACAGCATAATACTTGATACTGGAAAAAAAGAAAATCTGACTTGAAACTGGGGACTGTTTAGTATGAGGAAGAGGAGGCTGAGGGGAGACCTCATCACTCTCTACAACTACTTGAAAGGACACTGTAGAGAGGTTGGTGCTGGTCTCTTCTCACAGGTAATTAATGACAGAATGAGAGGGAATGGCTTCAACCTCCAACAGGGTAGGTTTAGACTGAGCATTAGGAAAGAATTTTTCACAGAAAGAGTGGTCGGGCATTGGAACAGGCTGCCCAGGGAGGTGGTTGAGTCACCAACCCTGGATGTGTTTAAGAGATGTTTAGATGTGGTGTTGGGGGATATGGTATAGGGGAGAACTTTGTAGAGTAGGGTAGATGGTTGGACTCGATCCCAAGGGTCTCTTCCAACCTGGACGATTCTATGATTCTATGAAACAATCACAGTCTGTGACTGAAGGTATTGTGAGAAGCGTGTGCTGAAGACTCTGCATTCATTTTGTAGGCATCTTGCAACGGCACACCAGAGGCCAACCCATCCCACAGATTAGAGGCTTATTTCAGCAGTAAAGTTGCCTTTTAATTCATGAAACTTTAATTTTTAAAAGCAGAGAGGAAGAGTGGCGGGGAAAGAAATGGGAAGACATGAAAACAGATTACAGCAGATGTTGCACCCCTCTTCCTGCAGACTTTCCCATCTGATCACCAAACAGGCTGCACACACGCTCCTTTTTAGGTAACACAGGAGTCCTCAGGACTTTCCATCTTTTCCATTCCTATCAAGCCCCAAAGCACAGTAACACAATACTCATTGTATTACCAAAAAATTACCAAACCCATCTCAGACATACCTGAAAAAAAGATAATCACAGGACTGATCCCAGCTGTAGTCATTGAAAAGCGACACACGGAAGTCGCAAGCAGTACAACGTAGCTGATCACACGTTCTGGTCAAAAAAAGAACAAAAAGCTCCAAGAGCTTATTACAATCAGAGAAGCTACACACATCATAACTGTTTTAAAGTACAGCGCTCACTCAGAAATACTAGAATCAAGGTTATGCTGTAATGTTAATTTTTTTACGTCTCTGGCACATTCATTATGGTATGTGTTTTAACTGTAAGATCATGTATTATTTTTACAGGTTCCTAACCTCACTGAACACATACAATAAGCTGATACTCTCTAGTCCTCCTCACTGTTATGGCACCTGACCAGCATCCAAACATGCATCAAGTGCGTAGTTACTTATGACAAAAAATCCCACATGGAAATGTAACAATGTCCTATACGATGTTGGGGAGAAATGTTTAAAATGCCTCTCCTACTAAGTTCAGCTGCAGTTGCAAAGCACTTTGGCTGTTTTCAGTTCAGTTCCAGGATGATTTAAACCAGCTACTGATTTAAGTGACATACATGGCATCAAATAGAAAGCTGAAAAGAGGCAGGGAAAAATAAAATCCTCTACAGCAGCAATTTCCTTAACTACATGGTTTTGATTTTTGGAGTTTTGTGTCTCATTTGCATACATCTTTCATCTCCTCAAAAGAACAAAAGATTTAGTGGTCAACAACAGAGGACTGGAAGGGAACAGCTAACTTCAACTGTAGTTACAGTCAGCCATATGTTTAGATGAATATAAGGTGTCCCTGTCCAGTTCAAATGCAGAACTCTGTATCACCAGAGAAACACAGCCGTGACTAAAAATAATGATAAAGCAAGTAGAACTTTTTTTTTCATGTTTCCTACCTTTTTGAAATATTTGTTCCTATGCCACACGGTGAAGAGCTTCCACCCAGGTACACTGGACAGCATCTATGTGGATTTCATTAGAAAATACTAAATTATAACAAAACATTTTGGAGAAAGTAATACAATGCTTCTCCTGTTTAACTGCATGGTATGTCTAAAATAATATTTATTAAATACAGGCAAAGCATCCAAATGCTTACAAACTACAGAATTTTAAAATTCCCATTACCAAGGTGTTCAAAGAAAAACTGTATGACAACCACTCTCTATACCAAATACACATGGACTATATACTGCAGCATTTGATAAATGTTTATATCCATAAGGCAAAGGAAGCTGTTGTTCAATAACTTAAATAATTAATAAATTTATGATAAATATTTCTGATCACATGAAAGCACATTAGTAATTCTTCAAAATAATCTTTCTGTTTATCTTTAGAAAGAATGCTTCTCTAAATAATCAGTTTCTTTCTTAGTTAATGTCAACACAGATTAAACAGTAGCAATATTATTTGACTGACAACAAGCTATGATCAAGTTATATTCAACTAGCCAAAACATTTTTCACTTACCTTTTCCTATGAGCCTGTGCAACAACACTATTGCTTTCCGGTGTGAGACTTGCACAGTTAGACTTCAATTTCTATTTAAAAAGCAATATCAAAAATAAAAGGCAGCATTACAGCAAAGTATCGATATTCTGGTTTACTTAATAAGCAGGAGCCAGAAAATCTGTCATAGAAGAAAGGGACTAAGAATTTGGGAATTTTCTTGCTCAAGTTTCTGTGAGGCTCTTTGAGACAAAAGCTGCTGAAGTAACATAAATGAGGAACAAGGCTTCTCTCCCCCATCCTGAATTCCCAGCTCTGCATGAAGGAATTCAACAACACATGACCACTTTGACTTTACAATCAAGACTTAGGTATTTTATGCCCTCTTTCTAATAATTATGCTTTTAAAACCAGTTTTAATTTAGGAACCTTCTCCCTCAGTGTTTTTGAGCTTTTGCTTTTACTGAGAACACATCAAGGACTTAAATTATTCAAAAAGATAAAGTGCCTTTGAAAAGTTTGTTATTTGAATTCTAGAAGATGAGAATTCCTAGGAAGTCCTAGGAATATAAAATGATAAAATGATACAAATTTACTGACATAATCCTCTCTCATTCAGACATATGTATTGTGGTATACAAGTGGGTTTTGCTGGTTCAGATTCAAAGACAAAGTAAAACCAATGTCATTCATGAAAATAAGAGAATCTGCACAGGGGGTTATGAAGCATAAATGCCACAATTTTCTACTGATGATACCTAAACGAGTATCTATTTTTAATGTCTTCTATCACTCTGACTGTCTGGACCATGTAAATTTGCAGCTTCATCTCAGTCTCCTGCTGTCAAACGACAGAAGTCGTTTGCAGATGATACAAAACGGGGAGCAGTGGTTGGTGTGCCAGACGGCTCCACTGCCATTCAGAGGGACCTCAACAGGCTGCAGAAACGGGCTGAGAGGAATCTCTTGAAGTACAACTAAGGGGGCATGCAAACTCCCACCCCTGGTTTAGGAATAACCAAAGCAGGGTCAGCTTCAGCAGCTTGCCCAGGACTGTGTCCAGTTGGGTTTTGAAAACCTCCACAGATGGAGTCTCCACAACCTCTCTGGGCAGCCTATCCCAGTGTTTGACCACCCTCACAAGAACTACAGAAGTTTTTTTATACGTTTAACTGGAATTTCTTGTATTTCAATTTGTTCTCATTGCCTCTCCTCCTGGCAGTGGGCCCCACTGAGAAGAGTCTGGCTAAGTCTTCTTGGAATTCCTGCCAAACTCTATGCATTTAGAGAGATCACCTGCACTTTGCTTTCACTCACCTGAGAAGTCTCATCACTCAAGTCTGTTGTTCTTCCCTGTCATGTATTTTTATACAATAATAAGATTCTCCTGACCCTTGTCTTCTCCAGGCTAAACACCAGCTCTCTTAGCCTCTACCTGGTCTAAGTCCTTAATCACCATTATGTCCATGTCTCTTTTGAACTGGGCACAGCACTCCAGACGTGTCTACGAGGCCATACCTGGAGTTGTGTCCAGTTCTGGGCTCCCCAGTACAACAGGGAGATGGAGCTACTGGAGAGGGTCCAGCAAAGGGCCACGGAGATGATTAAGAGACTGGAGTATCTTTCATATGAGGAGAAGCTCAGAGAGTTGGGACTGTTCAGCCTGCAGAAGAGAAGGCTCCAGGAGGATCTTATCAATGTGTGTAAACACCTGATGGGAGGAGTAAAGAAGGGGCCCAGTAGTGCCCAGTGACAGGACAAGAGGCAATGAGCACAAACTGCTCACAAGCAGGGTAGCCCTGGTTGAGCAGGTGGTTGGACCAGATGACCTCGAGAGGTACCTTCCAACCTCAACCATTCCATCATTCTGTGATCCTTGACACTATGTTCTACCCTGAACTAGCACTTCCTTTAATTGCCTGTTACTGCCTGGGTAACACCATTTCTTTATATCTCTCTTGTTCCTCACCATAGGACGGTTGTATTTTCCTTTCTGCTTTATTTTCCAAGTTTATCCTACAGCTTGTTTTAGTTCATTTTTTCGCTTTATATCAGTTTGAGTTTATGGTGCTTTTCTTTCCATTGCTGAACCTCATCTGTTCTGCATTTTCCCAGACTCCTACTCACCAGAGGTGTTTTGGCAAAGCTGCTGTCATTACAGATTTCATCAATAATGTCATCTATATCTTCTTCACTGCTGCCAGCACTCATTAACAGTTTGGCTGATCTGAAAAACAAACAAATCAGGCTTCATTTTGTAGCATGACCAGAGCTGTTCTAAGAACTGTAAATTAAAACATAAAATTAAATACAGCCTTTTTCCTCTAATATTTCTGTAGTATCTAAGGTAGGCCATTTGAATCATGACTGGACAGATGTAAACTACAGGATGACACCTCTAGGTCCCTGTTGAACTCTGTCATCATAGGTCTCATTTTTGCTTGCTTCTTTTACTTCCAATCACTTCCAACCCTGAATAAAACTATTAACATAACCCATTTTGCACTTACTGAGCAACAAATTGGACAGCCCTGATTTTTCACGTTAATCTTCAGTGGCAAGGATATAAAAAGGTCAGAGGGAGTTCTCTCCTCATGCTACACAGCTGCAGGGGTTCTGAAGGAATTCCTGCCAAACTGTATGCATTTAGAGAGATCGCCTGCGCTTCGCTTTCACTCACGTGAGAAGTCTCATCACTCAAGTCTGCTGTTTGCTAGCTCTTTGTCAAAGAAAGGGAAGTCTGTAGTACTGCTGCATCAACCAATCAAGGACAAATCTCTACCCCTGAGAAAGAAGAAAACCGTGTGATTTTTTTAAATATTGTAATTAGATTGACTCTATTTGGGTGCTCATCTAATCATTATGCAAACAACAAGAAAGTCCAGTAAAGTGGCCAAAGGTAGTGGAGTTGTTGGGTTTTTTATCAGCCATTTGGCTCGTCAAGATCCTTGCCTGGGACTCTGAAATGCCTCTGGAGATGTCACCTGCAGAGACATCTGGCCAAACCCCTCTGGGCCATAGACCTTCCAACCGGAGTCTGAGACACCAGGGAGGGCTGGGATGGAGACATGGGGGCCAGGATGGAAACGTGGGGGCCGGGATGGAAACCTGTCAGCAGTATTGTCCTGCTGACCGAAAACTGGCATTATTCTGACTGTCATGTTGAAAATTGTGAATTCTGAGGTAGATACATCGATGTGTAGAGCGTAAGTTAAGCGCTTACTGTATGGTTAACAGAAAAGGTACGAACAGAGCACATAAACGAGTGAAGTATCAACAGAATAAAATGTTTTATAACAGTACCGCTAAAGTTCTTCCTGCTATAAATTGCGAGATTTTACTGGTATCTTATGTACCACGAGGTCTTACTGTAGAGCTAAGTAACCCCTGATCCTAACTCACAAGCAAATTAGTGCAGCTTGTAACGCCATATTTAATCCGCGGCTGGGATACTCCCAGGAGACCAAAACTATCTGAAGTAACTGCTCGCTGGCACACGACTCGGGTGTTTAAGTAAGATAGGGGATGCTCGCTGACCGCCGGCCAGCGTTTCCCCTCCCCAACCTCGGTATTACGGGTTCCGGAGGGGTCTCGCCGGACGCCGACCCCCTCCCGCCCCACCGGGCGCGGGGAGGTGCCTGAGGGCGCCGGGACGGACGCAGGACCGCTAACCTGCCCTCCTTCTCCTTCGCCGCCGCCGCCGCCTCCTCCTCCTCCTCCAGGCCGCCGCCGTGCCGGTGGCCGCCCGCCGCCCCTCGCCCCGGCAGGCGGCAGAGCCGCCTCTCCACTTCATCCAGTAACTGATCCAGATCGTCCGCCATCTTGCCGCCGCCGGCGGTTGCCAAGGAGGCCCCGCGCCGCCCCGCGCCGTCAGGGGCGGAGCCTCCGCGCCCGGCCCGGCGGGCTGCGTGTGTTGGGGTGCCTGTGGGGCGCCTGTGGAGCTCGCCCGTCGCCGTGCCCCCGGCTCGCCCCGCCTGCCGCCCGCCACCCCGGGAAACGGGAGTAAAAGGGGTGGGAAAAAAAAAAAAAGCAAGCACAGAGTTATTAGCCTCCGGCCGTAGTCGGCAGGATTCGAACCTGCGCGGGGAGACCCCAATGGATTTCTAGTCCATCGCCTTAACCACTCGGCCACGACTACGCATGCTGCAATTGTGTTTCTCCGCCGTACTAGCTGTAACATCCCGGGCTACCGCTGCGCCGAACCGGGCCAGGCCGGGACCCTCCGCCCTGCCGCGGGCAGGCCCCTCAGAGCGGGACTGCGCCGCACGGCCGGGCCGCCGGTAGGGAAGCGTTCCCTGGCACAACTGTGAGGATTATGGCATAGAAAGACATAAAATAGAGTTTATGCTTAACGTATTTGTAATATAGCTCAGTATGCGGTATATGGGTCTGTTTAGAGCAAAAAGAAATGGTTACACTTTGCTAAGTCCTGCAGGAGAAGCCTGAGGGTTTTTTTTTGCCTTTGAGAGAAAGGCCCTAGTTCCCTTAAAAACAGGTAGGCTCCCAAGCAGGTGTCCCTGAGCAGCGTTTGATGGACCCGGGGCAGGCTGATGCTGGCAGCACTGGGCTGAGGGGTGCCCGATTCTAGCTGGTTCCAGCCGGTTTCAAACGGTTCTGGCCGGTTTCAGCTGGGACGCTGAGGGACACGCCTGCCCCCCTGCCTGGCTGTGGGGTTTGTGGGGCTTCGTGCCATAGCGCTGCTTTTCCTTGACCAAGAGGTAACTTAAGCAAGCAGGGTATTTTTTGTGTGCTTCATTTAGCATTTTTGAGGAAAGCCCTGTAAAACAGGGTCTCGCCCATTGCTATGTCAGTAAATCCAGGCAAGCGCAGGAGGTGTTGGTCACTGGTCTGCCAAGGTATGCTGCAGCCTCCTCTGCCTTCAGTGACAAGTGGAAGGTCCAATGTCTCAGGGTGGGCACTCTGCCAGGGTTGTCAATGCCGACACTTTGCCACAAACGATGGAGCTGAATGCTGTGCATTGCTATATTTGATCAGAAACCCAAGGAAGCAATTTAGAGAGGGGTCCTGTTAAGCAAAACAAAGCATTGCCATCTCCTTGGCTCAGCTGAGACAGAAAGTTCAGTGCTTGCACCCCCCTCCATTGCCAAGACCGTTCAAAGTTTGTCAACCAGTGATGAAGTGGGGGCTGCAGTCCTTAACAGCTCCAAGCAAAGCCTCTCGGTTACAAGGTGTTTTACAATCCTCCTGGTATTCCAAGTAATGAGTTGCAAGCCCTGTTTGAATTCCCTCGTACTTAAGCTGTTATTTCATCGTTCCATTTTCCTCCCCGTGCGTCTCAGGGCTTCATTAGTGCCCCAGCCCATATCATGGCAGCACTGCTGGGGGAGATGTGTAGGGTAGAACAGTTGTGAGCCTTCCCTGGGTTGATGTGATGGAAGAAACTAAATAGTGTTGATGCTGCTCCAGCTCTTTTAAGTGGTCCCTTGGTCATGGCTCGGTGTCGTGTAGGTAAATTCAATCCAGAAGAAGTGGATTTTTTGGTGGAATTTTTACATTCATCTTGCAGCTGTGGAGAGTTTAAACTAATCACAATTCTCCCCGGTATGCTATCATCTCTGTAATTTGAAAAAGGATCAGGAGCCCACAGGCTTGGAAAATCTTGAAGAAACTCTTGTCCTGAAATACATCATCACATGTGGAAAAGACCACTTGCTGCATCATCTTAAAGGAGCTTAAGAATGCCAAAATCCAGTATCATTCTGGCATTCTTTCAAATGGCCTTAGAAATCCGAGTACATTCTCTTTTGACTGCAAAACAGCTTCTTTCCCTTTCCATCAATCCTGTGGCTGTCAATGTGTCTGCTGCAAGGTGCCAAAAATGTATGGAGTGTCTATGGGATAATGGTGCCAAAGTCAGGGGTGCCTCAAGGCCTTCTCCCATGAACCCACTGCAGCATTTGCTCAGTTGGAAAGCATTTGAAACCAAAAAGAAAAAAAAAAAGGCACAGACCTTTAAAAATTCTTTAAACTGCAAAGATTGTTTTTGTGCAGATTGCTGCCTGCTGTTTAGATCCTTGTTGTTCAAAACTTCTGAAAGGCCTGATGCAATCAAAGAGACTTACTGGGTCAAATTGATTCCAGACCAGTCCCTGGAATCACACTGAGGTGAATCTGACATACTGGGCCTTCAGCTAAGCTGTGGCCAGAGAAAGGAGTTGAGGTCACGCCTTGAATGTTGCCCTCTCTTAGGAAATGAGTGAATTTGCTTGTGCAAATCATGTCTCTCTCTGACTGCTTAGGGCTTATATTGGTGCAAACAGAAAGGTTACTGTCTGCTGAGGGCTGGAAAAGTACAGAATGACCACTTTGATGATGATGCTTTTTTTTTTTTTTTGATACTCTCTCAGTGTGTCCTTAGGAAGAGAGGATAGGAAGCTGGAAGACTGTCCTGGGTGGAAGCCATCATGTTCTCTAATCCTCAAGCCACTGCAAGCCTTCTCAGCGGTGTCGATAAAACTGGATTTTGCCACCATAGTGATGAGGTCAAAAAAAACTTCCTAGGGCGGGATGTTAATTTGCCTCCTCTGTTTTCTCTGGGAACCAAAGAGAGCCTTAATTGAGGCCGAGAAGAGCTTTCCTCCACCCTCTTCTCTGAATGATGAATTCTCCAGGGCTTGGGCGATGATAGATGCCAGCAGAGACAGGGAATACCTGTCATTTCCTAATGCTGCCCACTGCCAGCCAGGATGGAAAGGAATGCAGGGAGACGCTCTTTTTGACATGGTGATGACATGTTGCAGCCTTTTCTGTCTTCCCATGTCTTGCCCCAGATGCTGGGATGGAAGGGAGCACAGTGACTGCCTCTCACCAAGGTGTTCTACTGCCTCCAGCAAATGTAGAACCAGTTCAACTTCTTGCTCTCAGTCACAGGATATTGCTTGAATCCTGTTCCTGGTCACACTCCAGTATAATACCATTTTGAGTGACGCCACACTTATTTTCCAGTAGTGGTACAATGCATCAACATGAGCAAATTCAGGCTGGATGTAGATTCTTGGCCATAATTTAACCACTAGCAAGCATTTCTGTGGATGAAATTATTCTGTGTAAAGATATCAGATTGGGAGACAACTTCTTGAAAGACTGCTTGGCAAAAAAATAACAGTGTGTGCAAGATTCTGCATAACATTATTCGTTTGTGATGTTGATGGACGGCCTTGGATCAGAGGACAGTTTAAGCTGGAGGCCAATTCAGTCTTGGACTTCACTGCTGATCCTTCCATCAAAGGTGCCAGCTCAGAGGGTGGATTTTCGGTTTGGTTTTCTGGCACAGCTGCCTCACCAGACTAGCATCAGGACTGGAACAACTTTCAGTTACTTCCAACCTTCCCTCGAAATAATAATTTCAGGGTTAAGGTGTATAAGCACCCGAAACTTGGTCCCTGGACTACCCAGTTCTCTTGCAAAGGAAGATATTCCTGAGAAGAGCAGGTAAGTGTCCAGAGTGACAATCTGAGCCCTTGCTGTCAAGGGTAAACATACTTTTGGATGTTTGTAGCCACATGTGCTCATTTTCAAATGAGTGTGACATTGTGGTGCTTACTAAGGGACACAGAAGGTTTTCAGGACAGTATGCAAAGCAAAAAAATACTTGTCTGGGGGCCTTTTAAGGAACCTGGCGCAGTCCTGAAAACTGCTTAGAACCATGACATTTCGTTGTCCGTGAGGGCATAACAAACACTGTAAAGTCATTTCTGGAAAAAACATGTTAGCTTGTAAGGCTGTGTATCAAGGAGGTCACACTTCCAAATCAATGATAATTATGTGTAACTTCAAATAAAAATGGTGTTGCCAGGCACTGCGTGGCTTTACTGCACCTGCATTCTCTGGCACCAAGGGTGTCTGTCCCTGTAAAGTAGGGCAGAGGGAGGCACAGGGTGATAAAGCAGGTTAATGCAGAGGAAACATCTCATCACAAGGAAAAAATGTTTCCATTTAAAAGATTGAAAGAATAATTAGTAGCAAATATAAAATAACTGGCCTGCCAGGAAGGACCTAAGCTGTGGCACATGAGTAGTAAGGAGCAAGCGTCCAGCAGAGAGGACTGGGGGCTATTGTGGAAAAATCCTTCCTACTTGCTGCCCATAGCACAGCTGCAGTGAGACTCAAACAACATGCAAGACCATCCTAGCTGAGGGACATGGGAGCTGAAACCAAAGCAGCGATAGTGTTACATCACCCTTGCCAAGGCTGGAAAATATTTTTCAGGGTTGATTCTCCAGATGAGTTGTGAGCTGGGAATAACTAGCCCATAAGCCATGGGGTCGTGGAGCGAGAAGGCATGTGAGGGGGAAGATTGCTGTTTGTGTGAAATCCACGCTAGTATCCCGCTCCTCAGCAGGGCTGATACATGCTTTTCTTCCTTAGGCACCAGGATGCTGCATCTTAGAGGGAGTGGGAGATGGCAGTTGACAGGGTTGGTGTCCTCACACATCGGGTTCCAGATACACACCTTTGTTTTACTCCATAACATTTTCCTTTTCTCAGTAAAAGAATTCTGTTCAGTGAAAATATATGTTAGGCAGAACCACACCTGTGTAGTGGGAATGCTGTTTGCATGTGTGATTTTGTGTAGGCTACAGTTAAAATGATTTAGAACAATGTCAAGACGAACAATGTCTTTTGTGGCTAAAAGCTTCTTTATAAAACCTCTCGCTAGGAGCTCAATAAATGCTAAAAGGAGATCTTCATGTCTGTAAGTCAGTAATGAAGTTCTCATTTGGACTTGAAATAAACAGGTTTTTTCTAGTATAGTTAATAACAGTGCAGTTTTTGAAAGGGGGAATGATTAAGGGCAAACAGAAAATTAAAAGCTAGAACCCCACTGATTTCAGCGGGGTCAGGATTTCACATAGAAGGTGAAAATCAAGTCCATCCCATCGCAAGTATCTGTTCCTTGCTTGAGGACACGAACTGGTTGCTCTCCTTCCAGCTCCAAGTCGCGTCTCCCAGCAGAGGGCATTGCAGGGTGACATTACTGTTTTTTAGGACAAGCTGGCAGAATGTAAACTGAACTTCAGGGGATTGCTTGGCCGGTCTAAAATTTATTTTAATGACCTCCACTGGGAGAGTAGATTATCAGTCATTTAAAACCAAAAGATGCTGCTAGTGAACTCTGTAGTTGGAAGATAAAAGGAATTTTTCCTTGCACTCTAAAAAACCCTAATGCCTGAAAGAGGGAACTGATGCCAGAAAGCATTTGCTCTTCAGTGTCTCTATCAGACATTTTATTTTCCTGTTTTAAATGACACTGCAGGCTGCATTGCAAAAGCTTGTTTCAGGCTGACATTCTGTAAAAAATAATATACTGTTCCCTATAAAAATGAAACGGAGAATTAAAGTAAAAATGATGTAACGAGGAGAAGAGTGAAACTTCAAAATTTGCAGGAGATGTGAATAACAAATGTAATTTCAAAAAGCAGATGTAAGAAAGGAGAAGATTTTTAAAAAGCTAGTGGTGTGCTGTGTATGAAACCAAGAAGCTACAGGGTACCCAGGTACCTATGGGCAGTGCATAGCCTTCAACGCCAGGCTACTGTCTTTCCTGCCATCTCTGCTACAAGCCCTGCAGCCCCCCACATTACATGCTGGGAGCACATGGAGGGGATGTAGCTCCCCCACAGGGCAGATGGAGTGTCCCCACATCCTGGACAGTCCTGTCCCATAACAGTAGCGCCTGTCCACTTTCTGGAGGCAGTGGATTTACTGTATGTGATCAGATTGACTCCACAACACATTAAGGCATCCCAATAGGTCTCTGTCTGCAGGCAGTGTTTAGTCCAGGTTATTATTGTCAGCAAACTGAGTGAGCACATGCCTTGGAAGAGGAGAGTGAGGGAGTGAGGGGAGAAAGGGAGGCTGAGAGGCATGTGGAGCAACAGTACTTTCTCTTGCTTCACATTTGTTTTTTTGGCAGGTCACAGGAGGATTCAGGATGTTTGGAAGTCAGTACTATCATTGTAGTTTTACAGGTGGGGAAACTGAGGCACCCAGGAAGTTGTATCCTACCTGGGCTCATCAGGTGAAATCAGGACAGAAGTACTACGAGCACTCCCATCTCTCCTGTTGCTGAAGTCCCAGCTTAGTACGCTGTACACTCACTGGGCTGCAACCTATTTATGTGCTGTGGTGAAAAACACTTGCAAAGTTAAAAAAGCACAGGTGGGTAAGAGTTAAAAAGCAAATTCTCCCAGCTTGATTTTTGATAGCGTTCTCACTCAGGTTAGTTTACAGTGTTAAAACCAAAGGGACTTGAAGAGAGCAAAGGTCCTGAATTTGAATTTCAATGAACGATACTGAGGGAGTGGTTGGGGTATTTTATAAATACCCTAAAAACACGTAATAGGCATTCTGCTCTGGAGGACTTGAAAGGACCATAACCTTTCCTGCAGTTTAACAACACATTTCTCCATAAAACTAACTTAAGAGAAATTCCCTGCATTCCCACACTGAACACTTAGCAGTCTTTTCAAACTTATGATATAGCAGTAAATATAGCTTATAACCATAAAATTAAGGTTATGTGGACTTGTAACTTTTTATTTTATGCTATCTCTGTGGGCCACTAGCAAATTCTATGGGGGTTACTGTCCTGAAGTCTGCAACGAATTACGTGAGTAAAGTAAGAGGAAACAAAACGCAAAACAGAAAACAACTCTCAGTCTTTAAACAGACACATTGAGTGTTTAAGGGGAGAAGAAGGGCAAACAAAGGGATGGGGAATCCACCATGAAATTCACAACTTCCCATGCTCTACAATTTCAATTTCTTTTAACATGGTTCTTTGTGCTGTGCAGGTAACTTGGTAACTTACATGTCTGTCATTGCACTCAAGGGGTGTTTAATGGCTACAGAACAACTCAAGGAAAAGTGATAGATCTCGTATGTAATGAGTAGTGTTTTCTTGGAATGCTACCAATGGCAACCTATGCCAGGTGAAGCTCAAATGTACAAAATTTAGATGATTTTTACTGTAGTGTATTAAAAAATTGGTTTCTGTGTAGCTGCATCCTTGCAAATTGTATTATGGATTATGAAGTTACAGAGCCCCTGGCTTCTACAGAGAACGTGCACTGCTTTTATTTTGTGGTTTTACAGTGCCTAGAAAACCTTTGGCTTTCTAGTAATTTAACTGGGAACTAAAACATAATAAAGGTAGTCTTCTTTTTTTTCAGTAGTGGCTGTAGAGTCAAGGTGCTTCAGCTTTTGGGTTCCTGAACAGAATCTCTTTAAAGTCCTCTGCTTTTAAGAAAATACGTGAGAAGGATTTTGAGGAAATCAACTCTTTCTAGGGTAAATTTATGACCTTTTCCTAGTAGTTCTGTCATCTTGAAAACTTCGAAGGCCAAGAGCCACCAAATGAACAGCCTTGTTTATCATGAAAGTCCAGTTTACTGAAATCTCTATCTGGCTTCTGCAGTGATTACAACCATTTGGACAGCATGGAAATTGGATGCATCTTTACTGACTCAGGTCCTTAGCTAAAAGAAATATAGCCACAGCAGGAGGGGGCTAAGGAAGGGAGCAATTCATTTAGTTTTCCAATAGTATTGCAACAACACAGCCATCGTAATTTAAAAGCCTTTGGAACAGTCTTCTTCATTTCCTCCTATCCCACTCCCTCAACGTGTTGTCTTGGTCTGGCTTTTGTTTGCTTCACACAGCCTGCCAGACCAACCTGAGCCTGCCTAAACCCAACCGGTTGGTCCCTGACGTAATCCCAAATGGTGACCTGTGAGGCCGACCTCAAGATTTGCTGGGCGGAAAAGGACCCACTTGGTTTTAAAGTGCTGGCTCTGTTTTGTGAGGAGCTGGCAAAGTATGTTTTTCTTTTTACTTTTATAGCTTGTTCCAAAGTCCATGGAGGATACACAGCTGGCTGGCAATACCACAGCTAATTCCATGGCTGCAGAGTCTTAAAAAGCCTCTGGTGATGATGCTCGAAAGCAATGCACAGGAGTAGTGCACACACACTATGTAATATGTGTGCTGCCTACAGACCCGCGTGCTCTCCGCAAATGCACAACATTTGTGAGGTGTTTCATTAATCTGTGGTGGAAATAAAGCACACATTTCTATAGATAGAAAGTTCTAAGTGCTCCTGATCTATGTCAATTTTGATTTTACCCCACTGCTCCTTGCTCTCCGTGTCTAATGCCACTTCTAATGCCACTGAAAGTGAATGACACCATCCAAACCTATTTCACATTTTGGAAATTGCTTGTGTCTGTTTTGAAACTCTTTAAATGAATATTCTGATTCCAAATGAATTAACATTTTTCTCTTCTTTGGTTGTTTATTGATGATAGTTCTGCTTTCTCTAGAATACATCTTTTTATGGGCTTTCTTTTTTCTTCTTGACTTTTGTGGGTTTACCAGTAGTCTGAAAGGGTCCACAGGACAAAAAGAACAGAAATTTACTGAAATTTCATCTAAATCATGACCCAGAAAAGCATCATGAAGAGAAATAAACAGTAATAATCCTTATGGAACTAATCTCATTTTCTCTCTTCTGAGTAAGGGGAATTGCAAACATAATCCATGTCTCTGTAGTAGCAAACCCAATGATAATTCTACGAAACATGGAAACTGGAGAGGTCTCCCAAACACTTGCTGGTAGCTAGGATGAGGTAGTATATATTTTCCTGTTGTTGGGTAAAGTCACCCACCCAGTCTTTACATAATGGCTGCCTGTGAGCACTGACATGAATTATTTTACTGTGAGCATGACAGAGCTCATCACTTTCACTCAACTAAATGTCAGCATTTCTCAATAACATAAACAAATCAGGATGTCTGCAGCTGAAGGTCACATTCCAGTTAGATTTAGGTTCCTAAAACTTGGATAGGTTTTAAGCACCTCAGGGAGGCAGCAGCATCAGAATAAGTTTTGGTGATTTTGCAAATGGTGCCTAATTCTTTTTTAATCTCATATTTCCTCAGTTGCTTGCAGCTCTCCTGATAGACAGGCTCACAGCCATCTGAGTCCTAGCACCTAAACCAGGTGAGGATCTGGAACTAGGTCTCCAAACAGGACAGATCTTCTAAACGTTCTTAGAGCTCAGCTCTCAGGGACAACATAATAAATCCTGAAAAGGGTGCAACAGAGCCTCCTTTCTTTAAAAGGTTGTGGCTATATCTTCTTTTACCACCTCCCACCCTCACAACCTGGAGATTAATGCCCTTACCCAGGATGTGGGAAATCCAGGTTTAGTTCCATCCCCTGCTCAAAAAAATCCAGGAATATTTTTCCCATCCATTTCAAGAAAAAGGCTTCAGTCTTTCTTGTTGGGAGAGATGTTCTCAGTTCCTCTTGTGCTAAAAAGAAACTAAGACTCAATGGAAGACAGGGGTGGGAAGCAGAATGAAGGCCCCGTAATCCAAGAGGAAATGGTGAGTGACCTGCTACACCACTTGGACAAACACAAGTCTATGGGGCCAGATGGGATCCACCCAAGGATACTGAGGGAGCTGGCGGAAGTGCTCACCAAGCCACTTTCCATCATTTACCAACAGTCCTGGCAAACCGTGGAGATCCCAGTTGACTGGAGGTTAGCAAATGTGGCGCTCATCTACAAAAAGGGCCAGAAGGAGGATCCAGGGAACTAGGGCTGTCAGTCTGACCTCAGAGCCTGGGAAGGTTATGGAACAGATCATTTTCAGTGCCATCACGCAGTATGTACAGGACAACCAGGTGATCAGGCCGACTCACCATGGGTTTATGAAATGCAGGTCCTGCTTGACTAACCTGACCTCCTTCTATGACAAGGTGAGCCGCTTAGTGGACGAGGGAAAGGCTGCGGATGTTGTTTACCTGGACTTTAGTAAAGCCTTTGACACAGTTTCCTACAGCATTCTCCTGGAGAAACTGGCTGCTCATGGCTTGGAAGGGCATTCTCTTTGCTTGGTGAAAAACTGGCTGGGTGGCTGGGTCCAAAGAGTTGTGGTGAATGGAGTTAAGTCCAGTTCGTGGCTGGTGACAAGTGGTGTTCCCCAGGGCTCAGTACTGGGGCCTGTTATCTTTAATATCTTTATTGATGATCTGGCTGAGGGGATCAAGTGCCCCCTCAGTAGGTTTGCAGATGACACCAAGCTGGGCGGGGGCGTTGATCTGCTTGAGGGTCGGAAGGCTCTACAGAGGGATCTGGACAGGCTGGATCTGTGGGCTGAGGCCACAGGTATGAAGTTCAACAAGGCCAAGTGCTGGGTCCTGCACTTGGGTCACAACAACCCCATGCAGCGCTACAGGCTTGGGGAAAAGTGGCTGGAAGGCCACGCAGTGGAAAAGGACCTGGGGGTGCTGGTCGACAGCTGGCTGAATATGAGTCAGCAGTGTGCTGAGGTGGCCAAGAAGGCCAACAACATCCTGGCCTGTATCAGAAATAGTGTGGCCAGCAGGACTAGGGAAGTGATCGTCCCCCTGTACTCGGCACTGATAAGGCCACACGTCGAATACTGTGTTCAGTTTTGGACTCCTCACTACAAGAAAGACATTGAGGTGCTGGAGCGTGTCCAGAGAAGGGTGACAAAGCTGGTGAAGGGTCTAAAGCACAAGTCTTCTGAGGAGCAGCTGAGGGAGCTGGGGTTGTTTAGCCTGGAGAAGAGGAGGCTGAGGGGAGATCATATCCCTCCCTACAGCTACCTGAAAGGAGATTGTATAGAGGTAGGGGTTGGTCTCTTCTCCCAAGTAACAGGCAATAGGACAAGAGGAAATAGCCTCAAGGTGCGCCAGTGGAGGTTTCGATTGGATATTAGGAAAAAATTCTTCACTGAAAGGGTTGTCAAGTATTGGAATAGGCTGCCCAGGGAAGTGGTTGAGTTGCCGTCCCTGGAAGTATTTCAAAGACGTGTAGATGTGATGCTGAGGGGCATGGTGTAGTAGTGGACTTGGTAGTGTTATGTTAATGGTTGGACTCGATGATCTTAAAGGTCTTTTCCAACCTAAATGAATCTATGATTCTATGATGTAGTGCTTCTTAGTTGTTATATTAATGGAGTTAGCTTTGAGGTGTTTTTAGGGACACGCTTCTCCAGGAGTGTTTTGAGTGATTTTTTTTCTTTCACATTGAATAATTAATGGATAGGAAAACAGCTCTGTAGGCTTTGGATCACAGACTGGAACGTGAGTCCCACTTTTTCCAGATGAGTGTCTCAGCTGGATATGCAGCCTTGCTTACATGGTTTTCACCCGAGAGCCTGGAGTGAGGAAAGAACAGGCAGAGGAAAGAACTGCTGAAGTGCTCTATCCAGTAGGCTACTGTATAGAGCACTGGTGGTAGGATATCTGTGCACCAGCTGTTTAAAAACCAGAGCGATCTGTAGCTAGTTTCTGAAAAAAGTGCTCAGGAGCAACTCTGGAGCTCTTGATCTCAAGGAGAGGGGTGCTCTGCAGCACAAAGGAAGGAGCTTCAGCTGTGGAGGGAAAGTAAGCTGCTGACAACCTATTGCTGGCCATGTTTCACATTAGGTAGCTCTAGGTATGCAATTCCTTGGTGCTGGGAGTGCTGGGATCCCTTCCTGGGATTTCTGACTTGAACTGCACCCATGGGAAACCTAGGTGTGGATGGGTTGGTTTCTATTTCAGCACCTATTATTCAGGCATTGTGGCTTAGGACATTCAGTCCTTGCTTCTTGTATTGTCAGAACTTTTAAAACACAAAGTTGCCTGGATTAGTGAATCTTGTTTGCCCAAGACTAGAATTCAGATATACAGCTGTTGATGTCTATCTCAATGGGTTTGGATTAATGAATCTCTTTTCTTTATACCATTTATCCGAGGAATATATCTGAGAGAAGGTCCAGCTCCATAGCATTTTTATTTGTAGACAATTCAAGTTGTAACTATTGGTTACCTGCAAGGCATAACCATCTGCTCATTCTGTAAGTACTGCTGAAGTCCACTCTGACGCAGGCATCCATCTTCTTTACCCAGGTTTCTGTGAGGCCCCTCCAGTTGGCTCTGGCATTATGTGTGGTAGGAAGCTAGACTGGAGTTGGCGAAGAAATAGATGCAACAAAGTCCAAGACTGAGGAAAAGAATGGCACTGGATCATTAGCTTAATAAAGTATTTTTAGCTATAGCTCCTCGTTGTGTGGATCAAGGATCTTATGATGAGCAATGACCTTTCACTCACTCAGTGCTTCAGCAATTGCTGGGCAGAGCTACTGGAGCAAAAGGTAGGGGGTTGAACAGCTGTCCAGGAAAGAAAACAACTTGCCTCAAGAGATACTAGTTTCAGAAAAGTAAAACATTCTGGGTTGGGCATCCACCAGGTTCAAGAGCTGTGTCCTTTGTTTGCAAGTGGTTTCCCATCAGCTAAAATACTGATATCTGCATATCTGTAGTCTTCATTTTGACTTCTTTGTCTTTTTTCTTCCCTGTCAATTTCTTCCTTCTTTCCTTTTCTTCCTTTTCCCAAGTACCTTTCTGGCCATAGGTACTGAGGTACTCATTCATTTTGTATCCCCTGCAACCCTGCCAGCGAAACAAGGCCTTGCCCCTAGCCTGCCCTGTCCCCACCTTAGGGTCCCCACAAGACCCTACTGCTGAAGGCTCTGTACCTCATTAGTCATGGGTTCCCGGCACTGCTGAGCTCCTGTTCCCTTCCTGCATACACTGGCTATTCATTCAGTCATCATTGTCACCTACACTGGCACCTACTCAGGGGACCCACTGATGTCCACCTCATATCCTTGGTGTATCACCTCCCAGCCTTGAGACCTGGCAGTATTTTGGGGTTCTTATGGGAGAAAGAAAGGCACAGATTTGTTCCTAGAGATAAGGCACAGCTAGTGGAGGATGAGGGGCAGATGTGAGCGAGGAGAAGATGCTGTGCTTGCAGGCAGGAACAGGAGCGGAGCTAGGGTGGCCGAGATGGGTAGACATCTCAGTGAGGGGAACACTTTCACAAAGAAGCTGCAGGAGTGAGGGGGAAAGGGACTTGGCTGGTGCTTGTGGACTTTATCACAGGCTCCATTTATCCAAAAAAAGAAGGGGGAAGGGGAGGAGTTTCCTTCAGGAGTAAAACTGGGAGGATTTGCTGCTTGTTGGCGACCAAAATGTGAGCAGTTGTCTATGCCTACCACCCAAGCACCAAGCTCTGGTATGATTCTGAAGGCAGGTTATTACTTTTAGTACAGTTTTAAATTTACTTCCACTATTTGCTTTTACAAATGGCCATGCTATATCCAGCATGGAAAGACCAAGACTAGCCAATGAAAGCTGAGCTGCAAAAGCAAAGCTGTCCTGTGAATGTAAAATGTAGTTTTATATAATCATGCATTTTATAATCATTATGATAAATTGTGATTGTTTTCCAGTCAAAAAATAACAATGTCTGTAAAACTACACCTGCAGCAAGGCTGTATTTTCTGTATAAATCTGATGAAAAATGTGAATCATGGATTATTACAGGTTGGGGTTTTAGTTTAGTTGGGGTTTTTTTTGTTTGTTTGGTAAGTCATGGGTTTTCCATTATTTATTACAATTCTTTTAGGACAAGTTCTGGAGTTGTCTTTAGGACAACTTCAAGACTGGAGTCTTGAGTATTAAATGTGTTTATATGCTCTGGGGTACCTGCATGTAGTTTACATGCAATTTATAGAAAAGAATGTTAAGTGTTTGAGAAGACTGAATGCTGCAGCCACTGGAAATTGGAGAGAGAGAAATTTTTACAGCTGCATCTCACAGTCTGAGTTAAATCTTAATCACAATCACACTGGTATAAATCCAGAGTAACTCCACAGGGAGCTTAATAGGCTCCTGACCACACTGCTGCTGAATTAAACACAGCTCATGCCTAGCAAGTTGCAAACCATCCTTTGGTGGAAATATCTTTTGGTGGATGTATGCAAGTCCAGAGAAGTTCACAGGCAGGATCCCAATTGTCTTTTACAGTACTATTTTCTGCTGCCCTGCTGGAGATCCTGGTAAACAAAGAAGCATAATACAAAGCTATAGTACAACTCTAGAAAATACAGACCTAAGAGAGAAATGTAACTAGTGAAAATATTGCAGAAATGTGATACTAAGATTAACAAATGTCATTAGTCAGGTTGCCAGCTCTGTCTAAATAGTGCTGTAATGACCCTTGAAAGAAAATGAATAGAATATTTCTATAGGCTGGAGGAACTAGGCAATATAACATTTCATAGGTTGTGTTTTCCCCTTGTGCATATAGTCAGGGAAGAATATACCACATAGGAAAATTAGTGAGCCTAACACATTTAACATCATGGTTATCCCTGGCATGCTTTCCATAGTTAGTTTAAAATTGTGTTCCATGGACTTACAGTACTTTCTTTGATTTGCTGCCAATATTTACTTAAGCAAATTGAAGAGCTCATGTTATACTAGGGTAGAAAGAGTGATAAATTGTAAAATTTCAGTAACTGTTAGAGCTAAAATTTTTTCAGCTGAAATCTGAAGAACTTATTCTCATGACTGATAACTTTAACCGACTGAAAGGACAACACACAAAAACATAACACAGTAAGTGAAAGCTGCTGATAGAGGAGACGTTCAAATATTTGCAGCACCTGAAGAGGTTTTGTCGATGTATTTTTACTGTGTTCACTGAATCATAATTCACTGCTGTTCAAAACAAAAGCTTTGAATCCTAGAAAAAATTTACCAAATATTCTGTTTGAATGTGAGAACTGAGAGGCTAAAGTCGCTCTTCAGAAAAGTGCCTCCAGCTCCAGTTTTGACTGGCCCTTTAGCCTATTTTCTTGTTGACAAATCTGTATTACTTTGTTTGTTTGTTCATGTGTGGAGAAAACCATTGCAGAAACTGTATTTTCAGAGCCATGAGGCACATAGTACAGATGACATGGACCAGAACTAAATCCTGAACCGCTGAATCTGGTACACTCTAACTTTACTGCACATCAAATCTAGGTTTAGATTAAAGTTTTATAGTTTCCGTGAATCTCTTTAAATGCAAAAAAAAAAAGAGATGCACAATCTATTATTATATACACAATATATTATTATATGAAGTATAAAAAGAAAAATAAATAGATTTAGTGAGATGTATTCTGTCTCTGCATTTATACTTGCAGGAACATACTGTGCATTTCTGCAGTTATGCTGGATAAACTGAAGATATGTATGCTACTTAGTTCACATTAAATCCAGATGAATATTGTACAAAAATATTTAGCAATGCTCATTTCAACAAAAGAAGGCGCAGTGAGGTACAGAACTAATGAAGTCTGGTATCCCATTGCCTTGTTACTTAGGTGGAATCTTAGATACTTGACTGAAGCTGTCAGTCCAATTAGATGTTATTCTTAGACCTTTTAATGATTTCTGTTAACATGGGGATACCTAATCACTTTTACTGAAAGGCTATTCATTGAAAATAGGCCTCATCACAGATATTTGCAATATATTTGTACAAAATTTTGTAAGAAATATATGTTGTGAACAGAGAACAGTAGGAAAAGAGGGAATTATGAAATCTCTTTGATTTTGCTCTTCTACATAGACCTTCCAGTGGTGCAAGTATCAGGTAATATTGTCACCAGGTGGGGTGGGTAAAACCAAATACAGCCCTTGAATAGTAAATAGCATATAACAAATAGCAAAAGAAAGAACTGAAGTGAATCACTTGAGAACAATCTAAACAGCTGAAGTATGTTCACTGACACAGTTATTTGAACAATTGTGAATAACAACCAGATGAATCAAAGTCAAAGTTTGTCCATAATAATTCACAAAGAGAACAAAAGGCTTAATCCACTAAATAAAACATTTGCTATGAAAAGCTTGCCCAGCTCTAGTTCATATATTGTAAAAGGAGGTTGGCTTAAGATATGCTTTATTACCAAACTCAGATAAGGATACAGGGAAATGCTGCCTGAGGACTTCATTAAAGGGGCTATGGACTATGAGATCTAAGAGTGGTCAATAGGTGACATGAAGGTATTTTTACAATTTTATGACTTCAGTGTAATAAGAAAAGGATGTAGCCAGTGGAACTCGGGGGAGGAGGCAGACAGAGGAAAGTCAACATAAGACAGAGTGCAAAAAGATAAAACTTCTTTTGGCAAGCTTATTTTGACTTTTTAAACTGGAAGGGTGAATTACTATGGACAGTCCCTCCCTTCCACCATTATGCAATGATTTCTACCCTATTTTCCCTTGGTAGCCCTCAGGGTCAGTAGACACAGATCAGCTGTGGGCTTAAATTGGCCATGGCACTTTATGAGAGCTCACATGATTCAGGTCTGTAAAGTTCCTCCAAGCAAACCTCTGCTTCTGCAGGGTGCTGGGCTATTCCTCCTGCTGTAGACAAATGCATGTGGCTTTACTGTGATAACTTCCTCAAGGTTATGTTGACCTTAACTAGTGAGTCAAGTGGATAATATCCTGGTGGGGAGGGAGGACTTTGTGAGGGTGGATAATGAAAATCCTCTCTCAGGTTCCCAGGGAGACCACAAAGACGAATGCTCACACACACAAAAAAGTAAGAATGTGCATTTGGAAGGAGTGTTCATCACCAGCGTGTTACTTTCTGATGGAAGAATTGAAGGGTGCTAGAGTCACTGTAGTTTGCATCCAAGTCCAAGTCAATGAATTACAGTGCGTTCTCTGCTGAGCAGGACTTCGTGCTTTCCAGTTCTTTCACACACAGCCGTTTTATGGATTTCAAGATATAACTGGGAAGGGATCATAGATTTGTCCTGAAAATTGCAGCCCTTTGAAATGGGAGGTTTACTAATTTGTAGTCATATACATTTCATACACCTTTGCAAATCCTAGTTACATCTTCCGTGGAGCAGTCTTTGGACTGCTTCCATTAAAGTCTGAAAAGGACATAGATGAGCACAGATTCATGGAATGATGTGTACTGTCTGTCTTCAGATTTCAGAATACCTCTTCTCCTCTACCCTGCATCCAAGACCCTGACAGAAACTGACTTCATGGTTCTGAGGATCACACAAATCTGGGGAGGAAACAGGTTGGTCAAATGAAAATAATACCCCAAAACCCAAAACGGTCCTCCCAAAAATCCAAAGCAAAACACAAGTTCAATAACACTGGAACTACTCTATGACCTTACACAGGCGGGAGTTGAGGAACTAAGGAAACCTCGGAAAACTGAGGTCATGTCTGCTCAGCCTAGACATTAAGGATCCCATGGTGCTCTACATACTAGGGAAGTATTTACCCCCACATCCTTACCAAAACGTAACCCTTCCCCCAGAGCAAAGGAGCATAACCTACTCTGATTAGAGGCTCTTCTCCATCCTGGAAGTGTCTGCATTTTGTTGATGCAGTTTGTGCCTTTGTGTAAACACACACACAAGTGTATACAGAAAGACTTGGGTACTGCAGGGGGCTCTGCACACAAAAGCAAGATTCCCAAGTTTGTACAGAGTGTGAACAGGCTTATTGCCATGACTTGTGAAGTATTTTGGGATCCTTTTTAGATAGTCTTCATTATTTATAATTAATATAAAGGGATGGCCAGCAGTGCAACAAACACATGTAACAGGTGTTGGGCTTGACTGGGCAAACATTGTCATGCATGGTCAGTTTTACAAAGGAGAGCAGTCCTTTTGACTTTATCAGAACTGTTAGCAGTATTGGTGATATTTACCAATATTAAATTCAAGTTGGGAAAATCATTTAGGTGAGAAAAAAGAATTTGCAAGTATACAGTTAAACTTGCAAGAATATTTGCAGAGCATAGCTTTGATTTATCATTAGTGTTTGCCAAGTTCTGTGCTAATGGGTCAGAATTTGTCTCTTCTGTTTACTAATTTAAAAAAAATCCCAACACAATTTTATTTCATCTTTTAAAGCACTTTGACTCTAGCGATCAAAATAGCTTGGACTTCTATGCTAACTTATACCAGAGAATAATTTTTGTTGCACTGTAGCATAGACTTTGAATAGTTGCTGTTTCAACAGAAAAATAAAAACCATCCACTTAATGTGTAATTAATAGTTTGGCATTTCCCTAAGGCTTTACCCAGGGCCCTTTCTGTTTCTGTTTTGTATTACTGAACTCCCTTGCTAAATATTTCCAGATCATATAGATTTAGATAAGACATGTTCCAGAACTTATAACATTTTTTATTTTGACTTTTACAGTATTTATTAGTGTAATGAAAATAATACTTTGACAAGTCCCCAAATAAATGGTAATATTCACCCCTGGATAGCTAAGTGAAATGTTCAGTGGCTGTAGTCCATGGGTTATTTAACCACGCTTGCATTGGAGACATAAAAAGTATGACAAAAATTTCAGTGCAGATCCCTTAAAGACCCGTGACCCTCTCCTAGGACCAAGGCCCTGATCCTGCAGTTTAAGTAACACAGGAGGACATTGGCAGTCATGAGAAATGCCACTGAAATCCAGGGAGCTCCCTTGGGGGTACAAGGAGATTGCAGGACTGGGACCTAACCTACTAATGCGATCCTTTTGAGCGCTTTTGTGGTATTCTCTGGGAGCACTCTTACCTGCTTCTGTGCATAATAAAAAGGTGTATGAAGAACAATTTAGTGAAAAACCTGTAACTCAGAAATGGAATAGCTGGGAAAATACCAGAAAGTCACAGATGTCAAAAAGCTAATTATGATAAATTGATATGAACTCCTGCATTCCTAGATATAAAAAATTTCACTCACATTCACCAATATGAAATTCTTAAGGCCACTTTTATATTTAACATTATATAAATGTACACTACTGATGAGCGCAGAAGGGCCTGTTTCTGTGTAACAGACTGTGTGATCAGGGCCTGTAAAACTTTAAAGGCAACATTTGTCATCTTTGTTAAGCTTTTAACACACTTTTGAGACTATTCAAAAACTAAGGAGACTTTGGAATCCAGGATGGAGCTCGGGACCTGTGTGCGTATCAAAAGAAGGGCTTTGTAGAGTTCCCTGGCCAAAATGAGCACATTTTCTCCTTTACAGAGCAGGTCTTAACTTACAGCTCCCTAGCTGCATCTTCACACCACAGTTCTTTTCCTGGTGGATGCAAGTCAAGTGATCTTTACCTCCACTCCCTTTTTTCACCCACACAGGCTTACAAGTTAATTTTTAAAAAGAGAAACACCAGTTTAAAACCAAGAGCTGGTGAGTTTCTGTTTGGGAATATTAAAAAAACAGTGTTTCAACATTTCCCAAACCAATAAAAAGTTTCAACATGAAAAGAGTTCCTCCATCTTTTAATCCCAGCCAAAATTATTTTTCCAAACGTGACTAAAACTCATTTGTAGGTTTATGCTCTTTCCAAAGTTCAGTTGTTTGATACATTTATTGTTTGTCTAAAAATTGTCTGAATTGCACCCGGTTTGCTATACGATACCTTCACCTCAGCAAGGCTGAGGGGCACAATAGTGTTTTCCTAACAAAACTGATTGAAGTATTTTAAGTAATTTAAAATTATTTTTGTCCTCTGGGTCCTTCCAGAATAGACCACGTTGAATGTACATTGAAATTTTCATTTCGTTGGAGCATGCCCACTTGTTCATTAATATACTCACAGGGTTAGGTGTGATTTGTTTAATGGGAAGCTTCATAATTGGAAGAAATTTCCTCCTGCCTATCTTTTCTCAACATATACTTCCACGTGTACATAAAGGGTATGTATCTGACTGCACAAACACATGGAGAAGTTTGAGATTCATTTTATATTAATTCTGAACACACGTTATTTCTTTCTTCAATATATGGAAAAGTGATCAGTTCCTTGTTTGGTATCACTGCACAGACATTGTCTGACACCATCTGGGAATGATCAGAGCATCTATGATTGGAAATCCCATGTTTTTACTCTATGCCTTTCCTATAAGAGTGTGAAACTTCATGTGCTGGTCCACACAACCCTTTGCAAATAAATTATTTTTACAACAGCCCTATATGCACCTTGCAAACTAATTGGATCTGAATGTAATCAATCTGAAAAGAAATTAGCCAACTCTTAATGTCTACCATTCACCAGTGTATATGCAGAACATCCAGATTTCATAATCTCTTTCTTTCCTCTAGTTATTTTTTCACTACAGCGACCATCATGTGATGGATCAGTGGCAACCCATGGTATATTTCTTGATGATTAAGAAGCTAAGTGGTGGTAGGTCGTGCATATCTATTTATGTGCAAGAAAAATTAGCAATATTCTTTAATTGCTGAAGGTCTCCTGTGAAACTAAAAGGAGATTAAATCTTTCTGATTTAGTGTGATTAAAATAATAAATGTAAGATTAAGGTATGATTAAAAACCTAATGCATGGCCTGCCAGTAGAGTTAATACATTACCAAGTCTCCTCCAAAACACATTTTCAACATTCTTATTGACATGTTGAAAAATGCTATTGGCATCTCTGTGCAAGTTACACTTTCCTTGTTTCGTTTGGATATCTGAATTCCTACAGGGATTATGGGGGGAATTTGGGACTCTCCTGTGGGTAGGTGCAACAGAAAATGACAGGGAAGGAGGCAGAAAGGTAAAAGAGGGAGAGAGTAATAGCAGTACAAGAGGGCTGGGAGGGAAAAAAATGGCAGGTATTAAATCCCTATTGAGCAGGTAAGGGAAATATGTTTCCAGGCAATGAAGCTACAATTCTATGTCATTTTCCAAAACTCTTACTGTAACCTCTGTTACTTCTAGCCTGTTGCAATGGATAAGATAGCTGCCATGACTTCAGTGGGAACACAATAAAGTGAGCCCTAAGTACAGCTGCATGTTTTTAATGTTACATGGTCAGTTTACACTGGCCATGTGCACAGAGTTGGAACACACTCTTTTTAGCTTCAAAAAGGCAAAAAAAAAATCTCAAAAAATGAATGCAATTCTTTATTGTTGAATTTTGAATTTTCAAGACACTCTTCTGAGTTTCTAGGTCCTACCTATTTTTGTGTCCCACTGGTTTGAAATATTTGTATCTGAACTAGGGCCTAAGATATGCTGCAGCTTCAGCTTTCCTAAGGTTTTTATGACTTGAGGGTAAGCAGAATTTGAGTGTGTGGGCAACTTGTCCCAGCTGGGCTGTTGGTAAGTGGTTTCTGCTTGCTTAGGTTTATCCATGTGGCAGCTTCTAGATGCAGCATGTTCTTGATGCAAGGACTTGTAAATTTTTCATAACTTGCCAGAGTTACACTGAAAGATGGTCTTGATTGCTTATTTTGGTCAAGAGCAGGAAGATCATAGACTACCAAAAGAAATGGCTTCTTATCTATAAAACAAATAGCTCATTCAGTTGAGCTCTGTGAATAGGGCAAAGGGAAAGCCAGGATGGAACTAACTTGAGGTAGCTGTTGTCTAACTGAGGAAATATGATCTAGGGTTCCTCCAACTACAGATTCCCTTGGGGTCTGGAGTCTTTTTTCAACAACCATTTCAAAGCCCCTTGACTCTGCTTTTGGAGAATAGCAGAGGGCCAGGAGAGTAAAGACTCGTTAGGAGTCAAGAAAACAGAATCCTTTTTCTTTAAGCTCACATCTTTTGTTTCTGCCTCTTCTTTTTATTCATGTTGCAGGCATGTTCAAGGGAAGGGCAATACTCTATGGTTCACACTAAAAGATGAGTTGAAATGGGTCTTTTCAAAGAGGGGGTCCATGCAGTGTTCAAACAACAGCCAATTAGACATCCTCTATAGGACTAATTCAGCAGAAAGATTAAAATAGATCTGGAGGCAGCCATAACTTAAGAACATGTGCAGAATAATGCACATGAGCAAATGGTCAGGGTATTTGCCTCCCTTCCAGGTCCTCCAGGCTTGCTCTAGGTATGCTGGCACTGCCAGTTTTTTTTTGCAAGCCATCATTTTTGCAAGTGGGCTTGAGAAAGAGCACATCACAATAAAAATCTGAAAGCACTTGAACAACCAGATGCACGGTTAACCCTCGCAGTCTTTTCCCTGACATCCAATAGCTTTCCTGAGTGAAAAACAGCAATGTCTGAGCATGGAAAAAGCCAGCAATGTGTCACAGAATCACGTGAGAGGCTCAAGGGGAGAAAACAGAGCCTTGCTGAATGCTTAGCTACCGTTTCCCAAGCAAAAATACAATGGCTTCTATGCTGATCACAATTATGCTGTTATAAATCTACTGATTACTTCTCTATTACCTTGGATTTACAGCATTGTAAACCAGCCTCACAGTCTTTTTGGGTCTACTGGTGCCAAGGAATTGTATTTTCTCACCAAGGCACACTCAGGAGACTTCTTTCTGCCTTGTCACCCAGCAAGCAGTCTATCTTCTGAAGATAAAGCGTGAAGATAATGCATATCCAATTCCTGCTTCTGTTAATGAATATTCCTTATTTAGTCAGGTTTAGGAACAAAAATTTGGTTCTGACTGGCATCTGATAGTGCTTTGCAACCTTCTATTTTGATTTTTAAGTTACTAGGCTAATGCTTGAAGTTTTCGCTCAGTCATTTGACAGACAAAGCCATTGGCTTCAACGTGAGGCTTCTCTGTATCAGAGCTCAGTGACAAGACTGTAGGGCTAGTAGGGATCACAAAGTGTCCCACCCCTCATACCACAGCTGGATTCCACGGTAGACATATATTTCTAGTCTGTTTTTAAAGATCTGCACTGTCTCCTCCAAGAGGTTGAAGCTCTGGTCCTCTACTCTGATCACCTCACAGACTGATAACTCTTTCCCTACATCACTCTTGAAATCTTCTTTACTACAAATTAATTTTTCATCCTTTCCTCCGTGGCCACAGAAAACAGTTCATCATCTCTGTCTCCAACAGCCTTTTTCATATTGGAAGACTGTTATCACGTGTCCCTTCAGTCTTCTCTTTTCTAGACTAAACAAACTTAGTTCCTTCAGCTTTTCCCTCATAGGTCATGTTTTCTAAGCCTCTTAACATTCTTAGGGTTTTTTTTTTTTTTTTCTGTGTAAAAGGGAAGACAGTTGTGCTGGGAAAATTATTTCCCCAGCATTTGGCCACAGTGGGTCCCTGCTGTGAGACAGTTTCTTCTTTCCTAGAGAGAGTGTTATCCATCTTTGAGTTAATGCTTGCCTGAAGGTCTCACGTTATCTATTGTTGGTCTCTGCAACCACTGTGTGGTGTGGAAAATGAAAGTAGAAGGGTGAGGAAGTATTAGTGTGTGGGGGTAATGTGTGCTAAATTGTACAGATTTAGTATACAGATGACATCGATTGAGAAGTTCACACATTTCATGGTTTCCAAGAAGCCCTTCTCTAGGAATCCCCACTTAAAGAGGCAAGTTAGGTGGTACCCTTCTTGGGAGACCCTGGAGAATGGATGCAATAGAGTCATGGAGCATTGATGCTGATGATCTGGACTAAGAATTGATGTTTGCATTGCTGGGGTGAGAGCTTTCTCTGTGGTGGAGTACAAATGAATTGTATTCTCTCCCTCTGACTCCTTTTCCCTCTGACCTCATGCCAATGGTATTTCTGGAGGAAGAACTGGTCAGGCTTGACACAAGAGTCCAGAATTAGCTAGACTGACCTCTAGCCTGAACATGAAGGTGTTGTTCTATGTTCTACTGGTTTTGTATCTGAAGCCTGAACACCTCTTTCCTCTGTTACTCATTTTAATGAAGTACACCAGAAAATGCAAGGATGATGAAAAGCCTCTTGAAATCCAGGTTTTATTTTGTTATAAACCAAGGGAGCACAGCCCTGAGATCCCTTAGCCCCATGGCTAGTCCAAATAATGTGGGAGGTTATATTAGCATTTTCACATTTCCTTTCCATGGGAGTGGAAGACTGAGAAGTGTCTTCAAATGTCTCCAAATCCATTGTCATGTTCATTCAGCATCATCATCACTTATTGTCCCTAATTTGATACATCACATTTTCCATCCTTTCTGAGTTTGGCACTGCTGAGTGGCTGCAGCCTATTGATTCTGGCTTGCAGTATTTCTGTGACAATCACACAGCAGTTACTCTAACGAGTAACATTTGCCACAGTCTTAAACACTGATGGGAATACAAATCCTTATAGATTCATCCTACAAATCTAGGGTTACCTCTTAATTAGCCCAATTAATTTCTGCTGAGCTTAAGCCCTGTTTACACTGGCCATGACAAAGGACTTCACCTCTGCTAGAGGACAGAGTTAAGCCTGCTTCCAGCTGAGACGGCTTATGAAATGTTTTCACAAACCTGTGTGGATAGCACCAAACTGTGTCAGAGCCACATTTACCAACTGCGTTCTCCTGGACTAGAGACCCAGTTCAGAAAAGGCTGAAAGAGCCACTTGTGTCATAGTTTACACCATCAGAGCAGAAGGCAAACACTAGCCAGTGGGGTGCAGCTACAAACCAGCCAAAACCTGTTGGACGCTGTGTTAGCTGGGAATAAGGAAAGCAGAGGCACTGCCTCTGCCCTGCCTGTGAGCCCCAGTGGGAGCATTTGCCAAGAGGAGAAGACTGTGGGGCTGACCAGGAGTGAGCTGTGAAAGAGACAGTAGAGAGGTACAGCCATTTTTCTGAAAGGTTGTCTAGTAGCGGGCATCCTTTGGCCTTTATGGGATGGTTGCATTTCATTGCCTTCCATATACTCCAGGCTCTAGAGATATTCCAGAAAGCCACCAAACAGAAGACCTTAGAATCCTTCTTCAAGCACCTCCTGGATCTGTCCGTAGACTGCCTGCCTGGATCTCCAGATTGATCCCGAATTGTTGCTGATCCCTTGTGCAGCTTGGAGGAAGGTCACAGGCTTCTGGACCAGGTTGTTCATTCAAAGTAATTTGTATTTTCTATTTTCTGTGTTTGAATGATAAACACAGACATACCCATGTAACATTATTGGCGACAGCGCTTCCTAAAACCTGTGGAGATAATTCTAACCTTGTGCCATTAACTGATTATTTTTACCAATTTCCCAGACTTTCATAGGGTGTTTACTCTCCTAGTTTATATTTTTGCAGTGGACATGTATATCATCAGGCTGCAGTCCAATGTGGCTAATTAAATAATGCCGTCCATGTTCACATACAAGAGTGGCCAATTCAAGCTAGCAGTTCTGCCTCAAGCTGAAACACTACAGTCTTCATTTCATTACATTGAAGTGCAGCTTGCTAAAAAATACTCTTTTTTCCTCCACTGGTAGGATTAGAACTTGCCTGGTGCCTAGTTTGGCAACAGGAAGGATGGCTTTTCGGACGGATGTGTAAAATAAAAAGCAGTTGCTGACGATAGCAAGGCACTTCATCTTTCTGCCATGAAGAATAGCTTCCAGAATCAAGACAAATGTGAAGCCTGTGTTCTGTGTTCTTTACCGATCACTGGTGCAGGATGCTATGGTCTATCAGTTGTTAGTACAGACCTTCAACAAATCACATAACTCTTTCAACCTTTCTACTTTAACTGTGCAAATGAAAAAGTAACTGTAAATCTTGTTGACAATTACTTCTATATCTATTGGCAGGCAGTCAACTTTGGCCTGAACAACATGGGAACAATATGTGCAGTACAGCCAATGCCCATTAATTGTCTCTTTAGTTTCTCCTGCAACTTGTAAAGCACATTTCTCCCAGGTGATCTGCTTCTCTAAACATTAGTACAAGCCTGTCTGGCACAGAATGCCAATAATTTATGGGTTAGATTCTGCTTTTCAGTAATATTTACAGTGTGCTGTGATGTAGAGCACATTAGATACTTTAAGTACAGATGAAACTGCAGGAAATGTGCTTTTTTTTTTTTTTGTTCCCTTCAAGAAGCAATTAAAACTTACTCTCATTTTTCTGTGGTCTGTTTCATCAGCTGACACACACAGACCAGGGCCCGTTTTCTTCCTCAGTCCGCATATGTTTGCTCCCTAGTGAGCAGCACAAGGCTACAGAGGAAGCAGCTTCCAGATACTTCCCTCTCTGTGGCACGGGACTGCTCTCTGGATTGCCTTGTCATCTTGACTCCATGATGTACTGCTGTCCCGGTTAACGACTGTTATTTTAGTTTCTGTCACTATTCCAAGACCTCTCCCACGTTTCTGGGAAGGGCGCCGTGACAATAGGCAATAATAACTGCTTGGCTGTGATGGATACTTTTCTAGTGGGAACAGTTGACCTTTCACTTTCTACTTCTGAATTAGTCTCTCAGTGCTGAATGCTTTATAACACTTATTTAATGAGCAATCTCTTCTCAGCTCTCCCAAAGACTTAATAGCAGAAGCTGTAGCGAGATCTCCTATCATCATCCTGTTTTGTTCCAGAGGCATTGCTGAACATGCACCAGTGTTTTATGTAGTGTTGTTACAGCTAAATCCAGGTTACACACAAAAGCAAACATAGAGGAACAAATACTGCAAGAGTTCTACCTCTTTAACACTTTTCATTCAATTTTATTGTACAATTTAGTCACTGGAAACCCACTGAGGCTTGGAATACGTTATGCTATTCTAGTCCTATTAAATGAAGGTTCAAACTATTGTTTAGACATGAAGTTGAATTAAGTCTTCCTTGCAATTTTAAGGATCACTTGCGATCTCAAGTTCTTGGGTCTGGCGTTTGGAATCAGACTTGGCTGTTGCCTTTCAGAAGAATCAGAAATGAATCTCATTTTACTGTGGATATAAACAAACCCCATTTGAGATATGTGCAGTGTATCATTTCCCTCGTTAACAAATCTCCTCTTCATCAGTGATGCCCTTCCTAGCCCTTTAGCTCTCTAGAAGAGAGCAGCACAGACATAGCCAGGCTCTTCTGCCCCTCTCTGAGGATGACTGGAGTCATGCACAGAGGCTGCTGGGCATGTTCATTAATACAGTCTGCCTGAACTGCATCCTAATGAGAAAAGAAAAGCACTTATCCTGCAGAGCTGTGTCTGTGGATGAATGTCAGGATTCTCAAATGCCTTTTCTTTAAATTTATGCAGCAACACCCGAGTCACCTGTGCCTATTCCTGCAGAAAGATCTTCCCTGCAATATCTCAAAAACTATGAGCTGACAAGGTCCCACCTTACCAGGTACAGCAGAGCTTTCCCAGTCCTCCTCCTTGCCCTGCCTGGGCCTCAGGTGATGTTGGACAACCTGCGTTGTTCCTCCTGTGGGATGGTGTGACACTCTGTCCTGGAGCATGCTGTCTCTCTGCTCAGCATCCCAACAAGCAAAGGCAGGGAGAAACTTACTCATGGTCACAATCAAATACTTCAGTATCAAACTGTCCTGCTCAAATTGGCACCTAAAAATTGTGGCTTTTCCAAAGGTGCCAAATTTTCACAGCTCCATATACTCTCTTGGGGAATTCTTGGTATTGGGCATCATTGGGTGTCAAAAATGAAACATGGGAGGTCTGAGTGGTTCTCTGAATAGCTGTTTACTCCAGATATTCACATCTCTATTACTGAGTTTATTCCTGCGGGAGCTTGTGGGGATTAGCCCCATTCCCATCTCCAAAACTGGGAAATATATTGTAAAATCGAATTTTCAGTGCTGATATTGGCTTAGATGAAGACCAGAGCCTGTAAAAACAGCTATTGCAGCCTTCAGATGAAATAACAGATATGCAGTAGCTTTCCCAGATGTACAGGCATGAGGAGGATGGCTGCATTCATGTATTTTCTCTCACATATCTGCTAATGGAGAAGTCCCATGTCCCACTCTAAATGTAAATATCCAGTAATGTTATTTAAAGCTATGGATTTCCCTGGAGAATTTTTGCTTCATAAATTTTTGGCAGCTCAGGATGGATGTAATCTTGCTCCTATGTGTTAAGTAGAAACAGGGCCTATTGCTGTCAGACCGCTACACCGAAGCCTTGAGCAATAAGGGATATCTTATTAATTGACACAGAAACACACTTGCTATGTATTCTGAGACTTAAAATTTAAAATGTGCCTGAATATCACCTTTGAATAAGGTGCTGCCTCCTGCCTATATTGTATAACACAAGACAGGGTTATTGCTTCACCAGAATACACGAGACTAGTTACTGCAGCGGTGGCCTGTGAGGCTTGCATATCATGGACTTGTTTTGGTCTCAGGTAGCTCATTTAAGTGATGCTGCATGATGCCTTTTCCCAGTGATCTGAAACATAATGAAGGTGTATTCTCCCTTATTGACTCTGACCTGGCTGGGGTTTGCACAGAGGACATTCATTTGCCACTAGATACAAAATCATTGAAGGATCTGGTGTTGGTGATATATTTAGTCTTTTTAATGCTGTTGGACATTTTCTCAACTTCTAAGCACTAATTTTGCTTATCTTTTCTGATATTACATTTCTAAACAAATATAAACATTGACTGGATTTTAGACAATATTTTATTTAACTCCAGGTTAAAGACTAATGAATCCTTCATATATATCTTCAGACATATGTTGGCTGAAAGATGACTACATGCTCATATTGTGTAAGGACCCCTGGATACATGAGAATAAGTCTCACTGCCTAAGCTGGAGTTGACATCTGTCTTTCTGAGAGACTGTAGGACATCTTGATAGCCTTTCCAAGAAGGCCTTCCAAGTGTGGGAGTTTTCCATATGGGAAAACCCATCACGAGCTACATCAGCAGTTGAGATCCATGGAGCTGGCATGGAGGAACAAGATGTTGTTCCTAGGCTGATTCCAGGTATGGGATCTTCAGAAACCTGGATGAGCTATCTACACGTGAATCTCTATCACCAGTAGGATTTTGTCCGCAAGCTTGAACTTCATTGCTCACCCAGAGAGATGTTTATTCTGCACACTCTGCACTGACCCTGTGGTGTTTGTGGATGTTGCACAAACACAAAGCAAGTCAGTTTGCTTGGCAGAACAGAGTTGGGGTGGTGTCTTAAGGGGCAGAAAGATCCTTTTGAGCCTCTATCAAATATATCTAACAGGATTTTACTAGTTGCCACTAGTAAAAATATGACTTAGAGATGACATAGAGCACACATGCACTTTACAGGTTAAAAATATGCATCTGTAGTATTATCACTCAATGGTGCCTATAAACATGCTGGAGAACGTAGCTGAAATTTATGACACATGCAAGACTGTTAAGGCATCATTGAGCCACCACTGTTTTAAAAATCTGGCATCCCCTTTACTTGCAAGGCTAAACTGTTTTAAATTTATTTACACCCCAACATTTCCTTAGGGACCTGTTTTCCATACACTAATGAGGCACCGGTGCAAGGGCTTTGCTGTTATTCCTGGCAGAGACCGTTTTGACTCAGGCATATTTCACTGTCTTTTTTTTCTTCAGTAGCCCAGTGCAAATAATAAATAGGAGGAAATACATCATGTTTTTGAATACGGGGGACAAGTTGCAGGACTGTGAAAGGTTAAACAAAGCAATTACAAGTTGAAATCCGTACTATCTCACTTGTCCCCACAATTTCTCATGTCTTACTCTTTTCACCTATTTCAAAATTATCTGTATGCTTTGTTGAAGGCCAGCTCAATCCACCAGGAACCAAGGAGCTTGCAAAAGGGAAATAACTAGATCAGTATTCCTCATTGTGTCCAACAGCCTGATATCTCATTCCTCTTCCCTTGGTTAACAGTGTGCCACACAGTGGATCTTTCACTTCACATCTGAGATACAAAAAGACTTCGTGCTGCTGAGACACACAGGACTTTCTAAGCAAGGGATAAGTTTAAGGTCAGCTTTTAGAAGTAAAAACCCCAAGGCTCAGGATTTTCTAACTCCTGAGGGAAGGTTCTGTAAAGGGACCGGGCACTCTAATGTATACACCCAAATACAAAATTGCATCCAATTTGCAAACTAATGGACATCAGTGTATGCAAAAATGTGTAGCATAGAAATCAAAACCTTTTCTTACATAACCATTTCAATGTACACTTCAATTCTTCACATCTTTGCACTAAGGCCCATAATTATGTAAAACTGATTTACCAACAAGGGAAAAATGGTTATTATGAGAATGTTTAAAATTGATTGCCAGAATATTAAGAGTACTTTGCATTAGCATATCTATCTGAAAAATGTAAAAACAAGTGTCTATGATTAGTCTCAAGGCATAAATGTCTTCCCAAGTACATGTGAAAGCATGTTGCTCAGCCCGTGGAGATGGGAGGATGGGCACACTGTCCTCCTTGGGCATCTAATGTCAGCTCCCTATGTAAGGGTCTGCAGTTTCTCTGTGGTCACGGGGGAGAGAGAGGTGAGGGCAATTAGAGGCTCCAAAGATGGGCTCCTGCTCCCAGTTTGCTTATAAGGACGATGGAGCATCCCTCTGATTGACCGGCTGAAGAGGAGCTGGGCTGCTCACCCAGGGAGTGGGGATGAATACTCACACTCCCTCCCAAGGTTATTAACCTGTTTGACATTTGTGAAAATCATGGTAGGCAGGAATGATGTAATTTTCCCAAAGCCAAGGAGCAAACGTACCAAACTCAAACCAGAACCTGAGTGTCCTGATTTGCTGCTCACGTACTTTAACTAAAAGACCATCCTTCTCCCTGGAGAGACCGAGAGGTCATTATTAAACACAGGAGATGTAATGTGCAGAAATAGTGATGAACTAGAGCTATAAAGCAGGATTTGCTTGTTTTCCCCATCCATCCCAGTTTTAATCTAGCTTCTTTAGCCACTGAGGGTTATATAGTCCTTTATCTGTAAGCCCTCCTGAATGTAGAGCCACCAAATCTGACAGAAACCTGTGAAGTTTTCAAGCAATGGATGTCCCTGTATGTTCCACAAGCAGAGGTGGCCAAGAGGAAGAAATCCACATGAGACCAAAGTGCCAATGGATTCAGTTTCTACAGAAATATGTTTTCTGGCCTTTCTTTCCTTCATGGTGTCAGTAAGCTGGTTTACTGTTACATGAGCGTATGCTGATACTTTCCTGTTAATAGCTGCTCATTTACAGAATTTTTACTTCAATAAAATCCACTTTGGAGATGAGGCGAGCATTAAGGCAAATACTAAAAATTATAAATAATTGATTAAAAAAAACCCTGATGATGCTTAAAGCCCTAAACGTATTAATCAGCATGTACAGAAATGGATTAGGTGAACCATATTGTCTTGTATCATTTATATATTCTATCTCTGAAGCATGAACCTTGCAGTAAACTAGAGGAATTTTTTTCACACTGAGAATAACTATCACAAGGTACTTCTGAATTGCACTTGAAAGAATACAGTGATAAGTATAATTTAATTCTGATGAACTAAACCACATTATACAAAGAGTTCTGTTAAAAAGAAAAAAAAGAGTTCAGTTTTCTGATATGTATCACTAGATCTCTCAAATCCACCCTGGTAGCCCAAGTTTAAATTTTCCAAGTGAACTTTTTCTTTCTTAAATCTTAGAAGGTGATGAGGTCCCACGTTTGTAGAGCAATTCAGACTTTCCATTTCTTTATTATGTGTGTATGATGTAAAGCGCTTTTATGTACAAAGTAAGTAACGGCTTTTAGACATAAGCAGTCAGATTTGTAAATTTAAATATTTTTATATATTTATAACTGCAGCCAGATTATTTGATAATGCCCCTGTCTGTCTACTCTTACAGAATGCGTGAGTGTTTTCCTTTTCATTTTATGATGCTGCATTGCACGTAAGGGTGTAAGCACTTGAAAACATGCTCACAGATGTATAGGCATGATGAAGCCCACGCTCAGTGCCTTGAGTCGGGGACAAACCCTTGACTTGAGCGTGCTGTTGGCAAAATTTCCTTCTGATTAGGGACAAAAATGATTTTTTACACTAAAAGTCCTGAACACATCAGGTAGTGCATTTGGCCAAGGGTGCCAACAACCACAGGCCCCTATCCTGGCGGCTGGGTACCAAGATGCCCAGTGTAGTGTTTTAGGGAGGCTGTGAGCTCCTGCAGCCTGTCAGAGGTCAGGCAGGTGCTACAGGGGTGGAGGTAGGTGGCAGAAGTGATGGCAAGAGTCAGAACAAGCCTGTTCCACCCGCTCCTGCCTCATCTTTAGGTGCACAATGGCTCTGGTGAGCACAGCATGTGGATTTACCCCTCCTCTGGTCTGGTTCAAGATTGGTCTGCTGGAGGGAGAGACTTGCCCAGGTCTTTCCCCAGCTTGTCACTCACTGTGACCCTACTTACCCCTCGGTGTGTTTATTTTTGGTTTTTAACCGTTGTCCACTCAGACTGACAGCAGCATGGCCAGAAAATGGGGGGCTGGTTTCCTTGCATCCCCTTCCTGCGGTCTCGGCATCATCCCACACAGCTCTTCCCTGGCGCCCATGTGGACCACCACGAGTAGGAGATGAGCGGTCTCCGACTGCGCTCTGGGGCTAAAAGCCACCTCTGTGGGACATTGAGGCTGGGCTGCACCGAGAGGCAGAGAGCACCTTTGGGAGATTTACTCCCCTACTTAGACCATCATAAATTTTTTTGCCCTTACCTTTGCAGAAAAGCAATTCAATAAATCACCGAAAAATGCCTCATAGGCTCACAAGGAAAAATCATTACCTGCACGTTTTCTGCATGCGTACAGCATCACATCTACATTACAAATGTCACAAACATGTCTTAGAATCGGGCTCCTTTATTTTTTCCAGATGGCAGAAAACCAGCTCTCTACGGCTGTTCCTTAAAACATATTTCTACTTAAATAATGGTGCTCTGCTGAGCAATGGTACTAATAAACAAATAATAGTGCACAAGACCTAGACCTACTTTGCACCGTTTTAACTGACTACCCAAGACACAGAGAAGTGATGAATTTTCCTTACAGGCTCTGACTTTTCTTTGCTTTATGGTGTAATTGATGCTCATGAAAATTGTGTAGAAGAGGTTATCAGATGTGGAAGTGTTTTTTCCACCCTGAGTAAAGGCTTTGAATTTAATTTGGTTAATTTGAAACAAAGTAGTGCTGGGAGAACCAGAATTTTGAACACCAAAACTCCCAAGACTTTTTATTTTGATAATTTCAAAATTTTATAAAATGCTCTTGAAAATGCTGAAAAATCTGTTTGAATGCATCTCTTCCTGTATAATGTTTTAGTTCTGGCAAAACAGAAATTTCCGAGAAAAAAAAATATTATCATTACATGTCCCAGTTAACTCCTCTTGACATGAGGAAGTTCATTTAAATCTCTTGAAAATATTGTGTATTCCTCTGCAAAAATTCTGACATTTTATCAGGAGATATATGAGCAACCACAGTCAGATGCAAGTAAAGGGAATCATGTGCAGACCTTGAACAGTTGGGGGTGTCCATCTTTCTGGTTTTGGAGGAGATAAGTGCTCAAAGCTTTCACCTTCACCCTCCACCTTCCATCCCCCTGAAACCATGGCTTCCTCGCAGCGATTACTATGTGTGGGTCAACCTGATAAAACGATTCTTTGTGCAAGACAAAAAAATTAAAAATTTCCTTCTGAGTCTGCCTGTACTGGGACAAATAACTTCTTTTTTCTTCTTTGTGCTCCATTTCCTTGTCTGTGAAGTGGGGTGCGTGATCCTGGCCCTTGTGTGAGATGGTTTAGTCTCTCCTAATGCAAGTTCAACATTTCCTACACAAAAGATGGGCCAGGTCCTCAGTGGGTGTGACGCAGAGCAGGTCAGGCAACAGGGTTGGGTTTTGCAGGCAAATACCAAGCTGCTGAAATCCAGATTTCTGCCCGGCTGCTCAAACTAGTTTGAACCAGAATCAAATTGCTGGTTAAAAGCAGCAAGAAAGAAAGAGACTCTCATCCATCTGCTATGGAGAATTTTATTACAGAGACAAAAAAAACTGCAGAAAATTCGAGGAAATGAAACATTGCGTGGCATTTGCAGCAAATAAGGCACCTGTAGGAAGCCTCCTTCCCAGGAATCTCTGCTTAAAGGTGAATTTATTTAAGGTCAACTCCACTATGTTGTCACAAACCATAGCATAACTTCCAGTCAGAAAAGATTAAAAATGCCACATACGCTCAATCTTGCCTTAGTAATGGCATATTGTGCCTAAGAAACATAAGCCAGTTGAAACTGGCTCAGACGTGGGTACAGTACAGCGTTGCCACAGAGAGAGTGAAGGGTACTTCTGCCACCGATCTGCCCTGGTTTTCCACCCCAAAGACCCAGTGGAGTGCTACAGCTATGTGGAGCACATTGTTAAGAAAACAAACACATACCGAGACATGTATGTCATGTGGACTTGTATTAACTTTACAATGTTTTGAAGGAAAAACTATACAGGACACTGCGATTCCTCCCTCCCCTTTCCAAATTTTGTTGGTCATCTGGGAGGTCGTCTCTGTGCTGTATTTTTCTGGGACCTGCTCACGTCCTTCCCACGGCTGGGTGGGAGATGTTGGAAGAGGGCAGTACACGCAAGGGATGAGTTTTGGACCAGCCTGGAAAGGTGTTGGTGAGGCATCAGGTGCTTCCTCCTGTCCAGGTTTCCTCTGTAACACGTATACGCACAGTCGGTTTTGGAGACACTGCAAAGTCTAATTTGGAGTTTCACTACACCCACAAGAAGACGCTCCAGGTTTTTACTGCAGCACTATTGTTCGCAGCACACGCTCTGCCTTGGCTTTCTACTAAGGGTTCTCCAGGTGTTGACAACCTGCTCAAAACCACTGCCGTGCTCACGAGATCAGAGACACTGTAGTTTTTGAAGCAATTATCTCTCTGTTGACCTAAATCTCAAGTGAGGTCTCATTTGAATGTTTTCAAGACAACAGTCTGAATAGAGATTAACAAATTGCGTTCCTGAAGTTGAATTTTCTAATTGGTTTGTGGCCTATTGCAGTTCGCAAAGCACAACCTTCCTTCACTCCAGAGAGTGTTATACCAACTCACCAGGTCTTTTTGTAAGGTTCATTTAAAAAATGTTACTGTTTGTGTATTGTAATTAGTTTCTGGAAGAGTAATGGTGATTTCACTAAGGCAGAATGGCTTCGTAGGATCCAGACTGGGTGATCCAGCTGCAGTTTCTGAAAGGGGGGATGTGTCCTGACCATGTGGGTTGGAATCTTGGTGCATGCTGAATGCAAATGGTGAGTTATACCAAAGGTGTCTTGGTCCTCTGTTGTCTCGGGAGACCAAGAGCCTCCAGAAGCTCCAGAATGTGTTCTTCCCAGACCTACATCGCCATTACACACAGAGACCTGCAGTATGGCACAGAGAGGGTAAAACAGATGCCTAACAGGTGGAAAAAATGTCAATTACATTAATGGCAGAATTGCACTAATGCAGGTTTTCAGATATTTTAAAAATTTGCTTCTACAAACTTATTGTGAGCAATCCTGATCTTAGGTAAGGCCTTAAGACCAGAGGATCCTTCTGTGATTAAGCATGTGCAGGAGACCTAGGATACTTGTTTTTCAGCCCAAATTCAGGTTTGCTCGTTCAGTGCTGCATTTGCAGCCCCGAGCAATCCCCATTAGCTTTAGCAAAGACCGCTTATGGTTAAGCGCCACAGAATTAGGCCACATTAATCTCACCTTTCCCCATGTAGGCTTTAAAAAATGTAAATGAAAACAGTTGAGAGAAAATACTGACCTTCTGGGAAAAGGACAGGTTCTGCCTGCTGGTCCCAGAGGGAATATATAACACCAGGATTAGAGTTACTAAGGAGTGGCTTAATGAAGCTGGCTGGCTCTGGGCTGGTCATGGTTGTACACGTGGGAATAGCATCTGCCTGCCAATAGAGCCCAGCAGTTGGTTGTCTTTAGTTTAAGAACCAATCAAATAAAATTACTACGGTGTTTTTGTACATTAATTGACCAGATTTATTTTTTTTAACTGGACTTAAGCAAAGATTTATTGATCTTATACATAGATATAGGGAATAATGTATGATAACTTTGGTCCATTAGAAGGTAAGTTGGATAAATGAGGTTTCCTCATCTCCTGAGCCAGCCCAAACTGCCCTGTAAGAAAAGGATGTCTCTGCAAAGCAAGTGACTGTCAGCTTCTCTGGCTGAGAGACTTGAGGTAGTCTTGCTCGGCTATACCATTGCATGTATCCTGACATTTAAACAGGGCCATTCCCGGGCCTGCAGCCTCGAGGTAACACAGCAGCTCTCCTGCTCTCACAGTCATGTCAGGCAATCACTTTCTCAAACTGATCAGCCCCATTTTAAAGCAGTTTGCAGTCTTTAGAAGTGCATGCCAGAACCTCACTGCCATCTGACAATTAAAGCCTTTTAATTATCCTTATTCATATATTCATGGCTGATTTTATACCAATTCATTCTTGCATTACTGTTGTCTTTTAATCATCTTACCTGCTCCACAGCCTTTACTATCTCTAAATACAAAGTAACATTTATATATCTTTTATCTGCTTTTTTTCCCCCTTTTCCTCCCTTACAGCCCTGCCTTGCTTTGGTGTGTGCTGGCCTTGTCTGCGCCTGGTGCTGCCTGTATCCAGGGAAACAGCACTGCCCTGCAAAGGTGCTCAGCTGGTGTCATTCCCAAAACCACCACAAACCACTGGGTCAGCACACCTGAATGCATTTTTTTGCTGTAAAAATCCACACATCTTTCCTCAGTCCCATGAAAATGCATCACAGTTATCCACAGGTACTGTTCCACTGCAGGTGTTGTCAGATAACCTCCTTGATTATCTCGTAAGAACTTTCACATGGGAAAAGAGGGATCATTCCCATAGCTGGAGGAAAGGTCCTAACCTCTTTTCTGTGATGCTGGTTTAGAGAACTCATTTGCAGTCCTGCCTTGGAGAAGAGCTGGTAACTTCCTCTGCAGCCCTCCTGAGCTCTGGTCACCAGACTTCATATGGGTGTCCCCAAATGATCAAGAATCACAGAATCACAGAATCTTTATGGTTGGAAGGGACAAAGTATGCCTGTGATCACACTGGCACTATTAGAGTAGACAATGCCAACACCTTCAGTACTGACCACCCTGACTGGCACACCATCAATTCACTTGCTTTTGAATGGTGGGAACGCTTCTGGACAATGACTATGATCACCTACATTGTTATGTGGTTTCAGGCATGCTTTTGACCATTCTCCAGGCAGCTCCTGGACTTGGTGAGGGTGTGTCATGAGCCATGGAGTGCTGTTCCAGTGGGTTCATTTAAACTTAGGCATGCTTAAATTACTAGTATACCTATACTCTTATAATACCTGCCCACCTTACCAGCACCAAAACATCTCAGGTCTGCATTACCTGGTAGAGGTCTGCTCCTCTGTGGTGGGAGTTACTGCCATAATGGTGGTGTTGGAAGTTTTGGGGATAACAATGCTTGCTAGATGGAAGAGCAAAGAGAAGGAGGAAAATGGGGAATCTGAAAGGGGAACAAATTAGTGCAGGGTGTGATATATTATCAATGGTCAAGAAGAAAAAAGAAAGATTGCTTCAACAAATGCATTATTCATTTTGTTCAAAACCTCCATCTAGTTACATTACAGTTTATTACACCTTAATCCTGGAGTTTTGTGGTTACCCGGTCTGGCACATGTGCTGGTGTCCTGAGGCAAAAGTACGATCTGCAGCATATCGATCTGGCAAACCAAGTTGCCTGTTGTAGAGCGCGCCTGCCTCTGAGCTCCTGCAGCTACGCTAAATCGTTGCGCTCTTGCAATAAGCCAAATGGTACACAGTCAAAAAATACCACAACACAGAACAAGGCTATTTACATAGAAAGGAGAACACATTTTTTTTTTTTTGTATAGAGTATGACTTACTGCATCTATTTTGGTAACATGTTCTCAATCAAGGTCTATTACAGGAGATGCCCATCTGTTTTATGGGATGATATCAGATTAGTTGTTCCTCAAGTGACCGTCTCTTTTCCTTGTATAGTTTTAAAAAAAGGTGTTATGATTCATGAGAAGTACCAGATTTACAGTGCTGGAGATAGAAAGAAGAGCAGGTGAAAACCGACCTGACTGCCAATGAGTCTTAGATTTACTATAAAAAGACCATCTACAGCAGTAAAATGGCAGTTCAATCCCTCAGTCCCATTGATTCCATTTGTTTCTGAAGTTGTTTCTTCTCCACTTGCATCTGTTAACTTGGAAAACAGTGGCATTAGCATTTCTTAACTGTCTCATTAGTACACTATAGTAGTATTAGTATACTATACTGACACCTTCTGGATAACACCCAAGGAAGCCCACTTTGTCTGGCTAGATGATTACTGCATACTGCCTTCTCACTTGTGGCCAAAGGAAGTTTAGTTCTAATTCTTCAAAAGTTTCCCAAGCCCCCTAAGGCAGCATCAGTTTATACATGCCAACACTTGAACTTATTGAAAAAGCTATGATATTGTCTGTGACCAAAGGCTTCTGCTGCAAGAAGCTAGGGCAGTAGATGAAAGTCCCTGGATCTCCATAGAAGATACCTTCAAGTAAGGGAGAATTCCAAGTTAACAAGAAAGAGAAATGATGGTTTGGAGAAGATGTGCCTGGTTTTGGATGCTACTCACAAAATGGACAACTCATCCACCCCGAGTTACACAGTTGCAGCAGCGTAGTCTGTCTATGTTCTGTAATGCAGAATATTGGCAGTTTATAGTCATTCCACTGTCTAAAGGACCCCGAGACTTGCCTTCAATGCAGTGACTGTGCTTACAGTTCAAACATTTATGTGCATGGAAACACTCCACACTCCCCTCTCGCCTGACTTCTTCCCTCACCTGGAGGTAAGTCTTGTGGAAGAGCCAAAGGAGTTTTATTCACTGCCCCAACCAGTCATCGTTGGTTGAAAATCCTGTGGTCACAGGTAGCGTCAGCTCCTCTCTCCCCCACTCATCTCCTCTCAGGCTGTTTGATCCTCACCTGGTTCAGAGAAGCCATCCCAGCAAACCAGGGATCCGTACCCACCTGGCTTCTGCTCCAACCATCCCCCTTCTTTATACTTTGTGAAAGCTGACTAAAGTTAAGCTGAGGGGGCATGTTTTTATTTCTTTAATAAATTAAAGTCAAGACCCTTTACATGAATAAAAGTCACTCCCTGGAGGTTCTTAAACCTTCCAAAAATAGCCCTCAAAACTCAGCCAAAGTGAATGCAGCCACAATTTCCGTGGAAACCACCATCAGATGGAGGAGGCTGTGCCAGCTAGCACGCACACAATGGCTGTTCAGTCCTCTCCGCCCCTCTCACCTTGGCAGATTTTGCAGAGAGATGGGGGACGGTAATGGTTGGACTCTGAAATGATGTCATACCCTCCATTCAGGAGAAGATCACCGAAGCTTTCAAAAAGCCTCTTACAAAATCCCTCACAAGAGGGTATTAAAGAAACTAAGCAGTCATGGGACAAGAAAAGTGCTGTCATGGATAATAAATGGGCCAAGAGACAGAAAGAGAAGAAAAAGGAAAAATGACTGATTTTTGACAGGCTGGACGAGAAACAGGTGCAACCCATGTTGTAGAATATTGTCACTGAGGATGCTGCAGGAAGAGGTGAACAGTGAGGGGAGGTCTCTACCAGGAGCCATGCATGGCAGCTCTTGGAGAGAGGTACCTGAACCACTTATAGGACTTACGGTACATTGAAAATGAACTTTGATAATTCATAAATTAGAGCCCAGCAGACAGATCTATGAAGTCCTTTACTAAATTAGCAGTTGCCAAAACCCAAACAAAAAATCCTACTGTTTCAAAAGAGAATGCTTTGATATCAGGGCAATGATGGGCACAATCAGGAGAGGGAAACACATCTTCATCTGGTATGAGCTGATGCATCTCACCTGGAATTGGTGGAGCAATGCTCTCTTTAGATAATGAGGATCTGACCTTATTTACTGACATAAATATTGAAAATGGAGAGCGGAAAGAATAGGAGCATAAGCCGGCTGCTAAGAAGAAGGTGGCATCTTAGAAACAGATTATTCCATAATTTGAGTACCACTGGAATTTTAAGGATCTTCCTCTGAAACATCTTGGCAAGCCTTGAAAGCAAGCTATTAGACTAAGCATATTGTGGTTTGATGGAAGATAGCAATTCTTACACCAATGGGAGATCTTTAGTAAAGCCTGGCATGGTACAACCTATTGCTAAAGCTAGAACATATAAGATGAATTAATAAAAAATACATATGTTGTTTTTAAGAGGAAAATAAATCCCCCACTCAAAGCTGGTCTTTCTATAAGACGTAGGGTATCCACTCCTCTCAGGTTAGTAAGGTATAGCTGAAAGATCAGGTTAATGGAAAGCTCTACAATTTTTCCTGATTTTTCTCCTGTATGTGCATATGCTTCTATATGACCATGTGCACACACGAGCATACTCAGTACTCTTTGCAGAGACTAATGGATCTGGTGTGACAGATTCAGCATCTGTGAGTTTCACAAATTGCCACACCTGCAGAAAGAAAAGGGTGGTTTGAGTCCCTCCGTCTGTCCCTGGCGTCAGACTTGTACAAAGCTGTGTTCCACACAGCTCGGATCTTTCAGATGCATCACTTAAGCCAGCCATGAGTGGGATAAAGCGTGGGGGACCCTGAGAGGGAATGTTTTGCAAAAATTAAGGGCTTCAGGGAAAGGATTGGAAATGGAAAAAGAGCCATGATGGACTGCTCTTCTCTAGCTGTCAGATGCAGCTTGGAAGTCAACCAGGATGTCCAGAAAAAGCAGTTTTTCATATCCTGGTGACTAAGTTCTTCTTTCTATTTTACCCTCTGATGGTTTTTAAAGTCTTTTAAACTTCACTTATACAAAAACAGAGAGTTATGCAAAAACCTCATTTTTTTTATACACAAAGTTCTGTCTCCTACCAACGGGGGCAAATGTGGAATTGGTGCCAACACTGAGGGAGCTGGACTTGTAGAGAAAGTAAAAAAGCTGACCAAAGCATCTCTGAAAATCCTTTTCTTTTTTTTCCCCCCCAAACTCTGGTTTCTATGATTATAATTGTTATTATTTTCTGTTATTAGAGGCCCTAGGCAACAGTGGAATAGCATTGGGCATGGGACTAGCAACGGCAATTTCTGCCACAGACTAAATAGGCGAGGCGGGTGAATAGGAAAATGGTTGTAACATGCGAGGCAGAGATCAAACCGTGTTAAGTGGCAATGCCAAGAGCTGAACGTGTCTCTTCGATCCCACAGCATTAACCACAACCTCAGCTTTTCTCACCTACATCTTGCACACCTAAAGGTATCACCAGTCCCATCACTGCCAGTTGCAACAACCCACAGGTCCAAGGAACCTGCTGTTTCCTGCTGCCGGGAACGAGATGCCAGGCACACAGTCCTGCTCATCACCAGACCGTTGTCTATGTGACTCCACTGAAGGTCTCTGTCACCTGGCTTGAAAAATAGCTGTTGCTAAAAAGAAAATCAACATTTATTTTTTTTCTTCTGGTTGGAAGTTTTTTTTTTTTCACCTGATTAATGACAAGCCCACACATGCTTCCTGTGCCCTAGCAACTCCTGGGTTGTAGTATCTCTTGGGGCACATTCTCAGGACGTCCTTTTGCTCCCATCCAGGGATATAAAGACTGGGGCCATCTCAACATCTTTCTGGTTCCTTCTTATGAGCACTGAGAGTTCAGGTCTTCAGAGACCTCTTGGAGTTCATTGTATATTGCCTTTCTTATCAATCGGTTCTGTAAATATTCAGTACTTTGTGTAGGATATGTTGATAGCTTTCCCTCTTTTTTTTTTTTTTTTTCTTTAGGAGTTGTTTGCTGTGTTGTTTGTTTTTTTTTCAATGTGGCTTTCCAGGAATAGATGACCTGCAGGGTGTCAGGTTTCCATGTGACATTTTATTTTATGGAATGAGGTGGTTAGGATTCAGCCACTCGAGTAAGAAAAACCTGCACCTTCATCAGAAGCAGTGTTGTCTCTGAGCTGAGGTCACCTTCAGGACTTTAGTGCATCCTGCAGAGCAAATGGTTCTGAGAGGGCTCTCTAGTAAGAAGTTAACTGACCATCATGACAGGATCCAAAGACAGAGACAGTCTAGCAGTGCCCACATCAGCATGAGGCTTGCAAAGGATGCCCAAGGAGAGGACAACCAACACAGCAAAAGGTCCTGGCACTTCTCTTTGGGAGCATCTGATGGGCACTTTCTGCTGTTTACCACCACCAGTCAGGCAACAGTGCTCCCTCCTTTTCTTGGAAGGAAACCTGGTTCCTACTGCAAAGGTTTTCTGTTATTGCAGTGTTCAGCAACTTGATCATCACTTATGAGGTTGCCAATAACCTAGGAACAAAAAGACAAATTGTGCTCTAGGCAAAAATAATTGAAACCTCATCTTTTCCAGAACTTTCTTAGTTTCCCGTCCACGCAAGTGATTGCTGGGATTTTGTAGGATGCTGAACTGGTTTGGATTCCTGCATGCATTAAGTAATGGAGAGGCTGAAATAAAATAAGGAGGCACCTACACTATGTAGGAGGACCAAACATTTTGATGCTGTCTCTGGCAAGGTACTAAATGAGAAACATGAGGAGCAAAATGAAAGGAAACAGGGAGATTTTTTTTCTGCTTCTCATTGGATTACTGCAAGTGAACTGTATTCAAATTGTAACTCCTTAACACATTAGTGGGTATGTTTTGATTTTTGCTGCTCTTATTTGATCATTATCTGAATGTGATGTTGTGTTGGGTTTAAGCCTCTGCATCAGCAACATGTAGCTTATGATGCACCTGCAGAAATTAATGAATTAATGTTATACAGTGTGCAGCTTGGTATATTTGTAGAGTACCCGTAACAAGGGCTCTTCAAACCGTCTCTTCCAAGGGAATGGTCTCCAAACACTTTTTTCAAAGTCCCTTTTTTATGCTTGCTTTTTCCATTGGACTAGAGGTAATATTGGGATGATCTTTGTACATGATGCTTTTCTTCCTCAAAAAATGTCAAATTCTAATGAGAAGAAATTTAACCTGTTGGCTGATATGATTGCTTTGTGGTTTTTTTCTCTGATAAAAATATAAACATTATGCATATATGTATACATACTTATGTATATATATACACACCTATACAAATATATGTAACAATGTATATAGAAATTCTTTTCTGTTGCATGAAATGATAGAGATAGCACAGTGACAATTAAATGGTACATGATCTTACAGGGTTGTGAAGTTAATAGTAGATTTTTTTCCCACTGTTCGGGTAGAGGAACAGATTGAAAAGATACATAAACAGCTACTGCCTCATCATGGGACTAGCAAGTTAACACAAGCTTTCAAAGGAGCTTTTAGTTACGAATCCAGTCCTGGACTTCAGCACAGATTGGATAAACACTTTTTTTGTACTGATTAACTCCTTGAAGTCATCATTAGCCATGTGGGCATGCTTTCCAATAGACTCCCCTGAATGAGAAGTTGATAAATAGCTTGTATAACATGTCTGACCTGTAGAGACCATTTACTCTGGAATCTACAGAAGTGTGACAGTGGAGCTGGCTCAAGGCTTGGAACTGTTAAGCCATCTTGGTGTCAGAAAACCACGTTGTTTTTACTGAATCAGTCATGCTAAGCAAAGCTCGTTACATTGCTTTCCTGCAGCTGCATTCAGTCTGTACGCTTGTGCAATGAGTGCACTGTCATCACCCGTCAGGGAAGGTGGCAAAGAACAGGAGCAGACCAGACAAGCAGCTAGCTTTCACATCTCTTCTGGACCTGTCTCATACATAAATATGTAGAGTGTCATTGGCCATTGGACAATTCACATCTGCACTCAAAGGAACCTGTTCATTGTTCACAGCGTGGTCCAAGGGCTGTGGCCTATGCGCAGCAGGAATACACAGCTCCTTGTCTTTGTGACACCAGATTAAGGATAAGATTTTTCTACAAGAGACTGCTCATTCTTTTCTTCTTTGAAAATTCTTGAGCAAGTACAGTGTGTTTTTCCATGCTGTCCTGATGAAGTTGAGCACATCCAGTTCTGCTCCATCATCTAAGACATCACACTAAGTTATAAATAATCAACGATCAAACAGCCTAAGTCTTGGGCTGTCCATGATCCTCATAATTTCAAATTATTTCAAATTCAATTTTTGCAGCATCTATCTAGGACAACTTTGGGGTTCTCAAAGTAATATTTTAATAGTTTGACAACTGAAGCAAAGATAGGAATAAGCTTTGCATACCATAATTTATTTCTAAAGAACAAACATAATGTTTGCAATATTTCCAGTAAGTGTGGCTTTTGCAAAGACTGAGTCAAATTTTGTTCAGATGGAGGGAGTTTCTTGCCCAATAAGTCAATTCTGTGCACAGAAAATGGTATTTGTCAACGTTCAGTTTTTGCCCTGTTGTGTTGATGCAGTAGAGGAGTCTTTTTCATGTACTTTGGAAGTCTTTTAGAGTATAGTAACATCATCCAGATCATAATGGGAAACTACACTAGTCACTAAAAAGTCATGGACATCATTTTCAGAAAAAGATATGTGGCAGCTGATATGAATGCTTTAGGGCAAACATTTAAAATGGTAAATTATTATGTATAATATGTGCTGTGAGGTCTCTGCTGCCTGGCCAGCAGCATTACTTGGTGAGACACACTCTGTACAGCAAAAGTATAAACCATCTTTGTCCATCAGAATAAATACTTGCTCAGTAGTGACATAGTTAGTGGGTATGTCTGTCACCGTGGCTTCATCTGGCCTCCTTAAGGTCACGCAGAGATGAGTATGAAAATAGGATGAAAAGCCTTGTTCTTTCCTCTGATTATTGGTGAAACGAATTTCTAAACTGGATCTGGTTACTTCACTACCATTGTTCCAAGTGCATTTTCTTAAGTTCTTGTGCTACAGGTGTTTCTCACTACAGTGGCAAACATAATTTCCGTTGTCTTTCTGTCCTATTGGTCAAATAGTTAGTCTCTGCACAAGGTCTTCTGTATAGCGAAGTTCTATTGGCATGGTTTCTTGTAAGAGTGTTGTAATACCCTTCAGTGACATTGAATTTATGTGTCAGTTATTTGCTTGTGTTAATACCTGAAGCTGGTCTTCGCATTTGATGGGGTATCAGTATATGGAGTATAAATTTGTCAGGTATGAAAGCTAAATAAAAAAATCAAATTTATGTGTAGGTAGAAAAACACAGGAATTTGGTTCTTCGGGCAGCTCAGGAACTTGGTTCTGCAGGTAGCTCTAGACATTGCAAATAAAATCACTGGGATAGTGTAGACATTGTAGGCAACTGTCCTGCTTTTTTTCTGTAGCCCATGACTGTCCTCCTGATGTAAAAGAGGCATCCACGATTCTGCGTACCGCACCACATGGAGTGTTTCCTACTGCATCTATGCTTACTCAAAACGGTTCCTCTTGGCCCACTAACTTTTGATACCTGTTGTGGAGGCAGAGGCTTCTGCTGAAATTTAGCCAAATGCTGCGTTTTTCCCTAACTGTTCACCTTGAGCTTTCTTCACTGGAGAAGCCACACCATTTGCACTGTGCCACGTGGATTCGTGAGGGCTGCATCTTCTCCCTTGCTAGTTAGCAAGTCACAGAGCTTGTGGACGTGTGTTTGTGTTACTGTAATTCTCCATTAATCAGTATTATAAACAACATCACTGCTTGCTTGGTGTACTGTGGGTTATCACTTGCATGCTTATCTTGGCTGACTGAGCCTCATCAGTGATGTTTAAAAGCTTTTGCCAGATCTGGATCAAGTGACAATATACTCGAATCCTTTCTGTTTGCCTTGCTCTGACTGATATGTAATGATCTGCTATTTCAAAGAAGCGGCACAGCTTTTCTTGACTCACCTGGCTATTTTCCATGCTGCTGAAATTCATAGTGTTCACCTACTGCATTTATTTTAGGAGTAAAAAATTCTCTAAACCTAAACCTCTTGTGTTTGTCACTGGCAAGGAGGAGTTCCTAGGATGCAGACCTGCCTGCAGATCCACTGGGGTGTTTGTATACCATTTTTCTTCAAAAGCTTATTGCTGCTAATAGCAATAGCACAGTTTTCAGGCTGTAGTCCTGTCAGTAAAAGGAACCACAGACACCCCGAGGCTCTCCAGGGATATCTTAGGTGGAGTCAGAGTCACCAGAGATATCTGCATCACTGGTTTATCTAGAGTATGGAGTTTGGGAGTGTATCCCCAGGAAGGACCAGTCTGTGCAATGCATGGCCCTACCTGAGGTGAGCCAGTGGGTGCCATCGCCAAATTTACCAGAGGGCTGGCTCCTGTTTCCTCTTTTACCTCCTACCTTACCCCCAGTGTTTGTGCTGCTCCCTCTCTGTCACCCAGCTCCCCCACACCACTCCCTCTCCAGACACTGTTGTGGCTTTACTAAGCTGATTGCGTTTCACATTCTTCTTTTGCCTTTCCAGGACATAAGCAACCGTGCAGTATCTTAGATAGTTACCGGTAGTTACTACCAGCCTCAGTACTGGTGCTCAGTGCTGATCCATGGGTTTTTCTATACCACTGGAAGTGTTCTTCTATACTGCACCTAATCCCGCAGGCCAGCAGCCATGTGAGACTCCTGGGGAGTAGAAAGTCGAACAGAGTAAGCTCTGGTTTGCTGATCCCCGTACCAGCGAATATAGGCATTTTAGGAGGAATGTATAGAGCTTGCCCTGGCTACAGGGCGGCCAGGGAGATGCAGCTGAACTTGCAAGACAGTTGGCCTTCTTGGTAGGCGCCTGGGCTAGCAGCCAGGGGACTCAGGTTTAATTTACAGTTAAGTCATCTATGTTTATTTCTCAGAAAATACATATTTAAAAAAATTCTGAAATTAAAACACGGCTAAAACTCTCTACAGTAAACAGAGGTCTTTAAAGGAAAGAATGGCTGCCAGCTTTGCTTTTTGTTCAAGCTGTAACAGATTTGAAGTTTATTTTATACCCAAGGCTTAAAATGATGCTTGAGACAGTTCTTCAAAAGGAGCTGCACATCTGTGGAAGCACTCGACGAATACTTCAGATAATGCTAAATCTGGGTCGGATGCCCCAGAGATCAAGTCAAAAAGAGAAGTGATTGTTTTGCTTTTGATATCTACACCCAACCCCCCTTAAAATGGGTGACATTTCAGCTGCAGACACATTATCAGTAGCCTGAGATCAGAATAGCTGTCAAGTACTTTCAATTTGGAATAAAAAACAAACAAGCAATAGAGGTCATGAGTTAAAACTGCAGGACATGCTGTTAAGGTTCTCAGACCTCGTTGTTCTCCCACAGAGAGGAAGCTGTAATCTCTCTCCATAAAATTTGTGTATCGTGCTGGTGAAGGAAGCTCTAACACAGACCAACCCCGATTCCGGAGAATGCTTCTGCTGTGTAATTACTTGAAAAATGAAACTCCGTAGGACAGGGAGGTTAACAGGACAGACTGATATTTCCCAGGGTTCTTGTCTCTATGTCTTCAGCAGAGCCTGTGTGAAACCAGTGTGTCCCCACCCTCACGAGATGGGAACAAAACGGCTTCATGCTGACTCTGTTGGGTCTCCTGTGTCATGCAGGGCAGGACATCCTGGCGCAGCACAGCAAATTGCATTCTGCAGTTTAGGGGTCTAGATTTTCTTTGCAGAGATCTTAGGTGATAAAGTGAGGTAAATTTACTGAATTTTGCCTTAATGATAATTTCCTCTCAAAGAGGCTTTTGTTAAGAATGACAGAGGGTTTTGTTAGTGCTGGAATGGCTCATGGAGAGGGAGCCCCTCCACCAGAGTTTAGCTGAATGAAGAGTCCATGAAGTCTTCTGCTCGTCTGAATCCCCCAGTGTTATTCTGTAGATGAGTCCTGAGGATTTACATCTCCTGAAGCATGACTGGTGTCTCCAACACTACCTTTTGACCTAACAAATCTCAGTCCTCACACTCTCATCTCCTTTCTTTGAGGGCCCTGGAAGACTGCAGGTGTTCATATCCCATCACGCTGCCTTCTAAACACTCAAAATCACTTTCTTTTTGTTTTTTTCTACACACCTATCTATCTTAGTCCTCCTGATCTCAGTGTTAGGAACCAAGGGATATGGTAACCTATTCCAAGCAGCCCTTGCAGGTGTTGTCTTCAATGTGAGAAATCCCTTCCCTGTCTTTCAGTGGACAAACTTCACCCTGTCAAGAAGTGTTTCAGGACTGTCTTTTGTATAATTCCCTATTCTGGCAGCCAAGCAAGACTTCGCAGATCTTCGTGAAAATCATTTCCTTCTGTTCACAAGCTATGAATGAAGATACCTCTCAAGCCCCCTCCCTAGATCGTGCACAGGTCTTACACGTTTCTGTCAGTCTTTTAAGGTGTATCAGACAAGAGACACCAAGTACCACTAGCAGGGTGAAAACTTGCCATAGCCTGCCAAAAGTGAGCTGATTGTCTGTACATCTCACTGCAGGTGGACTCCAATGAGCTTCCTAATTCTGGGAAGGTCCTGATGGCAGCTGAGGGCTAGTCAGCACACCTTACCCTGCTCTAGAGCCTAGAAGAGCTGTGGTGACCTGAGGTTTGTAGTGGAGATGACCAAGCCCAGGTCCAGAGTTCACTGCATATTTTTTCCATATACTTTTCTTGGCTCACAGGAAAAGCGGAGGGGTGGTTTGCTTTCTCTTAAAGCCCTTTATTCCACCAGTCCTCTGTGCATATGTAGCAGTTTACAGAAGCAGGCTTGAGGAGACCTGCTAGCTAGGGTAGATGAGCAGCAGCAGTGTCTTGCCTGGGATGGAGAGTGTGTAGTGAGCTCCCTCTATTGATTTTCCATGTTTTAGGAGAAAGGTTGAGTTCTCCATGTCCTTCATTAGGGAGTAGCATGAAGCTTTGTGTGAATTCCCTACTAATGATATGCACTCAGTGTAATGGCTTCTTAGACATTTGGATACTCTCATACCACCTAACTATTGACATCTTGAAGCTGGGTGTCTAATCTAGTTTCTTGGCCTCAGTGGAGAGAGATGGGCATCGCCAGGTCGATTCATTCAAGCTGTCTTAGGCATTTATCTTATAATAAGTTGCCCTTGGAAGGTGACCATCGCTCTGCATTGGTTGTAGGGTGGATGTTGAGTTTTTAGACAGTCACGTAAGGTGGATCCCACAGCAGGTAACTTATTCTGACTGACCTCTTAAGAATGAATATTTCTAAACTTTTTCTTTCTTTTCTTTAACATGAAAGAAAATCTGCTTGCAATAACACACTGTGATAATTTAAGGATGACACAGTCAATATATTCGAATGTTTATTTAGAAACTATGGTCCTGCTCAGTTTAGTTGCCAGCCTCGCTCATTAAACTGCAATATGTTTCATTTTTCTTAGTCTTCCTGTATTTTTGCTATAAACTTTTTAAGAGTTTTAGAATTCTGCTTATCACCTCTATTTGCAAGGTCCATCATTCATCTAGAGATGTGAAAACTATACTGTTAGCCCACAACTTCAGATGTCAACTCTGAGTCAAATATGTTTTTTTCTGAATACAGGTTAGGGAGGAAGAGCTTCATTACCTCGCAAGACTAAAAAGAGAAGGCAAAAAGAGTATGAGTTGCTCAGAAACTATGGGAATAGGGAAGAAGGTAAGTGCTTGCGGGGCAAAATATATGAAACAACATTTGCTATGACAATGGAGCAACTGCTGCTGTACTGCAATAGCAAAACAAGTAACCAATACTCCATTAAAGGATGAGCTATTATTGCTGATGGACATACCATAAAAAAGATGTAGCCTTGTTGGACAGAATTAGGTTGTGCCTGATCCTGCAAGACACAACATCTCACAGGCAACAGGGACTATTCCCTGCAGTTGGGAATCTTAGGGAATAGAGGGAAAGCACCACCTTGCATGGAGCTGGAGGCTGCATCTTAGTGGGGATGAGTGAGAAGGGGTGGTAGACACTTTGAAGTGTGCTTTCCTCTCCTCCTCACCGCAACACTGGTGAAGGACACCATCCTGCTTTTCCCAGCTGTGCCCTCCAAATCCCTGTTTGGTGGGGCTGTTGGGGAGGGCACAGGCCCGGTTGGATTCACCAGCGAGCAGCCCTGTGTTTATAATGCAGGTCTCAGCCTGTAGAGAAAGCAGGTAGTCACTTGTGGAAGTCACTGGTTTGGAGAGACATTCTTACACATTCAATAAGCACAGCATTAAAGCTACAGCTGATGCTCAGACAGTGAATAGGCAGGTCACATCAGGGTCCTGAGGGCACCCACAGCCCTGCCCACCACCCTCGGGGCTCCTCTCTCCCTGCCCAGGACACCACCTCAGCCCACGGGGCCTCAATCCCTGCCCCGGCCACGCCGCACCGTGGCCGCTCTCCACCTCCCCACAGCCCTGCCCGGACAGGGGCTCCGCCGGGCCGAGCCCACCCCGCGGCCCGGCCACCTCCGCCCGCCCTGCCGCTGCGGCGATGTGGCCTTGGCGGCGGGGTAGGGAGCCTCGGCCGGGCCGGGGTAAATCTCGCCCGGCGTCAGGCGGTCAGCCGGCGCAGGCGGAGGGCCGGGGCGGCAGCAGCCCCGGCACCCCGCTAGGTGTCCCTCTCCGTGTGCGCAAGATGGCTGCGGGCGGCGGCGGCCGGCAAGGGCCTCGCCGGGCAGGGCTGCCGCAGCGCCATAGCCATGTACCTCCATCCTTCCTCCCCTTCCCCTTCGCCGGCTCTCGGGACCCAGCTGGGTGGCACCCAGCTGCAAGCCACCGGCTGGGGGACTGCAAACCCAAGCCCACAGAGCCAGGCTTAGCAAAGCCAAAGCCAGGGATTGCAAAACCCAACCCGCACATCTGTGTGCCCACATCTGCCCGTTGAGGGTGCTGGAAGTGGCGCTGGTGGGGCTCGGGGACCGGGGCTGACCAACCCCTCCATCTCCCAGCCAGGCGTGTGGCTGAATCCGGGTGTTTCTCTCCTGGTGTCTCCCAGGTTTTCAGCAGGGAATTGGTGGTTTCACTGGTAATCGTAATTGTTTTAAGCTATGGAAGTGGTTTTCCAAGATGATCCCCTGAACAGAATGAAGAGCTATTTTACTTTGGGGCCTACAGGAGAGATGGGGAGGGACTCTTTATCAGGGAGTGGAGCAATAGCTCGAGGGGTAATGGTTTTAACCTGAAAGAGGAGATTTAGATGAGATCTAAGGAAGAAATTCTTTACTGTGAGGGTGGTGAGACACTGGAACAGGCTGCCCAGAGAAGCCGTGGATGCCCCATCCCTGGAAGTGCTCAAGGCTGGATGGGACTTTGAGCAACCTGGTCTAGTGGGAGATGTCCCTGCCCATGGCAATGGAGGTGAAACTAGATTGTTTTTAGCATCCCTTCCAACCCAAACCATTCTATGATTTTATGATTTTACTTTTAAATGTGACAAATAACTGATTATGCATAGAAATGTCAGACGTGATGAAGAATTGGAAGTAGACTTTCTGAAGAGTGCTTCAGATCATGATTTACCACTGTTTTTTGTGTGAATGGTCACGGGTTCCTTCTCTGACTTGCCTCGCACTGGTGAGATTTGCCCAGGGTACAAGTGTGCCAATCATCCTTCAGGCTGCCTTTAGAGTAAAGAGCGCGCAAGCTCAAGTGGTAGTCTAGCTACCATTGTCGATACATGTTACTCTTTTGCAGCTGGGGGAAAGTAGACGGACCATGTCTGTTCACTCCAGACACTAGGAGAGGATGCTCAGGTGAACTCTGCACCTTTTTGGAAACAAAGCGTAAGATTTTAAAATTAAAGGTGTGGGCAGCTTGGAAACAAGCCTTTCAGAAAAGCAGTCTAGGGCACATTTTGAGCCACTGCTACTGTTTCTCAGTTCTGAAATATTAGGGGACTGAAAAGGATGAAAAAAATCTCACTATTCTGCCATCATTTAGAAAAATCTATTTTATCATTTAGAAAAAATCTAAAGAGATAATCACAGAATCATAGAATTGTCTAGGTTGGAAGATCATCTAGTCCAACCATCAACCAAACTCTGCTAAAAAAACCCCATCACTAAGCCATGTCACTATGTCAGCCCTTCTTTTGAATACCTCCAGGGTTGGTGCCTCAACCACTTCCCAGGGCAGCCCATTCCAATGCTTAATAACCCTTTCAGTGTAAAAATTTTTCCTAATACCCAATATGAACCTCCCCTGGTGCAACTTGAGGCCATTTCCTCTTGTCCTGTCGCCTGTGACTATGTGGCTAAATAAAGACCAACCAGCTTCACATATGTTTTGAGCAGGTGATAGAACTGCAGAAACAAAAGTAAATTAATGACTGCTAAAGAGTACTGAAGGAGGCCAGTCTCATTCAATGGCAGTGCTTATGCAACTTGATTTCCTTTTTACTAATGAGATTATGAGTCATCTAAGATTTAGTCATGTAATTTTGTTCATCTGGTTCAGAAGAACCAGATATTCTCATATTAAGATGGATCTGTAGAGTAGGTGGGGTGAGTTGCTCTTTGGAGGCTCTGGTCCTCTACGAGTAGGACTATAAAGGCAGTCTGGTCTAGAAGTCCAGCTTCTAGAGGGATGAATCCAAATGAGGTGAATCCTTTCCCAAACGTATACACATAAAATTACATTTAAAAAGAACAGGCAAATATTCAAGACCCAAATTAGGCATTTTAGAACTTTAATAGTGAGGATAATTTTCTTAAAGGTGTTGATGAGACCTCAGCACTTGACAGTCTTGACTATGTTTTTATTAAGACTAGATGTTCTTCTAAAAGCCAAGCTGCAGTTCAACTCCACATGATGCAGGAATTAATTGCCGAAAGCTTTACGCTAGGAAAGAAGGTAGATGGCAGACTCTCCTGCCCCTTAAGTCCATCGGTCTGACCATGCTTCTCCCTTTGCTGCCTGGTATAGCAAGAAAGATGATATAGCAAGAAAAATAACAAAACTGCTCTGGGATGGTAACTTGAACTGAAATGAACTGAAATGAGTGAAAAAGTGCATGTCTTTTGCTGAGGATGTAATTAAAAATCATAATAAGAGTTCTCCAAGTGCCAAGTACCACTTCTCCAAGATCCAAAAAAGCACATTGTCACCTAGGATACAACTTTGGCAGAGTTTAGGCACCCAACACCAAGATGATGCAAAAAACTGTTCCTAAACCTCCTGAAACACAGCGGACACATTAAAACACCCCCAAAAAGGCCAGGGGAAGAGATCCCAATTTACGTAGCAGCCTAAAGATTGAAGTCATCATCCTACATTTAGTGCAGAGCAATAAATAAAAAGGTGGGAGAGAAAGTGAAAAAGAAAGAGAGAGGTAGAATGGGCATATGTGTTTGCATACTCCTTAGAGCCATAAGAAAGCTTTTCCAGCCCTCAGAGGTGGCAGATGAAAGAGGAGGATATTTGGATTAATTCTTGTTTTTATTTCTTAACCTATGATAACAGCCTGCTTTTCCATCTTGTGAGGACTTTCCCGTAAAAGCCTATGGCTGAATATAGACACAGCTATACCCATTCACAGTTATTTAACCTAGAAACACAGCTCTTGGAGGCCAGATGTGCATTCGGGAGCATCATCAGAGAGAATTAGGATTTCCTTTGGGGATTAGTGTTTTTCTGCTTCCTGCTAAACTAGTATCAGTGAAGCTCTACCTGAAAACACATCCCTGTCCTTGTGTTTTACATAGCAGGAGTTCACTGGTGCAGTATCGGTTTGGGAAATTTGCATATGGTCAGAAGTTGAGATATTTTTCTGTATTTCATAAAATTCTGCAGCTAGTCACAGTGTATACACTACAGCAAAATTTGTGGAAGTCCTCCTTGGAAACAAATGTGGTGCATGTATTTTAAACTATCTCTGGTTTAAAATCTTAGATGAGGCTTGTCAGCTACTTTTCCCTGCCTGGTGGTTGCTACCTTGGCTGCATTTGCAGAAGTTCTCTGGCAGAATATTCATCAGGTTAGCGTAAAAAGTCCCATGAGAACAAAGTGAGGTGTTTCTATTGCTGCATTGCATCATGTATTGTGTCATTCCCATGTCATCAATGTTATCTCATATCGTTCTGGTGCCTGGTGGCAACACTGGGAAGGGAAACGTCACTGTGCCCAGCATGTTCCCTCCTGGAAGAGTAGAGGAGGAAAGGTGGTGGTGGCAGAGAGGCAGGGAAAGCACACACAGATGCCTGCACGGAGCTTTTCAATCACTAGGAAAAAGTCCCGTGAGTGAAGATTTCTCACAGGCAGACTGTCTTATAGAGATGCTGAAGGGAAGGTGCTAGGACACAGGTGACATTGGAGGCATTCCTAACTGTATTCCTTACTGAGTTTTCCAGGTGACAGGAGGTTCATTGCTGTATTAAAAATGAAATTAAAAATTAAAAAAGCGCGAGCAGAGGAGTTAAAACAGAAACAGCAGACCTCCTGCTAGGCTGAGCGGCTGGGGTTGGCGCAGCTCTTTTGCTCTGCCTGTGCAGAGAAGAGGGAGTGAACGAAGCTGCTAATAGAGTGCCTGGTTTTGGCCGGGCGACAAAACCCATTAAAATGGCAGAGCCAAGACAGTGACAATATTTTGGCATGACTTTCCAGTGGTCAAAGTGACCCTATATATCATTTTATGTATTTATTTTTCTATATGTATACAGTCACCTCAATGACTTGGCGTGCTTTCTAGTCACGCCAGCCAAACCAGACCTTTTCTATTTGGCTCTACCTTCAAACTTTCTGGCGCGTCGACTTCTACCAGGAAAGCTGGCTGGCAGAGGAGCCTCTGGTCTCAGCTGGGATGTAGCTGTCTTTTTTTGCTGCAGTCATCAGGGCACAGAGGGGAGAATCTGTTTATTTTTACATAGGAAATAAAGAGAGTAAAGATGATTAGAAAGAGAGTGAAGCAGGAAACAGTAGAATAGGTGTTGCTTTTTAAACCAAGTAATGTGTGAAGTTTTAAAACATAACAGCACAAAACCACATATAGTTTAAAGCTGTCTAATAAAACCAGTTGCTGGGACAGCCTCATCTGAAACACCTGCTTGCTTTAGCTTAGGAGTATTTAAAGCAAGTATTTGTCACCTCCACATCCATTGCAGAAGTGTGCAAGTGTGGGGTTATCAGTCAATTTCTCCTGAACTATGAATGTATCTTAGGGTTTGAAAAAAGAAATAATTAAAAAAAATATCCATTAGTTATCAGAAGTAGGGAGATGTATGAGCCATGAAGCATAAGAACCTGCAGGCATCCACTTTCAGCTTCACGAGTGGCCAGTACTCTGTTATGGGTGTAATGTTTAACACAGAAACAGAGGTGGTGCAGAGATACCCAAAGTGAAGCAATGCTTTTTGAGGACTGAGAAGCACAAATGTCCAAGGAGCTTAGTAGTTCCTATCTCGTTGACAGAGATACCTTTCACGACCAAGAGAGCATGTTTGAAGTAACTACAGCATGAGGAATGGGAGTTAAAAATGTTATGCCAGCGACTCATGCTTCATCTTTAATGGCATTTTACCCTGACGTGGGGATGGTGCTGTCACTCTGATCTCAGAGAAATGTGTTGAAGGATCTTGTGAAATAGGGAACTTGATTTCCTGAAGTAAGGAGCAATGAGATCCTTTTTGGTGGTTGGCTGGATAAAAAAAAATGTGAATATGCAGCTCCTTCTCACTAGCAGGCTGGGTTCCTGAACATGTAACTTACAGATCTAAACTGAATTCTTCTGGATCTGCTGCTTGCAGACAAGTTCCCGTGCACCATTCTTATAGGAATAGTTCTTTGAGTGAGTTGCCCATTATTAGCATTGGTATTAATTGCCATATTATTAATGCACTAGAATGAACTGAGTGCAGTCAGGGCTGCGATTCTTTGGTGGAGGGCTGTTGTTTAATAGAGTATATAACAACAACAAAAAAGAGATAATAAGGACAACAGTGCTAGAATTTATGTTATTAGAATGTTATTAGAAAGTTAAGCAATTGGAGGTATGGGCAAGTGTTAATGAAGCTCAAAAACTCACACTTTCAATTTGGGAGGATCAGGACATACTGTACCATTCTGCTGAATCTTCTAGTGAGTCAATACGATTTTAAAATCCATAATAACTTATATCAATCATTTAATATCTGTGATATCAAAGATAGCCTTCAGGTAGCTCTGAAAAATTGTTCTAAAACATTGGCAGAAATGACCACATGTTTGCACTGACTTAAGACTTCAAGAAAATGTTCTGTACTTTCATAAGCAACACTAAACAACTACATAAAGAAATTCATCAGGACGCACACAACCTGAAGCCAGACAAGGGCTATCTGTTGTTGATTTCTGAATGGTTCAATGCAACCCCTGAGTTACAGTATCACAGAAATATTTTCTGGAAGGGACCGCTGGCAGTCATCTAGTTCAACTTTGCCTTGGAGCTGGACTGTTATTTACAGCAGGACAGACTGCAGAGAGGTGTCTTCTGATGTGGACTGGAAGAAGAAAATGCTGTTATGACATTCTGGTGGTGTCCAGTTATCCAAAGGCAGAATATTAGTTTCACACTAATCTTGTAAGATGCAGGTATATAATTATTATATATGATGTAAATTAAATTGTAGGTCTGATGGCAGAACAGGAAAGACGAATACTTTGCCCCACCTGTAGGCTGTGGATAGAAAACACTCATCCTGACATATTCTTTAACCTTTTTTAAGTGTCATGAGTTGTTGGGCCTAATTTTTCATCGTATTCATCATTCCCTGATTGTACCTAAAAGTATACAGATAGGGTACATTGATATAAAATCTCCCAAGTACCTGCTTTGCCAACACAGAGTGTACCCTGTTATCCTTCAGCGTGGCATAAGGTTTGGACACCACCCAGGTAAGGAGCACAGATAACGCCACTTGGCTGAGCTGTGGGTGCTGTCCCTGTGCATGCTTACAGCCTGGGCAAACATAAGGGAAAAATGTCACCTTAAACTTCAGCAGGTATTTGAGCTCAGCAGATGCGTGGTGACTTACAAAACACTTCTGCGTTTCTTATCCCTTGAAAGACATGGACTGATAAGCTGGCGATTACTATGAGATACTCATCTGGTAAGCCTTGGCATCGCATAAGCTGGGCAGTGAATAGCAGGCTGGGAGGACAATTTCTTAACTCCTTTAATGCTGGTCTTTGCCCCAAGATCTGTGCTGCCACCAGTATTTCAGTGCGGAGAGACACAAAGCAGAAGTGTGGTTCTGTGCCACCCATCCTGGCCCCTACGCAGCACTGAAGTGGTTAACTCTTTGTTTTGCTGATCTCCTCCTCTGCTGTTGGGTCCTTCTCACACCTAGCCGAAACTGTGAGAACTGGCACAGTGAGAGCCTCGCTGATGGGTCTGGCTCTTGCACATACAAATGCCACAGCTGTGTTTGAGTTTGTGTTTGCTCGCAAGATGGCCAAAAGACAGATGTTTGGGAGGACTATCCATCACTGGGTTATAGAAAAAGAGAGCAAGTGTGTTCATTTGGACCACGGGCACAATTTATAGTCAAAGTCCTTCAGTATACTTTGCTGTCCATCCCAAGGCTCCAACTGGAGCCAAAATATTTCCTTTCACCTCCTCGTTGCTTGATTTGATGTAAATATTGGATCTCTTCATTTCCTTCATAACTGGAGGGTGGATTAGATGGGGAGGAATGATGCAGGCAGCAGACATCTAAGCACCTGCTGCAAGGTCTTGGCTGTCAGCATGGCACTGCCAGAGCTGATAGTTTCCAAATGTGATAATGTGTACTCAGGGGACACCACCCAGTGCTGTCACTCTTGCTTGACAGTAACAGCATCTTTGAGCTCCTCTGACCGCTGGGCAGGGGTGAGATGATGAGCATTGGACTCAGCCTCAGAGTAGTGAACATGTCAGGAGCTGTAGCTCCTTTGAGTGACCTCCGCTGGCTGCAAACCTGAGGGCTCTTCAATGTGGTCAGGCCAGGAATGCGGCCAACCTGGTGTTTTCATGGAGAAAAATAAAGGAACTAGTTCTCTAACCCAGTACTGCGGCATGCTTTTGACATTAGAATAAAATGAACTGCATCTGTTTAAACCACCTGTGGATCTAGCCCATAATTTTCAGGATCGCAGCATCCTGTCACAGCAAACCACTCTGAAGATGGTTCAGATATAGTGTCAAACAGAATTTGGCCCAGTGACTGTAGCCAAAGTCAGAATGTTTATTACCAGTTAATTTGTACACATGCCTGTGGCTCTTATTCTTGGAAACAACCTCCCTGTGTGACTGTGAAATGCTGCTATTTCTGCTGCAAAAAAGAACATTTTTCCTTGCGGTAGACCAAATCATCTTGGAAGTGCTGCCCAGCTGATGTAGCTGTTTGTTGAACATCCTTTCTTCATGTGTAGGAACTTCTGGCATAATGCGGTAGACAATGTAGCTGTATGGCACCTGCATCTGCTCTGCTGTACCTGTAGGACAGGGGATTAAATTCAGCCTGGGTGCCAGCAAAGGAAATTCTGCTGCTACAGGAAAATGTCCCTGTTGCATACTGGTCTCCTCCCACAGAATGAAGATGGGGAACTGACTTCATGACATTATTTGAAACCATCAGCAAGAAGTAAATGACTGGTCTGCAATCCCCAGACACATTCTAGTGGGAGATTTTTAAGGATATTTGAGCGTTTTGAACTACATTGTTTCTCCCTGAGCCGAAAAATTCTTCCTTGCCATTCTGCACCTTTTATTGATCATGGTTCAAGGATCAAAGTAAAGTGCATTTTGTGAGAAGCAAAGGTTAAAGTCATTCGCAAAGTTTCTTGACTCTGCCGGGAGTTCAGGGGCAAGCATTTGGGCAGCACATACAGGCTAGAGTCCTTGTGTCCAGCTGTCTGTCCATCCAATGGCATCTGTTCTGAAAAGCTTTTAGCTTTTGCAAGGACTGCATCATGCGTACAAAAAAAAAAAAAGCAAACCAGTGCAGGATCTCAAAAACATGGAAGAAGTCACCACTCTCGTGTGAAACCCACAGACCTATTTATCAATTTTTCCTGAATTCACAAATGAAGCAGTTATTCCTCTTCCCTGCTTGTTAATGGTGGGAGGATTTTGTCCCTCGGGTTTAATTAAGCATCAAAAGTCATGCCTTTATTTATTGATAAGCCTTTCCAGGGTGCCCGTCGCTGCAGTATCTGAGGCCACTCAAGCCGTGACCCTGCCACATTCCTTTGGGAGGCAGGGAAAGGTCTTGGGGGTTTTATCGCTGCTGCCTGGGAGTTCACCCATCACTAACTGAAATAGCGCTAAACGTGCAACCTGCCGATAGCAGAGTCAGCTCCGGCTCTGGAGGTGGGGTGATTATAACAATATTTGACTTGCTGTGATATGAGACACTGTACTTAGAAAAGAGCTTGAGGGAGGCTGGATGGAAGAAACAATAAGGCAGAAGCTGTTAATCCCTTTAACACGTGCACGATAATTGGTACAAAAGCTTATGCACCTGAATGTACTTGAGATAGAGGATACATGTAAAAACAGCGCTGTTTTTATTTTTCTTTTTTTTTTTTGCAAGACCACTGTCAGTATTTCAAAAGGTGCCAGTAAAAGCAAGATCCTGAAAATGTCATGTGAAGTTCAAATCTCAAAAGCCTGCATCTTTTCTGGGTTTTCCCATTTCTGACAACAGCAAAAAATTTGCAGTTTAGGAAAACTCCCAGGAGAGGAAATATTATTTATAGCTCAGTCTTTTTTTTTTTTTTTTTTTCTTCCCAATACCATGTTGCTGGTAAGCACATACTTAGAAATTAATTGAAAAATAATACTAACAAAAAATTAGGAGAACTTTTCACCTCTGCGAGTACCTTTTTCTTTTCCCTTACCAGTGCTGGATATGGAGCAGGAAAGCAGGTGTCATAAATCCACAAAATAATTATTCCCCATTTGCTACATTACATTTTATTTATATTCCCTGGCTGTTATTTTATGTTAAACCTGCAAGTCTTCTTGTTAGATTTTAGCTTCCACCCCAGCGAATGAGCACATAACCACTGTTGCCACAGAGATTTCTTTTCCAAAGCTTAATTACTCTCTGGTTATGTTCACGAGAGTTTTAAATATTTCTGAGGGGCCTTGGTAACTGTAAATTTTTGTCACAAAGTTGCTTTTTGATTGGAAATAACTGGTCTGTCAGGCACAAAATCATCAGACGTTTTGCCATTAAAGGTTAAATTGACTTTCGTATAAAACCTAATAAGGTTTTGACTTTTTAGGTCCAGGTAATCTGTCCTTCTCTGTCGTGTCCCTGGGGAAAAAGGAACTTCAGATTTTCATGATGTTCATCTCAGATTGGAGAGCCTGAAAGAAGAGAAATTTTGATTTATGATAGAAGCTGTTGCTTTCAGTAGTGAGGACCTGTTCTCAGCGGCGTCCTGGGTACCTACCAGACATAAGGAGGGAGATGTTAACTGCTGTAAGGAGCATGTAGTCAAGGGGTGATGGAAGAGATCAGAGGGAATAAAAGCAACTAGCAGGATTTTCTACACAAATCTATAGGCAGCTTCATAAAATGTGTCTGACTAGACAGTTCAGCAGAATATAGCAGGGCCTTGCAGACAAGTTCAGAGAAACCCAAACATGGACTTCTCTTTTCTCTCCTATATTTTAGATAGCAGTGCGGCATCCCCATGGTTTTGTTTTTACACCATCAGAGCTGGTGTTGCTGGCTTCAGACAAGCTCCCTCAGCCAGGGTGAGAGGCTGCAGAACGTAACGGCACACAGGCTGCCCGGCCATGCCGAGCACAGGAGAGCAGAGCCGGGGCACCCGAGTCAGCGCCCATCAGAACTGATACGTCCAGTCGTCTTAAGTGTGGGGCTGAAAATAATACTGCTGCGTTAGCCTGCCTCCACACCACTGCTAAAGGGGATTACCTTTGGTTGTGCTATGCTGCTTCCACCTCTGGACTAACATTTCTCCCATTCGCTTGGGAGTCTCTGAGCCGTGCTCCACTGAGCGGAGCAGTCGGAATGAAATTTCCCTCTGTTCAAAGAGCACCACTTTGCAAAACCAGCAGTGAAGTGGGACACGAGTGTGTGTGGCCTCCAGGACAGTTGGCTGTGGAGAATAAATAATCCGAGCTGGCGTCGGGAGGAACTGCTGGTTCTTTGTCCCGCCATGAGCACAATCAACGTCTGCAAGACATTTTCTCCAGTAGACCTTGGGTTTCAGTCTCAGGCTTCTTTCTTCAGCATTGAAATCGCTTCATTTCTAGTTCTTTGCAATTACTTTCATATAAGGATTGAAACAGATGGGTAAAATTCATCCTCTTTGTTGATTCCAAAGCCTTCAGTTGAGCAGAAATATGAGACTGGCCTGTAGGTAGAAAGTTGATACGGTTAAAGTTTGAGGAGCTAAATGATGGCTCAAGATAGGCACCATGTAACAGGAGAGGTGGAGGGAGAGCACAAGTTACACTCCCAGCGGAAGCAGGGCGTTTTGCACGGCATGGAGGCATATTCCATCAGGTGATTCAAAGGCATCTACCCCGCCTTGGACTCCTGCCCCAGCTCTTGTTACGTCCGAGTGGGGAGCAGGCCAGGCTGTTTCTCCACCAGAGATGACCGAGACCTGCCCAGTACAGTCACAGGGGCGACCAGGTTAATGAGAGGGAGAGCAGCACCGTGCCGGGTTGGAGACGCACTGATTCACTGTTTCCAGCAGGTGCTTTTTGCCAGTGCAGCTCCTCAGGCCCTTGTTAGAAGTGAAAACAGCTTTGCCCACGGGCACATTCTCTAAGGAGAGCAGCTGTTTTCATAAAAACGATTAAAATCTGTACCAACGAGACATTTTATCAGAGTCCTGGCCAGAAACCCCCCTGCTTAGCTCCCCCTGCAAATCTCCTTGCAGGTGTTTCAAGAGGCAAAGCTGAAGAGAAGGAAAAAAGCGAGTCTTTGCCAAAAGTAAGCATGACTAACAAATTACTCATAATTAAGGTTTGTTAATTGCATAGAACCCAATTAAACCTTTCCACGTCTAGAATGGAATAACTTATGCTCACTCACAGCAGAGCTGTTTAGCTGTTAGACATTTTTGGTGACACTTGTCTGTTGATTTGCCGTTAGATAACTTCTTGGCTTGACGCCAGCCGGGACTGAGCTAAGAGACTTTCTGTACATGTGTTTGCAGCACATTTTCACAAAGGGTTGCCAGGGTTTGGCCCATGATGACTAGTGAGTGGATTTATTACATTATTATTTTAGATTGTTATATTATTATTATGCATGACTGACATCGTGAAATTCTTATGTTACAGAACTATGTAGAGCTAATATAAAACAGTAAGCCAGAGAGGCATTTTTCATAAAATTCCAACCTAAAGTGCAAATTTTATGTAACTGAAAAGTCATGACTTTATGTAGCATTTAGAACTCTGCTAGAACGAGAGTACCTCTCCAAAACGTATTGCCACAAAGTGGACCTAGAAGAAGACTTTCCCATGATTCCAAAAAAATGCGGAGGACCAAAAAAATATCATTTCCAAGTGTGTGTGCCTCTTCCCTTCTCAGTTCCAGCTGGGACCGCAACTGGAAATACCAAAATACCACAGAAATGTAGTTCTTGTGGTACTTCCAGCCCCGGCAGAAGCAGGAAGTATTAGAAATCTTCCAATAAATCATGTTTTCATGAGATTTCCAGCCCAGTGTTGCAAGTTCAAGAAGTTTGGATAATATACCCAGCTCTGCTTGTCCATCTGAATCAAACACCTCACCCTCAGGAGACTATCTTTATACTCAAGGACTGGTCTGTCTGAGATGCTGCCGATATTCCTTCTAAGCCGTAACACTTCTTCAGTTTCACGTTAAGTCCAGCTATAAATTGGATTAAATCTTGTTTTGAAAGACAGATTTAACTTCGGTCTTCCATTTCTGTTAGCTGCATCACAGGTTTTTTACCCCAGGACAAAGGCAACTGCAAGACTCAGCAGTTTGAATGCCTGTGGCAGAAGAGCTGCAGAAGTCTGCTCTTTGGGTGGATGGATACCTGTGCGGGGAAAGGTAAGAAACAGTATCATACTGTATCGTGGAGAAGAAAAAATGAACACAGCCTGAACTGCACCTGAACTGGCCACGGCAGAAGAGAGAGGACTTCCAGGATGAGCTGTTGAGTCAAAGAACTTCAAAACCCCTAAGAAGAGTGGTGTCTCTGATGCGCCCTGACCTGCCCTTGGCAATCAGCTTTGTTGTGCAGAAATGCATCAAAGCCACTGAGCCCACCACCAGCTTCTCCTCCTATGTGGTACAACCTGTAAGACACTGGGTTGTGTGGCTGGCTGATCAGATCAGGTCAGCAGATCAACCTCAGTAGGTCTATATGATGGTGGCAGTATCAGGCATGCTTTTTTGTCCTTTCAGAACAGAGCTTTGCTGAAGCCTCTGTAAGAAATCAGGTCAGTGTGATCACACCAAAGAGACTTTCATTGTGTGCTGGTTGAAATTTCACCACAGACAGATCACAAGATTTGCATGACCTTGTGATCTCTTTTGTGAGTGGTGGTTGTGCAACAGATCCCCTGGTAAGATAAGACAACATGAGGGTTTACACAAAGTAGGAAAGTTTACTAGAGATACGGCTTGCCACTCTCCTCTTTTTAAAGAAGTAAAACCTACATTTCAGCCTTAGAAAAAAAAACAAAACAAAACAAAACAAAAAAGGCTCAATATTTGTATTCTCTTTTGAGGTTTAGTGTGATGCCACCTCTGCAGTCCCTAACTCCTAAGACCTCTCTCAGTAGTAGGAAGACTACTGGTTGAAAGCAATAATTATTGGCAAACATTTCTTTGCTCCCCAGCAGCTGATGCTGAGTGCAGCATGAATGGGATAAATCCACGTTGACCACTTTTGTAGCAAGGGCTGTTGAAAGGGTTGTAGCCTAAGGATAAGGTTTGTTCCTTCCACATTCCCTTCACGCTGCGTGAGATGGCTGCCAGCGAGCCACACTTGTGCAGCCAACCTCCCAGGTTACTGGTAAGAGAGAAGAAAAGGAAAGCACAGCTCACCTCCTCGTATTTTGACGAGGCATTTCCACTAGACATTTCAGTGTCTGTGTTGGCAGAGGTGGCTGGAGATACCCCCTTCACCTCCTCGTGTGTGGTTTGTCTGGTCAGCTGTCACCTCCGCTTTCTGCAGGCTGCACTTTCACAGTTCCCGACCCTCTGGTGCCTGCTGACCCTGCCTGCTATTTTGTTCGGCGCAGACTGTCACAGAGGGAAACACGTGCTCACACAGAAACGTTGCTTTTGTTCTTGTGCTTTTGTTCCCCTCATTTAAAATGTGAACATATCTGCTTGCTCTTTTGCGTGGAAAAAAAAAACCCACCCTAAAAGTCTGAAGAGACACAGGCCTTTGAAACATTTTCTTGGTGTGTAGGCAAAAACTAATAATAACTTTGTTATAACATATATGACCGATTCTGCTGATACTCGGATTGCAAACTGTTTTGGCTGCTTGCACTTGCAAATGCTTTGTCCATTTCTGGTTTCCTTTGCATTTAGTATAGATCTTGTGAGCATTTCTGTTCATTTAAAAATAAAATCCAAAGCCTTTTTGCTGACCTTACGAGTTTCTTCAGGAGCACACACACATATACACACACATACATCTATAGCTTAGGAAAGAAATATTGTTTTTAGTAGCATTACCTGCAAGGACAATAAAATGACCACTAAATATAGTTAATATTATTAAGTTCCCATAATACATTTTCGGTTTCAGGAATTTAGAACCTGTCTATAAACAGTGCCTTTCAATACCCAGGAGAATATAATTTTTCCTTAAAAAAAGAAAAGAAGAGCATGTGTTGAACTGGCCATTGATTTTCCCTCCAACAGGAAGCCTTTCCGTAAACGTTGGTTGCAATGATGTGTTTATTAGTTTTGAATCACTGCTGTGGTTAGTAACTCCCTCTATTTCTTTTGAACACAGTGATGTGTTCTGGGATGTGTTGCATGCTCTTCCTCTCAAAAATAACATCAGGAAACAACAGACTTCACCATAAACCAGGGGAGAGGTGATGTTTGTTTGGAAATAATGATTTGGGGTTAGCCTCCTGTTCCTGTTATAAAGTCTTGTGATGGGAACAACATTGAGTGGTGTTACCAGTATGTGCTTTATAAATAGAGTGAAGGGACATTTATGTGTCTATCTAAATCATCTAGGTGTCTTTCTAAATCATCTAAGGACAAAGAGATGAGCCGGCAGTGACAGAAAATGGTTACCATACAGCAAGGCCTGGGTGGCCTGTGGCAGAACAGTGTAACAGCTGACAGTCGCTCCCCAGCAAGCAGAGTGTCGGGAAAAACATCTGTAGCTCAGGAGCTGCTTGTCATCGCTGGAATTACTTAATAGCCACCGCGGAGCAGCCGTCGGTGGGGCAAGGCAGTGACCTGCCCTGTTAACTGCGCATGGGATCTTTTCCCCAGGTCTGGTCACAGGCAGGGGAAGGTTGTGCTGCTCTCCCGACTTTGTACCTCTTTTTTCAGTAGGTAGGAGAAGGCTGACTGGAAATTTGGCTTCTTTCATTCTTAATAAAGTGACTGATTAGGTCTGAGATTTCTGGGGAACCAAAGGACAATTGCAAAACAAAACAAGGGAGTTCCTGTCCTCTGTACGCTTCTGGGCTTTTTCAGGGTATTTTGCAGAATAAGCTGATCTAGACCTATCTTGCAGTCTTTTCCTCTTACTTGTACAGGCAGTCATCAAAGTTTTTACTCATCTGCTTTCCAGAAGGTTACTGTAGGATAAGGGGGATGCTCTTCCCAGGTTGGCAAGCTACTCTTTTGCAAAATCTGAGCTTAAGGTTCATCTTGGGATGTCTGCCTGTTCCTCTTTAGAGACACTTGGGGAAATTGTCTAAGAGATGTGTGAGAAATTTATGTTGTGCTGGTTTATGGATTCTTATGGCAGTTTATGCTCTTGGATCTTGAACTCTCATCTGATGTTATATTACTCAGCGTGGAGGAATATGATCACAAAACCGTGGAGAAAATTTTCAGATCTGTCCAAGTTACCATGATAAATATGGGAGGTCAGTTTATAAAGAAGCTCAATATTTAATTGTAAGAGGTGAAAGACAGCTTTATCATCCATTTCTTAAGAGTTGGTGACCCTAAAGGTGTGGAGTATGTTGTGAAAAACGTCTTGGTGATGCCAGTGATTGTGGCAGAACAGGAAAACTTCAGAAGGAAAGTTTAGGAAATTAGTTCTGGTCACACGGATCTCAGCAGAAGGCCAAGCAGACTGAAATGTCTGAGCCAGAGGGATTCGGGGAATTATACAGGGGAAGACAGAAAGTCTGGAGAGAGAGAGTTCTCAGGAAAAAGGCACATGTCTACAAGTGGATGAGGTTACTCAAGAGAAGACATAGGAGAGGACCTTTGTTAGCACTCATGGGTGAGTGGTGAGGAGCCTGGTTTACCAAGAAAGACATGGATGGATTGGCTAGTTGGATAGGAGGAGATCCAGAAGAATGCATGAAACCTGCAGGAGAAGGGCAATGTATGGTGGACTGTGTCAAGGAGAATGAGAGCAGAACAGTCCTGGGAACAGGAAATAAAAAACAATTACTGACTCCACAGGTAAAGCCAGGTGAAACAGGTCTGTTTGAACACCCACCAGCAGCGGTGACAAACAGCTCCTGCTGCTGTGAGCAACATGTCTTCTCTCAAAAGAAAGCTGAAGTACACAAACATGTTTTTACACTCTCTCAACAACAGCGACACATAGAGCAGAGAATTCAGTCCATGTCTTCAGTGACCCCTCTAGAAATTGTCTTCTGCCAATTAAGTCCATTCATAATTCCACCTAAACACTGCTGTAATTGGCACTGTAAAAGTGCTGAGACAGGTGGGGATGGGCTCTGTGCAAGGAGATGTAAGATTTGCTGTTACCCTTACCACAAATAAATGTCTTAATTGCACGCTGTAGTTCCTGTGATCTGCCTGTTGTGCTCATCAGTGTACAACGGTCTTTAATGCGAGGAGGAACATACATACCCAGACTTGTAGCTACATAATAAAACCTCACAGAGTCTTCCTTCCAGTCAGTATTTTGATGGTATAATTAGAAAGTCCTTTCAAATATGACCTTTTAACTGCTGATGCCATCCTGTAACTTTCACAAAAGTGGCTGTGTCAACTGCATCACATGGCTGAAGTTAGACTGATTTTCAGCCATGTGATGCTATTTTATCACCCTCAGGACAAAGGTTAAGCCCTCCCTTTCTTTTCTCTGTTAGGCACCACTTTCTTTGGTCCCCTTACTTTGATACTGCTAAAATTCCTGATGACCACAGAGTTAAGAGTTTTTATAATCCACCGTGCGCTTCTCTGATGAAGAACTCTGCTATTGTGCTGCCTGTAACAGAAATACCTTCACACAATGAAGCAATCATTCTTCCCCGGCAGGGTCTGAATGTCTTGATTCTCATCCCGCAGCAGGTTTGGCAGGGAACAAATTCCCCAGCTTGCAGAGGGCAGTGGCCAGCATAATCTTTCTGCATTTTAAAACATTCTTTAATGTTAGGCTCTCTGCATTCAAATGGTAACTTTAGCTGACATAGAGTTTTGTAGAATATTTGAACTGCAGCCTATTGAAACTCTGCTCCATTGCATTTGTGAATATTTTTATTACAGTATAAATGTGTTATTTTTCCTTTTATTTATTATGGTACAAGCATATTTTTAATGCTTGTTCTGTGCCTTATTTGGAGGCTGTAGCTTCATTTTTCCCTAGATGGGATACATGCATTATTGGAAGCTTGATACAAAATGGGCAGCATTGAGGTAAAGGTTTATAGTTTTTAAATCAACCTAGTCCGGCTTGTGGATTGAATGGTCAGAAGAAAAAAAGTGTAGTTCTATTTGGGGTATTATTCCATGGTACAGCTAAGTAAATGGACAAGTGTCGGATGCACAGTTGGAGCAAAGTGAATTTACTGAAGTTGAGGATTCTTCCTGTGTGATTTTCACTGTAGACTTCAAGAGTACGCATGCATAAATTCAGTGTCTTCCTAAGTGAAATCCAATATAAAATCAATTACACTTTGTAGTAGAAAAGATATAAAAGAAGTCAGGTTTAAAATCTGAGTTTTAAATAATCCCTTTCCTCCCAATTCTGGAGACTGAACAAGAAAAACCAGGAGCAAAACCCAATGCTAACAGCAACTATCCAAAACCCAGACAGATGTTATGTATTTAATAATAAAAAAGAGGTTGTGATGGCCCTGGTTATTATTTGCAGCACTCGTTAGCCATGCTGGATGCCCACCTGGGCAGGAGGGGCATGATGCCCAGCTGAGTGGCAGCGCCTCCCCACTGCTGGTGCGCTGGCGACGCTGCACACCGCTGCTGATGCTGATGAAGACCGACTTGTGGGGACCCATTGGGGCTCCAGGGCACGGGAGGGGACACTAGCGCTGGGCTGGGCCTTGCCAAGGGGGCAGGCAGCTGGTCCCCTGTTCCCCCATCACCTCAGACCCCCAGTGCTGCCCAGCTGCACCCATTTGCAATGGGGATGCTCCTTCCTGGCCTTATGCTGTGGTGCTGGATAATCACATTTCATTCATAGTGGGGCAGGGGCTGGGGCAAGGGAGGGTGACGTGGGCGAGGAGATCTCCTCGGTGGCCTGTGAGAATTGGCATCACAGGAGAGCTGGGGGGCCAGATCCGGCTGGGGACCTGGCGTGATGGCTTCTCCTAAGTCACAGCTGCGTAACTGGCGGTGGAGTCAGGTTCATAATATCTCAGGCATGTGATTCACACAAGTGTAAAGGCCGCTGGATACAATTACACATTTATTTTTACCTACCACTAAGGGAATTTCCATTCAGTACTATATGAGCTGGTTGCCCTTGCTCTGTACTGTTTCACTGGTATTTTTCCTGACAATTCACGTCTAAGAAACACAAGACAGAGAGAGACTTAATGTTATGTGAAAGGATTTTCCTAGGGTAACTGTATTCAGTCTTTGCTCAAACTGAACGAATAACTTTGATCTGTCAACTGTGAAAAGTAAACTGGGTGCGACCTTCCGTCATCGGCTAATCGTCTCACTTAATGACATCTGTTAACTTTGTTCTGATATTAGATCATGGTCTTTCTTTGTACTGTCAAGATTTTTCATCCAAGGTCTAATTATTTCACTTTATGTGTATACAGATATCTTGGGAGTCAGTTGCACCTAGTACGAAGATCATTTTTTCTATTTTGAATTTCCAAAACTGATCACAGCGGTCAGATTGACGTGGCCTTTTAATGGATAAAACACGTCAGCTTAAAGCCCAGCACTGTACTGCAGTCTCTCTCTCCCCCTCATTTTCTTTTAGGCACTGTATTTATTTTTATTCTTAATTGAGAGGGAAGGAGGAAAAGTGAGAACTGTTTCTGTCCCAGTAAAGTTTAATATCTGAAAACAGTTGATTGATGTGACTTTTTATAGTGATCTGAACTGTGCCACAGGAAGGAAGAAGAAAACATTGATTTTCAGGCAGTCCTTCCTCTTCTGTCCCTTTCCCTTTCAAAGTTTTTTTATCTTTTAATGGTGGTAGACGGCATTTTGGGGGATTAATGGCCATTTGGGGTTAATGCCCTAAGGCCCTCTGTCCCTCAGCTCTTTCCAAACAGTGATTAATCTCCAGGGGAATGTATGTGCCCTGATCGCTACTGCTGATAATGCTCATCCTTATAGTATAGATCAAAACGCGTAGACTTATTGTAGTAATGGCCATGTCCTCACCTCCCAGGCTTTGTTCAGTTCAGTCAGCCACAGCTTAAGCCCCTGGCATCATCTGGTCACATTCAGTTCAACGCGTTTTCTATAAGGTTTGTCTCTCTTGGGACCCAATCCTGCAGGGTGCCCAGTGCCGCTCACCAGTGTTTTGACACCACTGTCTTCTCCTCTAGCAACTTGAGGGAAATCTCCTCTTAGAAGGTTGTGGGTCTCAGCTCCCTCTCCCCATCCTGTGCAACAGTAGTGGAGGTTGTGGGACCATGGAGGGGGAGCTGGCTTTTGGGGTGAGGGGGAGAGTCGTCAGGAGGCTGGATCAATGGCAGGAGAAGCATCGCACCACTGCGAGCTCTTGCGCTATTTTTCTTTCTCCGCAATGTTGGCTTTCACCAACTCACACTTCATTTGTTACTGTGGAGTACACACTGTTCTCTGCCAGGTTCGGGTGAAAGAAAAATGGTCAATTAAGTGAATTGCATCATCTGTAGAACACCATCACCTGACAGTAGGTCAGCCCATACCGTGTGTTTGACCAAGTGAGTAGGTCTAATATTTTCAGGTGCTTTTCAGATGGCCAAGGATCGCAAGTTGCAGAATACCACATCAGCTATTACAGGTTGGCCAGATGCTGTCTCTGTGGTAGGGGGTTATTTTCTTGGTTATGTTTTCTTGTGTCTTGTGTGGTCTAGTTTCCAGTTTCTGAAGCAATTTACCCTTCATCACCTCCTTTGGGAGATTAGTCCTTAGTCTAGTAGTCCTCACTGGAATTCAGCCTCATTTCGATTAGCATTTCATGCATTTGGAGTAGGAGGATCTAGTTCAATATCTGGTTGTAAGAAGTAATACATACAAGTATGTACTGTTCAACATTTTTATCAACGATATAGACAGAAGGATGGAGGCCACCATCAGCAAGTTTGTGGACAACACCAAGCTGTGTGGTCTTGTCGATACACCAGAGGGACGGGATGTCATCCAGAGGGACCTGGACAGGCTGGAGAGGTGGGCTCAAGTAAACCTCATGAGGTTCAACAAGAGCAAGTGCAGAGTTATGCACCTGGGCTGGAACAATCCTCGTTATCAATCCAGACTGGGGGGTGAGGTATTAGAAAGCAGCCCTGAGGAAAGGGATTGGGGGTGCTGATGGATGAGAAGCTGGACATGAGCAGCAATGTGCACTTGCAGCCCAGAAGGCCAATCACATCCTGGGCTGCATCAAGAGATGTGTTGCCAGCAGATCCAGAGAAGTGATTCTGCCACTTTACTCTGCTCTGGTGAGACCTCACCTGGAGTACTGTGTGCAGGTCTGGAGCCCTCAATATAGAAAGGACATGGACCTGATGGAGCGGGTCCAGAGGAGGGCCACGAAAATGATCAGGGGGTTGGAGCACCTCTGCTATGAGGACAGGCTGAGGGAGCTGGGGTTGTTCAGCCTGGAGAAGAGGAGGCTCCGGGGAGACCTCACAGCAACCTTCCAGTACCTGAGGGGTCCTACAGGAAGGCTGGAGACAGTCTGTTTACAAAGGCTGGCAATGACAGAACAAGGGGTAGTGGCTTTAAACTGGAAAAAAGCAGATTTAGATTAGACATTAGGAATAAGTTCTTTACCATGAGGGTGGTGGAGCACTGGAATAGGTTGCCAAGGGAGGTGGTTGAGGCCCCTTCCCTGGAGACATTCAAAGTAAGGCTCGACGAGGCCCTGGGCAACCTGGTCCAGTTGGGGGTGTCCCCGCTGACTGCGGGGGGGGTCAGACTAGATGGCCTTTGAAGGTCCCTTCCGGCCCAGATGATTCTATGATTCTATGATTCTAAGTAAGGAAAAATGCATGGAAGGTATCAAGACTGCTGCCATGTGAAGACTTCAAATTCTATGAGAGTCTGAGATAAATGTTTCAGTACATTCCTGTCTCTTTAAAAACGTGTTACATGCTGAGAAGTAATAGAAGAAAAAATAAAACTTAAATGGCCACATTTTCTACTTCTGTCCCCATGTGTGAGTCAGTGTAATGTGTTTGGTATCTAATCTCTCTGCGAGCAGCCCCCTGAGCTGTCCTCTGGGTTTTCAGCGTGCATTCTTTCCACCTCAGAAAAAGGATTGGGTCTGGTGGTTCTCTTATTCCTCTAGAAACTCTTATAAATGAATGTTGCCACTGTTCGACCTTTATGGTCAGTTAAAAGTATGTGAATGGGTGCAAGTATTTGATCTTAATTTCAGGGAGCAGGGTTTGTTTAGTTTATAGCTATTGCAAATGTTATCTTTATACTTTATTTTTGATAGAACTTTCAAATGCAACGGTTACAAAATACCAACTCTTATAACTGATATTCTCTGTTACATTTACATGGCACTTTATTACACGTACATACAGCTTTTCACAACTTACCAAGTGTTTTTTATTTATTCAATCCTTCAATAATTATGATGGGCTACCACAGAATTAACAGAAGTCTAAAATCCCTGATCACTTCTGAGTATATTCCCAAATCTAGTTTGAAGGCATGAAGGCTATTCATATAATTCTTAATGAATTCCAGCCAGTCTTGCTGACAATAAGGGAAAATGCAAAGCCATTAGCGACTTGCCAGAACAGTGGAGTAATAGCCAGTGAGGGCTATGGAGAGCTATGGGGCTATTTGGAAACAAATGGTTATTTCACCAGGGATGTAAAACAAGCTGTACAGACTTGCTCGAACTTTTTTTTTCCCCTTAAGCTCTTTCTCCTCTTTCCCCTTCCCCCCTCTTTCCTGCTGCCCATATTTGTCAAAGAAGGCCTAGAAATCAAGCATGTGGAGGTTTCATCCACATACATCAGAGTGGGAGACTTTCATCATGGCATTAGTAGGTAGGTAAGCTGCTTTCTCTCTTAGCCTGTTTCCAAGAGCACCTTTGCTTGCTCAGTTAATAAAAACATTCACTATTGGAGAAAAAAAAATCCAATATTAAACAAGCATTCTAAATGACCATGAATACTGACTTTCCTAGGGGAATACATTTAAAAAGGAGATGTAGCTTGCAGCCTTATTTTGCTTTTTGCCTGTTTTTTACATGTTTGTTTCTTACCAAGCCATGTATTGTGTGAGAATCTATGAATTGGTTCATTATTCTGTATTTGCCAACCTGCATACTGTCTGACAGTTCAGGTTCTGTTTTGGTTTGCTCTATTCCTTGTTTAAAAACAAACCAAACCTGATCTTGCCTGATGTGAGATGCCTAGAAGATGCTCAAGCAGTGACATTTAAGGGTCTGCTAAGAACCCCACCCCAACAGCTCCAGTCTAAGTGAGCTGGGGAGACTGTGCCTTGTTGCAAACCACAGGAGTTAATAAAGGGGATAAACTCAATTGCAGAGTTTGACTCTGTTTGATGGGATCCATCTGAGTGATGGAAAACCACTTCAGGGCTGTCCTTTTTCTTCAAATGTCCTGTGGAAAATTACGGGAACATCACTGAGAGGCATGTTGATGGGAACTGCCTGGTGAAAACAGGACTGTTGCCATCACTATATCAGACACAGCATTGTCTTGATGAATTTTAAAACCCTCCAATTCCAGCACATTGCTGGGTACCTGTTACGGTGCAGCGTCTCCCTCTTGCAGTGAATAAAATGTGCTGCAATTTTTAAGGTCTTATTCTAGCCAATCCTGTTGGCTTGTACATATCCAGGCCAGTGAGAGTCAAGCTGACCCTTTCTAACAGGCAGAAAGAGCACACACACACAGGCACAGGCTGGGAACATTTGGAAAGCTGCTGCGTCCACTCCCAGAAGAACGTTTGGTTGAGGCTGCAGGAATACAAGAACAGTCACACTGGGCCGGTATCCAGTGATGGCTGCATTGGATGCTTTTGGGAGAGTATAAAAAGAGAGTTTACATATAGTGGCCAGGGTTAGAAAAGGAATTCAGATATTTCCCTTTCTACATTATAGGAAAAAAAATCATCACTCATATCACAAACAGAAATACTTAAGACTGCCCTCAAGACAAATGAGTTGAATGCACGTGTGTGGCCTGCAAATGAAATCCCATGAAGAAAAGGTTTGGAAAAGAAGAAAAAAGGAGAGGAAAAATATCATAGCTACCAATATTATTATCTGACATCCCGCTCCCCCAGCCCTCCAGAGCTCTCGCTTATCTTTGCAGAGTCTATTCAGTGAGTTATCTGGTGAGGGCTCCTCTGAGTGAGGTGACTCATCCTGGACCTTTCAGCTGTGGACACGGACCAGGTGTGTGATGAGGTTCCATAGGATAACTTGCAAGCTGCCAGGCAGCTTCCCTGATGTGTCCTGAGGAGTTAGCTGGTAGGCAAAAACAATTTTTGCTACCCAGGAACAGAGGTCCTGCTTTGGACATCTGCAATTTAAGGGGAAAAAATTATGTAAAGCTCTATTTTACATAGCTCCCTGATACCGCAGTGGGTAAAACTTGACAGGGGGCAGGTGGGGGTGGGTCTATGCACAGCCTTATTGTAGAAGAGGGGACAGCCATGAGCATCCAAAACTGCTTGGATGTCCTGGGAGAGGTGATGACCACGTGGAACTCAAATATGGAGGTTAGGACCTTCACGGGGGAGAGGGAGGAACCAGACCCTTGAAGAAGCTCTCTTCAAGTTGAGTGTGGTGATATGAACAAACCTTCTACTTGAAGACACTATGCAGGAAGAGCAATCACACGCACCTTACTGAAACTGAGATTCTTGATCTATTTTTGCTTGAGAATGGAAGGAAAGGTGGGCATGAGAGTCACAACATCAGTCCTGTGCCAAAAGGCACACCTGGTCTCCTAGGTGAGACAGGTGTGATGAGCAGAATTCCTGCTGCTAAACAGTATGCTCATGACCAGGGGAAGTAAAGGTTAGCTTCAATTCCAGGAGGTATCAATCATGCAAATCATGAGATTCAGGAAGATGAGGCTCACTTGAAGTAATTCACTTAAAACTGAGTGAGTCTTCTCTTCCAAATTCCCGGTGAATATGGGATGTTCTCTAACACTATCCTTCCTATATAATTTTTACAGACCTCTGCTTTTCTGTTGTGGCTTTTGCTTCTTTTTACGTTTTCCTCCCATGCTGCTGTCTTTACTTTCTTTAATTTCTTTTTCTTTGTTGTTGCATTTGTCTACAGACACCTTGGAAATTTTCTCCGAGCTCTCTTATTAATTTCTGGGGAGTTTGTCTGGTTTCCTGAGTTTGTTTGTGACGACTTGTTCTTCTCCCCTATGTCACCCCCTCTCCTTTGGTGCAATATTGTCTTTAGTTGCTGTTTAGTGTTATTAATTCCTGGTGTAACCTGTGTGGCTTGTTTTTGGCCAGGTCTTCTTTTCTGTCTTCTGGCTTTTGTCTGTTCTTTGTGTTGAATTCAGTGGAATCATGTGCTCCAAGTAAACAGAACAGGCCAAGTTCTGCCTATATTTGCTTCTTCTACTGCCCAGTCTCAAGACTCTCGGGCCACCGTGAATACTTTCATGCTTGTAACTGAACAGGTGCCTGTATCTGCCTCATTTGCAAAATGAATGGTAAGGACATTTTAAATTATTCTCTAGTGTTAAGCAATATTAGAGCTGAATAACCTCAGTCTACAAACCCATTTTTTTTTCTGTTAGTGAGTTCACTTCATCCAAATACAACTCATAAAATGTCATCATTGCAAAAAGTCTGTTTTTCAAACTTTGGTTTTATGGCATTAAATGTGACATTGCTTTGAAAAGTGTTTAAGATGGGCTGGAATTATTTTAAGTCCTCAACCACCCTTCACACTGCTGGATTTCAGAAGAGTGGAGTGTTTTTAACTTTTTGGCTCCCTTAAGTGTAGAGTCTTTATAGACATAAAAAGTACAGGTATGAGCTCAGATGAGAGACTCATTTGGCATTCATATTTCCCTTTGATTTCAAAGTAAGTTGAAGCTGCTCAGAGCCTTAGAGGAGTGAGTTCTTATGCTCTATTTCTGATACATTCTGGCTGATAGTTAATTGCTCTCACAGGGATAGGTGGGGATGTGTCCCTCTCACTTGGGTGTAACTGCCCTCACCCCCCAAGGCTGTCTAGGTGTGAGTCAGTAGTTCCAGCTTGCTTGCTCTCTCTGGCTTTTCCTGTAAGGGATGATGGGTGCCATTTAGCAATCAGCAATAAAATAATAATAAAAAAACCGATCATGCTGAAATAATATCATGAAGCAGAAGAGAGGGTTTCTAGAGAGTCAGTTCTGCTGCGCCATCAGGTTGCTTTTCTCTCCCAAACGCAAGTTTGAATGGGGTAAAGGACAAATAGGTAAATAGTGGACGTGGTCTGAGGTAGATTTGGCTGAAGGCATTGATTTCTATCTCAGTAGCACAACGGTAACCTTGGCCTAATGCCACAAACTTGAAAGAAGTGCCCCCATGTAATGTGGCAGAATATGGCCAAGTACTTCATGACCGGTCTCATGTGAGTTGCAAGGGGACTGGTCTCCCAGTGCTGTGGTTTCTTTTATGCTAAGCCAGTGTCTAAAAGGATCCATTATCTCTCCTGAAAAAAATCTGGGGAGTTTTTCAGTGCTCTGAGAAGGTGCTTCAACCCTTGAGCAGCTGATCCTGACCTTTTCTGCCACCTGAATGCTTCAGAAACTAGTTACTTTGGCTGCAGATGTCTGGCAGGCAGAGCTTTCCCCAGTGAGGGGAAAATATCTATCAGCAAAGAAGTAGTGGAGCCACCTCCAGCCTCATACAGGCAGGGCACATGGTGGAGCCTGCCTGGCCATCTGGGCCCTCCTGGGCTACCAGAGCTGCTGCTCTGCAGGGTTGGTAACACAGTTCATGCACAGTTGGCTTCACCATCACAGAATGCCTCCCATGGGCTTTTCCATACTGAGAGCATCCCCAGTCAGGAGCAAGGGAAAGTCAGAGAGGTTTTACTCCTCTGGTCACACTGTCACACTTCTCACTGCTAGAGAGGAAGCAAGCCAGGGGCAAGAACTCCTGTTTTCTGAATCATACAGCCCTAAGGACTGCTGTTACTTCTGAAAAATGAACTTTCCCCCCTCCCCCCTTCACTGTATTTTCTATGTATTGTTTCTGTAGGCTATATTTCTGTGTTCCCAAATGGTTTCAGTAAGATCCGTTCTTCCATGAGTAGTTTAAAACACATGGTGTCTAGGTGTAAACCCAAAAGTTGGGCTCCAGCTTCCCTGTTTGCAAATAATCTAGAAGACCTGTACAGGTGATCAGTTGGAGAGGAGTTTCCATCATAATAGTGGTTATGGTTAGAAGGTAACGTGCTGCTGCTTACCTGGACATTTCACTAAATCCTTTGGCTTCCCAGTGTATTGGAGAGAGTTCTCCATCATGGAAGAAAACTTAAGGGGCTGAAGTCCTGTGGTCAGGTGTGTGCCAAGGGGCTGCCACATTAGCTGGATCTTGTGCTACCAGCTCTGCTTCTCTTGTCTGTCTTGTCCAGTGTTGGTGAGGATCAGGGGATGGCAGGGAGCCTTGATAGGGATGAGCTATCTGCTTCTGGGGAAGTGTCTCAGGGCTGGAGGTGGAAAAGCCCATTCTTAGGAAGATGTTCTGCAAAACGCATTCTTCCTCAGGGCCTTTACTCCCTGAGACAGGTAGGATGCTGTAAAAGATATAATGTGCAAATTATACCTATTTTAGGTGAACAATAAAAACTTATGGGTGTGAAGGCCACCCATTTCTGCTGAAGTGACCTGTTCCTCTTCCCCTCATGTAGAAGATGAAGCCAATTTCTTGTGTTTCATGCTAGAAGACTTGGTTGTTCTGCAGCTTCTCTGCCTTCTTCTCTTTCATCCACTCTTTAGAGGAGGGTGAGAAGCTGAGATAAGTTTAAACCCTCCACCTGGTACCATCCTCAAATCTTTCTGCATAACCTTTCTGTGATTCTGAATGTCAATGTTGGTTTGGCTCAGGCTGAGGTGCTGATCGCGGTATTTCTCTGGACTCTGCTGAGGGGATTCTTATGGCATGGTGCTGGTTTTCATATCTTTTCGATCTGAGTGTATAGCAAGTGAAAAGGGAGAAAGCTCTCCTTTCAGTAGTACCCCAAAGGCACCCTTGTGGTGCCACGTGTAAGCACGCTGTGTGCAGAGGGATCTCTCGTTAGCTCTCATGGTGCTGTGGGACAGGAATGGGTGGGAGTGAATTCCACCCTAGCAAATCTGGATGGGTCCTCAGAAGGGACATCTCTATGGCACCGGAAAGCTGCCATGTCTGTGAGTTCAGCTTCATGCCCAGTCCGGTGGTTCAGCCTTGAAGACAGAAAAATGAATAGAACTGGCTTTACAAAGTTCAGTGCTGTTGGTATGTAAAGTTGTTTGTGAGCTATAAGTTGATGCACTTGTGATCTGAGAGGTGTTGTAGGCAGGGTTCAGTTGAGTAAATGCAGGTACTTGCTGCTGCTTGCCATGGTGTGCAATATCCTGCTTGGCCTCTGACCATAAGTCATATCTGGCAACTCCATTTTGAGACTTTGGACACTTGAGGGCACCTCAAAGAGTGCCAGACACATATGTTCAGGTGAGACAAGGTGTGACTAACACCCTAGAACAAAAGGACACAAAGGTGAGGAGGCTCAGTGTTCCTCTGGGTACCATCACAGCCACTTGAAGTAGATGAATTGTCTTGGCATACTCTGTAGCTTCTGGAGACATCATATTGTCTGAAGCCTCATGCTGCTCCCACTAGGGGCTTGCATTCAAACAGCACATAAATGCAAAGCCTCACCCCAAGAAATGCCTCTTTCTCCTTGGGGAGAAATCCCTCCTTCTCCACCCCTGAGCCCACCCCTCTGTGCAGCACACGAAGTTCCCTGAAAGCATGGGCTGAGCACCAGCTCCAGGCAATAAGGCACTTGGTGGAGGGCACAATATTCACAGGCTCTCAGGAGGCTCATTGGAAAAATCTCTTTATTAATTAATGTGTGACAAGACAGTACAATATCTTCAAGGGTTTTTTGTAGCCTTCTCCTAGTGCTTGGGTTTAATATTCCTCCTTACAGCAGTGTCCATATATCTTCTGTAACGCAGTGGAATCAGTGCCTTGGAGATTTTTTTTTTTATTATTCTAGCTGCCAGACAGCTATAGACCAATTAATCTACAAGTATGCACATTTGGGGATGATATTCTCCAGTGACTCAGCAGTGTAACAGATGGCAAAATATTTCATATTTATTTCCATTCCATTTCTATATTGGAAATGAACCCAGACATTTTATTTTTTTGACAGTCAGACAACATCTGTTGAGAACACTGTCAGCTGAATTACAACCTCTCTGGCAGGTAGTTGGGCAGACAGCATGAATTAATTTCAGCTATTCTGTATGTGGTTAAATGTCTTTCTCTACTAGATTATTTTCATTACAAGTGCTGGATTTATGGATGCTGACTTGCTTTGCATTGTATCCCTGAGAGTTTAAGTTTAGTCATATAAAGATTTGATGCGTTAAGGAAGATGCTGTGCATTAAGTTGCGCTATCAGTGGATTTATTTGCACTCATTCCTTAGCCAAGACCAATTAAAAGAAGGGATATTTTGGAGGGGCCAGGCCAGTGGCTTGGAGGCGATGCACTCCACTGCCGTGGAAGGAACTCAAGTGTGGGAGTGACTTTGAGGTTTTAGTCCCAGGAGCTGGTGTAACCCAGACATATCACAGTCTGAGATATCTGAGCTGAGCGAGAGGCTGCCAAGTGCTCTCTCTCCTGGTGCAAGCAGCATCCTAGGCTTTTGGCAGTTCTCAAACAAAATTTTTCCTGGGGAAGCAGGTGTGGAAGCTGTGGCCTTCCATGGTGAGAGGATGAGGGGTCTGAGCGCTGGAGGAAGCCTGATCTGGGGGAAGGGATTATGTATTTTTCTGCTAAGATAGAAGCTCCCTGAGCAGCAATTTCCTCTGGGCTTGTTGTCCTGTGTCTTGTATTCCTTAGCTCAATGCAGTAACCTCCATTCCTGCCCTCCTGAGCACTATCTGCGCTGCCAGCCTCCCCTGCAACAGCACAGTCAATTATCCCTCTGGTCCTATTTCCCTTCCCCAGTACTCTAGGCTCCCTTGGGTGGTTTTTTTTTTTTTTTTTTTTTTGCTGTTGGGCAGGGCATTGTGCGTGATGATGCAGAGGCACATATATTCTCATTTTCTAGAGAACACATGTCTGTGGACTGGCCAGCTGCTGCCAAACAGATTGAACAGCTGAGTTCTCCTTGCATTTCCATCAGACATTTCTGATTTTCAGCAAATATGTGTGAATGTCCTCTAAGATGTCTACTGTCTGCCAAATGCAATTAGGGGAAACTGATGGACAGATAGGACAGACAGGGTAAGCACAGTTGTGGAAAACTAGGCTAAGAATCACAGTAAACAAGTGAGTAATGAGGCAAATATTTGCAAGACATTAGTTTAATTACTTTGGTTCTGTGCTATCTTTTAACTGACTTTATTCAACTTTGTCTATCTTTGTGACGGGAGTTAGATGTGCTTCTCTGTTTATTCAGTACTTAACATATTTTGCTCACAGCATAAGTATGAAGTCATACCAGCTACATCCACTCAACCACATGCTTATGTGTGTGTATTTATACATATGTGCACAGACAGAGAGACAAAGGTATCCAAAACCCAAGGGTGATCACTGCTGTTAGTCATTAAAAACTTGAATTTTTTTAAAAGTTTGAAGTTTTTTAAAAAGATTGCTCTGTCAAACTGGATAAAAGTTAAGTGTACATGCAGATAAAATAGAAAACACAGGCTGAAGTTATGGGTTTAAGCAGAGGTATATGCCTGTCTGTAGGTACCAGTCTGGATGCCCAGCAAGTGATGGGCTGTATGTGGCAGTGGCATGGCAAGTCACTGAGCCTCAGGTGAAGCTTGTCCCTCTATGTACCATGGGACAAGCAGTAGATAACATGGCATATTGGAGGTTTGTTTCATGGAGTGAAAGTAGGCCACTTGCATTTGCCAGGAGCTGAGCCTACTAATTGAGACGACTCGTCGGTCAGAGGCTTTGGATGTCCTGCCTTACTTGTGCTCTACCTATGAGCTCTTGCCAAAGCTTGGAGGAACTTTATGTTCTGCATTACTCACTTATGTTAAAATAAAAATCTAGACAACCCTTCTTTCTTTAAGCCTCTCAGGAGTACTGCAGTTTGCTACACAGTCATTGCATAAAGGACCAGGCAGATAGATAAAGACCTCTGTATGTATTCAAGGCCTCCATCACAAAACTATTCATCTTGTTTTTCTGTGGCTCCAGTGTTTTAAATAAGTTCCTATGCTTCGAGAGACCACAGAAGTTACCAGTTTTATTTAGAAAAAAAAGATATCTGTTTGGTTTCTCTACTCAAAAAAAAAAAAAAAAAGGATTTCTAGTTGATAAAATGCACTTTCTTCAATTTGGCATAGAAACTGTGAAAATATATTTAAAAATGTGCAATAAGGCACTGCCATCAAGTACCCAATGAAGCTCCTCCAAATTTCTTCCTTTAATGAATGTTTTGAGCTTTATTAATTAGCAAGGTGTTACTTGTGTAGAAAGTGTTTCAGAAACAAGGAAGAATTTTTGATCTTAGATTTTATTCTAAATGAACTGTGTAACATCCACTGGCTGGTGGTAGTTACAATTCTTTATAGATACTTCTTTTTGCTGTTGTGTTACTAGGTTATGAAGGTTTAAGACCAAAGGTGGTGTTCCATTTAACCAGGAAACATAACACTGTTTAAATTTTGCAAAACAATGAAGCCTGATCAAGTTTAGAAACCTTTATGACCCTCTAACACCTGCTGAAACGATCTGAGGAGGAATCTCTTGCTGATCCAAAATCACCTAGGGCAAAAATTTCTTTCAAAGCTAACCCACGTCTTTAGTAAATTCATCATTGCTTTTTTGAAAGCTTTGGGGAGCAGTGCACTACCCTTAAGATAATGAAAGTGCAAAAGTTAACCTTCATGACACCTTTGTCAACCCCATTACAGTGGTAAGGGACGAAGTCCCAAACCCATTATGAGGACTATGAGGTGGCTGCTAAATGGACTCAGTCCCATATACTCTGTGTTTACAGGTGCATAATTGTATTTGGTCTTTTATTTTTTTCTATGTATGTAGTAAAAAGATGGAAAGTGAAATAATTTAACATAAAAAGGCAGTTATAAGGCTGTTCCACCTCCTCTGGAAACAAGGATGGGAAAACTATTAGGAGCCAGGAGTATTTGGTAGCTGGAAAGAATGAGGGTGCAGTTAATGCAACAACCTACAAGGTTTAAAGAGAAAAGCCTGCGCAGAAAAGCTGCAGAGCATGAAACCCAAACTGCATCAGTCATGTAGTCTTTAAACCAGTATCTTGTCTTCCACAGGAAATCACTAGAGCTGGAGGATTTAGCACTACCTAGATAGTGTCAACAAAAGTAGCAATGAAAAATAGTGCGGATCAAGGAGTGACGCATATAGATCTTGTAGCTAGGGTTTAAGGAGTTGCTGCGGACAAGTATGTCCTTTTAATTACTCTTCTCACATCCCTTAGATAAAAACAAAGCAGAGTAATCTCAAGAGGAATATAGTTCTCTCTAAATGTGAAAGATATTAAGCAAACATTCTTCTGCCCGTTGAGACTGTCAAATCTCTTCTCACTGTAAAGTTTGCGTACCATCTCCTGTTTCTATACTTATGTGAAGAAAGCAAAGGCAAACAGAAGCTTGGAAATCACGTGGGAAAGAGTTTCTTTTGTCTATGGATCTTTCTGACCGAGGGAAGCTTTCTGGGCCAGCAAGAACGTGAAACGTTTCCTTGGTTAGTCTTGACCTTGATTGTGCCTTTCCCAGACCACTTGTAAGAAGATAGCGATTTCGTTGTACCGGAACATGGCTGAAATACAGTGATTTTTACCAGAATGTAGCCAAAATAAAACCGTTCTTAGGATGTGTCTGTTCTCTGTAGATGGGCTTGTACTGCATTCTGTCTTCTGCTTTCTTATCCCTCCCATATTGCTATGGAGAGAGATAAATTCAGTCTGTGTGGGGGGTACTGCACACAAATAGGTGTGAGGCAACATAGAGCAATGGCTCAAGGAAGGCTGCAGCAAAGAGGAGAAGGCATCACCGATGTGGGATTTCTCAGATAAGAAGCCAAAATGTAAACAGAAACCAGTTTCACTTACATTCTTCCAAGGACAGTTAAATACAGTAAATTGGATGTTAATAATGTTGTGATTTGGAGCAAAAGCCCAGTAAAAAGAATGGCTGAGCTTGGGCAAGGTGGGAGCTGATGAAGCACTGAGTGAGTTAAAGGAGTTTCTCTTGTCTTGTGGCTAGCAGCCTGGCCAGGGAGGCTATCAACAAGACATTTCTCATCTGGACTTCAGGTTTATTGTTTTGTTATTCTGTTTTATTTGATCTTACAACAAATTAATGTACCCTGTTGAGTGGAACAGTCTGGGGTCTTGCCTGTTACTGCCTGACCAGCTCAAATTGCCACCGACCTGCCTTGTACTCCTTCTGTAAGCAATTACAGCAGTATGAAGTGGATGCAAAGCTCTGAATCTCCACACCTCCCTGCGTGAGAGTGAGGTGAACTCAAGGCGTAAAGCAATGGGCCCTTCCATAGGCTTCAGCTGATTTCGCAGTTCAGTTAGAAGAAGAAATCGGATACGTGCTGCCTGCCTGACAGCGTGGAAATAGCCCTGACCTTGCCAACACTTGTACCTGAGCCAGCCTGTCTGCATGTGAACTGTCCTTTAGAAATCGCTGAGACCTTTTATTTGTTCAGAGCAAATATGTGTTTGAAGGACTGAGCCAAAGCAGCAACCTCAGGTGTTAGTCACGTAGCACAGTACAAGATGCAGCATGGGAAGATGCAGCTATGGTTTTTGCTAGCATGCACAGTGAGAGGCACATCTCAAAAGGCAGAGCAAGACAAAACTGAGGGCTTTGGGAGGAATTTTTAATAAAGAGCCTGATTCTGCGTGCTTGCCTTGCCTGGCTCTCTGTGTCATGGATATCAGGCAGGCGGAGAAGAGATGTAGGATGAGAGCCAACCTCTGAACTGATCCACAGCTGAGTGGAGCTTCATGCAGTCCTGCTATCCTGGTTGCTGCAGTCACCTCTCTCCAAAAATATGAGGCAAGGCTGTAGCTCTGTCTTCTTGCTTCATCTGGGAGAGCGGGGCAGGAATGTTAACAGGCAGCAGCTGTCCTGCTGTACTCCACTCAGAAGATCTCCTGAAAGCCCTCTGACACTGACCGTCCTCCCAAGAGACCAGTAACAGCGTTGTGCTCCACACTCACGGTGTGGTTGGCAGTGGTCTGTAAGAGCCAAGGTCTGTATGGGCCACGGTCCCTGAGGCCCCCTATTTACCTCTTGCTTACCTCCAGCATGATGGGATCTCTGCACAACAGGCAGACAGCACAGTCTGACGTGTGGGGGGACAAATGTCCAAGCTGACGACCTATAAAAATTGAGCTTTTTGCACTAAGCAAAGAAGTATCAGACAAGCATGCTTTAAATTTCACAGAACTCACACTGAAGGGTGTTTTCTGCCTCAAGTTTCAGAAAGACATAGTTATTGAAGTTGTGTTAATATTTTACATATTGAAACAAGCACCGTGTGTCCTTCAAAGTCCTGTTTCTGTGCCTCAGCTACAATCTTTGGGCTACTTGGGTTAAGGCTGCCGTGCAAATGTTTAAAAGTCAGTATGTGTAGACTGGAATTAGAAATATAAGAAATGTGGAGGTGCTTAGAATTTCCCTTTCATTTCCACCTTAAATGTTCAGGTATTGTTTAACTATAATTATTTCACCTCTATTATTGCACTTAACCACAGGGAATCAGGCTGCAGACAAACATAAAGGTTTTTTTTAAAGACTATATTTGCATTTATTCTGGGTTTTTTCACCATAGTTCAAGATGTCCTTCTGTTAGAAGGTGGTGTAAGATTCCCTTTATGATGTTCTGGTGCATTGTTGTGAAAGGAATTATCATGTTGCAAATTCAATAACCTGCCTTCAGGATCAGTTAGCAAGAAATTATAGGCCATAAAGGAACAAAACCTTGTTAAACTTAATATCCTCGGTAACAAAGCAGGAAGGATAAGGAGAGTTCTAACGATTTCAGAGGTTTTGTTTTTAATCAGCTTTGAAAATTTTGATCTAATTTGAAATGTGACTTGCAGATGATTATCTTGCTTTCTGTAACACAAAGTTTGTTCATAAGGTGAAAACCCACTGTGTGCCAAGATTCAGGTTGGAGAATGTTTTTATGACTATCTAATAAACTCTGAAAATAGGGGTTTATAATGGAAATGCTGACTGACTCCTTACTCTAACAAGACTGGCGGATGCCGCTGTAATGTACTGTGTAGTTTATAGGAGTCACCTGTTAAGCCATCTGGGACAGAAAGTTTCCCAACTTCTAAAATGTTGGTAACTTGATTAACGTTAGGAACTTCATTTTACAATGATACCAAATGCAGCTTATGCCAGCCCATCGTATTCTTGGGTCATCATTTCATATTTATCCAAGAAAGTTAAAAAGAGGCTTTTTAATTAGCCAGAAATGAGTAGTGGTGGAGGTTAAAAGGGTGACGCTGGTGCTTTGATTTATTGTTTATAGGTGTCATATGGTGTGAGACCTGGGGTAAAATAAAAGTTTCTGGTGTTACTCTTCAGCTAGGGAAAGTGTTTTTCTTTAAAGGGAGCTTGGGGCTTTTAAAAATTGGCTACACTATATTAGTCCACTGGGACTTCCAGAGACTGGAATAGTGAACAGAAAGGGAGATTAATGGAGAAAGAAGAATGATGGATGATAGTGGGGCATCATTTATAGGCATCAACTAGAAAAGTTCTACCTGTGAGTTTATGGGAATAGCAATGTCTCTTGCAGTAGTAAACACTTTAATTTTCCTTGGAAGCCAGTGAGCAATAAGAAGCAACATTAGTTCATATCTGTTTTATTTTTTCTCCAAGTGCTTTTTCTCATCTGTAGTACTTCTCCAAGGTTCTTCATTCAGTTTCATAGTACTTTGAGCAAACAGGTGGTTGTGAGCAGTACTTTGATTCATGAGTGGGGATTCTTCGTGTGATTTAGCATGAAGGATTGTGGCTACTTTGCTAAGAGAGACATACATTTTTGCAGGTGATGCGAAGCTGAAACACTGAACTTCAGGTGATTGTTAAAGAGGTTTTGCATGGGAATCACAGCACTCTTAGCCTTTCCCCCACATTGCAATTGAAGTACTTAACATTTTGCACTTCTGTTGAAGTGTCTATGAATATAACTTGACATTTTCACCCCAACTGTTGCACGGTGTTGCTCAATACTCTTAAACAGATGCTAACATCCAGTGAATATCCAGCTAGCAGTAGTCTTCAGACAGCTCTACAGACAAGCTCTGGCCTTGTAGTAGAGCCAGGAGTTTCTGGGCAGCCAGTCGGAGACTGTGGAGCCGACTCCTGTGGGAATAATGAGCATCCCGAGTCTCAGTGCTTTCCACACCATATGTAAGAGGCCCAAATTTGTCCTCCCTGATTACATGTAGAGCAGATGAAACATTTATGAAAAATAAATCTGAATGAGAATCCCAGCAAAAGGAAAGCCTCATAGTGCACAGTCAGCTCTCCACCCTCAGGAAGCAGGTGAAGAAGCGACAGAAACATCCAAACCAGATAGCGATCCCATTGCTTAATGTGCTACTGGCAAGTGCTCAAGAATTATGGTGATAGGGGCGCAGTGAGATTATACATACATTGGCACAGACTCATATTCCCTGGTGCCTTCTCTTCATTTTAATATTTAAGTTCTTATGTATCTTACAGAATGCTGGACGTTATATCAAGGTAAAATAACACAGCATTAGTTTGTCTGTTGCTTGAAAATGTGTGAGGATTTAGGAGTCGTAGTGGACACACAGCTGAGAATTAGCTTCAGTAGGATACTATGAAAAAAGCAGTTGGTGCGTATCAAGTCAATATAGGGAGATGATTTCCCCTCTCCACATATTATTTTTAGGGCTGAAACATTGCACTCTTGTACTGGAATACAGGAATGTAGAGATGAGCCATTAACATGTGAAGATGTAAAAAGCTTGATCTAAATGCTTGCGTGACTACTTACTGAATGTCTAAGATCTTTCACTCGGTGAAAATGCATAGTAGTAAAGGACTGTAACCTCAAGAGCAAAACTCTGGATGCAGTTTAGCACGAAACAGATACAGCAGAGAAATGAGACAAATATTTAAGTGATGCTAGAAAAAATAGTTGATCTACCAAGGGAAAAACTGAGTACCTGAAAACTCCGTACCAAGACTTTTTGGGGAATGCATATAAGCCAAAAACATTGTGGGGCTCAATAAAAAAGTAGGTGAATGGAATTACGTGGTCTGTGTTATATTTCTGGTCTTTAGGAATAGGAGTAGAAAAGAAGATGGGTTTGAAAGGGAGTTCACAGCCTGCTGCAGGGCAGGCTTAAAAGGATGCAGAGCACAGGCAGAAACTGCTGGTGATCATAACCATTTTTTTCCCTATTTTTAGCTTTATCTTTTCAGTGTCTGCATTCAAGGATGGCAAGAGACTATGTACCATTACATAACTACATGAGTGAAAAGGCTTTTCCTCAAAAGTACTTTGGACACTAAGCAGATGGCAGCAACCTAATCCAACCCAAAGAAGGAAGAAGTGAAATCATTCAGTCAGTTACATTCATTGGGGAAACTCTCTGTGATTCTGTCATATCTAATGGAAAAAGGAAATAAAACTTTACAGAAACTGCCACATATGCACAATTTTGTTACAACAGAGCAGTCGTTCTTAAACTGGTCGTATTGAAAAATTTGAGGTTTTTTTGGTTTTGATTACCTTTTAAAGCATCCTTAGCAGTTGCTTGTAGTTGAACTGATAAGGACACGGAAACGCTGTAGTTTGTAGCTCTGTGAGATTAGAAGAATTGCAAATGCTGTCTACCTGCTTTGCAGTTGTAGTTTTTCCATGGGAGTCAGTACAAACTGTGGTTGGCTGCTTGCGTCTGCCCTCAAAGCAAGACCGGGAAACGCACTGCGCCAAAGCTTTCTCAGCATGACATCGCGGAAAACAGTGGGATGGAGGAAAGCAATGGGGCAGGACTAATTCAATCCATAATGTAGTCTGAGTGACAGTCAGGTCCTTCGCTGTGTTTTGGCCAGATTGGGGGCTGCAGTAAGTCTACGATAGTAGGTGACTACCTTCAGAAAAATATCTTTCCCTCTCCTTCCTTCTAAAGTATGACCTCACTCCTGTTGTCTCAGAAGATGCATTTTTCATCTCTAGCCAAAGAACCTTCCGTGATACCTCTAACAATTTTAAATGCATCCAAAATGTCAACCCTTAAGCTACAAAGGAAACTGTGGGCAAACGTGTTTTCTGAGCTGTTTTACACATCTCTGATCCTCACTGCTGTTCCCAGTGACGCGTGCTCCCACTGATGAGATATGTGGGTGCAAAGCAGAGTATGTGGTAAGAGTACGGTTACTGCAAATAGTTTGCTCTGTGAAAAGAATTTTGGCCTTAAAATTAACACTGTTGTAATTTTCAACTTTTAGTTAATGGCAAGGTACAATTTCAAATGGAATTAACTTTCCAGGGCATATGTAGTTACTGCCAGGGCACAGGCATGGCAGGGCAGGACCCGGGGGCCTGTCCCACCACCCCAGCCAGGAGCAGGGCAGTTGGGGGGTGGCCTGGGGGCAGCCCCAGGCATTGGGGCAAGGAGCGTGTGAGGAGGTCCCAGGAGAAGCTGTTTATTGCTCTCAGGGCCCTGTCAGTGACGGTGCATTCACAAAGCCTTTCTGTGCATGGGTTTGTGTCTGTGTGTAGAAATGCACTGACCACACTGCACCTGCCGCTTGGTACAGATGTGCAGCTTGAATCACCCCCTCATCTCCTCGCCTCCCGCCCAGCTCCATCCCACTGATGGATGTCCCCGCCAGAAGCACAGGTCCCTGCAGGTCGCAAAGCCTGAGTCAGCCACTCTGCAGCGATACCCATACCAACCTGTTTTAACTTTAAAAAGAGTGGGTTTCAGCAAGGTGATCCTTGCCAGGAAGCCCTGAATTGGAATTGTTGTGAATTTGGAGTTGCCTTCCAAATCTTAGTCCTTCAGCTCCCAAATGCGACAGTCTCCAAGTCCTGCTGCCAGGGCTTTCTTCTTTTCTGGGTACCTGATAACAACATGGGATGAAAAAAAATTTCACTGAAAGACATTGAAAAATGCAAGTTAGAGGCTATTATTTTCAGCTTTGAATGAGCAGAAAAGAGAAGATCGAGTTTTGCCTGCAAAGAGCATTGGGAACATAGATGGAAGCAACATTCTCCCTGAGTCCCTAAAGTCTGGAGCAGTAGAAGTATGGTTGTGTTGGTAGACTTATTCTAATAATGTAGCATGCAAACTCAGCATGCATAAGTGTAAAGCAGAGTATTTTATCTTCAGTTTTTCACACTACCATATAGAAAAACAACTTTTTAAAAAGGTGCATAATGTAACTTAAGTTAGATCATAATATAACTTATAATACAAGTATGTCTTATTTAGAGTTTCATTGTCTTTTTCTTTGTAAATTAATCAAAAGCAAAGAAAGTACAGCTAGTAACAATTACTGAACAGTTTTTGCAAAAAATATGTTTTTTACAGTGCAGTACTTTTCTCCCTGTTCCTCATTGAGGAGAACTGGGATTTATTTGTCGTGCCAGATAAAAATATTGAACTAATAGTAGGCAATTTTGTATGACTTCATATTTTCAGAAATGAATTCATTTACAAATCAGGTTCAATCACACCTCAGTTTATAGTAATAAAATCCAGATTCGCATGCCGCTAGAGATATGTTCTATGAAAATCACAGACTTCAGGACGTAATTAAAGTATATTCTGTGTACAACATGTGATTTAAAAATTTCCTTTATGTACCATATAAGCAATGCCTAGTGAAGGCGTGGGGTTTTGGTAGAACTGGTTGAATAATATTATTTTTTGAAAAAAGGGACTAGATTGTAAGTTTTGGTTCAGTCCAGCAAAAGGGCTGTTGTCCTCATTCTCCAAGTGCTCTCAAAGGGCTTCCAGAGGGGCTTTTCCTGCAATGCCTGTGGGATGCTCTGGGGTAGCCCATCCCGTCCCTGATACCCTTCCAATCGTTAAGGGTCTCCCAGCAGAGAGGACCGCTTCCCAGCATGAGCTTGTGCCTTGAGATGTACCTGCACAGAGCCAGCCCGAGCCCAGCAGTACCCAGATGTCTGCTGCCAGGTTGGGATAATCTTGTGCTCATCTTCTGCACTTTCTCTATTACTTTAAAGTATGACTTTCTTCAGATGTTTCAGCCAATGTGTAGATTGGCAGTTAATTCTGTCCTAGAGATTAGAAAATGCTGCCAGCAGCTACATTTTCATGTCAGTCTACATGCCATCTACATATTACCACTATAAAAGATGAATTTCAAGAATTGTTTTTCTCAAATTTGGAAAAGTGTTTATCAAGTATTTCGACATTTTCTGTGTCACTTTTTTAAATGAAAAAAAAAATCCACAGGAAAAGATGTAGAATTTCCTGTTAAGAAAATGGGAAAAAAATATTTATTTTCAGACCTCATTAATCACTAGATTTCCAGTGCCTCTGGGGATCCGTGGTTTCATCCTCCCCAGCGGTCCATGCTCCCGAACCAACTGTATCTCCTGTAAAGAGCAGAGGTCAGTCTGTGTCTTGGCTGTGTTATTTTACACTCTACTATTACCAGAGATGCTGCTTGTGGATTTTCTGATGAGACCCAAGTTTATCTTGTCAGTTTTCTTCGCTCTGTAATGAGCATTTTAGCAAATTAGATGCTCATTGCCAGCAACTTCTTTCTTTTCTGTTTGTTGCTTTCCCTGCCCCTTCCTAATCAGCCTGTTGTTTTTCATGGTTGAGTAAGTATAAATAATTAGCACACTAAAAAAATCAGAAATCTCCTATTGAATGTTATTGAGGCTGAAAAGAAGGCTGCATCAATCAAATTGGTTTTTGCAATTATTTTCTCAGTTCCACTCTGTGGGACTTTCTAACAGACCTGAGAAACACGGATAAGGCTAGCCACAGCTTTTTTGGGAAAAGAAATATCTCCTCATCTCCCTCAGATTTTTCCCTGAAGGTCTATTTATTTAGTGCTGAGCTTTGCCAGACCACTGGATGCTTCTATTCTAACACACAAAAGCAGTTACAATATATTAAATGATTTGAGATACATTTTGAAGTAATTAAATGCAGAGCAGCGATGCAGAAAATTAGTCAAAATTAGTGTAAAATTATGATAACCACCGTGCTGAGTCTTGAGTGTGGTGGAAGCTCCAATGCTAGTGGAAAAAAAATGGAAGGATTATGTTTTAAGTAACAGCTCTGGAAGTCAAAATACCAGTGTTCAGTCCTAGCTCTGGGTGACCTCGAGCAACTCACCTAATTTTTGTTCCTCATCTGCAAACGGGAGTAGTCACTGTCTGCTACAAAGGAGGAAGCGTATCAATTTTTATAATTTACTTCTAGATACTGTGATATAAAATGCACTGACACCAGGGTCAGCAGCATTTTCGTTCTTAGAAAACTCTAGGAAGGAAAGAGTATTTACGTAGTTTATTTACTTTGGAAAGCATCCTCAGGGATGTTTTCAATGGTAAAGTCAGATGCTCCTTAGCTTTTGGCAGAACTTCACCATCCTGACCGATCCTGTTTATTCTGTTTCATGTGAAGAACTGTCGCTCCTTCCTCCTCTCCATACCCCTTCCTGTGCTTAGGGCGTAATGCTGGGCAGGATGTGGAACAAAACTTTGTCGCGAACCAGGGCTTAGGACACAGCCTTGGCTGAGGAAGCCGGTGGAGCAGGATTTGTGAGACAATGTCTCCTGTGAATTGTCCTCTTGGACATGCCCAACGACCTGCCAGCTCCACCTCTGCACCACTGGCCTGGGACATGCCTTGATGAAGGGGACGGAGCTGGGAGAGCTCCTTACAGGGGTGTCACAGAGAAAAGGGATGGGAACCGTTTTGTGTCAAAAGCGTGTTCTTGGTGTGCATGATGGTGTGCATCCAGAGCAGGCACACAGTAAGGGTCAGAAGTTTGGATACAGACAGGAGCCAGCACTGGGCTCGTCCTCGGAGGAGCCCAGGAGAGCAATATAGAGATGGATAGGACAAAGGGTAATGGCTTCAAACTGGAAGAGGGTAGATTTAGATTAGATATCAGGAAAAAAATTTTCACTGTGAGGGTGGTGAGACACTGGAGCAGGTTGCAAAGAGAAGTTGTAGATGCCCCATCCCTGGAAGTGTTTAAGGCCAGGCTGGATGGGGCTTTGAGCAACCTGGTCTAGTGGGAGTTGTCCCTGCCCATGGCAGGGGGTTGGAACTTGATAATCTTTAAGATCCCTTCCAACCTAAACCATTTTGTGATTCTATGATGTGGTATATATAGATCCAGACTATCTCTGGACTTGCCCTTTCTGTGAAACACAACCACACTCTGTGATGACCAGGTTACTCTGATGCTACGGCCATTGTCTGCAAGGCTGAGCACCTGCATCTCCCTGGACTTTTCCTACTCTCTGCTGTCTCTTACCTGGTGCGTTGGCTGTGAGCTTCTGGGAGGAAGGACTGCTGTTTAATTCTGTGTCTGTACAGTGCCTCCTGCGTTGAGGTTCTGGCCTTTGCTGGTTTTCAGATCATTATTGTAATGCAGGTGAAAATTACAGGTGTCACTTAAAGCCTGTTTCCACTAAAGCTGGCAAGCCCTCGGGTTTCTCCCAGTGGGATTATATAGGTATAAATCACAGGGTAGAGGGCTCCGCATGATACAAGTTTAGAGAGAATCTGTTGATGTCTGATGGAAAAGACAGACTAGGACATACTTCATTTGCGTGTTGATACCAACTGTTTGAATAATTTTCATTAACATTTGTTTAAGTTTATGAATTAAAAAAACCAATTTTGGGGGGGATTAGTGACAAAAAGCTTATATTAGGTGTGTCCTGTGGGAAAGACAGTTTCCAGTCTTGTGTGCTCAGGTTAGGCTCTGGACACAGTGGAAAGAGGTCAGCAAGAAGGATTGCAAATAAGCTGATGCTATAGATGCCTTGTTTCTGGGGATTTCTTGTTTCTGCCAGATCTGAGAGGCAGGCTTTCTGAGATGTGGTAGGAGCCAACAACAACAGAAACAACTCAGACGGCCTGGCTTGGCTGTAGGAGTTGCAGAGGAGCCAGGTTAGGTGTTTGCGGCAGCGCCTTCAGGGTATGTCGGTCACTGGGACAAGAGGCACACCACAAAAGCAGGAAAAGCTGTGGTGAGGAGAACAAGGTGGTGGTGATGTGTCACCTGCAGATGACCAATTTTTGGATAGCCCAGGCAAAACCAAGCTGATTTCTACTTTGAGCAAGGTATTGGTCAGAAAGTGATGATGAATTGATGGATGAATCCTTACTGAGATGGGGGTCTTGTGAGCAGATGCACTTTTCTTCCTTTTTTCTAGGCATACAGCCATCTTGATTTGTCCTTTCACCATCAGTAATGTTTTCTGTTACAGCCCAGTGAAAAATGTTTGGGAAGTGCATGAGGTAACCAGGAACAACTTGATTTGCTTTTGTTTCCCAGAACAGAAATATCAGTGGTGGTGTAATCGCTGTTATTATGGGGAACCTCAACCTCCTGGATTTCCAAGGCCACCTGGCCGTGGGGTTGGATGCAGTTTTGGACCTCTTTGTCCAACGAGTCCCTCCTCCTCCATCCAACAAGCCCTCTGTGCATGGGGCATGTGCCAGAGCCTGCCAGATGGCCCCACATGGCATTGTGTCAAAGCAGAGAGAGAGGGAGGTGGCCAGGCAGTGCGGGGTAGGCAAGAAGGCAAAGAAATAGCCAGTGAAAGAGGACAAAAGGAGAAATGCAATGGGCTGGAAGGACAATGACAATGGGAATGGGAGAAGAGACCATAAATGCTCAAAAAGATGCAGAATTATAATAAACAACTAAAATAGCACAAAGCTATTCTGACAAGAGTGGGAAGAAAGCACTTAAAAGAAGTAAATAAAGGAAGGTTAGAAAGAAAGATCACGAGATGGAAGAAGGCAGAAGAAAGGCCAGTTAAGGTAAAGCCAGAGACGGTTAAGAAAGAAGGCATGGTGGGTATGAGAAGGAAGAAACTCTTGAGGAAGAGCACACACAGAAAGCCCATGAATGGCCAGAGCAGGGTGGCAAGATGGGCTGCTGGTGGGGAGGGCAAGAGGGTACGGCAGTGGGGGTTCTGCACCAGAGTTGTCTTCTTCAGGTCTCTGCACCGGCAAAATTCAATGGGAACCTGATTTCACCGGTCAGTGAGGGGTCTTGGGATTTAGCTCTTTAAGTCATAACATGCTGATGTTACACAGCTGTCAAATTGTGTAATTTGCATTTATATAACCCCTGTTATTCCAATCTGGACTAAGAAAAGACTGCACTGTGCCAAAACCTTTCCTACTTGAAACATGATGAAATATTACCTCACTAACACTGCGTGTACTATGAGCAACCTTAATTAATTAGTTGAGAGCCAAAAGGTTAAGCACACATGGATTACCCAGTGTGATTTTTTGGGGGCACGCGTGCAAAATAATCAATCTAGGGTTTCCAATGGGAACATTTCCTCCTCCTTGCCTCAAGCTGCTCTTCGCCACTTCTTTGAAGCTGCGTCTACCCAATTACGAACGTAACACATATGCTGCATATGCTCAGTAAAACTTGTCTAGAAATGGCCGTGTGATTCGGGACTGACACAGCATCCTCGGTGCAGGAAGGCACGAGAACTCAGTGATGGACGCCATTAAGGGATGCAGCCAGGGGTGCACGGCCCTTTCTGGGGCTGTGCCTCCCTTATTATGTACTTATTTCCATGCAATTTTCTGTTTATATTCCTGCAGTGTCTAGAGACCCCATTAAATCATTTGGGGTTCTGCGTTGCTGCACGTTGTACCAACTTGTAGAGAAAATATAGTATCCAAAGTATCTGCCCCAGAAAGCTTACAATTCACATGATTTATTCAACAGAGGGGAGCAATTTATTTACTCCTTTCTGTTTCTTTGCTCTCTGCTACCCACTTGTGAAATGTTTATGTGAAATCCTCTCTGCTATCTAGTACTTCTTTAGTTGAATTATTTGAACTTTGAAAACAAATCTTTTTTTTCACTAATGGATTTCTAATACTGTTTCTCCTTAACTGTTTCTCTTTGCAAGAGGGTCTGAGGAATCCTCACTGGGAAATCTTTGTGAATCTGTTAGAAGAGAAGGTGCTGGCCCATTTTCACCTAAAATCGCCCTGATTCGGGCATGGCAGCATGGGGGACCTGGGAGCTCTAAGCCACATCTCTTGCCTCTCAGCTGATCCTCGCAGCAACAAGCCTGAGGGTTTTCTAGGGGAAAGAAAATCAGGGCATAAGTTCCCTCAGCTAGCTGAGGAAATTGAACCTGACTGCCACATCCTAGGTGGATGCCAAGTGCCACATAGAAGGGGAGAGGATCATAGCTCTCCACCAGCCTTTTGTGAGTGCTTCACCATGTGTTGTCTACATCTTCATTTATGTAAATTATTTCTAGTTGCTGAGTGCTGCTTTCCCTCATGTGCAAAATGCAGGATTTCACTGAACATCCAACCACTAACGTCATGTGTCAAAGGGGGCACCAGCATGAGCAGAACCAAGACCTTTATTTTCATCATGTTGGTTTTTTTTCATACCTGAAATACTCTTTTCCCCCATACATATTGTATGTAAGGTGCCTTGAGCAGGATACGAGTCCAGTCTGTCTGTCTATAGGAGCTCTAATTTGCATTATTTCCACCTCTGTGAGCATAAAGTCAGACAGGTCCCAGGGGTCAAAGCCAACATCTCAAGTGCCACATGGAAACCCATGAAGTTACCTGCTCTTGGAAAGAGGATGACTCCATCATTGTGCTGCTTAACATCTTTGTTGGAGATGGACAGTAGGATAAAGCACACCCTCAGCAAGTTTGCCGATGACACCAAGCTGTGTGGTGCGGTCAATACGGTGGATGGAAGGGATGCCATCCAGAGGGACCTGGACAGGCCTGAGAGTTGGGCCCATGCAAACCTCATGAAGTTCAACCGAGCCAAGTGCAGGGTCCTGCACCTGGGACATGGCAATCCCAGGCACAAATACAGGTTGGGCGGAGAATGGCTGGAGAGCAGCCCTGAGGAGAAGAACTCAGGAGTGCTCGTGGATGAGAAGCTCAGCATGAGCCAGCAGTGTGCACTGGCAGCCCAGAAAGCCAAACTGTATCCTGGGCTGCATCAAGAGAAGTGTGGCCAGCAGGTCGCGGGAGGTGATTCTACCCCTCTACTCTGCCTTGTGAGACCCCACCTGGAGTACTGTGTCCAGCTTTGGAGTCCTCAACACAGAAAGGACATGGACCTGTTGGAATGGGTCCAGCAGAGGGCCATGAAAATGATCAGAGGGCTGGAGCACCTCTCCTATGAAGACAGGCTGAGAGAGTTGGGGCTGTTCAGCCTGGACAAGAGAAGGCTCCAGGGAGACCTTATAAAGGCTTTCCAGTACCTGAAGGGAGCCTACAGGAGAGATGGGGAGGGACTCTTTATCAGGGAGTGGAGCAATAGCTCGAGGGGTAATGGTTTTAACCTGAAAGAGGGAAGTTTTAGATCAGATATCAGGAAGAAATTCTTTACTATGAGGGTGGTGAGACACTGGAACAGGTTGCCCAGGGAAGCTGTGGATGCCCCATCCCTGGAGGTGTTCAAGGCCAGGCTGGATGGGGCTTTGGGCAACCTAGTCTAGTGGGAGGTGTCCCTGCTCATGGCAGGGGGTTTGGAACTCGATGATCTTTAAGGTCCCTTCCAACTCTAACCATTCTATGATTCTATTCTCTGATTGTGTGCTGTCATGTTCCACATCAAACCTCAGCTCAATGGCATGATGCTTCCCAGAAGGCTGACATCTCACCCCAAGGGAAGTCATGTACAGATAAAAGTAAGGATTTGTGAAGAAACAGCTTGCTAAATGGGGCTGGGGAAACTCACATGGATGGAAATGGACTTTCACCTTCTCTAACAGGGAGCCCAGCAGCTGAGGTGACTTTATGTGTGATTAATTTTGTTTCCTTGTCTTATGATGGAGTGTGCTTTCTTTGCTTCACTCCTTTTGGTCTATTTGATTTTCCATTAATTTTGAAGGTCCTTTTGTAGGCTTGAAGTAAGTTGCGCCCTTCAGTGTTTGCTGAATTAGGGATACTCAGCACCTCTCAGGTCTGAGTGTTGGCATGGAGCTGAAACAGATGCTAAACGGTAAAATGCAGACATTGTCTCAGTCCTTCTGAGTTTTGCATTATCATGATGTCTGCGTATTTCTCTGAAACAGTCATATGCGAAGGGATGCATTTGTCATTCTACTTGTTCTCTGCTTCTCAATGTAGGAAATTGTTTCTCGAAGTAAGCTTCCCACAGAAGATTGCATTTGATGGATTTACTCCAGAAACTTGGCCAAGATAAATTTTGAAAGTGAAGTAATAATTTACACATGAAATTTCAGGTACAGGACCCTTTTTCAAAGCTTCATTGCCATTTAAATGTTAAGTGAAGGTTTGTGCTTGTTTAATTTAGCTTTGATGACTGACTTGAAGGTGTTTCTCTTTCTGGCTATTTTGAGTTGAACACTGAGAAAAATGAGATGGAATGTCTTACTGTGATGTATGTGTTTATTTAAAAAAAAAAGAAAAAGCATTTAGGACTAAACCCAAAACCAACAAGGAGACACGTGAGATGAGTTTGGAGGGAGATTTTTGTCCCATCATCCTGCTGGAGTACATCATTCCACGTATGGAATAAGCTGGTTGAACAGCAAGTCCTGCAGGTTTCCTGAGAGACAGAGGAAAAATATATACAGACCAATTTGCTGCTTGGAAAGACCTTAGTAACAGGTTTTCCTTGTGAGAGGAGCTTCACGTGAAGGGGGATGAAGCTTTAGTGCAGCAGCATGTGTGGTTTGCTTGGATGCCTTGGTACAGCTCCCTGCTGTCCTCCAGATCTCTTCAGCAAGGCAGGGTGGAGAGGTGTGAGGAGGTCACTGTAAGGCAAGTGATGGTACAAGCCCCGATGTCTGCAGCTCTCGCGCTCCCAGCCCACCACAGGAGCAAGGCACTGAGAGCAGCATAGCCTCTGCATTGCCACCAGTTTTCCACTGGGAAGTGTAGTGGTCTCCCTGCTCAGCACATTGGCTGCTGTCAATCCCTTTCCAAGGGTCTCAACTCCCTTATAATATTTTTGAGATCTGTAGCCCCTCAGGTCAAGCTCAAAATGAATGGAAGAGTTGTGGCACCTAGATGGACACCAGAATATGACCCTCAGCCAAGTTAGGTGTATAACTGTGCTTTTCCCTTCCTGCTGTTGTGCTCTTGCCTCTTGCTAGGCTAAAGCATATAGCCCAACAATAAGCATCTCTTTAAGTGGGTTGACACATATCACTCGTGAATTAGTAGGGGAAATATGGCTGTGTCCACCAGCAAAACTTCTCTAGTGAGCCTCTGTTAGGACAGGGAGGGGAGCCACGTGCCTGACTCCTAACTTCCTTACGCTGCTTCGGGTGAGCCCCTGTGCCCGGGAGGCAAGACTGTGGGTTAGAAGTGCCTGAAGTCGCTGCAGTCCCCACCAGTCCTTCCTCTTGCTCTTTAGGGCAAGGAACAAGTGAAGTGCGCGTTGTCTGATTTCAGGGAGTCCAACTTGCTGCTGCAGTAGCAATGTAGATCAGGAGGAGGTGGGTACTGTCACCAAAATAACTTCCCCTCTTCCACTGATTTAAGCTAATCTTTGAAAGTGTTTCTTTTCCCTGAGGTCACATCTTCTGAGTACTGACTTGCTAAACAGAAAAATGACAGGGGAATATGCTCCGCATAATCTATGGGAAATTAACACAGACGTAACAAAAGTCACATTTTTCCTGTGGTTTTTGTTACCGTAAAATGGGACTGGATGGGAATCCTGAGTACACTTTAATAATTCCCAGACACTAATAAGAAATGATCCAGCAGCTTGTGGTACTTAAGATTTCAGGAAAAGCAACAAATGACTTTGACTTCTTCTGATCCACATCAACAAGACCACAAACCACTGATCTCCTAAGAAATGGTGCATCCAGAAAACCTACTAGACGGTTTTATGAAGGAGCCATTGTTTTTCAAAACAAAATGAATGTGGAAAGGACAATTTTTGGCAAATAATTACATCTGTAATGGAAAACATACTGGCTCATTAAACTACACTCTTAATCTTCCTCACTTATTTATCAGCTTTTGATGGAGCAGAGTCTGGGATTTATATTCTGTCCCATGTCCCACAGAACTTTTGTCCAGTAAAAAGGTCATCTGTAAATCTCACATAGGCAAGTGTAACATTTTCCTACCATAACATCATCTTAAAAAAAAAAAAAAAAAAAAAAAAAAAAAAGACATGGCATTAAAAGTTAAAAGCTGCTGTAAACCTAAGAAAATACATTTGTTCAGCTGAGCCCACATTAAGCTTGATTTGCTTCATTTGGAAACAGCTGAAACTGGGTAATCTTGAGCTTGTAGTGAGAAATATCAATTTAACATGTATTTGGTGTGCTAAGGGCTGCCCTGCTCTAATTAAAAATCCACTGTGTTTTTATGGCGGTATTCTGGAGGCTGTCTTGATTTGCTGATGAATGCTGACAGGACTATTAAAGCTGTGAAACAACATCACTTGAACGTGGCACAAAATGAAAGGAAAAGCACTGCCATGCTGCTCTTGGGTGTTATTATCCTGATTAAAATTGGAGCCAAAGTGAAAATCATCCCTGGGCTATGCATTTATTTATTTATTTATTTATCCCTTTAAAATGACTTCATGGTATTGGTAGTTGTGTTTCCCGACAGGAACCCTCAAGGCACTGTGATTAAGTGAAGGAGCATTTCTTATTAACCCCTCTTGTTTGTGCCTAGAAGTACAGATGAAGAATAACAGTGTGCTGTGTGCCAGTGTGACTGTGCAATACGGAGAGCTGGACAGGACCCTGACTATTAATGTTTCCTGACACCGTTGGTTATTAAAAATTGTTTTCTCAATGCAGTTTTGAGAAGCGTGTCAGCAGGCCTTTGAAATTCAATGGAAAAAGAGTCACCTAGATAGAACAAGACCTTTAATTTGACCACTTAAATTGCCCATGGAAAGCTGAAAATTTCTATTTTCCCATTAATTGCCACATCTTCAAAAATTTAGGAGTCATTCGAACGGTGACTGAACCCACAAGCGAAGCAGCCAAGCCAGAGCCATACCAGCTTGGGGTTTTGGGGCCACATCAAACATCTCTCAGTTCTTTCTGTAGGAGATGGGGGAAGAGGTAGGTTAGAAATGAAGTGGACTTCTTTGCATGAGGTCCCAACAACCCTTTTATTTTATATGCATGGATATAAAGATTATAGGGTGATTTTAATGACCTTTTTTTCCTGTGGACTGCTGTCCTCAGCCAGCCGATGAGTGGGGCACGTAGCAGCGTGGAGCACGGGCAGAGGTCTGGGCATGGCTGGGGAGCTGGGGGCCAAGAGGGATGCTGGATGGAGTTGGGGCTGGCACTGGGAGTGGATGCTGCCTTCAGCCCCAAGGAGAGGAAGCCTCCTCCCAGCCTTGTAAGCAACGGGGCGACTAGATTCCCCTGATAACCAATGGAGAAGTGGGAACAAATGAGCACTCATTTTCCATCCAATCAGGATATTAAGCTAAAATTAACCGAGGCACAAAAGGTTGTGAGGAAAAAGAGTATTTAATTGTCCGAACCTGGTAATAAATCTGGCTGCGTTGCCATCACTGGATGCTGCCTGTAGGACTCACATGCCTGGAATGCAAAACTCCCTAAACGTAACCTATTTAGGAAGAGTCAAGAGGGGAAAGGGAATAGCAGGTTATGTAAAACAGTTTGTTATCTCCCTCTGAGTCACTGGACATCCTCTCCCTTCCCCTCTTCTCCTCCCCTGTTCCCCCCGTGCAGTTTGCACTCTGGTTTCGGGGGAGTTATGGTCAGAGAACGTGGTGCTGGGAGAAAACAAGGGGGAGACAGGAGCATGACAGCATGACTGGCTGCTTTGGTCCCAGCAGCTGGCGGGTTTCCCTGCAGCCTTCACGCCTGTGGCTGTACAGCACGAAATGTCCTTCACACAGGTACTGGCATTGGATAGAAAACTGTCCCAGCAGATGGGAGCTCCCGGCTGACACAGCTGCTTGGGGCTGGGCTCAGCATTTCTGCACAGTGGAGAAGGGATGGACAGGTGGTGGTTTTATCCTTAGCATCTGCTGAAACTTTGAGAAAAGAGTTTGTGTGTGTTCCTTGTCATTGCACATTCCTGTGTAGAAGAGTGGCTTTGATGGGGATACAGCATCCAGCTCTGATGCTCATCTCTTCAAAGGGGCTACTGAAGCCTGGAGCTGACATAGAGCAAATCCACTCAAACCGTTTGAGTGTTGTAAGGAAATGTCTTCTAGTGTCAAAAAATTAAAGTCTGATCCTGCAAGGTCTTATGTGATGTGGCTGCACCGGGGAAAGAGTCTGGGTAGGTCTCTTGCAGTCCCGTGTTCCTGGCATGGTTCACACAAGATCATGAAAATGACACCGAATGCTTTTCTGTGGGAAAACAAGAGAGGCTTCTAATTAGTTTTCAACAGAAATCACAGTAGCGGAGTTTTTTAATGCCTCCCTATACTATGTGTTGGAATGAAAAAACCTGTAAGATGCTGGAAGTTTCAGTATGAATGACATGCTGGGTCTCCCATTCTGTCAATGTTAAAATACTGTAGACTTTTCAAGACGTACTGAATTTTAAACAATTTAGCAGAACTGAGTAGTATATCAGATTTAATCTTAGTGGATAGAAAAGAAATAATCACAGAACTACAAGCCATAATTTGACTATCAGTAGGTATATATATATTTATAACACCAGATTACTATGTGGAGATAGAATAAACTCTAAAACACATATTCTGTAGTATACTAACAGACTTGATTTTAAATAAGAAATAAGAAGTCCAAAAGCCCTGTAATAAAAATAAAAAATCACAGGATTAAATTGATGTCTACAACAGCCAAAGGCAATAGGAAAGAGGCCTGGAAGAATATTGACTATTGAGAGGAGAAAGAGAAGAAGTTTCAGTTACAATGGAGGAATAGCAGAAGTGTTAAGCAAATACTTCTGTTATGTATTTGGGGAAAAACCACGTGAATTAGTCATATTACATGCTGATCCTGATATCGACACACTTTCCAGCCCAACAGTTTCTCAGAGGATGTTAAACAGCAGCTACTAAAGCTAGACATTTTAAAATCGGGAGGTCTAGATAATTTGCATCTGAGAGCTTTATAAGAGCTTGCCGACGAGTTCTTTGGATGATTAATGATCCTTTTCAGTATATCTTGGAACGGTGCAAAGTTTTAGAGGACAGAGCAAAAATTAAAGTTATACCATATTAAAAGGGATAAAATTGTAGCCCAGGTAATTTTAAGCCTTTTACCTTTAGACTGATCATGTGAAAAACCCAGAATTGTTAATGAAAGTCTCAATTAGTAAAGAATGGAGGAAGTTAATATAATATAACCCATAGTTTTCAAAGAAAATCTCTGAAACTAACTGGGGGTTAGTTTCGGTTGTTTTGTGGTGGGTTTTTTTTGGTTTTTTTTTTTTTTTAATATACTTGCAAGTTGGTTGAAAAGCAAGTCATATAAAATATTTGATTTAGTACTGTGTAACCTTTTAATCAAGAACGATGTAATTTACTCCCTGGAGTGCACTAGCTCTGTTAGATGCCAAAGTATCATAATAACTGGATCACCGCTGCTGAACACATTTATTTTTAGTTGCATCTTTTATCTCTGGATCCTGTCTTCTTCAATTTTTCTAACTGAAGACCTGAAAGGAAATCATTGCAGGGAAGGTTTGCAACCAATGTGGAGATTGGGGATGGGTAACTAACAAAGACAGGTGGCTACTGAAAAAGATGGGTCTTCTGAATCAAGCACACCGGTAACGGTAATGTCACACTTCTGGGAAAACAGAAAATGAGCCTTGCTTATGAGATAGGTAGCTCTGACTTGTCAGAAGTAACTCTCCAAAGGATGCTGTCAGGCAAGGTAATCTCCTAAATAAGCTGATCAGATCCTTCAGTATACAAAGAAGGTATGTATTATAGGTAGGTACAGGGAGATCAGAAGGCGTAAAAGATTAGATCCTCTGGCAAAAGACCCATGGAGTTCAATCTGATTATTTTAATAAAACGAGAACTTAGAATTTAAGGTAAGGCCAGAAGGTTCTCTTGCTACTTAGAATTGATGGTTATATTGCATGAAGGTTCCAGTTAAGAGGTAGAGCTCTGGTACGTTGCGGGACAAAACAAGTGTGACACAACCTAAGGACTGTGAGCTGCGCTTGACAGTTTTGGAGTAGAAACAGGGCTCAAATATTTTCAGAGAGTGGTGTTAACCGTTTGAGCTATACTATGTGAATGTGGCATATTTCCTTCAATGGACACTTTAAAATTAGAATTTTTAAAACAAGATGCGGTCTCATTCAAATAATTATTGTAGGGAAATTCTATGCATTATTTTTTTAAAGACCAAAGCAGAAAAACATAACAAACCGCACTGATGTAATAAATATATTAATCTGCTAGATGAATAGCTGAATTTATAATGCTGTCTGGGAGGCTGGGACTGATAGAGAAGAATTTGGGGCACGGGATGAAAAGCTAAGGAATCTGGAGAGGCAAAGAGAATATATTTGTTCCGAGCTAGAGATCAGATGAAAGGTTTTGGGTCAACTGAGGTTACGCTGAATGTCTGTGACCACCAGAGTATGCTGTGAAGCTTCGAATGGACCCGTGCTTCCCACATTTTGCTAGTCCTCCCTTTTCCAGAGGAAATCTGTAGCGTGCTAGTCCAGTGCATGCCTGATCCTGTCCTGGTGCAATCCCGATGGAATGGGTACACCTCATTCTTGCTCCGGTGTCTTCTTCCCTCATGTCATAAGGCAAAGTGCTGACTCTGAAGCCTTCATTCCCACAGACCGTAGCTAATGGGGATACTGATACCATGTTACTTATATTTTTCTCTCTCTTAAAAATCCAAGCTAGCAAAAGATCAGTCAGACTTCCCCCCAGCCTAGTCACTTACAGGTCATCCCCTGCCTCTACTCTGCCCCGGTGAGGCCACATCTGGAGTACTGTGTCCAGTTCTGGGCTTCCCAGTCCAGGAAAGACAGGGAACTACTGGAGAGGGTCCAGCGGAGGGCTACAAAGATGATTAAGGGAATGGAGCACTGATCTCATGAGGAAAGGCTGAGAGACCTGGGTCTCTTTAGTCTGGAGAATACTGAGAGGGGACCTCATCAATGCTTGTAAATATCTAAAGGGAGGGTGTCAAGAGGATGGGGTCAGGCTCTTTTCATTTGTGCCCAGTGACAGGACAAGGGATAACAGGCACAAGCTAGAACACAGGAAATTCCATCTCAACACGAGGAAAAACTTCTTTACTTTGAGGGTGACAGAGCACTGGATCAGGCTGCCCAGGGAGGTTCTGGTCTCCTTCTCTGGAGATCTGCAAAACAGCCTTGATGCATTCCTGTGCAACCTCCTCTAGATGACCCTGCTTTGGCAGGGGGGTTGGACCAGATGATCTCCGAAGGTCATAGAATCATAGAATCATAGAATCGTCTAGGTTGGAAGAGACCCTTGGGATCATCGAGTCCAACCATCTACCCTACTCTACAAAGTTCTCCCCTATACCATATCCCCCAAAGTCCCTTCCAACCGCTGTGATTCTGTGTGATTCTATGATTATTTTTATTGAAAGAATGGCACCTAAGGCTGAAAAATCCATTGCTCGAAATCTTGTACTGGGAATGATTTATCTCCCTTGTGTCTATGTGAAATGAGGTGACCAATATTCACTTTTCATTTCCCATGGAGCAGTACAGAATTCAGGGAACAGTATAGTCATACCCAAGAGGTGGACTGGGGTTTTGCAAGGAAGGAGCCTGTTGTCTGTAGGGCGCCCACTTCCCTGGCTGCAGAAGTTAATAAACTGGACTAAACACTGCAGCTGACTGTAGGAAGAGAAAGAATATGGAAGAAAGAATGGAAGCTGCATGCTGCTCTGAAGAGCTACTTTCCACCTTTGTCTTTGCTGCAGATGTCCTAACTTAAGTCTTTTACAATCCTCACATGACTTCAGTGGAGTTCTGGTGGGTGGCAGTTTGTAGTCTACGCTGGCATACAGCAAGAGGTAGTAGAGTGATTTTCAGCTAAGCATCAGGCAGATACCTATGAAATAAGCTAAGGTACAGAGTTGCATCTGTAGGGAAACTTGTTGAAGACTCTGACTTGGTTGAAGTCCATTGCTGGAGACTGCTGTGACATCCAACCAGGTAGAGCTGAAGAACCTCTGTCATAGGAGCATCCTGTGCTGTCAACAAGATAGAGCAGGTGAATTAATAGCTCTTTCTAGGTGCTATGATTTGATTTTTTTACCTTCTTTTTTTTTCTTTTTGGTGGTGTGAAAGGGCTCTCCTCACACGCAGATGGGCATGTGCTTGTATACGAAGATGATTAGTTAATAGAATAGAATAGAGTAGTTCCAGTTGGAAGGGATCTACAACAGTCATCTAGCCCAAGTGCCTGATTGGGGTATATAAAGTTCCCTCAGTATATAAGGCTGGGGGAAGAAGAAGAAGAGGGGGATGTTTGGAGTTAATGGCGTTTGTCTTCCCAAATAACCGTTACGCGTGATGGAGCCCTGCTTTCCTGGGGATGGCTGAACACCTGCCTTCCGATGGGAAGCAGTGAATGAATTCCTTGGTTTGGTTTGCTTGCATGTGCAGCTTTTACTTTACCTATTAAATTGTCTTTATCTCAGCACATGAGTTTTCTCCCTTTTACCCTTCTTATTCTCTCCCCCATCCCACCAGGAGGCAGTGAGCGAGCGGCTGCAGGATGCTTAGTTGCTGGCTGGGGTTAAAGCACAACAGTGGCACATAAGAAAATTGTAAATAAGCAGGTAGGGACATATATTTAGATATTAATGAGAAAAATAGTAGCCTCAGGGTCTCTTTAAGAATCAAGGTGCCTTTATACTACAGGATGGCTTTTCACTAAGATGCCTGAGGCTTCTACAAGGTGATAATCTAATCCCATAAATAATAGATTTGTTAATTATGTCTCCTTTCTCCTTTTTGTGATATAGTATCCAAATAATTATCCAAGCCATTCTAAATATGTTGATTATATATTTCTTAGATGTTTTGTGACTTTTCGGGTTTTTACTTTGATCACCACACGAACATGGAACAATAAGTTAAGAATCTTTTGTTTTTTCTCCTGTTAAGATTTGTTTTCCTCCCCTGTATCTTTCACAGATATTATCAGTGGGTCCTATTCACAGTAAGGATATGACAGTGTATCCTGGGAGACATTCTGGCACTCCAGGAGATGAGGTCTTGCCAAGAAATGCAGCCATGGATGAAAGTGGAGACAGGAAATGATTTGCCCCCAGCTCCCCTGAGACCCTGTTACAACAGCTCAAAGTGTTTTTTTATATATATTTTGTATTTTACATACTTATTAATTTTTTCATTTTGAGGGAGTGTCCACTTGCCCAACCTCTTTTTCTAATGCTTTCTTTTATGATTAAAATGCCCCTTTTCCGTAAATGTTAATTTAGCCACAACCCCCAGAGTTTCCACTGAAATCTGTTGCCTGTTGGCGAAAGGGAAGGGAACGCTGAAAAGACCTGACTGCAGAACTCACCTTGTTACAAAACTACTAGCCCAGAATAGTAACTTAGAAATGTTTTCCTGGGCTTTTCAGGCAAACCAACCACTTCTTAGGAACTGGGAAATGGTCCCAGGTGCCATAGGATCGAGAGGCCGAAGCTTCATGCCAGGGTATAAAGAGGTGCTTGGACAATACAGCAGGAGGTTCCTTATACGTTCACCTATATCAACAATAATTAGCAAAGTGAAACTGCCTTTGGAGATTATTTAGACAGGTCTGTGCTGTGCCCTGTGATGCTGAGTTTATAGAAAGACCCTGCCAGAAAAGCACTCTACACCCAGATATCATAACAAAAGTGACACCCAGGGTAGTAAAATAAATATTTAATTTCTTCATCTTCCCATATCCATCTCAGACATCCAGCTAACTCTAATAATACTTTACACTATAATACTTTACAAATGCGAGTATTCTAAATTAATATAAGTGTTTTGATAGATACTTGTGAGTTCATTTTTCACTCTTTTCCCACTGATAGCTTTCCAGCTATGGGACAGAGTATTGGGAGACGGCTTTTTGTACGCTATAAATGTATCAAGCCTAAAAGCCAAAGTAGCTTTTGAAACACTAATAATATCACTCAGTGCTTATATTACTCTTTACATCCTCAGAGCCTTTTACAAACAGCCATGAATGAAGTATGGTAATAGCTTTATTGTATTGTAAACCTGCTTTGCTGTTCCTCCAGCTGCTTCAGCAAGTCTCATACTGGTGCCTGTGAGAACAACACACTGGTGCTTCAGATGACTGACCACTGAAGCTGGGAGGTGGAGAGTTACGGTTTTTCCTGTGTCTTCTCCAAAGGCAGGTTAGACAGTGAATATTAAAATTTTGGAAAGACTCTGCCAGCAAATGGGGCTCGGCATGGCAAGATGCTGCATACCCAAGGGGCCCTCTCCTCCACCTACTCTCACCTGTGCTTGGACCATAAGGTCTTTGAGTGCCAGCCAGCATCTTTCAGCTTGGCAGGGTGTCCAAGGCAGTCTCAGTGCACAGATCAGAGCTCAAAGGAGTGTGAATGTGAGTTACTATAAACTGCCATAAAGGAAGACTTTTCCAGATGCTGATAGTGGCAAAAGTCATAGAGCCTCACACAGCATGGAACACCCACATGGTTTGGACCCCACTTTGGGGCCCATCTGTGTACCATCACCCCTGCTCTCAGTCTGTGGAGATGTCCCCCGCTCCCATTGTCCAGACCATGGATGGGGGGAGCAAAGGTCAGCTGGAGCAGGGGAGAAGCAAGTGGGGTGAGAAATGCACAGCAATCCTTCAGTTCCCCAAAGGCTCCCTTCCAAAGGGGGAGGTTGAGATCTGCCTCTGAGCGCAGCTCCCTGGGCTGTGTCCTCCTCCCACCTGCAGAAGCATCTGCTTGCAGGGGAGAGGAACTGATTTTGGCTGCGCCCTCCTCCAGAGGTCCACAGGTGCCCCCAGGACATGTCCCATCTGGCACTGGTCCTCCACGACAAAGTGTGTCACCCCAGGTCCTGGGGCCACGGTGCCACCGTCCCCGTCAGGGGCTGTGCTCTGCAGCAGCCGCTGCTCTGTGCTGTGTGAGCACGATGGCCAGGCGTTCACATCGCCCAAAGTAAACTGGATGTCAAGTACATTTCCCATCTGGCGTCTATTAAAATAATGTGTGTGTGTGTGTGTGTATGCATGCATGCGCGTGCACGCCCATGTGTGTGTATAAAATGTGGACACACTCTCCGATTTCAAATATAGAACAAAATGCATGTTTTAAATTATGTTTTAATTTTGACTCTTTTGTTAACTGGAAAGATCCTTTATTTTAGAGTTTGTGCAAACTATTTTACTTAACATATTATCTGTAACAGATTGCATAAGCATGACTGTTATCTGCGTTAGTCATCACTTTAGACCATGGAATATAACTCATGGCAGTCTGGATTTAATGAATGTTTGAATTAACCTATACCTAATTTCTTGTGTTTTAAAACCTAAATCTCATTGAAAGCTGAGCTTTGTTTACTTCCCAAAATTGATCTGAGGGCCATTTGGAACACTTAGTGTATTCTAAAATGTGATCGTATCAACAATACACGCTTGAGTTTGTTTTAAAGTGAGTTTTTCTTTCCTAGTTTACATAAATCATTTAAAAAAATCGTTCACTTTTTTGGATCATAATGTACTCACTTGGCTTTTAGACCTACATAGCTCACAGGCCAATTTTTCAAACAGGATTCTAAAGCTATTTGTGGATTACTTTCTGTTTGCTACTTGTAATCTGCATTCCTGAGGCAAGCATGCTAAAATGACTGAGGATTTTCATCGAGCTAAGTGATTATACTAAATAGGGCAATTTTGGGTGCTCTTAGCTTCTGTGTTTAAAAATACAATGCAGAAGAAACCAACACCGCATTTTCTGTTAAACCACAGAGGGCACTGTTTGTTCTTAATATAAAATGACCCTAACACATAGACTCTTGTCACTCTTCATAAGCAATTAATGTTAAGAGCTGAAATTTAGCTGGTTTTTTTGTCCTTTTTTCCTTCTTTGATTTAAAAATTGGCCAGGTTTATTATACTGAGCCACACTCTTGTGTTTTTTCAGTGCTTGGTACCAAATATTGCCTTGGAGTGTCCCTTCTCTCGTGATTGCTTCACCACGCTGCTTGGAGTCAGATCGTTTCCTTTATAGCGATGGGTCTGGAGGCGTGGTGCAAGAAACTGCCTCATAATTGTTTTATGGTTAATTAGCACTCTGAATTTTAACTTGCTTTTTTGGGTTAAGGGAGGCAGGGCAGCACTCCCAACAACTGGAGTCTTTACTCTTGATATTTTCCCTCTGGTGCTTTCAAACAGGGTGCAGTAGAAGAAATACAGCGACTAAGCAATGTGAGGTTGAAAGTCAATTGGTTACGCCAGTTTTGCGATTATTCTTTATTTATCTACTACTTGAAATATTCTGAACAAAATATGAAAAGAAAAAATCTTCAAAAAAACCCTGACACATAAAAAGCAATAGCAAAATTTACAGGTTTTGATAAAAATAAGGATTGCTTTTTTTCTAATTACATTATATTTTCTTTTGTTTCTGTAAAAAATGCTGAAAAAATATCAGAATTCCATGCAAAACAAATTTGGTACTTGTCTTGTCTTGGAGTTGTGTTGATACAAAGTGGCCCTAGATGATTGTGCAGAGCATCACACACAGACAATATAAACTGTTTATAACATAAAAATCCCAATAGATTAAAGGAAACAAATAAAAATGTAGAAATAGAGTAAACTGTGAACATCGGATCAGCAGAAAGATTCTTGTTTGCTTGTGTTTGTGTTAACTGTTGTGCAAGTTTAGGACATCTCAGAAGCCTATGAAGTATTACTTATTTTACTGTCCGTTCGATCGAAGGTGTATGAGTTCTTATTTTAGTAGTTCCTCTCTCCCTCTAACAGTGAACCTTATGAACTTTGCTCGTTAGTTTAACTTCTTGTTCTCTTGTAGCCTGGATAACTCCTGGGATTGTTTTTTTCCCATTTCACTTCTCCAACCTGTGTATAAGGCTGGTGTTAAGATCCATGAGGTGCTTTGAAGCTCTTCATGCAGCACTGCGTGGTCTTAGCCAGACATAGCACGTTTCGCTTTCTTGGTGCCTGGACAAAGAGGGACCTGGATCAGTCAGGACACAAATGGTATTACTAGGTAGCTGCAAGCATTTGGAAAGGATTACAGGAATTACCGACACCTCTGGAAAACAGGTTTGCCCAGGGTCTCCTGTTGGGGTTTGGGCAACTTGTGAATTGGTCACAGCTCCCAAGCTCCCAGCACCAAAACTGTGTCTTTGCTGAAGGGGAAATAAGGGCTTATCACTGTTTATCAGGCTGGTTGACACCACTGTTTCTCTTTGCAGAACTGTAAAATAACTGAGGTTGGGAGGGACCTCAGGAGGATCCTAGTCCAACCTCCTGCTCAAAGTGGGGTCCCCTATGGGGCCAGACCGTGTTGCTTGGGTCTTTACCCAGTTGGGCTTGAAAATCTCCAAGGATGGAGACTGTACAACCTCTCTGTGCAAACTATAAAAATGCTAAATTATCTAAGGGTGAATTTTTTTCTTTATATCCAGGTTGCATCCCTCTTGTTCCAATTTATACTTGTGGTCTATAGTCTTACCGACATGTCCCAGAATAGATAGACCCTTGAGGAGCTCCTGTTCTCACCAGTCACTACCTAGGGTACTACCCAGTAACCACTACCCTTTGAAATGGACAATCCAGCTTTTTCTCCATCTTGTAGTCCCACCATCAGGACTGTAAAGACTCACCTTGGACATAAGGATGCTGTGGAAGAAAATGTTGAAAGTGTTGCTAAAGGAAGCCTTTCCTCCATTGGGAAATGACTCATGAGAAGAGTGCTGTTCTTGGGGGTACATTTGATGGGACAATTTGTAAGACAGCTAGTGGAGACTGTCCAGAGAAAAGGAAATTATTCTGTTGGTTTCTAGGGTTTTTCCTTTTAAAAAATAAGACCATATGTTGAAATTCCCTTCTGAGAGCAGTTCAATCAACTCATCCCTTGTTAGAAGGTGAAGAATGATAAATTTTTTGAGGTTTCTTTTAAAGTATGGAGTAGTAAAGGCCTGAACTCTTTTTAAAGTAACCTGAATACGAGATTGTCCATGCCAGCAAACAGGCAAACTCTGCTGCACAACTGGAGTGTTACTTTCTGCTAGAGACAAGGGCATTATCCTGCAGGTGAGGTTACATGCTTGTGTATGCGTTTTAGGCTTGGGTCTGCATTACCACAAGATAGTTATAAAAACATGTAGATAGTTCTGGAGAAGAATTTGATTTTTCAAAATGATTTTCATGTACTTCTTTGCCTGTCTGATTTTCAAAAACTGGAAATACAATCTGGGAAATAGGGCCACAAAGTCATTACAAAAGCCCTGCACAGCACAACTCTTGCTGTTTTTGGCTTTTCTTTCTCCTCCATATGCCAATTCATTCCTAGCTATGCTTATCAAGGGATCATAGGCATTTTCCATCTCATTTAATTTTTGAACCTGGAATTCAGTATTCTGCAACATAGAATATTGGAACTGCTTTAATTTGCGTTTAGGCATATCCTGAATATCTAAATATTATTAAACATAAGGTTCCTTTGATTTTTCCTTTTAAGTGACATAGAATGAATTTGTAGAAGAGAAAGCAGTACTTAAGTTATCCATAATGCATCTGTTTATGTTTCCAACTGGTGTACTTTATCACCAAGTCATTGGTTTATATTATAAAATGATGGTTGTGTAATAAGTAGTTAGCAGAAACCACAGGCACGTCTTTGAAATAACACTAATGGCCATTTTTGATGAAATATATGAGACTTTGTGAAAATGATTTGATGAAGAAATGTATTTTCTTTACTTCCTGTTAACAGTGAGCATGTTGAAGCCCTTTAATCTCTGCTGCACAACTAAACATTTTTTTTTTTATTTGGGATAAGTTTGAACTAGCAAGCGCCATTTAATAATCAAGAAGCTTTAAAGCAAGTGAATTTGATCAGGGAAGCACTAATTAGCAGTACAAATTGGAGAAAAAAAAATGCCCACGTGTAATGGTTTTAAATAGAAATACAATTAGCTGGTAACCTTGGGAATTAGTCATTCTGCCTCATCTAGTTTTTGGTACTGCATATCCTTTTCTGCCAGCTGAGTTTTTATATGTAAGAATCAATAAATAATTGTAAATGATAAAGCATGCTGGAAGACCCAAGCATGATGACATTTTTAAGACTAAGATTTGCTCTGAAGGGATTAAATCTCTGGGTTTATACGAAAGGTAAAGCCAGTTCCTAGCAATTTACAGCACTGCACATTGGATAAGTTTTCTGGTATTTCACAAGTAAATCTTCCAACTAGTTTCTAAGCTAAAATCAGACGTACGTTGGATCCATAGTTAAAGATGTGATCCTTGGACAAGTTTAGTGTTTATGTCTGTTAAATGCTCTTACTTAAAAAAGACACTTCCTCTATAGTTCAGCTGTAATGCATTGTGCAAGATGATATTTTGCACAGGATACATTTGAAGAAGTAATTTATGATTCTGTTTTTACGCACTGATGTATTTAACTGCTATTACAAGCAGTTTTGCTGATGCTACATATTTCCAATCTTGTCCTCAGAAAATTTTGCTTAACTTTCACTGCTTTTTCATGGGTTTTTTCCACCTAAATGCAGATTGCTTTCATAACGCAGGGGGAGGGTTGTTTTGGGAAAGTTCTTACCAGCTTTAAGAAATCAGTTCTTTAAACTATTTGCTTGTTCATATTTGTGACATTTTGGAAAAAACGCACAACCCTTAATTCAGAAACACACCAGGCTTTGATATCAAGACTGGAAATATGGCCTTTGTTTTGTGACTGTACTCTTGGTTATCTTCATGACATAAAATTTGTTTATATTACAATATTTTGAAAAAAACCCAGATTTGTATATGGTTAGCTGAGGTTTCTTTGAATAAGGAGCTAAAAAATAATTTTTGACTGGACATACCTTGATTTGCCTAGTTTCAGCCACCTTGTCCAGGACAAGGCACACGGGAGACTGGGGCAGGTGGAAGTTGGAGAGGGAGTCTGGATGAAGAGCCGGGCAGCAGGACCTGAGGTTGTCAGGACAAGGGGACAGGAGCCATAAGCAGTGCAGGGAGAGCTCAGGGCAGAGCAACAGTGGGAAGTGGTGGTAGAGCATGGATGGGGCAGTGTGGATGATAGGAGAAACCAGAAAGAGAGTGCATGGGACAGGTGTTGGGAAAAGGGATGAAGAGTCAAGGGTGGAGAAGAGACAGCAGTAGGACAGGTCAGGTCTGAGGGAGCAGAGAAGGACAAGACAATCTTGGAGCTGAAGGACAGAGAAGGTCTACACCAGCTAAAATCCTCCTATGAGAGAAAAAATAAGAGTCAAAGATCCCAAGACTGTTTTTTCCATGAGGTTTTTCACTTCTACTTTCATAGGTTTGAGACAATTAATTCTTCAAGCACCATCATCAAGACTGCAAAATGAAGCACTGAATAGCCAGTGTTAAATGCAAATATTAAGGTCACATAGTCTTCATTTGGCCCCCTTTTTTTTCCATGTACAGGTCCAAATTACTTATACAAATTACCCATTTTCCTCAGAGCCAATGCTCTTTTCTGCACACACAATAAGTGTAAACTCTTAGTTACTGAGCAGATATTAACACTGCTGAGTCCCTTTGATGCTCAGTGAGCATGTCGCACACCTGATTTACTGCACCCCATTCAACCAGGGTTCTAAGGACAGGCAGATTCATTAATGTAGGGGTTTTTTCTAGGGATGGTAATAGGTGTGATATAGATGTATTTCTTCATATTAATCACTGTATCATTAAAACAGTGGATTTTGTGATATGAAGAGGATATTACCCAGTTGTAGAAGTGGGTTGATAAAGTATTTAGGAACTGAGACCAGAAATGATTATTGATATTGGTCACTCGTTCTGAGAAGGCGAGGATCTGCACAATACATTACGTTAGATGGACTTAGCTCCCAGGGACTTGTATCTGGGAATGCTTAGGAGTCAAGTGCCAAGAACTTCTGCCAGGCATTCAGCAAATGAAGTCTTTGCAATTAGTGACTGCATGTGAAACGTCTGGCTTTGAGCTGGTATCCAAGTTTTCAGAATCTGCAGGCATGAACTTCTCCTTTCTCCTTCTGCAGTTTCCTGCTTCATTCATTTTTTAATGTCTTCAAGGGAGGAAGGAGAAGTCCAGCAGATAACAGTCTTCCTTTCATAATTTGGATCCCTTTCTAAAAGATGTTTTCCCTGTAAATTGAATGGGATAGGGATCCTGTGGTAAAATACCCATATCTAATAAAAACCAGTAAAATGCTAGTTAAATGTTAGTCATGTGGGCAAACTTACTTTACTATTTTGATATTTCCTGCTTGTTGAATCCTTCACTATGCTAGTTTATTTTTAGCCAAATTAACCAGATTTGGGAGAAATAGCAGCTTCCTACAAGTTTTGTGAAGGCGTTTCATTTGAGATGAATGGCTCAGATCGATGATCCTGCTGCAGGAAAGCCTAGAAGACCTGGGCTGCCCAAACAGCAGATACAGCCTGCCCAGGTCATGAGACCTGCTGTTTCTTGCTCTCTGGGGTGTCCCCCAGAGCAGAGAGGGAGGCTGACATTATTTTGATGGGGAGGAAGAGTAAATAGGAGACAAAGGACACAAGGCTGTAGAAAAACAGACTCATTAATTCTGTTGCCAGTGGAGCTGTGTGCGTGTAATGATGACTTAAGCTACAAAATCCTTAAGGTCTTAGAGGTGACTCTGCCATTCACAGCCTTTAATCTGCAGATCATGTCTACACAGTACTTTTGGGAGGGACACTGCTAGAGGTTTCTCTTGCTTGCCCCATATGATCCCACTGTGTTCAGAGAAATGATGCAGGAGCACAGTCAAAAGTTTAGACACTGAGATTCAGGGCTCTCCATCCTATCACACACTTCATAGACAATAAGAAAGGTCAGAATTACCAGCAAGCTCCAGCCACTTTACACTCTTCAAGTGCGACCAAACTAATTCAAAGCCATACCAACTTTTTGGCCAGATCTGAATCTGGAGGTTTTGCGTGCCTTTAATGCAGTAGTAAACACGCTTATAAGAATGAAATTAAGCAAAAAAGGATTTAAATGAGAATTTTTACAGTTAAAGTATCCATGGAACACTATCATTAGGATCATCAGGAGGTGAAAAATGCATAAAGTGTCTTTAAAAATGTCTAATCTAATCTAGAACCAGGCCATTACAATAATTTAATCATAACTACATCATTATTTTGTCACATTATTATACCTTATTAGGTAGAGTGCTTAAGGGTCTTGACCATGCATATTTTACCTGAATGAATTTGGCTTTTTTTTTTTCTAAGTATAATCTTAACCTTGTTATCTTTTTAGTTTTTTACCTATAAAATTTCTGGTTGATATTTTTACTTTTTCTCCAGCTAATGAGTGTTTTATCTGAGAATCCAGCCTAATCTTTCTGCTCTCAATGAATGTGATAGTAGGAGCGTTAGGCTTATTAAAATGCTTTCTAGGAAAGATGAGATCTAGGATTTCTTGGATCTTGTGATGGACTAGGAAAAAATAGGAATAATAAACCCAAGAAGGATATTAGATTTTTAAACAGGGTTGCACTGACAGTGTTTCCATGTGTAGCCTTTGGACTATATGATCTCCTCAGCATGGCCTAATGGCAACAGGAGTTTTGCTATTTGACTTCCTTGCGTCCAGGGATTTTGCCCCACGTAATGAAGCATTTGTTATCCATAACTACTTCATTAGTGTGAAGATTCACATGGAGGAGTTATAGGGACCTCCCTTCAGAAAAGTTGCCATTGGTGAGGTGGATGTTGAATATCCTCAGGGGAAAGAGATTCACGTTGAGAGAATCTCGTCCGTGAGAATACAATGCGGGTGCTCCCTGGGGTGCTTGCATGAATAGGAAGGATTAAAGGTTCAGGCTTATAGCCCATTTGTCATGAAATCCTCTAATGATGACAGAAACTGTAGACTAGCCTCATATAGAATATCTATAAAGAGCAGAGTGAAAGGGATATAGTGAGGCAATGGTGCATGGCCCTAATTTTAGAAGTATTGAAAGTGGGAGAATTTGAGGAGTTTACGACAGTAACAGAATATTTGGGTTCAGTTTCCCTTCCTCCCGCCAGTGCAAAATGCAAGCGCTAAAGGCTGCGCCTTGAAAAGCCTGTATGAGCATCTGGATATACTTGCCCTCCCTCTGAGTCCCCAGCACCCTGTAGGAAACACAAGAACGTTAGCCCGAAAACCTAAAATAGCTCAAAAGCCACAATATATAACGGGAAGAAAGCAAGAGAGCACTAATGCCCAGCAGCAGCTGGGATGCAGCTGGTTAGAGCACCGTGATGCTTCTGCCTGTCTGCCTCGGGCAGGACGGGGTGGCAGTGCCAGGCATTGCCGAGGCGCTTGGCAAGGATTTCCATTTGTTGGTAACCTGGAATCTACTCAGGTTCACCAGCTTGACCCTGATCCTGAGGCGTGCCGAGGCTGTGGGGCTCCTTGGATGGCCCAGGACTGGCGTAGTCATCTGCTCTGTTTCATTTCAGATGGAAATGTTTTGATTTTTCCCTCGCTGAAAAAATGTTGGAAATTCCAAATGTGCATTTCATATTTCAGCTGGAACTCAGTGTCCCACAAAATGGAAATTCCCTCTCTTTGTCTAGCTGCAGCCGGGAAGAAGGGGCCTTTGAGGAGACGCACAACAGAGGTGTAGCCTGATCTTCAGAGGAGAAAAATGGGTGTGAGGCTCTAGGGCTGCAGCTCTTCTGTACAAATAGAGGCGCATTTCTCAATCTGAGAATTTTGTGGTTTAGCCAATAAAAATATGCTCTTTGCATCTTTTTGCCGAACACCTGGAATTTTTCAAGGGGATATCTATAGCAGCCAGGTTTAGTTACAGGTCTGCAAAACACGAGTAGCAGGCAGGGGTGAGGGAGGGAAAGCAAGGTGTTTTAGGACATGAAGCAGCCCTCCTCTGCCAGGATGCCTGTTTAAAGTATAAGCTCATATGAGCAAGGATAATCTTTTTCTGTATGTGGCATGGTGTCCGGCGAGCTGTTACAAATCAGTAATAATCTGTGTATGCTGGCTTGCCAGGCACAGCTTTTTCACACCAATTTTTTCCTTGTGAAATCATAGCGTGGTGTTATGTGTCTCTATCCTGGCATTGCAGTAAAGCGTTACCTGCTGCCCGAGAGGGAGAGTGGTTACACACATTATCTGCGCACAACTGCTATGTGAGAAAATGTGAGCAGTGCCCCCATGAGAATCTGTCCAATAAAAAAGAAAAAAAAAAACAAACTACCAATTTGCCAAGAAGATTAAGCACGGTGGCTGAGATGGTGCTTGTGGGTATTTATCAGATTATTTACCACGACAAGAGCCATATCTTACTTCTTGCGTTCTCAGATAACCCATGTGCTCTCAAAAATATGACCCTGCAGGTACAGAAATTTTTAAGTGCCTTGTTTAAAAATGGTCTGAAGAAAGTTCCTGAACAGAAAGGGTAAAATATTTCTTCATTGGGCTACCCGGTAAGCTTTTCAACTTCTGTAGTTTTTCCTGTTTATCCTAACAGATGTCTTGTTGTTTCCGAAATCTCAGAGTAGGAAATGCCTCCATTAACTTAATTGGCATAGTTCAATTTCAGTGGTATCCAGTGCACTTTGCATTTTATAGCTTGCAGTTAGGAAGCAACATCTAGACTTGTCCCAGTGAAAACGGGATTTCCTGCTGTCAATACATTTATTGTATTTCCTTACATAAATATTGTTTTATTATAGAAAGGAACCATGATATTAATCTTCACTCTGTGTCTGGACTGTTGATTCAGACATGGAAAACAAGGTCATTTCCAAACACTTGAGGTACCTACGACCATAAGTTGCTGTTGAGTGGGACTGATGCATTGGCTTTGAGTGGCTTACAGCCATTTATGTGTTCATAAGCCTGCAGGAGAAATGGAGCTTAGAGTACAATACCTCAACCTCATCTTTGGCATCACTGGGAATCTAAATCTCTCTGGCTTACCACTGAAATATGGTACCTGTGGGTTTGCTGACTTGAAACACAGCTATTTAGTGAAACAAACTTATTGGAAAACAGACTGTTGCTTGCACGATTACTTGCTAGTTATGTCTTCCTAACCAGATCGTCAGTGCTCTCCATGAGCAGTCGGCTCTTTAAGCAGCTATCCTGCTTGGTTTTAGGGGACTGGACTTGATGCATTTTTAAGGTTCGCTGTGTAATGTAACCCTGTCCTCAAGAGTTTTACTTTTTTACAGTCACAGTCGATTAAAGCTGACCTGGCAAGGGACCAGAAAGCCTTTGGGAGGATTAGCAGTTATTAGTGTCATTGCCTCTTCTACTGTAAAAGCGGCGGCTGTGTTATGTGTTAGGGGCACAGCTCACCCCTCGGAGCAGAGCTGGGAGAGGGAAGCTGCCGTTGGCAGGGATGCTCAGATCCCGGCAGAGCCTCCTGCCGCTGCCGGCCCCTGCTCCCCTGTGTGGGAAAGAGCCCCGCTGTTTGTCAGCAAACACCGAGGAGCCCCTTTACCTGGTCCTGGCCGCCGGCCGAGCACCGTGCCGCTGGGGCTGGGCGGGCGGCCATCGGCCCCGCTGCCGTCCCCCTGCGGGTGTCCCGACTCACCTGGGTGGCAGCGGGAGGCAGGGAAATCACTCAACACCCGGCTCTGTAGCGCTTTGTCTCCCTTTCTTCTCCTTCTGCTTTGTAGGCTGCAGCAGAGAGGTGGCTGGCGCTGAACTTTTTACCTTGGAGGCTAAGTATTTTGTGTGCTGGAGAAAATGGCCATTAAAATGATTTGTGAAATAAATACTATCACTAGGGCAGGTGTTGGACCTGTAAACAGTTAATTGCCAGAGCTCTGCAGATGTCAGCTATTTCTTTTGAGACGTCTACCAGCTAATATTATCTGATAGCAGCTCATTCAGTTGATGAATCTGTCATTTTGCAATTTAGCTACCAGAATGTGTGCTGGGTCGATCAGCTTGCATGTCTGTATTTAGAAGAGCTTCACAGTCTGCAATCATCTGGAGGCATTCAACGTATAATGTCATTAATATTTTACAATCATCCTGACAAGAAAGAAACTTAGAGTAGAAAAATCAAAACATGTTGGTGTTCTGTGCCTTTGAGACTCATGCTAAAGTTGTTTTTAAGTCATGGTAATAAAATCAGGTTAATAAAAGCCTGGTCCAGCCCAAAAGTCAGCAAGCAGCAGAAGTTGGGGCACATTGTTCAGAGGAGATTTAGCCTATGCTTGTTTGTAAAAACTTGGTGGAATCGTATTTGTGTTCAACATCTGTGTTCAGCACTTTTCGCATGGTTTATCCTTTGGTAACCATTGCAGAAGTTTGCTTCAGGTAAACCAATCGTGCTCTAAAAGACACACCTGATACTTAAAAGTGGATCCACCATTAATGATGAGAAGAAATAGGGGCGTATGTTTGAAATAGGCAGGATTCGTGCCCACTTTTGAACTGATCTGCATTTTGAACTATTCAAATTAAAACTACTTTGTAATACAAAATTGTAACAATACTTGTGAGATGGCCCATAGAATATTGTTTTTTTTCTGTTGATTACATTCAGGTAGATCTTAACGCCCTCCGTAATAATTTCAGTTATGTTTAGTATTTTTGCTATTCGGTAGAACAAAAGATGATTTGTACCTGAGGAGAGTGTATTCACTCAACAAGCCTGGAGAGAAACCATGGGGTTTCAATGGGAAGCTATCTATATAAGGCCAAAAAAAAGAGACAGAAATGTGTTGTTTTAGAAAAGCTTGAGCATCGAGGAGTTTGTGGTGAAATTGCATTTGAGTCATAATCTTTTTTAAAAGCCCCTGCTAAAGCAGATAACTGATTTGCTATGTGGTCAGGCTGCTCAGGTTACCCCCTTGATGTTTTGGGCTGTGGGGACCCTCCTTCAGGACTTTGTTGCTCTCGGTGGCCACGGCAGTGGGGCCGCAGATGAATAGGATGGAGTGGCAGGAGGGTAAATGTGAGAGCTTTGTGTTTTTAGACAGTTCTTTTGCTTCTAGGAAAGTTAATTAGGAAGTGAAACCTTAAGCAGTTGACAGTGTGCATTGTTGGCTGCTAGTGCTCTGTGACAAATACCACTGAAAGGTACTTCACTTTCTTTTGTAAACAGAAAGGTAAGGAATTTGCACAAAAATGTATTGGTGAAGATCTGCTTTTCATCATGGCCTAACCACATAGTAAACAACAGAAATAACTTGTTTTAATAAAGTACGGTGTTGAAACATTTATCAGCAAGCTCTTTCTCTCCATTTCAAAGGTATGTTTAGGTAAGAGGAACTGTTGCCTTGAAGAAACCCAATCTGAAATTTTGTTATAACATTTGCTTCAGGTCAAGGTCAGGAAACTTAAGGAAAAGTTTGACTTTTGGGCCATCATACAATTATGCCTGAGTTGATTAATACAGTATGCTGAAACAGCGATCTAAGAATTTCTTAGCATTTTAAATGTATCCCAAATAGTAGTTACTTACATAAAATTATTCTAGTAGTCACATTATAAAAAGCATGACTTCATTTTTATTGTCATTTTTTGCATGTAGCCATGCACAGTTATGAGGCAAGTGTAATAATCCATGTATTTTAATTTCTCTATGTAACAATAAAAAGGTTAACGTACCTTTCTCTTATGGGCTTGGTTCCCTTGAGTGGCACCAATATAAGTCTCTGGAGCATTAATAAACCAGGTCTGGGGACTTCAGAGTTAAAGCCTGTTAAAACAGTTTTGTGTAGTACTTCAATTGAACTATTTTTTAGTGGTGTACTTGTGAAACCAAATGGAGAGCAGTACAGAGGTGGCTTAAACGCATGATAGATGCCCATTTCAGAATAAAGGTAGCTGTGTTTTGACCCCACCTCATCCAACCTCTGCAGGTGGAGCAGCTCTGCACACTTCTCCTCTCGCAATCTTTCACAGCATGAGCAATGCGGAGAAACACAGCAGAATATTAATTACATGAAGATTATATAAATTGTATGGCATTTGTGGAAGTAAGATGTGCAACTCAACAAGCAGTCACCACAGATGACTGCTCCAAGGGGCTGGAAAACAGGGAGGTGGGAATGACATTGAGACGTGTATGTCTATGATACGTGCACGCAGGCTGGTGCTTAGTCTCATATAGGGAATGGTGCAAAGAATATTTTCTAATCAAGACCCCCTGGACTGCTCAGGCTGGAGCAGCTGTGGTTGTGCAGAGATGTCCTGACAGGAAAGACATGGACCTGTTGGAGTGGATCCAGAAGAGGGCCACAAAAATGTTCAAACAGATGGAACACCTCTCCTATGAGGAAAGGCTGAGAGAGTTGGGGTTGTTCAGCCTGGAGTAGAGAAGGCTCTGAGGGGACCTTATTGTGGCCTTTCAGTGCTTAAAGGGGGCCTACAGGAAAGACGAGGACAAAATTTTTGGCAGGGCCTGTTGCAATAGGACAAAGGTAATGGCTTTAAACTAAAAGAGGGAAGATTCAGACTAGATATAAGGAAGAAACTTTTTGCAATGAGGATGGTGAAATCCTGGAGCAGGTTTCCCAGAGAAGTGGTAGCTGCCCCATCCCTGGAGACATTCAAGGTCAGGTTGGACGGGGCTCTGAGCAACCTGATCGAGTTGGAGATGTCCTGGCTCATTGCAGGAAGGTTGGACTAGATGACCCTTAAAAGTTCCTTCCAACCCAAACTATTCTATGAAGCTATGACTCTGTCTCTGCAGCTTGCTGCTTATCCATGCTGTCCCCTTGCTCATGTCCATTAATCTCAGTCCTCGTGGTAATGCCACAGTTCCCTCAGCCACACAGATATTTTGCAATGGCTTTACTTTTTGCCAGTTTTCTCTACAGAAGGGGAGAATTTAGTTCTCTGTTTATACATTCCCATGAAGTGATGCTTTATCTGTTTTTACAAGACTGTGTAATGCCATTTTGATTTAGTCCACAGAATGAGCTATTTTTGAAGATTTTCAGAGGATCATTTTAAATATCAAATTATTCAGAAACTTCCACATTTTTCCATAAGAAACTCCCCAAATAGTTTTAGACTTAGATTTTTTTTTAAGGGTTGCTTTGAAAAATGGAGTAGGAGGATTTTCACAAGTCCTTAATACTGGCCTAAATTTCTTCCTACTCCTTCCTAATGTTCTTAAGGATGCAAATCCAACACACTGTAAAAATTACAGTGATTTAATAATAATTGTGTTGTGTAGGATAACTATGGGTTAGTGGTGCTTGAGTAAGGTGGGCTGAGTAAGGTAAGCACTTGAGTAAGGTGAGGTTACTATTATACATGAGAACTGCTCTTCAGGCACTTGAAATGACGCCAGGGCCAGGTGATACAGAGCTGAGGATATGAAATTAGCTATTCCTGCTGTATGACTGTAGATGAGCATGGGGAGGGATAGAAGAAGGCTGAAGGACTGCAAGGGCGAGTTTGGGTCGGGGAGGAGGATTCCACCCTTATCAACCCCGTCGTGAGCTCATTCCTCATTTCTTGAGCAGAGAGGAATGTTTACTCAGCTGACAGAGTTTCTGGGAAAGAGGCTAGAAGGAGAAACCGCTGTGTGACAGTCGTCCTCCTTATCAACTATAGTGGTGATGTATCTGTGCAACATGTGCAGTGTGGGAAGGGATGGGGAAGGATGGCCAGCTAGACAAGGGGCAGACCTAGGAAAATGAAGTACTTGAATGCACAGGGGATTATTACCCCACTTCTCTGTATCTACAGCAATATTCATCTGAACTTAGCCTACCAAACCTTAATCAAAATAATCTTTTTCACTTGAGTGGTTGATTAACCCCTAAAGGCTCCATCTTTCAGTCAGTTTAAGCAAATTCAAATAATATGTGTGGAGTATGTGGTGCTGATTTACACCAGAGTATATGTTAATGGTGGTATCACTGGGTGGAGTCACGGGGAAAGGCTGGGAGCAAACCAAGCGGGTGGCTGCCCTGAGCCCAACATTGGACTGACAGGGAACAGCTGAAAGCACGGGGCTGCTTTCCGATTCCCAAATCCCTGCTGTGATTGCTGAGCATTTCTGAGCCTTCTGTGTGACTTTGTGTGGGAGCAAGCAGATTTGGAAGGGTGTGATTGAACTCACTGGACAGGCATGCGAGGCATGGTGCAAGCTGAGGAGCAGCCCCTCGACTGATTTCTTCTAGGGACTGCTTTTCCCTTTACAACATCAGACCTCCTTGCTATCCCTTCTGATCCCGTGCAGGGGGTGTCTCTGTGAACAACAGATCAGTGGCCTTCGGCTGCATCTCCTCATGGAAATTGCTTTGACCTTTATTTTAATTTGTTGGCCCAATTGCTCTCCTGTCCCCGAAGCGGAGTGTGGTTACACCTTTCTGCTTAAGCTGGCATGTTTAGTTTAAAAACAGAAGAAATTAGAACTGCTCAGCTTTCTAGAAATAACTTTTCTCCTCTCTTTATCACCTACAGAATGCCTGGAGAGTTTCAAACTAATAACAAGATTAGGTAGAGAATAGGAAATAAAAACATACATATATTTTATTTCTGCAGAAACACCCCTGTTGCATTTACTCTTCCAACACAGTAAATGAGCCTTCTATATACTTTGGCACTACAAAGCATTTCAAAGATACTTCTGGTAAACACCAATACCATATCTATCCTTCTAAATCTCAGTCTTCAGGAATGTATACGTTGTAGAAGTGGAACAAAAAAGTCAACTTCAACGTTTTAAGCAATCAGTTTGATTCTGGTCACGGCAATTACTCTTTCTGTCAGCAGGAGTAAAATTTACAATCAGGAAATCAAAGAGTCAAATGTATTCCTGTATAATGCAGCATAAGCTGCACGTAAATTAGATTACCCCGCTGGAAAACCTGCTTCCTCTCATTTGCCTGAGCAGAGCTGGGTGGCCCCTGCACAGAAGCGTGAAGCAGGCTCAGCCCTGAATCATGGGCAGGTGGAAGGAGCGGGGTCATGGTTGGGACCGTGCTGCTGTGCCAGGGCAGGATCCTGCTGTGCCCCCATCCCTCTCCTCACCCAGGCCGTGCACTGCTGCTGGAGCTGGCCACCCAGCCTGACCTTCTTCCCAACCCAGCTTGCCAACGAGGGCTGGGGGAAGAGGTTGGCTTTCCCCAACATGGGTGAGCTGTCCCGGCCATGGGTTGGCCAGCACTTCTGCAAGTGGAGGGTAGGAAGAACCCTCAGGATGCAGCCCAAGAGGGGCTGGTTTCAGTCCTGCATGCAACCCTGGCTGCTTTCCACCCTATGCCTAACATCGAGCTGTGAGATGGTGCCGTGAAACAGATACAGGCTTGAAGAAAAGGGTTGCCTTTGCTGGGTGTGTGGCCCTGGCTAGCTCAGCGAGTGAGCTGTTGGTGAATTGGTGCAAGTGGGGGACAGCAGGGACGTAACAAGCTGTGGCTGATGCAGACTCCCATGGGCTGTGTGACCTCTAAACACTGGTGCTTTGGCCCCGGGAAGAGAGATGCTGCTGGGCTTCTCTGCCAAGGGTGAGCAAGGAGGAGCTTCATCTGGGCATTTATGAGACTTTGCTTAGGTCTGACTTGACATCCCAACTACAAAATGGGGAAGAACCCCTGAATTGCTTGGCCTGGGCAATTGGTCCTTCCTCAGTTGCAATCATCAGTTTAAGCAGATGGGTTTAAAGAAATCGAAACCCTGGGGATGGGAGACTTGAGCCACGCCAGAAAGCTCCTCTTGTTCTCCTGCAGTTGCCAACCATGTGCTCCTACCTCTGCAAAAATAAATCAGTGTTAACACCTATCTCTCTTCCAAGTGGGATTGTGCTCTGTAGTGCAGAGCCGTAGGGCTCCAAGGACTACAGACTGGGCAGAAGGATGGCCAGAGCTGGGAAAGGCCAGCACTGTGTGGCCCTCGGCAAACTCTCCATCCCTCACCAAGGGTTTGGCTTTCAACAAGTAACAGAAATGTGCTGCATAGCAGATATCCGTGTTATTCTCATGAATTCAAAACACAAGGCACAAAATATGTGAAAAATCATCCCTGCATATAGTTTGGAGCAGCAAGGGAGTGAAGGAGCAGAGCAGTAATCACGCTACAACAATCAGTCCCGAGAGCTGCTCTCAAGGCAGTACACAAGCCTGGCTCCTTCTGAGCCCTCTCCCAGCCCTCAGGCCCTCCTGTAGCTGGAGAAGAAAGCAGAAGAGCATCTTGCCTGGCTGGAGCAAAAGAGAGATGCCCATCCTCCTCCCCAGTTCCCTTTCTACCACCCTGGAGCAGCACATCAGTCCAAGCCGCATTTCTCCCCTTTTCTGTCATCTCCTCTTCAAGGGGCACCCAGCTAAATTCATGCCTTCACATCTGTCTTTTATTTCTTTTCAGGAGTGAGGCATTGAGAGTTTTCCCCTTTCTTCCCCATGGGTTCATTGGAAATGGCTGAGGAAAACAGCGATCAGCCAGTTTATGTGACACTCTCTCAGATAAACGAATGGGAAAGTAGGACTTCTGAGGCTGGTCTGGACAATGTAATTAAAATGATCCTTGTGTGGCAGTTGTAAGTTGACCCTTGGCAAACAATCTGACTGGTCAGACCAGGTTTTGGTAAGGGCTTTCTCATTTCTTAACATGAGTGATTCTGCTTTTTAGTGATTCTATAATATTTTTTTTTCTCTTTGGAGGATTCTAGTGGTTTTATCTATAAAATAGCATAGATTTTGAGACACCCACTTTCACTGAGTTACCTTCTGCTACATAGTTCAGAATGAGAATTCCTTTCCTAGGGAGTTAAAAAAATAAAAAAAAAAAAGAAAAAAAGGAAAATAGATCTCATTTCAGTTGACAAGAATCAGTAGACTGGTTCCCAGATCTGGGAACCTTTCCTTTTGGTAATACATAATCCTCTCTGACTACATTCATTTAATTCTTCAAGCCCACTCTGCACTTCAGTGTGTTCTCAGGTTTCTACCTCTCCATAGTACATTTTTAACACATAGAAATAACGTCTGAAAGCTAATTGTGTTAAACAACTTCAAGGTAATTTCAAACATACTTGGTCTTGTAGAAAAAATATGTCTGACTTTAAAAATAATTTCTGGTAACAATTATAGGAGGAGTGTCATAAATATTTCTGCTCTGCTGAGCAGGATTTTGCCTTTAGAAAAATAATATTATCATTAACTGTTTTTATCATAGCAGCAAAAAATGAACCAGGCCAGGCTGAGTCCTGGTGTGCTTAGTCTCCCCACTCATAGTCTTTAGAGCCTGACCTTCTCCTCTACTTATAGTCCAAGAGGATGCTATGGATAAAAATGACAGGGACAGCTTTGCGGTAATTGCTGGGGAAGGGGGCACCTTGTATGTCTTCCTTCCTTCCTTCCTTCCTTCCTTCCTTCCTTCCTTCCTTCCTTCCTTCCTTCCTTCCTTCCTTCCTTCCTTCCTTCCTTCCTTCCTTCCTTCCTTCTTCCCTCGTCACTGCCAAGACATGTTACAGAGGTTCTGGGATATCCCTGGTAACGCTCCTTCTCTTGGAAAGGTATTATTTGGGAGCAGGATCAGACTGGCCGGTGGCAGGGGGCATTTGGGGCAGAGGAAGCATGGGGACATCCTCCCCTTCCTCTTCCCCCTACAGGCACACAACCCACATGGTTGCTGACCTACAAGCTTTGTACGAGCAAACTTTAGATATTTTTTCTCAAATTCTGTAATAGCATAGCTTTCTACTTCGATCTTCATTTCATTTGTGGTTATGTTTTGTGGCACCCAATATCCTCCAGTGAGAATGAAGTCTATTTTCATGTTTAGAGGTCTGTACATCTCACCTCAGCACAGGAATCTGATATGATAAATGCACCTGACAAGGCCTAATTTGTTTGTATTTTTTGAAGTCAATCATTGATGTATTAGGTTAAAAAATACAACTTGAGATCATGAAGAAATGTGTGGGAAGCATATCTGGACTTACTTATAACTTTGGAAGAATGTGAGAATTCACATTTATTAAGCCAAAATATAATAAATTCGCAATGTAAAATACAACTCCAAGTAGGCCAGATGATAAACATGTTTTAATGCAATGCATGCAGCTGCTCCACTCTGTTGTTTCCAGTCCTTTTCTGTCTGGTCTATTTACTTCCCCTTAATAGCTGCAGGACATATTTATTGGGACCAAAATTTTCCCTAGCCGTTTGTAGCATGACGTTCTGGTCCAGGGAAAGGCTCATTTCTTTGAACTGTTTTTCTAATAAGAGCAGAAAGCACAGCAAACACTAAATTAAAAACTACATAAGCACATTGCAAAGTAAATTCACTGGGTTTCTGCTTTCTGGGGAGACAAAGAGGGGAAGAGGTAAAGAACCGTACGTGATGTGCACGTACCGCTTGCCTGAAGTGGCTGTGCACCTCTGCAAGGCTCGGGGTGACACCAGGGACAGCTGAGGAGTGAGAACCTCAACTGACCGATGAATCTATGTCAGAGGAAAAGAAAGACAGCGAGGGGCAAGTCAGAGATGTGGAAGGTAAAGTCAGGCTGTGGCTGAACCAGGTTTGACTTCAGCGGTAGTTGTTCCTGTCCTGTATAGGGCGATCGGGCCCCAGGTTACAGATGTTTCAGAAAGCAAAGCCAGTTCTTGAGAGAGTATATGTGCAATATTAAAAATTGTTCCGGAGCCTCTCTCACCCAGGCATCTGAAGACAATTTTTATGTGTGAGGGAGCAGGTGAACAACTCTGCTTATTCAGCAACACAGAAATAAAAGTAACGTGACAGAAGCAGGGAGACCTTCATGGGTATATTTTTAAAGTTGTGGGCATGTCCTCTGCAGACAATCATACCAAGAGGTGATGTGGCTCTTCTGCAGAGTTACTTGATGGGGATGCACCCTTTGCAATGCCGAAATCCATGACACTTGCCTTCGCCTCTCCTGGGTGAGGGGGAACGAAGGGGAAACAAAGAAGATCCTGGCATGGGAAAAAAACAAGCATAGGTTTGGCTGTCCTGTATGGAGCGGCAAAACAAAAAGGCGTGCGTTGTGGACGTCTCTGGCCAGCTCTGGGATGGTAAGTCTGCAAACCCAACCTGGGAAAATGTGCTATATTTTAATTTGTGCAGTAAGGGCAAGAACAAAACACTTCACTTTGCATAATATGCTGCACTTTTTTTTTTTTTAATTACACCAGGCAACCTGCATACCAGGAAAAACATCCTTTTTGTAAAACCAGGGGGCCCAAATATTGATCCGTAACAATAAAATGCTCTCCATGAAGTGCAGAGTTCGAGGAAATTAGTTTAAAAACACTGGCCTCAGTGGAGGATGGAGAGGGAATATGATAAGACGCTGGACTTAAGTAGGGGTCAGGGCACAGGTATGCAGAGCTTTGAACGTGAAAGTGGAAAGCGCTGAAGTAAAGTGATATCCCTCAGACGAGAATATCTGCAGCTCAGCAGAAATTTCAGCTGTCTGTGGCCCTTGTGCCCCTGTCACAGAGTTGGAGCCCCTGTGTGAGCAGGTGAACTTGACGGAGCAGCCCCAGCTACTGCCTGCATAAAGTGTGTTTCTGATACGCCGATGCCAACAAGACACAAGTGATTTGGCCATGTTCTTATGGCAATCCAAGCTGTAACGCACATGGCCCTGGCTGTTTTACCCCCAGATTGCATTGGTATGGATCTCTGTGTTGCACCTCTCCCTCATGTTCCCTCCATAAGCGATGGGGACCGTGATGCATATTCCAAACCGTTTTTTCCCAAGGTGCGAAATTCTTAGGCAGCTGGTCTTACCTGGTATGACATCTTCAAATCCTCAATTTTTTGTTAGAGGCTTTTTTTTTTTTCATTGAAGTGTATATTGCCTGGAACAAAGACACAGATCAAATTCACACGGTTCCAGGAGTGTTTTCACAAGTTTTGGCCAGGACTCTTGATCTAGTGACTGTGTGGCTTAACACATCATTGAGCTCATTGGCTGGGGGAACACACAGTGAGACAATCTTGTGGTTGGAATGCTTTAACCTGCATATGTGTGCAGGTTAAATGTGGGATGTGTGCATATGTGTGCATCCATGTGCATCCTGCATATGTGTGCATCCATGTGGGATGGACGTGCTAGGTGTACTTTCTGAGGGAGAGGGAATTAGATTAACCACTCCCCAGTGGTATCAATAGGATTTTTGCCCTGTACTTGGCTAAGGGCAAGTTGAGCCTTTGCCTCATTAATCCTTTTATTGGATAGATTTGAACAAGCAGATCAAATATTGGAGATTCTTTTGAACTATTGCTATCTTCTGTAATCATTGGTTTCATGAAGTCATTTCCGATCATGGATGTGTCCCATACATTTCTGAGATGAGTGCAAACAAGACAGTACGCAATTTCGTGGCTGTTGGAGGGCTGGGTATGGCTTGTTACATACAGCACTGCCTCCTGTTTATTTTTATGGAATGGGATAAGGGAAAGTTTAGGAGATGGGATGGAGCATTTATCTTCTTGAAAATGAAATATCTATAACAGAGAGGATGAAGACAGGGCATCTCAGGTTAGTATGGTGTCAATGCTGTCTATCATATCTATGCGTATACGTTCTCTTGTTCCACTTCAGATTTATTGTTTTCTAATCCACATGCTTACTTGCAGGGCTATGACTTCCCGTAAAATATATCTATATTGTCTCATGTCTTTTTCAAGCTCTCTGTCCTCTGGTCTGCTGCTGGTTCCTTTTATTGATACAGAAAGTGAGAAAGGAAGAAATTGTTATATTGTAACCCAAATCAAATTGCCTTAAAAAAAAAAAAAGGAAAAAGGAACAAAGAAAGGCTGTAGAGAATCATGTGAATATGGCATGGACCGAGGAGAGGATACACGCTGCTGTCATTCCTGCAACACTCAACAACGTCCAACACACCTACTGCAGGGTGGAGAGAAGCAGACCTGTTTTTTTGAGCTGATACTTAACTATTCATATGGATTTTGCTTAGATTGGCAGCAACACTTAAATGAACAGTTTTGTGAAGAAATAGACACTAAAGATAATGTTATTCCTGTCGTTTCCATGGCAACGGACATGCTTGATGGAATATATCCATCTCGTGTGCTCTGTAACCATCTGGTTTCACAGTCCTCATTTCAGACACTTTAGGAATGAAATGTAGGTAAACTTTAATCAGGTTTGTAATTACTGTTGTCCTTACAGAAATTATTTAACATGATTTTGCAGCTGCCTCAGCATAAGGCCCAAAGGTCTTTTTAGGGTTTTATTGCCACTTTTAAGAAATAATTTAAGAATTGTTATTGTACTTTAGCTACAGATGCCACTGTTTCTTCTTGGTTTCTGAAACTGTGTTATAATGACATCACATTAAGATATTTTTTTTCCAGGCTCCAAAAAGGTCACAGTTATTTTTTCCAAATGGGTCTGTCAAGCATAAAAATTAACCATACTTTGAGCTGGATTTTCTGTATTTGTAATGTATGTTTATGTTAGATTTTCTGTCAAAACAGGGATTAAAGATAAATGTAGCTAATTAAAAGAACATTTGCTTAGAGCTCCTGGTAATAGATACCTCATTGTGGGGTCTTGAGGTAAAGCTTACTTTAACAACTGATTCAGTTTATGGGATTGAGTTTGAACATTATAGAAGGCTATTTCAATTTTCCAAATTGTGCATATTAGCCTGAGAACAATCAAGTTAAGTCTATAAGTAAATTGCAGAAGAGAAGTCAGGGTGTACATGCTAGCTATGTAAAATGTTCTTGTCGGCTCTACTTCCTACACTTCATCATTTGGAGTAATGCTTCCCAGCAGTATATGTAAGTGAAAACTGGTTTTACAGAAGGAAAAAAATCTATCTGGCACTGGATGAGTCAATAAGTTGCAAACTGTAGCGTAAGGTAAAGAAAAAAAATTAAAAAGATCTCATATCAAATTAGGTAATTGTTTCTTTTTATCTTACTTTATTTTACAAAACAGCTGTGCCCACAACATTAATTTCATTGCACATGACATCTGTGTTATCCTAGGGACTCCTGTGCTGGGGAAAAGGTCAATGCCAACTGCAATTGCATCAAGTTTCCATAAACTTTCAATGGCCAATAATTTTTTGTGCTTTATAAAAAACAAGTAAAATAATAATGTATTTGTGTAGCGCCTTTCATATTAAGGGATTTCAAAGAGAACTACAAGCTGTAGGACCAACCCTTTAGTTCTTATATAAACAAAACTCCCATTGATTTCAGCAAACTTATGCCAGAATAAAGAGGACAGAGGAAAGGTGTCAGGATTTGGCTCTATATACTGCATGCAGCAATCACTTCATCCACTAATAAAGTTCAGTCACTTTTTGGATGGGACTTGGCAGTTGTTTAATATGAGTGGTCTTGAGCTGACTCAGTTTAAATGGAAGGATAAACAGAAAAATAGTTCTCTAATTAAGATTTCGGATTTCAGTGGAGCAAACTTTGATAAATTGAGAGGACTGGTTAGGAAAGACAGCTGGGACTGAGTTGTTCACGGTCTTCAAAGTGGAGAAGGTTTGGAATTGCTTCAGGTCAAAGACACTGAGTAGTATCAAAGTATCACAAGCAATGGGGAAAACTATGGAGGGATGTGTTTCAGACCTGGCAAGGGGAATTACTACCTCAGGAAGAATACTGGGAATAAGTAGGGACCCTACAGGAGCGGAAAAAAGGACTGCCTTACAAGGAAACCCTTAATGTAAAAGTCAAAAAGAGTGGGAATAAAGTGAGAACTGACTGATGTCAGACTGAGTTTGACCTGGCAAGGAATATCAAAAGAAACCCCAGAGTTTTTCCCCTGCAGGTAAAGAGAAGTGAAACTTCTGTCCATTGCGAATGGGATAGAGATGAAAGGTATCGTCAACCTGGAAACAAAGTGTGATAAATTCTTTGCCCGTGTTCTGCAAGGGTGACAATATTGGCTACGAGGACAAATGGGAAAGGATCAGTGGGAATGTGGCATCCAAGTACAAATTTCAACTTGAAAGTTCATCTTGAGTGGGACATGTTGCCTATCTCCATCCAAAGAGAGTGAAAGATGGGCTGTTGAGAACTTCAGCCTTCAGAACACATTTGGGTGCAGCTACCATTGGCACTGCAGGTGCCCAGAGAGCAGCAAGGAAAACATCTGTATTTAAGTGTAGGAAAAGGTATTTAGACAGCTATGGACATATAACTCTGACCTAAACTCTATGCAAGGCCCTACAGCAGACTTTGAAAGAGATCCTGCAGGAACAGTAGGAGATAAATTAAAAGTAGTAAAATACAAATAATAGTTTAGCAATGGTAGATCATATCAAACTGTTATTTCTATTAAGTTACTGATTTTGTGGACAAAATTATTGTGGACAAAATTATTGTGGAAAATATCATCTATCAAGATTTCAGGAAAACATGCTCTGGAAACAAATAGGCAACTTTTACTTGTCGTAACAAGAGGAATCAGGAGAGGAATTGTAAAGTAGGCAGCAGGAGACATGAAGGTGGACAGCAAGCAGGGTCTGTGGAAAGGGAATGGATCAAACCAGAGTGGTTATCAATACTGATTTTGTTCAATACCTTCCCAGTGACTTGATGTAAATATGAATGGGGTCCTGATAAAATGCAGAGTTTGGAGGCATTACCAGAATACATCATTTGGAGAGAGCAGAGTCTAAAAGCTCAAATAAGAATAGGATAAAAAATAATTTAAAAATTCATTAAAAATTCTGCTAGAAGCTCAGAACTCATCCATTTGTAAAAAAGTTGAGAAACAGCTTCTTTTATTTGTTGATCAAAGATTAGCTGAGAGCAGTCAATGTCATGTAACCAAGAAAGGACAAACGCAGTCACAGAATTTCTCAGTGAAATTATTTCCAGTGGGGACCAAAAATGCTAACATCACCGTGCAGGACTCTGGCTAGACCTCTTCTCAACTACTGAAAGGCCATTTAGAAGCCTAGCAGATGCAGGTAAGGACTCAAGCAGGTTCAAAAGAAGCATCTTTGTGCTTTGAAGAGGATGATAGACGAGCTTGTCTCACTCAGTCTGGCAAAATGAAGATGGGGGGGAGAGTACAGGGGAAAGTAGCAGGGAGAAAAGAGTTGTTTAAGCTAAATTAAAACATTTTCATATGTACACTGGGTGTAAATTGAGAAGAAACAAGTTTAACCTGGAAATTAGAAGGCAGCTCTTTGTTGTTAGAGCAAGCGCATTTTGGAATATTCTCCAGTTGAGTAACAGAGGCCAAAACCCAACAACTTTTATGTTGGACCTTGAAGAGTGTATGAAAGAAATTATACAATGTGTTTGCTTGCAGTAACAGGGGAATCGACTTAATGGCCCAGAAAGTTCCTCGGAGCCCTGTGTTCTGATATCCTCTGCAGCAAACACTGTTTCTGTATAAGAATTTTGAACAGAAATTAAGTGCAGTCCTGTTGAAATTGAAGTGGGAATTTAAGTTCCCCAAGAGTAATTAGCCATGCTGTGTGTGGTCGGGACATGGAAGAGGCATTTAATGGCTGTGAATATCAGTAGGTCTTTAAGTGGTGGAGAAGATTATAAGTTATTGGGATATTCATATACTAATATTCACTTAAATTCAAGGGATAAGTCCTTTTGAACAGCATCTATTAATACAGTGTTGAGATATTGGTTTAGCATTCACTTAGGTGACAACTGCCCATGTCTGACTGTCTCTGGCTGTCTCCCAGATGTGGCAGAACCAGAAAATAACACAGTTTGTCTTTCATTTAGCAATAGAGAAATGTCCTGTTTGTAGAGATAGCTCTGAAAGCACAAACTGCTATCAAAATGATCCACTTGTTAGGATTAAAGAGAAACACAACGACACAGCTTTCACATGACTGGATAACAAATACAGCAGGGAAAATCAAGCTCCATTTCCCTAAATACAGACACACTTTTCAGCACAGTCAGTCAAATTGGAAAATGTTCTTAATCTGTTGTCTTAATATCTCAGTTTTAGCATACAACTTAAACTGGGGTCAGGAAGAGGTATCTTGAATATCACTCTATGAAACATCTTGAATGTAAGTGGAAATTTTTTGCCAGCACCAACACTGCCTGGCTTATGAAATCTGTTGAGAATTGTTGTCTAACAATATTATAACATGAAGCACTCAGTGATAGGTCTGTCTTTCTAAACTACTAAAAAACATTAAGAATGAATTATGTTAGAGGCATGCCATTAATTGTGGTGTAATTTTCACCATGTGTATAATATTTAACTGCACATTTTGTCACAGTGCAATTATAGGAAATGTTTTTCCAAGATGTCTCTCTGTCTATATATACATTGTGGTTGCTCTAATTATTTTCCCCAGTGATAATGTACAACATTCCCAGGGTCCTATCTTATAAAACATTTGCTGATAGACAGGATACATAAAGAGTATTGCAGTGTAGTTTTTCTCTAACTTTATAGTTAGTTGAGAAAGAAGTTTGAAAAAGTTGTACGATCTGTGCACATATATTTGTCTCTGCCTTTTCATTTGTATTAGACACATGTCCAGTACTTTGTTTTCAGTGCTATGATGCTCTAAGTCCTCAAGGACCCTAAAACAACTGAGTGAAATTAACACTGGAAAAATATATAATAATTTGCTTCAAAATGACCATTGCTATTCAAAGTATGCTGTGCAGTGTGGTTCTCCTCTGAATTTTCACCCACATTGTATATGTGGATGCAATAATGATGGGCATGCAATTAGTTAGCAGTTGGCAGACGCTGCACAAGTCACTGCTTTACACTTAATCTCTTCCTGGAATCTTGGGAGAATAATATTTGCATTGGCTTATAACCAAAAATCATCTTAAATACAACTTGATTTTGTATATTTTACCCAATTGTATAATTGTATGGACAAAACGTGTATATATTAAATGGCATATGCTATATGGAATTTTCCCAAGTATAGTATTAACTGTTTTAAAAACCATTTCTCCTTACATATGGTAACATAATGTGGCCAGCACACCTGTCTGGCTGGAGAGAAAAACTGCAAAAAAGAAATAAAAAATGATCTGATTCTTCTTTTACTTCCACCTGGCAAATCAAGAGAGATTTCACTGATGTCGTTATTCCTAGACCATTATACATTTAGTGTAAATTGGAGGAGTATCCTGTCTGTTGTCTTATCAAAGTAAGAGTAATCTTTTTCTGTGCACCTAACCTCCTTGCCTCCCCCCTAAAAAAACCCTGCACAAAAAATATTTAGTGCTGTGTGTCCCATTTTTTTTCTAAACATGATTTTGGAAAAGCTATAAGATTAAGATTTGCTAGTTATACCATTGTATCACTGAAAAATAAGACTTTGAATTTTAGCATAGTTACATTTTGAACAAAATTTTCAGTCAAAAGCTTTGAAATAACAGTCTGGCACCACTTGTGTTAGGTTAAACCCACTGATCGAGCTCAATGGAAATTTAAATTCGGATCTCCTGCCATGGTAAGCATCAAATAAATCAGAATTAGTCAGTCTTATTGCTTGGGCTTTATGATACTTCATAGGACATCTGAATCAACTCCTTTTCTCAGTAATATTCAGTCCTCAGGTTTATCTTAAGTCCATCTAAATGCAGACAAATAAACTGTAATGTGATCGAGTCTGGGTGTGCAATGAAAACAAAATTTAGAAGACTTGAAACCTGCATTGCTGAGGTCCGTGGAGACTTCTTCATTAGTTTTGGCTGATTCCGGGTCAAGCCAAGGAACAAGCTGTGTAGTTCACTTTCCTCCGGGCATGGATTTACCAAATATGGGGGAAGGCTCCATACATCAACACCATGCCCACATCCAGTCCATTTTCCTGTGCCTCACAGCTGTCTTCTTCACCCCGGAAACCAGTATGAGAGAACTAGTCATTCTGAGAGTATATGATGCAGCCATAACTATCTAATCTGAGGCAAGTAGTTGAAGGTTTCTTCAGTCTTCCTATCTATAGAACAGTTTTGTGGGTGGAATCATAGATAGAAAGTTCTTCATACTTCTTTAGAATTATTTGCTATTATGAAATCAAATTGTAAGTGTTATAAAATTTCAGTAAAAGCTTATAACATAACACAACATACCAGGACATAAGCAATTTCTGAAAGTATGAAGAAAATTTAAGATCAAGCATGATGGACTTTGATTTTCTACAAAAATGGTGTATATTAATTTGTTAACCTCAAGATTCAAATTTTTTTTCATATAAGTGCACTCATTTCAACTAAATCATTGATGAAAAGACAAGAGTAAGCCAGAATCAACCTAATGCTGTGGTGTTCTTAGTGTCAGCATTCAGAGACCACTGACAGCAGCAGTTCACAGTTGTTCATAAAGTCATACTTTTTTTTTTAATTTATTTATAAGTGTTAATTTCAGATATCAAAAGGGTGAATTGATATATTATCAGGTCATGAGAGCATTGCTTCAAGCCACTGTTTAGGAAGGAGAAGTCTAAATGGAAATAGAGATAGGAAGGAGGACATTTAAACTAAACTTCAGAAATGTTTTCTAACTTTGAGCTCTTAGGAGTTTTTTTTTTTTTCCCACGAAAAAGAGAATTGCTGAATCCTTGAGACTTTTAAAGTTAATCTAGATGAGACATTAGAAAGTACAGGAAACAATCTTTCATTGGCAGGAAAAGGGCAAGATGACTTTTTCTTTTCTAATGACTAATTCTATTATTTTAAGCAGTTCTACCATCCGAAGGGCACAAAAGACAGCAATCATGATTAGTTACAGGATAACGATATAGGCCTTATTTTATTTCATGGTGCTTTCCCCCCAGTTAATAGCAAAAAGAAAAGGATTGAGAAAATGTTGCTTTAATGCTTTATTCATGAAGGACTTCCTGATGATGAGCTTTGTGGAGAGCATCCCCTGTGCTGCAGAGACAGATGTTTTCTGTGGCCCTGATTCAATAAAGCAATCCCATTCAGGAAAGTGGTTAAGCCAGAGAATATCCCAACAACCTGAGGATGAGAACATGACAAATTTTCAGTACTAAAAAGATCTAAAAATGTATGCTTTAATGTGACTTCTTTGACTGACATTCAGCCTCCCTCAGATTATCCAGGGATGAATTGAAACCGGGTTAACTGGGGGCCTGAATGGATGTATAAGCTTTTATAGATCTGATTTTTCCATTACCTATAAACTGCTCTGAGTCTCAGACTAACTGAGGTCAGATTATTCCAAGCTTGGAAATTATTTCTCCTCATCCAGTTCTAAATCTCCAGATTGTGGCCTTCCCTGAGACAGAAAATCTACGTCCAAGTGACACGTGATGGCAGAGCTTCTTGATTTGTGTTGGCTCTTACCAGTCCAAAATCAAGAGCTGGATGACAACACACACTTCTGTGGTGTCATGATTGTAACTCCAGAACTTGTATATGGTTCTATACATACATCCATCTAATTTTTACAAAGAGCTTATCAATTTTTTCTTTGCATTTCTGAAACTTTCAGACGTGTCAATGCAGGTGTGGGAGGAATTCCCCTTCTAACCAGGTCAAAGCAGTTCTTCACAGTTACCTTTCCAACAGATTGTGTCACAAGTTGAAGGACCTTGTGTGACACAGGTCTATAGCATAAGACTATAGACAGGAGAGGAAGAGATGACACAGCTGAGAGTCAGACTCCATGAGTTTCTGAGTACCTGCTGCTCCCAGTGACTGCTGTTGAGGATGAAAACGTTCAGCACTAGGTGGGATCTTGTCCTCTCCACAGCCTGCTTGTTGCATTTTCATTCTTATCACTGAACCATCTAAACCACACAATAATCCCTTTCCCTGCCCTAGACACCTATCTATGCTACTTCTGTTGACCAGAGCTGATGCAATTACATCTGCCAAGCTGGAAATCTGGTGGCACTGGCCAGTCTTGATGACTGACCTCTGTTCTGATATAAGCTCCATTAGTTCATACGTGGTCCATATGGCAGTTTTCTCCCCCTCCTTCCCCCTTCCCTTATTCTGATTCTCCAAAGGTCTGGGGTTTTGTATGTCTTTTGCAGTGTCTCCCCATGAGTATTTCACTTCTGTTGGCACTTTCCGTAGCAGTATTAATAATGACATTTTGCTGGCACGGGGCCAGCTGTAAAAGTTTATGGAGTAATTTTGTAATAGAGCTGCAAGAGCTTAGCAAAAACCCAGCAGGTGAACAAGCTTTCTCCCTCACTCCTTTAAAATAAAAGCTCTCCCATTCCACAAGCTTTGCAAAGCCTTTGCACCAGGGTTTCTTGGAGGCAAGATGTACATATTTTAATGTGACAGGTCTAGGAACCAGCGTTCTCCTGTGGCACTCCCACCTCCAGCTGCAAGGCTGTACCCCTGGTCCCCATCCCGAGCCATGCTCAGTGCAAAAGTTGAATATAAAATTGCTGCTTTCCCCTTGCCCTCCACCTTCCAGCTGCATATTCCCACCCTGGTTCCCTGCTTGGAGCAATGATTTAATAAATATATCTACAATAATCATCAACGCCTCTGTCTGCCCTCCCCCTCCCAGCTGCAGTTTCCCACCCTTATTTCTCTTCTGTGCCATGATTAGTACATATGTTTAAAATAAAACTCATCGTCTCCTTCTCCTTTCCTCCTTCCAGCTGTGGATTCCTCCCCGCCTCCACCTTGCCCAGATTTTCAGCCCTGGTTTGTAGGCATATTTTGCAGAAGAATCGAACCTCTGACAATGCCTCCCCTTCCCGCTGTCTGCCATTTCTTCATGGCAAATCAAACAGTGGGCTTTAATATGAAATCAAATCATAGCCCATGAGCAATCTGAAGAGAGCAGGAAGATTCCTCTGTATTTGAATCCCTTTTCTGCCAGTGTCTCATCCATGAGGGGCCAGATCCCAAAAGATGAGGCTGTAGATGAGGTGGAAGCTGATACCCTCCTGAAGAAAGGAATGACATTTACTCTCTTCCAGTCCTCAGGAACCTCCCCTGATCCTTCAGAGATAATTAAGAATGGCCTTGCCATAACAACATCCAACTCCCTCAGCATCCATGGATGCATCCCACTAGGTCCCATGAGCATGTGTATGTCTAAATTATTTAAGTGTTCCCTAACATAATCCTTCTCTATCAAGGGTAAGTCTTCTCTACTCCAGACTTTCCCATGGGTCTCAGGGGCTTCGGATTCCCGAAGGCTGGTCTTACCAGTAAAGATTGAGGCAAAGAAGACATGAAATATCCCAGTCTTTTCCATGTCCTCTGTCACCAGGTACCCTGCTCCACTCAGAAGTAGGGCCACATTTTCCCTACTCTTCCTTTTGGTGATGAAGTACCTGTAGAAGCCCTTTGTGTTGTATTTCACACCCCTCACTAGATGGCCTTGAGCTTTCCTAACCCCTTCTCTGCACAAATGAACAGTGTGTCTATATTCCCTTTGGGTCACCTGTCTTTTCTTCCATGCTTCCTTCCCTTTTATATTTCTATTTTGTCAGGAGCTCCTTGCTCATCCATGGAGGCCTTCTGCTGACTTTACTTAATTTCCTGAGCCTCAGGATGGACCTTTCTGGAGCTTAGAGGAGGCGATCCTTGAAAATGAACCAACTCTCCCGGTCCTCTCTTCTCTCCAAGACTGTATTCCTTGGGATTCTTCTAAACAGATCCCTGAAGAGTCTAAGTCTGCTCTCCTGAATTCCAGGGCTTTGATCCTTCTGTTTGCCTTGCTCTCTCCTCTTGGGAGCCTGAACTCTACCAGTTCATGGAGCTCTAAGGCTGTGCCCGACCTTCACATCCCTGATCAGTTATGCCTTGCTTGTAAGTATCATATCCAGCAGAGCACCTCTCTCATGGATTCCTTGATCACCCATCAGTAAGTTGTCATCTGTGTACTCCAGAAACCTGGATTGCTTGTGCATTGATGTATTGTCCCTGAAGCAAATATTGGGGTGGTCCACGAGGACCAGGACCTGCAAAGGTGAGGCTTATTCCAGTTATCTGAGGGAGGCTCTATCTACTTCTTCCTGATAGGAAATCCATAGTAGACACCTACCACAATGTAGCCAGTGTTGGTCTGGTCTGTAAGCCTGTCCCACAAGCTCCCAGGTGGCTCATTGTCCAGCTCCAGGCAGAGCTCCACATGATCCTGCTGGCACACAAAGGGCAACTCCCCCTCCTTGCCCTCCCAGCTTGTCCTTCCTAGAGAGCCTGCACCCATCCATGGCAGTGTTTGCAGCTGGGTGGGAGCTATCCTACCACGGCTCCATGATCCCAATGAGATTGTAGGCCTGCAACTGCACACAGACCTCTAATTCCTCTGGTTTGTTTCCTATGCTGCTTGCATTAGTGCAATGAATTAGTGTGCTTCAGAGCAGTCATGCTGATTCCCCAAAACAGAAATGAGAGCTTTCCTCGTAATGCTATCCTGAAGGCACTTTCTTACTTGTGTGCATATGATTGAGGTGGCTTCCCTCCAGCCCAACAAAAGCTGCTGAAGCTTTGTCAGGTGGATCCCATGTGTGATTTTAGTGTTCCTCAATTGTCCCGTGGTTGTGAAAAACAAATCCCTGTTGTTAACACCAGCCACACAATCAGTTGTTGACCCACAGGATCTGTGCTCTCCCCCTCAAGCCCACGGCACGTGGGAGTGGAGACATATAAGGAGTTTTGTATTGCACAGCAGTCAAGAACGAAGCATGTGGTAGCGTATGAAAAGCCTTGTGAACTTGCTGCCCCAGAGAATACTTTTTTCTCCCAAATTCACTCAAAGTACATGCACAAGCCAAGTTGTGTGTACTTTCTCTTCCCTACACATTGGGCTTTGCAAAGGACTCCAGAGGATTGGTGAGATTTTGGGCTAAACTTGGACTAATAAGAAAGTTTGAAAGCCAGAAATCCCTATTCAGACTTTGCATCAGTAGTACCCCTGACCAGTCCCTACCTGCCCTACCCTGAGAGATGCTGATGGCATGAGTCAAGTCAAGCTCCTTGTGGCAGGCGCTGGGATGGTGCTTTGCATGATGCAGATGAGTGGGGCAGGCTGAATGTACAAAGGGACCTTTCGGGGTGCAGCAATCACTCAAGAATAATGTTAAGTCCACAGAAAATAATTTAGTTCTGGTCTAGATGTGACTGGAACAACTTGGGGGTGTTCCAGGTGGCTACAGTGTCTCCAGATTGGATGATCTATCTTACACTAGTGTCTTTTGGAAACAATGCCACAGAATAAAGAGGAAAGGGCCACCATGATACAATGGTGGCAATATTATGGTATTGATAATAATTGGTCTTGATGGTGTGTTCAGAACCACACATAGTTCAAGTGAGTTCCACATCCATGCAGCTTATATACTATCATCTGGGATATGCATCAGCCTTCCAGGGAATGACAGAGTGCTGGAAGCATAATGCCTGGATATAAACTGAGTGGTACCTTCTACTGCATTGCATGAAACAGACCAGCTCTGATGACTTTTCTGGGATTAGGACCATGATCTCCTTGCTCACTTTGGAGTGGTCAGCACTGCTAATGATGCTAATGAGGAAAGCCCAAGGTTGTTTGCAGGCTGTGCCTAATTGCATTTAATCAGTGCTTTGCAAAGTAAAGGTGGGTTGAAATTCCACACTGCCAGACGGTGTTTGGTGAGTTATTATAATTATTATTCAAAGGAGATAGTCGATAAGAACTAAAAAAAAAAAAGAAAAAAAGCTTCTGTTCCACAGGGTTTCTAGTTGGCTGGAATAGATCAACATCTCATCTTTCACCTAAATAGGAATCCCTGGACTCCCTCAACTACTCTCATTTCTGAGTCAGCCTCTAGCTGAAACAGCATTCCAGAAAGAAGATAAGATTATCCTTGATCAAAACAATGTTCTTATTCTCTATTCTGGCTGGACAAGCTCTGTGGAGGAAGTGGCTGCTGAGAGAGGGAAAGGAGAAAAGCCAACGTTATGCTACCTTGGGACCACTCCACCTTCTGGAACGGAGAGAGCTGGAAGGACTCTGCATCCTGCAGAAACATGCACTCTGCTCCACTGGCCTCTGCTGGCCCTACCTCACCTCTCTCCTAACATGTTTTCAGCATAGCGTTCTCCAGGCCCTTAACCGGTGCAACAAAGAGTGGTTTAGTGTATAGGCTTATGCAGAAAGCCCAGACAGAAAACCCTGCTAACATTACAGTTTTCACCACGAGAGAGACCTTTGGCCCTATGGTCCATGTACAGCAGTAGAACAAGCATTCGGTGGCTACAGAATGCTGCAGGTCAGGGTCATCACAATGTATTGAAAACTCACCAAATACTCATTAATCAGAAACATGGAGTCTTTGTTCAATGACTAGACCAGCGTCATCTGGTAGAAATACTTAAGGTCCCTTAGTATTTGTTATTTGTCAGCAATGTGTGGCTGTAACAGTATCACCTGCAATAGTTAAGAACGGAGTGCAGCTCATATTATGACCTCCTGAATGGTTTCATCCAAAGCCCGTCAAAGCTGGGAGAGAGTCTTTGGCTTCAACTGTCTTTCAGTCAGACATTAATCTAATGCACCATAACTATCTTAGACAAATTCCTTTTTGTATCAAACTGCCCTCTGAAATTGCCTTCTTTTTTTTTTTTTTTATTGCTTCATCAAAATACATCCAGCTGTTCCTCTGCTTGTATCAGTACAATTTGCCCCAGACATTCCAATGGGAAATTGTATGCATATATAAGTCAGTAACAGCTGAATCCATTTTCTTCAAACTCCCCTTATTTTAAATCTGATGGAAATCTAGAGAATGTGATTTGCTTGTCCTAACTTAATTAGATTGGTAATTTTAAGATTATTAGCACTGGGCTTTTTTACTTCTGCTCAATGTGTTTTGAATTTCATCTCTTTGCTCATAGAAAAAAGTTGTTACACAATAGGTTATTTTAAATTGTAAATGTCCAGCAAACTTTTAACACACATTAGGCTAGTACAATGCAAAGAGAAAGTGGCAGTGATCTCTTCACTACTCCCAGCTGCTATTGGCCACATGACATGATAATAATAATAGCTTGCATTTCTGTAGAATATTTAGCTTCAGGAAAAAACTTGAAGGATGTTGGGCTGCTCTCGAGTAATTTATGAATTCCATATGTTTATAAGTGTCTTAAAATATTGTGAAGGATTTACAGTATGAAAATGTGTTTGGTCCTGGGAGGTGCTGACTGTCCATGGGCAGGGAGGAATATATTTGCATTTAGGACATGCTGCAAATGCCATCTGCTTTGATGTCATACATCTGTGCAGCTCTGGGGTTTAACAAACTCTGCCCACCTGGGAATGATATGTCCCAGGCAAGATACAGAGGAGAACCAAAACTCCAGGGCACTGATTCAAACAACTTCTGAAGGAGGCAAGACACAGACTTGCAGGGAAAACTAATGAAGAAATGCCATTGAAGTTCTCTGCTGAAGGTTGACAAACTTCTAGGTAAGATAGGTGTATTAAGCCTGCTGCTTTCAAAACATTCTAATCTTTTGTTCTAAAGGATCAAACTGTGCTGTGGTGTTAAGAAGGTTGCCCCATAAAAGGTTCCAGAGAAGTGACTGTTCAGCCTAAAAGGAACTTGTGGAATGAGGTTGACAAGTGCACAGGTTGCTACAATCCAGGAAAACTGTAGCCTTCATCTCAGGGAAGGATGAAGTGCCCTCTGAGGGACCAAAATATCAGGCTGAAGAGGAATTCATCCTGTAAACACCATCCAAGATAGGGACAAGGGCGAGGGGCTGGAAACTGCATCCTCCATTCATGTGGACAATCTTTCATGACATTGAAAGTTCATGGCACATACAGATGTATTGCTTGAAACAAGAAAAGGCTTAATTTTGACATTTTCAGTCAATGTTTCACTTTTCCTGTTCCCAAATGAAAACATTCTGCTTTGTTGAAGTGCCCAAACCACCTCAGTTAACATTCATGTGCATCTCCAGCTGATGAGAGTGCTGTTAGCTTGGGTGTTGCAGGCCAACATTCACCACTGTGGTTACAGGTACCTGACCAAGTTTCCTTGCCGACCCTCGTGCTTGGCCCTGGGGTCCATTGGCTCTCGTGGGTCACCACAAGACCTGCTTGGAGGGGGAACTTTCCCATTGCAGTGAATGTGGTCTGGTCAAGGGGGACCTGTGGTTTGGAGGGAAGAGAGCACGGGCCACCTGAGTTAAAAACTTTCATAATGGAACATGCTGCTGCTGGGAAGGCAGAATAAAGCTGGGTGGACTCAAAAAAAAAAAAGGTCAGTTTTGTCAGTTCAATAGATCAGAATGCACTGAAAATGCTGAAGCAGTTTAAAATGACTACTTTAGGGTTGGTTTTTTTGTTTTATGACATAAAAATCTTTTGAAAGATCATTTAGGCAGAATCAAAATAACCAGCCTGACTTAAAAACAAGTTGCCTCGGATTATACAGCAGACAATATAGAAGGCTCATATGTAATCCACCAGACCACAGCGCATCCCAGGAAAGTTTGAGTCCTGTTTCTGTGGAAGTCAATAGCAAAACTCCCACAGATTTTGCTAGCAGCAAAAGTTCACCTCTTGGATGCAGTTTTTACATTCCTGTAAAGGTGAACAAACCCCTCTGTTTTAAAGGTGAAAAAGCAGGATCATACCAGCACAAGCAGAGATTTTCTGTGAAACTTCCATTGCCAAATGAAGGAAATATTCATGTAATTTAGCATGCTGATGATCATTGTTCAAAGTGCATTCCCTGGTTAACATGCAAAAGCAGATGGGGTAAGCAGGTTCATCTCCTCCAAAGCATTCCTTATAATTATATTTTTACAATATTCCAGGAAAAAAAAAAAATTATCTTCTTCTGTATATGATTTCCCAGGCTCCTATGAAACCTAAAGAGAACTTTTTGTAGAAGATAGTGTTGGGTAGAAAATAGTGGGATAGTGTTTTCCTAGTTCTGAGTAAATGGTCAGCCTGGAGTTACCATTAAACAACACTTGGTGTAAAAGATAAGGGAGGACTTTAGCAATATCCTACACAATAGACTTCTCTGAAACTATTTGCATGCTTAAATAAAGTCATACTTAAATGTTTGCATTTATCTGAGTTCCCCCTTCCCAGATAATGAAATTACAGGGAAAGTACTAATATCACTTAATCATTTTTAAATAATAATGATGATAATAATTCTATTGTTAATAATGTTTGGCATTAATCTTAATAATTATAATAAATTAATAACAAAATAAGCAATAATAAATAATAATAAATAAAATAAACAAAAAGCAATAGAAGTCAAGGATTTTTACTGGAAACCGGATATTTATTTTCTTGTGATGAGATCTGAAAGAAATTTCTAGCAACGTTTTATCTCTGTTTAAGAACTGTACTAATCTTGCCTCTTGGCATTTTAGCTAAATTCCAGCACATCACTGTCACATGAAGTTTTCTTATTTTTATTGTGGACATGAAGCAAACTAAGTTTTCTACAGTGTACTATTTTTCTGAAGAAAGTGTAAGTAATGAATTTTCTGCCTTGGCATGAGAAGTTTGGGTAATTCAAGTTTCATGCAAGGGTTTTTCCAGCTCTGTTTGGTAGTACTCTGGAGCTGTGAAGGGCTGACTAGAGCTAGTGGAAATTGAAATGCTGTACAAACCTCCTTCACACTTCGCAAACTTCTTCACACAGTGAATTATATTCAAAATTAGTTTCCTTAAGCCACACGTATTAGGGCAAAAATCAGATACTTTGATTTTAAGATATGTTCATATCTTTTCCAAACTTCCCTTTCCAAACTAAAGCTTAAAGAAGGTGAAATAGTGCCATTCATATTTTTCAGCCTACCGTCTTCAACGTGCAGTGCAACACTTGAGGAAGCATGTGCTGAAATGACCTTCATTAGCTAGGAGTCTGGTGTATAAAACAACAGGGAAGTCCTTCTGTAGCGGTGCTGCCGATATGATACTGCATTCAACAATGATGAGAGCTTTTTCTTTTTCTGGACAACAGGACAGCAAATCTCAAAAGAATGTGATGGGGGAGTGTCTTAGATAGCATTTTCCAACACTTCTTTTAAAGTTACTAGAGGAGTAGACACTACCAAAAGCCTCAGAGGTAGTACACATAGTTGCCTTTCTTCTGCATTTACAGAGTTAAAGAGTGGTGTGTTGTGGTTTAAGGTACCAAAAAATTATTAAAGAAAGGATAATGGAAGTCCAAGGGGAACGAAGCATGTAAAGGGTAAATTTTACACTTACCTTTTAGAATTAAACTTTGGGAGACTTCAGAGTCAACAGTGAAGCAAGACTCCCTTTCTGTCCTAACCTGCTCTCCCACTGCTCTTGAGATCATGTGAGCCATTAATTAAATTCTCTCTTTACCTTTCTGTCAAGCCCCACTGTTTATTGCACTATCATCCTCTTGTCAGCTCTTTCTATCACAAATCTGCCCCTGCTCAGAAACACTCACCAATTCCAAACACCCACATAACATACGTGCTGAGACGGGGCAAACCTGAGACTGAAACAAGTATTTTACACCTTAAAGTGATTTTTTCAAGGTCTTGAATTTCCATTCCTCCATCACAACCTAAGCTCTACAGGGTGCCCAAGATGTAGAACTGCCATCATTCACTTTTCCTAGATAAAAAAATTGCTCAAATGCAAAAAATCAAGCCTCTTCATTTTCAAGACCAAAATCCACATCTCTTGAGCATCAGCTTCCTGCAGCAGTAAAAAAGCCACCCCACCTCTTTAGACAGATCGTGACCTCTTTTCATGTCTCCTCCAGGATGTTTTGATTTGAGCACTGACCTTCATAGGGCACAATTAAAAAGGCACTTAAGATGTGAAAGATCTTAAGATCTTTCTTAAGATGAAAGGAAACATCACACCCATTTTTAAAAAGGGTAGAAAGGAGGACCCTAGGAACTACCGACCTGTCAGCCTCACCTCTGTGCCTGGGAAGATCATGGAGCAGATCCTTTTGGACACCATGCTTGGGCACATGGAGGACAGGGGGATGATTCAGGACAGCCAACATGGCTTTACTAGGGGCAAGTCCTGCCTGACTAACCTAGTGGCCTTCTATGATGAAGTGATTAGGTCAGTAGACAAGGGGCGACCTATGGATGTGATCTATCTGGACTTCTGTAAGGCCTTTGACACGGTTCCTCACAACATCCTGCTTGCCAAATTGGAGGGATACGGATTTGATGGGTGGACGGTTCGGTGGATAAGGAATTGGCTGAATGGTCACACCCAGAGGGTGGTACTCAATGGCTTGAAGTCCAGATGGAGAGCAGTGACAAGTGGTGTCCCTCAAGGGTCCGTGCTGGGACCAGTACTGTTTAACATTTTTATCAAAGACATAGACAGAGGGATTGAGAGCACCATCAGCAAGTTTGCAGATGGCACCAAGCTGTGTTGTGTTGTCGATACACCAGAGGGATGGGATGTCATTCAGAGGGACCTGGACAGGCTGGAGAGGTGGGCCCAGTTGAACCTCATGAGGTTCAACAAAAGCAAGTGCAGGATTCTGCACCTGGGAAGAAACAATCCTCAGTATAAATACAGACTGGGGGATGAGGTACTAGAAAGCAGCCCTGAGGAAAGGGACCTGAGGATGCTAATGGACGAGAAGCTAGACATGAGCAGGCAATGTGCTCTCGCAGCCCAGAAGGCCAATCACATCCTGGGCTGCATCAAAAGAAGTGTTGCCAGCAGATCCAGAGAGGTGATTCTGCCACTTTGCTATGGTGAGACCTCACCTGGAGTACTGTGTGCAGGTCTGGAGCCCTCAATATAGAAAGGACATGGACCTGATGGAGCGGGTCCAGAGGAGGGCCACTAAAATGATCAGGGGGTTGGAGCACCTCTGCTATGAGGACAGGCTGAGGGAGCTGGGGTTGTTCAGCCTGGAGAAGAGGAGGCTCCGGGGAGACCTCATAGCGGCCTTCCAGTACCTGAGGGGGGCCTACAGGAAGGCTGGGGAGAGTCTGTTTACAAAGGCCTGCAGTGACAGGACGAGGGGCAATGGTTTTAAGTTGGAGAAGGGGAGATTTAGATTGGATATTAGGAAAAAGTTCTTTACCATGAGGGTGGTGGAACACTGGAACAGGTTTTCAAGGGAGGTGGTTGAGGCCCCTTCCCTTGAAATATTCAAGGTGAAGCTCGACGAGGCCCTGGGCAACCTCGTCTAGTTGGGGGTGTCCCTGCTGACTGCGGGGAGGTCGGACTAGATGACCTTTGGAGGTCCCTTCTGGCCTGGACCAATCTATGAATCTATGAATCTATGTTTCATTTAATTTACTATAGTTTCTGAGCTTCCTTGTTCAAAGACCTACAGGATAGCTTATTTCATTTAAGTCCTGAATGAAAGCAAGCATTCAGGAGTAACTGATTTGCCTTCAGTTTACCTACCACAGTTCCTGAGATCCCATCATACAGAACTTTACTTAATCTGACACCCTGTCATTCTTTACAGATATCTGGATATGAAATACTGCACTGAAGGGCAACAACAAGCCAAGGCACTGTTGTCTTATTTTCTTAACCAGCCATTTACTTGTAAAAGCTAATATGGTCGGGGAAGGAAAGACAATTTAATCATTGTATAAGGAACATCAGACCTTACTGATGCTTCCTGTTGAAAATCTGAAATAAAGATTGTTGTGGTGTATTATTAGAGAGACTAAGAATATACCCAAAATGTGGTATCAAGGCTGTGAATTAATGTGGAGATGGCTCATCCCATGCTGCACTATGGGACTGCTGGAATAAAATGGTGGAAAGAAAAGGGAGGGAAAAAACAGAGAAATGAGAGAAATTCATAAAGCAATACAATTCCAGGAACGAAAGTATTCTGATACTGGAGAGTGTAATGTTGTTGTAGAAGAGAACAAAAGAGAGATGTAAATGTAGAGATAAGGAAAACAGGGTGGGGGAGATAGATAGCAAACCCCAGAGATGATCTGTTGTAAGACTCAAGTCAAATGATGTAGAGAGATACATTCCCATACAGCTACCCATTAGATAACACCAAAAGCATCACCTACCATTTTGTTTCTCTTTACAAAATGCTGTCTGAATAGACTCCTGATCCAGGAGTGCAGAGGTCTGGCTGCCTTGACACACACTGCTCCTGTCCCTGCTTGCCCTTGGAGAATTCATCCTACGCTCTCCTGGAGGCAGACACAGAGCTGAAAACACAAAAACACATATCTGAAGTGATGCTCAAATGCCAAAGGCAACAGCTTCTTAGACAATGTGAAGAGAACTGGCAGTCATGACAGGTTTGGGATCTGAAGGTTACCTGCTTAGTGTGTTCCCCTGTGCTCATGGTCTATGGATGCTCCTCAGTCATCTTTAAACTTTATTTTCTTACCAACAGCTTGTATGTGCATTTTTCATGTGGAATGTTTAAAATAGCAGGAGAAAATGAGAAAAAACCCCTAGAGCCTTGCAGGTAAATTCAAGGTTGTGTTCTTGGTACCTCCAGCTCAACTTGTGTCATCTTCTTCTGGAGTCTGGTATACCCTCTCTCCAGGGTCTGGTGTGTTCAGGGTGCAGAGAGGGCACTGAGGCACCAGTGAAGATTTTTTTTTTCTTAAAACTGATCTATTGCTTGCTAAGTCAATCCATCTCCAGAGGGACACAGCTACTAGTCAGTCTTCTAAAACTCCATGGATTAGCAACAGATGTTTTCTCAGTTGTACAATGGAAAACATTTTTTTCCTTCTTCTTCTGAAGGAAGCGACATATTTCTGTGGACTTGGTACAGTCTGCTATGGTTTGGGTATGGTCTTCACCCACAATAGCTTTGGTAACAACACATATAACATAAGACAACAATCTTGCCTTCAGTTATTTAAGAGAAACCTGACTCCACTCCCGAGACAATATAACTCCGGCCAAAGGAAGTTCAGTTGGCTTCTTCTTTCTCTGAAAAACAGACCACACAATTGTGGTGGATGAAAGAATAGCCAAAAAATTAAGAGATCATTTTCAGACAAATATATATTTTTTTCAAATACAGTATTTTTCCCAGTCCTCCCACTCTTGTGATATGAACTACTGCATATGCTTCATGAAATCACCATCTACTGCTCAGTTGTTTATTTTTGTAATCACTGGATTTTATTTCATTTGTTTGCCTTTTGACCCTATTTTGATTATGGAGAATTTTAATGATCAAGGGATCTCCAGATTAGAGTCTCTTTAATGCAATGTGCTATCCATAGAAAATTGGAGGAATTTCATCGACAGTATTGATACTCTGGTTTATCCCCGCAATCAGACAAATACTTAAGTTAATACCAAGGGATTTTGATTCCTCTAGTATCTTTCCTCCTGATACTGTTTTTTTATCAGATCACTTTGTGAAATTCATTTAAAGCTTGAAACCCAACCGCATGGTTTATTTTAGATTTTTTAAAAATCTGCCAGCTTAGATTCTTCCAGTAACTTCATAGCTGAGTCAGGTTTGTTGACCCCTGTAGCTGCTTGCTCTCAAACAATCTGCTGAATTGTACAATGCACTTCTGAGCAAAATGTTAGACTTGAAATGCCACCAAGTGTATTCTATTTCTGAAACACCACGGTATTCTAAATCAGTCAGTGATTTGAAAGTCAATGGAATGAAGCTCAGGAGAAATAAGAGAACTAGACTTACTGTTAATTTGATATTTGGAAGTGACATTTCATTCTGCATGTGGATGCTGGAAAAACTGCCAAAACCAGGCTTTGCTAAAATATCATAATTACTGGTTCCTCTAATCCCCAAATACAACATTGTTTGATGAAAACAATGTATTCTTCAGTTTCTTTGCTCCACCATCTATTGTTTTATGCCAGTCATTTATAAAAGGAAATGTCTGACTTGCTAAAATAGAGTACTTGAGTCATTATTTGATTAATTTCTTCTCCCTCTGCATTATCAGTCTTGATTTAAGCAGCAGGTCATTGTGTTCTGATTATCTCATGTTTCAACCAGTCAACTCCTTTTGCTTTGGCCTTTTCTCTATCAAAATGAACCTCACTTTTCCCCCCTGCATAAAAGCCTCTATACTTGTTATGCCACTGTGACATGGTTTAGCTAACCTTTGTGGTGTTGGATGGAGAATACTGGTGTGTCATGTCGTGGGACACAGCTGTCTGAACTCAGTTTTGCTATTGGGCATACAAGACTTCATCAGTCAGAAGCGTCAACTCTCATCCCTGTGCCTCGGTTGCAATTCCTCTTTTCCAGAAAGTCTCAGCCACTCCTGAATAGCAGATATCCGAGGGTATGATTGCTGTCTGTGATCAGTGCTTTCTGCCAGAGAAGCAAGATCATGCTGGTATCAAGAGCCGAGCTCGGGAAGTGCCCTTCTAGCCATGTGTACCAGTAACCAGAACTGCCTTCTGCTGCACTTCTCCCATCCAGCAGTTCTGGCCATCATGCTCTCTCTGAAACTGGACAAGGCATTCATTCATCCAGTTGGATTATACATAAACTGTTTCAAACTGAGGACCTTCACATTTTTGTCACGTGCTCTAGCCTATTCCCAAGCTTGCTGAGTTTGTCTTCAACTGCAAACAGTGCTTGGAAGCTGAAGGAACCCAAGCTTTGTATGTTCTTGGTGAAGGACTTGGAAGGGCTTGATTTGTAACAGCAGTATATTGTTCTTCCTTGGCTTTAAATCTTAGTACTGCACTTCTTCAAGCAACTTTCTGACACTCCAGAACTTGGGATGATGGTACTTGGACATCTGATGGCAGTTTTCAGTGGTGGTCACTGTGCAGAGCTGACTGGTCTCCAGTTTGGACCCTCCTGTTGTGAGAGGATTTTGCAGGCACCATGTTCAGAGGCACTGGTAAGTCTGCTGGGCATTTGATGAGGACCTGTCTTAGAACTGAGTCTCCTTTAACAATATCAGTTTTCCAGTCTGCTTGATAAGGTTTTTAAGCCATGCATTTCTTTCCAGAATTCACTGTTATGAGAAACCTCTCTATCCTCTTCTAGCCAGGGCAGGCATGTTAGTGACAGCCCACATACACTGAAATCTGTCTTTGTGCTCTGCTGTCGAAACTTCTCCTCCAGGTGTGTTATTTTCATTATATAGCATTTAGATTAGTGTTACTGTTTGTTTAACTTCTTTGTAGCAGATCTAATTTCCAAAGCTGCTTGGAGCCTTTTGTCATGCTATTTTACTACTTTTCCTCATCTGCTTAGGCTTAAGCACTCTGTATATGATAAAAAATTGTTTTATTTTCCTGTAAAACACCTTGGATACTGAATACAACCCATATGGCTGTTTGAGGAAACAGCATCTCCCAAAGAGGGTGTTGAATGTGCACAAATATGTGCTTGTTTTTTACTAAGGGCACCTGCCAGAACCCTGCTGACACATCAAGTGTAAAAAAATATTTGGCATCAGTCATCTCCTTCAAAATTTCCTTGTAGATATTGGAAAATATTCTCTTTTATGTATTTATTTAATTCTGCAGGATATTTCCTGGTCCTCATAGCCACATCTATACTGGAAAAGTAAACATGCCATGGCATGTTCTTTAGTGCTGAGGCCAGCTGGAATGGATATGAACTGAGTCCATGCTAGTAAATTTGCTGTCCCTCAAAATGGTGACAAGTTAGTAGGGATGGGCCCTGGAATGATTTAATCTACTTATAGAGACATAATTTGAAAGGGCTAACTCAGGATTCAGACTGGGCACTATCTGGCTGCCTTGTAGCAAGACGGAGGTGGCAAGAGCAAGAACTGGGTAGGTGATGGCAGGAGGAAAAAGAGGCGAATAAGAAAGATGTTCTTATGTAAGCGGCATCATGTAAGTTGTATGTTTTACATGTATGTTCATGTAAGTGGCATCCTCTCCTCCCTGAGGGTGGAAGGAATCCAGGGCAGCCCAGATCACCTTGTGCTGTGCCCTCACAGAGATCTGCTGAGTGAACACTCAACTCTGTTCTTCCCCATGTTGGTCTGAAGTGCCGCAGAGCAGAGCGCAGAGACCCGTGGAGGGGGACAGGCATCCTGAGGCAGAAGCTGGTGGCAAAGAGGGAATATTTTGCATGCAATGAAAGGTCACTTCTGTCCGTTCTTGCTTGCCTCATGGGGGTCTGTTGGCTGGGTCTGCATTGTTGACTGTCCCATAACGTAAAACAGGCTGGGCTGGGTCCTGGTGGTTGTGGTTTTGGGGAGGTGGAAGAGGGAAACAGTGCTGTAGCAGGTGCAGAGTGGAGGTCGGGGCAGTGTTTCTGCAGGTCCCTGCTATGGCAGTGCCTTGGCTGACCCACAGAGGGATGCCACATGGAGTGACCACTACAGACTGCAGCACTGCCTGGGCCTTTGGGGTGTGTGGTGACCTTGGAGAGGGCTGGGTGCTCCTGGCTCTGCTGGCGGTTCCCAATAGGCCTCCTTGATGAAACCCCGGGGGAGTCATCAAAGAATTAGGCAGTGGGTACCATCAGGTCTATATCGTGACACCAGGGACAATGTAGGACATAGACAATCTGCACAATGAGCATATTCCACTCTTGCATTAGCCCTTGTATTTATTTATAACTAGGGGAACTTTCTAAAGGCCTGTCTGGTGATGCTTTTTCATCCTTATTTTATGACTTTCAGTCCAAAAGTTTTCCTTGATTTCCTAAGTATTTTGCCCCTTGGTCTCTTGGTTAGACCAAGAATTTGGCATATCTTTAAGTCAATGAAAGTTTCATCAAAACATAACATACTGCATTTAGATTTGATAGATTGTTTTAGCTAAAAAAGTCAAGGGTTCTGTTAATCACTCTGAGTGCAACAATTTGCTATTTTATTTTATTGTATTTTATTTCAAAATGCATTCAAGGTGCAATCAAAACAATTAATGTTAGAACAGAATTTGTTTTCAAGTAGAAGGTTTGACCTAAAACATTTGTTATCGTTTTTTACAAAGTAACCTTGAATACTTTATGCAAGACTGACTAGAATGTGAATAGGCATTGATTTAAACATTAACTTGTTTCGTTTTGTTTCTCTTTTATACCTCTTCTGTCTAAATGTCTCTATACAGATATTTATATGTACTTTTGGCAATCACCAAATAAGAATGTACAACTACACACGACTGAGCTACAGTTGCTATTTTAAATTGGCTACTTCTAGCAGTAATCATTTAAGATTTAATAGTAGCTATTATACCTAGCTAGGTAATTATTTGGTATAGCCCCAAATGATGATATTCTGCTCTTACATCCAAGTCGCTCAAAGAACCGTAGTCCATACACCAACCCCATCACATACAAGCACCCGAGTCCTTACCTGAGACAAGACCCTGAAGCCTTTTTTGCCCTCAGCTTAGGTTTTGCAACACCTAAAGATGTTGTGGAGTCAGCTGTCAGCACTCTCTGAGTGGTGGGGAGGGTGAGGCTCTTCCCAAGAGCACTGCACCAATCTCAAATTCGGGGTGGGAGCTACCTTGTGCCAAGCATGGGGATGCTCCTGGACCATGGCCCCACTCAGGGGCTGCCCGTGTACTTTGCAGAAGCTGAGTCCTGTCCCAGGAGCAGGTTCCTGGGGGACCACACATGGTCCCCTGGGACAGACACCCCCTGCAGAGGTACTTAAGGCGCAAGCTGTGGGGCTGGAAGCAGCACCCGGGAGTGACCTGATGGTAACAGAGCTTGAATGTTGTTGCCCAGTGTGTGGGGCTGGTCAGCCCAGGGCTGCCACATCTGAACCACACTCCGACACAGGACAATGATGTGCCCTGTCCCTTGCTCCTTTCCTTATGCCAGGCTTCTGTTTTCTGCACATGTTATTAATGAGGAGACATCACCTTTTTCTGAACGATATTTGGAGCAATTTCAGCTTGGTTGGGTAAATGCATTCTTCATGGAGACCAAAGTTTTCTCATTGAAACCTATATTGGGTTTTACCTAGTAAATCACAGATAATAGGTCTAACACTGAGCAACTATCAGTACTGACAGCTCTCCCTGACCTGGGGTAATGTGAGGCAGGAATTTAAACTTCCCCTGCAAGCATCAGCTCCTCTTCAGCCCCATTACCTCCATTGCTGGCCTCGGGAGCAGACTGCTGAGCTGCAGCGTGGTCTGTGGGTCTTCTCGGTCTGGGTGTCTTGTGTAGCTGCCAGCATTCACTGACACTCTCTCCATAACCCTCAGCAACACATTCAGCTCTTCTGCTTTTCTAGGCCCTACTTGCTTTGATGATTTAGTGTCTTCTTTGATTCTGGCCCCAGGCTTGGAAAAGTGAATGCTGCCAACCTGCTTGGAGCCTACAGGGTATTTTACAATTAATAGCATCCCTATTGTTTCCTCAAAGACCACTTGGTATTTTCAGCCTGAACTTATCTTTGCCATTGTTTCATTTCCTCTTTGTTTCCCCAACAGCTTGTTTTGATTTAACTCTATGTGGTCAGGCATGACATAGATTAAACTGAGCGGTGTATAACATTTGAAAAGTGCATGAACAATTATCTTTATGTGGTTGCAGTTTGCACACTGATACTTGCTTTGCATATTACTCTTGCTGAATTGCCATCAGACCTGCACCTGCAGTCTGGTTCTAGCTGGAAACCCGCATATTTGCACCTCAAAGTACCTGGCAGCAAGCAAAAAACTGAGTTAGTCAGTGCTTGGGCTGATATGGCTTTCTTTTAGTGCTTTTTCTCGAAGGAAAATTGGCTTTGGTCTAAACATTTTGTGGGAACATCTGCTTTTTGCAGAGACTTTTATTGAAGTTTATTTTTGCCAGTTTTCACCACCATTACTGCTCACTTTCCAACCAATATTAATCACCCCAACAAAAAATACCGACCTCAGCTCTTGAAAGTGTACCCCCTTAGGTGTCTTCTTTACGAGCTACGAAAGTCTGCATGAGGTTGCCCAAACATATGTTTGTGTATTTAACATCTCTCAAAACCTGGCAGATGTTACCCGCTCTATCATGTTACAGCGCAGAGTTTTCAGGTGTAATTCCTACGTCTGGAAAACTTTCCCCTGCGCAAAGTGTGGGCTTGCAGCAGGCTGATCCTTTGCTCGCACGATCTAGTGCTAATCTCTTGGCCCCCATCCATGAAGCTGACCAAATCGCAGAGCCCTTTCTCAGAGAGGTATTTATTCTGTTTCTTTAGTGAGGGATAATTAATAGGCTTTGGATTCCCACCAGCCACTTGAGTGAATGGACGGGACAGCAGGAAACAAGGATGAGTAACCCTGGAGTCAGAAGTTCTTAGAAAGAGAAGTCCTCTTCTGCTTCGACATTATTTTGATTGCTTATCACTTCTTGATGTAAAAAAAATTGGCTTCCAAGCTATGATGCTAATAAAGGGCTGCATTTTTTTGTGCCTCTAGCTCCCCTGGCTTTTCCTGAGCTTCCACCAGGGATTAATTTGGCCCAAAGCATCCACTCACAACTTCTATGGTTGCGGGGGTAGGCAGGCTTTCTGGCATGTGCTATGCCGAGTCATTACAAATTCTGTCTCTGGGACACAGCTGTGCTGGGGCTGCTGCTCTCTCTCACAGACACTTCATGCAGCCTCAGGCTGCTGACGCTGCTCGCCGCCTCGCCGCGTTTCCACCTTGCCTTCCCTGGCTGGGCCAAATAATGGTTATCGCTTTGCTTTTCCCCCTGCCCTTCATGGGGGTCAGCAGCATGGATTGCCTGCCACCCTTGTGCCTCGCGTGCAGGTGGCTGCCAGCGGGCATCCATTCTGCTGTGTCGTATGCAGCTTTCACTTGGGGACATCTTGGAGGCTGCTTCTTGTACAGCATATGATGGACTCTGAAGCAGCACTTGAGCACCTGACTAACACTCCTAGGATCTCAGCTCTTCCTTCGACAGCACTAGTATATGAGGGAGGACAGTATTGTAGTCTTGTGTCTCCAATTGACACTCCTTTCCTAATAGAATTAGTTTTTATCCGGTAATCCGGATTAAAAAAAAAATAAAAAAATCTGATGGTTGTGACTAGAAATAAGTCAGAATTTGAGCAATTTATTCCCAGTGCTGGCAGTTCTATGTTTGTTTTTTAAAAAAAACACTGAAAAACCCCAACACAAAAATGTTTACTGCTATAGTAAAACCCAGTAAGGTTTTAAGAAGTAAATAGCCTTCCAGATTCCATCAGAACTTATTTGCCATTGTGGGAGAAAGAGGAAGGGGATGATGAGAGAAAGGTATGGCTCTACTGACATTAACCCTGCATTCAGAACTGGGAATAGAAGGGAATTAAAATGAAACAAGTCCTAAATTTTCTTGGTCCGGGGGTTTACATTAGCAAAACTAAAAAATCTTGCTATTTTTAAAAAAGTTTGCAAGTCCCTAATTTTATCTTGTTTTACTTTTGTAACTTTTCTATCATAAAACCAAATTTTGGAGGTAGAAGAGAGATTACAGTGTTTTCCTCAGATTTTCTCAGACATGTAGATACCTGGAATTTAGTCCTGAACAGCCATAACACCCTTTGGACCAAACTGTGGCTTGTGATCCTCCCTGAGCAGTGGGTGTTAGTCACCGCTCTATACACCGCTCTACACACCATCCCTGGAGGCTTTCAAAAGACGGGTTGACCTAGTGCTTAGAGACATTGTTTAGTAATGTGGGGGGTTCTTTTGTATGGTTCTCTTTTGGTTTTTATCAGAGTTAGGTTGATGGTTGGACTAGATGATCTTAAAGGTCCCTTCCAACCTAGACGATTCTGTGATTCTATATTGGCATGTGAATTGCACCAAACACAATTCACACTACTGCTTTCCACAGAGATTACAGAGGAGAAGGAGGTGGCAGTCTGTGAATGTCTCCGCTCCTTTCCAGGGCAGCTCTAGAGAGAGGTGGCAGGTTTCCTTCAGCCAAGCCTTGTGAGTGCCACCCTCCTTGTCCCCAGTCTAAGTCACTAAGTGGTGGTGTCCATAGAGACAGGACACTATTAAACTTTCTGTGTGGTCAGTAGGCTTTGCTGCAAAACATCTTCCCTTAAATCTGAGCCTGGGTTTAAAATTCCACGCCAGCTGCCAGCACTAGTACTTTCATTTTGTCTTTTCACTTGACAGATCCCGACCTATAGCTCTTTTCTCCTTGCAGCTAATGACACAACTAAAAGACAAGCAGCCCCTACGTTGTCAAGTACGTCTTGCTGTAAGGATCCTGGAGGCATCTCTGCAGTGTGTTTGCCCTACAACAGACTATTTCATTCTCTTTCCTTTTCTTCCATCTAAAAAAGCAGAAGGTCCATGCAGCCCCTGTGTAAATACCCGTGGCACCATGCACAGGTGCTGCCCATGTGCCATCCCTGTCATGCGGCGGCAGGTCACAGAGCAGCACATTCTGTTTTCCTCATTTCTGCTGCGCAGAGGTTCTTTGAAAGCAGCCTGTGCCTCCAGAGTAAAACCTAAGATATATCAGGCTAAGTTAATTTGTGGGCTAGACAAGCTTCACAGTATCCCTGTAAGGGTTTTGCACAGAATGTACCGGTGTCTGCAGACTTGGAAAGAGTTCTCTTTTCCGAGTCAGGCGATGGGAGCCAAATTCAGATGTGAATCTGAGTTCTCCAATTCTGGAGGGAGTCTGAGTTGGTGTATTTTACACCTTCTTCCGCCTCCCCTCATCCCAGGAGTGCATTACGCTGACCTAGCTTCCCTCAGATTTAGTTTTCATTTATGTTCACTGAGATGCACTCAGGCTCACATCCACCGGCCACAGTATAAATCCCCTGGCTTTTTACACGAGCTCTGAACTTGGCCATCCAAAGCTGCGTTTAAGGAATTTAAGGAAGTCTTAAGTTAGTTAACCCTCCACCAAAGGGTTGAGAGAAAGGAGTGGAGCAAGAAGAGCATAAGTTCAAACTTCTCCTTTTCTTTGCCTCCTAGCTCAGTTGCTCCTGACCACTGGTAAGTGAATAACCTAAGATACTCCTAAAAGTATTCTAAGTTTATGTTTAAAATATGGAGCAGGGGAACTTTCTGATGTATTTTTGGGACCCTGGTCCACTGCTGACAAGCACAAAAGGCCCCAGCCAACCCAGAGCCACAGAGTTCAAGTGTGATCTCCTCCCACCATTTGAGCCAGGATGGGTTTGGGTTACACACAGGCCCACAGCTTAGTCAAAAATTAAGCATTTTTCTGTGCCACACTAATGTATGCATGTTAACATGCATCTCATTATCAACACTTTTCTCATTATTGATGGTATTATCATAAATTTAATTATCAACATATATGCTATTGATATCTTGAAGACAGCTATTTACGACTTCAGAAGAAAAGAAAGATCTATTGAAAAGCACATTTACGGTTAAAAACTTAGCATATGTCATCAAGAATATATCTCAGTTCCTATTGAACAGTGACTAAACTTTGAGGCCCTTGGATATTTTGATCTAAATCACCTAATGACTATGTTCATATACTCTGAGTCATATTTTAATCATGGAATCATAGAATAGTTAGAGCTGGAAGGGACCTTAAAGACCATCTAGTTCTAACTCCCGTCATGGGCAAGGACACCTTCCACTAGACCAGGGATGGGGCATCCATAACTTCTCTGGGCAACCTGTTCCAGTGCTTCACCACCCGCAGGATAAAGAATGTCTTCCTAATATCTAATCTAAATCTCCCCTCTTTTTAAAAACTGTTACCCTTCTTCCTATCACTACATTCCCTGATATTTTCTCTGTCTTCACAGTTATGCAATAACATTGTTGTGAATGGAGAGAAGAGTTTGGGCCTAGTACCTCCTGGCAGATAGAGGCCTTACAGCATTGATAACAGAAGCTGATCTGTATAACTCTGAAATAACAAGGACTTCGGTACTAAAGCTTTACTGCAAATGTCGGAGTTGTTTGCTGATGGTAACACTTGAAGGAAGCATCCTGCAAAGGCTGCACCTGCACTTTAGTTGAGATACTGCATATCCACTTTCAAAACCTTTGTATTGTAACTAGCATGTACCAAGTTTAATTTTTTCCAGTATATAACGTCACTGTAGGATATGTCTCGTTAAATTACCAAACACGTAGGTTAGCACATTGGGAGATTCTGCATCTTGTTCAGATTTAAGGGGTACCCAAACCTAGAAATAAGTTCACCACCAGAAAATGTTCTTTTTTTTTCAATTCGGAAGCAAGGCTGGTGAGCCTGAACACAGATCCTATATGGTGACTTTGCTGTCTGACTATCTAGTGTGGAGGCACACTTACACTGAAATCAAAAGTGTGAAGCATACTAGATATTCATATGCTGTACCTAAGCCAGCTTTGAATGGCCATTTTGCAGAGTGCAACTGTGGCAACATGACAATAATGCCTGAAAAAAAAGGCTGGACAATGTCTTAAGAATAACCTCTCTTGAGGATATTTGACATTTTTTTAAAAAAGCTACTTGGAAAGCTTCACCATCAAAATTGACAGTGAAAAGTTATGGTCACATTTGCTTTGTTCACATTTTGACTTAATTGTTTTGATGAAAAAGATCTTAAACTTTTTAGGCAACCATTTTTCAGCAGCACTAGTGGGCATGATGTTGACAAAGTCCTCAGGGAGACTAAGAATTGTACATATCTTGTGGGGAAGAACAAGTTATTTGCATGAGATAGTTTTCCCATCCACATCAAATTTACTTGGCTTTGATGGTACTCCACACTACGATTACCTGTGGTGTTCTCGCTCTCTGGATGAATAACATGCTTCAGTCTTCTGAGCTGCTAAGCTGGTACTTTTCGTCAGCATTAAATTCACATTGAAAGGAAAAGGAAATGAAGCCACTATACTTTAGTTAAGGAAATGTGCCAAGAGCAAAAATAGCACAGCCTTAATCCTTTCTCATGACAAAGGGACAGTTTTCACAGGTTATGCATGATAGAAGTATCATTCTTCATTGGGTATTACTGTCAGAGAGCCATAGAAAAGATTTTGTAAAGGGTGTGATTTATTTATGTAGTAGAAACAACTTCTCCTTCCAAACATGAATTAAAGTCAAGGTTATATGTGCTTGAATTTGGACCATTTTCTCTTATATCATCTTCTTCCATTGCTTGCCAAAGTGGAAGAGACAGAAGGCCCTGTGAAGAAAACATCTCTCAGCATCAGCCAAATTAGGGAACACATGCTTTGAAATGAAGGAAAGGTGATCTCTCAGGGCAGTTTATTCCATCAACAATTTCCAACATTCTCGGGACATCTGTAAGTAGTGTAATCTCAATTTCCTTTTCCTCAGCACTTTATAAAATCGAACATATGTGAAGAGAGAAAGAGGAAAGATAACTGATCATGTTTAGGTGTGATTACACTACTGCTGTGACTTAACGACTGAGTTAGAACAGCGCTCTAGAAACGGCAAAGACAATGAATTCTCTCTTTTTTCCTTGCTGTAATGACTATCTCCACCAAAGATCAAGGAAAAATACATTTCCCCTTAGCAAAGAGCAGGCCTGCTTTTCTGACTTTGAATAAAAAAATGTAGAAATTCATAATTCAGCTATTTCTTTTTCATTTTGGGTTCTTTTTTATTCCTTCTCTCCATATTAATCTCTTTTAGTTACACACAAAAGGAGGAACTACTTCGAAAACAAAGAAATTACCAACAGTTTTACCTTTCTCTGCTGCTTTTAAATGTTAGGGGAAGGATTAATTTGACATTTAGACCAACATGGAAATCAGACAGACCTTCTGCCCAGCTTCGTGGTCTGTGAAAAGTCTTTTAAACTTCTGATGCTTCAATTCCATTTGTATGTACAAAGGCTGCATAGAGTACCTGACTTGGACTCAACTGATATTTGTTTCGTTCATCTCTGTGAAGCTCTAAGTGAAGCTCTGAAGACCAGAGTGTACAACTATCATAGGCTGGTATGTCTTTCTGCTCCTAAGGTGGAGGAACGCTGTTCACAGGTGAGAAAGAAATGAGTTGTTAATATTGCGTTCATGTAAGAGACACTACCTGCTGGCATTTGCCCAAAGTACGCTTTTTAAACTTGGGTGCAGAGCTGATTCCCTACAGAGCTTTGTCCCTGCCACCAAGCTCGGACTGCACTATTCCTGCTTGTAGACCTAACCTTTCCTGGTCTGAGATGTTTTACTGTTCCTGAGGATGCATCCCATCAATGAAACTCAGCTGGATGGGTAGAAGGGACTGTCATCCTCTGCTCTCTTCCCTTTCCAACTCTGCCTTCTCATCACCCCCTGCCTACAGACATTGCCATCCCACTGGGGCTGCTTTGGTATGTTTTCTAACCCATGTCAGTCCAAAACAGGCAGACTACTTTAAGGACTAGTGTTTACTAACCTGGATGAATCAGATGAGGTGGTACTCTTGTGAGTAGATCAGCTAGCAGACTTGAGTGAGACAAGGGAGAGTAGATGGGAATCCTCTTACACCCCATAACAAATTCTAGTATAAATTTTGCTGATTTTTTTTTTCACAAATGGGATCTAGGGAAAGAAAAGCACACTGAAACAAGTGGTAGTTGGCTAGCTTCTGCAGAAGCAGCCAGGAAAATGGGCAGTTGTAGTCTATAGACAAGAGGTCATTTACATCCAAAACAGCCAAAGGCTACAAGAAGCTAACCTGTTTCATATCATGTCCTGGCTATAGCTGGTTAGCAGCATAACATTCTTGGTCATTTCAGCTCCTGTTCTCTTGGTAGCTGAAAGTTTTCCCTTTGGAAGTGGACTGCATTTCCCCACATGCTTACGGAGAATAACAACTTCTGGGCACTGAGAAGACCCCTAACCAGAAATCAACATCAGAACAAACACAGCTGAGACAAGTTGCTTACTGACACAAGTCAATATATAGTCACTGCTAGCCTAAGCCAAATTCACGTCAGTGTCCTGGTGCATCAGGTGTGATTCTACCTTATACATACTCAAAGGTTCCTCTGTTCCCATTTTCTGCTCACTGCAAAAGTGAACAAACCTATGAAAATTCATAAACAAGGTTTGGATCACGTATGAGGGAGTGTTTTTATTTTTGCTCCCCCACATCACTTTTCTCCCTTCACAACAATGTGGTGCCTCAGCTCCATACAGCAAATCGTATGCAGATGACAGTAAATGCAGTTTAGTAGCTGCAGCCCTGGATGCCACGTTCTTCCCTTGCAAGAGACTTTAATGAGCTATTAAAGGGCAAGAGAAGTCACAGAGCCTCAATATGGCTGAGCCTGGGATTTCTGCCAGCAGTGGAAGCTGTAGTCAGTTGAAGGCTGCCCAATCTGTCCAGACTTCATGAGCAACAACAGGTTAGGGTCAGACTCCAGAGAGTCTGAAGCCCAGGGTGAATTGTTGGGGCTTGACGGTTTGTACCGTGGATGATCGGTCAATGTACCCCTGAGAGAAGGCTCACACATCCAGCAAGAAATGGGCCAGAGCCTCCCACACATCCCTGAGTTATGCATCTTTGCAGGTCCTCTAATCTTTTGCATCTCTGCCAGCTTCCTACAGTGGAAGGAATGATGCATCAGACATTTGAGCATCACTCACACTTCTGAGTAAGCATTCTCCCCCTGCCTGTTATCCAGCAGGAGTTCAATACTAGGGCTTGAGTCACAGAGACTCCAGTTCCTCCCAACCTGTTTAAATAGCCAGTTCCAAACCTGCAGCCTGAGCAGCCCAGTCTGCTACCACAGCAGTTTAGTCCTATCAGAGTGCCATGTCAGTCAGACTTGCTCTGGGTGCGTGCAGCAGTGCCATGAGATCTGCTCTTTTCTAACTGCTCTTAGATGAGAACCATGGTTAGAACTGTTTTCTGTCATGAAGACTTAAGCACAATTTTTAAAATTTTTCTTTTATTTCTTTATGTCAGTATTTTTGCTCTCTCTTTAGGGTTCAGAAACTGGTGCAGTCACTGGTCTTGACCTTTAGCTGCATCTGAGGATCTTGCAGTGGAGCACAGGACAAGAGAATGTGCAAAAGTTGCTTTACCCTGAGATTCTTTTGTCTTGAGCTGGTTGGCTGGTGCCCCTTTGTAGAAGTTCAGGTGAATACCAGTCCAATGCAGGCCATCATTTTAAGTATGTGTACCATATTCAAGGGATTTTCCAGAGTTAAAGGAAGTTGCATCCCACTCTTTTGATGAGTGGGAAATGAATTTCTTTGAGTTGGTTCCTCGGTCACCAGATGGTGCCTCTTCTGGCTGTGAGGCAGTCCTCTTGTGATCAGGTAAGGCAGCTTTAACTTGTTCTGCGCTTGTCAGCTCCAGGAAACTGTAATCTGCTGAAGGGAAGCATTTGGCTAAGGTGAGTAGTCAATTCAGGAGTACTGATAGTTTTATCTGATCGATATTCGCAACCACTAAAAGGCAGAAGATGACCCTTGCAAAAATAGTTCAGTCAAGGCAGATGAGAAGCAGTCTAAATTGCTTTTCATCAAACACGTTATGTAAGATGAGCAAATAGATCAAACCGGTAACAGCATTTTCCAGCTTTCAATTGGTGCATCTTTGCTCTAACTCACAGGAGAAATATGTTCTCAGCTGGAATGTGCACGTATCCTTATCCTCTGTGGTACAGCTCATTCTCGTTTGGAGGCTTTCTTGCACAAACTGGGAATGGTCAGACTGAAAAGCTTCCAAGTGTGACACACTCCAGGTTTTTCTTGTGGTGTGTCACTCTCTTTTCTTCCTTTTTCATTGTACTGCCCACTTTTTCTAATGCTTTAACTAAAAAGAAGAAAATAAAGGAGGAATTTTGTAATTTTGATAATGTCGGAACAAAATGTTTCACATTTTCAGAATTCCACTTTCCTCCCCCACATGGTTTGGCTGAAACAATTTGCTGAATTCAATCCAAACTCCCAAATAGCTTCAGTCGTCCTGCATTTTTTGGCAAGTAAACTATTTGTCTAAAAATTTTTGTCCATGTCCTGGCTCTAAAATTTATCTCAAAGTTCTCATAAATGAGATTTAAAACAGAACAGTTGCCAATGCCATATTTGGGGGAAAAAGATTACTGCCCACCTGTATTTGTAAGCATCATGGAGCAGGGACCCCCTAAAGCTTTGATGTCAAAGATGGTACCTCAGACAAACACAGCATAAGTAAATTCAGGCTCCCTAATTATGTGCTCTTGAATTTTCACTGACTTCTATCCTCACATCCTCCTAAGTTGTGGCATTGCACTTCTTCTGAATGAGTGCTGTTTTCCATCTCAGAGGAGACTTACTGAATTTTTGTTATACATCCTGTCTCTAGGTTGTGCAATATGTAATTAAATAATGCTTTTCAGGTGGTTTGGGGTCCACGGGTAAAAGACAACAGAGAAAATAAAACTGTTGTTCTCAGGAAGTTTATTACTTTGTGTTCATGATATACTAACTCTGTAGACTTGACTTGCATAAGTAATTTCACTTTTTGTAACATCTCTAACTAATCACAGTTGCAGTATGACAGATCCAAATTGGACAGATGTTTCTTAAAAATAAAATGTCCAAAGGCAATAGTGATGAAGTTGCCAATGAAAAAACAAAGACATCTGTACTTTTTAACTAAATTTGAAAGGTTTTTTTATTCCTTCTCCTATGTTTCTGTGATTTTAGGTCATGTTAGAATCAGTCTGTGTCCCTGATTTGTAAAGTCTATTGTCTAGTGAAGTCAAAAACTGAAAATGAAATCTATTTAATATGGTATCACTCTGTGAGCTCCACTGCTCTTTCCAAATATTGCTTCATTTCTTCTTGGGGTGACAGTCTCTCATGGACTGTCAGACCAGCAAATGCACATTTCGTGCACTTTCATGTGTCTATCAACTTAAAGCACAATTCCTGTGAATGTCCTTTTCTTTTCTAACACTGGTGTTCATTTTAAAAAGATTGATTTGTGGCAGCTATGCTAACCGAGTTTCTGTGTCTTAGAGAGATTTTATGAAAAAATATTTCTGCATCATTTGCTTGTTTGTGGGTAGGGATGGCATTTTTCTGACCAATATATCTGATGAAGTCCTAACAGTGGTAGTGTGATCATTTTTAATACGGTGAAAAGCTATAGGCAAGAGCCCCATTACCTAACAGGATCAGGTTGTCTTCTACTTTCCCTTGTCTCAGTCTGCAATCAGAGGTACTGCAAAATTCAAGTGATTGGTAAGTGTGGTAAAAAAGCCTAAGCAGAACAAGACTGGAGCAGGAGAGAAGAAAAAAAAGAAAAAAAAACAACAGAGGGAATGTTTGTCCTACTCTGTATATGCTTAATTTATTTTGGGAAGGATTTCACTGGAATCAGAGTTGCAAGCTGTCACCGCTACAGAAAGCATCATTACCTTGCATGATAAGAAAGACAGACGGGGGGCAGTTCTACTGGGATATAAAACATAAATTCTATACAATAGATGTATGTTTTTCTCTGCCTCAGCTTTTCAGTTCAGAAAGCACATCTGTTCTTTGTACTCATTCTAAAAAGATTAAGCTGAAGTCTATGTCCAGATTTTGCAATAAGGTGGAAAATGGATGGACCATTTTTCAGTTGTAGTCTAGCACTTTTTGACTGTAATTTTTAAAAACAACAGGTATTTTGTTTTCATGTGAACATGGTGCAATTTGCTTTTTCAGACTCTGCCTTCCAGTTGTGCAAAGTCTGTGATTCTGCACACATGTGGACAGGGGAGGGGGTGCCCTTGCCAACAGGAGCCATTGGCTTCTTGTATTGTCAAAGCACCCGAGCTCTTGGATGTCTGAACTGGTGGAAGTGAACTGCAGCTTTCCTTAAAGTACCAGTCTTTAAAAAATTAATTTAATTAATATGTCTCACAGTATAAATAAACATGTCAAGATACATAGGTACTAATACAGCTTACTCCAAACAGAACTGAATTTGTTTTCCTTCTTAGAGCTTCACATAAATTATCCACATTTTCAAATATACAAGGGGCTTTCAAACTGTGGAACTAAGATACTTAGTGTTAATTATACACTAAGATTTCAGTTATAATTAATTGTTTAAATGATAACTTGCTATTATCATCATTCTTGTTCAACAAATCTTTGTGGGTTGTCTGTCAAATTATTGGGAATTCTATGAAGTCTTTGAGAACAGAAGCAATGCTAGAATGCCACCTTCAAAAACATTAATGGGGTTGGACACAAACTAGTCTTATTTAATGAAGATTTAGGTGTTCATTTTAAGTTTGAATATTGTCATTAGGGTAGATTTTAAACTTCATTTGGATTATTTTGCATATTGTATTATCATATTAATATTATAAGTAAATGAGGCTTTATAAAGATAATACTAATTAGTTCATGACTACCTTTTGAATGATGGTCTAATGTTTAATGGGCTTTTATTGCTAATTAATCTAGCATGAAAATGGGAAGAAGGAAAACATCTTAGAGCAGTTATTGACTTGTTCATCGGCTAGAAGCAAAACCTGAGGTTATTACACTGTGTTTAATAAGTGCCACCTTACAGTGAAGAGCCCATAGGCCATGGCCTTGTTGGTGGAACATTGTTGGCCCTTGCAACAGTCACTGTAAGAGGGACCAAACAGAATTGGGTCCTGCCTCTTCTGCCAACAAGGAGGGGCAGGAATCTGAATTTTCCTTTTTCTCTCCCCAACTACATTATTTAATGCAATTTCATTCTTTCAGATTAGAAAGGTGACTGTTTAGACTGCATTGTCTCCATGCATTGTACTTCTTCCTCAGTAAGGTAACGCCTTTAATTCCACTGAAGTTACTCTGCATTTATATTTATGTAGTGAAAGGAGCCTTCGGCGGTTCAAGTATAGTAAATTCTGCTGACTTCATAGTCTGTTTTCCTAAACAGTATAACCTGAGACATGTAGAGAAGAGCAGAAATAGAGTGGAGGAGGCATTAAAAGGAAAAATATCACTAATAAATCGTTCATATAGCTGCATATCCAAGTTATATATATATATGTACACATACATATACACATGCATATTTGTATATATGTATATACACACACACATAGATGTATAACCTTTTTCTACTAAAGTTAATAGTCAGTGATTTAGCTTCAGTACCCAGTCACTGGTGAAAGTTCTGTCTATAAGTAAAGGTAAGACTACACGTACTTCCAGCTTTTACCAGAGGCGAGGGATTCAGGCTTAGGGTTTTAGTTTAGACAGTGCCATTCAGGGCACAGGGACCATTTGTTAGATTTTAACCTAGAGTCCAACTTCCCAAATAGTCCGGGACCTGATCTGAAGTTGTGGCTTGGCTCCACTTGAACTGCTTCATCACAAAAATGCTCACATAGCATTCAGCAGAGAACTGTTTTCAGGTAATATCAGCACTATATACCAAACATGCTTCTTTCTTTGGCTACATTGCAATTCTTTGCTTTGTTTCCCATGATACTTTTTTGTTGTTATTGCGCAAGGTTTTCCAAAGAGTTAAATGGCAGTATGTTTACTTGAGACTGATAGAAAAGTTCTTTCAGGGCTTAAAAAGCATTTTTGTATTTCTAAAGGAGCTTTCAAAATACGATGGCCAAAATATTTGAAATATGTGTCCCTGTGGTGATGTCATCCTCAAGGGAAACATACTTCTGATATGAAGTATTCCCAATAGGAATCTTGGAGATCTTACATCTGTATTCTTAACCTCAAGAGGTTATCAAATGATAATAGCTAATTGTAAAATGGGTTGTCATCTAATGGAGTGCTGGCAGGCATGTTGGCCGGTAGTTATAGGTCATTGCACAAATATTTGTAGAGGAAGTGAAGGCATCATTTGGCCTTAACAGTCAGACATCTTAGACAAATATTCATGAAGTGAATAATGTTCAGTTGCAGGCAGAACCAGAGCCTTGCTGGGCATTTTGGGGAGCAGAGTCATGCACGGACACCAGAGGGGCAGAAAAGCCCAGTGGCTGTAGCAGATCTCTGGGATTGAAGCCTGAAATGTCACTCCTGAGCTAGCCGTGACCCCCCCCAGCTGCTGAGCACCGAAAACACTACATTGTCATCTTGAACATCAGACTCACCGTCTTTAGGAAATACTGACTCTCGTGTGCAAGGATGTGGGAAGTAGCAGGCTGCAGAAGGAGCCCTGTGAGTGGGGAAGCCCAGCGGGGAGAACAACTGGAAGCTGTCCACCTTGAAAAGGCTAAAGAGGAGGGCCCATGGATGCATGTCTTTCCCTTTCTCCCTTGACTGAGAAAATCTGATGCTGCCCTTTGCTCCCCTTGGGAGCAGTGGCAGGATCTCCTATCCCGGGGAGGCAGGGTCTCCTCCTGTGTGGCTGCCCTGACTCCAAGATGCTGCAGTACCTGCCTAAGGAGGCAGCTGGTGACAAAGGCCTGGAGAGCAGTGTTTTGAGTGTTGACTTTCATCAGGAGTAGTCTCTGGTGGCTGACCCTCTCCTGATCCTTCAGCCTGCAGTGAGGAGCACTCCATCTCGGCACATGTTTTTCTCCTAGCACTGTTGGCGGAGGGGCAGCAGCAGATGCTATAACTGAGTTGGCTACCAGCAAGAGCTCGAGCACAGAGGGTCCCTCGAGAAAGTTAATCCAAATTAACCAGAGGTGCAAAGCGGATTTACTAGCTGTAATAAAGCATTCATCTTCAGATTTAACTTAGCTCCATTACGAGCGGAATTAAGCTATGCTGAAATCAGGCCACTTTAATTCTGAATAATAACACGTGCACAAGAGTTTGATGGGGTGTAACTAATCTGCTTAGAGCTAATTCAGATTGTGGGTTTGTCCCCCTGCGGACACGGCTATGCTGTGTCTCACAGTGTTGTTACTTCAGCAGCAGAGCTGACTGCAGCCAGCGGGCTCCTGCCCGATACAGACCCCGCTTCCCCCATGCGACTTAGCGCGGACGGAGGAACTGCGAGTTTGGGACCGAAGCTGGCCTTAAGCACTGTTTTTCTGACGAAGCAGATGACACTGCTCAGGCCGGCCAGTGGCACTGTCCTCAAGCAGCGGGAAGCCCCACGCGACACCATGCAGCTGTGCTGGAAGAATGCAAAGCCCCCACTGTGCGGAGGCTGCGGGCTTGGCTGCAGAGCCCGCTCCTTCCACGCTTGCTGGGGGTGATGGTGGCCCCATGGTGAAGAGGATCCCCGCAACGGCACCTGGAGTTGGATTCCTGTGATGAGTTGCTCAGCAGAGATATCAAAACGGCTCCCATTTCCACTCAGTGCCAGCAGATGACTGCAGTTCAAGGCGGAGGGGCTTGTGCAGAGGAATGCAGTGCCACCCAAGCTGTCTCCATGGAGGAGACCACGACAGCTCTGGGTCCTGCTGTGTATGCAGCATAGAGCTGTGATCCTAAAGCGGCAGGAAAGTTTAGCCTGGTCCCTGATCAGAAGCTCGCAGTGAGCTCCTTTGGCATTTGCTTAGGCCTTCTTCAGCCCTAATTGCAACTTTGAAGTGCAAGAATGGCATGGTAGACAAGGTCTGTGATCTGCAGCACAGAGCTTGGGCTGCTGTGTGGGCTTGCTCCACTGGCAGGCACATCTTGGAGCCATGCCTGAACAGTTGGCAGCACAGTGCCAGGGCCTCTCTCCAGCTCCACAAGATGGAGATGGGATGCCCAGGTTGCTGTGTGATTACATGCATGATAACAGCTTGCTACAGCGAGCTGTCAAGGAAGATGTCTACATTGTAAGAACCCCTGCTTGGCAGCACACCCCCTGGGCAGCTCAGCACCATGGTCCCTCCTGATCTTGTGCTCTGCAGGGCAATAAGTGTGGGAAGGGAGCAGTTCCTGTCCCACCTTTGTGCTGACCCTCTCCGTCAAACTGGAGGTTACTGAGCAGTGGGTTCTGGAGATCAAACTAGCCCAGCCTGAAATAACTTTCTCAGCTGAAATCTCTTCATCTGTCAGATAGACAGATGGCAATATCTTCTCTGCAACTGCAGCTCACAGTGCTTGAGGTAGATGCCCTTGCTGTGAAGGCCATGTCAGAAGGTGTCCTGGTGTCCTCAGCAATTTCTTCTGCACTCCTGCAGAGGGAGAGAAGGCATCACTGTGGAAACAAGAAGCTTTATCTTAGACTTTTTTTTTTTGGTTCTGAGGATATGAATTATACATCTTCCTAATTGGCAGGTATCATACAGATGTCCTATCTCCTGCTCTCCAGAGAAGAGAACACACATAAGCATTTAAGAGGCTGGATCTTAACCTCAGATTGTTAAACCTCATGTTGTTGCCTTAGCAAGACCTCATTTCAATAGACAGAATCAAGAAGAAAACGGGAGCGTTTCTTACCTCACCTACATCAGTATATTGCATGTTAAAAATAAAAAGGCAGAAAATATGTTGGTGGTGGGATTTTAGAAAGTTTCTTCATATGGATTGAAAAGAATAGCCTTTCAAAATCCTAACTATAAGGAAATTTCCCCATTCTTCTTCACTTCTGAGATGCACACATGTTTTTTTCACCCTGTTGAACAGACACGCTGATATTCATCAACAATGTGCAGAGACTTACCCATGTGGATTGAGCCAGGAACCTTAAATAAACCAATGTACAATTCTTTTTTACACTATAGACTCTAAAAACCAGCAAAACTTTGAATTGCCAAGATGGCTAAGACATATCTGAGGCTGATGCATGCAAAAAAACCATGTAATGACTCAAGCTTGGGCTTTTTATATCCATTAGGAATAGCTAAATTATGCCTCAACATCAGATGCTGTAAATCTCTGCTGGAAGAAGACCACAGAAATCACAGGTGAGTAATTTCTCCCGTTCTGCACCACCATGGATGCTGAAACATCCATGCTGGTAGCCAAACTGCCATGAGAAATCGACATTCACTTTCTGCCAGGCATGACCATCCATAAGATCAGAGCTCAGTCTGTTTGACACAACCAGAGTAGCCAAGATGTGCCTTTCTTGCTCCCTTGTGAGCTATGAAAGGTGCAGGAAGTCTTCTCTTACTGGGCATTTCATTTATCTATGCAATGTGTACAGCTAAAAATAACCCCTAAGTAATATTGCTAATTGTTGTCATCCCAGACACAATCAGTTAATTTTTTATGGTAATCACATCAGTAACACCATCAGGAAATCTACTTATGTTGGTCTGTCAGACTGGGGGAAAGAATAGAATAACGATGAACGCTCAGGAAAATGTGAGATTTTGGCTCATTGAATTATGTCATTGAAGATGCCTCGTGTTGTAAAAATGCCACTAGGGGAGACCTTCAGGATCTAATGGATTTGCCACAAGGTTGTCCAGCCTTTCAAAGGCTGGGAGGTTAGGAGCCAGGTTCTGCTCATGACAGTCTGTGCTTTAAATACCAGGTGGTAGAGAGCACGTGAGGAGCTGTTTGTGCTTGGATCTGTATGTTGCACGGATTTTGCTCTCTGCTGCTCTCAGCCCCAGACAGGGTCAACAAAAAAGACAGTGGGCTGGGTGGAGCTGCCTGGTATGCCAGATTCCGTCTGATGGCCACCAACAGGGCTTTTCTGACCTAGATAGTAGGACCAGAAATCCCTGAAGAACAAAATGTATTTTCCTGATATAGAAAAGCAATTTACACAAACCAAAACCACCTCTGAAAAATATAAAATGGTCAGGTCAAATTTCTGTTTCTGATTAGTAACAAAAAATTGGAAAGAAAATTTATTTTGTAGTAGTATTCAATAAACCACTGAAATGGTCTGGATTTCTACCCCAGAGGCTAAACATCATTCACACAGAACTTGACTGGTGTCATCGCTATGACTTTCCAGAGGACTTCACTCTAGAAAACTATTTTCTTTAAAGGCATGTTCCTTTTCAAAATGATATTTACCTTTTTTTGTTGTTGTTTAATGCAGCAAAACAACCTGCAAGTTGTATGTTAAGGGTTTTTCTTCTTCTACACTTATGCCTATTATTAAAATAATGAATAAAAAGTCTGGCATTGTCTGGCTCTTTGGAGAATCACTGGAAGGTGCAAGGAGCATTTACTGTGACTTGTAATAGTTAAAATGGTTTGTCTCTTAGGTTTTCATTAAAGTCTTCTCTTCAGGATGTTAAAATTGAAGCTAAATGCGAGTTAAAACACTACAAAGACATTTTAATTGGTTTAAAACTCTTGACTTGCAAAAAACTCTGCAATGGCAACACCACTTTACTAATCCCTCAGTCACCGCACCTTCTAGCCTGGTTGGAAAATGAACACCCAATGTTAAAAAAAAAAGAAAAAAGAAAAATTTATGTAAAAATCCAGACTGAACGAAACCAAACTCTTAAGATCCTACAAATAAAATAGAAAGAAACAAGAAATGAACAGACATTCCTTTTTTCATCTTCACTAGTATGGACATGCTTATGTTTTGGAAAAGGGCCCTTATTATGTCCAGATTGATTTGTTCCTCTCTAGTTGCAATTTTTGTGATAGGTAAGAAGTGATAGAATTTGGTCCACCTCCCTCTTCAGTTCAGATGTTACTGCCCCCATCTCACTCTCACCTATTCAGAGAAGGAATGTCATATACAGCATGCTATTATTTTTTGTTCAAGTGAAAGGACATGTTATTTATAAAACATACTCACTTTTCCACACCTAAAGGGCAAAACTGAGCCTTTTGACTTTCCACCCCTCCAGATGTGAAATTCCAGATCAGACACCAACCTAGAACAACCTTTTTTATGGGCCATCTCTTCACCTTGCTTCCATTCCTTTTCGCTGCCAATAAATTGCATGAAAAGCAGTTCTGGCTGTCTGAGGACTCTGTCTCAGAAAGAGTGTAGCAAGTCTTGAGTGGCCTTTGACTTCTTAGTGTTTCTTGCTATAGAAAGATTTAGCATCAATAAGAAAAATAAGAAAAATAAACAGATAAACTTTTTTTTTCTAATTTGTAAGGCAGTCTGGTAAAAGAACTACTCAAACCTGATCAACTTCCACCTTTCAAGGAAACATCTCACAGTGTTTTAAGGAAACATCTCCTGGTGACACAATATGGAAAGTCTTTTGTAAATAGATTCACCTTGTTTCAAAGCCACAAGACACCCATAGTAGGAAGAATAAAAATCAAAGTTTTGAATGCTGTTAAGTGCTGAGTATTGAAAAGTATTGAGTATTGAAAGACATCAAGTATTTTAAGAATTGAGTTATATTTAAACTTGAGCCATTGGGGGGAGGAGATTACAACCCACAGCTAAGTGAGGAAACAGTGGTTGTGAACAGAAAGAAAAATGGTAGGGTAATGGGAACAAGAAAGGCCTTGGGAATGGTAAAAGAGAGTGAAGGGAAGCGTACCTCAAGTATAGGTACACCAAAGCACAGAGCGTGGGAAACAAGCAGGAAAAAGTGGAGCTCTGAATGTACTTACAAAGCTACAGCATCATTGGAATATCTGGATGTGGTGGGGCAGGCTTGCACAGCTGCAGTGCTACAATAGGTACAGGCCTTTCAGGAGAGACAGGGAAGATAAGGGTGGCTTGCCCTCTATGTGAAGGAGAGGTCTAAATGTATGGAGCTCTTGTATGGCATGGATGATGGGCTCAGTGAGAGTTTGCATGTCAGAGTAAAAGGAGAGCTCAGTGAGGATGGCATTGTGGTAGGAGTGTGTTACAGACCACACCAACAGGGTGAGGAAGTGGCTGAAGTCTTAAACAACTCAAGAAAGTCCTTGGATCAGACACCTTGGTTTTTATGGGGTATTTCAATGCCTTGACATTTTCTGGAAGAGCAACAATGTGGCACGCAAACAGTCAAAGAGGTTTCTGGGTGGGATCAGGGATAGCTTCTTGGCAGAGGTACTCATTGGGCCAACCAGGGATGATGCAAAGTCAGAACTGCTGATATAAACAAGGAAGAAATGGTTGGGAATGTGATAATCGGTAGCAAGTGCTATTTTGCTACCCATGAAATTATGGAGTTGAAGATCCTGAGGGGAGCAAGGAGGGAGAATACAGACCTGCATGTAACCAGGCTTTGGTTCAGTCAGGAAACGGATAGATGGGATCCCATGGGAAGAGCTCTGAAGCAAAAGAGCTTGGGAAACCTGATGGGGTCAAGAGACAACAGACAATCTCATTTTCTTCTAATTTAAAATAAATGGGTTTCCAATGGGCAATAAGGAGAAACTTTTTCCCATGAGGACAATCAAGCAGTGGAACAAGCTATACAGAGAGGTTGTACAATCTCCATCCTTGGAGGTTTTCAAGACCTGACTGAGTAAAGCCTTGAGCAACCTGGGCTGACCTGAGAGCTGACCATGCTTGGAGCAATAGGTTGGGTTAAAAGCCCCATGAGGTTCCTTCACATCTGAATTATCCTGTAATGCTGTGAACATGGTAGCAGCCTGGTGGAATCAGTTGGCTGTGAGAAGATCTAACACCAAAAATGCCATCTCTGTTCACCCCGACTCCAAGTATTCATCTTGATGTAGCTTTCTGGCAGAATAGTAGTACACAAATAATTCACTTTTAAAGATGACATGCAAATCTTAAAAGCAAAAAAAGTGGCAGGAAAGCCTTGGTTGGGTATATCTTCTATTACAGAGATTACAAGTGAAATTCAGCACTTGATTGATGGGTAGATACTGTGGCCACTAGACTCTTCTCCCAAGGACTGTGGGAGTTTATGTACACTGCTCCAGGACAAGGTGAACCAGTTACCAGGGAGAAAACTGTATCTCTGGTGTTCATACACCAGACTATTGCTGTTAGTTTAGCAAGTGACTGTGTTATAAACCTGCAAGCAATGGGTCAGGCAGGTTGCATGTTTCAGTTCCAGACCATCTCGCCATCACATTTGCATGTGGGGAGATTTTCAGATCTTATAGCGACTCACCACCTGTAAAAGCAGACAGCCTAATGGAAAAAAAAAGCAACCCTTAAAATGTTGTTTTTCTCTACAGCTCTGTGGCATAAAGAAAGTTATAAAAATACTTGAAGCGGGACTTTTTTTTTTTGTTCTGTTAACTCTTTCTTATGCCATCACCAAGCCATTGTTAAAGCACAGCTAGAGATAGACGAAAGACATTCATCATGTTGTGTTTCCAAACGTCACACCAGCAAGCTAACAGCCAGTCTTCCTGGCTTGTTTGCTAAAGAGTTACATTGACAGTGAATTCAGCATCGTCAGTGGAGCAGGGACAAATGATCCCTGAGCACGCTGAGCTCAGACAGAGGCTGAGGTTAGGAGTTTCCTGATTTAAATTGGGTTGTTGAACACCCTCATCCTGGAGTTCTAGGGGGACTGGTGTCCAGCAGCATGGGTCTAACAGGTGGAGATGAAAGAAGTTTGAAAAGGAGGGAAAAGAGATTCTGAAAAAAACAGGTTGCACAGGTGTGTTTCAACAGAGTGCAAGACTGTAGAGAAAAACTTGAAGAAAAGAAAAGATGGGGGCAAATAAAAAGTAGAATAAAGAAAGTGGATCAAACCAGACTTAAGGTGACATAATGCATATCTAGAACAAGGAAAGTGCACGTGATGTGCTTGTTATCTGCTCCAAAACCACTAGGATGGAGATTTTTTTTTTTGTACAAAGATGTTGTGTACAATTTCTGTGCTACAGCTGTAAAAACTCTTTAATCAGACAAGGTAATTGCCAGTGATATTAAAACTGGCTGGGAAGAGATTATTGACAGAGTACATGAAGGATATTTTTTTACTGATCTTGCAAAATGTTTTCATGAATTGTTTTAACGCACAGAGAAGTAAGTGTGTTAATGGCACTTGCTGTTGATATCAAACTGGGAAGCATCATCAGCTCAGAGGTCTGCAGTAACAGCAAGATGTTAAAATAACACAGTTCTCATGGCAAAGCCATGCTCTAATGCACAAAGTACAAGATTTTTCTAGTGTCTTAGGAGCTCATTACTATGAAATGACAGAAGAGAAGGAAGATCGGGGAGTACTGGTCTGCTATGGAGTATCTGTGAGCCCTGAGAATGATACACATGAAAAAGGTTTATTTGATCTTAGGAGGTGCCAGGTATTTTCAGTAGTGGGAGGTGTCGTGGTTTTGACCAGGGTCAACGCCGCTGGCAAAGCTTCCTGCAAAGACTGTGTATGAGTCCTCTACAGGCAGAAGGGCTGGGGTGGCCAGAGGAGTGCGTGCCTCTTGTGTGAGATAAGATTTGGGCAGTTCAACCTCCTTAGCTCAGCAGAATGAAGAGTGAGAAGGGATATAACTAATCCATAGAAATACATTCTAGGAACATCAGAGAGGGAAACACTGTTTGTATTCAAGGACACTGTTATTGCAAGAACAAGGAGGAACACACTGCATACATATAAATATTGGATGGAAATGAGAAAAAAATTCTCTGTAACAGAGATATTATGGAACAGATATCCGAGTAGAGTAACAGAGGCAGATGGCTGGTCTAGTTTTATATTTCAGCAAATGTGCTTTTCTATCAGTGCTATGTGCTCAGGTTGAGATCAGATTAATGTGTTTACAGAGGTACTTGTATGTGGTGGATGTTTATTACAGCAGCCTTTCTGACCAGTTATAGCCTTTTCTGTCCCCTCTTATTCTAAATCATTTAGAGCAGTGACATGGAGGTTATTCTCCCAGATTTCAAGTCAATGATCTAGCTACAGGACTGGCTGCTGCAGTTGTAGGTATTTTCTTGCTTTCCATTGCTCTTTCTTTTCAATTCAGAAGGTGTTATTTTACCTCTTCTTGTGAAAGAATAGAGAAAAATTAAAATCTCCACAGCAGCAAAGATAGGACTATAAAACTGCTTCCCACCCTGAGAATAACTGCTGGACTCAGAGTGCTTCAACTCCACCTGCTAATGGGATATGGGGACAGAGTTTAATTACTTGGGGAGACCTGCGTAGCCACAATTGCTGGGGTGGGGACACTGGGGAATCACACACAGCACTGCCAGCAGTTGCTGTTGCTGGGATTTATCCAGCAACTCTCCTGTCTTTTCGTACTAGCATGGCTGGTGCTGACCTTGCATAATCCTTGCACATCACAGCTGGTGAACCACCTAAGTAGGGCCTGAATTTGTTCCAGCTGAAGCTCATGGCAAAATTTTTACAGTGACCAATTGAAAGCTCATGAGCTGATGGGAAAAATCTATAAGGCCTTATTCCAGAAAAGTATGAGTTTATCCTGTCAGTCAGTAACTCACTGAATAACATGCAAGCTTAAGGAACTTCCTATGAGTTTTTGTTTTTTGTTGATGTGTGATTTTGGTTTGATCTTATTTTAAATATCTACAGGATAATTTTATAGTATAAACAGTGAAAAGAAAAAAAAAATATCCTGAGGATCAGGGAGAGTGAAAAATGAAATCTAGGGATCAGAAAACAAGGCTGACTCTCTCTTACAAGATACTGAAGACTTTGTGAAAATGCACAGAAAGCTTTCACAACTTTCCACTGTCTGACCCATCAACTTAAATTTTCACTTATAGCTAGGCTCTGATTTCTCCAGATAATTAAGTTAACTGATTTCCCAAAAGAGATCAACCAGCCCTAGGGAGTGTATAAGGCTCTCAGTACTTCTAAAACATTTTAAAAAAATTAAAACTATTTTAAAATCTATCCATTTAATTTAAGCGCCCACACAGTGTTATGACTGCTTGGCAAATCTGGCTCCAGCTGTGCTATTAATACCCTTTGCATCTGATTCTTCATAGTAACAGAGAGCATGACAATAAACTGCTCATGCAAAAAAAAAAACTTGGTTTGAATAAGGTATAAATTCCATCTGGGTTCCACGTCACAAAAAAAATGTGTATAATTTTATGGTTCTAATCTCTTCTGGTCCAACGTTACCTACCACTGTGTGCTGTCCAAGAGTGCACCATTGAGTTATGGCACTCTGTTACTGATGTTGGTCCAGGATTCCAGTTCAGCTATAAATTAGTCATTGGCAGAGAGTCATTATGTTGAAATAATCCTGCAGGCATTCACCCTGTAACATCACTGGGAAATAAAAGTGTTTGCTGAAAGTCAATCTCCACTTAAAAATTTATAGTGTCATTTCACTTTTTATATTCCTGTTAAAGGTGTGGATTATGATTTTTTCTACATTCAAATGAATCTCTGCTGAGGCTAAAGCTGGTAAAATTTAAGGCAATGGGTGCCTGACAGCAAATATTAACAGTAGCTAGGAAGCGGGAATAATTTGTTAGGAGTGAATCCATGTCAAAGTCACAGATTTCCCCTGGAGAAACACAGCCTTTATATCAGCTATATATTTTTATTACACCCAATTTCAGCTTTCTTGTTAAAAGAAGGTCTCCTTAAGCCCTTGCATTTCTCCTGCTCCATTCCCCATGGTTCACAAGTACAATAGTGAATGTAAGCTACAATAAAAAGGTCATTTTCTTCTTTCAGCAACAGTAACACAAGTGGCTGCATTTCCTCATTCTGGATTAAGTTCAAGATTTCAAATACGACTGGGCTCGTTTCTGATTAGAAAGTTTGATATTTATCACAGACTTTCCTGTCTTCCATATCCAGTGTGAGTGAGATTGTAAAAAGGTAAACTGAAAGGAACCATTCTTTTATTCTGCAATTAACCCCATCTGAGTAAATAATACGGTGTTGTGCACTTGAGCCTTCGCTGTTATGCACTGAATTCAGAATTCAAAACGGCTTCAAAGCTGCGTTCGTGAAATGATGACAAGATGCTGCAGAAACAGCTTTTCATGTGGAATATAATGCAAGTATTGTGTTACATAGTACAGTAACAAATAGAGTATAGTTGTAATGATATAGCAGATAAAGTGTCTGGAAGTACTTACCTGAGGGAAACTCAATCTTATTTTACTTCAGGGCCTGAGGCTTATAAACACAGTGTACGGTCTTGAAACTTAAATATTAGAGGGATCATTTTATTGGAGGGGAGGAGAAGGTAATGTTTCTTATTACAGGCAAATAAAAACTCTGTGCCCAAATACAAGGCAGAAATAGTCCAAATTCCTTCAGACTGTGTCTCAGCTTGACTTTTTCTCTGTAACAGGCTCACAAAGTCTAAGAGAAGTAAAATAATGCCACTAGCAATCCTGGCAGGAGAACGGCACGGATGGGCACGGGATGCAGCTGAGAGCCATGCAGCGAGGGCTGGATTGTACTGTCGGCTGTGGGGGGCACAGAGATGGCTGGGGGGTGGAAAACGGGGTCCTGCTCGTGGGAAGGTCTCTGGGTCCCACCTGTGCATCCTGCACCAGAGCCACAGCACTCATGGAGGTACCCCCATGGCTTTATACAACCTATGTGGAGATACCCCCATGGTTTTAAGTAACCTGCTTCAGGGTGTGAGGACAGCTTAAGTACAACAGAGAGCAGCAGGAGCGGGCAGTTACATCTATTGTAGTAAATAAAGCAGGACCAGGGTACAGATTCACAATTGCATGAATCGTTTAATTCTTTACATGCACCCTGGCATGGCTTTTGACCTGTTCTGTCTTGTCCTGCTCCTGGCTTCACTGAGGCATGGGTCAAGGCTAACATACACCAGTGACTGCTGCTGAGAGGTGCTCTGGGCATGGCCGTTCTGCTCAGGGGGTGAGATGGACCAGGCACATGGATGTGAGCGAAAATCACACGGATGCTTGTCCGTCAACCACAGAAACCTCACCAGTCTGATTTATTTAATAGCAGAAGTGGGGCCCTAGTGCTGCCTTTTCCCTTTCCCTCCTGTGTCTGTATTGAACCAGCCTTACTTTGAAAGGAAAAAAAAGAATGATTGAGAAAGTGCAAAAGCTGTTGTACCTGCTTTGAGTCTGAAGAGAAGCAGAAAAGCACTGCAAAATTTGTTCAGATATTTTCAGGACACCTCCACAACTGCATGCATTTGATGACAGTGTGACAGAGCCCAAACTAAAGCCCTGCTGGGATTTCTCCTGCGGCTTTTGCAGACTCCAAGTCAGGCCCTGGGGTATCTCAGGGTGGCGTGTGTCTCTTGTGGCCCAGTTGGGACTGCTGTGTTTGACTCCACAGAAGAAGAAGGGACACCTACCCACAGCTTGGCTCATGCAGACAGAAGGTATCCTGTCCCCCTTCACGCACAGGCAGGCACAGGCAGCGGCTGTCCGTCTCCCTGGGCAGGAATCAGCACGGCTGAGGGCTTTGATGGACAAACACCGGGCAGTGAAACTGCATGAGTGAAGGCGCAACAGCCCCCAGCCAATTCTTACTGCCTTTCCTCCGTGCTCTGCTGGGTTTTTCTCCCACCTGGCTGATCAGCAGATCAAAGCACACAGCTTAACAAAACCAGGTTTGTGTTGGCAGAGGCCACATGTGCTGCTGGGACTCAGGCTTGCTGGGGAAGCTGTGCCTGGGCAGGTTGACGGGCCAGCATTTTCCAGGATGGCCTTGGTCTCAGCATCAGTTGTATCATCATCCTCTGATTCTGGATACTCTCTGTGGAAAATATGTTAAACTGCTTTGTTTGCAAACTGAACCCTTGGTACCTGAAACTTGGCACCTACACAGCAAGCTGAGCAGGATCAATGGCTGTTTTTTGAAACACAGGTATGGCATGCAAAGTTTTAGACGTATAACTTAGAGTGGTTCACACTGTTTTGAAATCCCCTGTGCAAATGGTTCCCTTGGAGGCAGATATGTGAACATCTTAGAAAGAAAAGGGTGAGTTTGAGGACAGCATAGGAAGCTCAGCCAGGTGGAGCTTAGTGTAGGAACATTTTGTGGCCGTTGTTACTGTAGCTGGGCACTGTCTAACCAGTATCTCCTACAGACATTTGGAAGAGTGCTCCTGCTGTCTGTTCATCAGCTTCACTCAAAACAGTGATCTGGCATGCTGACGTGCTTTGGTTGAAGCAACAAAGCGGCCTCAAGATAATTAGAATCATAGAATCATAGAATAATTTAGGTTGGAAAAGACCCTTAAGATCATTAAATCCAACCGTAAACCTAACACTGCCACTTTTACCACTAAGCCATGTCCCTAGGTGCCACATCTACATGTCTTTTAAATATCTCCAGGGATGGTGGATCAACCGCTTCCCTGGACAGCCTGTTCCAATACTTGACAACCCTTTTGGTGAAGAATTTTTTCCTAATATCCAATCTAAACTTGTGACACAACTCGAGGCCAGTTCCTCTCGTCCTGACATGCTGACCTGCTTTGGTCAAAGCAACAAAGCGACTTCAAGGTAATTAGTATACACACGTGACACAGCTGCTGGACACCGAGTGACTCCTGGCTTTAGGTTATCTGATATTGCCAAGCGGCTTGTTGGCACTCCACATCTCTTTGAAGGGAGAGACAATTTTGGCAAAATGCACAAGGAGAAGAAGAGCAAATTGTAGGTGTCAGAGCACTGATGAATGTGGGGTGATGGGGTTGCACTCACAGGTGACAAACTACAAGGTACTACCAGTGATTTGCAGGGACACGAATGTATGACTGATTATGCTTAGTTAAACATAGATGTTTCAAACAACTGAAAAGTCACTAGTTATGATATTAAAAATTCAGTGAAATATGTGTTTATCCCCTTGAGTCATTTTCTGGTTTGAAATGTGAGGATTTCTACACCTGGTAGGATTACAAAAAATATATGTAACAGCTGTAAAGATTCTTAGTATTTGTGGAATTAACTGACTGCATCTTTTAATCCTGTTAAATTCTTGGCATCTTTGCAATGAAGATTGTTAGATATACTAAGTGCCTTAGAAATACTAAGAAAAGGACTGCACCACTTATTTGCCTATGGAATATTATGTCATGAATGGATCCAAGCAAATAAATCACAAAGGAAAACATACTTAAAGAACACAGAAGGGGAAATTCTGTTACCTCAGATTCCTTGTGAATTCACTTTTTCCCATTAATTTGTTTAAATAGTTTGTTTTACTCTGTAAATCAGATTATTTGTTTGTGATTTGTCATTCATCACATCAGGGTTGTTCCCTCCAGAAACACTTGTGATGTGACTTTGAACTTTCATTTCCTAAGATTTCTGTTAAGACTTGAGCACTACACTTTTTGCACTACACAGACAGAAAGGAGTGAATGCAACCAAAATAAAATCATTTAACTACAAGTGATAGAGTTATGAAGTGAATATAAACTCATTTTCCAGAATTTCTTAGGATTTTTAAATTTAGTTTCATTTTGAAATGAAAAAAATCTGTGAGGTGAGGAAATTTATGGGTAATTGAAACATTATTTTTGAAAGTTTTGTTTTATTTTTAATTTAAAAAAATATTTTAAAATAAAAAATAAGAAAATATTCACTCAGAAAATGTCAAACCAATCTCTTTCAGCATTCTCAGCACAATTTCCTCTTTTAATTCCTGACAAAAGTTTTAAGAAACCTCAGACAGTTTAATGAAATCTTTCAGTTTTGACAGACCTTCATTTTTTTCCCATGGAAACTGTGTCCTTAAATATTTCCTAAATAACCCTAACGTGAACAAGGGTTCACATAGAGATTAATTCTGTTATTTTGCTATTTGATTTCAGGTAGTAGATAAATCAGGCTACTGTCTTTGCCATAGTTTATTGGTCTGAACCTGTTTTATCCACATGTTCCACATATAACCTACAGCTGTAGTCAGTAATTAAGTAAACCTGCCTAGAACAGAAAATAAATATTATGCTACCTTTGTTTGCCCAGGCAACACAAAGAAGTTATCCTAGTGCTGACTTAGTGCTATAATCAACTCTACTCTGGAGGAGTGAGAATATTTTCATTCCATACTTGTTCTCTCCAATGAAGTTATTGAAAAGGTGTCAGATAGCAACTGTTAGCAATTCTCCAAAAACTGAACAAACATCACTCACTCCAGAGACAGTATGCCTGCGAGCCATCAGACAATAACAGCATTAGCTCATTTCTGGACAGAAACAGGCTTCAAGGAAGGACTTCAATGTAAATTCAATGCATCTAGCTATCAGTCCTTGAGTCATGCAGCCACTGGTATCTGGATCTGTTTTCCAACTTCATTTGATTTAGCAGAGAAGGACTCAGACCTCTCATCCTACTGAAGTCCAGATGTGGAAATCACAGGTGTGCTTGAAAAATAAATGTGTTTAAAACAGAAATATCAAAATAAGATCCTCTATGTGTATGAAATAATTCTACCCAGATTTCCAAGGTGTTTTGGTTATTCTTTTATATACTTACATTGTTGGCCAATATTTTACTTCCCTTTTATCACTTGTCCAACAGCTGCTGGGGACCCTGAGGAGGTGAAAATACACAATTCCCAGGAGAATGCCAGTAAAGCTGGCAGCAGAATGCCTTGCAGATGAAGGAATAGCACAGTATAAAGGCTGGAAGCTGATGCTAGGTGGATTCCAAGTAGAAATAGGCTGAAAAGCCTCAGCAAAGGCATGCAGAAAGACACATCAGTTCCACACAGAGACCTCGGGGGGAGACCTAGCTCTGATCCCTACCTTAGCAGCCGCTTACCGTGTAAGTTTAAGGAAACAGTTTCTTCTATTTCACTTCTCAGCATTTATTCCACTCATCTGTAGAGACTCTGTGCTTCCCACCTGCTGGCCGCTGGGTATGGCTTACAGCATCTGAGGGTAGTTCAGTCTTCTGACGGCAAACCATACCTCACATCAGCCTGGTGTCACTTCAGCAGTGGTCTGTATGGAGGTGCCCACAGAACGATGATGATTGCCACTGCAAAGGCAGGTAGCTAACAAAATGACATGTGCTGCTTACAGATGCAGGAACTTAGATTTTGCATCCTTCCCTGACTCCTCTGAGGCAAAAGCAGTGAACTGCTAGGTTGAGCTAGAATAAATAAAGTGTTAGGATTTTAAATGATTGCAGTCGGGGTTTATAAGGGGATAAACTTCTTATTAGACAGTTTCATACAGCTGTGAAAAAGCAGACTAAACTAGCAGCCATGTAGCCTGAAATGATCACCACGTACAAGACAGTGCAATGTGTTTTTTATAGCCATAGGTAGCAGCTTTCATACAAGTTCTTCATACCTGTTCTACTGCTGAATTTACAAAATACAGATTTTTTTCTTTTATTTCCAGTGTTTATTTATTGGATACTCCTCTTGAGATTAAATTTTTCAGGAACATTATTGTACATTTCTATTAGAATTCATACATGTGATTCCTCAAACTCAGCTGAACTGAACAAATTCCACAGGAGACAAAACCATTACATGCAAGGCCCCAGTCAGGGGGCATCCAACAGGCATAGTGGTGAAGTTTGTGGATATCCCATTGATATTTCTAGTGCTGTAATTTAAGTGCATATGAAAAAATATGTATGCATTTTGAGGAACAAAGATGGGGAATATGTCTCTATCAGTACTGCAAGAGTCCACTTATTTTTTATGAGGTTAGTTCTATGCTCCCAGTGAACTGGAAAACTTGGGTAATACTGACAACACATCTGTTCAGGGACCTGTAGAATCATTAGGAAAAGTTAAAAAGTGTATATAACCTGTGCCAAGGAGTACCTCAGCATATACAAACAGCAGACAACTTGCCCAACTGGTGGTGTTGGCAAAGGAGTTTAGCAAGGTCCAGAAGAGAAAATTCCATCTTTTCTGCAACTTTCTCTTGTACTCAGTACTGTTGCTATTACCTTAAACGTCCACGTGGCTTTGGTGTGCTCTGATAAAGCCGGTACTAGCACTGCCATGTCTTTGCTGAAATGAGCAGATGACTTGTCCTGTTTCACAAGGAGCTTAATTGGGCAAGGCAAGCACAGGCAACCAGGTGGGAAGAAGCAAAAGTAGAGAACAGCTGGTTTTATAATCATCAACCCTCTCTCCATTATCTTTTGCCATGACTGTACCTGTAACATTAAGATAACACCATCATTGCCAACAAGGAGTCCAGGCAAGATAATGCTGCACTGGCAACACAGGACTATAGACTTTGAAAAATACATGTTTTATTATAACTTCTTGGAGACTAGCCTATCGCTGATGGGCTGATCACTGGTGTTTTTTCAGTTATGAACATGTGAAACCATATTCACCCTCTTTATCCACTGGCGCTAGAACATCAGGCTTACTTGTATTTCTTTGAAACCACTTCTAGCTCAGTGGAAGACGGCTCACCACCTCTGCAAGCACACAGGGGGATTTTTCCTCACGGAGTCTAACTTGCAGATCTATGCTCTTCAGAGTTCATGGAGATGTTTTGCCTTCCCCCGAAGCACAAGGAATCAACTGCATCCAGCAGAAGGTAGAAGGGAGACACATGCTTTGAGATGGCATTGAAGTTTCTCAGCCTGAACTCTGACTGTTTGCACATTGGATTACTGCTGATCCGCAAACTGGGGTAAGGATGGGATTCCCACTCCTCAGCTTGGCAGAGATACTTTGGGGCATGAAAGATTGCCTCAAAATTCCCATGCTGGAGCTGTTCTGACATGTTCCATCTCTTGGGCTTCTAGATAGAGGGCATCTCAGCCTCCCCTGTTCTTTGCTTGTAGCTTTCCCTGTTAGGTTACCTGAAAACCAAAATTACTTAGTTTAATCATTCTTTGAGCGTAAAGAATAGAAAATTATTTGTGACACCCTATATCTTATGAACTAGCAGAAGTCAGACTTGCCAATTTAATAATTCCCTTTGGTCCAAAATTCTAATAAGATCTATGTCAGGAGTTTCAGTTCCCCTCCTGTCTAAAGTTCCCCTCCTGTATAAAGTCACAATCCCTGAAAAGTATAGTCCAAGGTATATTGCTGTTGGCTGCGTGGAGCAGGGAATTGCACAGGGTTGCATTGCCCCCATGGGCATGGAGAAAGGGCCCCACATGCAGATGTACCCTAGGGAGGAGGAGAAGGCTGAGCCAGCATCTCTGCCATAGCATTATTATCTTTCCAACACTAAACCCACCCTCACTTTCTAAAGGACTGAGGAGGCAGTAAGGGTGTCTCACTCTTCTCTGGACTTACCCTTGCTCTCCTCTTCTACTCCTGCACTGCCTTGCTTTCTTGCCGTGGAACATCTTCCTGTGACCTGACTGTAAGGTCTTGTGATGATGCAAGGATCATGAAACCTTTCGCAGAAGGAAAAGACTTATAGGCTCTTCCCCAACACTTTATTTCCAAAAGCAGGGGTTGTCTGACCTGTAATCATAAATGCTGTGGACCCACCTGTCCTCTCTTGATGTCAACCTATTTTGAGAGCCATACTTCTTCCCTGTTTAGTTTTACAGCTTCCTGAGAGGTGCCCTATTAGATAAGTCCTATTTTACTCCAGGAACAGCTCAAATTGATGGCAGAGTGGAGCGTTCAATGCTCTTAGAGATGTTCTCTTACAAATACTCGGCACTCAGCAACGTGTTCAAGCTCATCACTGTTACTTCCATGGAAGTGTCACCAGAGGACAATGAGGAGAGCTAAATACTAGTTTGATACTTGCGTGGGAGTTGAATTTCGAGCTCAGCCCTGGCCACTAGCGATTAAAAAGGTCTAGCTGAAGCAACAATGATATAATGTTTTTCATTGTGACACTGGCAGGCCATTTGTAAAAACAAGTATAATGATAATTCAATCTTTGTAATGCACGTAGGGATCTTTGCATGAAATGCAATTTATACGTGTAAAGCATTTTTATTACTAATAGAAGATACAGTTCTGTCAAACATTGGAGCAGACCATTCTTGTTTTCCTTCTGTGCTGATGGGGAATTGCAGGTCTCCGATGGCAATAGGATGAGTGATTATGTTTTCAATGTGTGTGTTGCACAGGCAAAGTTAGGGTTAATGCTTGGCTTGGAAATAGGAGAACAGCCCTGTCACAGACCTTGATTTTTGAAAAATGAAAATAACAAATTATGTTTGAAAGATACACTACAAACAATGGCAAGGCTGAACATTTGCTAGTTGTTTTGTTATGGTTTGTCATAAAATGAACAGAGAGCCAGAATAATGGGAATAGGCAATGATAAATTCTTCCTCTGCAATGTGGGATCCAGGAGTGTTTCTCCTGCTGGGACGAGACTCAGATGTGCACCATTTCCAGGCAATCTTGGCTACTTCTGCAGAGGAAACCCAGGCTCAAAGTCAAGAGGGAGCCTCAAAATGCTCCAGGAAGGCCCCAAAGCAACCTCTCAGGGGACCAAAGCTGTGGAGGACACCTGCCACGCGATACAGGTCCCGCCAATATGACCAAAGAGAAGTTGTATTTGCATTGCTTGGGTTTGGCAAAAATTGCATATCGCTTGACTGAAAATATCATTATCTTCAATATAAAAGTATTAGTGTTTGGAACACTCCCAAGTGATCGTGCTTAATGACAAACCTTGGCAGTCTCTAGCAGACATAACATTTCAGCAGTGACCCTTTGCTGCTAGGACAGTATAATGAAAGAAACAAAAGCTTTTGTACAATTTTTCCTGAATCTCATGAAAGAATTAGCTTTCAGTAAAGAAAAATGTGTAAAAAGCAGCTTTCTCAGCTATTTCTTACCCGGAACCTGATTCTTCTCCCAAGCAAGTTGATGGCAAGACCCCATTGACTTCTCTGGGCGCAGATGATGCACTGGTTTCTCCAGGCCACAGGAACTCAGTGCTGCCAACACAAAAGAAATGGCAAGTTATTGCTTATGCAAACAGTCACATTTGGCCAAACAACGGACACAGGCTTACAGATTGTTTTAATGTCAAAGCAAATTATGTTAATAATTAAAACCCATGTCCCATGATAAATCACTGTTGGAGATCCTTGCACGAGTATCAGAAATGGGAAAGAATTTCACAGCCACTGAAAGAAATTCTGCTTCTGCTTGGGGAAAAAAAATGACATTCTTCACAGATATAGGAACGAAATACAGGCTTGGCAGGGAATAGCTAAGAGATAAAGATATTATGAGGTAATCAGGCAGTAATGCTTCAAAGGAATATTTAAAAAAAATGCATTATTTCCTTTTTATTGTGATTAAATGCTTGTAATAACAGGATTGTTTTAACCTTGCCAATATGCTGTCAGTGTCAATTTTATTTAAAAGAAGGAAATAAACAAAAGGCTATTATTACAAGGAATTCAAGCTTGTTGATGTTGAAGCTTTATTGCTTATATGATTCTATTTAAAATTAAAGGTTGTATGTCAAAGTGAAATTCTGGCACATACTCACACTTTTCATAAGAGCTTTTGGACTTGACATATGTACCCCTGTGACAATAATATCGTCAAATAATGGAAATATTGTATATCTATTAGAAAATAGGAATTTAGTAACAAATTTATATAGACTTATTACAGATTGTCAGAAACAAGAATAATGGACTCAATACAAATCCAAACCATATGTTCCATGAAAGAATATGTCCTTCCAGCATTTTTTAAAGCCATAAATTATCTATCACACTACCAATAAAGTACTGTAGAGGTAAGGTCAATGACCCCGAAGCACTGACATTTAGTTCAAGATCCAACCCCTGCAGCTTAGCACTTCATCCAAATTTCCAAATGTGGAGGGGAACTCTTTTTTCCTTTTCCTGTGATGTTTTCCCACAGGCTACTCTGCTTGCTGATGTTTCCATGATAATATTCTTTGCATTCTGTCAATTTACATTTAGTAGCTCTACTACAGTAACAGGAAACTTTTAGATCATCTCCTCTGTGCATTCACACAGGCGCTGTATGTGCTCTGTGTCCTCATAAGCATTTGCTTGGCTGGACCCCTGGAAAATTCCCCCGCTCTCAGCTAGCTAAACATGATAGTCTGGGGGTAGCAGTGCCCCAGGTCTGGTCTTCATATGCGAGGAAGAGAGCTGTAGGGAATGGTTTTCCTTCAGCAGAATAAGGGGCAGAGTGGCCCAAGGGCCAAGCTCTGCAGCAGGGACCCAGGTCCACCAGGAGGCTGAACATCCACATAAATGTTTCACTGATATCATGTGAGCAGGAATGAGCAATGTACACAATCAGCAAAGGCAAGCAGAGTAAGAAATAACAACAATGGTAAAAGAGGGGAAAAAACAGAAAAGGAGATGAAAAGAAACTGCCAAAGTCTGAAAGTGATTTTTTCATTACATGCCAAAGAGGCTGTGGTAACTTTGCTACCATTACCTTTTTATTTGTGCTCATCTTGCTACTTCCTAGTTCTGGCCAAATCCACCTGTGAAAGATTAGGGATCACATTCTCAGGTGGGGGAAATCAGCCTCGCTCCATTGGGCCCAGATGGCAATACCACTCCCCGTAGCTGTTATTACCGTGCCGTGTGCCAGTAGCGTAGTCAGCCAGCTCTGAGACATAAAAACTGAAAAATAGAAACTGCTGGTTTCAGCATACCCTGACTTTAAAAAAGTCCTGCTTTCTATATACTTGAGCCTTACTGTTACAGGAACCCAAATTGCTCCTCATTTCAAATATTTCTGCATTATGCGTTGCACTGGAACAACACTGGGCTAACAGGCTGTGGGTTGAATAAGAAACCTGAACTTGGGAACAGAGAGGGAAACGTCCAGGATAATATTGCTTTGAGACTCTTCATTTAAGAGTCTTTTCTGTACCTCATATGGTATCAGTCTCTTTCCTCTCTCCAGGCTTCTTAGTCTACCAACAAGCCAGATACCCTGCACTCTCAGAATTTCCCTGCATGTGAAAACTGCAGAAGGTCACCTACACGACAACGTTTTTCCTTCTCGAATTTTACAAAACTCCCAGAAGCAGCTATTTGTGTGTGGAAACATGGATTTGCAATTCTCATGCTGGTACTGATCCATCATACTCAGTGCCGTGAATGAAAGCCCTTCCATCCCAGAAGCAGCTGTCAATTTGTGTCTAAATGTGCGTCCCCTCCTGTTAGACTGAGCAAAACTGTCAACCCCATCCAGTTAGTTATTTACTCACAATGTTATATTGTTTTCCTGTGACTATAGATGGTCTCTTGTGGGAATGACTTGTTTTTTCCTCCTGACTGTTATTGCACATGATTATCCTGGTTTGCGTTCCAGGACAGGAATGCTCCAGGGGTAGCTCCAAGAATGGTTCTCCAGCTTGCTAACAGGATCATCACTTAGATGCAAAATGCTCTGAAGAGATTTTGCCATTCCTTTATTTTTCCCCTCCTGGTTAAAATATGGACACCTCTGATTAATACAACCTTTGGAAGGTTCATTTGGAGCAACTATAACTCTGTCAGAGAGGTGCCTCTTGAGGACTTTGGGAGCTGGACACGTTCAGCTTTGTTTCTCATTCCTGACATCCAAATATTCACAAAGGCACCATTTGCACAGAGTTATGATACCCATCTGCACATTTTTCTTTCTTTGGGTGAGGGGGAAGAAACTTAGATGCGAGGAGCTGAAGGGAAGGCCAGAGACAAACACAGGGAAGAGGACTGAGATGAATAAAGGCTCGGCCATCCTTTGCACTGACCTTCTTCGTGCCACATGGGCACATGCTTGCTCCTATTGTGAGACTTTTTTACCTCTACAGAATGATGGAAACAGGGATAAGTGTAATGGGGGCAAATGTATTTATGATTACTAGATTACTTTAATTTTTCTTTCTTTCTTTCTTGTTGCTGGCTGTGCTATGAATACAAATCCTCTATAACAATTTTTCTAAAGAAAAACATCTTCTATTGCTATTTTACCTGGGAATTTCCCCTCCATTTCATAACAGGACTAAATTCAAGTGGCCTAGTACAACCTGATTAGGTTTGATTTGGGCTGGCGTGGAAGTGTTAGAACCATCTCAGGGTTTTGTAATTCAGATTACACTGATCAGCAGATATGCCTAAAGCCTTTCAACAAATTCTGAGCGAACTACAAATTTGGCAGTTTTGACACAAACAGTAAACAAGCCAATATTTCTACATTTTTCATGACCAGCGGTCTCACAGTTGGTGGTGCGGAGTGTTTACAGCTCTCAATACAGTGAGATCAGTAGGAACTCAGCACCTCTGCAATAAGGCCACAAGAAGACAGACACTCAAATCCTGGTGCTTGCCCAGAGATTCCTTGATGATGAATAACAGGCAAACAGCTCATACATGCTAACATATAGGAAATATTTGTATAAATAAAACAGACCCATATATAGTGAGAATGTTGATGAATAATTTTTGTTGATTGCAGCTCTCTCACGCTTGTTTTAGGTTTCAGCAAAGCTGCCAAAAATTCAGTCTTCACAGGAGTTCATGGGAACATTTTCTTTGGTTTTGATCTGTGTGGGTTTCGACCCGGTAAACTTCTGAATACTGCAAAAATCACAGAATGAAACCTATTCAGAGCTCTTGAACTGCACACATTTTCCAAACTGAAGCTGACCCAAGCTGGAAACGTCACAACTATGTTGATGCAGAGCTAGACAATAACCCAGGCTCTTCTCAAAGCCTCTGCAGTCCCAGAGAACATCTCAATCATTGTGACCAAATTTTTGTGCATGTTTAACAAAAGTTGTGGCCTAAAGCACACTAAATAGTTTTAAGGTTCCCTGAAACAATTTCTTAACTCCGTAAGGCAACCGGGTTTCTCTGAAGTGCTTTGGCAATCCAGAAAGGGAATAATTATTAATTTCTTAAGTAAAACTCCCACTAAACACCTCCTGTGTTATGAGGAACACTTGGGTAATTCTTTTTCACTGTCACAAGCCATTAAATTTTTTTAAATTTGATAAATTATGGGAGCTATGTACGTTTTATTAAGATTTCTCTCAGAGATTAGAAAAGGCACTGATCCTAACAACCAGAGAAAATATTCTTCAAATCATAACTATTGGATGTAGCAGCAGAGTAATTTTTTATTTTTAATAGCAAATCACTGGTCTGCCAATAGTGCAATTTCATAGCAACCAATGTGACCTGTGAATTGTGCAAAAAAAAGAAGTGTGTGTGTATGTGATAGAAATCTTAAAGCAGATCACTGCAGTACCTGGATGGTTTCACTGTAATATCCCACTGATTAGAGCACTCGGTAAATTCTTTGTTATTAGACTTTGGAGGACTTTACTTGGACATGAACTTTATTATGTGGAGTGAAAACTGAATAAAAGATTGGAAACAAATGGTAATGGTAAACAGCAATGTACTGAGTTGGAGGGAAGTCTGCAGGGATTATAACTGATCCTGATTTTATTTAATGACTTTATTTACACTATAAAAGGAATATATTTTTTTTTTTAAAATATAAAATCCCAGCATGTTGAAGTAGTTAACAAAATGATTCTTAAATTACTGGAGGTTGGTAATGCGTTACCAGCTCTCCCGTCCCCCTGTCTCAGGGATCAGTTGTGCTTTGCATGCCTGCGTGGTGCTGATTTCCCACTGCAAGCTGCGCAGTGCATATGAAATCAATGGGACCTGGGAACTGAGAACCTTTATTACTTTTCTCCTTCCTGTTTTTCTGCCCTGGGCGATTGCTTAGTCTTCCTCACATGTACATCGGTGAGGATGCAGAAATCCTTTCTCCAAAGGGACTTTCAGGTTTGGAAATATGTGCAGGAAACAGCACAATTAGATTCAACTGAGAAAACAACACAAACTAATATATCTTGGGAAAAATCCTAACCGCATAATCAGCAGGAGGGAAATACTTGGAAGCCATTGAGTTTATAAAGATTTAGGGAAGATAATAGGTAACAAATCAGATATGACCTAGCAATAGCTTGTCACAGCAAAGGTGCAGTTGTGTTTGTGCGTTGTGTACACAGAGGCATCTTGTCAGTTCTCAGGAAGGTAATTTTCCCTCTCAAGGTGCTGCAAGAGGCTTTCCTCCAGGATTAGATGCTCAGCACAGTTCTGGGCTTCTTATTTTGAGAGTGAAGTCCCTACCCCAGTGATGAGCCACAGACTCATCATCTATCTATATCATGGATGATATAGAGAGAAACTGTAAAGATTCAGAGAACTAAACACATATGTTTTAGCAAAGCAAAGACTACACACGATGGAGGGGGGCAAAGACAGAGAAGGATATATGAAGCTACTTTAAGCAACTGTAGAGATTACTACAAAGTCATTTACTTTTTCACCTTGGCTGCAAATTTCAATACTTGGAATGTTTCTCTCCCCTCTCATACCTGTCCTGACCTCCTGTGCTTTGTTTCATGGTGAAAGTGATTGCAAAAGTATTCAGGATAAAGGACTGGAATAGAGACTGGGACTTCTTATAACATTACACCAGTTTATGCCTGACTTACACTGGGATGGGATTTCCACTCATAGATCAATCTGGTCAGTGTTGGCCAAGGACTATGAATAAATGGGGGGAAACTACTTACTGTAACAGGAGGAGAGTAACAGACGCACGGACACCATCCTGGAAAAGATCTGTCTCTTTTTATTCTTCCTGCCAAAATCATTACAAAGCTTGTGCTCTAGCCCGTGCAGCCGGGTTGGAAACAGCAAAAGTTGCACAAGTGCTATCTAGGATCTCCTGAAACCACAGGATTAGCAGTGATATTTGGGCTGGCCCTGGACCCATGCTGAGTGTGTGGAGGAAAGGAGCTCTTTGTCATTGCTCAAGAGAGTCTAGCGGATGTTACCTAGGATCACAGTGAAACCTTTGGAAAATCAGTGACAGGTGGAGTAAAAAGAGAAATGTTCTAGCAGTGAGGTCTCCTGGAACGATGACTGAGGAGAGGCCGACAGCTTTATCATTTGGAAACCTGTGAAAATGATTTCACCTTTGGAGGTATCACAGAGGAAGATAGTTTTTATTTCTAACTCATCCTCCCTAAGAGAAAGGAGACATTGCAAACGCCTACCTTGTACTCTGCCAGGTGTCAGTATGTGGGTGAATGGAGGGATGTGCTGAGAATATGCTGAAATAAAACATGCCCCAGCAGCCTTGTCTGTGACCTCTTGTCTTTAGTACCCACATTCCCCATTTTAGCCATTTTTTACAAGTCTGCCTTCATGGGGGGTGATGAAGGTCATCTTTTCTTTCCTTTGTACTCTGCCTTTCACATGGACTTTCTACTGTTTACTGTACTCCCTAATGTGTCAATATTACATTTATAACATATATGGCTAATATGGTAGATGCAGTGTACACAACTGTAAATACACCAACAGTTTCATGTTCTTTTAACACAGGTAATTGATGTAGCAATTTGCAGCATACTGCAGCCCAGAGCTACAGGTTTTAGATCAAATGCACATTGTACTGCTAAGGTTTATCTCTAATATTAATATCTATTATTCACTTCAGTCTGAAACTAGAAATTGCAAGGACTGCAAAAAAAAGTAGACACTCTCAAGAACACATTGAAGTTCATGTGTGAAGATCTGACCATTAAGAAATTCCAATGATTAAGATAAAAATCCAAGAAAGTTGATAAGGATGCAACACACAGTTATTTTAAGGAGTCCCAGTTTTGGCTATTTTATGGATTTTCCTGGTGTTAATGTGAGACATGTTGTAATACAGAAAATTACTAATGTAATATGTGTGTGCGCATATGTGTTGCATGCTCTGGTCAAACCCAGAACTAGACAGCATTCAGAATTTCCTAACACCTAACTCTCTTTCTGCACTTAATGTTTAAACTGTCATGATCTAATGGAAAAGGAGTCCCCACATGCATATTTGGGCTGGACTGAGTCTCACTAACATCTTTGGACAGGCCAAACATCGCTATTTCCAGCGATTTCTGTTTCCAGCTCGCAGTGACATGTTGGGGCTCTGATTTGACACTGAGAGACGTTCCAGGAGTTGCTCTGCAGTGTCACTGACTGTTCTTCTGTAACCCTGAGGTCCAGCTGGGAGCTTGGCATTGTGCTGTTTGATTATTATACCATGTATATGTATGTACATGTATGTATTATGCTATTCAAACCAGACTAACACCTGGAGGGTTCCGACAAGGTGGGTTAAGCCTTACATGAACACGTAAAACAGACAGGCAAATTTTAGGAACAAGGAAATATCAGTGCTCCCATTTGCACGGAAAAACTAGGAACCAAAAGCTCATTTTCAAGGAAGCCAGGAGAGTTTTGTGTATGGTCTTTGTGGTTTCTTCAGACTCCTTTAGAATTCCAGCTAAAGAGATGCTTTAGCTTTCACAGTTAACTCCATCTGAAGTCAGCTGAAGATACAAGTGCTTGATAACTCTGGAAAACAGGCCTGTGGCAATTTGGCTGAGTTACACAGGAACTCTGAATCGCACCACGCACATGTATCTGTATGCACTTGAGCTGGGATGTACGTGTTGCAGTGGTTGTGTATGACACGGCATGCTTACGCAGGGAAACTTTATCCTACACAGTTAAAAAAATTGCAGAATCTCTTCAGAGAATCTTCAGAGATTCTTCAGAGATTCTTCAGAGAATCATCTCTGCAAAATGGCACTGATTTAAATAAAGCATTTCAGTACAAGAAATTACACTGCCAATTAAACTGCACTATTTTCTTCTACTGACTCTGAGAATGTACATTACTTCAACAGCCAGAGCAAATATGGGTTTGAAGGTGTTTAAACAAATGTACACTTCAGTTGAAAGCAGTTTGCAATAACTAGATTCAATAAAAAATTCTAATTGCAGGCCTCATGTTAAGTCCTGAAACACATTTTTTGGTCCCCATGTGCCTTGTTTCCAAGATGGCAGCACCTGGAAAAACATGCAGTTTGATTTTTGTAATAGATGTGAGCTGTGATAGTCAGGACTGCACTGCGTGGCCTGCTTTAGAAGTGGTGGCAATGTTACTGCAGTTTAAGTGGATGTCCTTTTTGCAAGGGAATCAGAACATGTTGGGCTATGGAAAACACTGGCCATATACAGTTTCCATGCAGCAAAGTGAAGAAACTAGCAGCCTTTTCAACAGCCAAGCCAAAGCTTTCAGAATATTGTGACAGCATAATGCTGTTGCTTTCCCTAAGCCTCTTTTTTGACTGACTGCCCCTGCACTTGCATCTATTAATTCCTTCAGGACAAAAATGGGAAAAATGGGAAAATGCTTTTTAGTACCTTCCCAAGTTTGCTGACATCCTTGTAGAAAAAAATGCAGTCCTTAAGGTGAATTGAAGTTTTAACAAGATTTGACTAATTTCCTCATAAAGATTGCCTTTTGCTTCACATCATTTCCTGTGGTGAAAATAATCTCAGTGGTCCATGACCTCTGCTTCCTCATCACTCAAAGCTTAAAGCAAAATCAAGTGCAAAATGTGAGAAGTTAATCCTTACATGTGTAATATTGTTGGATTTGGTGGTTTTGTTTGGGTTTGGGGTTTTTTTTGTTTGGTTTGGGTTTGTTGTTTTTTTGTGTGTGTGGAGAACCATTCTGCATTATTCAGTTTGCTGCTTCTGATGGCAGTAAAGGCAAATGGGATGAAACGAGAAATGGGCAGCTCCTTCATGAAGTGCAGGTGAGGGACAGTGTCGCCACCGGGGCACAACAGGCTGTAGGAATCTCACAAGCCGTTCTTGAACTGGTGTATCCACAGCTGCCGTCCTCAGTAAATTAGTTTAATTTCTTCTCACACCCCCGCCACAACCAAACCACACGTGATAATTAGACTGGACAATTAGTAAATGATGAGCACAAGGTGGCTGGGGGCAGCGCTTCGCCATAAAGAACAAGAAGCACCAAAAGAGCTGAGAAAAACGAGCAGTAACAGGAGGACCCCAGGCAAGCTTTCCCACAAAGCTCTGCCAATACGCCTCGGTCCTGATTTACAGCACTCCCGCGGCTCCCCTCTGAGCCTCGTCTGCTCCAGAAACTGTCAGTGGTGTGAAACAGCTTTAGGAGTTTTTGCAGGTGGACTCCTCTCTGCTCAGGGCTGCCCTGAAGTCTTACGTGTCTCCAGACTGTAACATTAAAGGCAGAGCAGGGGGAAAGCAAACACATCTTGCAGGAATGGATCCTGCTCTCCGCTTTGCCATAGGCTTCCCCAGTGGGTCTGGATAAGCTTTGTCATCTCGCTGTCTAAATTCCTTATCTGTAGCCCGAGGACAGTAAGAGCAATATTACCTACCTGTTGCATAGTAGGGAGTGTGCTGGTTAATTACTGAATGTTTATACAGTGGGGTCAGCAGAGAGAGTGCTATACGATAGCTAAATATTAGTATGAAATCACAGAAGATAACTGCACATATCCTCCCTCGCACAGCATGGTGATATTTTATCTACTTGTTATTTCGAGCCACATTCTCCAAAAGCTGAAAATACTTAGTGTCTGTTTAAAAGAAATATTTCAAAGAACACATGCTGGTTTGGGTTGTTTCCCACTGTGCATAGCACCTGCACACAACTGACACTGGTGAGCTCTTTGCTTTAATAGAAAAGGTAAAATGAAGTGTTACTTCTCTTTAGGCTCTGTTAAAGGGAACGCTATTAAAAATACTTGTTCCCTAGCCAACCTTTTTTCCCTCTTTCTTTTGCAGTCGTATCTGCTTTGCTGTACATCTGTGCCTGAATGTGTTCCTCTTGTCTTTGTGCCCTGACAGACATCTCCCACCAGAGCCAAGGGAGGAAGGTTTATGAGACGTGTGCCACTTCATTTTGGGAGGGGGAAGAAGGTTTTCATAAAAGACGGGGCCAGTTTCAGTTGTCGTCACACCCAAGGTAGTGAGGCCCTGCAGGCAAGGATGGCTGCGATGCAGCCAGGGTGGACGAGTCAGGGTTGATGGGTCCTAAGTTGACTGTACAGGTCTAGAGGTGATAAACACCTTTTATCACACAGCTCGCCGCACCGTTCGGGGTGGAAAGCAGAGCGGTAGCAGCTGCTGCAGCAGCGTTTTCCATAACGCCCCTGTAGCGTCGTGGCAGCCGCCCCCGGGGTGGCAGCAGCGGGGCAGTTTTCTCAAGCAGGGCGGTACATGTCGCTCCAGACCCAGGAGACCACGAAGGGAAGAGCAACACGTCTTGCTGGGGTTGGCATCTGGGGCTGGGAGCTGCCAGCTACAGCGTGGTGTTGCACAGAACATCCTGCTTCAGAGGCAGGATCCGTTGAGGAATTTTTCTTCAAGAACGAAGATCAAGAGAGACTGCTCTTTATTACTGACCTGGGAAGCAGCTCACGGACCCAAGCCAAAATGCACGAGGCAACCCTTATAGGTGTAGAGCCTTGGGGGATGATATTACCAGCAAAACAGAGGGGACAAAACCAGGCTGTTTTCTGTCTTAGCCACTAAGGGCACCAGGTGGACCAGCAGCCTGGAGAAGTATGGGAAGGAGAGGTAAGTGCTACATGCAGTTATTAAAAAGGACTCATTACCACTGCCTGGAGAAGAGCGGACAGGACGTTCTCCCCTACAGCTGATAGAAGTCAAGGAATGATTGTATCAGACAGACACTGCCCATGCTGAAGACACCATGTAGAAATAGTGTCCATGGGGACTGGGTTGCCACTGATTCTCTGACCCTGCCTGGCACAAATTCTGTGGAGAAAGTATGGAACAAGGTTTGGGAGTGAGTCTCCTTCATTCAGCCTTGGACTTTACTTCCCCAACACCTCAGTCACCTGGGCAGCTGCACATGTATGGGCTTTTGAAAATTAGCAGTGTCCTGAGTCCATTACTCCCATGTGGAAAGAAGGACACAGTACTCTTCCTGGATCCATGCTGTCCTCCCAGGAGATAGGCCTGGGGCCACTGACCACTACAATGAGCAAGAAGTTTGTGCCTACTGCCTGAGCCACGGGTTTGGACTAAAACATGATAACCACAGACAGACTGCTGAATTCACTTAGAAAGGTGTGTAGAGGAGGATTAGGAACAGATACCAGAAGCGGTGTATTACAGCCTTTTCACCAACACTCATCTGATGTGGAAGATGAACGCTGATTCCATCTTGCTCAGGCTCCTTGTGGTTGCTTGCTGCAAGCACAATATTTGCTGGATATACTTTTCAATGCCAAAGTATAAGATATAAATAAATTACAAGCAGTGCAGAAGCTGAGTTGGGCTCCCCCAAGCATCCCCATGTAGGACAGACATTCTCCACTTTCTCCTCATGATGTATCTCCCTTCCCTCCTTCCTTCCCCCTCCCCTGTTGCCTGGTGGGACCCCTTTGCACACAGGCAAGAGGAGTAGGGCACATCTCAGTGCCTCTTACATTCCTTGCAAGCTGCAGCTCTCAGCCTGGCTTGGAACAGTGAATAAAGCCTGGGAAGTTGTAACCTGCCCACAAATGGTCTGCAAAAGGAGCTGCATTCCCCCAGTACACTCTGAGCGGCGCTTAGCAGTCTGGACCAGGCACAACAAGGAGTTTGAAAACACCACCAGCAGTGCAGCGTCCTCCTCCAGACCTAGTTTTCCTTATTTGTCTATTAATGGGAAGGCGTAAGAGGGAGGAGTGAAACTGCCTGACTACATCAGTGTTGGGCTGCAGCCATCTGGTGAGGCTGGAGGTGTGTGATGTACAAGGGATTTGGAAAGGTCAGAGGACAGGAGAAGGCAGTGACGGCAGTAGGAATGATCTAGGTACAGCCAAGTGCTTTAGTTCACTGAACAAAGGAAGCTCTTAAACTGCCAGGGCTGTGGATTAGCCCCTCCTGTCATTAGCATGCTTCCATATTCAGTCTGAAACAGCCATCCAAATACCTTCATCTGGAGGAGGAAGGGTCCTTGGTGAGATCTGTGCTAGAGCATCCCCCAATCCCCAGCATTGCTGAGCACTTTTTAAAGAAGTTATTTAAATCTGGCAAGGGTAGAAAATCAGGGAAATTGCTGAAAGCCTGGGGAAGGATCTCTCCCAGCGAGAGACCTGCGGAGATGGATTGTCCAGTCTGTTTGTGTAGGAAAGGGACTACACTGCCCATAAGAACAGCAGGATAGACTGAGTGGCCTTGGAGAGGCTAGGAGTCCTCTCTTCAGAACTGAGAGGCATTAAAGCCAAGGTCAGACAGACAGATTACAATTAGAAGTAAAGACACAGATATTCAGCAGGAGGGTTGACCGACTGCTCTGGCAAATGGACAATGCAAACGGGCATTTCTTCTGGTGCTCTTCAAGCAAATCAGACATGCTTCTGAAATATGTTTTTATGATGCAAATGTTGCTGGAACAGGTGTGATAGCAAAGTTTAAAGGCTTGTGATATACAGAAACCAAACTATATATTCTTGTAACCTTAATATATATAAAACTAAAAATACTAAGTACTGCAACTCTCTCAAAGCCCAGGTACACGAACTTACAACGTATCTGTCAAAGACAATGTCTCACCTGACATTGTCTCTTTCTCCACAGCAATATGTGAAATAATTTTGCACCTTTTTAGTTGAAGGGTATTTTATTGAGGCGTAAACTCAGTCACATTACCTAAGAGGTTCAGCAAGGCAGAAACAGCTGCACAGACTGTTACTACTAGTCAGCTGGCACAAGACAACTTATTCATCATACCCTTGACAGCAATGGCTTGGTTGTGCTTCCCAGACATCTGTGGAAGGGTTCAACCCAGTTGCCTGGGGCAGCAGAGCCAGGAGTCTGACAGAAGAAACTTTCTGATGGTGCCATCACCTTCCCTCTGCAAGTCCAAGAGTGGATTTGGCCAGACTGACCAGCTTCGTGCCAGGGCATATGCACCAGTTCAGGCCATGTCTCTGCCAAGCACATCAGCTGTGATACCCTCAGATACCAGATAGTTTTCAAAACTGCCAGCATGGGGTGAAAACCTGCCCCACCAAAACTGCTTCACTGGGCGCCAAAGAAGCCAAAAGCAAGTGTCTCATCCCCACCAGGGATATCAGATCCACAGGACCCGGGGTCTAGGAGTGAAAAAAACACAAAGCACACAGAAAACACCTATCACAATAACTAGATATGAAGTTTATCTTTTATAGTTCCAATAGAGAATTTTGCTTAGCTGTGAGCAGATGTGTATTAATGGATGGATTTAAAATGGCTAAGCTCAGACAGATCACAAATGCATTTTGGCAATGTAATCCACAAAGTAATACTTATGACAGAACATGCACAATAACACTAATATTTCAAGAGGGATTTAGAAAGAGATGAGATTTACTAGTTGAGAATGAGAAATAAGATTTGATATTTAAATGTACAGGGACTTAAACATTTGGATGAGGAGGTAGGAGTAACACTGTGAAAGGTTTTCAAAGCTCAAAATAAAAGAATCCTGAAGTCAGCTCTTCTTAGCATGATACGGTGAAGTGAGTTATGTATGCTCATGCAATTACAGTGATTTTTGTGCATGTGCAGGAAGTCAAGCTGCTGCATATTTGTGTGCACTTGTGGTCAGTTGTGACTTTTGCTGGTAGCAACATTTTTGATTGTTCCCAATAGCTCATAGACACTGGTATGAGCAACTCTGTGGCTGCAGAGGAGTTACCTCTGCTGAACTTAAGTAGCAAAGAGGCTACCAGTCCCAACTAGGTTTAAGTCCATATGGATTACTTGGCATCAGTAGAGTATCTGACCACTAGCTGAACAGGAAAAATCTTTAAGCCCCAGTACAGAATGCAAGTAGTATCATCTTTCTGGAGAGATGGCTGGAGGGCCAAGTTAAGATAAAGTCCAGCCACAGAGCTGTAGCGCTAAGGTTACAGGAGTTTGTACCAACAGAACTATGCAAGTAGTAATGGGTTTTTTTAGATGTATTCACGGTTAGTAACACTAGTTAGTTAAAGAAATTAACTTATCCTTTAAGATAATTCCTCTTAAGAAACAGAGATATAGACCTCACAAAAAAGAGCAACCTTTTTGTATATTTTGAATTGAGTTTAAAAAGCCTGATCAAGTACTGCAAAACACATTATTCAAATCTTTGACTGAACTTTCTGCTGTCTTCTTATTATAAGCGCACACTTCTGTCTGTGCAGCCAGCAGATATTGTATGGAAAAGACTGACTAGCAAGTGTTCTCATGGAAATAATGAATGTTACTATGTCTGCAGTAACCCAGAAGAATTAGTGTATATGTTAGGGCCTGGATACATTCCACTGAAATTGAGGCAACTAGCCTGAAGTGTCTCAGCTAAGAGCTCAGCTTCACTAGTTAACCTTGGTTCCCAGTGAAGAGATGGGTTATTTTAGAAAGCATTTTACCTAAAACCTGAATAAATCTGAGCATCTGGTGCTTTCTCACATACCTGAATGCAGGGGGGTGTCTGCATAACTGCACAGCAGAGAGGTTTCCTGACTCACAGTGGGTCTGGTCCTTCAGTTGCCCAGACCAGGGACTGGCTGGAACACACTTGTCTCCCTTCTGCATACTGGGAAGTGTCCCGTGGTCACAGGTTAGGCCCCATCAGCGTTTCTAACTTTGGGCTCTTAGCTCAACACCCAACATGAGATGGAACGATGCTTCACTGGACCTTACTCTGAGAGCTACCTCCAACCAGGGCAGCTCATCTTCGCACTCATTCCGACTTAATTCACCCCATTACAGTTATGAATGTTACTTCTTGCTGCCCCAGTAAAACCACCTGTGGGCAGGTGGAATCCTAAGAGGTATTCACGGGTCTTGATTAGCAAATTATTTTGATAACATTATAACATGTAGGAAATGCTAAGCACAGAAAATCTGCAAAAGAGGGTTAGAAGCAAACTTCACCTAAGAAGCTTCTCAGCATGAGCTATTCTCTTCCCTCTAGACTTTACAGTGCCAAGGTGAGCAGAGCCACACACCGCAGGCAAGAGGTCCTCAAAGTGCAGCAGAAGAGGAATTCCACCCTAAACAAATACCTGCCTAGGGACTTGTGAAAGATTAGAGGCCCTTGAGCTAGGCAGAGTCTGAAGGAGACGGCTTTGGCTAACTCTCCCCCTTGAGTTTTGAAGGAAGCAAGAATAAAAATGAGTGATGCCTCTACTGATAAGCGTAGGTCGGTAATCACATCTGCAGAGACTAGAAACCATGGGCACAGTATGTGTGATTAGGAAGAGGCAGCAATAAGCCAGCGTATTGTGCGTGAGTGGTCAAGATACCACTGTAAACACTTCTAAGGGATCCAGTAAGGGAACAAAATAAAAAGCATAAATTTATTAGAGATGGTTTTATGAGGTACAGGTCATACTTAATTGAGTGACTGATTATTTTTCAAAGATATAGTTGCCACAGTAACTATGGAAAGGCAGAGATATTTTGCAGCTGAATTTCAAAGACGTTCAGTAAAGTAATTTCTCAGATTATTAATGAATATTTTGAAAATAGCCCATTCAGAAGAAAACTGGGTCAAATGGGTAAATTTTTTAAAAAATAATCCATTTACTGGATATTTTTTGGGTGTATACAGCTTCTCAGAGTTCAGAAACACAGTTATCTTCATATTTACAACTTGTTCATATTCTCTCTGCATATTGTGCAGGCACATATATTTACACATCTAATATCAACAGAAAGAGGTTTCAGAGTGCGATAGTCAGGAGACATCCCAGCTCTGGGTTTCGTTGCTGTGCTGAGCTGAATCTCCCCACATTTCACACATCCTGGTGTCCTCCTTGCTTATGAGGTGCGAACATTAATTAGTCATTGACTTCTCTCTATGGTGAAACAATTCCCCCAGTAGGAAGGTGAGGTCCAAGCAAGAAGCTGTGAGATGGTCTTTGCCTGTGGTGCAGGCTTTGGCCCAGCTGTGAGAGACGGTAGAGATATGGCTTGTGAGCCCCTGGTTCACTCTTTAGAGTGAAACTTTGAGTTAAAAGAACATAGCACTACTGCAGAAATAAATGAAATTTTAACATATGAATATTATTTTTCCCAATCTCAAGCAGATAATTTAGCTTTGTGCTAAGTAGACATTTAAAGAAAGTTGTCACTATGAGAACGAAAAAATGAATCAAGACTGTGGAAATTAATAACAGTCACTTTTCCTTGCTTTTACATTGAATTTTGCCTTGAACGGTAGCCACTTTCCACAGTACTGAGCAGAAAGTTTCCTTCCTGTCGTTTATTTTATATCTGGTTTTCTAAGACTACAGATTTTTAATGTTCAATTCTTTAATGATTCCCCCTCTGACTGACATTTTACAACATTGGCTAGCAAGAACTAACAGATCAGCTTTTTTGTTTTTATTAGAGTTTCTCTGTCAAATCAAGAAGAAAACCTTATGAAAGACTGTTGAGTGGTAAAAAGCAGAAAAAAGGAAAAGGGAAAATATAATCTCCCTTCCCTAAAATCCTAACAACATTTGGAAAATATTAGGAAATATAAAATTTGGAAATATTTTACAATGCTCCAGACCATGGGAAATAGGTGGATTTGGAACTGGTGAAAACAATTATAGCTCTGTTTAAATTAATCCAAATTTGTGACATATGATGATCCAGCCCAGAGGTAACATCTTCTAAATAATATTTTTTCTTATTTTTGTCTATGCTGATGAAGTCACTGCTCTGCACCAAAGTGTCAGCATGTTTTGAAATGAATCCTTCACTTCAGGGGAGAACACATTCCTTGTTACATGAGCCCTCTGGACTCCTGTAAAGTATTACACTTTGCATTTCAAATTGGAGGATGAATTTGGACACTAGCTTTCTGTTCGCCATCTTATTTGACAAGCTCTGCCGCTCTATTATGCTGATCTGACAAAGTATCAGAATTATGAATAGTAATTTCATAAGCAGAATGGGCTGTAAAGTTTATTTAAAGATCCGCTTCCAGGGAGATACCCCTGGCTGGGAATCTCCCCGCTGTCGGTGCTGGGCTCCTTCCCAATCTGCTGGGAGCCAGCTCTGTCCCAGGCAGGAGGAAACTATTGAGTTTAGATAAGGAGGACTGGATTTTGGGGAATGTAAAAACATCATAAACTGAAGTAAGGAGACATTTGCATACATAATAAAGCCTCCAAGATGAGAAGAGTCCAGCAGCTCATCAGGCTGCCAGAGAAGCTGTGCAGTCTCCATCCTGGGAGGGTTTCCAGACCTGACTGCGACGGAGCCCTGAGCAACCTGGTCTGAATTTGGTGTTGACCTTGCTTTACGCAGGATGTTGGGCAAGACCTTGGCCAACCAAGGCCCCTTCCCACTTGAATAAATTACATTTATTCTGTAATTACATGAGAATCTCTTGAAACCCTGTGAGAAATAATAAAAGTCACATTCTGCCCCTCAAAAGAGAGACTCCAGCACAGACAGCCCTGAGGGTGCTATGCCTGGGTGGTGTGTAAACAAGTTTTTCTAAAGTTATGATGATTTCAAGAGTCATTACAAAGTTTCACATATGCACCAAAAATCTAATAAGTCTGTTCTTGAAAAGACGCCTTGCGTTTATGTGTGGTTTCTTTAGGTGCTATCTATTCATTAATATTAGCTGGATAGCTCTTAAGACTGAGCACGCATTTCCACTGGCTATACATAAATCTCTTCACACCTGTTATTTTTACAGGCTCATATGCGAAACATAGCAGCAGTTCACCAATGTTTCACAGTATTCTTGTTCATGTGATCAGCTAATGTAGTTAGACTACAGTAGACTAGTCAATTGAAAAGGGGTATGAATTTTATCTTTAGCTTCTGAGGAGGTATTAATTACTTGACTTTAACCAGGAACTATTGGCTGGAAGAGGACACCATTTAATAACATAGGTTCAGAATATTGTACAAATAGCAGTAACAACATGCAGAAGGTGGGATGGGGAGAAATAAGACCAAGATCAGTAGTACAAAAGGCATAGTCAGTTATTCAGCACTAAGTAATCTGTGAAAACCGGGAGCTCATTAAATGCATATAATACCAGACAAGGACAATGTATTAGTTGCAGAATAGCTACACAGCACTAAAGTAATAACAGCATGAAAAAGGTAAAGGTGAGGCATTTCCAGGAGTGAAATGCTGCTACACTGCATAAGTGCCTGGCAAGTCTTCACCTGAGACAACACACACTGCTCAAGTCGTTTATGCTCAGGGATGGTGAGTTAAGAGAAAAACGGGGGCAGAGGAGATCTGCTAAAAGGGCAAAGGCAGATACTACAAGAGAAGATTTAAGCACATGTTTTTCAGCCCATAAAAAAAAAAAAAGCCTGAGAGAGGATGGAAAATTGTTTACAAAGGGTCATAAGGTAGAAGGGCAAGAATCCCATTTAAATAATAATGTGTAATGATTTGAGAATGAGTGCCTATAAATTGGTTCTGAATTAACATAGAATTATTTTGTACATGTATATGGACAGGCTGTTCACAGCCATGAAGGTGGGGGAGTTCTGGAAGAGCCCCTCTGTAGGTGTTGAGGGGGTGGCAGCTGTGCTGCTCAGGTGGGTGTTGGTATGTCCATGGGGAAGTCCTAGCGCGAAAACAACTCAATGACTCCAGCAGTCTCATGTTCCTGTTTTCTCCAGGCTAAAAGTATCTCTTAGCTAATATACTACCATGTAACTATAAAAACTGAGATGTTACAATATTTAAATTGGACAGTGTGTTGTCAAAGTAAAGCTGCTGCTAGGGCACCTAACCTAATTCATCCTTGGGGTAAATTCCTTGCTGCTGCTGGGCTGGACTCTGGATGTTGCTGTATGAGGACCGGTGGCTCAGGGATAGCACAAAGCTGAGGAGCAATTTCCCCAGTAAGGTAGGTGTGTTGGTACAACAAGCCCCTCACTCCCTCCAAAAAGCAAACAAACAAAAAAATCAGCACATGGGATGCCACTGGGACAAAAGACTCACAGGTGCTTGGCACTGCAGAATCTCTGAACTACAAAAAAAACCACCAAGTGGAAGGATAAGACTTATTTATGTCAGGCATGAGCCCTTGCTTAACGCCTTGGAGTAATGCAGAAGCCAATGGCATTTAAGTGATGCAGGTTCTGTTTTGTTTCTCTTTGCTTTTATGTTTCCCCTTAAAGTCCACTGATCCCGTCCACTGACTAATCTAAGAGCAATTTTTGTTTATTCCTGTTGACACTGCTATACTTTCATTTTTATCTATGCAGCTTTAATAATTTCTAGTGCTATCTCACCTACTGATGAGAAAGAATGTTTGAGAAATACAATTTGTTTTCAGTCCTCTGTAGGGCTGTCATAATAGCAGAAAAAAGGCCACAGTAATGCAGTCCTTCGGACATGAAAAGGGGTAGGACATAAATCTTTGGTTGTTACTACGTAAGGATTTAGTTGACCTTAATCTGTATTACAGAGTTCAGCTCATGCCACTGTTCGTGAAACACAACATTTGAAATCTTTCAGACAGGGATTCTGCTCCGTGATGCCAGTGTAAACCTGTAGTAAATGTATTAATTTCAGTGGATTTGCTTATTCCAGAGTGATACAGCAATACTTGGGATGACCTGAGATGTCTATACAGAGACTTACGATACAGGAAGTCTGTATTGTAAAAACTGTGCCGTCTCCTCCTTCAGTAATTTTGAGATGACCTAAATGAACTGCCATTTTCCAAATGATAAGCAGGGTTTGATAAAACCAGCTGAAAAGACGCTGAAAGTTGCAAATCCATCTAGCCAACACATATTGCTGTTTTGTATTTTACCCCCCTGATTTCAGCACCCCCCACCTTCCTGCTTTTCCCCACAGCCATTACATCTCCCCTCACAAGTCAACTCTGATTTTGGTCTTATTTATGTCGTACTCATAACAGCTCAACTCTTGACTCCATGGCGAGATATGGCCATTCACGCATTATGCAGCAGATCTATGGACCTGGTGAAGTCCCAGTGGTATCTTGATAGCTGAAGAAAGAAAAGGAATTTTTAAATGTGCTTTCTCAGACAGCAAATCTTTTAAATTACCCAGCCAGAGCCCCCCTGTGATTCAACAGGGTAACCATTCCCCCTGCTCAATTTGAAAAGAAGAATCTTCTGCAACACTCAGGCTTTTTTTTTTTTTCCCAGTTGTAGCATCCCACTTTATCTGTCAAGAGCTAACTTGTCAGTGATACAGTGACATTCCTAGAAAGTTGTAGGCCAAAAAAAAGTCCAAAACTTCTCTTTTGGCAGAGACACCACTCAAGAATCATGGTTCTGCCACAGAAATAGGACAAGAATTCAAGGTCAAGTGCAATTTTAAGGGTGAGCTTGTGCATTTGGAATTAGAATTGCTGCTCTTTGGCTATTTGCTTACTCTGCTATAGTTTTTCAGAGCTCTGAAGAAACTGAAGTTTTTGCTGAACTGGAAAGCTATACTAACTTATCAGCTGGTACAGGGACCACATATCCAGGCTTGGTTGGAGGATTTGCTTTGCCTGGAGGGAACAGATTTTTTATTTTAACTTCAAGACACACAGAGGTACACTAGCTCTCTCTTACTATCAGAGTCACAACCACTGCTGCATATATGCAGTGGAAAGGTGATTTTCAAAGCCTGGTAGCATGCACGAAGTTGATTCTAACTGTGATGCACTATCGTGTTGATTCTCACAGATCATTCATCATTACAGGTTGAAAACAAGAGGTTTTGTCAACCAAAATAAAGGTGGGTTTATCAACATCCTGAAAGTTGGATATTAAACATAATTTTTTCCAAAGAAATATCCTTCTCGTTGGCAACAAATCTTCTAAACTGTGCACAAAATGCTCAACTGCTGCATGAAAAGGAATATTCAGTCCTTCAAAATGAAAAAAACGCAGCAACTTATTTCATCATACAGATACTTGTTATCTACATCATCTTAGGATGATGACTGCCACTCTGTGAAACCTGAGCATGCTTCCTGCGGTAAACTTACAACCAAAGCAAAATACATAAGACTGGAAGTGGCCTGTGGAAAAAAAGACATGTCCATTCAGGTTAAGTTCCTTTCTTCTTCCTTTTTCTTAAACGCAGCTCTTTAAAACATCCTATATCGTGCGTTTTTGAAGAATTGTTCTAAACAGGACAAGGCAGCATTAGAGTACGACAGACCAGGCTTTGCTTTTTACCCTGAACAAGCTTGCTTTTCCAGTGAATACCATGGCTGAAAGGAATGTGGTTTTCTCCCAAAGCCGTGTCCATCTTTAGGCCTTTGCTTTATTAATGCACACAGCTGCAACCAGTCCATCCCATCACCGTTGTGCCTGCACTCAGGGGTGCACCTTGAGGACTATTGGACTTCTCAGGTAGGATCTTGCTTTGGGCAGCAGCTTCTATTCTCACTATGCAGAGAGGCACTTAATTGCTAATTGCATTTAACCCAAGCAAAAACTAATTTGCATGCCTGGGACTGATCCCTAAAATTAAATCATATGTTTAACAACTGCCATTAGCTGCTTTCAGCATCACAATGGGGTAGTTTAGGCAAGGTCTGAAGAGGGACCAACCATGTAACAGGGAAAGAAGAAATGTCCTCACGTACTCCTAGGTCCTATATTGATTTATTTGTGGCTTATGCATTTTTAAAGGTGCTGCTGGAAGCTCCAAACATTGCATTTTTGACAGAAAAAGATTCTGCCTGGGAAAATTTCTATTTGTTTCCTAAGAATGATTTGTACCCCTCGGTGACATGCGCTTGTGACAGTAATGCCAGCCTCCCGAGAGGCTGAACAAGGCTGAGAGCCTGGAAAGCCCCAGTCCCCAGCTGGCTGGGCTTGCAGTGCTGGCAGCTGCCTGGCCGCGCTGCCGGGATGTCTCAGGATGGGTGGGAAGTGCAGGGCTGAGTGTCTGGAATAACAGGGGTGTCTGGGTGTGCTTCCCAGGACAAGGACCTGATGAGGCTATGATGGGCTTTTCCAGCCCAGGGAACCAGGCAGTGCCTGTGCAAAGGCAGCACCATGGGGAGACTTCCCCTCCTGCACCCCTCCACACGCGCCTGTGGCTCCAGGGAGCTGGGAGCAGATGTGGAGGGGGCAGGGAAGCTTCATCTGATCCATAAGAAGAAAAGTTCAGTATTTGGGACCTGTTCTGGACTAATGAAGGATTCCTTCAGCCAGAAGGATTTCTGAAGGGGGTAAAACTTGCTATGGTGTTTTCCCTTTTTTCCCCCTCAGGCATTCGCGGTGAAAAAGAGGCAATGAAAATTGATTGGGACGGAAAAGGAAACAGCCTCATGACCTCATGAAGGAAAATGGCACACTGGCATCAATCTCTGGGCTTTACAGCTTTGCTCCACACTGCAGAGCAGACAACCTGCAGGTCCCATGCCCCAGGAGTCCTTTGGCTTTGAATCAGAGCAGCGCTGAGGTCCCTTTGCTGTCACGAGCGCAGTGGGAGAACTCTCCTTCAACAGCCGTCTGCTCTGCCCGGGCCAGAGGGACGAGGACCAACCGTGTTGGTGGTCTGAGGTGGGAAAAGGCAGAGGCATGCACAGGCATCCTTGTGTGGAGCAGTGGGAGCGGGGCCTTGGTCGGTGGGGCAGAGCGCAGGCTCATGGCACCAGCTACTGCTTCTTGACAAGTTACTCAGCTTGGCGGTGCCCCGGCAGCAGCCTGTCTGCACGTTTCTAGTGCCCAGCTAATGCGATGTAATTCAAGTTATCTTTGCTCACACTCAGAGAGCTCTTATAAGCAGTCACCTCGCCTTCCCTTTGCCCTTGGTTAGCAAGGCATCTGTCAGCAGCTCTTACTGCTCAACTGATGCGTGGTGACTTACTAATCTGTGACTTTTGGGTGACTCCAGCAGTCTCAGTGCAATGACGTTCGTTCTGCTCCAGGAGCCTTACAGCAGAGAGGCAGAAAGGAGTAGCGACCAGACCTTAAATACAAGAACTTCCATTATTTTTTACACGCAGATATGCACATGCATTTATCTGTATGCTATATTTATACAGTATATCTATGTTTATGTATGTTTACATATAAACACACACGCTCACTTTGTGTATATATATGTATATGTGTCTGTGCATATGTACGTATGTGCATATGCCTATGTATAAATATATATATGTTACACCTGGACAGCACATGAACTAGGTGTTCAAATTCACAGTATTTGGATTCAGAGCACTCGTGCTGGGGTTGAGTCAGATGAGGATTTCCATTTATCAACAGTTCTTGACTACCCCTTTGCCATAGGAATGAGAGCAGCATTTGGCTAGAATGATGAGGGTTAACTAAGCTGACAACCCCTCTGAGAAAATCTCAAGCCAAAGAAAGTCAAAAGAGGATAGAGGGATGGAGGGGAAGATATATGAACGATTAAAGTATCTAAAAGGAAATCAGTAATTTTGAAACGCCAGAGCTGGAAGCAATTAGTGGCTGGCTGGCAACTCACAAGAATCAATAAAAAAAGGATGCAATTTCTAATAACTCAAAAATAAAATCTGCTGATAAGTTAAGAAGGAGGTATAGGGGAAAAAAAGAGGTGAATAGGAAACTAAATCTGTTAACAATTATTGTCAGTGCCAACACTGCCTTGGAAGAGTCACGTTTGTTCTACCACCTCCACCCAGCCAATTATAACAATATGTATTCACCAGGCTCTCATGACAGGAGCACCCACCAATCCCACTAGCGCTAAGGAGCTGCTGGCATTTGTTTTTATTTTAATTTATCACTCAGCTGTTTTGAATCACATAAAGCTAAAACTTGGCTTACAAGTTGTCAGTTCCAATGCTAATCTTTTGTGCTTACTGCATATGTGCCTGTGTGATATGTATATTTTCTGAATTGTAAAACTGCCATGGAAATATCCCCACCTGGGTATGAAATCTCCTCTCCAGCCCTTTACTGTAAAGATTGGTCATGTTAAAGCTCAAACAGGAGCCTGCCAGATAATGCAAACTAGCTGGGTATAGTTCACCGTCCCTTTACACAAATTTAACAAGCTAACCCAGAGTGGTAGATCAGATTGTACATGTGTAGGGTCATCCTATGCAAAGAGAAGGTATCCATATGATTTCCTTAATTTCTCTAACCAGGTGATAAACAGCACAGGCATGTGATAAATTGCATTTATTTTTCACCTTTTGACCTCACTTGTTCTCTGCACACTAATCCATTTCTGTTGGGACCACTTCTGGCATTACAAACCTCTGAGCAGTGCTCAAACAGCCAATGCTCGAAAAAAAACCCTCTGTCACAGATGGTTTCCTTCTTTCCTTTGTAAACACAGAGTTTCCCTTTTTATCCTCCTCCCCAAAATTACACTAGTCCAGAGCACAGTCAAGCGACAGGTACAGGATGTTGTAGCTGGGGTGCTGGGTCATCAACCAGAACTGGACGTGCCCGTTTGAGGTCCTGGGTTTGGTGGTATAGTTATTCTGGTATAAATGGTAAATATCTTGTGAATTGCTTTCTCCAGAATGTGGCAAAAACAAAATATATGGTGGCTTGCTCTGATATAAATATTATGTTACAAAAATCACTCATGTCTTCAGTGCTTCGGAAGAATTTTGCTGGTTTTGGCCCCGATCCTGTAATGTGCTCTGTATGGGCAAGAAGTGCTTCCTCATGGACTAACTGAAAGATTGAAGCTGTATTTGGACCGTACAGTTGAAAGCATTCAGCTGCTTCTCAGCACTGATGAGTTGCTTTTCATTTACATCTAACTTAACTGAGCAAGTTCCATTGTAACTAATATACTGGGAATTTGCATCCAGTTTGCTCTAAGACATAAATATGCCATACTGGGGTCCCAGAGCTCAGGGCAGAGTTAGGGATAGCCTGCGAGTCCCTGATTTCCTTCTTCCAGTGTCTTACCCTGAATCATTTGCATCCTGCCCAACTGAAGGCTGTTTATCTCTTGATCCTGATATGACAAGGGAATCACTTCAGTAGTATAAACTTGCATCAAGTCATTGTATGCTCTCTAGAAAGATAAGAAGAAATAACAGGGCCCTGGGTGCCAGTGGCGTTGCAAGTGGTGGGTATGGATGAGGTCCTGACCCCAGCTGGAGAGGCTTCTGAGAGAAGGCAATTTGTGCACACTCCATATGCTGGTGGAGAGACTGCATATATATCACTGGTGTGCAAGTGCTCAGAAGACTGTCCACCATCTGGACCTACACTATGTGCAGCAAACCCAGTCTCTCTTTCACACCCACAGAGAGCCCAGACTCTGCATGACATCTGTTGTGAGATGGGACCTTGGACTTCATGTACACTGCGATTGACTTCACTTCACACATTGTGAGCCTGCATGCACTGCAGCCAAGATGTACAGACACTCTGCCCCTCTCGTGCCCGGCTGAATGCAAGTTTTCAAACAAGCTGATAAACCCAAATGTTTTATTCTGATATAACCAAGTTGTTTTTTTTATTTTGGGGAATCAGTCTATACTGATCTGCACAACAAACACACGCACAGGCTTTGGAAGGGCTTTTGAAAGAATAACAGACCACTCACTCCTTCAGTAGCCCAGCAAACAAACAAAACTAAACTAAATCACACCATTTCCCTGCCTCATTTTCCTCCACACTCCTAAGCAGCCTGTGGAGTTAGGTTCAGGAGTTTATTCTGGCATGTGGCTTCTCCTTCAAACTATAGACTGCAGTTTTCTGCCTCCCTCAGCTGTTTCCACAGTTAAACCAGACCTTTCACCATGAACATCTTCAGCATCATCAGTCGTTGTCACACACTGACTTCCTCGTCCTTCAGTTCTGTTCTCTGCTCTCAATTCATTTTTCTACAGATATCCTGGAGAACAACGGTTGCACCTTGCATATATCCAGCTCATTTTCCCACGTTGCTTCTGTCTGAATGGTGGCATCTCATTCCCATGGATACTGGGCTGGGGGAGGTATGCCACAGGCAGTCCTAGCAGGATAAGGCTGAGTCTACCTGACCCTTGTCGTACAAGGAAGCAACATTTTTGTAAGACGACCTCTCATTCTTAAGAGTTTATGCATGGGGGCTCCCAGCCAGAACAGCACCAGTTCTCGCTGCAGTTAGGGGAAGTTTGCACAAGGGTGAAAAGTTACAGCATCTTCCTACCTACCTATGGGCTGGAGCACATTAAGGGGAGGAAATACATGCATTGATCTATAAGGGCTTTGTTTAGCTCTGATTTGTTAAAGGTAACTCAGCATGAAACGATTTAAAAAATAGCTCACATCTGATAAGTGTATTTGGACTCTTGGAGGTATGTTAACCTATTTGGATAGACATAATTTCTTTGGATTTCAGGAATGCATTTAGTGCTGTACCACACATCGGTGCAATCTCAGTAAGTCAGAAAGCATTAGAGGGATGGTGAGGCAGGAGCTGTCAAAGGAAACAGTTCAACAGTGGGTTGGGACACGAAGAACCTGCAGAATTCAAGCAGAAGTATGAGATATTCACTTCACATGTTTAATTTCTTTAAACTATGCAAATTTTCAAAACCCACCTATTGCTCAAGATTTGGAAAATAAGTTTTGTAAACTTGGACCAAGCAGAGATTTCTTGTATGTTTGCATTGCTCAGGATAAAAGTGTGAGGTGCTGCCTGGCTCCCCTTGTGTTGCTGGAGCTTGTCAGAGTGCTGGGGGGACTGCAGAGCCTGCCCACCTCACCCCTGTACTCCTCCAGTCAGCACTGGGGCGGGCAGGGAGCTGTGATACACCAGCTGAGTGGTTTCTCTCTCCCACGCTTCAGAGGGGAAGGATCAGATTGTCAGGCACAGTCTGGTCAACGCTCTGCTCCTGGGATAGTGCAACCACATACTGTCCTTATTTGGGCTGGATTGCAGGGTTACGAGCCAGTCCTTGGACTTTTTTTGCCTTTTAACAAGTTCATTTTGGTGAGACACGTTTTTTCCCCTGTAAGGAAAAACCCCACAAATATTTTTAGAGTTGGTTAAATTATTTGTTATGAACAGATTGTCCAATGAATTTTGGCCTTTTTCTGAACATGAGTCATTCACAACCTTATTTCAGTGGTTGTATTTGTTATTCATAAATACTAAAGGAATAGTTTATGCAAAGGAACTTCAGTCTCTGGGTTATTCCAGAGCTGCTTAATTTTTCATTAGTGTCTGCTTTTCCTGGTCCAAGATTGTTGATCTAGGTTATGGAGCACTGTATCTTCACTGTAAATAGTAATAAAGGACTTTAAACAACTGAATAGCAGCCAAAACAATTTGAAGGAATAGAAAAGCAAAATGAACTACTACTGATGGTAAAAGCATGTTAACAGTTGGCTTTAGAAGTTTTTGCAGATATGGTTGTGATCGTTGAAACTATTGCAAACATAGATTCAACAAATTCCATCAGGAACAAAATGATTGGGTTGTATGCGCAGCAAAGGACCTGGACGCCCAAAGTTTCTCCAGGACAAAGGAGCTGAACTCCTGCATAGTACATGGACTCACTCTAAGTATCCTTGTTTGGGCTAAAGTTTTGTAGATTAGTAGAGTTTTCTTCTTCCTTCTACCTATACGGCTTAGTCTGAGCAAGTTGGTGCTTGTTTCTGGCACGGGTTAGTAAACTGGATCAGGAATTAGGGTTAGGGTATGATTTAGGTTCTGAATATCTGAGTTTAGTAGACCAAGTTAACTGCTGGGCCATGGCAATTCCTCAAGGCTAAGATGAAGATGGGGCAATCCCTGGTATCAATACAGGCTGGGGGATTAAGGGGTCAAGAGCAGCCCTGCTGAGAAGGACTTGGGGGGTGTTGGTTGATGAGAAGCTCAACATGAGCCATCAATGTGCCCTTGCAGCCCAGAAGGGCAACCGTATCCTGGGCCACATCAAAAGAAGCGTGGCCAGCAGGTTGAGGGAGGTGATTCTGCCCCTCTACTCCGCTCTGGTGAGACCCCACCTGGAGTACTGCATCCAGCTCTGGAGCCCTCAGCACAGGGAAGACATGGATCTATTGGATCAGAGGGTTGGAGCACCTCTCCTATGAAGACAGGCTGTGAGAGTTGGGGTTGTTCAGCCTGGAGAAGAGAAGGCTCCGAGGGGACCTCATTGTGGTCTTTCAGTATTTAAAGGGAGCTTATAAGAAAGATGGGAACAGGATTTTTAAGGGGGCATGTGTGGTAGGAAAAGGGGTAATGGTTTTAAACTAAAAGAGGGTAGATTTAGACTAGATAGAAGGAAGAAATTTTTCACAATGAAGGTGGTGAAACCCTGGAACAGGTTTCCCAGAGAGGTGGTAGGTGCTCCATCCCTGGAGACATTTAAGATTTGATTGGATGGGACTCTGAGCAACCTGATCTAGTTGAAGATGTCCCTGCTCACTGCAGAGAGGTCAACCTAGATGACTTCTAAACCCTTCCAACCCTTCCACCCTAAGTCCCTTCCAACCCAAACTGTTCTATGATTCTACGTCAGCAGGGGGTAATGCACATATTTTAGCAAAGTGTTGGTGGGCTTGGCAGTGCTAGCTTAACAGTTGGACTCGATGATCTTTTCCAACCTAAATGGTTCTATGATTCTATGATTTTATGGGTTACAGTTAGTGCTACTGTTTGGGGCATTGGCAGCTGAAGACCTATTTTATGTGCCAGAGCCTATGTGTAGATGTGTGAGATACAGCAGTGACCCTATCTCCGTAGGCCGTACTGCCAAAAATGCCTGTCCTTACCCTCAGCTAAAGCACATGCCAGTGATCTCCACTCACTTCTGTCAGCAGAGACCTTGTAGAGACTGCGGGCTTTTGCAGTAAAAGTATCTCTTTGGTGCTAAAATCCTATTTTAATTACTAATCCTGAATTTAAACATCCCACCAAGCCCTAGCAACCCAGTGAATCACAGTGACCACTTCAGACTCAATGTCTCAAATGAGGTTTGTGAACACAATGCAATTAGTAGTTACTTCAGCTTTTCATATCCTGGTTCCATAAACCCATATTGCATTGCCTACTTCAATTAACAAAAGTAATTCACAGTACCCCCTTTTGAAGCTCCAGTGCAGCTCAGTGGAGCAGGCAAGATCCATCCACATACGTAGCTGCATTGCCAGTATCCTCCAGAAACACTTCAGTTCAAATACTGGCAAAATGATTTAAAGTCGTTTTGAAGTCCCTTTGTAATCTACCCGCCAGCATGAAGGCAACGTAGCTAACTCCTAATTAAATTAGCTCCTGTGTTTACTCTTCCAAACTATTTTTCTTTGGTTATTTTAAGGATATATTCTGTAGAGTTTAAAAATCTGATAGACAAAGGACCTCCTAAAAACCTAAAAACTTTTTAAAAGATACTTGAAATCATATATCCTATACAGTTAAAAATGAAAAAAGACTAGATGTGTATATAGGTTTTTAATTCTAAAAGTATTGTATAATAATTTATGGCTTGAATTTGATTGATTAAACTCGACCCACTATTTTATACATGGGCTGTTCTTCCTTTCCAAGGAGTTACGTGTGGAAGATTTCAGCTAAGATGCAATTGTTTTAGGTATTATCATCTCCTGGTCCTGTATTCAACAGGCCTCATATTTCCCTCTCTCATAAATAAATATAATTTTCTTCATCGCTTAGAGAAGGCAAACACTAAAGAAAGGTGGAAGGGGTGTGACTTCATAATTTAGAGAAATAGACAGGAAACTGGGTTTGGTGAAGAAAAATGCACTGGAGATTGGTTTAATCTTTAGGCCACCTAGTAGGCATCAGAAACTGAAAGCATCAATTAATGTGCACCTAATTTTCTAATTAGGGAATGACCATATATGAATTATTATTAAACTTTAATAGCACAGTAACATTATTGATGCCCTCCTAATAGTGCCCTTAAGGCATGCTATCTTGCCCTAATCAGTTCAAGGAAACATAGGGAGAAGTCGAACTGAAAGACTATAGAAATATGGAAGGTTAGTAAAAAAAGCCGACCAAAATTCTTCATTATGTCAATTCTCCTCATATTTGGAGTTTGGCAAACCACTTACCACCTTCTCTGGGACCTGGGACTTCAGCGCTTCAATTATTGAAAAAATAATGCAGTTTATCGCAACCTTTGGGCCCATATGAAGCTTTGCATTCCAGAAAACCTAAAATTTCCTCCTTTTGCAAGCCTTCTTGCCATATCGTTCACCCAGATGAGTGATAACCTTCAACATTACTTTTAATTGCAGGTCACTACTTGTCTTCTGTTCCCTTGTTTTCCTCCTCCGCGCTGAGGCCCACAGCAGGCTACCTGTCACAACTCTTTGAGGTGAGCCCTTGCTTACAAAATACGGTATGCTCTTTTTCAGATAGATTATTCCTAACACATATTTTCTCCTACCACTGTTAAACATCTTTTTGCTAGAAACCATGCAGTGAAGTAGACCTGTAGTGTTTCAACTTACATGTGGGCATTAAATCATGTATCAGATACAAACGTTATGTACCACATCAGCTAGTGTTTCATCCTGCCAGAAATACATTGCCTGACTTCTCTAAACCAAGCAGATAGATAGTTAATATTTACCATTTTGTGTCTCACTTTAACAGGTACCAGTACCAGTCAGACCTTCAGTACTCCCTCGGCGATATCATTTGTGTATATCACAACCGGGCAGATGCCAGAACAAAGATAGGTGTACAAGTCAAATTACCTGACATACCCACAGCCTTTGACATGCTTATCTTATGACATATTTGCAGGTCTGAAATTCTGCTGAACCCACCGCTACACCAAATAAATCTTCAGTGCTGTGAGCAATATCACTACCACGGCACACAGATCTTTCTTAATACATCTAGAAATTTGTGTCTGACTGCTTTAAGGAAGGGTTTGGATGTTTTCCAAGTGACCTGCGTACATACATATAAGTGTATATGTCTCTTTAAACAGTACCTCAGACGGTGAAGTTGACCAGAGAATCTGTGAAAATGTTAAATTTATTAAGAGTGGGTTGACTGCTCTCTTTAGCTATGTGAAACTTTTATGGATGATCCTTCAAATCTGGCTGCTGGTTGGATTCCAGACATTATGTGTAGCTATGTATGGTTATAATAATACTGCTGCAGGATTTGCTGTAGGAGATATCACGGGGGTTGCATATGATTGCACACACATGTGTCAAGTCTTCAGCAGTATGGAGGGCCACGTTCAGGTCCAAATTCTGAACCAGGTCTCAATCACATTAGCTGTAAACCTTCAATTTCACAAATTCAATGCAAAATGCAAGAGACTGGGGCATAGTCTTTAGGGCTGGTGTCATATTCCCTGGATACTTTTGTCCTTTCAGTAATCTTAACGTACTTTAAAGTACTGAAATGTACTAAATCTCTTCAGACTAAACTGTATTCCCAAAAATATGACCATTGTGCAGCAGTCTGGAAGTAAGCAGTGCACCAGGTTAGGTTAAGACCTAGAGGATATCATATACACCTGCAAGTTCTGGTGAGTTAAGTAGAAAGACAGTACCAGAATCACCTCTGCCCAAAATATTGCTGCTAGCACCTGGTTGCACAGACTCACATAACCACAAAGGATAAGAAAAAAGCCCTAATATTTTCTAATTTTCATTATATATGTGAACATCTGGATGCCTGGGTATATTGTGGTAGGGCTTGAATCAGAACTGTATATTTATAATATTTTTTTTATGACTGCAAACTAAGATGCTATACTAGAAATACATTTCTTCATCATTAAGTACTTTATTTAGGGATTAAAGGAGATCTTTTAGCCTGTGCTCTAACTAACTGTCATGTTTAGACACTTCTCCCTATCTACTTGTCTTAATAAAATTCTGAAATATTTTCAGTAATTTCTTGAAGAAGCACTTGAAAGTCATTGTGTCACAAAGCAGAAGTTAGAAACATTTTGGTATCGTGAGATACTGAAATGTTGAAGTGAAATCTTATGGAAGGTTAGTATTAAATCCTGGAATAATGAGCAGAAATTACCTAATTAACTGGAGCAGTACAGAAGAGTGGGACAATAACTTTCATTGTTGAAGTCATTTGCAAATCAGAATGCAAAAGTAAAGAAATAAAAATTTGAATTTAGATTTTTTTTTCACTATGAAATTAAACAAAATTTCTCTTTGCTGTCAATAAAAAGACAACTGAGAATTATTCTGCTCCTAGTTATACCAGGGCCCTCACTTGTGTTAGTTGTGATCTTCAAAATAGTAATGACAAAAGGCTAAACACTGCTTCTGTCTTGTGCTATGGGAAAAATCCCAAATTTGAGATTCAGAAGATTTTGTTGCCTAATGGCACAATTCATACCATGGAAAACCTCCACTGGGTGCTCCTGGCGAACCCTCAGAAGTTCCTCCTAGTTCTGATCTGAAGTATGTCTAACTTGCAAGCTTTGAGTTCTAGACACAAATTTCTGAAGAGCTGAATATGGAAAGATATTCTACTGCTTAAGCAAAGAAGCTTAATCAATTGCAACCACATAGCATCTTTTCAAATATATTAAGACAAATAAGAGGTAAAAAGAAAATGTCAAAAAGATTTTAGCTAACATTTTTCTCATGAAATTATTAAACATATGTTATGTTACTGCATAGCCTGGAGCTTTCTGACCTCAGAGATAATGTGTACTCTGTGTGTTTTTTCTGGTTTCTCTTGAGAAGCTCCTACTGTCTCACACCCACCACGCAAAGCAGAGCTGCTCCTATGCTCCTTCAGACCCTTTCTTTTTTTTCCCCCTACAGTTTTTGGATATACTAGATACACCGAGCAAATTTTTAATTCTTCTTTTCCTGAGTTCAATTCCCCCAACGTAATGTTTATAGTGGAAACATGAAAAGGCAAAGACATTGACTTTTTCTTAAACAGGATTTTACTTTAAGCAAAGACTGACCCAGGGTTAGCCTTTGCACTGGAGCTTTGTTTGTGGGTTTTGGGGGGGCAGGTTGACATACCAGCACTGTGGCTCCAGAAAGGTACTACTGGAGAGCCTCCATCTCTTGGACTCAAGTGAGCACGTCAGAACAACTGCAGTGTGTGGTCTGTGGTCTGTGGTCTCCTCCCTGCTGGCATGCACTAGCAAGATTGGGCTTAATGTGCTCAAATGCTTTTCAAATAAGTAGTCACATAACTTGGAGAGACTTCATGTACACTGGAGAACAGGACTGAATTTCCCGAAGGACTGGAGATTTAGTCTGAAAAAAAGTAGGATGCTATCAAATCTGTAGTATTTTAAGACACTTTAAACAGGTAGCATTATAAGATGCTTTCATGAGATAAGACCAACCAACTGCTGAAACACATCTGCAGAAGAACTGGCTTGACAGCTCTTCTGCAGAAAAGGACCTTTGACTGCAGTGGACCGCAGGATCCAGGTAGTGGATCATGCACTGAGTGTGTGCATCAAGTTGTGAAGATCCAGTGCTGCACCCAGATGTATGAATGGTGACCACCATACTGAACTGTCTTTACCAGACTTACTACCAGGCTGAATACTCTTTCTGCTCCTCTCAGCTCTGGAAAAACCTCTGCTGAACTGCTTCCTCCTGTTGCGGTGCCATGCTTCGAGATAGATATGAATCAACCAGAAACTCTTCATCTGGAGAATGATTGGGCTCTGGAAAACAGGACAGGGAAGGAAGACTCAGTAAGTTGAAATTACTTACCCTGAAGGAGGAAATCTTGAGACTAAAATATGACAGCAAATATCAAAGATAAAAAGGGCTTCTGTTGACCACAAGGGAATAATTTCTTCTTTCTGACTGTTGTGGTTGGGACAAGATGTAATGGACTTAAATTGCAGCAAGAAAGGTTTTGGTTAGAGAGAAGAACATAATGTTTCTGTCAGCAAGGCAATGAAGCCCTGTAACAGATTACTTGGGACAGCTACAGAATGTCCCTTGCTGGGGGAGATTTAAGGATATGCCAAACCAACATCCATCAGGATGACAAAGGTATGTATTTCTTCCTGTGTTGGAGCTTTGGACTGGAGCAGATCCCATCTGGAAGGCCTTTCCAGGCTTCTGAGTCTACCCAGGAGGGCAGAGACCTGTGCATACACACATTTTTGTGTGGGCTTTCTGACTGTCTCCGATGGGAGCTGTGGCACTGGGCAGAGAGAACTTGGCTGTGCATTGCACAGGGCATTCATGCAGGTCAGACTAGCCTTAGCCCCTCTAGCCCTTCTCCCAGACCTGTTTCTCATTATTGCTCTGCACAAACACCCCAAGTATGGCATTTCCATTGAAAGCAGAGAGCCCCAGGGCTGAACACCCAGCAGACAAGGCCAAGGAGTTGCCTCTCACTTGCTCCCTCTCTGCAGCAGATGGACAAGTCCTCTCCTGACCAGCAGCATGGCCCTGGTATGTGAGATGGTGCACACCTGCCATCCCACATCCCAGACTCCCCTGCAAGAAGGATGAAGTCTGAACCTTGCCTTCCTCCATCTGCAGAAGAAATTCAACCTTGGGCTCCCACTTGTTGGATGAACTCTCTAAATGCTGCCCTACATCACCAGACCATTTTTACCCTCAGCAACTTTGATGGGTCAGATATGGACTATTACAATGGTTATTAAGCATATTAACAAACTTTGAAAGAAACACATACAAATTTTCAAAGTGCCTTTCGTTCTTAAAATACTCTTCTATTAAGTAAACCTGTATCACTTCCCACCTGTATGAAAATAAACCTTCAAAAGGTTTTCCAGGTTCCCTTTCTATCCTTAAATTGAGCACACTGTGGCAAGGGCTAAGGTTCTGGCTTTGGTGCCTGCTGTTTCTCTTCTCCCCAGGCAGCCTGGGTTCTGCATTGCCGAGCCTTGAAGACTTGTGGGTAAGCAGCTTAGATGTCTAAATAATGTATGGATCAGCGTATGGGGCCTTTCATGTAGAGTCTGTGTTGCAGGCAACAGTAGCAGTCTAACGCAGGCACTCAGGAATTCTGGGTTTGCTCATGTCTGCTGCTTTGCTTGTTGCCTTTATGTGATTGTGTGGGATTTTCCTTGGCAGAGAGCGCTGTGTTACAGATGATGTATTAGCGATGATGCAACTTCTTCAATCATTTGAAAAAAAATCCCTGAAATTCTTGTCCTTATCTAGTATAGCACAGGGTACGTTTCAGCGAGGAGCTCCTGGAAAAGGAGCTGGGAGTGTTTGTAGCTGGGTGATGGCATGTTTCTGAGGGCCAGCAGCTGAGGTGAGGCGTTTTTCCTCCCCCCGATTGCACAGAGTGGGGTCAAAGGAGCTCCTTAATTCTGGCCTCAGGTCAAGATGCCAATTAAATACATACCTTAGTGCAACAAAATTCCCGGATTTTATCCCAAATCTGGATGGAATAGTCATTTAATGCTAAAAACATGGTCATTAATATCAAGGAAGTTTATCTGTGAAGAAAGTTTATCTGGGAAGAATGTCCAGTCCTTCCATACATCCACATATTTCACTGTGGACATATTTCCTGGACCCAATATTTTCCTCAGTGAAGCTCCATTTCACTTCAGAAGTCAACAACTATTAAAACCATTTACCTTTCACCCAGCATTTTTCACAAGGAAGTGAATTCCTAGGGCTATTTTTTCACTTGTTTTCCATTCTGACAGTATGATTTATGCCAATATTTTTACATTAAATAATTCATGGGTCCAAATCCCATTCACTACTGCAAACATGAAATGGTGTGAGTACAGGAGGAAGTTAACCAGTGAAGTGAGTAAACACACCCCAGTGGGGATGCTCATGATGCTTTTGCAGAGACAAAACATGACTCTTGAGAGGACAACTGTGTATCCGAGGTTAAAGAGTGTTGATTAAAAAGACTCTTTTGAAACCAGGCAATGCTTACCACAAATATGGGATATGACACAGTAGTGAAGGTGATATAGGATAATCTTTTTCAAGTCCAAGAAAAGTAGGGATGACAAAAATATGCATATTTTTAGAATAATTAATAGTCTTTATTCTTCTCTGTAGCTATGTTTATTAAAATAAATCAAGTCAATTAGAAATGCTGTATTTCTATTGTTCACTGTTTGAAAGTGAGGTACAGAAAAGAATGCAAGGGCGGAATAATAAAAAAAACCTTTTGAAATCTAAATACAAACACATGTAAGGTTTCTGCTGACTTGAGGTCAGCTCGTCAAAATCAGCCTTGCTATAAAGAAGCACAGAGGGAGAAGGGCATGTGTTTGTGAGTACATAATCTGATCTCCAACATTTTTTCATGTGAGAAATATGAAACTGAAACAAATGACAACCTCCTGACAACAGATTCATCATATCGCATTTGCAGTGTTATCAATGAAGAAGAGGGGGTAAGAATGTTAATACATAACAGAAAGGACAAGGTAGGTAGTGAAACCTGTTTAGCATAACCATCAGGAGCAAGTGTAACAGTTGGCTTAGTTTTAAACCCACAAATGTAGAAAAATGAGTCATGACAGTTTTAACAATGAACATAAAATGCCCTTTCATGGTAAGAGAAAATATTTAAAATACTTAAATGCAGTAACACAGTCTAACATCTTGATTCCTAAGTTTTGCCATATAACTTAGAATCACAGAATCATAGAACAGTTTGGGTTGGAAGGGCACTTAAGGATCATCTAGTTCCAACCCTCCTGCCATGGGCAGGGACACCTCCCACTGGACCAGGTTGTAACTTGAACTTGCCTCTGAATGTGCAAAGGCAGCATGAATGAGCTGGCCTGGGTGGGAGCAACAGGAGGCAGAGTCTGAGGGTTACACGATAGAAATGCACCTCCAATGAGCTGCAGGTTATTCCAGTGGGGAGTCTGAGGATCAACCCCTGAGTTTTACATTGCTTTTAAAACACAGATCTGAAGGGTCAAGGGCTTGAAAGCAGCCCTGCTGAGAAGGACTTGGGGGTGTTGGTTGATGAGAAGCTCAACATGAGCCATCAATGCGCCCTTGCAGCCCAGAAGGGCAACCGTATACCGAGCTGCATCAAAAGAAGCGTGGCCAGCAGGTTGAGGGAGGTGATTCTGCCCCTCTACTCCGCTCTGGTGAGACCCCACCTGGAGTACTGCATCCAGCTCTGGAGCCCTCAGCACAGGGAAGACATGGATCTATTGGATCAGAGGGTTGGAGCACCTCTCCTATGAAGAAAGGCTGTGAGAGTTGGGGTTGTTCAGCCTGGGGAAGAGAAGGCTCCGAGGGGACCTCATTGTGGTCTTTCAGTATTTAAAGGGAGCTTATAAGAAAGATGGGAACAGGATTTTTAAGGGGGCATGTGTGGTAGGAAAAGGGGTAATGGTTTTAAACTAAAAGAGGGTAGATTTAGACTAGATAGAAGGAAGAAATTTTTCACAATGAAGGTGATGAAACCCTGGAACAGGTTGCCCAGAGAGGTGGTAGGTGCCCCATCCCTGGAGACATTCAAGATTTGATTGGATGGGACTCTGAGCAACCTGATCTAGTTGAAGATGTCCCTGCTCATTCCGGAGGGCTTGGACTAAAATGACCTTTAAAGGCCCCTTCCAATTCAAACTCTTCTATGATTCTATTATCTCACACCGGTACACTTTGTACAAGCCCCTCACTGGTTCTATGCTGATTTATGGGCATAGGTTAATATGAATGTATTCTCCAAACATGACTTGAACAAATTGTTGTATTTCAGCAGATCCACTCTTGTCTGGTTCAATTTTTTTGTCCGAACCAAAGCTCCTGCATCCCAGGTTATCCTGCTTCCTTCTTAGTCATGTCTGTTTTCATATCTTCCTTGGAGGGCGAAGTCTGCCCCAGGACTGATTTGGGCTTTTGGTGGCTCAGAGATAACAAGGGGTGGTCTAGTAAAATGCCTCCATGTGAAAGTCTAGGAGGTTGGAGGATTCACCATTACAAGGAAATTGTATCTGGATGGCTTAGGGGGTGCTCGGAGAAGGTGTAGAAAGGCTGGACTTCAAATACCTGGATAAAAATCCCTGATTTGCATTCTCTCTCCTTTTGTTGATTTGTATGAACAAGCTGTAGCATTACGCACAGATGGAAAACAGGACCCTCCACAGCCTTTTGTAGGGCAGATCTGTGTCACACAACGCCGTATCTAGGACATCAGTGGGTCATAGACTGACACACCTCTCTGCACCTACCAGCACATCTGGAATGTGTATGAAGCTCTGCGGTTTGTGATAGCTCTTTAAAATGTTCTTCTTAAATTAGAAAAAGTAAAAAAATAGTAACAATTTATTGCATTGTAAGGTTTAAAGCGGATGACATTACTGACTTAACCCAAAGACTTTTCACTGTAAAATGGCAAAGCATTTTGCAATTTGCAATATTTAACCCATTTGCAATATTCGTACCCATTGTTCTGTCTTCTGAATTCTGTTTTTTAAAGTAGAACCAATTCAAGCCTTTATAATGTATTTATTGTGATTGATAATCAATACAAGATGACATTTTTCAATGAGGAAAAAGCACTTCCCATCTGGTGGGAGGGGAGAAAATATATTGTTTGACTAAAATATATCTTGTAGTCACTCCCATAGACAAGTATCCAGTAAAACAGGAGAAAACACTTCCTAATGGTAATAAGAGTGGAATTCTGGGTAGAAGTGATTTCAAGTGCACACACCTCCAGCAAATATGTTTTTGATTTATAGAATATAGACCACACTTATTAATATTGCCAAGTGCAATAAATTCTGAGGGATTTCATGCCGATTTGTTAAATGTAACGTATTTTAAATAGTGCTTAATGATATTTTTATTTATGCAAGGCTGAGTGAAATGGAGATCTGGTTCTCCTTTTGGCTGTGGCAGTCACAGCGAGAGTCAGAGGCACGCATACAAATCAACAGCAAAGAAACCACTTATGGGATGCTTTCCTGCCTGAAGATGTGAATCTGTTCATGCTTATAAGAGTCAAATTAAAGCAATAGCACATTGAAGTTTGGCCACAAGCACAGCTGTACCATGAGTGTATTTTTTGGTTCTTGTTTACAGTTCAGAAATGATCCAGTGATATGTGGGAGGGCTTACTGTAATCTGAGCTAGAGATTCCTTGAGCTGAGCCAGACTGGGCAGCACCAGAGCCGAAGAGAAAAATGAATAGGATTTTAATTTTTTTTATTATTATTATTATTATTATTATTATTATTATTATTATTTGGAGAGCTGTGGAGACACTGGAGTTGTGGAATGACTGCTGCTTTCAGTATTTAGGATCTAGGAAGTAAGGAGAGGTTGTTAAGAATGTTTAATTTTTAATTTATTTTTTAGTTTAAGAAAGATACTCTTTCCTTTGTTTTTTTTTGATGATGGCATTTCCAAACGGGACTGACAGCGGTGGATTTCTGCTAACACAGTGGTTAGAAATGACCTGTTGATTCAGTGATAAAAACGTGAAGCTGCAGTCACGCCCCAGTGCGATGGAACCACGTTTGTTGTCTTTATTTGAACACAGCTGCAGCTAGTATTCATAATTCAAATTAAGTGCTATTTAGGAGTGTGTTTGGAAACCCGATTAGTGTTCCAGTGTCGAGATTTATTGTTTCCAGATTGGTGGAGACTTTTCTTTTATAGTTTTAATGATTTAGGGTAATTGAGAGAAAACATCAAGTGGAGAATTTAGTATTTTAAAATATCTGAATAGAACAAGTAACAAAAGTCAGACTTACTTGGGTAAGCCTGACTTTGCAAGTTCCCCTATTTATTGACTTTGCAAGTTCCTTGTCAGAAGGCAGCAGTCACTGCCCACGTTTTCCTCAGGGGCCTCAAGGGTGCACCTCGCTGCAGAACAACAGGGATCTGGCTCATGAGCCATTGACCCAGACCTGGGCTGTCCTTGTGTCATGCCCACCTTTGGCACACACTTCTCATCCAACTGTGGGCAAGCCATGAGGGGCAGGAGTCATCTCACCCACTTTTACCCTTCTAGAAGCTAGTTGTGTAGTCTAAACTGGACACAAAAAAGAGGCAGGTACCTCCACGGAGAGACTTGTGCCATCCTCAAGTCTGAGACAGGCATGATCAGTCACGCTTGGGACATCTGCCAAATGAGACAAGTCTAGCTTATACTAGATTTTACTCTTTGAGATAGCTAAGGACCAAGCCTGAAAGTCTTGATTTTCCCGTAGGAGCTAGAAGACCAACTGTGTCTGCACAGGTTAATCCACTCTTCAATACAAAGAGAGTGTCCTGCTCTTAAGTTTTACAACATCTGTCCCAAAGGGCTATCTCAGCTTGGACTTCTAGGTGGGATAAACAAGTGTGAATGCAGATAGCAAGAATGAAATTATGTGCTGAAAGGAAATTGTTTGGGTGAAAGGCACAGAAAATCAGGGGGCAGCTGCCAAAAATGTGTAGGCAATGCAAGGGCTTTGCTGAGGAGCTGGAAAAATGTCCTGGTGTTTGGGTGACGGACTGAGCCACTTTCCCCCCACACACTGCGGGTACCAGAAAGAAAAGTGGGAGAGGGGCTCTAGGTATAGACCTTCAGACAATTAAAAAAGACATCCTGACGAGTGTTCTCCCAGCAGTCAAACTCTCTGTGCATCAACTGAGGGTAAGATGTCCTGAGGAGGCAGAAGCCAACAAACAGACGTGTAAGGAAGAAAAGCTATTATATATTCCAAAACAAACAATAAACAGAGGTCCCTACTGCAGCCAGAAAGAAGAAATGAATAATAGCAGATTCCCTTTTTTCTGTGATCTGTGTTTGGTTATTTGGGAAAGATGGAAAAAGATGGAAATATTAAAGGAGGCCAGTTTGGATGAAAATATATCTGCAAATCTACTACTTCTGGCTACGATGGAGATGAATTATAATTGCAAGATGTGTATTTTTGTGGTTCATTCCTTGCCCTCCTTGAAAATAATTTAGAAAGCCAATGCATTGTAATTTCTAAAGAAGAAGACACAAGAAAAGATGTTTATAAAAATTTACTGTGTTGTTTTTTTCCACAGTGACCTTGGGCTGCAACGGTCAATGATATTGTATAAATATTTGTTTGTCGGATTAACATCTTCAGCTGATTTGCAGCCCCATCTGACAGGGGAGGAGAGGGAGTCTCAGCAGCAGGGTCTCAAGCACCACTTGCCCAGGGAACAAAGCCCTTTGTTTTGGCAGGTTTATTCATTAGCAAATTTTTGACTGCTGGCTGATGTTCACCAGCCAAAGACTTGAGAAGAAGATGCTATTGTGGGGCTGGGGTCCCATGTGAGAGTGTGGAGGACCTTGGGCAGGGGTGGGGTGGCCAAAAGGTGAGCATAGGCCTTCATGATGCCATGTCTCTGTTTGCACGTGCACAGCTATGACTTTACCAAAATCTTTGCTCATGGGTATATTAGAGATAACACACCCACACTGTGTAAGCCAGATGCCACTGAGCTGCCACCTCCATCTCTCATGGCATCTCTCTATTTGACGATTTGCTGGTGTATTTTCCAGGGTAAGTCACCGTCTTCCTAAGTAACATGCAACTGCCCATTTCTGCTCTCTGCCTGAGTGACTGAAACGTCAGAGCGACGGGGAGAGGACGCAGCCTGGCGCACAGACCCCCTTCTGCGAGTACCTGCACACGGGGATGCATATACGCACATCCACAGCAACCAGTCCCCACGCATCCGTGCAAACAGAAACCGTTTAGCACAAGTGTTCATGAAAGCAAATAAAAACACCAAATCACACTTAAGCAAAGTAGCTTTAAGTGCAGTGACAGAACTGGAAGGGACCTTGCTGGGTTACTAAATTGAATCTCCTCAAGGTCACTGGCCACTTCTTGTTCTAATTCCTTTCTCAGCTTGAGAAGTTCCGTTTTGAAAGGCTACATTTATAATCCTCCACTATGCCTGCTAGAAGTGCTTTCTAGAGCCTCTTTCTTCTGTTCCTACCAATAACAATGGGTCACAAATGCTCTCTAGGATTTTTTGAGCTCTGCTGAAGAGTTATTTGAAAGACAGTTACTTTAAATATGTTTTCTTACTTGACCAGATTATATTTCCCCTGGTTCTTCATGCAAGATTCCCCACTGATTTTGGCTTCACTACTTCTGTAAAGACAACAGAATTGAGTATTTTAGGCTGGAAATAATCTTTCCTCTTTTTAGTATTTCCTTCCCACTGCAGAAGAGACTTCTTCCTGTTGTTGTACTGGCTAACAGCCGTGCCAGCTGTAATTTCCCCTGGCAGCAAAACCACAGAAAAGCTCCTACCTCTGCAAAGAAACTTTCTCTACTTATTTGCTAGCAGGTGATATGCTTTTGACTTGCAACCAGAAATTGAAACGGTTGCTTAAAATGACTTGAATGATGCCAGTAGTGAGGATGGCCCTCAGGAGGGTCTGAAGAGAGGGGGGATGCTTAAGGTCTTTTCAATGTGCTGATTGGAAAAGGCTGCATCCCTTGTACCATCTCACATTCCTGTACATCTAGAAACAACGCTGCTTAAACAGTACTATTGCAGCAGACTGAATTTAGCTTAAACTCATACTCAGATTTCATTAGTTAGCCTAGCTAAAGTGACCTGTTGGTAAATATTTCAAGGACTAGATCATAGTGGAAAGAAAACTAAAGGCATATTTGAGTTTATAAAGCTGCCTAATTTTCCATCATTTAATGAGTATCGTCTTTATCTCACAACTTATGTTATTCATCAAGTAATTCATGACATTATTTACTGGAAAGTAATGGCACCATTTACCAGAAAGCTAGTTTAATCTGCTACTCATTGTTTTCATCCATTATATAAAATTGACCTTTCATCTTTAGCATTGTGCCTTTCATGAAGTCTTGCCAGAGGAACGAGAAATCTGTCTGATCAGACAGCTGCGAGGCATCCGACATAAGTAAAGGGTGGTGGTATCATCACCATCACACTCAGTGATAAATGAGTCCGTTTCATGAAACCACAGAGCTAGTGCTGTTTGCATGAAGCCAACAGCATACAAATGAATGAGGGAGGCTCGTGTCCTGGCTTGGAGTTCATTTAGGAAACAGTTTATTATGTGTCTGAAAAGGGTGTGAGAGAAACAATCAAGGACAGTATAATAAACTCACAGAAACCTGACATTTGTCCTGGAGGACTTGAATATGACTGGAGATAGGTATTGCCGCAGAAAATCTGGGCATTTTGGGACAAGTCCATCTCCTTGGATGAGCCCAAGTCAACTGGCCAAACTCTCCACTGCCCTTCTCTGAACCAAAGGGAAGCAAAGAGTAGGATAAACTGGCAAATCAGCAAATCAGCTTTTACGATCATCCAATGAAGCAGAGCAGCTGGTCTCATTGCCTGGAGGACAACTTGCTTCAGGAGGATGAGAAGGCAGGTTTTACTTTCCTTCTCTACTGGAGCTAAATTCATGTCAATGCATGAACGACAATTTCTGTGTGGCACAATGTAAGCATGAGCCTTGCTGGATAAGTTGCCTAAGGAAACAAGCCTGATTGGGAGAAGAAATTGCAATGCTTCAAAAAGTCTGATCCCAGCCCTGCTGAAGCGAGTGAAAGACTCCATGATTTCCAGGATGTGGATGCACCTCCATGTGGGCAGGTCTTCGTGAAATTATGCAAGAACCTTGGCACCTGCCTCATTAGCCCTGTTAGGAGAAAACTTCATGGTTTTCACATTTTCTGTTCTTTTAGCTTTTGTCTGAGATAAACTAAATTTCAAGTATAAGCCATTTTCACTTTAGGCAGGAGTCTGAATATTTCTGCAAATGGAGTAGTGTACCTGTCCCATTCACTGAGAAATGAAAAGCTCAGGTTTAGCAGCAACTGCAAAAATTCCAAAACCAAAAGGTAAGAAAAAATTACAGTAAGTGTCAATTGAGAGGCTAATATTTTGAAGGGTATGAGTATATAAAACCAGGATTTGGCATGTCACCTGTTCTATAGGCAGCTGCCACGTCTACTCAACTACAGTAGACATAGCAAATACCTGGGTTGTTCATTGCCTGTCTTATATTGGAGAAAAGATCTCAAGATCAAATTGCTGATGCGGATCAGAAAGTCCTAGTCTAATATCAAATGCAATCATTTTAATGCGGTTGTAGCCTGCAGTTGTAACATCCAGCAGTGAGGTGACAGAGAGGCTATGCAGCTGCATGGTCACTGCCCACTCATGTCCCATGGAGCACGTATTGCAGTAAGCAGGCACAACGGGGCTGGGGGGGAGGAGGTGGTCTTATTAAGCCCTTTCCAGACTGAAGTTATAGATAATTTTCTTGTAATTAGAAGCAGAATCTGTCCTGTACCCAGACTGTATATTGCAATTGACTCCAAGAGTTTATGAAGAGACTTGCTGTCTCAATGATAAGGGCCTTCCAGTATCTCTTTCTGGATATTTAGAATGGTATAAAGTCACATTTTTCAGAAATTGCATACATTTATTATTTCCATTTCTGTTGCAAGCCTAAGTGAATATTTTATTAGACCACAAGTGCACACCTCAGAACTTGATATTTTAATTTTCATTGGGAAACACAAAATCATTATTTTTACAACTGAGCAGAGAGATATAGTACAATTATTACTGTTCAGGGAATGTTATTTGTAGTGTCAATTTCCTTACTGAAATCACTTTAGCTATTTGTTTTGGGGCATTTTCAGACTTTTAATTGAAGCAGATTAGATTTGTGTGGTATAAAGCACTTGTGATGTAAAGAGTATTATAGCACACACTGTATAACATGATGCATAAAAATTTTGGAGGACTTTTAATTTTTGAACTAGATTGATCATATGAACTGCATGCACAACTATTGACTATTTGTACTTTGCACTCAATAGTTTAAGAAGCCTTAATAAAAATGTTTGCTCCATCTATTTCAGTCTGCATTTTCAAATTCTGTGTGCAAGTGTAAAGCAGTTGAACAGTTCCCAATAAAAAAAATAAGTCAAGATGGCATATACTTGCAGCACGGCATGTGTTTTGAAATAACTTAAGGCACTTAAAGAATGTTGTTTGCGTAAAGCAGCCATCCTTCTCAGTTTTGGGCTCATTCACTGAGCCGTTAATGCTTTAGTGCCTCTCCATGTGGAAATATAATATTGGCTACAGACATATTAACAAATACTGTTCTGTTGTGCCATAATTTTTCAGGTAATCAGGAGAGTTTTCCTACCCTGTGGATGTCAGAACACTATTACTACTGCTACTGCATCAGTGTGGGATGCCAGCTGGAATAGAGTCTGGAAGTTATCTTTGGAGATAGAGGCAATCAAGGCCAATTCAGACTCCTGCTCTGATTCACTCTCTGCATCATGTGCTTTGAATAACCTGAGACCCAGGAAATAAAAGATAAATCCAGAAAGGTAAAAGATGTGTATGTCAGTTCTCCATCAGCAAAAGATCTTGTGCAATCCAAACATATTGTTTCTTATGGTGGTAAATGTGTCAACCTATGGAGAAAACAATAAAGATCAATAAAGATCAAAGATCAGCTGATCCTAAAGTTCAAAGAAAATGTCTGAAGTGAAATCCAAGTCTTTGTTCACTTTCAGAATTCTGCCAGAGTTTTTAATACAGCCACTGGGACCAAGTTTGGGCCTAGAGAGTGGTAATACCCTGACATTTTTGATCAGATACTCAAGTACAGGAATTGTGTCTTTTGCCGTGGCTGGTGCTAACAAGTGAAAAGCTGCATCTGAGTGAAAGCAGTGACCTCTAGAAAGAGCTGGGACAGATCTGACTGCGTGTGTGCCTGGGACTTCAGAGATGCCTTCTCTGGGATTTTTAGTCCAACCAGCTGCTTGCTTGACTACGGCTACTTGAAAGCAATTCACATGAATTCGGTTTGAGAAGCACGCATTATCCCTGGTGCTAGGCAGAATAACACGTTCCTTGCAGTCCTCTAGGACATGGATCCAAGTGGAAATTGGCTCGACATCCCCTCAGATCACATAATGAATTATGTTTTGAAACTGTATTTAAAAACAAGCAAAACTACTCTGAGGGTGGGAGTACTTACAGACTCATACTTTAATATATTAATTATACTCATTTGTCATCACTTGAACCTAAATACCCTTGGACCTCATTAAAGTTGCCAGAATCCCATTCCCCTCCCACAGCTGAACGTCCCGAAGTAATCTGCTTAAAGGAAAATGAAGTGAGAGTCTTTTGGAGTCCCACAAGATCCCTGGGCAACAAAGGTGAAGAGGGGGAGAGACTGCAGTAGGACTTTGATGCATGAAACTGCTGCAGGGCTGAAGAAATAGGAGCAGTCGAGTTAGGCTTAGATGCACGATTAGTGCCTTCAGGGAGCAGACAGTGCCCTGAGACCATCAGTGCTAAACTCCTGCCAGGCACCTCGCATGGGACAGCAAGTTCTCACAATGCTAAAACTTGCACAGAGCACAGGCACTAAACTCCTTGTCAGCTTTTACTCAGATCATTTACCAGCAGACTAATTGTTGATGTCTGTTCTCTCTCTGACCCCAGCAATTTCCACTTTTGGCCCTGAAAAAGTGTCTGACACTGGGCTAACCTGCTGTGTGTGCAGAATTGGGGACCTTACCCTGCCACTGCCCTTTAGTGTGCGCAGAAGTGCCCACCAAACACATCAGGAGGTGAAATGCATACAAACCACTACTTTGCCACTTAGTAAGTAAACCATCTGAGGGAAGCCCTTTCCACACCTTTATTTGGAAGCTCTCTGCCCATGTTTGCATGAAAGGGCTTGGGGCACAAACCAAGGGTCTGGCTGTGTGCATGTACATTTGTGCTTCTCTCCCTACCTCTACCCCTGGAACTGAAACCTGGCACGCTGCTGGAAGGACCCTGCATGGGCTGGGTTGGGTGGGAGGCTGTCTCATTTCCAGTGACATCACCCTCTTCTCATTGATCTCCACCACCCCCAAAAAACTTCCCAGGGCAGAACCCTACTCATGCCTCCATGCCTGCAGCCTGGCAAACTCACATTCTTCCATAAGTCCAACAGTGCAATACCTACCAAATTTTCTGAGCAATATTTATGGCTCTAGCATTGGCCTCAGGTACACAGATGGAACTGGAAGGGTGAAACTCCTGCAGTCCTGTGGGTTTTCTGTAGAAGTTCAGCAAGGCTTTACAGAAGGGACAACTCTGATAAGGACCTTTGCACAATGTTGTCTCTTGCACGCATTCGAACATGCTGTATGTACATGAGCTAAGGCTTACAGAGAAGCACCTTCCCAGCTCTTTTGTCCCTGTCCCTCTTTGTTCAGTCAAGTATTCAGCGAAGAGTGTCCCATAAATAGGTCTGTTCACCATCATGTTGCTCAGCTCATATTTTACTTATGCCATATTCATATTGTGTATGTATCATCTTAATTGTTTCATAATGTTGTAAAAATTGGCCAGTATAATCAGCAATGCTGGATTGCATTAAGCAAAGTCTTTCTGAAATGTACTGAAATATTAGTTCCATATGATAAAATCCATAAAATACAATCTAGATGCCAATGAGATTAGGAAAATGGGCTCTTTTCCACTTACCTAAATACTGGAAAGATACACAAGCTATTAGCTTTATATCAAACTAATGATCCCTTGAGGCTCTAGTGAAGGATTTAGGAAGTGGGTAAAAATGAATAAGTAGTATTTAAAGAGACACAGTCTCACCTCCCACGCCAAGACACTCTGAAGAGCACTGAAACCTTCTCAGCTCGAGGCACAAAAAGACCCTGTGAACCGCACTGGGTGAGTTAACACCGTCACTGTTCACCCTAGCCCACGCGGAGTCTGCACTGGCATCCCCATCCCGGAGCGCTCCCAGCTTCAGGAGCTGCTCAGCTAAACAGTTTTGCTGTATAATTCTGAATTTTCAAATATTCACTGAAGAGAGGGGTTTGAGGTAATGTGTAGGGGAAGACTGGCAAGAAAAAAATACCTTATTCCTAACTCATCTGGTCCTGATGAGATGAAATGCACCTGGTCGAAACAAGCCTAAAAGGCACAGATATTGTTTGACACTCTTATTGCTCCTGATCCTCCCAGGGGGACAGGGGAAGAACAGGTTCACACCTCCCACACACGCCGACCAAGCAGCAGATCTGGCTGGAAAGATTAAAAAGCATATGAGATACAGCGGCAAAGTGCTCTGCTCATTGACATGTTCCTGCACCTCCCAGGGTGGCAAAATGAACCCTACCAACCAGACTTCTTCATTTCCTTCCATGCTTAGCAAACATTCCTCTAGTCATTACATAAGCACACAACAAGATTAATAATTGAGGACTTTCTTTATGAATTATGATTGCTGAATATTTCAGCTCTGGAACCCAAGGACCTTTCTGTGTATCCCCTCTGAAAGAGCCAAAACTGATATTTCTTCAAAAGCTGTCTAAGCTGGCTTGGCCAGCAAGAGAATTCCACTATTGGTTTTGTTGAAAAAGTGAGATATTAATAGGTTTGGGATTATAAATATAGAATTGTACAAGCAGCTTCCTCCTAGTGGAAGAGTGAGACTGACAAAATTCAGCTGGTGAACAAAAGTTTTAGAAGGGAAGACAGAGGAAATTGACTACTTGCAACAGAGATTTGTTGAGAAACATGTACATTTCAGGAAACATTTTTAAAAAATGAGATTTTTCACTTCAGTCAAAATAGACGATGCAGAAGAGAAATTGATTTGAGCCCATCTCTCCAAGCTGCCTTGGCTCTCCCACAATGACAGTAGTAAAAAGCTATTTTTTTCTCAGTCTGCAGAAATGAGTCAGTGCATTCAAGAAATAGCTCTGAAGAGGAAGCCTGGGCCAGTTTTACATGGTTACCTCTCAGAGCAGAATTGATTGTTATTCGACAGTCACTATTATTCCAGTATTGAATAACTGAGAGCATAGGTTCACCTTAAAGGAAAATTCATTTAGGAGAAACTAAATGCCACTTTTTTCATTCTGGGACATTTAGAGCAAATTATGCAGTGTAGATGTTGCATCTTCAAGATGTTTTCAGGTTCTAGAATACATTCAGGACCAACTTCAATATTGAACTTAGGCAGATTTTAAAAAAATACAAATACATATCAAATACATTTCAAGTCCCTCCATTTTAGCAAATATTATTTCCTTTTAGATGAGAAATACAATTAGTGTTGCTAGCCCAGCTGGGCTCTCAAAATAGAATATGAGCTGCGTATAGATAATTCCATGAAAACACTACTGGAAATTCAAATACTTATCTAATCTTTACGTCTGGCAACCTCCACTACATTACTGATTGTTGGTACCAGTGAAGCATAGTATAGCTTTTACTTCCAAAGGAAATTAAGCCAAGAAAAAGAGTGCCATTTAGTTCAGAGGAAAGATGTTCATACATTTTTATACTTTAAATGACTCCATTTGAGAGCTTGGAAAATTAAAAGGGCACTCAGCCAAAAATAGCTCAATGTAATTCTACTGAATGCAGGCTAAATAAGGATCAGCCTTATCTAACTTCTCAGAGGTACATTAACCAGAGACACTGTATAAAGTTCCAAAACTATCATATGCCTAAAAGGGATTAGGGGATAACTAAAGTGAAGAAAACCAATTTATTCATAATGTGAAACAACAGGTCATAGAAACTAGCGCAAGATAGTTCCAAGAGAGAGAGCAAGAGCAAAACAAGAGTGGAGTCCATTTGTTTAAGAAGGATGAAATAGCTTTATGTTGAATCACTGAACAAAATGCTCTGGTTTAACCTGAAACTATTTCCAGGTGTATAATTTACATAGGCAAAGAAAATCCTAATAATCTGCTTTTAGTAAGGGAAAGAGAGGGAACTATTCCCCTACAACTAATAGCCCGCCAAGAGGGGGAGCCAAACATCACAGGTTCATGTGTTTGGTCCCCCAGAGCAAGGCTGGAGAACTCCGCTGGGACTGGACCCTACCCTGTCTCCCTCTCGCCTGCCCGTTTGGTTCTCACACGGGTGCCTCTGAGTTGTTCTGCCTCCTCTGGCCTGCCATCTCAGCTCCTGTATGAGCAACTCGTCTGCCATCACTTGCCACAGGCTTGATACTGATTCTTTATTAGTGGTTCCTCTTTTGGACAGAAGACAACAAGATATTTTGTTGAGTTGTGCAAAATTCCGCTTTAGCATGTATGAGATTTTCCATGAAAAGATAGCAGCTTCTTTAACGTTTTCATGTCTACTGATTTAAGGTTTAAAGTCCACCTGGAGAAAATGGTTACTTTGAGACTGACAATGTCAACAAGCTACTGTTCTTATATTTTCTTTGTGAAAGCAATTTTTGCCCCAAAAGGAGTAAGATTTCACTTGCTTGGGCTTTTAGACTGACCCATCCCCACACAAGAAAATGAGCTGGTTTAACTCATAAAGAAATAGTTAGGGAGTCATTTGCTGAATTCCAACAAAATAGGGAAGCAAGGAAAGTGCAATAAGTATCACATTTCCTAATGCATAAACAGCAGACTACTAAGGTTTTATTTGTGAAAGGTCGGATATCAAAAGGTAAAAGGATACTCTGTCAGCAAAAAAAGTTTATTTTATAGACAAAAAACGGGTCAAAATGAAGACGCAGAAACACTTTTGCGAGGTATTACTGTACCAAATATGACTCCCAAGTATTGATGATGATTTACGTTAGAAGTAGTACAAAGTCAATAGGATTATCTTTTCAACCCTGTCTGCAGTACTATTCCCCAACCCTGCAGCACTGTGTGCTCAAAAAATGCTTACAAAATGTCTAATGTAGCAGTTCTGTAAACTCAACAAATTTGAAAATGGTTTATACATTTTTTTTATAAAATACATAGATTGACAATCAAGAAAATTCACATAATATCTAAGGATCAGAAATATAGCAAGACTCACACATGCAGCAGTGATTTTATTTAGAAAAAGATCTGCAATTTCTAAGTGCAGAAGCACCTTTAGTATTTAGTCTGATCTATGGATGCATGTCTGAGAATTTCAAAGTATCATTTCAGAAAGCAACAAAACCCTGGATACACAAAGGTGTATGTCTTATTAAGATGCTTTTATTTAAAGACTTCAAGAGTAGAATAATCCATCACGTGCTTAGGGCAGTGTTAGTAATTCCTTATCACCCCTTTTAAAAAGTGTCACTTTTTTTAATGGTTGAGTGTGTCCAGACTCAGTTTCCAAATGGATTATTCGGTATGAAAAATCACATTTCCTCTTGGCAGTTACAAACCACGTAGGTTCTTTTTTTAATCATGCCATGGTCACATTTGGTCTTCTAGCTACAACTCATATGCAATCATTTACCTGATCTCTGTTTCTTTCTCACTGTATCAGTGAAATATCATTGGATATCATTTAACATCAGGTAACGTGAAGTACAAACTATAAAGAGGAAGGAGTTTTTCTCCTTGGAATGGTCTTTACTTTTGAACAGAATAGGAGGTTCGCCACTGATTTCAGTGAAATATGATTTAAATCAAAGTTTTTTTATACAGAAGCACAAGGAGACCAAGGCTGGGATGCAGAGGAGAGCTCTATGAGTAAGGCTGGGCACACATTTGCTGGGATCAAATGGTCACAGCATTTTGCCAACCACAGGAAATGCCATAACTGTGCATTCCTTGTTACCCAAAGCCGTGGCGGTCTTTGTTAACAGGATGCAACTGAGTTACAGCAGTGAGTCCTTGGTGAGTCCAAGTCCAACAGAAGACCAGTGAAGTAAGTGTGAAAGCAACAGCAACCCTTTCGGACTATGGTGCTGTGATACACCCAAAAGGCTTAGGAAGTACCTGGGGTTTTGGTGCTAATGATGATACAAGCAGGCTTTGCTTGCTAAGAAATCATCCAAACACAATATAGGTAGACCTGATTGTGTTCCCCTGGATCTTCAACATATGACTAGAAGTGTTCACAGAGCTGTCAAAAAAACCCAACTTTTTAATTAGATAGAGGAATATATTAAGAGGAAGTTGCTTCCCCTGGAACTGTGACAACCAGTAATACTGAATCTGCAGTGACCCAAGATTTTTCCTGAGCCAAATCTACCTGTTCTTGGATCAGGCAGGCAAACTGTGTAACCTTGGGGTCACTGCAACACCCTCAATGTGTTTTACTAGATCATGAAAACTAAGAGCTTCAGTAATTTTCCTTTTTGTAAAAATGAAATTGAAATAATATTCTTCCAAAAATGTTTTATGATTCTTTTCTAGTCCAAAGGGACATAAACTGGGTTGGGTGAACAATGTCTATTTGGCATAGAGAGTGATATAGGCAATTAAGGAGACGAGGAAAGGAGCAGGATTCATGGAGCCAGCTCCTGCCAAAGCAAAGTGAAGCACACAGCAGGGAGGAGGACAGCAGTTGGCAAACTAATTGAAAAGAAAAAGCAGTCATCTGAAATTAACTTTAAATGGTTCCCTTGACTTCAAAGAGAACTATCTACTTCTTTTTGAAATTGCATAACCTGTTTTTAAAATCCCTTAAAACATTTTTTTAAAGGTGTCATTTCAAATAGAAAATATTGTTCTGAAACCAAATGTTCATTTCACAAATATTGCAACGAAATAAAACATTGTGAAGTTCTCATATGCACTCTTTTTTGTGTGTGTGTCCAACAGGAACTACTCACAAAATTCAACCCAATTTCACAAATATCTGAGTACCTTCCAAATTCACTCTTCATCAAAAAATTGCTTCATTTCAACTCCAAATATTCTAGTGCCATGAAATAGGGAAAAAGGGGCCAGTTGTTCCTTCCCCTGGCTCTGTAGAGGGAAAGAGAGCACTAGTGAATAACCTGCTTTTGCTGTTCCAGGGCCTGTGAAAGAGAGGTCTCTTCTCACTCTGTATAAATAGGCTTTGACCTCTCCTGCGAGGCTGGACTTTGCAGGGGTTCATTAGTTTATTGGTTGTGACCATACTTCTGGTTGATTAGGTTTTGGATGCAGCTTGCTATCACCACTCACCACTCACTAGATACATCATTTACAGTGTAGTTGAAAGACAAGCCAAGAATATTGCTTCCTGGCACTCCTGAATTTACACGGGGTTTTCTGTTCAGGGAACTAAAATTCCCTCCTCCTTTGGTGTCAGATCTCAATATAGAGCAGCTGCCTTGGCAGAAACACAGCCTCCTGGGCGACAGAGCAGGAGAGCAGTTGGAGACTCCAGGCAGAGCAAAGCAGGGAACATCAACTATGGCCATGTAGGATCACAGTGTCGTGGGACATAGAAGACTTGCTAGGCCATCATACCCAGCCCTTCACGAGGGCAAGACACAGTCACCTGCAGAGTGGACTCCAGAAGGTCTTCTTTGAGGTCTGCCTACCTCTGTAGCCCTCTTCTCCACACTGTCAGAGGAACAGCTGGATGAACAGAGGCCAAATTTATGGGAAATCTGCGGGGAGATTAAGTCAGTTCAATTCACGCCATAATCTGGTTTTCTTCAACACATGTATTGAGCTAACTCAGACTCCCTTTTGGTTATCTTGTGCCTGTACAGGCTGTGGCCAAACATAACTTCTTCCAGCTCCAGGTGCCACAGGGGAAGATGTTGCTCTGCCAAGCTGCCATTCATTGCTGACCAGTTGGTGGTTGCTGCCCCCATAGTTCTGCCGGTGGACAGGTTGATTTGAAACCTGGAGCAAAACCAATATTCCAGCAAGCTCTGTGCAAGGCAGCCTGCCCACTTCCCAGGAGCGGGCACGAACATTCCCCCTCAAGCTGTTCCTCTGCGCAGGAGCAGCAAGGAACAACTGAGCAGCAGCAGAGCCTCCAGTGAGCAGCTGCCTACGGAGGGGACATCTGTCCATGACCACAGAGATGCATGGACAGGTGTGATCCAGCAGGGAGCTGGGAGGGTTTGGTTTCATTCCTCTTCCTCTCCATCAGCCTTGCTCCACTCGACTCTTCCACTACTGAGTGATGTGGTCCCCATACAGTGCCCAATGTCTCTCTCTGGTGGCACCACAAGCCCGCACAGCACCCTGTCACATCTTAGGTCCCATCCTGCAGTTCCGAATAGGAGAGAAAAGAGCCCTATTCTGTGTGTGTGGCTGCATGCACCTGCATTCCCCTCTGGGCTTCATGCACCTGTGATTAAGCCACATGTATTATATGCAGCCCTATTATTACTTAAAATACTTATGACAGTACTCAAACATGCTTGGGCTGCTGTGTGTCCTTTATGAATTCTTCCCAGTCATCACCCCTGGTCCCCACATAGCAGTCAACTCTGGAAAGCTTTTAGGAACAAGCCAAAGCTGCATGAAGAAGTCAATATTACTTGGTAAATAGTTCATTTCTTCAGAGATCCCTTGAACTTGTGGTGCTCTTGCCTAGAGCAGGAGTGGGACCAGATGGGAACAAAGATGCTCCAGCCCCACTGGCTTGGCTGCCAGCATCTGATGAGAGACCAAGGGTCTCAGTTGCAGTGGTAAGTGGAAGGAACTGATGGGAAAAGGAGGTAAATGTACAGAAACAGGTCCTTGCTATGCATGTCTCCATTTGAAATATCAAGTCAGATTTCAATCTCTTCAGTTTGAAATTGTCCTTAGAGAGAAGCATATGATAGTTCTTAAAACATACCGCAGATGAGAAATAGCTACATTTCAGGTATGCAACCTGCTTCTCAGATCTCGTTATATTTAATATTTAATAAGTACTCCAAGTAAGTATAGCAAAGTGCTCAGACAACCGGCCTACCTGATAACCTGTGCGAGGGGAAGAGATGTCTTCTGCACCCAGCTGAGGGAGAGGAAAGGTGGGGTTGGGGGGGAGATGGAAAAGTCCCCTGCATACCAGTGGGAAAGGCTCCACTTCACAGACTTGTCTTATGTTACTTGTGTGGCAGGATAGTGTGTACCGCTGCTGAAGTAAAGAGGTTTTCGACAGGCAGACTGCAAGCTATGCCTGTGAAAGTGTGGTATGATGTGTCAGTTGAGCGCCACAGCTAACACCCACCGTGACAAAGACAGGGATCAAACCCTCGGCATTCAGAGGAGGTGAGTCATCCCCTTCCCTTTTAAACTAGCAAGCAGGTTGGGTACCAGCATGAAGCTACACCAAAAATTACTTCTTCCAGTCTTCAGTCACATCATGATGTACTGCTTTGGTATCTGATGAAGCCAGAGCTCACGCACTCCTCTGCCTCCACCTTAGCTCTGACCTATCCATCACCAGACTGCTCAGGGATTTTTATGGAATAGCTGAAAATCTTCGGTGTCAGAAGGGCAATGGGGAAGGGAAAGTGGGCAAATTGGATGTGACGAACTGGCAGTCATCACAAAGGATGAAGGTCTCTAAAAGATAGTTGTCTGTCACTATTAAAGAGGTTGCACTGGATGAGGACATTTTCAGTAGAGTCAAAGTCTGGAAACTAGAGTCTTACCACCTTTGAAATAGAAAACACCACCTTGGCCTTCCTTGTCCTCGAGTTTCCATGGCTGTATACATTCATAGCATAGATTTCACAGCCAGACACACACAGATAGGCAATGCTTAGGACCAGCTCTGAACCTCAAAGGAGGTGCTGGGCACTGCAGAAGTTTAGATGCCAACCTGCAGGAGCTTGATTTGCTGTTATGGCATCTCTGTAGCTGCAAACACTTTAAAAATACATGTCGGGGGCAAAAGGCAAAAGCAACAGATCAAAATTCAGTGCAAGAGAGTTACTGGTGGTCCCTGTGGTCCCTGCTGACATGAGGCTGAAAATGACTTTTAGCGGGGGTTTTATTTTCTTAATTCTAGGAGGGCTACAGCTGAAAGCCACTACATTTAATGTTAACATTGAGGCTAGAGACTCCATATTGTAGTGATTAGTAGCAGGAACTTCAGAGACGGTAGCGTGCAAGCCGGAGGGAACATGCAGATTGGGTGTAAGGAGACTGCAAGAATCGCAGGTCAGCTCTAAGTAATGGAATTTGGTTTTTTTAAGTGTGTTTCCTCTTTGGTTAGTTTCTGAAATACAAACAAAATCTCACAGGATTTAGGCTCTCTCCTTCCTCGGGTTTTGGCTCACAAAAGTCTTTTGCCCTCCTTGACTGGTCTAAATTGGACCATATACAATACGTAATCCAAAGTGGGAAGCAATGTCAACCACATTGATGCTTTGGTTTTGCTTGTTTAAAAACTGCATTTCCATTCTCAGGGCTCAGTTTACAGTCCTCTCTCACGCAAGTTCCCCCTTGTCTCTAGGGAACCATGTCTAAGTGAGGATGACACTGGAGAGAGCTTGTAGGACTGGGCCTCTAGTTGCTTAGGTTTCTTGAGGAAATAGGGCAGAATTCTAAATATTTAGCAGAAAAATATTTTTTCTCTTGTTAAAGAAAAATAGACCAAAAGAAACATCTCAGTCAAAGTAAATTTCAGTGCTAACTTTTTATGTCAGAGCCAAACCCCAAGGAATCTGTGCAGGGAAAAGAGAAACAGACTAAAGACAGACACAGGACCAGAGTCAGATATCCTTCCTCAGTCTATTAGTTCATACTTTGAATTGAAACTGTTGTGACTGAAATTATTTTATAAGGAAGGCAACAATGGTAAGAGGAATAAGCATGATACCATGCATATACATTTCTCTAGAAATAGCTTCAGATTTTGAAAATATGTCGATTTCTGATATTGTAATAAGGAATGGAACATATAATACAGACTCAGCTGAGTGTTTGGGGTAGTAGTGATTGCCATTGCTCCATCTGTCCCAGCAGGGTATTTTTTCTAGCATTTTGATGCCTCATGCAAGAAAGGAAAATACATATTTATTTGTCTTTAACTTGGAAAGACATGGGTTTGATGGATGGATTGTTAGATGGATAAGGAACTGGCTCAGTGGCCTCTTCCAAAGAGTTACAGTAAATGGTTCAATGTCTAAATGGAGATCAGTTACAAGTGGTGTCCCTCAAGGGTCCATACTGGGACCAATACTATTGAATATCTTCATCAATGACGTAGAGATTGGGATTGGGTGCACGCACATCAAGCTTGCAGATGACACCAAGCTGAGTGGTCTAGTTGATACACTTGAGAGAAGGGGTCTCATCCAGAGAGACCTTGACAGGCTTGAGAAGCAGGTCCATGTGAATCTCATGAAGTGCAACAAGGCCAAGTGCAAGGTCCTGCACCTGGGCCAGGACAAACCCCATTATCAGTACAGACTAGGGGTTGAAGGGATTGAAAGCACCCTGAGGAGAAGGGTTTGGGAATACTGGTGGATGAAGAACTAGACATGAGCTGACAATGTGCTCTTGCACCCCAGAAAGCCCACTGTATCCTGGGCTGCATCAAAAGAAGAGTGGTCATCAGGTTGAGGGAGGTGATTCTGCCCCTCTACTCTACTCTTACCTGGAGTACTGTGTCCAGCTCTTGAACCATCAGCACAGGAAAGACATGCATGAACCTGTTGGACCAAGTCCAGAAGAGGGACACAAAAATGATCACAGGGATGGAACACCTCTCCTATGAGGACAGGCTGAGTTCAAGGTCAGCAACCTGATCTAGCGAAAAAAGTCCCTGCCTACCGTTCTATTATTCTATGAATGGATGGTGAACCAAAATTTCTCAGCTACTGCATAGCCCTAGAGGTGCCTGAAGTTCATACATGTTGTACTTCGAAAACCTCAATTTCTGTAGGTGCCAAAACCTCCATTCCTATGAGTGCCCAGGGCTGCTCCCTGTTTGCCATGAGCAGATAGTATGTAAATACCACCCCCAGGTACCTGCATGGTTCAAGCCACTTGACCATCTCCTAATGCTTGTTGCCTGGTACAAAATCCTCAAAGGGAGGACTCCTGCTTCAAGCAGAGGAAATGGAGCAGCAATGCTGTGAGACGCCGGCCTGGTGAGCAGAAAACCCACCCGGGCTGTGGAAGAGCCACAGTGGGTAACATCAAGGCACGTCCAAGAGGTGTGGGGGCTGGAGAGGTCCATGCACTCCTGAGCTTCAGGACCATGCCTTCAGATCCACTGGGGACATAATAGAGAAAGAGAAGAACTGTGACTGTGTGACAGTGCTCTACTGCTCAGAGCATTTTCTGCAAAAATGGGGGGAAAGCATGTTACAAACCATGCCAAGGACTGCTTATGTGAAACAAAACAAGGGCTGTGTGCCTCAGTAGTGGCGTGGCATGGCCCACCTCCCCAGGCATTGACAGGAGGAAGGGACGCCTGCCAACTGTGAAACAGAAGTTGTAAGACCTTCCCGCAGGAGACCCGGGACGGCAGCTAACTCCTCCTTACAGCCACATGAGTGGGGCCAGATTTGTAACACACGTCTACCCTTCATGTTTCCTCCTGGCCAATTCCTGGCAGCTATTTGCTGAGCAAGTAGATTTTAAAGCTGTTCCCAAAGCAATGGTCCTGGATCATACTGTGCAGCCGCCAGCTGTGCAAAGAGCCTAGAGGTGTAAGAGGGGCTGCATTTCCTGCTGTGAGTCAAAGGTACGAACCGTCTTGTCAGCAGCAGTACGAGTTGAGTCTCCGCAAATTAATGGAGTCTTTAAACATCTGATCCTCTAAACTCATCAATGCTGCCAATTTAAGGTATTAGACTTAACGGACTTATCATTAGACTTAATATTAACAGTGCTGTGGGCTTTTTTGTTTTGACAAATAATATGCTTGAAAATCACAGTGCTTGAATTGAAGATGTTAGCGCATAAGTGGTGGGCAACTAACTAACTCTGTCCCGCCCCACCTGATCTCTGCAGATATAAGTTTAAACAGATTTAGCCTTCCTTTTTAAATGCTTTGCCTAAAGTTATAAACTGCCTAAACCATACTGTGCCTGCCCCATTATCATCTGCGGGGATTCTGTTTCAACATATAAGCACCATAGGCTGTGTATGCTCATGTGAAGTATTCCCTGCAGGCATTGCTGGGAGATTAGTCACTCTCATGGACAACCGTTTAGTAAGCCCAAATGCCAAACGTTGGTCTTGGATTTTTCTAACAAATTCAGAAAATCATAAATCTTTGTCAAATTATGGTTTGTACTGAATCTGAAGTGTTTTAATCAAGAAACCTTAGTGGACTCAGCCACAAGCCACTTCAGGCCCCAGTTCTGGAGCTGGAGCTGTGGATGTGGTCAGTGGGGGCTGGAGTCCAATTGGTATCAATTAAGCTGAAGTTGCCGCTGGAAGGCATGTGCTCAGAGAAAGTGGGAGAGGAGAAAACTGGCTGAGCAGAGCTCTGTTGCTCTCAGGGATTTCCCAACTATCTCAAGTGGAGCAGCAAGCAACCAAAAATACCTTCTCTCTCCCCTTTATTGAAAGGAAGACACATGAACAATTTCCTTCAATGAACAATTTCCTTCAAGGTAATGTACACAGCTAATTCAAGAATTTGCTTTGTAAAACTAGCTGCAGCAGGAACTCAATGAGGACTGTCATGTATGGTAAGGCTTCACGAACGACTTTTGGTGGCATTCTCACCCCAGCTCCTAAAAATGCAATACTTCATGCAGAAATGCCGAAAGCCCTCATGGCTTCAGAGGAGGTGGTATTTTCCACAAATGCCTAAGATCTGAAATCAGGGGTGGTATAATAATCTCAGACTTTGCTTTGAGGAAAAACATAGCATCAAAATGACAGAAAAATAATTTTGAACGTGAATCACCGGAAAACCAAGCAAAACAAACTTTCTTTTTTTTATTATTAAATCAGACCAGTTTCATAACTGAGTTATATGCCTTGGCAAGGCTGCAACACTGTTTACCCATGAGTATGTGGCTCCTGAGTTCAGCTGCAGCTTTCCAGCTGAGGATATATCCCGTGGCCAGCAGTACAACTGTGCTGGTGCTGAGGATGCCAGGACCTGGATCCCTGGTTACTGGAGGAGGTGAGTCAACCAGAGCTGCTGCAGCCAGCTGTGCAAGGTCTCCTCAAGATGAGGAGGTGCACCAAGCCCAGCCTCACCCAGAAACACAAATGTTGGAGACTGGTTCTCATCTCTCACTTGTGAATCCCTCCTGGTTTACACCATCCCCTAAGACCTCTTAGAGATGTGCTACATCTCCTGGCACCCTCTGCCATATGGAGATTTTAGTACATGGCTCCCATGAAAAAGAAGGCTCTGGCAAGAGTTAAAGAAGGTCTATTATCACTAAGGGCCAGACATGTTTGTAAAGATGAGGGGAACAGGAAGGGACCTGAAACTACTGCTTGAGTTTTCCTCATGCACCGTAGTGGAAAAAGAAGATACAAAAGCAATCTATCCTCCTTCAAGGCCATTTTAACAACTCCCTACTGAGCATAGCTACCAGCTCTTTGCTAGCTTACTGAGAACTTACTGCAAGTGCCCTTTCTAAGTTCGTCAGAGTTTTGTTAATGTTTACTGTGTTACCACAGTGCTCTCCATGACTTACACAGCTGTCATCTTACATTCTGCTGGCTTTCCAAGGTTTTTGTGATCTTTCTCCACTCTTAATACAGCAGTGACATATTATATGCAAATGACAGTGCCATGTGTTCTGTGTATCTTTACTGTATACAACCCAGCCAACAGATGTTTTTAAACCACAGTATACAACGTATATTCAATTCATGCAGAAGAACCCTGTAATGATTCTTTGTTTTGATTCAGAAGTTGCTAGTGTTTGAATTGTGTAATCACTGTTTTGGAAAGATCTCCCAGCTACTAAATAACTGGTATTCCTATGGGCAAGTAGGAAATGCCTAGATTACCTTCTGAGGATAGACGGCTAACAGTGACAGCATTAAAATAGAGCAAGATCAATAGCACTGTAGACCAAATATCTTGCAGTACACATGAACAGTTAGTGCAAGTAACCCATATTTGCATCCCACTTCAAAATAATGACTAAGTTCTCTTGCCCTGCAGTTATTCAAGACATAAGGAGACAAGAAAAGGCAAAGAGACCCTCCTTGGAAATCTAAAGAAAGGAATCTAGCCAATGAGAAAGGAAAAAAAAAAACCTGCTGAATCAAGCAGAGACATTTTCTGCTTTAAAGAAAGAAATGGAAAAATTACAGAAAATGTCTGTAATGAAGAATTTGTGACCGCTTTGGACTTGATGCTGTGAGCTTGAAGAAATGGACTCTGCATGGCCACTGAAGCACATCACCAGTCCCCGCTCCCAAATATCTGTCCAGCTGATGCTGTAATTCTGGCAGGGGAGAGTCCATACCTCTGCTTTCCTCCACATAGGTATGTCTATATCCCATATGGAATATAGAGCAGGATATACCTGTCAGAGGATACAATCTGAACTGCCCTGCACCCTCCAAAGTATCCATTTGCTAACACCATCATGATTCAGTAGTTTAGGATCCCTGAAAGTTAGTAGAAAGAGGTATCCCTGAATGAAGTGTCCTGAATAATCCTGTAAAAGATCTATTGACTCTACAAGTGGTTTGCGCATTAACTTCAGTGCTTAAGTTAATAACAGGCACAGATTTGCTGTCAGAAAGAAGCGGGCTCTCAGTCCTCTCTTGAGCCTCTTCATCATCCTCCACAGGCTGGAGCATCCCCACGGGGACTGTGCCAGGCATAGGCAAGTGTCTCTGCCGTGGCGTGTTGCTAGAGCAGGGGCTGGGCTCCAGCTGTTGGATTCAGCTGTCTAGAGGAGGAAGAGGAGGGTCTGCAGCCACCCCATGATGCAGAACTTACATGTGAGCAGGAAGGGCTTCAGCCTCTCCACCTGTCATGGCTGCATGGCACAACAAAAGATTCCTTAGAAAAAGTGTGACCAAAGTTATCCGATATGTATGAGCACAGGGCAGACTAACACTTCAGAAGCAACTTTAATTCTAGTGTTTCCTAACTTTTAGATTCTTGACATTCCAGTTTTGATACTGTTCTTCTAAACTATTTTACCTGCAAGCAGATACAGCAAAGACACAGCCTTTATCCACAAGGATGTACAGTGTTCCAGAAAGAACGCAAATTTTGGAAAAGTCAAACTGAACAGAGGAAACATCAGGGGTTAATTTGATGGAAGAATTAGTCTCAGGGCAGCATGAATTCTGGTCCAGCTGAATTAATAGCCATTTTGCCTTGGGTTGCTTTAACCTGGTAACTTAATCTATAAGAGTTTGATATCCTATAAACATTTGTTCATCCTTGTCTTTGAAAATGCATTTCCTCACTTCTAATTGGATTCAATTTTATTGCTGTAAGAAAAAAACCTCAACACTTAACACCAGTCAAACAGAATTCATTTTCCAGTAACTCAGAACACTCTCTTTGAAGGTGAGCTTGCTTTGCCAAATCTTTGAAGTTTGCCATATGTACCAGTCTTGCTGCCAAATGCAGTGATGTGATTACAGACACACAGCTTTGGCAAATTTTCACTAAGACTTTGTCTTGATCAGAGATGTCTCAAGCTTGCCAGAAGCATGTAGAAACACGTAGACTGCTAATGGGTTGAGCTCGTAATAGGTGGACTGGGAATTATTTGAGAATACATATTTCCAAAGGAAGAAAAAGGATTCTTTTCATTTAGCCTTAAATAGAAGAAGGCAACCCTGACAGAGCATGCTGATCCAGCATAGCTGAATTCTCACATCTCTTCCTAAAGCTGATTCTTCAGCATCCTCCTGTTCCCAGTTAGTGTGGGGCTGTTCCCAGCAGGCAGCCACGACAGTGATGGTGTCAGAAAGAACTGCTTGCTAAATTTCCTCTTCATCTATATGGAAATGCCCAAGTGCCCCGTTGATGTAACAGTTTAGACATCGGCTGTGAAAATACACTGTCTGTGGGTTTGGCTGGTTTTGAGATATAATTTGCTAATTAACCAAAATCTACCTGAATAAAATCCAACTGGTTAGTTGCCTTGAAGCTGCTCCACCTATTTTTTGGTGGACTATCCTAGGACTGTGGACTCCCAGTGAAAAAGAAGAAGCCTTCTCTAGCCCTGACCAGGTCTTCCCACTTGAGCCATCCATGTCTCTGAGCCTCAGTGCCAAGGGAGCCTGGTGTCCGCTGGTAAAATCCTGCCTGCACCAGGCCATAAATAGGTGACATCTGAGTTTTGGGGATATCAGACTGAAAACGGTGTCTGTAGTCTTCCCTGTCACAGTGTCCCTATCTGCAAATGAGACTGATGGCAATTCTCAGGAGGTAGAGAGCTCAGGGTCTTCAATGCTGGTATGACCTGCTGAAATATTTACACGTCGTTAATTCTTTCATACCAGATCACACTTTAATACCAATGTCAATGAAAAAAAAAAATCAAAAAACTGTTAACTAGTGATTTCAATTAGTCTGCATCGGGTGAAAGGGACTACATTTTGCTATTACTGTCCAGATGCCATGTGTGAAATGAAGAAAATTTTTAGACTTTGTGCACAAGGCAAGTGGTTAATTCTGGCTTTGTATTTCTAGTGGCATCTCCTGTCCAGCACAAATATTTCTCTTCTCAGGCTGGCTTATCCACCTCCTCTCTTAATTCCCTAGGGGAGAATAGCAAAACTTTCTGCCACGAGGTTTGCACCTCTCCTTGGCAGTCAAACCAGAGTAGAGGAAGGCATTTCTTCTGCCAATCTCCCCTCCTGCCTGGCAGGAAATGAGGATGGATCCTGCCACCTGAGAGACCCTGAAAGTGCCAGCACCAGCCCTGAGCGGCGAGTCACCCAAAGTGGCCGGCACACGTGCCAGATGGATGAGGCACAGCTTGAGCCACGGGCCTGGGGCCAAGGATTATTGCTCCAAAATGGGCACATGTCAGCGGTGTTGAAGAAACCCAAGCTCCATTCTGACCTGCTTACCTTGGAGCTGACAGTCCTGATGTGCTGGATTATGGGAATTGCTCCTTACGGCAGCTGGAGCCTGGCAGGAATGAAAACTCAGCAGGAATTGCAGGTGCCTGTGCAGAGCTGGGCCAGCTCTCAGCAGCCCTGCAGAGCCGGCAGCGGCAGCAAGGGCTGGCTCTAGCAGGAATAGTCACCAATGCAATATATTTCGGGGTCTCTCTCTCCAGATCCTAAAAGGACAAAGGAAAGGCAGGTGACCCAGACTGGACACAAGAAAATATGACATTTACTGTGTTTGCACGTTCTTTATTTTCAGCTAATGGCCTAACAAATTTTTGTATTTTCTCCAGTGCTACTATTTAAAAAGCTTGGACAGTTCTTGGGCCAGGTATGAGAAGTCAGGGCTGTATCAGTCTTAGGTGGTGACCTCCAGCAGCACAATCCTCGGCTTGCTCTCCTTCTCATTTGCTGGACATCTGAAGCTAGTGTGAGATGTCTACTAAAGTCTTTCTGGGGATGCAACTAATCTATTTGAGTTCCGCCTTAAGTCCCATTCTATGTGTCCATATCCTTTTAAGGAGAGATTACTGAAAAGTGAAAGGGCTTTGCTGCACAATCCAGCCCAGACAGTTTCTAGTTGGTGATCTCCACATGAACAATCCTCCTGGCACAGGCATCGGTCCCTCTTGTTGCTTCCCAGCGAAAGGTCAGGAGATGCTGCACAGGCCATGGAGACCTTGCAGGGAATGCAAAGAGCTGTTTCCTAAGGTTGTCAGAACTGAGGGACAAACACGCCTCCTGACCCAGCAGGGTCTGGATGTGCAACCTTGCCAGCTGTGACACTGATTCACTCTGCCCATGCACTTGATTTCATTTCTGCATCCTGAGGCTGGAGCACATGCAGGTCTCAGACTGATACGAGGTGGGACAGAGCCAGGATCTACGTGGTCCACCAGTTTAGACATGGCCCAAATGTCTAAATGTCATCTTGGGGAACAGAAGTCAGGTGTGATACATAGTTTTTGAGGATAAGCATCACTTAAGGAGAAGGTTAAGGAGAAGGTTAAGGAGAAGGTTTGTATTTAAAGCAACAGCAAGGTGTTTAATTAGATAGTGCTAATGACTGGAGGCTGATACCTCCTGTTGGTCACTCTTTGCCTCTGGGAACAAAAGTGTGCATAAGAGGCACAATCCTGAGCCCTGTCAGCTGTCCAGTCCACCAGAACACTGAAGGGTTTTCACTGGCCTGATCCTCAACTATTGCCACCCACCTGCTTCAGCAGCCCTCAAGTGACTCTTGGCATGTGAGCTTCTCCCCAGGCTCAGGTTTGCCAATAAAACCATCCACGCTGAGCACCTCATCTGCCGTAAGGCTGCAAGAAAAAGCAGCACCAGAAGCAGAAACCGAATTTTTATCTTGCTGTTCTTGTCTTTCTCATTTTGGGTGATTTTTTGGGACCTTATGACTAAGTCAAAAAACTTCCACGCTTGGTTCCACTCTTGCCAGCTAACTTTTCTTCTCTTTTCTCTCAGAATTGTCCTTTCAAAAGCCATCTAAATTACTCTCAAGCTAGGAGTTTTCCCAGACATATTTTAGATCTAAAAGGACTGGGAGCAGTTCTTCCATTGCAAGCCTTATTTAGTCATTTCCATGTGAATTTTTGAATTGTTTTCCTTTCTTTTTCTATAGCATTAGTAAGAAATAGTTCACAGCACTTGCTATGGTGAAAGCAGACTTCAATACTTTGACATACAACCCAAGACCATTTTTAACCATCTGACCCTGTTTTAACCATCTGACACTCAGCTGTTCAAAATATGCAGCAGGATCCAGTGTTGTGCAGCAATGAACTCTGAAGTTTTGGGTCATACTTGGAAAATTCATCAAAGCAGATTATTTCAATACCAATTCCTCATATCAGACTGGGAGGGAAGACAGGACAGGAAGATGAGAAAAGCAGAGATCATGACCCAACCTAGGTTAGCTTGCTCCCGTCTGTTCTGTTTCCCAAAACACCATCTGAAAAGTGGGAGGTAGCTGAAGACCTCCGTGCTTCAGACATTACTCCTCCCCTTCTCCTCCCTCACTGACTTCTATCAGTGCCAGGGTGGATAGGAGCATCGGAGACAATCTTTAGCAGGGTCTGAGGGACATTTCTGGGCTACCTAATCTTTGCGAAGGGGTAAGAGGGCAGATCAGAGCTTGTGCTCCCACAGCATGCATCGTCAGCCATCCTCCACGCTGGACTGGTATTTGGCTGTGAGGCCAATAAAACCCAACGTCTTTAACCTAAGAATGAGGTAGAGGCATTAAGCTGACACCTGAACAGCAACACAATCCAAACTGGTTCCCAGCAGACATTACCAAACTGATTTTCAGTCAGCTGAGCCTCAAAAAATCCTGTGTTTGTCTTTCTGTACATTCAGTCATTTAAAATATTATAATAGGAGACATTTTTGGATTACAGCTCCTTTTGGAAGCAAATCAAACCTCTTTGCTATTTAAAAATAAATGCTGAATTGTTTCAAAGACATTAATAATATTATGTCCAGTGGAGATGTACTACACTTTTCAAGATGCCTAGTTTGTACTGACAACAGTTCAAATATATTTATGTTGTCCCATCAAAAACTCAGTAGTTTCGACTTTCAAGAGGATGTTTTTTAAACATCTCGGGTAAATGGAGGATTTGACTTTCTGCCCGGGACACCCTGAGAGTTGCTCCTTACAAAAAAAGGGGAGAAAAAAAGCAACTAATAGGATAATAAATCCCAACATTTTTCTCTAAACAAGAGTTGTTTTAGTTAAACTAGCATTCACTTCATTTATAATAGCGCCCTACGTTTCTTTAGGCTATTGTATTTAATAAAAAACTCTGGACTCATCCATCATTACGCACACTTTACTGATTTCACTTTAAACATCGCTGACTAAAACTTCCATTTATCAAGGCTGTTTTGCCTAGCAGTTGCTGGCTAATTTATTTTCACTTTGAAAGATTTGGTATCTTTGCACTGCAGTGAACACAGTGTTTTTCAGTGATTCACACTGCGGAGAACAAGCCCCGGTGAAATCAGCTTGTCCACCCATCGCATATGAACACAAATTAGGAGGGCCAGATTTGCACCCCTGAGCCATCAAAGGTGAAGGAGGGAGCCTCAGTGGGCACTGGGCTGGAGGACAGATGTGGCTTTGCGCTGTGCCATGCCATGACAGTTGGAGGCAGAAGCAGAGGATGGCTCTCAGGGGAGACAGGAATGCACAGGGAGAGACAGGGGAGTCTCAGATCTGAGAGGGCAGGTAAGGGACAAAGGAAGGGGCAGGTAAGGGGCAGGTAAGGAGCAAAACCAAGCACAGGTAAGTATCAGAGATCTGTAGTACATTTTGAACCTTATCAGTTCCATGCAAAAAGAAATTCTAAAAGCAAAATATAAGCCAGGCTTGGCTAACCAGTCCAGGAAAAAGTAAAGAGGCATTTTGCTGAGCTCAGGTATTTTTTTGGTCTCCTTCAAGCCTGAAAGATGCTCTGCTTCTCCGATATGCATATGTGGAGTCATCCTCCACTTTTGTCTCTACAACGTGGTTTCTACAGCAGCAGATAGCATAAACTCCAGTGAGAAAACACATGAAAGGAAGAACTTCAGAAAACTTCCTCCAAGTTTGTTCCATCAAAAGCAGGACATGGGCCAGAAAGAAATCCCTGCTTTGGCAGCCTGGTGGGTAGAGCCCTGTGCTCCCTTCTCCCCACCACTCAGAGGAGAGAGCAAATGATGACCAAAACCACAGCTTTACTGGGATGGATGGAGGAAACGAGGAGTAGGCTGTACTACTGCAACAGAGAAAGGGGTTAGCTTGCTTTTCCCTGGTATACTGAAGGGGCTGTGATGTACATGTTCAGCCCTTAGCAATCCACCCAGCAGCATCTTTCTGTGTAGCATTTACAAGTCACCCACTGCAGGATGAAAAACTTTAGTAGTTCCATTTGACCCAGCACTGTATATTTTGTATAAAGACAGCATCGACCAGTTTATAACTCTACATCACCCTAAAATTACTACTTCTCTTATGTTCCCCCTCCTCTTTTGAATTAAGTTGACCCAACCATTTAAACATGTTCTGAAAAACACAGGATGGTTACATATGAGAGGAAACCATCTCAGCATTAATCAGGCTCTGCAGCTCTGCTCTGCGGTTGAATTGCTGCATGTGATGGGGAGGAGAAGGACTGCCAGAAATCCTTTGTTAAAAACAGTAATTCTTAGCAACACCAGCAGCCACTTATCAGGTTTCAAATGCACCACATTCCTCCAGAAGCTTGCTTTTCTTTTATTTTCTTTCATAAATTTCCAAGTTGACACTTGCAGGCACACTGCATGTCAAAAGGTAGTTATGAATATCCTGTAAGTCCTAAAAAAAGCCTGGCCAGTCTTGTAGCGCTGGTGTTTCCTTCTGGCTGTTGGCTGGGGATTACTCTGCACTAGCCCTGGCTCAGACAGAGCCCTCCACCGAAGCCTTGAGCACGTCAGTTAACTTTGCTGTTTACCTATCTGTACAACAGCAACTAACCCAAGTGTAGCCCTCAGACCTGTCCTGCAGAGCAGTGGCGTAGGGTTTGGAAAGCACATCAGAGGCAGAAGCTCCTCTGTGTAGGCCAGGTGTTACTGAGCGCCCTTCTTCATCATCATTGCTTCAATAAAGCCAGGACAAAAGAGAACCTGGACCCAAATACCAGCTATTTTTGCAGAGTTCTAATTTTGCCTGCATTTGGTGCAGGTCTGAGGACAGAGACATCTTTTCTGAGCCAGCATGAGAGAAGTGGAGAGAAGAGGGACAATGTGGAGGAAGGTCAGTCTCCTTGCTCCGATGCTTGGGGTTTTAGGTGTTTTTCCATGGCTCGTGGCTGGTTTCTGATGCAAGGAGGGAACAGATAAATAAACAGGCCAACAAATTTCTATCTTCAGAGGATGTTGCCCAATACAGTTATTTTTCCCACCTAGTATTTTGCTGGGAAATTTTCTCCATGGAGGAAGGAAGGCACACAGCAATGGCTGGATTTGAATAATCCTGCAGTTTGTTATGCAGGTGTCATACATCCTCTCTTTAGCAGCTTCTCATAGACAGATGCACAGGACTGTGATCAGTGAGTATGGAAACAAAACCCATCAACTCTATTCCAAGGAAAAGAGTATTCTTCCCCTTCTCAGCCTAGACACTTTCCAGCTTCTAGCACTGCAGTAAATCCAGTATGAAGCAATCAGGGTTATGTCAAGTATCCATACCAGTGTGTAATCTTTCCTTTTTTTTCAAATCCCACTAGTTTTGTGGCCTTGTGACAAAGAGATCTAGAGGTTAAAGATGCATAGGATTAAACACCAAACCCAAGGATTTAGCTGGTTTGGTTTTCAATACAATGTGGTAGTCCACAACTATCGGTTTAACTTTTGGCAAATTTCCCGGACAACCCCTTTCTGTTTTGCCTAGTGACAAAAAGGGTAAATAGGGGTACAGGAACTCTCTTTTTTTTTTTTTTTTCCCCATCATCATTTACTTCTCTAGCAGGTCCCATTTTATTCTCTCTCTTTTTAATAACCAAATACCCACAAACTTTAAAAATCTCTCTATTCCTTCTGTTTTCTTTATTTGTTTTGAATACATCAGCCATCTGGCAGAAGAAAGGGTGACCAGCAGTGAATGTGAAATCCTAAACTCCTGGTTTAGTTATGTTCTAATACCTCAGCATTATTTTCCTTTACTTTTCTTCTGTGTCCCAACATTTTGTTTGGAATCCCCACCTCTGCTGCCTGCTTAACAGAGGTGTTCGCTGAGCTGTCCACAATGGTGCTGGGATTTGGTTGGGTCTTTTTTGAGTGGTTGCACTTGATTTAGGACCTTGTTGTGGGTCTGAAAGGTTTAAGGTATTTGTCTCCAGCATGTGTTGTTCTGCCTTTGTGTTCCTTGAGTTTCACCTTCCAGTGAATTGACTGATGACTGAGCATTGCAGCTTCTCCCCAAATATCAGCCAACCTACATATAACAACTGTCCATTGCCGTGTTTCCCCTTTTTCCAGGGCATTAATGAATCTGATAGATTGTACCAACCCGGTTTGGCAAAGTGGTTAAATATATTATTGTTTGCTACGTCCAGAGGGACGTTTGAGTGCACGTCTGGCTCTGGGCCAATTCATACAGTGGGACTTAAGCCCATGCTTAAAGTTAAGCACGTTCTTAAGTGTTCTGCTGAACAGAAATTGGGTGAGTCTCAATAGCACAAATCCTTTTTGTTGTCCATCTTTCCAACATGATAAAATTTGGTTATTCTCTTTGTTTCACTGTTTCATATACGCTTCCATAGCAGTATCTGTGTTTTAATAGTAAAATTGCTAAATTTTCCACAGCGACAGCTTGTACAGGAAGTTTTCAACAATCTTCTCAAAGGAGATCTTCTCTAATCTTTACTTTTTTCTAATGTTTTATTTCTATTCTTTATTTTGTCCGTAAGTCCAGAGAAAAATGGGGCATTCAGAGGGGTGAGCACATGTGAAGCCACAAGAAACAAACCCAAACAACTGAGAACATAAAAATTTGTATTCAAACTCATATTTTAAACGTTTTTTTTAAAGAATGTTTTTCATTCTAGTTTCTAACAAACTAGTTGTAAAATTGATATTGGTGTTTAAAGTCCAAAAGGCAGCGCACTTTTTGGAGAGAACTTCTCCTGAGCACTCCAAGCACCCCCAGTACTGCTGAAGCAAACTCAGCTGACACCCCACAGCCCTTTCTAAGGTAAAATAACCCAGGAGATAGGAAAATTACTTCTTTGAGAGGGCTCTTTCTATGTGTCATTAGATTTTATAAAACCCCACAATAGCCTAACTCCAATTTCAGTTTAATCCTTTACCAAGCAATGTACTCATTATTGAGAAGCTCATTGGTTTTTATTGCCTTCTCCCAGCATATCTGTGAGATTGGAGAGTTGTTATTTCTTAAAAGACACCAGTGTAAAGGCAATGTTGTTGAGCTCCTTCTCTCAAGAACGCCTGGCTCTGTGGTTCCTATGCACACAAACACTCCCAGTTAGTTCCATGGAAGGATGCTGGTAACAGCAGGCTCCTCAGTGCCTGAGGTCAACAGCCCATGTAAGTTTTCTCTCCTAGATCGGTTTTGTCTGGTTTTCGCCCTGTGACAGAATGACAGCAATGAAAGAAAATGCTTGCCTGCTTTTAGCTAAATCCAAAAGGCAATGCTTTCCCGAGGCTTTCAGTCAAGCCTGGGAGGACTCTAGCTGGAGCTGTTTATTGTGCGTGTGACTTGGGCAGTTACACAGTTGTGACTGCAAAACAGAAATGGCGATATTTTGGATATTGATTTTGTACCTCCTGAAAGCCAAAGAGTGGTATCTAGGGGAGCTGCTCAGAAAACAGAGATTTCTACATCTGGTAATATTGAATTTCATGTCTGTAAAGAAAAAATGATATTATGCACATAACAAAACATAAACACGTTGTAAAATGCATTCAGCCCAGATTCCAAACACATTGAACACTACATGATTTAATGATGGATAAACTCAGAAAAATATCCCAGTGGGGGGAACTACAGACTCCAAAATGACAGCTGCTATCATTCCAAAACAAGTAATTGTTTATAAATGAATATTTTTCATGATAAATTATTGAATTACATGAAAATCAGATGACTGCCTGCTGCCAAATTTGTTTTCAGTTTCACAAGACAGAATGGAATGTGCTACAGACGGTGAGTGAAATTAAAAGCTGCTGGTCTTTTCCCACAAAGGGCTGATATTTTCCCTTAGACATTCCCAGTGTCCCATAAACCTGCAAAGTAGTGGTCCTGGGGAATGGTTATCTAGCTAGATATCCAAAATATTTTAGATATATAGGATTTCAGGGAATCTCTGCCTAATCTGAGCCAGTTGTAGTGTAAGTTCTATTTCATATTCATCTTATGTTGCTTTCTAGTTCAAACCCACAGAGCCCCACTATCTGTGAGAACCACTAGCACTTCCAGGGACACTCTCAAGATATTTTTAACCATTGCATTTCTCCATTTTATTCTCTCTTGTTTGCATTTGAGTAATTTGAAAATACACTTCTCCTTACATATTTTGGTCTTGTTTGAGTTGGCAAGTCCTTGCCTTCCCCCCATGTTTTGAACCTGGGTGAAAATAACCTGAAGTGACTGATTCAGCTGAACCACATCTTGAAGTCCTCGCTGGAGTGAAGCTTCCAACACAGCTAGGTTCAGTTTTCTGGGAGCAAGACAGTCAAGACCATAGAGTCCAGCTAATCTTTAACAGCATTTTCAATCTGCAAAGTCCTTCCCTCAGTCAGCTCGTTCATGCACAAAGACCAGTTAACACTGGTGGCACAAGCTCTCTGATGGGAGCAAAATGTCACGTGTAATCTATCTTGTCCCAGAGAGCCTCTGGGGCAGCTGAGCTAAGTCCTGTAATTGCAGCCTTGGCATCAGATCTGAATTTTAAAAGGCGGCACAGCTGTATCACATTGCTTTACACAGCCTCACGTAGCTTCCTGCCTGATGCAGCATCTGGATCTTCATTGCCTCCTGCTGTCAGGTAAGCCAAGCAACAATAAAGCCATGAGCACATCCCTGCCTCCCCAACAGAGAAATGTAACTGGTCCCCATCCCAGAGTGGGCAATTGCAGAGGCAAAGCTATAACAACAAAAAAGGGTGCGATCATAATTCCCCTGTTAAAAGCTTGCAGTTGCTCCCAAAACTGTGGCTCAGAAACCAACTGAACTGGAAATTGTACCTTTGTGATCAAAAATCCTTGATTAACTTTTCTGCCTCTTACTCTTCTAGCAATTTTTGAACCCATTGGTACTTCTGGCCCCTGTAGCATCTTATGGAAACAAGCTCCTTGCTTTAACTAGGCATTGTGTAAAGAAAAAGATACTGTTTGCTTTAAACCTGGAAGCAGATGTCTATGATTCCACATTTATATGTGTGTGATTTTATATATATACACACACATAAACACATATAGTCTCACAGTTTGTGTATCATATGTCTTTTAAAGGTTGCCTTGTTTGTCTGTGGCATTTGCCAGAAAAATAACTGCCAAATGTAATAAAATTAAGGCAGTTTTAAGAAAAGCTTCTTTGTTGTTTCCCCCATCTGACCTTTGCCTTCATATCCTTCTGTACACTAAACTCTAGATTCCCTTCCCTCTGCTGTATTTGAAAATGATGTACATCACTGTGGTTGCTACTGCAGACAGCATGATGAAGAACAGAAAACCAGGTCAGTTAGTAATAGGAAATTAATGTAATATTCACAAGCTTATTACAAGGACATCAAAAATCCACATCTCTGACATCTCACTGGCTGTCACAGAAGCAAAAATCAAATGCGTTGGAGGCTTCCAAATGTACATGAGAGTGGATGCAGACCTCTCTGGCTTTAAAGACCGAAATCTGAGGTCTTTGGGTAACTTCTTGACCTCTCCTTTTTTCCCTTTTTCTTCTTTTTTCCCCATTTTTTCCTACATTAAATTTCATTGAAGATCAGTTTCTAGAGCACGGTCATGCTGTAAGTGAATTCTGATGTTATTATGTCAGACCCCAGTGATACAAATCTCTTCACAATTCAAGCATTCACCACTTTAATAGTTTTTGCTCGGTGAAAGCTTGTATGTGATGACCCTGCCTGTCAGTTGCTTCTGGATATGGCATTCGGCTTCTTTTGATGTTTTTTTCTCAGAGCCATTCGGACAGATCACCTTGTGATGAGCTTCAGATTTAGGCAAACCCGCTGGCTTTCACTGATAAAGGCAGCGGGCCCCAAGGAAAGAGATTTCTGCCAGACTGTGCAGTACAGGGCTGGATAAAGAGGGCTTAGTTTCTCCATCGGGAAGGGAAGCGGAGCACAGAAGTGGAGTGAGGCTTTTAGTCTTTCTGATCCACAGATAAGAGCCTCACAAAGCCTAGTCAAGGTTATTCACCTTGCATTATAAAGAAACAAAGAACATCTTCAGACCCAGAGGTAATAGGTCCCAAGGATAACATTAAAGCAAGTGATGACTAGAAGAAAGTCCTGTTATTAAACTGCAGCGGGCCAAGGGCTACAGGAGTTTGGTGTTGAGATGCTTTCGCCTTTCCATGACTACGCACAGTTCACTCAAACCTGTGGAATGTTAATTTGTGCCTCATCAATACTAATGGACCAGGAATTATGACATGTTTTATGTTATCATTCATTTAAAACAGATAGTTTAGATTTCAGCCACAAGCTAAAGTTTATATATATTATATTTATTACAAACAACAGCGAACACTTAAGGGCTATTATTTTAAATCTAAATGACATTGTGTTTAGTATCCATTTCCTCCGGCTCTGAAATGTGCAGCCTGTGGAGTCTGTCATCTTTCCCTGGAGTTCTCCTGGATGCGAAGTGACAACTCCTCACAAGTTACCAGAAACAGGAGAAAACACGGAGCCCCGCTCCAAAGAGCTGTTTCACATTACAAGAATTTACAATGAGCATCTGACAGAAGAAAAGCAATGGAGCTTGAGAGGGGAATATCATGCAGTAAATCGTTAGCTATTATCAGCATTGACGGAACAGGGTGGGGAGGACGGTATTTAAACAGAAAACAGGAGGAACTAGTGAGTGAGCCTCTCGTGTATCAAAACTGAATGGATGCTTCTGAAAATCTTGCCGATGTCCATTTTATAGACAATATTGCATCTGGAGATGCAGCTTGTGCAAGAAGCATTAGGTATCTGTGGCAGTGGAGGGAAGGGCTGTGGTTCCCCCCTTGCTCCCACCAGCATCCATGGCTAATCTCCAGGTCAGCTCATATGGTAAGCAAGTGCTGCTGCTTCCCCAGCCTCTCTCATGCCATGGCTGAGCACACGCAAGCATGGAGGAGACCAAACCATCATGTCCCCACATGCAGACAAGGAACCACGTTTGCAACCCTGGTGCAGCTGCACCAGCCAGGGCCACCATTGACCTCCATGAGCGAAGGTGTGAAACAGGACATCAAGTCCCCATCCTGTCCTCTCATTGCTATCTTTCCATAGTAGAAGATCTGGTTAAAAGCTTCCAGCTTACCTGCTCTTCTTCCCTCCTTGCTAAAACCCAGCCAGGCTGCCCTCCACAGCTGATACTCTCTCCTCAAAGGCTATAGGTGCTAACAGGAGAGGAATGGATTACCTACCTCCACCTCGCAAATGCCTGACCAGTGAAACCAAAACCTGCCATTATGAATTATTCTTGGTTTAATGACTTCTTTGAAGGAAGGCAGTAGTGGGTTGTCCCTGCCAGCACGGCAGAGCTGTTGTGTGAGGCAAGTTGGAGCAGTCTTTGCCCTCAGTGTTCACAATGTGTAGAAGTGTAAATGAACTGCAATACAATAGGTCTCAGCACGCCACTCCAAGTGGAAATAAAGAAAGCAATTTAGAGAGTTTTCAGGTGCTTCGTATTTTCATTTTCGTCTTTCTACACAAATAAAAAGGCTTAAATTATTATTCAGTCTCCACTCAGAGAATAATTTTGACATTCGGAAATCTGATTTTGTGATCAGAAACACATGTAGAATAGCATTTAGAAGTCAGCAAAGACTCAAAGCATGATTTTATTGGGATCTTGGGTATGCCCTTCAGAGTAATTGGGACATGGAATGTGGAAGTAGTTTTTACAGGAAAATAGGGATAAGGCCTCCTGTAGCCAGCCTCAGGCAATGGAGCGAGTAAAATATCAAGAAGAATTCACGTTCGACTTGATAATAAGGTTTCCAAGCATGCTAATTAAATGAAGTATCACATCCCCAGCCCTGTTGTTTTAAACATTTTAAGGCTTTAACATTGCACAATAGAAATATAATTTCCCCTCCCTCCAGATGCCTATATTCTTTTGATTTTCCTAGCTTTTAACTTTAAACTTTCTATGAACACGAAAGCCTACACTTTCAGCAGTGCTGTCATATTATTTTACCCCTTCATTCTTCCTTAATGTTCATTTTGGGTACTAAAATGGAATTCTTCAAATGGGACAGCTTCACTGTTTATCCTCTGCTGAAGCACTGTTTTCCACAGCCCGACTTTGAAGGAAAATGATGGGAAAATGGCATCCATTTGGTCCTAAGGGTCTGAGCCTTCCTGGCTAGCACGGAGGAGATTTAGGGAGTGAGGTACAGCCAGAGGAAACCTCATAAATCACATCCCATCTTTCTGCTTTTTAAAGCATGGGTTTAACTGGGAGTAAGTTGCTAAAATCGCTTTGGTGGATGCAAGAGTGTGCACCTCCTTCTGACGATGGAGCCCCGTGCAGCAGCTCAGGTGTGGACTGAGGGACGGTGGCTGGGCAAGGGTAATTTGGTGTACGGGGCACAAGTATGCATATCTGCTGGCAAAAAAGCCCCCCTGTATTAATAAAAGAAGCCAGACGCTTGCTTGACTAAGAGCCATGCTGTTTGGTTATCTGCAGTCTTCAGTTGTTAACATTCTCCCTAGTGCAGTTTTGGCCAATGCTACACCATTTTGGTGAGAAAGCATCTTTCTGTACAGACATGAGCCATTCCACACGGGCTGACCTCAGAAGTAGAACCAAGTCCCCAGGCCATGCTATTTGTTTCTGTAGTTTTAGCTACAGATTCAGTCCCAGATTCATTCCCATCCCAGAGTGGCGGGATCCCAAAAACTTCATTGTCGTCTCCAGCCTGTGAATACTTCTGGAGCTCACTTTACCCTTAGCTGTCCAACAAGCTGAGAAAGGAAACACTCTAATTGAGATCAAGGGTCCCTCTCTCCTCCTAATCCTGTATTTTGTGCAGATAACCTGGCCAAAGTTTCCCTCTGAGTGTTATACATGCCTTACGTGAACCAAACTCTACACCAAACCGTCTGTCCATCCATAACTCTTGGTGGCTCTTGTGCAAGCTCAGGGCCTGAAGTGCCCATGTTCTGGCACCAATTTTTTTGTGGGGAAAAAACGTATTTAAGAGCATTAGCCCCATATCTCCCTGCCAAATTTGTAATCTTAATTACAAGAAGAGCCCTGTTTTATTCATTTCTGAGCCAGCCCATACTGGAAGAACTCCACCAGAGTTTTCATGGGGGAAGTCCCAGGAGCTTTTCAGACATGTTTCAAATGAGATGCAGACATATTTTACTTCTGAATGCTAATATGGATAAGGTAGTTACATGGGAGGTCCTGTTCTTTTCCCACTAAAGTGAGGGCTAAAATCTTCTGTAATACATAAGGATGCAGGTTTGATTTACACTTTATTTGGAAAGGTTGTGAAAGCAAGGCAGTGAAAGCGAGGCTGGATGGGGCTTTGAGCAACCTGCTCTAGTGGAGGTGTCCCTGCCCATGGCAAGGGGGTTGGAACTAGGTGATCTTTAAGGTCCCTTCCAACTCTAACCATTCAATGATTCTACAATTCTATTTAAGAATCAGATCAGTAGCAAAACCCAGTCTCAGTCCCCTGGGTTTTAAATTTTTTAAGTCCCTTCCTCAAATAGGTTTAGACTTTAAGGGCCAGTCTGAAAGTGGTATGGGCTCACATGAATAAGTTTTTCCCAGCCTAGTAACACTCTTCAAAGAGAACTCAGCAGCAAGAGATCACACCTGTGGCATTCCAAAGGTTAGTGAGTTCAGGTGTGAGGTATGGAAAATCACATTACTGAGAGGCTTGTTGGTAAAATAAATTATAATGGGGAAATATAGTTAATGATGGTGTTGTCATTAGAGGGGATTGGAGAGTCTCTCACACAGTACTCAGTACTACAGACGTGACCTTATTAGCATTTTTAAAACCATAAATCCACTTGGTCTCAGCGAAAGAAAGGAAGAAATTCCTTCCACTGTGGTGGTAAAAGTTTCATAAAATGGGTTAGGAAAGCCAAAGCCCATCTACAGTTGGATCTGGTGAGGGATGTAATGGGCAGCAAGAAGGAAGACTAGGGAAAAGGTGGTCTCACTGCTGAATGGGGTAGGGCACCTGGTGACATAGATCATGGAGAAGGCTGAGGTGTTCAATGCTTTCTTCACCTTAGTCTTTACTGGTACAACCACTCTCCAGGAATCCCAGGTTCATGAGGCCAGTAGAAAAGTATGAAGCAAGGAAGACTTACCCTTGGTGAAGGACAATCAAGTTAAGGAACACTTAAGAAACTGAACATACACAGGTCCATGAGATCTGATGGGATGCATCTGTGACTAGTGAGAGAGCTGGCTGATGACTTTGCAAGGCCACTCGATTACCTTTGAAAGGCCATAGCATACAGGGGCAGTTCCTGAAGAGTGGAATAAAGCAAATGTCACTCCTATATTGAAGAAGGGCAAGAAGGATCCGGGAAACCATGAGCCAGTCAGCCTCACTTTAGTCACTGAGGTGGTGACGGAGCAACTAATTCTGGAAACCACATCCCAACATATGAAAGACAAGGTGATTTGGAGTCATCAACATAGATTTACAAAGGGGAAGTCCTGATTGACTAAGCAACAGCCTTTTTTTGATGAGATGACTGGCTGAAAGCCTCCAAGAATGGAAACTGTACAGCTCTCAGTCTGATTTTCACTTCTCACCCCAAGTCTAATACGGCTATGCTGAATGGCACACAAATGGTTGTAGCAGTCCAGAAGGGACCTTCAGAGCTGTGGGGATGTGATAGGACTCTGTAGGTGCACCTGCACTCTGCTATGATACCCCCAAGGATCTGGTCCTCTCTTTACTCCAGGTGGGCACCCACTGGATCAAGGTATAGTTCCTCTTTGCACTGTCTGTCCTATGCCCCTTTCTGCAGAAAGTCCAGCACCATGTATGCCTGAGTCTCATTTGAGCATCTCCAGCCATAACAGTTCAGAAACTCTTTGAGGTTCCTCAGTTCCAAGGAAGCAGCTGCCTCAGACTGGACAAAGCAATCTGGTCTGACCTCAGAGTTGACCCTGCTTTGAGCAAGAAGTTGGTCTAGAGACCTCTTGAAGTTCTGAGCTCTGTGGTCCTATGAACTGGTCCCTCTCACATTTCTCCAGGTCGCTGGATGAATTGCAGAGCTACCTAAATTAAGGCAGATCCCCTGAGAAGTCAGCAGCGTGTTCAAGCACTGTGACACTGGCACTCGCCTCACAGGTTTTCTTCTGGTCTTTGGGGCATGCTGGCAGCGGTAGGGACATTACCCAGTGGGGAAGAGGGACTGAAGGTCTAAGCACTAAACATTTTTTTCCTTTTAGGAGCACTGTTCATAATAAACTGCTAATTGCTCACTGCATTTGTGTTGCTCACCCAAGGGTGGGTGTGTATGTAAGCCCCCACCCCAGGTCTGAACACAGTGTTACCCAGCCAGCTCTGTCTCAAGGAATGCTTCACCAAAGTGGTTGTCTCCTGCCGACTTGTCTGGGCCTGTGAAGCGAGTCCTGCTGACCTGCTAGTACTCACAAAGGCCTCCCTGTGATTATTTTTTGTCTGGGAAAGTGACTTCCATTGTCTCGGCCTATTTATTTATTTCTTCCAAAAGTGCATTTCACTTTCAGTTCCGGTCAGAAGTCAGAAAGGAAGTGTTTTAGCTTTTCCCACCAAAAATCGTGGGCTGCATTCCCTGGTGGAGGACAGCGGACGGCTTTCTAGAGATTTAATCCATTTTAAATGAGTTAAATTAAAGTTATTGTGTGAATCCTTCTCACCCCACAACCTGCTCTGTTCTTTTACACAAGCAAACAGCGTTATGTGTTCAGAACAAGCCTGAGTAAAAGGCTACATTGATATTATCACCATCCTTCCTCCGAGGACATCACCAGGAGCCAGAGCTTGTGTGTTTTCTCCTCATTCAAAATTCCTCGTTAAACCCTCAAGAGTTTTGTGTGAACAAAATTAAGTCCCAAGGATTCTTAAGAAAGTAGTTTCATTTACACATGCTTGTGTGTGTGTAATCAGATCTTTTAAAATTGGTTTGAGATACTGGACAAAATGTTCCTCACTAATAACTGGTCTTACACAGCAGAGGTTTCTTTTGAAGTCCCAAGCATGGATACATGATCCTATTTAATGACAGCACTTTAAATTACAGGCTGGTTAATTCTATGTGAATTCTTCTCATCTGTTTCATATTTCTTGTACACATTACTGTAAAACAAGCTGTACCTTTTTCTGTCAGTGAAACCACTGTCCTAATCTACAGTTTTTCTTAGAATCTGATAATAATGGTTAACTTTACTTCAAGAGAAAAACCTACAGGCAAACATGTCACACATAGCACAGTTTGACTAAGAACAGATACATGCCACTGGTCATAAAGGGTAAACACTTAAGACATTTAACCCAGCTGAGCGGTACTAAATGGAAGGCAGTGGTCATCTGGCTTTTGAATCACCTAATTGACATGTCAGAAAATAAGCATTTTATTGACAGAAGGTGATTGCAGAGAAAAGTCATTTTTCATTTAAATAGCCAGATACTTTCCTTCCTCCTTCCCTTTGTATTCGCAGAGCGGGGGAACATTTTATTATGAAAGCAAAACCACAATGCCCGGACCATTTGTTACACTATTTTTGCCCACACAGCTACCTTCTGATAGTGATTTTCTTGACTGCAATCATCTGCAGAGGATTCCAGCATGGAATAGTTTCCAAATTATGTCTGCTCTCAACATTTCTAACTTTGGATGCCTTTTGAAGTATGTTAGGATTCAACTATCCCTGCAGAAGCCACTCAGATCTCATGCAATGCAGTGGTAACTCTTGTGCAGAGAAATCACCTAGTTTTACCTCAGCATAAACCAGGAGTAATTCCACTGGAATTGCCCTGCTGGGTTCTCTTTGGTGCCAGTTGCCGCCGGGTGATTAGGAGAAGAGGCGTTTAAAGGAGCAACTCTGATTCGTATGAAGCCCCAGTCCCAAAAGCAGTTTCGAGAATATTCCAGTTCAGGGCTGTGAGTTTTGGGTTGCAACACAGTTTCCTTCCTCAGCTCTCCTCAGCCATAGCAATGCTTTCCTATCAGGATAGAAAGTAGAAGATAAAAGGCACCCGAGACTGCTCTCAGCCCTGCTAGGGTCTCCTGCAGGGCCATCTGCCAACGTTGGGAACATGTGCCAAAACACCGGCGTCACAGACTTTCCCCATGCCAAAAAGCCACTCGGCTTGATCTTTAGCCAGATTACCCTGAGGACAAGCAATGATGAGTGCAAAGGAGGAAAAGCTGTCACCATGAGTTGAGGTGCTTGTCCCAAGACCCAGATTCACACCACATCATCCTGGGTACTTAGCCCTGTATCTGCTCAAAGGGGAAAGACAACCCACTGGGGTCTGTTAGGTGGATTAATCTGGTCCACGGGTCCACTGCTGAAAGGCAGGTGACCCTGCTGCTTCTGCCATGGCACTGCCTCCCCCACAACAGGGTCTAGGGCAGCACTGTATCTTGCCAGGTCACCAGGCTTGCCAGATGTGGTCCGTGTTGCTTGCCCCACCACCACAGGCTTCCTTGCAGATGGACTTGCTACATGGGATACTCCAGCCATGGTGGAGATGAGCAATCCTTGGAGGACAGTAGATCCAGGGTGAGCCAGACAATTTTTTTTGTGTCTCAGGAGCCTTTGGTGGCTCTCCCAGGGGAGAGCACACGGAGTGGTAGCTACCATGGAAGACAGCTGCAGGTGAGGACAGGGCATGAGGGTAATCTCAGAGAGACACATCTCACCTTTGCCTGAGTGGAAGGTAGGTGGGGATGATGGTGCAGAGCAACCCTTGGCAGCCCAGGGAGCAGAGGCTGCCTGGCTGGAGTCCTCTGTGCAACTCCTCTTTCCCACAACAGCAGAGCTCCAGCTGTTTATAAGCCCTTGTTTTTATGAGGTCGAAGGCACAGAGATTTAAGTTAATACTGCCTGGGAGAGCACTGTTCAGTGCAGTCAGCCTGGAGAGTCGCTCTCTGTGGAGATAAAGCACTGCTCCCTCATACTCTGAGCCAGATTTTGCAGATCTTGACCTGCAAAGGGTCTTTCCTGGGCAGTACTGTGAAGCCACTCTGCTGATAAGGAAAGGTAAACTGTATTTTACTGTTCGTATCTAGTCATGAAAGCCCCACACAATACCTCTGCTTTTGGAAAAAGCAATGAGGATCAGCTAAAATGCTTTGCCGCACCATTCAGCAAGTTCTTTCATTCGTGTGCTGCCCAGATTGGGTTTGTGGCATTCATAACCTTTCTTGCCCTTGAAGCTGCTAAGGGATCAAAACATTGTTTTATTTTACTTTTACACACAAGGAGAAGAAAATAATTGAAGTCTACTCATGTTTGTAAAGCCCTAACTCATCCTTCAACTCTATAGGAAAATATTCCTATAGATGAAATATGAAATTTTTACATGTCTGGTATTGGACCACAGGTCCCACATGCTTTGTTGGAAAGATGAAGAGGAATTAGAGCTATGGCCATTCTGCAGGCTCCTTGCGAGGCCTGTTTTATAACGCGCTGACTCAGAAAGGCACTTAAATATGGGCTCAGTGGGAATCCAGTGAGACAGTAGCCAGGCTGGCTTCAGCACAGCAACTTATTTTTAGGATTAGGGTATTGAGCATGAGTTTTATTTTCAGAAGAAACATCCAATAATAGAAATGACTGTCGTTTTTCTACTCCCTTCAAATTCATCTAGCAAAAGCAGAAATGTGATGAGTATCTGAGCCAATTTCTGTTTTAAGAAGCACTTAAGGAGGTTTTTCAACTAGACAAAATATGAGGTTCAAGTCAGTGGCAAAGGGGTATAGAGAGAGAAGTAAACAATCATTCAGAAGGTAAAATGTTACCATATTAATTAGAGGAAAAGCCTTTTAAAACATCATCCTACTACTCATTACTAATATTCGTTGTTATGAATATAACACAGTTCTGCTAGGTGATTTACTCAGCAAATATCTAGATGATGACCCTGCCCTGGGGATCTTTGACTCTACATGCGCTCAAGGTTTCCTCTGGAAAGAATATTTTTTCTGAACTGGACAGGGACTTAGACCATTCATCCTTCTTCCACTCAACCACAATTCTTCTACAAAATATGTCATGGCCACTCTTAAGGAGAAACTTAAACAACAGGTATGTTGGACTGTCACCGTAGCTATCTGTGTCCTGGAACAGGATCTCTCCTCAGGGCACTTCCTATGCAAATAGAGACCTGAACGAGCCCGGGGGGCTATAACAAGAGCTCTCAGAACAAAGATAAGTTGATTATGTGTTCCAGATTTGAAACCCCCCAATGACATCACGCCCCCACTTCCCAAGATCATTTGGTGTAACATCTGTGTGTAATGCTAGTGCGGTCTTGATAGTCACTGGAGCAAAATCTCAAGTAACATCTGTGGCCTCATTAAGAACCAGGCCTGTTTGCCTTCCTTTTAAAACTACTTTTGGCTTGTGTCACCCGCTGATTTGTGACTTGTGTCTGTACTTGCTCCATTCCCAGTATTTTCAGCAAGTTGAAAAGTGTTCACCACCACTCAGCCCCATAGATTCCTGCCCTGTCTCTGATCTCTTCTGACCTGAACAAAACTAGAAAGAAATTGTTTACTGACCCAAATCCAAAAGAGTGTGATTTCTACAGTTGTTCTAGAATATCTCTGCTTGCATTTCAGTCCAGTATGTAGCAGGGAAAAACAGCCTGGGCAGTGTTTTCCTGGAACTAATTATACCAAATTCTCAGAGGCATCTGGGGATCTAATTCCCATTGATTTCCCGGGCTGTCTAAAGCTCTTTGTGGATGCAGGTCTCTCAATCTAAGGATGAACATCTATTCTCATGTTACTAGTCCTGGGAGAGATGTCCAACAGAAACCTTAGGTTTTGCCAGCTTATGAACTGGCAAGTGTAAAGGCATCTCATTCAGTTTTACTCATTACTTTCAAATAAATCACACTTTTCTCTAGAAGCTGGCTCCATTCAAAGAGTTCTTGTGCCCAAACACCTAAACAGCTCATCTTTACTTTGCCTCTTATAAAATATTTCCACTGCATTTTCAGGAGACGTAGCTAGAAGATTATGAGTCCATGGAATAGACTATCCCCTCTCACCGCTTTTGCCTTCCCCACCACAGGCAACACACATCTCTAGCTCTGTCCCCTGTGTTATGTCCTACACACCAGCCAAACACAGAATATGAAAACCCAAGCTCATTATTTATTTCACGGTAATTAATTTTCTCCCTCTCTTTCCTTTTTCCATCTGAGGACTGTTGGAGGTCCCAGTGTGGCCCATGCTTGGGGGTCTGGGATAGAAATAAATGCACCTCCAGGGTGCCCAGCACCAGCCCCCTGGGTCTCACCAGAACCAAAGACATCTTAAATATCTCTGTTTATGCGGGCTGCTGAAATGCCAGGGTTAGACTTAATAACTTCTCAAAACATGAATTCAGTGTACAGCTTGGAAGTTTGTGTCTGATACTATATGGCATAGCATGATAGTATATTTGCACATGCTATATAGGCACAGGTTTGGGTACAGATTCCTTATTTGCAGTATAATCATGTAGGGAGAGGAAAATATTTTTCATCAGAAGAATTGAAAAATATAAAAATGGGCATGTTTTCACCTGCCCTCATGTTCAGGCACTTCTGTTATCAGTTAACCACTGTTTCTGCAAGTTTATTTGAATTTCTCAGAGTATTTTAAAACTACACATCACACACCACTGACTGTACAGGGCAGCCCTGCCCCAAACCCTCTGGAAGGCAGATAAGGATGTTAGACTACCTGAAAATGCGATACAGGACTCAGGTGAGAGATGCAGCAGCAGTGGAGATGAGTCCTCCCTGTACCCTGTACCTCTGCCAGAGGGACACCAAGGCAGTGCATGGGGAAGGAAGGAGATGTCTGTGCTGCAACAGACAGTCAAGCAAAAACTCTCCATCTCTTTCTTCCTTTCCACTCTCCCCCAAGGAAATCTGAGCCTGTATCACAGGCTTGGCCTGAAACCTGGGCCTGATTTTCAGTCTCTTAATACGTAACACAGCCTTCTTGATACCTCACTGAAATCAAACAAGATGGTCGTTTAGACATGCTAGAAATTACCTATGGTGCAAGCAGGGAAAGCCTTTTAAAAACTATACACTTTGTGTCATACATCCATATATATAGCTCACTGTCCAGCACTCCCAAAGTTGATCATCCTTGAAAAGAAAGGAAACTGCAAATTACTGCTGTGTACACAATATAAGTAAAAAATGGTTTATTCTCTTAAACACATAGTCTACCTCCACTGTAGCTGATCATATGAAATCTGGGAACCAAGTGGCAAGTATGATAGAACTATACTGGTAGATTTAGTCTTAGTGAAAAAAATCCACCAGAGATAGAACACAGGATCGGAGGTAAATTCAATTTATTTGGAAATAAGCTATTTCAAATCCCATGGTGAAGACCAACTCCAGAAACACTGCATTATTACTATTCTAACTCAGGTAATTGCAACAAACATTGTCAGTATTTCAACAGCAGACTTCTCCCTATTTTCTTATAGCTCAATATTAGTTCAGAGAGTCTGAATAACATTTTTCAGAGGGGCTGGTAAACATGGAAGGGGAAGACTTGGTCCAGGTGTGGAGCTTGTAGGTCCCCCTACAAGTAACACAGCAGTGGGCATTTGCATTGCAGGCAGCTGACCCCAACTCTTTGCAGCCAGGGCCTCTGAGAATGGGTCACTTTGGGGTCTGGTTTCGTAAAAAAAAGCCCAACACGTTATTTTGACTTTCTACATGCCTGCCCTAAACAAACTATGTCAGGCTTTCTAATCAACTTTGTTAGCTGGATGGGAAAAGCACAGATTGGGGCACGGGGAAGGGCTCGATGAGAAGCCAAATTAAGCAAAACAAGTAGGAGCTTCGTAATTTCTGGGAAAAATCCCATTAGACAGTTTTTCCCACTTCTTGTGGAGCTGGTGCAGAATTCTCACTCCGTATAATGAGTTATGAACTATACTAGTTTGGTGAGTGTGCTGGCACAGAGCTGCAGAATCAGCTAGTTTTTCACTTTTGAAGTGACTACTGACTAATTTCTAAAAATGTCCACTTGGAGCATGTAATAAGCACGTAGAAAGGAGTTCTTCTTTCCAGACCCGTGGAAATGTTTACTCTCCTTCTTCTGCCTGAAATAAAAATTATGGGGCAACTTCCTGGCTGGTGAAGTTCAGTGTGACTCCTTTGAATTTCTTGGCGTTTTTCCACCTTCTGCCAGCTGAGTGTCTGAGCACCCTCAGCTTTTCAGTGAAACCACCAGTGCAAGGAGGAGAAAGAACGTGGTTCCCAGCTATCAGCTCCAAATGTTTCTGCAGTGTTCCCGTTAAAATGCAGGCTGCCTTAAAGAGATGAAAAACAGACTGTTACATATGGCCTCAGCCTGCAAATAGGAGTGTGTGACCACAAGAGTCCACACAGGAAAACTCAATTCTGAAATCTGGGCCTGATAATGTAATTAATAAATGAATGCATCTACAATATACAGTTGGTCAAATTATAGTTCCTGCAAAAGAGCTATCAGAATTATAAAATTCCTTTCAAACTTCCAGTAACTACATATTCATATATACACATGGATTTACTTGTGTAGAGTTTAGATGAATAAATACCTAGCATTTACAGTAATTAAACTGCAAGCAGCTTAGACTTATACATTCCCAGGGAATAACAGAGTTCCTATTAAAATAATATATTTCCTCATCTGTGGGATAGATGGAAATTAAAATTCTATGGCTATGCAATACACAGAGATACAGACACATGCATGGGTGTGTTTATCACATATCTTCTTAAGACATATTGTTTCATATATTGTATAAAGTTATGTACTAATTATACATGAAAGGAATGTAATGGTGGAAAGGCAATGAGTTTAATGTTAAGAAATGCTAGAATTAAGGACACCACTGTAAAAAAAATAATTGCCCAGCATAAAACTTTCAGTATTTCAGATAGTCATCCCAGTTTGGAACAGAAAAAAATAGAAAATTCCTATCACTGGACTTCCCTGCAGGCTGGGAATTCTGGCTTTTCATCAACTTTTGCAAAAGATTTCACTTGCCAGCAGGAGAGCATGCAAAAGCAAAAGCCAAAGGTCTAGATAAAATAGGTGCTCTGGTGTGTAGGACACACTTTGTCATCATCATCCTTCCTGTCTCCTCAGTCTGGGTGTGCTCCAGCCCCTGCTTCCCAACCATCCACCAGAACGAATTCTGTTCAGCTTCTCTTTCCCGTTCTCCAATACCTTTATGTTCCTTGCTGCCAGTTTTGCATCCCCTCCTGCACCCACTGGGACATTAACTGGCAGGCACTGGGAGCACAAGAGAGATGCTCTCTGCTTTCCATGCCATGCCTCAGGTAAAAACGAGCACCAGGACCTGAAGAAGCAGTTTCAAGAAGAGCCCAACTCAGTTCCTCACTGCTTGAGTGGAGTTTGGCTCAGAGCAGGCAGAATATTTGGCATAAGTGCTGCCAAACTTTAGGCAAACCCAACTGAAATGTGTCAAATTGAACTTTTTCAGGAGCTCAAGCTTCATCACATTTGACTACCTTTTCATGGGTACAGGAAAAGGCATATTCTGAGCCCTTAAGTAATTTTCAGACATGAGGGCCAAATGCAACAGTGCTAGAATTCTTTCAGGAGAGGGCTTAAAACCTTCTCTTGGTTTTAACATGAGCAGAGGCTGATCTTTTTCTCTCTTACTCTCTTATTGGTAGAAAAGTCCAGATCACTTAACTTGAATATTTTCCTAGCTAATTCAATGTGGTATGGGAATTTCAGCCCAAATTCAGTTCAGTTAAGTTATAAGTGTGTGGAAGGCAATCTTATATGGCAAACCTTTAGGTGGAAATCGCATTTACCAACTCTTCCTAGAAAAACCTGTAAAATGTCCCCCACTACTACCTAATGGAAAGAGTCTGAGGAACAATTTCAGAAGAAATTTGTGATCAGCTGTATGCTATTTAGAAATAATAATAATAGCAATAACTGATAATAAATGATAATGCCTCAAGACCATAGGAAAGACCCTAGTCTGTGCAAGAAGCAGGCATCTGGCCATGCTTGTGTGAGTGGTCTTGAGCAACTCCTTGTGCTGTGTCTATCAGTCCTTGGCCAAGACCTGGGGCACCAGCTTCTCCTTCCCACCTGGCTTGGGGGCTCAGCAGTTCTCCTCATCCAGCAGCACAACCCCACGCTCAGTGTGCGCCACATGGTTCCTACCTCTTCATGCCACTCACCTAGCCCACTTCCCCTCTCTTGACGGAGGGAAAGTTACTGTCAATTAGAAAGCAAAACGAGTTGAGAATAAAAAAGATCCTCTTCTTTCTGTCACAGCATCCCAATGCAGCAATGGCAAATGTGGAGAGACAAGTCTCCTCTCATCAAAGCTGCAAATATTATGGGGCTCCCAGAGGATGCTGTGGGCAGAAAAAGATTAAACCTTGCCCTTTGGGCACGACCAGAATATGTGCATCTAGGTATGATGCACCTTGGTGAAAAAGAAAGCAAAAGAAAGAAGTATTTGAATTTTTCAGTCCAGGGGAACTTACCACAGTGCTTTCTGACTTTGTGCCTCAGGTATTCTAGCAAGCCCAAGGAGGTGCCCATGGGAAGGGGGCATTTATTCGGGTGACAACAACCCTGGGAGGAATCACCAAGGTCTTTAGGAAAGAGCTTGGTTTGGATATTCAGCTGATGGTCTTTGCTGTAGTGGTGCACACTGAAGTCAATGGGACAGTATCTGATTTACTGCAGCAAGGAGACAAGATCTTGCCTCAGGGGTTATAGGCTAATAGTGTTGACAGGGTCAGCTTCCATCTTACATCGTAAAAAAGAGGCTCAAGAGAAGAGGAGCCATTACACTCCCTGGGTATGACAAGCAAACTCAGCCTCCGGCAGCAGCAGGGTGAGAGAGGCATGACAGGGAAATAGCAGGGACCAGTGATGGTGCAGGAGCCACCTCGGTGGACACCCCATCCTGAACAGTGCAGTCAAAAAAGGCAAGAAGGGCTGGATCAGAAACAACAGCTGAAACCTGCAGGATTTAACTACTGGTTTCTGCAGGAAGCAGGGAAAAGGATGGCTGTGGTTATGGTTTCATAGTCTCGTAACAGCCTGCCTCTTTCTCAAATAACACGGAGTGTGCTCCGTCAAGCAGGAGCCACCGAGCACCTGCTTACCCCTTGCCCCGCATCAGGAGGCTTGGCCGAACGTAAACAGGCAGGTGAAGAGGTTGAGATGATGAAAGACAATAGACCATTACCAGGGTCTTAATGGTGTTGTAAAGGAGATAAATGTCTTTGAAGTAGCACCCTTAAAACATGTGACCTTTGGGCTGACCTTTCCTTTCAGATTATGGTATGCAGATTGTTTTATACTGGCCAGTGCAAACAAAGCAGGCAGAGCCAGCATCTCAGGCCCTGTGCTTGGAAAGTACTTGGACATCATATCCATCTAGATAGCGTGTTGTTTACTTTATCTGACCAAAAGTAAAACTCTGCCAGTTACTGCCTTTCAAGACACGTCTCACACTCCAAATAAAGCAAGTTTATTATTTCCACCTGAATTCCATTAATAAGACCAAATCTTGAAGACCAAGTGTCAAATCCAAATCATCCCTCCAGTAAGCATGGGCTTTCTCTGTGCTAGAAAAGCACCATTACAATCATATTTCTCAAGCAGGTTTGTCTGGAGGAGATATGTGCTACCCAGTATTTTATTCACCAGCAAGGGACATGGCTGAGATGAACCTGAAGAGATCACCACTGGAAACTGCAGAGATGCTGGAAGCACAGTGTGCGAGGCTGTGATTGAGGCTATGAGAAGATAAGCAGAGCTTACCCATTTCTCTTTTTCCAGCTGGGAGCACGACAGAGTGAATTAACACTTTTTTTCTATGTACCATCACAGCACTGATTTATGCTGTTTAGATGGCAAGCTCTTCCAGTCACCAGCAGTCTTTCTGTTCTGTGTTTGCATGGTGCCTGGTATAATGATGCCCCAACCCATGACTGGAGCCAAACACATAATAAATAAGGGTAAGGAGAAAGCTGCAAACATTATTTGAAAGGTTGCATGCGCACACTCTTTATACGGCTTTGAGAAAAAACAGAAAACTGGAGTTTTTCTGAATCCAGACGCAGGGAGCTATCTCAGGTCTGCAGAAGCGAAGACGGGCACTGCTGAGCGAGGAGAGGAGAAAAAATGCTGGCAAGCGAGGCCCCTCACTCTTTCTAGCACTGCTTTAAAATGAGTTGGCATTAAAGAAAAAGGTCTGAAGGTCCAAGCCAGCCTAGTCTGCCCAGGCAGTGGCAGGGCAGGCACCAATGGGGCTTCTTGTGAGCATCAGAAATGTTGAGAAGAGCGATGCTCCCAGCCCCAGAGCAGCAAAGTCTGATCTGCTGCTGCGCCTCTTGCCCTGCTTGTTGTCATGTGTCCCACAGGCAGCTCCCGGCTCCTCCGACCCCGCTCCTGGAGCTATGCGATGAGGCACGAACTCCTGCACCTATTTGCAGCCACATGAATGCAAAACTCGGGAACGCGCCCTGTGAGTAAGCACCGCCCGAGCCTGGGAGCTTCCTGAAATACTATTCTGCATTGCTGTCCCACCTTCATCGCTGGGGCTGAGGACGTGTTGCAGCCCGCTCCGTCCAGCTGGCCTGGGGTCATGCAGGGCCCCGGGGCAGGGCAGCCCCCCAGGGGAGACTGGGGGTGTCTCCGTGTCTTTTATTCAGCCCTGATTTTGTGGTGACCCAGCAGGCTGCAGAAGAGCTCAGCAACAGGGCAGTTCTGATTACCCCCTTGAGAAAAGCCCCTGTGTTTCCGGTTGTGTGAAGCAAAGGGAAGGTGATGGGTAGGAGCCCCACCTGGGTCCAACCTCAAAAGCTTTTGAAGAGAGTACAAAAGCAACTGTTTAATTACAAATGGACTTAGGTGTTAAATTGGACCCTGATCTAAGAAAAGGAAATCTATCAGCTTTCTAAGAAAAAAACGAAGGTGCTACATGTATTTGTATGTCTCAAGGACTCAATCCATAATTATTATGTGATTGGCATGGGGTTTTTCTAAGCTAGATTTTGTTTTCTCAAGCCTTGCCATTTAAATGTCTCCAAGCTGCTAATGGTCAGAGATTAGGGGAGTGCTTGGAAGATGGCACCGTGTCTGCTTCCACATATTTATGCTGTTCCTTAAACTGTTGGCTTGGGATCTCATTTAGACTGATCTTTGCCCTAGTGAGCTTGGCTGCTCTTGGGTACTTACAATACATCCTAATTCTGAATGTCATGGATTTCAATGGTTTGGGGTGAGATTTTGGTTTGGTTTGTGCATTAACTAGCTTCAGACTTCAGTATGCGGCAAAGCCAGTGGTATTTTCCACCATCAGGCAGAGCTTGTTGCTGCGTTTAACTTTCCCTAGTGCCAGAAAGCTTGCTCTGTCTGTGCCATAGCTGGAATCGGAGAGGGGGTGAGGATGGGGATGGGCAGGGGGCAGACAGGCATCCTTCAAAAAGGGCACCTGGGCTGGGGGATTTGCTCCTCCAAAACCCAACCAGAGCCTGGCACCAGCATGTTTTTGACTCTGTGCCACAAGCATTTGCTTTCCACAGCGCTTTCTTAATTTGGCTAGATGGTATTTATCCCCTCCTTGGGAGAAACGGCTGAGACTCCAGGCAGTTTGATTTATGCCAGTTGTTCAATTTGTGACAACTGCTGTCAACAGTTGTTCATTTTAATTACTGTTCTTGGGCCCAGATGTCTCAAAGATGAGCTCAGTGCCACATAAATACAATAAATACAGATAATATTAGCAACTCAGCTTCCTTTCTAGGGGAGGAGTGTGGAGCGACAAACTGCCCTTTCTTCCCAGCATGTCTCCCCTTGCCTGCCCGTCTTCGGCACAGCACCGGTGAGAGAGGTGGAAAGGAGGGGTGGATTAGCTTTTCCTTCCTCTTCTCCAGTGCACTGCTCATCACCCCTGCTTCCACACGAAAATCTTGACTTGTTCGTGGTGTAGGTACATAACAGTTTGCTCAGACCACCCCAGAGCAAGCCCTCTGGCCTCCGTGGCAAAGGTGCACTTGGTCCTCCAGGCTTTTGGTACAAATGGGAGACAAGGCAGAGATGGCAGAGCCCTCTGACCATGTCTGTTCTCCCCAATATCACTAGGGATTGTTGCACCAAAATGGAAACTACAATCCCAAAAACTTCTTAGCAGAACCACCTTCTCAAGGCCTTCATTCCCTAACTGAACATACAACTTGCTACATGGAGATGTTATTCACCACAGCTTCAGTGCCTCCCCTGACCCCATCTGGAGCAATATCACACGGGCTCAGAGAAGTGGCCTTAAGGTGATTCTTAGTCCCAGGTCATGCCTCCCCCTATTACCTGTGCTGGATGCTACATCACTCCTACAGGCAGGTCAGTGCTTTTTGGGAAAGGGGATGGTGACTTTGGCAAAACACAGGAAGGATGAATACGACCCTACATCCAATCCCAGCTGTGAAAAGACTCATCCTCCTCTGCTTCCTCCAGGGCAGCAGATGCTATTCATGAAAATTTGCATAAGAACTCATCAAAAGCCAAAACTGGAATTCCAGTGCCTGGACATAATTAATAAGCAGTATGGGCAATTTATTGTCTTCATTCTATATATCAGCTCAAAGTAGGAATCCTATTAGGAGCATTAAGCCACATAGGTAACATTAAAACCTCAGCAAATTATTAGTAAGTCTGTTTACCTTGGGAAACCTGTCGTGTTAAAGGAGGGTCCTGTTTGTTCCTTGGTGCTTTCTTAATTTTCTGTCATTGACTCAAACTAATGAATTTTCCAGTGTAATTGCAGAAAGCACTTCAGACAGCTCCTGAGGGCTCTTCCCTCCTGTCTCCCCTTGCACAGGCTGTCCTCAGCCTGGCAGGAGGGGCTTTTCCCACGCTTGGCTGCCAGCGGGGTGTGGGTCAGGCCCGGGCAGCCACAGCCAGCCTCCCAGGCAGCCTTTCGTGCAGGCGAAAGCTGCCACGTGGGTGTTTGCATGCAGCAGGGGACAGATGGAAGCATGAAGAAGTCCGTGAACATCTCAAGAAATCCGGTTGTGTTAGGAGCCTGAGCCTGAAAGGCATTGAGGTGCTGGAGCGAGTTCAGAGAAGGGCAACAAAGCTGGTGAGGGGTCTGGAGAACAAGTCTTATGAGAAAAGGCTGAGGGAGCTGGGTTTGGTTAGCCTGGAGAAAAGGTAGTTGAGGGGAGACCTTATTGCTCTCTACAACTACCTCAAAGGAGATTGTAGAGATGTGAGGGTTGGTCTCCCAAGTAACAAGTGATAGGACAAGAGGAAATGGCCTCAAGTTACGTCAGGGGAGGTTTAGATTGGATATTAGGAAAAATTTCTACACCAAAAGGGTTATCAAGCATTGGAACAGGCTTCCCAGGGAAGTGGTGGAGTCGCCATCCCTGGCGGTACTTAAAAGAAGTGTAGATGTGGTGCTTAGGGATATGGTTTAGATGGGTTTGGCCGTGTTAGGCTGATGGTTGGACTCGATGATCTGAAAGGTCCCTTCCAACCTAGACAGTTCTATGACTATGATTCTATGACTCTGGGTGCTTTTTCGCAGAGTTGGTGACACTTCCCATCATAGGTGGCTTGTGCTGGGCTCAGCTCAGAGAGGGCATGCCGTTCCCCTGGGATGATAACCCCCCCGTGCCCCTTCTCCAAGCCCTGCAGTGAAGAGCAGCCTCACGCACCATCGGTGTGCACGTTCAGCCGATAAAACCTGGAATGTGACACCCCGGGGTCCGGGGCCAGCTGGAGGCGGGAGGACAGAGCCAGGAGCGCGTTACGATGCTTGTAGTCGTGCTGGACACATACGGTTATATTTAAGTGCTGGATGTCTGCTGGCTGAGGAGGCTGAGGCAAGACTGGACTTGATTAGACGTAATGACAAAAATGGACCAACTGTTGCTGAGAAAGCCTCTGCAGCAAAGTATTAGCTCTTTGTTATTGAGATATTACTGTCTGAGGCTTCACTGCTTTCAACTCCCCATCGTTATCTTTACAGACTTCCACTGCACTTTAAATAGGTTCCCAAGTTCAGCTTTTTGCCCTCGGCCATAAATTTAACGTACTAAATATTTTCATCTGCTGTAGAACGCACCATGCTGTGGAACTTGTTACTGTATGGAAAATACATACCGCTTGAAAACAGGACACACTTTTGAAAATATTTTTTTTTTAAAGTATAACCCTTTTCACCATAAAAATGTCAAAAATGGGTATTTTTGTTTTCCATTGTCTGAGTTAATGTATATATTTTTTATATTTTTGATTATACAATGAGTGCTGACTGTATCCTTTTATATCTCAACCTAATGGATAAAAAAACTAACACATGCTTAAATCAATATTCAAATATCGTTTTAATTTGCATATTTTCCATTAAAAGATACAATAAATATAATTATCTTTCAGGCTTCATTTAATAAAATATTTTTGTATATTATTACATTTATCTGCCTGTGTTCATACCTAAATAATGCATTAATTTCTTTTCTGTTGTGATTAAATACACTTTTATATCATCTCAAATATGCTGGAGTTATTTCTATTTGTTGAGAGGTGCCAGAAAAAAAGTGGATTTCCATGGAAAATGTTATACAGAACTAAATAATCCTATGTTATACAAATGACTGTAATGTATAATTTAGTTCTTTGATCAAATTAATGGAGCTTTTACTTAATTTAGAGTGACCCTGAGAGTCTTGCCTTTACTGGCAACTGTAGTAGCTTTTAATCTTTATGCATTAGCTAAAAACCTGCTGAGGACCCTGTCCCTCTGCAGCTGAACTTCCTTAGATTTATGGAAGCAGAGGTAGAACAGGCAAGAAGGAACATGCCTGTACCTAATGGCTAGGGGACTTCACTGAGGGATTTTACATGAAACAGTAACTGGATAAAAACCAGTGATAGAAACATAGAATCACAGAATAATTTAGCTTTGAAGATACCTCTGGAGGTCATCTAGTCCAACCCCCGCTCAAAGCAGGGCGAACTTCAAAGTGAAATCCAACCTCAAGTTAGATCAGGTAGTGCAGGGTCATAACCAGCTGAGGTATGAGCATCTCCACGGACAGAGTGCTCAGCCAAGCGCCCTACAAAAGTCATGCTTTTTGCTCAGTTTCCTACCAGCCCTGTGATTCCCGGCTGTGCAACACTGCAGTTTCTACGGGGACCTACAGGCCAGAGAGAGATGAGGGTACTTACTTGAAATGTGGGAATGTGGTTTAAAATCCCCTCAGGCAGAGGAAGCCTCAAACCCTTCCTTGAATGGTGGTCCATCTGCTGTGGCCAGAAATGCCGCCGACCACAGGCTTTCTTGTATTATTGATTCAAGTCCTGTGTCTGTTGCTAAAAGCATACGGATGCCGCTTCATCCCCTTCCAGCAGCTGTACCCCCTCAGGGGATCGCCCCAGCCCCATCCCTGTCCCTGTCCCTGCGTGGGGGCCCTTGCAGGCCAGTGCTGCTTCTCCCCATGGGCTTTTCGCATTGCCTTGCCAGCGGGTCTCTGCGGTGGGCTTGGTCTGCTGCAGGCAAGGAAAAAGGCACCCACTCAGAGGGGGCTGCTCCCTTCTATTTCTGAGGCAAAAAGGTGTCTGTTCCTCCCCTGCCCCCCCCCATTTTTAATCACTCAGTGCTGGCTCAGCCAGCAGCAGGGACGCTTTGGGACAAAATGTTTTATCTGCTGGGTTTGGGGATGGACTCCCCTGCTTGCGGTGCCCGCCTGGAGAGAGTGCTACCCTCCAAGCAGGGTCCTGCCATGGTCCTGGGGTGGTTCTGGGAGGACACAAGTGGTGTGGGCCCAGGAGGACCAGACATCTCCTTACAATGCCCCCATCACCATCTGCTCAGAGCAGGTCCCACTCTGGGGATAAAGACAAGCCAGCAGCTTCCACCCCCGCTCCAGCACCAGAGCTGGAGCAGCAAAGCCAGCTCCTCAGCCTGGCGGACTCACACAATAGCATATATATTATAATTAGACGAGACGAAGCCAAAGTGAGTTTGGTTCTCTCAGCCATACTCCCAATACACAACACTTACTGGGCCACCAAGGTGAGCCCATTAACTTTGAGGGGTCTCCTCATATTTGCATGGGACTGATCCAGCTGTGAGCTCTACTCCCATCATTGCTATATAGAGTTTGGCTTTCAGCATCTGGAGGCCCAAATTGCCCCCGTCGCCCTTGTGCTAAGGCTAAAACCACCTTAGGGCTGCTGAACAGCCTCATAAGGTGGCCAAGGAGCCTCCATCTCTTTTGTCGTGGCTGCGAGTGGAAGGTGCAGAACTTTGCACCAGGCGCATAAAAGAGATCATTACCCTTTGAAATGTTATTACACTGTAAAACATTATTTAACCGCAAGCTCTTAAAAAGGCTAGCACTTTATATCACCTTTACTTTTACATGTTGCTTTGCTTAATTTACTACCTGGTTTAGAGAGCAAGTCTTTAAAAAAAAAAAAATCATTCACAGAAATAACTTCCAAATGACCCATGAAAAGATGTATCTGTTGCAAAGGCATTCTTTAAATGCCCATGAATACCTTTCACTTGTCGCTCAGGATGACAGGGTCAGACTTTTGGTATGAATACTGTTTAGAAACCAATGTGATCACTGCTTACACATTTAAAAAAAAAAAAAGAATTAGAGGACGGTCTATAGAGAAAGCAGGTTCATTAAGAGACTTGCAGAATGGGCAGAAAGTAAAATATTTATAAAGTACAAGCCTGAACATCACATAATCCTGTGTCTTACCCAGATCCCTGACGCTGGCAGTGGTGTTTGCTGGACTGACCTTCCCCCTACAGACCCTGCAGCAGCCAAGGCTGGAGCACCAATGCAAGTCTTTTTTCCCCTACATTTTTCCCATATTTTTCACAAGGAGTGGTAGGACCACAACTGTCCCCAAAATGACTCGTACATGCCCAGCTGATATGGATCCTCCCACCTTCTGTAGCTCCAGCCTACACCCTCTATTTCTGCAAGATGCAAAAGTCAGATCTTGGCTTGGGCAACCTGACACTTTCCCCTGCAATTTAGGTTTTGTCCTGTGGCATTTTAATTTGTGCTCGAGCACAAAGCTCTGCAAAGGTTCATCTGGGGCCAGGCCCATGTCCTCCTCCTGTGCACTCACCCTCTTTGGTGATCAGCACTACTGTGATGGTGATGGAGAGCAAGACTCCAGGAAGGGAGATAAGAAGTAGGCAGTTCACACAGCTGCCCCCAAGGTCAGATCTCTCTGAACCTGGCCCATATTCTTCTTGTCATGCCTCAGCCCAGTAGAGCTGCTCAGCCCACAATCCTGCTGCTAGGAGTTGATCTACAGGTTTCACTCAGAAGAGAAAGCAGAGCCTTTCCAGAAAGAAACACCCTGCTGGGGAACAGAGCAGTGCCCTTCAGTTCTGAGGGATCCTGGGCTGAAGGCCAGGCCTTTTGTGCCTGGATGCAGAGTAATTTTGCTGTGGGATACTTCAGAAGGTGCTTTGGTTGATCAGAGAGGGGTAGATGTGCTCCTTGCCTCCTTGGGCATCGTGGAAGCCCCTGCTGGGTTTTAACATCCTCTTGTGTGGAGATGTGGGATTCCCCACAGAGATTAAATCAGTGAAAAAGAATGAGGGTTTTTCTGTGTATAACTTTTTTGATTTATGCTTTACCTTCAAACTGTGGTGGCTGAAATGGCATTGAGGTGGTCCCCATCTTGGGAGGCAGTGATCAGTCCCAGGAGGGCTTGGCCCCAGGGTCTGCACTGGACCAGGTAGGGATGAAGGGAGAGAATAAAACACCCCAATGGCCTCGTCCCAAAGAGAAACCCCACATTGTCCCTTCAAAGCACGTGCAATGGTCACTCACCCACACAAATAGTGTGCACAATAGCACCATCTGGTGACTTTGGCCATCAGATTGTATTTCCATGGCACCATATTACCCAGGGGACAACTTCCTCTCCAGTGCCTGGGCTGCTGTTCTCCGTACTTTTTTCAGCCATAAAATCAACGGCTTCAGTTCTTCTGCAGAATTAAAAAAAAAAAAACAGTAGACATGATAGAGTCTTTCAAAACCACTCCCGCCAAACTCCCACATTTTTGCTGGTGTGACCTAATATTTTAACATTCCCATGTTTCAGTAAATTTGGTTTTACATTCCTTTTTTCAGGTATTTGTTAGGTATTTGGCACATAAGGCACTACCTACCAAATGCTAAGAGAGTTCTTACATCCCAGTTATGAAGTGAAACATTTTTCTGGCTTTCTTGGAGGTTTGTTTCCTATACCTTGGAGGCAATGTATCTCTGCACTAACGCACGTTTCTTCGGGTCAATAACCACGCTCTGATCGTGCTCCACTGCTTCTTCCACTGCCACTAACACAGTATTTCCAAAGAAAATCTCCCACTCAAGAGTAGGCTTTGTGGGAAGCCAACCACGTTGCCATGCTTCTTGGCTGGCACATATAAAAGGCTTGAAACAAGGACTAAGGCAGCAGAAACATAGCCCAGCGTTACCATGAAGCACAGGTGTCCAAAGCATGTCCTGTTTTCTCTGCCTCACCTTTCTTTTCCTCTTCACATGAGAAAACAAGTAGTGATAAGAAAGCACTTTCTCAGGGAGGATTTCCAGGCTCTTGGTTGGTTTGAGGCAGCACTGAAGCAAAGCCTAAACACATGAGCCCAGAAAATCTGCCTTGCTCCATGCATTTCACCGTAACCAAAGAAGAAGAGATTATATCTGTGGATTCCTTTCCTCCACCAGCTCAGAGAGAGATGCTTGCTCATGGCTCTCCCCACGACACCCGCCTCTCCTCAGCTCCCTGCCTGTGCCTGCACATCACAGCACAACCAAGACGAAGGCACCCCATGAGCTTCTTTCACCACACCCTGCAAACACCTCCTGACTTTTTGTCCCAAGACAGCCAGCATGTGGCCACAGAGCTACTGGAGTCCCCAGCAAGATGGACCTTTCCTGGAGCAATTCAAAGGCAGGTCAGCTCCAGACTTTATGCGATCTTGTGAGCTTTGGCCAGCTTTCTCTGTGGGGTTGGTCTGTGCTGTAGCAGCGAATTCATGGGCATCCCCACTGCCGTGTATTCGCTCTCTACTAGCCTTGAAAACTCGTCTTAAAAGGACATCTAATATTACAATGTCATCATTATGGTTAAATATATTACTGAGTACTTGCTAGGTTATTCTGAAACACCATCAGACACAACTGAAATTGCCCTGTGTTTCCTTTGGAGACGAACAAAGCACGTTTTGAGATCTGCCTTCTCTGCTGTTTTTACTATTTATTTACTTAGAGTCTGATTCCCAGAGCAGAAGGATTTGCAAAAAATCAACCAGCAATTAATGCCAAGCTGCAGAGTTTTCCATTTGATTATATGTGCTGGATGTGGTCAAAGAGCAGGGACATTCTTTGTAACCAGTTTGTTGTCTCTGTGTTTTTGGGATGCACTGATCCCCTGAAGCCCTAACTCGCTGCACACACACCAATTCAGGGCTTCTCTGGCATCTCTTGCTGGGAGAAATCCTCAGGTGTAAATCTGTAGCTTCTTCCCGCTGCTGTGATTTTGTCCTGTGCTGAACCATCTCTGGACAAGCGGGCTACATCTGTTCTAGCAAACTAAACACAGCCAATGCAGGGCTCCAGCACCCACATGCAGTGGTCCATATCAGTCATTGCTAGCACAAGGCTGGCTGGGCCCCTCATCCTGCCCCAGGCCTGGAAGCTTTTCCCTCCTCTGACTGTTCTGTGAATAAAGGTAGAATTTGCACAGTTGAATGTGAAAAGGGATTTTTGAATTATGATTATTTTAATTTTGTGAATTTTAATTTTCAAGCAGCAATGTCTTGACCGGACTTTTTATGGGTAAGTACCCAAATGCCTCCTATTTGTATATATAATAATTCTTCATTGTAAGTGCCTCCATAATCTAAAATGCAAGATGAAATGTGCATCCGTTCTGGCTACAGTAGAAGCAAGCCTCCACTGCAAATAAAAATTCCCTGTGTGTCTGTTTTTCTCAACTTATTTTTTCCAAGTCATGAAACAAGCTTCATGTTCATTGTTCATTAGTAGGTAAGGCAATTGTTTTATAGTCTGTAGTGTTCAAATGCATATATTCTTGTACATTATTTTAAAATGAGATCACCTATTTTGCCTGTAAAACAAATGTTGCTTTGCAACATTTAAATGACCCATGCAGAATCATACATAGCACCAGTAGTGTCAAACACCCTGGCAAATTGCGCTCCAGCTATGATTAATAAAGGCAATTATCTGACACCTCCGTTTTGTGTAACATATTGAAAGACTGAGCAAAATCAACAGAAAGACACGTTTTGACTTCAGCCACACTGCGGTTCTCCGTATGGGTCCCACTCTTGTGAGACCAAGTGTCTTACAGTCTCTTTATACCCCTATCCTCTATCCCTACATACATATCCCTATACCCTATCACTTTTTTGAGTTTGGTGATGTTGTTATCTCCGTTTCATTGACAATACTTGGACGCATGATGGGGTTAAGGGCTAAGAGCTATTACCCATAAAACCTCTGGTTTTATGCAAAAATACCAAGCATGGTCCACCTAACTTTTAGGTTTTGTCGGCTCAAGGTGGAATGCAGAGTCAGCAGTGGGTGCCCAGCCTGGTCCTCTGCAGGACATTGGGGAGGAAGGGAACTTCAGAGAAAGACCCCAAACCATCATCGCTTTCTACTGCAGCTGGCCAGTGGGGAAAACTGGAGATAAAGCTGTCTTTTTATGCCTATTATTCTCCCCACTTAGGCATTGTGCCCAGGTGCACACCACCTTACCAGCACCCTCTCCTGTGACACAGACTGTTGAGAGGGCCAAGAAGGAAAACCTGGCTATGAAATATTACCTTAAGTGTGACTTAGCCCCTCTGTATTTCCTAAGTGACTGCTTTATTTCAAAGCCTGTGGAAAAGCCATCTTTTCACTCAGAACAGAGGCCAAGGAGGTACTGTTGGTGATGGTGGTCAAGAGACAGATCAATGATAAGATCTCTCCCCTAGACACCTGCTGGCTTGGAGTCACTCTACGCCTGCAATGACTTGAACCTCAGCAGTTTCCAGAAAGGAAAAAGAAGCAACATCAGCCTCTCCTGCTGAAACTGCTCCACTTGACAAGGAGTCATTAAAGATCATTTGGACCACAGGGAGAGAGAGTGCAAGAGCGCTCTCAACCTCTGAACTCAATCATTCTCCCAGAGGGGGACACCACGGGTCTCATTCTTGCTCCAAGGTCTATTTGAATAGTTCCTGAAATGACTATTTAACATACAACAATTAACTGGTCATCAGAGCACCACTGCGATCTTCCTCCTCTGGCCAAACTCCTGCAGAGCACATCATCAGGCGCAGACAGAGCTGGCTTAAACCCACCAGGCCACGTAGTTGGAACAACACCCAGTTAAGGAGAGGTGCTGAGCTGTTGTAGGCTGCCAAAATGGAGGTGCTCCTCAGTGCGGACAGATGCAGAGTTTCAGGTGCCTCAGGGCTAGGCAGCCATGGAACAGAGGGATCACAGTTTTTGACTCAGGCCACGAGGTCCTTACAGTGCTCTGAGCTCCTCAGCATCAGGATTTTAAGCCCAAGACAGTGACTTACGGAGGCAGTGGTGCTCTCTTGACACAACTGAGCACTGGTACTGGCCACTGGTGCATGATCGGCTCCATGGAGCCACACCAGCACAGTTGTCTTCTTCCAGGCCTCTGCCTGAGCCTGGTTTCTCAAGTGAAGCTCAATCATTCAGCCCCAGGTCCCTCACCATTTCCATGACCTGTTTGAAGAAGGCTGCACAGCAATGACATCTCTGGAGGAAGCCCTAAGCAAGACCCTCTGGCCTCATCCCCTACCTCTCCCCATGGCTGGGGGACCTCTGTAAGCAGACTGCCAGTGGCAGCCAGGAAGAGATCTCCCACCTCTTTTAGCCCGTGTTGGAACTCAAGTCCAAGGGCCTCACTAGAAGAAGAGGTCAGTGACCATATGTGCACCTCTGGTAGCAATGGATGGACTGCCTAACACAGATGGCAAATTTCACTATGTTTTGTCATTACCACTGTGTTGGCATTATGGAAATGAAGACACAAAGTGTGCCTGCTAGGACCACCCAGTCACTAATGTCAGAGTTGGTAGCACATTGGTCTAAGGAAGCTAAATTCATGACATGATTCAAACAAGAGCTAAACACTTTACAAGTCTGCTCTGTCAATACAATGGTTTTTTAAGGGTGCTTGTTCTTCTGCAGAAAAGTGGATCTAAAAAATAAACAGAGCTTAAATGTGTCTTGTCTGCCATGCTTTGATCTGTTCTGATAGGACATTTCAGCTGTGATGGGGGATGACAAAGGGGTTATACCAATGGGTTCCAGTGCCCCAGCCAGGCTAGAGCCCATCCCTGTGCCCACAAGGGCTCACTTTAACGAGCTCCCAGTCCTCAGCACACTGTTGTCCTCCTCTCCAACCTCCCTTCTCCCTGATGCCTCCTTCCATTCACAGTCAGCCCCTGACTCTCTGTCCTGCTCTCAGGCAGCAAACAAACTCAGCTCCTGAACATGAGTCGGTGAAACCCCTGTCCCAGTTCCCCTCACCGTCTTGTCACCTCTTGTTTTTTATCTGCTTCACCTCCTGCTGGTGCTTAAACATGGGGCTTGCGGGGCTGCTGTGATCCTGGCTCTGGGGAAATACAGTATGTCAGCAGTTTTTTTTGCTAAAGTATATTTGGTGGCATGGCTGTTTCAGAGGAAAGGGTGTAGAAGACTCCGTATTTGGTTGTGTGCCCTCTAGTTTGCTTTGTGAATTTGAGAGAAGGAATATCTAAAAGGAACAGCAGAAACCAGGCACAAGAAATAGAAGAAGATTCCAGGACACCAACAGAACAACTTTGAGGAATGCCGGAAGGAAATATAGACACCAAGAAGACAGCTTTTTGGGTGCAAGGAAGATGGTCCCCCATTGTGGAATCACTGCTGAACATGTACAAGTGGCTCAATGTGAAACACACAACTCTGGAAGCATATTCACCTTCATACATTCCTTTGACACTTTTCAAGGATTTTGAAAGCCGAGAATTCTCTCTCCCCATCCTTGTGTACCAGGAGAGCTGTGGCTCAGCTAAAAGCCCAGATGGGGTCTCAGCAGTGAAATCCTGTCTTGTCTTTACATTTGCTCTTAAACAAATGGATAAGCACAAGCTTGTTTTGTGAAAACAGCTTGGAGCTCATTTGTTCTTGCATGCAGGACTGATGTGGGTAGATTGTTCCAGCCTAATTGCACCTTCTCCTTACTATGCCATATGGGACCACTTTTCCCATCATAGCCGGTCCAACCAGAGTCCAAGCAGGACTGAAAACAAAGAGCTGTTGGCAGGACATTTGTGATGGGGTTCTCAGTTTATTTAAATGTACACCTCCTCTGGAACCAAAGCAGGCAGATACGTAGTCCTCAAGAGTGAACAACAAGGTGACACCTCACCTTTGGGATTTGGGCAGGCAGAAATGCTGTGGGTGCTGGGTGCTGGCATGCAGCAGGCTGGGCTTCAGGGGCAGCCTGATGTCTCTGTAGCCTGGACTGGATTATTCTGGGAGGGAGCCTGATGGGTATGCTCCTGATGGTTGCAGCTGCATTTCTGGCAAATTACAAGGGCCCTGCATAGCTATGCTCTCTTTTCTTCTTTTGTTGTTTTTTTTTCTTCTTCTTCTTCTTCTTTTTTTGTTTTGTTTTGTCTTGTTTTGGGGTGGAGGCAGGGGTTTTTTCCCTTCCCTTCCCTTCCCTTCCCTTCCCTTCCCTTCCCTTCCCTTCCCTTCCCTTCCCTTCCCTTCCCTTCCCTTCCCTTCCCTTCCCTTCCCTTCCCTTCCCTTCCCTTCCCTTCCCTTCCCTTCCCTTCCCTTCCCTTCCCTTCTTTTTCATATAACACAGAATCACAGAATCACATGGGGTTGGAAGGGACCTCTGGAGATCATCTAGTGCAAGCCCCCTGTCAAAGCAGGTCTACCCAGAGCAGGTTGCACAGGAACGTGTCCAGGTGGGTTTTGAACGTCTCCAGAGAAGGAGACTCCACCACCTCCCTGGGCAGCCTATTCCAGGGCTCTGCCACCCTCAAAGTAAAGTTGTTCCTCCTCATGTTTAGGTGGAACTTCTTACATTCAAGTTTGTGCCCATTTCCTCTTGTCCTGTCACTAGGCACCACTGAAAAGATCTATCAAAGTATAGAAAAAATTTTACTCTTTCAAAAGAAGCTCAAAACTGAAGCAGGGAAATGATGGAAAGGAAAAAGTTCAAAGAAAAATCAGGATAATAATGAAGACTAGATCTAGTGAGAAACTCTGACCAAGTAAAGGATTTTATACCTGAGTTAGACCTGAGTTTCACACCTGAGTTACCTTTGTAACAGCAGAGGTTTATCTCAGGGAAGGGGGAAGCGTGGTTTCACCAGTGTGGAGGCAGCAGCAGTGTGGCTGGGGCAATTCCTCAGTGGCTGTGGTTACAGCGGGGGCAGAGCCACCTCTCCTGGCACTGGGTGTCCCCAGGGCCCAGCCAGTCCCTCAACAGTGCCTCAGGGAGACCAGTGAGGCAAATAGGGGCCTTTCCCAGAAGCAGAAATAGCAGACCCCCTCCCAGGAGGGGGGTAAAGGGGCAGAGGAGAAAGGCTTTTCCATGAGAAGGCAGAAATAGGTCACTTTTCCTTATGTTTCTGCTCCTGCAAGAGTGTCTAGTGAAAAATACTGGGTTACACTAAGCGCTCACCTTTTCTGTAACTAATAGCAACAGAAAAAGTAAATTCTTGGGATCTGCTTGTAAACCAAAGTGACTTCTTTTACACTGCGCATTTTTGACAGGTCAGGAAAACGTAGCTTTTATCTAATGAACACCCGCTGCCCCCCTCACCCCGTGCGCCGTACATACTTTCTGAAACCCAGACAACTCACAGATATCTGTACAAAGATGAAGGTAAAATAGTCATTACCTACATGGCTAGGGGGCATCTGATGTAAAGTGCATTCCCTGGGTTTTGGCTTATGGTTTGTAAAGGAGTGCAGAACACTTTCATCTCCCCTTTCAGCCCATCTGTGGCTTCAGTTGACAGGACAAAATGTGGCACAACAGAGCCAGACAATAAACTATTGTAGAGTGGAGCAGGAAGCAACAGGTAATGTTTAGAGGAATTAAATTATTTTTGGATCTGATACTCATAATCAGTTTAGGCAAGAGGTATCCAGTGCAAATTTATCCAACATTTTTAAAAGACTAGGAGCACTCAAGAAGTAGATAAGTTAAAGTGCAGTATAAATGAACCATTCATGAACTCTGAGACTTCCTTGCCTGCATACAAAGCACATGAGAGCAGACCTTGTTGCCTGTCATCCTGGACTTTTTTTAATTAACAGTTGTGAGCCATTGTTGTGCAGTATGTCTGATACTGGGGAGACAGCTTTATACCTTTTACAAAGGAACAGGGAGCAAATTAACATGAAATTCCCAGAAATACAGAAAAGTACAGGATATCACTCCATCTTGAAATATCTGAATTTCATCCAAATGATAATGTGAAACCTTCACGTGATATTCATCTATTAAAAACTGAGGCACTGGAAGTCAGGCTGATGTACAGCTATTTAAAACAGCTGCTAAAGCAACACTTAATTAATCTAAGTTTTGTGTCATCCTAGATGTCTGTGGACTGGTTCCCATCCAAAGCCATGCCACTTTTTGCAGAGTGGACACTGTAGTGATCCAAACAAATATGGATCAGAGCCCCCATCACCTGTTCTAGGCAAAAAACGCTGGCGTAACAGCGGTGTCGGTCGGTGCAGCTCTCTGCTCTCACGGCGTATGTTTATTTCCCAAATACCCGGGTCTGCAGCCCTCTCTGCGGGTCTGCTTGGCCGGAGCCCTCCTCTGCAAGGCTGTGCCGGGCACTGTCACCGGCCAGGCAGCCGCAGGGGAAGCAGCGTTGGCGCTTCCTTTCCAAGAGGGCAGGGGAGAAGAAAGAAAGCAGGCTCCCCCGGTTATCTGCTAGAAGCAATAAAGTGCTTTCTACAGCTGTCAGGACGACCCAGGGAGATCTACCAGACAGCATCATCTTGACCCTGTTTTCTGTCCCAAAGCCGAACAGTTGACACGTCAAAACCTCGCTGCCAATGCCTGCACCAGCCCAGGCCTCCACAGGGGCCGATGCTGCAAGGCGCTGAGCACTCCTGAGCAAACGCCTAGAAACGTTTTCATCCTGACAGAAAAATGCATTAGAAAGTATTATTTGCAGTCAACAGGGCACAAAATGAACTGTTATTTCCATCACCCCGGTTTTCACTGTCACTCTGCAGTGTTTGCATTTCATGTACGTGTGTTTTCTATGGGGGGTGCTTATCTGAGGTGCCCTGTCATCCACTCTAAGCAAAGTACTAACCTGGAACCATAGAACCAGACATTTGCTGAGGGAGAAGCAGCTCCAGCATCTATTCCTCACATAGCTACAAACCGCTATTGCAAATAAGGGGAATATTTGCTCGTGTGTGTTTTTTTCAGCTGGCCTGGCTCTAAGATATTATCAGTACATATGTGTGGAGGAAGTTTGTTGGGACTGAGCTTGAGCTGTTGGGGAACCTGAGAAACGTGAGGGGAAATCAAGGAAAATTTTTAACAGATGCAGCCTGAAAACAAAGAGCATTTTTTTTTTCAAAACAACGCAAAGAAAAAATCAATTATTTCTGAGGATCTGCTATGCCATGCCTGGAGACATCAAAGTGTAAAACAAAGAGTTTTAATCCAACTTCAAGTGAAAATCTTGACTCAAACTTTGACACGGAGCTGCTACCAACATCTTCATTTTATAACATGTAAAGCACACATGCAACCACAGAGCTATTAATTTCCATGCACAGAAACTTTTTGAAGGCACAACACCAGCTGCTTAAATATGTCTATAATTATTCACGCATTAACACCTACTGAATTAGCAGCATTAGCACCTACTGAATCATCTTGTACGCATTTAAATAAATTAAGGCTGGGATTCGATGGCGCTGGCCCAGGAGGCTGTTGTTGCTGGGGTTACAGATGCAGTGCTGCTTGACCTGCCAGGCCTGCAAAGTGGGTGAAAGATATTACAAATGCCTTTTTAAAAAAGCCTGCCCTCAGACGACAGCAGTTGGCACTGGAATTTATTCCCTCTGATTCCTTGTTTTTGTTTCAATTGAGGAAGATTCTTGTTGCCTTTTTCTTTTTGTTCTGCGCTCTTTTTACCAGGCCCCATTAGGAAACTCACATTTCTCCATCTGTCTCAGAGCTTATTTTATGTGGAAATATTTCAAAACTCACGCAGCTCTTGTTCAGCCCCATGCAATTGAAAGAAGTTCAAAGTTGGGCAGGGCACCAAGTCAGCAGACATTAACAACATTACCTTGCAACCATTCAAAACCTGTCATTTGTTAAGTCTGTCCCTCTCTCATTCCAGCAGGCATAAATCATGTGTATAAATGAGCTCCTACCCACAAAGGAGAGCTGATTTTAACATCTAAGGCTGTGCTGTCACCATCAGGATTTTTTTTTTTTTTTTACTCTTTTTGTTTTTGAGTCCAAAACCAGAACCAAGGGGACTCAATGCAAATAAGCCCCAGGAATGTTTTGGGGAAAGGAGATAAGCAACTTCTGCATGAAAACCTCAGCCTTCCCCAGGCCTTCCTACTCAGATTCCCCATACACGTCCAGCACGCCAGAAGTGTCCTCCACATCCCACTGTCAGCATCTGCATCAGCTAGGTGGGGAGAGTAGCTTCCTGAGGGAAGGACCGTCCTACCGTCCTCCCCCACAACCTCTCCTGTTCTCGGCAACTGCTCTTCTACCACTGAAACAACTGTGTCTGGTGGTGTCCTTCTGCAAAAGTCTTGCCAAATCTGAAAAGAAAGTAAATCTTCATATCACCATAGGAAATTGTCATGGGGCTGAGAGTTGTGGGTTGTAGGAGAGGTTCCCACCCACCAGGCAGCCCCTCATCCCTTCCCTCAACCCTCTCCTCCAGGGACTAACCTGCTGCATCTTAGGAGATAGCCTCCCAGGCGTTCTGGAGTGACTCCACAAATTAAAACACAAGAAATTCCACTTAAAACATAAGAGAAAAACTTTTTTACAGTGAGGGTTGTCAAGCACTGGCACAGGCTTCCCAGAGAAGTTGTGGAGTCTCCATCCTTGGAGATACTCAAAGCCTGACTAGGTGCATGTCTGGGCAAGTTGCTGCAGCTGACCTTGATTGAGCAGGGTTTAGCCAGATGATCTCCAGAAGTGCCTGCCAGTGCCAACTACTTTGTGGCTCCGTGACTGTGCCTCGCAGCTACCCTCAGACACCCTATTCCTGCTGTGTGCCTCCCACCTCTAACACAACCTTTCTTCTCTAGTCCAAACCACCCTGCTGTGGACAGAAAATATCCTCTACTGTACTGTGAGGCAACACCACCAAGGGTTTATTCCCCTCGGGTAAGGGTGCCTGCTGTTCTGCAGGTCATGAGAAGAGAGAGGCCATCCTTCCCTTTTCAGGCATTTGTGTATACACCAACACCTTGCTCAACTTTAGTGCCCACAGTTAGAGCCTGGAGACCAGGCACCAGAATGACCTGGTGCCCAGAGCTGCGCACAGCCACAACCCTGCATTACCACCATTTCCCCACACAGCCTCTGACCAACACACTTGGTTGTAGATGATCATGACAAGTGCTGTCCTAACCACAGGCTTCCTGCCACGAGAAATCGTGGTCAACCAGCCCTCTGGGACAAAACATTACAAAGCAGCTCTTTAGAGCCCACTTGAGTCTTTTATACACCAGTAGGTCTGAATCACTCTGGCTGGCCACTTGAAAGCCACTTCAAACTGGCCTTTTTGTTCATACTCTCAGTAACGAATTTAGGGATTCTAATTTGATCTAATCTGTAAAAACACCTACAGGATGATTTTTGCTTCAATGAGTGTTGTGGAGTCTCCCTCCTTAGAGATATTGTTTTTTAAAACACTGGAACTAGGCCAACTGAATCCTTGGAACTTTAGGTTAGGAGTAAGTTAAGAAAGTGCTAAAATCCATCCTATTTATCATAGTAAACTTCAGGTACTATACAACCACTGTCACCTGCAGTCTCCTTCTCAGAGCCATAATGTACCCTCTGGAGTCCTCACTTTAATGCGTTTCTGCTGACAAGTTTCAAACCAGGTACAAGTTTCATTCAGTTACAAGTTGCTTGGGCTCCTTCATTTTAGTGGAAAATCTCCTGTGGAGTATGACAATCAGGTTACCAGGAACCTCAGCAAAGACTTTGCAGACTGAAAATGATGAAACCGGGTGGCTTCCCAAAGGGCGGCAATGTTTTGGAGATGCTGCCTTCAACAATTTCCTGTCTAAGGCTTGTCTCTCTGTCTTTTTGGGAAACTTCCAGGCACTGCCCTCATTTTTTTGCAAAGCCTCCAGTTCATATTTTATGCCCTCTTTAAATTCCTTCTCTGACCTCTCCACCTGCTTCAAGCCTTAATTCCTACTGCAAAGTCTAGAGGTCTTGTTTTAGATCTCATTCGTGATTTCTTCAGGTCTTTTCCTAACTCCAGTCAAGCCATTTTTGATATCTCCATCACTTGGTTCTTCTCAGTTCAGCGAGATCATCAGCTCACAAGCTCTTTCTCAGGATTGCTTTTCTGCCTGACTCCAGGGTTGTGCTTCCTGATGCAGGTAGCACTGGGAGGTCTCCTGCTTGTTTCTGTTAAGAGAAGAAGGTGGCAGAATCGGGCATTTCACTGATGTGATCTCGCTCAACTACAAAAATAAAAGGAGAAAATGTGTTCTACAAACACGTTTGGACTCAAAGCAGCAAGATACGATTTCTTAGCTGTTTCTGCCCTCCATTCTCTGGCAGTACTCCACTCCAGTCTCTCTCAAGATCACATTACTAATGCTTCCCTCTGGCTGTCTTTAGCTGAACGCTGCCCTTTTTGTCTACTATTTCTGGTGATCTGGCTTCATTTTTCATGTCATGGTTCTACCACAGGTAATACCCCGTTGCTGGTTACCTGTCCCTAGTGAAACCTCTCTGCCCACACAGCTTCCCTCCTGCCAGCCCTGCCTGCTGTCCATTGTTTCATCAATGGATTTTCTTGTTTTCCTTGTCATATACCTACAATGATCTTCACCATTTCCTAGTAGAAATCTATAGGATGATTCATGTTGGTTTGTGTTATGAGTAAGCCTAGGAAATGTCCCTGGGTGACCAGTACCTTTGCCATCAAACAGCTGTACCCAACATGCCCTCTTTCCTACCACATCAAAACAGGAAGACTGGAGGATACTCCTACCCACAGGTAGCAGTGGTCTCATTGCCTCTTCTCAGCCGTCCCAGCAGAGCTTCCACCCCAACTTCCTTTCTGAAGTTCCCAGGTCCCTGGAATGGAAATAATTTGTGGCCAGAAGTAACTGAGATGAGGGATGGAGGTACAGGGGAGTGGAGAGATGAGGAAGAATTCACCAATTGTTGTTTGTGGTGTCCATGCCAGCTTTCAAGGAAATCTTGTATCCTGGCCTTTGCAGTCACAGGCTGTATTTGGACAGTCTGGATCCAGTCAGTCCAGCATGGCTGGTGGGGAGTGCAGTGGGGACAAAGTTCATTTCTCAGGGGTAGACTGTCAGGTGATGGGATAACTGAATTTCACTGAATTTCACTGAATTTTTTAGAGTTGGAAGGGACCATAAAGATCATCTAGTCCAACTCCCCTGATGAAGCAGGATTGCCCAGAGCATGTCAGAGCATGTTACTCAGGACTGCATCCAGGCGGGTCTTGAAAATCTCCAAAGAAGGGGACTCCACAACCTCCCTGGGCAGCCTGTTTCAGTGCTCTGTCACCCTCACCGTAAAGAAGTTTCTTCACATATTTGAGTGGAACCTCCTATGTTCCAGCTTGTGCCCGTTGCCCCTCGTCCTCTCACTGGCAACCACTGAAAAGAGTCCAGCTCCCTCCTCCTTCAACCCACTCTTTAGATACTTATAAGCATTGATAAGGTCTCCCCTCAGCTTTCTCTTCTCCAGGCTAAAGAGTCCCAGCTCTCTCAGCCTTTCTTCATAAGGGAGATGCTCCAATCCTTGAATCATCCTCGTTGCCCTTCGCTGGACTCTTTCCAGTAGTTCCCTATCCCTCTTGAATTGGGGAGCCCAGAACTGGATGCAGTATTCCAGTTGTGGCCTCACCAGTGCAGAGTAGAGGGGGAGAATGACTTCCCTCGACCTACTAGTCACACTCTTCCCTATGCAGCCCAGGATTCCATTGGCCTTCCTGGCCACAAGAGCACACTGCTTGCTCATTGCCATTTTGCTGTCTACCAGGACCCCCAGATCTTTCTCTTCAGAACTTGACTCCAGCAGGTCCACACCTAACCAGTATTGGTGCCTGACATTCTTCTTCCCCAGGTGCAGGACCCTACACTTTTCCCTGTTGAACCTCATGAGGTTCTTCCTTGCCCAGCTCTCCAGCCTGTCCAGGTCTCGCTGCATGGCAGCACGGCCCTCTGGGGTGTCAGCCACCCCTCCCAGTTTGGTATCATCAGCAAACTTACTGAGGATACACTCTGTCCCCTCGTCCAGGTCGCTGATGAATATGTTGAACAGGACTGGACCAAGTATTGACCCCTGGGGGACACCACTGGTTACAGGCCTCCAGCTTGAACCTGCTCCATTAATCATTACCCTTTGGGTCCTGTCACACAGCCAGTTCTCAATCCACCTCACTGTCCCCTCATCCAGCCCACACTTCCATGGGCACCTTCCACAACAAGTCACTTCTGCTGGGCCACTCTGTGTCCGCCACCCTCAAGGGTCACCTAATGCTCCCTCTCCTCATAACCTGCAGCAGAGTTTGGGCTTGCTTGGGTCTACCTTGGGCAGCAGCACCAGCTCTCAGCTCTTCACCCAGGCCATGTGCATGCAATACTTGCAATACTGGAGTCTCAAATCAGGCACTATCATCCGCATCCTCCTACTGCCTTCCACCAAGATGGGACCCCAAATGTCTGTCCTACACTTGTCCCCCTCACCACCCCTAAAAGGTAGGAGCACCTCTTCTCATGCCATCCTCACCCCTCACCTTCTGACTGCTACATATTTTGCTTTAGCTTCTGAACTCAACTTGTCCTTCTTCTCAGCCTGATACATAAATACTTGCAAAGGTACAGGCAGCAGCACCAGCTCTGGACTCTGTCAAGGCACCAGCTTTCACTGGAGATAAAAGACACCTGCTCCACAGCATCTGTAAGAGCCTGTATCAGAGCTAATAGCATCCATTGCCCCTAGTTTTAGATATGTTGCTTTGAAGTGTTTTGGGGTCAGTTAGGGACCAGTTTGGGACTCCTTGCTTCCCAGCAACCTATTTGCTAGCCTTTCAAAGATAAATATATTCCCATAGCCAGATGTACATAGTTTTTGCAATACCTAGCTTTTTTACTTTACCCTGTACCCTGTGCCTACTAGCCCAAAGGACAGAAAGTTGACTGCTACTGTCCTGAGAAACCAGAAGTTGACTGCAGACCAGTTAGAACACAGTTTTTCTTCTCTTCTGATCCATCAGTAACAAAGTATTGAGTTTTGCATGGCTGAAAGAACACCAGAAAAAAAGTATCAAATGCATACAGATCTTAAACACCCCTCTTCCACCCACGATGGCACGCACATGCACAACCAGAGCAGAGCCCAGGAGGAACAATAAAAAGCTCTGTAGAAATATTTATTTTAAAATAGAAGCTATAGCTCAGCTCTGCGCTGACTTACAGGACAGTCACCTGTGTTGCTTCTCTGCAGGGGCCTGTGAAACGTGGCCTGTAGCAGCCGAGCAGGCTGATAAAACCCTGACGGTTCCTGCAGGGTTGGAAGGACTCAGCACAGCACTTCTCACAGCCAGCCAGCACCACCACTCCATATTGACATTGGCAGCGCTGCACGGGTCCGTCAGAGGGATGGAGGAAAACTGGTGACATCATGCAGCCTTCATCCTTCCACGGTGACCCACATCAAAGACAATTTAATCACTGCCCAGAGGAATGGACATTCTGTAACACACAATGAATCACGTTTTGAAGTCCCTGGAGGTCAGACACAGCCCCTGGCAAACCCAGAGGAGGAAGATGATGTGGATGACAACCTTTACAGCAGATCCCAGAGAGACTGTAACTCTGTGATGAACTGGTCCCCTCAGAGGGTTAGCCCTTCATACTGTAATGGCTGGCTAACGTGGGATTATCAGTAGCTCTGCAGGGGCACTGATACACACAGCGTGGTTATCCCAAGTGTTAACACAGCTCGAGAAAGAAAATCCTATTGTAATTATACTTGTTCAGAAATGATTAGGACAGTTAAATCAGTTGAAGATCCAAGTTGTCTGATTTAGCTGAGCATAGCTTGGTACCACAACAGTGCTCTAGGCCATCTTTCCAGCCCTAGGAATCCAGGTCTGCTGCGTAAAAGTATGGTCCTTTAGCCATGCTTTCCACCAACCGCGAGCTCCCCTTGGTCCTCTTGCTTCAGCAGTACTTCTGCACCAGTAAGAGTGTGATCATAGAATCATAAAATCATTTAGGTTGGAAAAGACCATTAAGATCACTGAGTCCAACCATGATGGAGGACCGTGACTTCCCTGGACCCATCACACTGCACAGATGAGACCTTGGAGGTTGCATGCTGCAATCTACTGTGTATTACACCATTATCAGCATCTTGTAGCAAGCCCACTTGGCAAGGTCAGAATTTGTCCTAGCAGCTTTAGAAGAGGTAAGAAAACCAAAGACTATGGCCAGATAAAGTCACAGAAACTTATGACTTTTTCATGTTTTTGTGAATAAAGAATATGTCTGAAAGGTTATCTAGCACTGATCAAGGTAAAGATTGCCCTAAACCTGCTCTAGAAGACTGTATAATGTCTAATTGTATCTCAAGGCTAACTTGATTTTAGACACAGTCATTTAAATATTATTTGTTGTTGACCACTTTTGCATACATTAGGTTTCACTTACATGCTTACACACCCGTACACATACACACTCATATATATATATACATATACACAAATAATGTATTCCTTATGGTTGGATAGAAAAAAAAACCCATAAATCAAAATGCTATGAGACTCCCTTGTATTTCTAGATCTGTTAAATATTAATAAAAAAATTGCAAAATGTCCAAAATATGTAGGGGAATATAGATTCCCTAAAGTTCAGTCTTATTACTTACTGCTAGCTAGGCCTGCTTGGAAAACCAGGACTCTATTTCGTGCAAAACATGAAGGTTATTGCATTTCATTTCTCTCTAGAATGAAATCAAAACACAACCTTCTCCATGAAAGTTTTAATGAAAAAACAGACTCACAAGGCACCTGGTGGCCCCACAAGGTGACCCGGACTCTCTAGTTTGGCTGAGGGACTTGAGTCTCAGTCTGATATCCCAGGCACTTTCACATTCCTTCTGGATGTGAGAAACTTACTCAGCAGCTTCATCTAGGTATTGCTGTTTTAGCAAAATGTTCTACAATTATATTTTTTGATGAATCTGTGAAGCATTTCACATTAAAAGCCTTGTTCAGCTGGACAGCAAATACTTTATTCTGGTTAGATCTTTAGATGAGCTCATTGGAGACCCTCCTCTTCTGTCCATGGGTACCACCTCCACTTTAGTACATCTCTGGGAGGAAAGATCATAAACACAGGAGAGACGCAATGGGAATTTCTGGATGTCTGAAATCAATCGAACGTATGTGGGAACCTCTTAGGACCCAAGCAGATCTGCTTGCTGGTTCAGCTTCACCTCTAAAGTCCAAACTCTGCAAGGCCATGGAGATGGTTCATTCACCATGTACTGCCACCATGGTCCTCCAAGCCCCACCAGCTGAAGCCACTCTGGATTCTCAGCAGCTGACAAAACGTATAGTTACGTTATATTGAACATAGTAAAGAGCAGGACGTTTGTGAACAGCTGCTTAGAGGACAGAGGTGAGCAGAGACCTTTGTTTTTTTTTTTTTTTTTAATGAGTATATATTGCAGCTGCTGGCAGGTCTCTGTTTACAGTTGACAAAGGAGCAGAGGAAAACAGAGGTTGTTGCTTACAGAGGGGAGGAGGCCTGTGTCTGCATCTGCAAGGGATTGGGAATCCAGAGATTATTCACCACAGCTGCAAGCTTCATCATGGGCAACTTCAGCAGAAAGAGTTCTCCTACGTGCCAAAAAGATCATCTCAGAGTGTTTAGTTGTCCCTAGCTGTACTGAGCGAAGCAGAAATGTCGTGATTTCTTTGATCAACAGTTCAAAGGGGCAGTCGAAATGCTGAGGTTGTTTGCAGACTCATTTTCAGCTGAACCTGAAGAAGGTAAGGGCAGAGCTTGTTCAGAACTGATAGTTACCATGTGGTGATCTGCTCTCCTAACAAGCTTCCAGACGGAAAAGTGAGGATTTTCTCTATAAACCTGCCCAGTCACAGCTCCCCTAAGTCAAGCGAGAGAGTTGCCATTTGCATAAACCTCTTTGGAAGACCTTCTGTATGCAAAGAGGGTTTTTTTCCGGTCTGAATCTGCCCATATCAGAACATTGCAACTGCTCAGCAGACTCACTCAAATTCCTCTGGCCGTCTCAAAGGCAAAGCTGTTGGTTTGAGAGGAGCTAGGGACAGATTTCCCATTGACATCACTTTCCCGGCTGTGACAGGAAACCACATGTCTTTGTTGTTCAGGTGTTTAATGCAGTCAGAGCAGTCGGTAATAAAAAATAACAACTCTGTGTATGTATCATGGACCAAAACCCAGTGATATACAATTCTGTGCAGCCTTCAGGCTCCCTCCATGTGCTGCTGTCAAAGCTGTGCACCTCTGCTGTGCAATTCTAAAATTGTCTTTTTTTCTATGAAATATAATTGCCTGCAGCTTTCCCTGAAGATGGTGAGATTTCTCCTCTCATAGAATCGCCCAGGTTGGAAGGGATCATTAAGATCATCAAGTCCAACCATTAACCTAACACTGCCAAAACCACCACTAAGCCATGTCCCTCAGCACCATATCTACCTGTTTTTCAAATGTGAATGTTTGTCTTGTTCTCTCTATGTGTGTCTGTCAGTGAGCGTGTGCATACCAGTCCCAGCACACAGACGACACTCAACGAGCACCAAAAGCAGGGGGAGATAGTGCAGGTCCTGGCTGGGCTCTAGATCTAGATCTTAACTCCTTCAAAGTCAGGAGGTGTTGGGATCTGAGGTTTTGCAGCAGATATAGCCATGCACAAGCGGGAAGTTCCTCCCTGGTCCCTGCAGGGGAGTTCGTGCATACGCTGGTGCAAGAGGTCTACTTACCTCAATCTTTGCTCGCTCAGCTCCAAGTGTAATTAATTGACAGAAAATTATCCAGCCATTTTTCAAATCCTGACCCATTGTTTGAATCGGTGACCTCCTGTAGTACCATATTCCACAGGTTGACTACATACTGTGTGAAGTAATATTTCTATCCATTTACTAGCCATTAATTTCTGGCCTTTGGGAAATCTGAAATATGCGTGATCATGTGAAGGATCTCGAGCCATTCATAGTTGTGTGTTGTGCGAAACACATTTGCTCATTTAACTAACTCCCAAGCTCATTTGGCCCTGACTTTAGCACCAGGCAAGACAAATCAGCCTAGAAAGCAAGAGAAATAGCAAGAAGCAAGCTGCCAGCTGTTAGATGAGCAAATGGGGAGCTACAGAGATTCCCAGAGCCAAATTCTTATCTTATTTATGCTAGCATAAATCTGAAATAACTGCACTGAATTATTCTGGGTTTACCGTTCTGTAAAAGAAATCAGAATCTGACACTCGCTTTGGAAACTTCCTGCCTCCGATTTCCATTCTTGCTAGAAACAGAATGAGACACTGATGTGCCACAGCTTTTTCAAATGTTTCTTTACAGAAAAGGATCAAATAACCAACAGTTCTGAGAAAAAAAAAAAAAAATCCTTTGCAAAACTTTCAATAATCAAAAGAAATCTCACAGGTTTACAAATACAGAGGTTGCAACGCTGAGAGAGCTAGCCAGAAATAAAGTTGTAAGTGTCCTTTTTCTCTTTGTCTGGTCCATAGAAGTTGTGGGTCTCAGCCGATCCTGTGGAGCTGAATTTGATGAGTAGGAAAGGCAGAGAGCAGGAACAGAGATGTTTCAGGTGAAAGGGAAAGGATTGCACACAGGCAGGTTTGAGAGTGCTCCAGAAATGCAAATGCTCACTCGTTCTTTGCTTTTTCCCCATCTTCTCGTCGACCCTTATGGCTGTATCATAAGGCTGCTGCGAGAGAGAGGCAAGACGCAAATGTTGCAAAAGAAATACGGGGCAGGCTGTAATGCTGACTTACGTAATAACATGTTGTTACAAACCAGACTGTCCTGAAAAAGAGTATTACTGCTTCCCTCATTTCTGGTAAAGCCCCCAGCTTCATTTTTCTAACACATACTATTTTATTGCCAGGGTGTTTTATGCAAGACATGCCTGATTTGCAAAAGTAGTTCAGCAAAGTTTCTTAAATGATTACATTGCAAAACATTCTGGAACATTTAATTGAAATGGTATCACCCTGTTTTAAAATATTGTAGTGTTAAATAAACTTGACCTATAGCACCAAAGCACTCATTTTTCTCCAGCTACGTCATACCCTTGAAATGCATATGTACATATATAACCCCCTGACTTCTCCAGCTGACAGGCAAACGCAAGCCCTTATTTAAAAATAATGATGCTCCCACCTTTCCTCTTGTCACTGAGACTAATGGAGGAAGAGGCTCTAAGAAAGAAGTGGTTTGATCTTAATTACTGATGGAAAATGGGATTGTATGAGACAGGTATTTTAAGCAGACACTCGTGCTGAGTCCAGCCCCTACTTCTGCAGGTACAGAACTCTGCTTGCAGCCCCCCGGCCCGCAGTCTGCCCTGTGAGTGGGGGGGGGGGGTAGGAGTGGGGCAGGAGGGTCACACCAGGGATATGGGGGTCAGAGCATCTCTGGGGATGGAGCTGGGGGCAGCAAGGGGAGAAGGCTTCTGGCAAGATGTGAGGTGACCCAGGAGAGCTCACCATGGCACAGCCAAGGTGTGCGTGGCTTCCACCTCCCCCTGCCCCTAACTGGGGCTGCGGGGGTCTCAAGCTGCCTGCCAGGAGCCTTCTTATAGCCCTTGCAAAGACTGAGCCCCTTGTCCTTTCCCCTACACCAGACCCTGCCGGCTGGCCCTCCTTCAGTGCCCTTTTTTTTGGGTCAGAATTAAAGAAGAGGAAGGTGCTGCTCAGCGCAGTTACCCAAATCACGTTAACTGTGCTGTGAGGACCAATAAAACTATTAGCTGCTGGCATTGAGCCAAGAATCCATTAATGACAGACTGGTATCTCTCCAGGAATGTAAAATGTTTTACTAAATAAACATTAAAAGCAGGAAGCATTCAACTTCTGTCACTAGGTGAAACTCCAGTGTGATTCTACCCCAAGGAGGGGTAGCCAGGAGGTGAGCAAGAAAACTTTGTTTCACTGATAAAAAAACTACTTAGTACCAGGAGGAGCCGGTGAGAAATTTTATAGTGCCTTACACAGCGTGATGAATGAGGCTCGATGCTTTCGTGGGATCAAGTCACTGACTACACAGAAGGGAAAGGAAGGCCGCGGTCTGTGCAGGATGATACTGAGAAATCAGCTCACCAAATTTTGTGTTTTTCTGGCTACACAAGCAAAACTGAGAATGAATGAAAGGAAAAAATTTGCTAAAACCCTGCTATGCTTGTTGGGGTTTTTATTTTATTTTATTTTTTTTATCTGGAGATCACTGCAGTGCGTGCTTGCAGTGTTACACATGGGAAACATGATGAAAAAAAAGGTACTAGTTAACATTCCCTTCCCCCCAGCACATGAAATGTCCAATACCAGATGGCACATATCAAGGTGCTCCCAGTGCTAATGTGTGAGATCTCCACTGGGGGCAGAAATTTCTCTTCTTTAAGCCAGCTATCCACTCTGGATCCCAAAGAAGGTCTTTGCCAAAGGCAGAGCGTTATGGCATCGCTGTGCTCTTATTTGAGGTTTTCCAGTGAAAGAGACCTTAAAATTGGAAATAAGGACTTATAAGTTCCCACAAACCACAAGGAGGCAAGTTACCCCCCATAGCTGAGACACAGAAGGAATCCATCTCTTGGGATTCAGGAGGAAAAGAGAAAACATGGTTAGATGGCTACTTCCTACAGGTTATGCCACTGGAAGGATTATGGTGTACAGCAGGTGGAAAGCACAATAGATATTAATAAGGCCAAGGGGAGACTTAAATGGTGGGCAGCTAAAGAGAAATACACACGGCAAGAAATTTTGAAGACTATCAGCGGCATGACACTTGTAAGAAAACCTGTGGCTCGTCTAAACTCATGCAGAGCCAAAATAATTGCAGGTAAGTCAAAAATATGTGTATGCTGCCAGCTACAGCATTGCACAGAGATAAGAGAGCCCCAAGTGTATTGTGACGGCCAGTGTAAGTTAATATCACCCTTCTTGGAAAAAGGATGGATTTCCCATAGAAACTGAAGTCTGTGGTGGCAATACCGGGGGCAGTCTCAGTGCTGGCCAGGGGACACCCAGCTCCATGAGTCCCACCAGGACTGTGCAGCTCCGTCTTCAGAAAGCCTGGAGAGCAGAGTTTCTCTTCTCTCCAGCCTGGAAAGCAAGCTGCCTGTTTGACAACTGGTGCCCGAAATGCACACAACCTCTTCTATCCAGGTATTCCCCAGAGAAGATACCTCTTTGGTGAGATCAGAACCCCAAATTCTAAGATTCTCAGCCCAGGTCTGCAACTACTCCTGCAGCCTTGGCAAATCTTCTCATCTCTCTGGTTCCCATCCTCTGTAGAAGAAAAGTCTTCTAAATCATCTTTTTACACCAGATAGGGTCTTGGTCTTCCTGTGCAAACTTTAAATTAGAGACTGCACAGATTTTGTTTGAAGCTGAAGCAGGTGGATATGTACAGTTGAATCAGCAGGCTTTGTGTGAAAGCCACCTGCAGGACACCTCCATCCAGACTCCAAAGCCAGCACATCTTGTTTGAGGAGCGCACTCAAGACATGAGAAGGCAGAAGGAGCTACTCTGCTAGGGGTGAATGCAGCCCACCATCCCAAAAAGCAACTTGCTGCTGCCAGGTACAAGCAGAGGAGCTGCTGCTTGAGCAGAGGTTGAGAGGCAGTGGCTTGGGGTGCTATTTGCAAGGGGGCAGGAGGGAAAAGACTCAGAGGGGGAGCAGCACAGAGTCTAGATCAAGTCCTGTGGCTATTGAGAGGGCACCATCCAGAGCTACAAGGACCAGACCACTTTGGTGAACTTTAGGCTAGTGGCAGGGGTTAGCTGTATGCCAATATTCAGTGCTTGAAATTTTATTCCCCCATTTTCTCTCTGTTGGCTTTTACACAGGATGCTCATCTGCACAGACGTGTACCAATGGGCTTGACTACAGCTACACCTATGCTGCAAGAAAACAGTTTAGAGCCAGATCCTCAGCTGCAATAAATCAAGCAGCTGTGGATTTAAGCCAACAGAGACCATGTGTGAGATCTCCCAGTTTCTTCTCTCAAACTGTTATATTAAATTAAACATAAGATTCAGTAGCTCCCCATCTATGCCTTGTTTTTGCACTCTGACATTTTGTCCGACTTCACATGCCAGGGTAAATACAAGAAAGATGATCACACCAGAATTGCATCCAAATTGTCAGTGACTCACCCGCTCAGACAACTACCTCTGTAAGGAAATATGGGGATAGTTTTCACCTCTCACTGCTTTAGGAAAGCAGAAGCATAGTCCATGTGGTCTTGTACAGATATCATCCCTGGAGGAAGATCTTTATAATTCAACACCCCATTGTGTGCGATCTAAGAGCCAGCCCTGCAGGTACAAGGAGATCAGGGCAGCCCTGCCCAGGGGTCATCTCTCTTGAAGCTCAGCGGTGGAGAAGTGCTGCTACCCTGCAGGGCACTGCCCTCATGCGACCACCTGATGTTGGGATGGGAAAGCCAAGACCCAGCATTCCCCTCCTTCCTGGGGCTTCTGCAGGACACTGCCACTCACCGTGTCATCTTGAGCCACCTGAAGGCTGCTGTCACTTGTTTGGTAATTTTTGCAGAGCTCAGTGGGCTCTGTGAAGTGTTGGTAGGTGTGTTGCTGCTGCCTTTTCCATGAGCACATCAGGGCAGAAGGGGCTGTTACACAGCTTGTTCCAGTAACACAAAAGGTACTCCAGGCACCTTCCACCCACTGGTGAGGCAAGCCAAATAGCAAGGTGCTTTGCATACGTACACACAAGCGTAGAGTAGTCTTTACAGCACTGGAAGTCTCTTACCTGGGAATGAGAGAGAAGCCTTGAGTGCTCCAGCACAACACGGTCTGGAGCCAGCCATGGCACCCCTGTTGCCTGCTGCACCCTGGAGGGCACCCTGCACCCCATCCCATTCCTCTGGGACTGGTTAAACTGGCTTTTAATCCCTTTTGAGAATCTCTCAGGTGTCTTGCATGAAAAACACCACCTTTATATGAGGTTCAGAGCCACCATTGGGCCCCTTGGCTCAGATTCCTTCTGGACCCCTTTTTCAGGGAGGAAGGGGTTGGAGATGAAAAATATCCTGTTTTTTGTTCCTGACAGCTTACAAATGGTACGGAAGCATGTATTGGCCTGGACTTCCTAACTCCATAGAGATAATTCCTCGGTACAGCCCATCTAACAAACAGATGAGCAATGGCTGTGGCATTCGAAGGTGACTGGTGGCTTGCTGCTCTGCAGCACTCAGAGGAGGCTCTTTGGTTTTCACATCTGGGCCAAGCTGTTACATTTGTGTGACCTTTCAAAATCAGGGGAACTTTCTGTGAAATACACAGGCAGCCAAATATTTAGGTCTGCAGAGTTACTGTGGGCCATTATTTACTTATCACAAACACGTGGCTCAGGAGAGACACAAGCTCTCCAAAGTTTGGCTTGGATGTCAACTCTTGACATTAATGTGCTTTGTCTATCTCTTTAAGAGCAATATTATTTTTCTCCAAGATCCTAAGGTACCTAAGGGCTTTCCTACAGCATCTACATGCCCTAACTCCAGATAATCCTTCCCCTATAAAAACAGCTCTTCTCCTCCCTGTCACAACACCGCTGACCACTACTCCACCATAAGGATTAGGGAAATCAAAGCTTGTGTTTCCTCACTGGGTCAATAACATCACGTTTTGTCCATGCACCACACTTATGGTCACCTGCCCAGCACAGGAGCCCCCTTCAGTGAGGCACAGGAAGACTTTGCACCAATTGAGCCTGGCATAGACCTTCAGATAAAACTTGTCTGCTGACCCTCACCGCGACCACGTGTCACGTCCCGGGAATCCTCCTCCAGGGGAAAGGTTTCATGCCTGGTTTTAAAAGGTTAAAATCATTTAAAATCTCTTCACTTAATTAACCCCAAGGAACAAATCCAGTGCCAGTTGTTGCTGGTTGATTTTTGGGATGCCTGATTTTAAGGGAGTGTGACACACACAATACTCTGAGCATCAGAGCTGCTAAAAATCAAGCATTTTTTAAAAGCGTATTTCAAGCCAGGAACTCAGACTTGGAAGACCCTAAAATTGCTTTTGTGCCTGGCCTCAGTTGCTCGGGGCTGTGCAGAGCTGCAAGCACTCAGAGTTAACCCTTTGCTGTGTAGTAGCCTTTGGACAGCTTCCAGTAGCGTTTTTATTCCCAAGGTCACTTCACTGCCACAGGAGAGTAGATGCATATGCCATGCTTTCCAACCAGGAGTCTTCAACACAGGAAGGACATGGACCTGTTGTAACGGGTCCAGCAGAGGGCCACAAAGATGATCAGAGGGATGGAGCACCTCCCCTATGAAGACAGACTGAGAGAGCTGGGGTTGTTCAGCCTGGAGAAGAGAAGGCTCCGGGGAGACCTCATAGCAGCCTTCCAATATCTGAAGGGAGCCTACAGGAGAACTGGAGAGGGACTCTTTGTCAGGAGATGTAGTGACAGGACAAGGGGTAATGGTTTTAAGTTGGAAGAGGGGAGATTTAGATTAGATATTAGAAAGAAATTCTTTGCTGTGAGGGTGGTGAGACACTGGAACAGGTTGCCCAGGGAGGTTGTGGATGCCCCATCCCTGGAAGTGTTTAAGGCCAGGCTGGATGGGGCTTTGAGCAACCTAGGGTATAGTGAGAGGTGTCCCTGCCCATGGCAGGGGGGTTGGAACTTGATGATCTTTAAGGTCCCTTCCAACTCTAACCATCCTATGATTCTATGACTGCTCTTCCTCATCACTTGCTTTCCTTGCTTTCAAGTAGATGCTGTTTGCAGAGCTCAGACCAGCTTCATTACTCTGGCACATGAGCCATCCTCTTCACATGGTGCATCTGCCATCTCAGAGAAGTGACAAGCTCACCTCTTTCCAGCTTCTCCCCACCCCGAATGGGCAGCAGAGATACCCTCTGTAGGGCCAGGGGACTGCGGAGGGCCAGGAAAGGCACATGGCAATGACCTCTTTGAATTCCCTCTGCTGGAGCAAGAGCCTCTCGCAGTGACTAGACACACAGGAGAGCCAGGACCACCTCCACCAGCTACACCAGGGCCCCCGCAAAGGGGCATGAGCATGCATGAGCATCGCCCAGGGGCATGTCTGCGCCCAAACCCGCAGCAGAGTGCTCATTACACTTAATGACAAATGCTGTGCCTTTTCTGCTCACTCGGCATTTATGAGCAGGCGCTCACACACCTCTGAGCACCACCACTGCTTTTGCATTTTGATTTGATCACAACTATCCAAAACTGGGGCTGTGCCACTGAGCCACTGCTGCTCATGTAAGTGACATAACGTCCTCTCTCTTCCCAGCACAAATAGCAGCAAATCCAAAGCATGAGAACTCTGCAGTTTGCTTTCTACCTGCTCTATTTTATATTTTTTTACATTTTACATTTGATATTGTTAATAAAATTAACATTTTAAAACCTAATGGTTTCGTTGCCTGTGGAACCCAAACTTTGCCATACTTGTGCACAAAGGGGATGGGAACGTAACTCCATTGAATCTGTTGCAAATTGCAATGCGTAATGACAGAAAGTGTGGTGCAGTTCCCACACTCCCCATGCAGGACAATATCTGTCTTCACTTCGCTGGTTTCCGTACTTATTGCAGCGGGGAAAAAAACTTCTAGAAATACTTGGAATAATCATAATATTTGCTGCATCGAGATACGTGGCAGGCTATGTGCAAGGGGGAAATACCACACTGCTGCAGAGCTCTGCGCCACAGGAGCCACCTATGCCTGCCCTCAGGTCACGTACATATTTCTCAGCTTCCCACAGCCTTCTAGGAGGAATCTCTTTGAATTTGTGAAAACAAGGGGTGGGTTGCACCATGCAAGTTGTGTCAGGTTAGGTCAAGCAAGAGCCACCGGAAAAAAGGTGAGGAAAAGCCAGTGTGGCCGAGTGTGGCGATGGGGTTTACGGCTCAGGAAGGTGTGCTCAGCGCGGGAAGGCACAGTCCCTGCTCCCAGGGCCACTGTCCCTCCCCGGGGAGCCCCACGGTGTGCCAGGGACCAGCGCATTCACCTGCACCTGGCTCCTGCAGCACTGAGACCAACAGGTCGCCGAGCATCCTGGCTGCCTCAGCAGCTTCTGCTGCGGAGGGGAAGAGTCGCCCATTTTGCCAAAATAAAAATAAAATAAAATAAAAACACTCTAGGGTGAGAAGTGTTGCTGGGTGGCTGAATTTTTAACAAAATTAAAATGTCCGCTTTGTTTATTGAAATAACTTCAAATCTTTAGGGCCTTGTCTTTTCTTATTTTGCTTGGTGCTTGGTATTGAAATAAATGGAGAAGACAGAGATGGAAAGTCACAGAAAGTGGGATTTTGCCTCCATCCTTGCAAAAGCTTCTTCACTTTCAACAGCGAATTTTTTTCAGTGGTATTTTTCCCACAGAAAAAAAAATCCCTTTTGTTGGTCTTAGAAATCTGTCATTTCCAGTGGGACGGACAAGCTTTGCATCACAAAAATGGCAGCAATTTTTATGTAAAAATGAGAAAGCAAAAAAGGCACTGGGGGAAACAGAGACAGCCTCTACCTTTGCTATCATTTTCGCAGGTTAGTGCTGGGGGGGAGGTGAATTGAACTAACAGGTTTTCAAGGGTACAGTGCTCCTGAACAAAATGCCATTTTTGTAGCTATGGGAGCGACGAGAGATTTGAGATCTGGGATTGGAAGGGGTGACTAACATGGAAAAAGCCACAACTGGGAGAGGGAGAGGCTGGAGGAATGAGCAGATGCCATCATCTCTGAGGGGGGCTGAAGGACTGCGCCCTGAGAAACCACAACATCCAGCCTGGTATGGAGCTGCACAAGGTCTTGAAAGCAAAGCTAAGCACAAAAGGAACAGAGTCTGCAAAAGAAAAAGCAGAAGGAAGGGTGCGAGAGGGGAGGGCTGTTAGCCTGAGATGAGAGGGATGGCTATTTACTAGCTGTGCTTGGCTGTGATGGAGCAGAGGGATGTTAGAGCCTGTACGGGTGCAAAGGAGCAGAGCGGGTGATCGGCAGGCAGGGAACGGCAGCGTTGAAAAGGATGGATCACTCCAGGGCAATGGTTTATACTTGCTTCATTATTTAAAAGTAGGCTGAGGCAGGTAATTACTCATGAGTCTGACCACGAGGTATTTAGCAGTTGAACCACAAGAAGAAACTGCACGCACAGCCTACCCCTGCCTGGCAGGAGGCATAAGTTGATGATTAATACAGCTGAAGTCACTTACAGCTCACCTCTCCATGGGCCTGTTTTCCTTGAGGAATAGGTTCTGCCCACGTACAGCTCGGCTCCCGCCAGCCTAGGGATGCTGCGAAATGATGCCCGCACTTTGAGAGGCCATATGGGAGCCAGGTGGAACTGCAGCCCATCAGCCCAAAGACACCCATAGCTCCCATACAGCTGCTCACCACAGCGCCCCAGCAGGGCCGAGCAAGACATGGGTTGAGGGTGGGTGCTGCACCCTAGGGGATCACCGGAGCCCATTGAATCAGGGGCTGGTACCTGGAAGAAGCACTGCACCTGGAAGCAGTGTGGGCTTCGTTTCCCCTGGGAGCAGGAAAGGAGAAGGCTTGGGCATGCCAGTCCGAAGTCACAGCCGTGTAAAACAGTCCAGCCTGTTTGTTCACCTCCAGCCTGTTGGCTTCTCAACTTATACTTGGGGGTGCAGAGCTCAGCAATACCTCTTTTTTTTTGGTTGTATTTTGCCTGTTGTGACAACAGGAGGCTTAATTTTGAACAGCAGTATGAAACCAGTGAGATAGACGTAAGTATTAGCCGATACTCAATACCAGGAATGACCTGTCTTTTATGTCCTCTCACTGTTCTGGTAGAAGCCTACCAGAATGCAGGACACATGTTTTCCAACTCAATAGCAGGTATCCAGCTGGAGAAATGTGTTTCCCTGAATTATAGCCATATGCTATATATCCCACTTCAACATATCATATCATGTTCCATCTGCACAGAATTTGACACTGCATAAAACAATCTGCTTTGAATTTGAATGCTTATACTTCCTCGCACAAAACAAAACCCTCTTGCTCTGAGGCTATGAGTTTAAATGCCCTGGAGTTTCTGGTGAAGCTTGTGCCGCAAGCATAAAAGACCAGAGCCAAAGTTGTAGGGAGGAGAAGGCATTACCACTGGGCTGGGACATCTGAAATAAATTCCACCTTCGCACCAAGGAGCTTGTCCTGGTGGTGGCTGAGAGTGGAGAGAGCAGAATCCGGAGCAGGAAATATTAGCAGACGTTCTAGGGCTACCAAGCTGTACAAAGCATGATATGTAACACTACATCGTTGAGGCTTTCTCTAAGCTGCTCTAGCCCTTTCACATGTGTAACAGTGCAATACTTAAAAGGCAGCTAGAGAGTAGATGTCTCGGCAATTTCTAGCACTATAGCACTCAGAAATATAGAAAAATTCAGAAAATTTTCATGCATGTTGAAGACAGCTTCTCCTTGCACAGACTAACTGCTATGACAAGTCAATCGGGCAACACAGAGGGGTTTTGGTTGTTTTTCAAGAAAATGTGAATGCTTTCAAATTGTTTGTCACACTTCTAATGGCCCCAGGGTGATCCCATCTGCCTTATCCCCTCAGGCATTCATCCTCTCCTAAGGATGCCCATCCCTCCTTAGGAAGAAATGTGAAGTCAGAAACACTCGAGAAGTCCTTAAAAGATGAACACCACTTCTTTATTTCCTCTTTCTCCCTCAAAACCTTCCAGCCAGACTTGCTGTAGCTGCTTTACGTTTGATGGCTCTGCTGCCTGTTTCGTCAGTGATGAATTTGTTTGCATTGCCTCCCAACAGACCAGCCTTTGGCAGAGGTACATCCCAGGTTAAACAGGTTTTTAGACTTCAGTCTAAAAGAACAAAAAGAAACAGCAACTGAGTGGTAGAGAAGGATCAGAACAACTTCAGCACTGTTAGTGAAAAGAGTCTGCTCCCAGGGCTTGGTGGTAGGAGGTATGGACAAAAAGGTACAGAAGTATGTTTTACACAATTCCAGTTCTGGCTGATGGTACTAATTTATTTCACTCTAAAAAAACAGAACGAAGCAACTAACATTTGGGAGCCTGTGGCATACTGGATGCTGATCTTCTTTACTAGTGAAAGATGTACATGAAGGGGTTGATGAGCAGACATGCTGTACACAGTTCATGGCTGTGTCGAGGGCTTGCAGACACATCCAAGAGCCCCTTCCACTCAGGTCTGAAGGACTTCTGGTTAGAGACAGACCAGAGCTTTCTGTTGCTTTTATTTTGTTGATCACAATAAGATCCAAAATGCCTCTCCAGAAAGCTTCATCTTAACCAATATGAATAGTAACCGACAAAACAGAACAGCAAATTAAAATTCTTGAAGACATAAAACCCAGTCTCTGAAAAGTATTTGGGAGTCAGCTGCAGGACACAACACTGCTGGGTGCAGAATATCTGCTGGAAAGCAGAGAAAACTGGTTTTCGGCAGATTGAGGTTTGGGACTTTTTTGGACAGCATAAGCATCAACAGCGGATCATGCCTGGTGAATTCACAGAAGCCCATCAAAACAGCACATTGTTGTCATGCCATGAGCCATTGTCTGGTTTATGATGGCAACAAGAGACTCTTGCCCAGGACAGGATTCCACCGGAGTGGGAGCGAACAAAGGGTCTCTCTCATTCTGAAGCATTCAGCTGGCTGTATTAAACAGAATGCCTTATATAAAGTTATGGGAGACATTTATTCCACTCTGCTCAGGACTAATGACATCCCAGCAGGAGTACTGTCCAGTTTAGGTGCCACAATAGGCATCGCAATAAATCCCCTTTTCCCCATTTTAAGAGCAAAATTCAGGCCTGTATTTCTCAAGGGAGTTAATTGCAGTTGAGTGCATAACAGAGTTTTTAGGAGTACCATGGCATCCAGTTCTCCCTGGTCTCGGGCAGTTCATGATGAAAAGACATAGTGGTACTGCAGAGAGTGCTCCATGCACTGGGCCCCTGGGACCTCCACTCCTTTCTCTTCCAATGGTGAAGGACTGAGCAAGGCCCATCCTGGTAGACATATTTTCAAATATTTCTCAGAGCACAGAAGGCAAAGAATGCCTGGTCTGTGCACCACGAGTGCCCAATCTTATATACATATCTGTCATGCCCAGATATATTTAGGTGCCAGTCCCTATTATTCAGGTCAGCAGACCACCAATGATCCAGAAGATATCAGAAAATGATCTGCAAGAGCGTGATCCCTAGGAGTGGACACAGAACTTCACCTGAGCCCCCATCGGTCCAAAGTAACATGGACTATTTCCCACATCTAACACCCCACTTATTGTATCCTGGAATATCCTGGGAAACAGAATCACTTATTACCTCATATGCAGAATTCGTTCCACTATAAAGCTCAGATTCTTTCTTGCAGAATGACTGCCTAGACAGATTTTGTATCTTATGCTTGAGGTTATCCTTCCTTAAGTGTAATATGTTGCACTTGTTGCTATTACATCTCACTGTACTTATGTCAAACCACCCCTTTAATGTAGAAAGATCATTTGGAAACCCATTTTCTTAAGTGTTTGAGTTACATTTCACTCATATCAGAGAAAAAGAAATTAAGAGTAGTTGTATATGATTTGTTCTGGATAAATTCATGTTGGATGGTTTAATCATGTTATCATTCTCCGGTTGCTATTATATGAAGCATTTGAATTTTTTTCAGTATTATTCAAAGTACTTGAGATATCTGAGACAGGTTGGCTGATCTGTAATTTTTGATCCCTCTTAATTCTTCTGTGTGTTCTTAAATACACGTGTTAATATTTCAGAAATGACTGTGGTTAGTTCTTTAATTTTACCAGAGTAAAAATCCCCAGGGCTTCCTCCTCTGAGTACATGCACTTTATTCAAATGTTCTTTCACTCTCTTCTGTGACCTGCATTTCAATTCCCGTGCTAGCTCTAAGCATGTTCAGCCTCTTGTATCAGGTGTCCCCTACTTGCAAAGAAGGTGTTTCACACATCAGCCCGCTCTGTCATTTGTCCTTTGTTCACCGCTCCCAAGAAGAGATAAACCTTTTCCCTCTTTTCTTCTTATTTCTTTTTCTGGCCCTTTTTGCATTTTTTATACTTCAGCCCTTATCTTTTACTTTTCCTAGTACAGTGTCTTTATTCACTTTTTGTATGATGGGTATTTGTTGCCAGATAACCAAGCTGCTCCTGGCTTAGCGCCTCTGATTTCTTCAAACGCTGTCCTCCTTGCCAGCAGGATAGCTTCCTACAGAACCTTTAAATTTAAAGGACTTTTTCCAAATTGCCCATTTCCTTAAGCTTCTTTCTCCTTTTGGCTCCTCCCTGCAGAACCTTCCCTGTCAATGCCCCAGCGTGAGGAAATCTGCCTTACAGGATTCATTTGGTCTTGCTCTCATCCTCTCAGTCCTCCTTTTCTACACACACACGAGCTCCAGTTGCCTTCTAGCGAGTTCCTTTTTATTAGTCATTATCTATCATAGCCTTATCAAGCCATGTCTCCTGTAACTGCCTCCACTCTTTGAAACAAGAAGTTGTCCCAACACATTCCAAAAACTTGAGGAGCTGTCTGGGCTGTGCTGATGGGTTGGTTGTTTGGTTTTTTTCCTTACAGCAGATATCTGGTTAGATAATGTCCTTGATTACCACTACCTCATATCCTCAGAACACTCCCAGTAGTTGCTAAAAAATATGACATCAACCTCCTCCTCATTAAGAAATCATTAGTAGAGGTTTACAGTTCCTCTCTATTCTATCTCCAACAGCTCTGTCTCTTCCCTCTCTCTGGCCTTCTACACATTCCTAATATACCAGATAATAGTCTTCCCTTTCTCCTGCCTGTCCTTCCTACACAAATTATACTCTCTCTGCTAATATCGAAGTGCTGCGATTTATTCCACTGAGCCTGTGTGATGCTGATTAAACTATAGACTTTGTTGTGTCCCAAGACTTCCAGTTCTTCCTGTTTATTCTCCATACTCTTAGCATTAGTGTAAAGACATCTCAGATGTTTGGCAGTTTGCCTTTACGTTATCCCTTTTGTTCTTCTATGGCCCTCTTGCAATTTCCCACTTCCACTCTAGAAATGAGTTGTCAACCAGATCTCCAGTTTTCTTATTCACCTGAGGTCCTTCCTGACCACCCACTTGAAAACTGGTGTCCTAGGAGTCTTCTCACTCATTCTTCTCTAGTAATAAAATTCTCATGTTCTATAAAGCAATGTTTTTTTCACTGATTAAACAATGCTCCCTAGGATGGAAATTCTCCTAAGAGTCTTCCTAAATAATGGTGCAGAAAGTTGTTAGTAGGAAAGTGGTCTTACGGGAGAGAAGTCCCCAGTCCAATTCCAGACTTCTCAGTTCCAGAGAGAGGGTTGATGGCGTACATACTTTAAATGAACACTAGTTTTGTCAAAATGCTCACATATGGGCAAATATAGGGTCCCACACTCTGCATCAGGCTGATGTCGTGAGAAATTAGCTCCGGTTACAACCTCAGGAGAACGCTTTCTAATTCCCAGCAGTACAATACACTAAATAGTAATGTATATTAGCTAAGACAGTGGTACTTTTCAAGGCTGCAGTCATCAAGGAATAGGCAGATGATGAGCATAGCAGGGATAATATGTTGACTCTTCTCCCTCACAATTATGAACAGCTGGAACATCCTCAGTTTACAACAGGTCTGACACTGCAAAGAAACAAGAACAAATATTTGGAAATCTAATCGTATAATATAGCTGAATGCTGACACGAGGACCCCGCTCTAGGGGAGTATACTCCTTTATAGCACATGGCCTCTCTGCGAAAGAACAAATTACATGCTATTGAAATCTGCTGTCCTGCTGCCCAGCCTCTGTATGATTGACAAAGGTGAAGTTCAGTCACTCGACTTCCTCAAAGGAAGCAAAGATTAAGGTTATGAAGGACAAGGTTTCATACAATGTGATCAGCTCTGTCCCTCAGCTAACATTTGAGGTTAAACATTGAGGTGTAAAGAATAAACAAGTTTATTTTATACATTTCAGTAAACAGAATGACCTCTCATCTACATGCAGACAATGAAGAGGAAGATTGGATCTACTCTTCATAGCGGAGGAGGTCCAGCATTTTCCCACAAAAAACATTTACAAAAATACACCCTTCCCATAAATTGATGTAAGAGAGAGCCTGCAGTCCAAAAAGGAGCTGCAGCTCTTAAAAAGTATGGCCTTAAGCCTGCATTATTTTTTTTTCATTCAAATACTCTGAATTTAATTATTCCAATGCATATCTATACTTCAAAGATGAGCCAGTGGTTTTCTTGTGTTTGAGCAACACAGCCAGTGCGATGGATGAATCGTGTAACATCTGCTGATACGTATCACACCATCAGCCAGACCGACTTCAGCTGCCTTCTGCCGCTGGTGTCTATTCCCACTACTTCATAGAATCTGCTCCCTCTTCTGGCCAGCAACATAATAAAAGAAATCACTTCCCCTTTTAAAATATGATTTCGAGCATGGGGAGTTGAGAAATGGAAAAGAAAATTCATATTGCTTTGGCAGGACAAAGAGATCTGAGCTGCGCATCCGCTGAATTTCCATATTTGGATTTCTCTGTAACAAAGGCTTGTAGTATTTGTGGTAAAAGCTGAAAAAATAATTACTGGTATTTCTTGTTCAGTTGACTGGTTAGTTCTTGGGGGGAGGGTGGGAGAGAGGAAAGGAGGTGCAGGGAAGGAAAGACCATAGATCAGCTTTGCTGTATCTTTTCCCTTCTCCTCCTTGGCACTGCACTGCTCCTTCTCAGTTTTGTGCAAAAGAATATTGCAGACCTAAAAAAGGAAATGAGCAGAAATCCCATCTTTAGGAATAGTAGACTTGCCAAAATGGTCAAGCTGTATATCAGCTCTAGCATCTAGAGCACAGTGGCCAGTGTCGCTTCTCTTCTAGTAAGTAAAATCCAAAAGGTTTGTCTCCAAAGCAGATACTGCAGATTCTGACACTTTTTGCCTTTTTTCAGGTCCTCCCACTTTCCTTGGAGGTTAACAGGCACAGACCAGACAGTTGGGACAAAGGGCTTTCAAACCTCTTCTGGCCATTACAGATGTCACCAAAAAATCAGCTAATGTAGGAGAAGGTGCAAACTGCTCTACACTGTACATCCAAGACAGCAAAATCTCCTCTGTTGCTTCTTTGAGGACTTCCTTCGAGGAGAGACTCCTTAGGCCTCCCACAGTAGAACTTTGTCTGCTGAAGCTCCCCAAAGCCACGTCAGAGGCGGAGCAGAAAGGACAGCTCAGTGACAGTACAGCTTGCTACCAAGTGTGCGATGTGCGGGCTTGCGATAGAAGCGATATTGGGTTTTTACACGGAAAGGAAATTGGATTGAAAATCTCAGTGCATGGTTTTAGCCAAAGCGTTGTCTGTCCACGTGATAATTCATTTGCTCACCGGACATCCAAATAAAGAGATGATTCATTCAGCCTTTGCTATCTGTGAATTTTGTAAAATTTCAGATTTTTACATTGTGTTCATTTCCAGTTGACGGCATCTTATGCATCTTGATTACTTCTCCTCGGAGAGCATATTCCAGTCTTTTCAGATGTCATTTTTCCATTGCTTTCCTTCATAAAGAGAGCAGGAGCTTGGTCCACAGCAGGAGACGGAACCAGCACGGTCGGAGCAGCAACCAAAGTTCACGCCGGTCAGAACACCGCTAGCTGCAAACACCGAACCGGGCTTTAAAACTAAAGCTCTTCTTGAAGCTGCTATTTCCGAATCTACTATCAGTCATGAACTTGAAACAGTATTAAGTACTAAAAAAGAAATATTCCTCTGGAAGTTGCACCAGCTCTGAGGCTGGACTCTTCTACAGGTCTCTCAGCTGCTGCTATTCAAACACTCGGGCCCGATTCTGCGATCCTTTGTTCAAGCACCGATCCGAGGGGGTGAAAGTTGGCCAGAGAAAGACGGGTGAGATCAGACCTTGTGATATGGTAAAAAAAATTCCACTTTCCATGAAAAGAACCTTGTTTTCGAACACGTTCCACAAGGTGAGCAGCTCTTTCAGCCCTGCTGCATATAACATGAGGCTTTCCCCCCCCCCGCCCAACCCCACACCCGAGAGTGGGGCTCACAGCCCCCACGCTGCCTGCACCACCTTCTCCCCATGCATGGCTGCGAGAGAGGAGGGGAATCCTTCTCTTAGTGAAACACCTACTCATTGAATAGTTCTTCATTATCTAAGAGATAGCCAGGAAATATTTAATAAATATATTACCCATTGCATCAAAATAAATATCATTTATAAAACATTCATTGTCTTTTGCTTGTCATCATCATACAGTGTCATCATCATAAATGCGCCCAGTACAGATGAGATTTACAAAGGTTTGCCTGAATTTTGTCCCTTAACGCGTTCTCCCACTTACAGTAATCATCGCATAAAATGCATAAAAACATAACGCAGCTTTCTGCCACCAGCACAAACCAAAGACGAAACTAAAGATCTTGTGAGAGTACAAAAAGTCTTCAGATAGGAGGAATGGCTTTAGGTACGTCTTAAAGTGGCACTTGCTCCAACTCAACTCTGCAGCATTTTAGAACTGGAGCCAATGTTTACTTGAGAACTCAGAATTACTTAACCAAATAATAGAACATATAAAAGCAAGTTGACTTTTTGGAAAAAAAAATGTTTAATAATACAGTAATAGTTGTAGTATCGTCCAGTAAAGGTGTATTGTAAAAATGTTCTGAATATTAATTTACCTCAGATAACTTCAGAGTTGTAAATACTTGCATTATAGTGAGGTAGACAGTAAAAAAAAAAAAAAAAAGTTCTTTTCTCCATCATTAGCACAGAATTTAAATCTTGTAATAATATCTTAAGGAAACGATAATGTTAAGTAAGGATGAAATATTTGATTAATGCTTAATTCTGTACAACTCAAATATAAACTTTTAAAAATATTAGAAATTATAACATTTCGAGTGCATATAATGTTTTGTACATTAAAAAAAAAGAAATGCATGTTGTTCATCTCCATTTTGCACTTTTCAGTCTGTTTAAATAAACAAATATTTACAACTTTTATATGAACAACAGTGCATCCAAAGCAAAATGTGCATTTTAAATTATTGCTCCTGGTCGAGTCTTTTTATTAGCATTTTATATTATAATTCTCTTCTCTTTTTTTAATTTTTTTCCACCAGTTTGTAGCTCTGCGAAACCAGATAAGCCAACAATTCTAGAAATCAGTGGGGCAAAGCCTGAAACTACGAACGTAATAGTTACATTAAGAAAGGGCTAGGCATGCTTCGAAGTGCACTTTCCTCAGGTGAAGCCACAGCTGAGACCAAAGGTGGGAAAGAAACAGAAATCTTACACAAAACGCCTTTTCCAGCACAACATTTGCGTATAATACTGCTGCAGGTTGCGAGGGCTGCCGAGCTAGAGCTACCTAGAGATGCTGGCAATGGCATCCTTGCACTGTTCACGAAATCCGAAGGAGTTTCCTTTCCAATCCACCCGGGCTGTACTTTCTGTAACACTTCGCTCTTCACAGTTTTTCATCGCTGTCTTAAAATAAAACCTAACTGGTAATTACAATCTCGAGTAATTTTTTTTTTTTCCTTTTCTCTTTCTTTTTTTTTTTGCCTTTGGGGGTGGGGGGGTGGGGGGGCCGTAGGCTATTTCTGGCTGGTAATCTTGCAGGAATGTGAAAGAGGGCAGAAATGAAACAGCCCTTTTCAGAGCAACTTCAGAGAGAGGGATCAGTCTGCTCCCTCTCCCTCCCCCGGCTCTTTTTGTACTTGGTAAATTGCCTTCACCTTCGGAGGGAGGAGGATAGATCGCCAGATAAACCCCGGGGGCGAGGGGGGGGGAAGGGAAGGGAAGCAGGGAAGGGACCTGGCGGGGCCCTCGCCGCCTGCCCTGCCCGCTCGCCCTTCCCCTGCACGGCAACCCGCGGGCTGCCACGGAACACGGACGCCGGGGCCGCCGCCGCCACCCGCGGCTCCGCTCCGCGCCCCTCCGCGCCGCCTCCCGCCGGTCCCCTTCGCCCCAGCCACGCTGCGGGCGGGCGCGGACCCGTCCCCGCTCGCCGCCGGCGCATCTCCGCCAGACGCAGCCCCGGGCTGCCGTCGAGGGGCGGGATCCCGCCCGCTACCTGCAGCCGCAGGACTCCACCACCATGTCCTCGTACTGCTTGTACACCACGTTGTTGCCCGCGTCGATGTAGAGGATGCTGATGGGAGTCAATTTGGTGGGGACGCAGCAGCTGGGCGGCGTGGAGCCGGGGTCCATGGAGTTCATGAGGGTCTGGATGATGGCGTGGTTCGTGGGCTCCAGGTGGGAGCGCAGCGGGAAGTCGCAGACCCCCTCGCAGTGGTGGGCCTCGTACTCCAGCGGGGCGATAATCCAGTCGTCCCAGCCCAGCTCCTTGAAGTTGACGTGCAGCGGCTTCTTGCTGCAGCGCAGGCGGGACTTCTTGCCGTGCCGCTTGCCGTGCCGGCTGGCGAAGGCGGTGCGACGCTGGCGCCGGGGCGGCGGGCGGCGGGCAGCGGGCGGCGGCGGCGGCGGCGGGGGCGCGCCCAGCTCGGCGCGCAGCTCCCCGAGGAGGCTCCGCCGCCGGGCGCGGGTGAAGACCACCAGCAGACCCCGCTCCTGCGGCGGCCGCGTCCGGCGACCGAAGCCCAGGCCCCGCAGGTCCAGCCAGCGCGGCGGCCCGCGGCCCGCCCAGGCCCGCAGCTCCAGGCACAGCCGCTTGCCGGGCCGCTGCTCCCGCAGGCTCTGCCGCACGTCGAAGACCTCCCAGCCGGCGGCCGGGGCCGCCCGCGGGTCCAGGGCGCGGGAGTCCAGCGGCCGCGGCGAGAGGCAGGGGAAGAGCTGCATGTGCAGCGGGGCGGCGGGCGGCGGGCGGCCGCGGGGGGCCTGGCGGAAGAGCCGCAGCTCGGCCCCCACCAGCTCCTCCGTCTCGGAGAGGGTCGATACATCAAACACATACTGCTGCCGCCTCAAGGGAGCGGGCGAGAGATCGTCTGCGAGATAAAAAATAATTACAGTCAGTTGCGCTCGGGGTGGGGGGGTGGGGGGATCTGCCGAGAGGTCTCCGAGGAGGGGAAGGGCGGGCAGGGCCGCCGGCTGCCCGGCCAGGGCCGCTCCTGCCCGTCTAACCCCCGCCCCGCAGCGGGGCCAGAGGCTCCACCGGGAGCCGGGACCGAGATGGGGCTGGAGGAAGGCGGGGTAGGAGGAGAAGGAGGAGGAGGAGAAGGAGGAGGAGGAGGAGAAGGAGAAAGAGAAGGAGAAGGAGAAGGAGGGGAAGGAAGAGAGGAGAGGAAGGAAGAGAGGAGAGGAGAGGAGAGGAGAGGAGAGGAGAGGAGAGGAGAGGAGAGGAGAGGAGAGGAGAGGAGAGGAGAGGCGAGGCGAGGCGAGGCGAGGCGAGGCGAGGAGAGGAGAGGAGAGGAGAGGAGAGGAGAGGAGAGGAGAGGAGAGGAGAGGAGAGGAGAGGAGAGGAGAGGAGAGGAGAAGAAGGAAGAAAAAGAGGAGGAGGAGGAGGAATAAGAACAAGAAGAAGGAAGAAAAAGAGGAGGAGGATGAGGAAGAAAAAGAAAGAGGAGGAAGAAGAGCAAAATGAGAGTAGGTATGGAAGGACCCGCACCAGACAGAAGACCGCCCTCCCACACCAGAGGCAGCCCCTGCTCCACGCACGTCCTCTGCCCATCAGCCTCGCCAGCAATGTAGGACTGGCAATGTCTGTGTGTGTGCTCATGTACATCACGCACACATACATACATACACACATATATATTCTCCTCCAAGAGAAAAACCTGGACTTCTTTTTTGACACATTGGTGTACGAAGTGCAGCGCAGAAAGCAAACCAGATTCCCCTGAGCTGCTTTCCAATAAAATGTTTACAACCCAGCAAATACAAAAATTCCCAAAGCCCCTGGGTTTCCCCAGAAGCTAGTAAAGCTTGTGTAGATTTCAATAGTAAAAGTGTCACTGGAGCCTCTGTTCAGCAGCCCCTCGCCGATTTTCCGAGCTCAGCCCGCTCCAGGGGTAGAAAGGGAGAGTAAAGAAAGATACAGCCCTCTGTTATTTATTGATATCAAAGGTCATTGCGATTCCTAATCAGTGTATTTCACAACCTCGGCTCTACCTGACAGGTCTGGGGGAGCCTCCTGGGGGGCAGGAGGGACAACAGGATGATTTATGCAAACCAAGACCTTCAGACGCGCCACGGCAATGTAAAAATCAATGCGGATTAACGTGCAGTTAATCAGTGCGGATTAGCATACTCGAAAGTCGCCCTGCGTCTCTGCCTGTTCCCCCGGACGCCAACAGGGAGATGGAGGGAGTCCACTCCAGGCCACAGGAGCCCACGGTCGAGAGCATCCCTCCCGCACCCACGCGTGTCCGCGGCTGCAGAGCTGGGGCTGCGCGCCGCGGGGAGCGGTGCGAAAAATAGGTCAGTCCCTCCCCAGGCATCCCGGGGAATTTGGATCCAGGCCTGCCGCATCCCTGCCCCCGCCTCCAGCTTCAGGCTCGGCGGTTTCCCCGCGGTGTGGCTGCTCCTTCCCCGGCGGGGAGCGCACGGCCGGGAACGAGGGGCAGCCCGGGCTGAGTTTGCAAAAAACACATACTACACAGCCCGAAAAATGTCGTCACAGCCCCAGGTGACGACAACAGCTGCTCTATCGATCAGCTGAAAAGAAAAGGGAAATCCGGCGGCAGCTGCCCACAGGCGCTGGGCGTCTCGGCAGCGCTGCGAGGACGGAGCAGGATTTGGCCCATGGGCCCCTTCTAGGTCTGGGGGTGTTTTTCCGCCCTTCGCACGCTTGTGACCCGGGGCTGAGGTGCGGATGGGTGGCGGGAGGAGGGTCTGGCAGCTTAGGAGAGCTCTGGGGTTATTGTTCCTTCTTCAGGGGGGTCCCGGCCAGGACTGGGGGCTTCAGACAGAAGGAGATGTGCATCCCTCGGGCAAAAACGCGCGGGTCCCTTCCTCCTTCTCCTCCTCCTTCTAGCCTTTGGCTTTCCCTGCGCCCAACATCTATCAGATGCCCGGGTATCCGACACGGCGCAGACGGATCTCCTGGCCTCGTCGAGCTGCCTCCCATCTTCCTCCAACGGCTCCAGCGACCGTCGGGGAAACGAGATCAGCGCCTTCCCCTGCCCCTACCCCCGGCTTTGGGGTGTGGGGCAGAGCCGGGCCTGGGCACAGCTCCGCTTTTAAGCCATCCCTCTCCTTGGGGGGAGGAGGGTGCCCAGGGCTTAGTTTCAAAAGGAGATGCTTGCTCTGTTTGGTACTCCACTGTCGCGATGGGGTGGAGTGGGGGGAGCGCTGCCTCCAGCCCGCTGTCCCTCCGGAGCAGACAACCCCCACACCCGCCCTCCCATCCTACTCCTGGCCGGTGCCCCCGCCCTGGATACACCCACATTGCAGGAGCAGGGTGGCACTGCCGGGACGCGGAGGTGACAGCGTGTCCCTCCCGGGAGCCGCCACGCAGATGGGCGGCTGCGGCCCTGGGACTCGGCCCCCGCGGGGGTGATAACCCCGCGTGTGGCTTAGACGGGAGGGAAGCGGGGAGAGGCTGAATTCCCCGCGGGCCCCCGCTGCTGAAAGCGGTTTATGAAGGGTCTGCAGACCCCTGTCATGCGGCGGGGCGGGGGTAGCCAGCTCCGGTCCTGCGGGTGTCAGAGGCTTGCTCAGGGGGTCCGCCTGCATCGCGCTGCCCAGCAGCATCCTTTGAAGCTCCAGCTCGGGGAAGGTTGAACGCCTTGCGCGGCCGCTCCGGCTGGCTCAGTGGCGTGGCACGTTGGTGACACCTCCGAGACAGAGAAATGTGTCCCCGGGCAAGCGGGTCCCCGGGCAAGCGGGTCTCCGAGCCGGGATTAGGCAGCACCGATTCCGCGCTGGAAAACTCCCACTGGTTCCTGCAGCTGCCGGCTCCCGCTCCTCTCCCCGGCAGGGGCAGGGCTGCCGGTTGTTTCAAATAAGCAGCTTTGAATCCGATCAGATAAACGCTATTTATTCAGTCTTGTAACCTAATAATTCCAGATGAATACATAATCCTAAACCAGTGCTGGCTCGCTCCCAGCGCAGTCGAGAGGGTGGGAAAAGCAGCGGAGGGCGGGGAGGGAAAGCGGCACCTCGGGAGCCTCCGCAAACCGGGGAGGGACGGGTCTGGTTTGGGGACCCTTTGTTCCAGCGAGGCTGCCGTCTTCCCAGCGCACAAAGAGCGGCAGCAGCGACGGCGTGGGGACACCCTGGCTGTCCTTCTCCCCCCGTGCGAGGAGCACACGCTTCTTGGAGGCTTGTCCTCTTCAGTTTTCCTTCAAACCCAAGGAGCGGCTGGGGTGAAACCCGGTGCTCCTAAGAGCCAGCTCGAGATCTGCCTTTTTCTCGGGCCAGTTGAGGTTGTCATAATCGTTATTCCCATTACCGAAATGTTCGGAGAGAGCAGCAAAGTCGTCTCACACCCAACCGGGCTGGGGAACGCCACATGGCAGAAAGTGCACTGAAGGGCTGGGTTTACATTTGTAACGTTAATTTAGATGAAAGTTAGTTACGCAGTAAGTATTAGTATTATTGAGACTGTCCGTGATTTCTTTTTTTCGAGCGAAGATCAAATACTGGGAGCGGGAAGGAGGGGGAGAAGAAGGGAGTAGACCTATTCGGAATTTAAGCGTGTGTCAGCGGTGCGGAGCCCTGCTCCGCTCTGCCCGTCCCAAAACGCGGGGGCAGCCGGCGTGCCCTGTGCCCCGGTGGGGCGGGCAGGGGCCGGGGGGGCCGTGATGGGCCCCCGCCCGCCTCCTCCCCCGCTTTCCTCCGCTTTGCGGTGGCGGCTGTTTTATCATCTCCGAGGTTAAATGAACGACTGGGTTGGGACGTTTCCTTTAACTCCCTGAGTGAACCCTCTCCCGCTCCCGGGGTTCGCTTTCTCGCCGGCAGCCTGGGCTTTGAGGCGAGCCGGGGGTTAACGAAGGCTACACTAAGTTTCCCTTTTCATGGCAGATCAGGTACTGGGCTCCCAGCCAATTCATCAGGGCTCAGATCTTAACTTTACATCACTGCAAATTATACCCAAACCACATTCAAGAAGAATTTTCCCATTCCCAAATTCTCTTTCAAGCCATATTTAAACTCGCAAACCAAAAGCACATTTGCAATTTAAAGACCCTTCGCAGGCGCTCGCTCAACAATAATCTGGAAATTAAAGCATATATCCCTCGTAATTGCGAGGGGCTGCCCACACGTTGTCTGCGGAGTCGCAGGGCTGACAGGTATTTCTTTCGGAGCATTACCCGAGCTGTGGAAACAAGGGGCTGACTCTCTCCATGTGTGGTATTTCTCCCCGTTTCAATTCCGCGTCTCCCAGCGCCTGCCTCGCCGGGGTTTTTTATTACACCGGGTGATTAGATTTAAATGTTTCGTTCGCTTCGCTATCGAGTGACCGGGAAAGACCACACCTTCCTCGGACGAGTTCCCAATCCTGCCAAAACCCCAGCGAGCTGATGGAGGGCTGATGGAGGGCTGTTTCCATTTCTCCCTACCCCCCTCACCCCCCCACCCCCCACGGAGCGGGGAGGCACCTGGCTGCCATATACCTTTGATCACCGCTTTACCGTACCTGCTCCGGGAAAGCTGCCCGCCCTCGCACAGCTCCCCGGCTCGCCGCCGCCTCCCGCCACCTCCCGCCGCTTCCCGCCGCCCCCGGCCGCCTCCCTGGTTCCCACGAGCGACGCTCGGCCCTCGGTGGCAGAGGGACCGCCGCAACACCCGCGGGGCATCCCGCAAGGCTCCGGGCCCTTCGCCTGCCGGCATCGCCCCAGGAGATGCGCCGAGGCGGAGAGGGGGCTTCCTTCGGGGGGTGGGGGGGTGGGGGGGTTCTGCCTGCTGTAACAGACGTTAAACGAGTCCCCTTCCTTATCCCCGTCTGCGGCCGTTTCGCTACCCGGAATACTTCGATCAGGGGAGAAGAAATCACTTCTCCAAGGTTATTCGCGTTGAGAAAATCGGACTGAATATTCCCAGCGCTCGGAGCTAAGAAACGGAGCGAGGGGACGCTTTGGAGGATACTTCTGAGCAATATATGCCTAAGCGCCGGGATACAACACCACAACATACAGACCTGGCCACAACTACCAAGGACTGAAACGTCCTCTTTCGCTCAGAAACCAGACTTCAGGCACGCAAGGACGCCCAACAACCTCAGTTCCAGCCTGCCCTGAAATAGCAAGGAAACGAGCATTTCTCCTATCGACCGCTTTTTTTTTTTTTTTTTTTTTTTTTTTTTTTTTTTTTTTTCTATAAGACTACGAAGCGAGGAAGAAAATGCGGAGGGCGAGGTGCCCTGCTTCCGCGCCCGGCGCAGGGCTGGCCCCGGGCTATGCCGGTTTTTATCCCCGCGGGCCGCTCGGTTCCCGGTTGTGTCTAGCCCAGGCTTCGGCACGGCATCGCCCCGCAGGCACCGGAAACTGAACAGCCCCGAAGCGGAGAGATCGGTCCTACCGTCCTCACAAAATAAATAATTTTTTAAAAATTAAAAAAAAAAACCCCAACCCACAAAACAACCAAACAAAAAAACCGCGGCCTCTTAGCAAGCCCCGCAGGGGGGCTTCTGGATTTAAAAAATAAAAATAAAAAAATCAGGGTCGGGTTCGAAATGAGCCACCAGAATGGCTTGACAGGCTTTAATTTCCCCTTCCCGTTGGCAGAGCGGCTCCGCGGCCGCGCACCGCCCCTACCGAGCGGCTACGCGGGGCTGTGTCTCCCGGCGCTTGCGGGGTCCACTCTCCCCAGACCGCCCTCCCCGGCCCGATGCGCGGCTCTGCGCAAACCCCCGCGCCTTCGCAAAAGCAAGCAAACAAACAAAAATTTAAAGAAGCCCCAAACCCCTCCAAATCCCCGTTTTTCAACGGCGAGAGACCAACGGTGCGGCCGCGGCTCCCTAGGGGACGTGCCGCCGCCTGCTCCGCTCCGCTCCGCGCCCCAGCCCCGCGCTCCGCGTCGCTCCGCTCCTTCCAGCACCTCCGGGCAGCGAGGGGGAGGAACCACCCCAAAAAAACCAAATATCCCTCGGGCGCAGGCGGCTCGGAGCCGCATCCCTCTCCCTGCCCGCCGCCGACCCCCGCGCTGCCGGCTCCGCGGGCGCGGAGGCTCCGCCGGCGGGCCGGGCCGGGCCGCTCGCTCCTTCCCCGGGCGCACGGCGGGGATGGGAAGCGGCTGCTCGCTGCCGCGCTCCGGCCGTCTGGTCTGCATTAGTGTTTTTATAAGGGGCTCAAACAAATCGAATACAAGGTCACCAAATAATTAACAGTTGTGAATTCCCTCCTTCCCCATTAAAATACTTCCCTGCTTATATTTCATTTTCCTCCTGCCAACGACAACACTGCCTGGGCAAAGGCGCTGCACAGATTGCGCTATATTGCAGCTTTCGGTCCACCCAGAAACCCGCTGTTTTGCATAAACATGTTGCGCTAGATGAACTTCAAGTGGGATTTACGCTCTTTTCGTCTGCCACTTGCACAGCCGGGCCATTTCCAGCTTCAGCACACGGGACCCCCCCCCTTCCTCCTGCTCCCTCTCCACCCCCCCCTTCCCGACCCTAACGGCAAGAGCAAAATCACGACGGTCGGACCCCTGCCCATCTGAGTCGGCTGCCTCTCAACGGGAACACGAAACTGCAGAAAGAAAACGGGGAGGGAGAAAGGAGGCGATCTAGACCCATTTCGGTTTCCCCGTCCCTTGGGCGCGGAGATCAACACTTCGTACGCGGGAGCCCGGCCGCGGTACCGCGGCTGCGGGCAGCTCTGCGGGCGCAAAAGGGGAAGGCGAGGTGAACCCACGGCAGCCGGCCCCTGTGGCATTCCCTTCCCACGGGAGATCCCTGTGAAAATCGCGCTCCCTCGTGCCCCGGTTATTTCTTTTTTGTTTTCGGTTTGTTCCGAGCCGTGCCGCGTTTCTTGCTAGCTGTGGATTTGCTTGTTTATAGCTCCCTTCTCCAGCTCCCTCCTGCTCTCTCTCTCTTTTTTTTTTTCTTTTTTTTTTTTTTTTTTTTTTTTTTCCCCTGCCTGGTGGAGTCCTTGCAGCTCCTAATTGTCCTGCCTTACTGTGGAGCTCCAATGCTGGGGGTCCTGAGGCCAGCGAGAGCACCATCTGCGTTTTAATGAGTTACTTCATGTGCCAACAGTAATTTTCCTACATTCAGCTAGGTCCTGTCTGATCTTGCGACCGTAACAAGGGGGAGCGAGATGGGGGCGGGAGGGGGTGGAGAAGGGGGGAATCGCAAACCCTTTCCCCACTTTCTGCGCTCGTTTTCTACCGCTGGGGTGTGGGGGGGAATATATATATATATATATGTATATACACATATATAAGGCAGCAGTGTGGTTTTCTCCCTCTCGAGCTGGCCTGAAAGCGATCTCATTAGCTTCAAGCGGGAAGAAAGCGCAGGCGAAGAGGCGCGGTGTTGGTGTCCGCACCGAAGCGCTGTGCCCCTCTCCGCGGCGGCGGGCGGTGGGACGGGCTGGTTTCGGGGCTGAGCGGCCGGGGGCTCCTGCAGGCAAGCTCCCACGGACACGCAGGCAGGACAGCACACGCAGTGCGGGAAGGGCATTTCTTAGGCAGAATAAAAGCTGCTTCGCCCTCCTCTCCCCGCTGCTAATGTCCCGTCCCCCCCCCCGCCCCTAAATCCTGCGCTGAGGGATGCCGTGCGGGCAGGAGGGACGGCCACCTCCGTCTCCTCGAGAGCTGCCGCTTAGGTAAAGAGCAGCCCACCTAATTGGGTCAATTTGGGCGGCTATATTGTCTGCAAATGAATTGACAGAAATTCTCTCTCCCCCCACCTCCCCCTCCTCCCGCTTTCCCTGAGCAAAGACTGTTCATCATCAGCACAACTCCAGCTCGCCAATTAACTGGGCTAGGAGCCCACGGGGAGGTGGGCAGTAAAATAGCTACCACTTCAGAGGAACGGAAGCTCTCTTGAAGTTTTTTGGTGATGTGCCATTGGCTGGTCCGCTTCATTATGGGAGACTAGACAATATTTGATATGTTATGACATGAACACTCAATTAGATCACTGAGTTGAAATACTCCAATCAGTGGCTTGATGCTAAGCAACCCTCAGAAGGTCCAGCAGAAGGTCACAGCCTGTGACACATCAAATCAAAATCAATGGGGAAAAGTGAGGCTTTTCCTTAATCAAACCAGGACTTCTGTTAGCGAATCACTTCCCCCGGAGTAGAATCTCCCATGCACCGAGATGAGCTAAATTTGTTAAATTAACTGTCTTCCTTCTGGTTATCAAGAATAAGATGATCTGGAGCGCGGCTCTATTTCCCCGCGGCTGGCAGAATTAGCACCCCGTTTCCTCTCCGGCGGGGAAAGCGGGCCGGCCGCCTTTCCGAGGGCTGAACTTTCGAAACCACATTTCTAGAAAGCGAGTCCTCTTGCCCCCACCTCCCCCTTCTCACAGCGACGAAGAAAACAACCGCCATGAAGGCGAAGGCGGAAAGCAAAAACCCCGTGCCCCCTCTCGCCTCGGAAAGGGCTGGGTGCTTCCCACCGCGGGGGGCACCCACCCTGGGCGCTCCCACGCACCCACCCGAGCCCAAAGGAACGCGACGGGTAGCGGGGCGGGAGGGGAAGAGCCCCGCCGAGCTCCCTCCGCGGGGGAGGACCCCCCGAGTCCCCCGAGGCGATGGGGCAGGGGGCTGAGCCGTGGGTGCCGGGGGGGAGGAGAGAGTCGGTTTGGGTTCGGTTTGGTTTAGGGAACGAGCAGCTCCCGTAGCTCCAGGGGGCCGGGAGGTTTTCCCGGCGCTGCGTTTTGCCCTGAAAGGGCTGGGAAGCGGGAAGGTCGGCGACCTCCCCCGGGTCCCGGCAGCTGCGGGACGCCGCTGCCAGCCGCCGGCAGGTACATGGGCAGGGTCCCGCGGGGGGGGGAGAGGGGGGAGGAGGAGGAGGAGAGGATGGGGGGGCGCGGACGGAGGGGAGGGTCTTGAAATCGGGGAGGGGAGAGGGAGAAGGAAAGAATGCATAACCTTCATTAAGAACCTGTTAATTAGTTTGTCGCTAATGGCTCACAAACGAGGGTAATTTTTTTTTAATTTTTTTTTTAAAAGAGGGCATTTTGAGGGAAGGGAAATTCTCTTCCTCTGGATCGCCGAAAAACCTTCACCCGCTGCCCCGGGTACGAGCGATAAAACAACGAGAGAAAAGCAAAGCAGGGCCCCGGCCGGGGCTGCAGGTCGCGGAGGGGTCCCGGGAGCCCGGCGGCACCGGTGCTACCCGGGGAGAGCGCGGCTGGCCCCGAGCTCCGCCGCCCGCCCCGTCCTCTCCCCTCCTCCGGGCTCCCCGCCGCGGGTCCGGGGGACGGACCCCGCCGCCACCCCCCGGCCCGGGGATGGGTGAAGGCCAGCCCCGCACGCAGCAGGCGGGAAGGAGGTAGGATGCGGCCCCGAAGCAGGCGGCGAGTCCGGGCCGCCCCCCGCTGAGCCCTGGGGCCGGGAGTCACCTGGGCTTCAGGCTGCCCCCCTCGGCAAGCGGAGCCGGCGGCGTCCCAGCCCCGGCGCTTTCAAACGGGGCTGGTTCTCTTCCAGGTAACCCCGATAAAGCGACCCTACGCGAGAGCAGCTTGAGGCAGCAAATGTTTGCCCTCGGTCAGTTTGAACTTTCTATTTGCCTTACAGCCGCGGCGATAAGAGCGATCCTTTCTTCGGCAGATGGAGAGAAACCAGAAGAGTGATTTATTTTTTTCTTCCCCCCCCCAAGGTTGCATTTACACCCAAAGTGCGCCCGCGAAGCTGGGGCGTGTTTCCCACCGCCCCGTGATGACTCGGGGACGAACACGCGTGTTTTCTCGCAGGCGGCATTTACGGCTGCTGCGGTCCGGGATTAGCGCCGCGGTGCAGTTTTGCTCGAAAAATAAAACAACGCGATCCACAATTTACCGAAAGATCCGCTTTTCTGCCACACCGCGGGGCGGGGGGGAGAAACACCAGTGGCCGATGCAGCGCGCTCCCCGCCTCCCCAGCGCCAGGCTCCGCGGGACGGCAGCCGCGCACCGCGGAGCGCCCCGGGACGGAGTGCCCGCAGCCCCGAGGGGACGGTGAGGGGCGGGAGAGGGGCGGGGGGGTGGGGGGGTGGGTGTTAGAACTTACCTCGTCCCCTGTCTACAAAACTAGTGATGGTGTTGGCGGATTTGGACGACTGAAAAAAGCTGGCGTTGATGCCCAGTTTCTCCGCGATGGAGTAAGTCCTGAACAGAGACAGCATGTACTCGTGGGGTTCCGCCCGTGGGAGCGCCCGGCCCACGGCGTGTCCCCCTTGCCGCGGGCGGTTCTCCCGTGGGGACCGCGGCACCCTGCGGCCCCGTCCGCCCTTGGAGGAGGCGGCGAGCTCCGAGGCGGCGGGGAGGGAAGCCGGGAGGCAGCAAGGTAAATCCCAGAGGAGGCTGGCGAGCAAGGCGGCGGAGAGCAGGGCCCGGCGTGCATTCATAGCGAGAGGCGGCGGCGGTGGGGAGGAAGAGGAGGGCGGCCCGACGTGCGGCTCCGGCGGCCCACGGAGCGGCGCGGGGACTGCGCGGCGGCGTGGCGCGGAGCGGGGACTGCACCCGGGCGGGCTCGGCCCGCAAGCAGCCCGCCCCGCCCCGTGGGTACCGCCCCGCCGCGGACCGCCCCGTGGGGGCACCCAGCCCGCCCCCGCGGGGCGGTCCGCGGCGGGGCGGGACACCCCGCTGTCGGGTGCTCGGGGGTCCCTTCGCTCCCTCCTCGCCGCGGACTCCACGCGGGAAGTGGACACGAGGGCCGGGGAGAGATACTACACGTCTCGCTGCCGCCCTTCGGGTACCACTTCTCATCAACCGGCCAACGCTCCGGTGCGTTTAGGTGCTGCGGGTGCTCTGGTTTCAGGTGTGAGCAGACTCCAGCAACATTAACGATCTTGCTTAAGGGTCTCCAGATTCCCATTGCTACGTGCCTGCTGAGAGCTTGGCACAAAGCAGGGGTCTCTCAAGAAGGAGAATTTGGCAGAAAGTGGGGGTCTCACCATGGGATGCACCAGGGTCCAGCCAGTAGGGCAGGCCCTGCCACTCATCAGAGAGAGAAGGGAAAGCACAGGAGCAAAGAGCCTAAGTGGGGCACAGATCCTCATTGCTCTGGTAACGCAGAAGACAGCAGCGGGGCTGTCTTCTGCAAGAGGATGTATCCAGCCCTTTTCATTTGGCTTTGCAGAGGTGCATCTCCCAATATAAGACTTGTGTCAGCTCTCCAAATGTTTTTATCCAACCACCTACCGTGGTTCACAGCCATGGACTAAGCATGGCAACAAGCTTGCGTTACCCTACCTGTCCTGTTCCCTCCTTGCTTCTCCCCTCTCATCCTGAACCATGGCACTGCTGCTGCTGGCAGCCACAAGCTACCCTTGTCCACCTCCCCACATCATTTTCCTTTGTCCTGTGCTGAGCTTCCCTGCTGTCCTTTTCTGATCTTCCCCTGCTGTCCCCTATTATCCACTTCTTCCTACTTCTCCTATCTGCCCCAGCTCTGCCTCTGGTGGATTTTCCTCTCATTCCAGCAAGAGATGCTGCAGCCTGAGGGTCATACGTGTTTAGCAGTGAAAGCTCAGCCCGTAGCAAATAAAGGGAATTTGGCTTTCACCTCAGGTTGAATCTGACATCTCTGGCCACGCTCCTTCATCAGCAGCTGTTCTTCATGGGTCATGCAGTTGTACATTGGACTTCTTTGTCTTTTTCTTCCCCCTTCTCATGTTCCACCAAGAAAAGGCAACTCATGCCTGGGCTTTTGCTACCGCTTCCAGTGCAACACAGACATCAGTGGGATGAGGCAGATTCAGCCAGGGCATATGGAGCAGGCATCGATCCTGGTAGGTCCCAACTTGCCTGTGGCAAGCTCAGTCCCACCGTGCTCCCCAGCACTTGGGGAGAGCTGCTAGGGGAGATGAGGACCATGAAGGGGACATTCAGATCAAAAGAGCAGTTCAGGTTCCAAGTGACCCAGCCAGGCTGAGTCTGTACTACGGAAGAAGATAACTCCAAGGCAGGGGCTCACGTGCTGCCCTGCACACATGGCTTGGCAAGCTCCCTGGCGTGGTTTTTGCCTATGCCAGCTAGCACTTTCCCAGCCAGTGCCCAGGCCTGTTACAAGTTAGGGCTTGTGCCAGGGCCTGTCCCTAGACGGCCATTTGGATGTGACCGTGTGGATGTGGGACACATCGTGCAGCTTGGATTAGAGAATGGGGCCCGTCATTGCCTTGGCTTCTTTTTAGTAGGATAGATGTACTGCGAGGTGCTGGCAGATGAACTGTGAAGAAACAGGGCTACAAAAGAGTATCAGTGACAGTGCAGAAATGAGGCAAGTGTTCCGCAAAACCAATTCCCACATCGCTCCGTCCTGTTTTTTTTTCATCCCCTTTTATTTATTGTGCTTTCACTCCTCCTGTCTAACCCCCGGCTTCACGGCTGCCCTCCCGACCGTTTGCCTGCTTTTTCATCATCTGCTTTCTGCTCTGGGATGTCCCCCCCTCCTTCTGTCCCTTTGACTTCACTTTTCTGATGCTTCACTTTTGTTACTTCTGGTCCCCTTTGCCGCTCCCATCCTTTCTGCTCTGTACTTAGCATTTTGGCTATTTTTTTTTGTTTGCCATGACCCAGTTCCTTCCGGAGCCTTATCATGACTTTTTTGTTTCCTTTAGCCCCTTTTGTGCCCTCTTCACTTATTCCATGCTCCTGCCTGCTATCTCCAATCAGCCGCCCAGCTCCAGTTTCTTCTCCGCCAACTTCTGCCCAACCCTAGTCCCCCAGGCTCTTTCTTTTCTATCCTGCTGCATTTCATTGTCCTATTTTCCTTTTCTGATATTGTTTCCACTTCCCACATCCCCTCCTTGTGGTCCCCAGTGCTGCTGCTGCACGGCTGCCCTTTCCCACTCCCACCCCGCTGGTTTCCAGGGTCCCCTCGCTGCTCCCGGAGTGTCTGTTCCCTTCCTGCCTTTGTCTCTCGGTCTGTCTCTCCTCTTCCCTCTTTGTTCTCAGCTTTTTCCTCCCTTGGCCTCCTCCTCTCCCAAGGGAAGGTGGTTTTGTACTAACGCAAAGCTGCAAGGGTCGAGTGGTCTCAAGAGCAACTTCCATCAGCCCAATTTCATTTCTACCTGCTGCTTTTGTGCGTTTTAACGCGTTCTCTAAAATTGACTCGGACGGCTGCTTTCCACCCTCACTTCTTTATCGGGGTTGCTGACTCAAAGCCCTCTGCAGCCAACAGGAGCCATTCCCCTGGCTCCGGGGACCTTTCAGGCAGCACGGAGGCTTGGGGAAGCTCACACCCTATTGTTATCAACCCAAGACAGCGATGCTCACCAGATGATAGCCTAGATAGGTAGTAACAACAGCCATAAAGTAGGCAGTGCTGCTCTCCTGTCTGCTTCTCGCAGTGTTAGGCCCTGTTGCTCAGAGTGTCCCCTTGTCATTTCAGAAGACAATGCCATTGTTCAACACAGCTAATTACCAGGACAGTTGTTTAAGAGAATGACAGAGCACAGGGAACCAAGAAGATGTAGCTATCATGGTACCTTATGCAGCAGTTGGATCACTGCAAGGGACTTGAATATATCAAACCATCTTAAGAAGTTTTGGTTTTGATTGGCATTGAGAAAACTGTGTGGAACCAGATCTGAGAACCGCAGGCAGGAGCGGGCACCTCGTGGGGCAGTGTATGAATGAATCATGCCTGTTAAACTCTCAGGAGCTCAGCTTTGGAGCTCAGCAAAGGGCGTAATAACAGCAGCAATAACAATAAGAAGAGTGAAATAATAGCAGCCACCAGAAAAGAAGAATAGCATTTTTTAAGATGATTTCCTTTCCGGTTTTCTCAACAATAAAAGTTGGCTGGATTTCAGTTTATAATTGCATTATAAATATTTTGTAACTTTTTTTTTTTATTTCAAATACATTTTTCCAAACTAAAGCAATTTGGGGACGCTTTTTAAGCTGCAGTTTTAGAGTTTCATTAATTTCCTTGCACTAGAAGAGATTGCACATCTTTCAAATTTATCTATTTCTGTGAATTTGCTATTCTGGGGGAAAAAAAAGTAAAAATCAGCAGAGGCAAAATTTAACAGCCAGGAGACAGCGAAAATCAAATGTATTTTTTTCTGCCCTGGAAGTTCAATTGAAACTTCTTTTGTTATAACCATAAAATGAGCAGCTACGTTGAGGACTAGTGTCAGAGGTCAAAATTCATCCCTGCACAAGTGGTCAAGCCAAGGCCTAAGCAACCTTAGTTTGACCTCTGGTTCATAGCCTTTCAGAAGCCTTACTGTGGCATCAGTGCAGAGCTGATCAGTCTGTAGACAGTCCCTCTTAATCTCTTTTATTTTTTTTTACAGATAGGTTGTGGCTTATTTTAACATGAATGATCCATCGTAGGGGTTTTATTTCTGCAAACCCAAATCATTCTCTATTAGGGTGACTAGAAAATGTACGCACTCAAAGTATGGGCTTCTTCCCCCTTTACCACAAAAAGCTCTGACAAGGCCGTGGTCACACGACATAACCGGGGGCTAGGGATTCCTACTGGCAGAGCAGTTAGCACAACATTTTCTGAAATGCCCGTGTAGGCCATATGTGCTGGTTTTCAGCGAAACACCAGCCTCCACAAGCCTCAGCTTTGAAAATGGGACTTGTCTTTCAGAGGCTCCAGATCTGAGGCATTAGACTCCCTCTGCTTTTAGCTTCTTCAGGCAGCACCTCTGCCTCCTTGCAGCAGTGCTCCTGAAAATAACGTTTTTCAGTGTTCCATACTAGTAGTAATATTTGTTTTCAGAAGGTAGATTTTCACCCGGAAGTTGCTTCCCCTTCCCCAGGTGGACCTTCCCTTGTGAGTAACACGCCAGCTCCTCTCCCTGTCTCCCTCCCGGCCAGGCTGCCGTGCTCTTGGCTGAGAGCATCCTCAGGGAGGGAGCACCAAGCTCCCTTCTCTGCTGCTTGCATCCTCAACCATCACATTAGCCAAACATATATTGTTTTGCTTAATACAGTAAACCATCTTTTTTTTTTTTTTTTTCTCAGCGTATTTATTTCAGCCTGCCCGCTCTCCAAACTGTTAACACAAACCTTGAAGGTCTAAGTGGACCAAGAATTTTAACTGTGAAAACTGTGGCATGTGAACTAACAGGAGGTGAAGGAGCGCACCCAGATAAACAGGGTTGCTTTAGGAGAGTCTGAACCAGCTCCCTTGTTGGGGTCCTCCAAGGAAAGTCCTGTTTCATTTTCCAAGCGTCCCGTGAGGGATCTGTGCCTCTCCCAGTGCCCCGCGGCCCACCGGGATCATCCAGGGGAGTCCCCCGCGCTCCAGCTCAGCGGAGGCTTGTGCAGCCCCACAGCACAGGAATGGGCATTCCCGTTTCTCTTCCCTTTGCTCCTGCTTTTGGTGGTTATTCTTTTCACAAGAAAAGTCGGGAGAAGTAGCAGGGCTAACCCCTACGCGCCACTGTTGCTTATTACAGCGTTTTATTTTGCCACGAACCAGGGGCAACGTTGCTTCTCTGCAAGCTCTCCGCATTTTTTTGTCACTGTGTCTTAGATTAGAACCATATTGTCTCTCACTCACAGCTAAAAACTTAATATATGGGCACGAAGAGTGAAGCCACTCCTGCATTCTTGGTGCGTCAAAACACATCCTGACGTCAGGGAAACAAACTGCAGCGTATGGAGCACGAGAAAGGGAAGAGGTTTGCGAGAGCCGTTCTTGCGTTCGCTCTGGCGTAGAAAATGAAAATGATGTAGGAAATTGTTTTTCCTGTTTAGAATAGATTTGGGTTTGAAAAATTACTGCTAACTTCGTAAACATTAAAATAGAAGCAATAAAGATGTGAAATTTCACACAGGGGATCTACAATGTTTGTGTAATTATAAGCATATGGTTACTTTACACGAGGTCTCTGTTATACTTTTATTTACTAGTGCTTGGGGAAAACAGAGGTTCTCAAATTTAGTGTTTATTTACATGTATAGGGAATGTCACAGTCCCCATTAACCTGTCATAATCTGTATTTCTGTCCCGAAGCTCGAAGCTATACAAACTGAACCCCCAGTTTTACTATCATTTCTAATTTATTCAGCTATGCTGCTAACTCAGACAATTTCTGTCATTTCTAAATAATGTATATCCTCGTGCCGGTGGCAACATCGGCACCGCTTGCCGCCTCGGCGCCTGCTCATTTCAGCTCTTGGGGGGCTAAAAGCAAAAGGCTGTTGCTTCCATGCAGCTTTCTCTCTTCTGAGGAGTTTGGTGGCACTTTAATTTATTGTTTGCTTTTTAATCCGACTTTCCACTAGGCTGCAAACCCAGCCCCGGAGGATACTCGGCATTTCTTCTTCGCTGCAGAGTATCCACAATTCCTAATTTTGGAGGACACAAAAGGACCTCAGCCCCAGCAGGATCCAGCCCTCCATTTGTGGGCTGAATTATTCTATTTGTTGTCTTTAATACTTAGTGGCCATACTTCTAGGGCTGCTCTTTGCTTCAGTGCTGTGAGTGCAGGAACTCATATATGAATAGTAGCTTCCAATCTCAGAAAAAATGTGGAATAATTTCCAGACATTTCTTGCAATTTTACATTCGACATAGGGATACTTAAGGTTTTGATAAGCTAGAATTAACTGTAGGTTTTGTGGATTTTTTGGGGGGTGAATACCCCAACTCAAGCTTCCAGTTTTGGCTTTGCTCAGGCTGGTGCTATGAAACGATGTTCTGTCAGAATCACAACCACCCCTTCTGCCGAGAGAGGGACAGGGACATACAACAAATTCCTTTTTTAAAAAAATGAAGGATTCTGTACAAAGCACTGCATCACCATGGTTTGGCCTAACAGGACAAAGGAATTAAGTTGTATCCTTTTATTTTACAATTCCTCACTCGCTGCTCTCATTTCCCTCTCTTCCCTCCCATCACTTCAGCACAGCATGGGCTCTTTGAGCATGGCAGCTGGGTTTTCCTGCAAGGCCTGAGATGACTTTAAGGCCTCTCAGTTACTGTCCTGCTACCAGCGTTGGGATGCAGGCGAGCAGCTTACCAGAGACCCCGAGGATGTGGGTACCAATCTCACTTGTACTCGCACTACCTCAGGCGCTTCATTCCATCTCTTCTTGCTGCTGTTTCTGTCTCATTCCTTGTTTCAGCTCCAAATTCTTTAGGACAGGAGCTTCTTCCCAGCATAGCACTGCTATTTAATTTTTTTCTTGGTAAGGAAAATGTATTTTTTCCCTGTGTTTCTTCAATTCAAAGCAGTCCGCCAGTGCCAGCTCTGCCTGCTGAGTGTTGTTTATTGACATCCAGGGCAAGGGCCTCTGTGGTTCCCTGCAGCCGTTTCCCCTAAAGAAACCCCTTTAGGAGCAGCTTAGGAGTCTCGCTGCATACAGACCCAAACCAGGGGGTGCCAACAAATGGAAACCCACTCCTGGGAAGTACAAAATTCATGTTGTTAATGCTTTGGTGTCGGAAGGAGCCGTGCTGCAGCAATCCCCAGCCTGGGGATGTTTCCTGATCTCTGGAGGTCATGCCCGAAGATGGTCACAAGGGAAGGGGAGGCACAGACTGAACTGTGTGATGGTGACAGCCCTCATGTTAATTCCACTTTTTTTCCCTCTATTCTGTTTTTTTTATTGGTTTACTGAGGAAGGAGTGAACTGCAGAGAGGAAGAGGAGCGGATCAAAGAAGGAGAGGAAAAAACAGGCTGGCAGAGGTTTTATATCAAAAGGTTAGCTGTTAGCTGGATCTTCCCTCTTGCTGAGAAGGTCAATAAAAAGAGGGGTACCCTTTGTGCAAATTCACCTCCATCTCAGAAAACATCCCCATATACTGCAAGTGCTCCCTTTCCCTTTGCATTTCCATTTTTGCTTTTTAAAATCTCTGTAATTTTAAAAAGACGCTTTTTCTGTCCCTGGTACAGCATGAGAGCTGGGGACAGGGAGGGGAAGCAGCTGACTTTCCCCAGGGAATCAGTTAAACTCTTTCTCCAAGGGGGCAGTACCACAGCCCAACAGGTGTCCGCATCCCTTCTCAGTCAAATTAACTCAGTTGTTTTGCTGAGTAAAAGATGATTAAACAAGCAGTAAGATGTTATCGTTAGAGGCTTCCTATTAAACTATGACTATAAATACTGGCACAGGGAGGATAAAGCTTCCTCAAGCTGAGCATGTTAGCAGCTAATGTTTCCTTAAACATTGTCCACAAAATGCATTGGGCTGACCAAAATGTTTATCAGTGCTACCTCTGAGGAAACCAAACCGGTTTATTTCCAGTTCCTCTCACTGCCTTGTATTTAGTGCAGTAATGTGGTTACCTTTTACATAAAACTGCATCATTAAAGAGATTCCCCAAATGATTTTCAATGCCACAAAGGCAAAAGACTAATACAAAAGAATTCTGAGGCTGAAAAAGAAGCACTGGCCAGTCGGAGCCCAGCAAAAACCTCTCGCCTATAGCATATTTCGATTCTTTTGCAGCTTCGTTGTAATTCTGGATTCCCGTATTTGAAATGCTTGCTCTGGAATTAATTAAATCAGCCGGTCCAATCCTTGAGCTACTGACTGGTGTGTATGCCCAGCCTTTATTCCTTCTTAATGTTTTTGTTTTGGTTTTGTTTTTTTCCTATATGTAGGAAGAGTGGTAGCCAGCCAGCACAACACTAGTGTGCTGTAGTGAACAAAGAGCTCTAAAGCAGAAGTGGATGTCAGAGCATCGCTCCTCCCTGCTGATGCCAAGGCTGCCTTGGCACAGGGAATCCCGCTCCTGCTCCTCCTACCACCACACATGTGTGGCTGCTGGCACGGCAGCAAGGCAGGAGGGAGCTGGGAGCAACAGCAGACTAAAAGTAATAGTGCTATTAAAAGCAGAAAATGTAGACATTGCTTTTATCCTGGGTGTTTTGTCTATGCCAAGCGAGCAGGAAAAAAGCCCTTTAGGAAAGCCAAGCTGAAATTGTGCAAACAATGCAGATAACCCCTGTGCTCGCTGTGGATGAAACAGAGAATAAATGTGCAATACTTGGGGAGGTGCTGGTTTGCCTCTGAATTTCCAAAGTCCGGAGAGATATATTCATTCTGGGATTGAGCCCAAAGCCATCTGCAGGCAAGGGGAGTCTTGGCTGGGGCAGAGGCTCGACCTTTTTATGGCAGGGCTGCTCGGTGGTGATCAGAAAAGGGCTGCTTCCGTTCAGCCTGTGTCTCCTTCGCTCAGGGAAACGGTAAATGTTGCTCTCGCTGACATTAACGGGAATTATGGTCACAGTTTAACTTCCTCACATGCCAAGGTATCCGATAGGTAACGGTCCGGGTGTGGGTATATGAATTAGTTCTTAAAGCTGCACACGTTTCTCCTCTTTATAAAAGAACACCAGGCACTCTATAACTGCTAAGAACAGGCTGTCTGAAAGGTGTTTTATTAACTTAAGTTGGGGAAGAAAATGAAACTGAAAAGAATACGACTGCATATTAAACTACATGAAGTGGTCATGACAACTGGGGATCTCAGTATCATAAAATCTTAACAGCTGGATGCAATCAATGGGGATTTTCCATTTTTCTTTTTGGTTAAGCTTAAGAAAGAAAGAAGGAAAAAAAAAAAGAAAAGGAAAAGCTTCATTTTACTTGAGCAAGCTCTTTACCCAGCTCAGCTTTCTTTGCTTAATATCAGAAGTTGTCTTTACTTCTCTATAAATCTCAGCGCTGCCTGCACTCAGCCGATGCCATCCTCTTCCCGGGGCAAGGATTCCACAGCAGGAGGTGTTCAATATCCTCAACAGCAGCATGACAAGGAATGGAAACCAGAGAAATGCACATTACAGGAAGACTTCCCCAAAGCGTGAATACAATTTTCAGATCTTACCAAATAATTAGTTGACATCAATTTTTCCCTCAAAATTAATCAAGTGTCATTTGTACCTGAAATCCCACAGTATTTCTTCAGAAAAATGACTAAGTTCCAGGGCAAGTCAATAAAAACACTACACTCTCTGGCAGGGCATCTTCTATTTAATCACATGAAATCACAGCCTGGGCTTTCCCTTATATACATTTCTTTTGCTCTAGCACTGCTTCCTTCTTGGTGGTGTCAACACTTGCTTTGAGGTAGCTGAAGAAATATTTCACAGACTGAGCTTTATCAGAGCTATAGAAACGGAGAGCACTGGCCAAAAATAATGTAATGATCTTCTTACAAAAAAAAAAAAATTAATGCGTATGTTTAGAAAACAAAGCCAGAATTGTATGTAACTTACTGGAATCATGTTCCTTGATAGCTCCATCGAGGACAGCCTTATTCATTCAGATAGTAACGGGATATTATTAAGCACAATTAAGTTTGATGGCTCTCAGTCTGACTCGTATGGCTTTGCTCAGGCAGCCTTGCAAACAAGCATGTTTCCGCAGTTTGTTGTTGTTTCCGTGTCTGTTAAAATGCAAACCAACTCCAACCTTCTGACTTCACCTTCCAATGGTTATATGTGAATATTTGTTTATTAAAATAACTTCATTTTTCATTTGCCAATGCCTGATGAAGCTTACAACAGCATCCACACATCTGAAGAAAATCTGGTGCTCTCACTGCGCTTTCAGCCCTTCCAAACCCCACGTGTCTCTCAAGTCGCAAGTTTTCCAGCACAGAGGTTGAGTTCTGGATAAACTCCTCAGCCCTGTTTTTTAGAACTGTGGAGACCCCTTGCCTCTCTCGAGGTACTCATACTGGGGCTCAGGGCAAGACAGGACAGAGCACCGATGCTCTGTTAAGGCACCCTACAGGCTAACCTGCAAAATGAGCAGATGTCAACCCAGGGAGTTTTCACCTTCCAATTCCTTTGGCAGGTTGCCCTAAATCTTGTTTTCCATATTTCTCCCACAAAATTCATTTGGAAACACCTGTAGGAGGGCCAAAATAAACATCAGCAGATGGTGATTGGAAAATGTCATGGTCTGCCCTTTGCCCAGGTGCCTGGGAAGAGAGCGGAGCACATCACAGGGACACCTGGCAGCACCCGTAGTGGTGAGCCATGGAGAAAATGACTGGTGGGTGACGAAACGCTGGCTGGATTCGGCGACTGCTGAGAGCTGGGACGGGGATCTGGTCTCTGAATTTGGGGGAACATATCTGAACTGTGCTGGACTTCTGAATTGTGCATTTGCTTTGACAGCAAGTGTTTCTGAACTAAATGTTATCCACTGCTGAGTGACATTGTGAAGCCGCTGCAAGTGTCTAGGGCAGAGACAGGAGCTGAGAGCCACCAGCACAGAACAAAGTGATCGGAGGGGAGAGCTTGTCTGTAGAAGACCAGTTCATAGTAGGGCCAAACCACAGTGGTTGAACTTCATGACATATTTCAGCGGCGCTGGGCAGTGAGGCGGCTTTTTCTTCTATTCCAAGAGAAAGTGCTACCTCAGAGGGTCCTTGGGAAAACCACTGAGCCTTGCCGTGCGGCGCTCGGGATGGACTTACAGGACTCCAGCGGAAAACCCGGGCAGCCTGTGAATAAACCCGCCCGGCGCAGCGTCCCTCCGTCTGTCTCTCCGTCTGTCCTTCCCCTCCCTCCGTCCCTCTGTCCGTCCCTCTGTCCCTCCGTCCCTCTCTCCGTCCCTGCCCGCTCCCGGGCCGTGCCCGGGGCGACAGCGCCACCTGGCGGCCAGAGGCAGCCGCGCCACCGCCCCGCTGCGGCCGGATCGGGCCCGGGGGACGGCTTGCGGGGGGACACCCCGTGGGACCCCCCGCCCCCGCCCTGTGTTGTGTTTTCCCTCTTGTCAGCGCACTTCTGACATAGGGGCACACACGCACTCGCCACGCTGAGCACATCCCGAATGGCTCTGCGACAGTCACGCAGGTCCTTCTGGGGACAGTCCGCTTGATTTTGTTTATATTTCCTAGGGTGGGGCTGTCCGGCTGAAGTGCCCTGACTTCACGAAAGATCTCTGACCTCATTTCTGTGTTCATTTGTTCTATATGCTCATTTCTGCGCCCAAAGCAGCAGGCCACAGACTGATTTTTCCATGTGATGCTTGCCTTGTGCACTGCAAGGATCAAACAGGGATGAGAGCGGAGACACGAAGCAGCTACAGCGAGCATCTGAGGGGAGGAAACAAGATAAAGGCTGAAACAGCGGGCATCCAACTTGGAAATCACACAAGCCATTCACAGTGCAGGGGAATGATGAGATAAGGGCCTTTCTCACAATAATGAAGAGGAGAAATGCAGGGCAATGAAAAAACGAAAGTTATTTTCCTACACTTAGTGTAAGTCCTGAAATCATTAGAAGGTTGGGGAAAAGCAGCTCAGTATGTGCTGGTCCATGGGTGCTGTCAACCCGATGGGTGCAACAGCTACCCAAGAGGCTCAAAGGCCTCAAAGGACACACAAATAAACCCTGTGAGAACTCTGCCCGAGACTGCAGGCTCACAAAGGTACGCTGCGAAATGATAAAGCCAGTGTGAGCTTCGGGAGCAGTTCTGTAATGCGTACAGACCTGAAACCCAAGAGCGCATGCCCTCATGAGGCTGTGCCGGAGCCAAAACCCTGCCCTGTGTGTCACTCTTCAGTGCCAGAAATACCATTTGTGTTTCCAGATTAGTCTTTGCTGATGGTGTAAAGTGCTAAACTCTAAATCGTGGCAGATTGAGTCATGTTGCTTTCATTTTTGTCACCCCTGCTAGGTAGCAATGACTTCCAGCAAACTGCCAAGAGCCTGACACCTCAAACAGGCACTGTGATGTCTAACGGAGCCTGTCCTGTCCACAGGACCTGTAAGGTATATAGGCTCAGCACCCTAACAATCTGTGAGGTGACACATATGGCTTTGCACCTCCACTCACGCAGCCAGGACTCGGGTGTCGAAGTGAAGTTCCTCTGTGGCACCCAAGCCCTGCAGGTTCCTGTTTTCCACTCCTCGGAGGGATTTCTTCTTGATGTAGAATGGCCTTATAAAGACTTTTTTTTTTCTAGCATTCCCATGCATTTTTTCCTTTCAACTTACTGATAAAGGCAGCAGCCTGTTTTCCATTTTTACGATGTGTTTTGCCCGTGAACTTAATCTTCTCATCAGATGTTGAGAGCTGCAGAGGTACTTGGAGAGCTCTCAACTCACATGCACTGCCCCAGACCACACCTTTTCCTTGAGGAATTCCCAGGCTTTCAACTCGAGACTGTGATCTCGGTAAACCCTTGTCTGTGATGTCTGAATATTTGTAATGCTTCTCATTGTTCAGGATTTAGCACCGTCCAAGCACACGGGGCGGCTTGCCGTTCACCAGCAGAAATGTGCTGAGCTTCCTCCAGCAAATCTTCCTCACCTCCCCGACCTCTCCTGAGCACACCGTCAGGCTGTCAAGGAGGGCTGAGGGCAGAAAATCATGGCCCCCTCAGCAGTCAATAGAAAACTATCCACCGGCTTTTGCTGAGTCCACACCATGCCTTCTATGCACACGTGTGCCCAGCAGCGCTTGGGCAGTGCCCCAGTGTCCCCGACGGGGACTTTTGCTTCTCCCTGTTGGACTTTAGCTTCTCCCTGTCGTAAGCTGCATCCCCACGTGACGGATGCTGCCGTGGCCAGGCAGCGAGCATGAACCTCGCTCAGTGTTGGTGTCCTGCTGCGTCAGCCACCAGCCACCTCTTTTAGATCCAAGGAGCTGTGCGGCTGTGGACCCTGGAGGAGTTTGCGTGTGGGAGCAGAAAGGCATCGCTCTTAAACACACTCGCTCTGGGCATGAGAAAGATCAAGTCTTCAAATTGTGCCTGGACTACTCGGTGCTTCATAAGCTTTGGCGCAAGAAAAGGGAGAGCCTGGGAGTTCCAGTCCAAGAAAAAAAGCCCACGGTACATAAATAAGATTTAAGACTAATGGAGCTGTAAGAACAATAATTGCAGAACTACATGCTGGTAAATTTTTATCACACAATAATACATATGGCACCAGCAAAGAGAGTCTCTGATTTCTTTGCTTAAGCATATAAAGTACCACACATTTATAAAAGCAACCATTCCTATTCTGTTATGCTGTTCGGAATGTGTTTGAAAAGCACATTAAAGTGCGGGGAAGTGTCCAAAAAAGTTGGATTGGTCTGGTTTATGACTGACAGGAAAGGCCAAGCAATTATCTGAACTCCTGATGGGACAATTTTGTTCAGATGTATTTTGGGGTCAGGAGGCAAGGATTTCATCAGAGAGAGTTCTTCAGCTTATGAAACGTACAATGTGTCCAAAACAAGGTCTGAAGTTGATTAGACATAAGTATTCAAAAGGAAATGATTTACATGACAGCCCTGGATGTATCGTCCTCTCCGTAAGATCTGACCCAGCGAGGCTGAGATAACGCACTTATGAAATAGGACTTGCGGACCCAGCTAAAAGATTCTTTTTTTTTTTTTTTTTTTTTCATTATAATGCTTTGCAGGGAATTAGTATATAAATCTTCATGAACCAGGTGAAAATACAGGAACAGTTCCTCAGCTGGAGCAAATCAGTGTACCTCCACCAACTGCGCTGGTTTGCATCAGCACAAAACCGGGGCCGTGGCTTCCAGACGGGATGAGAGGTTTTGCTGCGTTTGGATGCTACTTGTCAGGTGCTTTGAAAGAGGCATTTCTGGGCATTTTTACTCCGTTTTAAAGCAACTATCATGGACAAATGACAGGTTTGAGGATCTGAGTGGAGCTCCCGTAAAATGATGCCAGTGGTGATTGTGTTCAGCATCCAGGTTGCCTGAGCTGGCTGGGCTTCCCCAGGCAGTACCGGGGTCTTTCCGGGCCATGCAGCACATGCCACACACGTGCACAGCTTTGTCACGGCCACCAGGCTCATGGGCTCTGCTCAGGAACAGATGCCAATGCCAAAAGGGGTGGCTCCCTTGTCACATGGGGCTTTGCCACTGGGGACACCTGCAATGTGCACTAGTAGGCAGCAAGAGGATGGGTTTTTTTGTCTGGGGCAGCATTTCCCTCTTCTTTATCACCTGGAAGTCATACAGTCCGAGTGCCTTCACAGGGAAAGATCACATAGAAAGTATCTTTAAAAAGTGGTTCTCCTGCATTTTCTCCTCTTCTTTCTTTCTCTTGTTACTTTTTTTTTTTGGTATTGCAGTAGACAAAAGAGCCTATTTGTAAGTGTTTTATCCTTGGTGTGTTTAAACATTGTTTATATCTACAGGTTTTGCATCTTTGTCTTCAAATTCTGGCATGCACGCAGGGTTTGCTGTGAAAGACGGCGAATGGATATTTTAAAATCCAAGCAGGTTCACTTTTGCAGGCTTTCTTCTTACAGGTGAGATCCCTTTCTCACACCTTCTTAGAGGGCTTTGCAAAGGCCCCTCATGCTTTTAGCGAGACAGGCTTGATGTCTCTGGAAGATTTATTATGAGTCACAACTTAATCAAGGAACCAAGAAAGATTCATTTTTCATGCAACTTGTACAGCATCATCGCCTGAGAGACTCGGCCCTAGTAAATCTTGCTGGCATACTGTGAAGGGTGATCCCAAATTTTCAGAGACTCCCCAAATGCAAACTGAAGGGATACACTGCTTTATGTCTCCTTCCAAGCTGAAAAGAAATATGTTTGGGAAATAAGCCCTTTAGATGGTAATTTAATTTGGGGCAGATGTGCCCAACAGCTATGACATCATCCTAAAGCAGGTCTTTTCTCCTTCTCCCCTCCCTCCCCACCCCCCCGCCCAGCTTTACAGGAAAGATTCGGAATGTAAAGGGATTTATCAGGTGTCTTATCATAAATGTGCTTTATATCCTGAAGTGCGTCTGTGAGCTCGTTCTCATAGGTAAAACCAGCTGTTAGCCCTGAATCAGGGCAAATAAACAGAAAAAAAAAAGACTATGCACAGGAAAGAAAGAATTTCCAGCAATCATGTATGTTGTGGGAAAGAAGAATAAAATCAAATATACATCTCATTTGTCTTTAAGCATGTGATTTCTTTTGCTGTCAGAACCGTAGGTGAATTTACTTTCATCCAAGAAAATTTGCTTTTCATCTGAAAGCAAATTCAGCTCTGGATTTAGCAGCAAGCAGTGCTGCTCGCAGTGAACCTGGAGAGACCATCTTCGGCCGGTAAATCAGGCTCCATTTGTTTAATTATTGGCAGCTCTGCCGAGGCAGCCAGCACAGACATAGAGTAACGCTGCCTGTGGTGGTGGTTCCAGCTCTGAACACCACTCCTCGAAGCCTCCACCCACCACCAAATTAATTTAACATCAATTAACAATTAACATCACGCCTGAGGGATGCATGGATGGCAGAAGTTAGGTGCCAGGGACCTGAGAAGTGTCCAATGAACGTAGGTACCTCCTGGGAAGAGACAACCCTGGAGACTAAATCACAGCCTAGGATCTAGGTGGATTTTTCAAGTCTGGAGATCCAATTTTAGGTGGCCTAGATCTTGCCCCTGTTCTATACCAGAAGAATTATATTAGAAGGAAGAAATGTGGGGCTTTGGCACGGAGCAGGCATAAAGGGATTTTGTAGCGTGCTTTTGTAGGCGCATCATGAAAGGGATTTTTGTCTTCATTTTCCATAGATGTATTGGGAAGCATGGAAATCCCATAGTCCTTTCTAAGAGGTTTGTTTGGTTTGGTTTTGTTTTTTTTTTTTTTTTTTTACTTTGTGGTTTGATTTTTTGTTTTGTTTTGCTTTGTTTTGTTTTGTTTTTATGTAAAGGTCTTTAGGTTTCCACCTTTAGGGAAAACCCCTGTGCTTCCACCACCCAAACCCCACGTTTTGTTGGGCAAGGGGAAAAAGTGCCTACCCTGAGGAGAAAGGCTGCCGGGACAAGGAGTATTTCCCATCACTGCACAGCACTTGCTGGAAGAATAACCCATACAGGTGGTAAGAGGGCCAGGGGAAGCTCTTCATGTCCATAGAAGCATAAATATCTGCTTAAATGAAAAAAAGAGGAGGGAAAAACACTAAATGGAAAAAAAAAAAAAGCTAACTGTAGTACTCACTCTTTTTGCTCTTTAAATATGTGCAGCCAGCAATGCTCATGGCAAAAACCAAGAGTATGAAAAGGTTGATGAAGGGTAAGCACCAGCAGCCTCAGCCTTTTCACACTTGTTGCTGCTGAATCATGCATAACTCCACACAGCCCCGTTTGGGGCCGTTAGAGCCACCGCCAGGATAGTGACATCTTTGGGCCAGCGTAGGCTTTCAGAGCGTGGAGAGCTGCATGGACCATTCTGAGGGAAGCAGGGGGGCAGAATTTATCCAGACATGTCAGAAGTATGTGTATCTGGGAGTAAAAGAAAAAAAAAAGGAGATCAGGATAAAATTAATTTTTACTGCAGCCATTTAGGTCTTGGCTTTGTGAAAACTGTTTCAAGCCATTGCCTTTCCTTAGGCAGGTCAGCGGGCCAAATCCAATGATAAATACAAAACTCTGAGATCATTATTCCCTTCTTGGATTTTAACTGATGAAAAGCTCCATTCTGTTTGGCTGGGCTGTGGTCCAAAGCCCAGTGACCACCCTGCTGCAGCAAAATGCTGAATTAGGGTATTCTTGAAAACCTAAAACATCGCTTATGCTTTTCCTGATAGGAAACAGATAGAAGTCCGCTGTGTCTCTATTTTTAATCATTCATGCCCTTGCAATCGTCTTCCTCCAGGCTTGATAAAGCCCTCTTGCAGTTGAAGGGCGTAGCAGTCGGGGAGCTTGGTGGCAGCAGAGATTTTTGTGCCGGGATTTCACTCCTTGAAGGCAGGGGAAGGCTGGCTGTCAGCCAGGCAGCGAGGGGGCAAGGCTGCCCAAAGCCCCCCAGTGGGCTGAGGTTGTGCTGCTGGCTGAGTGGTGGCTAGGCCACCCGTCTCTGCTTTTTGAAGGTGTTCACCAAAACATGGTGTTGGCAACGTCGGCTGGATCTTGGTTAAACTAATGTTTTGCTTCCGTGGGTTTTAATCTGGGGCATGAGTTCAGTGCCTTTTCTAAACAGCTTTAAACACCAATTTCCAGTGGTCCTGTATGTATTTTAAGATTAAACTCCACCTTACTTCTGTTTTTAAGTGAGGATGAGCACTTCAGGACAAAAAGAAACCCAAGCTCCTTAAACCTATCCACGTCCACTGCAGTAGGTGAAACTTGCTTTCCACAAGAATTCCCAAGCATATTATGGCAAATTTCCCCAACCTTTCTGCAGCTGTGCTGGCGGGGGGCCAGCAGGCTAAAGGCAGTATCAAATTGAATGTAAAGGTGCAATATACATAGCCCAGAGCTACCAGCACAAAAGGCTCTGCCCTGGATCCCACAGCGGTTGAGGCTGCCGTGGCACCCAGTGCACACCCAGCCCCAGGCAACCAAAATGTGTATTAAAAAATTACTTGTCTCTTCCCTTATGAAGAATAACAAAGACCTGTCACTCCTGGAGCATCTTCTTCAAGCTTGTGCCTGAGGAGCACATCCAGACTTCTCCTGTGCTCTCCCAGGAGGACATTTCTCCTCCCTCTGGGAAATCCTCCACCAGATGAGGTTTTCCCCAAGCTTTCCTTCCCTGCTGTGGTCACCTTTCTTGGTCTGGGTAAAACAACATCTGTCCATTTTCTGAACTCCCTGAGAAGGATGCATGGCAATGTTAATCCTGTCTTGAATCAAGGAGAATGATTTTTACCTTGAAATGGCAACAGTATGACATCCCTCGGCCTTTGGGGGGCTATGGGTGCTGCTGCTCTCACTGCTGGCTGCCAGAGGTGTTGGGGTTTGGCTTGGAGAGGGCTATGGATGAACCCAGGTGCAGATACAGGATGAGGGAAGGAGGCTCAGGACAGGCTGCTGTGGGTGTGCGTTGCTGCCTTGCTCTCCTCCTTCCCTACTCTCCTGGTTTGAGGACTTAGCTGTTCCCTTGGGTGCTTGGCAGTAGCATTACAGGCTCATGACCATTCCAGACTCCAACATTCATCAGCAGTAAGAAACACTGTGTGTAACAACGCAGTTTTTTGCAGTTTTAAGGTAGCAATTGCCAAAAACTTCCCTGACCCCAGGTGATGCTTTGCAGTTGGCTGGGCAGGAGCGCTCCTCCTCACAGCCTGGCACGGCATGGCCAAGGCAAATCTGATTTGGAGGAGCAAAGACGTTTCCTCCCTCTTGGTGACAGGCAGGGAGCAGCAATACATACCTTGACTAGAGCAGGGCGTTTGAATGTGTCCCCTGTGACATTCTTATAAGGCCAGCTAAGGAAATACAGGCCAGATGAAATCATTAGTCCGTGGGTGCACAAGTGGTTGAAAAACATGCTGAACTTATCACAGTTTGCCATCAAACTGAAAATTCACTTTTAATGGGGTCACCCAGGGTCTGTCCAGGGCCTGTTTCTGTTAGATATTTTCATTAGTAACTCGGATAATGGAATAAAGTATGCTTATAAAATCGGCCCATCACACTAAGCCAGGAGGATTGTGAGCATATTGGGGCCCAGGATTAAAATTCAAAATAGCTATGAAAAATCCAAGAGGTTTTCCAGAATCAACAAATGGAACCAAAGAGAGACACGTGTAAAGTGCAAGGAGGTCAAAAGGACTTGTACTGAAAAAGGGGTTGATTGACCAGACAGTGGAAGAGACCTGGGAATAAGCACAGACTGGGTGACCACATTGACACCGACAAGTGTATCCACAGGGATTGGAAACCCAAAGGACGGGTGGTAACTTCATGGCACTGGAAACACCCCAGCTCAAGAGCTGCATCCAGCACTGGGCATCACCTTTTAAGAAAGATGTAAGTGAAATAGAAAGCCCTGAGAGACCAACAAGGGTGTTAAGAGGTTTATAAAATCTGACCCGTGAGGAAAGGTTGAAAGAGCCTGGGGTTGTTTAGTCTAGTGAAGAGAAGATGAATGAGTCTGGAAGGAGCAGGATAACAGCCTTCAGAGATTGCTGTAAAGAGGATGAAAATCTGTTACCTTGATGTCCACTGAGAGTGGGACGAGGAGTAATAGGTGTAACTGGAAGTAAAGGAGATTTAGATTAGATATTAGGATGAACTTCCCAACTATAGTCAAAGGTAAGATCGGTGCAGGCTACCTTTGTGGGCTGGGGGAGTGCAGTCGTTAGAGGTTTTAAATAACAGATTAGATGAACATGTGTTGGAGACGGTCTATTACAGCTCATCTCACCTCAGCACCAGAGAATAAGCCACACGTCCCTAACTTGCTGGGGTTGCTTTATCTTTCCCTGCAGTAATTTTTTGCAGGAGCTGAGGGAGTTGAGTCGATAGCTCTTGGTCTGCTTCTTGGGAAGCAGAGCAGCTCTGGCAGGAGGAAGATCCAAACATCTACTTGGGACATGAGTAAGATGAGCACGTGATGGCTGGTACTTACACAGGCATTAGCCACAGCTGCATGCCTTTGCTGACACAGCAGGCAGAGCGTCATTTCACTTCAAGCTGTACTTGAGCTTCCTCACTCAGTGGGATCCTTCCTCAAAACATCTCCTAAGGTACCTGAAGGCAGTGATGAAGTCCTCTCAAGCCTCATTCCTGATGTTTAAGCAGGTTTGGTACTCAGAGGGGTACTCACAGGAACCATCTAACACCATAGTACTGAGGTTATAAACTGAGTCAATCTCTACAACACAGTTCCTAATTAAAGTGCTAAAAAGTAAAATATCAAAGCTGCAAATGGCAAAGGCAACCATACTGTTTTGTACATCAAACCGACTGTACATCAATAACTCATTGCCTTCTGATTTCCCTTCCTTCTTTCAGTGTGATACAGCCTGTGATAAGATGTGCTTTAAAAAGCAGATGGTTAAACAAGACGTGCAATCTGCTTACTATTATAGCTTCTGCCCTGAGCTGTGAATCAGTGCCTCTTCACTGCGACAGTCCGGGGTTATTTGAGCATATAAGCTTGTGTTCTAGGAAACAGTAAAAAATGTCTACTCAATGATAAATAATTGCTTCTTCTTTAGAAGCACTTGTTATCACCTCCTCATACTGAATATTTTTAGTACTAGCAAAGTATCTTCTTTTCAGCTCCCTTGAGACATCTGCTCTCCATATGGCGGATTTGCCTCTGCTTCCACAGCCTGTTTCTGGGAAGGAGACTCCTGATATGACAAATTGGAATTATTTCCAGGTCTTCAAACACTTCACTAGTTCCTGACTCATGTAATTGAGCCTAACAAATTCTGCACAATCGTACATGTTTTAATCCCTCTTGCCTACCTAATTTTTGTCATATTGCTTCCGCTGTCAACAAGCTGGCCTTAAAATATTGACACGAGGTTGTCGGCGGTAGAGAGCCACTTAGGAGCCAAGTGGCTCCTAGGTGTGCCAGTGCTGAGCCCACCTGGGGTACATCGACCCACCAAGCCGTCCCGCTCCAAAAGCCCCTTGAAGAAAACCTGCTGGAAGCAGCACAGTCACCCCACCCTGGCCACGGCGGTGGCGCTGCTGGCAGGGGAGCACAACCCCTTTGGGCATCCATGCCAGCTCCTTAGCACTGCGACTCATGCAAGAAAAATGCGGCCATCCCACTGCTATGGGCCATGCTGTTTGCTTTCTGTGGTTTCTAAACCTCATTCTGTGGAGTGAAAACTCATTCTGCAATCACACAGAAAGGGGACAGCATATGTTTTTTTCCTTTGGTTTGGCAGCGAATGCCAGAGGATGGATCAAGAGCTAAAAAATAATCACTCAGGTTTGTGTGTTTTGTGTATATCTATAGTTACCCTCTTATTCCCTATTGTACCCTGTGATGTATGTGTACTCTCTGACCTCACGCTATAAAACATATCCACTATTCAAATATATTTCCTGATGCCTTACTATAGGAACTGTCAGTTTCAATTTTTCTAGAAGCTGTTACAGTACAAAGAGACACAAAGCTCTGTCAAGTAATTCATTCAGCACAACATGATATTGCGAGTAACAGCAGAGGAAAACCACAGTTGATATTTTAAGGGCAAGACCTTCATAGAGAATCAGTGGACAGTGCTGAATATGAATACCTCTGACTCTCAATATTTTAGTTCGGATATCTTAATAACAGTCAAAGCACCCGTTCTCCTTCTGTGCTTACAGAAATCTGGGAAGTGCTATACCATCTGATTGGAAGAAAGCAGCGTGCACGGGGAGAAGCACCACCAACACCCCGCTGAGCTGCAGAGAAGTGGGGAGCGCCCCACATCAGCAGAACCCCCCCGATATCGCGCCGACCCCCCAGTGCACTGCCAGTCTCGGGTTATACTGAATCAGCTGTGATTTTGTCTTGAAAATCTAGTGTTTTAAACTCTCCACGTTTGGTTTTTTTTTTTTTTTGTTTTGGTTTGGTTTGGTTTTGTTTTTTTTTTTTCAAGATCTGTAGCTAAAGCTCCAAGGATATAATATGTGGCCATGAGAAATGCATCTAGCCATACTATCTTCTCTATGGTACATATTAAGTCTTTCTTAATTAGAAATAAGAGAAGTCAATAGTTTTGGCAGCTGAGTGCTACACATGAAGTACCGGGAGAAATGAAACGTACTCTGGATCCTGCTGAAAATACCAGGGAAAAAGTAAAAGCAGAGCAACCCGGGTGAAAAATAAAACCCAAGAAAAAATACCCAATGTTTTCTTAAATTTTTGGTTAGTGAGAAACGAACCTACCTGTCTTTTTGTCCTTTAAGTAAGATATATGGAACAAAGATTTTGGTTCTTGCAAATTAAAATAATATGTGGACTTTCTCTTTTGAGATAGCTCAGGAATCTCTATTTTATGGAGATGCAAATAAACTGTATACAAAGTAGCAGATAGGGCACACTCAGCAAGCACGTTATCACTTAAATTCTGCATATAAGACAGTTTCTGCAGCTAAACAATATTAAACGTTTTAGTAATTCATTGCATCATTAAGGAACTAAAGGGCAAAGACGTGTCAAACTGAGTACACTGCTTTGTCTCAACTTTTCCTACATCCAGGGTTACAGCAGGACAGTTCAGAGGCATGTTCCCAAACGCTGAGCCACTGCCAACATTTTCTTAATGGGATTAAATTGTGCCTTGTTACTGTACAAAGACATATTTAAAGTATGCTTGGCCATTTATTTGATGTATGATTCTCTTTGGCTGAATTATTATCCTGGATTTGTGAATAGTAAAGTCTTTATTTCATTACTTGCTGTAATTCTTCTCCTAAAATTTATCCAATTAGTGATAGAGATACTAATAGAATAGAGAAGCAAGACGGGTCATTTCTCTTCTGTTAGTATCTCTATCAATAATTGAATAAATACTAGGAGAAATACAGCATCGTGATGTACGTACAATTACAAAAAAATATTTAATTGATAAACAACTGTCCTGAGGGACTATCCTGAGATGACACCCTGCCTCGCAGACCCAGAAGGAGGGGTTTACAAATGGCAGCAATACTACCCACAGCTAAAACAAGGTACAGGCTTGCCAGGGACAGGGCTTGTACACTGGGATGGGGATGACGATGGCGATGGGGATAGGGATGGGGAGGAGGAGGGAAATTCAGCCAAACTGGGCCTCTGGCATCTTTCTGCCGCAGGCAATAGAGCAGCAGGGATCATCTCTCCAAATCCATCCTTGGGCCATGGCACAGGTGGTAGCCACAGCCACAGCAGACCAAACATGCTGAAAATATTCCTGGTTGCTGCAAATTCTAGATCAAATTGTAACTACATTCTATGAAATTGTAATTCTGGATAAAATTGAAGGGTAGGCAGCTTTCCTACCCTTGAAGCTGGTCAGACAATTGTCTACATCACACTCAGGTTTACCTGGCTTCTTTCCTCCCAGCTCCTCTCTCCCACGACAGCAGGATCTCAGCCCCCCAGACTAGCACAGCACAGGCTGGTTGCTCTGGTGCTGCTGAGCAGCTCAAGTGAGCCAGGCACCAGACCCCTGCGCCTTGTACGAGCACAGCAGACACACATACTCTGCTGCAAAGACTGATTTTGAGGTCTCATATGAAGTAATTTGTTGACTGCTGCTTCCGAGTCCCAGTAACAACAGCTTCTGGACAGAGAGGACCATGAGGAAGAGCTGAGGGAACTCTGGTTGTTGAGCCTGGAGAAAAGAAGGCTGAGGGGAGACCTTCTCACTCTCTACAACTACCTGAAAGGAGGTTGTAGAGAGCTGGGGGTCGGTGTCTTCTCTCAAGTAACAAGCAATAGGATAAGAGGAAATGGCCTCAAATTGTGCCAGGGGAGGTTTAGATTGGATATTAGGAAAATTTTCTACACCAAAGGCTTATCAGACACTGGAACAGGCTGTCCAGAGAAGTGGTGGAATCATCATCCCTGGAGATATTTAAAAGACAAGTAGATGTGGCGCTTAGCGACATGGGTTAGTGATGGTTTTGTCAGTGTTAGGTTGATGGTTGAACTCAATGATCTGAAAGGTCCCTTCCAACCTAGGCAATTCTGATTCCCTGCTCCCCCACCCTTGGCTCTGTGATGCTACTTCATCCTCAAGCCAGGACCAGCATCTGGCCTGGGCAGCCTAAAGCAGGAGAGAACAAGTCCCTGCTATGGAGGCAGAAGGTATTTCAATCAGGCTAAGCAAAACATACGAGTGCCACCTCTTGCAGAGGTGGGGAAGAAATTAGAAAGCTGTAAGTAGATGAATCTGGGGCTGCCCACGCAGACGACACCCATGCAGGACCCCAGCCAGCAGCGTTGGAGACCTCTGCATGCTCACGGCGGGTGGCTTGCTAGATAGCAGCAGCATGATAAAGCCTTACAATAGCCGCAATCTGTATTAACTCGGACACAAGCTTTAACTGCAGAGTTGTTAACCATCATAAAACGTGTTCTACAATAATTTTTGAGAACTCAGCACTCACTACGAACATATCACAACCAGGACTCTACGCAGCTTGGTTCCTGCATTTGTTCTGCAGCTGAAGTCCTTCACTCGCTTAAACATTGATTTATTAAAGACTTGATTCTGATCTTATTTCACAGCTATATAATTCCACTGCTATGACGTTATCCCAAATGACTTTAAAATACAATGCATAAATGTGGAAAAATTAGGAGGATTGCCAAAAGGCGCATGGGCAGAACATTTATATATTTGATTTTGATGCTGAAGACCACAAGCCAGATTATCCCCTCCTGAAGACTGGTAGAAACCAGGACAAATATATTGCAGTTACAATGGTAAATATGAGAGGATAATTAAGACAATTACTTATATCACAGATCAATGCTTTCCCTCTTTCTAGTTTTATTCTAAAAACCTTTCAATTTCTGTGTCTAATCACCAAGGGTGAGCATTGGTCACTAACTATGCTTTATAATGAAGCAAGGTCACTCAGCTCATTCCCACAAAGGATCTGAGACAACACTACCAAGATCTGCACTGCTAACAAGGACGGCACCACTTCCAGCGCAAACCCCACCATTGGTAGAATTAAAACATATTTATGGCAAAAATTAAAACATTTATATTTTAACATCTCCAGACTTTATTAGGTGTTCTTTATACAGTCATCTGGTATGTTTAAAGAGTGAGCAATCATATAAAAGGAAATATGGTCATAACTGATTGAAGTAATAAAACCCTGAAACTAAATAACATCTCATAACTCATTACACAGCATATATTAGATTTCATTACATCAGTATATGACTTAGTAGTAAATTCTCCTGTTGGTCATAAACCTCTGAAGTGTTGTCATCCTGAAAAATGAAATTAAAAAAGAGAAGAAGACAATGCCAGGACGCGCCGGTGGTGCTTGCACTGTTACGGCACAGCCCCACCTGGCGTCGGGGTGACCTGGCCTTGATGGGCAATGCAGGGGATGGGTCACGTTTTTCTTACCGCTGCTGCCATCGTGTCCAGGATGAAACTGCCCCTTGACGTGGGGGACTGGCACTGCCAGGGGTTCATTTTTGTGTAGCCAACCTGCTGCTGAGCTCGTCACCCCTGTGTGCTGATGAAGCCACATCCATCCCTGGCACTGGGGAGCTCCCACGAGGGTGATGGGTGATGGGCGAGTGCACCCTCCCAGCTGGCACCCTGCTGGGCTAGTGATGCAGCGATGTGTTGGTAATAGAAGCCAGAGCTGTGGGCCGGGTGGCTGTGTTCCCTCTGCCATGGCACCGGGGAGCGTTAGCTGCTGGGGCTCTCTCCCACTGCCTCAGGCAGGTCATCTGGAGGGGCTGCTGCCCACCCCTCCTCCTCGCCCTCTGCCCAAGGTCGTGTCACCACAGCGGCACAGCACTGCTCCCACCACTTGGTAGACCTTGGTAGTGTTGTCTCAGATCCTTTGTGGGAAGGAGCTGAGTGACCTTGCTTCATTATAAAGCATAGTTAGCGACCAATGCTCACCCTTGGTGATTATATGCAGAAATTGAAAGGTTTTTAGAATAAAACTAGAATTAAACAATTTTCACCCACCACTGTCCACAGCCTGACGTACTGCTGCGAGGCGGCAGATGCAAGCTGGTAGTTCTGCCACGTGCCCTGGGCTGTGGGGAGCTGGATGGCCACCCCAGGTACCAGCCGGAGGGATGGCATGGCTTGACCCCAGTGGGACTGATAGCTGGTGCTGTCAGAAGGGACCTCAGAGAGGCAGCTCACCAACCCATGTTCCCTGTGGAAACACCAGCACAGGGGCTTTTGAAAATCCCTTCTTTCTGAGGCTGAAGCATCTCCCAATGCTTGGGCTGCTGAGTCCCCTTTGGGGGACTCTTCAGAGTGCTGGCACCTTCCAGAGTCCTTCAAAGGACTCAAAGTTCCTGGAAAACAATACTGAGAAGAAGGATCTGGGAGTCCTGGTGGATAGCAAACTTTCCACGAGCCAGCAATGTGCCCTTGTTGCCAAGAGGGCCAACGGAATCTTGGGCTGCATAGGGAAGAGTGTGGCCAGTAGGTTGAGGGAGGTCATTCTCCCCCTCTACTCTGCACTGGTGAGGCCACAACTGGAATACTGTGTCCAGTTCTGGGCTCCCCAGCTCAAGAGAGACAGGGAACTACTGGAGAGAGTCCAACGTAGGGCAACTAAGATGATTAAGGGATTGGAGTATCTCCCTTATGAGGAAAGGCTCAAAGAGCTGGGGCTCTTTAGCCTGGAGAAGAGAAGGCTGAGGGGAGACCTTATCTATGTGTACAAGTACCTAAAGGGTGGGTTGAAGGATGATGGAGCTGGACTCTTTTCAGTGGTTGCCAGTGAGAGGACGAGGGGCAACAGGCACAAGCTGGAATATAGGAAGTTCCATTTAAATATGAGGAGTAACGTCTTTCCGGTGAGGGTGCCAGAGCCCTGGAACAGGCTGCCCAGGGAGGTCGTGGAGTCCCCTTCTTTGGAGATTTTCAAGACCCGCCTTGATGCAGTCCTGAGTGATGTGCTCTGGGCAATCCTGCTTCAGCAGGGGAGTTGGACTAGATGATCTCTAGAGGTCCCTTCCAACACTGACAATTCCGTGATTCCATGATAGGGCTGAGCAGAGGGTCACTGGTGGCCTGAGTGCCCCCCACAAGGCCAGTGCTCTGCTTGTGGGTGTGAGGGGGTAGCACACATCCTCAGGGAGGAGAGGAGCTGGAGCTCTTTCCTGACACAAGTTCACCAGCCCTCTTACTCCCTGTGCCCATGGGCTCCTCTTTGCTACGAACAGCAAACGCTTCCCAAAAAGTGCACAAAAATGCACCTTTGATCTGTGGACAGACTCTGATAAGCATTTGAGCCACCCGGCTACAGCGTTAGGGATCTCCTCCCCATCTTCTTGCAGCCCCCAAAGTCTTGAATGCTTGTTGTTCTGCAGCACAGAACTGACACCTCGCCTGGGGCTCCCTCCTCCTGCTGCGCGGCCAGGTCTGAGCAGGGGGCCAGCTGTAACACTGGGTAAGTTGTTTCTCCCCAGGGCCAGGAAGGCTGCAGCTTTTCCCTAGGTCCCCCTTCCCATTTGAGCATCCGGGCTGACATCCTCTGCCTCAGAACCAGACAGGATTCCGCTAGCGAGGTAGGCAGCAGGTCCCTCACCCCAGGCTGGGAGATGCTGCCAACATGATTTGTGAGCAGCTCTAGGATCACCCCACAGCAAGCTCCTTGCTGGAGATCTCATCCCCTCCGTGCAGCACACCAGAGCTCAGGCATAAGGTAGGCTCCGAGACATGTCCATGGCACTGGCCTAGCAAAACCAGCAGAGGCTGTTGTGGCTCTGGGTGTCAACTATGAACAATGGATCTTCTTTTCAGTTCCCCAAAAGGCTTTTATGCTTTTTTTTTTTTTTTTTGTTAATTTGAGAACCAACCTCCCCTCCTCCATTTGACAGTTTATAATTACCCAGAGCAACTGATCGGCAACCGCGCCGCTTGCAACATCTGGGAGATCTTAAGGCAGATCCCAGTCCAAGCTGCACTGATGTAATTGTTTTGCTGGGTGAAGGATGATAACTCTCCCCACGTGTGTTTATACTCCTTCAAAATAATCCAATGGTTTTTTTGAAGCTCACTTATGTCAACACGTGCTTTATTGTGTCTTATGTGTTTTTAAAGTGCTGGATGGAAGCAGCTGGAGGAGAAGTCCCCTTTCAAAGCATACCTCCTCATGTTCTCCTTGGAGTAGCCTGTTGAATCACTATAGAGTATCAAGATTTTACTGGCTGTTTTGGGGGTGTCCAGCCACACCAATGAGTTCGATACACATATGAAAAGCTAAGTACAAAATGAACCAAAGAAATCCCTGAAAGCTCTAGAAACAGCACGAGAAACAGCAGAAGCCTGCAATCAGATACAAACGAGGGCGTGCAAAGCCAGGCACTCTCCACCCCAAGCTCTGCACCAAGAACCAGCACTAATGAATGGCTGCAAACCTACGAGTTGTCCAGCAGAAGATGTTGTTCCCAGCAGAAGTTGTCCTCAAGACCTGGGGAACGGACTGGCCAGATAACAGTGCTCCTTGGGGTAAGCCAGGAGAACCTGGGATACCGCGTGCAAACATTAAACCACAGATCTACATGTCTAATCTGGCATAATCACATTGCCAGGCCTATAATAGATATAGCAGTCTCTCCATATGACAGCTGTACTTCTGAAGGGAAATATGTTGTGTTACTTTTTCACAGAATCACAGAATCTTCATGGTTGGAAGGGACCTTTGAGATCATCGAGTCCAACCAACAAAAAAAAAAAACAAACAAAAAAAACCCCACAAAAAAACCACAAAACACCACACACCACACCCACCCACAAACAGACACAACCCAACAATCTTACAATCTTGGGCACTAGAGCACGTCCTGAAGTGCCATGTCTGCACGTTTCTTAAATACCTCCAGGGATGGTCACCCCACCACCTCCCTGGGCAGGCTGTTCCAGTGCCTGACCACTCAGTAAAGTAATTCTTCCTAATATCTATTCTAAACCTCCCCTGCCCCAACTTTAGACCATTTCCTCTGGTCCTGTCATTATTCCCTTGGGAGAAGAGGCCAACACCCACCTCTCTACAACCTCCTTCCTCCTTTCAGGTAGTTGTAGAGGGCAATGAGGTCTCCCCTCAGCCTCCTCTTCTCCAAACTAAACATTTTCCCTGGAATTCCTTTTTTTTTTTTTTTTTTAAGAAAAATAAAGCATCTCTGGCTGCTGCCGATGCAGACCCAAGTCCTGACTTTGCCCTGCTACAGCCTAAGCGCTCCTAGGCGGGGACGACTGCCTCCATAAAGCTCCGAAATGCTGATCTCACCCCTCCTCTGGTACCTCGGCTTCTTGCAGCACACGGAGCGGAGCTGAGCCAAACCTCACCTGGCAGCAGAATACATTTTGCTTTTTATCAGAGCCACCTCCACGCTGCCGTGACAGTCCGGCCAGTTCCAGCAGGCAGGCTGGGCGCCGAGCATCGGCGGAGGCCTGCTTATACGCCGATGGAAAATTAAAGGAGCTTGCTTTCTTCCGTCTTCTTCAGGGTGAGAGACTGCAGCTGAGAAATGTTTAGGATTTGGAGAATTTTTAGTTAATTGAAGTAAACCAAACATATCTAGCTGCTTTTATGAGTATTTCATAATAGTATCTTTTTAAGCTAATACTCCACCGGGGAGCACAACTTGCAGACACAAAAAAAAACCCAAAAAAACCCTCTGAAGTGCCTTGAAGAGATCTGAGCTTTGGACTCTGAACTTTGCTGCTTATAAACAATCATTTCAATCTGCTGGGCCGCAGCGGGAGTATGAGGCTTCATAAAAGGGCTTAGGTGTTGTAATACCGAGCGCAGCAGCGTTCAACTCCACGTCTCGCTCTCCAGCCTCCCCGTGCAATCCAGAAGATTTAGACACAAAGAACCAGATCGGCACAGGCCAGCGGGGAACCACTTTAGGAACCGCCGAGGAGAGCGCAGCCCAGCTGTGCTGAGGTACCTCTTTCTGATCAGGTTTCAAGCCCCAGATCCCTCCTCAGCACAGGAACTGAGGCAGCACACTCTCATAAAACAGCAACAGCCATTCCAGCACTTGCTTGGGCTTTGGAAGAGAAAGATCCAGTGCTCCTCTATCGCTGCGGAGATGTGAGCGCCCCAAGCCCAGACCTGCCCTGTAGCTGTTGGGACCACATCTTGTAACCATTCTGGTTTTCATGGAAAGAACCAGATGAGGTTGGGCCAGAGGAGATGGACACTCAGATCACATCCAAGCACTCTGGAAGCAGGACAAGGACAGCTCATGTTCCACTCATGATTCACTTCAATGGATGACAAGTATTCTTTAGGGAAAACTTAAGCCTCAGTGAGTGCCGTGAACCTGGGATTCCCAAAGTTAGGACACACAGCCATCACTCTCTGTAGCAGCCTACAAAGTGGCCTTTGCCAAACCACCACATACTTCTCCTCACTGTCCTACTCAGTGGTCCCATTTCCCAAAATGTGTTCAACCACATTTTTCTTTCTCCTCCTTTCCAGAGGCCAACTTTAGTCCACACATAAATGTCCCAGCCTCATCTCATCCTCTCCATGCACCCCCCAAAGCAGGCAAAGGGCTTTGAGGTGAGCTTATTTTCCCTATACTTCTTCCAAATCCCTGCACGTGGTTTCCTAACCCTGGGTCTAACACAGTCCCTCACCCACTCCGTGTTCCTCACTCACACCCTTGGCTTATCTCCCTGGTCCAGGTGCTAGGGCTGGCTCAGGTCCCCCAGGAGAGAGCTGAGCAGGGCAGAAGACGTGACTGAAGACAATCAACTGGTGGGCAGTAACTGCCCGAGCAGGCAAGTGCCTCTAGGCAGGTGAAGTCAGGTATTGTCCTTATTTTGAAGCAGTTTTAAACCATCTTAGGAAACAGCTCTAACCAACATACTCGAGTCAAGGTCTCTCCTGGTGCAGTTAATTACACCTTTCAAAGCAGAATAGTCAGTGAAAGGGACTGACAGTCCCACTTCCACTCCAGATAAAGCATTCGCAGGGAAGGGAACTGAACCCACACCTTTTTGTGAAGAAAATGGAATTGAGCCTATAGCCCACCAGCACAAGCTAGCATTAAATCACCCGCACGCAGGAGGCATTGAGGGGCTCTTTCTCCAGACGTGCCATGAGAACACCCACCTCACCAGGGAAGCAGGAGTGCACATGATTTCTGGCACCCTGGGGTGTCAGACCAGCCTGTCACCTAGTCCCAGCACCACCAGCACTGAGGTCCTGGGTGAGCCAGGAACTATTTGACACTGAAGCATTTAGAGAACTGCAGAGGAGGTAGCTTGCAGCTCTGCATGGCTTGCGCAGGAGTTTGAGGAAACTGTTTTGGGATCAGGCCCAGTTCTTCAAGGGTACTTAGATGCTAACCCAAATTGTTTACAATGGAGACAACTGCCAACAGATTTTTTCAAGATCTTAGCCCCTTGGACCAGCAGAAAGAGGCTAAGAGAAGTGAAGTCACTCAAGGCATTCAAGTCAGCCGCATACCAGGTGGGACACCGAGTTCCAGCCCCGGCGTCACCCCAGAGCAGCGGTGGCTCGGGTTCCTCTGCCTGCTCCACACTGCGAGGGCAGCCCTTAGCCCAGCCGAAGTCTCAGCCCATGAAAACTGACAGCAAGGGCGCAGGAGCGCTGTGGGGAAATCCTGAAGATAATCTTTGACCTTTGCTATCTAGAGAGAAAACGCTTCAAGTGGGAATGTGTTTACCATATTAATGCTAAAACAGTTTCATTATAATGACAAGCTTGATGTTTCATCAAAATTCTTAGGAGATTTATGTCTGCTGTAGCTCTCCTTCGGATGGAAGTTGGATGTAAAACAAACATATGTTTCTTGTTACAGTGCCGCAAAAAATCCATTGTTTCTGGGTTGACCGACTCAAAATGTAAAGAAATCAGTCTGCCATAACAAACATGATCTTCAGCAATCAAAACGTATTCTTATATTTCACTATGTATTTAATAAAAGAACTTTAAGTGAAGCACGTTTGCTTAAAAGTGGTGAAAATTAATTAAAACTAAAACTGTCAAACTGCAGGATTAGCAATATCAACTCAGACTCTCTCTTAATTTGACACGCATAATTTTTATGTGCTAAAGATGTTGGGAACTCAAACTACGTAAAGACCTCAGTAATTTATAGAATCTGTATAGAATTTACATCAAAAAAACCTACATTAATGAAGACGAAAGTATCAAAGTCAAGTTCAGAAATGCAAGATGCCCTGTTGCCTTGTGCATTATGACATGACCTTAAATTACAGGTTCACATTTTTCCCATCAGGAACCCCTCTCTCATTCTGGAATGCTTTGCAGTTTTCTTCAGTGCTTTCTACAGGCCACAAATGCATCAACTTCTTTGTAAGCATTTCTGCACTTCCCATCAGAGGAATAAGGATGGTGAGGTCTTTCTCAAGTCTGTGAGAATCCCTGTGAGATTTGCTCCTGGTACCACCACCCGTGGTATCCACCCTGTGTATGGATGAATTCCGACACTTTCACCTTGTATTTTCAGACCAGATCTACTGAACCTAGACATAGATGCAATTACTCTGCACTTCTGCAGGGGTAGCCCCAAGCACCATGTATTAAGCATTTAGCAAAACACTTAGTGAGTTTTCTGTGAACCAGGTGTCTTGCTCAGTGTCGCAGAAGAACCTCCTGACAGCAGCAGAAAGAAAACCCAGTTCTCCAAACCAGAATGCTCCTTCCTTCATCATCAGACTCTACCTCTGGCAATTTGATCCCCTCTACCGTTACCAAGCTTTTCCTTAAAATGAAGCAATTTTGCAGACAGCAAGCTCGTGGCTGCACAGTTCTGGATCACTCAGAGGAGCACACAGCCTGCACAAGGAATAGGGCAGGACCCCACAGAGAGCTGCACAGGCAGGACGGAAGCATTACAAGGAAGATACAGATCTGAAAATCCCTATTTTTTGCAAGTCCATTCCTTCCCATCCCAGATATTTTTAAGGATAAATGTACGGATTCAAAAGTGGAAATCACACCGACCCTCCAACTTGTCACAAGCAGGATTCAGATCTTTCATACAAAAAACCCCTCGTTTCCTCTAGCTACAGATCAATGCTAATAGCTCAGTGTGCACAGAGAGGAACACGAGAGGGCGAAATGCAAGATGTCTTCCCAGTTACTCATCGAATAGCCAGTAGCACAAGCACCCAAATCCCACATCACACATTCTAGGTAAGAGTTTACAGTCTCTCCCATAAATCTGATACAGCTCCTGGTTCCCAGGCAACAGATACCCCTCTCTTACACCCACCTCCTTCCTCCCTGTTTCTCACTATTTTTAAAATCTCTGGACCATATCAAAGAATACACACTCATCTCTGCCAAAAAACCCCAACAAATACATTTTCCTTACAAACATCATTCTAAGATACAACTAAACAGATCCCTGCACATGACGGGAACTTAAAGTTAAAAATGACCAATCCAAGTCGGAAGCATCTGAAACCATGTCTAAATGAAAGCTCTCAAACCACCTCAGGCTCAGGGAACTGGCAAGCTCTTACCAGCGCTTCCTTTTTTCTCCTCTCCTTGAACTGCTACAGAGATCACTTGGAAAGCCTCTTTTATTAACTTCTACTACTTGCCTCTGACTTGAGTGTGAAGAGGTCAGTGATTTCAGACATGTTAGGCCAATTGGAGCATGGCTGCTTTGCGCTCCACTCAAAGGTCAGCCTATTTTTAAGTGCCTGATGCCAACAAAACCCTTTTCTCTAAACCAAGTGATTTTTGAAAGACTTTTAAACCACATTAATCATAATCTAAACCTGCAGCAGACACTGCCGTTCTACAAAATCCTAGCTTTTGTAGAAGTTGGACCAGCTGTGCCTTTCAAGTGCTACTTCCATTACATAATTAAATCTTGTAATGTTATTCTAACAGATAATGAAATAGTTCTAATTCCATTAGAAAAAAAAAAAAAATCAGTACTCTAATAATACAATAAACAGAAGTGTGAAACTTGAGGCCCTATTTGTCTCTTGGAAGAAAATTAGAAAGTTCTCAAAAATACATCAAATTACGTATGCTTCAATCATAAGATTTTAGTATAGGTGATAAAAGAAGCCTCACATTCTTAATATCATCTCCGTAAAGACTTTTAAGGAATATCAGTGATGCGTATATTTTTGCAGCATTTTGGTTTACAGCATCAGGCTGTGAATTTTTGACATAAATATTTCACCCAGGGATCACTGTATCCATCCTACAGATGTAAGCAACTGAAGCAAGCTGATAAAGGTTAACAACAGAGGGATGAGCAAAGCTAAAAGACAGTTTTATCTCCAACTTCTAATCCCATAATGTATTTATCCGGTCACACCACTTCAAAACTACTGATACGTTTTGTTCCATATTTATGTAATTTTGTGGGTTTTTTTTTTCCCCAAAGTGCTCTAGCTTTTGGTCAATGGATTTTGCATTTGGTAGACAAGCATACATAACAAAAAGAAAACACCCCAAAACTTGGGACTATCACAAGAGATTTCGTACTTCACAGAGAGGGCTATATGATAGGCTTTGAATTTTGCATGTAATACCAAAATCTGTCTTAAATTAACACTACCATTAAACTACGGAAGACTAAATTCAAAGTCTTCAGCCAGCAAGGCCTGGTATTTTCTGGATACAACTGAATTCCTTCTGTTTTTAAGCAGATCCTGAATTGCATGTGTATGTCTAATGTCATTAAGTCTGACAGTTTAAACTACTTGATACCAATCACTGTAACAACAGCATGCTTTAGGCCATGAAAAAAAAAAAAACACCAAAACACATGGGAAGTTAGTTATGCTGTTGAAAGCACATCAGTATACCACTTTTACCTTTTAAAAGGATAAAAGTCTCAAGAAGCTGAAGCGAGACAATCATGGTTTAAATGAAAATAGTCTTTTAAGGATTAACAATGTATACGGTATAAAAAGCTAGTGAAACATTTCCTGATTTTATGATAAAGGAATCATATGTATTTTCCATTATTGTAATACGTATGTGCTTAGATGCACAGGATATTACATTCTGCTATCTCATGATGCCATTGTAACATTAAGCACTGTCCAGTATTGTTTTCTCCAGGGACAAGTGATGAAAGAAACAAGCAGCGCTTTTTTAATTTAATACAGCAATTAGCACCAACAACCATGCACGTTTCTTACTTAACCCTACAACTGCAGAAAACAGCTGTACTACAAAAAAGGTAAGAAACAAAAAGCTGGAATGAAGACTGCATACCACTAAGCTAATATGTAATGTATATACTCATAGGAAAGATCTGAATGTTAGCTTGTTAACATTTACAAAGAACTCTTCCAAGTAGATTTTATACTTTGACATGTTTATTTTAGTTGGACGAACAGATTCAATGAACAAGCTGAAACCGTATTCCTCAGCCTCACATTTGCCTCCCTGTAGGCTTCTATAACCAAATGTTTAAAAATATCAGAAATATGTGGATATTTGCATGAAGTAGTTCAATAGTTATTTCTTGTTCCATGCTTCTCTTTCAAGTCTTTCACGGATTACTTCTTTTAGGTATGGTTCAAGATAGTGCTTATCCTGAAAAAGAAGAGAATATATTTAAACTTATAGGCAGGTCCAGAAACACCTCAAGCCATTCCTACAGATTACTTGACTCTCATTCCTCCTCAAATTTGACTAAAACCTAATGCAACAACAACAACAACAAAAAAAGAAGTCAAACATTACTTACTCTGAAAAAGTAAACTGTATCTGCCAAGTCTGCAATGACAATTTCTTTACTGCAGCAACCACTAATTCCTAATGCCTTGCCAACATTAACAAGCAAAGTCACGCTTCCAGCTATACCTTTAGAAACAATGTTCTTTTGGCAGATACCCAAATGTACAAGATCCATTTCAGTTAGTTCAAAGTCCAAGTATAATACTCTGGAGAAACTTATTTTGAACTTAACCTCTAGATAGCATGATAACTTGGATTCTGTGAAACACCTTGACCACGTTTAATGCTTACAAACCAAACTGCTGCTTAAGGAACTATGCAACCAGTTATTCAATGCAACAGTTACCTAAATATGAACAATAGGACCACAAGAAACAGCCTCTGCTTATAACAGAGAAACATAAAACCTTGTACCATCCTATGGTCAAAAATTTAGTGATAAGGTTCCTCTCTGCCTGATAACTTGGAGAAAGCAGACATGGACAGTAATGCAAAATCTGTGAATCAATCCACTACAAAAATAAAAAAATCAATTACATCTGAAAAGGAGAGTGTAGTTTGTTTTTCAAATTACAAGACAACACTTATTTAATGCAAGATTTCCTTTTAAACTGGGGTTGTGTAGCCTGGAGAAAAGCAGGCTCAGAGGAGACCTTATTGCTCCCTACAACTACCTGAAAGGAGGTTGTAATGAGGTGGGGATTGGTCTCTTCTCCTAAGTAACAGGAGACAAGACAAGAGGAAACATCCTCAAGTTGTACCAGGGAAGGTTCAGATTGGATATTAGGAAAAATTTCTTCACCAAAAGACTTATCAAGCATTGGAACAGGCTGCCCAGGGAAACGGTTGAGTCACCATCCCTGAAAGCATTTAAGAGACTTGTAGATGTGGTGCCGAGAGACGACTTAGTGGTGGATTTGGCAGTGCTAGGCTAACAGTTGGACTCAATGACGTTAAAGATCTCTTCCAACCTAAACGATTCCATGATTCTATGAAATTATCCTTCCTTGGCATCTTCATGAATAAAAGTTTTGGCTTGAGATTTTCTATAAAATTAAGAAATTCATCAGAAAAGCAAGAGACCTTTTATAAGAATGTCAAACTAGTTACAGTGTACTTCTTTATCTGATAGCTTAGAAGAAATATTTTGACTAAATACAAACACTGTGCTATGCCTCCGAGCTGTAGTTTAAGTTTTTGTCATCTTGAGGAAAAAAAAAAACCCATAATTTCCACTGAAAAATAGAGATCTTTAAACAGCGATCAAAAGCTGAACATGTAAGTGTGTCTCTCTTCAGAGACTGAAAATCCCAAAGACCAATCATAGCAGTGCCATTTAAGATCTCCACCGTGGAAACACTCCATGCACATACCTCTTCATACTTCACCCACTGGTCTTTTGGAAGGATCTGATGTTTCAGACTTAAGTCAAGTGCTCGCTTTATGCGAAATATTCTTTCATTGTAAAGATGTTCTGGAAGTCTCTTCAGTGCTTCTTTTACATCATCATCTTCATACAATGTATCATCTCGCATTAATCCTGTACCAAAAAAGATTTTACAATATCACTAAAAAAGTGTTCTTAAGTAAGATTTAGGACTGACAAAGGTGTTTCTACATAACATGGACAACACATTTCCAACACAAAAATTATTAAGAACAAAGAAACCAGTCCAGGAGAAGATAACCACTAATTGCTCACAGCGAACAAACTCTAAACACTGGCTTACACATACTCTATTTACATTATTATAGTCCTTTTCTTAAGGAGGAATTGGGAAAATGGGTATTTGATTCAATGTGTTTCATAAGAGTATATATATATACAGAAGAATAACTATTCTGGATCTGAGTGGCGGACTTATGCTCACCTAATTTTCTGTCTGTATTTAAGATGACTGTCCAGGTAAAGGGTTTCAGACCTCTGAACCCATTAGAGTCAGTCAACCACAGACACGACTACTTCAGTACCAAAGAATTATTCTCTAAACTCCACTGTCCATAGTGGCTAGATCTCCATCCTAAGCTATGTTTGTGCCCGAGTAGGTTTCCCACCCCGAATGAGAAGTACATCAGGGAGAAGAACACTCCCACACTGTTTGAGGAACAAAGGATTCCTGAAATTCGACCAACCTTGCTTTAAATTTCAGCATTAACAACATAAGACAAAATGTAACATTCCAAGATTGATGCAGACCACAAGGGTATACCTACTGACTTGTGGTTAAAGGATTTGATCTTAGGCGACTCCTGATAAAACAGAAATTTCTTTTGAACTACATAAGCTTCAATTCAGTTTGGTAATTTATTTCAAAGGCACGGGGAGCATGGCTGCTGGTTTAATCACTAGATTAAATTTGGTGTTTCTCCTCAGTTTTTATTCGTATTCCCAGAAAAGTGGCAAAAAGCATTAATACCTTTAAGAATTTCAGCAGACATATAAAAAGAGGGGCTAAGCACTGCATCTCTGGAGCAAAGATGTAAGCTTATTCCAACACAGTTGTCCTGCAATGTTGTTCTAACTTCCCCAGGGCAGGTATGTTAACTTCCTTTAAATTATTTGCTCTTGTGGTCAGCAGTAAATTACAGTCTCTGAATATTCGATTCTTTTGTCATTCAAGAACAGTTCTGCCACCTGCATAGTCGAAACAAACTTCTTAACAACTCTGAACAAATTGATGACAATACCATGAAGGCAACACTATTTTTACTCCTTTACCATTGTACGGGTCAGACAGACACCAAGTGAAGTTATGGTGATACAAAGGGCAGAACTAACTAAATCGCTTTTTGCAGTTTGGATACTTCACGTAAGTATCACAGACAGACTGACTGCTATCAGTGGGAACCTCTCCAGCTTCAAGGGCGGCCTTTGGCTTAGAAGATACCGGCCAGTGAAAGTGACCTGGTGGGAAACCGTAAATAATCAAGCTTTCAGGACTGCTTTGTGAAAGTTTTTTCAACTGTTCCTGCTTAACCTTAGCCGTTGTAAGTTAATTCCTGAAAACAAGAGCCAACACAGCAATAACAGAGCAGTCACTGATTCATTACTAGGTAACAATCATGATAACTGAAGATATTGTTAGCCTTTTCCCCACAAAAATAGTAGATAATTTTGATCAAAAAGCCTTATGCCAAACTGTATGTACATACATCATCTAGTTTGAGGACTGTTACATTTGCGGAGTTTTTAAAACTCAATGAAACACTTACCAAGTTTGTTGAATCCAGCTGCATTATAATACCACTTGCGAAGCCTGTCTATCAGGCGGCCACCTCCTGCAACTGAATGTGACCATCATCAGTTGCACAGCAAGATAAAATTCAACATTTACACACTACTATGACAGTACACAAATATTTGCTGGCCTCCTTCACATGCAGTAATGCAACACTACACCAAGTTTGAACATGAACATATGTGACCTGGCCTCTCTGCTTTTCAGTATCCCTTAACTGACACTGAATAGGCAGAATGAGTGCTTGTGTACAATAACTTGAGCTCTGTTTCACTGAATTTGAGTATTAAACTGCTTTAAGATCTGGAACAATGCTTAGCAGTTCATTATCAAAGACATCACCAATATTTTTAGGCTCCATAACTCTTACTTGAGCTAAAACCATAATGCTCTACATAAAGATAAACAATTTGAAACACATGATGGTTTTGCTAAGTTTCACAGCTCTCACTATGGGTTAATTCACTTTCAAGGACAGCATACTATTATGTTGTTAACCTTTCACTCTCCTCTCATTCCTTAAATACTATTCCAGAGCCTCCATTTTCAAAGAGCTGCCAAAGTCAACTGGAAAGCCAACAGTGACAAAGATCAACCCCGAAAAGATCATTTGCTTTAAAAAGAATAAAACACACCACATATAAAATGTTCATCTTTCCTTAAGTGTGATTCTGTATAGCAAAGGTGGTTTTACGTGTAATCAAGAGTACAGTACAGTACCAGATACCATTAAAGTCACTCAGCAAGGGGTCTAGAAACCCAGGAACAGGACAATATGGGTAATGCTGCCAGGGCAGTCTATCTTCCATGACTTTAGGTCAGCTGTCTCACTAAGTCACCCCATAAAACCAGTCCTACATGCGATACCAGAACGTAACAAGGCCTAATCAGGCCTTATTCTTTTGTACTTTAGGCCTTAAGAAGTAATAACATCAGACCAACTAAGCCTGGAGTCAGTATCCGGGCAGGACAGTGATCCCCGGGGCCCCTCCGGAGCAGCCCGAGGGCCCTCTGCCCCACCGCTCCTGGAAGATCCCGGTATCAGAGCCAGGCTCCCCCGGCCGTGGCCCACACCAAAGGGACGGCGAGGAAACCCACCCGCCAGGGCCGCGCCAGCGCTACACCCGCTGCGGGCGCTGCCCCCGTCAAGGGCACAGGGCGCACACCGCCCTCGGGCTCCCCATCTCCCCCCTTCACTGCCCGCCTCGCCTCCCGGGGCGGCACGGAGCGAGCCCAGCACGGCAACAGACGATGGAGCGGCCCCACACCACTACCCCTGACCACCCAGAGCCACCGTCTCACCTGATGCCCTCGCCGCCATCTTGACCTCAGCGCGCCGCGCTGCCTTCTGGGTAACCCGCAGCGTCCCCGGGGGGCGGGGGCGGGCCCGCCAATGCCGCCTCAGCGCTGGCGCATGCGCCCCGCCGCGGCGGGGGCCCGGTACCGGCGCTGGTGCAACTACCCCTACCGGCCCCGCTTGCTACCGAACACCCCGGGGGACGGACACTGCCCGTCGCCCTGCGCCGCGGCAGGCCGTCCCTGCTTCGGCCTCCCGCTACGCCGCCTTCAGGCGCGGGAGCCGCTTCGTAACCGCCGCGGGGCGCCGGGCCGCGCTGAGGGGCGGAACGAGCGACAGGAGGCCAAGGCGTTAAGGCCATGACTCTCACCATGGTCTTAAGTAACGGCGTTGGAGAATCGGTAGTTAAGCCAAGATTAATCAGCGGTTGCTCAGAGCGAGGAACGGCCTCCTTGCAGCGTCTCTGCAAACGGGCAGTGACTCAGAAATGACGGTGTTTTGCCACAGTAGCCCGGGCCTTTGCTCCCGGTGCCCGCGTTTTCTCCTGCACGGCCACGGCTGTAGCTCAGAGACTGGAGAACTGATGTGGACAAGCACTGGCTTCCCTGTGGGGTCATCCTGCTGTCCATCGAGGCAGCTGAACTGGTGTAACTGGGCGCTGTGGACATTCTTTAGACCAACAACTGTGAACTGAGGGGTAAAGGTGAACGTTAGCAAAAAATAAGTTGATGTTTGTAAAGCACAGCAGGCAAAGCACCAAGTCCATCAAAGAGAGGAGCAGAGACCTCTCTCTGCACAGGTATGGCAGCTGCCAGGTGAGCGGCTCTGTTTTCTGAGGCCCAGAACGCTGCCTCTCCCAGCAATTCCTTCAGACAAAGACCACTGCGTTTTTAAAGAAGTAAATACGTCAAATTATTCTAGAAATACTGCTACAGTAGGCAGTTTCAGTCAGAAAAGCACGTGGCTGACTGTGGTAAGCAGGCAAACAGCAGGGCTGAGAGTGCGTGTCAGCAGACCACAAAGGGTCTTCGCCATATTGTACCCAGCAAACCTCAATTAATCAACGTGCTCAATCAAAGGCTGCTCGCCCTTATCAGGAACAGCAGACTACAATAAGTTCGGTAATTCTGGGCCAGACATTTCTTCTAAAGGTTTTTTTTTTTCATCTTAAAGCCAAAAAGTATTTGGCACGATACTCAAAAAGTTCTTCTATCCTCTCTCCCCTTTCCTTTTAGCACTCCCATAAAATCTTTTGCTTCCTTTCCTCGTTGTATTTCTGGGAAGCTATTTTGGCATAAGCTCATGCATTTAACATTTCAAAGAAACTGGTTTAACTGGCAGCAATCATTTCTACATTTAAAAATATTAAAGGAATTAAAAGCTCAAATTTCGAGACATTAAAAATATACACATTTTATACTATAATTTATTTTATAATGGTTTGTCACATGATAATATAGTTTGTGATAAGGACAGCAGAGCAAAGCTGCAAAAGGTAGGGGGGTTGGACTAGATGATCTCCAGAGGTCCCCTCCAACCCCATATCATTCTGTGATTCTGTGAAAGCAAACTCTCCTTTGGCATTATGAACCCACATACTTTATATTAACATTAATTTTTACTATAAATATTATTTTTTTCTAGATGCTTTGAAGATTATAATTCGTTATTAGCATTTAATACAGTCAAAATCTAAGTAAGAAAATTGGACTTATATATTTTTATTTAAAAGGAGGGAGTGGGGGAAAGTGTTTAGCCATCACTTTTCAGCCAGCATTTGAGATGAAATTTGTTATGCATCTCCACCAAGAGCTGTCTACTTAATAGAGGATTTCAAGTGATCCTCCCATGCCAGTGGAGTGGGAAACAAGAGACCAAAAAACAAAAGAAAGCATCTCAGATATATAATGCAGACAATGAATGTGGCTTTTTACTGTGCTTCAAGTGAAGATGCCCCTTCAAGTGAAGATGTAAATCATTTTGCACCCTGCTTGTTCTGACAACACTCCTTTTCTTGGGTGTTGTAACTCAAATTCCAGATTTTTATTTTGGATAAAACACCCAAGTCCCAATCCAGAGATCACTACTATTCTCATTCTTTAAATGTCTCTTTAACCTTACTTTGTTTCCCACCTATTAGGGGAATTTAACCTTTTGAATTTTAGTCTGCTATCTGCATACAAATTGGTATTTTAAGCTCCAACACCGAGCTTTTAAAACATTGAGGCTTTTTCATTAAATAAGCTTAAATCCAAATGAAAACATCTGGATTTCAGTTTCCTAAACTGTTTTAACTGAAGGAATTCCACTAAACAATGAACTATCAGGCAGTTAGCATTTGGGTTTAGTCAGTTTCTTCACTTTGCTCAAATACAGAATTATCAAATGCTTCACAGTGTATTAACAGGATTTATCTGCTGGTAAGATTAAGTATTTTTAATACTCCCACAATTCCTAATGTTGGCATTTACTTTAGTTGTTATAACTGAGCAAGAGCAAGGTAACTCTGTCAACTAATTATATACTACACCCTCTTTTTGTATGGTTACTTGTATAGTAAAGCCATACCAATCTCATCAGGGTAGGGAAGAATTTTTTTCCCCTCAACAAGCTGAGGAGAAAAGTGACTTAAAATAAGTTCCTTCTAGATGCCAGAGGCATGTGCAGTTTTATTTTCTTTTTGTAATGTGCCTAGATTCAGTTTGACGATTTTTCTTTGATATTTCAAAACAAGTTTCACTGCACAATTTTTAGGATATCAACTTAAGCAGCCAGCTTCACAAAGAAACACATTTGTAATCTGTTAGAAAATGCCTTTTTGCATGAGGGGCTTCACACGTGTAACAGTGTGCTTCTTTCTACCGTATAAGGAAAAGAATAACATTATTAGCTCTTAAGATAAAAGCAGGTAAACGTGTCACTTCTTTGCTACTGCAGTAGTTGTTATTCTAACTTTTGGGGAGGGAGGATGTGAAAACAGGGAATAAATCACTAGCCAGTTTTTCCATCTCCCAAAACTCTGAAATTATTGAAAGAAAAAAAAAAAAGAAGAATCAGCTTTAATTTACTTCTCTGTTAAGTGTGCTGCATCATTTGCTACAAATTAAGGTAGCAGTTTATTACAAGGATTTCATCAGTAGCAATCAACATATATTCACTCAGTCCTTCTGAAATATATTTTTAAATTGCCATAAAAAGTATCACTGTCAGCCTTTAAATCCTACGTTTCATAAGAAACAACTTCTTAAATCAGTAATTAAGAAGCAATTAAGAGACCATAAAAGGGAGCAGTTTTATAAAATCTGTTTATTTCATAACTTCATTCTATTCCTTTTTACATGTGTTAATAATTATAGTGTTTTTAAGAATTTTTCAAAGTCCTGTATAGAAGCTTTGGCAATCTCTGTACAAAACACCTCATCGGGCAAGGATACTAGCTGGTCCAGAGAGATGTAGCTGGGTTGTGCTGGGTCATACTGGGCTCTTCCCAAGAATGTAAGAAACATATGTCTCTCTTTGATTCGTAATAGCTTTGAGTTGAAAACCTAAGAAAGAAAGAAAGAAACGTTGTCTAAATTTCAGACCCTGATGAATCTAAAATAAGAGCATTTTTAAGACAAACTGAAGATCTAGGAAGAAAACAAATATTTTGCATCTTCTCATTTATGTCAAACACCAGGCAGGTTACATTATATATAAATTATCTTAATTCTAAATAAATGCTTCAATACAATATGCTGAGGTACACACACAAGGGAAATCAGGGAGTGATACAACTCTAGAGCATGTTAGGTTTTTTTGTTTATATATCGTAATTATATTACATTTATGTCATCACAGCTACGAAAGTGGAGAGGAGACATTCAGAATCAGGGAGCAGGAATACCTAGGCATTTCCCCTATACTATCAGAAGCATTTATTTATACAGCCAGATTCAGATGAGCACTGTTATAAGGAAGAAATGAACAGGTGACCACATGGTGTAATACAAACGAGTGAACTGCACAGTGGACACGGAAGAGGTGAGTGGCTGCACCTCCTGTCATAACAGGCCAAAAGACACAGTGCAGTGGTTCAAAACAACCAGTCTTCTGCTGCACAGCAACACCTACGTTTGAGGGTATTTGTCACAAAAAGTCAACAGTCAAAGGCAAGAACAATAGTAAGGGAAGTATGAAAGAATCAGTGGAACATCTAAAAAGAGAGATGAGTGGGGGAGACAAGAGACGGACAATTAAGAAGTCTCAAAAGCAGAGATCTAACTGCATTTCTGAGCAGTAAAACTGGAGAGATGTTGCTTTAGAGAAGATAACAGTGAAAACTTGAATGCTACAGCAATGAAAGCAAGCAGAGTTTTTACTAAAAAGGAGAGACTACACTAATGAAAGATTTCATGAGGATGCAAACTAATTTGAACGAGGCAGAAAGCAAACCCACTTTCCCTCCTCTGCCTTCCTTGAATTTTAAGAGAGTGTCAGAAGACAGGGGAAAAAACCTTAACCAGAGTTTATGGGGCTAGCAGGAAGGATGGTTACCACAGCAGCTGTAACATCAGAGAGGATTTGACAAAAAAAAAAAAAAGTCTTGTATGCCTTTTATTTTCAGCATTGCTGTCACTCAGGATAGAAGCATGAACAGATGGAGACAAGTATACATTTGTGAATGCACAAGTTAATGGCCAGACTGCATATGGACTTGGTTGCACTAGCCATATCCTGGAACTCACAGTTTTTGAGGATGGAAGGGAAGAACAGGGAAGAGAGACAAGTGACTGTGCCAAGAACAAGGAATAGAGAAAACTCTGCACTTATCCTTCCAAACAAACGGAAGAGAAATAATGAGGTGAACCACCACAAAGCCAACAATAAGGCAACTGAGAAGGAAGTGAGCAAGACTTGTGGTCAAGGAGGGCATAAGTGACACATAGATTGGAGTTATAGTAAGCCTCCTTGTTAAGTAAAGATATATTAAATAGCAAGGCAAGTAATCAAAAACCTGGGGAGCAGTTTTATTTCCCCATATAATTTTGGCTTTTTAGCCAGCTAGATTAGACAGTTAGATTCCCTACTAAACTTGCTTTAGGAAGAAAATTATTGCAGTTCAGAACTTATAATTTGTGCTTTCTTTTTTTCTTTGTAAGAAGCTAGTGTGACTGCATGTCAGCATTGGATGAAGTGACTAATACTTTCAGCTTCTAATTTATGTGGAAATAACAGTAACGAGGAGATAGAAAAAAACCCAAGATAGTCATCAAGAAACTAATCTATTTTCACTCCTGTGATTTTTTAGCTATTGCTGCAGCAATAGGAAGATCAATGAGAATCTGATTGCCTAATGGACACAACTTCTCTTACCTTTAAATTGTATTTTCAGATCCTAGAATCTATAAAAATTATTTAACTAGACAAATCCAAAATAAATGCTTATATATATATGTAATCTAATGAACATATCTTTTGCATGCCCTGTCTTCCCTTGTGTCTCTTAGCTAGATAAGATTTCAGGACAAGGAATCCCTAAGCAAGCAGTAATCTCTCTTGCGTGAATCCAGAAGAGATGAGCATGATTACTTCTGTTGAAAACTTGAAAATCGACAAGACTGGGGGTGGTGGTGGCATCACATGTGCCAAGGGGACAAGAAGGACACTTCCACACTGGAATCCTCCATGGTTACTGAATTGCTAATAAAAGTTATTCCAATTAGAGTAAAAGCTACAGACAAGTTAAAGAATTCACACGTCCCACATACAGTGAGGCTTCTCCTTCAGCATCAAACTAGTGAAGCCGCTGTGCAAAGAGCACCTACAATTTATTTCCAGGTAAACAGCTCACCTGAGGAAAGCGAGTGAGCATGTGGTGAGGAATGCCCATTATGTTGTGTAAGTAGTCAAAGGTCTGTTTGAGTCTCTTTTTACTTGCAGTTAAAATCTTGGGGGTTTTAAACACAATCTGTTGAATTTCATTGCGTTGAAAACCAAGTTCAATCTGACAAACCTGAAAAAGAGCACATTTTAGCTTCAAAAGTCAGCTACAGCAAACTTAGCTTATTTTGATGCGCCACCGAAGTAAACTAATGTGAAACTCTTCTACCCTTTGTCACACAGCAACAAGAATGCAACCCACAATAATATCTGCCACTCTGGTTCTTCTCAAAACAGAGTGCAAATTATTTGTCATGCTGGATTAAAATGTAATTTGATAATACAGTATCCCTGAAGTAAAGATGACTTCTGTGAATGCTATGTGTTTTTCAGCTTGGCTGAGATATGAACAAAAAAGCTGTTCCTCAGTACACGCAGCAGTTACGAGCATAAAAATTCTCCCTTAAGAGTCTTTTATCAGTTTCAATACCAAGCTGTCAAAAGAAACTGACTTTCTAGTTGTGGAGCTGTTGAGCTCTGTAAAACACAGCAATCAAATAACTAGTGACTACTTTTCTTAATGTAGTATTTTCTTTTGCTAATGTATCCAAGTTATATTTTCTATTAGGGAGTATAATTTCAGTCCTCTAGTCTTCAACTGAAGTCTGTTGAACCTGAAAGAGATGTGTAGAATATGTGGTGGATTCAATTTATTTTACAGTTGGTTAATGTCTAAAGTAACACATCTTTTTCAGAGACTGCCTTGACTTCAATTATGGTTTCCCAAAAGGAAAACAAAGCACATTTTTTCAATAGAATCATGAGCACTCCTCCCAAAGTGCAGAATGGCAAGCAGTTCATTGAGTTGTTGAGAAAGGAATTCAGCATACAAGAGTGTCTGGTAACTCAGCCATTTCTTCTGTCCTCCAGTGACATTTACAAGCAGCTTGTTTTCACTCATGAAGTGGGCACGCTTGCCAGCCTACATAAGCAGACTTTCAAATCCAACTCAGGTACTTCTTCAGTTGGCAAAAAGGTGGTGCTTTTTATTTTTCCAGTTTGATGTGCCAAGACTGCAACTCTTTTCCAAAACTGCCTGGCAAATACAAAGGGAAGGGCTTAGAATCTGGGTTTTGCATCTACCTTAGGACTTCCAGATCCTTAGAGGGAATTGTTCCTAGAGATCACTATAATCAGGTCTTTCAATTCCTGGTTATTCCTTATCTGCTTTATAAATATTTGCATATCACAAGGAATACTAATCAACTAAGACAGCATTCACATATGAAGATATGTGTTTGCACTTCAGTGGTGTCTTCCACAGATCTGAGTTGGCAGGGGTAACTTACTGCATTAAGACACACATCCCAGAGCAAGACCTGATGTTAAATTAGTGGAGATGTGTAGCTGGCCCCGCTGTAGAGGGAATTGTGGCAAGAATCTTGAGCTTTTCTTTTCTACAGTGTGAAATGGAACAGCTCTGTCTTGACAGGAATGGTGAGCTCAAGTTTAAGTTGCTTTGACTGTACTCAGTTTGACAGCACGTATACTTAATATTCAGTAGATCTCTAGACCACATATACTAACATCCTTATTGGAGCTCATTTAGTCCAAAGACTGGTACCTTTTTGCACACTTTTGACAACCAGTATCAGCTGCAGCAGTTGTTTCTCAACAACAGCACACTCAGAACGAGGGATACCGTCAGATCACTTCTGAACTGCTGGTATATGACTTCACTTTCTGAGCACTGCCTGCCCACCACCAGCTTAGGACATACAGGTCTGAACCTACATTCTGAATCTGGGACATCCAAACTCCTGAAAAGCTGGAGCTTTTAAGTATCAGTAGATTCTAATAGTGAAGACCTAAAAATCCTTCCTCTCTCTCTAGAACATCCTTAAAAATAAGGATCCTACACTATACACTTTTTGGTAGATAGACAAGATAGTCACATAAAACTGAGGATCTTAAAAACACATTCATTATAATATACTGAATCCCTAGCCTGTGGAAACAATGTTCATTAAAAAGAAAGCACTATTAATTGGAACAGTCTGCTACTTTCCAGTCTCCTCCCTTACCACACACACATTTCAGATTGCAAGATTCCCAGTGTTTAATAGTTTCAGAACAGTGAGTCTGTCTGAAAATTATATATTTTAATTCATAGTTACGCATTATAGGATAATGGGCTCTCTCAAATTGTTACACTACATCATGCTGTTTGGCCTCGATGGCTTTACAGCACAATAATTAAACCAATACATAGTTACATTTTCAAAAGGGAAAGGAGTCCCTGTGGGTTTGAAGTTATTTACCCAACAGTTGTTAATAACGACCATCTGCTATCAGACAATAGGTGTCAAATGCACATTTTGGCAGACTAGCTACCTGCCAAGAAGAGAATAATCAACTGCACATTTCTTGCTCCTAAATCCTCATGGACAATCCAAGTTAGCAAAAAAACATAATAATTAAGGGGAGAAAAAAAAAAAAAAAAAAGAAGAGGGAGCAGGCCCTATTTTTCACTCATTGTAAAGAAATGGGTAACAATTTGTGTCACCAGATAGCAACTTTTGGCAGGAAGGGACCCAGATGAAGTTTCTAACCTACATCAGAGTAGAAGACAGAATAGCATACTGCTCCACGTATGCTGTAAGCTTGCAAGCTACAGAGGAAAAGAAATTGTTTAACAAAATCCTCAGGTATTTTATATCTCCACTAAAATGATTTAATTAAATTCTTTCTGTGCAGGATTCTCCTCCAGGAGTTTTATCTTCTGACAACTCTTAAACTATGTGGATACACAACACACTTTTAATATCTACTAATAAGCTTACCTGAAGATTTTCTTTTACAGGCTCTAATTTGCCAGTCAGTAGCCTTGGAAGACGAATTACCAGATCCTTTGTCTACAATTAGGGAAAACACACAAAGATTATTACTGAGAGCTTGTTTGTGAATCCATCTATGGAAGAAAGATAGAGATCTCATATAAACTTTTTTTTTTTCCCCAGTTGGAAGAGGGATGCACTTTCACTTGAGTTTTGTTCTATCTCTACCCCAAGGCAGCAGTATATTAAGATGCAAAAACTTACTCAAATTTGATTGTTTGGAAAATAAAAAATAACATAGCTATTGTAAAACAGACAGGAAGAGGGAGTAAAAGCATACCCCAAAAGTAGAAAGCATGCTTAAGTACTCAATCTCTCTCAGTGCTCAAGTTGTTTCTTCCCACCTTTTTAAAAAAAGTAAACAAAACGCTACCTGATAGAAGCTATAAAAGGATTTTTCAGCTGCAGCGGAATTTGTCTACCTCAGGATCTGGGTAGACCATAGTATTACGTCAATACAAGAAACTACTCCACATGCCCTAAGCCATGTGATTACTTGTAATCCGCCCTGAGTACAAGGCAGTGACTAAACCCTTTTTCAGAGAGATTTTACCTCAAGCGTGGCAAGGCCAAGAACAGGCACTGTGACAGCTATGACTGTTCAGCAAATAGAAGCCAATAGAAGAACACCAGATTCCACTTAGAACTTGACATTTATTGCAATCGCCAGCTACTGCAGAAAACAACTAACACTGTCCCCTGATTCCAGGGAAGTCCAGCTACTACCTCCTCTGAAGATCCTGAAGCATGGTGTTAAATACCTGCTAAGCATGTAATGTGCAAGCGCTTACCAGTGAACCCAGGGGTTACCCTTGTTGAGGTGAGAGTATGATCTGGTATTTAGTTTGATATCATATTCACAGATTAACTCATTAGTGAAAAATAGTCTAAGTACGTTACAGTATCTTGAAGAAATGAAGAGAGCCAATTAACTTTCTAGAAGTCAAAAAGCTGCTTGCTGTTTTATCAATGGATTCAGTTCTTTGACCCACCTCAGATAATAAAACTGGACACACACATGCTTGTTTGACAATAACCTGCAGTAGATCATTTTCAAGAACTCCACTTCAGGCTCTTTGAATGTTAGATGTCCATGTTACTTCTAATAGGCAGTTAAAACTATGTCATCCAGTAACCCTCTGTGTTACTGTTGGTAATGTCATTAATATTTGTGGATAACCTCCAAACACTTGAAGCATTCATGTTCCAAGGCCTTACAGTTGTCACTAGCAAAGCCCCTAAAGACTGCAGTGTATAGTCTTTACCTTTTTTACACTGAGACCAAGTTCATTTTTGAAGAAACCCAGTCTGTTATCCAGTCTTTCCACTGAAAACAACAGCAAATACGGAGCTCTTGAGACCATCTGAGCAATTTCTGCCTTACCAAATTTTTTTGATTTTAGGTAAGCCACTCTAGAAAGAGAACAAAACCAAAATAAAATCCAGTGATGAAAATTTTATTGCCTCCATTTATTCAGTGCTTGCTTAAATTCCTCAGTGATATCTTATAAACGGACAGATGTTCTAGCATTAACATGCAACCCTGCCAAAAATAATTAGGGGGAAATCTGCAGTTATCATAAAAGCAAAATACCATCCCTTCCAATTAATTAGAAGTAAAATAAACCTCAGAGCAGAATGTCAATACTGAAGACAGATTTTAATTCCTTCCAGCTGTACTTGAGCAGATAACTACGTTAACCTACGTTTAACTACCAGCCTGTCTCCTAGATTGCAAACACATTAATAGATCATCATAGGGTATGGACAAGAAGATATATACAGCCTTTTGCTATTTTAATGAATTCCATTTCTACTGCTGAAAGAACAGAGTACTATACCTCATACATCCCTGTTTTGCCAATAGCACTGGAGTAGAAATACCATACAACAATGCTATCTGTAGAGACATTGTCCAAAAAGACATTTCTAAATCAGCTGAAGTTACTTTTGTTACAATAGGTCCCTGCTTTCAGTCACTGGTCCAAGGATTTAGTTACAAGACATCTGGTTGTCAGAAAAGAGGAGCTGACTAAAGTTTTTATGTTTAACAGAGCTTGCTTGCTTTCTTTCCAACTCAAAACTTTTCCCAAACTTTGTTGAATTCAGTGAAAGTGAAATCCTGTTTCAAGTACCACTTGCTCCCAGAAAAAGTAATGGGGGGAAATAACAGCACACAAAACAAAGAGAGACATGATTAACCCACGTGCCACAATTCACAAAAAAACCTAAACTACAATTTGAAGAAGCTTCCTTTGGTTATAGATGAGTATATACAGAAGTATTTGCTGTCAGATGAACTTAAAGCATACCAGAACTGATTTTATCTGGCAGTAATTAAGATACTAAGTAGACCACAGAATATTCTGCAGAAGCAGATATTGAGCACAAGACGGGCTATGTGTTAAATCATGTCTTGTGGAGAGAAAAAAAAAAACCAAAACACCTTCCAATCGCTACAACCTTCCTCTCTATCCACAAACCCTCCAAAATGAATTCGCCACAAGCCAAAAACCTCTAGACAGAATATCTAAGAAAAAGCTCTAGAGGACCAATTCTTAACTAAGCAGGTACCCAAACACAGAAAGTAGCAGGTTCAGCTCCAGATAATGCTGATGGAGCCTCAGATACAAGGTGAGGTTAGGAGGGGGAGAAATGCAGAATGCAACAATAAACAATTGGCCCTTCAAAAGTTATCCTATTATACTTTGAATGCTGCAGCTCGGCTACACCATTCATTTTGTTCAAGGGCACAGCTGCCAAGCATCCTAGAAATATAGGTAAGTGAGTGGAATAAAAATAAAACCTTTTGGTTGTCCTGACTCCCCTTCACTTGTTTTTTGTTAACAAGTCATTAAGATTCCCACCTGAAGCATTTCTTCACATCCTGGAAAGGCAAGAAGCTTAAAAGAGGGATGGCAAAATTGTAATAACCTGACTCTAGAAACTTGTATATTAAAGAAGCACAATTTTATAACCTGACTAAGATTTGAGATAACTTTGTGAGTGTTGGCACCAGGGTTAGCCCTCGTTCTACTACAGGGGTCAGCAGTTCTATGTAGCATGTTAACAGTTTTAAGTCATCATTAACAATACCATAAAACAAAGCATCTGGTGCAGCTGCAGCGCAGACACTGATTTGCAACTGTCAGAATTGTTATGAATTATGGAATGTTTTGACTTTTACAGTGTTTATCTGAAGTCAAATGCCAAATCTATTGAAATTTGTGTTTTGTTTCCTGGCAACGTGGAATCCATAGCAATAAAACATTCCAGAGTGATGTAACCAATACCATGTCCATCTGCACCGAAGTGTTTATGCAAAGGTGATACTCAGCTTTCAAAAGACAGCTATCCGAGACACATTCACTTCACAGCCTGCCATACAGCCTCCACGGCACACTTACTTTAAAGCTTGCAGGAAAGCATTCAGCAATGCCAAACAGAGATAAACTGACTGAAAAAAATCAAGCTGCAGAAAATGAAGAAGAAATTGGATTGTTCTGTTCAGCCCCGACTTCAGTAACCAGGCAGTGCCACAGGACAGTCACTGAAAAGCAAATCGGACTTCACAGGAGAGTTAGAATGTTTATCATAGCAAAAAAAATACTCTCTTCAAAACAGTGTAAGCAACTCCGACATCTAGACTCAAAATTACTGTTAAAAAATGACACAGGTTCTTTTTGGATATTGTCTCTGAAAGGCCACTTACTGAACAGGAGGATGGAAGAACAGAGGAGAAAGAAGTCAGGTCTATGTTAGATATGAGTCTACTCATATGCCCATTTCCAAAAAGCCATATTTTCAGATTTCTGTCTTGGACAGCTACTACATGCAACAGCCAAGCAGAAAGACCTTCTTTTCTGGAATTTTTAAAGACCAAGATGTTTTAAGTTCATTACAAAGTGCGTGCACATGCAAGTTGTTCTGTAAAAGAAATATTGAATTAATGCAAACCTATCTGGAGTAATTTTAAGAATAAAATTCCATTTTCCTGGATTTTTTTCTGTAATCAACACACTTAATGGAAGTATGAATTAGAAGAAAAAAGTAATTTCATTTTAGAATCAAACTTCTTATAGGTACACACCAAACAAATACAGCTAAGTAAAGAAAGGTAGGATCTCTATGACTGCAAAACATAGGTAAGTTGGGGAGAAAAAAAAAAGTATAACCCCTTAGTCTGGTGCTGGTACCTTAAGTCTCTCATATCTTAACGGGATCCCACCTGCAAAAATCTGGAAGAAAGTACTAAAGCAAAGAAATATAGAGAAGCTGTTTGTATCCATAAATAAAAAAGGAAGAACAGTAGAATGCAGTTACAAGCCGCCACATCATCCCTAGGCGAAAGCACCTTTGCAAAAAGTAGCTGCAGATTCATGAAAATATGGGCTCAAAACCAATATTCAGTTATTTCAGATTAATGACGAATTAAGAATAACTTTTTTAAAAAATAGATTATTTATATTATTACAATACATTATCTCAAAGATCTTGAATTTTAATTCCAGTTATTTAACTTTAGGAAGCTTTTCCTTTAGAAGTGAAAAGCTTTCTGCCACAAATACAAACCTCATCTTTAAATCTCTAGAACTAGTCCTCCAGAGTTAACAATACAAGGACAGGCTTCTGTGAATAGATATTAACAGTTACAACCATCAGACCTCAGCTTGACCAGCATCTGCGCAAGTACCTCAGTCACAGAAAGATGCAGTCCAGCCTAGCTTAAGCCCACTGAAGGAACAGTCAAAATCTGCACTCATGGGGCCAAGATGCACACACGTGTGCCAAAACACTACAATGAAGGTAGATTTCCAACACAGGGAGAATGGACAGCTGCTATCAGTAACATCTTAGGCCATGCTGGGTAGATTGCTGCAGCTCCTCAATATTCTTGTTTTGACAGAGAACAAGAGTTACAATTACACAGTTTGATTCCGACAACACTGAGATTATTGAAATCAGCAGATTTCAGTCAACTTCCAACAAAAATCCCATCACTTTCCAAGTCATGCTGCTGGAGAAAGAGGAGTATGTGTATATAGTTATGTTATTTCTTCAATGCTTACTTTAATTCAAGTAGCCCTTACATTCAGAATGCATCATTTTCCAACGTTAGTGTTCTGTAATAAGCTAGACCCCATGAAGTACAGTCTGCAGTACAGAGCATCTAGATTTAAGACATTGAAAAGAGCAGAGAGGAGTAGGAGAGGGTGATACAGAAAACAAAAGTTTGATAGTAAATGGAGAAAACAGCTTGTTTCCCCTATAGTCTCAGAAGAAGGACCCATAAAACACAATGATTTTTCTAAAAAAAGAAAAAAGAAAAGAAAAATAATTCTGCCTTTGGTATTTTTGGCACATACACAAATACGCTGCAAAAAAACCCCAACAACTCCACAAGGCAGCTAACTAAATATGCTTTGGCCTAAGATATGAAATCTTCTAAAGAGACTGGTATTTACCCTTACACACAGACAAGCTGGGTGACACTGAGGAAACAGTCTAGGGCCATACAATTGTGAACACATGCAAAAATTAGTTCATTGTAGTCTTGTGCTCAGTTTCAGCTGGACAACAGGAAAAAAAAAAAAAAAAGGTCACCAAAACCTTCTGCTGCTATTAGAAGTAAACACAGAAGAGATCTGGTCCGCTTCTTTTACCGCAGAATTGACAAGGTATGGGTAGACATATCCTGTGGAAGAGCCATTTCAAAACATGCCTGAAGAGGTTTATGTTCTACAAATTTAGGTAAAGCCTCAGGGACCAATGTTTTGGAATCTAAGCTGACACAGATAAAGCAAATGGCCTAGGACGGCAAGCTCACTCCTCTGTGGCAGAGACGGGTATGAGCAGTAAAATTTGTTAACTGTCAGTTTTCAGGTGGATCAGGGTGTTGACTCGACTTACGATATGACCACCACATGTTAACACTGACTGATGGAAAAGCAAAGGAACATGGGGTCAGGGATCCAGTGAGAAAGGAAACAGCAACCACACAGGTTCAGACAAGGTTAAGCCAATTGGGAAACTAGATCTTCAAGCCAAGGGGCTTAACACCCTGCTGCTACTGGAAAGGCTTACCTGGTTTCTAAAGCTTCCAGATCTTCACCAAGGATGTATGGATTTTTGGTCAGGAATGGTCCCAGCTGATTGTCTTCTACACCCACATCCTTAAGAAACAGAAGTATTTTTCTTATATCTTTTTCAAAGTCCAAGGTCAGTAAGAGTTGACCTGCCTTTTGACGTTTCTCCACTTGGGATAAATCAACTCCTACAACAAACAAAATTAGATATTGTTTTAATTAAACATAGACCCAACTTCCTATAGATGTTTCAGGAAGGCATGTTGAAATTTTTGACTACTCCTTTTTTGCACTGATTTAGCATACTTCAATTGCTCAAGACAGCAAGTCACGACACCTTGTATATTGTGGAAAGATTCCAGATAAAATAAGCAGTCATTTTAGACGCTTTTGCTAAGTTTATTTTTTGAAGGAAGACATTTGCAGCGAATCCCACAAATGAATCAAGTGAGGAATCAAGTACACTAGTACATGTCACGTGCACAGACCTACTCTTTTTGCACAGAAGTACATGTGCAAGGAATTCCCAATTCCATTATACCAGGGAGGGAGACAATTTTGCAGTGAAGTGCCTTTGGATACTGGCTGACACATAGTAATTAGTTACTGCACGGGGCCAGATCTTCCCCTCTCAAATATTTATTTCTCCAATCTCCTTCTGTTGTTCCTTGCACTTTTGGGAAAGGAGGCGGCGGCCAGCAGCCTTGAACTCAGATATTCTTGCACAGTCCAAGTGTTTTTTGACGAGGACTAAGGTTCTCTTCCATCCCTTCCTCCTTGCCTCTCCAGTTTACTGTGCCCTGCCTCTAAGGTTCTGCACAGCAACTGCTCTCCTTCCAAGGACAGAGCGCTGCAATTTTTTTTTTTTTTTTCAGCAAATTAAACCATCCTTAACCATCCCAAAAGAGAGACCAATCAAGTTACACAAAGCGCTCCCCACCTCTGGAAGCTGTGGGAGATGCTTTCTTCTAGCATCCACAGCACTAAGGGACTAAAGCTAGCCAGCCTTGTCTTCAACTAGTACAGCATTGCTAGTGAGTCATGCAGTCACCTCTCCTTTTCCATTTACCCTGGATTTACCCTGCTCTTAGCCATTGGTCACAGTTCCTGTTTTGAAGTTTACAAGGTGATGCGTAAGATCAAAACACAAATTATAGAATCTCCAAAGCTCCAGACACAGGCAGACCACGTAAACAAAATCACACATACCTAGATGGACAAGTTTTGCCAGAGTTTCCGAGTGATCAACATAATCTCGGAGCGTGGAAGACTGAAGAGGAAGAAGCGGTTCTGCAATGATCTGCACAGCTTCTTCCTCAGAAATCTCCTCCAAAGCAGATGAAGGTGGGACGTCATCCCAGTCTAAGAAACAAATATAGAAGACCCAAATGCATTTTCTGAAAGACAAAGCTGCTCCCACCAAATGATATACAGATCTTTTAAAAATTCATCTCAAAACTCAAGAAGACTGTGCATGAGATGAACAGCCTATTTATTATTATTTGAAAACATCGACTCTGCTCCCAGTTTTTGTCTTTGTTCCATCTCCTTGTCGCTGCCCATCAACTCTTGCTCATGTGGCCAAATGTGAGCGTAGTACTCAGCAAGCCTGCCTTCAGACTGCTGCCTTGATCACTGCGGACAACAGATCACATCACCTTCTTGAAAAATAATCTTCTTTCATGCCTTCACAAATGCATTCTTGCCTGATCACATCCAGATCAAAGGCTACTACAAAGATTATTATTCATAACCTGACAAGCCCGCTACTTTGTGCCTCCTCTGAATCTGATGCCTGAACTGCAGTTGTTTTAACTTTCAAGATATTTCACAGCCAACTCCAAACAAGCTATCATCCTACCCATTGCAGAATGGCTGCTGACTGCCACCACCTCTAACAACTAAAGAAATCAAGCTCCATATCCTACTCATTAAAGTTTCCAAGTGAACACCATTATCCTTGTTTCCCCGTAAGTGCTCCCCATCACAGAGCTCAGTGTCTTTTTAAAAAAATATTTCTCTAAACTGATCTATTTTTCCACTGACAGGAGCTCACAGCAGTTACATCAAGATTACTGCTTTGCAGGCTGACTCCTAGCATTCACCTCGATTATCAAACTGATTACTGATCAACAGCCCTAATTATAAACTCTTCACCATGGGGATTTTCTGTGTCTTGTACCTTAACACGACGACTTCCTAGAGACTGGGGTAACATGTCAAGAAAACACAGCCACACCAGAACTACCAAGACAGATTCCAAAATAAGTAGGATGATCCTAATGTTCCAGAAAGAGCTGCATAGGCTAGCTCAATAGCTGTTGGAGGTCTTGCCACTTCTCTTTTTCAAAGCCTCAGGAAACAAAAGCACAGTAAAATGTTTTTAGCAACATTTACACCTTAAACAGTAATAACTCACTAGGAATCTATATGAATATCAAGTATTTCCTCTCAACTTGTTGAGGACCAAACCAATTTACACCAAGGTCCATTCCAGAAGCATAGATGCCCTTATTTATGCCACTCCAAGTTCTTTAAACCTCCTGTCAGAAGGATATAATAGTTACAAAAAAAAAAAAAAAAGTTAGCAATTACATTTATTCCATTATATGCACTGCCAACTGGGCAAAACACTCGACACACACAACAGTAAGTCTGCTGGCAGATAAAATCTGGCACTTAGATAAACTGCTCTGCAGGTGCAGACACATAGGAGCTGGCTGACCTGTCAGTTCTGGTGCAGCACTGTTTCCAGAACCAGCTGCACAAACACACAGATCTCAGTTGCAGCTCTGAGCCACCCCAAAAATAAGCTCTGTAGGATCCAAGTTGGCTGGGCTCAAAGCTGAATCTGAACATACAAGACTGCTTAGTAATCCAGAGCAAGTTTCCTCTGTATACTAGAATTATTTTCAGAGGGTGGTATTTTTTTTATCCTCACTTAGATACAAAAGTAGAGAAAAATGAGGCAATTTCCTCCGGGTAACAACACCAAGGCAACATTGTATCTATCTCCCTTCCTTAGAAGGAAGTTTGACCAGCATTTCTCATTAGGGAAGTGCTTAAGCAGGCTTCACACTCTGCTGCCTCCTGTTGTTCATCCCTGATCATTCAAAAGGCTGTGTTGTGCGAGCTGCTTCGGGGGTGCCCTCCCCCATTCCTGCTCAAAAAAACCACAAAAATAACAAACCAACCCCTTTATTTTGTATCGGCACAACTATGAGGGAAAGGCAAACGCTCAGCTGCTGCAGGTAGAGTCGCAAAAAGAAAACATCTTCAAATAGCTGTCCAGGCTGACACTTCTACACAAAACATTATAACTTTATCTCGCCTCAATGGTATTATGTATACGCTGGAGTGACCACAGGAATTCTGCATTAACCATGGGGCTAAAACCAAGTGAGAGTCAGGAATTTCAGGTAATTTTTTTAGACAAACAGGCCAAAAAGGAGAACCAGGAATAATACTGAAAACATGATCTGAGGATTTGGGAGAAACGACATCCCTAAGGCCTCTTACCTTCATACAGTGTTTTTTCATTCAGATCAGGTAATGTTTCTGCTTTTGCTTGTTCCTGTTTTACTGCTGTGGGCAAGTTACTTTCGGGAGAAGGAAAGGACCCATCCTTGGCACTGTCAGGTGGAGAACAGCTTCCTACAGATACATGCCTGCATGCCTGCAGTGTCCACGGAAGAACGTCGTTTGGAAAGGGCAGCAGAGCCCGAGGGGCGAACCCACGACATGCCTGTGCCGTGCTGCTGCCCCTCAGCCTCCCAGGAAATTCAGCAGCTCGGGCTGCTTTCAGCAGACACCACCAGCGGGAAGCCTGCCGAGCCCACAAAGCCATCCTCCGCCTCAGCACAGCATCCTGCTGGGAGAAAGAGGGCTGAGGAACACCACAGGCACCGCCTCACCCCGCCCGCAGGGCCGGAAGCGTTAAATCCCTGAGCGTTCAAGCAGCAATTACTCGCTGCAAAGCACTAAATAGCTGCTTTGAGGCTTTAAACGCGTGACAAACGGAGGCAGAACTGAGCAGCGGGGCCGGCTCTGAACGGTGTACAACAGCCGTTCCCTTGGGAGCTGGGGGGGGAGCCCAGCCGGGACTTAAACCCTCCCCAGGGGACGGGGTCCTCCGCCCCGAGCCCTCACCTCACAGGTCTGGGAAACGCCGCGCTGCGCTCGCCGCCCCTCGCAGGCCTCCTCAGGCCGGCAGCCTCTCCGTATAACCTGGGGAAGGCACGCCACTCCGCACCCAGCCAGCCCGGTCCACGGGAGGCCGAGGGACGGCGGCGTAGTCCCCCCCCCGGCCCCGCCGCGCTGCCCCGGCGGCCATTAGGACCCGCTGAGGCCTCACCTGCCCCTCGCGCCGCTCTCACGCGCGGCCCAGCCCACGTGTGTAGCCGCCCCTCAATTCGGGCGAGACTATTCGGGTGCGGGGGGGGGGGGGGGCAGAGGGGGGAGACAGGCAGAAAAGGATCCTTCCCACCGTTCTCTTGGAGTGGGCGGCGCGGCTCCGCCTCCCCTCCTCGCTGCGCTTCGGTCCGTCCGTCCGTCCTTCCTTCCTCTCTCCCTCCCTCACCGCGTGGGCGCGGGGCAAGCTCCGCCCCTCGGCGAGGCGGGCGCGGCGCTTCTCCGCTCAACGGCGTCGCCTCAACGGGAGGCGGCGCGGGCGGCCGGGCCGGGCCGGTTCGGGCCGCGCCGCCCCGGGAGAACCAGCGCTGCGCTGAGGTGAGGGGGGGAAAAGGCGGCGAGATGGCGTCGTGCGTGGGGAGCCGGACCCTGAGCAAGGACGACGTGAACTACCGCCTGCATTTCCGCATGATCAACGAGCAGCAGGTGGAGGACATCACGCTGGAGTTCTTCTACCGGCCGCACACCATCACCCTCCTCAGCTTCACCATCCTCAGCCTCATGGCCTTCGCCTTCACCAGGTGCGCGGCCGCCGCAGGGATCCCCCGCTCCGCCTCCGGGGCTTAGGGGGTTCCCCGGGAGTGGGGGCCGGGGTCGGTCCCCTGGGGGCGAGGACGGGCAGCGCGGCTCCGGCGGGCGGTGGGGTCCTGCTAGCGGTGGGTGAACAGGAGCCTTGTTGTTGGGCCGTGACTTGCCGTGGGCTCTGCGGGCGGGGGAGCTGCCTCGGCAGCTGGCTGGAGAGCGAGCACCCTGCTCGGGAGGCCCTCCCTTCGGAGAGCGGTTCTTCTCCTCTGCTACGCTTGCTGGGAACTTGTTGATTATTTTAAGGCTGTCTTGTTAAAGTCTTTACCAGAATGTGTATTTCAGGTAGTTGCCAAAAATGGCTTTTATTAGACTATGAAGAAGCCCAGCAATGACATCGCTCAAATAGATAACTTACCAAGCGTGCAGGGGACAGGAGTGGCTGCTTTGTGTCATTATTTTCGTACAACACGCGTTGTGGCCAGTCACAGGTTGGCTTAGGCCCCAGTAGTGGTCTGCTTAGCTGCATCCTTTCCCCAATGCAGGAACAGCGCTCTGGAGTTCGCCACTGCAGTCATTCATGGAAATAAAGCTAAGAATGGACACAGTTAGTTTCAGGAACCTTATTTGTAGCCAAAGGGTAAAGCAGTGCAGTCTGAAGGGTGTCTTGCAGTATTTTTCTAAGTTGTGCATACTTTTTATTGCCTCTTACTGAATGGGGCTGTGGAGATGGTAACGTAGTCCTCCTTTAGGCTAAATCGTCCAGTCTCTGGGCAAATGGTGGCTCCTAACAGGTTTTGGCTGAGTTATGCATCGTGTTTTGGGGTCATCTACGCTTTTGTGGTGTTGTATGTACACAATCGCAGATTTCAATGGCCTTGTTGATGAAAATCTGCATTTGACAGGAGAATATCATCATTTGTCCCCCTAGATATACATTTCTGTGTATCTTACTCTGTCTTATTCTAAGAATACAAATGTATAGTTTTTATCAGCTATGAAAATAATGGTCAAGCCTGGGTTGAACTGAGAAGGGAGCATAAGGAAACATAAAATTTTGTAGCTGCAAATGGTCTAAGGTGTGCCTTTTCTTGTTTCAACTTGTGTGTGGCCCCAAGGAAGATATTTTTGGTGAACGCATCCCTTGTTCTACTTAAGTCATAGGACCTAAGCTAAGGTAGAATATCCCAGGGTTTTCTTGTTAAGTTTTAAATTGGAGACATGTTTCTGTGCTTTGGTGTTTAATTAGAGATGTTTGCTACAAGTTCTCCTCTTGCCCTGTTTCCCCCTGCCTGACCACTTTTCTCACTGAAGGCCTAATTTAGGTCAAACTTGTAAGTTACTAAGGGATTCTCATCCAGACATTGTTCTGAGGGATTAACGGAGTTGATTGCTCACCTTTGGGGGAGGAAGGGAATTTTACTGTTAATTCTTTCAAGCGGAGGATGAGCCAAGCAGCAATTCCAGAAATGTGGAGCCTTCTGGGCCCAAAGAATATTGCTTCCCTCCTGGGATCTTTATTTGTATTTTTCTAAGAGAATTACTATTTTTTTCCTTTCCATTTGTCTTGCTAGCTTTCTAACTCTGACTTTTTCCCCCCGTCTGTCTCTGCTCTGCATCACTTTCTGTGTTTAAATACCTGTTGACTTCTCTTTAACTCTTCTCTGTTTCTCCTCTTCTCGGGTTGTGGAAGCTGCTCTTATTTTTTTTTTTTTTTCTTCCCTCATCCCCACCTTCTGCTATTTCCAGCTATTGAAGGAGTTTCCAGCACCAGAGTGCTGCCTCTGTTGCCTTATTTGGGGCACTACCCAAACCATATGTACTCTTTGAGAAGCTGGGAGGGAGGAGATGCTTTAAGCATGTTGGGAGCTATGTGTCTTTTTATTGCCATCAGTTTATTGCATTGAGTCTCCAGTGACAGCATTCATATTTCCCCCTCTAGGGCACAAGGCACTGTAGACTTCCCAGTAAGGTGTGACAAGTGATTCTTTGCTTCCCCTGTGCTGTCAATTGTTCCGTAGCTCTCCTGGTTGTTTTGTTAAGCGGGGGATTTTTATATGGTACATTCATACTGATGTTGTTAAGTAAAATCTATTTTTTCAGGAACTTCAGCACAGGGAGAGGAAATTCTGCTTCCCTTAAAGTCTTTCTTGTCTCTTCTATAATTCTCTTATGTCAGAAATATGTGGGGTTTCAGACAAACATAGAAAATGCTTTTCCCTTGGATGTACCAAGCCATAATGTGGGGTCTCCCTTGGGATCACTGGGAGCAGTTGATACTGTCTTTGAGCTGACAGATGAAGGAGAAGATGAACTGCAGATGGCAATAATCTTCAGGTAGCAATAATAATAATCCAGAAAAAGAAATGTGAGTGTGTTTAACTTCTCCATGTTGAAGTGGGGACTAGAGGATATTCTGTTTTTTACAGCACATCCTTCTAGTGCTTCTGACAATGGCTGCAGCTGCCTTGGTTATTTCCTGCTGAACGAGCCAGACACAGGCTCCTCTGCTTCCAGGCTGCTCCTTGGAGCAGAGGCTTGGAGTGGCTCTAGCTTTCCCTGTCTTCTTCCTCCCTGGAGAGAGGGATGTGGCCTTCTCTGAGCCCAGGGGCAACCAGCAGGTGGGTGCTGGAAGGGATATTTTGGGGAGTGCAGCAACAGGACTGAGGAAGGTGACAGATTGGTAGCTGTGAATTTGCAGGGGTTTATGGAATCAGGAGTAAGAACTATGAGGATGCAGTGCTGTTGTCTTTCACATCCCTTGATTAGTGGAGTTGATTAAACTGGATTATTGTGCATTTAGGTTTGGTTTGGGGAGTTTATGGAAGATACTTTTTTCCCACGCACTCTAAATTTAGTATCCTAGCTATTTTTTCCTCAGTTGAGTATAATTTTTTTTCTTCATGAGGTAATAACTTACTAGTTTACATTTTTGTAATGTGCCAGTGTAATGTAGTGCTCTGGAGAAGGGCAGGAGAGAGAAAAAGATTATGCAGGTGTTATGTGCTTTGGTTTGGGGTTTTTTTTTTTTGTTATTTCTTCTCCAAAAAGCCACAGAATTGAAAAATGCGCTAGTAAAGTGCGTTTAAATTGAGAGAATTTTCATCTGTCCTCCCACACAAGCATTAGAAATCTTGTTTTTGCTGCACGGATGCTTGTATTTCAAAGTCATCATCAAAGTTCCTAAAGCTAAATAAGGAGATGATTTAGCATATTTTCCTGATTGCAGCTGCTTGTGATTGTGTTTTCCCCCCAACGGTTATTTTTCTTCCCTATTTCTTTTGACGTTTGCCAAAATCGTTCTTCCAGGGAAACACTAATTCTTACCCTAAGTAGTGCACAGTAACGAGTCTCTTGCTCTCACCTGTTTTTACCTGCTCTGGTAAGAAGATTGGATGTCTATCCCTTTAGAAAGGTATCTGCAAACCAAAATGAAATGCCTCTACCACCCACTTGGAGTGAAATGCAGTTTAACACCATATACATCTTTGTTGATTTTTTGGGGGAAGTGGTGCCAACGTGACTTGGACAGCTTTCCTGCAGCTGAGTAGTCCTCTGAATTCTGATATGCAAAGGTGATTAAGTGATGTGATTACAGCGTCTTTCACTTCTTTCTTGGCTATGCCAAATTGTACAGTGATGTGACCCCAGTAATCTGTTCGTTCTTAAAAAAAAGAAAAAAAAGAAAAAAATTCCCTCACTTGGTGGCACCCATGACAGTATGTGCATGTGTGTTATATGCATATGTTTAAACAGAAATATGGCTTTGCTGCCTGAGCCGTTGGAGCCCGAGGCTCCGGCAGGGAAGTGTGCTGGATGGCATGGGGCTCTTCAGATTGGCAGATAAGGAGCCAGAGTTAAGCTCTGGAACTTGGGGTTTGTAGCTGGTGTAAAGCGTCAGCCTGTGCAGCCGGTCTGCTGGAAAGTGACTGGTAAATCTGTACTGAGCTGGTTTAAAAAAAAATATGCTGTGAGGTGCCCCTAAAGCCTGCAGAGAAACCATTCATGTTTAATGTACTTTTTCCTGCCATACCGCTAAACTAACACAATGCTTAAATGCCTCACAATGATCAAAGTCTGCTGTGGAGCTGTTAAGTTTCAATTTTGAGGGAAAGGGAAATAATTTGGCAAAGTGAGAAATATTTTATAACTGCAGCAAATATCTAATGTGGAGTGCATTATGTTGTCACATATTCTTTACTGAACCATCCAGAAATGTGACAGATGCTCTACCAGGAAGAGGTTTATTCCTTTAAAGTTTGCTGGGAGTTTTTTGGTATCCTGAGTTGGGAATAAAAAAGGAATATATTTAAATAAACTACATGAAAATTACCTAGATAGTAAAACTTTAATTTGAGTTGTTGTGGTGATATGTTCCAAAATCTTAGCTATGCTTATGATAGTCTGAAGTTTGTTTTTATTTGTATTTCCGAAGTGTCCTAGAAGTTGACTACTGGTTAGAAGACTTGGATAGGCTTTTTTTTTTTGGTGTTATTCTTGCTGCTGTACACTATATTCTACCTGTCTGAAAAGAAAAGAGAGCTGAGTCAAGTTTGCCTTGACATTCCAAACTGAATCTTAGGTGTCTCTTTCTGGCCATAATATGACATTAGCAAAAATAATACCTGATATTTTGTTCAGAGTTTTGGCTTAATAGATCTAGAAGCAAGTTGGTATTTTTCCCTGGTTCTTTCAACTTTTGCTGTCTCTGTTATACATGGATTCTAAGCTAAGCTGTGTAATCATTATTTCCAAAGGCTGATTGTAATCATTGTTTCCCCCCCGCCCCTGCACTCACCTCAGGCATTTAGCATTGGGAACAGGCCAAGGAAAGTTAAGGGGATTGCAAGCAGCACCAAAACAGCAGAGGGAATCAGAGTAGTTTGAGTTGGAAGGAACTTTTAAAGGTCACCTTGTCCAACCCCCCTGCAATGAGCAGGAACATCTTCAACTAGATCAGGTTGCTCAGAGCCCCATGCAACTTGACCTGGAATGTTTCCAGGGATGGGGCATCTACCACGTCTCTGGCCAACCTGTGCCAGGGTTTCACCACCCTCACTGTGAAAAATTTCTTCCTTATATCTAGTCTAAATCTACACTCTTTTAGTTTAAAGCCATTACCCCTTGTCCTATCACAACATGCCCTATTAAAAAAACCTATCCCCATCTTTTTTGTAAGCCCCTTTCAGGTACTGAAAGGCGGCTATAAGGTCTCCCTAGAGCCTTCTCTTCTCCAGGCTGAACAACCCCAACTCTCTTGGCCTGTCCTCACAGGAGAGGTGTTCCATCCCTCTGGTCATTTTTGTGGCCCTCCTCTGGACCTGCTCCAACAGGTCCATGTCCCTCCTGTGCTGAGGGCCCCAGAGCTGGATGCAGTACTCCAGGTGGGGTCTCACCAGAGCAGAGAGGCAGAACGACCTCCCTCAACCTGCTGGCCACGCTTCTTTTGGTGCAGCACAGGATACGGTTGGCCTTCTGGTCTGTGAGTGCACGTTACTGGCTCATGGCCAGCTTTTCATCCCCCAGTACCCCCAAGTCCTTCTTGGCAGGGCTGCTCTCCATCCCGTCATCCCCCAGCCTGTACTGATACCAGGGTTTGCCCCAACCCAGGTGCAGGACCACATGCTTGGCCTTGTTGAACCTCATGAGGGAAACCTAGGAATTACATCCAGGCTTCCAGAGTTTTTGGTCTAGGTCTCTGCTGTGTAAAAGTTCTTTTGATGATGTTTCTGTGAACATTAAAACAGGAAGACTTTTTCACCTTGTGTTAAATTTAGTTATTGCTTCTGCATTGATTTCTAACAATGCATATGGCTCACATGTATTGATTATATGTTTAACTTGTGATAAAGGGATACCCAGAAGTGCAGAGTTAAAAATCATTCAGTGCAGTTACTATCTTGACTTCTTATATAACCAGCATGCTTATTTCCTATACTTAATTCCATGTAGTCTTGATTTAAATAATATGATATCTTCAGAGCCTTTCAACTTCATCCTTATACTGTACTTTAACACTTTGATGTTGTCTGTCTCTTCAGGGATGATTCTGTGCCAGAGGATAATATTTGGAGGGGTATCCTCTCAGTGATTTTCTTCTTTCTAATCATCAGTGTTCTAGCTTTTCCTAATGGTGAGTAAGGTTTATACTGTTTATACTTCACTTCTTGTAACACGTGAATTTGTCTTCACTGCCACTATATTTATTTTGATTTTTATTAAAGTGCCACTTTTAAATGTATTTTTTTTTCTTTACTCTTTTGAATTCCTTTATGTTAAGGAACAATCTAAAAATGGGTTGCAATCATACTGAGCAGAGATAACAGTAAAGTGAAAGTTATTTATAGCTTCTCTGTATCTAACAAGGAAGTCAGGTTTTCAAAATCAGTGTCTCTATTTGCAGGTGCACAGTTGCAGCTCAGGCAGCTAGGTAATGATGCTGCCAGAACCTTAAATTACATTTAAAAAGAGTCTGCCTGAATATGTTTTAACAGAAGTGTCATTCTACATATTCTCAGAGATATAACACCTCACATAAATCACCTTACCAGAAGCTAATGATAGTTAGAAATGGTCGAAGTCACATTACAACGTAAAATCACAGTTGCTCAGTAGAAATTTAAGTTGGACGAAAGTTTTGGTAGTTGTGTGAGAAGCAGGAAGTGCAAGAAGGTAAAAACACTTGTGTGACAATTTTGTGGAGGAAATGCTGTCTTACTGGTATGGTGGAGTTTTAAAAATAATTTATTTATTATTTAATTATTTTTAACTTTCACTTTTTGCTGTCAGTAAGAGCATAATTCTTGGGTCAAGTCTAAACTGTCTCAGGATTGGCAATGTTCAGGAAGAAACAGTGGTTGTGCTCAGGGCAGCTTTGTAGTTCAGAGTTGGGATGTATTTTTCTTACATTTTAAAAATCGTTAATCCATGCTGTTGACAAAGCACACTGAAAAAGAAGTGCCAGACAAAAATGAGCTTTATGCATACAGTGGTGAGACAACAGTCAGCAGTGTGTGCTGAAAATACTTGTTCAGCCACTTCTTGCTACCTAAATATATGATTCATTTTTAGAGGGTTTTCCAGTTTCACCAGACTTACCTTCTCTGCTCTTCATGATAACTGAGAGGTTTTTAATAAAGTCAGTTTAGTCACTTGCTCTAAGGTAAACAATATTGACACTGGTAAAGAGCATAGGTATCTTACTTCTTGTCTGATGATACTCGGTTTGGAAGTTTAGGAGGCCTGTTTGTTAACATTTTGTGGTTGTCTGAAGGCTGAGCGCCATGTTTCCTTGCTAACACACAGAAGAGCACCAGCTTTCAGGTATATTACATAGTTTGATGGAGAACTGATCCATCCAATCTCATGCCAAATCCTCATGTGAGATATAATCAAAAATAGATTAGATGGTTCTAATTGATGTGTCTTCTAATAGGCTTTTTGTTTACTGTCTACAGGACCCTTTACACGTCCGCACCCTGCAATATGGAGAATGGTTTTTGGTAAGTTTAAGTTGTATTCCTAACTGTTTCAGTGCTTCTGCAGGGCCAGTCATTTTAACTTTCAGATGAATGGAATTGTCACGAAGCATAATTGTGCATCAGACTTGTATGAATGTCACTTCCCTCTCACTTCTGAGCAGTTCCTTATAATCTGTTCTTAATTATAAGATTATAATCTTATAATTGTCATTGTAGTTACTCTGGGTCAGGATGGTGTAAATTAAATCACCAGAAAGGGATCACTTCATTCTGACACTTTGTTTTAATCCTGTTTTGTGTTTGTGGTTCCTAATCTCCTTCTCCCACACCCTTTGTCCTGCTATCTCTTCCAAGCCAAAAAGGTTTGGGTTTTTTACAGCTAGTGCTTGTACTATCTGACTTGTAACTAAATCCGGGTTAGTAGGGTGCTGCTTTTCATTATTGGCAGAATGTGTTATTATTTTATGTTTATTAAATTGCATCATTGTATAGCATAACATACATTTATTAATATTCTTAACATCTATATATTCATATTCTTAATTTATAATTTCAGAGAATTAGGCACATAAGATTTAAAAGCTGATCAGCTTCTTTTTAAGGAGACAATGTTTCTCTCTCCCGTCACCTTATATAGCTAAAAATAAGTAGCCTCCCAAAGTAGCCGATTACTCATCTGTTGACATTGAGAGGATACTGCTGATTAGATAGTACTTGTTAAAGAATCCTGCTCCTTGTGAAGTTTGGGGAACACAGGTCCTACTGCTCACTTTACATTTCAGCAACTGTAAATTAAAAGGTCACGCTCAGTGTTGATACTGTCGGAGCTTGACCCCCTGTACTTTTGGGAAAAGGCTGCATGCAAAATCAAGAGCAATATTTTTCCTCTTGTAATTCTGCTTCTTCTGGCATTGGTTTATTTAGTCATGCTTGAGGTCTCAGACCTGTTCAGTAGATGAAAGGCGAGGGTCCTCAACGTTTCAGGACGTACCCTCGCCTGCAGGCTGTGCTTCTTGTAGTAGTTTGGCAGCTGTTTACCTGATGTGTTTTTAGGATGTACTGCAGTGCATATATAATATCTGTTCATGTGTGTGCACTTGAACGGAAGTTGTTCTCTAGCATGCACTGGGGATTAATAACACGTGAGTTCTGGTTATAGTTTAAATATATTTTTAGAATTGCTATAGTTTATTTTGGATGTCAGATACTAAGCTTATTCACATTAATCTTTCTGCCTTCCATAACACTGCTGCAGGATGCAAGTAAGTTTGAGTGCTAGACTATGGAAATGGTGTTAGTATTTTTATGCATCTTCCAAATGTGGTCTTAGATATCTGTGAATAATTTAAAGATACGCTCCCAACAGCGGCTTCAGCTACCCAGAGATCTACACCTAGGACTCTTAACTTCTTACAAGTTTTTCTTTTTTAAAAAAAATCCTTATTCAGACATTGGAAGGAGAGAGGCAGTAGTCCCAAATGCAGTACTGTTTCATAATTTATAATGGTGTGAAAACAACTCACAATCATCTTTATCTTTGAAAGCTTATATTCCAGCTCACAAAAGTAACTCAAGCATGCATTAGTTTATATTTATGACTACTCTTTATTGCCAGCATAGGTCAGAATTGCCAGGTGGGATTATTAAATTGATCTTTGTGTTGAAATCGGCATATAGGCTTAGGGACCTGCATTAGTGAGATCAAGAATACTTAAAGGGACAGAGCTAATCCAGTCCTGGGGTCCTAATGTATCTCTTACTGAAGAGCTTCCTGATCACAGCCTTGTACTACTCATGTCTAAACTGATTAGACTGATTTTGTTTTGATTGGGTTCGTGCAGTCGAGCATATGTTATAACACTTGAAACAGGAGGTGATGTGAAGGTCTGAGTGCTCAGAGTTTACCATCTGATTTGTGTCTCTTAATCTTTTTTTGCCTATAGCCACTGTATGAAGAAAACTTATTTGTGAAAACTAGGCATGTATAGAGCAATAGTTTGAAAGCAGCTTTTTGGACTATTTGTGTCTCAAGGAGTTTTGTGAGTGAACATGATTTTAAAGCTGAGTCTTTTTGCAGGTCTCAGTGTGCTCTATTTTCTGTTCCTGGTGTTCGTGCTCTTCCTTAACTTTGAGCAGGTGAAAGCAGTGATGTACTGGCTGGATCCTAATCTTCGATATGCCACAAGGGAAGCAGATATTATGGTATGTAGCCGTGGCGCTTTATTGGACATTTTGGCCATTTTAAGCATGTTTTACATGAATGGGAAGGGATAAATCTTAATTTGCTGGCACAAGCAATGTGAGTTTGTCTATTCTTGACAGAGTCAATGAGCCTTTTGTATCAACCTGCTATTTCTTTACATTGAAATCAATTGCTGTGGAACAGTATTCTCGGTATTTTTTTCTAGTGCAGGTGTTCAGGTGAGCATGCAGTTGAGAATGTGAGAGATGTTTGCACTGGGGTGGCTTTGGATTCCTTTAGATAATAGATATGAGCCTGCATACTGAAAATAGACTTAGCAAGGTAGTATCGAAATGAGGCATGTATGGTCTGTGTCCCCCAGATGAGATTTTTTTCCAAGCCACAGCGCTGCACTCGAAGAATTTTGGTCTTACCTTATTGTTCTGAGCTTGGTACGTGACTGGCATCCTACTGAGTATGTGGAAATTCAGGTAAAGCAACTGCAGGGCTCTGCTGCCTTCCAGTCACCCAGCTAAGCCACTGGTGCTGTTACTATTGGGAAATTACTTCCACAGACCATATCTAGAGTGTCATGGAAAGCCAGGCTTCTTGTTCTGCCTGTTGTATAGCTTGTAAAGAGTTGTCAGTACAGAGAATGTTCCCCTTCAGGTGAGGATACCAAGACAGGGAATTGAGGTAGCAAAAGGAGGCCTGGGGGAGTGTGAGGTGTGTTGGGAGGCAGGCAGAAGAGGATGTGAGCAGGTGAGCACCAAGCAGAAGAGGGTTACTGCATGGAGAGGCAAGAGTTTCCAGTCTTGTCCCCTTCATTATTGCATCAAATCACACTCCACCACCTGACCAGCAAGCCTTCTTGCCTGCTTCCTTGCCCTTGGGTTTGTGCATCAGTGCTCCATGGTCCCCTGTGGTATCGTAGGTGCTGTTATCAGACTCATGCATCAAGAATAAGGAAATGCACTGATTGTCTTTGGCAAATAGCAATTTATTGCATATGCAGACTGCTGCAGAACACCTGCCAACAGAACACCTGCAGTGCCTGCCAACTCCTGCCCTGTAGCACATAACAGGGAACAGAAATCTTTACAGTGCAGTAAGCTTACATTAGTTGATCGATAATGAGGACTGCATACTGGCTCCTTACCTGGAAAACTCTGGATGCTTCAGGTGTTGCATCTCAGCTGATTAGCAACTCCAACATCCTGAGTAAGGCTGTGACTTTCCATTCTGCAGGAGACTGGTGATGGTGGGGTGTGGGCAGCCTGCTGTTAGGGTGGTAGGAGGACACATAGCTAAATGGAGAATGGGCATGGGGGCTAGTGATGTTGCTGAGCAACAAAAGGGAGCTGACACCAGGAGTCTCCTGGTAAGTCAGATTCACCTGGCTCTCCTGTCATTTAAGTTAGAAATAAATAGGTTCAAGTCAGGGGACGACTAGTATTACTACTGGCACAGAAACACAGCACAGCAGATTCTCTGACTCTAGCAGTCAGCAGAAACTTACTCTGTACTACTTTGCAATCCTGATACTGTCACTTGAAGTAAATTTTTAAAGTGGAACTATAATGAAGACTGCAGCTTGGTCTTTTGCACAGGGCTGGCAAAGCTGCTTGAGTACAAAAGAAAGTTCAACACATTTCAGTGTACAACTGGCAGAGCTGCACCTGAAAAGATCAGCTAGAGGTGAAAAAAGCCCCAGTAAAAATAAAACCAAAAAAGCAAGAGCCCTGAAAAAAAGGAAATTTTTTTTTTTTGAGACCAGAATTTAAATCTTTCTCTGCCATCCCCTTTTCATGGTCGATTTGTGCAGGATTAGCAATAGCTCTGGCTTGAAAGAGAATCCTTTCTTAATTTAACAGCGCTGAGCAGTGTTGTGTTGTCACCTGCAGGTGGCAATGTATATTTTAGGAGGAATTTTTTTTCAATGTGTGTTTCCAGTTGGGAATAGTTCAGTTTGTGCCCAGTGACGAGACAGAACTCCACAGATGCAGCCTCCTGATGGCATACAGGTTTTTTTTTTTTTTAATTGGGCAGCGATGTCTAGTACTTGCTGTACAACATTATGAATGTGTTTCCTTTGTTATTGATGACTGGAATACTAATTAATATTCTTAAGGAATCTGCCACTCATCTGTGACAGAGCAGTTGCAAGTTCCCTTTGATTTTTTTTTTTTTTTTTTTTGTTCCTGTGACTAAACTTTCTCAATATGAATTTGTTCTGTGAAATTACTTTGGTGAGGAAAATAAGACGTGAAAGATAGTAAATTGAACATTGAGATGAGTAACATAACATCACAAACTGGTGAGGATTAGCCACCAATGAGCCACATTGGAACATCAGACAGCATGAAAATGGGGAAAGGTGGTTATTTCAAATCAAGCCCCCAGAGAAAAGCAAATAACTATTTTCTGTAGTATTGTTTACTGGTTTTGTTATTATTAATTTTATTGCTCCTGCTGTTCCTCTGTCACATAAGAAATGCGTGATCCTTCAGGAACCAAGGTCTATTCTATCTCCCTTTAAATTAGAGCCTTACTGTGATGACACTGAGTCTTAATACTGAAAGTTTTCTTGCAGAGTTTAGAAGGACAATAAAGGGGAATAATGCATATTTTAATATCTGTATAATTTCAGGCTTGTTGCACTGGAGAGAAAGAAGTTTCTTCATTTTAGCGTTTCCACAGTTGCCTGTTCACTGAAGCTTTTTGTTGTGGGTTTTTTTTTTTTCATTAACAGGAGTATGCTGTGAACTGTCATGTTATCACCTGGGAGAGAATCCTGAGCCACTTTGATATATTTGCTTTTGGGCATTTCTGGGGCTGGGCTATGAAGGCTTTGCTGATCCGCAGCTATGGGCTGTGCTGGACTATTAGCATCACCTGGGAGCTCACTGAGGTAGGCCACACATTTATCTTAATTAAGCAAATGTATGAGACTTGAATTGTTCTTAGGGGGAAGTGTGAATGTTACTAGAAGGATGACTGGCTAGTTCTCAGTATAGATTTACATTTTAAGCGTTATAAACCAGATGCTGAGCAATTGATGCAGTTGTGTTAGTAGACAACAGCAAGCTGGGGTTTAGGTAAGTGACTTAATACTACTTGCATAGGAGGGAAGTCTGGGGCAGCCTGTTGGTGCCCTTCTGCTGCTATGGGAGTCAACACTCATGCTACTTCAGATGTTGACTGATAATCTCTGATTTAGAGCAATTATCCTTTTTCACCTTGCAATATCTGTGATATAGTGTCATGATCCCCTTACCACAAATACAACAGTATTACGCATTGTTTATAGTCATGTGTACTGTACAGTGAAATGGAGTTGAGGGATCCCTGAGGAAGGTATGAGGACCCATGAGGAGAAGTCTTTATGGAATGGCAAGACACCATTTGGTATGTTGTTTTCTGTCATGAGGCCTGAGTGCATAGCCCTTCTTTTGTTGAATCATAGCCCACAAGCCTAATTTAGTCATGTTCACTGACATAAAAATGTGATTTTTACTAGGCCTGCATCTAAGCTAGTTCATATGCAGTGTAGTCCCCTGCACCATGGTTTGGAGGACCACTGTCTTATTTTTGTTATCCAGCTTTACCACAGTTCTCCCAAGCACATGCATGAATCATTTGACTGTTGGCACTTTCAAATCCTATTTTGGATAAAAAAAAAACAAAAAACAAAAAAAAAACCCAAAAGCACACAAATAAAACCTCCAAATACTTGATTTGAATCACTCAGTTGACTGTTTCTTGGTCTTCTAGTTCTTATTGTTAAATCTGTTTTAAGAATTCAAGCTGATTAATTGCTACTCTAAATATCTGCATTTGCATGTAACCTAGAGCTTGATGAATAGAATGTTACCTAAATTCCAAGGATACGTTTCTATAAAAATTAGTTTAATTTTGTTATATTCTTTGATTGGACAACGCAGAGGAAAAAAAAATCCAATTTTTATCAGCTTTTGGGACAGCACAGTCTAACCTTTCACACTTAAAATACTAAGTGTAGATGTAAACACCTAACTTCAGTCTTCACAAGGTGGCTTTCTATAGAGTTTGCTGTCTTGAGAATGCTTGGCTTGTCTGACAAAAGGTTTATAGTTCAGAAACATAGGCAAGGATTCAGTTGTCTAAAATGGAACTTCTGGGTTTGAAAATACTGGTGCCATGAGTCCTTTTTCAAAACATGCTTTTGTTCTGTGGCGTTGAAGGTTATGCTGTTATCTAAGATACCTTGGTACTGCTTAAGATTGGGATTTCACAAGTACCCATCCGCAAAAAACAACTTTGCTAGTTATTGTACTTATTTTTTTCCCCACTGGAAAAGAATAAATTTGGATTTGTTTCACACATGCTTTTATCGTTCAGTTGATCATTACACAACCATCATCATCAATTTGACACCACATGGGGTGTCTAGTGTTCCCTGTTGTTGAAAGGCAGATTCTTGGAACAGACAATGTGTTGGGTAAGGTTCAACATATAGAGAGGTTATCACCACTCAAATGGATTTTTAATGAATTAGTTAATTCAGGAAAGTCATTAGAAACCTACAGAAGTTATCAGGGCAGTTACACAGGGATTTAACTATGCATCTCCTGTTAGCATTAATGGATTTCATCTGGCTCCCCATTCTGAAATGGGACACTTGGCTTATGCTGCTTACTATTGCATTAAAGCTGGGATGCAGGCAGACCTTGGTCTCCCATTCTGAGAAAACAGCTAGCATCTTAGAAAGGGTCTGGCTAACACCTGCGCTCTGGTTTTTGCTGCCTTTTTATCTGTAACTTCTGGTGTCTTTGGCTGGATTATTGCAGATTGAGATTTGTAGCCTAGTGCACCTTTCAGGTTAAATTAATTTAAAACATAAAAGGGAAAATGGAGAAGGATAATGAGCAACATTATATAGCTTGGGTCCTGAAAAGAAATTCAGATTTTCTTTTCTACAGGTTGAAATTCCCATAGCCTTGTCAAGGAGAACAAGTTGCTTTCACGTACTTTTGCAAGAGTTTTCAAAGGAACTGTCACTGTCAGTATCTGTCATTGTAATTTATTATAAATGGATGAGTATTCCAGCTGTTCCATTTATAATAAATTACACACTGGTACTGTGTCCAGCTCTGGAGTCCTCAACACAGGAAAGACATGGACCTGTTGGAACGGGTCCAGCAGAGGGCCATGAAGATGATCAGAGGAATGGAGCACCTCTTCTATGAAGACAGGCTGAGAGAATTGAGGTTGTCCAACCTGGACAAGAGAAGGCTCCTGGGAGACCTTATAGCAGCCTTCCAATACTTAAACGGGGCCTAGAGGAGAGATGGGGAGGGACTCTTTATCAGGGAGTGTAGCGATAGGACAGGGAGTAATGGTTTTAAACTGAAAGAGGGAAGATTTAGATTAGATACTAGGAAGAAATTCTTTACTGTGAGGGTGGTGAGACACTGGAACAGGTTGTCCAGAGAAGCTGTGGATGCCCCATCCCTGGAGGTGTTCAAGACCAGGCTGGATGGGGCTTTGAGCAACCTGGTCTAGTGGGAAATGTCCCTGCCCACGGCAGGAGGTTTGGAACTAGGTGATCTTTAAGGTCCCTTCCAACTCTAACCATTCTATGATTCTTGCTGTATACAGAAAACATTCTTCTTGTTCCTTTTCCCATATCAGATTTCTTCAATATTTTATTTATATATCTGTTAACAAAAGAGATTTTATTACAAAATCATACCAATCTTCCACAGATACAGTGTATGTACGTTAACTGACAAAAATTGTGCTGTATTTGTGGAGGTAAGAATGTTCTTTAGTTTGTGTTTTGTTAAGCATCTCACTGAGTATTACAAAGGGACTGCTTAACACGTGGCAGTCTTGATTTCCAGTCCACAGCTTTTTCAGTCTGTTTTTTGGGTTGCTGTGATTTTTTTGTAGAATAAAGAATACAATTATTTTCTCTTAAAGGAGAATGAGAGGCACCTAATCCATTTCTCGCCTGCAGTAAATTATGTTTCTGTCTTGCCTTGTCTGGCCGGTTGTCCTCCTTCACTCTATCAAAAGTGTTAAGGCACTGAATGTGTCTGCAAATACATTTGATTGCCTTATGAATGCCTCATGGTGGTCTTCAGTTGAGTATTCAAAAAGGAGTAAATTGCTTCAGAGGTAAATTATTTATGCACTTTCCAGGGGAAATCTTTAAAGGACTGAGTATGTTTTGATATATCCAGATGGTGTCAGCTTTTGTCTCTACTGCCCTGTTTTCCCGTATCTTTGTCATAAAAGTACCTTCATCATTAGTGCTTTGCAGTGACCAAGTAGGAAAGGAGAGTGGAATGTCCCCTTAACTTCTTGAGCCATTCTGGATCAAGTATAGCAGCCAAGCTTGTAGTGTCTGAAATATTGGTGAACTCTTAATCTTTTTACAGTCACTAAATTTCCTAAAAATAGTAAAGGAAAGAAAGAGCTTTGAAATAGAATATATGTCTTAAGTCCTGAACTCCAACATGCCTTAGTACTGACAGTTGTTACAAATGCATCCATTCTACTTACTGCGTCTTGTTGATGGTTTAGAAAACATAGCTCTTAAAACTAGTTAGCAAAAATAAAACAAATATTCTCTTCAATTTATTTTTTTAAAGCACAAAACACCTTCTTTCCTCCAAGAAATGCAGTAGTTCTGCTTGTTTTGTGCATTTCTGTGAATGTTCTGTGTATTATCTTTGAGAAGCCAAAAGCTACACGATATCCTTTTATACCTCATAGGCCCAACAGCGAGAAGGAAACCTCTGATGTTTTGTGTGGTTCTGTTCAAGGACTTCTGAAGTTAATGAAAGGATGCCCATCAAATTTCAGTTGTTGTAGCTCACGTCCTTGAAGTATGACATGTACTGATAAGCTGATTTTTGAATGTGTACTTAAAAAGTTAATTCATATGAATTCTATGCTGTTCCTCACCCAGAATCTTTTTGCTGTATTCTGTAGCTCTTCTTCATGCATCTTCTGCCTAATTTTGCTGAGTGCTGGTGGGATCAAGTCATTTTGGACATCCTGCTTTGTAACGGGGGTGGCATCTGGTTGGGCATGGTAGTTTGTCGTTTCTTGGAGATGAGGACCTATCACTGGGCAAGCTTCAAGTAGGTCTAAACTAAAGCTTGATAAACATTATATTTGATGTTATAATAGTAAATTAATTTTCTTTGGAAGTAGACCTTTGCATATATAAAATGCGTTTGGCATAGAAATAGCATGCAATCTGCATGTGCTAATAATGCTGTAAATTTATTTTAAATGTTTAAAGTCCATCTCATAATAATGCTACTGTACAGCATATATTCGTAAATATGATGTGTATGTATAATTTTCCTTTGCAGTCTAAGTTACAAGCATTGATGCCAAATGAAAATACAAAGTAGTAAAGCTATTTGCATTTTCAGTTTATACAAGTTAAACTTTGAAGGAGGCAGTGAACAAAACTAGTTGTAATTGTTTCGTCATTATACAATGTTTTTTAAACTAGATTTGAGCTCAGCTTGATGAGGCATTAGTATGGCAATCTGTCAGCACTAGTTGTAATTGCAGAAGAGGAATCGGGCTGTACCTGTGTTGCGAATTGCCTTACCTCATTGCTGATCCTCTAAAATAAGTGGAGTAATTACAAAATTAAAATTGGGGGATATGGTGTAGGGAAAAACTTTGTAGAATAGGGAAGATGGTTGGACTCGATGATCCCAAGGGTCTTTTCCAACCTGAATGATTCTATGATTGAAAATAAAGCAGCATTTGTTGTGCTAAAAGGCAACAGCTTGTGGCCTAGAGTCAGTCCCTGGCTGTCCAGGTATGGTTTCTTCCATAGTTTTGGGGAGTTTTTTTGCCTCTCTCCTGCCTCCTTCCCTGCCAGTTGGTGGCAAGCATGGTTATCTGCACGTTACCAACGGCATAGATGAAACAAAATCAAATACTATGAATTGCCAAAGGATATTGCTTTGAGAGATGGAAATAGAGCTCAGCTTCCAAACTTGTACCCTACCTGAAATCCTGTACTGCTTTATTTTCTTACTCACAAATTTGTTGACTGCTCTGAGAACCATCTAGCCTTTAATCTCAGTTCACTTTTCCCACATTTCAATTCAGGAGCAATAATCAGCATTATGAGCATGAGTTGATGGCCCTTCTGTTTTTTAGAGAGTTCACTGAAAGTTAAAATAGCAGATGTCTATAGCAGGACTAGTCTTTGCTGTCTTTGTGGAATATTTTTTCCTCATGTTCTTTTAAATGGATGAGTAGATTTTTTTTTTTGACCTTTAAAATGAAGAGGAACTGCATAGAATGAGAACCTTTTGCTTGTGCCCTTCTGTTTTTCGTTGAATAAAAATGTATCTTAAAGATTAGAGGATTCCCGCTAACCTAAGATCCCATTAGCCTAAAAGAGCACAAGTATAAGACATATAAAAACTGAATCTTCTTTTTTGTCCAGAAGGGCCAGGGAAATAACAAGGCGAAAACTGACTTCTAGCCCAGCTAGTCCTCTTTCAGAAAAGAAAACTCTGAGGTTTTTCTTAGATTCCCTGTTTCTTGGATGCTGCTGCTCAATTGAATTAATATTATCAAAAGCAAGAACCAGTAACACATCTGTCAGATGAACCTCCATTCACATCCCCTTTCAAAAGGGAATTTAAAAGCCTTCTAGCTATTAACAGTGCTATTGCATCTCTCCAGAAGGTTCGCATGCATCTAATATCAGAACAGCTGGGGTTGTGTGTGCTGGAAGTGTAAGTGTGGAGCCAGGCCCTTATACAATTTAAGAATAATGATTCTGACAGATTCTTGAAGGATTGATGTCAGTGAGCTCTAGAACAAGGAGTCTTTGAGATAAGAGCAATGGCAGCATAGACCAGTAAGAAATATCCTCTAGATTTTCCAAGGGGTTGCAGAATTGCAATCCTTGTTTCTTTCCTTCATGGAAAGAATGATAGGTATGTTTTGTAGTTGGTTACTGACTGAAGATAGAGGAGGGTAGGCTTTCATAGCAAAATGCATCCTGACTGAAATGATTAATAGAGTATAATTCTTAATTCACCCTTGTCAGGTACACAGTTGTGTTTGTGAAGATCTTTACCAGCAAAAATGTGTGATTGTTCTGAAACATCAGTAACATGGCTATTGCTTTCTTTTTTTTGGTCTATTCCTTGTTTTTACTTCAGCCATTCTCTTTTTCTAGGGACATTCACACAACCACAGGGAAAATCAAAAGAGCTGTATTACAGTTTACCCCAGCCAGCTGGACCTACGTCCGCTGGTTTGACCCTAAGTCTTCATTTCAAAGAGTAGCTGGAATCTACCTTTTCATGATCATTTGGCAGGTAAGATTTAAATTCTGTGAAATCGAAGCTGCCATCAGCTCAGTTACTTACTAGCTGTGTTTGGCTAGATGATATTCTAATGCAATGTATGTCTGTCATTGAAATATGCAGTTAAATGAATTGATAACAGAGAAATGGTCAGGGCATTGTTTATGGGAGTTACATGATAGTTCAGGAGTGTAATTACAGAATCTGTGGAAAAAAACAAATGTTTGCTCTTTTTTAAAACTGTATCAACTGCAAACTGCTAGACAGTGGAGTTTTGGGGGTGTTTTTTGTTTTGTTGCGTGGTTTCATTTTGTTTGGGTTTGTTTTTTTTCTTTCCTATTGACTGCTGGATGGATCACTGATACTCAGAATTCTGGCCTTGATCCAGAAAGACTTTGTAGTATCTCCTAACTGCTTTGGTACTTCGTCATGCACATGCTTCAGACTTCACTAAAACTTTTTTTTTCTTGCTGACATCAGTTTTTAAAGGGAAAACTAGAAGTGTTTGGTGTATATGTGTGTATTTTTTTATATGATCTCTTCTACTCCCCTACCAAATTTGCCTCAGTCAGTCATACCTGATTTAGGATATGAAAGTTATCAGAAGACCTCTGCAGTGTGAATTAGTGTCTGGTCCCTTAATGCGTTTCTGGAAAGAGAGTGAGTACTTTCATAGAGGTGTCTAGGGGAGATTTCTGTGTTTTACTAGTATATTCCTTGCTTGTCCTAGAGCTTGAATGTTAGACTCTTTAAATCCTCAATCTAACCAGTAGGCCTATACTGGAACATAAATAGTTTTCCTTCTGTGGTTTAGTTACCATATTAATCTTTGCACGTTTTCTGTAGTAACTTATTAAGGGTTACATAAGTTTAACACTATTAACTTTTTTTTTTTTAGCTGACTGAGTTGAACACATTCTTTTTGAAACATATCTTTGTGTTCCAAGCAAGCCACCCTTTAAGCTGGGGGAGAATTCTCTTCATAGGAATCATTACAGCACCCACTGTAAGGTAATTTTGTTGCCATGGTGTTTTTTCTTAAGTTTAAAGTATCCTGACTTTGAGGCACCCAAAAACTGCGTGTAGTTTGTCAATAAGTACAGCACACTTCAAAAACAAACTTATGCTTTTGCCATGATGAAAAGCAAAACAATCATCACTTTCAATAAAATGTATTTTCTGCCAAGTAACTAATAAGGTAAAATGTATGTAAGCATCTGTGTTTCCATAGGGATGCAGAACCACTCTGTTCCATCTTCTGTTTGTGTAGCATCTGCCTGTGTTTGAGTTAACTGCATATGTTATCCTTGAGGACTGCATGTGAAAGTATCCAAGTCGATGAGTCAGATGTTCACAAAAGTGTAGATGAGGAAAAATAGACCTATTGGTTTTTCTGAGCTGCTTATTCTGTTTGTCTACAGGAAATATTAGCATGTTATAAGAAAAGATAGAACATATTCTGAGAAGCTGTTGAGGCCTCATTCCTGGAAGTGTTTAAGACCAGGTTGGATGGGGCTTTGAGCAACCTGGTCTAGAGGGAGGTGTCCTTGCCCATGGCAGCGACGTTGGAACTAGATTATCTTTAAAGTCCCTTCCAACCTAAACCATTCTATGGTTCTATATATGCAGTTGTGCAGAAACATTAACCTGCTTTTAGTCATGCTCACTATTTCACATTGTTAGCAGAGTCCCCTTAATTGATTATTTTTTTTTTTCCTGTAACATAACTGGAGGTGGACAGAATGCACACAGTCCTAAAGTTAGAGGCAGGGAGTTTCCCAGTCATGAGTAAAGTGACGTAACCTCGGACAGCTAAATGGCAGCCGTGCATTGATTTATTCTTAGATAACTTGAGACGCTAACATCTGTATTGGTTATGTGCAGTGATTTCACACTATTAATTAGATCACTTTAAACATCCTACAAGCTCCAATGTAGGTGAGCTTTTAAGTATTTTTATGGCACTTGCCAAACTGTAGAAGTCTTTATTCTTAAACAATCCTTATATTGTTAGATTAATAATACTTGTCTGCCCCATCTGTCAGTGCAAATCAGACAGAGACTGGAAAAAGGAACTTTGGTCCCACTTCTTTGGAATTCCCCTCTGTAAACTCTTAAAATTTAGGAGTGTAGAGAACAGAGCAGAATGATCTCCAGACTGTTTTCAAAATAGTGAAAAATTCTACTCTGTTCTTGAGAAGAAAACATGCCAATGGTTAGAGCAGATTCAGTTTCTTTCAAGATTCAAACCTATATCTCTCAAGAAAATGCAATTGTTAATAAATTAAAGGAAAAATTGTTGAAAAAGCGGGGTATTCTCTAATTCTTTTGAAGCTGTTGTACTTTGCCCAAAAGAATTGGAGATTCATTGAAGAGACAGGAGACAAATACATGGCTTTGTTAGTGTATTAGGTTGGGTACTTTCCCAGTCCTTGCTCTCAGGGTTTTCTGCCTTGTTTCAAGCTATTTGATCTAAGTGATAATCTGTCCTAGTAGAATTGAAGCCATCTGGTAGACATCCAGCACGATTGTGTGTGATTTCAACCATCAGCACTTCATTTTCAGAATAGATACATTTGTAACATAAACTCATTTTCTAAATGTAAATGTTTTGGGGACTTTCAGCTCCACTGAAGAATTTCCTTCTTTCCCCTCTCAGGCAATACTATGCATACCTGACAGATACGCAGTGCAAGAGGGTGGGAACTCAGTGCTGGGTGTTCGGGTAAGTGTTCTTGGTGCATTCTTGAAGCACTTGGACAAGTGTTAAGTATGAGTCCAGCACAGGAACAGGCTTTGCATGAAGCTGGTCATTGTTTTGTGTTGTTTTTAGTATAAAAAACAGTATGGAGAGATTTTCTGTTTTTGCAAGTTCAGAGGAAAGGAAAATTCTGGATTTGGAGGTAGAACTTGGGATTGATGGCATGAGTAAGGAGAAGAACAGAAGGAAGAGCTAGAAACTGCTGGGTAAAGCTAGGCTCCTTCACAGTAGCCTTGGTCTTGCTGCCTGTATTCTCAGTCAGGTGGTAAGGATAAAGCTTTTCCCTCTACTGCTTGCCTATCATGGAAGCAATCAATGTTTACCTGGCCATCAAGGTGGGCACTGCCACTGTTAGCGGAATCACAATGGAAGACAGGAAGACAAACTGTGATTATCAGCTATTTCTATTGTATTCTGAAAGAGGGAAAAGAGTAACGCTATGAACATTGGTTACCTTGGCTATAGTTTCTTTCAACACATCTCTTGCAGGAGACCTTTAAATGAAGAGTTTGTATGATTGCTTCTGGTGAGAACTTCCTTCTCTGGAAGGCTTGACTAAAATGTGCTGTTCTGGAAACCAGAAGCATATGCTATTGTAGCATTGTAAAAGCTTCTTGTAAATAAACAGTGGAGTAGTGTCCCTTTTGATTTATGACTTGGAAGTTTACAAATGGGAAAACGTAAATGATCCTCAATCACGTCTTACAGAAAAAAGAGATATTTTAAGAAACTGTTCCAGAAGCTAATTTCTGATGGCAATGATTTTAAATTAAAACAGCCTTCACTTTGTCAAGATTAGTATATATCTTATTTCCAGAATTGTCTGAATGATTTTCATGTTTAATAGAATAATCTATTACTATTTTAAATTGGAATAGCATTTAAGTGAGCCATAAAATACTCTGATCTAATTTAAAGACAGTACTCTGGCAAACTTATCTCACCTTTACTGTTAGTCTCAGGGATGTTACAGTGCTGGGCTGGAAGACATGTTTCCAGGTGCACTACATTGCTGTAAAGAATACCCCTTTATCAGCATTTAATTGAGATTAGAGAAGAGCATGCTGCAATGCAATTGAAGGGATTTCTACTCTTGTTTTAAATGTACCCTGGAGAACATTACACATGTCTCCTTGGGTTTGGCTGGGCTTAAATATTCACCTCTTTCACTGGCTTATCACCTTCCTGCATGGATCTATTACTGTCTTCAACTCATGACCATAATGTCCAATGGACATACAAAAGGTAGTAACTCTGTCCTTGTTTAGTTTTACTGGTGTTGAGTAGGAGTTTGTAATACTTTCTTTAAGCCTAAACCTCCTTACTTAGGGAGGATCCCCCTCCTTGAAACATGCATTATGATTCCTAAGGACAGGTTGTAACATATGCAGTCTTTAAAAAGGCATTGGGTTTTTTAATGATCATGGCAGAGTAACCTGTCTTTCTGGGTTTGGTATGGATGGTGCTTCTAATTAACTAATTAATCACACAGTTAATATGTAACTACTTAATTTAGAGTTAGAATCAAATAAACTTGCTCTGCTTGTGCATAAACATCTTAGCAGTTACAGATCAACTGTATTGATATTTTGGAGATAAGCATTTGAATACAGGCATGTTACTGATTTCAGTATTTAAATGATTTAGGAACTGAGATGTTTATATATAAAAAAGGAAATTTTCTCAACTATAGATGGTTATTGTGCGGTCTTAAAGATGACGCATTTTAAACAATTTCATAATTTTGGTGGAAGAATTTTCAAGTTATGCATTATGAAGAAAGAATGAAAGAAAGAACTTCTCTCTGTTTCATCCAAGAGAAAGAATGTAAACATTCTTTTGCAAGCTGGAGGGAAATACGATGCTGAATGTTTGCCCCCTGGCTCTGAAAAATTGTTAAGGACTAGAGCAACCATCACCCTTGGTTCAAAGTTCTCACTGAACACATTAGTGTAATTTATACCAATAAATAGATACTCAAATATCTCTTTATGATCGCATAATAAGAACCGCAATAGAATATTCATCTACAGTCTGATCTAATCGTGGGAAATGCACACAGAGTAAGTATTCACCTTGATACAGCTCGCTTCTGTAATCTGCTAGAAAAAGTAGAGCAACACTAGAAGTTCCTGTTTGTTGGAAAAGCAGCACTCTTCCAGTACTTTAACTATCCAGAATATAACTCAGAATGTAATTTCTGAAGTAATTAAAAGCAAGTATATACAATATTCATATCTGTGGTGATCAAGAAACACTTCAAAAGGCATGGATTGCATTTGCAACAGCCTAACCATGGGAACAATTAAAAGCAGTGCTTTGAATTAATATGAAACTGTATTCTCTGCAACTTGATGTATACTGTAGCATCACTCTCAACAGGTGGACAGTAAGTGATATAAGGCATGAACAAGGCCAGTGCAACAGGCCTGCTGGATATTGCGCCATTTTAATTAAGATGAAGCCTTTCAAAAAGGAATACCTGTTAGGATGTTTGTTAGAAGACCATTTGATTGAAGGAAAACTTTAGTGTCTTTATTTCTCTTGAATGCTGTCATCACCCTTCAGTAGGACACTAACACCTTTCACTTGTAGCATACTTCTATCTTTTGATTTACCACTTCTTTAACTGTAATAGCTGTCTTGTTGTACAATGTGCTTAACCCAAGTATTCTTGACAAGTATAATGGAAAGAACATATAAATGCAGCACAAGCAGCTGTATCATTTTTCGAGTTCTTGTTGAAAATAGCCTATTGTTTTGTTTATACCTTTGAGTATATCATACCTTCATACTTGTTCCCTAATGGTGGTCTTTCTGTTCCCGCTGCTGTAGTTCAGTTTAACTACTTTTTAAATCTGCAGCTGGATCAGCAAGATAAAAAACCAAGAAGGAAAAATAGTGACCCATCAGAGTAATACTGCAATTTTTCCTCTCGCATTTCTCCCCAAATTCTCTGATGTGGACCTAGGTTTACACATAAACCAAAACAAATGCGTGGATTCTCAGAGAATCTGAAATGCTGTTTCATGTTAATTTTCTCATTAAAATCCATATGAAGCAAGCAAAGGAGCCTATTTAGTAAATTTACATCCAGTAGAGAAACACCCAAAGCACAGTTCTAGTTCACCCAACAGGGAGGCTATTGATTGGTCAGCACTGAAAAGAAACATATCTGGTGAGGGCTGGAGCACAGCGGTGTAGGTATAAAGAGAAATTCTCTGCTGTTGGTGCATGCTCCTGCTTGTTCCCTGGACAAGCAGAGCCTCGTGTAATTGTGAACTTCCAGTCAATTGCTTTTTGTATGCTGCTTATGCTAAAGAAAAGTATAGAAAGAAAAATTAATTTCCCAAAGTATTTCAGTTAATGGTGATGTTAGGTAGGTGTGTGCTCACTAAAGACTAGTGCTTGTTTAGAGCTGACGGTCTGGAGTCTGGATTCTGAACATGTGAGTTAAATCCTTAGTGTTTGTAACCACTTTCCTTTTCCCCCCATCCCTTTCATTTACCCACAGGGTTATTGCTTTCCTTGAAGCTATTGTGTGCATAAAGTTTGGACAGGATCTTTTTTCCAAAACACAAATACTGTATGTTGTGTTTTGGCTTCTCTGTGTGGTAAGTGAGATTTCTCATGTGAAACATAAAGCATGGCAAGAGCGTTGAAAGCATCTAAATAGCTTCCTCTCTGGAACATTGGCAGCAGGGGCTCATTGTGGGGGGCTGCTGGTAAAGAGCTTTGTGCACATCCTAGGAAAAGCAAATGCAAGATCGTTTAGAACACGCTTTGAAGGGACTAGAATAACTTTTCTTTATTTCTTGACATAGAATATAGCCACATAACCAGTGCTTAACAATGGGAGAAACACTAGTTATAGGGCTTTTTATCTTTATGAGAGAAAATGTCGGTTCGATGGAGGCTAACTTTGGAGGTGCTTCCTATTGTGCCCACTGGAAAGGAACAGGAGGTAATGAATAGCGTTAGTAAGTAATGCATGTTGTTTCACACTGAAGTCTTACAACTATATAAACAACCCTGCTTTATCAGACAAATCATTCTCACTCAGCCTGCAACTTGCTGTACTTCAGGGTGATTACTGCAAATGCAGCATGAAATGCCCATTTTACAACAGTAAATGGATGTTTGTCTTGCCAGACTTGTAACTCCTATGCCAAACACATTTTTAACGGTCAGTGAAAAATAAGGCATTTATAATGGGCTGACAGATAAATACTTCTCCCCTCTAGTTGGGACCACAGTTTGAACAGGTGACAGAGTCAGAATTTATTGTTCTGTAATTTAGCATGACAATTTTATTCCTGAAACTTCAGAGGAGAAAAGTATTGAATTGCTTCCTGGACCAGAGCACTACAAAACCAAACATGTAACCCAGCCTGAAGCGTGCGGCAGGGAGAAAGAGAATTCTTTTTCTCAGACTGATTGTTCCTGATAATATACCTACAAATGCCTACCAGCTAACGACCTTTGTATGATGACTGTAGAGGATGAGGACAAGAATCATACTTACAGCATCTCCTGCACGTATGTGGGTGATCTGTATGTATTCTCATGCTCCCTTTGAAAATTATTCTGTGTACTCCATGGTGGCACAATGTACGTGTACCTAGAAGCTGAAGCACAAATCTTACACATTCTGACAAAAGACGCAGAGAGAAACAGAGCATGAAAGTCTCTGAAAATGGGACTCTGCAGAATCTCTTCAGGGACTCTGAGACCTTGACCCAGCAAGGAACTTGGAAAAAGTTTTACAGATTGTTTTTCCTTTTTCTTCTCCTCCCTTGTTTAGGCCTTTACAACTTTCCTGTGTTTATATGGAATGGTCTGGTATGCAGAATACTACGGTCACCGAGAAAAGGTACTTCATTAGGGAGCCCTTTTTTTTTTTTTTTTTTTTATATACCAGAATTAAACTGGCAAAGCTGCTAGGTATTAGAATTCTTTACCAGAGCTAGTATAAATGGGGGGGGGGGGGGGGGGGGGGGGAGATGGTCCAGAGTCTGACTGAAGTCAATAGAAAGAACACTGAATTCAGCAGGCCTTGGACAGATCCCAAATTACACTGTGGTTTCTAAAGAATGCTGTCCTCTTAGTTACTCAAAATGAGGCCGTAATTTTAGCAAAGCATTCAGGAATGAATGGTTAGCTAATGTTCCCATTGTACAGGTGGAATGCTAGGGGAATATTAAGAATACTTGGTTACACAACAGATCACGTGGCAGGTGGTGAGTTTTTATTGTATCATTTATGTTGTACCTCCTAACCAGGAAGGGAAAAGTCCTAAGTACCAGCCGAATGTTTTATGAGGACTTCTGCCGCAGTTTAAATTTACAAGTCCAATTGCAAACAGAAGTGCTGATCGCAAGAACCAGCATCCCAATGACATGTGTCCTTCTTGTCTTTGCAGACCTTATCAGAAAGTGAAGACAGCCCATACAGTCCAGATGCTTCCTGGCTTAATTCTAAATTCAGTAGAGGTATTGGCACTTTTACACCTATATTCTCGAAACAGTACCATTAAGGCTCAGCACTAGGAAATGAGGCTTGAGAAACTTACCTTGGAGACAACTGGACTTATTTAAACATCCCTGCAGGAGCTCTACAGATAAATAATCTGCAAAGCTATTTGGCTTTACTGCCTTTTTTCTTCTACCTCTTGGAAATGTATTTATTTTTTAATGAAGTAACTGAATTTTTCTGCCGTTGTTCCAGGCCATTCTTATAGGCTTTATGCATTTCATAACTCTTGTGTACAGGTTTTCTCTCTGAACATCGCATGTTTGATTTGAAACATATGAATGTGAATTGCGCTTTTATTCCTGCTTGTAAGAAACAGTCAAGAATGTGCCCTGGAGCTTGTGTTCTTACTGACGCTTGCCTACTCAATGCAGTTCTCCTGGTCATAAACAGATTTCTCTGTCCTAAGCAAAGGCAGCCTCCTTCTCTGACTCCTTTTCCTTACACTAGAGGTCAGTTAAATTACCTGCCTCTTCTGTTAACTCTTTTAACTGTCTTGCTTATTGAACAAATACCAAGATTCACACCTGGAAGTTACTCTGTCAAAGATTATGCTCCAGGTGTTTGTATCATTAAAAATATTTCTTACTTGTTGTATGCTTGAAAAGCACCTACAGCAAAGCTTTTTTTATATTTCATACATGATTTTTCTGGATGCTGATACTAATTTATTCTCAGTTTACTAGATTTGTGGATTTTTGTATTTTGGACAAAAATTGCTTGCACTCAAAATGTTTTTCCCATTTATATATGCCAGAGAAATCTGGCCAAGCAAATCTTTCTCTAACTTTGTTACTTCATCAGTTACAAACTTCATGTTTTGCTCTTGAATTCTTGTTTCAGTCCCCATTGTCTCCCTCCGCTTTCTCAGAGTCAAGTGAGGTCTGTCATATGAAAGACTGAAAACAAGAAATGTACTCCGACAAGGATCTGTGACTTCACTTCCATAGTTCTTAATTTCTGATAGTAGTATCTACCAGCAAAATAAAAGCAAATTTCTGATTTTTTTTCTTTTTGTAGAAGGAAGAATTTTACAGATGTCTTAAGAATTGCTTTTTTTCTTTAAAAAAAAGGCCACTAGAGGGAGTACAAGTATCAACCAGTTTGTATTAGCCTGAAATAATCCATACTGTAAACATTGTAGCTCTAGAAGGCCTTCCTGTCTTTTAGACAAGAGCTTGACAATGTCAAATATAAATATATAGTAAAACAATATTTATTTCTCAGCAGGTGCTGACAGTAGTCCACCAAAGCATTCAGTCAATAGTGAAAGCCACTCATCTAGAAGGAGGAATCGTCACTCCAAATCAAAAGTAACGAATGGAATCGGCAAGAAGTAAGAGTGGTCTCTGAAGATATCCTGCGGTGTGAGCAGAGCTGACAAAGTAAATCAGACCTGGTTCTGAATTTCCAAATGGAAGATTGATTTTTAAATTTAAAAAAGGAGGTGTTGAAGAAAAGGATGATGAAGATGGAGCCACCCAGTGTAGTGTGAATCATTGCCTGCTGACACTTGCCATTCACTGATTTAAATCTAGTTTCTTCAGCATGTGGCACGAAATGCTAATGAAGAGTATGCTAGAAGGAAAAATAATCTTGTCCTAGCAGGTACACCCTGTTTTGTCTTCAGGTGTTGCAAGTGTATTTTTAATATCTTAGTTGAGGACTTAAACACAAAGGTTAGTAAACTGATAATCAGTTGGCATAGTTGGTTGGATTTTTTTGTTGTTATGTTTTTTGTTGTTTTCTAGAAGAGTATGCAATCCTTTGAGTAAAAGCAACTCTGCCCTTCAGTCTCACAACTAAACTTTCCTATACAACAGTTAATAAGTATTTAAAATTTCCATACTTGTGTCCATCTGCTTGCTTTTATGTAAAGGCTTTGTAGACCTGGTGACAGGGTTTTACCAGTGAAGAAATGGGTCCAGGCTTCTTGTAAAGGATGTGATATTGACCTTCAAACACGGTTCTTTTGTTCTGTGTTGTCCTTCTGCTTGATTGTTACGTATTTGATTTAAGTTTTTAAAATACTTATACAAGAACCTGTTGCAAAGCAGAGGGCTGTGCCTCCTGCCCTCAGAGGCAGATGTCATGCCATTTAGTTGTTTTTCTTCCTTTACAAAACACACTGCAGTATCTTCAAGTGCAAATATGTAATTTTTCAGCTGTGTCACATTGTGTCTGTGTATGCTCCCCTCTAATTTGCCTCTGCCGCAGCTGGAACCAGAAATCCCAGTGTTGTCAGACTGATATCAGAAACTGCTTTGAAGGCTCTGATGCCCTACTAAGCCTGGTGATACAGCAGTTTTTTTCTGAAGTTGAGTTGCTTACTACTTCCATAAGCATAATTACTTGTGAAGGCGTGCTGTAGTCTGGTGTCTGAGAGGCAGCATGATATTACTGTGATATACCCCATGGCTTTGGTATTTCCTATCATGTGCTCGGATACCTAACAGCAAAGTTGCTCCTTCTTGCAGGTTTTTTTTTGTGTTGTTTTTTGGTAGTTGTTGGTTTGGTTTTTTTTTTAATGTATTAATTCTGACATCTAGCAAAGTGGATAATTATCCAGCCGTGAACAGTGATGGTTAAGTCAAGAGGTAAACAATCAAGAGCAATCAGTTCCTGTATTGTTATCCAATGTTTTTGTGCCAATTAGATTTTGGGATTCATGGGGTTCAGAGGGCTTGATAACTTAAGCAAGGATAAGTAATACCCATTAGTCACTTAGTCTTCATTAGAAAATGGGATTTCCTTTTTCTGTCAATAATGTTACTGTGACTTGCCACAGACTAAGTGCTAAAAAAAAAAATGCAGCAGAGACTTTATGCAAGTGTATGATACTGTAAATAGAAAAAAGTATCCTGTGTAATCCATTAATTCCCATGTGCCACAGATTATCAATGTTTTCAATGCACTTAAGTGTTGCTGCTGAACTCCTCAGAGGGCCTTCATTTCCCACCCCCCTTTTCAATCAAACATAGTGTCCGACTTGGGAAGTAGCATAGTAGAAGCTGCTATATCATCATTGCTACAGTGATGTTAAATGTTACATGAGAAAAAAATGTTAGGAAGACTTTCAGGCTTTCCTACAACCGCTTGGGTTTTTTTTCATACTATAGCAATTCTACGTATTGTCTCCTTATTCATAATGTACTACATATTGATGAATGTATTTGTGGATTTCTTTGGATACTCAGACTTGTTACTTTTTTATTTTCTTGGTTAATAACTCAGTCTGTGTAAGACTGAAGAACGGCATTGTAAATTTTCTATCGATTCAATACCAAAGCAAGAGGTTGGAAGTCTGATGGTTTAGATATTTTTAAAAACTGTCACTTTCAAAAGTGAGAGCCTGTTTTGTACTTGGCTAGGTGTATACACACCAACTATGTACACAAAGCTTACACCTGTAAGCAGATGCTGAAGTACAATATCTACTTGCCTGTGGGGACAAGCACACATTTTGTAAATGCAGCCCTGGTGCTCATACTGCTGAATTGCAGCACCCTAAAAATATTGGAAAGGCAACTATTAAAGGGTCATCTTGAGAGAAGCTGACTTCTGTATACTGTTACAACAGCTTGGCCTTGAAGAAATGTTGTTTGACAACATCTTTAAAAATATTTCCCATTAAGTCTTTTTACTTTAATTTTTTGTGTTGGAGTTTTGTTTTGGGTGTTTGGTTTTGGGTTTTTTTTCTGACTTCAAAAGAGGGTTGGCTAGGCAGAGGAACTATTCAAGTGCTGCTTGGAAAATGGCACTGTGTCCTCTGTCAGCAGTTCTGGCTGGAATTCACATGTGTTCTCACAAGTTCTCTGCTGACTGACAACTGTATTTTCAGCCCTGTCATGTTTGGATGTGAGCTTTGTGCTGGCAGGCATTGAAAGGTGCTATTGATCACTGCTGTAAAAAATTAGTGATCCCAATTTTATCATTTCCTGCGCTATTGCTGAACTATATGTGTGTAACACCTACAATGACAAATCACTGAGCTGTTTAGCAACAAGCATCTATGTATTAATTCTGCTGCTTGAACAGTATTTTGTAAAGTCACGGATGTGCTGTCCTGTTTTTTAACTCCTGGTTCTGTCACAGCCTCTCATTGCTGCTTTCCTGCTTCTGATGTTCTTTCCTTTTTCTGTCCTCTAGTGATCTCCCCTGCTGCTCTGGAGAGATCTGAGTTGGCCCTCCAGAGGCTGTCCATCGATGTCAGTCATTGAAGGGAGGCTAATTCAGGGCAGCGTGGTGTAAGCAGAGGGTAGTGGCAAGAACTTTAAGTAGTGGTTTCAATAAAAATGGAAAGTTTTAAAGTGCAGGTATACAGTGAACCAGAGCTAGCCTTGAGTACTGGATTCCAGTATTAAAGTTGCTGCATAGATGATACACCCCATCTAATTAAATATCTGGAGTATGATTTCAACAACTGCTTTTGTTACTCTTCTGTGAAGATCATAATTTAATGTTCCAGCTGTTAAAATGTCAATATTTTTTACTTTGTTATCACAAGAGGACACAGATGTTACCATGTATTTAATAGTTTTTGAATAGACTTGCTCTGTATTGATTGCAAAGTGTTGTATTTTGCAATAACTCAGTAAATCAACCCATGTCACCAGTATGTGTGTTTGTCTGTACCTGCAAGGCATAGGAAATGATTACATTCTGCCTTTAGAAGCTATTACATTTTATTCTATATAATTGCGTGCTGACAAATCCAGTGGTTCCTGAGCAGCCTACAGCGCATGTTAAGGTCTTGCTGTAATTTATAATTTCAGAGCGGCAGATCTGGTAATATGAACAGTTACATTACACCTTCTGAAGTTTCTGTAGTATACAGGATAAGTCTTGTCCAAAACTTATTCTTTTTGGATTTGTTTTACTATTGGATGGTAGAGCTGAGTATGGTGGGTTGAGCCTGGGTGGACACCAGGTGGCCACCAAAGCTGCTCTGTCACTCCCCTCCTCAGCTGGAGGCGGGAGGGAAAATACACTGAGATAAAGATGGGGAGATCACTCAGCAATTACTGTCATGGGCAAGACAGACTTGACTTGGGGAAATTTGGTTTATTGCCTATCAAAAAAAGTAGGATAATGAGAAATAAAACGAAATCTTAAAACACCTTCTCCCTATCCCTTCCTTCTTCCTGGGCTCAACTTCACTGCCAATTTCTCTGCCTCCTTCCCACCCCAAGCGGTGCAGGGGGACAGGGACTGGAACTGACCCCAACCCCATCACCCATCTCTGCTGCTCCTTCCTCCTCACACTGTTCCGTTGCCCCAGGATGGGGTCCCTCCCATGGAAGATGGTTCTCCACAAAATTCTCCAACATGAGTCCTTCCCGCAAGCTACAGTTCTTCACAAACAGCTCCAGCCTGGGTCCTTTCTATGGGGTGCAGTCCCAGGAATTCAGGAACAGACTGCTCCAGTGTGGGTCCCCCACAGTGTCACAAGTCCTGCCAGAAAACCTGCTCCAGCATGGGCTCCTCTCTCCATGGGGCCACAGGTCCTCCAAGGAGCCTGCTCCAACTTGGGTTTCCCACAGGGTGGGGGCCTCCACCTGCTCTGGTGTGTGGTCCTCCACAGGCTGCAGGTGGGTATCTGTTCCACTGTTAACCTCCATGGGCTGTATGGGGACAGCCTGCCTCACCATGGTCTTCACCATGGGCTGCAGGGCAATCTCTGTTCCAGTGCCTGGAGTACCACCTCCTCTTTCACTGACCTGGGTGTCTGTAGAGCTGTTTCTCACACATATTCTCACTCTTCTCTGGCTACAGTTGCAGTAGGGCTTTTTTTTCCCCTTCTCAAATACGTTATGCCAAAGGTGCTCCCACTGTTGCTGATGGGCTCGGGCTCGGCCTCAGCCAGCGGCAGGTCTGTCTTGGAGCCGGCTGGTATTGGCTCTGTTGGACACGGGAAGCTTCTGGCAGCTTCTCACAGCCCCCCTGCTATTAAAACCTTGCCACGAAAATCCAATACACTGAGTTGGAAGATGGTCTCATGACAGACGTTCAAAGAAGAAATGAGGCTTCCTGTAGAAGAACTGTAAGACAGGCAAGTGAACTTCTGCCTGTGTGAAGGTGCCACTGAGTATCAGAAACACTTTGCTTTGGCTTCCGCTGCTGTCATAGTTTCCACAATGGCAGTTTCCAGCTGGTTTTATACTAAAAACCAATTGGGAGATGTTGATTGCTCCTGTACTGTTGGCACTGGCCTGATACCTAGTGTGTAAAGAAGGATGACTGTTCCTTGTTTCCTCAGGTTCCTTCTCTCTACAGGCATTGAGTACTGGGACTTTCTGCCTTGCTGGGGCAAGCTTTTCTTCAGTGTTACATGTCTTTTTGAATATTAATTTATAGAGAGCCCATAAATTCTGAGGTTGTAGTTAAAAATACTGGGGAAAAAAGAAACCAACCCTGAAAAGTTGGAAGAAACTTCCTTGAAGAATCAACACTTGAAAAATGTGATCCTTCGTGAGCACGAGGCTCTGCTACTTTTGAAGGTTGGTTTGTCCACTCCTTGGTTTGTGTCTTGGTAGTGGCTGTTGTGAGCGGAGCTGCAAGCGGCAGTGTCAGGGTAGGGTCAAGTGCTCTGGATGGCTACGTTTCTGCTCCGTTGTCCTGTGGCAGAACTGACACGCTATTTTGAGAATGTGATTTGGCACAGACTGGAAGCTAGAGCCGAAAGCTGGCACGGTACTGATTGAAATAGGCTTTGGTGTCTATGCCTACTTTGATATCTGCAGTTCATTCAGTTTTTGTTACTGGCACGGAAATTTACCCTGGAAGTATTAAACCAGTTCTCCCTTGTATGGTATGCTTGAGGAACTGCTGCTTTGGCTTCATTTTTCCCTTGGAAAAGGGAGAGGAGGTCGGTGCTCTTTTTTTCAGACCTGAGTGCTCACATTCAACTACATCCCAAGAATATGCCCATAGGCCTAGGCACTGCTCTGCTCTGCTGCTGTTTTCCAACTGGTGTTTCTCCATCTGAGCATGGTGGAGCACTATGGACTACACAATCACAGGCTGGGGTTTAGCCAGTGGTTTCTGAGCTGATCTTAAGCTTTGTATGTTCAAAATACTTCCTGCAATATTCTGTCTCCCTCTCTTCCAGGTCTGCTCTGCCTTCTTATGTACCCGTTGCCACCACATAGTTTTGATCTCTGGAGCCCTGGCAGGAGCTGGTCCTACTTGAACAAATCAAGGTAATTCCCTAAAGGGGCAGTTTCACAACTGGACAGAAATGTGTTTTGGACAAACGTCCCCCCCCACGTTATTCACTGCTTTTGCTTTTTGCGTGGCTGGTTAGGAACTGAGAACATCTATTGCTTTTCAAAGAAAGTGGGACTAGAAAGCCATAAGCTCTTCATACGCTGGGCTGAAAGCACAAGGACAAGTGGCTAGATGGCTAGCTTCTGCCCAGCAGGATGCGTGGTCTGTTACCTTTATGCCTGGTCGCTCATCTATCAACGCTGTAGCTGCAGGTGTGCCTCGCAAAGGAGCGGTCCTGCCATCTAAATTCTGCTATGGTGAGACCAAGTGAGTTTTAACTTCCATTTAGGAAAAAAAAAAAAGTACGTCTGGGAAAGAATGTAAATTGTAAACATCGAATTCCTATAATCAGCAACAACGTAAGTGCCAGACTATACTAAGCATACACATGGGTTTAATTTGCATAGTTTTCATGGACTTCAGTTCGCAGATGATCATTAAATAACTGGATGGCTTATTTAATGTTTTTTTGAGTAGGAGAATTTACGGCAGTAGCATTCCTGTGGACATTATCCAAAATATGTTCTACAACTGCTGTGCCTTCCAGTTCAGTATTTTGGTGGTTCTTGCTTAAAAAATACTTGTGTGTATGTATAGATAAGTACAAATCTACCAGATGAACTTCCTCATCAAAATGCTCAGGGCCTGGTTGAGCGTAGTCTCTGTGGCAAGGACTGCTGCGCACCTGGACATTTGAAAGCATCCAAGTCTGTATGTTCCTCCATAAAGTCCAGGAGAACTAGGCATTAATCTCCGTTGCAGCCCCTAGGTGATGCTATAACACAAACACACAGAGAACGTGACCTGGATTTTCAAAGTTGCTTCTAAGTTTGGGCTGCTGGCTTTAGCCACCCTGGCTCGGCTTTAAAGACTTCGTAACTCCTGTTGACTTTAATTGCATATGCCCTACATGCAGGCCTGCAAAGTGCCCATGTTGTCAAACTTGCTACAGAACAACCGAAGCAAAATAAAATCAAATGAGTAGCTTTGAGGAGGCTTTTAATTAAAATGTTAAATGATAGCTCCAGTCTTTGGAGAGCAAGAGCGAGAGACTTCTATTTTGGTTTCTACCAAGCACACAGACTACCAATTTGTTGTCTAAGTGCTTCCCCATTTGAAGGGAGCGCTACCCTCTCCAGCAGATCTTCGGGATGAACCTCTGGGCAGGGTTCTTCTGGCTTTCCTCCTGTTCCCGCTGCCTTTTGTGTAGGGCATCGGGGTGGGACAGGGTGACCGCTGTTTGAAAGCGTTGTTTGGTTTTTGCTCCCAGGAACTCGGCTGGAGCAGGCTACCGTCTCCAGCGCTGCCCGCTCGCCTGAGGTGCTGGCTGTAGCAATGAAGCTGTGAGTTTATCTGCTCGCTCAGGTGAGCTTGTCCCTCATCCCTGCCATCCATCCTGTTTGGGAACGGGAAGCCCCTGTGTGCGGATTATTATTGCTTCATGTCTTTATGTGTCTCAGAGTTTGGGGTGGCTCAGTATATTTCAGCAAGCATTCACAACTTCCTACCATCTGCAAAGAATTCCCATTTTTTCACTAAGTGCCACTGAGCACTTCTTCTAAATATTGGGAAAATCCTGTTAGTCACAAACCTCACAGGGCACCCGACTTGTGCCAGTTACTGTGACTTCTATCTGTTAGCACTAAGTTGTTCCTATTGGCTTAAGAAAAAAAAGCCCTCATTCAACTTGTATATGGTCAGCTGAAAGAAGATATCGCAGCCTTCATTCCTTGCAGGAGGAAACAGTGTCCTTGCTCTTCTCAGTCTGGTTCTGTACAGGGTGGCCACTAGTAGAAACCTTTATTGGTTTTGTTGTAGCCTGACTTCAGTACTTAATGGAGAGGAAAAAGAATACAGTGAAAAATACCACTGAAGGACACGTATTTCCATTAATCAAATAAATAATCTGGAAGAAAACCAAGACCTTTTATTGAATTAGTTGAGACGTTTAGGTTGGTTTTTTTTCCCTATGTATGTGCTGTAAGAGCTGTAGGTGATGCAGAATGATGCTTACAACTTTTTAAATATTCTTATTTCTGCCCATTTGCTGACTTTGCCCTATATCCGGATCTGCTGACTTTGCCAAATCTGGATCTGCTCATTCCTTTTTGCCCACATTTAAAATGCATTTAGAGTAGCAGGACAGAGATTGGGGTGGAGAAGCCAGATAGAGCTGAATTGCAATTTCCTGGTGACGTGTTCTCTAAACATCCCAAAATATCTCTCAGGGTGAAGCGTTCCACTTGTTGACTTCAGGTTTCAGCAGCACACGCCGTTCATTCAGTCCCGGTGCCTCTCAGAGGGGTGGTAACATGATTACCAGTAATGACCTTTCATGCTGTAGAGTTTTCTTCTCACGCCACTTCCACGTTGAAGGAATTTCTTTCAAACAATGCATAGGATATTGCAAATGATGGGGGGAGGGGGAGGGGGGTGGCCAGTAAATTCATGTTAAAGATTAGAAATGGGGACAAAGGGTGACTTGTCTACATTTCCTCAGGAAGCCAAACACAAAGAGAAGAGTAAGATCCCAGACCTTCAGTTCTCATGCTGTTACCAGAAAATTATCATGGGAGTTGCTAAAAAAGGGCTTCTATAGTAAATCCAGGAATGTTATCCACATCTCTAATCCCTAAAAATGAAAACATACTGTGTTACACAAAGAGGGAACAAGAGTGAGGTGATACTCCCCCTCCATTCATATATTCTGGTCTTCATTTTGTTTTGTTGACTTGCTTCAATTTACCTACCTTTTCCAATGAGCTTTCATGACCAATACCTTGGCTGTTGATTTAAAATTAGGGTTTGCTAAAGGTAGGTCAACACGTGTAGGGCAAAGTAGAGGATCGTTGGATCTTCAAGGCATGCTGGGGCACCGTGGTTCTGAACCAACCTAGCGGCTCTCTGCTTTTTTTGTTTTGTTTACACTTGTAGCCCAATACATTTGACTTCCCAAGGGATGATACAAGCAGGCTGTTTTGCTGCCTTCACAGTTCACCAAGTCCAGTGATCCTGCTTGATCTGGGGCTGCAGAAGGGACAACAGAGGTTGGGAGTGGGGTTCTTGTCCTGTGTTTGAATCGGAACTGATTTCAAAGAGAAATCTTAGTCCTTTGGAAGACTGTTTCCCCATGTACATGAAAATATAGCAGCTGGAACTGTTCTAAAATAACATGGCAAACAGTGTTTTGATCTCATGGGCTCCTTGCTGCTTGTTTGGGCACATGCAGGGCTGTACCCATTCTCCCTGCAGAGCTGCCACTCTGTTGAGATGATCCACATCTGTCTTGGGGCATGAGATTATTTTGGACCTTCTCTTGAGTGTGTCCGTTTCTTGTGAACCTGAATCAGTTCTGTCTCTCAGCTTACTGCAAGGTTGTCCATATTGAGGGCCTCCACAATGACCATCAGTGACTTCTTGCTTCTCTGACCATCTGACCCCTAGCAAGTTTCCAGAGGGCATTTCTGAGATAGGCTGCTGTGATTAGCTGATAGCACAGTCCTCCTGTGTCTCTCTCAACAGTGAATCGTTCAAATTTAGCTCTCATTAGCTTGGTGTGAGAATCCGACAGAACCCGGGACCTAACACTTGGTTACGGAGGTGGCTATGAAGACTCCTCATGCACCCTGGCTGTTAAAACTGGCATGGGCCATGACTCCGTGCCAAATAGCAGTTGCTTGGAAATGCAGTGGTTGACTCAAAAATACACTACTATAAATCACTTGGAGTGCCAAGCACTGAAACATCAGCCGCCTCTCTGAAGACCTTGTTGTCTGCAGAGCTCGAAGCTGGGATAAGGTAGGAGTATGGCCACCACATAAATTTAAATTGTCTTTATTTTTTGATGAACAACTCCACGTTGCTGCAGAGAAACCTGTTTGCTGTGGGTTTGTGTGCCCAGACATGTACTGCCTTCTTGCACCTGCATGAGGGAACTGTAATTTGTAGAAGTGGGTGATTATGCACAGTCCTGCCACTAATACCAGGACCTTAAGGCCCTCATGGTTTTGGTTTTGGTTTTGCAATTATCAAAACCACTGGGCGAGCTGATCTCCTTTGTATCATGCTGTTTTCACTTGTTAGAGCAAGAGTAAAGGAGATGGTGACTCGAGTGAGTTTGTACCAGGCTAAAAAGTTTCAATTTCTGCTCTTTAAATACTGCTCTCGAACCAGTCCAGGCCCTGGTGTTTGCTTCCTTCAGCCACGCTCTTCTGCCTTGACATGTCAGAGATCTTTCATCAAGGACTAATTACTTTTTGTACTCAATAGGAGGATGCCAACGATTTTAAAGTGGAACGAAAAAGGAACCAAAATACAGCTTTTGTTTCTGAGCTGGGTTCCTGGCTCGTCTCTGTCCTTCCATCTAACGTGATCCCACAAGGCTTCAGCTTTCAGTGGGTGACAGAGGTGTCCTGGTGACAGTCTGATTCTGTGCTGCTTCGCTCACAGGTATTTTTCACCCCTCTTCCCCAGCAGCTCTATCGCTTTCCCTAATGCAGCAGCCAGCCTCTCCTCTTCCAGCAGCGGGACAGGACGCCTTGATCACCTCTGGATTTGTCTCCACTTGGGACAATTGACAGAAGAGCCTAAATTAGGTGCAGAGTCCCTATAGGCTTCCTTGCCAGTCAATAATATTCAGTAGGCACCTTCAAAGAGCAAGGTAGGTGTGGATGGTTTAACCACCCTCTGGAGTCCAGGTGACCTCCAAAGGAGCCTCCCCTGCCAGCAGCAGGCCTGTAGCTACACCAGCCTTCTCATCACAGCACCTCCTGGAAGTGCCTGAATTACAAGGGATGAGTCCAGGCCTTGTCCTACATTGCTCCATGTCTTTTCCCTGTTGGTCCTCACAGTGTGACGCTGTTTTCCAAATGCAGAAGTACTGTATTCCAGTGATGGATAATCCCCATCTAATGGGATGGGAATTATTTCAGTCACCCCTCTTCCCAGTGGCACTGTGTCCTTTTAGAACGCTGCTGATACTGAGCCCATTACAGGGTCAAAAAGGAAACAAATGGATCCATGTTGGAATGAACCTGTCGTTCACCTGCGTTCTTACAGGACCTGCTAAATTTGAGGCTGTTTTCTTGCTCGTATGATAAGCAATATTCAGTATGGGAAAAGATAAAAGGCAAACCTTTCCTCCTTTCCTCCTTTCCTCCTTTCCTCCTTTCCTCCTTTCCTCCTTTCCTCCTTTCCTCCTTTCCTCCTTTCCTCCTTTCCTCCTTTCCTCCTTTCCTCCTTTCCTCCTTTCCTCCTTTCCTCCTTTCCTCCTTTCCTCCTTTCCTCCTTTCCTCCTTTCCTCCTTTCCTCCTTTCCTCCCTCCCGAGCTCTAATTCCTATTCCCCAGCTTCTTTCTTCAGGGACTAGCTACAGCTGTTAGAAGAGGGTTAAACAATCTCACTAGGAAGCAGAGAACTTTATCATAGCTAAGGAGGATTAACACACGCATAATCCCCTTACAAAGCCACTTGCCTTCCAACTCCAGTGCGTAAAAATAAAAAAGGGATTGGATCAATGTTATTTTTCTCATATCTAATTCAAGAACAACAGAGCACATTAAGTAATTAAAATGTTCACCTGTAAGGTGCTTAAAAGCAAGGCTACTGGCAGATATATAATTAGCTCCAGTTAGCTGCTTGCTTGTTTACTTCAGTTAATTTACCTAGTGTGGGGTCTTTGGGCTTGGAGCTTTATTTAGGAAACATTTTGTTGCATAAGGTAATGAAGTGGATAGGCAGGGACAGAAGATAGAAAAACAGAAAAAAGATAATTTACTGAGCCAACATACATGCTAATAGATGGCATTTCAGGTCCTCTTTGTTATGCCATCTGCAGATGCTGATGATTTGTCAGAAGTACAGTTCTTAATAGGTTGGGTAAAATCGCCCCAAATGTTACTATTTTTCTTGAGTTGTTTTTCTTCTGCAGAGGAGTCGGTCTGCTCTGCCTGTCTCTGCACGTAACGTACAAAGCGGTGGGTTTTCAACTTCTCTGATGGAGGGGTGACTTTCAGGAAGGCGGAGCTGTGCACTTCTGCACGGACATTTTGAAAAGAGGGAACATATCAGGGCTACTGTCTGCACCACCTGATATAAACCAGCCTTAAATTATGAGGATTCATATATTATTTGTGTTTGCTCCCGTTGTCTTTGTGCGCGTGCACAGGGATGCCTCTGAAGGGGCAAAGAGCAGGATTTTGGCCGGGCTTCAGATGCCGCCTGTCATGGTTTCAGCCGGGATGGGGTTGACTTTCTTGCTAGCAGCTGGTGTGTAGCTATGTTTTGGGTTCAGGATGAGAGCCGTGCTGATAATGCACTGATGTTTTCGGTTGTTGCTAAGCTCTCAAGGCCTTTTCTGCTCCTCACACCGCCCTGCCAGTGAGTAGGGTTGGGAGGGACACAAAACGTTGGGAGATTACACAGCCTGGACAGCTGAAACCAACAGACCAAAGGGGTATTCCGTACCATGGGGCATCACGCTTAGCAGTATAAAGCTAGAGGAAGAAGAGGGAAGGGGGGACGTTCAGAGTGATGGTGTTTGTATTCCCAAGTAACCATTATGTGTGGTGCAGTCCTGCTTTCCTGGGAATGGCTGAACGCCTGCCTGAGATGGGAAGCAGTGAATGAACTCCCTGTTTTGCTTTGCTTGCGTTGGTGGCTTTTGCTCTGCCTGTTACACTGTCTTTATCTCAACCCATGAGTTTTTCCTCCCCTTTACTCTTCCAGTTCTCTCCCACATCCCAACTTGGGGGGAGTGAGCGAGTGGCTGCGTGGCTGGGGTTAAACTAGGACACCACCTCTGCCAGCTCGCTGGCTGCCTGGAAGCCAGAGGATGTGGGTTGACAAACTATGGCAGACAGACAGACAGAGACATGAGCAAAAGGAAAGGGAGAAGAAAGAACAGCAGATACAGGCTGCAGTTAACAGCTCCCTCACCATGAGCTATAGGCATCGCTGCCCATGGGTTGGGACCGTTCTTTTCACTTGTTTTTTATAAAGTGTCTTTAAAAAAAATCTGACAGCGCTGGGAAAACAAACCTTGGGAATGATTTGCAAACATTTATTGTTCTGATGTTACATGTGAATGGGTGACTCTGCAGAAGAGCCCACAAACAGCATTTATGATCTGAAGAAGACATATGGGAAGCTGGAAGATAATGACTGACACCGAGGAGGAGGGGGAAGTATTATTATACTGATGTTGTGTGAGCACTGTAGAGGAAGTGAGCCTTTAAAGTGTGAAACCTCCAGCACTTGAAATGATAAGCAGTGCCTACAGAAATCAGCTTGTGGGATCTGTTTCTCTTGCTAAGCTGCCTTTGAAGGTTGGGGGGTTGTTTTGCTTTCAGTTCCCCCTAGGAAGTTTTCCCTCCTTTCTAGTCTTGCCTGCTGATCGGAGCTACACCCCCAGATCTGTAGGCATCTGTATTCCCGTGGCAGGCTGTGATAAAGCCCAGTGGTTTTTTGCACAGTATAAACGATTGTGCTTCCCTGTAGGTCTCGAGTTCAACAGCCACAGGAGACTGAGCTTGTCAGCAAATGAGCCCTTCATGGCTTCTGCTTTCTTAGTGAAGTGTTGGTTTCATGGCTCCTGACAAGTGCATCTCAATATAAAAATCATGTGTGCGTGTTGACTTTCCCCCCCCCTTTTTTTTTCCCCTATGGAAAACTTGTCTCTTTCATCCTGTATTTACTCTCTCGCTTAAGGATTGAGGACTAAACACCCTCCTGCCAGCTCCCCTGCAAAGCCCAGGGCTCCACCTTCCCTCCAGGAACTGCACATACTTTTAGCAACACGTTGATGTTCAAGTGGCCTTGGACAGCCTAAAGATCTGGAGAAGCTCTTCCATCACGGCCTGCTTCAGCCTTTCCATCTGTCATCAAGCTTGAACGAGATGCAGGCAGCTGCTGATCTAGGACAAGGCCACCAAAACGGGGGGGGGGGGAGTTTTACCAAAGGTGGATCCAATCATCCATTTAAGTGAATCCAAGGCCAAGTTACTCAGGTTACCTATTTACACCTATGATTTACTAGGTTTGATTCAAACAATGAACTAAAAAATTGACTATCCTGGAGACGGTGTGGGTACCCAACTCTTTTAAACCCCGGTTTCCCACTGGGGGGGAGGTGTTTAATGCAAGGATGGTACCTGGCCCCTGTGACACTTGACTGAAGTCACAGCTCAGTGTCTCCAGCAAGAGCAAACCTAGCAGCTCAATGGGGATGACTGCATCAGTTCCCCCAGCCTACAGCCACATAAACACCTTTCCCTTGCAGAACAGCTGCTGCCTTCCTGAGCTGGCCTGGCCGGAGAACAGGAGCCAGCCACGCCAGGAAAGGTCCCATACCATGGGACCTGCTCTTCCCGTGCTGCCCTGGAGCTTGCACGCCACCGGCACTGCGGGATGTCACAGCCCAGCTGCTGCTCCTGCTCTCAGCTGGCAGCCAGGCACACATACGGAACCTTGAAACTCAACTCAAGCAACATGCATGGGGTGGAAAGCAAACAAATCCCAGACATATGGCACTATCCCCTCTTTTCTATCTCCTAATCTTTCTTCTGGCAGCCTGTGTTTGACCACTAGCAGGTCCCCATCAGCTAATCAGCTCTCACAGTGTGCCCTGAATATCTCCAGCTGATCCTCACCAAATGGTGAATGAGGTTGTGGAGCTTGAACCTCATCAGAGAGACCCTTGGGCTTCCCCATGAGGGGATGGAGGCAGCAAGCAGCATGCTCAGCTGCTGTCAGAGGCAGACAGGCTCTCCCCAGCCGGGCACACACAGCACCATGTCAGTGATGGGAAGTCCAACCAGGGAGCCCCAAACCAGGCTTGGGATGTTCTCCAAGCCTGTCAGAGGCTGCAAGAAAGAAACAGGGTCTTGTGTCCACCAAGCACAAAGCCAGCTACCTCCAGAGGCGGGCAGCGATGCTCTGAGTGCTGGATAAGCTAAGGGCAGCCAAAGAGGACACCAGAACCATCAGAAAAGCCTACGTGAACAGTCAGGATGGAACAGGAATTTGAAGCCACATCTCCAGGCGAGGAACTACAGACCTTGAGAGACTGTCTCGGAAATGGGACAAAAGGTAGCAATTGTGTTTGTTTATCATTGTAAAGATCTGCCTCACCCTCTGACTTCATCCTTCCTGTTTCAGATTGGTCACCCTGACCTAATTTTCAGACAATATTTTTGGATTTCACAGAGCCACAACAAAGTCTGGATAAGTAAGAGCACAGAGGGCTTTCCTGGTGAGTTTGCAAATGCTGGCAGGCTTGGATTCAGGTCTGGAGAACAATGTGGTGGGAAAAGGCCTCACCTGTATTTCTTTCCCCTGGTCCTGGAGTACAGCATTTTCTTTACAAACCTCTCTGTTATGGAGGTGGCCGGTGGCAGGTTGCAGTGATGTGACCTAAAGGGACAGAAGGGGATTGCGTGGGTCTACGGCTGGAGAAACCTGACCTGGGGTTTCCCATTTAAGCTAAATCTCTTCCTCCACAGCAGGGATAAAGGTTAACTCAGCTGTGCAAACTGATTTATATTCAGCTGCAGGTGGTTGTAAACTGTACTTTTTGCTCCTGACAAATATGAATATGGTATTTGCTCTGAAAATTCATGGTTTCTCATACAAAATCTTTCCCCTTGCCATTTGTCTCTGAGAAGTTGAATTTTGCTTGGCAGATGGACAGCACAGGAGGGTGGCCAGGCTGCATGGGAAAGAGTGAGTGCGTGGGATATGGGGAATCCTCTTTTCCTTTGAACTCCTGTGCAAGTCTTACTCATTTAATATGGTGAGATGCAAATGGGTAAAAAAAAAAAAAAAAGTTCTTCCAAACTGTTGAGCTCAAAGAGAAGACATCCTCCAGTAAGAGGACGGACAGGACAGTGGTGGATACAGCCCATGACATAAAACTAGTTTCAAGTCATTTTTCAGCTTGGAGATTGGATTTAAATAAGGAAGCTGTCAGGATTCAGAGCTGCTATTCAAAGGCATAGCGTATTTTTTCAGCTGTGCTCCCTGTATCGCTGTGCCTTCGCTCTGAATGTAAGGGCCTGGAATACAGAATTTCCTAACTAACTGGAAGGAAGCACCCACCTTCACTTGACTGATATTCATTACCAAAGAGCATTCATCATGACCAGCACCTCACAGGACTCATCATACAATTTTTGGTAGCATTAAGGGAGGCATATCAGACACACGTCTCAGTTACTCATCCAGCTTTGCCACTGCATGACAGAGCTAGTTGAAATGGGTCTGTCTCAGTCTGGAAGCCACTCAATGAAGAATTTGTCAAGGATTTGAAAATTTAATTTTTAAAATCTTCCCACTCTCTCTCAAAATCGGCTGGCTCTGGCACCCTCTTTTTCTGGAATTATCATCTCCACCCTGTAAAAACTATGAAATGACTTACATAATGTCAATCAGACAAACTGTTCTAAGAAATTTCTGCCGGAGCTTGAGGAATAATGGAAAAACTCTCCACATGAAAATTTTATATTGCAATGTCAAAAAATGCATCTATATATATGTGTGTGTATATATATATAATTTTCCTTGCTCTGTGAAAATAATGAAGAAAAATGGTTAGATAATATTATGTTGTTGGCCACAGAGCTGTTTTGAGGTTATTATCCAGCCTGTTGCCCTCGGCACAGAAGAGCTGACTTTACGTTCTGCCTATTCCCAAACCCATCACGTTAAACACAGGACTAAACCACAGGCGCAGAACTGAGGAGCATGGGAGAAATGGAAAAGCTATTCAAGAAGCTGGCACTTGAGAACAAGATCTTGAAAAATTATTTCCTTGGATGCAACAGAATTTCTTCTTCCCCCGCTCCAGACAGGGCTCTGCTAGGAGACAGCTTGGTCTGCTGTGGTTGAACCAGCTGTTGGAATACCAGCCAGCTCCTGAGCGAGCAAAAAACTAATCAGAAGTTGCCTTCAGCACGTTCTGCTTTCCTGAGCACTGCCGTCTCCTTGCCCAGGCAATGTGCTGCCCATCACCAAATTAACAGGCAGCTTATTCCTGCTTGTGCCTCTGCCTCCAGCGCCCATGCTATGCCCTGATTGCACAGCCATGCAGCACACCCGTACCTCCAAATGTGGTTGCTCCTTAGCATGGGGAACTTACCATGCTGGTAGAATCACACCTACTAATTTAATGAGCTCTTTTTGAGATGGGAAGATAAGGGATGTTGAGAGTTTTGTATCAGCATTGTATCAGGCTTCAGAAGGTTAACCCTTGAGGCTCTGGTGCAGCAGAACATCTTTAGGATGTATATCAGGTCTAGGGCACCATTCTCAAAAGCACCCAGTACTGATGTGAGGGGGTCAGCTGGAAAGCTGGAGGAAAATTCTAATCTGAGGGTGCCTCTCCCAGGAGTACCTTTATTCAGCCAGGGAAGCTCTCCTGATATTGGTACAATTCTACTGGAAAAGCTTGGTGTTCTACTAGGCTAGTAACATGAATGTGTGCCAAGTCATCTACATCAGTGAAAAGTTTCTGATGTTCCTTGGTTTATTCGTGTAGATTTCTGCCAGCACAAGACTATTGATCTAGGGCCAGGGTTGTTTGCAGACCTGACCAACAGTACGTCTTTGACCAAGAGACCAAGGGGCCAGGAGACAGAGCCACGTGCTCCAGGTTTTGATCTGATGATGGGCAGCACGTTGCGTGGGCAAGGAGGCAGCGGTGCTCAGGAAAGCAGAGCTTACTGAAGGCAGTTTCTGATTAGTTTTTAGCTCATTCAGGAGCTGGCTAGAATTTCAACAGTAGGTTACAAAACTTATTCAGAAGACCTCAATTCTGCCCACTTCTTTGCCTTAGTGTTAAGTATGGCTGCACACCCCAAAGATCAGTGCCAGCCCCAAGGCATCCCTGGGTTCAAAGGCTGAGGCAGAATTAGAGCTCTTGAAGTACAGGCTGTCACTCCCATTAGTGTCTTCTGGCAACCCCATCCCCACGTCCTCACCTCTAATCAAATGGAGGACACTTCAAGGCAGCAGGATGACAATGTGTGTTCCCTCTCTGTGCCGTTGTTTGCAAGACTGATGTGGATTAAAAGGGACCAGTGTTTCCCCGGTTGGCTGCCCGCCCTGGCTCGCTGCGTGGGTGTCCCTGCCGTGGCAGAACAGGGCACGGCGAAGCCGCTCCATCTCTTCCAGCTGTGCAAAGAGCCGAGCTCAAGCTTGCTCTGCCATATGGCTCTGCTGCTAATCCCGTGGAAACGGCAGAGAAGCTGAGGCTGGACCTGTGGTTTTAGCAGTTTAAACATAGGACTTCAGCGTAAGCCCTAGCCCTGACATAGCACCCGACACGAGGACACCTGTGGCTGCCATACTTGGGGTCCTCCTGCCACAGAGGTGGCCCCAACTGCAGCCCTCCAGTGCTCCTTCTCACTCACATGTGTTGCAAACTCTTCTTCGATGATTAGATAAGAGGAATTGCCCATTTACTTTCATTTCAGTTGTGCGTGACTGGATCAAAGGATGCATGCTCTCTTTGCTTCAATTACGCATTTTGCTCTAATGTAGTCCAGATGGCTATTTCATCTCAGCCTTTATATTTATTCATGGCCTTTCTATTTAACTTTCCTAAAACAAATACTCACTTGTAGGCGTATATTAATTCAGGGACAAGAACTGCCTCAATCAATATGTTGAGGTTAAGTTTCTATACCACAATAGGTCCTATGTACATAATTTCTATTTTTATTACCCCACTGCTAGCCTCAAATATATGAGCAATTTCTTTGAGGAGTTTACTTTGGCTTTTTCCTAAATTTAAACAAATTACATCTTCCCTGATTATTAGATTTACAATATGCAGATATTCTTTCATTGACCTTTCAGTTAAACCCTTCTGCAAACTTCAGCTGAATATTAGCAAATTTACAAAAATACCAGGGAGCCCAAATGTTTGCCAGCATGATACTGCACTGCCTCTGACCACGGCTCTCGTGTCCAGCAGAGGATAAAATCTGTCGTTGAATTGAAGTGAAATCCTGCGACCAATGTGTGAACGCAAAGAGTGGAAAAGCTCCAGAGACCAATGAGACAAAATACCCAGACTTTTCAGTTTACATCTACATCGTCTTTTAAATGGGAGCTGAAGGCTGGGTGCTGTGAATTGACTGAGACGCTGGTGGTGAAGACCCGAAGGCTGGAGATGTCCGAGGAGGGGCAGTGCCTGGCTCTGGGCTCAGCGCCGAGACAGCGATGTGCGGCGTAGGGGATGTGGGAAGTCATTGTTTAATCTGACTGGCATTTGATTTGGGCTTTTGGTCCTTGTTTGGATAACGGGATTGCAATTCCTCTCGGTACACTTACAATAAGAACACCTGAAACTCGGCTGCAGCCAGGCAGCAGACTTTCATTTCAGGTAATCTGATTTTAGCTTTGGTGATTAGCTGCTCCATTGTCAATGGCCAAATCTAATTGTCAGTGTAGTTTCTCTTCTGGAGCCAACACTTGCTAATGTCTTACAAGCAGGGTTTTGTTTCACGCCTTTTCTTCTCAAATAATGTCTCCCAAGGCATCTGCAAACACAACAGAGATGATTTCAGGCTTAAGCTGGTAGCAATCACTGGTCAGTTTTTCTGTTGCATAAAAAGGACAGTGAGCCACCTTTTAACATTCTGGGCATTAATAATGGCCTGAAAACTTTATATATATATATATATATATAAATATATATTTACATATGTTATATTTTTTATATATATTTAACATTTCTAATTAAAACCTATTTATCATGACATGCATTAAATTAAGAGTTGCAGAATCAGATTCTCTGCAGCATTTTACACACTATGTTCATGGGTGCAAGTGACTGCTCCAGAAATCAGTGTGAAACTGAGACTAGATGGGTTGTTCCCCTCCTGACCAAGTTGCTTTGGAGACTGAATGAAGGTTTAGATCCATAGCCCAGCCTCCAGGCCCACTGGCTGCTCCCAGGAGAAACTATTCCAGTCTTTTCCTTGGCTAAGAGCAGAAATAAAATGCTGTGGTGGCTTGGAAGGGCAGATGAAAGACAGCCTGCTCTGTTGCATGTGGTGGGATATCATTGCTAACACCACATGTGCATACAACAGCATCCGTACAGTGCTGCTCAACAACCTTTGGACTCTCCACCCATGGAGTTCCCTTTGGGAAACCCTTAAAAGCCAGTTAAAAGTCACCTCCCAGTCCATGCTTCAAAGAAACCTCAAAAAACCACACGTGAGAAAACAAGCGCTTTCCAATTAAATGACCTTGGACTAACTGGAAAAGCGGGAACAGTACACGCTCACCCTCAATACTGCAGCATAAGAGTTTGCCTGCACAAATTAAAGTCCATCCATCTGTAAATATTTCTCCAATTTCTAGGTCACCAGTGTGCTTGCTTTTCCCCAGTTCTGAGCCACACCGGCCGCTGCAGGCAAGCACACCCTGTCTGGGACTGCCAGGATAGATGGAGGCAGGACCTGCTAGGCTGGGCACCATCCCATTGAAGTTTCTAGGTGGCTAAACCTCTCCTACCCCACTGCTAACGAACCTGAATGAGGCATCTTGTTTGCTTATAGTGCTGTGGGTAAGGCTGGGGCTGGACTCAGGTGCTTGGACCTGAGCAATGTTTTCCCCATCTGCTGGGGACTTCTCCACTCACATCCATTGGTCCCTCATCAGCACTGGTTTCCATGGGCAAGGGACCACCAGTCCTGGTGGCAGCATGTGGAGAGGCAGCGTGGGAACGAGAGGGCAAAGAGAGGATATGGGATTTGGGGGGCTTATGAGATCGTCTTTCTAAAGGAAGGACAGGGAGATCGTTTCACTCCAAAAGCCCCATTGGCAAAGGACTTGGCGGAGAGCCTTGTCTAGAAATGCGAACTGTAGCTTGGCTTCAGAGTCACTGTGCATACCCTGAGCAGCGCAAATACTTTCAGTTGCTGTGGCTATAAGAAGAACTGTTAATTAGTCAATTTTCTGGGTAAACAATAAATACACATGTTACGATAAAATCCAACCACAAATTTGCTGGTTAGAATTTCTGTCCCTTAAATAACATCTTTGTGAACATGTTTGTGTTCCAGATCCCTTCCCAGGCTTACCCACACCAAACCACCCGGTACTTTGGAGGGCGTAGGCTTGCGCGGGGCCAGCGGCACTGGAGGACAGGACGACGTTTGGGGTTACGCTCACCGGTCCCTGCACTAACAGCTGAAACCTCCTGCAAGAACTTGGATTATAACTATTTGATGCATCCTGCACACACGCCTGTAACGATCACATAGAAATTTAATAACTGTTAGTGGTGTCAAAAAGAGGAGCCACGTTTCTTACTGTTTGCTATTATGCATATTATCTTGGATTCACTTTCCTTTATTGATTTTCTTTCCTCTGTTTTAGCTCGGCCCCACGGCCATCTTTAGCCAGATTATTGACAACTGGTTTAATCAGTGTTATAGGGATGAATTCTGAGAGAGTCTGAGGGTATAACATGAGCTGCCTGGAGCTGGCAACCAGTCGTAACGTACCCCACTTTATCTTCCTTTCCTATTTATTTCCATAGTGTTGAGCGATGATACTCTTCTTCCTAAGCGAACAGGTTTTGGACAGCACACCAGGATGCTGCGCGGTTTTGAGAGCTTGTTACTGTTTTTAATGAACATCACTGGAGTGCCAGATGGGAATTTAGCTCCTGGTTGGAAATCGAGAGGCCATCAGTCCTACACCCAGCTTGGCTGGACAGGCTGAGTCAGGCGCTAAGGAGCTGGAGGCAAAGCAGGTCATTAGAAGCCATATGTAGGGTACGGGGGAATGGACTCTGTGCCACTTCGCCTTGCACCCAGGTGCAGGTTTGACCCCTTCTGTCAAGGAGACTCTCCCCAGCATCACTGGGGAGAGCGATGTACGTGGGTGGTGCTGCATCAGTGGTATCGCTGGCTCTTCTGGCATGAGATCAGTATCTAGGAAGCATCAATTTTAGCAACAGAAAGTGGCTTTGTGTTAAGCGGAAGTACACAGAGAGCTTTGAGCAAAAGGCACATGACTACAAAGGAGGGTGATTACTTCCGAATTGTGAAATAAATGAAAGTGGATTGTATATTGTCTTTCTTCGGTGGTACTTATAGGCAGGAGTGGTACAGCAGCACTTGAGTTTCCTCTCTGGAAATACGCTGTAGACCACAGGAAATTGCTAAGTCCAAAACGGGCTTATTAACTAAATAGGAAAGCTACCAAGTCCGGACTCCTTGTGATCACATTTCCCATTACGTTCTGGTAACTGTTTGAAACTCAGGCAAAAATCCTGAAAATCCAAGTAGCTGGAGCCACGTGGACTGTCCCCAACTTCAGCACAGCTGCACGAGGACATGAAGAGGGACGGAAGAGTTGAGTCATGCAGCCTTACTAATAGATATCTCGCCCAGCCTTCACAGCGTGGGATCTCACACGGCTCTGACTACCCAGAATTTTAAATTGCAGCTCTCCCATTCCCTCGCCATTTTCTCACTTGTTACGGAGGCTAACTTCACACTGCGGAGTTAATTGCTGCTGGCACGTTGGAATGTGCTGCTTGCCATGTGCCAGAAATTGCTGCATCCGAGCATGCCCGCTTCTGAGATCCCACTGAAATGGCTTGACTCACCTTGGAAACACTGCAGGTAATGGCAGGATTGTGTTAACTTAATACTGCCATGAAGGAAAAAACGAATCCCAGGGAGACAGGCACAAGAGGCTGGTAATAGCAACTGCTGCCCACAAGACATATTGGAAAAATATCATGCTGAAAAAATGTTCTTTTAAAGCCATTTGATTCATTGGTTTCTTCCTTGGAAATGTGAAAGAGGTGGAGAAAAATACCCTAGAAATAGAACAGAACTAGGCAATACTTAAGTTCAGGAATAAGAAGGAACCTTTTTCTGCTGTAGAGTGAGCAAGGATCGACTAAATGCCATCATCAAAGGTTAATATCTGAAAACAGCACTGCGCAGCATTTTCGTAGCTCTGCACAGCACTCCAGGAGTCGGCTGTTTGGTGCTGCCAGCAGTCTTCTGGGAGCACAGCTGGTACTGTACGGTTGGGAAAATAGGGAGTCTAAAGCTTCCTAGGAACCTGAAGCTCCTAGGTCACTGAGAAGTGATTCAACAACTCATTAAAGTCCTTTACTAAATGGATCAAGTTCCATCTTAACATTCATTGGCTTCTTTTGTCCCCACTGCCCTGACTAGGAAGCTGACCCACAGCCTCCATGTCCTTGGATGGCTAGAAAAGGACTTACAGGCAGCAGGTGCCCTGGCCTTGCTTTGGTAGGCTGGAGGAGCCAGACCCATGCGTCCCTGTCAAGAAAGAGGAGACTGGGGCAGCCAGAAAGCTAGAGGGGTGGGAATACTTTTCAGAAAGCTCTTGAGGTGTCATTCCCCTCATTACCCAGGTCAAGGAGCTTCCCATCTCTGCTGCATCTCTCCCGAGCAGGGGTTTCACTCCTCCAAAACCCACAGTGGGTATAGGAGGGGTACATGCTGCCAGCTCCTGCCCAACCTCAGATGGTCACAATGTGCCCAGCACACTCACCAAAGCCAGGAGCTGAAGTCTTCCTGGGCTGGAGAAGTTGGACGTGGCCTGCTGCTCCTTCCTTGCACTTTTTCTAGGCTTAGTTCATCTTTTCTGATTGACTACTGGTAGCCAGAATTGAACACATGTCTCTGGATTACATCTTACCAGCACCTTGAAAAATAGTATCAACAATTCCCATTTCTACTGGTCTCTACTGGTGTCTCACTACTTAACTGCTTTGTCATTCACATTGCATTTGTGATTTACAACCTGCCAATAACTGAGACACCTACATTTTTCCCTTCCCCTATTCCATTTACTTCCTGGTTTATTGTACAAATCCTCATTTGTTATCCATAAAATCTTGAATTCCTGCTTTCATTCCATTTCTTTAAGTCCCATCTGTTACCTGTGCCTTCAAAGTCACCTTGTTCTCCCCATCCAGTATCCCAGTCCAACCTGGCAATATTCTGGGGCTCTGTGTCACAATCAGACTTTTTTAAAGCCAGTGCTGTGTTTTGTGTCACAATCATTTATGAAGATATAGAAAAAATAATTTAAAAAAATCATTTCTCAGTCTCCTGTCTTAATTCACGATTCATGCTTTTCCATTGCCTATTTCTTTTTCTTTCCCATTGAGTTTTCTCATTGACATCCCTCTTCCCCATTTCAACAAATAATTCCCCTTGTGTCCTCCCATCAGCTGGTTCACTGAAGTTCAGATAGATGAGATCTGTGATCCGTAAAAATTCCATCATCCATACGGTCAGCTCCTTATTAAAGAAAACTGTTGACATCTACCATTTCATCCCATTTTCCAGTTACCTCCATGCTTGTAAATACCTTCCCTCACAAAAAGTATTTTAAATTGTGCAGAGCCTTTCAGAAACTGGACTTTATGAGTGTTAGGGAAATAGTCTGGGGATTACCTTGATTGTTTTCCCCTCTGCTCCCTTTTTAAATCTAGGGCTTTCATTCTTTTAATTCTCAAGCTGTCCAGCGCTGTTCCTCATGTGAGAGATTTGCAACAACTCATCACTATCAAATCTTCATTTTTGCAGGGCAGGTCTTGGAGGAGAACTTGAGAAAACTGAGCTCTCTGTGTACTGCTTTTCCTCCTGGTGTCACGGTATTTGATGATAACATGGGTGGCTAAATGATGAAAAAAGGTGGATTGACCGAGCATCTTGGGTCAGAACTTGGAGGAGATGTCTACACCCTGCAAGGAGAAGACAAGGGACGGAGTGGGTGGGAAAGGGCATGGCTCTGTCAGGATGGCACGGGGCCAGCCGAGAGGCTGGCCCAAGTCACCTTCAAGCATCTACCACTTCTGCTCATCATCCTGGGCTGAGCTGTGCTGGAGACTGATGTGCCCAGCTCTGTGCTGTCCTGTGAAGCACGTGGCCATGGAGGGCAGAGCCGAGCCCTCTGCTGCCGAACGAGGGCAATTCTCTGGCTCTGCCAGGGAGAAAATGAGTTCAGGCCTTAAGGATGACAGCGGCAGGTCACTCTTCCTTCCTGGAAAGGAGCTTTGATGTGCAGTTATCTCTCTGCCCAATTAAGAAGCGAGGCTAATGAGGGCTGTCCTGCCAGAAGGCTGCTGTCCATCTGCAGAGCCCAGAAGCGCAGCTCTGGGGATGAACCCGATGGGATTTGGCTGCCGTTCACCTAAACACCCCCCAAACCCCTCCGGAACCAGCCTCTCCAGCTACTTTTTAAACAGACGGATCTTGATGTTGATTTCAAAGGGGATTTGAATCACTTGCAATTTTGTATTACAGCCACCTTAGGCTTGAAGGCGGCAGTGTCCACGAGGATTGCTCAAATGCTATTTTTGTTTTTGCAGACAAAGGAGCTCTTGATACTAAATGAGTGACTATATCCCCCAAGTATGCTGACCTGTCTAAATATGGAGATATTAGTAAGCATTTATTTTCATTGTCCGAAAAAGGAGGAATTACTGTTTCCATTTTTTTTTTTCCTAAATTTTAATGGAGAGGGAAAAAAAAGCCTTTTGGACAAGGACACTTTTTTATTTTCCCAAGAAAAATTACTTCTCTGTGTGCAATACCAGCCTTGCTTCTGCAACAAAAATATTCTTTCAGGATATTTTGATTATGTCCCTTGGGGGGACATCATCATCAGCTGTTTTCCAGATGTTTTAGTCTTTCTTAATCATACTTTCTCACTAGCTGCAAGATCTGATTCAAAGCTGAAGAACGTCATTCCATCCGGCACTGCTCTTCTGAGTCCCCAGGAAGTATTTGCTTTTTGCAGCTTACAGACATGAATTTAATTAAAAGATAAACTGAAATAAATCTATTTACAGTGTAGTTATATAGACGACATACCATTGGCAGTCTAGAGCTACCAGCATTGCCACTAGGAGATATATGTTCAGTAGTTTACCTCATGTATTTTATGAATCAAGTTGAACTTTATAACTCTGCCCTGGGGAATGCAGGGTGCCTTGCTACCCTGAATACTTACTGTCATCAGAAAATGTTCTCACCTTGCTGCCCACCTCCTCATCCGAGCCTATTGAACAGCAGGTCCCAGCACGAATGGCAAAAGTCTCTTGGCAACCTTCCTGCATTCCAAAAAGTTATGTTTTGTTTCCTCTTGTAACCAAGCCTGTACTTTCCTCAAGGCACCGGTGAGGAGTTTTGTCTGAAGCCTTTGGTCAAGGAGGCCTAGAAAGGAGGTCTGATTCTCTGCATTTGCCAAGAGTCAGAGCGCAGCAGTTCCTCCACCACCTCCACAATGTGGGGAACTACCTTTACCCCAAGCACCAGACTTCGGCTTTTGGAGTGGAATTCTCCATCAAAAAGTTCTCCTGATTGCCCCGCTCTCTCAGTAGTCATTTATTCCTGCACGTAATAAACGTAAACTGCTCCTTAATCAAAACCGTACCCTCCGCATCCATTTCCTATGGTATAATAATAACGACTCGTTGTATACTTCTGCTCTTAAAAGTAAATTGGCTGTGCATGTCTCAGGGAGTTTACACGGGGCCTTGTTCGGTGGGGTCCAAGCTGTGAATGAGGCCTCTGGGATCCCCCTGAAAGCCTAACGTGCAGATGACAGCCCTTCTGTGCGACTCAGATTGCGTCTGCTGCACACATTGCCATCCTGACATTTTCCTTGCTCCATCAAGGGATGTAGTCCCCATCTAGCAAAACAAAATGTAGGAGAATTTTTGAAAAATTAAGCTCTTTTTCTAGAAAAGGAGGTTGGGTATTTTTTTGAAAAGTAGTTTTTTCCATTAGTCTCTGTAAAGAATGAAATATTTTATTTCCATTGTTTTTACATTATTCCTCCAGGAATCTTTGTTTAGAGGCTTATTGAGTTCTATGAATTTCTCTTGTTTTCATTCATAAAAGACCAAGTCATACAAACACTTGAGCATGGCAGAACTTTATGGAGAGCAGACACATACCACTTTGTACGCATTCTCACTCACTATTAGCTTCCTAGAAACATATCAGCCTGTATCTTTTTTTTCTTTCAGAAGGGAGGATTCTTTTTATGTGGACATTGCAAATAAATATTTTTAAATGGGTACCAAATGTTAGGCTAACAACCTTGAGAGCTTAGTCACGCCTCCTAAAAATGCAGATGAAGGGAAAACTTCTCCATGTTTTACTCTGGGTTTTCCCAGTTATCAGACTCCTGGGATTTGCCGTTTTGGGAAGAAGGATGTGGTGTGGCCCCTTGGCTTCGCAGAGCCTGAGAGAGCACAAGGTGTCCTTTTGCCAGATTGAAGACAAGACCCACCACCTTCTTCCCACTCCCCCATCCCCTCTGCTGGGCAGAGCATGTCAGAGCAACCATGACTGAGGTCATGACACCGCCAGCATCCCAGGATGAGCCAAGAAACCCTGGCACTGATTGTAAGTACCCGTGTTCCTGGGCTGGGGAACTGGCTGGGAAACGTGGTCCTACTGGGCTGGTCTCAGCTGATGTAGTTGCTCATGTTGCTCTCCTTTTCCTCTGCCATATGTAGACACATGCGAATACCTTCCCAAGGTTTGTTAATAGCCTGTTCTGAGCACACATATTGTCAAGGTTTCACCCTCCCCGGCCATCTCATTATTTTTTTGTCTTCAAATACATGTTGGCAGTCAGCTGGGATAGCAGGTCTTAATTTGTTTGTCTGTACCTCGGCATTTTGCTACTGCCCTGGGATTGTGACCCCATCCACTCCTGCCTTCCCCATGACACTCCTCCTTTCCTCCATGGAAAGGAGAAAAGAGCCCAAACATCAAAATTCTCAAAAATATAAGGTAGAATAATTAACTTTCTGCCACTTATTTTTGTCACCAGTCTACTACTGCCATGAGAGGAGAAGCCTGCAGAAGTGGATGGCAAAGTAGGTGGATTATGCAAACCTGTACACAGTTCTTGTTACTGCTGACTCGCCTCCGGGGGCTGCAGAGTCCTGCAGAGTCGGAAAGGGAAGCTTTCCTGACGTGGGAATGCCTGAAATTGTTTGCGCACCTGCTCACATACTTCCACGAGTCTTGGTTAGGGGGAGAAAGAACCACAAACCACAGGAAGAAAACATATACATTGTATACATTGGAAAGCAAGAATTGCTGGACTGTTTTTTTGCTTTTGCAGAGGAAGTGGATGCAGGTAAGTGAAGAAAGGAATGCAGTTTCTAATTCCTTGACATTTGGTTACTCAAGTGCATTAGAGGTACAGCAGAAAACTAACCTTGGCAGAGTACCTTGGCAGAGTACACTACCATGATCCCATAGGAAGTACAGACCGTTTATTGCAGTGCTATCACTTTCTGATTTATAGCTCCCATGTAAACGTTGTGCAGATATCACAGAGCAGGAGGACTGTGGCAGGTTCAAGGATTAAGGTCTTTACTGTACAGTTACATTAAAACAAACCTCACATTTGCCAGGGGCAGCCTCCAGTTTGTTTTCATAAAGAGGAAATGCAGTGAACTTCTTCATGGAGACTTCACTTACAGTCTTCCTCATTTGATTTCCCCTTCATCTTAAAATAGACTTTTTGGGCTGAAAGTTGATGGTTCCACTTTGTACATAGAAAGCATAACAGAACAGTGTGAGATGAAATGTAGGAGCTAGTCCAGAATGACGCAAGGAAGAAAACGGCTTCAGCTGCAAATGCTGAACCAGTCAGGATGTGAAAATCATTTCTCTCCTTCAAGCTCAAACAAAAATGTAACTGAAAATATCATTTCTGGGCGGCATGAGCAATAGTCCAGGGATCAGCTGTAAAAAAAGGAAAATCTTTAAATATATGAAGTTTGTGTTAGGAGCTGTTGGAGGGCAGACAAGCAGAAATTGTTTGCTAATCTTGCCATACATTTTAGAGGTTCTCCTCATTTATTCTAGTCACATACATATGCACTGATTCTTTTACTATGAGGAGCTATTTAGCCCACAGAGGCCCACATTTCAACATGCATGCATTGTAAAACCACTATAGGAAGAGTGTTTAGTGAGCAGTTAATGACTTCCTTAAAAGGATAATACAGTTAACAGTTGAGAGGATGTACAGCTAAATATGGCCCTTATAAAACTTAGCAGATTCCATTAAAAAACAGACGTGCAGGAAGTGTCTAGTTCCTATTAGAACTGATTGTACACAGTTGCATGGGAAGAAATAAATTTAGTGTACAGAATTTTACATCACATCCTTTGAAAGCACTGAAATTCTCTGGGGTCCACAAATCTGTGCATCTGGTCCACATACACATACATACACACACACACAAACAATTAGCTGGCGTGCAATTACTTTAAAGGAAAATACACACCTACAAGTCAGAGCCTACACATCCTGAAGTGAATGGCAATGTCCTATTGACTGCAACAGTCGTGGGTTTGGTTGCACCTGAATCTGTAAGTAGAGCTAACTTGGGCTCTCCACTTAATTAATACTGCATTTCCCCAAGGGGGCTCCATGCCTGTGCAAAGGAGGGGGAAATCCACTGCTGTAATTTCTGCCTTAGAAAAGCCATTCCATTCTCTTCACTGATCTAATTTTCTGTTTTGGAAATTAAAACAGAGGTAATGCTAAAATTTCTTTTGTTAGATTAATCATTTATTATGAGCAATGAACAATGCAATCAGCCTTACTCAAGTTAACTGATTTTATGGGATTCTGCATATTTATTTTCAAAGTATTTTCAAGAAAAAAGATCTGGAGCCAGAACCATCTAGCATTGAAAGGTAGCTGCTCACAGGAGCCTGAAAAACCTTTCTCAACTGTATTTGAAATGATTTTTTAATTCATTTGCAAGGACATCAGACAATCAATTTGCCTCTAGCCACAGTCCTGACGCCAGCGGGTAAAGCCGAGGAAATGACCCAGAGAGCATCAAGACAAACCCCTGATGAAATTCAAGGCAAAATTGCCTACCAGAAGCCTAAAGAACTATACTCAGAGGATGTTTGTGGACCCAAACCCAAGTTTTTTATTCCCCAAAGAAGACTCACTGCACATCGACACGCAGTGAAGCTTCGAGCCTGTGCTGTGAGGATGCCCCAGCTGGTTTAGGACCTCAGGAGGGGAGAGGTCTCAGGCATTTGGGCTCTCACCTTTGGGTGGTCGCTTGGGCTGCTCTGCAGCTCATAGTGGGGACAAGAGTCCTGAGGGTCTTCCTTGCTCCTCATGCTGCGCTGTGGCCTGGGAGATGAGCAGTCATCAAGGAAAGAAATATTTAAACCCAAATATCCTTGAAACCTCTTACTCTGCAGCACCCCAAAATAATCTCCATCCTTTGGTGTCCAGTCCATCGTAAAGAGAGAAGTTAAAAATTCAGATTAACAGAAGAAAGCAGCAGCCATCATACCATGCAAAAGTCCTTCTTTGGCACGTTGATAACAATGTATGTCCAGTAGTGAATTTTTTTGTCATATTCTAAGGAGAAAATTAAACCAGTGGGGCAGACCCATCTGGGCTTGCAGTATCAGTAGGCAAGAGGGAAGTGAAGAGTATCGCTGTTGAGAAGAAGGTTCAAAAAATGAAAAGAAGAGGACTTTTTCATTGCAAGGTCTGGATTTTATGTTGTATTTTTATTACTACAGATGGTTTTGTGTGGAATATGATGGCTATCCCGCTGTGTTGGAAGAATTACGTTCAATTTAAAAGCCTGAATTTCCAGTCTACAGGTTTTGTAGGAAATAAATAAACAGTTTCACACAGGAAATGAGCAGAAATCTCTCTGTGGCACACAGCACTTACAAATCATTGATTTGTCATCTGATAGTTAATGGACTACCTTGTATCCAGAATATGGAGACAAAAAGTGAAATTAAGTGACAGACACCATCCGGCAGCTGTTACCAGGGCAGAATTAGTCTTTTCTCTAACTAAAGGCACTTGTTGTAGCCATGCCTTGGCAGTTCCAAAGTCCATTAGCTGGCATATGGGATTGTTTCCATTGGCATCTGCTGGCTTTGGTACAAGCCTGCACAGCAAAGCCTCAGCCCGTGGCACAAGCAGGCGTTTCTTTAAAACGATGTTACTTCAAAGCTCTGGGAGCACCCTAAGTTACAAGAATTCAAAGCAGCAGCAGAACATTATTGAACAGCGTGCCTGACTCATTGCTATTATTTACCATGAGGTAAATGTTAAATATTATTAATAAATATTATTATTTACTATGGATTTTAAGAGCCCCTGACAACCACAGGAAAAGAGCTGCAGCAAGTTTTTTGATGTTCTTCATAACTGTTTCCTTACAAAGCCTAAACAATTCTCCTGTTTAATACTACCCAAGCAACAGAAATGTTCAGTAACAGGAATATGTATCATTTTATACAGTGCTGCTTAGAGGATTCCTCAGTTGAATTTATCAGGCGAACACAGGATATTGCCATGTTAGAAGTATGACCTCCCTACACAGCTAACCCATGTTGCTTCTTGGAACATCAGTAGATTTGAAAGACATTTTAGTTTTACCCATTAACAGCAGCATCAAGATTTTAATGAGGAAACTTGTCTTCACAAACAGCACCGACAACCAGCTTCCTAAGAGCCCATGCAAAATGAGTGGAGTCCCCAGCATTTCTTGTCAAGTCACTTTTCTCAACTTTGTTGAAGTGTTTGGGGTAACAGCCGCCCTACCTGTGACTTTTGCATAGTTTGTCCTGAGCTGGAGTGATACATTTATGTATTTACACATATGAAAACACAGGCAGGTTGTAGACGTGCTGCTTGGAAACCTCTTTTAGGAACAGAATTGGCAGAGATCTGCTTCTGCTGAGTCTGAGTCGTAACTACTTATCAAGGGCTACCAGGAGCTGTTGCACAAGACGGCAACTAGCTCTGGCGTCACTCTTGTAGGGCTGTCACCAACCTCTTCCTTGCCCTTCCCAGACTAACCAAAAGGCCACTAACATTGCTGTTAGCACAACAGAAGTCCTAGCACATATGAAAAACATTATGATTTGCCATATTTGCCCAAGATGTCAGTGCAGGCTCGGGAGTTTCTTGCCTCTTCCTCCCCAACAGCAGCATTTCTGGTCTGATTGAGACTCTTGGTCCAAGGGGCAGCAGCAGCTGTCCCAGTTTTGTGGCAGCGCTGCTGCTATCTGCAGTCCTCTGTCATGGCTTGGACCTGCGAGGCTTCCCTGGTGTCACTGGGGAAGTTCATTAGCTCAGTTCTGTAACGTCACATCACATCATGTTCCCAGGCACAAGGACACCAGCAGCCACAGCTGTCTCTGAAGCCTTCTCAGGCAGAGCGGCTGTCTCAGCAGCATTTCCTCCACCTCTCAGGGTCTGGAGAAGTTACTACTTTGCCCACCCAAAGTGACGTCTTCATATAGTCTGAGGAAGGTCCCCCAAGCACTTTCTCTAACTTTGGTGCAGGAGATGTTCATCTTCTTTTCAGCTGATGGTTTGTTCGTCTTGTCCTGAACCATTATCTGTTGTTTCAAGCCAGCAGCTCACTGAATGGATGCATGACAGCCATCCCCCGGGCACACATCATGCTCTTCACAATGCCTTAGATCTGTGGAGAACCTGTTGTGCCCCTTGTGCTTTCCACGGCTCTGTGTAAGGCAACGTGGCTTTTCCCAGTGTGTACCATTTGGTACCATTTCTTTGTACAATCCCACTTCAGGTTCTCCAGACTTTTCTGCCTGATGCCTCTTTTCTGACAGAGCTGCAGGGGTGCCTGCTCTGGCTGCAGGACCAGGCAACACCTGTCCTCTGTAAAGTTAATTCTGTAATGAATGATTTCCTTTGCCCATGACAGGTTAAACATGGGGCTTCCAACTCCCTATTACAAATGTCTTCAAGACATGGGTCCTTTCAGATGAGGATCAGATACAAGTGGCATTCCTCAGGGGACGGTATTGGGAATGGTGCTGCTTAGCACTTTGTTTGTGACATGGAGAGTGGGATCGAGTGCACCCTCAGCAAGTTTGCAGACAACACCAAGCTCTGTGGAGCAGTCTATGTGCTAGAGGGAAGGGATGCCACCCAGAGGGACGTGGACAGGCTTAAGAGGTGGGCCCATGTGAACCTCATGAAGTTCAACAAGGTCAAGTGCAACATCCTGCATGTGGGTCACGGCAATCCCAGGCACAGCTACAGGCTGGGCAGAGAATGGATTGAGACCAGCCCTAAGGAGAAGGACCTGGGGGTGCTGGTTGATGAAAAACTCAACATGAGCCAGTAATGTGTGCTCATAGCCCAGAAGGCTTCATCAAAAGAAGCGTAGCCAGCAGGTTGAGGGAGGTGATTCTGCTCCTCTACTCTGCTCTGGTGAGACCCTACCTGGAGCACTGTGTCCAGCTTTGGAGTCCTCAGCACAGGAAGGACATGGACTTGTTAGAACAGGTCAAGCGGAGGGCCATGAAGATGATCAGAGGGCTGGAGCACCTCTGCTATGAGGACAGGCTGAAGGAACCGGGATTTTTCAGCCTGGAGAAGAGAAGGCTCCAGGGAGACCTTATAGCAGCCTTCCAGTACCTAAGAGGGGTCTACAGGAGAGCCGGAGAGGGACTCTTTGTCAGGAAGTGTAGGGACAGGACAAGGGGTAATGGTTTTAAATTGGAAGAGGGGAGATTTAGATTAGATACTAGGAAGAAATTCTTTACTGTGAGGGTGGTGAGGCACTGCAACAGGTTGCCCAGAGAAGTTGTGGGTGCCCCACCCCTGGAAGTGTTCAAGGCCAGGCTGGCTGGGGCTTTGAGCAACCTGGTCTAGTGGGAGATGTCCCTGCCCATGGCAGGGGGGTTGGAACTCGATGATCTTGAATGTCCTTTCCAACCCAAACCATTCTACGATTCTATGATTCTGTGCCTGTGACCTCCTTGGAACCAACCACAGTGGGTGAAGATGTTGACTAAAGCAGTTATTGCAAAGGCAACATAAAGCAAACTGCTCATCTGAGAACACCTGTGAAATGGGATAAGGAGGAGAAGGTGCTGGCTACTGGTGGTCATCCATACAGCGGAGGCTGTCCCAGCAGCACGGGCTGCAGGGCTTGGCTAAAGAGATGTTGATGCTGAATCAGAGTTTTGCTGTGATCCCTGAGGAGTTCCAAGAGGAGGATGAGAGGAGCAACATCTGAGATCTCCCCCAAAGACGTATCCAAGAGCTAGACCTACATGGCACTGTGGGTCTCCACTGGCAGTTTAGCTGAGAAGGAGGTTAGAAACCAGGATGCAGTGCAGCTATAGACCCTGACTCTAATGGCAGTACATATGTTGACTGTGCATAAAATGTGGTCATCTCTTCTGTCTTCACCTTACTTCTATATTCACTCTCTCTTGCTTATAACAGATGAATAGAGCCAACCTTTGCTAGTCTGGGAATATTAACACATATTTTTATGCATATAAATTCAAGGCCAAGGAGCATGGCCGTGAAATTGGAGATGAACGGAACAAACTATTGCAAGCAAAGAGACAAGACCCCCCACTCAGCTCCTTAGAGGCCACTGGCTCCCAAGAGGACTAACTGAGAGGGAGGTGGCACATCCCTCCAAGCCACCCTCCGGATGTGCCACCCTCCAGACGTGCTCCAGAACTGGTGGCAGTGTCAACCCTCACTCCAGGATGGCCGGGGCTCCTGCCCTTGCAGTAGCCACCTGGCCTCAATGTCCTCAGCCCTGTGTGCCCGGCTCCTTGTACCTGAGCACAGGCAGCAGAAGCAGCACTTTTCCTCCACACTTGAGCCTGAGCACACACAGGGTGTCAAGGGTCTCCTGCAGGGAACCGCTAACGGCATTAACAGGTGTCTCCAAGTGGAAAATAGCTGCAGCAATGCAAATTAGAGGTGGATGAGCCACTCAGGTGCTGCTGCTGCATCTCCGTGGCTTGTCACCCACACCGGGTCCCCAGGGAGCACATCAGGTACAGTCCTGGCTGATTACTGGTGACATCTGCGCTTAACACGGGTCAAACCCCAGCCCTGCCTTTCTCAAAACAGGCTTAATAATTATTAACTTCAGGCTGGAGGAGGAGAAAACAAACGTTAACTAATAACCTTGATTTCCCAGTATACACAGAACCAGGGTGTTTTTTGTAATGTTGGCTCCGCTTGACTTTCTATTTGCCTGGGAAACGCCGATCTGACGCTTTGCCTCCTTCCTGCAGTTTTATATGGAGGGAAGGACAGAAAATCTGGAATGATGAATCAACGATGCAAAGTGCAGTCAGACACATGCCCGAGTCAGCGGGTACGCGGCCACACCAACAGAACCAGGGCTTTTTTTCTTCCCCTTACCTTACGAATGAATTTGCCATCATGTCAGTTCAATTTTAACTAAACCAGCTCCTTTTCTTCCTTTTTTTCTTTTGTTGTTGTGATGCACTCTGCAGCGCTTCGCGTAGCCTGAGGGTCTCGAATGGTGCGTAAATGGATATTGCCCTGTGAGCTGCACTCTGCCATACAATCGCCATCGTCTCCCAAGTCTTAAAAGCCAGAGCATGATGTGAATTATAGGCTTTTCTTCTCCATGTGGGGCTCACAGCTTATAGTCCTAAATTACATTTTGTCAGCCTGTTAACAAAGCAAGATAGAAGACCATTAAAAAAAAAAGCTGCGGTTATGTAAGCGTTCATGAGTGTCTAAATATTAATGTCAGGACTCTGCATAGTGGAAGTGCTCTAAATAATCCTTTTTAGCCTTTGTAGTTTAATCTTTATTCATATTTTATCCATTAGTTACCTTTAAATAGCAGGGCTCTTTTGATAAGTAAGAGGCTGTGAATAACATTCACTGAAATTTCAACATTCTTGTCTTTCACTGCTGCAGTCGGAAATGACTATTCCTGGGGCCGCTTGCTCTTTGGTATTTTAATTGCAAATGAACTAAGCAACCTGCAGCGGTTTAAACAAGCAAACAAACAGAAAAGCAAGCATCCCCATGACCATCTCCTGCCTCTGTCTACCTTCTGCAGAGGTATTTGAAATCTCAGCCCACTCGCATTATCAGCACTTAACTCATACCACTTTTCTACACAGTGTTATTTACCGGCTTCCAAAGCTTACCAATGAAGTGCTGCCTCAGTGATGTCAAGGTGATGAGATAAAATGATAAAAGGCAGGAATTAGAAGCTTTCACGCTGTGCCTGACTAGCTGCCAGTGTCCACAGCTGATCTATTCTGTCAGTGAATTGCCGGCCTTGGCTGGAGACCCCAGTGGTGGACACCATGGACACTGTAGCAGCCAGCTGTGGAAAAGGAGGGCTTCATTTATTTGGTGTGCTCTCATTATGGTACAATCCTTACCCTGCCAGGGCTTTCATCTTAAAAACAAAATACATGAGCAAATCCTGAATGCAGGGGGTGTAATATTTGCACATTAAAAAAAGGACCTGAGGTGGTAATTCACCATGTCATCATAGTAGGCTGGACCTTGTGCATGGGCAGCCAAAGCACCTGCTGGAGCCCAACAGATCCTTCTCCTCCTGTCCTCCTTGTCTGTCAGCACATCAGTTTACTGTATGGTCATTGCTGTGGTATGATGGGGGGGTTCATGCAGACTTCACCCTGCTGCACAGGCAAAGCATGTGGCCACCAGAGTTTCCCCCTGGCCACCACGCAGGACTCTCCACCACAGCACAAAGTTGTGCCAAGACCCCCAGTACTACGTGAGGGTTTCTGACTGGGGACCTGGCAAGGCGAATGCACGAGAAGGAGCAGAGACAGGACCTGGGTGTGGCCAGAGGATGGGTCTAATGGAAGAAGAGCTGAATTTGGTTCACAGTCCCATTTACAGTTCTTGTTCACATCTCTGCATGGTGAGGACAATCTGTGGGGCGGCGTGTTGAGTAACTGGCATCAAGTACTCATGGGTTTGGTAAGATAAAAATAAATTCCATAAGTATCCTAGCCCTCCATTTCTCAACAAACGCAGCGAGAATCTCATTGCTTCAATATTTTGTAAATAACTGATATCAGCTGGTTATAAAGTTTTGAAATCTGTTTCCAAAATGCTCAGTAATTTGCTTGTTAATTTAGATTGCACTTACTTAAATAAAAATAGACAAGCAAGAGGGATTAAAAAACTGCAAGAGGACTTCCAGCAGGAGAACTGGTATTGTTTAACTCACTCCATCATCGCTGCTCAGGACCACAGCCTTTCTCGTGTGCCCCCTGCACCACGGGAATGCCACACAGCCAGCTGAGAAATAGCTGTTGTTAGGGAATTCCTCACCATTAGATTTATGGACAAGGATCTTTTCTAGGTTGAGACACAGTCTTGTGTCTGAAGATCATATTGTGAAAGCTTTGTCATTGGAGTTGGGTTTCTAAGGAAGTTGTGACAACAACATGGACCGATGAGGAAGCCCTACACGCTGGTACCGAATGATTCACAGTGTCACGCTGGGGCCTGTTGCAGAAATAGCTACTGGTGGCAGAGAGCATCCCAAACCCTGGCCTACAAAGCAGATCCTACAGTGTGAATCACGTGGGAGTGACTCTCCTTCCTTACTTCCAGCTGGTCAATGTCTTAAAATGCTGCTAAAAATATAACTATTGCTTAATATTACCCTTATATGTACTCTTTCTGCAATATCATCTTGTAAGCTGTATGGGGAAATCCTCCCACCCATGTGACAAAAATATTTGATAACTCTTCAGAATCTAAATTTTCCAGTGGAGGTATTCACTTTCCCTATTTTAAACACATCCTTCCTAGTTTGGACAAATGAATGTGATCATCAATGAGGTGAAAAGCAACTCTTAAAAGAAAACACATCCAAACCCTCACTTTTTGTTAGCCCTAGAATGTGCTGGTGCAGACAGTATTTGTTGGGCGGGACTCACTGCTAAACTTTGCTTTTCCATAGCCCTAAAATCCTGCTGGGCACCAGAGCTGCCCGGCTCCTGGTGGGAAGAGTCATGGAGCAGCGAGGGGGCACAGTGTGTCACTGCCCTGCTCCAAATGCCTGGGATCAATATCACTCTTTTTTGGAAATATCCATGTGGATAGCTGTTTTTATGTTGTATCAGGGCTTCTGTTGACGATAATAACTTTAAATGACAACATAAATTTTCACTTTTATTATTCAGGCTCTCTAGAGCACTCCAACATACTGAATCAAAGCAGAAATAATTAGGCACCATTGCAGTGTCTAAATGTTATTTGATTTTGAACACTGACTTTAAGGAAATCAATGAGAAATAAAAATTCAGTGCTCTGATTTTTTCTGCTGGGGATTTTTGGCTGCTAACTGAGCACTAAATCAAGGCAGCATTGAGAGATTTGGTACCATGATGGGCAACACTAAACATTTCTTCAAACATTGCAGAGGGGTTGCAAAATGATATATATTTTCATGGTAAAAGCCTAGAACCTGTCCGTGCATACAGTATTTGCACAAGGTTAATATTTTCTTTTTATGTTTGTGTGTCCGCACGTGCCCCTACACAAATGCACATACGTGTATGCACACACACAAGGCTAGTTGGTAAAACAAATCTACATTTTTAATATATTTTTTAATACCCTGGGTTCAGTTGGCTACGAATGGTGGAATTATCTGACTGACATTTTGACAGTGTTTAGACCACTGTCGAGGCCTACAAAAATCCCGGGGAAGTTGCTGATGAACTGTAGAAGAAATGTGTCTTTGCAGCAGAATGGCATTGTTTTCTGTCTGCCATTCTCGCCTCTTCTCTTTAAAATACTTCAGCCGCCTAATCCAGGATCAGAAATGACACCGTGTCACTTAAATTGCCAATTGCACAAAACAAGTCCTGAATAGGCATCAGCTGAAACAAACAAAGTTCATGCACAACCCGTAATCTGCAAATCATCTGTCCAAGCAATTCAGTGACCACTTAGGAATAAGAAATACGTATGAAGAAATGGGTGGGGGCTCACAAACTGACCTGCTAACCACCATCCAGGACAAGGTATCCACAGCCCCCGACAATAACTACTTTATTAGCATGGAAAAATCAGAGTATAGTACCTAGGAAATACTTCTAGGGCAGTCTGCAGGCGCCTTTCTGGGCTGCCTAATACTTTGAATTGCGCAAGGTTTGTATGGTCATCTCCTACAAAGCTCTGATACCTCCTCGATGTGCCCCTGCCTTGTGGAGCAGAGCTGTGGGAGAGAGGACATCCAGCCACCATGTGCTTCAGCACAGCTGAAAGAAGAGGAAGGATGATGCTCACCCCCTGCTTTTAGATGTTTCCAGCACTGGGCAGGATTTTTTTCTGAGAAATCCTGGCAAAAGGCACCAGAGACCTTTGCAGGAGACACAGGGAGGGATGGCAATGGAGGAGGGATGCAGGGAGACATTCAGTGGCACAGGCATGTGAGTGAGAGTTATCGCCCAAGCAAGGGCTGAACCACTGCGTGGCTCTAACCCACACCCCGGGGCAAGGAAACCGCTTCCTTTCCTATCATCATATCTTATTTATCTTATCATTTCAGTCACAACAACCCCAGACAACACTAAAGGCTTGGGGAAGAGTGGCTGGAAAGCTGCCCAGCAGAAAAGGACCTGGGGGTGTTGGTGGACAGCCGGCTTAGCATGAGCCAGCAGTGTGCCCAGGTGGCCAAGAAGGCCAATGGCATCCTGGCCTGTATCAGGAATAGCGTGGCCAGCAGGACTACAGAAGTGATCATGCCTCTGTACTCGGCACTGGTGAGGCCTCACCTCGAGTATTGTGTTCAGTTCTGGGCTCTTCACTACAGGAAGGACATTGAGCTGCTGGAGCGTGTCCAGAGGAGAGCCACCATGCTGGTGAGGGGTCTGGAGAACAAGTCATATGAGGAGAGGCTGAGGGAACTGGGCATGTTTAGTTTGGAGAAGAGGAGGCTGAGGGGGGACCTCATTGCCCTCTACAACTACCTGAAAGGAGGTTGTGGAGAGGTGGGTGTTGGCCTCTTCTCCCAAGGGAATCATGACAGGACCAGAGGAAATGGTCTGAAGTTGGGGCAGGGGAGGTTTAGATTAGATATTAGGAAGAATTACTTTACTGAGAGAGTGGTCAGGCACTGGAACAGCCTGCCCAGGGAGGTGGTGGAGTCGCCATCCCTGGAGGTATTTAAGAAACACATAGACATGGCACTTCAGGACGTGCTCTAGTGCCTGAGATTGTTGGGTTGTGTCTGTTTGTGGGTGGATGTGGTGTGTGGTGGGTTTTTCGGTTTTGGTTTTTTTTTTGTTGTTGTTGTTGGACTCGATGATCTCGAAGGTCCCTTCCAACCATGAAGATTCTATGATTCTTATACATGACCTACAAAAAGCATACATGAAGAAGCATGGAGCAATTACGTTTTTCATCAACTGCAGTATACATGCCAGAAATAGGCTTTAGCTCTTTGCTGGCTTCCAGTGCATGTTAACAAAATACATTGAAAGCAATTGCTGAGCAAAGGCAGAAGCGGAGCGAGCCGCAGAGGGCTGAGAGACTGTGAAAAATGAATGGCATCCCTGCCCTGCTACCCAGCCTGAGTGTGGGCTGCACGGTATCGCTGGGATCCTACCAAGTACAATCACTGACCAGGCATCACATATTTCCCAACTCCATAACCAAAAAAAAAAAAAAAAATTGCTATTTTCTCTTTGAAATCCTTGGAAACTCTGCTAGAATAAACTCTCTAATCCTGTTTGAACAAGTGTGATTTTATATTCTCAGTGTTTGCTTTGCATTGCATTACAAACCCCCATAGCCACTCACTTGGAAAAATGCTTGTGGCTCAAATACGTTGAATAGCTAAAAACAAACGCTGTTTACTTTTCTGATTGAATTAAAAGCATTTTATTTAAAGTGTTTACAAAAATCTTCTACATGTAATAGGAATTCACTGCAAAGTTGGAACAGCGCTTTTAGGACTTTTTGAAATCGCTGCCGAGTAATCATGGTAATTTGATTATGTTAGCAAGACTGTTTAAAAATTCAGGAAATTGGGTCTCTATTCAATAAAATGAAAATAGGTTGTAGGAAAGAGATACTCAGGCATTAAATGCTACGAGACGTTCTGCTGTAAATTGCCAGATGTTCCCATGCGGCGTACCGAACGTAGTGAGAAGTTTTGATTGAGAATTGCAACACGCTGTACGGAATAATCAAACCGCCCTCAGGCAGCAGGATGAAACTCCTCGTACCCTGCTGGAATTACCCAGTGCAGCAAGTTCCCGTAATCTCCTGGCTCAGTGCATGGAAGCGGCTCACACAACCGACTCAGTGCACATGTTTAGAGTTTGTCACTTTGGGTTTCATCAGCCTGTGCATGTGCTTGGCGATAGGTATCAGTTCTGGACAAACACTTCTCATTCAAAATCTTTTTTATGTGTTTGAATGCCCTGTGCCTTGAGTTCACCTTCTGTACCTGCCCTGTCTATGTGCAGGAGCCATTCAAAATTAAAATTACTGTGAAATAAGTCCTGAGGAATTTGGCTTTTATTGCATTTTTCACAGTCAGGGTATGGAAAACTGTGATGGAAAATCATCAGCTGGTAGCAACCACACAACCACGTTGCGTAGGTAGTTCTTGGGCACAGCAGCTCTGAGCTTTGGATGCCTATTTCAGCTTGCTAAATGGTCAGAAGGAATTTCAGTGACATCACTGGGGTTACACGTTCACTCTTCTTTTTTTTTAAGGAATGCCATGGGATTGATCTCTGACCTGAAGGGCAACACAGAGGCGACCTCCAGCTCTGACCTCCCTTCCTCCAAAGGACCCAGCTGGGTGATGGTCGGAGCAGCAGTCTGCCAGCCCTGGGATGCTCTGCGAGTGTTGCCCTCGAGCATAGTGATCTTGAAGCAAATTTTCCCACTTGCCTATGCTTCAGTTTTAGTAGCAGATACACTGATGCAGGCCTGCCTTTTTCCTTGGCGTGGCCTGAGACCCCCAGCAGTTTGGCACGGATGTATTGCCAGAGGAGCAACAAGAGGATTTTTAAGCAACAGGCATAGCTGGAGAAGATACCCTTAAACTGTGCCTATTGTGGTTTGGCCCCATTTCCAGCTGGGATAATTAACGGAGTTTCTGGGAATGCTCTGCACCTGTGTAGTATCTGGAGGCACAGCACCAGGAGCAGGGGTTTCAGCTGCCCTGTTGCAGACATTCAGGATCTGCTTTTGGTATTAGAAGGTGAGTGAGGATTACCTGAGCTCAACAACACTGAAATCTAGAAACTACTAAGAAAAGGTGATTATTTCCTGGGATAACTGTGGCCATGGGCTACCTGGCTCTTCTTTGAATCCTTCTTGCTGGTGTCTATTTCTACAGGGGTCTGCACCTTTCTCTTCCCCTAGCTGTACAGGTTTCAGGAACCTCTGCAGGAAAACCTCCAGTTTCTCTTAGGTCAGCACGCCACCACTCATACCTTCCCCATGTCCACCGTGGTGTGAGCAGGCATTTCTGGCTTCCAGTGATGCTCGCCCACTCTCTCTAATCTCAGTTTCTACCTGTTTATCACCCACTTTGGGAAACTTATTGTGAAGCTGGTACAGATGTGAACCTCCACCCACTAGGTCATAGCAGATGAAAATCACTACACCATTTGTATCTCCCAAGGGTTTTCCTTTAAGCACTTGTCAGCAGTATTTTTCAGATTTTCATTAAAAAGACATTCTCTGTATCTGTTATATTGTCACTACTCAGTACATCTTTCTAATACTCTTCAAAGAGCAGGTCCAGACTAGAAAGATGTGATTTTTGTAGTATGTAGAATACCCTTTAACAGTTTCACCACAGAGTTGTATCATGGTGGGGTTACTTTTCTATATTCCTTTTTGTTGCTGGAAAAGTCTTGTGAGAGGTACGCAGGCAGGGAGGGCACCCCTGAAGAGCAGGCTGGCAGAGAAGGGCAGGAGGCCCAGTCTCCATTGCTGTCTTCATGTTGTGCTGCACTGTGAACCAGGCAATGCCTGGGCATCAAAAGTACAATTACAGAGGCAGCAAAATACAGCAAGAATTTACAAACACGAGTGTAGCTGCATGTTGCCATGACAAAGAGCAGGGGTTGCGGGAAGCTGCTCTTGGATGTTGATATGGAGGAAAGCATCATTGTGTGTGTTCAGGCAGTTCATCCATTCTCTCCCCTGCCATTGACAGCAACCATTCAACAAGATTTGGAGTCTCTCTACACAGAAAGGACCCACAGTAGCCTGTAGTGGAGAAGGACTCCCTGCAAGGGCTTGCCTGGCCATTGCATGTCAAGTCTGACCCTCAGCCAGCTACAGGTGGAGGGAGCGAGTCCATCTTGGTCTCTCTCTTTTCCTGTAGCCAAAACCCAAAGTATGTGAGGGGACTTGAAATCAGGCTAAATGTCCTCATTCAGCCTTGTTCTCTCCAGGCAGGACTGACTGCAGGGGTTGGAGTCATGCACCGCCGCTGCTCAGTGCCATGACATTAAGGACTCTGCACTTTACGAAGCCCTTTGAAGGCATTGGTTATACGGTGCTTCTTGGGCACAGGGCGATGTGCACACAGCTTCTTACTGATGTGATACTGGAGCACCAAGAGACAGCAAATTGAATTTAGCCTCCTAATAGCATTTATTTAGATTTGCTTTAGTAACAGGCAAGAACAAGGGCCTAAGACCCCAGGAGACTATAATCCTTTTAGACACTCAAGCTCCCGAGCAGAGTGAGGTGAATCTCCAAATGTCACGTAAAAGACACGAGTGACTCAGAACCATGCCCCAACTATGGGAAACGTGGGGAATCCAGTTTGCTCTGAGGGAGGTGAGCAGATGATGGCTCAGAGGTGTCTTCTCTCCTGGCTTTTGGGTATTACTGGGCTTAAGAACAGGAGTCATAAAGACAGGGGATGAAGGGGCATGAAAATTAACTTTCTACATATCTATAACAAGCTGTCTCTCTTTTCCAAAAATTTTGTGAGAAGCAAGGGAGATTTTGCAAAATCTGCACCTTGACTGTGAAGGCTTGAAGATGCAGTGCTCTAAGCTGCTGAAAAAGGATCAAATCCTTCAGCAATGGATTTATCAAAATGCTCAAGTGAACTCTTCATAATGTGAAGTGGAGGTAGTATCCTTGATAATAGGGTTTCTTACCAAGTTAAATAATAATGTAGGATTTTGAAGCAAATCAACTCTTGGAGCCTACTCCTGTCACTGTGCTTTTTCATCTCAGGAAATTCTGAGGACTATAACTGGTGAAGATTTATTTCACTGTGTACTTCTGAAGAAAAATCCATGTTAGAAAACAAGGGCTGGAGATGTGGCAGATGGTGCTTTTCTGAGAAGAAATTAGTGTTTAATAAAGATTGTAATAGTGTGAACCAGATGTTCATCTCACATTTTATCTTTGAAAATATTTGGGAGGATGCCAGATAGATACATATGTGTATCACAGTTCTTGAAAAAATACACAACTGGATCCCCAGGGGCTCATTAAGGGAGGAGTAACTTTCTGCGAGCCATCAAACTCAACTGAAAAAGCAAGGTCTATTTAAGCTGTGACTGAGTATCTCCTAGGAACTCCCTTTCACCTTTCACATGGACAGAGCAGCACTCCAGAAGAACAAGGGTAGCAGTAATCTGGTTTTCTAAGGAAAATGGTGACTCTAGTTTCATGAAGTATTTAGGAAAATAACTATGAAAGGAAAGCTTGTAATGAAATGCTGTTCTTATCGGGCATTGTCTAGCTCTCCACTGGCAGGCAGAGGTGAGTCCCTAGCTATACAGGACAACATTTTCAAGCGCCTAAGGTACTGGGCCTTCTGGCAAAGCGGGGCTATATTTATCGTGCCTGAATTGCTCCTGCTACGTGACAGCCTCCCAGTCTTCAGTGAGCTGTCCCAATTTCTTCCCGTGTGGTGGTGAAGTGCTCCCATCCCTGCTCTCTCCACCTGCAGCTGAGCCACCTGGAGTCTCAGCCTCACACTAGATGCTCCTGGGAGAGCAGGAGCGGGAGGTCAGAGCTTCCAGTCTGGTGCTGAGATCTTGCAGAGGACTATTTTAAACCCTGTGTGCCTGTTGCTGCCCTGCCTCTGCCGTGCTCAATGATCTTTAAGGTCCCTTCCAACCCGAACCATTCTATGGTTCTGTGATTCTATGCACACTCTCCAAGCTGGGCCTGTACTTCTGCTCAGGTACGAGGTCCTCCCTCCATCCATCCCCCAGGGCTGGCTGGTGTGAGAGTGACTTCCCTGGATGTGGCTGTAGAAGATTGGTTATGTTGGCCTTGTTTCCCTTTTGCATTTACAGTAAACAAGTCCTTGATTCCAACCAAGATCTCCTGCCTTACTGCCTTCACTTAGCAAAAATACAGCTTGCTGTAGAAAAAGAGCATGGATAAGAGATGGACAAATGCCTACAAATGCCTTTTTGTGCCGAGCCGCTTGTGGTCCCAAGCCAACGAAGCTGCCACTGATGTCTCTAGGAGTCAGATGCATTACCTTTATTTTTAGATGGAGGGTCATTCCCAAAAGACCATGTGCAGTTAAGTACTGATGATGGCAGCCGTGTTACTGCAGTTAGAGCAGGTGCCCATCATAGGATGTCACATTTATTATGGGCTCTTGTTGTTACTGCAAATGCTGTAAGTTCTACATGTATCTGGGAAAGGTGAGGTTAATCAGTGACCTGTGTGGTGGTTATTTACCATTATCATCTGTGTGTGGGTACATGTGCCTATCCACCTGGGGAAAATCCAATTAAAAATGCAGGTGGCAAATATTTCAGCTGCAGCACAGCCTTGCAGTGCTGGTGGCTCCTCACAGTGCTGGGAGCAGCACCCCAGGAACAGACATCACTAGGACAAAGACACCGATGCACGGTCTGAAGCAGAGGTACTCCTTTGTTTGGGCTGCAGCCTTGGCTCCTGGCAGGGTGGGGACAATTCAGGGGTGTTGTCCTATGTCGGGGGCCTGGCAGCACCCATGGCTGCTGACCTGGGAGCGGGGGGAGCCTGGAGACCTGTGGGAAAAGGTTGCTCCTCCAGCAGTGGCTGCCGACCTGCTTTGGTCCTTCCTGCTGCAGCAGCAAGAGCTGTTCTCTGTTCCTAGCTTTTTGAACAAGGATTTTGTCATAGCACTAAAATAATGACCAAGGGACTGTGCATTTTAGTTAGGCCTGCTGTGATTTTGGGTCTCTTTCCTGTAAGTCAACGAGGAGACCAAGTGGGTACATGCAGGGGGGTCTCCATTATGTTGAGGGATATCTTCTGAGTTCCTGCTGCCCTCCTTTAGCACATCTCTGCAAGCCTGCCTCAGCACGCAAACAAACTCAGAAAGCAAGGGCGCTCAAATTAAGCGAGGCACATAGGAAATTATCCTACCCTAAGTCCATGGTGGACACAATTGCCAGGCCCTTTTTTCTGGGCATGGCATTTGTACCTCTGCATATTGCTGAGGGATTCAATGGCACGGCCATTTTTGCTGTTAGAGCTCAAGGTGTACCATCTGAAGAACTTCATAATACGTTTTGTATAAACACAAAACCTGCCTTAATTAATAATATTTTAATTAAGAGGATGTGCTACATTGTGCACACTTAAATTGCTTTAGAGCTGATTTACATCAATTTCTTTGCTATTAGTCAGTTGTAAACCAATTAAATATGTCCACACAGAGGACCTGACTGGTATAAAATGCAAGACTGATTCACAGATTGCTTGTACTTACGTTCCAGTTCAAGGTCTCCTCGCAGTCGAGCCAGACGCTATCCTGTAAACAACATGCTTATCTTTTCCAGCTGATTGTTTTCTTGTGGCCCAACTACAAAACCTAACTACTATCATTCAGTTGTGGAGGAAATGCTTTAGCTTAAAAGTCTCCCACCAGTGTCCGTGTTTAGTTGCCTCACCTTGCAATTAGAGCAGGTGAGGAGTGTACAGAAATGATTATTGACATCCCTGGGAGCTCAGCTGATGCAAGGTTAGTTACTTAACTCAGTTGTCTGCTGGAGTCCTTGAACTAAAATAAAGGTTATTCTCACTGACAGCATCTTTTGTGCATGCAAAAGCACAGGAGAACTCATTAAGGAATTTATTCTTTGAAATTCTTAGGAGTCACACCAAAACCCTGTGGCTGCTAGATGTGGCCTTCCAGAGTTGGAAGTTAATGAATTTAAAATGTCATTCATTACAGAAAAGAAGAAAGAGGGGAAAAATCATAAGTGTCATCATATAACATTAGTGAAGAATTTGGAAGGGAAATAAATTTTTTTTTTTTCAATGTGAAGATATTTGCAAGGTTTTCCAGCTTTCCTGTGCTACTACAGAATCATTGCAGCTTGTACTGTCAAGCCAATCCTACTTCTGTGAAGAATTTCAGAAGAATATTAGAGTAAAAGGATCTACAAACTCTGAAGTGAGGTTCATTCAAGAGAGAGCACACCAATATTCAGAGCCCTCCAGCACAACCTGGGAACACAGGCTTATTGATGACCAATGCACAGCGAGCCTTACACCTGGAAATCAGCAACATCATCCACCTAAACCACCTGCATATCTCTGAGGCTTAAAAAGTGTGATTCCCCTTCTTTGTGCCCATTGGTAACTGTTAACGTGGGAAAGTCATACCAAACTTAAACTAACTGTTCAGAACTGTAGAGACATCCCTCTCTGCTTGTTCTTGCCAGTTGTGGTTGTCCATTATCCCTGATCCTTGTTCATTCAACATCTAAACAGATAACCTTGTGGGACAGAAGCAAGAATTTTCCTTGTGCCTGAAGAGCTGTTGTAGCATTTCAGGCAATGTCTAAGATGATAATTTGTATAGCACATTTGTTTATGATTTTCTTGGCCATAAAAGACCTCCTCTTTACCTTTGTCCCAGTCCTGAAGGACTCCAACACTGTCCAGTGTCTATTGTACATTAATGTGCTGGCAGGGCCAGCTACTGCAAGCCAGTGTGCAGAGGAAGTCACTCACAGAGCAACCCCAACCACACACATGTGGGAATATTCAAGGGACTTCTGTTACTCATACGGGTTGCCATTAACCAAACTGGGCCTTTATGATAATGTTTATGACTGTGCCTACTGCCCCACATAAAGAAAGAGGGGAAAGAAGAAAGCACCCACTGCTTTTGTCAAGGTGCAGGAGATAATTCCCCCTCCAGTGCATGTTACTCTTTTTTCTCCTCACTGCTTGCACCCTCCTCCCTTCCTCCCATTTCCTTCCGCCACTACAAAGCCCTTCAAAGATCAAAGTCATCATTGACCATGAGTTTGCACAATGTTTCTGCTTCGATGCTGGCTGGGAGCCAGCTGGCATGTGTTAAAAACCATCATCAGAATCTGTTTAATTACTGTTCCCATTGCAGTACTTTAACAAAACACTGGAATGGACACAGTTCCAGCAAGCTGATGCCCAGTGATGGGACGCTGCAGCAGCGCGGCCATGACTTTGATGTTGGCTGTTTTAATACATTTTTATTTCTTACTATCAATCCGCTTTTTGGCCTGCTTTGAAAAGATGCCTCTGCAAACACAGTAAAAGGAGATCTTTAAGATTTTCCCTTATTTAGTATAAATTTGTCACTAAAAGAGGTCCCATGTATATTTGGATTCAAAATACATCACTTGCAAAAAAAGACGCTCTTCCTGCTAGGGCTCCCCCCATCTGTGACCTGGTGATGGATAAGGACACTCTCCTGGCTAGCCTTGGGGCTGAGGGTTAGCGGGATGATCAGCTGCTCCAGGCAGTGCTTGCAATTAACCTACTGGTTAAATTAAACCCATTGCGGCTGCTTCTAACCCTTTTCCTGACCTTTGATATATGTCTTGACTTCTGGTCCTGCCCAGAACCATTGGATGGTTCCTCTGCCTCACACCTTCTCTGGGTTCTTCCCTGATCCATGACCATGTGTCCTTGCTGCCTCTGGGGGATCAGATACACAGAGCAGGTCAGATATGCCTCAGGTAACCAGGAGCTACCTGCATTGAAGGACCTCACGCTGTGCATCTCTCTAGCCAATGGCACGCAATTCCCTGTCAGCCGCGGTCTCAACCACTTGCAGCCAGCCAGCCTGGGCATGTGCCACCCCAGTGAGCAATGCCGTCTGGCACAGGGATGCTCACAGCTACCACTACTATTGTAACAGGACAACCAAAACCTCTACCCTCCTCAAACTGTGCAGCTGGACACCCTCCATGTTGTTCCTTTTTCTGTGTCTAAGAAGTTGCACCTCTGGTGGCTTTGCCCACATGCCTTGATGTCCTTGACTGGAGGAGGAGAGATCCAAAAAACCTGCAGGTGTACCACCTGCATTATTGCCCAGAATTATACCCCAGGTTTGACAGCCCCAATGTTCCAACCAAGTGCAGCCAAACCATGGAAATGCAAAGACTACATGGGGCAGGAAAAGTCTGAAGTCTCTGGTAGCAGAAGAGTATCCAGTCCAATATGCAAGGGAAAGGCAACAGCCTTGCTGTGCCACTCAAGTTGGAAATGACTTCTGTGAGGCTGCAGCACCATCCACTGAGAGACGTAATCGGGGCAGCCTCTGGCCCATGCACAAGTTGTCCCTGTTCTGAGGAGTAAGACTATGTTATCACAACCACTTTGACCATGGCTAGGTACCCGACAATCTTCAGACCCAGGAATCTGAACTGCAAGTGTGCAGCGTTGGATGGGGATGACAAGGCAAGTCCTGCAGCCGAGGACGTTGCTGTCCTGGCAGACGTGTCCTCCCGTGAGCCAGGGAACCACTCCTGCCGCTCTGCAGTGCACGGCCTCTTTGGCAGCGCGAGGGACTGTGAATAATCCTTTTGAGCTCCTGCCACCAGTCCCAAAATGTGATCAGTGTGCGATGACGCCAGTGACATAGTCTGAACCTTCTCCCGCCTCGAATGGCTGGGTTTGAACAACAGTGACAAGAAACAGCCGGGATGTAGGGGACATTCAAAAGGACTCTCCCCTTCACACAGATCCTGCGACAGGAACGCAGTCACTCCATCAAACCACAGGACAGTGTTTCACACAGGTCACATGTTAGGGATGTATTGTCCTGGCCACATGAGGGGGATACGCATCCCCACCTTGCCCCTGGCTCATGTGACAAGTGTGTCCTCTTTTCCCACTCTCCTTGTCCCATCACACAGCCTGATGTGGACCTCAGCCCTGACAGGCCTGACTCCCGGTCTCTCGCCACAGGGCGCTTGTCCATGCCCAAAGCAAAAGGCAGATGGGGCAATTATTCATCCTGCTCATCACTGCTAAAGCCTGGGGAAAAAACCTATCTTCAAGATATCCAGGATGCTGGACCGGGAGCCTCAGCACCCAGGGTTCTCCAGCAGGGCATGGCATGAGCCGTGGCTGGGGCACACAGCACTGTCCCCTGTGACCTGGACATGTCTTCACTTCTCACTGATAACTCCTCTGCTGTTCTTTCTTGTCTATTAATAAGCTTCACCTCCTCCGTGGTGGATTTAACAGAGGGTTAACTGCTCAGGGCTTTTGTTCAAAGAGACATCAGAAGTTCCAAATACTTGGTCACCCTCTCTCAGCAACCAGGGTCCGCAAAACTACCTGGGAAATATCCTGAGGATGAGGGTAAAATCTTGCCCTTGCAGAGGTCGAATGAGAATTTTATCATAGATTTTATCATATCCCTGGAGCCGGGATTTTCCCCAGTGAGATTTCTAGCACTTTAACTGGTTGTTTGGTTAGAAAGACCGCACATGATGCTGTCGGACTGGTGTTTAGCTTTTCTGCTTCCAGGCCTGGCTTGACCTAAGACGAGAGCTGGGAGTGGAAGGGAGGAAGGGGAGACAGGCTGGGCAGGAAAGAGAGTCCAGTGAACTTTTACAAACCTTAAACAACTGCAGTTGGCTGGGATTCAGTGTGTGAGATGGACCAAGGTTCACGGTGATTTATTGTATCTGGAATTGTTTCACATCTCTGGATGTAATGTGTGGGGTTGGCTCCCCCTCTGAAAGAAAGGAGGCCTTCCGAAGAAGGCTTTCAAAACCATCATCCATTTATCTGTCGTGCAGCATTCGCCTTCTCTGCATTCACAAATTTGGAACTAATTCCCTGTACGACATAGCATTTAATGAGTTTGTCTCCTGAGTTCTGCAAAGCATTTAAAATCCTTTTGATGGCATTTTCTCTTTAGTAATTAATGTCTTATCAGTGAGTTTTGCAGAGAACAATGGCCTGATTCTCCTCCGATGCCATTTTACATCTCTGTAGCTTCACTGACTACAAATGACTTACTCCTGCTTTGCATAGTGGGAGAGGAGAATTAAGACTTTAAGCCTACCACTATTTAATCACATGCTTTGAACTCATTTTCTCTCATTCAGAATTTGTCCTTTGCTTGCAGCCCTGAATAATTCCCATTTTACTATCATTAGGAAGCTGGTCATTATGGAGAATGCGTGTACTACACTTTGATTTCAGAAGCCCCAAATGAGGGATGCTCCAGCCAGGGGAAACCCCACACCGCGTCGTCTCATGGCGGTAGGTGGTGGCTCTTCTCCTCACCTGGGTGTCAGACTTCCCACGGGGTCTGCTCTACAAGCACTGAGGGGCACTGGTCATTATTTTATTCCACCCTAATCAGCAGCCTCTTCTACATACCTGATGAGTTTGCAATTACACTCAGAAAGAGAAAAGTTTGTAACATGAAAATGAAGCTTTTTTTCTAGCATGAAAAGTCCAGCTGCATTTTCTTTTAGAAACAGTCAGACCACAGCCCCTCCTTGTACTGCAGACTAGTTTGTTTTGATGCTCACAGGATGTATATCCTGAGATTGGAATAAATATACGTGTATGACCTGGACATATCTTTATTTTATTCTTTTAGCTCTGGATCCAATTCCATCCTGAGAAGGTGAAAACAACACCAACAGAGAGAGAAAGAGAAAAGTGAAAAACCCAAATAGCTGTGATAAGGCTTGATGTAGACAGATGCTCGCTTGCTGTTGGAATATATGTTTATTTAAAAAATATTTATAGCTGAACAATAAAGTATGAGCAGGCAAGAGGTAGCAGATACTGTTTCAAAATACTTTCATCAATTATACACAAATCTGGACCAACTTTAGCATGCTCAGAATATTATATGGCCAAGTCCTGCAGTATCTGTTTACTCCCATAAGTTAGGAGGTGGTAAGTGGTGTCAATTAATTCCAGTGATTTTTTTGTGTGTGCGAGCATTACTCATATGGGTACAGACTTCCAGGGCCAGAGAATAGAAATCAGTTAACCCAAGTGTGACATGTTGTGCATTATATTTTAAGAGTACCATTAAGAAAACCTTTGCTATAAAAGCATTTAAGCTACAAAGCAAAGCGCTTGGAGTTGAGAAACATCAGAATTAAGGTTGTCCTTGCAGCTAATGCCTCATGATACCATCTTTAATTACAGTCGTCTTTGTCATTGTCTCTGTAGCTTTCAACTTCTGCGACAAAACGCTCCATGGATCTTACTGACAACATTATCTCTCACTACACAGCCTATTATTTATGCTGATCAGCCCGTGCGGAGTGTCGGGGCAGACAGACATCTTCCCATCGCTATTTGCTGACAGCAGAGGAACTTGGAGCCTTACGGCCAGCGGTGGTAATTTTGCGGTCTGGAGAACGCAGTTGCCTGTTGATGGGCAGTTATCACCTTGTCTTTGGCAGGACCATCTCCCTTCCCTTCTTCTCCTGCCCACCCCAGACTCTACATCGCCCTGCTTTCCTCCCGCACTGCCCCTGCCGAGTATCACGTACCATGGGTCTGATCATAGAATCATAGAATGGTTAGAGTTGGAAGGGACCTTAAAGATCATCTAGTTCCAACCCCCCTGCCATGGGCAGGGACACCTCCACTAGACCAGGTTGCTTAAAGCCCCATCCAGCCTGGCCTTAAACACTTCCAGGGATGGGGCATCCACAACTTCCCTGGGCAACCTGTTCCAGTGCTTCACCACCCTCACAGTAAAGAATTTCTTCCTAATATCTAATCTAAATCTCCCCTCTTCCAATTTAAAACCATTACCCCTTGTCCTGTCCCTACACTTCCTGACAAAGAGTCCCTCTCCGGCTCTCCTGTAGGCTCCCTTCAGATATTGGAAGGCTGCTATGAGGTCTCCCCGGACCTTCTCTTCTCCAGGCTGAACAACCCCAGCTCTCAGCCTGTGATGCCCTGGTGCTCGCCCCTCTGTGCCAACACCTTCCTCCACCCTTGCTCTTGTCCTTCTCCCACGGCTCTGCTCCGTCCCCCTATCACTCCTCTTCCTCCTCACTCTCCAATTCTTACAACCGCTGTCCTGCCCTTTATTCCTCCATGAATAAATCAAATTCCCTTCGCTTCCCCCTGGCTGTGCAGGCACACACAGCAGACCTTGTCTTGCAAGTGCCGAGAGGAAACCTACAGTCAGCCCTTTTATTTGGAGACCAACCGCAGAGAGATTTCTGTGGCTCTGAGCTGGAACATGCCTGGCCTAGATGGGATTTTTTGATGTCAGAATTTAACAAGTCTCTACCGAGCATGTACAAACTGCAAAGACAGTAGTGTTTAGACATGGTCCAAATTTGGGAATAATTTCCCAAATGTGTTGAAAAGCAAATTTCTGGTGTTTGGTTGACTCCTCTTGCCAAATTTTTGCTCTTTGCTTCCATGTGTGGAGGTAAAACATCTTCTCAGAGAAATGTTTGAAGGAATTTTGCTTACCATAGACAAAATAACATATTTTCTCCTAACCTTGCTCTTGGATACAGATGTACCATTCTTGATAAAACTTGCAAAACAAAAATAAACCGAAACAAATAAAGTCAGCCCGAGGCTGATACCCAGCGTAGGAAATTTCAGCTTGATACATTAAACTTTGGCAAATGTATAAGCAACTGACAACAAGATATAATAATGAAAAAGTGTTGGGTAATCTCTGCACCTATAATTCATAACTCCTACACGTTTTAAGATAATGGAAATTACTCATGTTCATCAGGAATTGAATAGATGCCTCTGTTATTACTTGTATTATTCGGTTAGCAACAGCAGCCAAATGTATGTCTAACTGACTTTCATTAACTTCAGCAGTATACCTGGCAGAATTAAAATCTATTTCAATTCAGCCCTTCCGTATTTTTGTCCTGATGTACCGCATACAAACCTTAACCACGATACCATCTTTAGGGATAATAAACTAAATCAGCAATGCATTTCATTTGTAGGGATCATCACATATGAGACACTTCCAGGTATGCAAATGTCTCAGGCAAATATCGAGCCACGGCTCTAAATGAAACTTTCAGAGATAAAGAATTATCTTTTGTATTTTAAAGGTACATTTTGTCCTAATAAAAAAAAAAAGAAAGTGTAATAGCTTTGGCTAGAAAGGCAGAGTGGTAAATTTTACCCTGTTCAGGAGGCCAGCATGAAGTGACACTGAATTTCTTAGGGCAGTTAACATCCAGAGCCAAAGCTGGGAATGTAATGTTTCTTTGGCCAAGTTTCATAATTTTTTGGTGGTCCTAACTGTCAGTATAGCATCATTAGCTTTGCTTATGGTGCTTGGTAGGCATGTCTTGTGGAAAAGAGACCCTCAAATCAGCAAGGTGCTCAAGGCATGCATTTTACTTTTAAAAGCTTCAGCTACTTGCTGAATAGCAGGGAACAAGACCTGCTCTAGGAGCACTGCCAGCGCCGGGCTTTTATGCCAGGTATAAAGGCCATCTTTGAAACTGGATGAGTGACTGGTCAGATGTCCCCCTCTAGGCGGGGGTCACGACTTTCTGAACGTAACTCCTCTGGAAAGCCGGATAATGCCATTCTTGCCGAGCAGGAGGTTCCTCCAGAACCCCCTCTGCCCGCCCCACCTGCAGCATCCCCCTCTGCAGCCACCCATACTCACTCCTTCTGTTGCACAACAACAAACACAAACCAGCTTCGTTTTCAAGCTGCTTCACCTCCTTCACCTCTTAGGAGGCTGCTGCTTGTGCTCTGCCTGTAATGCCAGCCTTTTATTGTCTTCTTTATTAGGCCTCTCTAACGCTATTCTTTTCCATGGAAAATGAACAAAAAAGTTTTGTTTGCTGCAAGTTTTCTGTTGCCCAGTGAAGTTGCAGGCCAAGCTTAGACTTTCTGTTGCATTCATATAAAGCCCAGCATTATAAACTACATACAGTCCAACTGTATGGCCCTGGCCATGTCACAGCAGACACAACAAGCACTGATTGCCTAATGGTGCCCTTAGCTCCTGCCATGCTGTTTCAGCTATCAGGGAGCACCCAGTTCTGTGCAGACTTATTTTGTATTTCATATCTGAGCAAAATAAACAGATAGATGGAATAAAAAATAAATAACCTGCATAAGTCTACGATTCAGAAGCTGCATGGCAGAAGAGGCCTTTGAATCAAAGAGAAACAAAGATGTCCCAGGGTATTTTGGGGATGCTTAGAAGAGGTACCCTTGGAACAAGAGCCTGTTGAAGCAGGATGCCTGTTCATATAATTACATTGTTAAGAACTGATGCAGAAAAGAACCATCCAGTGCCACGTCACCCAAAATTGCTGCCACCTCTCCTGTGGTTCAATGGTCCCATGGGCACCAGTCCCATTCTGCCACATCCCTGAATTCAGTTTATAATACAGAAATGAACACAACTGCACTTGCAAATATTTAGTGAGACATTTTTATGGAAGAGATGGGTAGTTCTATTGTTCTTAGATTAGAAGCATAAAATTTGGGAGTTTGGGGATATGAAAATAAATCTTACTCTGAACTATCCTACCAACATATTTTAGCAAGTTCATTTCAGATCATTGCCAGCTTGGGTTCAAACAGATTTAACATCAGAAGCTTTCTCCCTTTTCATAGATGTATAGATTGATAGATTGGTCCAGGCTGGAAGGGACCTCCAAAGGTCATCTAGTCCGACCTCCCCGCAGTCAGCGGGGACACCCCCAACTAGATGAGGTTGCCCAGGGCCTCGTCGAGCTTCACCTTGAATATCTCAAGGGAAGGGGCCTCAACCACCTCCCTGGGCAACCTGTTCCAGTGTTGCACCACCCTCATAGTAAAGAACTTTTTCCTAATATCCAATCTAAATCTCCCCTTCTCCAGCTTAAAACCATTGCCCCTCGTCCTGTCACTGCAGGCCTTTGTAAACAGACCCTCCCCAGCCTTCCTGTAGACCTCCCTCAGGTACTGGAAGGTTGCTATGAGGTCTCCCCGGAGCCTCCTCTTCTCCAGGCTGAATAACCCCAGCTCCCTCAGCCTGTCCTCATAGCAGAGGTGCTCCAACCCCCTGATCATTTTAGTGGCCCTCCTCTGGACCCGCTCCATCAGGTCCATGTCCTTTCTATATTGAGGGCTCCAGACCTGCACACAGTACTCCAGGTGAGGTCTCACCAGAGCAGAGTAAAGTGGCAGAATCACCTCTCTGGATCTGCTGGCAACACTTCTTTTGATGCAGCCCAGGATGTGATTGGCCTTCTGGGCTGCAAGTGCACATTGCTGCTCATGTCCAGCTTCTCGCCAATCAACACCCCCAAGTCCCTTTCCTCAGGGCTGCTTTCTAATACCTCATCCCCCAGTCTGTATTTATACTGAGGATTGTTTCGGCCCAGGTGCAGGACCCTGCACTTGCTTTTGTTGAACCTCATAAGGTTCATCTGGGCCCACCTCTCCAGCCTGTCCAGGTCCCTCTGAATGACATCCCATCCCTCCGGTGTATCGACAACACCACACAGCTTGGTGTCATCTGCAAACTTGCTGATGGTGCTCTCAATCCCTCTGTCTATGTCTTTGATAAAAATGTTAAACAGTACTGGTCCCAGCACGGACCCTTGAGGGACACCACTTGTCACTGCTCTCCATCTGGACTTCAAGCTATTGAGTACCACCCTCTGGGTGCGACCATCCAGCCAATTCCTTATCCACTGAACAGTCCACCCATCAAATCCGTATCCCTCCAATTTGGCAAGCAGGATGTTGTGAGGGACCGTGTCAAAGGCCTTACTGAAGTCCAGATAGATCACGTCCTTAGGTCGTCCCTTATGTACTGACCTAGTCGCTCTATCATACAAGGCCACTAGGTTAGTCAGGAAGGACCTGTCCCTAGTAAAGCCATGCTGGCTACCTTGAATCATCTCTGTGTCCTCCATGTGCCCAAGCATGGCATCTAGAAGGATCTGTTCCATGATCTTCCCAGGCACAAAGGTGAGGCTGACAGGTCGGTAGCTCCCAGGGTCCTCCTTTCTACCCTTTTTAAAAATGGGTGTGATGTTTCTTCTCTTCCAGTCCGCAGGGACTTCATCTGACTGCCACGACTTTTCAAATATCATGGAAAGTGGCTTGGCAACTACATCAGCTAGTTCCTTCAGGACTCTGGGGTGTATTTCATCAGGTCCCATGGACTTGTATATCTTCAGGTTCCTCAGTTGATCACTTACTATGTCTTCACTTACAGTGGGAGGGACTTTGTCACCTTGGTCACTAACTTGTGGGCCATCAACATGGGAGCTAGGAGGAAAGGGGTTGCCAGTGAAGACAGAGGCAAAAAAATTGTTGAGAACTTCCGCCTTCTCCTCCTCCGTTGATACAAGTTCCCCACTGTTGCTTATCAGGGGGCGTACGTTTTCTTTGATCCTCTTTTTCTGGTTAATGTACCTGTAGAAACCTTTCTTGTTTTTTTTTTACATCCCTTGCCAAATTCAGTTCTAGCTGTGCCTTGGCCTTCCTGACCTCATCCCTACACAGCCAGGCAACGTCCCTATACTCTTCCCAGGATTCCTGTCCCTTTTTCCATTTTCTGTGTAGCTCCATCTTGCCCTTTAGTTTGACCAGCAAGTCATAGCTCAACCATGGTGGTCTCTTGCCCTCCTTGCCCAATTTCCTACATGTCGGGATTGAGATCTTTTGTGCTCTATAGAGAGCGTCCTTAAAGATCTGCCAGCTTTGTTCCGCTCCCTTGTCCTTGAGGGCCATTTCCCACAGGGTCCTATTTACTAACTCCTTGAAGAGTTGGAAGTTTGCTTTCTTAAAATTCAGAGTCCTAACTGTGCTTCTTGTGGGCTTCAAATTTCTTAGGACAGTGAACTGCACTAGGGCATGATCACTGCAGCCCAGGCTGCCTTCAACTTTGACATCCTTGATAATTTCGCTAGCATTTGTGACCAACAGGTCCATTGTTATGCATCTCCTCGAGTAGGGCTGTTAATTTCTTGTGTCAAGAAGTCGTCATCTAGGCACTCTAGGAGCTTCCTGGAGTGCCTGCAGCCAGCCGTGTTGCTCATCCAAGAGATGTCAGGGTGGCTGAAATCCCCCAGCAGGATGAGAGCCTGTGATCGTGATGCCTCCTCAAACTGGAGTAAGAAGGCATCATTGACAGGCTCCACCTGGTCAGGAGGCCTGTAGTAGACTTTTCACAGGTTCTGCTCCTCTTTTAATAAGTTATCAGGGAAAACTTGCCACCTCTTACGACTTTTGAATGTGATGGCAAGGCTGTTCAATCCTGGGCACAATTACAGCCACCGATCACTTATACAACAAACATCAGCTCCAGCCAATGCCACCTCATCACCCACTTGACTGCAGCGTGAGGCTCAGGGTTTTGCTGTGTTCGCTGGTGCTTTAGGCCAAGCGTTCTCAGTCACATCCTCCAAATCTTAATGGAGAAATGGCACTATTAGGAGCTCTCCTCCCCATGTAGATCTCTTTCCTTAGCCCTGCTAGTTCTGCAAGTCACCTGAAGGACTTGGCCACACAGAAATGGATACTTGGGGAGCACTCAGGAACTCGTTAAGCACACTTATCCTTAGCCATGACTTGGCAGCCATAGGCTGGAAATCTTTTCCCCGAGATTTCCAAACTTGCTTTTTGCACAGCTCCCATCTCTTTCTAACCATGACTCTTCCCTAAAATTCCAGTAAACCCATGCCACATCCCACTAAAAAGGTCCTGCAAAGCCCTGTCTGTGCTCTGTGATGCTCCTAGCTTTAGAAATGTTTGCGTTTGTGTGAAATCACTCGGCGCTTTTACTGCGCAGTGAGAACGAGCCAAAGCCAGGAACACAGGCTACAAATCCAGAAGGTTTAGTTCCCCTTCGGAGAGACTCAGAGCTGAATTTTAAAATTTGCTGGACATTTGGGTTATAGTTGGGGCTTTTCTGTAGTTGATAACCACATAGCACATGTTACATATGAAGTCCTCTTGCATCCTTCCAGCATTTAATGCATTTTGGAAAAAACGGCCTTTGGTGAAATATGTCACTTAATCCCACCTTCATCCCACTCCAGCCTGGTTTGACTCAATGTCAGGGTTGTGAATGGGTGGCCAGCACCCGTCAAAGGGCTGGGGGGACTTGGGGTGGCACAAGGGCAGCACAGTGATTGCTGCCTGACAGTCTGCATCAGAAACACCCAGGCCTGCAGCTTTCTCTTGGCAGCTCTGTCTCACTGCCTGGCTCTGATTACCCTCTTGTTGCAGTTCTTATTACATAACTCCTTTGGATTAAAAACACTTGGTTTCAGCTTCATGCTGGGCTTTCCACCTGCCTCTGTCCCTATAAAATCAGGGCAACAAGAGGAGCAGGTGCTGGGGCACTTAGTTGTGATGAGAATCACAGAGTTGTAGGGGTTGGAAGGGTCCTTTGGAGATCATCTAGTTCAAGCCCTGTGCCAAAGCAGGTTCACCTGGAGCAGGCTGGACAGGAATGCATCCAGGTGCATTTTGGGTATCTCCAAAGATAGAGACTCCACAGCCTCTCTGGGCAGCCTGTTCCAGGGCTCTGTCACCCTCACCGGAAAGAAGTTTTTCCTCATGTTGTGACAGAACTCCCCATGTTCAAGTTAGTGCCTGTTGCCCCTTGTCCTGTCACTGGGGACCACAGTAAGGGAGCACAGCCGTTCTCTCTGGGATCACATGTGGAAATGCTCCTAGTGCGGTGCTCCCAGCTGGAGGGCTTGGGACTGTGGGGAGGCAGCAAGTGGGTCCCAAGACAATCTTTTGTTATTTCTGTGACCTACAAGGGCTATTTATTTTCTCTTCTTTCTTCCTCACACACATTTCTATCTCTCCAAATTATCCGTCTGGCTTCCAGTCTTCAGTTCCGCTCCTTCTAGTATTGGTGCATGTGCTTAGCTTTGTGTTTGGCATTAGAGATGGCCCCTGCAAAGGTTTAAGGATGTGTGTAGGTATTTGGAGGTTTTGCAGGTCTTAGCCCAGATTTCTTTATGGGCAGTGCCTGTATGGATGCTCGTGGTCTATAAGGAGCCCACTAGCTGCTGTTGTCTTTGAGGAAGCCATTCCCTTCGTTGGTTGCAGATGTTATTTTGGTCTTTGACAGATTCTACCAAGTATGTAAATCCCTGATAATCATGGATTGCAACATGTAAGAAAAGGTAAGATGGTTTATTTGTTAAAGATGTGCCTGAAAGGTCTGAATGCTAAAAAAACACCCTGCTGTAGTAAATCACCTGCCCCTTGGTATGTGACAACCCTTAGGATGCTTCCTGTACTTAGCTTCTCTGTCTTCACATTTGCTCTTTTATGTTATTTGTTTTTTATGTGGCGTTCTGTTTTCCTGCTGTTACGGATCCTGCCAGCATAAGGAATGGTATTGCTGGTTTCCGCTTTGACTTGGGGCAAGTTGCAACCTCTTTATCTCTCCCATCCCTGCAGACGAGGGGTGCCTGTAAGACCCTGTCTATGTGAGGTCCTACAGATTTGGCCCAACTGGAGTTTTCCTCCCTTTGCTTCACTGCACTTCACTCACCCACATCAAACAGCCCTGAAATTGTTGCTTAGTTGGATTGCAGTCCTGCTGCCTACAAAGGAAGAGGATACACAGAATTAGGTCCTAAGTTTTTTGAACTTACTTTGAAGGAGAAGGATTATATTAAACAATCTGTTTAATATAAGGAATGTATTAAACAAACTGCATGTGAAACTCACGAAGAGCAGACCGTTGAAAATCTGATAAGATTTCAGTGGGGAATACAGCCTAAAAATCAATGACACGGCATGTCCAAAGGGTGGATCTAGAAATAGCAAATGTGGTAACTGTTGAGATGTATCGCGTTCCTGGGACTGGGTCATATGCAGCGAGAGCACTCCAGGCATGGCCACCTACCCCTCTGGGGACAAGGGTCCTGCCGCTTCCCAGCATATAGCCAGCTGCTGCACCCACACTGCACAGGGATTTCCAGGGATGCGTGTTTGTCTGGGAGAGGCTGGGAAAGCAATGAGCGGGGTGAGAGACTGCTTGTGCCAAATTTACTTGATTTTATTTTCTTACATGGCATTCCTGTTTTGATAGGAAGGCAACCAGAACTGGAACTGAAGGTGGCTGGGATCTCAACACCACCCGTCGTCCAAAGTGCTCCCCAGAGCAAGGGCAAGCAAGGCGAAGGGTGTGGAAAAACATCTGCCCACAGAATCTCCCTGGGCTCTTCTTGCCCCCTCCAGGGCCAGGGTCTTCTAAGAGGGATAGGATTTGCTAAAGCAAAAGAGACCACTACAGTCCTTGCGACCATTTGATTCGGGCTCTAAAAAGCTGCCTGCAGTCATCTGAATTAAATCACAAGTGGTAGTTTGTAAGCAAGATTGATATATTTTGCTTTCTTGGTTATTGCTCCTTTCCCACGTCCAACGACTGATGTAATATATGGACACGTTCAGCGGTGGAAACATGCTGGCGTAGGCAAGTGGATCAGGCTGAGGCTCCTAAGCTCTGCAATACCACCATTTTCCCCAGTTGAGAAATACCATGGACTAGTCATAGCAAGACTTCTTGTTTTGGCTTCTGGAGCACACATTCTTGGGGTTGTCAATTCCTGCAATATTTATTTTGAAGACATAGCTCCTGGATCCATGTAACTAGGTGCAAATCGCAGCCCTCTCTCACTTGCCACCCCCTCACCCCTAAAAGTTTATTGTCTTCTTGTTGAGGGAGAAAAGTTCGAAGAAATTGAACCACGGGGCCGAAGCCAAGTGGGGATCAAAAATGGGCTGGCATTTGGGATATCCCCCATCCCCGTGATTTTTAACCCTTCCGTTATTTTTTTTCCCGACGCTTGATGCTGCCACCCGGGCTAACCGGGGAGGGTGGCGGGGAGCCCCGATGCGAAATCCGGCGGCCGAGCGCTAAGAACGCGCGGCAGCGGCCAGATTTCCCTTGAAAAGAGGGAGCTTTTCCACGTCCCCGCTTTTATACCGGGCCAGCCCTCGCTCGGTCGGCCCGTAGCGCTGCTCATGTTTTCCACTGGGGGGGGGGGGGGGGGGGAACGAGAGGGGGGAGACCGGGGCGGAGGAAGAGGAGGAGGGCGGCGAGGAAGGGGGTGGTGGGGGGGGAAAGTTGCTTGAATTTGCGAGGGGCGAGAGCCGGCGGCGGTGGCGCGCCGCCTCCTTCCACTGGCTGGGGGAGCTGCCAATCTGTGTTGTAATCCTGCAGGAATTTCTGCGGGGTTTAACTGGGAGCCGCGCCGCCGCCGCCGCGCACTCGGGGCGGAGGGAGGGCGGCGGAGCCGGCAGCGCGCAGCCTCCAGCCCGGGCGCCCCAGCGCCGCGCAGCATCGGGCCCGCCGGCCAGCGGCGGAGCGGAGCGCGGAGAGGAGCGGAAAGAGCGCGGCGGGGCCGGAGGGCGCCCGCGGCCCTGCCCCGCGCCCCCTTGGGCGCTGCCGCCCCCTCGGTTTCTCCTTTGTGCCCGGCCCCAGGCGGCCGCCGCCGCGCCGGCTCCGCGGGAATAATGCGGGGCGTGTGGCTAGCGCTCACCGTCAGCTTCGTGGCCTGCGCCTCCGGGCAGCCGGTGAGTACCGGGGCGAGCGGAGGGCAGATAGGGGGGGCGGCAGCCCCGCGGGACGGGATGGGACGGGACGGGACGGGGGCGGCCACCGCCGCCTCGGCATCGCTGCCCGCCGGTTGGCGAGGGCATCTGTTGATAGCTGAGCGCTCTGCGAACACCCCCCAAAAATAAGAGACCTCCACAGAAAAACCTCCACGAAGCCAAGCGGAGCGCCCTGCCGCCCTCCAGCGAGCCTCACCCGAAGTTTGCCGCGACGACCCGGCTGCCTGCCGGCCCCGGAGCACCCCCGGTGCCTCTTTCCCTGCCGCCCCGGAGGGGGGCTGCCCGGCGGCCGTGGGGCGCCCGAGGGGCGGCGGCGCGGGGTTGGGTCCGGGAGCCCTCGGGGCACCGCGTCCCGCGGGACTTTGTGACCGTCCCGACACAGCGCCGGGAGCCACCGGGTCGGCGAGCGGCCGCCCGGGGAAAACGCCGCCTGCCCCCGGCTCCGCGGGCGGTGAGGCTGGAGCGTCTCCTTGCAAGAGCAGCCCACCCCGGCCGGTTGCTAAAAAGAGAAAGAAAAGAGAGGAAAAAAAAAAAAAAAAAGCTTTAACTATCTTTGGCTGCGCGGCTCAGGGCGCCCCAAAACCATGGGGTACGCCGCTCTCTCCTTGCAGGGGTGCGCAGCGCTGCGCGCCTCCCCGCCAGCCGCTTGTCCCGGCCGCGGAGCCGCCTCTCCGCGGAGCCCCCTCTCCGCGGAGCCCGAGCCTGCCGCTGGCCCCTCCGGGCTTGCTGCGGGATGCTCGGGATAGTGCCGCTGTTTACACTTTTTCCGAGCCACAAGTGTATTTGCTAACCGGGGACCTCTGCTTAATGCAATTCACTCGGTTGCCGGGATTTGTACCTCTGGAAAAGCCACTCTCTGGAGAAGCGCTCCCACCCTTCCGCAGAGTGGAGCTGGTGAAGGCCGGCCAGAGGGTTTTGGTCTTTTCCATCACTGGATCTGAGGTTGTCTTGAGGGAAGGGGGCGTGCAAATGACACGGTTGCAGTGTTTGGGCAAATATTAGGAAATAATAAATTGAGGTTTCAGGGTGAAATTAAAAAAACATGACAATTTAATCCAATTAAAATGAGCTGCTCCACTGAACTAAATAATGTCACTAGCTTGGGTTAACTTTTGAAGTTGTCTAGCTATTGTATAAATTAGCCCAGTCGCAGCCTTCGTGAAATCTGGCTCATCGTTAGGGATTTCTAAGGATACAATTGCAAAACACTTTTCTTAGGGACTAATTAAAAAGGGTTGTATAGAACACTGACTCCTGTTTCCGCTAAGTATAACTGCACTGCAGAAACACCCTGGCTAATGAGGTACAATATGCTTTAATTTTATAGAAATGCTGTTATTACGAAGTTCTCTGATGGGGTAGTAACTATTAAACTGCCACAGTAATTAGTAAAGTATTAAGTCTTACGGTTTTTTTGCCTTAGGATGAAGGTGCTGCGGCAGCGGGAGGCGGGTTGTCGGGGCGTATCGGGGCAGTGCGGTTCGGGGGGCAGGGGGAGAGCGAGGCGGGGGGAGCCTGCCTGGCCCTGCCGCAGCACCCTCGCTGCTGCCAGAAAGTTGTGGAGAGACTGGAAAAGTAAAGGCAGAGCAGATTTTTTCCTTTAGTTTGTTTTCTTTTTCTCCTTTTTGTCTTTTTTTTTTTTTTCCCCCTTTTTTCACCAGGCAATGGCTACGTGGTCACTTAAGGTGGGATTTTGTAGACCAGTCTCTGGGAAAAGATCTGATGCCAAATCTGCTGTCTCTGCAGAAGGTTGTCCTGGTCGTAAGAGGAATTTTATGTGGATGATGAAAAAAAATCTGCTGGCTCTCCAGAGCACTGTCAAGTGGTTTTAGCTCTAAATTTCTTCCCCTTTGTTTGATTCTGCTATTTATTATTATTATCTAGGCAAAGCTGTAAGGTAAAAATTTCATTTCTGAAGAAGTAAATTATCCAGGAGTTTTTTTTGAACAGAGGAGGGGCAGGCAGCAGGGGATTTTGTTTCCTAAAGCAGCGAGTTCCCCGCGTTCCCTTCGTGTAACCAGCAAACCTCTTCGTTGGGGTGGGCCAAATAGATGTCAGAGCCGTGTTAAAAATGTACTGGAACTGGGAGCTGCCACTGAACCTGGGAGCGGTTTGCCCGTGCTGGGTGCGCGCTCTGTGTGCCCTGACCTGGGCTGTGGTGCTGCAGATGCATTCTGCTGCACCCTGCCAGCTCCCCTGGGGGAGCAGCCGTTTGGGGACGCGGTGGGGACGCAGAGGGTGTGTGTGTGGGGGGAGACCTGACCTGTTCATGCCGACCTGCGCGTGGTGGCAAGCGTTGCCCACATCAAAGCTGGTGGATCCCAGCCAGGGCTTGCGGGGTGGTTTGCTGCCATCAGTGCGGCGCACGGGGAGATGCCAGATTAGAGTGGGGTCTGGTAACCCCAGTGGGCCTGGAAAGATGTTGGGGGTTCACCCAGGCTTGGCTGAATGGCAAAAAATGTGCTTTTTAGGTACTTTCAAGGTTTCCTGGTTTGCTTTTAGGAGAGGGAAAGAGAGCAACATGAAACTGCTGGAAAGAAAAGGCAAACTCTGTAATAGTGAGAGTTGCCTTTTAAAAGGTTGGGTCCGGTTCTGATGGTAGAGGGAGTCAGCTCTTGCTGATTTTAATAGCACCGGAGAGCAGCGCCAGGTATCCAGCTGTACTTGTCAGCTCCCATTCGGAAGAGGCTGATAAACCTTTCCGTTTCATCCTGGTTTGCAGCAGTGGGACAAATGGTTTTCCAGAGCTCGTGCGATGGTCTCATCCTCTCCGCAAGCCCAAGCGTGCGTTGGGGAACTTTGCTGGCTGGCAGGTTGTGCTGCACACCGCAGCCTTACAGCGCCGTTTCCTAACAGAAGGCTTATCCTGCCTCTCCTCTTCCTCAGTGAGGTTTCTGGAGCCTGGGGACTTTGCTTCACGTCAGCAATGCATGTGTGGGGGTGGTTTTTAGGCTTTCAGTGAAAATAGAGCACTGGGGCATCAACATCAACTGGGTGGTCTTTCTGTTTCTTCTGTAAGTGTCTGAGCACTGATTTGTTGCCATAAATATTATTGAAAGATGATACAAAGATAATATTTGGTATGTTTTTCAGAAATATTTACTATTTCAGAAGAACAATCCTATAATTTTCCTGCATTTGTTTCTAATGTTTACTTTGATTTTGGAAAATTAATAGTGTGTTGAAGTGGAGGAATGTTGTTTTTTTGAAAAATGCAGCTAGACTTTGGAGATAGTAATTAGAGGAGAAGAGAGATGAAGGGCTGAAGAGATAGGTGGCGTTTCAGATTTATATGCCATGTGTATCTCTCCTAAGCATGTTAAATCTGCATTGCCAAGTAAGTTCCAAAGAAAGGTAGGGAATATTTTAGGCTTGGTTTATTTCCACCCTTCCCCAACTCACGTGAGCTTTTTCTTCTCGCTGTAGAATTAATAAATATCCATCCATTGCGTTTTGTGGCTTGGCAGTGCCTGGAATCAGCCAGCAGCATCTGCCATGGCTGCTCCCCTTGCTCTGGCTGAACATCTGTGTGCTCCCATCCAACAGCTGCCTGCACTGCCCTGCACTGGAAATTCGGGGGAGCTCTGGGTTTTGCCACCAGTTTTGGGTATTACAATTCTGGTGCTGCAATAAAGCCGCCCCTTTTCTGGATGTTCTCAGGAGCCACTTTCTGGGAATAGATTTCCCTCCCAGGTTAGCTTATCTTTTAAAAATTAAAGAACAGATGATTCTTGACCCGAGATCAAACACTGAAGCAGTTTCTCTATTTAATATCTTAGCCCCGAGGTCTGCATTGGAACTGACTTAATATTCAGGCCCAGAGTGCAGAGATGTTTTCTCTGCATTTTTTTTTAGATCCTTATCGAGGAAGTAGATGAGAGCCTCGTCTTTAGGAACAAGTTGGGACAAATATCTTGGGGTTTGAAGTCGGGTACTGGGATTGTGGTTCTTGGGCAGATGATACCTCTGTGGTAGGTTTGAGGCAACCGCTGTAGCTAATAGGTAAAGATGGTGGACTTTGGAGAATGAGCTGTAAGCCTTGGGTTTGTTTGAAGTTTTGACGGATCTAAGTCTCTGTGGTCCTAATCTTAAGTGTAATCTCAGGATGACCAGATCAAGGCCTAATTTCTTGACTTGCAGAGGTCAAAGTCTAATTTCTTGGCTAGCAGAAGTGCGACTTATGAAAAGCCCCACTTCAAACACAGATCTATGATCTAAAGCCTCCGGAGGGGATGGTGGAGAGCTACCTGCTGTCCTTGGTGGGGAGCATGGCGTTTCGGCAGGGAATCCTGGGCTTGGAGGGGAGCTTCTTCCTCCCCGCAGCAGCTGAACTTGCTGCGGAGCTCCCAGTCATTTGCAGAGCTCTCTGTTCGCCCTGCTCTTTGTGGCCAGTTGCCTTTATAAAACGTCAAGCAGCGACATAAGGATGGCATTTATTGATTACATTATCTCACCAAATTTACTTTTGCCATTGACCAGTTTAAACATTTTCCTTATGGTGAAGAATTACAGGCTTTAGTAAGGCTCAGCGGCTGAACAAAGGGCTGTTGTCTAGTTACGGAAAAGTGCTCTTTTGTCTTCTCAATAGATTTGACTGACTATGATTTTTAACAGAAATGTTGTGTTTGAGACTGGCAAGCTTATTTGAGGCCCCATGTAAGACCCTACTTGAATGTAAGTCATAAAGATGCCCTCTGTGCTGCTGCCGCCTTTGAGAGAGGATGCACAAGTCACGAGCAAGCAATTTGGTCCTCATTCAAGTTGCTTTGCTCTCCGCGTTGTAGGAAGTATGAGAGAATTCCTTCAGGCTGTTCTGCGAACAGCTTGTCGTTTGGTTATCTTTGGTTCATGCTTACAAGACGATAATAAACTGCCATCTATAATCTTTTGAGGACTATTAATTTATTCATAGGTTACATGGCACTATTCAGTGACTTGGGAGCAAGATTTCTCTTGCTCACATTGAAGTATAATTTGCAATCTCTCGAGTAAAGGCTGCATTAGTGTTTGACCCTGTAATAATGACAGCTCTCTGTATGTATGTTGTTTTCTTGATTAGCTCAGCCTTGAGGGATGCTTTCAAAAGCATACTAGATATTTAGGCAGAAATACAAAATACGTGTAATCCTCAAAAGCATTGGAAAGCTGGTTGCAGTAGGAGCATTTAACAACAACTTGCAACGAGTGCTTTTGCGCTGCACAGATTACTTGTGTTGTCGTCTCAAGTAGGGGGTTCATTTAAAGTGAAATAATGACTAATAGGGTGGTGATGAATCTGCAGAACTTGGCCTTGTCTGTAGATAGGCTGTTAGCGTGTCGCTTAAGCCGTGCTTAACTAAAGCCTGAGCTGGACACTCCATGTGAAGTCACTATTTTTAGTTTATATATAAACAACTTCTTCAGAAATCTCCTTTCTAAGCTAAATTGTTTTGTTCCAAAGGTGAATTGATTTGGGAAAGTTCAAATAAAAACCTGTTTGGCTGCGTTTGAGTTGTGAGCGTGAAGATAAATACATACTTTGTACTCTTATTAAGGGTGAGGAGACAAAGGGACTTGCAGAAGGTCAAAGAGCCTGTGGTATATGCAGGAACCGAATCAAAGTGTTCGGAAACCAGCATTGTGATTAACAACCGGAATGTGTTGTCTGTATTTAAATATCATGTTGTCAGACATGTATTGTTCCTGCTTGATTAACCATAATAAAGCATAATTTTCTCTAGAGGTCCTTCGACACTAATGGAGGTCGCTTGTCACCTTTCAGATCAGTGTGAAGTGGCCTGTCCTTATTTTCTGAAGTGTATTGCAGAAGTGTAACCATAATGGTCTCTCAGAGCTGTAGAAAACAGTGTTCCTAAAGCAATACAGCCTGGGATGTGAGGTACTTCTCGGGGAGCAGTTGGGTGCATGACTGCTGTGGCCTCTAGATGAAGGATGTTTTGAGAGAAGAAAAAATGTAATGTGCTTGCTGCCCCATGAATGAATAACCTAACTGGGTCTTCCATCTCTCCTACCTGCCCCAGGATCCTCTTAGGTATGTCTGCTGATGTGCCTCCATTAGTTATACAAATAGAGGTAAGCTTTCCTCTTTCTCTGGGCTGAGATCCATTAATTCCAGCTGTGGTGACTTTGCAGTACCTGCAGGAACATCTGGCTGGACACAGCAGCTGGAGGGCACAGCTGTGACCAACCAGGCTCTCTGTGCTTGATCTCTTTTGGCTTTAAGAGCTGAGTCTTGATTGCTTTTTGGACTGAGGTCTGCAGGGGAAGGCTGATGCTTCTTCCTCTGCTCCGTTGTTTATCCATACTCACTCTGGGTGTGGAGATCCCAGAATCAGTGCGTCACTTAAACTGATTACCAGGTGAAAGCCTCCACAAAGCCTTTCCTTTCCAATCCCTTTCAAGTGTTGTGCAGATTCACGTTCAAATAGGCGGGCGCGGAGGTGTGACATTGATGGTGTTCTTGTTATTTAAAATGGGAAACCTGCAAGGGAAGCAAAGCGGAAAGGTGAAGCTAGTTCAAAGTAATGGAAATGCATCATCGTTGGGACATCTGAAAATGGAGCTTCTGTTGAATATAAATTTGTGACATTGAATAAATAAAAATAGGTATGGCTTAGCCCTATAAATAATAATAGTGTGTAGCTCCTGCAGCAAGGGTGTGCATAGAATAACGTTGCTGAGAAGCATGATTCTGAGTTTTCTGTGGAAGGAGGGTTGCGGAACATCCAGGTTCTGTCCTGGCCGTGGGGCTGTGTGGGGCACTCGGTACTTGCCACTGGTGGCAGTGTGAGCACAGTGAATGGAAATGTGTGCACAGCAAGGAGAAAGAGCATCCACGAATAGGGTATGCAAAATATGGTTGTGTTGGTAACTGGCTTGTGTAAGTCTCATTGAAAGAAGGTGAAAAGTTCTCAAGAACTGCTGTGGCAGCATACGATGTTAGAAGATTAATGCTTTAGCATCATTAGTGACTTAAGCATCATGTAGCATGTGGAACTCGCAAATCTCTTCCTGCGTGGTAGAACAAGAAAGAATACTAGTCCTGGAGGTAGATAGGAAAAGTTACTGAAGTGCCACAAGTATCTTCTAAATTTGTGTCTTTGCTGGAGTTGCTTGTAATTTTCCAGTCATGTGCTCTGATTATTTCTCATCTGTGAAGGCTGATTTTTTTGAATGTAACATTTTAAATGTCTTGAAATGAAACTTTTTGGAGTACATTTGAAATGACATGTTCCTAGAGACTGTCTTCTACAGAACATTCACCACTGAGCTCTCTGCAGCTGTTGCAGTTCTAGCTTGGGAGGTCTTTGAAACTTCGTGTGTGTGTGTGTGTATTTTGTATAGATCTTTATTCTACATAGATCTCTATTTTACATATATTTTTTATTTTTTATTCTTTTGTTTGTGTATCTTTTATAAAAGTCAGTGTGTCTTTCAAGAGTCAGGAAAAGAAGTGCCGTGCAGAACATGAGGAGGACTCATGTCATGTTCAAATAAACAGAACAAAATTGCTCTCAAAATTGTCTTAATAATTCTCCTGGCCTGAATTTAGGATAGGAAGAGCAGCTTCTCTGACCTTACTTACTAGGCAAAAAAGCCCTAAACAGAAGGTGGTCTTTACATATCGTTTTGCTCTTGTTTCGCCACTTGTGATTTGATACAGCAATTTCGTAAGTTTTCCTCCCTAAGTGTGGTTTGACCCTCCGTAGCTCCCACAGGTGCTTTTGGTACAGCATTCCCTCTGCCCTCAAAGCCCTGGTAAGGGGACAGGCATGTTCGTCACTGTGAAATGTGAATGACTGGGAAAAATATTGTTCCAAAGAGAAAAAGTGGGAATAATGGTTAATGTAGGTCTGGACCTGACCAGGTCATGCCAGAACTTGTTGTGGTCTGAAGGGACTCCTGGCTCAGCTGAAATTGTCTGTGCATGATGAAACTTGGGCTGATTGAATTTGTCTTTTGACCAAACCACTTTGGTGGACATGTCTGTCTACTGTGTGAAACATGGCAGAGGTCTCCAGAAGTTTCCAGAGAGTTTGGCAGTGAGCGGGAAGTGGTTGAGGAAGCTCCTACCAGAAGAGTAGAAACTGTTCCTCCCTGCAGAGAGGCATAGAGCATCCGTTGGGGTGCGGAGGGGAGGGATGACATGAGGGCATTGAAGAAGCAGCAACTCTGAAAACGGACTATAAAAAGGTATATTGATGCCCTTTAACAGCCTTATCTCCAACATTGAAAAGTGATTGGAAACCACGTTGCAGCTTAATGGCCTGTCTGTGCAGGGTTTGAGGGGTGAGGAAAGTATGTGCCATGGCCACCTATCAAAAACAGACTTACCTCCTTAAAGCGCACGGGTACAGTTGTTACTGGCAGGGACAAGATGTTAAAGCTGAGTATGACTGGCTGTGTCTCCAGTCGTGTTGCATATCAGAAATGCTTTTCTCTCTGGTGGCATTTCGCCCAAGCAGCCACGGCCAGTTGAAGAGCAGGGCTATGTTCTGCAAGGGAGTATCTCTGTGCCTTTGCTGAGGTTCAGGCTCAGTAATAAATAGCCTTTCTGCTGGGATGGGGAGGCAGAGGTGTGCCGGTGCCACCACGCTGGGGCTCACCAGATGGAGGGAACTTCTGAGCTCCTGGTAACGCAAGAGCATTGGGTCTAAAATGGTTTGAGACAGTACTCTTAATAGTATTGCTGTGCTGAAAATGCCACTTCTTGTCTCTTTTGTAACTGTAGGGCATTAGAAAGGGGAAATGACCTTTCTTTCCTTTTGTTCCTGTTCTTACTGTGATTCAAATCCTGAAAAGCTTATTCTGCCCTTGGCTGGTTTGGGGTTTTGTGCTTTCACTAATGCTGCTTTCTTGACTGCATCTCTCCTATTTAACCAAGAGCTGGTGACTTGTAATCTTGATGTAGGTCTCTTCTGGTGGACACCTGCAGTTGGTCTTCTGCCTGGTGGTGTAAATTGTCTATACAAAAAGCCAGATAAACTTAATAGTGATTAAGGTTTCCTGATACTTTTTTTGAGAACTGTGAATCTTGTCTGTGGGTTAAAGAAGTCTTCTGGGTTTGTGAATACTTAGTAATGCTACTGAGGTCGTGTGCCTTTCACTTTATTTTTTTGTTTTTCTGACCTTCTCTATATGCACTGGAAGAATTAGGCAGCTTTGTGTTATGACAGAAAAAATCCTAGTTGTGGTGCTTCTATAATATACAGATAGGAGTCTCTGTGATACTTTCTCACCATGTTACTTCTTGCTGTTTCACATAGCATCTGAGGCTCTTATCACCACTGGTTTAAGTGTGTAAAGGTATTCGGACTTGAGGAACCTGAGGAAGACAGGAGAAAACTTCTTCTGGCAGATGCTGTCAGTCTCAAAAAAAAAAATTCGGAAGGATCCTTTGTCATGAAGATTGTGGCTGTACAGACAGTCAGAGCTGGCACAGTTCCCATGTAGTAGAGTAGCTCACATGGCATTTCTGTATTAGTGATCAGAGATGAAGGGATCCTAAGGGAGGATTAGCAAGAGTATTTTTTTGGAATTTCTCTGTGCCTTCCTAGAGATGCACAGAAAAAAGCCAATCTCTCTCTCTCTGGTTATTTAATTCAGCTAACCTAATTGGAAAACCTCCTTAGAGCAGTCTCTGGCAGCTAGCTGTAGCAGCTGTACAATTAGTAGTGTCACCTAACGGCAGAGCAAAACAAGGAGTGGTAGGAAACTGGAGGTGGATGTTTCTGTGTATCTTAACAACCCTCCCAACAGCCAAGCTTGCTAGAGTGAACTCAGCTGTGAATTTTAAGAGCTTAAAAAAAAAAAAAAAAAAGAAGAAAGAAAAAGTCTGAGTTTTTAAAGACTTAAAATTCTGAATGCCTCAATTTTCTTGCTGCCAGTCTTGTTACGCTGTTAAGCTCCAGCAGTTACCGTTTTGGCTACGTAACCCTCTCTTACTTCTTGAAACATTCAGCTTTGTGTTTTTCACATTGTTGTAGTTAATTTATAGATTAATTAGTTAATGAAATTTTACACAAACATGATGGGATGTGGAGGGCTGGTGGGCTCTATTGGCCATTCCTCGGGGTGTGACCAGTCAAGCTGTGTGGGTAAGAAGTGTAAAATAACCACTTTGTATAGCTGGGGACAGTTCTTTGGCCTTTGCTCCCCCAGCTTGGCTACTGGACCGTGCTTTATTTGGGGATCGCCCTGAAGGCCACTAAGAGCGGGAGCTGGCGTGGAGGAGAGCATCAGCCCCGGGGCTGACCGTGCTCCAGCAGGGCAGGAGGTGACAGAGCAGATGAGACTGATGTTCCCCCGGTTCGGGGCTGTACGTAGGCACCAGAGGGCAGAGAAAGGTTTGCATTTGAACCGCCAGCTGGGCACTTTCCAGCTTCAGGTGGTTAATTACCATGATGCTAATGTCTTTTAGCCATACATGTATATTCCAGGGAGCGTTTAGTTCAGAGTATGTGTGGGGCAAGTCATAATTTCCTAATCTGTGAGGAGTTACATGGTCGTCGTATTTGAAATGTGTGACCCATAGTTACAAATGATGGGTTTGGAAGTGCTATTAACCGAGTGGCATATGTCAGGGACTGGAAAATGTAGGCTATTTATAATTATCCACAGGTGGAGAGGGAGGCAGCAATGCACAGTACTAGTAATAATTATCGGCAGTATAGAAGTTCATCTCTTAAGCCGTTGGGTCTAATGCACTAAAAAGTATTTGATCTGAAGTCTGGCACAGCCTTCAAATGGAGCCGTTCAAAGGCGTCCTGACCTAATTTTGCTGCGGAAGCGTGCGAGCCTTCCTCATTCCCCTAATTTCTTGCAGAAGGTTTCAATGATAAAGTCTTCATCCCCTACACGTGCGTATATTTTACCGCAGAGCATTTGAATAAAAGCAGCCATTACAAGCCAGGTGGTAAATATAGCATGCAGCGTAGCAGAAATGACCTTCGATTAAGCAGAGGCGGGCCCTTCTCCTGCGCTTTGCAGTTGTCAATTAACTTTCCTTAAGAGTATTTGGTTTTTGGTGTTTTTTTTTTTTTTTGTTGTTTTTGGTTTTTATTATTTTATTTTCTGGGTCCTTTTGTGGCTAATTGCAAAGCCTGAAGTGCAGTGCTGGCTCCAAGTGTACAAGTAAAGACTTTGTGTTACACTAAACTCCTCTTTCAGTGAACATCTCAAAAATGTGAAGGAGCTTATAAATAAAAGTTTGCTTTCTTTTCCGGGGAAATAAATCATTAAATTATAAAATGTTGTCCACAGAGCTATTAAATTTATCAGTTGAAGCATATGGCGTAATTGCTTTGACTTTCCTTTGGATAAATGAAAGCGGATGTATTGATATTATGTCATAATGGGCTTTTGTCTTCAAAAGAAAATGGGGAAAAAATGAGTCTATTTCTCAGGAGCAGTAGGATAGAGCGTATTGCAGGGATGGGTAGTGCTCCCTGTTATTGTCTGTGTAGGTGTCAGCTGTTTTTATCAGAAGATAAAAACAAACAAAGCAACCTGAACTGAGGGCTTTTAAATTCTGTCTAACCTGTCACTTGTACATTTTCTTATGCCATTATCACCACAGTAGTGGTGTAAGACTACCGGTTTCCTACCAGAAATTTCGCTTTTTGTTCAGCGTGGGTTTTTTGACTTGTGCTAATGGTATGTATTTCTGAGCAATACTGCGCAGTACATGGTAACTGTAGTGCACGTAATTGTAATTTGTATCTTATGTTCTTTATTTGCTCTTTTTTTTTCTCCAGTCTCTTGTGCTTCCAACCTCATTAGACTGATTTTTATATTTTTTTTTTCCTCTCCCTGGTGCTTTTGTGCTGTCAGGCAAGCCAGGTAGCTGTTAGCATTGGCACCGCTCCTTAGTCTCGTGTTGCAAGTACAAGATCCAAGAGCAGAAGAAAAGGTAGATGAAAATCTGGGCCTGCCTTGGTCCTTTGCCCACCCTCCGGAATCCTGCTCGCTCAGCTCAATGCAGGGAAAAGGGGGGAGTGGGGAGGGGACGTCTGGGAGTGACCGAAGCACTGGCAGAGCTCTTGGCGGGGAGGGGATGCCGGACTGCTGGCATGTCTTGGCCAGACCATAATTCAAGGAAAAAACCTGGAAGTGACTGGTCTAGGATGGAAAAGAGTCCCTGTATCAGGGATACTAGCTCCATCTCGTATATATATGCTTGTCAGGTGTGTCGTTTTGACAGCACTGGAGCACGCGAACCAAGCGTTTAAGCAGACATGGATGATTTGAGCACCACATCCCTCATCCCCTTTGGTTTTTGGAAAGTGAGTGTGTGGAGCCAAACTTTGCAGCTTGGCATTTCTCTCTGCTCTTCAGGTTTTCTTTGAAGCCTTTGTATTCTCCTCTCAGCCTGGGGAGGGATGGGAATGGTGGGTGTAAGGTGCTGATGAAGCCGGGGCTCCTCCTGTGACCTACAGCATCACTTCAAAACTTATTTTTGTGCAAATCACCATTTGACTGTTTAAGCGATCAGTAACTGTGCTGGCCCAAATGGAGGGGGAGCTGGCTGAAGTTGGGATTAGTTAGAGGAGTATCAGGTTGCCGAGGGCACTGTAATCAAGGTGACAGCTGCTTTCCTTATGCTGTGCTGAAACAAAATATCCCAAACCCTTCAACAGAGCCTTACCAAATACATTAACCTCGGTGCTTTTACTCTTTCCACAAGTTGGTGGAATACTTAGCACTGCTGGCTAATGAAACATGGGAGTGCTAATCTCTTTCCATGGATACCGGAGGGGAAAACGTTGAGTATTGCTACCCTGAGAGGACGGGCGTATGCTGGCATCGGTGAAGATTTTGGAGGCAGGTGGTGCAGGGAGAGGAGCGTTTTCTCCTGGGGGTGTTTGTGCACCCGCAGGAGGTGCTGAGGGTGGCCCAGGGGAGGAAGAGGAAGGGTGGGCTCCATCGCACCTGGTGGGATTATCTATGGCTCAGCAGCTGCTGTCTGGATGCTCGCTTCTCCATACCCTGTGTGGTCAGCAACCTGTTAACGCAACCCTTTCTCCCTCCCACCCCTTCCCAGGTATTTACACTTGGCCTTAAGTAACCATTTCTTTCTTTGGCTACTTAAGCTGACACACTTTGAAATGCTCAGGAGTGAAAAATGGGAGGTGCTAACTTGAAATAGCCTTGATGTGCTGCTAGGGAGAATCGTGTTTGAGGAGCAGGCTATGGGAGTCCTCTCTGAGCTCTATTTATACCTCTCTTCTAATAATACCAGTTTATTTTATTTTGTTTTATTTTAAACAAAATTTCCTGTGGGTGTCTTAACCACAGAAAAAACACAAAATACCTTGCTGGGTTTTGGGTGCAGTTTGTTTCCAGTGATGAAGGGCAAGCATGTGTGGGGAAGAGGTTTATGTGAAAGAACAAGATAAATGAAGACCACAAGAAATTACTGGTCCTGAGCTTTATTGTGGGACTGTGACTAAAGTTTTAGGAATCATTCTCTGGTACAAAGCCTTTTCTTAATAGGCTCCTTTTCAGAGGAAAACTAGTCTTGGGCTTAGTTTTTGGATCACCAGAGGCTTGCTCCCGGATCAGTCAGAGGGCTGTAAGCCCTGGCTTTCTTCAAGACAGAGGGCCTGTGGAAGACAGACCCTGTGGAGGGGTCTGATGCAACAGCCAGCATCAGAGAAAGGGAGGTTGAACTGGGAAGCCTGAATCTCTAAAGGCAGCAGGGATGAGAGACTTAAAAATTGCGTAGGGGAAAGCCGAGGGTAATCTTCTAATTGCTGAGCCTCACTGTATGGAAAGTGTAGCTTTAGCTGTTATGTGCCAGCTGCCACATCCCCTTTCTGGTTAGGAAAGGCAAGAACAAGGAGTGAAAGTACTCGGAGAAAATCAACTTGATTAAACTTGACTCACACAGGTCTGACAAAATGCACCAGGAGTTTCACTGAGTGCATGTTAAGAGGCGGCTGTAAAAGCCTGAGGCAGGTGGAGCTGCAGCAGGAGGGAAGGTGGGCAAGCTCCAGCTGCGGGGTCTGCAGGAGGCTCCTTCCCCATCACAAGCTCCTTCCACGCAGCCCCCCATTCCACTGGGCTGCCAGTGCGACTGGAAACCTCCCCTCTCCCTGGCCACGCAGCCTTCTCCAGCTTATGGAAAAGCACGTCTGTATCACTTCATTTGTGGTCAATGATGTGAAGTGTTTCCAGAGTTGAGAGTAGGCTCTGAGCAGTGCTGATACTCCCGTCAGGGCAAAGAAAGGGGGTGAGAGTTAAAGTATCGGTAGAGCATGAACTCCCTGTTTCCTGGCTTGAAGCTGCTTGGTTATTTCAAAGCACCTAGTTTAGCCTTTTATCTTTTCTCAGTTGCACCTAACCGGGGTGACAAAGCCTGTGCTGTGCAGAGACAGTGTTGGAAAACGTGCATTTTGAAGCAGAGAAACTGCTCAGTAGTGAGGGAGCACGAATATCTGAGGAACAGCTTTTGTACCTCATGATTTCTACTCTTAGAAGGTCTGGAGCACTTGGTGCCCCAATAACAAATCTCCCATGAGCAGAAGACTAAGCGGTGTAGGCCACCACAGCCACAGTTGCACCCAGGCTCTCCCAGGGGGACTAGTTAACCTGAACCCTTGCAAGGGGATGGCTGGGGTGTGCCAAGTCCTTGCCATGCATCAGAGATCCTGCACAGCTCCATTTTCAAATTTTTTTAGGTTTTTTTTTTTTCCTTATAATGCAAGCAGAGGCTGAAACTGTTAAGGCTGACCTCTTGCATGAGGTGACAGCTTCTTCCAAGGGAGAAGGAACAAACACCAAGGAGATTGAAGGGATAAGTGTTCCAATAAGAATTTTTAGGGGTGTTTTCCCTAAAATATTTTCTTTTTCCATAATTATTTTTAATCCTCTCTTGCTGGCAGCTTAAGAGGCATCAGAAGAAGGCAGTGTGTTCATTAGGTGTGGTGCAGGACTTGTGAAGCCTGACCAAAATGAATAGGCTTCACTGGACGGTCATTGAGTACATGCTCTGGAAATAACTCCTTCATTTTCTCTTGGGGTTTGGGAGATGAAGGGGGACTTTCTTTTAGCCCTCCTACTTTATTTAAAATAATATGCTGGGATGCCAATCAGAGCAGGATTTATTTTTTCTGATGCTGGATGAAGGCGTTCATGATTAAGAAACTATGGCAGTTTGTGACTCTTAGTTTGTTTTATTTTTGATGCTTGTGTTTGCATGCTAAGGTGTTCACAAAAGCATAAGAAAGTGTATTTTCGGGAAAGTTGTGAAATGGATGACATTTTCCAAAAGGACAGTGTGTCTCTTTTGGCAGCGTCGTGGTCAAACAAGTAAATATGTATTCTGGTAAGCAGCCTAATTTTGAAAACATTTATGGATCTGCCCCATCATTCCTTCCTCAATGTGTTTGTAATTCCAGGCAGTCTTGGAAACACTGCATACGTCAAATCCAAGTATTTTTGTTCATATTTCATGAATTTAGAATTAGTTTTTAATTCTGTGATATAGCTCTGGATTACTGCACAGTAAATACGCTGGTTTTCTAGTATGATTAGCACAAGTTAGGGATGAAGTAGCACAGAACTCCGGTAGTGGTGTCTCAGCACTTTCTGTGGATGAAAAGGCAGCTGAGCACCAACTTCTGTTCATCTTTTACCTCTCAGCTGAAACTGTTGCTAACAAGAGTTTATTTGGCTCCTTGTATTTCCAATGTGGAGGGATCTGCCCTCAACTAATCAAAAATGTCAGGCTTTCCTCTGCTGAAAATCTGGTAGAGGGGAATGGAGTAATGCTGCGCTGCTGCTGATCTCTTGTGGGTACGGAGGATATAGAGAAAGTCAGAGGGAGAGACACAGGAGAGAAGAGCCATGGTGTGACTCTGTGTGCTGGAAGTCATCCTGTGACTGCTCACAACCAGCTAACACCATTGCAGGAAATTATCTGTACTTTGCAAGTGGCTGCAGCAACGGATGGGAGAGAGGCAGCTTTCCCTGAAAAGGAGGAAAAGCCTTCAAGAAAACCCACTTGCTGTAACTTCTGATTGCTTCTACTTTTTGTTTTTTGTTGGTTTTTGGTTTTCTTTCGTTACGTGGAGGATGTGACTACAGTCAGTTCCACGCTGTACTCTGCCCAAGAGCCAGGGGAAGTGCGATGGAGATCATCGGGTGCCTGGCACCATCACTCCCAGCAGAGGTGCTGGGGGTGAAGGAGTTCCGTTCCAGTCAGTCTGCTTCGTCAGGAAGGCACGGTAGTGTTGCAAGTAACGTTGTGAGAGAGGAGGGTGAAGGTAACGGTGGATTTATTTGTGGGACTCCAGAAAGATGACCTGGGGAAGTGGAGGTGCCCTTGTGTAACTCTTGTGAAAGCAGAGGACCGCTTTCACTAGGAGAAGCGGGACAGAGTGGCAGGTTGGGTGGAAAAAACCCGAACACCCCTTTTGGTATTTCATATCTGAACTGATGTGAAAATACACAGACCGATATGGCTGTTATGCCAATAATTCAGCATAACATGAGAAATTTCTAGCTCCTACTGCAACACCAGCAAATCGGTTACTGCTTTGTTACGCTCATGTATGAAGTAAAGTACCTGTATTTTATCAGTTTATCTTTGGAAATGTATATGATTCAGGGCTTTCAGCGTATGAATTAACCAAGTTAAATGTTATATATCACAGTGCATGTGGTTGTAATGTTCTTACTTATATGATGAAAATCAGCTAATATTTCATATGAGCTATTAAAACTTATTTAGCTTTTACCTAATAAATATTTATCAGTCATTTATGGCTGATAAATGAGGTTCTCCAGGAGGCAGCTTCAGCTGGGAAGGCATCTCTCTCCTGCCCTCTTTGTGCGGTTTTACATGAAGTGACATCTTTCCCACCTGCGGCTCTTTGCCCGCAGTTGGAATGTCCCTTTTCAGTGGTTGTCACCAAGTCTGGATGGAGACATGGGTATCTTGCCCTTCCCGGGACTGAGAAAGCAACCAGTTCTCCAGGACAAATCCTCTTAGAGATATGAATTGGTTTGCTTTGCAGGGAGGATTGAAATGGATAATCTACTCAAGCGATGCTGTGATTTCTCCTTGGGAATTTAGGTAGATATTATGCATGTCACACAGCTGAGTTTCTGAACACATTTTTCTTTTTAAAATCTGCTTTTAAATGTCAATGTACTCATCTCTGAAGCTTAAGTATCCAGAATTGATGGGTGGGATTTTTTTTGGGCTAGACAGTCTTTGTGGAGAGGCAAGTAGGAAGGCAGTAGTAAAATAAAGCATTAGACTATTTGGGATTGCTGGTTCAGCTTTAGTATCAGGGGATAACAAATCTGGGAGTACTACAGATGCCATTTTCCAGGACACCATGGGCCGTGTGAATGCATGTAGAGATCGGGATGGAGGAAACAGGATTTTCTACTGAACAGGAAAACAAAAATTCATGTCTATGCATTATGGCTTTTTTGATGGCAAGGGTAAAACTCCCTTTATATATGAAAGCATCATGTGTTCCAAGGGGGAAAGAGGCAGTACAAGGGGGACCTAAAAAGAATTGGCCAGAATTGTATTGGTTTGTTTGTTAAGAAACAAGAGACTGGGTAAAAACCCACCAAAAGAAAAGATTGATATCGAAGTCTGATTTCACCATGATCAGCAACAGCCTAGCAGGCTGGCCTCAGACAACAGCTTGGGATATGCTACTGGGTCTTTTAGAAAGAAATGATCGGCAAGTGGTATTTTGCTGATGTATTAAGTGGCAGTTTGCTGCTGAGTTGCCTTGGGGAATCAAAACAGGTTAGGGACTTCACTTTTTCCAAATGTAAAGTTTCTATTGCCTAGCAGTTCAGGGATTTCCATGCATCAGCATGATCTGTGCGGATTATGGAGCCAGATTTAGTTATATGCTTTTACCATTTAAAAAAGTCAACACTTTCTAGCATTCCTTATACAAAATTGCTAAGTACTGTATTAATTTACTTTTCTGTCAGTGTGCTTGGTGTGAGGTTTTATTTATTTTTTTTAAAGAGACCGCAGCATATGAAACTTTGTAAAAGTAACTTTCAAGGGTGTAATTACCACGCAGTTCTTCGCTGCATTACACTTATTTTGTAAACTGTCGCTATGCAGCTGAACTTATGCTTTGAATGAAGCCTTATGTACCACCAGAGTTAATATTTAAACCAAACCACCCGCTTAAAATTGGCTACCCATTACTCCAGTTACATTAAATTAGAAACTCCGGTAACAAAGTGGGAAGGGTCTTGTTTTATAGCATGAGCCGCTTTCCCACCCTCAGGCAGCAAACTTATTTTAAGTCTCTTGCTCTGAAGAAAATAGAGTTCAGTCCTCCAGCTGCACATGGCTGTCTCAGCGCCACGAAAATAGAAACCGGTGCTATCCCAAATGCATAATTCATCCCGTAGCTAGCAGGCGTTCGTGCGATATAGGAAATGGCGATGGCTCCTTTGAGCGTGCCATGGGTGAACAGCCGCACCAGGGCTGCGGTGCCCGCGCTCGCGTGCACCTTCCCGGCTCAGCCTCTTCCGTCCTGCACCTGGTGGGATGGGTGCCCTAAGGACAACGCGGGCAGCTTGTCAGCCTTGCCGGGGCACCCAGGGACCCCTCTGCTTTCGGCAAAGCGAAGGCTGACCTTGCAGCCACTTAAGTTACGGGGAAGCTTAACCTGATGTTGTCTTGGTTGAATGCAGAGCAAAGAGTTGTAGAAATGAACAGACCTCAGCTTTGCTGGTATCCTTTGGATGAAAATGTATTGCTTCGAGCTTTACGGAAGGTTATTATGTTCTGAATTCGTATAGGAAAAAGCAGTTTTGTAAGCTAGATAACTGCTGTGTGATGTATTTTTCTTCCCTCCCTCTTTCCCACAAGCCAATATTTTTTCCTTCCGCTCCACCGTATCAGAGTTACACCAAAACTAAAGAGTTGGGATCAAGATTATGTTCACTGTTGAATAATTGAGAAGCACAGCGTAAAGTAGCTCATGTGAATGGCATCCTTTTCCTCATTTATTTCTGAGCAAAATTTTCTACAGCATTTCTTAATTTCCATTCAGAAATTTGGGATACTCTTGCTTTTACTCTTTGTTGTATCTGAGCAAATGCTATTGACTTGAGTGCAGCTTGTATTGTAGTAATTTGAGATCTTACTCCAGGATACAGAAAAAAAAAAAAAAAGCTGTAGCTTTGGAGACACTGAAGGATGGAATAATCTCAAGTAGAAAGGGGAATACAGAAAGATGGTGTTGTTTTTCAACAGAATGAAAGCATGACAAAGATAGCTGACCCGTTACTTGTTTTGATAATAGATACATACACATCTCTTTCTCTACTACTTTGATTTTTAGAGGAATAAACATTGAGCAATGAAAATAAATATGGTATGTTAGATAACTGTAAAAGTTCAGGTGGCTTCTCAGCACAGAGGAAATGCTTTGAAGGCTGTCCTGTACAGGTGCAGAGTGACAAGCATGCAAAACTTTTCATTCATTACAATGCCTTTCAAATGAGATTTTTTTTTTTTAAAGGCTTCATCAAAATGATTCTTTAAAAAAAAAACAAAAAAAAGTAGTAAAAGAGTAGTTCCTTACTTGGTCACAGCTTTCTTTATCCCTCTTCCAAGCTGTTTTTGTTGCTGTATCTCTGTGTGCAGACAGGATGTAGTTTTGCCACAACTTCATTTATTTAGGAAAGGTAAGTGCGTCAGTCATGCTGTGTGTCCATGCATGGGTGAGCTGGGTGCAGAAAAGTGTTGACTGTTTCATGGTTATGGTTATGGCTTCGGGAAATTAATCCCCAAATTAAGTGGATGCTTGAACCGGCAGGAGAAGGGCATTCAGAGAAGTGTGGACATCTTAATTTCCCAAGTTAAGTCCCTAGTTCCAGCAGTGGGGTGGGCAGTCCTTCTGCCTGAGTCCCACCACCAGCTCACTCCGGGGCTGGTGCCCCAAGCCCCCTGTGGCACCTCTGCAGAGGTGGAGGAGGGCTGGAGTGGCTTGGAGACTCCCCAGCTCTGCTGCCAGCTGGGTCCTTGCTGGGGAGCCGGTGGGCTGGGCACACGGCTGGGAGTCCCATGTTGCCCTGTGGTCCCTGCTCGGTTGCCTCACTGACCCCTCTCCCACGGCGCAGGGTCTGGGTGGCCCTGCTGTTGGTGTGTGATGGCCAGGTGGGATGAGTGCTGCCTGGGGTCTCCCTGTGGGCCAGGGGCCATGGCTTGGCCACACAGCCTCAGTAGCTGAAACCAATCTAAATCAGGAGGCTTGAGGATTTCAGTCATCAAGGGAGAGAGGTCGAGCTGGCAGCGATTCCTTGTTGCAGGAGTCTACATCTGTTAGTGCGTGTGCTTTGCTCTGCTGGGTGATGGTCTTTGTTTTGCTGGGATTTAGGACAACCAATTCTCTACTTCACTTGTGACTAGATGCTGCTGAAGAAGGAGTTTTGGTTGCATAACACTAAATAGGAGTTGATCATCGCCTCGCTTGGCTCTCTTCAGCTTCTAGTGGTTGTCGACCTTTAAATAAAACTTTGTGTGACTGTGATGAAGCTGGTGTTGTGGCAGCTATAAGCTGGGCTCCAGCTGGGGCCTCGTGTTAGATATGTGCAATAGATGCTGTCTGGGGATGCTGGTGGTGATCTTCAGGTTAGATGGATCCCGTGTATTATTATTTGTTACTCTTGCATCTACCTCATTTTCTAGGACCCCTTAATGGTTAATAGTGTCAAATAAAAAGACTGTAGGGGTTTACAGTACAAGTACATACTTATATAGTGTCCTAAAGTATTTTAGGGTTGTAAATAAGTAAATGAAACAAAAAATGAAGAGAACTCCTATTTTCAGGGCAGTCCTTTACAGCATGAATTTAAAAAAAAAAAAAAAAAAAAAGAAAAAAAGCAAGTTGGATGTAATCTGTGATTTAAGCATGTTCTCCAAGTTACGCATGCTGAGCAAGTGCACATGGGGTCCCTAGTGGGACCCCTTGGTGTGCATAAAGTGAGGCATGCATGGGGGCATCTGATGGAGGTCCAAGCTCAGAGTCACAGGTTGTGGGCAAGCCCTAGTCCAAAAGGTGTATCAGGGCACCGAATTGACCCAGTGTGTTCCTTGGAGGGTTTGTTGGCTCCATTAAAATGCTCAGTTAAGTGGTTTCACAGTTTTGGATTGATCCAAGGCAGGCCAGAAATGCTCTTGTCTGCTGGAGGTCTGTTTGTTTATTTACGAACCTACAAAATAATGTCATCAATTTTAGTGCTCTGGCGGGAGGAGAGAGTGGTACAAAATTCAGTATAAGCACTGAGTGGTGCGAACATTTACACTAACGCTGCAGAGGTTGCTTTATTCAGTTCTGTTTCTCAGTGAAAAGACTGTGAAGGAAGCAAAGCCCACCAACGGTTGCGTTGGGAGGAGCAGCCTGCGTGGCCCAGGCTGAGCAGGAGGAGCTGACAAACGCGGAGAAGAGGCAGCTGGCTTGTCCTTGCAAGTTTGTCCTAGAAACTGTTGCTTCTTTTAAAAAATAAAATCATATAAAAATCAAATTATACGTACCAAAGGCAGTTTACATGCTGTGTTTGGCAACAGAAGTTAAGAATGCAGCTGAGAGGGGGGGATACATGCAGACAAGCATGGAATTGTCTCTGGAAAAGATGAGTAAGTCCGTAAGAGAGTCCTGTACTCCCCTATTTTGGTCAGCCCTTCAGAGAGGGAATGGAAATGGCAGAACTCTGTGAGTCTTGACAAGTTTCCACTGTGCTAACTGGAAGAAAGGATGTTTCTTCTGTGCCTCACGTGAAGGAAACCAGTGATTGTCGTTGCTTGTGTAATTCTGTTACCCATCGTTCCTAAGTGTGACTGAAGCACAACACATGTGCAATGTCCCTGTTTCGGTTAAGTAATACTTTCCATCCCAAGCTCTCCTTCCAGACTTATTGTGAAGCACTCTTGTTTTTCTTACTTGATAACTGGGAGTTGCCTGCTTTTCTCTCCTCCCAAATCCTCACCCCCGGCCCCGAACTCATACTAAGCAATGTAGGGATAAACCCATGGCACCTTGCATGCCTCTGGAGCTGCAGCCCAGGCCTGTTGTATGGCCACCACCTTGCTCCTGCTTGAGGATACTCCAAACAGCACAAGCAGTGGATGTTTGCAAGGGCTGGAACCGCACTGTAGTGCCTGGGAATCTGCAGCTGTAGACTTTGGTCTAGTGTTGGGTTGGCCAACTCATACCAGGTGTAGGTACTGGTCTACTAGTACAGAGGTTGGGCACATGAACCTCAGCGACATTGCAGAGTTGGGTCCTCCAAAGTTGATGCCACATGTGACATGTGGACTGAGGCCTTAATTCTGCTCTTATGTACCTACCATCCCTGGAAGTAATTTATATTTCTGATTCCATGCTTTGTTTCCTGCTAGAGAAGCTTTGGTGTTGTGTCCTGTATAGATCAAGCACAGATGAGGTCTAGTTTATTGGGTGGAGTATTTTGCTTGAAAATGTATTCCCTCCTGTGTTCCTCCGAAGCTGGTTGCTCTGCCCCTAGACTGGGGAGCTGGCAGGATTTGTAGGCACGTACCCTGCAGTAAGGTCGTACCTCCAAAGCCCATAGTCAGTTCTGCTCTGTTGCAGAGGATTTGGCTTTACCACTCTGCTGTTAGGCCTGGCAGATGAATGTGATTAAAAATAGATCTAGCCGCTAACTGCTTGAATTCCCAGGTGGCTGAATTTCCATGTAATAGGACTTTCACCATAATTTATCCGCTTGGGGTGTATTAGCGATGAAAAGCTGCCTTTCTGCAATCACAGTTTTATTCATCATGTTTTGTTTCTGCTGTTGCTAAGCCTTTATGTCACTCATCTTTGCTACTAGGTGGCTTTTGCTACTGTAAAAGTCGAGATACTCTAATGAAGAGAAGCTATACTGGGAAATTAGACCTTTATTACACCTGCCCTACTATATCCTTTCATTCCTTTATTTCTCTCTCCATTTTTCTCATACCACTTCAGCCTCGGAGCACAGGTGATGAGACCTCCTTTGGTCTCTGAGGCCTTCCTCCCATTTGAGGAGTAGCTGGCAGACACCGACCCACACCTGGGTGCTCACACCCGACACTGGAAACCCTGGCCTGGGTGTGTGAGGTGCTCACTGTGGTACCTGCTTCTCCAGCGGGCAGCAGGTCTGTCCTTGGTGATGGAAGGGTGGTCTCCTGATGCTGCCTTGCCAGCAGCGGCAGGAGGGTGGTGTCTTGGAAGGTAGAAGAAACTGGTGTGGGCTACATGGCAAAGTGGTTTTTCTTTTTGGCAGCTCTGTTTTATTTGACTGAAATTCCCACAGCCATGCTCCGTGCATGGCTCTTGAGAAAGCAGGTTTCCAAATTGTATTGGTGCAGTGACTTGACTGGTGCCAGCAGTTGATATGACCTGTATTTGTCCCACAAGGTGTGTGACACCTGCTTGTGTAATGATGATAAAAGCAAAATATGCAGAGGAGGCTTTTCCCCCCTCCCCTTTTTCCATGTGAAGCTTCAGCTTTGGACCTCTCTCCTCTCAGATACACCAAGGGAGTACACCTCAAAAAAGGTGTTGTGTGAGTTTGAAAGCATGGTATAATCTGCAGTGTGGGGTTTCTGCTAGCATGTCAGCTCACCCTGCTTCACCGGCCTTTTGAAGAATTTCACAAGGAAAGTATAATTTGTAGTTGATGACATGTTTATACAGAAACAACAGTGTATTTTACTGTAGACCTGTATTTTTCACTCTGTTCCCGTAACTCACCTTAAACTGCTCAATTTTAGAAAGTGTATGCATTATGAAGTTATTTTTTCTGATTTTATATCTTTTACGTATATTCTGTGGGAATTTTTTATAAAATATACTTTTTTTAATGTTGTTAGCTTCTTATGTCATTTTCTTCAGTGTTGCGTGATACTGAATGAGCATTCCTCCCGTTTCTTGAAGCATCTTGCCTTTGTTCGTGTATAATGTTTCTGCAATTCATTAAGGTTTGTAAGAGTTTCTTCGTAGTGAATGAAAAGAATTGCAGGTATTTCAGGAATCTATGAATAGCTATTTCATAGTAAAAGGCTAATAAGAGGGGAGCTTTTTTTTTTTTTCCTGGTAATCTGAGTTTCAAGGGAGGTGAGTACTAAGAGCTCAGTGTTATGGCCTCCTTGCTAAAACTTGATACTTCAGCTGTGTAGAAGAAAGCTGTAGTCTTCAATGAGATTGTGGAGAGATAAAAATACAGGCCCGCGCCGTGTCAGAATATTTCTCGCCACAGCACTGAGTGAGCACTGAGGTCTCTTTATCTAAACCAGAAGTGACAGCAGCGCTGCCTTCAGCATGGCCAAGAGCTAACGCAGAAGGAGAGTGACTGGATAACAAGCCCCATTTGAGCGCCTGTAAAAAAGTAAATAACTAAATTACTTAACAAATTCTATAGTATGCTACAAGTCTCGTCACTGGCAAGGAGCATTAAATAACTCTGATTTGGAAAGGCATCTCAGGATGGCCATTTTACCTTTTAGAAAAGTAATTCTGCTAGACTTGCTTTGCTCTCTATAGTGAATTGCGGTAGCTGCTGTGAGAGCCCTTCAACCTTAATGCCTTCCTTTTAGGAAGTGGTATTGCTAATGGGAAGTTGTACAGATTAGGTTATATCAGTGCCTGGTTTCTATCAAACAACTTGGCAGGAATTGCTGCATTCTCTGCTAATAGATTCGGTCCTCTCATGGTGTATCTTTCTAAACTCATCTCAAATGAGATGCTGCAGTACGACTTTTGTTTCATGACTGTACTTAAGAGTATTGCCTTTAAATCATGGAGGCTTATTGTGTTTCAGTTTACTTATGTTTAATTTTTAAGCAGGGATTCCCTTGAGCTAGCTATTCAATTTTACTTCTGGCACATAATAAGGTAAGTATCAGATGTGGATGATTGTTTAATGGCCATGGATTTTCACAGTATAATTAAGGTTAATGTTTTCCTAAACTTATTTGGTTTTGTATCTTTTTCAATTAGTGTCCAATATAAAAGATAGGTTTGTAGGCTAACTTTTGCTCTATTTTTTTTCTTATTTTTCTAATGTGATTTAATTATTTCTGAAGGGAAAAAAAACAAAACAAACCTCTCTCATTTGGCTTCAGTGTTTCAGCAACCTATAACCTTAGAGGAATATGCTAAATCCTGAATTTAGGTAAACTTTTCTTTTTCCTCTTTCATTAATAATGATCAGACACAGGATTCCATAATTTAAGACTGCTTCTTCCAAGGGCAGTAATATTACCTGTGCTGTGGGTTCAACCCAGACGAGGTGGGTTTCATTACAGATGCTGAAGAGGGGACATCTCTCAGTCAGGAGTTCCATTAAAATAAAGGTCTTTTTTTCCTGTTGGCAGAAGCAGCCTTAGGGTTTTGCTGTTGGGGAAAGTTATCCCCAGATAAGTAAGTCTAAAAGTATGCGTAGTACTTATGCTGTATTAATTTTGAAAATAATGCTCATTGCTTTCTAAGAGACATTTGATTTAATGCTACTGGTTTGAGGCAGCACCAGCAAGACACAGACAAATCTTGCCCATGTATCTGAATGCAGCAGAAATATGGATGGTGTCTAACTTCACACAGGAAAAATTTTAGGCCCAGATAATGGAGTTAACTGAGAAAGTTTAAACTGGAAACGTGTTTTCTGCTTTAAAAGGAAAGAACTTACATAGAGTATGCAGCTTGGTAATGACTTCTAGTTACCTGTGGCTGTTATTGCGGCAACTTGAAAATCAAGGAAATTTAGAAATACATGCAAGTTTTCTAAACCAGATAAAGATAAAAAGACTCCAAACCTCAGTCCCTGACACTCTCTGTTCTGATCCTCAAGCTGTAATGAGGAATTTGTGTATTGTTTTCTGTTCCTCACAAGACGTACTTGTATTTAAAAGAAGTTAAAAGCCCCTGTGGGAATGCCTGTTCTGTAGGAAGCTGTCAAGGCTTTCTGGTTGTATATACAGTAAAGCTTACGTGTTACTTCTACAAAAGTTAATTGCTCCTATGTTTAACTTAATCACAGACCTCAAGTGTATAAAGGAATTAAAATCTGGGATTTGTCCTTCCTTGGTATAGAGCTTTATTTTTTTTCCCTGAAATTGTCCTTTTATCCCTCTTAGGATCATTGCAATAAAGCAAAATGCCTATTTTTAATAGAAGTGAGTGCAGTATGGAGTACAGTCGTACATTTATTTATTATTTTTTGACTGCCTGTACAAATTACATTCTACATACCATGCTGCAGTGCATTGGTAGGCAGTCTGATTTATGGGTGAAGAAAAGTACCCTTGGTAGTGTTTTTGAGAGCCTGGGAAGGAAGGAAATAGGTAGCCTTTCTGGTTAGCTTTCAGTAGAGTGCTCTGAAATGCTTGGCCTTCAGTCAAGAGAACAAAAGCCCTCTTGTCGGTTTATGAGGTTTTTGGGGTGTGCCTACACCCTAAAAATGTTGTAATAGCATTTATTTTGGAAGCTTTATTTGGAGCTTTCATCAACACCTTGATGAGGAGGGGAGAGCTACCATCAGTCTCCCTGCCTGGCCAATTTCTAGCTTAATCCAGCCAACGGGGAAACATCAGTAATAGTGTATCAGCCTTTGCAAGTCCTACTTGGACATGTCTTTCTGGCCTTGAAGAAAGAATGAGATGTTCACCAAGATTTCATACTAATCGCTGCATTGCTGGTGATCTGTACAATGAGAAACGCTGAAAGTAGAAGATTTATAGGTGTTTTAACAAAACCAGCTGGTAGTGCTTCACTTTACCTTCAGCTGCCCATCTAAATACAGGATCCAGTTCAGGATTGCAACCTACAATTCCTTTTTAAAGTCTCGGTTTTGCAAAAGGACCACGTAGCTGAGAACTGCAGAAAAGTTACATGTAAATCTGTGAAAAATCACCTTGTAGCTATGTGCACTGAAATGATAGTAAAGGTTGCTCCAAATCGGAATATTTTCACCAGCTCTTGTGCCATAGGTATGAGTACTGTGACATCTTCTAATCCCACTCCTGCATCTACAGGCATAAGACTGAAAAGGATTTTCTGTGTAGTTGTGGAGCCCAAAGCTGGTGAAAATGCTGCTCTCTCACTGTTGAGCCAGGATAGTGCAAGCCTGGTGAGAAGGGTGCTCTCCTCTTTCCCACCATGCCCTAGTTAGGTTTTCAACATGGCAAAGGAGAGGAGGATTGTTCCTTCCAGAAGAAGCTATGGCTCCTGTAGCAGCCTGTGCTCCCACAGCCTCCAATGTGGATGTGTCAGAGGCAGCAGGGGATGAAGGAGACTTAGTGAGCTGTAGGAGTGCTCAACAGGGTGCTGAACACCTTAGATGTGCTCCTCCACTGGTGCAGGAGCTATTGCTGCCTCTCAAGATCCTTCCCACAGCAGGAAGGGGAACCAGTTTAAGCAACTCTAAGTTGTGGTGAGAAAGGCAAAGATTGGGGTTCTTGGTTTTCTAGTTATTACAAAAATTGTCTAATAGATTTGTGTTACAAAGACATCAGTGTTCTTCCCGCTTCTATAAGCAAGTTTCTTTAAATTAGCTTTGAAGGTTTGGAAACTTTCTTTTTTCTGTGCTTGGCATTTTTAGTTAAAAAGGGCAACTGGAGAGGAAAAAAATCTTGAGTTTAGTTCTTGTATCCTGTGTATTGTCTTGCACACTTGGGATATGGAAGTCTGCATTGACATCTGCTGTTGTGAGGAGCATCTGGGTGTTTGGCCCGGACCTCCTCATCCAAGGACTTTCTAGGTGGTGTAAGTGGACCCTGACACCCTGGAACGCTCTCCAAAGCTTGCCCTGCTGTGCTGGAGTTGCTGTCACTGACGGGTGATAAGCCAGGCTGCACTCATGTTATATTCAATACCTGTGTATAGGCAGTGTGTGCTGAGGTTACAAAGCTGGGCGTTCCAGAAGTGTTTCAGACATCTGCACAGCCATCATTCAGGGTCCTTTGTCTTGTCTGCCACAGACCGGTCCATGATTTGAAGTTCCTTCTGTCTGTCACACCTGCCCTCCCAGCCTGGGACAGGGAAGACAAATTATCTTTACTTTTTGTGCCATTTGAGGTACTTTCTGGCACTGGGAGGTCTGTGCAGTCCTGGAAGGTGCGATGGGACCTGCAGGAGGCACATGTCCATCTGGAGCAGGAGCTGAGGACAAGGCAGAGTGCCTCAGGCATCCCAAGCAGTGCTACATGCATCGTGTTTAGGAAGCTCAACAGGGCTCTTCTGGCTGCAGAGACTAGATTTCCAATGATTAAAATAGGATTTTGTACACTGAGCTCAAGGCGAATGCCTGCCTAAAAGTAGGTGTCTTTGGAGCTGAATCTCTCCCTTTAAGACTGGCCCTCCAGGCATCTGGGGCTCTCTTGGAATGGGTTTTAAATTCTCCATGCTTGTTTGTGCTTTTTCTCTTTTCCCTTTCCCCTGTCGCTGACAAACAGTGATGGTACTTCAGCTTGGGGCCAGGAAGCACACCGATATCCTGTAATTGCCTCTCAGACGTTAGCTGGGAAGTTGCTTTTGTATAATTGTCTTGTTTTGTTCTCGACTTGTTTGTTCCCACAGCCTCCTATTACATTAGGACAATATGTCCCTCTCGGAAGGTTTTCTAAGCCACTGTAAGGTAATTTCATCTTGCTGACCAGGACACCATTGTCTGTAAGTGCATTATATGCAGGTATCCGTAGGGGGTTTCTGTACTGTGGGCATTTATCAATAGCCTGGCTCAAAAGAGAAGAAGGTGACAGAGGAGTAGGAACTGGAGTGCTGTCTTATGCTGAGGGAATAGGTCCTTATTGTCTGTAGGTAGAATAGGTGTATAATTACCACAAATTTCAAGCACTTTAATGCAAGCACATTTCACATTTACAGGTTGGCCTTAGATCAATTTTTCTGCAATTCTGTAATTGATAGGTATACAATGCTCTTATCGAAGAGCATTACATATGCTTATGGTCCATGAAGAATTCAGTAGGTAAAATGTCGCTAAAATGATAATCAGTGTGTTTAACGGCAGCAGTTTTCTGCCGTGCCATTTGGGTTTGATTCTTTTCACTGCTAGCAAACTCCATTAGTTTCTCATTTCACACCTGGGAGGTTTCTGATGTTAACTGTGTTGCAGAGTTTCAAGAGGCTGTCTCGCTTGCCTTTGGATGCCGGTCTTACTGCCTCCGTTGATTTTAGGAATGAAGCTTAATTTGCATAGAAAAGAACTGTGAATTTTGAACTGGTTTGGCCGGTTTCTGTCTCATTGCGTGATAGATATGGGATGTTTAATTTTAAGCCTTAATAGACAGCACTTCATTCTCATTGTCCACGAGAAAATAAAGTAAAACACACAGTCTGCAGGTTTTACAAACCATTGCATCCTTCTGAGATACACAACTATTCAGACTTGTGCTGTCTTGTGGATTTTGATTACTGTATTGCAATGCAGCTGCTCCTTTGGTTTCCATTCCTCAAAGTGGCATGTGGAAAAATCTTATTACTAAAGCGTTATGTTCAGCATGCATTCTCCTGTACACACTGGATGGTGCTGAGAAAGGATCTGATACGTTACCATTCATTTAATGACTGTACAGGGTAGAATTAGCAACTGGAGAAGAGTTGCAGTTCTCCAAGTGTGGAATAATATAACTTTCATAGCAGTCATCGAGCGACTATAAGCAGTGTAAGAAAAGGTAAAAAGTTTACCTGGAAGAATTTTTTTGGCACATAGTACTGAGCTAATTAGCCAGCAGAATTGGTTTTCTACACAGCCAGGTCTGCACATTTAGTTGCATGACAGTGATGTCTGGGTGCTTGTATACTTCGGAGCTGAAATAGCTGCTGTTGGACATGGCCAGAGAAATACAGCTGCTTTGTGCTGGAAGAACTCTGCAGTCAGGAATTGTGCTGCGGTTGCTTTTTTTCTTTTTTTTTTTTTCTTTCCTTCCTTATAAAGCATCCAGAGAAATGAGTACCCACTGCCCCGGTCCAGAGACGAGTCACCTACTTGTTGGGTTATACTGTGTCATTACAGACAAACAGATGGCTCTTATTGGAACCGTCAGCCACAAAAGTATGGGTCTGCAGCCTGAATTTGTGGAGTTTGAGGTTTTTTTCAGCCCATCTTATGGCAGCACAGAGATACTGAGGTTTCGTTCCAAGGCTTGTAAATGTGTTGTTGTCACAGTAATTGTTCCCTTGGAAAACACAGAAGATCTGCTGGCTTTGCAATGTGCCTCTCTACTGTTTTATTCCAAAACTCATTCAGACCTACTGGAACTTGACCTTATAGGTGCCATTTCAGCCAGAGATTGACTCCTTTGCTTGACATGCGTTGGAAGGACTGCTCAGCTATTAACTGTTAACTGAGGAGTCTGAATTCAGACATAAAATCAGGACTGTGAGCAGCCCTCTGGAGAAGTATACCTGTCTCCATTGATCTGTAGAAAGACTTTTTGGCCCTAAATTTAGCTACTCTGGATAGAAGTAAAGTTAGGTGCCTGAAATACACAGTGGATTTCTGTCTCCCCTTCTCTTCAGTGTGATCTGAGAGTGCCACTGTATTAAAGCCCTGAACTGGATAACCCAGCATGAGGCCAGTGGGTTCAAAATTCCAAGTGAAGTCTATTTGTAGTGATTATACTAATTGTACAGAGATATTGAGAGGGAAAGGAATGTGCATATGACTCTTTGGGGACTCGCTTTGATCTTTGCCTCCCTGTGCCAAGCAGAGAAGGACACGGAGTGGGAGTAGATGCAGATAACATTGGAAAAATACTGTAGGTTTCATTCAAGGCTGATGTTGTGTTTTAGGCTGTAGCACTTTTCGTCAGGACAGCTGAAACCCCCAGCCCATGCAGGAGGCACCAACGAGGTTGGGTGGCTGCAGTCGGCAGCAGAGCTGATCACTGGGGCTGCAAGGAGCAGTGTCCTTCTGCTGGGCTCTTTGTCCTGACCAGCTGCCATGCCGGGCACTTGGTGGAAACTCAGAATTTGTTGATGAATAAACACGTGAGGCTGAAGCTGCCTTTAATGTGAGAGGTGTGAAATCAGCCGCTGATATCCCTGTTATGGAGACCTGTTTTCACTTCTGCTGCATCTAAATTGAATGATGTAACTTGTGCATTTGTGGGACAACGTGTCCGCCCACTCCAGATAAAGCAAGGGGCTGTGCCACATGAAATCCGGGCTTTGGGGAGGGGATGAAGGGGCGATCAGATGATGGATATAAGTCTTATGCTTCGTATACCATGTCAGAGAGCACTGTGAACAACTTAGGCTCAACAGAATAAAGGGATACGGGAAGGTTCAGCATTAATCCACTCTGGAAGCCATCTTTTGCAAAAGAGGGATGGCTGGGCCTGTCGAGCTGGGGAAGTGGGGCAATCCGGGTGGGACCCTATCCCAAAGTGTGCTAAGCCTCCAGGAGCTACCTCTCTTTAGCTCTGGCCTCTCTCCAACTCAGATCCCATGCCTGGGCCAGAGTGTCTGTGCCTCCTTGGCCTTCCTCTGCTTAAATGGAAGTGCCTTTAGTTTTCTTGAGCAGGGTTCGTCAGCTGCTGATGTGCGTAGCTTTTTCTGGCAAGGTCCGTGTAGCTCTGACAGCGAGGGACACTTAGATCTTAACCAAAATGTGTCAACACAGATTACGTTGTTAAAAGAAGTAAGCCTTTGAATCCCCAACACGACAGTTGTAATCCCACGGTCATTACAACATCAAGCAACAAGTCTGAAAAAGATGTCGAGTTTGATGCTGTTGGCTCGGGACGGCTTCAAGCCGGAGCAGCCCAGCTCCATGGGTGGCACAGGACCACAGCTGTGTCCTGTGCTCCCTTCTGAGGTGCTGAGGTCTCAAAGAGCGGGAAGATGAGGGCTCTGAGGGGATACTCTGCTTTGCTTTGGCAAGCCCTCAGGGCATTTGTTGCAATAATGTGTTCAGAGGGAAAGTAACATGGCAAATAGCTGCCGTAACTGGAGGTTTCACGGTGTCTTCTGTGCTTTGCTCTGGTAATACAAGCCTGAGACTTGACATGTGCCAGGACCACTGTGAATGCAGACTGAATCTGTGTTTAATTCCCTTTCAGCATTGGGGTATAAACAAGGAGTATGTGCCCTGGAAGTTTTTCCAGCTGCTTGCAGAGAAGCAGTAATGGAAGCTCGGCATTGAGATTGATTGATTACTCCCAGATTATAGAGCAGCAATTGCAGACAGTTTTACTGTTTAAACACTGCTTGGTATTAAACCACTTTTATAGCAGACTGGAAAGGCAGATGTCCATTTAATCTGTTTGGCTCCTTCAGCACTGCATAATGTCATGAATGACAACCTTCTCCAGCAAAATGGAAACCTTCGGCTATGTGATCCAGTGGAGCAGGCTCGGAAGTGAGGGAGAAGCTTGCTGCTCTTAGTGACTCCTTTGGTGAACGTGAGCTTTAACTTTCAGATGACAGGACTGATTATAAATCAATAATAGGAGATGATATATCCTGGTTATAAATCAATAATAGAATATTAAGTCGATTTCCTAAGATAGTGTAAGGTGGAGAAGTGGTGTGAAGTATCCTAAACTATCCCTTTATTTGAATCTTGTGTATTGGTTTAAAAAAGAAAAGACAAAGAAACAGTACTATTGCAGCCTGTCCCTCAGTGTACAGACTCTATGTACTGAGGTTTTATGCCACTTTAGGTGCCACTTTTATCCTTTGCTTCAGCAAATGCTGAAGGACTGCAGTTGGCTGCTACAAACCCAAGCGCTTTCCATTTTGTGTTACCCCTGAATCGCCGCTGTCACGAGCACAGAGAGAGGAGAACAGCCCTGTCATCCTCCCAAAACGGGGTTCCGCAAAACTGGGCCCCGTTGGCTGGTCCATGCTCGCCGGAATTGCCGCAGAAAGCCAGCTGGGAGAGGTTCACGTCCAGCTTGCTGGAAACTTCTCCTCAGCTTTTTGGTGACAAAATGAGGTTTTTCACTCTGAATGCAAATGGTGTTCCGCTTCGAACCGGCCCTACTAGGAAAGTAATGAAGAAAACGTCTGTAAAGGCAGGCTGTGGCTTGCCTGGAGGGTCCCTTTGGCTGCCGGCACCATTTGCTGCCTGCCCGAAGCCGGTGGCTGCCGAGCCAGTGCCTGTGCGGAGCAGCAGTGTCCCCAGGGCACCAGGGGTGGCAGGGCAGATGGGACAGACCCTTCCCTCTCCCTCCTGCTCCATGGCCTGCCGTGGAAGATGGAGTGACCTCCAAAGCAGATGTCAGGAATATTAAACTTGCACAGCGCAGCCTGGTTGTTCTTTTTAAAATTGTAACCGGGCTCATGAAGGACATGGTGATTGAGCAGAAAATAATGAGCAAGTCCTGGCTGCCTGGCAGGCTTTGTTGGCAGAGCCTCTTGACTGCCCTCACCCCACTAAGGGAAAACTGAGGCATTATCATTTGCGCTGGGTTTTGGGGGGGGGTTATGTCACTTTTTTGACGTTCTTCCTCATAACTGTTCATTTTTTTTCCCCTTCAAACTAATTTCAAAAGGATGAAATGGAGGCTTGTTAAGCCTTTCGCTTGCATAACGTGCTGTATCTGAGCCGTAAGCCAGCAGTAATCTGCTCTCCCAGCCCATCAGGGGCTTCCCCGGGGGACGGCAGCACGGGACTGTGCACACACACGTAGTGAATGGAGGGAGAACAGCCCCTGCCAGGAGCTGGACCGGGGCCTTCGTCCTGTGGAATGGCCCGTGCTCCGTCAGGCTGTTAAAGCAAGCAGTTCCAGCACAGCAAACTCTTGGGGTGCCAGTTTATCTCGATAAGCCAATTATTCTGCGAGCAAAGTGCAGCAATGTATTTCACTGGATGAGTATCATTAGTTTCTATGAGATGTGTCCAGTATGGACTCATGTTTTTAAAGAAATGAAATGAGCTGATGACTTTGCTTTATCAAAATGCCAGTTGCTGTTGTGCCCTTCTGCCTAATGGTCTTTGTTTATCCTGTCATTATGAAGTCGAATGAACTTCTGAGTGACTTTTAAGAAGAGATGTCAGCTACTGATGTGAGTTGAGCTTTCAGCAGAAATGATCTTCACCTTCTCAGTTCTCAAATTCTTCCTGGGCATTGTCTGCCTTCATTCAATTATTGCCCCTGAAAATGGCATATGAAAGTATCTTTCTGATCTCTTCTGTCTGGTCAAAGTGAGTAAAAAGAATGCTGCTTGCCATGATATACCGTGTTGCAGCTGCCTCCTTACAGTTGTCTTCCCCATCGTGCCATAAAAAGCTGCCTCCATTTGTATTATTTGCAGAATTGTATTTATCTACAAGTTCTTGATCTGGTTTGCTCATGTATGTTTATCAGAAAACCTGACTTACACACTTCGTGCCCTCCCCTGTGAGGAGAGGTCTATTCTTGATCAAAATGTCTAATTTGAGAAGAAGTTAAATACAATATTATTGTGTGATAGAAAATTCTTCCATGCTTTCTACTTGAAATCACATTACAGGTGCATTTTTCTATCTAGCTCTATAGATGCATATGTTAAAATGTTGCTTTGCGTTGCATTGCTCTCGTTGGAAACACAGTTCTTGACCATTCTGTTTTCTTAGATATGCATGTGTAAGTGCCCTAGTAATGTTGCAGAACTGTTCTGTGTTGTCTTGCTGTGGCAGATCTGAATGTTTTGCCATTTGGTCTCCCTAAGCAGAGTCTTTACACCTCCCCTCTTTGTCCTCGGATTTTTTTTTTTTTTAAGCTCCTAGAACCCGAGGAGGTGAGCAGGTTTGTGTGAGGTCAGGTCTATTAAGCAGCCGATATCCGTAACACTTAGGCTGATGAAACCCCTTTTTGCTTGTACCCTTTCAGAGTGCTGAGTGACCTTTTTACCGAAGCAAACAGAAACGGGAACTAAGCAGCTTTCTAATGCCATTGGTATAGCAAACTTTTTTTTTGTTGCTTGCAGAGAAAAACCTGTGGTTTGAATTAAACTTTTGTTATTAATCTGGGGGTAGCCTTGTAAAGTGCAATTGCTTTGGACATCTCTGCAATGAAACCTTAAGAGAATTTATCCACTTGATTGGTGGCTGTATGGAGCAGATTATGTACTGTATTTTTGAAGCAGAACTGTCAGAGATATGGTGCGGATAATTGGAATACATTCGTGCTTTATCTAGAATAACTAGGGGTTGACAGGTTTTTGCCAACACTAAACCGTATTAAGTAGCATAAAGATACCAGTGCTCAATTAGTTGCTTCCATAAGACATTGGTTAAAAGGTGTTTTTGAGGTACTTACAAACTTTTCTGAATTGATAACTTAGAATAACATCTGTTCTTTCCATTCATTCCACAAGGTACATGTTTAACAAGGAAATAGGAAAGTTGATCTAACATCCAGGTATAAAGTATCACTAGCAGAGATCTTGTGGACTCAATTTATATCACTTTAAATCTTTCTGTTACCTTTCTCTCTGGGCAGCTTCCTCTGTATACTTTGGCCCTCAGCTGAGAGTGTAGTTATCAAGTGCGTTACAGAGGTTGGTATCAAACTTAAATCTCTCTGTGCTTGTATGGGCTGTCAGTTGAGTACATTTTATAGCGTGCCCTTTGATTAAAACAGGGTAGGTTCTAATAGTTCTGATGACACCGAGGAGTAGTATGGGTGACTGGCCACACAAGCTTTCAAGATCTGAAGCTTCAAAGTAGAACAACAAGCAAGAGTTGCTTCCCCAGCCAGGATCACTCCATAAATATTTTCTATAAGTAGTAAAGTAGAAGCAGCATGGATGTGGCTGCTTGACTGTGGCTATTCACAAGTTAAAATTCCAGAAAGACTGCTGTGCTAGCACTGGACTTCTCGGTTGATACCTTGAGGCATGAGCCTGCAGAAGACCATGAGATTGCTTTTTGATGTGTGTCAGGTTGAGGTTTGCTTTTCCTACCATGCCACAGCAATGCAAGACCTTTATCTGATAAGGTATTTAAAAATAAAGCAGAGTGTTTGGTTTTTGAGTTTGAAGTACGAGTTACCTTCCCTTTTCTTCTTCCGTTTCTCATCTCCAAAGACAGGCGATGTGTTTTCTTACTCAGTAGGTAGCTTGCTAGCTTCTGTTTTTCTAATTATATATATATATATGCCTATGTATTTCGATAGATATGAAAGTCCGGCAAGGCAAAAGAAAGCGTGCACGTTAAATAGCATGGTCCCAAAAATACGTGGATTTGGTCTGTTTTGTCTGCTGTACGTTCACATTGCTCCCTCTCAGGAGGCGCTTAGGTGCATAGCCAGATTCCCGGCAGCAGGGCACTGATCTGTAGGATATTAGAAGCATATCAGGAAAGTGGAGAAAAAAAGAAATATAAAGGGAACTTGACAGACCCCTTTCTGGTTTCTGCTTAGTACCTCCACGTTTTGTGCTGTATTGTAAGCAGGGCTTTAGCAATAATACAGACAAAGCCTAACAAAGAGACTTGCTTGCTGGCAGAAAGTTGCTTAAAATAACTTACTGAGGATAAAGAGGCTGCCCAGGTCAATAATGCTGTGAAATCCTCAATGTGTAACAGCTCCGGGAGGTTTTGTAGGCATATGGATTTTTCAAAGCTTTAGGCTGTTGATAAGGCAGTGAAGATTGTAGAGTGCTGCTGACCTTGTACTGACGGTGCTGGGACGTTTTATGAAGGTTTGGAGTTTGGCTATAGAAATACTGAAATTTTTGTTCCCTTCAGCAGAACTCTGATTTAAAGTATGAATGCTAGAAAGAAAGCATTGTTGTTTGTTAACAGATATTTAATACCATTAAGAGTCTTTGTTGTATTTTACTCTTCAGTCAGATCTGTGACTGTTAAAAATGCTGTCGAACGACTTACCTGGCTTGCTTTCCTTTGGATCAAGGGAAGCTAATTTATCAAATACAGTGTAATTTATCCCTACCTTCATTATAATGTAATTAATTTGGTTTAGTTTTATATAGCATTTTTCTTAAAACATCAGCTGAAGGTAATCAATATGAAGCTTATTTTAGCCAGTTTTCATTAAAGATAGCCACTCATGATAACTGGGAGAGATTACGTTATCAGATCACTAATCCTCCAAATAAAGCAGCAGCTTTCTTGACCATGCTTTGAACCAAAAAAAAAATGTAACATGCTGTTTGAAGGTGGTCCCTTATGTAATTCCAGTTGAAACTTTTATTTTGAGAAGCTCCTGTATGTTCATCTTCAGAGCTGTTTGATCCATGTTGTGCCACATCCATGTGCACAGCTCGTAGGGAAGGAGCAGCACAGGGGAGAGGGTCAGGAGCTGGGGTTGTGGTGGGGAGGGCAACCTCTGTAGAAAATCAGGTGTCAGCCTTTCTACTAGTCATGGAGTAATTGTTCTATTTTAGTATACCTGATACTATGCAGTTTCAGCTTGATGCTTTCCCTGTACATTTGTGGGGTTTTTTTAAGAACAGATACATGTTAGATGGTTCTTCTCAGGAATATGAATGCATGTTAATTGTTATAGTGAGTGGAAGTGTCTTACAGCAGATATGGATGCTCACAGGAGATTGCCTTACCAAGGCTCTGCTTCATTTTCTCTTGTTCTGCGGTTGATAGGGGGTTAGCCAGCTGCTGCAAAACTGGATGAAATTCCTAACAATATAGTTCAAGTTGTGGATGCCCCATCCCTGGAAATGTTCAAAGCTGAGTTGGATGGGGCTTTGAGCAACCTCATGTAATGGAAGATGTACCTGCCCATGGCAGGGGGTTTGGAACTAGATGATCTTTAAGGTCCCTTCCAACTCTAACCATTCTATGATCTATGAAATTCTCTTTTAGTGGTTCTGCTCAGTATATCCACCTAGTTTATAAATGCAGCCCTGATCTGTATTTGTCTTCAGAAGAAAGTGTCCCCTTGGTTCCCTTGCCCAGTCCAATGCTGCACTGCAAGCCCTGGGGAGCCGCCACGAGAGTCTAAGACAGAGGGAGGGCAGGAGAGAAAATCTTTCCTTCTTGCCTTGGCCCCACCTGGCTCGGAAGTTGGCTGGCGCTGCAGGCAGGGTGCTGTGTGTCCCCCCAGCCCAACCTGTCTGTCGTCTTTGGCTGGGGAGTCAGGCGGGCTTGCTTTGGTGATGAACCAGTTCCTTCTCCATGGTGGAAGGAGGGGAGTCATGCCTGAAGGGCAGCATACCAGACAGAAGACTGTTCCTGAAGCCACATCGCCTGCACAAGCCGCCCTATCTCTGATTTCACTCAACTGCTTTTACAGTAGAAGTTACTTCAGATGGGATAAAACATCACTTTAATAAGCTCATTTCTTATCTTTGTATGCATCAAAGAGGATATGAACACCAAGCCTTTGTAGCAAGAATTCAGTTAAGACAGGATCTGAGTGCTGAATCCAACAATTTGCTCTTGTAGACCAGTGAGGTGAGTGGATGTTAGACTAGTTGGCACCTGGAAACAGCAATAAAGTCATCTTTGTCGTTTTACTGTTTGGGGATCTGGGATACCAAGAGGTATCTCACAAGGATGTACCTGGTCTCTCAATGCTTTCTGTGTTTGCTGTCTCTGTCTGAGAAGACTACACCAGTGGAAAGAGTAGCAGTGATATCATTTTACCCTTTTCAGCTGTAGAGATTACGGCTTCTGGCCTAATTTTACCCAGTTTTGGATTTACCGCTGCTTTTCCTGCCAGAGGACAAGCTGATCCCTTAGCTCTGTACTTCCAGCCGCCACCAGGAAGTAGTCACCTGAATAAATGAAGTTGTGATTGTTTTCATGGACTGGAGAAAGAAGTCGGCACGTGCAGCATGTTCTGCTGGTTAATGCAGAGTTCGCATTGATGTGCAGTTCAGTTTTCATTTTGCATCATTAGAACCAATTTTGAGCAGAAGATCTTCTCTGTCAGCACCCGAAGTAGTATAAAGATGATGATTTGGGGTTTCTTGTTTGTTTGTTGGGGTTTTTTAATACACTTGTTTAAAGGGTGATTCTTTCGTGTTGCGTGCACAGCCTTCATATCCTGTTGTAATGAAACTGTGAGTCCTGGTACAGAGGTGTTTCATTTAAGCATACCTAAAACTTATTTGAGCTCTACTTTCCTTAAGTAAGAGTCTAGCAAGCCTGGGATAGGAATGTGCTACCACTATTATTCATCTCAGTTCTAGAGGATCCAGGATTTCTCTTCATTTAAAGCAGTTTATGACCATCTTCTGAAATAGGTTGCATGTGTTTGTGTGAGGGAGGGAAGCTCCTTCAGCTAAATGCTACCAGAGCACACAATTTTAGAAAGATCAAATGGATTTCAGATCTACCAGTGGCCGTTTTTCCCCCTGTGGGGAGCTTTGGTGAGATGTCACCAATAGTCTGCTGGCTGCAGGTGGCAAACAGAAGTGTCCACTGAGAGATTCGTGGACCTTGTTGTTCAATGAATAAGTCCCTATTGAGTAATAGACTATGCATTCAAGAATTGAAAATGCTTATTCCTTAAGCTGTGAAGTTTGATTCCTCCTCACCTTTGACACATTTCAGTTGCCATACGTAACCTTTGCTAGTAATATTTAATTGGTGCTTAATGTAACTTTAATAATATAGTTGTTTAATATGTAGTTTTCCTGTTTATGCAAAAGGAATGTAATTGATTGAGGCAGTTTATTGCCAATTCTTGCTACTAATGGCAAAAATATCTTAATTTAAATGATTTCACGTTAGCTGATTCTGGGTTCCTCACATGGAGTTATTTTGTTGAAATCCACGGACTGGAAAGGAATCAATATGGGGCTTTTGAAACTGGTGGAGATTTGCAGTGCTCCCACTACGATTGATTACAGCTGCTTTTGTAGGGCTTTAAAAAGAACAATCTGTATTAAAAACATCATTCTTTGGTATGAGCTCGAACAGCTCCAAATAGGTTTCCATGGGGGCTGCCCTGCAATTTGACCACTTCAAGGGATTGCAGTAATCACCAGTGGGCCAGGGCAGCGAGGCAGAGGAAAGGCTATTAGGTGGGGAGTTATTGGCATGCATGCCAAAGAGGTTACCCTGGCAGCTTTAATCATTCATCCACATTCTCGAGAGGAGGGAGGAAAATATAAGTGTTAGTTCTTCTGATTGATTAGGAAAAAGGATCAGTAAGGCATGAAAGAGGAGGGGAGGTGTGTGTGGAAGAGCCAGCGCACATTAGATTTAAAAGCAGTGACTGGGTCAGGTACCTGTAGTTTTGACCTCTATACCAAAAGCTACCTGCAGCTCTCGTTGCTGTCAGGCTTGGGACTGGTGATTCAAAGACAGGCTAACCTCTTCATTCAGCATTTTCAAAGGAGCACATTTAGCTTTTTGGTCACGGCTGTGCCTTAAATTTAACCTGTCTGCACATGGACTGATGTGTCCTTAAAAAACTGATTAGCATTTTGAGCTGTGACAACAATTTGCATGGTGGTTTTGATCCTATTTTTGGTGAAACCGATGGGTGCTTTTTGGAAAACGTGCAGAAAATTGCTATGCTAATTGAGATAAATCAATCCGTGATGCAGATTGCTGGCTGCTGGCTTCTGATGCTGTTTTGCCTGCACATTGCCCTTTAATATTTCAGTCTGGAGTGGTGCTTCGGAAGCTGATTCAGCTGTAGCCCTTCTAAAATAGCTTCCCTGTTGTATCATGCCTACGTCAAAGGCAGAGTTGAAGAATAAACTGTTCTTTGCACCAATTGATGGCTTGGCATGAAAGATGAGAGGGCTTTGAGTCTTTTAATTTTGGGGTTCCCGGAGAAACTTTGGTATTAAACTCAAGCTTTTACATGGGAAACAAGAATTACTGTGTACTGTACCCTAACTGCTAAGAGGTCTTGAAGTTATCAAGGTAAAGAAGACAACTAAAATGCAGTATTCAATTTTGGGTTTCACATAAAAGGAGAGAAAGGCCGCTTGGTGTGGAGTCAGGGAATGTGATATACTGTCAAATCAGGGGGTTCACATAAACAGCATAGCAGTGCTGCTTGCTTGGGTTGGTGTATCAGATTTGCCCTGCCCCTCTATCATTCCTAAGTGTAACCATTTTTGAGTTGGGGTAAGTTTATGTGGTCATTGGGTTAGAAAGGTCCCTTGGTCCTGACCTGTAGCCTGTGTGGAGGTGATCTGATCTCAGATCTCCCCAGCTGTAGATCTGGGGAAGGACCAATGGGGCTGGTCTGCTCTCGAGCAAGGGATGGGGCCCTCTTGAGCGTGGGGTTTCATCATGAATTGCTGTAGAACCACACAAAAATTTCATTGCTGGAGAAAAAGTAAGACGCTGCAGTTTCATATCCTGTGATCCAGGTAGCTTTTGCTTGCTGAGTTGTGAGGTGAAACTGTGGGACGACTTCTGAGGAGACTCTGCCCAGGTGAGGAACTGCTCTTCACTGGGATGGCACAGATCCACAGAGGTAAAGGTTTGTTGTTCCAGAACATTCTGCTTAACTGTATGAAGATGTAGGTGTCACCTACAGGGTGGACGGTGAAGGCATCTTTTGTTGGGGCAGACCCAACTATGGTTTCACTCAACTAGCAGCCCTTTAATACTACTTCTTGTGGGCTTGAGCCTAGTTGGATAGCCGAGGAGGCCTGTTGGGTAACCAATGAGGATCTCTTTTTGTTCATTTACCAAATATCTATTGAGGTTGGAGAGCATGAGCAAGTTGTTTGATCTGTCCTTCATCACATATTGTGCTTTTGGTACTTGTGCATAAGGATAGAAAGCTCTACCTGATCTTGCTGCCATGCTTGCTACCTCCCTCCTGCATTATCATACAGCAACCTCTGTCCCACCCTGGGCAACACAGTTTCTGGACAAGGGATTAGACTAATAGACTGAAGTTTAGCCTCTGTGTACGTCTAGTACATAAATGATGCAAAACTGGAAATCAGACTCTGAAAAGACATGGAAAGATAGAAGCTTATTCCATTGGAATTTACCTCAAACAGGCAAGAGCTTTAAAGGACGTTTTATCTTTCTCCTCAAGGCAGGACAAGCCTCAGCTCCAAAACTGTAAGCAGGCCAAAGACCCACTACGCAGATCTGTGAGCCTTTATAATGGGAAGAAAAACATTTTCAATTAAGCTTGAACAAGTTCTCCAGTTATCTTTTTAAGTTCTGTTATCACATAATGTACCGTACAGCATGTAATTACACATTAGGGAATATTTCTAAAGGCACAGATGACTGTTAGAAAACAGGCACACGAATTTCTGTGACTTCATGAAGAGTGTGAACTTAAATCTATCAACTGCAGCACAGTAATTTCTTTGGTGCGTGGCTGTAAGTGAACAGTAGCTGACATGTCGGTGGCTTGTTGGTGTCTCCTTACCCCCGGGGACTCTTTGCCTTGGAGCGTTTCCCTGTGAGTACCGTGGATGCGGTGTATTTTCTTTAGTCCGAGCCATGACATAGGCTGCTGAAATGCCTGACACCGGCAAGAGTTGTTCTATTAATGCTGTCCCTGTCGAATACGCCTCTGTTTTGGTAATTAGTCTGGCGTAACAGACTGCGCGTCTTAAAAGCCAGCATATTTTGACTCTTGGCTCTGACATGAGGCAATCTCTGTAAATCAGCTCTTTTGGTAGACTCCTCTATTGTTGAATGCTAGCAGTGGTCGAAGCAGTTTGCCGTGCCTGTGTTTATTTTGGGCTCTCCGCCTTTCCTCAGCAGCCACGAGCGGTCAAACCCATTCTTTTATCTGTCGTGAGAGATTGGAGGCCTAAAGCTATAGTTTTGTGCAGCATCAGGAAGTTCTTCTGCATGAGGTACAAGGAGCGTGAATAATCTTTCTGGCATGTGCTCCAGCCGGGGTAGTGGCTCTGTGCTGCACCAGACAGGGGCTCAGCCTGCCGTGCCGCCGCCGGCACCGGCCCCAGGGGCAAACTCCCAACTTAACAACGCTTGTAGGGACACCTGTACGGAGCCGATTTCCTCTTCCACCCTTACCTGAAGAAGGGCAGCAAAGGTCTTCTAAGATGTTTTTAAAAATACCTTTGGAAACGAGCCCTGCAGACTGAGTCACGGCAATCAAAGCTTGTTATTTAATTGGCTGAAGTGGTGGGGGGAGGCGGTGGCTTTCACAAATTTGGCCCAGGCAGTTCCCATCGCAAGGCTGATTTTCACATGGGGCATGTGGATGAGCTGGGGGACTGACACAGAAAGGCAGAAGCCGTGGGGAGTGCTTGGAGGGTTTTAAGCCATTCTGAAGTAAAACTGGGAGATGGTAACTGTGTCAAAATGATTCGGGGGTAATGAGCAATGCAGATGTTGGCTTCTGTGTTGAAAGCCTTGCTCTCAAACTTGCAAAATTCAATCTGGGGCCGGTTGTTATGGAAAGAATATTTTTGCTGTGATCACAGTTACCCAGACGGTGGTGTGGGGCAGCTTTCCTGCAGCCAGTACCCACTCCACTGACAGCACTGCTGTGCAGGCAGTAGTGTCTCCAAGGAAGAAAATGGGGAGTCCTTAGAATGTTGTGCTTAAATTACATCACTAATTATTAGCATATTATGTCTCAAAAAAATCTCACAACTGCCCACCACCATACCTTTTACCCCTTCTTCTGCTGAAATAGCCCCACCACTGTTGGCACAGTGCAATGAAGTGGGGTTTGCTGGGAAGAGTTTGGCCTGCGAGTCCTTGAAAGTGGCCACCACCACCTTGAAAGGAAATAGTGGGGACTACTTCTTTCCTTCCCTTTTCATCTGTGCCCAGCTGTAGTATCACTGAAAGGAAAAAATGGTATCTGTAATAAGACAATTAGTGGTAAACACGCCTTGTAACATAAAATCCTACTTCAAAATTACATGTTTGTAGCAGGGTATACACAGGCAATGTAGGGATGCACAGGCTGAAGGACAGTGATGAGCACTGCCAGAGCCGGCAGAGACTCATCTTTGGGAACCAGTAACACAATGGGAAATGGAAGATGAATGCTTTTCTGGTTAAACATTTATCTGGGAAAACCTAGTGCTTTGAGGTGTAAATCTGATTTTCAAACTTTGTGCTGTAGAGTTGTGTTTTTTTGTTTGTTTGTTTAAAATCATGACTCTCGTTCCTGGACAAGGTTAATGAAGTCTTGATGGGACAGTCTCACCGGTGAAATAGCTTTCCTGGTGTGATGAGGGGAAGCAAAGAAATAGTGAACAATGATAGCAAGAGGATTGCCAGCTTTGGGGTCGGCAATGCTGAGGTCTGTTAGGACTAACTCCTGTTGGGTGGCAGATCAGAGTTGTTTTTGCAGGAAGCCTAGGGGAAAATACAGCTTCTCCTTCACACAACTGCCTTTTCTCCTGCCTTCAGTGGAAGTCTCTGCAATGGCCCTTGGGCTTTAGATGAATGCGTTCAGGTAGTTAGCGTTCCAAAAATGTAGTGTATATGAAGAATGCATCACTTCAGTGAACTCAGACTCAGCAGCTGAACATGCTTTTATACAAGCACTAATAGAACAGCACGAACTGTTAATAGAAGAGGAAGATCTGTTTTCTTTCTCCTTCTTACGTGTAAGATCTCCACCTAATCAACAGCTGTAACACTTGCAAATTTTCAGAGCCTTCTGGCTTAGATATTTGGGATATAACATCACTTTAAAAATATTAGTCTCTGGTTCTGTGCATACTAAACGGGTTACATCTAAAAGACTTCCATCTGGGGAAAAAGGGAGGCAATGTACCATTAATAACCCAGCTGCAAACCTCAAATTCTCTGTCCCATACATATACCCAAAAAGGCAGAGAACAGAAATTTGAGTGCATCTGTAAGTAATAAAATGTTTCCTTCCATATGTCAGTTACTCGTTGCTCTTCCGTCTGAGTTTCAAACAGCCACGACAGCCATGGTAGACATTACTTCTTCACTGCTCCTCACACCAGCTTTCTTGGCTTCATCCACATGGCAGGAAGGTCTTTAATGTCTTGCTCTGAAATCATCCCCATGTGATGGGAGGACTGACTGTAATAGCAACACTGGAAAAGGGAATGGCTATTACAGGGCACTCTGTACTTTTTTTTTTTTTTAATGAAGTGCGCCATCCTTTCCCAACCCTCCTATTTTCGAAAGATTGTTTTCAATTTTTTTGCCATTTGTAATTTTGATGAATGATTTATGCCTTTCATGAGATGACGAGTCAGAAAAAGCTTTTTTGCTTTGTTTCCTCTCTCATTTAGTGTCAGAATGAGGGGGTTTTATATATATATCCTGGATAATCTGAATTTATTAAATTAAAAATAATTTAAAATGTTAAGTTTTAGTAAAACAGACTTTTGAAATTTCAAATTCAATATATAACTGCTATGGGAATATCTTTTATCTGCTACTTAATGGGTGCTAATCTACACAACATCCATGAGATTTAGATTTATGCCAGTGTAGTCAATAACCAGACAGGAATCAGTGATCATTGGCATGTAGCATGTGAAGTATTTAGGTCACAGGATTTTGCGGCATTATATTCTTGGAATAAAAACGTAAGTGGGATAACAATGATGGATGAGAATGCAATCTCTGTCAAGAGGTAACGAGCGGTTTTTGTGGCTTCAGGGCCAGATTAAAGGACCGATAACAGAGACATCCTTGCCTGGTGTTCCTGCCGTTTTTAATAGATTTGAAAATAAGGCTGTTACATAGAAGTGACATGGGGGACCTCATTTCAATTGTTAGCCATAGGAAATAGTCCTTTAAATATTAACAGCTTGCAAATAGATTTATGGAGTTACAATTTGCAAACTTTTTTCTTTTTCCTCCTAAGCATATTGAAGTGCTAGTACAGACCTTTCTCTGTCAAAGCCTACTGAAAACAAACTTGTTTTTCCAACTTATCTTTTGTGAACACCCTGGAAGTAGTCCATGGGCCCCCATGGATTCCCATCTGACAAGTGAGAAAACATTTCTAGAGCAAATATTAAATGAAATTTATTTTTACATAGCATAAAATTGCGGAGCATGGCTTCAGTGCTTGATATTCACTTAAGCACCATGAAGTATTCTTTTATTTTCACTAACTGTCTCTCATTTTGTTAAGCTTAATCTTCACAGAATTATTTTTAACGGCTGTGCATTTTTTGTTAACTGTTGGGCTCTTCTTTTTATTCTTGAATGAAGGCAGTTTTCATTCCAACTGGCCTAAGGCAGCTACGTGCTTCTGAGCAACTGGGAAAGGAGGTGCAAGCTGTGGGTGTAGAAGGGGTGCCCCTACCCAAAGTCTACTAGCCAGCTTGCAAAGAGAGCCTGTCTGGGGACAGTGCAATGCATTTATCTATGCAAATGCCTGGGGATTTTTAAGCTAGAGTATGCTCCTTTATGCCTTTGGTTTGAGAGAGTGTTCGTGTCCTACCCGAGTTCCACTGGACGAGAATCATTCATACTGGAAATGGGCTGAAGCAAGGGGCTCTGGCCAAAGAAGCTTCAGAGCATCTTCTTCAGATGGAGCTTGGTGTCTGATCTGAATGCATTTGGGGTTCACTGTACCATATATTTCTCCCTATAATAAATATTGTACTGGATCGGTAAGACTGTGGGGAATAGTTTTGTCATTCTGATGGAGTTGTGCCATCCATAATACTAGATATTAAATAATGTTTCACATTGTATCCTTTGCATCCCCCGAATAAAATACAATGGATTCTCAAATTGGTGCTGAAAACTGCACAGACTTTTCTTCCATTTCTGTTCCTCTGTTTTCAGCTGGTTTAAATATTGAGAATATCTCAGCATAGCTAGAAATGAAAGCTTTTGGCTGCTGAAAAGCCATAATTCATCAAAAGAAAGGGAGTAAATATGATGGTGGGGAGCCTGGCTGACCAGGCACTTGCAGCTTGGGCTGGATTGGGTTAGCTGCTCAGCTGTCTTACAAAAATCTTTATTGAATCTTTAGAAGAACTGTCAGAGATCATTTCTGTATTCTCTTGACTCCCGTGAGGCTGGAAAGAGCAAGAAAACAGGGTTATTTGTTTTGGAGGGGGGGATGGTGTTTTGGGTTTTCGTTTGGTTTTTGAATTCTACTGAGTTTTCTTCTGATATGGACAGAATCGGGAAACGGCCCAGGGAATAAATTGGTGAGTTCATGTTTTTATTCAGCACTAAAAGTTCTGGGCATGGATGTGTGATGCTTCGTTTCTCATGCAGACTGGTTTTCATTCACTAACAATTGCAAACTCAGGCTGTTTCTCAGCTGTTGCCAAACGCTATTGGCAATTTCCATTGTTAGGAAATTTCTCCAGGTAGGTCTTCGAATTTTTTTCCCAGCTTGGCGTTTGGTAACATTTGCTGCCTCTGATATCTTTGAATATTGTATGCCTTTTATATACTCATGGTCAGCCACCTGCATTTCCTTTTAAATATGTTTTGTTTTTTCCTGCCTGATACTGAGGAGTGGGCTGTTTTGTAGCACAATTGTGGCTGAAAGTAAAATGGGGCGAAGTGGCTTGGTCCATTGTGGCAGCCTGATCAACAGCAGGATATTTGTCCCACAACAGGGAGTTGTTTTCCTATACGGAAACAGTCTCAGCTGCGTCTTAATTACAATACCACCTATACACCTACCAAGCCACTTCAAGCCTTCCTTTGGAGACATCTTTTAAAGGAATTAAGTCATTTGATGGAATTAAGTCATTTGATGGTGACCAGACATCGTCTTGAATTTCTTCTTTGGACTGCAGCCAGTTCCAGGCAGACCGTGTGAACTAGCAGAAGCAGATGAGAGCAGGCCTTTTGTAAACCTATCTTAAAAACAGCTTTTTTTTTTCTCCCACACATCCCACAGGTAAAAGCTACTGCAGGAAGAGTATACTTTGACCAAATATAGAATCATGTTGGTTTTCTTTTCTTCTTTAGAAGAAAAAACAGGTAATACTACTTTAGTTCAGAGCTGTTCAGAAAAGTGTTAGGTACCCCCAGTGCAAAGGTCTTTTACACTGAAATACTCTAATAATCAGGATAGCCTTCTGCTTTCCATGAAGAATCATTTTTTTTAATTTTGGGTCAAATTGAAGTGCAGTTTTCTGCTGTGCAGAAGCTTAGAAGCTTGGAACAGGAATCCATTGCCAAAAGCCTCCTGAAAAAAGTCACAAACATCTTCAACAATATTTTTTAGACCTCTGGGAAAAAAGTTATCTCAAAAAATCAGATGTGGGTCTTTGCATACAGGAGTTACCCCTTTCACAGTTTGGTACCCCTTTAGGAAAGCTACAGTGAATGTTGGGTAGAATAAAATGGGCAATCAATGCCATGCAGTAAAAAGTAAGGTGGAAACCCTTTCAGGGGTTTGGGCAGGAGGTTTGGGCAATTACATGATATAAAGAAAAGACTCAGTTTGGTATAGTGTGGCTTTTTGACTTAAAACTGCATTTGCAACTTTCCTACTTTTTCCAACAAGTTGTGGCAAATGGCTGCGCACACAAAGGCTGGTAAAAGTAATAGTAGTAATAGTGGCAAGTTATCTTCTCAGTCATCAGGGATACATGGCTCCCATAAGGAAGTTTATGCTCTGTTGAGAAAGCTCAAGCTGCTGTGGAGGAAGACAATTTCTAGTCTTTCAAAGCCTGAATTGTCGATCTAAAAGGATGGCTGATAGCTTGTTCTATTATGAGCTCATTTTAGTAAAATCCTTTTTTAGTGGGGAAATACTTGCAGACATTAAAATGTGGTGAAAGTCAAAAGAAGCCAACTTTTTAGCGTGGTGAAGCTACAGCTAAATTTTAGGTCATCTTGCCTGACCAGAATTTTGGAGATAAGCTCTCTGATCCAGCTGGAAATGTCATAATCCTTAATCACCAGCACTATCTTGGAAACATTTGTATTCTGGAGTCCCAGTTGTTCTGATTTATAAAGAGTTTTGTGAGTATTGGCTCGATGTACATCTGAGGTGGTTTTTGATATGTGCTCTTGTTGCTTGCCATTTGAGATCAAATGACAGACTTCACGTGACAGCCTATAGACTTATATATTGGAGATGTTGACAGAGGGCTTCAATCCTGGGATTTGCTTCTTTCAGTTACAGAAGCTATGCAGAGTATATTGCAAATCCTATTTATTCATTCATGCATTTAATGGGATGAAATGTGATTTGAAGGGGGCTTGCTTCCTAAAGATTGTGTGGTGTCTTAGTTTTCATTGTGCAGCCTTGGTTTGTTTTTTTTTATGCTATAATTTTACAAATTTATTTTAACATCTTAGATGAATGAGTTGCATAAACTGAAGATATAAACTGCTCAAGGTGCCATCATCAACTTCAGAAATAGGAGTGAAGATTAGGAGGCTGCTATGCTGGAGAACTGTTATCTTTTTAACCATTCCCTCTTATCTGTTTTCCAGAGAGCAGATTTGACCTCTGATAAAGATTTATACCTTGACAACAGCTCTGTTGAAGAAGCATCAGGCGTCTATCCAATTGATGATGATGATTATTCTTCTGGGTCAGGTTCAGGTGAGACAACATGTCACAATTTGATTTTTAAAAGTGTGAGAAGTAATGCAATTATGTGAGGAAAAGCTGTGCAGTTTTCCTTTATAAGCTGAAGATGGTACTTCTAGTGAGTTCCATGAGTGCTTGGCGCTCTGTTTACAGAGCACTGAGCATCCCTGCGGGCTGAGTTTTAAATATTAACTTTCTGCTCTTTCCTCTTACTCCTTAGTTGCATCATTTCACTGTGGTATTGCCTCTCTTCTGTCCCTCTGGTTTTTGTGTAGATCTCTCTGGAGTTTAGAAATAAGGATTAGAGAAGGCTTAGTTCTCCCATAGCATAATGCTTATTTAGTAGTCTGTAAGAAAACATAGCAGCAGCAAACTTGTTTTCTCTTATATGCATTCAGTTGTTGTAAATATGGTGTCCACTTCTTTTGTTGTTGTTCTTTTAAATTTGTAAGTCTAGATACTGCCAAAACTATGACAGTTTTCTCTGAGGTAATTACATCCATATAGTGAATAAAGAAATTCATAAGCATAACATACTGAGTTCTCAGACTTAAACACTCATTAGAGGCATGTCGCTAGCTCATCATTTTTCAAAAACCTGTCGGTGAAACCTCATTAATCATTTCTCTTAGCCTCTTTGTGGAGTGTCTTCTAGACTAGCTGGGAGGCTCCAGCCATTAAAAGTTAAGTGCAGGATTTTATGGTAGTTCTGGAAGAGAAATTTTATTCTTGTGAGCATTTGCTGAGCTGTTGTGGAAATCCCATTTGTTTTCCAAGTGTGTTACTTATTTGTTTGTTATTGCACTTTTTGTAATCTGTCTTTTGATGTTTGTATATACTTGTGAATTTTTAAAGGGTGAGTGCTTCTTGTGGAACTTTGTTACTTTGTAAGCCACAGCTGAGATTTTTCGCATGGTTTTTTGTTTTTCCTTTCCTTTGGAGGTTCAAAGATGCGTTGAAATTGAGTCTGTAGAGGATTGATGGTGCTGCCAGGTGAATCCAGGCCCATCGGTCATTGGCACCTGGGTAATACCCTGTATTTCAGAGGCTTAATTGGACATCCTTGCTGTAGACTTCTTTGAGGGGAAATTTAACGTTTCATTTGAAAAATAAAAATAAAAAAAAAATTAACAAGTCAGTGATTTCATCCAGTTTCCTGTCTGAGGAAAAGTGTGATCTCTGAGGAAATTGCCCTTTCAGTCAGCATCCCAGTTTGTCATGACTTCACATGCTGGTGACGTTGTAAGCTTCAGGAAAAGAGATAGGTTGAGAATAAGTAGCGGTATGGAGAATGGCCTGTTTTGGGTTTATTTCATCTCTCTTTGTGGAGACTGGCTGTTTCAAATAAGGATGACTCAAAATGCAGTCCTGCTTTTGAAGTGGAAAAGGCTGTAGAAGAACTGGCTTCAGATTTTATTAACCCATCTCAGTGGTAAAGGTGGAGCCAGGACAGAAAGTACTCTGGACTTCAACAGTAACACCTTGGCTTTCTCGCCTCTCTTTTCCTGTGTTCAGCCGTGAACCATGGGTGGAAAATGGAGTACATAACACACACTCATGCTACCTCCCTCTGCCAATCTCTTTCTTTCCTGCAAGAAAGCAGGAAAAGTCTTGTTGTAGACTGGAGTTAACTGGATGCCACTCTAGAGAGCTTATGTGACAGTATCAAAATCTAATTCTTTTGAACAAAGGAAGAAGTCTAAGTTCAAATAATCATCTAAGCAGTCTGTGAGCCCAGTTCTATTCACTTAAGGGGAAAAAAAAACCTCAAGGGAAGCAAATTAGCATACTCTTTAACCTGCTCACCCTATCCTTACATCTATCTCCATTTTATGAAGTAGAAAGTGTGCTGCAGATGTACCAATGATCAATTTTCTTCACATTACGTTGAATACATCTGTCTTTACTTGATGCAGGAAGGCTTTGTAGTGTTCCTAGCAGGCAGAGCTTTCCCACTCAAGAGTGGTTTTCTTGCTATGTAATTCCACTGCAACAAAACAGATCCAAGATGACAACATGCTGACTCCTTTCTTTGGTATGAAAATTGTTAGCTGCCACCAGGCCTATGGAGATAAACAGGCATTGTCAGCACCACCGTTAATGCCCTTGCAGGTCTGTAAGCAGCATTAACATGGACAAATGTCACTGTAAGCATGACACATTTCTAACTAGAAATTGGCTGAGGGCTTTTTCTAAGGAGAAAAAAAGGTGAGGGCGTTCTGTCTTTTTTTCCTATCATCGCCTTCATGTACATTCAGCTACTGAGGTTCATCTGCCCAAACGTTCAGTATGAATCCTTTGGTCAACAGTTTCTGAAGGGGCCATGCCTGCTTCCTGTTTGTCCTGTACGCACATCAGAAAGTCCATAGTGAATTCATTAGTCCATTGTTTCCTTCTTGCAGTCTCCATCTCTGACGAGATGCCTCAGTCTGGCATCACTCTGCTTAGTGTAGGCGTTTGTATATCGCATAATAATAAAAGAGTAAAAATAAGTTTTCCTGCCTATCTACAACTTGAAATGCTTTTATAACTACTGTTCCTTTTTCCTCTAGCATAAAAGATCTTAACTGAGCCCTGGTCTGCACAGGTACCTGGAATTAGCTGCTAAACAGCATGACTACCCTTATGTTAAGGAAAGCCACCATCTCTATTAGATTTATCTATACGTTCTTTGGAAAAATGATTCTTGTGTCTTGTTACTCCTGGTATACAAGTCTATGCAATATATATCAGAATCTGATGCAGACTTTCCTTCCCCTTCATCTCTTCCCCAACCTAATATTTCTCAGCAGCTTGAGTTGAGGTTAGCTCAGGATGAACTAGGTCTAGACTGATGTTGTGACTGGGGACTGTTCTTGGAGGAAGGTTGTGGTAGTGGGACTGGAGCTTTTCCAAGAAATACAAGAGCAGATCTGCTTTGGCTCTTGACCTAATGGGAAGTTACACTCCAAGGCCAGAAAGCAGTTTAGGAGTCCAGTGGCAGCGTGGCGTGGGGCTGGGTGACGGGCGGTGGCGTGGCCTGAGGACCCGTGGCTCTGGATGGGGGAGGCACGGGCGCTCTCCCGGGTGCTGAACAGGAGCTGCCACGGGGGCCATGGCTGACGCTGGGTGATCCTGGCCCTGGTGGCAGTGTGCCCGGCAGGCACTCCAGGTGGGGCAACACACCCTCTCCTGGTGTGCTTCCCCTCCCCTGGTGCAAGCAACACAGCAAGTATTATTCATTTTTCTACTTTTTATGGCCCTGCTCAGATGTGCCTTTCATATTGGCTTGGAGCAAGAGATTCTTCTGTCCACCTGCTACACCAGCCCCAAGCATTCTTTGTGACATTGACTACCTGGTTCTCCAGGTCCTTTAGCATAAAAACCTACTGTGATAGCATTTGAAAGTGGATTTTTGTTGTGCTTGACAGAGTCTTCAGTATAGTTCAGTATAGTTAAACTCTTCCTTTTATTTTCTTCAAGTTTTTCGGGGTATTTTTCCCTTCCTCAGGTAAGAATTACCAGAGACACAGCATCCTTCCACTGTCCCCATGTATTTCAGCTGCAGTTCCCTGATAGGGCAGTAGTATTGTGTTTACAGTGTCATCTCTTGTTGTCTAATGCTGTGTTGATTACGGGTTGTGTTCGGGGCTTTTCATGTGAATGGGAGCAGCTAAAAATATGTCATTCTGGTATGTACCACATTGATGATAGAGATAGAAGGTGTAAAAGAGATGGTGGATATGTGTGTTCCCACCTTATGACAAGTTTGCTTGTGGTGGTAGTACTCCCAGAATGCGATGTGCAACAGCAAGCAAACATGATCCCAAAACATAGATTGAAATGATTGGATTTGTTTGGTCGGAAGAGTTAATCACCGGCTGCTTTGCAAGTAAGAGTGCTAACTACTGTGGGCTTTTTAGTAGTGTATAATGATTTAAGCTGTCACAGTCTTGATTTCCTGACAAGTTTCCTCAAGCGCCAGGAGTGTGAAAGAGTATTTGCATTCCTGTTGTGCAAGGGACAGCTAACAGACATGTCACTAAGGGGTATATTACATATTTCCAATACTACAGCACAATTTAGGCTATTTTGACTACTATGAACATAACAGTTGTCCTGAAGAGGTTGCGGTGGATAAAAGACAGTGCATGGTGGTTGAGAGCTCTCAACTCTTTACCACAGAGACGGCTATGGGTTCAATTGCCACAGGGTTTCTGCGGTGCCCTCACTAAAAGAGCGGTATATATTTGTAGAGGGACTCAAAGCAGTTAATACCCAGCACTGTCACCCAAGCTGGCCAAATCCAGAAACCTAAAAAGACAGTGTTATTTTCAAGGACAAAGTAAGCTCTTGTACTCCAATCATTTGACAGCATTCCTCTTAACTTCCAACTAGGTTGTTATCCTCATGACACTCTGTAGGCTTTTCCTTTCCAATCCTATTTGGATTCAAGAATAGGATGGGAGTAGTTCGGGGTTTTTTTTGGTTTTTTTTTTTTTTTTTTTTTTTTACCCTTTTAGGGAACATGATACTATGTAAAATGCTATTGCTATGTTCTGGAGAGCGTTAGAGAGGTTTTTTAGTCACTCAATCTTATTTATGGGTAATTCTGAGAATACTACTGTCAGTTTAGCAAGAGAAATGCTTTCTCCTTGTTTAGACCTACTCCATGCCAAGATAGAGACCTGTCTAGATAAAGCTAATTAGAAAACAGGGATGTGTATGAGTGGGTACCTGAGTCAGGCCTAAGCAGTAGGTGCTGTGATGTTTTGGGGAGGGTCAGGATTCCTCTGAGGCTCCTGACGCTGTTCGGAAGAGGAGTTGGATACCTTTGGTGCAAATCTAGTGACTAGTCCAGGAGTTAGATTAGTCATCCATTTGTTGAGAGACTGGAGATCTGCGTCCTTGGTAGCCAGAGAGGTTCAGACCCGTAACACTCACCCTTTTATCTGGCAGACACAACTATTGCCTGAAGTGCAGGTGGCATTTAAGGATTTGGAGGAGCATTTCTGATTAAATGGGATTTACCATTTCATAAAAAGAAGAAAATAAAGTTCTGTATTCTCAAAGGGTGTTTTATCAGATATCTAATCTGCTCATCAATTTTAATTTCCTTGACTCTGAAAGTCTTGTGTAATTTGGAGGAACTTTGGAAGGTAAAGCAGGCTGAGCTATCCATTGGGCCCTTATTTCTCAAAGAAAACTCTTGAGGCAAAGCCAGAAAAATTTTCCTGTTGGATGCCTTTCCTCACCTCTGTTTTAAAGCAGGATGTTGGTTTTTTGATCTTTGAGTAGCGTTTTGGGAAAATACCTCATTCTTGTTGTGAGGTCTTTATTCTGGAGTTTGCACTGTAATTTTGGTATCTCTAAAGGTTTTTCCAGTATTATTCTGTGCCGGTAGCTTTAATGTAGCATTTTTTTAATTATTCCAAATTTTCTTTTCCACAGTACAGAAATTGTTTTAGTTATTGTTTTGTTAATGCCCTTTCTTTCAATGCCAAATGTATATAATTGTGGATTGTGAGTTCAAAACTTGGTTACTGTGCTCATGTTTTCAGCCTGTTTTCTTTCTCTACAAAAATAAGATAAAAAGTCAGTTTGGAATGAGCGAGTCATACTATTCTGTTGTAAGAGGATATATTTTTATTTGTTAGGAATTACTACTATGCACATTTGCTGGATTTATTACCCAATAGTTACTTGGGTAACCGATGTCTGTAATGAGCAGAACACATTGAGATTCCTAAGGAGTGGTCCAAGAATAGGTTGATTCTTTTCCTCTTTCAGGCTTTGCAATAATTTAGTCTCTTGTCTGTATCTTCTTCCTTCCAGTATCACTAAAGGATATTTATTAGACATGCCCATTATCTTATTATTCTAAAGGAGCCTTCGTACTCCAGCAGGGCTTTGAATGTGGAGGAAATTAAATTTAAGGTCATTGTTAGGGAGTTTTATGTCCTCTCGCTCTTTATTTCAAAATAAAAAGGCTTCTGAATTATGTGGAGTTTAAAAACATGTGAATTCCTAGTGACTGGAACATAAAGTAATAGTAGTCTTCCTGTAGATATAAAATACTTGGGTTTTTATGTTTGAGAGTTTAACAGATTTGCTGTAGGGGAGAGATTTTGCTGTTGAAGCAGCGTGTTACGGGGAAAAACTGTTCACTTCATGTCGTTTAAGTCAAGTCAGGATAAGGAAGTTTATTGATTGATTTATTTATTATATGCAATTAACTGAAAATCATTGAACTAGACTTTTGGGCTTAATATCAGCAATGCAACAGATAACCACAGTACCAGCCACTTAAAATGGTAACATGCAACTACAAATTTCCAACCTCCTCTTCTGCAACTGATCCCAACGTGTGTCACAGGCACACACAGATTTCTGTGCACCCCCAATTTCCTGGTTGCTGCTTAATCCAGCTGATGGCCCCCCTTCCTCTTTCATGAGGTCACTTGGGGCAAATATCCCCCTGACAGTTTAGGTCACACTGTTTGCACTTGCATCTTTATCTTAGCAGGCATTGTCATCTAGGCCATTTGCCTAGGGAGGGCTGCGCAAGCACCCCAAGGTTGATGTCATAATAAAAAATGTAACCGGTTTGGAAGAATTTCACAGGTCAACGAAATGTCACCTTTTTTGTCTCCAGGTGCTGAAGAAGATGAGGATAATGCTGTGATAACAACATCCAGAATACTTCCAAAGTTGCCGACAACTAGTGATGCATCTAGGGCAGAGACCACTACGGTGAAAATGCAGACCAAGGTGCCTGCACAAACAAAGGTGCGTGGCTGCAGAGCAACACCGTTTACAATGATTTCACTGTACCCCATTGATGGCTTGATGTTACCTTTGTTTGATTTATATGGATTAAAAAGCCCCCGCAAGCTTTACTTAATGCTGCCGCAGCCTGTTAAATGAATACAGAGCTGCTCAGTTTCATTCCTACTAGAAAGTCTGCGTAAGGATGTCTGGATTTCACAGGAAAGAAGAGAGTGATGCAGAAAACAGTATCTCATGATACCTTTGAGTTCGAGCTGTACATTTTTTTACATCTCTCAAAGAGTTATTCAAAAATTCTACGTGAAACTTCCCTTCCCAAAGGAGAATGTTGTGTGGTTTGGCTGTAGGTTGAACCCTTGCCAGGTTCCGTTTACTATTTCAGTATTGCCTTCTACCACCATAAGCAATATTGTCTAAGTTACCCTCAAAGATGTTCTGAATATAACATACTTGATGCGTTAGTTTGAGCATGGTTATTTCATTCAGAGGCTGTTATTCTGATAAACACAGGCAATATTTAACAGCTGTTTGCTAAATATGCTTTTGGGGGTTTTAAGCTTGTGGATAGTGTTTTTCATTCCGACACCGTGATGACAAATAGATCCAGTTACAATGTCTAGCACAGCTTTCTGCGGTCAAAAAGCTTCCCATGTGTTGTGTTTGTGGGTATGGTGGAGTATACGTATGGAGCCACAGCTTGGTGTCTGCCGGTGACAGGCAGTGACCGTGCCGACTTACAGTGCGCCCTGTCTCTGAGCAATGCTCTGTTTCCCTTTTTGTGCTACAGTCACCTGAAGAAATCGATAAAGAAGAAAGGCCTGGCATAGATACCAAGAAAAAGAGTGATGAGCCAGGAGATGACACCGATGTGTTCACCGAAAAGCATTCAGAAAACCTCTTCCAGAGGACAGAAGTTCTGGCAGGTGAGTCATTGTTTGCCAAAGTCTATCTCCCCGGAAACACCACAGAAAACAGAGGGGATCTGTATAGAATAATGAAAACTCCGCATTTGTGTTGTCTTGGTAGATTCTTAAAGACATTCATAGGGGGTAGCCAGTGGTTGATTTAGTGAGAATGAGACGGGCATCTTCTGGAGTTATTTAATAGCGAAGTCTTGCTAATTGCTTTGACACCCGCAAGCTGAAAACTGCCTGCTGAATATCTGGAGCTTCCACAGCTCAGAAAGGCAGTTTGGATTGTTGCTCGCAGTGCAGAAATGTATTTCTCACCTACGTTCCCAAGAGTGCGTTGCTCTCTGGTCCATCTAGTGCAGATGGACACTGCCTGTGAGGAGGTTATTGCAGTGATGAGTGGATGGGTGGATGGAGAGGGATGGATAAACGCCGTCCTTAGGATACAGAGGATACAGCCGTTCCTACAGCCCCATGAAATGTTCTCATCGATAGGAAATTCATTTCAGTCTAGAGTCAGAGTGAAAATTGATGGAGAAGAGGGAAAACCGATTTCTTAACTAGTGTAACAAAATAGTTCTTTTAGGGCTGAAAATGTTAACAGTTGAGAAATGAGTGAGTTTGAAAGAAACTGAAATGTTGTTATTGCACATGAAGACAACTTTATGCTCTGGCAGTATGGGTGGCTTTCTTAATTGAGGTTTTGGGAAATTTTTAATAACTTTTTTAGAACTGTGGGTTGGTGGATTGCTCACTTGCAGGTGGAATGTCCTTTTAAATGATTGCCTTATAAACACAAACAGGCTTTCCGAGAATATATTTCAGGATACCAATAATTAAGACAGTTGCATAATGGGAGCCCTTTTCTGTGATTTGAAAACAATCACAAACGCTTTGTGTGAGATGAAAAGAAACACGGTGCTAAACTTATTTTTTTCTTGCATATTGTGAATCTCTTCTTTCTTTGGTTACAGCTGTTATTGCTGGTGGAGTTATCGGTTTTCTTTTCGCAATCTTCCTTATCCTGCTGCTGGTATATCGCATGAGAAAGAAGGATGAAGGCAGTTATGACCTTGGTGAACGTAAACCATCCTGTGCTGCCTATCAAAAGGCACCTACTAAGGAGTTTTATGCATAAAATTCCTATTTAGTGTCTCTATTTATGAGATCACTGAACTTTTTTAAATAAAGCTTTTGCATAGAATAATGAAGATTTTTTTTTTTTCATTAAAGAGCCATTATGGCACCTTTATGATAAAATCCCATTGTATTTAAAACTTTTCATGTATTCCTTTAAAAATGTAAAAATTAAAACTTAACATTTGCAGTGTTCTGTGAATAACAGTGGCAAAGCATTATTTTATAAAACCATTGATGTTCACTGAATCATTTTTAAAACTTTATGCATAAATATAAAATAATGAAAATGATTGTTTTATCCTATGGTTCAATGAAAGTTGTTTAATTTTTGTCGGCATGTCTCAGATTGATCTTACAAGTTAGTTTTTATTTCATTAATTTATCTGTTTCCAAAAAATGCCTTTTTGTAGTTGTCATGGTGCAATTTGTCTTCAGATAATTCAGATAACAGTAACTTTTAGTGTAAATGTAATTTTTCAGCTATGTAAACTTTAACCTCCACTTTGTATAAATTTAAGTGTCAGAATATCAATTTTACACTTTGCATTGTTTCTCAGCGTACCTGTAGCTTCAGTGAGATTTGTAACAGCAAATTAATGTGTAAAATTGGATTATTACTACAAACTGTATAGTCGTATTCTTACTAAACAAGTCTCCTGTAAGGAAGATTTGGAGTAAGCTACTGACAAACCTAAGCAAACCCAAAGACTCTAACAGTATTTTGAGAAGTTGCTGCAGATTTCTATGGCCACTGTATTTGTTAATTATTTGCAATTTGAAGGTACAAGTAGGGGTTTAAATTTTTGTTCTTTAAAAATGCATTTAAGTTGTAAACGTCTTTTAAAGCCTTTGAAGTGCCTATGATTATATGTAACTCGTCGCAGACTGGTGTTAATGAGTATATAACAGTAAAAGAAAATGTTGGTATTTTATAAGCACAGACAATTCTAATGGTAACTTTTGTAGTCTTACATGGATAGACATAATTGTAATTTGGGAACATAAACACTACTGAATAAATCATGTGGCCTAATACTGAGAATTCCATTGTGATATACTTTTGTACGCTTTTCATTTTATGTCTACTTGCTTATGTTTTGATGTTACAGAGTACATCTAGTAGATCTTAGAAATCCAGACCAAAAAAAAAAAAGGCGGCTGTTGATTGGGCTGATCCTTGGACCAGATCTATTGCTGAGAAAAGTGGGAATGTTTAAGTCTTGCATCTGGTGTATGAGTTATGAGTCATTCGACCTTTGCATTATATTTAATGGCAGTATTGATACAGACCTGTTCTTCCTGCAAATGTTGTTTTCCATACTGTAAAATTCAAAGGAGTACCTGGTTTCATTTATTGTGTATATCGGTTTTTGATTTGTTGTTCTGGTTTGTTTTTTCCCCGGCCTTTTGGAGAATTTTGATCTATTCTGCTTGGACTCCAGCAGAAGAATTGAGACAAGTGGAGTATCTTCATAAGAGAAGAAAGAAATATTCCGAGTAGAAGAGAAAAGGCTCTGTTGCTTAGACCACAGATAGGTGTTGGATAGAGGGGCACGTGGAGAAGACGATAGTCTGCCTCCTTATATTATGCTTTGTAACAGACAAATGGCTTCGTCTTCTGCTCTGTTAACCTCCTCATTTTTTACTTTTGAGATTTCCAAAATATAGGTGTTCAGGACATCAAGCTGAACTGCTTCTCAGAAATGGCAATGTATTGTAAATAAGATCTGGTAGCTCTTCAGATAAGAGTTGCGTAACTTGTATTTGTTGCTGTCCCAGGTTCAGTGGTCATTTAGGAACAAACAAACGCTCTCCTGTGCTAAAATATTTAATATATTGCTTTTTAAATTACTTATACTTACTGGCAAGTTTTTCAAAGCCATACAAGTTCAACAAGTAAAAACAGGGTAAGAATTTAACAGGTATATCTTATTGTGCAATATTTAGTGAAATTCAATTAGTAAAATAACTGCTTGAAATAACTGTGCCAAGAAAAGAAAATTTTTGGCAAATGCTGTGCCACTGCTGTAAAATAAAGCATTTGTTAAAGTGCCAAAATAAAGTCTACCATGCCTAAACTAATACTTTATTTGTATAGTCTGACATCCAGTTTTTTGAAGCCCACTTTGCTTAAGGTAGTAGATCTGAATTTTCTTGACGGGTTCAATGAATATCGCTGTAAGTATAGCTGTAAATATTAAACACCAGATAAATTGTCTCCTCCTTCTTCATAAGCAAATTGGTATTAAGAAGCTGTTTTCTTTTTATTTATAAATGTTGGACTCTGCCTGTATACAGAACGCACAGGACACTTTATGCAACATAGATATCTGTTGTAACTATGTAGGCTACCAAATATGATGCTTGTTGGGTTCCTTCTGCATCTGCTTACAAGCAGAAGCAATGGTAAAGTTCCAGCTCTGCTTCACCACTTGCCTTTTTTTTCCCCTACACATCCATTATCTGCTCTGTTGTGTGCAGAAGAGGTTTAATGCTTCAGCTATGTACACAGACTTAAAGTAATGCATTCCTCCCGCCCTCCCTAACAAAAACTCGAGACTTTACCATGCAATAGGCATGAGAGTAGCATTTATCATTTCACGATCTCTTTGCCATTCTCTTTTCGGTGCCAAGCCATGCTATTAGGGAAAAATTCTAACAGAGCTATTGCCTCGATTGTAAACGTGGGTTTGTTTTTCGTCAGGCTGAACACCAGGCTGATGCAGACACCCAGCTTCCAGCAACACTGCTCAGAAGAAACGGGCTGCTGATGCGCATCTCTTACTCTGAGGCTTCCTAGCACAAGCTGGTCTTTGGTTTTGCTACCCTTTTGTTCTCCCCTTCCTGGATGTGTTTCTAGCCATACTCCGGCTGCTTGTGGATGTTGCTGGGCAGCTGGGAGTCCCGGTGCCAGGCTGTGGATGCTGTGCCACGTTGCCTGCAGCTAGCAGTGGCATCTGTACCTCTGGGACGGCTTTTCCTAAAGACCCTTGGCTCTTCTCCGCTGTAGCAGCTCTGAAATTCCTCAGCAACCTGATCTGGCACTTCCTTGTGATTGATAGGCCCTAGTGTTTATCAAAAAGCCATTTTGCTTTGATTTATTCTGGGTTATAAATGGTTACTACCTCTTAGATTCTTTACAAATGAAGCCTGATGCAAGTAGCTTAAAGCTTATGTTAAAGTAGTCTCTCACCTTTGCTTTATTCATGGAAAAATAACTTCTGAAGTTGAGTTCCTTGTTCCTCTTTTAAAAGTGAATTGTAGCGCATGTTTACAGGCTGTGTTGCTAGTTTTTTCTTCGCTTTGAGCATTGCACTTCATTAAAATAGGATAAATTAAAACAAAAATTGTCCTCTTGTTTCTCCTAACAAGAGAATGGCATATTTGTAACTTTGGCTAGTTGCTGCTCTTTTTTTCCCTTGGAGCTGTGTATTGAAATGATGGAATGCAGTCTTAAATGACAGATACTATTTTTAAGCAACATACAGAATACAGAAAGCTTTTGTAAGGACAGAAGTATCCAGATAAGCATTAAAGAAAAACTATTGGTGTGAGGGAAATGATGATAGCATGCTTAGTATTACAGTCTTTGTTCAAGTAAGCAAACAATGAGAAGGGGAAAAGGAATCTGAGAGGGAAAAGATCTCTAAGTAACTATTTTTACAGGTGGAAATAATATAACATTTTTTTCTTAACTTGCAATCAATTACGTTTGTTACTTAGCACTTGCTTAATCAGATTGGCATCATTTCCTTTGAGGAATTTGCAATATCATTGTCCATTTTTAATGAGCTTTAATACTAGTTTTGTTACATTTAAGCTCTTGCCGGTATATAGTAGATTTCTGAACCGTGACGTGAAAACTTCATGCTGTGAACTTTTAGAGCATTGCCTTTCCAAAACTTTCTTCAGGTTGAGGAAGCACAGCTTTGCTCTACAGTTTGTCTGAGAAAAGATACAGCAAGTATCCCCCTCCCTGGCACATCTTCTGGTCCTGGGATGGTTCGTGGCTGGAGGAGAAGAGCGGTTTTGCTGAGGAACTGGAGCCGGGAGAGGGGGACGCTGACATGTGCATTTCATTTCCTCCTGCCTCTTGGGCTGACCAGGCGCTGGGTTCAGCTGCGTGGGTGGGAGTTGGGGAGCTGTAACCCAACCCTGCCAGTGGAAAAGATGTTTTGCTGAGATTTCTTCCCCTGTGAAGTAAAGTTGTATATTTTTTGCTTTGAAGACAAACAGATGATAAAACTTAAGCTCAGTAGAGCTAGAAATGGAAACGTGGGCTCTTGCCCTGACCCCCGTGAACTGATTTCACATGTGCATCGGATGTGCAGAGTAGCTGCTTGCGTGGGTGGAAATCTGAAAAACCTTCTGTGTATTTGCAGTATCTGAGCTTAGTTTCTAGCTGGGATGGCGGGGGGCGGAGGGACGAGCAGGATAGGACCCGCGTATAACTGCAGACTTTAATTTGAGGTGAGTGGAAAGAAGGCAGGAAGAGAAACTGTCCTGACAGCCCACGTTTTCCACTGGAAGTTACAAGCCATTTTGTTTTCTTGAGTGGTTGCCGTCACGCTAAATTTGGCCTTAGAGAATCTGTAGGCAGAAAAGTGGGCAGAAGTTGGTGTCATACCCTGAGAGACGCTCTTGGTTGCAGAGAGCTTCCCAGCATGTGGGAGATCTGCGCTACCTGTTGCACATGTTGCCAGTGGCAGCTCCTGCTGGCTCCTCACTCCCCGGATTTGCAGAGGAACTGATAAGGCAAGACGGGTGGAGGATCTACAAGGTTGCCCCCACTCACTCTCTGCTGGTTACAGAAGGTGCTGGGAGGATGACAGGAGGCAACAATTAGGGTGCTGCATTGCTCTTGGAAGGCTCTGGGTTGTCTTTTTTCTATGGGAGGTGGGAAGAAACAGATGAGACGTTGCAACCAGGGCTTTGCAGCTGAGATGTGCTGTTGCGTATTGAAGCAACTTTCTGTTTCTTCTCTATGCTTGGGAGGTGTCAAGCTTTCACTACCCCTGACTCCTTTGATATCAAATGTGTTTATGCTGCATCCTGCAGAGCTCTTGAGTTTTTAAATTCACGTTGCAGCTGAAAAACTGTGCTGTAGTTGGGCTGGGGCTGAGGGCCACTATCTCTCGTGGCTAAAGGTCAGGTCGAAAGAATTCCTCCAGGCTGGCAGTTCAGCCCCTGCCCAGAGTGAGAGGAAGTAGGAATGCTTGTGAAAAACTTCCAGAAAAATATTGCAAAACCTGTAATAGTTTTTAAAAATAAACAGAGTCCAAGTTCTCTGTAGGGGGTGACTTTAATTCATTTAGATCTCTTCTGGGGCATTATGCAATTTATTTTCCCATGGATCTTTTGTTAATTTGTTGAATGCAGAGGAAGCTTCTGATTTTTTTCTGGTTTTAGTCCTAACGTGAACCAAGTGCTAACATATAAGGAACAATAGTTCCAGCAGACAAGCTACTTAAAGCTTATCTAGTGGTGGGAAACTAAGCTCAGTGGAGGAAAAAGTTCTGTGTCCTAGCTACCCACCCACCTTGTATGGCCATATGTAGTCCTAGAGTCTAAACAAAGTTTGGTGCCTATTTTCCTGAGCTCCTGTGGTGAAACAGGAGCTTTCTCTAAACACTACAGCTCCCCAGAGGATGCCAAAGAGAAATGGGAACAGACTTACTTTTTGATGTTTTTGTGTCATAACCCGTAATACTAATGCTCATCTCCCTCCTACTCCCCTTTCTAAATATAGCAGCAGGGGAAAAGTCAACAACCATCATCACACTAAACAGTACTGAAAGAATGTAAATCAGTACGAAGTTCAGTTTTCATCATTCATGCCTATAATTTTCGTTACCACAGAACTTACAGAAGAGTCCCTTGTGAAAGGAAGAGAAGCGGAGCATGTGCTTCCTTCTGGACCAGCCCATGGTGCCAGCTGAGTTAATGCTGACTTGGGGAAAAACCTCCTCTTGGGAAGGAACGGTTTCTGGAGCTGAGTCTCAGATGGCTGGGGGCACAGCTTAACTCCTGCTCAGACCAAAACACTCAAATGAAGGACCCTGCCTTGACCTGGCTCCTCACTGGCAGGCTGTGCCACCTTCATGCTGGTGGGGCAAGGCTTCAGGAACAGTTCTAGTAAATCCTTATTATCTGAGCCGCATCCCGTAGGAAAACCTTCCCTGAGAATCACAGTCAGCTTAAACTATTAGCTACAATTAAAGCAGCAGCAAGAAACCTTTCTTTAAATCATCGGCTTTCACCTTGTTTTGCATGTACTCAGATATTTTCCTAAAGAAAATTGGTTTTCATTGGCTGGTAAACAAGATGACTTGTTAACTTGTAATTTAATCTTTACAGTAAATTTTTTACTTCTTTGTACTCTGCAGGAGCACACACTATTTACATATTTATACCATTACAAAGCTTAACTTCCATTTTTACATTTTGTTTTTCCATTCTGTTATGTCAAAAATGGTAAATAAATATTTATTTACCAGCTGATTCACTTTATAGTATTTATTTGTTTCAACTGGCTTTTCAGTGGAAATTGGTATTTCATTAAGAAGGCATAAAATTAGCACTTCTTACAAAGTAAAATATGTTAAGCACATCGGAACAGAGATTAGCAAAAACATTTTGACTTTAAAGCATATGTAATTATTGGAAGTAACTTATTTATTAGGAAAAAGCAGTTTTGCTAGTTATTGAACTGAATTGAGTAATTCCAATCACAATGTTTGTTAAGACTTTAAAACCAATCTTTCTTCTTTTTTTCCTCATAGGCTGGAAGAGTACAAGCTTTCCTGCTTTTTCAGCTTCTAAGTGGTTTTATAAAAAAAAGCCTGGAAATAAAAAAAAGAATTTTATACCTACAGAAAAGCTGTCAAAAGAGTCTAAAGTTTTCTTTTATCATCTCAAAAAATGGTTACAGGTGCTCAGCCATGTGACTTCTCCCAATTCATGGTTTGATTTTTGTAACAGCTTTGGCAGTAGAAATCATCAATTTTTCTCTGCCAGTCTGTGCTTTTTATAATACCCATTCAACCACTAAAAGCTAAGTGGAATTTTACTTGAGCCTTTCCTGATGGAACTCTTAATGCAGAATCTGAAACTCCATAGACTTGTTCAGCTCTGGCTCTTCTAGATTCTAGGAAATGCCGTACCTCTCCTTAAATAAGCAATATATTATTTTACACAAGCTCTTAGTATATCAGCTGCTCACTTTTCAGCATGTGCATCAAAGCTTTCAAACTGTGATGAGAGAGACTTTGCAAATTTGAACAAGAATCGTGCCATCTTCTAAATATATACCGTAGAGGATCAGAAGAAGACTCCAAAACTTTAGTTAGTTTTGATAGTAACACATTGACTCTCTTCAGAGTCACATTTTTTTGAAGCTTAGATGATTAATGCTGTATTGTCTCTGCTTGACTTGAGCAGGCTGTTCAGGGTGTTGTAGTTAAACCTAGATGAGATGCTGGTGAAGCTGGGTCTCAAAGCAGGCATCCACACATCGGGTGGGGAGTTGTGTCTGTCTGCATTCAAAACCCATCACAAAATAAAACACCTCTCACTTTTTGGTCCTTTCAGATGGTAACAAGCTATTTTGGCACTGTTTCTGTCCATCTGTCCGGTATTTGCCACTCCAAGAATGCTCCCTTCCCAGTACAATGGCTGGCTTGAAGCATCACTACCCAGAGAGGTCACGCTCCTGCTCCTCCTCCCATCTGCCTGTGTTAGACGGGTATTTTATTGGCTCATCCTGTATGAAAACAGTCTGTAACGTGTTCAACACAGTTCAACCCAGCCCAAGCTGTGCCCAGGGGAGTAACTGTGTTTTCCTGCGGGACGGTGGGGTTGCACTGGATGTCCTCTGAACTTGGAACTCACCATTACAGTAGACGAAAAGAGGGCTGCTTTGGTACGTAGCAGGGTAGAGGATTCCCTTTACTCCAAGTCTATATATCTAGAAATAAAACATGTAATTTATATGCAGCTTTATATGTATCTATGGATTTAAACTCGTTTGGGACAAATACGTGCTGAATAAGTTGAACCTAGATTTTGAGTAAGTTGAACCTGGATTTTATCCTCACAAAAATACTGAGATGAGTAAAGGTACCTAGCTGTAGTGGAGAGAGTTGCTGCAAGAAACTATTTATAATTTAATTCCTTCATCATAAGGAAAATTATTTAAAGCAGCATTTAATGTATTTTTAATACAAATATACGATAATTGATGTTAGGTATCCAAATGCCTTTACTTTGTAAACACAGGGGTGGAGGAGGACTTGTATATTGCTGGACTAATTGCTACCTGAAGCCTGGAGATCTGTAGGAAAGTGCAGAGAGGGCTCCTTGCACCTCTGGTTTTACATCAGGTGCCCACGCTCTGCTCTCCACCCATGGCAGCAGAAGTCACCTAGTTTATAAGGAGATTCAAGTGGGGACACTTTCCACCAATGCTTAACCAACACCTCTCAGGGGCACAGCAAAACCATTGCCCCTCTAAGTAAACTTGTAATAGTCTGCAGGAGAAATTACACTGCCAGGCTGTGTCTTACTAGCAAGTTTTGATGCCAGAACATTTTTGGGGGGGTCTTGAGTTGCTGACATTTTTATGTCCCTGGAGCATGTGTGTTCATCATTGCTTTTTTGAGGAGCTGCACGCCCTTGCTGTGAGGGGCTGTACCAGCAGAAGGGCTGCTGCACACTGGGTAAGGACCCAGGGCCTGCAGCTGCCAACATCGCTGTGTTCTTGGAGCGTGTGTACAGTGGCATTTTGCTAGTAGCTATATGTTGGCTTGTGCTGTTCAGAGAGGAGATTTCACTTCAGCAGGAGAGGCTGAATTTTTTTGGCTTGCATCAACTTAGTATGAGAATGCATAGAATCTTGGGGCAACTAATGCCAACTTCTGACAGTAAACCTGTACGGCGCTGGACAGGCCACAGCTAAGACATGTCCCAAGACGTATGGAATAGCTCACATGAGGTGCCTGCTGTTTTTCTTTCACGGTGTCCCCACCTTTTTCTCCATTCTGTGCACTGTTAGGGCATATTTATTTGCTGCCAGGCTGCATAAAGGGGAAGATGTACAAGTCAGGGTCAAGCTTGAACACTTCTTCCTAGGAAGAACTGAAAAACAGTGCTTCTTGGAAACTTCAGAATATTTCTTTTCAGCTCCGTTAATGGAAAAAGAAGAGAAAATAAAAGCTGGTTTGCATTAATTAGCAGTCCATATTTACCTGCCTACAGTGCAAAGCAACAGAGAAAAACTTTGAAAGAAGAAAACACCTTCTAGTGGCACTGAAATACAATGTGGACCTAGAGGAGACTTTGGGGAGACAAAAAATGGAAAATGCTTTGGTAGAGCAAATAAATGTCTTGACATGAAAATGGAGAGCGTGCTTCTAAACAAGGGTAGCTGGTATATTGGCAATTCCTTCAGGCTGGTAGAGGGTGCTCCCACTTCAAACACCTTTTGTGTTTGGACCTGTGCTGGCAGCTTTTCAAAGGAATCTCATACTTTCTTCCCTCCCCCTCCCCACTTTGCATAATAATTAGTATGTGAGTATACTTGTGATTTCTTCTTGTTATTTTAATACAGTCACATTTTAGAGACTTCAATAGAGTTTGGAGCTCCACTGAAGTAGTCCTTGATCAAAAAAACACGCAGCCTAAACAGACTGGAAAAACAAAGCACAGCGAAATAGCATCATCCATCACCCCCATTTTGTGCAGGGAGAAGCGTGGTACCAAGCGACTGTCCTGTCAGAAGAGATTCAGGACCCATTCAGACAGTATCTTGTGCCTAACAACAGACTCCACCAATTGCTTCATATACTGCATAATAGAAGGTGAAAAAAATCCAGCAGTAAGAAGCATCATCTGTCCTCACATTAGATTTCATCCCATCTTCCTAGGAGTTAGATACTGGCTTATTCCCTGAAGCGCCAAGTTACCGTCAGATAATTCTGATTATTTTTTTACATTCATATATATCCAGTCCCTTTCTTGAATATTAAGTTCTTGACTCTGTCACTGTTCCCACCAGTGTACCCACAGCAATCTTGTGAAGACCTTCAAGCACCCAGATAGTCTTAGGGAGTTCAAAAGTATGCAAGATGGATCACATGGGTGATTTCTGGATGGGGGAGCTAGGATTTTGCCGAGCATGGTAGCTTATAAAGTCTGGGAAACTGAGGACAGGTCTCCTCAGCACCAGCCTCTCCTTGATATACAATTACAACCCTGAGGAGAACAGTAATCTGAAAGTCCTGAAGCTGCAAACTAAAGGAAAACAAAACTATGTATTTAGTGAATAATGCAAAATATGAGAAAATAATGTAAGAGATGGGTGTGATTGAAATACCTTTCCCGAGGGTAAGTGGGTATTGGTGTGTTTCAAACCCATAAACAGCTTTGTGCATGTTGCTGGCTGAAGAGGCTTGGGGGGTGGAGCTTTAGGTTTTGTTGTTACGAATCTTTACTTGCTCTTACTACTTCTCAGGCAAGGACAACAGAAGACACGGGCAGTGTACTCTTTTCCTTCTGACCTGGGATTAATGACAGCCATGCCAAGATTTCTCCATCCTTCTGACCATTTGATGACAAGGAAAAAGATGGCTTATTACCACTCATCCTTCTGACTCCTTGGCTGTGAAAGGATTAACAAAGGAAGCTAATTCAGGAAAAATTAATGGGAAACCAGCTTTGGGAAGTGATTTAACTGTAAAGAGAGCAAATGAAGAGGGAAGTAATCACTCTCAGGAATCAGCCAAAATCCTAAATTAAAACACTGCAAGTACAGTTTTACATGAGCTTGTTCATGCAGACCTGTCCTATGTTCTCTCTCTCTGGGAAGGAAAAAGGAAAGCCATACATTGGTGTTTAAGTTCAAAAGGTTGTGGGTGCAACAGCCAGTCTTTGAGGATGGAATATTTTCTTACAGGACTTACAGCGACACATTTATAACTACTCAATCACTGTGTATCATCTCTTTCCAGAGATGCAGTCCCAGATGGACACTTACAGCATGACATGTAAAGAATATGCAGAATGTACACGAAAGAGACAGGCAGATCTCTAACTTGTGTAACGTTTTTATTTAAAGTTATTTTGTTACCCTTAATGGAACAGGACTCTTGAGCATTGGGCAGGTTGAGAAAAATGTATTGTTGCATCCCACCGGCATGCTCCGTGATCTATATAGCAGGACACAGCCCCCAGCTGCAAAGATGTACCATCCACATTGTGCACTGAAAAATAAAAGCGAAAAAACACAAATGAGTCTCCTCAAATAAACGGGTGAAGGAATCAGGTTGGCAGGGACAGCCTTTATCTTATAATAACGTGTGTTTCAAATCCCTTCTCAAGGTTCACGCCCATGAGGCTCATTAGTGTTACAGTCTTTTCACTTAGGCAGAAAGATCATGAATATTAGAGCAGCATTGAATATTAGAGGGAAATTCTTCACTGTCTTCCTGCTACAGCAGCTTTTTGGAAACGCACCAAGCTCTTTGATCCTAAAAACCCTTACCTGCAAGCACCTGGGTAGTCCCATTGACTTAAACAGAACCAATCGAGAGCTTCAATTCAAGTGTTTGCAGATTAAGACCCATGTTTGTATTTTAAGATCTTATCTACAGAAGAAATTGCACTCATTTGCCTAAGCGTTTTTATAAACACACCTTTACTTAAACGAGCGCAAGGTTGCTTGTGCAGGAGGCCTCCGTGCGAGCAGTGGTGGCCCTACCTCGGTTCCCAGCGGGGTGAAGGCAGTGAGGGCTCTCCACCAGCTGGGAGTCATCAGGGGCCAACATGGCATCGCCCTCCTCTGAAGCACCCAGGGAGAAGGCCGCTGCCACCCCACCCGCAGCGGGGAAGCCTCCTCAGGCTTCGGCTGCTTGCTGTACGTCCTCGCACCGCTAACACCCCGTGTGGCCGGCAGCCCCCTCGCACCGAGGGGGTCTCTCTCCAGGAAGGGCTGGGGATGGTGGGCGGATGGAAGTTTTGAGACCTCCTCCGCCTCAGAGAAGCCTGTGAGGCGACCCGACCCGCGGGGAAGAGAGGGGATATGCTTGGCCTCACCCGCAACACCGGGCCGGGCCGGACCCTGAGGCGGCTTCAGGCGGGCTCGGCGCAACCGGCACCGGCCGGGCCCGGGCGGCCGCCCGCCTGCTCCGCCCCCGCGGCGGCTCCTCCCCGGCCGGGCGGAGGCGGGGGCCGTGCTGGCGCCGCCGCGGCCCGTTCCGCACGGGGAAGGTGCGTGTTTGCTCTGCTCCCCTCTTCATCCTACTCCTTTTTCCTCCTCCTCCTTCTCCTCACAGCGGGCCGGGGGCCACCGCGCGGGAAGCGCTCGCCCGCCTTCTCTGCCCCGGCGCCCCTTCGCCCGGGCCGCAGCGCTCTCCTGGGGTTGCGCTTCTAGCGGGGGGGGGACCCGGTTCCGGCTCCACCGCCTGGCTGGAGGCGAGAAGGGGCAGGCAGGCTGCCATCACCGGCGCGCTTCAGCCCCGTCTCCTCCTCTCACCGAGATCTTGCTTTAAGGCCCTGCCGGCATGTGCTGGGGTTCTCTCACCCCCGAAACGGGGCTTTCAGGTGCTGGGCCACGGCCTCTGTGCTGCCGGGCCAGCCCTGCCAAGGCTCGGTGGGATGGAGCCCCCCGGCCTGGCAGCGGGGCTTGGGCCCACCTCATACCCGTCTTCCCCCTCTTCTCTGGAGGTGTCCGGCCTTCAGGGACACAGGCGCTGGCAAGAAATGCCAGCTCACCCGCTCGTTCCTCTCAGTTTAAAAGCAAATACTGTCCCGAAGTTGTAGCGGGCTGTCAGACGTGTTCTTGGGAGGCACGTGGCCCAGCGTTGGGCAAGGCAGGGTGCTGCGCTGCCATCCTGACACCCACCGAGCTGTCAGCAGACACCGGCTGAAACTTGCGAAGGGGTAAAACCCATAAATACCCACCGAGCTGTCAGCAGACACCGGCTGAAACTTGCGAACAGGTAAAACCCGTAAATACCAGACGGGCACCTTAGCTGAAAGGCTAAGAGAGCTGGGACTCTTTAGTCTGGAGAAGAGAAGGCTGAGGGGAGACCTTATTAATGCCTATAAGTATCTCAAGGGTGGGTTGAAGGAGGAGGGAGCCAGACTCTTTTCAGTGGTTCCCAGTGACAGGACAAGGGGCAACGGGCACAAGTTGGAACATAGGAGGTTCCACTCGAATATGAGAAAGAATTTCTTCACGGTGATGGTGACAGAGCCCTGGAACAGGCTGCCCAGGGAGGTTGTGGAGTCCCCTTCTTTGGAGATTTTCAAGACCCGCCTGGATGCAGTCCTGAGTAGCATTCTCTAAGCAATCCTGCTTCAGCAGGGGAGTTGGACTAGATGATCTATATGGTCCCTTCCAACTCTAAAAAAATTCAGTGAAATTCAGTGTTCAGTTACGTTTTTACAGCACGCTGCGTAGTGAAGAGGTCCCAGCATGTAGAGTGGTTTAGTGCTTCTGAGTGGGAAGTTCTAGTAACTACTAGTACCCATTAGATTTGTTTTGTCGGGACTTTATTCGTTAAAGTCTCTCTTTTTCAAATGGGTGCTAAAGGGAAAAGTATGTAAGAAGAGGGGCATTTTTATATATGTATATACAATTTTTATATATGTGTATATGCATATACATATTTTATAGAAGTACTATAATACATATGAGGGAGAGAAAAGTGAGATGAAAAAATGCAAGTTCTGCAAGCAGAATCAGATTTTACTAAGGAAGCATTAGATACAGAGGAGCCTTTTGAATCTAGTGGTTGTGGCTAACAAGTCACAAGTCTGCTCAGAACTACTGAAGAGAAAATTCAGACTACAAGCATCAGATATCTGTTTGCTTGTTGATTACTTGTTTCTTCCTTCAGACTGCAGAATTTTTGGGACCTGACTTTCCAAAGTGCTGCATGAGCACTCAGAGCACCAGCTCAGAGAGAACCATACACATGTAACACCTGAAATCCTGATTCCTTCTTTCGTAAGCCTTAATTTTCAAAACTTTGCATGTCTGTGGTTTTCACTCTGTTCATAATTGGATTAATTTTTACTATCTCTGGAAATTGTTCCACATCTGCTCGCCCTTTTGTATCAAAAGAATGTAAGAGTGTTGTAATCTGTCAATGAAAGGGGAGCATGTGGGTATTTCTTCTCATAAAGCAATCCTTGGTATGACGGTAGAACAGATTCCCTGTATGAGAATGGAAGGACTGCTTACATCTACATTTATCTAGAATGTATCTCTCTATTTTAGCTTGAGAAATTCTTAAGATTTAAGCTAGGGTGACAAAAGTTGGCCTTTATTTTGCTCAGGTTATTTTTTTTTGCACAAATGAAAGCTTTTATTAAAGGTCTTTCTCATGCTTACCTACTATCGCTCCTTAAAATCACCTTCCAGTCTTGTTTGGTGCTCCCTCTGTTAGATTATTATTTTGAATAAAACCTTATATGCTTCTTTCCCAAAGAAACCCTGCAAAGCCTGCTGTATCTGTGAGAGTTCTTACATCCCTTGTTTCCTTGTAAATTTCGACTCATTTCTTTAGACATACCCACTCTGTCTTGGATAGCATCTATCAGTTGTGCCTTGCAATCTGTTTTACTTTACCCAAACTTCAATCTTTCAGATGAATCTGTGCAGATAAACTTGGATCAGAGCCACTGCAGCTTTAGAGCTTCATACTAAGCCTTTGTCTTACCCAATCTTGTTTCTTGGTGTTTGAAAGATATATAATTCTTTTGAACAGCAGAACAATAAGATACTAAATCAGATAAGAACAGATTGCAAATCTGGGCTGGGGAAGAACAACCTGGCATTGACCCCTGTTGGGAGACATCTGTCAGTAAAAGCTCATATACATTCTTATTTGTTTTATAACATGGTTTTGCAAATGCCTGCATGTCTTTAAAGCCAAATTGGGAAAGGAAGCAACTTACACAGTCTCTTATTGTTGATAAAATTGCACAAACTCATAATGCACATGGGATTCTTTTATCTGTTCCTGTTATAGTGTATAAAACTTTTTTATTTTAAGATTGAAAACTTTGTCTTGTCATTTATTCCTTCCTTTCCAGTTGTGGGAAGATGAAGATGAAGGATGGCAGTACATCTAAGAGATAGCAGCTGCAGGGGTGAAATATTTTGCTTAAAAAAGTACTTTGTGCGTAGAAATGTACCAAACGATTACAATCTTGAAGCTCTACAGTTCTTTCTGTTCTGTCTCGACAGGAAATATTATCTGTCAAAAACTGCATTGCAGTAATCTTTCACGTTTTTGTTACCAAATGTCTGCAATAATCTCAAAGTACTGAAATAAATGTGAGTTCCTTCTTCACTTGACCCTCAGTCACTTGCATTTTCACTGCGATGGTGATAGTGAATTTTTAGCTCTGATTCTTAATCTCCTAAATGCCAATTACTTGATTAAGTCAGTATTTCTGGCAGAATCTGTGGAGAATGCTCTGCTCTTTTTTTTGTTTCAGTTTTATGGTAGAAGAAAAAATTGTATGTCAGCTTGAGAAAAATGTTAACCTTATTAACCTGTAGTTTTAAAAATGATACTTTGAGTGCCTTGATCTTTCAAGAGGCTTGATTTCTTTTTTTGGGACAGAGAATGGACCAATGATGGTGGTGGGGTTGTCTGGGGTGTGTGTTACTGGATTCTTTTTTTGTGTGTGTCCTGTAAGAGTAGTATTTTATTTCAGAGTCTTTTAAATGTAATTAACATAGATGTGTTTGATGAATTTTTTCCACAATGGGTGTGGGAGCAAAATGTGAAAATCCCTTTGGTGCTGTTGCTGCCAAAGAGGGATTCAGTAGAAGTATCTAATGAACAGACATACAGATTCAAATACATCTCAAAGTAGTTGTTTATATATTTTGACAAAGTGTTTCTCTCTCCTACCCATTGCAATCAGAGGTATGGTGAATGACCTATCATCTTAAAACCTGATTTTCAAAGATACCAATGCAGTTTTAGAAAAGAAAAAATCCAGTCAAATTTATCTCAATTCTTAATTGTCTAAGATAAATTTTAAATCAATGGTCTTTATGTTATAGTGAGATGAGGTTAATCTTGGGTCAGTTATCACAGACATTTCTTACATCATAGGAAATATAAACGATTAGGATTTATTTTAAATTTGCCTGAGTGACCATCCTGCATTCAGTAGAACAGTGGCAGTTTGCACCAGCTCAGGATTTGCCCAAACCTGTTTTGTGAACACCTCCTCCCCCCCCCATCTTGTGCAACTGAGAATTGTTGTCACCCTTTTGAAGCCTGTTTTGGTACTGATGTGAGAAAGTTCTGGTTTTAAGTATAAGTGTGGTTTGGTTTTTTTTTCCTCCGGTTGCTGGTTTTGGTGTCTGATCTTTTACTTAAATGTAGCGATAGTACATTTCCTGCTAGAACAGTCTGTGTGAAAGGGAATGAGATCACTCTTCTTCCCTCCCCCAATTTTTCTAGCTTTCATCTGCTACATGTTTATTGGTATCCTGTGTCTTTAATTTTTATGTTAGTTTTTTTCAGAGGAGGCACTTGACTGTGAATTTACATAAGACAAGTGAGTCAAAAGTAATTTTGTGTTTCAAGTAGCCCCACAAAAGGGGCTTATGTAATATTATGTATGTGCTGATAGGCATTTGAGAAAGAAATGTGCTTTTTGAGGCCTTAAAATGAGATCTGAGCCAATAGCCTCCGTTGGGAAAGCATCCACTTTTTTATCTGTAACTTTTGAAGACCAAAGCATAAATTTGATTTATCTGTAATGGTTTCCCCTTCCACTCTCCGCAGGTTTTGAGATTAGCGTTTCTGATCTTGTTGATTTTTACTGTTCTGAATCACAGGGCTCACCTCCTAGTGCTCTCTCTGGTCATGTTTTCCCATACAAAACATGAGTGTTCTTCCGTGGCAGACTGCGAAAACACTTCTCAGAGTTTTAGTTTAATGAAATTCTTTATTGCTTTGGAAGCAAAAGGAATTGTAAGTTACTAATTTCTTTAAGATTGATCGTATACTGCAATAGGCTACTAATATTTTCTCTTCTGACAACTAGATAAGGCAGAAAAGTATATTACTAATCTCAGGTAATGTATTCAGTGCTGCTGAAAAATACACAGAGCAGAAAATTTCCACCTCAGTGATGGACTATGAGATACCCTAGAAGAAAAACAAAGTCAACTTGACTTTAATTACTTGTTCGGTTTGGTTGTCTTGAAATAGCTGTTGGGTAAGGAATCTCTAGGGGGTTTTCAGAAGCAAAAAAGTTTCAGGAATAGGCTTGGAAAATTCAGTGTAGGCTTTGAGTTACTTCCCATGTGTAATTTACCTGCAGCTGCTGCAGAGGTTTCCACCCCAGACACTCTTCTGTCCCTTGGCCAGCGGTTCTCACCCAGGTAGCAGAGGTGGTAGAAAGAGCAGAGCTCACTGCTCTTCAAGCTGGAGGAACTGCCACAGTCCAGTCTTCCTTCGAGTGGTACCTCCCCATTTTCCCTTTGGCAGTAACCTACTGGTGCTAATATTCATGATTAATTTCTGCAAACAAAGAATAAGTGTTTTCCACTGGATGGTTCCCAGAACCAACTTGCTGCCCGACCGTATGGACGAGGTTCTGGTGCAAGTGAGTGGAATTTTGGAGAGCAGAGCCACCGCATCTGGGAACTAGATGGACTTAAGCCACAACTGATCCAAATCTTCTGTTGCCCAGACCATTGGCTGGTAAAATACACCTACACTGATTTTAATGTACGTTGCCGCTGCAGCTAATGTTTGCGATTCATGCTTCATTTTGGACTTACCTTTTACATCTGAATGGAAACCTTGCTGAAAGGGTGATGTTGAGCAGGAATATCTCTGTGGCTGCACTTCAAAGAGTAACCGAACGAGGACAGATGTGCTTGTTTCCAACAACTTATGCCGCCCAAGTCAGCAGATACATCTTGCTTTGCAATGCTATCTGGTGTACACTACAGCTGTGATTATTAAAAAGACCTGACATAGCCAGACCCAGCGTATCCAATGCAGGTGGATCATACAGGGCTTTTTGGTAGTTGTCTGATTTTGGATTGTTCTGGCAAATCTGGTGATGACAAAGGAGAAAGTGGTCAAACTGGAAGCAACTTGAAGAGAACAACTTACGCTGAATGTCAGCATATCTCTTAAGTTTTTAGTGCTCATAGCAGGTGACAACATGTCAACAGTGTCGTTAGCCTTACATCTAAATTTTGACTGGGACAATGACTGTTTTGTTTCATTGGAAAAAGAGGTGGTCAGAGTAGCATGATTATCTTTCTGTGTTTACATCTGGCGGTAGGTGAGCTGAAAACTCATTTGCAAGTCTTTTTCCCTAGAGGAAAAGGTATTTCCCAGTGCTAAGGGGTAGTTGTGTTAGCAGTCCTTTCATTGCGCAAAGTAGGTCTGATTTTTTGGCCCCAGAATATTGGTTTTGAGTAAAAATAATCCTTTTGACACAACATGAGTTACTTTGTGTTCATAAGCAAGCAAGACTTTATGCTTTCTCGAGTATAGGAATTTTGGCATAGCTAGAAATGATTTTTTTTTTCCCCCACATCACATTCTCCCATCTGATGTTATTTGTGAAACAAATTTGTGAAAATTGCTTTATAGTTTAAGCTTTTAGGCTGAAAGAAGTCAATGCATGTTTTAAGCTTTATTTGAGGAGCTATCATTGTCAGTAGTGACATATCCTGTATTTTTTCGATCCAAATCATGTGACAAGTTTTATTTAAAGTAGAAGCATTAAAAAAAAAATGTACCAAGTGAATCCTGTTTTGCTGACCGTGATATTAAGTCAGGAGATGAACCCAGCAATTAAAAACTGTATGATATCATAGAATCATAGGATGGTTAGAGTTGGAAGGGACCTTAAAGATCATCGAGTTCCAACCCTCCTGCCATTGGCAGGGACAACTCCCACCAGACCAGGTTGCTCAAAGCCCCATCCAACTGGGTCTTGAACACTTCCAGGGATGGGGCATGTCTATGAAGCATAACTAACATTTGTATGCTCGTTGTTGTTTTTTTCTTTTTTAAATCAGTGCCATTTTCTTGTGAGTAGGGTGCAGCCCCCTCAGCTATCTCATCATTGCATTTACACACCACACTCATGTTGGTACCACCATCACTCGTTGGCAGTCATTGAGGATTTACCAAAGTCAGAGCAGTTATGTTTTGGTGGACTAATAGTAAAATTTTCTAATTTTTTTCTTCCCTTGTTTCTTCCCTGTTTTATTTCCTTTGGTTTTCCCTCGTTGTAATGTTGGAAGATATGGCTCTTCTCCATTGCTTCTGTTCTCAGTGTGTTGATATTAGAATTAAATATATTCAGATGCCTGTGTTCTGAAAAATCAAGAACACACAGCCCAGTTGAGCAGCACACAAACAGGAATGGGAGCATGGGAAAGTTCCTTTGAAGAATGTCATATAAAAACAACTATTGGGAGCTTATCAGTATGTGAACTGTATATAAAAAAACCAGATGCACACTGGATAAATAATAACAACTACAGTAGGCATCTGTCTAATGCATCCTCCCAGAATTATCAAAATGAAATGTGCTGGGTAATATCTCTTGTCCCTACAGACAAGCGGCATAGGAAGGATGAAAGTCAGCTAATACTAGCTTTTTTCCTAGAAAACATTTCCATCTGTGGTGAGGTAACAGCTGGGCTGTTAGCTGCTAGCATCGCTGCAACTCTGAGTGGTGGTCTATGCGAGCTCAGCTGCTCTTCTGAAAGCAGAAGGTAACTTCGCTGTAGAAAAAGCCTTAATCTAGGAGTTCAATGAGATAGTAAACTTATTATTGCTGACCTTGCCTGCTCTCCAGGTGTTTATATCTAAGTACTTTGTACTCAACAAGTAGGGCTTGTTGGCATACATGGAATCAGGGGTGTAGGATTGGTGTTGCCATCAGATCTGTTCCAATGGATAACTGGGAAGTCACTGTCACCAGGGAGCAGGACTGATACGCAATTCATTGCCCAAAGCACTGTTTATGTCCCGACCTGACTTCCAAGTGGTTTCAAAGAAGAGCTCTCTGAGGAGTGACCCTTATGTGGAAATCATAGAATTGTGGGCACATGTGGTGAGACCATTGTCCTGAAAGGAGCAGTGCTTCGTTGAGAAGTCAAAGATGGCTTTTTTGGCTGCTTCTGAATGAAGGAGCAGTTGTAACTTTATGAGAACTCTACCTCATCAGTTGTCCCTGCTTTCAAGCTGATATGTGTCGTAAAATCAAAACCAAGTGTAAGCGATCCTCCAATACAAGTTTCATTTTATTTCAGAATTGCATTTTAGTTCTGAGACTGATGTTTGCAACATCTGGATTCAGTGAAGGAGGCAGAGGTTCTATTTTCTCCTCATACTAGTAACACCAGACCCCCAAATGTTGAATAGTCTTTCTACTCATGCTGTGGATAAAGGCGTTTGAATTTTATGCAATTATGACAGGCCCAATGTGTGGTTTTGAAAATCACCATTTATAGCTAAATCAAAGTAAGGTGCTCTAAGGGGATTGATTCTGGAAGCTTTTGTCTCCTTAATGATTGGTCTTGTGACTAGGTACACTTAAAGGCAACTTTCCCAAAGCTGTGCTTGCAGAGGGCTATTTAACAGGTAGGATAAAAGCCAGAGGTGTCCTAATACCTGGGGTCCCTGCCCAGTTTGATAACACTGTATCTAAATAGCAATTTAAAGAGTGTTTAAATAGCTTCACTTTTTATTGTGTTCCAGGCATAACTCCTCCAGCAGACCCAGAAGGAGCTTGTGGCCGTCACCTGCCATAGCAGAAGGACAAGGTGAGCAGAAGGACTGGAAATGGAGCCATAGCCTCTTTGGGCTCTGCTTGGTTGAAGTTCCTGTGGGCTTCCTGAGTTTGGGTGCAGTCACTCACCTGGGCAGGGTGTGTTTGTGGCAGCAGTGGTGAGCTGGTTTTCTCACAAATGGCCAGTGCAAAAACTTCTCTGGAGTTTGGGAGCTGGCAGCTGCGTGTCAGCTTTGCCTTATGCAGTCTGAACTGTGCAAAAATGTTTTAAGATCTAGAAGGAAACTTTTGGCTGGTTTTTTTTTTTTTTTGGCTCCTGTACTTTTTTGACATAATTTAATCTCTGAGTATTATTGGTCAGGTACAGTGTCAGAAACATGTCAGTGCAAAGACAGGGAGATGTCTTAACATAATATTTGCAGAGAGAGGGTTGATCACATTCTGTCTCTAATAGTGTTGCAGATGCTGTAAAATGTGTGCCAGTTGCAGTACAATGTGTGCCAGAAAATGACATGTATGTATACCTAGTCAGTTTATGTTTGCCAAAGTCAGTATCTTCCCTTAACATGACACACAAGTACAGTATCAGCTTTTGTATTGTCACATTCAAGACCCTATTAAGCATCTGGATCAAACAAATGGTACCACAGATAGTTTGGCAGCTAGAGCAAAGGACCTGCGAGGATTTTAAAGGATGGACCTCCATTTGTTTTTCTTATACCATGAGATTCAAACAATAATTGTGTTGAGAAAAGGGAGTTTCACAGTTCATTAAACTACCTTCCTTCTCACAAATATTTTTTGCTGTTTTGGAAAGCTGTCTCCAGTGTAGCTCCTGAATATGTTTTAGCAGTGGTACTTTTTTCATTTATTGAGAAACTGCTGTTGGTATTTGTGCATATATGCTCTATGGTATCTCTGAAAATATATCTGTGCAAGAATAAGGCATTTATTTTTGCTTGGACAGTTATCTGTATTAACAACATTATCTAAAATATAGTACAGTATGGTATGGTATAGTATCTGTTGATATTCTTCTAAAGACTTTCCTTGATGAAAAATCAAAAAAAAAAATTATTTTCTGGAAACTGTTGGCTTCAGGTCTTTTGAAAAATGCTGATCAAGGGCAGTGACTAATACTCCTGAACCTGAAAACTACGCTGTAGGCATATTTAGCTATATAGATAATTTACTGTGTAAGGATCTTACTAAATAGAAAATGTTTTTTAATATGTGATACCATTAGTCCAATGCTCCTGCACTCAATTAAATATTTTAATTTGAGCATATGAATGGGATTTGAACATACAAATTGCTAATACAGCTACTTTTCCTGGTGATACTTCCATGATACTGATATTGCAAAAAACCCACAGTCCTCTGAAAGGTGCTTTAGTGTCTTGATACTGCGTAGGTTTATGCTGTCACTTTCTGGCTGTTTCAGGGAGAAGTTTCTTCTGTTTCAGCCATCTGCTTAGAACGGTAATTCGTCAAAAGGTACTAAGAAATTGGGGTTCATTCAGGTGTCAGCAATTCTTTGATTCTGAGCAGTGTGCACCTCTGTCTCCCCTTAAGAAACAAAAGACCCAAAAAATACTGTGGCTGGTAGTAGCAGGGTGTATGTTTGCAAACTAAATATTCAAAATGAACTTTACATTTTGCAATGAGGTGCTTTAACATGAAAAATGTATACATCTGGGCTTCCCTGTACATATTTTCCCATGTTCAAATTTTGCCTATGCAGAAAATTGTTGATTTTCTAAACCTTATCTAAGATTTGCTAACTTATTGCAGCTCAGTGTAAGCTACTTCCCAGGTCACCTGCTGCATGGTGGATCTTTGGAGTCACTGCATGAGAATTCTGGACAGAAACATGCCAGGTGTGTTAGTATGTAAACAAAAATAAATTAAGAATAAGCATTTTCAGATATTTACTACCAGCATATCAGATAGAATAATTGTTTACATTTAGAACTATTTTGCTATCATCTATTGGAAAAACCCAACACACATCTTTAAACATTCACTTTTGGAGTAGAATTGCATGGCTCAGAAAAGTAGGAATTGCCTTATCCAGACACACTGGTGTCAACATTTGTCACTGTCCTCTCGATATAATTGGCGTCTTTATTTTTTGGTATGTTCTTTGTTTGATTTCTTTTCCCCACTTTGATTTCCAGTTAACTTTTTGTAATAATCATTTGCTTCACTGCAGCAAGCTTTTGATCAGCACCTCTTGGTAGTTTCAGGAGAAAGGGTTTGAGCGGTGATGCTAATGGAAATGGGGAGCTGTCACTTCTTGGTCCTTTCTCTTCCAATTGTTTGTCGGTTTTGTCTGTCTGTAGTTGTAAGGCCCTAATGGTGCGCTTGTCTCAGTGGATCTCTGCAGTGAGTAGCGCTGTGGACCATGATTTTAACTGGAACTGTTGAATGCCGCTTGAAATAAAGAAAATGTTATTAGTACTGTCTTCTGTCATAACCGACTTCTTTTTTCTTGCAGTAGCAAAATAATTTAATTTTTTTTTTTTTGTCACTTAAATGGCAGTAAAAAGTAATTAGAAGCTAAATGCAAACCTTCTGCATGATAGCTATAGTGCAACCACTGTATGCATTGTAGCTGTAGTGCTCCATGATCAAATGTGTGCTGCGCTGGGGAGTAGCTTTGATGAAGAAATGGTGTTGGAGCTTTCCCTAACTTCAGAAAGAGGTCTGGTTTTGTTGATGGATTACTCAATATTGGCTAAACCCCAGTTTTCTATCAAGCTACTTAACTCTATATATCTTGTTTACAGTCTGTTCTTTGCCTTGGTTCTTTACATTTAAACTTTTTAAGCTTGCTTTTGTTCGTACATTGCAGTGCAGTCTGCGGTGGGATGGTAGCCCCAATTTTACATTGCCACTGAGCTGTAGCAGTATATTTAGTATATGTAGATGTTGACATGTTGGAATACAGTATGGTATTTGAGTACCAGTATTATCCCCTAGTGAACATGATGATATCATAAATGACATACTTCATAACATATCTCATTGAAGTTAATATCCTTTCCCACCCTTAATATAAGTAAAGAGATGTGTGCATCATAAAAATAATTTTTCTGTCAATTGTAATGAGAAATTCTTGGTATCGTGCCTTTTTCATGTACTTGTATTTACAAATTCATTTTTTGTTGCTCAAGGGAAGGCTTGCTGGGCGTATCTTACAGTAAGGAGGAAAAAGACTAGAGTATCAGTTTTCTTAACAAGTCTAGCAATATGTTCACCAGATTTCTAAGCTTCACAAAACCATGTGAATGTTGATACTATAGCTGTATGAGGAGCATACCTTTTCTTGTGACTATAGAGAAAGACTGTATGAGAAAAACTAACAAATAAAAAAGATATGCAGAAAAAATACAGTTATTTTAATCTGGAAAATTTATTTATTAGTATTCTTAAATATCTCATTGTATTCAGCAATGCTGAATAATTATTGACTTAATTTGGAATTGTGGTTGCTACTTGTAGTCTGTAAAATGAGATTATAGGTGTATGGAGTAAAATAGCTAAAATAGTTGGATACTTTTGAAACTTGCCTTTTTTGGTCTTTTTCTTTGAAGCTTTTAATAATGTGCATAACTTTTCTTGAACTTGTTGACTTAAAATGAAAATTTTGTTCCATATCCAAAGCAAAAAATGCTTTGTAGCTGTGTTCACAGAGGAATATTTTTCTGGTTGTGTGTGGAAATGCTAAGAATTTAACTTAAGAGTTTATAACTCTAGAGTGGTTTATGATGTATGTAGGTGAGATTATCTGGCGTAATTTTGTTAGGACCAGACAGGTCACTTCATCAGAAAACTTGGCCTGTTGCACTCCATTACATAATTGTAACTAAGGTTACTTATTTTGGTGGTTCATTTTGGCTAATATCCCAACCCTTAGTAGTGTGTAGTCACCTTTAAAACTGAGATTTAATTGCTGGAAGGAGACAAAGTATTTGTATTTTCTGGCCAGAATCTGGAGAAACATAAAGCATGCATGTGTTCTGTAGGACTGAACAGCCTTCTGCTTGGAGGAGCACCAAGAAGTGCCTGGGAGTGCCAAATACTTGGCATTTTGATGGCTTTCAGCTTTCATAGGGGTGGCAGACCAACTTGCGACAGTGACAGCCATGCACTGGCTGTTGTTAACGAAACTTGGTTTGCTCCTGTTACAGTGTCCATCCATCAGCTTTAGCAGCTTTTGCTACCCAGAGAGATGGATTGATCGTTTGCTCATAACTCATACCTTCTGCGTTAGGCTTTATCTTGGTATGAAGATAGGCTTCATCCTTCGGCTGGAGGCAATCTGCTAGACTTTCAGTAAAAACTCAGAAAGAAAATGTTTAGCATCTGAATTGCAGGAATAATGTCACGGTAAGTACAGGATATAAGATGTCTTGTTGAACATATTGTCAAAAAGAAACTTGGTTTAGAATTTTGGGTGACAGATGTTTAAGTATGTTACCTTACTGGCAATTCTTGTCTTTGGTGCCTCTTAATCTGGGACTTTGTTTTTCTCTCTTGGGCACTTCATTCTTTTCCATAGCCTAATTCATCTCCTCGTATAAGAAAATACAGAAGTGATTGTAAGAGAAGATTTCTGTGGTTATATTGCCTCAATAAAAAGGAGGTGGTTTTCTCCTGCAGAAAAGACTGGAAGAACAATATACGGTTCTGAAGAGTTTGTCTCAATTCTGTATGAATTTCATTAAAAGATATAGGATGTGTGTCTATCCCAAGGGTCTTTACAATCAAGAAAGGTTCCTTAAATTAGTAAGAGGCCACTAATGTTTTGTCTCAGAATGGGGGTGTGTGAATATATATTTTTTTCATATTTCATTTATATATTTTCTTATTTTATTTTTTTCTTTCTATGTCTAGGTACAGCTTGTCTTATTTTTTAGACTAGAGCAATAGTTATGGACTTGAAGGAAGTGTCACCAAAGTTGAGCATGAGCTTCACCTGGCGAGCACCAGATACTATAATTGTAGCCCTATTCTGTTACGTATTGATTTAATTGTCCAAAGTCATCTCCCTTGCCCTGCCCCTCCAGTTGCCTTTCAATGCCATCAGCTGGCATTAGCTAAGTACTTTGGCATTCATTGTAATATGAACAACATTGTGTATTTTGGTGCCATTGTTTCCTAACTGCCTTTCTTTCATTGAATATTTCTATTCTATTCAGTTCTCATCTAAAAATCCCACTGAATTCCTGTCTTTTGCCTCTGAAAAGATAATGTTCTCCCTTTTGAGAAGTGTTTGTATTTTGAATGCTCATTAAGAATAATATCAACTGCTACATGGCCTAGGCATTGTTTGGTGGTGCTGTCTTTTTTATTTTTTTTTTTACTTAATTTTTGTCTTGGCTGTCACTGCTTTTTAGGGAAGTAGCAGACTGATAATTTCTGTAGTTTCACTGTTACAGTACTCTGCACATGGATTATGGTATGATTCTTTGGGATTCCTGCCATCCATTTTAGCAGCAGCTACTGAATGAGATGATACCAAGGTAACCTGTTACTATTCTGAGGCTTGCAAGTGAAGAAAGAGTTAAGTGTTGTTCCTTTTACAGCTTCCTACATTAAGCTATAGTACTTCCCCAATACAGAGTATAAACGGGGTATGTACTTTTTCTTTTGCCAAATGGGGAGCTATGACTGCAATGTCTCTGGGCACATTTGGAGTCTCTCTGTTTTAATCTTTAGCCTTCTTTAAACATTTCACTGCCTGTTCCAATTAAGTGGAATATATGGTCATGGAACATATGGTCATACACTACCAGGTCACACCTTTTCAAGGATTTTAGGACATACCTTCAGTTGTAGAAAATAAAGATAGTTCTTCTGAAGTTAGTAAAGGTAAAACAGCTCATGATTTGGTGTTTCCTCTGGAGTTTTACACTATTTGGTCCACGTAATAAGATTTCATATTTTCTTCAAAGTCTTTTATGCATAGTGTTGTACTCTTCCTTTCCTTAGCTTTAGATGTAAAAAGGCTCATTTTAAGGACTTTGTAATTTAAATGATAACTTGGACTGTGAGTCAAAGCCAAGATTTTCTAACTGATAAACATTGTCCCAGATAAGGAATCTTGACAATTCTGGAAAAGCAGTCTTTGGGGAATGTCTGCTTTTCTGCTTCAATCTTCAAGATCATAAAAGTTTCCCCACCCACCCCCCCTTATCTTTCTAAGTAATGGAAGACTCTATGACTTTATTTTTAGGCAGAATTCTCCTCCTCATTTTGCAAGTCCACCTAGCCTTCCAGCCATCCTACTCCACAGCTGTCACAACAGACTTTCTTTCAGATGCTATTAAATGTATCAGACATCACTCTGCAGCATGTGAGTTTGTTACCCTGGGGCTTTTCAGTCTATTCTAATGTTATCAAAACCACTGTGTGATTTCAAGGTTTCCTACATTCCTTGGAGGAAAATCAAATGGTACATGGTTAGGAAACTGATAGATACTCTGCAGGTTTAGCAGATCTCTAGCAATTAAGTGGTTAATTTCCTCAATTTATTGTTTTCTTTCCTCATTTCCCATAACCATGACTCTTGTGAACTCTCTGTATCCTTTTGTCTGTATTTTCAACTGGGATTTTGGGAAAACTTTGCCACACTGGAGAAGAAGCATTGCTCTAGCTTTGTTTATCCTATTTCTGTTCCCTCTGCTCCTCTTTCATTTATCTGATTGCTGTAGACAGTGTTCTCATCTGAGAGGATTTTTATCCTCTTTCAATTTTTTCCATTACATTTAAATAATTTGTATTGTAATGATTTTAATGGTGGTAACACCAGTTAGCCTGGTTACACAATGTGTGTGCTATAACTCTTTTATATAAGGGCAGCATAAAAGGTGAAGATCCAAATGATCTTGCCCTGTAGTATCAAAGACAGTTAGTTAGCTATGGAAAAAGGAATCAGACAATAGGTGGAATCATCCTTAAAGTAGCTGCTATTAAACATATCTTCTTATGACACTTTGCACTACTAGTGTAGCATTGTGCTGTAAGTTTCTTTCTTTTATACTACTTATTGGAGCTGGAAAAGACTTACTTCCTGCCTTTAATTTCACCTTTTCTTCTCCATACCTAGGACCTTTCTCCCTTGATTTTTTTTTTAATCCTTTCAGCCTGTGTTTATGGCTTTCTTTCATATTCTGAATTACAGATTTAGGTTGGAAGACATCTTTTGAGCACACCTAGTCCAAACCCCCTGTTTAAGCAAGGTCAGTTGCAGCAGGTTGCCTGTAGCCAGTCAGGTTTTGCACATCTCCCAATATGGACACTTCACAATCTCTCTGGGCATTGTGTTCCAGTGTTTGACCACCCTCACAGTAACAAAAGTGCATATTTGTGTTCAGGCAGAATTTCATGTGTTTCAATTTGTCCCCATTGCCCCTTGTTCTGTTGGTGGGCACCACTGAAAAGAGCCTGGCTTTGTCTTCTTCGTTCTTCTCATCAGGTATTTAAACCAATTGATGAGACTGGTTTATAATTTTTTCTCCAGGCTGAACAGTCCCAGCTCTCTCAACCTCTCTTCATAGGAGACATACTCCAGTCTGTTAATCATTTTTGGGGCCCTTCATTGGACTCTCATGAGTATGTCCATGTCTCTGTTGTACTGGGCAGCCCAGAAATGGACAACTGCTCTATGTGTGGCCTCACCAGTGCTGAGGAGAGGTGAAGGATCACCTCCCTTGACCTGCTAGCTACACTTTTCCTAATGCAGCCCACCAGGCTATTGGTATTTGCCATGAGGTTGCATTGCTTACTCACGCTCAACTGGTCCACCAGGACCCGCATGATCTTTCTCTGCCAAGCTGCCTTTCAACTGGTTGGCCCCCAGCCTGTCTTGCTGCATGAGGGTTAGTCCTCCCCAGGTGCAGGTCTTTCCATTTCCTCTTGTTGCACTTCATAAGGTTCCCACCTGCTTATTTCTCCATTCGTTCTGAGTAGCAGCACCGCTGTCATGTGCATCAGCCTCTCCTAGCTTCATATCATCTGCAAATGTGTTGAGGCTGCACTCTGTCCAAGGATCAAGATCATTAATAAAGATGTTGAAGGGTATTGGACCAAGTATTGACTTCTAGGGGAGACCAGTAGTTACTGACTGCCAACTAAATGCCGTACCAATAATCAAAACCGTCTGAGCTTGGCTGTTGAGCCAGTTTTCAATTCATCTCACTGTCTGCTCATCCAGCCCATACTTCATCAGCTTCCTTAAGAAGATCTTATGGGAGACGGTGTTAAAAGCTTTACTAATGTCAAGGTAGACAACATCCACTGCTTTCCCCTCATCTACCAAGCCAGTCATTTTGTCCTAGAAGGCTATCATGTTGATTAAGCATGTTTTCCCCTCAGTAAATCCATGCTAATGATTCTGAATCACCTTCTTGTCCTTTATATGTTTGAAAATAGTTTCCAGGAGCGTTTTCTCCTGACACCTTTCTGGAGCTCAAGGTGAGGCTGACTGGCCTGCCGTTCCTCACATCTTACTACTTGCACTTCTTGAAAATGGGAGTGACATGACTGTTCAGTTGAGAGTGGCCTCATGGTGACATCACCCAGCTCCTGAGCACTGGTGGGTGCAACTGTTCTGGCCCCATGGATTTACTGTGTCCAGTTTGTTTAAGTGCTTCCTAACCCAGTCTTCTTCACTGAGGGTGTCTTCCTTGCTGCATTTCATTCCCTATGAAGTGTTCTGCTAGGAATTTGTAGGAAGACATCTTTCTCTTCTATGGACTATATTCAGATCACGTCCTTTCTTCTGTATATGTGATATATCCAGTCATGGTACTGCCATGACTGGATGCCCACTGTCCACTCCTCCTGAAGCTTAAAGAACTGGAACTGTTTTACATTACTGCCTTTTAGCTTTGTACTCATTTTGGACCACAAAGTTTCCATGGTTCCTAAGTGTTGTCTTCAGAAAGCTGAGAGCCTACGTAACCCTTTAAGCTGGAGATGATTAAGCCCTGAGCCCTGATGAAGTTTCTAAAGAGACCAAATTAGATTGGCATAACTGTGCAGTGTTCAGTATGTGAAGGGCTTTCAGTTCTGCTCAGAATGGGAAGAGCAATGGTGGTTCCCACTTTTTGCTTAATATGCCAGTGATTAGAAGTCCCTTTGAAGAAGTGAAAGGTGGGAGTTGTAGGTTTTTACATGGTCTTGAGAGCTTCACTTTTTAGGAGAATATCCTAAACATGAGACTGCAGGGAAGGCTGGAATAGGACCATTCTGTGTCCTTTCCATGCATGCAAGTTTTATAGGGTCAGAGAAGTAAAATAGAGGGATTGTAATCTTCTGATGAACATTCTTGCTTCCTGGAAGGGTAAGGGGAATCCCAGATTCTTATTCCTAGTGTAGAAAATGGTTAGTTTGTACTAAAGATCCATGGGATGAGATGCATTAATATGGCAGGGAGAAAGGACTGTACTTCCTGAAAGCGTGTTTTCCTCCTATCTCATTTTGCTCTAAACTTCTACTGAAGAAATTCAGTGAATAATTAAATGCATCAAACAATTGTGATTTTCCTTTTTTTTGTTGTTGGTTTTTTGTTTGTTTGTTTGTTTTTTGTTTTGTTTTTGTTTTGTTTTGTTTTTTAAATTTGGCTGGCACCGTTCATTTGCTAAGTCCAACTAGTGACACGTGCGAAAAATTAGTAGTCTCTTTTCCCGGGTGATTTACTGGGGTGATAAACTTAATGTTGCAGAGACTGGGACAACAGATGCACCGTTCTTTCCCTGAATTAGCAGATTCCTGTATTGCAGTCCAAGTGAGTATGATGTTACTTTACCTAGCGGAGAATTATTTCTGAACGCTGCTAGCTTTTGGCCAGATGATGCTGGACTGTTCAAGGAAAGCACAATAAATTATGATCCCATTCTTGTGTCCTTGCCTAGGGTTTGAATTTAGTTACGCTCCTCTTAGAATGCAGTGGCAGGTAGTGAAATACGGTGCTTGGTGGGAGCATGCTACCTCCACAAAAACTGCGGAAACATGTCTCTTCTCAGTGTTCAGTGGGAAATCCTGGAAAAAGTATGGCTCTTAAATGCAGCTCTGCTGGGGCAGACTTTGGAGTGAGGGTGATGCTGGTTTTGAATGAAGCCAGGAAAAGCAAGGGAAGCATTTCTTAGTTAAGAGAAATTTGATAACTGTGGTTTGATTTCTCCATTGAAAAAATGCATGAAGTTGGTAGCTGGGGGTTCTTTGAGGTTGCCAATGCTAATTAAACAATCCCCCCGTGTTTTCTGTTTAACAACTAAATATATCAGCTTCGTCTGGTAGATTTTGCAAACCATTAAACAAATAAAACCCCAAACCTTAAGTTTTTTGAAACTAACTGTACAAAGTTGTTGTCTTCACTCAGCAAGAATTTGTCTTATGGCAGAAATCAGATTATCTTTTTTGCTTCTTTGTGGATGATGAGCTTGGCAAAAATCAGGGAATGAGCATGGTCATCCTGAGAAAATTACTGATGTCTCTAGCAGAGTGTATCTATGAGCATGTAATTAACTGGTCCAAAGGGAAGCAACTCAGGGAAAGTACAGAGCGTAGCAATAAAAATACACCAATACCCTCTGTGTAGTATAACCACAAATAAACAGTAACTCAGACTAGAAAAGGCATTATACAGTTCTCTGACGGTGTCCTGGGATAACCCGAATCTTCTGCTCCTGGTTGTGTAAGACCTTTGCCCTGTCTGTCTCACAGAGAGAGAGGAAATCTGTGTGATAGATTTGTCATTCATAGATGAAATCACAGATGATTTTTGTTGTTCGTTTGGGAAAACGACACTTCACTGTGAGGAATTTGTTACTGCCTTGATCTCAAGTTTAGGGGACATTTGAATATCTAAAAGAGAATAGTTTAATATTCTTATATTGCTAAAGCTATTGTTTAACTTGCTGTTTATGAAAAGACCCATAAAAATCTATGAAAGGCTGGCAGTTTATACTGGTTATCATATGAACTAGGCTTGGTGACTCAAAAAATTTTGTGTTTGTTTTTTGGGGGGGTTGTTTGTTGGTTTTTTGTGGTTGTTGGTTGGTTGGTTGGTTTTTCTGGTCGTTTATGGATCCTAGAAGTGTGATTTAATCCTTTCACTCTTTCTGTTTCTTAATTCTGCATTGCACAGCCAGTATTTCAGGTGGCATCTTATGAATACATAGAATCATAGAATCATAGAATGGTTTGGGTTGGAAGGGACCTTAAAAATCATTGAGTTCCAACCCGCTCCTGCCAGGGAAGTGGAAGGCAGGGACACCTTCCACTACGCCAGCTTGCTCAAAGCCCCATCCACCCTGGTCTTGAACACTTCTAGGGATGGGGCATCCACAACTTCTCTGGGCAACCTGTTCCAGTGTCTCACCACCCTCACGGTAAAGAATTTCTTCCTAATATCTAATCTAAATCTCCCCTCTTTCAGTTTAAAACCAGTACCCCTTGACCTATTGCTCCACTCCCTGATAAAGAGTCCCTCCCCATCTCTCCTGTAGGTCATCTCCCATTCTTGGGAGCTGATCAGACGGCTCTCACAAAAATCTTGTGGGTTGTCTTTTCTGTTTACATTGATGAATCCGTGCTTCTAAGTGCCTGTATACTAATGTATGCAACATGGGGAATAAATATGAAGAGTTGGAGATCTGTGTGCAGTTGCAGGGTATGATCTTGTTGGGATGATGGAGATGTGGAGGAATAGCTCATATGACTGGAATGCTGCAATGGATGCATATACGCTCTTCAGGAAAGACACGCTGGGAAGAAAAGAAGGTGGACTTGCCCTCTGTGAGAAGACAGCTGGAGTGCTTGGAATTCTGCCTAGGGGTGGATGATGAGCCAACTGAAACCCTTACGGATAAGGATTAAAGAGCAGACCAATATGGGTGACGTTGTAGTGGCTGTCTGCTAAAGGCCACCTGGTGGGGAAAAACAAGTAGATGAGACCTTGAAAGCTAGAAGTAGCTTCTCATTCACAGGCACTGATGTGCATGGTGGACTTTAACCATCCCAATAGCTGCTGGAGGGTCAGCACAGCATGTTATAAGCAATCCAGGAGGTTCCTTACACAGGTATAGAGAACCAGCAAGGAGAAGTCCTCTGCTGGACCTCATATAAGCAAGTAAGGGCTGGTTGTGGTGTATACCACCCTGACAGGAGGCTGCAAAGAGGATGGAGCCAAGCTCTTTTCAGTGATGCCTGGTGACAGGACCAGAGGCAATGGGCACACACTGAAACACTGAAACAAAAAGGAGGTTCCATCTGAACATCAGGAAATATTTTTTTACAGTGACGGTGACTGAGGTGGAACAGGTTGCCCAGAGACGTTGCGGAGTCTCCCTCCCTGGATACATTCAAAAGCCATGTAGACCTGGTCCTGGGCAGCCTGCACTAGATCACCCTGCTTGAGCAGGGAGATTGAACAAGATGAGCTCCAGAGGTCCTTTCCAACTTCAGCCATTCTGTGATTGCATGATATGCACTTTTCTGGCTTTCCAGAAGTTATGCTTTAGAGTTACAAGTGCTTTCTTATAGTAACATATAGGAAGGGTAGGCATTCACATTCTTAGTTCCAACTAGGCTCTTTACTGAGGATGGTAATTCAGCTTTTCCTAGCGTGCTCTGCCACTGTTTAGGTGAAGCTTCTTTGGAAGAATAAAGTGAGTAAGAATCTGACAAAAAGCATAAGTGGCAACTGTAACTACCAAAGTTACATTTTAATTTCCCAGATTCTTGTTTATGCCAGCGCGTTTCTTGAACAAGGAAGGGGAAGTCAAATGAGTAGTTCCTGCAGCCTACAGAGATAAAGATTTCTGGGTAGAAATATAAATATACTGAAACTAAGAGATGACAGGAGAGGAAATGGGACAAGATACATATTAGATGTGATGTCAGAATTCATTGTATATTAAGGTAACTTCATATACTTCATAAGGTAACAAGCCTTGTGTCAAAGGCATATTTTTATTTATTTTTAGCAAATTCTGGAAAATGGTCCAGAATGAACATCTTGAGAAAATGAGTTCATCTATTTGTGGATCATTATAAGAAACGTAAGTGGAAAGGTGGTTTCTTCACTGAGATCATCCAGAATGGAGCTTGCAGGAGCTTCAAATACAACTGTGGCATGTACTTGCAGAGGCGCAAGACTGGTATAACCTCACCCTTACTCTCTCAGGAGTTGGCTTGACAGCTGCTTTGCTGTGTGGCTTCTGGGAATTAATTGAGGAATATCCTGCAGCAGTTTTCTGTGGCAGGCAGACAAGGTAGATAGTCTGGTCCCTTCTGGCATTATGGTTTACAAAGCTATTTCGTTATTGTGAAATTTGCCTACTCCATAAAATGGCTGAAGATTAATGCTCATTTGAAGCTCTTGTAGTATGCAATTGTCTGAAATTAAAGGAGGATTTTTTTGTCTGTTTTGCATGTGAATGTCATATGTGGATATAATGTATGCAAATACATGTATATATATGTGCACACACACTTGTACCCTCCCCCCCACCTTTGTACTGGCTCTCTGTATGCATATTGCATCATGATCCAAAATTAAAGGTAAGTATATTGTCATGATTCCTCAGATTAGTTAGTATAAAATGAAGAGTATACCTCTCCAGAAATACTAAGTAAATACATATAGGGAAGAAGGATAACATTGAAATCTTAACAGCAGAAGTTTTTAGTAATACTTCTGTCGTGCAGGTCTGATTTACCCATATTTTATCCATATTAGCCAACTAATTGATCTTTTGCTATTTGTACAACAATTTTTTCCAAGAAAAACATATTTTGTAGAGTAGAGACTAACGTTTGTCTTTAGTGTTACTATTTTTTAAGGCAAATAACATTATTTTTCAAAAATATTGGTATTCCCATGAAAGTCTATGAAAATGGCAAAAGTGCTGAATCAAAATCTTTTGGGGCTAGTAGTAATTGTCACTTCACTTGGCTGTAACTAATTGCTATTTTTTAAAATCTCGTAAGAAATGCAGAGCTGGTTTAAAGGTCTAATTTCTTTTTGCTAATTTTTATCATTCAAATTGCAACCTGTTTTAAATTCAAAGGACAATGAAACAATTTCATTTCCTTTTGTGCATATCAATAAAGACATTTATATTTTGGGTTTGGATAATCATACTTCCTGTGTTATAAAAGAGCTTTGACACTACTCCAACTGATTCCAGAGATTTTTTTTGTCAATTCAGTTAATAGCATAGACGAACTGTTGCTTTTATGGGATTGGAAATTTGTGATATCTTAAAAATGAGAATTTTTAATGATAGGATGGATAAACTGTAAAGCATTAACAAAGCAAAGCAAAACAAATCTTGGTATTCAACACAGGGTCAGCATCCCTGGCACTGCAAGTCTCTACAGTTCTGCTGAAGTCAGTCCTTAAGAGATAAACCAGTTAATAAGAAATTGTGTTTCTCTGATAGTCATTGATTTATACAATGATGAAATTCATACTTTCTTCTTGGGGGTATTGGATCTAAATTGCTCTGACACCTTTCTAGTGCAACAGAAAGTGCTTTCCTGATTATGAAGATAGAAATTAAGAAGCACTTTTATTCATGAATGGTTTAAGAAATGTCCAGATGTTTTGTGTGAAGACCTTTGATTTGGCACTTCTGGCAAATCCTGCTCCTAACAGAAAGGAGATGCAAAGCTTCTCCTGGATGGCAGCAGCCCTGGCTTTTGATTCAGTGAAGGATGTGATTATTTAATGAGATGCAGCATTCCAAGGATGTTTCTGAAGACTACAACAAAGGTTGTGTCCAGTTGTTTAAGTATCTTTTTCATTTGCTTTCAATAATTTAGTCTCCAATTTGAGTTTACTTTCTTGCCAGTTCTGATCAAAGCATTTTCCTGATAAATTGATTTCTTCTTATTCCGGTCTGTCTGCCAATCCAAATAAAATAAGAGTATTGCTGATACCTCTATGATTATTTTTTAATTTTTTTTTTCTTTTTTTTTTTCTTTTTGTCTCCAGCAGGCCATCTGTGGAAAAGAAAAAAGAGAAAAAATGAAGTACGTATTTGTAATATTTTTCATGAATTTATTACCCCAATGTGCTGGGAAGTCTTTGAGAAAAGATGACAGTTACCCAAAAACATTTGAAGATATTAAAAATGAGATAGCTGGCTATACCAATGTTGCTAAAGCTATTATTGATCTTGCTGTTCATGGAAAAGCTCAGAACAGATCCTATGATAGATTAGCAGTTTTTGCTGATACCATAGGACCTAGACTTAGTGGTTCAAAAAATCTAGATGCAGCCATCAAGTATATGTTCAGTGCCCTGCAAGAAGACGGACTGGAAAATGTGCACCTGGAGCCTGTGAAAATACCACACTGGGAGAGAGGAGAAGAGTTTGCAATGATGCTGGAACCAAGGAATCACAGCATTGCTATTTTGGGGCTCGGGAGCAGTGTTGCAACTCCTCCAGAAGGTAACTTTCTTTTGGAATTCAGTATTACTTGCTTTTTAACACCAAACTGTATTATACCTCTAACAACTTATCTCAATGGACAAACTGAAGTTTTCTTCCTGATATAATAGTTCTGCAAGACAAGATGCTGGTTTTCTGTATCTTTTCTGTATGACATGGCTGTGAACGATGCAGTTTGATATAATTCAGTTTGGTTGAACCAATCTGTAAAATTAGAGTTGATTCCTGAACTCTCCATTAAATGTATACCCTTTTGTTTAACACTGCTGAACCTCATTTGCAAAGACTCTGCTCCTCCGCTGAGGTCGGTTGGCAGCTTGTTCTTGTGACCTGGGGTTTTCCAGCCCTTCTTTTTCTGTTTGGCCAGAGAAGTTCTCCATGGGGTGTTGAGTTGATACCTGATTTCTGCTTTTGCCATGCCCTGTCCTGCCAAGCTCAGCACTTTGTTCTGGCAGAAAACAAGGCAGCAGGAAGAGGAGGAGAATCTCGTGCTGAGCTTGGAAAGTGCCAGCCCCTCGCTAAGCGTGGCAATTGGTATCTATTTGTCCATTCCTTTCCCTACCTCTTCCCTTTTCTCTCCACTCACTATCTCATGCTCACCTTGGAAAACTCTTTGGCTCCCCTGTTGCTGAACTGTGTGTTGCCTTTTAGTGGATCATCTGTGATATGTTACTTCAGGAAAAAGAATGATCATTAGCTGGGCTCAGCAAAATTCAAGTGTTTTGAATATTAGGTTGCTTGCAAATGAAATGATTTATAAGATTCTCTAGTTGTTCATATTGACGGGGGGCTTTCTCAGGAGTGCTATTTTAAGGCCGGAAGACAACCTTCCTCGGTGACTGCTCTCCATAAATAACAACAGACTTACTCCTAGACCAGTTCAAAAGCATTCTTGTTCCTTTATGAGAAAATAAATTTAGTTTAGGAAATAAAAGGTAACGTGATACTTGTAATTTTTTTTTATGAATTGTAAATTTTTGTGATAGTGAGCTTAGTATTTGAAATGAAACAAATACTGTATTAAAGCTGTTTTGTTTAGAAAAAATATATAGCCTTTCAAAACAAAAAATAAAACTGGGTAATTTAAGGTATGTTTGAAATAAATCTTACTTGGTTTGGGAAACTGCTGCTTTAAATTTTGTCTGAGGTACTTCTGTCATATTGAGGTAAGCACGTGCCTAAAATGCAAAACAACTAAAACCATTACTAATATCTTTATCCCATGATATGTCTAAGGCTTACTGCTTTGATAGGAGAATATTTACAGCAAAAGTTAAACCTACAACTTATTTTGTATCCTTTCCAGTCCTATTCCAAGCTTCCCAAAAAGGAAGGTAAAATTAAAACGGCATTTTTGCTATTGAGCAAGTGTTACTGAACCTGAAAAGAGAACCGGCAATTTCATCTTGGCGAACATCTTCGCATCCCAAGAAGTCTGCTTTTTGCTTCCCTTTCTTAGCCGTGTAGTTATTTGCACTTGCCTTACTCCTAGATTTTCCTTTTTTCTTTTAGAGGGATACTGATCTGACATGTTTAAAAATCCTCACAGTGGCTAATCGTGTCCTTTTTCATCTGTAAAGATCTTATTATACCGACAACTGAATAGTTGGGCTAGTACCTGTAGCTGGTGGTTTCTTGGAAGATAAGATTGTATTATCCAGCGCTAGTTTGTACTGAGTAATGTTCAAAAAACCCACATTATTCTTCCTCACCTTTTTACTTTCCTCTGGGATCTGCCGTGTTTCTGAAAAGATGTGTGTGTTGGTGCTAGAAGACTGCATGGCAATGAGATCTCTCACCGAAGAGCCGGGTAGTTTCTCACACTTGGTGGAATCATTTTGATTAAATTGCTTACCTTCTGACTTAAAATCTATCCTACTGTTCGTGGCTGTTAACAATTTCTGCTGGTCTCGTCTTGCTCTGTGCAAGCTGTGACAGATTTTCGTGCTTGAGGGGGTTATGTGGGGTAGCTGGTCCCTGGTGAGTTCTTGGCTCTCGTTCTTCCGATCGCTGGACCGGCCGCCTGGCTGACGGAAATGCCTGGTGAGAGCCACTCGTCACCAGCCTCTCCAGGCAAGAGAATTGCAAGGTGTGCTGGTCAGAAAAGGGCCTGTCCTAAAACTCATACTCATCCCAAGCATGGAATAAAAAAATGCGTGGTTAGACTCTTAAAACCACTGCCTCATCACTTCTGAGGAATTCATTCCTAGATCCACTCCCTCTGCTCTAACTAGCAATTGTCACTGTGCCCTATTCCTGAAAAAAAGGCATATACAGCTGCCTTAAATCACATTGGAAATATTTGAACAATTTCCCTCAGTGAGGGAATATCGGCAGTTCTGATTTGTCTTGTTTTAGCCAAGAAGCTGTGGGAGTGTGAGTCATCCCGTAATCAAAATCAAAATAATTCAACTCAATATTGAGATGCTTGATGCTGATTCTCCTGGCATTGCACTGCTGTTGCTGCACGGGATCAAACCAGGGAGATCTACTGCTGCCATGCTGAGATTTGCCAGAGGGACACATTAAAGGTCAAGGACTGGCTTTTGGATGTTGGCTCCACTAATCTGGCCATTGGCACCTGGGTTCTGCCCAGAGACAGAGACACCCTTCAGAGCTGCCTTTAAAGTGGACTGTGCAGGTAATTCCTGAAGGTATTTGGTATTAACTTGATAGTTATTGCACCTTTAAATCAGCATTCCTCTCGGGATACGTTTTGGACCCCTTATTTTATGAACCACTGGCTCTGTAGAGCCCTGACAGATCCTCCCTTCCTTGACACTACTGATGCCTCCTTAGAGCCAAACGACAGCTCTGGCTGCACTTTTTAAGGTCTAGGGGTGGGGTTAAGATGAGAGGGTGTGACTCCCCCATCCCACCAGGAGGTACAAGAGACCATTTCTTGCTTTCTCATCCTCTCAGTTATGTCCTGTATTCCTCCCTTCCCATTATGTGCCCCCAGGCTTGAGACATGATGAGCTAAGAAAATAGGAAGCATGGGCAGAAACTTAAAACGTTGCTTCTCTCTGGATGTGCTTAGTGCTTCATGCTGGACTTGGTAGCCGCCGGTGCCCTCACAGCTCCTCCTGGAGCTCAACTCCACAAGCTAGTGCTCTGAAGGGCTCTTTATTAACATGGCAATAGCTTAACAGTAGTTAGAAACCTGGTTTGGATGTTGGAAATTCAAGGTTTATTGGGTTTATTTTCCTTTCTATACATGGAAATTTAAACCAGTGTTTCCTAAGAGTGACCCAGTGGTCACACTGAGGCTGTTCACTTTCCATTTCAGCATATGCCATGCGAGTGTGGAAAAAAATGTGTGATCCTTTGGTGCAGGAACGGGAAGCCCTATATAGTAGCAGTTTTTTTCCTGTGGAGCCTGAGCCAGCATTGATTCCAGGATACAAGGAGTATCTCTTCCTTCTGTCTACCTAATCCATGCCTATGGGGTTGAAAACCTTATGGGACATGGATAGAGCTTTGCCCGCTTACTGGATTTGCTGTGATTTGCCCACTTTGGCTCAGATATGAGGTTGGCATAGAGCTGGTTGGCTAACTTGAGGTTGGAGCAGTTCTTCTGATGATAATGCAGGAGGCTTTTTGGTACCTTGTGATCTTGTGGATAAAATCCACATTTTCCTATTTTCTTCTTTGGGACTGGGCGATATGCCAGGATGTCAAGTTTCCAGATTCAGTCTGATTTACACAGCAAAAAGGGCAAGCACAGAAAAGATTAGTTTTTTATTGAAGAGGGAAAACAAACGTTTTCCCTTTCAGTGTGTCCCAAGATTTGAAGGTGTTGGGTCAAAGAGAACGTTTTCACTTCCTTTGATCTCCTTACAAGGAGGGAGTAACTTTTGTGCCTGTCTTAGTGAGAGGGAGAAGAGAAACAGGAAACACAGAGTGACCTGGCTTTCCAGAAGTCAGCAGAGATTGAAAATGGTCACTACCTCAGAGAAATGGATTCCTAGGTAACAAGCAGGACTGAATGTTACGTAGTGCTCAGTTTAGGGAGTTGACAAACTGGAGGTTTACCATATTTAGTCAATGTCCTTGCCTCATTTGCAGTGTTTCAACATTGGCAAAATATACAGATATATATAGAGAGACTGTGTTGATTTCTGGTAGTACTGATTATATCCCCCAAATTCTGAGAAAAATAGAGATAATTGTTGCTTTGAGAATCCCATAATTGAAGGAAAGCAGTAGTTTAGCAGATGTTTGACCATAAAGTATCAAAGAATTCATGTTTTTTTGCATGTGTTTTAAAATGCCCCTTTTTTTCCCTGGGTGGGTGACCCTGCCCTGTCATTTTAAAGAAATACTGACAAGTAGAACAAGCCCCAGAATGCAGCCTGCCCGAAATGTCTCCTCGAAAAAGGAGCCGTCTCTGGTTTCTATGTACTGTTTGTTGCAGTGAAACTGAAATAATATAAATATGAAGATCATGTATTGGCAGACTTTTCCCTAGTTTTTGTGTTTGAGTCATGGCTTTTTTTGTTTAACTATCAACAACATTTGGTCCAGTCTTGCTCTTATAGAAGATGGTGGGAGTTTTGCCACTTAGATAATATGAAAATAGTTCCAGCCTGTTATTTATAAAATGGGTATGATATGTGTCTGTTGAAGGCATGTGCTGTTGCCGTAGGCTCAGTCTTTTTAAGCCCAGGATGCTGCTGAAAGAAGTGGTCTGGCCCCAGTCCTGGTTGATGTATTTTTCCCCGGTGTTGACCCTCCATTTTTTGTTTCTCTGTGGTGAAGTGGATTAGGGAATTTGTCTAGATTAACAAAAAGCCAACGAAAAAGTTAAGTTTCATGTGTATCAGAGGAATTGCCCTTGAATTGCCAGCATCTTTGGATGATCACTGACCTACTGGGAGAGAAGGTGATCCTTCTGGAGGGACTAGGGTAGCCCCAAGGGGTTCAGTGCTGAGAACAGGGGCTGGAGAGAGTCATAGGCATGAGAGCACGGTGCAAAGCCCTCGGTCTTCACTGGATCCTTCTTTTTCTACGCATGAGGAGATACTGATTCACATCTTGAGACCATGAGCCTCAGTATTGCATGCCTGGATTGTTTATTATTACTTAGAGCAGTGCTGCTTGTGGTATGATAATAATGCTACTGTTTTTCTTGGAATGTAAAAGATGATGTCCATGAAGGACCTCAGATGCTGTGGTGTTCATTGGCCCAGTGTCTGGGCGAAAAGTTAGTTCAGTGGTATTTCAAAGACATAGAGAGTAGGAGTAGCTGTGTGGCTTTGAGGTGGACATGCTGTCTGGGAAGGACATGGGTTCCAGTCACTACTTTAATGAATGTTCAAGTGAACTATATGGCTTGGCAAGAGCAAATATTGAATTTTCAGGTCTTGGCCCTTTTCAGTGTCACTGTGTTGACTGTCTTTACCCCAAGGATGGTAAACCCAGGATGAAGCTCCTGCTTCACACTAATGGAGGCAGGATTCAAACATAGTTTTCTGCATAAGTGGGGAATGCACGTACAGCTGGGTGGCACTGTCACGTTCCCTCACAGGGGACAGCTTGCAGTGATTAGCATCTTGACTTGCTAAGGAGGGAAATGTTACCCTCAGTACTTCCTGCCTTGGACACCTGTGTGCTCCGAAACTGGATTTTCTGGATCTAGTGCTTGGGTGCCTGATTCTCCCCAAACATTGCACAGCAAGCCTGTGTCCTCTGCAGGTCTGCTCCTGGGAGAACCAGGCCTGTGGCCCTGCTCTTTTGGCATCCAAGGCTTCGTACTGGAGGTCGGGTCCAACCCCCTTGCTGCTAGGATTTGCTGCTGCACAGTAAGCTACATGTTACTGAAACCAAACTGTTCTAATGAAATCCAGTACTTGCTGGAAATTATAAGTCATATTTGTCAAAAATTTAACTATTATTTAGTGTTTATTTTTCTCTGGGTTCTTCTTAAAGAGTGGAGTAATAAGTTTAGTGTCTGTGCCATGCATCAGAGCTGAATAGCCTCATATCCTTTTGGATAACTCTCCCATGTAATTTTAGTTTCATGAAGTAATTCTCTTTGCTGTTCCACAGGGTAGGTGAGGTCACATTTTCCAGAAGTATATTCAGATTTTACAAAATCTTTCTTCCTGATAAAAGCCCTCTTTTTCTTTTCACAGTTCCCCTAAAATATTTTATCTTTTCTTCATATTATAATTCTTACATCAATATATATTGATATGTGATGATAGAGCGAATGTGTTTCTAGGTGTTAAAGTATTTTAAATTTTCAGTACGTGCTAATAATTTTTGAGGGAGAAAAAAATAAGTGATGATATGAATCTTTCATTCACTTCAGCCTGACACCAAGCCTTAATTTAATGAGTTCACTATGGACCCAGAATTTGGGTTTATTTTTCTGAAAACCTTGTTGAATTACGTGGGGCATTGGGGGGAAGCTGAACTAATTCCTAGAGAGACCTGAAAAGCAACATGTTTTTAAAAGAGGTAAGATAGAGGTTGAGGGGAAGAATGTTTTCTGGGCTGATTTTAGAGGGTGCTGAACCTAAATAGGATATAATGCCTGGTCCCTAATCTTTACTTAGCTTTCAAGAATATATTTGCCTTTTCTCTCTACTTCCCAAAACCTTCTTTTCTTTGACCTCTCCCAACAACTCCCTTTCTTCCCTATCTCCGTACACAGATGTCTTTTTCCGTGTTGCATGCTTCATCTTCTTACGTCCTCATCCGGGGTATGACCCTGGCACATGATCTGGTTCTATGCAGGGTGATGGTGGCATCCAGGGACCGACACTGCCATTTTTAGCAGAGAACTGCACATCCCAGCTGCTACATTTTAACTTTGTATGTGCAGCTCTTTCCCATGACCCATGCAAAAAAATTTCAAGGTTCTCTGTTACCCTGTGAAAGAAGCTACCTTGCAAATAGACACAAGGCCGCGCATGTGGGCCGTTTCTGAAAGAAGCAGAGGCATGGTGCTTTTATCCTGGGGACATGCTTGTGTCTGAAGGACAACCGGATTAACCAGGCTGAGGTCAGAAAAGCTTGGGGTTATCACATGCATGTGCTTAAGGTCAGCATGGAATACAGTACACCTCGATGTGGCAGCTTCCAGGATAAATTTGCTTTGTGGGAGAGCTGAGGTGGAAATGGAGAAATCTGAGAAGTGGCAGCCATCCAGTAGACAAGAACCAAGGGAATTGATGTGATCTGATGTCCCTGTTCTGCGAGGCAGGGCTGCATGCAGTGCTTTCGTGGTGTGCTGCTGCTCCCACTCTTTCTTTGTCTTCTTCCTACCATGAAGGAGTGCGTTGATTTCCTGCTTCTGGTATCCTGATACTTGGTTCTGATGAATGGGGAGGCAGCACTCTGTCTCCCTCTTGCTCTCATGACTGCAGAGGCTGGAACATGTTTCAGATACATTCTTCCGCAGTTTCAAAATCTCCCCCAATACCAGAACAATTAGATGTGTTGTTGACTTCTTGTGTTGATATTTTAGGCAGCATTTTATGCTTAGGATGCAAAAATTTTCAATATATAGCACACACGGAAGTTTCGTAGAGACTTAGTTCATGTAGTTTTCAGCTTTGTTGTGTCTAGACCTAAAAATGCCATATTTTGTTTTAAGAGAAAATTGTCTTGCCCATCACATTATTTATTTGACAGCGGCAGCTTCAGTGCATGGGGATCAGCAGCATTGCTGTTCCATAGTGTGGTTTGTAAGAGAAATCGTAATTCTTATGTTAACACAGTATGAAGTAAATGAAGTTTGGAAGGTACGTAGGGGTGAGTTGTTCACTTGCTGTTACTGAAAAAATTTGTTGTCAAATTAATGATGGCTGCATTTTGTTTTGTAACTACATCTCCAAGAGACTGTTGCTTTTAACTGAATGACAAAAATAAGACTGGGGGAGGAAAAGAAGAGAGTAAGGCCGTAATTGCGTAGTCAGGAAATAGGTGTCGAGTAAGATTAAACAGCATGCACGTGGTATTTCTTCCTGGCTTTGCTAAATTCTTTTAATACAATATTTGATTGTAACTAACTAGGTTTCATTTCTATGTGTTTATGAGGTGAGTGTTCTAGGATAGTAATAAATAAAAACCAACAGAGACTAGGTTCCCAAATCTCAGGGATTCCTGGTACTCAATACCAGGAAAGTATTACTCAAGAAAGAAATACTCAAGTAAAGTCTTGCCACGTCTTGCCCATGTGTGGCCAGGAACAGCAACAGTATTCTGTATGAAGTTTCCTTGATATTTTAAGAGATTCATCACTTTTAAAAATCTAATAGTAGGGTGGATTTTTCCTTTTTTTTTTTTTTTTTTTCCTTCTTACCTTTCTCTGAAACCTTTTACTAACACAGACAGATGCACAGCTCCAGATACTAAAATGGCTTAAATGTTCGCTGCATTTAATCTTGGGGAGAATAAGTTATCTTTGAGCTAATCTACTGGCATGATTGCTGGCAGGTAAGGAGGTGACTCTCCAGATGGAATTGTTCATGCCAAGAATCAGACTTCTGATGTATGGCAATGTTGCAGACAGCTGATTTACAGGTGCTTTTATATGTATATATATGTGTGTGTGTATAAAGTTGAATTTTCTGTAGCTAATAGTAATCAATCTTGCCTTCATCCTGCCTGTGACAGATTTTAGACTTTGCTAATCCATACCATGCCATGTATTTCAACTGGCAGTGTGATCATCAAAGTTGTGGCATATCCAAGTGTTTAGATAGAAACGTACACTTTTGTGTACAGAGGACTCTGTAATATATAATTTTGTTGGTAAATTGTCTGCTTGTTCCCACCATTAACACCCTTCTTGTACCTCAATTCTCAGAAATGGCAGGGTACAATTTACTGTTTAAGATGAGAAATGAGAGGAAACCCATAGTACTACCTAGATTCTTTTGCTCACTAGCCCTATGCAACAATATGTATAATGTTTCACATAGAACAACTAAATAGTCTTCAGTTTCATATAGTCAGCCAAGTTTATTGTCTTTGTAATTCTGTCTTCTACGCTTCATGCCCTTTACTTAGCTAATTCACCAAATGCTCCGTATTCATCTCTTGGACTGCAGGGGTTATAATCTTTATATCTTGCTTAAGTAAGCAGGCAGTCCGGCTCCCTTCTTACATGGGTTACATTTTGTTCAATAACACACAGCCAACCTCTGGGTAAGATAATGACAAGAGTAAGAAAGAGATAGAACAGCTTTTGAAATGGGAAGCAGAGCCATGAGGCACTGAATTGGTAGGAGATGCTAGGGGTAGAGGTCGGTTAATTTGCTTAAAGGCTCAGTAAGGTGAGGCATTTCCCGTTTTGAAGAGGAGTAATTCATTCCCCTTAAACTGATAAACAGTTGGTTTTTTTGTTTCATTTCTCCCTTTGCACAGGAGGTCTTGGGGTCGTTTTGTATGTGTGTCCACATATTTATTTAAGATAAACATTGCCCTTGTCACTCAATAGATGAGACCAAAATGGTATAAAATGGGACTAAAATGCAAATGAAATGTTGAATTAGACAGACGTTACACAAGAGGGAAGTTTTATTTTGTTACACAAAGCACTGTGATTAATGCTTTATGTACACTGTGCTGCCATTAAGTTAAACTTGCAGAGAGAACCTCTGTTTTGTTTTGTCAAAGGATGGCTTTATTTAGCTTCTTTGGGAACATTCAAAAGTAGAGATACTGGGCTGGAGTTTGTAGCTCTGCTTTCTTTTCCTTGGCTTTAATTCCCACAAAGCTCACTGTACAAACTGCTGATGCCTGTCATCTAGGGAGGGCCATAAATGTACTTCTCCAAGACATTTTTTAGGGATTATAGATAGTTGTTAGCTGTGTGTAGAATTCTTTAAAAATCATCCAGAGTTGGTGTTTGTTCATTAATGCAGTAATGCCAAGAAGAGTTACATTCCTTGCTTCCCAGTCACTAATACAACGTGTGCCCTTCCAGTGCCTGCTGCATGATCCAAGCAGAGCACTGAAGAGAGCTAATATGAAATACGAATTGCAGTATCAGCCTACTGAGACCATGACTTTTCTTGTGGAAAATGAAATTTTGCAGATACCTGGCTTTATTTCCAGTGGCACGGTTCCATACCCAGAATGATCCTGTGCCCGGGATGCTCCTTAGATAGGCAGCTGAACCTGCAGTTCATTAGAAGCAGCTGGAGTCCGTTACTGTGCTCTGCTACCTGCCAACAACAACTAGTAAAATTTGAAGGTGATTCTCTGGTTTGGCTGTCTGTGCCTCTTTCTGTAAAGCTAAGAAGCTGAATAGTTATTCAGTTAAAATTTTTACACTAGGTTAGTTCTGTAGCTAAAGCTCACGGGCTTTTGCTGTACCAGTAGATGTCTCTTGCCCTCTTAGCGAACCACTCTTGTCTCTTGCTACTCTTAAGAAACCAAACCTTTTTTGTGAAAAACTTTCTTTAAGGTTTTGAAGTATACTACAGTTTGATCTTAAAGAAGCCATGAGCCTAGATACACTGGTACTGAGAGAGATGGTCTTCCTATTTTTCTATTTGTTCTTATGTATTAGTCTCAAATACAAGCCTTTGAAATCTTCAAATAATCCTTGCACCACACAAAAAAAAAAAAAAAAAAAAGAGACTTTCAAGGTGAAACATTTTATTCTTAAAAACATGATAGTTTGACTTCTTCGGCAAATCCTTCCTAGACATTTGTTATTATTTTTAGTTTTCATTGACGTATTTTGTGGCATTTAGGTGAAACTTACAGCACTAAAATTTCAGGCATCTATTACTACCCATATTGTTAACCAGTTTCTACTTATCTCTGTAACCAATCAAAATAAGTGGGTTTTAAGCATAGTGGCCATATTAATGAATTCTTAAATGCTATGAAATATAGTTCCTCAATGTTCTAAAAGGTTAGAGGATCTGGGTTTGGGAAAAACTACTTATCTATAAAATCCTTTGTTTTTTCAAGCAAGATAATACAGCAATTTAAAACTATTCCAACTATTAAAAACAAAGAGGTGGGTGGGATCTAACTTACCATGTGTAAATAGTTCTGTGGAAGTACCTGCTTGTGTTCTCTGTTCATAACTGGCAACGATGGGTACCTGGGAAAACTCCTGGAGGGACATCCAATATAGTTGTCGTAATCTCCCGAATGAATTTTTTTAAATTTATAAACATACTGCAAATTTTGTTGAAGCTGTAAATCTTTAATTTTGTTTCATGTATGGATTAAATAATTTTATTTGTTTCAGTCTAAAAATATGTGCTTCCAGTTGTCTTATGTTAAGCTAAGTTGTTTAGCAACATATCAAAACAATTCCATGAAAAGATTACTATCTTTTTTTTATTAATCCCATAGGCAGCTTTTGCAAATGTTTTTCTACTACAAATGACTGCAGTGAGGCATTAAAGCACATGCGGAGAACAGAATTCCCCCTGTGTATCCTTCTTGCCGTTCAAGTTATGTTTTAATACCAACACCATCGCATGGTTTACAGAACTGTGTGTACTTGGTTCAGGGTGCTATTACAGCTATTTAGTACCAATCCCTGATGAAGCATTTTACATAGTCTTCCTTTTCCAGTAAGAAGTTAAATCTGATTTCCTGTGTTCTGCACAGTCCATGCTTTTCTGTCAGTTAAAATTGGCTTTAGGAGAGTTGTAGGAAAGCAATGTTAAAACCACTGTAATATTTTCTTTCAGGAATTACAGCAGAAGTCATAGTGGTAGCCTCTTTTGATGAACTGCACAAAAGAGCTCAGGAGGCCAAGGGGAAGATTGTTGTCTACAACGAACCTTTCATCAGTTACGGCGAAACCATGCGATACAGATCACAGGGAGCAGTGGAAGCTGCTAAAGTTGGAGCAGTGGCATCCCTCATTAGATCTATTGCTTCTTTTTCTATTCATAGGTAAGTGTTTTTCTCTTTTCTCCCTCTGACTCACATTTCAGCCATTAGTTCACATGTCGTTTCTGGGCAGGCATTTTTGTTCTCTGTGACTTAAATGTTGCCAGTTATGAGTGGGTGTTTGGGTTTTGAAACTGTTGACTGCACAATAGTTCTTTTCCCCTGTGCTTTGTCATTCTTTCAAAATGTTTTCATTTTTTGTTACTGATCCAAATTTTGTATGATATTTGTTTTAAAGAACTTTCTGCGCTCTCAAGGCTACCATAAATATTCTGAGATCAACCAAAATCAAATGTCTTTGGTGACAAAATGTACCAGACTGTTGGCGTTGTATGAACTGGTCACTCTGTATATTTGACTAGAATGTACAGTTTTTATTGTATTGGTCATTTTCATGGCACGAGGCTGACTTGTACTAGATGAAGGAGTAGTCTGCTTTGAACGTAATTATTTTGAATGCTTTAGTGGTAGGGTTTGTAATTCTCACTCTGCTTTTTAAGTAAGGTAGGTTGAAATCATGATTTCTTAAAAATTAAATTTATTTAGATGTCTTGGTATGTTATTTATTATATATCGTTTTACATTTCAGAAATGAGCGTTTTTAGTTTTCTGTGAGGTGTGTATTTTTTCAATACCTTTCTTTTTTTGGACAATATATATTCAGAGCAGTACAGGCCATTATTCCTCCACCTAGTTGCCCAGTGACTATTTACCCCCAGAGGAATCATCGGCAGTAGCTAAGCTGAGCCTGAATGTATGCCACATCATAAACTGGAGTCGTGTTCTGTTTGGATAACATCATGGTTTCTTTCTGATCTCTGCTCCTAGATTTTCTTTCCCCGTAAGTCCAGGCTAGGAAGTGGGAAGGGGTGGTATGGCTTTGGGCCTTGCTTGGGGCTGGGACTGGGAATTGGCCGGGACAGGCACTTGGACACATGCTTGATTCCACCATTTCAGGCAAAACATAAGTGGTCACATCTCAGCAGTGCAAGCATCACCATTTGTGATGCTTCAAAAAGTTTGAGAAATGCAGTGATGCCAGCTAACTGTATTGGATCATGTGCAGAGGACAGCTCTGCTGCCAGTGTAGCTGCTTGTTAGCATTTTTGTGGGCTCCATATTCACCTAAAGAAGCCAACATTACCGGTTTAAAATACTTTTTCAAAAGTAAAGTACTTTGAATTCAGATAGTATACAAACTACATGACTGTATTTCTTGATGCCTAACAGATGTAGCAATGTTTACAACATATTTTTTAATACCTATACTTTTCTAATAAATTTTATAAGAATAACAGAGTAGAATATGTTTCAAAACCAGTGTTATAAAAAATTATGTTTTCAAAGTAGTCATATTTAGTATCATCAAAGAATATTGCACTCTATAATCTGTTGATTATCTGAAAACTGGAAGAGGATCTGAACACTGATCTATCCCGTCCTTAGTTCTGGTGCCCTGCAGAGGTGTTCATTTGAAAGCGATTCTTTGTATCTTCTGTTTGCCAAACTATTTATGGAAGTGTATTTTAACATGTAATGGAAAATTTAGAGATGAGGAACAGAGGTGGAGACTGAAAGTAGTAAAGCCTGTTTATTAGGTCTGAGTACTGGCATTACAGCTATTTCAGAATTGAATGAAAAGAGAGGAGAAACAGATGCCAAATACATGTTTGTTTAGAAGTATTAAATCCTTAATCGAGGCTGGGAGCCGAAGTGTCATTCCCAAAAGCAATTTCAAATTTAGATGCTGCCAGGAAGCATTTTTTCATGAAATGTACTTTCTGTCCTTTCTTCTTCTACCTTCACTTAGAGGTTTGTTTTTTTTTTGGGGGGTGGGGGGAGGGATTGGTTAATCTGTTTTTTCCTGTATTAAGGGAGGTATTCAGGTCCAGTCCATCATTTCTGCCACTCCATGATACCTAGATATGGTTGTCTTGTTTCTAACAAAAACCAAGTATTGCTGTAGGCAGGCTGGATTTTCTTATCTCCATGCCTTCTCCTGTGTTTTCTCTTAATCACGAGCTGTGTGTCTCCTTGCCTGTCCTACCAGTGTGCTGTGCTGGATGGACTCTGTGCTGGATGTGGTGCTTCTTGTCAATCAGTGTCTGGGGTCCTGTTTGTTCAAGTCACTTGCCTTTTGGATTGACTGATGGGAAATACTTTGTCGCTGCAGGGAGTAGTGTGTTAGAAGGGTGAGACATGAAAGGTAAAAAGATTAAAAAGATGATAAAATACTTGTAAGTGTTGTGAAAATAAGTCTTGGATTCTTGCAGTTTGTGTACTGCAGCTTTGTTGACCAGAACCTTTACTTCTTGGGCCTTTGTGTTTTAACGTGTGCACCTGAATAACTGATATATGAATAACTGATAATGGGTTTGTGGCAGTTCTCCAAAATATCCTGGAAACACCTTAGAAGAAAGTATTCTTTTTCTGATACAGCACTGTCCCAGTTTTCTCATGTGAATGAAGGGTGGAACGTCACAATTTTCCCTAAGCTTTGATGTGGTGGGTTTTGGGGGGTGGGTTTTTTGGTTTTTATTTTTTTAAGATTTCAACCCCTTTTGGACAGTGGGTCCCTTATTGTTATTTGCTTACTCCATTTGCAACAGATTAAGCTGGAACAATGGAAGCCACTTTGAGGTGTGATTTCCAGGTAATATTGATTGGTTAAAACTAGGTACTTTCTAGTAGATTAATGTTTTAGTCTTAACGAGGGCTGATTATTAGAGCTTACTGACAAGACAGAATTGGTAAAAATCACAACATGAATTCAATCAGTGTTCTCTTGCTGGCAGCATGGTGGCTGTTCCTTGTTCTAGTGATCGCAAGTTCTAGTGATGGCTGCCACATTGTCAAGGGCAAAAAGTGTGAAGGGAACCTCTGAGCAGGGATTATGTGGACAGCTTATTTTTCTTTAAGGTATGCTAGGATAGCTATGGCATGAATGAAACTGCTTGGGGACTCGGGCATCCGAACTCCGAATGAGGGCAAGAAGAGAAGAACTTGAATATACTCAGGAAAAATCATTATTGTGTTTCTGTTGGGACTTGTGCCACCTCATCGGTAACAGTCAAGGACTCGAAGGATTTATTGAGTTTCAAGGGATGGATTCATTTATTTAGGACAGAAATAGTAAGTGAATAGGAAATAAAATCATCAGCAGCATCTCCCTTGGCCTATGAAGAGATGACAATATTGGTATTGCCATGGTGCGTGGCAGTTGTGTCTTGTAGCATTGTCCTCATGTTGTGTTACAGTCAAAGAATTCTCTTGCTACTTTATAGGTGTCACGTAAGAGTGAGTTCTGTTGCTTAGGAGAAAGTCACTGTAACAGGTAGGTAATTTTCACTGCCTTCCATCCAAATGGTGTGTTTATGACAGCCTTTTTCCCAGTAGCAGTTTCCTGAAGCACTGGCAATTTGGTGGTGAAAACATTTGAACATGGATATTAAGAGTTAAGAATAACAGAACTATTTTTAATGAAACTTCTCAAATAACATGTATTATTGTAATCAGTCAACAGTATCCGTAGTATTTGGCTTTTTGGAGAAATCCAGATGTTGACTTTTTTTGCTTTAATAGCTTGACTGTGCTGTGATTAATGGTCTTGTACAAGTTAAAGTAATACATACTTTTACTGTTGTGTACAATAAACTTATGGGTATTTCCCAGTTTGTAGTGGATGTTTTTACAGTAAAAATACTCAATTTACAAGGCATGGTTAAAAATGTGGTTGTAATAAGCTAGCCATAAGTCTGTTTTTTTTCTTCCTAGCTGTAAATTTTTAGAACATTTTATAGATAAAAGGTATCCTTTAGCGATTGAAATGGTCCAGTATTTATCCTGTGGTGAATGTACTCTTATGAATCTAAAACTATAAGTAAATCCTTCTGTTCCTCAAGAACCATAGATTAGATAAAGTTATAACACTGTGTCTTGTAATAATGACCCGTTTAAGGGCTCTAGAAAGAAGCCAAATCAAGTGTTTTTAAAGAACTCAATGAGAAAGTTCCCCAGAATTCTTGAAGATAAATGCCAAGAGCCCATTATTATTTTTTTTTAATGCTGCAGAACAATCTCTCCAGTATATGAGAAATCCAACAGAGAACATATTACAAGGCCAAAATAGACCAACGAGTACTTTGACCCAGTCTAGGGACTGTTAACAAGGACACATACGTGGTCAAGTTCTTCTCATTTTGGGCTCAATTCAGCATCTTATCTGAAGTAAGTAATTTCCTTTACTTTCTCTCCCCCTTCTTCAGGCTACAGATGGCCAAGACACAATATCTGCTTGTGAACCTCTAGTAACTCTAATTAAAAGCTGTGTCTGGATGAAAGCTGAATTCGTGAGTGGCACGGTGCAACTCAAGATTTATGGCAGAGGTTGCATGGATAGCCTGAGTGGATGCATTTGACTCAATTAAGTGCAGGCATGCCAGGGCTGGAATATCATTTCATATAATGTATGTGAATTCGAAAACCGTTGGTTTTCCTTTATCTTAATTTCCCCTTTTTTTAACCTCACTTGGTTTATTTTCTTCTACCATGTATAGTCATGCATACCTTTTTGTACATACATTGTACTCTCAAAGTGCATTTTCTTTTCCTCTTCTGTTTTCCCTTTTATTCTTCACTGCTTTGTAAATAATTCATTCCCTTCTCAATCTTGCTGGTAATGTATGTGAGTTAGGGTCATTTTTCAGCTCTCAAGTGCTAGCACAGTGATTTCTCCCCACATCACCTCTTCCTAATGCTTGGTCTGCTGCCTTTGGTTCCAGATATGAGACTTGCCTGCTAAGGAGAGCTTCTTCCTGTCCCTAAAATTCCATGGCTAAGGAAAGTAAGGGCTTATTCCCATCAGCAGCAGCTGAGACACTCTTCTACTTGCTCTGCCAAGTTTTCTGAAATCTGGGATTGTACAGTAGTTTTGGTAGGATTTCTTTTGCTTTTATTTGTGTGGGGTGTTTTTTGTTTTGTTTTGTTTTGTTTTGTTTTTAGCAAAGAGTCTTTGACCTTTAAAACTGTTTTGTCTCTGAAGTACTGTATCCTCTGGTTGTGTCATGGACCCTGAAGGCTCTGTTCCCTCCTTTTCTGCCCCTCCTTCCACAATGAATGCCAGTAGACCTAATTTTTGGCTACCATCTTAGGAGTCTTTCTTCCTATGACCCATTCTGCTCTCCATGGAGAGGGAGCAGTGCCGTGTCCATGTGGTTTTGTATTTTAGCTGGTGAGTGCTGGCTGAGACTTGTGTGTGAGCATGAGAGCTCTGTTAATATGGGTGTCAACATAACCTGAGCCCAGCCTGCTCATGGGCTGCACGTCAGGTCCCCGAGCATCTCTATTGCTCTGTGTGCACGTGGTCTCACTAAGCAGAGCTGTATTCCCTTTCATGTCAAGCGGGTGAGACAGGTCACTTTGTCCTAGAAAGCTGCCCCTGCTGCCCATCAAATGCCCTGGACCATTTTTTTTTCAGAAAAAAAATCTTGACCTGTGTGTAAATTTCTAAAACTTCACCTACACTCTAAAATAATTTCAGGAGCTCTTCAGCTAACCACTCAATTTTTACTGTCTTTTTCATTTTGATTATTTAATAAAAAGTGCAATTGCTGTGAACAAGTGAGCCTATGGTAGCACAAAATAGGAATTAGGTTTGGTCGCTTTTTCTTTAGTTACACTGTGTGTTGTAGCATGGGACTGGTCATCCAGGTTGCTGCTCAACTTAAAAAATAGCTTTCCTCAGGCCTTTGATTTTAACTAAGATTGTTTGCTGCCTCTGGCACCCATTGAAAGGAAAAGAATGAAATTGGATTATACGTACAAGATGAAGTAGGAGTTTCTGTATAATTAGTTTTTGTAAGTTTTTGCTTCACTTGCCTCTTTTTGCCCAAAACTCATACGCACCTTTTTCTGATCTGCCTATAGCACCCTGGTGACTATGTGGTTTTCTGGGCTGCTGAAGCCGTGCAGCCTCAGGGGCACCTTCAGGGGCCAGCCTGGCTGATGCTCGTAGGATGCAAAGCTGGAGAGAAGCCGACATGTAACATCTCTGGCTGCGTGTACAGGCTTAGTTTGTGCGAGCTGCTAGTGCCCTGGGTGCGTTTGAATTTTGGTCCCCCTCTGCAAGTGCTGTGTCAGTTCAGGAATTTTGTGGATACTCTGGCTTTTGGTCTGTTAGTGGGCATGGTATGCGAGTTAATTTCCTGCAGTTCTGTTCAGTCCTCTCAATTTTTATTTTACTTCTAATTAAGCTCGCCTTGGGCTCTCACGTCTGCCAGGGTGGGATGTACCTTAGTCCTTCTGTAACCTGCTTCCTTAGTTTTTGGTTAATGAAATAATCTTGTGTCTTGCTCTCTTGGGATTAGGGAAAATATTTTACTGGTTGTCCAAACTTTTTCCTCTTTTAATTGCAGATCATTTTTACATCTTTTGAAACAAAAATCCTTGTGTTGCAGTGAAGTTTTTCCATCTGATGATATAGCTAAAGTAAAAATCACTTTTTAAAAAAAATAAAGCTGCAATTAATATTTTAGGTGCAACAGCCAGGACTGAGCATGTGTTAGTTGTTGGGCAGTGTTTGCTGCACTTAATGAGCATCTTCTGGTTTAGTTTCATCAGAAAGGAATCTAGCGCTGGTGCTCATAGACCGCTCTGTGATCGGGCAGCCAAGGACTTTGGGAGATTCACTTCAAAAGCTCATTCCTTATTCAAGCTAAAAGACTAATATGGATATACCACGTGAGACCTTTAAGCAAGTCACGTCATCTGTGTAATACTTTAAGCTGTTTATGGTATGATTTCTATTGTAGTGGCCAGAGATGTGCCCTCTGTGATACGAAGATTCACTTCATCAGTGCAGGTTGTGGCTCTTGATTATCAAGTGGCAATTCAAGAGGAAGTGCAGGGACAGAGACGAGGCTTTCTGTAAGTCAGGGAAGACAAAGTTAGGGATATTCACTGCATGTCAGCCAAGTAAGTCTCTTTGATGCTGATGTGTACATAAAATCAAGCACTATTATTATTATTATTATTACCTTTATGATAGAAATGGCTAAACAGATAGCCTCTTTGTCAAGAAAAAGCATTGCATAAGATCTGTTTTGAAGTGAGAAAGTTACTGGGTAAAGTTTCCAGAAATAATGTTTTTCAAAGGATGTCTGGGGCTCAAGACATTTCTCTGAGTGTAAAAGTAAACTATTTGTATATTCCTTGGGTGAAAAAATCTACTATATTTACCTTTTTTTTCTATTTCATGTGACAGTGCTAAGCTGGTATCTGGAATTTTCCTTGACTGCTTGTAATGCTGTGTTCTTTGGTCCTGGTGCATACTGTTACGGGAGGTGCCACCACTCCTACTTCCAGGGAGCTTGCTCTTGTTGCAAATACTGGAAATAAAGAGTTTGCCTGTATTATGTGCAGTTCTGATGCCTTCATTTTTTACTGGAGAAACTGTCTTTGCTCATTACCATTTTCCCGTGACAGAATAGCTGTTCTTATTATTGCCTTCTGGTGGTTTTTTAAGTGTTTTTTTCCCTCCCTAGCATGTGAGTTCTATGCACAGAGGGTGAAGTGCTGAATTGTGTGCTTTGAAGAGTTATTTTCTTTCAGTGGAGAGGAGAATGCAGTTGTGGTCAGGGTAGTTTAGAATTGATCACTGAGGGAATTGGAAAACTGATGAACCTGATTCTCCCCTGCTTGATAATGTGCGTGCTCGCTTTTGACACTGCAGGATTTTTATAAAAAAAGAAATATCCTTCTGAGTAGGCAGCATCTTCTGTCCACTTTGTGCAAGCGTGGGGAATGCGCAAGGCATAAAGGCAGCAGGAAGTTGGGTGATAGCTGTAGAGATGTAATGCTGTAGCATAACTGAAGAAATCAGGAGGCACCGCTGATTATTTGTGAACACTTTTCACTTATGGGATTAGTATAACGGCAGGAATTGTTCATAGGAAACATCTCAACAAGAGACTATCCTAAGGCAATAGGATACAGCAATATTGTCTTCTGTTCTACTAAGGGACTAGGAAACAAGCATAAAACCCTTGTTTGTGGTGTAACAAGAGAAAATAAGAGGAAACCATGTTTTATAAGTCTCTGGTGAGCTCTTCGAAGGTTCTAGTTATGTTTCATAGTGCTATGCATGTTGTCTTACTGCCCTTAGAGATACGAATTGGTGATGTGCTCTGGGATTTATTTTCTTGCCCTGCACTTGGGGGCTTTCCCTCCAGGATGTCTGTATATGTTGTTGCCTGACAATTCATTAATTTTTACTTTGCTTCCTGTGTTCCCTGAAGGCCAACATGCCAGACTACATTCTGCAGTGCGGTCTTTGTGCTTACTTTTGGGCAAATCCTAGCTGTCAGCAAGAGAACTTATATGTCCTTAGAAGAAATGGAGCCTGTGCTTTAGGAGATGATTGTATCATACAGTGGGCTCCTGCTATTTGAGCAGTGATTAAGGAGTCAAATTTCCGGTGACTTCTTAATAGTGAGAAATCTGTAGATGATGTTTCTTAAGTCCCAATCTCTCTTTGGCTTTTGCCAAACTTGTTGGCCTCTTTTTGCTTTGAACTGCACAACTCTGTTTTTTTTTTCCAGTAGACAGGGTTTTTGATGTGACATCTGAAACCTCTGGGTAATTTCACACATCTGGCGTATTTGTTTTCTTACAAAGTCAGTAAAATGCTGATGGGACTAACAAGGGGTTTCTTTACCTCCTCCTAGTTTTGGTTACTCCTGTTCAGGAATATGTTTGTGTAATTGGGAAGAACTTAATCCATTTAATGTCTAGTAATATAAGCAGTGTCCTGTAATTTTGGTGGAGGCAGGTAAAGGGCTAATAAAATCTTTGTCAATAGACTTTGTTATCCAGAAAGATGCTGTGAGGACAGCGGTCCTTTTGAAATCCTTGCTTCCTTGCTAATAACTTCCCAAGGCAAACCTTTATCAATGTACTATTCGAGGTTTTTTCTTTTCTTCTCTTCTGGCCCACCCACTCTCCTAACATTACTGACTCATACATTTTGTTGGCGGCTAGATGGCCAGCCATATCATGAATAGCAAGTCTTGACTCTGGTCTTATTAGGGTACCATGAGCACCCACTGATTAGAGTTGGTAATATTCTGGAGTTAGTAAGATTTAAAGGAACAGTTTTATTCTGCCTTTGCATTGCTAGTCCATGTATATAAAGATGTTGAGCGTATAAAACTGCCAAGTGTTGGGTTTCTTGTACTGATCTTTAAGGAGTTACAGCTGTGTTTGCTGTGGGTTGAGCACCGGGAACTTTAGCAGTTTTCCGTGATTTCCTGTTTTGCCCTAATCAGCTCCGGCTTTCTTCAGTGCTGCCAGCCCCTTCTGAGTCTGTATGAGCTGCTGTGCCAACGAAAGCCCTGTTAGCAAGTTCAGAACCATCTGACATGACTGAATAGCTTAATCTATCAATTGCAGGTTCTGCTTTAATGTTCTCGCAATGTTCAGTTTTCATGATCACACTGACAAGAAATGTCTCACAAGTATGTGGCAACCATAAATGTAGAGGATTGAAGGAAAACCTGACAATGAAAATGCAGACAAAGATTACAGAGAGGGATCAGAGTAATACAATGCCAATGAATTATTTTCACAAGGGGTGTATTTATTTTCAGCTGCTGATAAGATCTGAGAAGTATGCGGACTGTCATTTTATTTCTCTGTAATTCTCTGTGTTTTTTCTGTGTTAGCGCAGCACTGAGGACTTTATCTGGAGTGTTCGTCTCCAGAGCACATGGCTCTGGACAACTGGAAGTGATTAAATAGTACCAGATGGTTGTGCCAAAATGGTACAGAATTGGTGTTTGGGGTATCCTAGCCTAATATTCTAATTTTTTCATTAAAAAAAAAAAAGAGAGAGTAAAGGTTCTGTTTCTTGATGTACTCTAGGATTAACTCCATTAATTTCAAATTACATAGCAACTCACTTTTTGATTTTGTTCCAGGCAACGCTGAAACAGCTTGTACAGAGGTCTACTGTACAGATTCACCTGCCTATCCAATTTTATCATGTTCACATCTTGTAATTGGTTTTCTAGTTTGTACTTCCCACTCAGTATTGTTTCTACTTCTGTATTACTCCGGATACTTTTTCAGAATCTATTTGGTAATTCTTCTTAATCAGAATGATGTTACTAAAAACTATCTGTTACAGAACAGTTTTAGCATGCATATATTAAAGTTTTATTTATGAAACGTTGTATATGCTGTAAAACATCTGAAGTATTCTTTTCAAGGTTTACTGCTGATTTCCAAAAGTGAACACAGGTTTATGCGGGGACTCTGGCTGGATTTGTGTGCTTCAGAGTCTGCCTCATGCATACAACAAAATGTTTTAGTTTGATATGTAACCTTTTACTTATGTCATGTAAACCAAACAGGCAGCCATATATAGGTGCCATCTTAAAAATATACTTAATGTGCTAGTCAACTGTTAATATCCACAATCTCCTGGGGTTTATGCTGCAGGCATGCGGAGGATTTGGAAATGCTAATTCCTCATTTTGTTTTGCCTTGTTTGCTTAAACGTGTGAGAAAATGTGTATGATTTGCTCCAACATGTTATAATTTCTCTTTACAGGAATGCTTGCATTGTTTTTCAGGGGGTAGGGGGCCTCTCGTTTTTGCTGGTTCTTCCACTTCCCACAGTCATGCTTGTGGCTTGTCCATATGGTAGGATATTTCTGTGTTATTTCATCAAATGTTGTCTTCACATAGGATGGCCTCACCCTGCTGTGTTAGCTCTACTATGATGTATGTCAGGCATTTAAGTATGATGAGCTAGACCTGTTTGTATGACGAAACCTCTTATTTATGGAACACAAATTTTGACTTGTCTTTTTAGGAAGTCGGTAGCCAATTATTCCTCAGTTGATTAGAATTGTTTTCTAACGTAGCCTGTTGTTGATGGCAAACAGTAATAATGGGTTCTTCCCTGTAGAAGTAATGTCTTGTGCCTTCTAAGTGTAACCGTTTCAATTACTTTAATCCTTTTCTCCAGCTTTGTTTTCCCCTTCAAATCAAATCAGTCACCTGAGCCTCACTTATCGTGTCCATCTTGTTGCATCAAATACTAATCCTTTGGTCTTGCCTGCAGGGTAGGGCTAAATGGTGAAAATCCTTCTCCATCTGGTTTATTAAATGGGAGGTGCCAACTCCTGTTTCTGTTCTGCCAGTGATGCCAGCTGTGATTACTTGCCTGTTGTCTTCTCCTTCAGGCACTTTGTACTTTCTCTCATTTTGTTTCTACATTTAGGAGGATGGTGCAAACCTAAAGCCCTATCTTTGTTCTCTTCCAGCTTTCCCTTTTAGATCTGACCTTTGGTTTGGTATTTATAGATCGTTCCCATATGTCAGTAGCTGGGAAGGTGGCTGGGGTCTGTGACTTCTGCTAAGCTGTTTCACTGTTACCTTGCTCTCCTACTCACTGTCCGCATTCCTTTTGCATTGGCTGTCTAATATGAGTGTTGCAAATACTCTGTGAAACAGAGAGGATTGTCCTTGATATGTTTCTGTTCATTATTATTAAGCAAAGTTGAGCTTTGACTGCAATTCCTGGATTTTAAATCCACTGCGGTCACAAAAGAAGAACATTTATTCTAAGAAACAGAAAGAAACCACGTAGTTTCTGATTTGTGCTGTTTGGATTTCATCACATTAGTTTACTGGTGACTGTGAAGCACACAAAATATACCTCAACAAGAGCTATTGAAACTATTGTACCATTTAGCTCTGGAAAATGCAGATTGATTCTAGACATTTGTGCACAGGACAACAAAAGATACTTCTGTCAGATGAGGGAGAATAATCATGTGAATTAACTAAAACCAGGGATTCTGAAGTTCCATTCATCACTCTACCTTGTGTCCCCATGAGATCTTCAGTATCTTATGGTAATTTCTCTCTTTCCCTGTTTGCAAGCAGTGGTAATATTTTTTTAATGTTAATGTAGTGTAACATCTGTACATTGCTTACTGTAAAGGAGACAACCTTAAAAGTCGACTCTTCTAAACTGTGATTAGGTAGTCAATAGTAGGTTCTGCAATAATTTGCCTGTGCCAAAAACAAGTAATGGTTGTGTTATTGCATAACAGTGGGTGACTACTGCTGATAGTAATCCATTATATAACCATAGGTTTCTATTATGAAATAAAATTTAGTATGTTTGATTGTTAACTTGTGCTAGATTGAGATTTCAGGTTGACCTAGCAGAGATCTGTGGGAAGGCTCTGGCAGGAGGTGAATGACAGAGAATGCAGGTTGTTACCATGGAATATCATATTTTCAAATGTAAATATTGAAAAATGATTGGCTGACTGTAGCTCAAAGGATTTGAATTTTGACTTCAACTCAGTAAAAACTCACTGTGAGAGAGCTGAAGCCACTGGAAAGAGCATGAAGGAGCTGGAATTTTGTAAAAGTACAAGGCTTTTTTTTAGTAAGAGCTCTTTATCATCAAGAGCAACATGAACTTTAGAAATCAAGTCCTGTGATTCAAATGTGATTTTGCCACAAGTCTGAGGTTTGGAAAGAGTGAGCTCACAGGTGGGACATAAGGGAGGTTTTAGCTGTTCTCCTATTAATCTGTGTGTTGCTTGCACCTTTTTCAGGGAGTAGATTGTGATTGTTCTTTGAGGAGTGTCTGTGTCTCCCTCTAAGTATCTCTCCCTGCAGTCTACAAAGAAGGAAACAACAACTTTCAGGGCTCCCAGTTTCAGGATCTGAGAAGGCTGCAGTTGCTGCTGGTAGGACATGAGAGAGCCAGAGAGCATGTGAAGGGACCAGGCAGCTTGAGTACATGCTCTGTATCTCCAGAAAGGGCATTAGAGGGATCTGTGTTTGTGCTCAAGCCCAAAGAGCTTGAGCAGGGATTCAACGCTGTCCAGATGTAGCCAGCACCTGGAGTCCAGAATCCTGGGCTGCTGGGTTCATCTGGGAGACCATCCAAGGCTGTAACTCCACAAAACTATGTCTTTTTTTTCCCCCCTCTTCCTTTACTTGGTTTATAATGCTGACAATCTAGGAAAACGGAAACAGTGTGCTGCAGCGTCTGAGAGAATTCTAACATTTCAGTATTGCCAGAAATGTGATGTGAATAGGCATACCCATGAGAAAACTCTAGCAGAGCTACTTGGAATAATAAGTGCAGCTGCAATTTATGATTTTAGAAGCATAACTGGTTTTCAGTGCCTAAAATTAGGTTTCAGTCATGTAAATCTTTGTATGGTACTTCTCAGTGACAATCAGTGGTGGATTCCTTTAACCCTTTCCCAAATAGAGCAGTACCTTTTATTCCTTGGATATTTCACTGTTACTTAGTGGAATGACTTAGGAGTTAGTGAAAAGGTGGCAGAATCCAGGCAGGTGCAAAAAGATGACAAGGACTTGAAGAACACCATTGTAAAGCATCAGGGTTCCAGGTAATGCTTGCCTGTAGAAGTTTCCTGAGAAAGGAAAGAAGAATGTCATTTGTCCCTCTGAGGGTCTCCCCCCGCCAGATAAGGTGTCAAACCAACTGGTGTAATTGGTCATACTTTTAATACAAAATTTTAAAAAAGAACAATTTTAAATGCTTAGATCAGTGTCAGCTCATCATGCAATGTGCTTGGCTGTATATCTGTATGGAAAGAGGATGTTGTTTCTCTTAAGTCAATCTAGCTGATTAAAGAGAATGTAGTGGGATTTCAAAGCACTTGGGTCAGTTTGGTATGCTTGGGTAACTGTTGGGTATTAGAGAAAGAGCCTTGAAGGCGATTTTTGTCAAAATATATTTGTGGCTGAGAAATTCTAACCACAAATACACTGTTTTTTCCACCTCCCCCTATGTTTTCCAGAAGGACATTAAAGAGTTAGCAGGGAGTGGATCTCATGAGCTGGACAGTCTGGCTGTCAGGGTTTCGGAAGGATGCTCCTAGATGAGTCCGCCTCCCCCGGATATTTGACAAATCACAAATTTCCAAGGAAGAATATATTAGCATTTTTGCAGCGAAGCCACTCAGTATTTTCATAGCTCTGGCAGCAAGAAGTGATACTCTGTGATTTGCGGTGTACCATGGGTCATGTCAGCCATCAACTGTTCATTGCAGTTGAACATTCAGTGGTTAAATAGTGGATCAAGCACTGTCCTGTTAAACCAGGAGTTTGTTAATACTGGTATTAATCAGTGTATGGGCTACATGACAAGATTCACCGTCAGGTCAGTGGACCTTTATCTTCATGTAGATCAACCTGTCAAAAGCCCACTTTGAGGGCTGGGTGTACAAAGGCTTTGTAGGCTGCAGGTGATCCTTGGGCTGCACTTACAGAACAACTGCTTTGAACTACGTGATAAATAGTTATGAACAGTACACGTTCAGCAGTGTTCTGCAGAATTCAGTATCTGTTTATAGACAGACTAGATTTGAAACAAGTACCATTTTCAGTGAATAATTTAAGTAACTCCACTATGCTTACACAGAAGTGTAGTACAGAGGATTTTACAGAAACAAATTTTCACTTGACAGCCACAAGTTAATTCAGCCTGTGCGTATTAGCTTGTAAAACACATTTCTGATTCTAAAATTATACGATTCACTTCTTTCTAAGTAGATACATTTTTTAACAGATTTTCTATTTATATTATTCATGAAGTTATATATGTGGTCTCGGCGTTAACATTAATCATTAACAATCAGTAAGATAATTTTCCTGCATAATGTTCTTCAGGGGGGAAAAGTCATCCCTAGTTAGCATTTGAACACCAGGAAGAAAATTCCTACTTTTTATTCTGTTACTGTCTTGCATTGTTGCACTAGGTGGGCTTCAGTGTTCTTGTGTCTTGAGCTCTAAGGCGGTGGTGTGTGCACAAGTCTAAGAATGTGTGTGACTTGCTGCACGCCCTTCCTTGTGGAGGCTGTCTGAGCAGAAGAGTGACACCCAGAATGGATGGGTGAGGAGGAAGCGGGGAAGCCCGTGGTTCCCCCGACAGCTGTCTTCTCCTGGAGAAGAGATGGGCTAGGAGAGCTGCGGCATTCCCATGGCTGTGACTTTTCAGGTAGTCTGGAATCTCATCATGTCCCTAAATCCAGTTCACTTTCTCCACCGCCACGGTTATCTGACCTGACTGGCTGTTTGCCCGTATCTATTGGTTAAGGTCCAAAAAAATGTATTTAAATTTATGTACAGACTATAAAAGTGTGATCATTATTGGACATTCCAACAAAAGCCTCCAACGTGCTACCTTTTTTCCAACAACATTTTCCTCAGCAACATGGATCAACTAATGAAAAGGAAAGAAAATTATATTGTTACAGTCTGTCTTCCAGCAGAGACTCTCCTAGGCACTTTCTATTGGATATTAAAGAAATCCATAAAATATAAGAGTGGGATTGAGAATAATCTTTTCTCTCCCCTTCAGAAGATGATAAAGGAGTCAGTGTATCTCCAGGGTTAAACAGGAAGAGCACAAACCTTCAAACAATAAGCACAGTACTATGAGTATATAGTATGCATTGAAGAGCACAACAAACTTGATATCTAAAAGAAAACAGTGATAAAGTGTTGCCATTGACAGCAATTTCTCTTTTCCTTTTGAGGAAGGAAAATAACTTGAATTCTCAAGACTTAACTCTTTTCTCGGGAAACCCCTACATTCATTTCCTCCTGGCAGCTGCTGTGTGTTCTTCCTGCGTGCTCCCAAAGAAACCAGCAGCACGGGAAGATCCCCAGAATTTATTCAGTCATTCTCCCAACCATGGTTTGCACTGGAAAGGTTGGGTTTTTTTTTCCAGCCTGACACTCTTCATTTCCCAGACACAACGCTAATTGCCAGGAAAGGAGCTCTTCAGAGGAAATATGTACCTATTGGGACGTTTTGTATTTCATCTGATGTAGATTATGAAGCTTTTGGGAGAATCTGCCACAGTCAACAAATGCAGCTGGGGAAAGAATGCTCACGCTTGGCATGACATTTTGTCATGCTGCTCAATATTTAGTCCTAGATTACAGGAGTTATTATAATGTTATAATAAGCTTTAAAAATACGTTCTAAAGGAACTTTTCTGTTTACAGTGGATTTCAAGTTTGAGATTGAAAAATTCAGGGCGTGTCTGTAATTTTGAAGCCACAGGCAAGATTACCTGAGTTTTGAAAATAAAACTGGAACTAAACCATTTAATTGTAGAATGATTTTATCAAATCAGTGTAAGATACTACTAGATAAAATATCCTTATCACTTAAGCATCTACATTGCATTTTACATTGCATGGGTGTCATTGTACAATATTTGAGCTAGATAGGCAAATATAATGATCGGGTGATGTTCAAATAGTTCCTTTCATGTGATACTAAAATAGTATCTCTAATACTAAAATATCTCACTTGAGGGGAAAAATATACCCACTCTGTATTATTTTTATTAACATACTTTTTATTCTCTTGACCTGACATTTTTTTTTTACTTGAACAGCAGAAGCGTTGGGTTGTTTAACAGAACGTCAACAAGGAGTTTAAAATTCCATGGAAATTAGATCTGTGGGAGTAAAAGAAGCATTTATGTAGTGAAGATATTTCAGAGTTTCAGTTTTCTTCAGAAAATATAGGGGCTCACCCAGACTCTGCAGTCTTGCAGAGGCTTTTGGTTTGCTCAGTGCTTGAGAGTGAATCCAGTGAGGCCCTTTGTTCTGTATTCTCATATCGAGCCAGTTTTTAAAGCCTTCCCCCCTCACACCCCCCTCCCCCCCTTCTATTGAAGTTAATGGAAGATTTGCTGCTAATTTTCAGTGGGAACACGTTTATACTCACAAACAGCAGTAAAGATGACTAGATTTCTCCATTTCCTCTCTTCAGTTTCACTCCTAGGATTCACTTCCATGTTATCTATTGTGATAATACCTAAGTTATTGTACTGTCTAGTTTTTTACTTTTAAAAGCTTTCCCCTTTTATCTATCTACATAGATGCCTTTGGTGCTAAGATACTGTTCTTTCTCCTGCTGTCTTCTGAGACTTGTTTCCCCTCTGTGATTTCCATTCCTACCTTGTGGGTTTTTTCTAGTCTGCCCTTATATTCCTGTTGACCCTTAAGTCTTACTTCTTTAAAATACTTTAAAAATGTATCTCCATGAGGCTTTGTTTGCATTGCCCCAACCTATTGTAGGGAAAAGCTATTCCTAAATACATTTGTATTTCAGTTTTTTTTATGTACGAGAGTGTCCAAAGAGTGCACTGTGCTGAATGGTGTGTGGCGGGGAGAAGGAAGGGAAGAAGAGTTCCATCCATGCCCTTTTCTGTGAGTTTGAAACTTTCCCCTGACTCCTTTCAGACCTTGCTCCCCTCTATTTACCTCTGTGGTCAGCTGGTCAAAACAAAGAAGTTTTACGGTGGATAAGACCAGTATCCTCCATCCCTACCGTTTTCCTTCAGCTCACTGAAAGTGTTGGCTGTGTATTGCCCATTACCATGACCATCTTTCAAAGGGAGGAGGAATCTCCCCATACTGTCCCATAATATATTGTATTCAATGCCAGAGGAGGCTCAGGTTTCTGGGGTGACTTAATGTATATGCCTGTATATGGGACATCTTGCCCTTCTCCATTACTTACTGTCTGCAGTGAAGCAGAGCCTTGGAAGCACTGATACGGTGATTGATCCTACCCTGAAAAGCTCTGATGCCTCTTCACACTTGTTTGCGCCTGATAATGTTGATGTAAAAATTCATTATCAGTAAGAACAAACATCATTAAGTGGAGGATGTACAGAGGCCAGATCAGTATTCCAGACAGCTAGCTGTTGTTTAGTTTGCTTATGTATTGCTAGCCCTGTGATACCTCCTAGTCCAATTCTCTGCTTCCCAAATAAAGAAAATGGGGTGGGTTTTGTTGTTTTTTTTTTTTCTTTTGATTTATTTATAACCTTCCTGTAGGTATAAAATATAACATCTGTTTCCGGTAAGTTGTTTTTTTTAATTTGTCCTGTGTGCTTGCTAGTCTCTGGTGATCAAGGAGTCACTGAAGATATAAATACAGCTTCTGCTCCAGGCTGAGAAGCCAGGAGTTAAAAAAAAAATAGAAAAGAAACCCCATGAAGCCAGAAGCCTTGCAGCTGCTGGCAATTAGGATTGTCATTGGCGTTCCCTCCAGGAGCCCTCTGCAAACATACCTATGGTAGCGTGCAGCAGGCAGCTGCGTTCCCACAAGGCGGGGATGTAAACACAGGAGGAGGGAGCTTGGTTGTTCGTATTGAGCAGAAGGAGGCCAAACAGGTGTACGACTTAAATGGTTCCCTCAAGGTATTGTCAGCTGCTGGAGAGTCATCCTCATGTCTGTAAGATGCAGCAACTTTCTTTCTCAGTTATAGAGCAGCTGATGGAAGCCTCCATTTCCTACAGACGTTTGGAAAGGATTGTGCAGACTTTTCTACTTTCCCAGCAGTTGGATAGTCCCGGGGTGGAATTTATTGGACTTGCTTCATTTGATCATTTTACCATTCACAGTTGCTTTCTGCTTCTTGTTTGACAAACCGTGTCTAATCTACGCTATTTTTTAAAAACTTCTGTGGTTATAATAGAATTTTCTTGGTGCGTGTGGTACTGAATATATAATGAAATACAAACATGTACGTGTTAGTTGCATTCTGTAGCCTAGAATGTATTTAATTATGTCAAAGCTATTACATTTGTTTGGTAAAGCCTAATTTTAATGAGTGCCTAGCACAGATTAGGTGCAGTTTTCTAAATGTTAATTTAAATGGAGTCCATGTGGTAACAGAGTAATGCTGTACTCTTTTTTTTCAAAGGGAGTTTTCCTTGGTAAGGCAAGTATTTTCTGGAGTCTCTCTTACACTTCATTACACTTGTGCAGATGCAACATCAATTAAAGGTTGGTACAAAGTAATCTGGAAGAGACAGTATAACTAGACTCCAAATATTCTATCCCTGGTAACAGACTGCTCTATTATTTAATTCTGTATTTGTACCACATCATATTTTTGTTCCTTAGTTTCTTAAAATTTTCCGTGCATATTCATATTTTGTTTCACATTTAGCAGTCTTGCTATTATTTCAACTTACTGTAAGCCAACAAATCAAATCCAACAAAGCCAATATAAGAAGCAAACAAAGCAAGAGAATCTGGGGACAAATGATGACAGAAACACAAAATGAGGCGGAATTTATTTCTGTTATATTTTGCCAAGTGGCTGTAAATGGGAAATAGTCTTGATTTTATTTTTAAAGACCTAATTCTTCTGAGAAGACTAACAATATTTTTGACATTTTGACTAATTCTGCTACAGTTTGGTTTCTCTATCCAGATAATGATGAGAATCTTGAACATACACAGTCTGTGTGTGCACAAGGACATGTTTTTTATTTTGTAAGGACTTTATGATGCTGGAAAAGGCAATTTACTTGAATGGAGTTCAGCCCTTCCCATGCTGCTCTTGATGAAGAGAAGCATAGAGGAATGGGGCACTCCTGAGTAGCTATTGTCCTTAGCTAAGCGTGAGATCAAGATGTACAGTTTCCCTTCTGTTTTGCTACAGGATGTTCCATCAATCCTTCCAAGTGTGAAGCTTTGTATGTGAGGGGGTTTTCTGTGATATGTAAAATACACAAGTGAAAAAACAACCAAAATATGAGGAGGATGAGAGTCTGTTACTGAGAGTTAAGGCTGTGATCTTGCTATGGGTATAGCTAGTGATTAACATGTCATGGTTCCATTCAGGAATGTGTTTTATGATCTAAGTTAATAATAACAAACTAGGTGACCTGATATGAATGTTTAGTTTACATGTGGTTGGTACAGGGAATACGGCATGGGTCCTGTAGAAAATAGTGTACGTATTTAGAGTCTCACAGTGTGTTTGTATGAGTGAGTAAGCTAAAGATACTTGAAAAACATTCATGTTATATTTCCCAACCCTGGACTGCTTTATGAGGTTGGTGTGAAGAATTGTGCGCTGGGGATGTGTGTATACACATTATGGCTGAAGCAGATCTTTGTACGCATTCGTATAATCCAGTTTTGGTTTAATCCCTTGTAGTCATGTTAGAGTTCTTTTAATGTCATGCTTGCTTCTCCCTTTAGGAGATTGCTATCTTTGCCTGAGGCTTCAACTTGAGATGTGTTTTCCATCAGAGCATCCAGTTTATCTTGAAGCACTGGTTCTTACACAGTTTATTTGTCCTTGGGCATTTTAGCTTATCATAGAGATAAGGGTTGATAGTCCAGGAAGTAATGAAGCATGCCAGGTCAGCTACCACAGTAACAAGAGTTGGAACTGACCTGACACCAGCAGCAAATCTTTTTATCCACACCTTTTAGTTTCTCCACATTTGATTATTTTACTCAGAAGAGAAACTAACTGGCTGCCTCTGACTTTTTTTATCCTTCCCTTACTCTTTTCTGTAACAGGTAAGCCGCATCTGTTTCTTACTAGTCATTTGATGTGCACTTCTAACAGAGAAAATGCTTTCCTTTTTGGAGCCTTTCCTCTGCTTTGTTATTCATACTGTGATACTTCTCTTAAATGCTTTCCAAGATGTGAAATCTGAGTGTTTATCAAAAGCAAAACCCAACCACTTTATTTAGCTGAATCCTGTTCGCTGTTGAACGGGAATGTTAAGACCAAATGATGATGAGTTTTTACTAACATTAATAGGTTTATAAAGGATTAATCTAGCTAGATATGTTCAATTTTTGAAGTAGTTTAAGTATGGAGCTGAGGTGATCCAGTAGATCTAAAATCAGAAGAACAGATGCTTTTGTTAAATGAAATAAATAAATAAATAAATAATAATAGAACCACCCACCCCCTCTCTTCTACTAAACACCAAACTATGATATTGGACTATGAGTATGTTAGATATTAAATGGCCTAATTGCCCTTAAAGTTTTGCAAAATGAACTCAGGCTTTGCCAGATGACAACATTTTCAGAGAGGGAGTGAGTTTGAAGCAGCAGAAGCTGACATCACTCCCAAGTGTTAGCAGGAAACGCCAGAGGTGTCCCTTGCTTGCCTGTGGGTACCGATGTTGGAAAGACGAATGCTGATTCTGAGTCAAGGTTGCTTTGTAATATCCCTACCTGGTTTTATGTGATGCTTTTCTTTCTTTTCTTTTTCAGGGGGCAGGGAATGTTAAATGCAAGTCAGATTTTTATTTTTTTTTTAATAATATCCTTTTTCTTTAGAAAGAATAGCCACAAAGTCACGTTTGTTCAGACTCAGTGGAAAAAAAGCCCCAAATCTTCCTTGCCCATCAGTACCAAAATTCTTTCTCCAGAACTACGTCCTCTTTGCCCTGTTTTGAGGCAAAGCCAGGACTGCTTCTCTCCATCTTGATCTGCTACACACACAGTTTGCTAGTCATTTCTTTTCTATTTTGTTTAGTTAATTCTTGCTCAGGTCTTGCCATATCGCCAGCAGCCGTATGCATGAAAGGGCGTTAATGTACTTTACTTAGATTTCTTTTTTTTTTAATGTACTCTTTCACACTTTAAGCAATTTATTATGTAGATATACTTAACATATTGCATGTTTTGCATATATGTAAAGTTTTATCAGGTATATCCCAGGTTGCTTAGTGTCTGCCACAAATGTTTTCAATGTGAGTTCATCTTGTAGCATTAGGAACGTACAGGACGGTGATAACGCCTAGTGCCTTTGTACTGGTAATGCTTAGGGTCCATTTCCCTTTTTGTGGCAATCACTTGGACAGCCCCATTCCCTACAGGTCCTGGTATCTTCTGAACAGTTGCTGGCTCTGCCTGCTTGTGCCAAAATGTCTTTAGTTGGGTAGTTGGGTTTACCTTTATAATCTTGGCATAGTAGTTTGAGCATAAAAATGGCAAGGTGACTCCAAGGTTTATTTTTGGAGCTAGCTGGGGTAAATTTTGTACCTGCAAGCATTCATTCATGTGGGGTGTGTAAACACGCGTGCATGCGTCTCAGCGGGTTCTCAGAAGCTTTATTCACAGTTGTGGTGGAGCGTCGGGATTGAGCGTCTGAAAGAAATGTATTTGCTACTTATATTGGAGAAACAAACACAGTTTTAGGGGTTTCTTTTGTTGAACATCTGGGAAATAACAAGAAGAGTGAAATCAATACAGGTGGTGATAAAACTTGAATTACTGCAGTTCAGCGTACACGACATGTTAGTACTAAGACATAATCTTGCCAGAAGATACAGGTGAATGGATTAATTTAAAATGAGCACAAACTGTTTGTTTCTGCTCAGTTGTTGAATGTGGGTTTTTTCTGAACATTAATACAGGAAATTGTCATTTCTTCCCCCCCCCAAGTGTGTTGTTTATTTTATGAATTTTGGAAAGTCTCCTGGTTAGCATGCTGGATATATCCCCAAACACTCAAAGAAATATTAAACATATACAGCAAATTGTTGCAGTTTAAAAGTGGGGGTGGGAGCCTCTTTTTTTTTTTTTTTTTTTTTACAGGGACAAAGGGAAAGAAAAAATATGTAAGATATGAACTTACAAGTCTACATGAGTTTATCCCACTCTGGGAGGATTATGTGGCACAAGAGATTCTGAGTACCTGGGTAACTGTGTTATTTCAAAGGTGAGCTGTGGGTCACCCGACCTGCAAAGCTGATGAGGAGAAGGGGCTCCTGTGTTTGTATGAGGTTCAGCCGTAAACAACTGGGAGCAATAATTTCCTAAACTGTTGCCACCTAATAAACAGATCTGTCTACACTCTGAAGCAGCTCCTGTAGACCTCTGTAACTGATTTTTAGTATTTTCTTTTCAAATAAATGTTCATACATATCCACTCTGTGGGTTATGTTATTGATTACAATATGACTTGTTATTGTTGAGAAGGATTTATTTGTCTAAACAAATAGAACCGAGCAATCTCTCCCATTTTACCTAATCTATACCCTTACAAAGTGGATTTCTCCCTTTCTTCTCACCACATCTCCTCCAGGAATTACGTGGGGTTTTTTCCAGTTTAGAATAATTAAAAATCCACCAAAATTTTTAAAAAATAATTGTTTAAATATATAAAAATATGTGTCTGCTACTGTAAGTAGGCTCATAGGTGAAGATTTTCACCTCGTTCATGGTTCTGAGCAAAACCAGCTATGGGTAGACCTGGTTAAGGAGCCGGGTTGGACCAGACAACTTCCAGAGGTCCCTGCCAACCTCACATTTTCTACAATTCTATTATTAACATATGGATAAATAGTATTAAAATTTGTAACAGCTGATGTGAAGAATGTCTGTAGTCTGGTTAGAAAGCTTCAAACTCTAGCCGTTCTTCACAGGGTAACATGTAGGTAAAGACACAGTTTAGCTTTAGAGAGTAACATAGTTAAAGATATGATTTAGCTTTAGAGATTTCCTTCAGAAACTGAATTCACTAGCATTTCGCTGAAAAATAACCGAGTAACTGAGGCAAATAGACAAATAACAAATTCGTAAGAATATTGAAGAAGCCTCTAGATGACTGAATATTTTATGTATTTTGAAAACACCTCTGGAGTAGCGATTGAAACGTGGGAATTACAAAGTAGACCAGAAATAAAAGATTGCAGATGTATTATTTAATCTTGCAGATTTACTGCAGAAGATGGCCTGTACTGGAAAGCTGCTTATTCAGAGTTTTACCCTAATATTTCAATGCACAGTTCTAAGCTTATTTTAGGATTTAGGATATGTGATTGTATACCAATCGATTTCCAATCATTATCACGGTATCAGAATAGTTCTCAAGTCTTCACAGAATCGCAGAATGGTAGGGGTTGAAAGGGACCTTTGGAAATCATCTAGTCCAACCCCCCCACCAAAGGAGGTTCACCCAGAGCAGGTTGGACAGGAACACATCCAGGTGGGTTTTCATTGAGTCTGTCCTCTTGAAACAAAGAATATTTTTATTCCCATTTTACAAGTGGGAAATTAAGGCAATGAATTACTTAGTATCAGAAGTATTTGTGAATTTCCGCTGTATCTGGCTTTATATGCAACTTCACTTTAAAAACATTGACTTCAACTGCAGCTGTAATGCTGAGTACTTCTGCAAGTCAGATCCAAAGATCTCAACAGAAGCACCAGAAAATGAGAAATATGTAAATAATGGCCAAATGTGAAAAAGCACTGAAGGAAGTTACTAAGGAACTTGTCCATTACCTTTTAGCGATCCTCTGATGTCAGATGTGGAATCACTCCACTCCAGTTAGCTCTGCACACAGCGGCGGTAGAAGGAGCCTCTGGAAGGGAAATAATTGCTTTAAATAGTCATGAAACTGCAGTTTTCTGAGAGAAAAGAAGAAGTAACTCTATATCGCACTGTGAATGTCAGAGGAATTTTGTGATTATTTTGGGGTTTTTTGGGGGGGTTTTTCCCCCCTCCTTTTTTTTTTATTTCCACAAGGAATATCTGTTCCTTAATGGAAGACACTGCAGCCTTACGTCTAGTGGTACATATTTTTCTTCTTGGCGTAATTTGTGTAAACTTAATTGTTGGATTTTTTTTTTTCCAGTTCTCTTTATTAGTGCTCTTCAAAATAAATCTCCAGTCTGATGCTGAAATGGTTGAATTAATGAATTTTGATTTCATTACTTGCCACCGGGAAAAAAATCCACTTCTCTTGAACTGTTTACTTACCGCCTTTTCATTGCTTTTTTTCGTGATGAAGCAGCAAAGGAAGTGTGGTATCAGAGCATTTAGTACTGTAATGTTAAAGCATGTCAGTGACATAAATAGAGCTGACACAGAATAGCTTTCCAGATATATAGAATGGTAACAGCCAGATACTCTGACTAGTATAAAAACACGTGATGTATTTTATTGGAAGGTTTATTTAAAAATAGTAAATATATCTTTTTTGAGAGTCTGCTGGGGAGGGTAGTGGAAGTATTCTTTTTGATAATTCTACAATAATGATGATAACTTATGGAACTAAGTTGTTGACATTGTGGTTTTATTTTTCTTTTCACAGCCCACATACTGGGTGGCAGGATTACCGCCCTGATGTGCCCCGGATTCCCACTGCTTGCATCTCTGTGGAAGATGCTGAAATGATGTCACGGATGTCTTTACGGGGAACTAAGATCGTTGTGCACCTGAAGATGGGGGCTAAAACCTATCCAGACTCTCCTTCCTTTAACACCGTGGCAGAGATAGTTGGAAGCAAGTACCCAGAGCAGGTGAGTGAGAATATACAAAAAGAAATTTATTTTGTTCTTTAAAAATATGAAAAACCAAAACCGAAGAAATCCCTCAAACAAGTAACACTTTTTCACCTACTCTTCTACATTTCAGACATGTCAGCTTTTCAGTCTTTTTCAGGTGCCAGATTTGAGACCTCCAGACTCAGTTCTGGTGCGCTTTAAATAACAAGTAGTAAGTTAAGGTTGCTGTAACGATTTCTACTTGAGGTTTGCTTATTGTTCTGTTAATAATCTTCAGGTGGTTTCTTGATCAGGCAAATTCTGCTCTCTGGAAATAAAATTGTTTGTGTTTTTCCTCAAATGTAAAAGTGAATGCAGGATGTCAGTTTTACTTTTTTGAAGATGGTTTTTCGTGTGCAAATCATTGCTGCGTTTAGCAGGAATTGAACGTGTGTTAGTTTGGAAGAATAAATCATCTGCGCTAAAAACTATCTGCGAATTCTGTTTGAACACTAGTTAATCCTTAATTGTTGGTTTCCATTTTAAGACTTCTTGCTTTCTCTTTTCTTCCAACTTCTTAGCTAAAAGTCATACAACCTGAATTTGTGGTGCTGAAGGATTTGGACCTGGTACGAGGTCTTTGTCAGCTAACAACATGGAATGATTTTTCTGGCAGTATAGTTTATTGTGAAAATGCTGGTGAAACCTCAATTACAGCAGCACTAGAAATTGCTGCTAGAGTTCATCTACTGAGCCACGATTCTTATTTAAACACTGTCATTCTCTAACTTCAATGAAAAATAAGAATGACTGTCTCTGTCCTTTAAACTAAGCACAGCTCTTAAAAGATTTTCTGAGATGGTAGTTCTGTAGCTCTGGCTTGTGATGTCTAGAAACCCTCAGTGTCAGCATGACTGTACGGTTTCAGCAGCTTATCACTGGGAAGGGAAAAAGTAACTACCCTCCTAGTTGACTGGTTTACATACCATCACTTATGAGTCTAGCTTCATGAAACACATATTTACCAAGTTAAAGACAATGCCCCAATTTCTAAATTAGGGTACAGTTAATTTAATTTTATGTCACGTGAATTTCTAACCAGCTAGTGGGCTGTCTTTCCTGAATTACGTTTGGTGTATTTCAAAATTCCACATTTCAATTCAGGTTATGAAGTGTCCAAATGTATCCTTCAAAGCTGTGTAAAGGTGCTTGCCTGTACTTGATTTTCTCTTTGCTGTCCTGCTCTGTTTCTTTAAGTAATGAAATGGATTGGGATCTCTCCACTTCTTCCACTGAGAAGCTCAGTTTTTTGAAACACTGGGTAAAGACTTATTTACAAACCCCCTGCTGATGTTAATGGGAGTGGTAGTGGACACACTTTCAAAATGTAACCAAGAAACAGAAAAATAAAACAAGTGAATGTTTAGGTTTTTTAGTCGTTAGTTCCTCTTGGAGCCTTAATGGGTGCTTCACCACGCTGCGTTACTCTGGTAAAAATGGGAACCATCTAGCTATTTAGGCAATAAAATACGTTGCAGACCCAAACTCTTACAATGCCTTTTATGCCAAAGTGTTTCAAAATGCAGTACAAATCCAGGGGAATAGAAAGGTACCACTTCCATGCGCCAGAATTTTAATGTAAGTTTTGAATTGAAACAAAAGCAAATCTGGATCTCTGAACTCTGGGTGAGAAATCGGCAGCGGGTGGTATCGCTCTCACAAAGGTCTAAAGCAAAACAGTTTGTAATTAGGCTGAATCCTGTGAAACATAACTAGTCACAGGTATTGCGGCAAATTATAACTTAAAAAACTGAAATTTAATTGAAAATGAGGGTCACTGTAGGATACTGAAGTCTGGTGAGAACTGATGGAGTTCTAGATGTAACTGCATGTTAGGCATGTTTGTGTTCATCTGTATATTGACCAGAATTTGATACGCTACTTGATTTATAAATAATTCATTAATTCCTCCTGTGAGATTTTAGCATGTTTATTAAAAATAATCACCAAGAACTGAGATAATATTTGTCTGAAAATTTTGTTACAAGCATTGTTGAATATCATTATTAAAATCCTTTAAAGGAGAAAACAATTTATTGTTTTGTCTTACCTTTTTTTTTTTTTTTGCTTTATTTGAGCGCTCTTGTAGCGTGTCCAGTTCAGGTCCTCCTTTTTCAGTCATTTTTCCAAGTGTTTTGTGTGGATTCTTTATAACAATGGAGGGGGGAAAAAAGTAAAACTAGAAAAATGTAAAGGGAAACAGAAGAAAAAGTGGTTGAAATGCTTCTGACAATTTCCTAACAGTCTGCTGTATTTTAGACTTAGTTTTTTTTAAAGTCTCTTAATACATGCTTTGTTTTTCTCTTGCAAGAAACGTTTGACACCATCAAAATTGATACTCAGAATTGTCAAACTTGCAAACCTTTGTTTAGTCACCTCTGCTTAGCTTCAACGCATTTATGTTTCTGAGTAATGTAAAGCAGTAAAAGAAATGTAATTACTGCTTTGTGAAGCATCAAGCTCTCGGGGATGCATTCATTTTCAGAAGCGATGATGTGACACGGGTGCAGATGTCCTGTTGCTTTTTGAGGCAGCTCTGCACCCAAGGCACGCAGGTGGCTTTTGGAAAGTTAACCCACTGATTCTTCAAGTTTTCTGTTCTGCTTTATCCTTTCTGTTTGGCCAGCCAGTAGCAGTCAGCAAATGCTTTAGCATCAATTGCTCCGACTATGAAAAATGTACTTTGAAACCTATGGCAAGTTGCAACTTTGCACTGCCAAGTTTTCAGGTGGTGTAGAAAGCATCCGAACAGAAAAAGGAAATGGATTTTGTCATGCTGTCAGTAAAGTTCAGTGTCTCACCAATGTCTCTGTTCTGTTTATCTTTGTGTTATTCCTTCTAAGTTAGGGAAGGGCTGCTCTTCCCAGACAGGATGCTTGCTAATGTCAGGGCGGGCATGACCATGCATGTTGAGCAGAGACATCCACCGTCCTCACTGTCAGTCCTGAGGTCCTTGTTTAGTGCTGGCTGAGGCCTGAATACCTGTAGGTACCCAAAGGAGGCAAGCCTATGCCTATAAGATAATGAGTTCAAGATGAAGCTTTTCTTCATATAAACAGATTGGAAGCAGAGGGCCCAAACATGCTATGACTTGATGTCCTGGCAGTCTTTCTGAGCTTGGGATCCCATTCTCATGGTGCTCAGGACAGCAGCGAGAGTGGAGAACCTGTGGGTTGTGGGACTTAACATATTTAAGTCTGTAACTGCTGACAGTTGAGCCAAAGAGTTTGTGAAATAAGAAAGGTATGGTAAGAGAACCTGCTGAGGTCCAGGCTATTGCAGGCTAGAGACATTTGCATTCCGTTCCTGACTTTTAGCTTGGAGAAGGAGTTTTTGAAGCACGCTGTTGAACCTGGGACCATGCTGTTAGCATCCTTTTCTATTGTATTGTGTATTGGTGAGATGTTTTGTTTAAACTATGTAAGTTGACACTGGAGACTGACTGCCTGAGAAATTCACAAGTTAACTAATGTGGTTTTCATTTGAAATTCAGGCAGAGCTGGCAGTAAAACATGTTTGTCTTCTCATTTTAATACAGATGTGACTTAAAGTGCAGAAGCAACCGTGCCCATCTCTGGGGAAATGCTATAAATAGCGGCTGTTTCTTGTTAGTCTGGCTTCAATGTACCTAATGTGCCAAACACGGGACCAAAAAATACTTGATTAACTGAAAAGGTATCCAAGTGGATAAAGATATAACTCTTCTATAATCCTGACTTTCAGCGTCTTTCCGTACTGTGTATTTCTTGGTGTGCAGGGCTGTTTTACTTATCTCACAGTTACGAAGTGATGGGAAAACTGTTTCCTAAGTACCCTACAAAGTACATAAATTTAATGGTTGTTCATTATTCTATGATCTAGCATAAATACTGTAGCGCAGAAACAGAGGAGTTCATAAGTGGCTTTTTTGGAATCCTGAAGAGCTGTTCCAGGAATTCACTCTATACAGCTTTTTTTGCCTCCTGTTTTTATGGAGTGCCATATCTACAAAATGTACCATTTGAAAAGTGACTCTGTTTTGAACACAACAGGCATAAAAGACCATTGAAGAATGTGCTGTAGCTCTGAGCCAAGTTTGGACAGCACTTTGAAAGTAGCAGTCCTTGGAATGACCTGAGAAACAGAGATGCTAAGGTAATAGATTGTGAAGTTCTTTACCAATCTGTGACTGATGTTACAGAACCTGTTCTACAAAGGAAATAGCAGCTTATTTATTTTTTCACTCTTTTTCCTTTCCCTATTTCAAAAATCAGCCCTCTTTCGGAATTTGTGATACTGGGCAAAGCTCCAGGGAACAAGAGAACATTAAAATTGTCCAGGCTTCTGAGCCTGTTAGGCATTCATGCACATAAGGGAACAAATAATTTGTAGACCAAAGAAAAAACCCCAACCCCAGGAAAAAAAAAAAAAAAAGATTTCTCTGAAGATGTGTAATACTCAGTACAATGTTGTTTTATGGTCTGGCATCAGTTCTACATATGTTAACAAAATGTCTATCCATTAGCCCTTTGATGTGGCTTCCAGATATCCCTATGCTCAAGCTAAATCATGCATACAATAGAGCTTTGAGTAGAAATGTTTTAAGAGCCTGGTGCCATCACGTTATGCCTCCATTATCACATTTTCTCCATGTGGATTGTTTTGCTATTCATTCCAAAATGTTGAAGGATTGTAAATGTACTTCTGTGAGCCTCTCTTCTGTGTCTGTAAGCTGATGCCTCTTGCTCCTAAAATTTAAGAGAATTTAAAAGAATTTAAGAGATAATGATGGAGACTGGGTTTTGAGAGTGCCAGCCCATTACTTTGGGATAGCAAACTGATGGGAAAGAAGAAGAGGAGAAATGGTGAAAATGAAACAAGAGAAAGAACACTGGCATTGTTAGGAAATGTATTTTCTTTGAAGGTTTTGTATCAATAATTGCAGAAAGAAGTAGTACCCTCTCTGTGTGTGTTTGTTTTATCAGTTACATGACTTTGTACTATTAATTGGGGGGGTTGTTTTTTATAGTGTGCCCTGTGGGAGTGGCAGTATTGCCATCGTTTGTTCTTAAACAGAGGTATTGTCATGATGAAAACAGTCAAATTAACATGGAACTGATACGGAGGACAATTTTTCTTTGTAACTTGACCATTTTAATTTTTTTTTTTTAACTCCTGGAAGACCTACCAAGTTTTAGGACTAAAGTGCATGCTAAATTTTGTGGTGTAGAGCTTGGCAAATCTTCTAAAACTTGAACTGCCCATTTAAAACCTAAGAGCTCATTGAAAGCATTTATTTCTGCTGGGGACAACTTGGTAATAGTTTGCCTTCTGACTCAGAATGACTGATGCACCCTAAAGTAGGCATTTTTTTGGAAACCTCAGTATCTGTGTATGCAACAAATACATCTTAAAAGTCATTTGTACATATGTGGTTGATGTCATTAAGGGGAAACAGTTAAAAAGCATTGTAGTACTTAGAGTATGTGTCTGAAATATTGGTGGAACAACAGAATGTGTATACATGGAAGAAGGACTCAGAACAACATAGATATTCTTAAAAATGATTTTGCTGGAAGGCATCAGGTCAGGTTCACCACTGTGATGCGACCTTTATAATGTTCAGATATTTTCAAACTGACTAGACCAGATCTATAAATAGGCAGATGAGAATTGGGGAGAGGGCCAGGGTGGTAGCAGGCTCTGCTGATCTTGGAGACACCTGAAGTTGGTGTGTTTCTCAGCTTGGTGGTGCCAGAGCAGAGCCAAGGGTGGTTGTGCTCCACTGGGTGTGGGCAAGCCAGCAATTCCTTGAAAGGGTCCTCCTCTTGCCAGATGAGGCACAGTAGGTGTCAGTGCATATGAGCTATTGCAATATAAAAGAAATGTATTAGCTTTATTTACCATTGACACATGGTTTCCAGAGGGAGCAGGACCTTCTTAGAGTGTGCTAACTCAACTCGCTGGCACGCAACTGGTGATATCCTAGGTTACTGCAGCACCAGCGCGACGGTGACAAGGGATCAGGACATCTAGGTGGCCTTCGTCACTAGAGTCAAGTGGAGTTTGGAGGAACAGAATGCTGCTGTCAACCTGCTATACATGTTCCATTTGGATTCTCTTGATGTAAGCTTAAGACACGTGTGCTTTCTGCCTGTCGCCTGAGCTCGGGCATAGGTATCACCATATACACATCAGCTGGCTGCCTAACCCAGCCTCTTTTTCTGTTTGCGTCCAGTCTGGTATCAGCCCAAAGCTACATGCTAGACCTTTGCTCTGTGCACTACTCTTTGGAGCATTTGGTTGGATTTTAACTTCTCTGCTTCTTAAACTGCAACCAACTCAATTGTGAAACTAGAAGTTAAAAAGAAACACTTAATGGCGCTTGTTTTATTGGTCAGCAAATGTATCTGAGCGCACGGTTTTGTAGTCCTTTTGATGATGTGAGTATAAGCAGATACAGTGTAATATTTTTTTATTCCCACCCATTCCTTTGTCTCTACTCCCACACAGCCGTTTAAAGAATTACTGTGGGATTTTTTTTTTCAGTAATAATTTACAAATACACATAGGGTTTACAGAATGGTTGTGAAAGCTTTTTTTCCTCCACATTGAAGAAGTTATCTTCTAAAATTACACTGGATCCTTCTCTCATTCTAGTACACAAGAATATCTAAGGAGTAGTCCTGGGTTTGGCAGATGTGGTACTTGCCTGAGGCATGAAGTAAGAAACCACAATATTGAGGAGGAAGAAGGAAAGAAACTGTATCATAGTTTTCATTATGATTAAGTAGGTGCCAGAAATGCTAGTGCCAAGTGTCAAGGGTTAGTTTCAAAACAACTATTCACTACAGAAGTAGTCAAATAGCTGTAGTAGTATGTTTGTGTTTGTGAGGCGTGGACTGTGTGCTTGACCTTGCACAGCAGAAGGAGAGCCGAGATAGTTCTCGTCCTAGTGAGTCTGCTGTCCAGAAGATGAGTACAGTGCTATAAAAATACATCAATACATCTTTTCCATGTAAGTCTAATGGAAAACTAAACTACATGTCTAAGAGTGTACAGGTTGGATCTAGAAGGCTGTTTGACAGATTCAGAGGTTCTCACAAATGGGACCAATGTGGAGGAAGACCCAACAGTGAAAGTTTAGATGGTGGACAGGTGGACTGAAATACTGACGGTAGAGGTGTTACGCTAAGAAATGTGTTGTTGCAGCATCTGAGAGAGATGGTTAATCAAGGATGTAGCAGAGTATCTAGCAGAGTTCATAGTCTTAGTGGGCAGAGAGACAGTATTTTTGGGAAACACTGAACCGGCTGCAGAGTGGTAGGTAGACTTGTTAGAGTTTCACCCATCACGTTGCTGCTTTGTGAGAACGAGGAGTGGGGAGAGACAATGAAAACAATAAGCTGACCACAGTTGGCATGAGAGAATTAGTCTCAAGACTTTGGTTTGCTTTGTTAGTACGAGCTTCAAAATGCTGATACCAATTTCTTCTTGTTTTTTTTTATACCATTGTTAGATAGTTTTTTATACAGTTTCATTGGCCTAGAAGGAGTCCCATAGGCTTCTGAGACCTGAAAGGCCTTGCACTTTGCCACTGTAGCTTTATTGTAAATGTAGTCACAATGATGCAAAAGTATTTTTTATGGTTTTGCAAAGCAAAATACACTGTAAGGCACATTATACCAGTAAAATTTGTCCAAAATAATTGTTAATAAAATGCTAAAGATCTTGTTGAGGCTGGCAGGCATAAATCTTAATTAAATCAAAGAATGAGTTTTGTTTATAGAGTTTCTCAAGTATTATCAGTACTTATACCAACAATATATCATGATGTAATATGTAATTTATCTAGAATTCCATTGTTTACAAATACAATTATAATTCATTGTAGCAGGTAAATGGAAATTTTGGACAAACTCCTGATTTATATGGTTGACTTTTTTCAATAGTACTTGTTAGAAAAGTAAACTGGATTTTGTGTTTACTTCTTTGTTTACTACTTTGTTTACTACTTTGTTTACTTCTTTGTTTACTTCTGTTTACTTCTTTACTGAGGTTGCAAAGGAAAAAAAGGGCATGTTACAGTGTCTTTAACAGAAAATGTACTTTGTACCACAGGTTCTGTAGGTTTGCTTCTTTATACATGCTGAAAAGTATGTTCCTCTCAGTCTGCATTTGTTTTTCCCAGTAGGTCATATTCTGTTGTTTATTTCATAGACTGGTTTACAAATTTGGACAAAAATAAACTAAAATGTGTGTTCTTCTGGTAGTTACATAGTCCCTTGACATCTGATTTCTATCACAGTGTTCGAATTTACAACCATCACTGTGAAATATTAGTCTCAAGAACAGTGTACAGTGTCCTGTTATAAATTACTCAGGAAAAAATCCCTATGTCCCATTTCATCTAATCATACATACATTATCATATATAGGGTGGAGAATGGAATAATATAATGATGTACGATGAAATAGTCTGTAAAGCATACTGCTTTAGAAATTGCACCAAATTGGTATTTTGTCCTAGAATGCATATAAGCAAATAGAAGTAGGATTTTCCTTGTGTTTTAAATATTTCAGCTCAGCAGGGAAGAATACTAATGCTGTCTCGGTAATTCTGCATCACTTAAAATTCTGGGCTTTATTTTTCAATGGTGTGCCTGATCTAATGATGATTGTGCTTTCAGTGATGTCAACTGGACAAAGATTTTTCTCATCCTCTCCGTGTGCCAAATTTAATGTGCTGCTTATGGGAAAGGGTATTTCATGAAACAATATTCCTTCACTCTGATGGAATTTGTTGCTGTAAGCTATATATATCTATATATATATATGATAGTTTTAGGACACCTTCGTCTGTGGCGTGCTGCTCGGCAGAGTAGAACATATCTACCATTCCAAATGGGAAATGCCTGTCATCCAGCTTCTTGCCAGGAGAGTGATTACTGAGCTCCAAAACACGATGTCCTCCTTCCTCTTCTTTCCCCTTTCAAACAATCAGGAAGAGGACCTGAGATCACATTATTCTTTGTGAAGGAAAGGAAAAACAAGATCTTGAACTGTTGACAAGTATGTTCCTCTCTGTCTTATCTTGAAAGTAGATACTACAGCTTGCGGTCTGTTCTGCTTGTATGATTTTGTTTCTTGGCATTGTAAACCTGAAGTCAGGGTTGTCTTGGATTTATGTTCTCCACTTCTGCCTGAAGCCCACTGACCTCGGTTTATATGCTAAAGTGCTCCAGGGATCTGTTCACTTAGCTGGAATTAATGTTCAGGTGATACTTTGACTGTCTCTTAACATGTTCTGCAAGTTGTTCTGCAAGTCTTTCTGGAAGACTGCAGCTGTTCTACTGTGCATATAAATAGGCTATAGTTAATAAGCCTATTTATAGCAAGCCCAAGTCTGACGATTTTTTTTCTCATTCATTAGAGTTTCCAACCTTCAAATAAGTTTGACAAAATAATTGGATTGCACCCTTACCCACTAAGTCTGGTACATTTACTTTTTCATTGATTAATTTGGTAGTTTAATTTAAAATTGCCTAGACACATTTAAATGCTGACTTTCAGGAAAGAGTTACAGCTAAGTTTAAAGAATATAAATAAGCTGACTTTGATAGATCAGTTAAATTTAAAAAATGGTAAGAATAATATTCTAGATTATATGAAAATATATAAGCTCTTTATTTTTTTATCTGTGGACTTTGTTACACACACAATTTCCTGCTAGAGATCAATGTAACAGCCCTCCCTGTCCCTCCAAAATACCCAGCAAGCCTCTCAGAATGCTTGAGATTATTTGTTGCACAGTCAGCAATGGCTAACACTCAGATTCTTTCCATTTTCATTTATCTGTAACAGGTTTTTCTGTGAATTAAGAACAACTCAGGGGATGTTCACAGTCACACTTCACTGTGACCTTCTGAATCTGCTGGTGACTGGAGCACGGTGAGGGAACGAAGAATGTTATTGCAAGTGTTGCCAAGGTCACAAAGATAAAGAACTAAATACTCTGGAGGAGAGAACAAAGATTCAGAATAATCTTGGCAAATTCATAGGAATCATCAATAGTCATCAGGACAAAACGTGGTTTGCTTTTCTTTAGGAAGCAGGAGTCGAAAGTACAATGTGCCCTGGCCTTGTGGCTCATACAGGGTCCTTGCCATATTTGCTGAGAAACAGTTGTGAGATACTTAGGACTTAGCAGGTGTGGTACAAATTGTGGCATAAAAGTAAAGAGACGACACCCAGCTGTGTCTTGGAAAAGCTGTCCTGCCCTGTGAGCAAGCATTTTTTAGACAGATCCACAAGTTGGAGCATTGAAGGGTCACACTTGAAGAATGTGTTTCTACAGAGACAAGTGGAGGCATCTAGAAAATCTTTCATGAGTGCAAAAAGCTCAGGCTGCTGAGAGAGCATCTGGTTGTTCGGCATGCTGCAATTGCTGCAGTTTGTCTCAAAAGCCTCTGCACTGAAGAGATAATCTTCTGTGTAGTATGTTTAAAGCTCTTTTAGTGACCTTTGGCCATAGGATTCTACAATATGACAAAGCACAAATATTAGCTATTTAAAATCCAGCCAATAATATAGAGATCAGAAAATACATAATTTGCATCTCTATCAAATTAAATCACTTGCTGCTAAATTCAGTTTTGTTGAATTCAAATTTGTGTTAGAAACACAAAGAAATTTCAGTGTTTTTTTTTTTTTAATGGGAAACTTTTCCTTAATTGGGAAAGGCTGTGTATGTTTAAAAGGGAAAAAAAAAAAAAAACCCAGAAAATTACAAGTGAACCTTTCCCTGATTAACTGAGAATCACTTAATGGATTTAATTAAGATGATCTTTGAAAGCCACTAAGAACTTGAAGAAAGAGCAGCTACCTTGCAGTAATTTTAGCTGTTTAAATCCAGTAACACTGAAACTGTGTAAATTGCTGTAAATACAGTTTTAGTGGTTTGAAAGAATCTTCTTTGTCTGTAGTTGCATTTTGCATTGATGTGCGTCTCATCTCTGTGCCTGGGAAGTTCATGGAACAGATCCTCCTGGAAGCTATGCTAAGGGCCATGGAGGACAGGGAGGTGATTCGAGACAGCCAGCGTGGCTTCACCAAGGGCAAGTCCTCCTCACCAACCTCATCACCTTGTGTGATGGAGTGACTACATCAGTGGACAAGGGAACAGCATGTAACCCAAAGCCTCCATCTCTTGCAGTGTAGAATAAGCAGCATCTTTGTCCCACTCTTCCTTGGTGAACCAGCTGCAGTTATAAACTCTATCAGGTGACAATCCACAGGTGAAACAATTAGCATAATGCAGTGCAATTGCTGACCTACTGAATTAGTAATTAAGAAACCTTACTTTATCTAAGGTTGTCTAGACAGTCCTGTGAAGAGCTTCCATATTTTTTCAGAGCTCTGTTCATTTTCTCTGCAGTGTCTCAGGTTTAATCAAACCTTTGCCTCTAGAAGAAAATAAAATGATTTTCTGGTACAGGTTTAAGAAATATGCATCTTTAAAGATTTTGTTCTGCAGGTGAAATTGGAATTGGTTGGATGTATGTATCACTACATAAGATCAATATTTTAAGAAGTGATAAATTTAAAATGCTTATCACAGTCTTCTTTTAACCTTGCAAAAGGGATCTGAAAGTAACTAGCCTTTTTTTTCAGAGCCATTTATAGTCTTTGTTTTAATGCTTTTTGAAAATAATAAAAATGAAGGAAAATGGTAGCATAGGTAGATAGCAACATTGACTCAAACTGTGAGCAAAAGAATGAAATAATTCTGTGTCACTTTTTCACATGCATAATAAATGGCAGAAAAATATTTATCTGTGGTGAACAAAAATGCTCTGTAAGAAACCTACCCATCACAAATTTTACAAAACCAAATTAAACGTGAATTCAGGATACCATAGTGTGACCTGCCATTTCAGTCTTGGACCTGGAGGTACAGTCTTGACCACTGGAACAACACCCACACAACAGTGTGGTAAGTTTGTGCGCTGCAGTGCTAAGTTTGCAACGGTGGGGATGCCACGCGTCTGTCTCCCTTCCCTTCACATGCCGTCACTGTACACCAGCAGCCTTCCCCCAGACGTAATCACCACCATCTGGGTTACTGCAGTCCCTTTTTGAAGTGGTGTGGAGAGTCTTTCCTGCTTCTCCCATTTGTTTGAAATTAAGCGCAGGAAGGATTGTTTAGCTGTGTGCTACAGCCAAATTCTCGCGCCGTGGCCTGCAGAGTACCAAATGAAGGAAACCTTTTTTGGTGGCCGACACAGTGAGTCAGCTGGTGGGCAGGCTGCAGTTCTGGGGAGAGGAAGGAAGTGCTGTGCAGGTCTCGAGCCTGTGACCTCTGTGGCTCTTTGGCTCAGCTATGAACAGGCTGTCATTTTGTGGGCCAGGAGCATGTTTTTGAGTGAAGAGCTGAATGGAAATACCCATTGTGTTTTTTTTCTGTAAACCTTATTTATTTGTGCGCCCGCTCTCCTGTTCCCCTGCTGAGTGCTTTCCTGCGTAGCGAAGGTGCCTTCCCAAGTGTTGCTGGTTTGGGCTGGGGCACACTGACTGTGCAAGGGCAAGTCCTGGGGTTGGAGGTTGGGGTTTGCCGCTGGTTGTTTCTAAAGAGATTTTTCCTCTTCAGTTGACCACTTGATGTAATCCATGCAGTGCTAGCCATGTGAGGCATGTTTATTTCAATTACAAATTTGAAGTAATTGCTCTCTGAGTTCAAGGTGACCTACAGAGGATTGCCTCTCCTACCCAGTATTGTTACCTCATTTCTGATTTATGTGTTGAAAGGAAATGGAAAAAAGAAGTATTCATTCAGAGAGTAGTTTCTCCTTCAGGTATTTACACATTAAAGCAGCTCCAGAGAAACTCAGTGTGACAGCTGCTGTTCTGTCCCGAACCTCTCATTCCCAAGCAAACCACAGAAGGACTACTCAAAGGCTCATCTGCCAGAATTCAACCTTCTACAATTGGCATGATCGGTGTCCAGGCTGGAAGATGAGCCATTTGTGTTGTGATGTTAATGGTTAAAACAGAGACACCATTCATGTCTTCCTGAGCTCTCTGCTAAAATGCTTCAAGTCCTTCCTGGAGCAGTCCCCATGAGTGGTGATGAAACTCCTATAATTCAGTTCTCTCTTCCTGCTTTCCAATGACCTCAGAGAATTGTGGTGTGAACTGTTAAGACAACATGGACTACAAGCACCAATAACATGTGGATGAGACAAATCTACATACTCTTTCTTCCTCACCACATATTTCTCTAGTAATAGGAACAAGATTGTATTGGTCTTGTGCTTAGATGAGGTCAGTTCATGAAGAACAGGTGAACTTGACAGAGGAGAGTTCTGGTGGGACAAAAAGACATTCTGAAGAATCCGCAGACCTGGTACTTAATCTTCTACTGAAGATATGTATCCTCTCCTAAATGGGATTTAGTTGAATACAAGGTATTGATCCTTCTCTACTGCTATTCAGTTTTATGGGCCTGTGGTATCTAACAGCACAGGATGAAAACTCAGTAGGTATACTCCTCTCGTGTGGTGGGCCACATTCTGACAAAGCTGTTGTAGGAGATGTTACTTGTCAAAGTTGGTCCAATCCTGTAGATTTAAATTCCTTGGGAAATAAGGACTCTCACTGACCTTCAGTTCCACAGAAAGGCAGCTTCGTTTGACCTCACTTTCTCTGCCATAGAAATACAGCACCATGTACATCTGCAAACACTGTTGCTCCAGCAAAAACAAACCAAACTTTTTAGAAGACATTCCAATACATGTTTTTCTCCCCTTGTAATAGGTTAAAGGACAAACAGTATATGGCAGATGCGCATCCTGCAGAACGATACACTGACACAGTGAGTGTTTAACATGTACTTGTTACCAAGATTAATAGATAGCCAGGGCTACTCTGATATTACAATAAAGAATTTTTTATCTATCTAGTTTTGAAAAAAAAATGGCTAAGGATGGATCTAGTGTTAGACTTCAGTGCCATACATTATGTCTTAAATGGAAGGGAAAGATCAGACTTTTGGAGTAGCGGGTTCTACCTGACTAGGGGGCACCAATCCCATGAAAATCTGTACTGAAAATTTAGGGCCTCCCCCCAGTAACCCCTACCAGTTAGGGCTGGTAGGTGAACTCAGGATAAGAAGCAGGAAAATGGCATCTGGGTGAAGTTTTCTCAGTTTGTGTCTGGGCTGCAGAAGCATTTGAAGAGACATTGTCTTCTTCCTGCCAGTAGCATACAGACTTATCAAGCACTTGGAAAAAAAAAAAATCACTGGGGATTAATGTGGCATTTGTATTTCTCTGGGTAGAGAAATGTATGTCCGTGGTGGTCTACAGCCCAGAGCGGCTGTCCCTTTGAGGGTGCACACGCAGGACCCATCAAGTAAGAAAATCTCAACTCTCCAGTCCAGCGTGCAAGTTCTGCTCTTGGATGAAATCATTCCTTTGCCTGGGGATTCTGTTGGATTTTGTAGTCCTTGCGGATGCCCAAAATATTCATGATGCTAGTAATCACTGGCTTAAACTTCAGTTTGCCAAAAGATGCAGCAGGCCAGATCCATGACTCATGATAATCTGTCTTTTTTTTTTTTTCCCCTTTCTTTCTTTTGCTGGAAATTAAGCAGCTTTTCAAAGACTCAGCAAACACCAAATAGCAGCAGCCTGTGTGCTGAGCTCCCATCCCAGTGTTCTGCTGACTGCAGTAGTTTCCTGCTGAATGCAGAATCCAGATCTGATGTTAGTACCTTAATTTTAATGCTCTACATGACTCCACTGTCCATTTTAGAACGTACTTTTCAAAATCTCTACAGTTAGTTTGTCTGCCAGTGGACAGGTAGGAGACAACTGCCAGGGGAAATGAATATAGATGAAGAAGTGGATTCTCCCAAGGAAAAAATCAGGCTTCATATCCATTTATTAGAATTTTAACTTTCCCTTCTGCTTGTGTCCTCCTTGTCCAAGCAAACCTCTGAGTGAATAAGGTTATTTTTTTACTTACGCTCTCAGGAAGCGGGCTGGGAGGAAGAGATTTCTATTTTTGCATTCATGGGAATGTGCTGGTATAACGATGATGGGGTGATGTTAAGTACCAAGGAAAATGTATTCTAAATTTATTTTTATTTAAAAAAAATAAAATGCTGTATGTGATGAATCCTCTTTTTGGTTGCTGAAAGCTTTGTGTTGCACAGCCTGGCTTACATACTTTTGAGAAAAATCTTTGGCTGGAAATGCATGTTCTGCACTGAAATAGGAATATTTTTGCTCACTTAAACTTGCTTATTCCAAGAAGAGTTGGAAACCTTTGGGAGAAATTTTTGCTGTGTAAGATGCTTTGTTTCTGGGTGTGATGGCTCACAAATAATATATATCTGACATACTTGGGTATGGACTTACGTTGTTCTTGGCGATCTAATCAGGAAGATATTCAGTGAATGTTGTCAGAGCTGGGAATGGACCAGAGCACATATTTATAAAACAATAACTTAAGAACTTTTCCTTGAAAATCTAATCCGTCTGTGTTTCTTAGTAGAGACTTTTATTTAAATTATATCTAATAACCAAATTTATATCTGCAAACTCCATTTCGATTAAGGTTCATAAAGCTATTTATTCAAGAGGCTGTGTGCAGTGACTAAATCCAACAAATTCACTTGCAGTTTGTTGGGGCATATTTTTTCTCACTTACCTCTACCACTGGTAACCCATGCAGAGTATTTTCTGCATTATTCTATATTAACCGAACCTACTCTCAATATTTAACTGTATAGAGATTGTCTTTTGAGACCTGTGACACCGTTTTTGGCTTTTTTGCTGTGTCTTACAAGGAAGAAAAATACTGCAACTGAAAGTAGATTTGGTACTGTTGATTTACTGTCTTGTTCAAAAGCGTATACGAAAGAGTGAAGCTGCACTCAGGAACTCAAATTCTTCTGAAGATAAAATAAATTGTTATAGTCCTTTCACTCGCTAATTTCTGCATGCTGTAAATGGATTGCTGTGCATCCAGGGAAAATTGCTCAAGGGAAAAAGAGTTTGTAACTTCTATTTAGTGCTTTTTGTGCAGCAGTTATTAGGCTAGACAGAATGATTAATAAATTACTGGTTTAGTAACTTGGAGCGAATCATTTTTGCTGTAACTGAATTACTAAAAAAATCATGCAACAACAATAATAAAAGGTTTTTACAGCGAAATTAAATATTTTGAATGGTGCTTTCTGTGCTTGACGGGCTAATGTACTCTTTTTATGGCATAAATCATTTTAGTGTGGCTTTGGAGGGGGAGACTTGGGCTATCATACAGAATTTGAACATTGTGGAGCACTAGATTTGTTAAGATGACACAAGTGATTGTGCTGGAGAAATGTATCTTTTTCGATGCGGTTCCAGGACTGGAATTGCCTTAGTGTGCCATTGCTCACCCTCCTGTGCCCCGGCAGCAAGTCTGCAGGATCAACTCAGTGAAGCTGAAGCTGTGCCCTGGGAAGCTGACCAGTGGGAGAATGAGGCCAAGCGGGGATGCATTATGACCCAGTTGCACCAGTATAATTATACCCAGTCTGCTCCGCTTAGTTCGTAGAAGTCCACGGCACTTGCAGTGTCCCCATGAAGTTGGGAGAGCTGAGGTAGATGCTTAGGAAGCAGAAATTAGGTGACTCTGTGACAGTCTTATACCTGGAACATCAAACTGGTTTTAAAGAGTCTTCTGATCCTTATTTACTTTTCCTCCTTGAAATATAGGTCAAGTGTTTTGAGATTCTTACTAAGTGCCTAATGTAGAATGGTCCTTCTGCCTGTATTTTCCAAGCAGAAGAGCCAGAGGCTTTCTGGGTTTAAAATTCCTGACTTGGTTTGTGTCCTTTGTGCTGCTCATGTTTCCTCTAAGCTTTTAGCAATCTCAGCTGAAGCTCCTTTGTATGTACAGAATAGTTAACATTTGTACATGCTTGTTGTTTAAGGGGTTTTAAAGCACGTTTTTGTCAGTAGAAAGCGGACTTAATCATGAACTGTGCTTTTTGTGATACTTCGAGCGAGCAAACAGGCTTCATACAGTTTACTTCTGTGTTCAGCAGTTCCGGCAGAGAAACCAAACAGCCGTATCTGTTTAGACTGCCTCCATTCTGCCGAGCCTTTGTAGCCCTGCCAAAGTTCTCCACATCACTGAGCCTCCCCGTGAAAACCAGAGACCACTTCACTTTGTTCACGGGGCTGAAAGCCGCTCACAGTGTGGGATTTGGGGAGCGAAATGCTTTCAAGAATGAATTACACTCAACCAGTATGAGTCGTCAGAGGAGTAAATCAAAGGGATTATTTGTTTTGACTGGTGCCTGATTTGTTTTTGCCAATATTATGCTCAGTCAGAAAATTTAAAAAAGCCCCTTAATTAAGTGTGATATTTTTATAAGCAAAAAACAGGCAGAGGAATCTGGCTTAGCTTTCACTGTGTCCTTTGTGCAGGAACTTTATCATCTGAACTGTACTGGCTTTTTTCTCTTACCCGTTGTTAAGGACAACAACCATGGTTTAAAAATTGGGTGAGAGGAGTGGGGATTGTATAATATAGTGATTAAGCAGAGAGCAAAAGAGTGTACCTATATCTAAAAATCTGGTCATGGGAAATGCTCTGCTTCTATAAATTGTTTATAAAGAATTAAAAACAAAGTGACAGAAATGCAGATGACCGTGATGTGAAGTGGGCAAAGCAGAATGATTTTAGGGGGGCGGGGGGAAAACTTTTTGTTTTTCAGTTTTCTGAGCATATGAAAGGAACTGTGATGGAATATGACTTTGAACGATAGAATTATTAGCAAACATCCTTACAAATAACTACTGAGGAAACTGCTTCTTATGCCAAGACTATTTCCAGCAGGTTGTGCTTGTAGAACTACTTAAGAGGCTTAAGTAAAGAGAATAGGAATGAATTGTTGCTTTCAACATTGCTAAACTGTGTTAAAAATTGTGCTGGAATAGTCATTTGTTAATAGCTCAGAATTCTCATTGCTGAGCTACAAAAGTAATTAATTCTTTGATTATGAACTTAAGAAAGGTTCAATAGAAGTAGTTAAATAGGCTATATAATGGCCAGGGAAATTTAGGTGGAACTGCCACTGTGTAATTTTGGTAAAGATATTTCAGGAGATAAAATAGGTAGGTGTCTATCATTTTTTCATTAATACCAGATCAGTTGCACGCGCAACTTGTAAAGAAACATACCTAATCAATATTAATGAATAGCATTTTGATGCTATTCAGTTAAATTATAGTGTTAATAGCTGGAAAATATTGATACTGTCAGTCCTGTAGGAAGTAGCATAGCTTTATTAGATGGGATAAAATGTTTCTAAAAGGCATTTGAAAATTTGGTATTTACCCAACAGCAGAGCTGAAGGAGAGGATGGGAAAAATCTGCAACTTTAAAGATGTTATGGATGCCACCTCTGAATCTAGACGTAAGATGTAATTGTATCTATATGGAATTACCGTGTTCAGTCTTTCAAAGGTGTGTCTTTTGGAAATTCAACTGGCAATGAATATTTTTTAGGTAATGCAGATTTTTACGATAACAGAAAATGTTTTGAACAGTGCTGGTAGATGAAGTTTAGAGCTGCATTATTTGCCTGTTTTCTATGAAAATGTTTATAGTGTGTTAGTTACAGTAGTTTATAATAACAGCTACTTAAACTTTTGTACCCATCGTTACTTTAAAATCAAGTGCATTACATTCACTTGGTCAAGCACTTACACTTCTTTTTTGGAGAAAGTATTTTTTCTGAAAGTGGTCGTGTTGATGTGGGCAACTTTTAATCTCGTAAAGGGGACAAAAATTAGCTGTATTTTAACCATTACCATGTAAATGTTCCGTGATGGTGAATGTTGGTGGTGACAACACCTGTGCCCTCAACTGTTCTGTTGGTTCCTGTGCCACACCAGCTGCAGCTGTGTCACAGCACTGCCTGCTGGCTTTGGGTCATCCTCCCCGGTTTTTAGGTTCAGGTCACTGAGTATCTTGCAATAAGGACTGATAAGCTGAAGCCGAGTAGATGTTCTAGAGGAATGAATGAAATGGGTTAATTTCTTTGGCTGTAGTCCATGTTGCTGAAAAGGTACCTTCTGCACTGGTAGAAGGATGGAGTTTCGCAGGCGCTGAAAACTCAGGGGTCAGGTACCCAAATCTTGCAACCCAGGTACAGTTACCTACATACAGTTACCTTCTGTGGGAATATTTGGTACCTGCTAAACATATGGTCGATTAATAAAAGAAGGACACCGTGTGATGTTCTCATCTAGAACAAATGATATGATGGCCTTCCTAATTTTCCTATATTTAGATAGCTGTAGTTGTGTCCGCAGTATCCCAAGTTTTCATGATGTTTAAACAGAATAACAGGGTAGCTACTATCTCAAAGATTTTACAGTTGAAACTAGGGGTGAGAGAAGAGTTAAGTGGATGACACATAGGGAGCAATTAAATGCTGCTTTGTAAAAAGTTTGGAAGTACAGGTTTTGAAATAAAAGTTCCAGAAGTTCAGAGCAAGTACAGAAAGCTGTTTGACAGAAGTGGGGGAAGCTGAGGGATTAAATTCACTAAGAGGATTTTGAAGCATGGAGAGTGACATGGTTGGGCAGTAGAAAGAGAAATCCTTTTACTCTGTCATGTTTAACTGAGGAATTAGGAATGTCGGGGAACATGAGGTTACAAAGGGGAGGAAACAAAAAAGGATCGAGAGAGGTGTGAATCATGGTATGTGCACAGGGAATTAAAACAAGAACGACTTCAGAGAATAGTGAGAGAGAGGAGACCCAAGTTTTTTAAAACCTGACACAGAAAGAAGAAATGAGAAATGGCAGATAATAAATTTGAAAGTCTATTTAACTATTCAGCTCTTCTGAAATGGAAGTCTGTTCTCATAGCCAGCATTTCTTGCAGGCTCCTGTAGGTCCTAGAGGTGTCTGCCAGTTAGCCCTCTCTTGCTCTCACAAACTGCCTTCTTCAGATATTTTGTTTTTGATGATTTTGTCTAGATTTAAATTCTCTATATGTAGTATTTTTTCATCTCTTTTTATGACTAATGTTTTCAAAAACAGGTAATTCCTTTTAATCACTTTTCCCCCTGGTTAATATAGAGGTTCTCTGGCATAGAATTTCCTGGAACTGCCACACCACCACATAATGCGGTTGCAAGGATTTGTTGTAATTTAGGTGTCTTAGGATGGGACTTCATCTGAAAGTCCATCTTTAACTTTGAATTTTCAGTCCTGCGAAGGAGTAGTATTGATTATTTTAAAGGAAGTCAGTGGAAAGAACACAAAATGTAGGTGCAGGATGGGGAATGAGGGGGAGAATGATTGTAGAATAATTACACATTTCTGAAGTGAGTAGGTTGGTAGGGGAGGAGGACAAAATGTCTGCATATAGTGTGAATAATTGCTTGAGATAAACTAAGCAGGGAATATTTAGATGGAATATTGTGAAAAGCTTCCCAAGAGAGATGGTTAGCTGTCTACAGAATGGCCGATCACTTAGCTCCCCAAGTTTCCTACTGACAAGGAGAAAAGTTTGCTGTCATATTGCATCTCTTCTGCCTCTAGTTTTTAGTCTGGTTTTGTTAGTTCCGCTCTCTTATTAAACAAACTTCTACTTTAAAAAGCAAAACAAATTCCAGCATATGAATAAATAGCCTTTGGTCAGCTGTCTTCTTACTGGACAAGCCTTGGGATATGCCCAGTCCAAAGAGGTGAAAGGGCTACAGGATTGTGGGCTGTTATATCCCAGTTTCTAGGCTTGGTGTTTTGAACTGTTGCTTGTGCTCAAAGCTGAATTTTCTTTTTGCCTTAACCACAATGGGTTTGGTTTATGTTCAGTCAGTGAAGATTACAGCAGCATGTCAGTTAGAACTAGTGAGGGAGGTTTTAATTTATTTAATGCAGGATTGTTTCTGTGAACCGGAAAGTTTGGGAGAAAAGCACAATGGAAAAACAAAGGAGCTTCTGCAAGATCTGCATGTGGAGTCTGCAGAAGAGCGATGATCTTTGGTTTGATAATTGCCCATCCATGTAGTAGATAGTGAATGAACGAAAGGTAGCAGTGACAGAAATTACACAGCTGTTGGGAGAAGACTCCACTGCAGTTGTCTTTATAAGACACTTCTGGAGCTGGCTGAACTTCTGCTGGCCTTCCACTTGCAGCCTTGTACATCTTTGATGCTACTTTGGTATTCACAATGTGTAGTTAGTTTGTTTTCCTCTTGCTCATCCAACCCTTTGATCTCTTCTGTTTTGATGGAAATTGAAACTAGCCTGGACTCTTTCAGCAGCTTTCTGGAGATGATTTCTTCCACCTTCTGAAATAATCCATCTTCTCCCAATATACATTTTGGTGACATGTTTTTAGGACTCCTTCAGATGGTTTGTGGTGTAGTAAAAATCCAACTCTTAAAGCAAGGTATTCTGCATTTTGGGGCTATTTTAACAGTGACTTGTCCAAACTGGATGCATTTTGCTGAGTTATGTGAAAGCTACAATGAAATTCTTTTAAAGACAGTTTGTCCAACTTGTGGATAAAATGAGATCTAGCTGTATTTACATCTAAATGTCTCATGGAAAAGAGAGATGAATTGACTGTCTGCTGTTTAAGAAGTGTTACATCACAAGGATACTGGAAATTTGAGGACATTTGCTGGACATTGGTCCTAATTGCTGACTATTTACATGCAAAATTAATGCATGGAACATGTTATATAAACCAAAAGAAACAATGAATACTGTAAACATTGCTTGGTTCAGATGGATGCGGCCAGACTAATCAAAACTATATTTAAACTGTGTTAGCTGTAAGTGTTTAGACAAGATCCAACAAATCATTTCATGACTGCTGTGGAGAAGGCTTATATCCAGCTTCAAAGGCTTTTACACAGGGTCAGAGTTTTCTTATGGTTCCCTTCCATAAAAGCCATGGGAAAAAAAAACACCTGTGTCCTTCTCTGCTTTCCCACTCTGTTGATATGAATGTCATTACTTGCACTGATATCCTGAATGTATTGTTTGCTGTTTGTCTTACACATCACCTTTCATAAAAATGAAGGGGCTGCCACCCTCAGCCACACTAGTCCAGAGAAAAATATTTTAGGTTATTGTACATCTTTTACTCGAATTTTCATTCTGTAATCTGTTAGCACTGCCCCCTACTTCCTTTGTGCTGCTTTTTTTTTGTTAAATCTATCAAAATTTACATTTTCTTATTTTGATGTAGGAGACGTTTTTTAACGTGCCATCTATTATACAATTTAGGTATGTGGCCACTGCTCGGTTGCTCCAAATAGTGTATGAGAAGAGTCCTTCCAGCAAACACTGGGAGAGGACACACTTCAGAGCGAACCACCAAGCATACACAATGGCTTCTTTGTGCCTGTGCTTAAGATGTTCTAACTAATAGACCTAACTAGTACTTTCATTTATAAAGGATGCACTGCCAAAGCCCTTGACACTGAAAACTAAATTTTTTTTTCAGTAAATATATATGAACATTAAAAAAAATAATTGCAACCTAATTAGTAAAATCTGACCCGTGCAGATAAAAAAAATCAGACCGTGTTCCCTGTTTAGTAAACCTGCTGTCCACAGAATACTGCTTGGAGTCATTCTCTGTAGAGATGCTTCTCTGGCAAAAGCTTGCAGTCTTTCGTGGTAGGCATCTTCGTTTTGACAGAAATGAGCATATTGTCTGTATATGCAGGGAACAGCTTTCTTGGGAATCAGTCAAACTCCATACTGCACCAAATCTAATCATTGTCCCCTGCAGCTGTAAAGCACACATCTTTTACATTGCTTAAAATCAGTGTAATGTATGCAAACAGTGCTTGTTAAGCAACAAGTGATTTCCCACTCTGATGGGGAGAAGGTGGGAATATACAGGGATGCTGGACACATCACTAAACACCGTGGAAGTTATTCAGATGTTGTGATGGATTCTGGGAAACTCCGTGAAATAAAATGGTCCTTGGTTGTAGGTTCAATTAGACTGAAAAAATAATTAAAAAAATACAACTCAGAATATAGTCCAGACCCTGCAGATCGTATGGAAGAGAGAATTGGGAGTAACATATTTTTAGCTCGCATATTAATTTCTTTGAATGTCTGTGACATCATGTGTTTTCTGGATTTAAAAACATTTGCGTTCAAAAGGTCTTGTGTCTCCTGTATCTAAACAAAACCCAGGTATATGTTCACTGGAATTTCAAACTCTGGTCATATGGTCACCGTTAAATATCCTTAGTAATTTCCCTTCTATTGAGAGCCTTGGAAGAGCAGTTTTCTTGCTATGGCTGGTTAGCATGAAGAAAATGCCTTTGAAAATACATAGTAGTAGTCTTGAGCCAAGAAATATGATTTAATATCTAGTAAATTGTGAGTTTATGAAAAATTGTGTATAAGGTCCTGGATTTATGGGGAAGGCAAACACTTTGCAAAAACAAAATGCAGAGGCATTGAGGGTATATTCTTTGTTTTACTTTAACACATTGTTATTACTGGCCTAGATAGTCTCACCGTCAGTATTTCCCCTCAAGTATAAGAAAATGCATTTCTCTGGTTTTGGTATGATTCTGGGTTCCGCAATGTTACTTCAGAAAAGGAATTTGCTGCAAATGTCATGCTAAATGAACTTTAATCTCGTAACACTCTATTGTATTTTGTATGTGCATGCACTTTCTCATATTGAAAAACATGTGCATCTCATTTTATATATAAACTGTTGTTGATTTAAGTCTTTGATGATCTGAGATTAGACTCTGAAAGCTAAAAATTTAATAACTTGGGGGACATTTAAGGGTACTTGAAATGTTGCATGTTCTGGTTAGAATGCATACACACGTCATATCTGAAGATGTACAGCCCATTATGAAGTTCTGAAGATGAACAGTGCTTTATGAAGTGTTTTCTGGTTTTCTTCACCCATTCCTCCATGGTGGTCAAACTGTCAATAAATAGGGTCTAGGGGCTGAATTAATGGAGAGGAAATTGGGGTTGAATATTGGAGGGGCAGGAGAAAAGAATTACATCAGATGATAAAGTAGCTTTCCAGGAATGTGATAAAATGCCCGCATGTCTCATTTTCACTCTCTCTGGTTGCTGAATGGAGGTTGCCCTGTCCCCTCCATCCTTACTATGAGTGTTCATTTTCCTGTCTTTCAGATAAAGTTGCTCTGATTCAGCCTGAGTTGGGCAGTGGGAGAGGAAGGGAACATCTTGAGGAGAGAAATGCTCTCTCTTTTGATTTGCCTGGTAGCCACAATGACCCACTGAAGGTGGCCAACCCCTCACGCCTTTCAGCTGCACTGGGGTCCTTATTCAACCCTGAAGTTTAAAAAATGGCAGTCAGGAGAGTGGAAGGGAGATTTTAGTTGCAACCTGATAGTTAAGCTTTTCTTGCTCATGAAAACCAGTGTGGATGTGTGGGTGTGACTGCTGATTAAGATGGTCTGGAGAGCAAGCAAAGGGAAGTTTTCAGATGCTGTTACAGCAACTACAGTGAAGGTGGTGTGTGGGGATGCCAAGACAACCCCATGATGGAAAATCATTGGCATCTCTAGCACAACTCCGGTTATTGCATAAAATGCCTGTTTAGCACCCCTCTTTTGCCAGTGCAGTTCCTGCTCAATGTACCTTGAGCTCTTACTCTGCTTTGTCCTTCCTAGAGGAAACTCAGGTGTCTCATAACCACCTAAAAGTTTTTTCTGCAATACATTTACAGTTGATTTTCAGTACTGTTTTTGTTTCTTGATGTTCCCATGGGTTAATTTGGAGAGATTGTGTCCTTAGTACAAGAATCTGCTGTAGCTCCAGAGACACAGATCACCATTGAGGGAATCTAGCACACTTTTTGTATGTGTTTGTGTGTGTTCTTTGAACTTCTGGTACCCAGTTGTGTCTTCACTGATGACATGCAAATGACACATTACAATGCCATCAGCCAAGATATGAGTTGCCAAGATTTGTTCCCAGGCAGCAGTTTATATCAATTTCTTCCCTCAAACCTATGCTGATTTGATGATACTGGGGACAAGTCATGGGCAATTCAGGTGAAATACTTGAGTTGGAGTCAACACTATACAGAACTGCAAAAACTTTTTGTCTGCAGCTTTCTTTTTACCTCGTTTGACTTCTTTATTGTTTCTAATAACTTCTTGCATCATGTCTTTTTAAAGAAATAAAACATCAGCTAGTTTTTTTTCGTTTGGTTTTTTTTTTTTTTTTTTGGAAAAGCTTGTTTACTGCAGAATGTAGAATAGCACTGTATCAATTGTGGAATAGAAAGAAAGTATAAGGTTGCTTGTCAGATTGACAAGTTTGTAGGCAAAGTTCTAGAAATATTTCAGTTCTGTGTCTTTTTGCCTTATGTGTGGCTCATTTACAATGACAATGGTGTAATTACGGGTGCAGTGTTTGCATCGGATGTCCTGCAGCTGGGAAGAGTAAACATTAGTTACTAGAGTGAGATCTGCAACTACGCTCTGGGTTATGTGAATATAGGTGGTTTCAGGAAATAAGTATGCAGCTTACTTGTTTTGGGGCTATATGCATTGCAGGGGACCTGTTCTTTGGAGCAGCTTTTCCTAGAGGGTGTCTGACACCTGTTGTTCAATTAAGTTATCCTGCCAAACTGAGGGGGTTTGGTACGACAGGAGTAGCAGCCCACAAGCAAGAGTAGTTTTGCCTTTTTTGCTCTCAGTAGTAGAACAAGTTAATTTGCATTTTGTTTCATTTGTAACATGCAAAATCCAGGTAAACACTTTTGCCCATTCTAATAAATATTCGAGTTTTCTGCTTGTCCTCATCATCAGTGGGAGGAGAATAGTTTAGAGACAACTACAGATTCCTATTCTGAAATTGTTGTGTTATTGAATCCACTAACATGGGAATAAAAATTGCTGAATGCACTCAAATGATAAACATATGAACCAGATTTTTCATGCATTTAGTTCCGATAGCAAGGACTGGAGTGGATGCGTCAGGACAATCTTGCTCTCCGTGCCCCTAAGTCTCTGTGTGAAATCTTGTCAGAGGTTTATTTAAAGGCTAGAATAACTTTCTTTTAACATTCAACCATTTAAATATTTAAGCAGGTACAGCCCTGATATAATCTTAACTAAACATGCCTTTCAAGCTTATTAATCCGGGACATATAATCAGTTTTGTTTACTGCTGTGATAACCATTGTGTTTCATTTTGAAAGTTAAAGGCATGAAAACTAATAAAATTAGAATAGGACCCTCTGAGAACAGTGCCTGAAGGAGAAATTAAATTCATTTCAACACAAACAGATATGAAATGAAATACAAATGGAACAGCAGTAATAATTTTAGTATGGCACAAGGTTTCATTAAAAAATCCAACAACCTTTATTGCATTCAGTGTCAGGGTTGTGGAGGCTGACTGAATACAGGGTCTTTATAATGCATATTTGGGAGGTGATTGAAGGCTAATGTCTAATAGCAGTCAGTGGCATTTGCCAACTGGTTAAGCCAGTGCTATATAGATGTCAGAATTTCAGTGAGCGTACACTGCTCTGTGCTGTGTGAAATTGGGGGGTGCAGGGATAGTTAAGTAAATAAGTTATTTCAACTTGCAGCCCGAGGAAGAGAAACTAGGGGGAGGTGGCATTGGCAATGAGACACACAACCTTTCAGATGAAGGTCAGGGATTCAAATCTAAGGTGAAGTGACAGGGAGTATTAGTTAGCACTGACAGATTTTGAGTGGCCTGGGGACATAAAGTTGATGTTAAGTCCAAGTAGACAGAAAACCACATCACACAAACTGATCCACATAACCTAGACCTAACTGGTGTTTCTGGTGCTTTTCTTTCTGATTTCCTCTCTGTAGCTGGACACAGGGAATAAAAAAATTCTGCTGTGAACATTTTCACAAGCTCAAAAGGTTTCCTGTGCTGTGTAGGGCGTGAGGAAATTTGTGCCTGTGAAAATATCCGAGATGATACCAACCTGCAGCCATTCCTGAGGTGCTTGATAGCGGGGGGATGGAGACCAATATGCAAAGCATTTCTCGGCTTGATTGCAGACTGTGGCCATGTAGGCGCCTCTCTCACTTTTGGGATGAGCGCTATAATCACTCTGCCTCTCCCTTGCAATGAATACTCAAATGTTTCACACAAGCTTGACCAGTTCCAAATGAGATGATAACTTCCATTTTTGGGTATCCCCACCTGTGGTCATCCCACCATGATTTTGGAAAGAGGCAGGACAAGGGACTTGTGTATCTTGTGACAAGGGACTTGTATGTGGGTTTGTCCAGAGCTATGAGTTATCCATAGCTGTCTGTTCTGTGCAAGGGAAACACGGGCTTATGCCTGGCATGTGCACCTATGAAAAGATGGCAACAGGCAGTAGCCATGGAGTGCTCAGACAACTCATGCACTTGAACTGCTTTCCAGCCTTGCCGTATGCCAAACGTCTTGAAGAGTGTGTTGCCGCTCTTTTTTCCTGCTTTGCCAAAGATGAACTTTGCACCAGGTTTTCCAAAGTCCCTTGCACTGCAAATGCATTCTGGAGCCCTTGTGTTACTGGTTCCAATAAGTTGAATCTCGTCTGGCTTTGAGCAGATATTCCACCCTGGGAATCATCCTGACAACATTTGTCTCATCTGGTCTTTTGCAGAAACTGTTTGAGTTTGATAAAGCAGCCTTTTCTCCATCTTGGTGAAAACCTGCGTTAAACACACTTTGAGTTTCACAGTAGTATATAAACAAAGAAATTGAGGACAAATAAACATAAAGGGTGAGCTATCACTTTGTATGTATCAAAACTCCATTTTTTGCAGACACTAATGGGAACTGAGCAGGGAAATCTGTCAGTGTCACTTACAAGTACTTGGCTGTGTCTCTGTGAGTACGACCCTTCTGTTTCTGTGGGGTTGTGCACAGGTACTAGAGACTGTGGACTGAGTTTTCTTTTGTGTGAAGAGATACAGCTCCAGTAATTTCACCATAAGACAGGGACTTTAAGTCTCCACTTCTTAGTACTTTCCATGAATGCTGTCATAAACATAGAAATAAATGTTAATCTTCACTATATCCCTTCATAATAAATAGTTGTTTAGTCCCATTTTACTGATAAAGAGATCAATACAATATAATTAACTAATTTGAATTTAGAAATGAGAAATTAATGATTTTCTAAATCCACATTTAAACCTCAATAGAAATACTGTTTTAATTATCAGAAAGTAAAAAAAAAAAAAAAAAAAGCCAAAGGGACTGTAATGGGTGAAAGAAGAATTGTAATCTGAAAATGATGTTGAGACTTTGAAGACAAGACTCATACAATATATAAAGTAATTCTTTTACGGTCAGTGTAAGATAAAGACTTTTTTTCATGTTGCAAGCCACATAATGTCCTGTTTCTGTGGGTTCTTGAATCAGTTCCTAAAACTATTAGACAAAAATTGCAAATGATTCCATAAAATGGATTTCGTACCGACTTTATTTTTTACCATGATTTTGCCTGCCCTAAGTAGAAAAGAGTTCTTTTATATAGTAAAATACTATATTGAAGATTACAGTTGTACTTCAGCTGTCTGGATCTTGAACAACATACTCGGGTTTGGTAGAATTGATTTCCAAGTTGTGTTTTGCTTTTTGGGCTCCTCTAATGAAATTTTCAGAGCCAAACAAAATGTGGATTATTTATAGAGCCAGAAGAAAATGTGAGTTATTCATTCTGGAATCGGTGTCATACTTACAAAAAGAGACCTCTGGAGATATTGTAGTCCAGCCCTGTGCTCAAAGCCAGGTCAACTAAAGCAGGTTGCGTAGCACTTGGGTGTCGAATATCTCCAAGGATGGAGACCCCACAGCCTCTCCAGAGAGCAGTTCCAGTATTCATAGAATCATAGAATTGTCTAGGTTGGAAGGGATCTTTAAGATCATCGAATCCAACCATTAAGCTAACACTGCCAAAACCACCATTAAACCATGTCCTCCAGCACCACATCTACCCATCTTTTAAATACCTCCAGGGATGGTGATTCAACCACTTCCCTGGCCAGCCTGTTCCAATGCTTGATAAACCTTTTGGTGAAGAAATTTTTCCTAATATCCTTCCTAAACCTCCCCTGGTGTAACTTGTTTGGTGATTTCCTCTTGTCCTATCGCTTGTTACTTGGGAGAAGAGACCAACCCCCACCTTGCTACACCCTCCTTTCAGGTAGCTGTAGAGAGCAATAAGGTCTCCCCTCAGCCTCCTTTTCTCCAGGCTAAACAACCCCAGTTCCCTCAGCTGCTCCTCATAAGACTTGTTCTCCAGACGCCTCATCAGCTTTGTTGCCCCTCTCTGGATGTGCTCCAGCACCTCAATGTCTTTCTTGAAGTGAGGAGTCCAAAACTGAACATGGTGTTTGAGGCGGGGCCTCACCAGTACCGAGTACAGGGGGACAATGAGTTCTCTAGTCCCGCTGGCCACACTATTCCTGATACAGGCCAGGATGCTGTTGGCCTTCTTGGCCACCTGGGCACACTGCTGGCTCATACTCAGCCGGCTGTCGACCAACACCCCCAGGTCCTTTTCTGCCAGGCATCTCTCCAGTCACTCTTCCCCAAGCCTGTAGCGCTGCATGGGGTTGTTGTGACCCAAGTGCAGGACCCGGCACTTGGCCTTGTTGAACCTCATGCCATTGGCCTCGGCCCATCGATCCACCCTGTCCAGATCCCTCTGCAAAGCCTTTCTACCCTCAAGCAGATCAACACTCACCCTCAACTTGGTGTCATCTGCAAACTTACTGAGGGGGCACTCGATCACCTTGTCCAGATCATTGATAAAGATGTTAAAGAGAACCAGCCCCAATACTGAGCTCTGAGGGACACCACTTGTGACCAGCTGCCAACCGGATTTCACTCCATTCACCACAACTCTCTGGGCTCAGCCATCCAGCCAGTTTTCTACCCAGTGAAGTGTACACCCATCCAAGCCATGAGCAGCCAGTTTCTCTAGGAGAATGCTGGGGGAAATGGTGTCAAAGGCTTTACTAAAGTCCAGGTAAACACTATCCACAGCCTTTCCACTCATCCACTAAGCAAGTTGCCTTCTAGAAGGATGTCAGGTTAGTCAAGCAGGACCTGTCTTTCATAAACCCAAGCTGACTGAGCCTGGTCACCTGGTTGTCCTGCATGCGCTGCGTAATGGCACTCAAAATGATCTGTTCCATAGCCTTTCCAGGCACCAAGGTCAGACTGACAAATAAAATTATAATCTTAGCAAAATTCTGAAAAAAACTAGCAGATGCTAGGAATGTAGGCTAAGCTATAGAAATAAAAAAGGGTTGCCATAACCATATGAAAGACTAGTGGAGTGTTTTAGTGTGCTTCACAATTAAATCCTTTATTTAGCAGAGGAAGAAATGGCAAGAACCTGGTGTACGCCTGGATTTGTGGAGTAAGAGGACAGCATCAGAAGAGCCTCCATCCTAGGCTGGAGTGGCAGCTGTGAGCAGAGGTCTGTGAATCTGTGACCATGAAAATACTTAATGTTGGAGAGTGAGAAGTTTTTGCCATCGCACCGAAAGGCGTGGAGCCACCTCCCACTGTAGAGTAGTGAGGACAAGAGACATCACCAGTTCTGATAGATCATTGTGACTGTAGAAGGGGGATGATGAGGCAGTTTTGGGAGAACTGATTGTGTGATCAGTGCTCCTTTTAGTATATATAATGGTGAGGGACAATGGTGTGGTAAAAGGCAGGAATTTAATTTCTGTTGTATTCAGTTGGTGGTGATTAAAATTAAATGAAAGTTTCTGGAGATGTAAAATTACAAGGCAGGCTTGTGAGCTGACAGTGAGCTGCAGTGAGGGCTCAGTAGGGCACATTTTAAAAAGGTTTAGAATAGGTATTAGGAAAAATATTTTTCTAATAGCAAACTTTGAAACAGTTTGTCCAGAGATGTTGTGTCATCGGTGTGTTTGGAAATTTTCAAAACTTGACTGGACAAGACTGAGCAATCAGATCTGATTTGACCCTTCTGTGAGTGAGGTGTGGAAGTTGATGAGCACCCAGAGGTCCCTTTCAAGCTCAGGTATTCTCTGATGCTCAGTGTTTGGCACTGAGACATAAATGTTATGTTCTGAAGCCTCCTCATTTGTAGTCCTCTGATATTATTACAACCATCTAAGGGTTGCTTTGGCTGGCTTCCATAAGCAATCTTCTTGGGGGATTTGTAAAACAAAATCTATGTTCTTGAGGATGGTTCAGAGCTGGCTACGTAGGATGGCTTTCAGGACATTTTGGGCCATCAGAATGCTCTAAGGCAGAGTTAGCAGGGCACAGGGGCTAACCTAAGGGGTCCTCTAGTGTTCTGGAGAGGAAAAAATAGTTTTGTGATTTTTTGGAGAAAAATCTACAATTTGTACAATTTTGGAAAGTGATACTTGCCTGTATTGCACAGTATCATAGTGTACAAGTAGGACAGTTTTCGTAAAAGCTTCATTTAAAGAAGTGGCACTAGGCATTAATGTTTATTTTAGCTGAGATTAATTTTGATATCTGATAAAATTAATTTCAAAGATAAAACTTTTGTGAATGTTGCTAGACTGTAGTCATACAGTAGAAGCATATATATCCCTAAAGTGAAAAATATGTAGATACAAAGACTCTCTAGATTATAAAATAATGCCTTTCTTCATATACAAATCATCTACTAAGTGTGTAAGGGAAGTCTTCCTTTGATAAATGTAGAAAAAAGATTCTTTCTCCCTGCACATCAGGTCAGACACTGTTTCAGCTTTCATACATGGGGATTTGCAGAGATTCTTTGCTAATCTTTCAACTTGAAAAGTAGCAGCTACAACATCATTTTTATGCAAGGGTAAGCGATGTTTTGGTGATAACCTGATTTTGTTTAGATGAAGTTATTAACATGATTTTTTCCTCTTAAAACCTCTAGAGGTGGTCTGAAATGTGTAAATTAAAATCCTTATTTTCAAAACACAGTATTATTAAGAGTGGTATTATTCCTGCAATGTTACAGCTCAGGAAAAAGAAAAAAAAATTCTGGGGAACTTAAATATGGAAATGCTAAGTCTTAAAATCCAACATTTAATAAGAGATTGGTAGTCATTTCAATGCTTGGTTATCTTCTGAATGCTCATATAGTTTCTATGTCCTGTTACCTTTACTACAATTCCCTTATCAGTAACAATTTATTTTCAGACTACTTTTCTCCTTCACTGTCCTATGTGCCATAAATGATACCAGCCCATGCTATTTAACTACTCAGTGGTTTTGAGATTCACTTCAAACAGGGAGGTTTGGTTGCAATACTTTCTGAAAACACTTTATTTTCAATCACTTCTACAAAGTAGAGATTTGGCTTTAAAGAGTTTACTGTATATTGTGACACAGAGGCTCTTTGAAGGTTAATAAGCTTTTTAGCAATAATAGGGTTGGATTCTTGTGTGACTAAGTGAGTCACTTCTGTTTCATGTGCAGATCTATCATTTAATCGGAAGCCTGGAAGACTTACTACACTACATATTAAGTAGAAAAGACAGTTTTTGTTTTAATCATTTTTTTCTTTCTGAACTTCACTGTATCTTTCGGACTGTAAATTAGTTGAGACAGCTAGACTGATTATTTGAGAACCATTCCTGATGTGCGTGAAATCTAATGAAAGGAACTGTACAGTGAAGTCATATTATTTGGACACCAAAGCTAAAAACTAATTTGAAGAAATATTCTTATATATACAAAAAAAAATCCACTAAATGTGGTAATGTTCCTGACTTATATTTAGGGCATGATTTAATCCAATTGCAGTTTAACTGGAGACATTTAGTGTTTTCTTAAAGGCAAGTGCAGAAACTCACAAATCTTTTTTCACATATTTGTAGCCCAAAACAAATATTTGGGAAAATGTCAGGGTAGGCTTGTACAAAGAATTTTTACCGAGTAAGCATTTTTTACAACTGAGCATCTCTGATATAGCTCCATGCTTGAATTTAGCTGTTGAAGTTGATGGAATTGCACTCAAAAGAGTAGACCTATGTTTAAACATAACTGGAAAAAGTATTTTTTTCTGGTGGTAATGAACTGCACACTTTTTAAAACCAGGAGAATTTATATTAAAATATATGTATATTATATATGTATATATCTAACCTTGCACGTAAATCTATTTCTAGTCCCATGGCATAGACTGCTATGTTGCTGATGGGCACTCAACTTTGTCAGTTTTGTCTTCCCCAAGCGTTGAGATGCTGAGCTTGAAATAATGGTGGTATAGATAAAAAATGCAGTGTCCCTGCAAGAACGATGTAACCATTTTAAATGGTTATCTTTATTCTGCAGGGCTTGAGAAGTTTCCTTCGAGTCTCTGTCCTGCTGTCAGAAGAGCTGGGTAGGAGTCCAGAAAGGAAGATGATGTGTGATGAGTTTGCAGCGGTCTGTGTGCTGCTGCAGCTCATAGCATTACAAGTTCTGATTTCTTTAGATTTCTGAAGGCCTGTGATGGAAGAGACAAGGGACTGATTTACAGAATCTTCCTGCATGAGGCAAATACATACCTACTGTAAATTTTAAATTTTAAAATTTTAGTTTTAATTTTTAACTAATAATTTTTAGTTTATATTTAAATTTTTAAATATTTTAAAACTTGAGGATTGTTACTTTGTATAAAGCAATGTCGTTCTGTCTGGACATAAAGTACCAAGTGGGAAGAGCTGTTAGCTCTTAATTTGTCATTTGTTTCGCTGTGTGAGTTGAAGAGAGAAAGGTTTGAGGTGGAGTAGGGAAGAGAACGGGCCAGGGCACAAAACCTGATTACACACTAACATTTTATTCTATTGAGATGACAGAACTTTTTCCTAAAAATGAGAAAGAGAATACAGTTTGCAGACTAAGAATGAGTTTAAAAGAGGGAGATGACTGTGGACACTAGTGCCAGCTTTGCTACGTGGGTGAGCAGTGGGAAAGCATATTGCTTGGTGTTGCCATTTTCCAGAACATATTTTCAAGCACTACTCCGGGTAATGCTAATACATCCTAAAACTGCCATGCCAGATTTACTACCTTAATTTGCAAATCTGTGTATATGAAGACTTTATTTAATCATACTTTTGGAGGCAAGTTAAGCATGATGGGCTTAAATTTAGTCCTGCCAGCTGTTTTATTTGCCCACTAGTTAGGTACGTGTTATGCTGCCTTTCTATTCTCCCTTGTTCTCATGCTGTTAACACAGTGAAATGAAGAAAATCTTTAGATCCTTATAAACTGAAGCCATCTGGCTGTTCATAGTTGTCATGCTATCCAAATGGGTAGATTACTCAAAATGTGCTCCCTATGCTTAAGAGCACAGGCCTGAATTTGGTGCTGGGTTCCTCTGTCTGAGGAGCTGGGATTTTGAGTTTTTCAGTCATGGTTTAGTTAGCATCAGAAATTTTGATTGGGACTGGGGAAAATATGAAATTATGAAGTGAGAGAGTGTTTGTGTGAGTAAAAAGAATAATGAGTATCTGGGGAAGGAAAGAATTTCTAGGCAATTTTTTTATTAGATTGAATAGGGGATCCTAATTCTCATCTGACTTCTGTTTTCCTCTAATTTTGGTCCAAAAGCAAATCAACTGTATGTGGTGTTCATATGCATAAGTTAGGTATTGTACAAATATCTCATGCACTGGGAGGGGATTCACGTGGAAAAAATATCCAGTCAAATAATGTAAGACCTTATTGTGGTACTTAGAGCTTAAGATGGACCTATTTGGAAGCAAACTGGAGAAAAAAAAAGAACACAGAAATTTGAATAGTAATACTTTTCACGAATTTCCAGGTAATTGGGAACTGGGCTGGAGCACCATCAACCTGTGTTACCTGAGCGAACATTTACTTGTGGCAGTATTTGGCTGAAAATGTGGATGAGCAGTTGGAAAGAACTCGAGTTACAGTCTGGAGCACTTCACTGTTTTAGCTTGAATTTTTGGCACACAGACACATGGGGTTTGAATGTGTCTTGGCTGAAGATGCTTGATCTGGTTTTGACAGCCTGTTTAGTTCTTCGTCGTCTCATTCTTTGTGTATGTGATACTTGTTTAAGTTTTCTGCCCTCTCCATGCAAGTTGAGGCTCTCCTTGTCTTCCCTGTCTACCAGAAGAAGATGTAAGCAAAAAATGCTTTTCAGTGGTTTGGGTAACGGAAGTTATTACTTAGCTTTTCTAAGAGAATGTGTTGATAGCCAGATTCCATCAGTAAAGGTCCTACTTTGTGGACCCTAACCTCTATCCATGAAGTTGTCTTCATCCATGAAGGGCAAAGATGAACAATGACTTCATTACTCGTCCATAACCATCTACATCAGTGACATGAAATAGCTTTGCATGCTGGTTTTCACAACTTGATACAAATGCTATTCTAGAGGAGATGCTGTTATTGAAAATGTTACTCACAGTTTTTTCCTAATGTTTATTTTTTATGACCTCTAATGTTGCATAGAAAGAAGCCTTTGCCTTGTACCTCTACAGGAGCAAGTGAGATTGTGGAGACTAACTAAAAGTGGAATAGACTTTTCTTAAAATTCCCTCTAACCAAGCAGAAGGTAGTTCACCTACATTTTAGGAAGTTATTCCATGACAAATGCAATAGGCATGCGTGACTATGTATGGAATAGGAGATTAGATTTTAGTGGCAAAAACCATCCTGTTTAGAAATGGTTAACTCCATGACATATGCAAATGTATGTGAATGTGTCGTTCCTCTTGCTAATCTTACTGGTTTTAAGATATGAAATATGTAAGTAGATATTTATATACATATATATAAAATATAATATAAATTTCAAAGTGTTTCAATATGCTTGATTGAAATGCTGGGCATGACTTAAAGTCATCCAATAAAGGTCACAATGTTGGTGCAGAAGGAAATACAATAACTCACCTTCTATTTGTGATGTTTCCTGCAGTTTCCCTTCTGTTGTATTGTCTCAGGACTGTGTCTAAGTAGCATTTCTTAGCTCTGTCACTGCAGGAAAGCCACATCTTAAGTTGTAGTGTTGCATGTGAACTGTCTTATCCTAAATTAATTTTGGTCAATTTGGCAAATCTGTGTTTCTGTATTTGTACTGTCCTATACAGCTGCTTGTGGTTTCTCTGTATATTTAAAATTCTCTGTATATTTAAAACAAATACTTATACGTACATATATTTACTTACATTGCTTTGCAGTGCTTACGTTCTGTTGGCACGTGCTGACATTTCTATAGGGATGTTTTGTTCAAATGTAAGTGATTAGTCTATGTGTAGATTTGGAGCTGAGAGCCACGTAATAGATTTGAAAGCAATGTGGAAAATGCAATAATCATACTTACACGATAGCTTTAACTGCCTTTGTTATTAGCCCAACTGTACAGAGAATTATAATACTGTTATTTTATAATATTATTTTAAATAATATAGTCGTTTAGAGTGAATTTCAGAAATATTTCCATTCGTGGACCAGACAGATTATATCTACTTAAAGACCAAGATAAACATAGTGGTTTTGTTATTTTATGACTGTGTCTTATTTTAAGAATGTCTATGGCTAGCTATCAGCAGGATCATGGAAACTTTCATTTTAGCTGCTGCTGCAGAAGCATGATAGCTAAAAAAACAACTGTTCCTAAAAAACTTTCACATAGAAGTACATTGGTTGTATTTATGTAATTGCTCTTGGCATCAGCTTAAGTAAATTTAAGTAAAAGTTCATCCATAAAATTATCTGACTTTCTCAATCCATTTGAACCTTGATCTGTTTTGGTGTAATGTTCTGGAGTTGGTAAAGATGCTTTGTGATTGGAGTCTGTAGCCCCAAGTGGGATTACACCACCACCTTCTGATTCAGAATTTCCTGCTGTTGCAATACGTGTTGTTTCACAGAATCGAGGAGTGATTCCTTTTCAGATGCTCATGTTGAGATTGCTGCCAGGGAACAGTGTTAGTGAAGTGTTCTTTCACAGCTAAAGACAAGGCGTTGTTTCTGTCGAAAACCTGGTTCTCAATGAGTTTACAAACTGCTTCTAAATAATTCCCTTCAGCTTGAAGCTCTGTTTCCCAGGAGAGTGAACAGTCACCTTCTTAAAACCAATTTTTGCTTTAAGAGCAAACAAAGCACGTGGCAATTTTGAAGTTGTGGAATAGACATCATTTAGACCGCAGTCAGTTGTGCTTTCACCCAGAGCCTTTTCTGTTTGCTTTTGTTTTGTTTTGGTTTTGTTTTTAATTTATTGTTTGCAAATTCCTTATTGAGTGGACAGTAATGAGCCTGCGTCAGTCGGCCGCAAAGTGTGGTGGTGTTTGAGCTCTGCCCTCCATGGGGAAGGCTGCAGTGGGGCTGCACGTGCATCCCGAACTCTGGAAGCAGGATCATTCATGCTTTGCCTGCACCGCCTGCGAGGGTACCTGCACCGGTGTGTGTGCTCAGTCCTCCCTTAAAAGAAAACAAAAAGAGCAAGGAGTACCGCAGTGAGCACTTCTTTTCTGCTCTCATTTCAGAAAGGTTTTTACCTCCAAAGCTGGCACGGCTTTTCTTAGATTATCTGGTTTCAAGCTACGTTGCTATTGTAGCAGAGGGCTGCCGCAGATTAAGTACTTCTACTGCAGGGCAGCATCCCTGGAAAACACGCTGTTTGCAGCCTTTCACGCTGGGCTTGGGAGGATCATGACATTAAATTGCAGGAATATCTCCTGAGTAAATCTGAGGCTTTTACAGAGGGGCCTGCCATCCAAATTTAAGCACTTTTGAAGGAGGGAAGGTTTTGGAATAAAGGCTGCAGCATGTCTGTCTACAATGAACAAAATCAGTCTGTGCTGGAAAGCAAGCACATGTTTAGTTGAGGCTGGGTAAGCAAAAAAGAGAGTTGAAACATCTGAGAAGGAAGGAATACGCTGCTCTTCAGATTCTGACCACAAGCTTTTCCAGCTTCTAAAGCATGATGCTGGTGGTTTTTATGATACGCACATTTATAAACATAGTGTGTTTTCTAAATTTAATGAGTTTTGGTGCATTCTGGCTGTTCATAACAGTGATACGATATATATGACTAGTAATTTGTCTTGGCCCTTGTTTGATGCAAAGGGGCCTTTTAGTTATGCTACATGAGTTCATATTTGCTGCACTCCATTGCCATGATCTGTTTGTGTGCTATTTTTAATAATCAGTGAACACTTACTAAGATTTCTCTCATGTGAAGTGGAAAATAGACGTTTTCATGGTTGGGCCCCAAGTTAGCTCCTTGCAATGTTAGCTGCACACTTGATAGCACAGGCTCTCAACCTCCAGGGGTGATAATAGGAGAAACTCATGATGTTCTCACTATCAGTGCTAGAGTAGTTGTCCTGCGATGTATGAAAGCTGAGATGGTATGCCAGGAGAGCCTCATCACTTAGGGAGAAGAAGGTGGGAGGAGGGACGAGTATTTTTCACCTCATTCTAGAGCCCACAACTCTGAGAGCTGATTGACATCAGCCGGCCAGGGATTTGGAAGCATCCTTTCATGTGTGGCCAGTTCTGGGCAGGACACAGACAGATACTCCAGGGTCTCCTTCAGTTTTTGCTCAGTGCTAAGTTGTCATAGGTTGGATGCTTCCACTTCCACCCTATCCTAAGGACACTTTTTACTGGTACCAGTTCTTCAAAGAGTCCTGAAGAACTGTGGCAGCTCCTTCTTCTTCTTTTTGACCTATTGCATCGTTTTACCACACTGCCTGCTCAGAGTTCTTGTCCCTCCTTGACCTCTCCATTGCAATCGCAGATCCATCAGCCCTTCAGCTTCGGGTCCAGTTAGGGAACAGTCTCACTTCTGGTATTGGTCTGGTGCTGCTTGTCGACATTTCCTGAAGAGTTCAGATCTGAAAGTGGGTGTTTCTGGAGAAATGTATACTGCTATACTCTACTGTAACCACAAAACTTTCTTTGCAGAAAACCCATCTGGGGCTTGCTACCACGTAGTTCATAATTTAAAATATCCTCATGACTAATAGAACTATAAAATGCCTTGTCATTGTTGTAGCACATAGGGGATACAGTAATAAATTAGAGGTCCTCTGCTGCAGGTACCTTAGATATAGAGTAAAACAACAGTGTCTGGGAGCACTTCAGTCTAAGTTTATATGTCTTACTTATGCACCCAAAAATAGTGTTAATGAAATTTCATCCTTAAGGGCTTAAATAGCCATAATATGAAAGAAATTTTCACCATTCTGCAATGTAGTAGTCCTGTATCTCTGGGAAGTACGCACTTTGTTAACGTAAAGACAAAACCTTTTATATAAACATTCCTCACGGCATATCTAGTTTGGTTCATGCAGCGGTTTGAAGCAGTAGGATGCATTTGGTCGTCCCAGGTTTATATTCAGGGACTAGAGAACGAGAGTTTTATTTGAAATGTTCCCTTTCTCCTGCTCTAAACTAAAAAGCCAAATTCATGACAAAATCATTAAAATGCTTAAATGCTGAACTGACTTTTATGATTCGGTGTTTTCATGTAGATATGTTTTCTCATAATCTCTTTTCCAGATTGTATTGGTCAGTGGACATCTGGACAGCTGGGACGTTGGGCAGGGAGCTATGGATGACGGTGGTGGAGCATTTATATCATGGGAAGCATTATCAATCATTAAGGATCTGGGTAAATATTTAATTTTAAAGTATTTTAAATTAAATCAAAATACTTTTAATGCATTACATTTCCAGGACATTTTGTATGTTGTCTAAACCAGATTTTCTATTTTATCCATTTCTCTGAGCACAAATATTCATACTTAGTATAAATATTTTGCAAATTTGTCTGTTAAACTCCTCTTTGCTTCACAGGGGTCATCCAAAAGCAACACATCAGTCAATGGGTGTGTTTGGTGGGAGAGGTTGTCCACAAAGTAAGATGAGATTGGGCCAGTGTATGTGCAAGAGCGAGCTATGGTTGCACGCAGTCATCTGCCTGTCTTCTCCAGACACCCAGGCAGTTTGGTCTGGTGTCCTGCTGTTCCCAGTCTGCCGTAGCCTCGTCTGATTTCTGGTCTCCAAACTGTAAATTCCAGTCTTACTGCTTGATCTGTAGGTTTTTTTGCTGGTTTTACTTCCATATGGGCATTTGTCACTATGGCCCTCACAACTAGTTCAAAACAGACTTCTTAGATTGTCAAGTTGATATTCAAGGATGCTTTTTGCTCTTCATCAGATGGAATCTATTTTTCCTCATCATTCCCATTTTCCAGAACTGTAACCTGTGGTCAAGAGGAATGCACCATGTATTCATTAAAAACTAAAATCAGCTGCTGCTCCTGCTCTTAGCTCTGGCAGCGTTTAAATAAGAAACTAGCCTTCCCTGCTTCCGATCAGAAGGATTTGTGCACTTGAACAATCTCACTCTTTCTTGAAGAGCTCTTTGTAGACAAGCTCTGTTATGTGATTAGCCACTCTCATATTTCAGTGGTGAACATCAGACATCCCTGTGAATTCCTGTTCCTTTATTTTGCATTATTTGAACCTCTTATTATTTGAACCTCTGAACATTTTCCCAGCCTCGGAATGATTGGAATATTAGTCTGTGATTGAAAACAAAGTGGGTCTGTTTTAATTTTTGGTGTTTTAAAAGTAAACTAAAGAGGATTTTTCAGCAGAAAAATTCAGGCCTACTCCTTCTTTTAGTGTTCTTTAATCTTCCTTTCATGATTCTTAGAAAATTGTCTGTGCTTCCTATACCTTCAGGAAAAAAACCCCCAATTATTCTTCTGTGTTTGCTGATTCTATTCCATTCAGAATACACTGTTTTGTGTCTTTTAAGGGCAAGTTCATGGTGGAATTGTATAATTCTTATTTACTGGGTTTCCCTTCATGCGTGACTGAAATGCATCGCTCTCTGCTTGTTCAAATATTTTATTTCCTCTGGTAGTAGCCTGTGTGTTTGCTGTATGACCTGTGGTGAAATGCTGTTTTCTCAGCTGGGAAATGCCGGAGCCTTTGCTGATACCCTCTGTTCTGGCCAGCTGTTGCATTAAGCTCTTCTTCTTATACCAGTGTTCTGCAGGAACGTAAGACTGGGAGAGGACTTCTGGCTCATGATATCTAACCTGTAGATAACCATGTGGGATAGGGCCTTTCATAAACTGTCTTCCATAGCGGATTGGTTAATGCAGATTTTATATCTTACGATGCACAAAAAATCTGACAAAAAGGAAAGCAAAATAACAGATGTGCAGATTGTGTGAGAAACATATTAGTGAGTTTTATTTATTTTCAGTGAGCATTATATTTTGAACTGCGGAGACTTGGTTTAATATCCTTTTTGGACCCCGATAAATTTAGTCTCAGACTAGTCCACCAAGTACATTTGGCTTGGGATAAGACAACTAAACTGGCTTGTCTGTATGCACATGCAGATTTTTTTTACTGTTTACTGTGAGTCTTCAAGCCATGGTGCATTGTGTAGCCATAAAAACTGTGTTTGCGTATGGTATACCTGACCTTACAGACATGGAGTTATGAGCTTATAGCTGAAGTGAACATTCTGAAATATGGTATCACTGTGACCCTTGCATGTGGCTGGTGGACACAAGTTATGCCTGTTAATTAAGATTTTGATAATTCCATGTGTTACTTGAAGAATGATTTTTGTTTAGATACTGTTCTGTACTTTCAACATACCCCCCTTCCCAAACCATTTAACAGCTAGTGACTTAGATGAATTAATTTAAAAAATCATTAAAATTACAGTTTAAATTATATTTTATATTAAGCACAAGTTACCTTTTATTTTAAGCAGTGCACTTTATTTTCTTGCCTCGAGAAAAAATTTTTAACAGATTTTGCTTTTATTTCTAAATAAAGCAGTTGCTTGATGTGTTAGGCTTTATGTTTCCTGAATCTTCAGTGTTGGCTTTTTTTTTTTCAATTGAGCTGACAGATCTGTACCATGTTTTTGTAGCTTTCCAGACTCTTTAATAGTTACGTTCCCTATAAGGACACATTACGGTAGCACAGTCTCAAGTAGTTTTACACAGTCTTCAGCACTTCAACCTTTTGATAGGGCTTTTTTTTTTCCATTTCACTTTTTGACTTCACAGGGATGTTGTTTCTTTTCGAGAGAATGGAAACTACAGGAAGTCCAGACTGAACTGAAATAATTCCATAGTATATTACCAGAGAGTGGAGTAAAAAGATTTAATTAATGTAAAATCCCATATATACATTTCAAAAGACTAGTACCTAAAAAACGTAGGGCCAGATTGTGAACTACTCTGGTTTTTGAAGACTGCATAGAGCTTTCCAGGTCAGACCTTGAAAGCAGAAGAGCTAAAAAGTGGAAAATTTCAAGTTTCTCTGAATACTTTGCTTTTAATAGCTGTAATGCCTCCCTGCCCATCTTCCCCACTGGGGTGACAGGAAGGGGCACACGCTGGCAGTGCTGTTCCCTCTCCTCCTTCTCTGGGGAAGAAGCACAGGCAGCAAATTCAGAGCAAATGCTGACTTTTAGATGGTTACATTTCAGCAAGGTGAGTCTTCGTGGCCCCTTCCCTTCCCTTCCCTTCCCTTCCCTTCCCTTCCCTTCCCTTCCCTTCCCTTCCCTTCCCTTCCCTTCCCTTCCCTTCCCTTCCCTTCCCTTCCCTTCCCTTCCCTTCCCTTCCCTTCCCTTCCCTTCCCTTCCCTTCCCTTCCCTTCCCTTCCCTTCCCTTCCCTTCCCTTCCCTTCCCTTCCCTTCCCTTCCCTTCCCTTCCCTTCCCTTCCCTTCCCTTCCCTTCCCTTCCCTTCCCTTCCCTTCCCTTCCCTTCCCTTCCCTTCCCTTCCCTTCCCTTCCCTTCCCTTCCCTTCCCTTCCCTTCCCTTCCCTTCCCTTCCCTTTTCCCATTCCCCCAGAATGAACAGAAGTGTTTTCCTTTGTGTGCTTTCCTTTCCTTGTCCATATCAGCTTCTCCCTATCAACTCTACTCTTACGATTGCTTGCTTGCTAGTAGCTAATTTCAGAAAAATTCACCAACTAGTGGCTGCATTGACGAATGTTATCCAAACGGGTCTTTTCTCCTGGTTAATGCTGAAGTTTAATGAAGCACGAAGGAAAGAAAACCAGTATTTTTTTTTCCTGGAACTCTTGAAGCTTATATATGCCGCTGATCGGAAAGATCTGTGGCAAACTGCTTTGTGGCTTATGTGCTTAGAAAACAAAGAACTGGAAGTGTTGCCACAGAAACACTTTTTTTTTTGTTGTTTATGTGAAGAAAGATGAAAGTTTCAGCCAGTTATTGCTCTTTATTCCTTTCTCTGGGAATAAAGACATCTTTAGAGGGGCTGAGGCAGTTTTTGAGCTGGTCTGAACTGGTAAACTCCCTTTCCTTCAGCGGAGCTTGGAGCTGTTGTGATTAGCTGAGGATTTCTGATGCTTAAGAAATTGCCCTTCATAACTGCAGGCAGGGTGTCCGAGGCAGTAACCTTGTGCAATGTGCAGTTTGCCTGCAGCTGTGTCTGGCAGCTGCCGCCCTCCCCAGCCCTCTGCTGGTTTTTAACCTTTTGATCAATTTTAACTAAATTTGATAGAGGCATAGAAATATTTAGATCATGAAGTTCTGATATGCTCTTTGCAAATGAATGATTGAGGAGAGATGGGCGAGTGCATTTATGTCCCAACTGAAGGAGAGACAGGGAGAAACTCCGCTTTTATCCTTTCCCTATGATGACGAACGCCTGGTTAATGAGCAAGCATGTAGCTTTGGTGTAGGCATCAAAGCCTCTTTCTTTTTAATCTGTCCGCAAACTGTGTGTGAGAGGTAGCAAATATTGCTACGGCGGTAGTGAGAGCGTTGTTCAGGGTAATTTAGAGATGATGGGAAGGCACTGGGGGTGTTTTAGGGAAGAAGGGCTGAGGGGTTCCCATCTTTAAGCCAAGGGAATCCATGGGGTGTTGCATGAGCTGTGATGTGGTGTGAGGGCATTTGGAAGCGGTAGGAGAGGCAGCACTCAAGCAAATTGGGGTTTTCTAGTTTTCCACAACAGCAGCAGTGTTGCTAATTACAGCCTAGAAACCTCAAACCCAACTTGTTGTCAGGTTGCATTTGTAATTCTCCGATTTCACATGTTAGGTTGTGTGCAAAAAAGGTGTCTCTGGAGATGACCAGTTCCATTCCCCTCAGCACTTTCATGTTAGTCTGGTTAGTGCTCTGGTGTCATTTGAAACAGAGTCTCTCTTATCCTCGTGTCACATGAGATTTACAAAAAAAAAGCTGCCTTTCCAGGCGAGGTGAAAGACTAGTTAAGCAACTAAAAAATCACTATATAATTACCCCAAATTTATTTCGGTGCCATATTTTGCCTTTAATTGGCTATACAGGTTGGACAGACACCCTGTGGGACTCGATCCTGCTCTGGATATTGGTTGCCAGTTTCTGTGAAGAAGGTATTTGTGTTCCTCTCCCACTATTTCAAAACCTCCTGCTGCCACCAGGCTGGTCTTGCTCGAGACCGATACTTGTGTACAATGTATTTGAGCAAGAAGTAGGCAATGTATTTGAGCAAGAAGTAGGCAGTAGGTATCCAATGATTTCAGAGCTTTAGCCAGTGCTGCCTCTTTGCTCCCAACCCAGCCGTGTTCCTGCATCGCTTGGCCGAGGAGCATTTCCCAGCCGATGCCACAGGCGGTTTGCCCTGCTCCCACCCCAGGGAGCGCCCTGCCAAAGCCACCTCCTGCTCCAGCGCTAGAAACACCCGACTTTTATCCTTAAAGGGAGCTTGAGGAAACTGAATAACGACAATGACAGAGACAGGTCTTTAGAAGGTGGTCGTATGGCAGGGTCGGCTTTCCGAACATATTATTTTAAGGCTCCTGACTGCAGCAGAGAGCCCACTGGAGTCAGAGATGCAGTTGATTTTGATGGATGAATTTCACTGCTTTCTTCTGAAAAACTTCAGGCATGGTAACTATTGTGTCTCTTTTTAATTAAAACAGCTGGAGCCTTTTTTTTTTTCCCCCCCCTCATGAGAAGAGAAGCTGATGGTGTCTGCTCCTTGACACGAACAGTCTGGTTTATTTTCAGAGTGTCATCTCTGCTAGCACAGGAGGAATCAAACAGTCAACAGGTCCTTTGTTCACATCCCAGGTTTATTTCAGCAACATTTATCCACAAGCTCTCTCTCCTTGTTCAGAAATGTGTTTTCTGCCTTTCCCTGGCTGTGTTTGGGTCTCGCTTTCTCCATCACTAATCAACTCTTGGTGCCCTGCCAAGCCCAGAGGTGCACACGTGTCCACCAGCTACTGCCTGGTCTGTGTGTTTACAAGGTTCATCTTCGTAAGAAGCCCAATGACTGTGCTGTGGATTTGCAGAATCACAGACTTATTCTCTTTCCCTTCACAAGTCGCGCTTCGCAAGTCTTCCACACACAAGTCTCCGCTTGAACTACGGCAGTGTAAGGTGTTGCCAGTTACTGCTGTCTGAACTCCCACTTGTGTTGAAGTAGTCAGTGTAGACTTCAGGAAAGGCTGCACTCCAAAGACCACTATAGTGATGGATTGTGGCACAGAGTAAACGTTTCCTCACTTCTGCTGTTGTCTCATGCACTGAGCTCATGTTCAGTCATGTCTGCATGCCACATGAGACCAGGAAGTCTCCTGCTCAAACTATGTCTCCAAATGCTTCTGGGAATCCTGGTTCTTCCATGTAAAAAAATATTTGCTATGGGGAGCTGCCAGAGCCAGCGAATACCAGGAGTCAAGTAGATGAACAGGGCACATTTTCCTCTTCTGCACCCAGGGCAGGACGCCCGATGCCATTGCTGCTAGAGCAGCCTGATGAAGGAAGGATGATTGTTGACAAAGTCTGATCCCAGCCATCACACCTTTTACACGGCTTTCCCACATTCCTAGACGATGATCTATATGCACACAAGAAAGAGAGAAGTGTATGGTGATAGGTGCTGTGCTTATTCCCCCTCTCTGCCAGCATTATACGGAAATGGAATTTCATGAGTAAACTTTCCTATAGATGTAGACACGGATCTGGTACAACCAAATCTCTGTTTCGTAGGATAAAGGCACAGAAAACTACAGAAATGTTTTTGAAACAATGCACGTAAGAATTTTAAGGTACTACCTGAATTACATTTTATGTAACTCATAAGAAGTTGATTAGGCAGTTCTTTTCCCCTTAAAACTTATTTAAAATTGAAATTGTAACTCTCATCTGAATTATACCCGTGACTAATGTGACTGGAAAACCGTAAGACAGATTTTTATGCAGTTCACTGTAGTCTTTGTATGAAGTTACATTTCTCGAGTCCAAAATCACTGGCTAATATAGGAGGACTAAAGAGATGTTTTATTAAAAAAATATCACTGGAGTCATTCCTTTTCTGCTAGTTTAATTGAAGTCATATAACTGCAATTTTAACCTACTTGCCAAAAATTTTGTGAAATGTTTTTCTGAATTTCCTATGTGGTGGCGTAGTTGTTTGCTGTCTAGGAGATATGTTGTGAAACTTGATTAAATGACTGCTTTTATTGTAGGCTTTTTTTTTTTTTTAAGTTAAATATTCCTGATACTAACTTCTTATTCTGACATTCTTTCCACTTCACTTCCCCAAAGTTGCATATTTTATTCTGAAAATCACCTTTTACAAATCTATTAAATCTACTTGGTATGAAATATCTGTGTATGCTATTACATTACAACTGCATGTATTCCTTTATTTCAACATTTGGTTGAATGCATATTTGGCAAATACTTAAATCTTCATTTTCTGTACTGGGCTGGGGTAGCAGAGGGGTGACTGCAGACATACGAAGTTGTTAATCTGGTGGTAAATTTAGGTGTACAGCCCTCCATACCCACATTGCCTTTTCTCCTGTGGACTGCTGCTTCTCTGCAAGCTTTAATTTACACAAGAGATTCAAGATAAACTGTGTGCTTTGTTTATCTATAAAAATCTTAAAAACCTGGCCACGGAGGCTGTTGTGATTTATTTTTTTTTAAAATCTGTAACATGGCTGACATGGTGGAATTCTGAATTCCTTCCCAGATGAAGTCAGGGACATCTTGTCCTTACCATCAGTTTTTTTAAGGTATATATTTTCAATATGAGGAGACAAGTGTGGCTGGTGCATTTTGTGACTCATCAGCTCTGAAAACAGTCTAACAGACTCGGGTTTTTTCTGATCCAAAGAGCAGGGCAGGAGAGGCAACATGGTAGGTTTAGACTGGACATTAGGAAGAAATTCTTCACAGTAAGAGTGATCAGACACTGGAACAGGCTGCCCAGGGAGGTGGTTGATTCACCATCCTTGGATGAGTTTAAGAGTCGCTTAGATGTGGTGTTGGGGGATATGGTGTAGGAAGGAACTTTGTAGAGTAGGGTAGATGGTTGGACTCGATGATCCGAGGGGTCTTTTCCAACCTAGATGATTCTATGATTCTATGATTCTATGATTCTATGAAGGCAGAGCCACAACTCAGTTAAGGCCAAACCATGGTTGATGTTTATGATACCAGAGAATGAGGGAATGGGGCTCCGCATTTTCTGCTCCACAGTTTGATGAGATCTCCAAATACCTTTAAGGAAGGAGGCTTTCCTAAAGAGGAATTAAGGTGCATTTTAAAGGCGGACAGTGTCCTCTCTTCCTTTTGAGGGACTTGGAGAACACAGCAACAGGATCAGAGCAGGGCAGGGAGTGGAGGAATGCTCTGCTGAGGGGTCCTTTGCTGTTAACAAGCAAGTAGCGCGTTTCTTTTTTTTTTTCTCATGTAGACATGACGTGTATTGACTTCACAACCATACAGTAACCGATTTTTCGTTAAAGCCCCACGTGCAGAAGAGCATGTTTGTCAGCACTTCTCCTCTGAGCTCTCCCTGATCTGTGCTGCTGGGTGGCAAGGAGGTGGTCCCCAGAGAAACCCTTGCTTTGGCAGCTCTGCCACCTGGCTCGATTGCAGCCCATCGCACCAGGCTCTGAGCTGCGCTTCCCTCTTCTCCCCCCATCTCCCCAGTCAAAAGGCTTAATCTGTGTTATTTTTAGTTGCTGGACTGGACTTGCAAATTATTCACAGCTTTCCCCTCTGCTCTTGTATATACAACTCCTTCCTTGACACTTCCTCTCGGATATTCCATGGCTTTCTTAAAATAAAGCTACCTAAAACCTCTGACATTTCCCACCTCCACTCTTCTGTAAATCTGCCCTTCTTACTCTCTCATAAACTCATCAGCCTTCCTAAAACCAGAAAAAAACCCAATTACTGCAGTGCCCAGCTTGGCTCCTGCCTCTACTTTCTTTTCCCACTTTCCAGCCCTGTCTTGCCTGTTTTCTCTCTTCTTCCTGCGATCCCATGTCTCTTCTCCAGGAAATGACTCTCTCATTCTCTACTCAAGACCTTCGAGACTCACAGGATTACTCGCTTCCCAGCTCTATCTTGTCCAAGGACCTCATCCTCAGTGCTGCAAACAGAAACCCTATCAAGAGAGAAAAATTGGGCAGATTGCATTGAATTAAACTGTTTTAAGAAAAGAAAAGCAGTTCCCTGAGCAAAGAGCCATTTCCCTTGTCAAATTTGAGCTCCACTAGCGAATTACGAATATATCAATATATCGTAGTCAGGGTTTAAGTAATACTAGAAGTATGATTCTATGATTCTCAGTATTATAATGGTTGGACTCTATGATCCTGAGGGTCTTTTCAAACCTAAGTGATTCTGTGCTGTAAAGTTGGAGTTTTAAGGTTTGCTTTGTCTTTTTGAAGCTTGTAACTTTAATAGCCTTAAGATTTTCTCTGTTAAATTGTGTCTTTTCACTCAGAGCAAAAATATGTCTTTTTAAATAAATGTCTAACCAGACAGACACTTTTATGCACAAATAGTGAGACTAGTTGTCTGAATCATGGAGGATTGTATTCTTAATAACAAAATGAAAGCAAAAAGACTGTTGTTTTAGAATAGAAACTTCTTGGTCTCCAGAGGAAAAAATCTGGACAATCTCAATTAATTGCATTATTACTGTAGTTTATTGTTATATGTGTATTCTTTGAAATTAGCCAGAGAAACAGGATGCTAAGGGGAAGAGCTTTTCTTCTAAAACAGGGCTTGTCCATGCTGTAGAATATAGCAATTCGGTAATATTCTCTAAAATACTGGGAATATTGAAATCTTCCTGTCTTCTATTTCAAAAGCTATCAAAACCCTGTCAGAAAAGCAATATAACTGGGTAGCAAATGTTAGGAATTTATGCATATTTAGTTTATTGGGACCTTAGTTTATTGGGACCTCCAGCAGATGCCAAAATTGCAAAGTGTGGGCTCTTACTCTGGAAATACTATGGAAGACTGCAACACCAAAACTGTGTGCAGTCTATTACAAAGAAAGAAAAAGGGCCTAAAAAGTTATTGAGGGTTGGTGAAAGTGACCTTATTTGATAGTTCACTTGAGGTCTAGACTGGAATAGGGAATGTTATAACTAAAAATATCACTGAAATAAAAAATAAGCAGTGTAATGAGAATGCAATGAGAGCTAAAATATGTAACTTGCTATGAAGCCTAGCAGTTTAATTAAACTAGGAAATAAAGCATTTGCTGAGATTCTGGAAATTTCAGAAAATCTCCTGTTTCCCAATCTGCTAATGAGTGAAACAGTTTCCACTTTAGGAGATTGAATCTAAAAGAAAATGAAAAAAACCCTTTGACTATTTGGCTGGATTAAAAAAAATTAACTGAGCATTGCTAGTTTGAAGGGGATTTTAATGATGCATAAAGGGACTGCTAGTGTGATGTATGCAAAACAGAGCGATTAAGAACGACTATTGATACAGCTAATTTGACCCTAAAATATGCACCAGAATTGCTTTTTTTTTTTTTTTTTGGTAGAAGACTGCTAGTAAAGTCACAAGAGACTTCGGAAATTTCCATGAAAACTTAGCAATAAAGAAGACACAGCAGGAGAGAGGCTGGGGAAAGCAGGAGACATAGCATGGAGGAAACTCAAAGACACAGTTTCCTAAGACAGTGTTTTCGGTCAAATTCAGTTGGCATTGCAATAAATTAAAAAGGATGAGGACAAGCTAGTAATAAAGGAAAGTGTAAGTGCCTCATTAAAAAGAAGAGTAGTCCTGTGTTTAAGTTTGTCGATGCTGTGTGTGTTCCAACTTCAAACTCTAAACCTGGAGCTTGTCATCAAAGGAATCCTTTAAAACCAGAATGCCATTACATGGACAAGTCATGGGAGACTGGTGTATTAGGTGTTTATCAGGGCCCTCTATGAATTATTCGTGGAATAATTTCTAAGATAAATTTGTGACACAAAGTATTAAGTGAGAGCAGCGATGTTTCATGGTGTACCTGGGAGAAAATGAATGGTGTCCAGCTGAAACGTTTAGCTCCAAAAAGCAGTGGATGGAACATGGACAATAATCTGCTGCTGTTAAAATCACAGAGTTTCAGCTTGGTAAGGTGATGGTCTTGCTCATGTGATTTCAGCTGGTACGAAACTCATTTCACAAGCGGAATTTCACTATTGTAACGTAGCTGAAGACAGGGAAGTGTTCCACATTATTGATACTACATCAGGGTCTTAACAGATCTTATTTAATATACTGTTTCACTCTTGTTTGCAGAGGACTATGCTGATACTTGAAATGGAAGCAGATTGTATGACTGTTTTTATGATGAATTCTTGTCTTCTTTAGCAAAATGTGGACTACTGGTTTTATTTTTATTTTATGCTGGGGCAGAAGTTTTAGTAATTCCAGGCATTTTATGAGAAGTACTTGCATGATAGAAATATCCCAACTAGTGTCTCACAGTAAATTCCCTATGTCTACCTGAAAAAGGTACGGAGTGCATTAGGAATTTAATGATTGTCAGCAGCGTCATCATGTATCTTACTACTTTTTGTATAAATACCCTTTTAAAGAAATTTCAGGCTACAAGGTAATAATGCAGAAATGTGCAGCTCGTGATGTTAAATGCAGCAGTGGACAAGACTTGAGGATGATATATCTATATGTACCTTTCCCTAGCAGCTCCTGAAGCAAATACATCAGTGGCTTAGGCAGTATTAGAGAGTAAGGGATCCAGTAGTGCAGTTTCTTCTGCTTCGATGCTCAATTCAAGGCTTTGCTGGGCATTTATGCAGGGTCTTGAGAGGGTGAAGCTGGCAAAGCTCTAAGAAACATCATGGTTTTCAGAGTTCCGGAGCACACGCTGGGGGGCTACAGTCATTTTCCCTTTTATTGGGTACAGATGAGCCCCATCTTTGCACTGCTAAGGAGCTTCTCCTCTCTTCAGCTAATGCAACTTCTTACGAATGTTACTAAAAATCAGGAGGGGTGGGGAATAAATACAGCTTTCAGACTGAAGAAAGAAATAGACTTTAGAAATTAAAGCCAAGAAGATAGTGTTTTACCACTGAACACACTATAGATGCAAGTTAAAATACTTTAGCTGTTAATCTACTCACATCCATTTGCAGTGTGCTTATATGCCTCATGTAAGCCGAGCAGCTATTTGTTTTGCTTGTGGGTGATCTCAGTGCCTTGGCTTGCAGGGGAAAAAAACCTTTTTCACAGAGGTGGAATACTTTTTGTATTTTTCAAGAGCTGACAACAACATGATGACTTCTCTTGAAGAGATCTGATTAGCCACCATACACTGTCTTCTTAGAAAATACTTTATCTTTGTACGTAATCCTCCCCATCAGTAAGGATTTATGTTTATAAAGTGGGAAAATATTTACTGAAGGAAATTTAGTATTTAAGCTACTGATCTCTATTTTGATTTTTAAAAAAAAAGACACAATTCAGCTTCTGCCTCCCAGCTTATATGCTATCTTGAGGGTGAACCAGGTTTGTTTTTTTACATTACATGTGACAGATGAGCATAATTTGTCTGTGCTTGTACCAAACCATACACATCAGATACGCTATGTGGGAAAGTCTCAATTCTATCAAGCATGAGCAAGATATGTAGGACATAAAATTCAAGTCTTGTATACCACCCTGGTAAGTATCTTATCACAGGGAGATCATCCACATGTGTAAGAATATGTGTGGATTTAATAAACACTGTCACATCTAGAAAATATCCATTTTAGATTTAAAATGAACGTAAAATGTGCATATATACATATGTATACATGTGTGTGTAACATGTCCATGTTATTTGTTGACAAATATCTTTTACATAACTTATTAAAGAAAAGATTTTGGCAAAATACTTCATTGTAGCTGAGGCTGAAGTCAAACTGATTAGTTAATAAAGCTTAGCTACAAATCTTTTTTACTCAAGCATTTGGTTTTTTGGCTAATCTGGGCTTGCTGCTGACATCTGCAAGTGTGAGCACTCTATGATGATTTAAAAGAAATAGAAAATAGAGTCCCTAAGAGCTGCATCTTAGTATGACTGAAGAGTTTGTGGCACCCAAGGACAATGAAAGGGCTAACAGCCACTCCAGCACAGAGGGAGTACAATACAGCAAGTGTACTCACTGTACTCACTGCACACGTTTCCTTAGTCATAGATTGACCATATCGATTTTTTTATTTCATCCTTTAACTTAGGAGCCCACGTGCCCTATAGTATTTTTTATGCTTGGGATAAACCATAAGAATGTAGAGGTTGATGGGTAAAATGCACCTTTGTGGTAAAATATGACTATGTTTCCCAGTTAAGGGTAAGCTAGAGGGAAAAAAAAACCAACCTACTTCCTTTTCCTAAAACATTGGAGATTTGCAAATTAATCTGTAGCTGGAGAATGCTCTAGAGTTGTTTTGGTTTTGGATTTAGTTATGTGAGCTTAGAAAGAACAATTTATTTGATTGCCAGCTCTCACCTTTTCAATGTTATCTTCCTGTAAACCCTTGCTATTTTCTTTATTGGGAAGCAGCAGTAGGATGGAAATGGGGATTTTGGTGGTTTTGAGCAGGTGCTAAGCTCTGCAACTTTCCTTCGAGTACATAATCTCAGATCCCAGTGACCCAGGAGGACACAGTAGGATCCTTGCACTGATCCATGAACGAATGCCATTATAACCTGCTGCCTTTGCCAAAATGATCTATATAAATGGACTGGGTACCTTCATAATTTCTTTTCTTTTTTTTCTTCTTTTTTTTTTTTTTTTAGACTATGTAATATGTCATTTATATAGATAGAAAGGAAAGAGGTGCTATTTTATTTGTGAAACAGTTTTCCTTCCTTTTAAAATTTGCTACCTACCCCTCTACATGATACACCCATCACAGAACATAGTTTTCTAGTCCAAGTGCTATTTTGTCATGCTTTTCAATACATATTGGGGCTGTGATCTGCAAGACTTCTGATTTTGTAGAGGTGGTACTTTGCTTAGGAGCAAGTAGCTTATAAGAAGCAAGCCAAAATAGTTAAACTTCATGGAAAAAAAAAATGTAACAAGTACAGTACTTCATATTTTTTAATAAAAATGTGCATTGAAAATATTCTTCTCAATTTTACTTGTGAATACTAGATTTGTTTGATGTTCTTTGGTCAGAATAGCTGTGCTTTTTAATAGCAGGTAGATAAATACTTATCGCTTTCATATTCAGGTAATGAGGAAATTAAATTTTCCTCTGTAGACCTTGTTTTGTATTTCAAATAACTGCCTCCATAGCTTACATTTATATATTTAAATTTCTTTTTTTAACTTGCCCATTTGATTTCAATAGAACACACAAGTGAATCTGCTGACAGAAGTCTGTGAGTTCAGAAGAGCCAACACACCGCCTCTGGGACTGGAAAGACTGAAGTTCAGCAGGTCTTTTGTCTTTCCCCAGCTTTAATGGACACATGCAGCGACAGGCTAGGAGGGGACCATAAGAATCTCAAACTTCTTCCCCACAAGTGATCTGAGACCTTCTCAAGCTCCTGCAGAGCAGGAGAGATCAGCAGGAGTGATCAGCCCATCGGAGCCAAGCCTGGTGTTCCTGACCCGAGTCCCCCTTAGGGCAGCAGTGGCATCTTGCCTTTTGCCTGGGAGAAGGCAGGAGATGCTGCTCCCCTGTCTCAAGCATCTCCTACCAAAGCTGGTTTCACAGCCTCGGTGTGGTGGGCTGGAGGCTGGGCTCCAGTGCTTTGTATTTTGTGATATGATGAGCACATCTCTATTTTCCACTTAAACTGTGGTGCCATTGGAACCGTGCTACAGAACCGGCTGCTCTATGCTTCATGCCCACACCTTCTCGTCTTTAGAGCTGCCTCTTCTAACCAAGCTGCTGACACATCTGTGCTTATTTTGGGTCTAAAATCTTTCTAACTTCAGCCTGATAGCTATTTTATTATCCTAATTTTACCTCATTGGCCATCTGGCTGATTTAGGAGGAGAGCAGGGAATCCACTGGGATGTGTGCGGGAGGGTTGTCTTTAAAACAATGAGGTTTGATGGCTTTTCTGTTTACAGTCAGCAGATCAACATTTAGAAAATACACCTTTAAACCACTTGTTTGCACTTTATTCATTATGAAATATTGGAAAATCCAGGGTGTTTTTTTTCAGATTTTGAGTATTGTATCCTTCTATCCTCTGCCTTCAGTTATGAGGATTGCTAGTGTGCAGTTTCAAGAAATCTTCAGTTGATTTTCATTGTGTTGAGAGAAAAAAAAATAATGAAGGTCAGGTCTATTTGTAAACTTCTTCCATTTCAGCTAGGAAATGAAATAAGTTTTGACAGTGATACTGATATTATTTCTCCTCAGCACAGAAGTGTGTGTGGTAATTTATGCTTTATCGCTTGTGATAGTCTTCTCACTTGTTTTTCTTTTCTTTCTTTTTTAAATAGTTTTGGGGGCTGTATTTTTGCTCGAACATAATTAGCATTACACTGCACAGAGAACACAATTCTTGATCTGTTTGCTCTTCCGTGCTGTCAGGTTTGATGTTCAAATGTATTGGTTTATGAATAGAATCAATTGAATAAACAAAGGGCAACAACTTCTATCTGTTCAGCTCTGCCATGACAGAGACGGTTTCAAAATTTATCTGGGAACTTATCTTTCTTACTGAGCTACCACAGCAAAATAGAAAATGCCCTTGTGTTTGCCTTGTTTTAAAAAGCCGTGCATACATTCAGCAGCCGATTGTATTTCAGATTCCAAAGTACTGATTGTTGCTTTTCATTTCTCTGATAAAAAGCAAAATAATATTACAGAGCCCCTCAGTTCTTGAAATGAGTAAACATTTCTCATATAAATCCAGCAACTCATTTGCAATTAATTATAGTAAAATAACCATGACAAAGCAGTGGTAATTCTCATGAAAATTTTATTTGGATCTGCTGAAAGCGGATGCGCATCACTTACTGCAGACCACCACAACGACAGCAGCGTATGTCTCAGAAATCTATCAAGGTAGTTATTTTATTAGTTATTATGGTTTTCAGACACCTACAGTATGTCCCCAAAGTGTCCTTCTCTTGTGCTACTGCATCTGGTAGCTGCACCACAGCAGCCCACTCCTTCCTGGCGTGGGCTCTCTCCCCCACCTCAGTCCTTCTCCACAAACAAGCCAAAAATCTTCTCGACGTCAAAACCCACACTTGAAATAGGTTGCGTTTGGTGAATGTGGAGATGACTGAATGGAAACCCAGGCTTTTCATCCATTGGAAGGTGGAGACCCAGGCAAAAAAATGCTCAAATATATGGATATTTAGTACTAAATCCAGTATTTAAAATTGTGTTTTAGGACTTCGCCCAAAAAGGACTCTGCGCTTGGTGCTATGGACGGCAGAAGAGCAAGGAGGAATAGGCGCCGAGCAATACTATCAGTTGCATAAGGTAAATGATGTCTTTGGATGATTTGCCTGACAGCAGTTTTCTCCCTGATACGTGACTTGCATATTATTTTTGTCAAAATGTTCATCTTAATATCTAGCCGACAATAGTGATTCCAGTTCTGCCTGCAATTATATTTTCTGGTTTTAATCATAAATGTAAACTTCATTTGACATTTAACAGAAAGTGATGCGACCACACATATACATGTTCTGCTTGACCTAAGATACCTGTCACAAAACTGTTCTGAAACAGATATTTCATTATGGTATCTGCCATAGCTTTCAAACATAGCTAACTTTCTGAGAATGAATGACAAATGGTCCACATGTGTTGGCAATATAAATAAATTTTGTTTGCCTGATATGTTTCTGCTTCATTGCATTTTCCCATAATATTTTCCAATGTAAAACATAAAATAATACAAAGAAAAATCTTTGCTATCTTATCTTAATAGTATGTAATCTAAAATACACTTTGCCAATCATTATTTTGATAGGATCTGGAACATTTTAAATGGTTGATCTCTGATGATGCAAGGAACACACAAACTCTATGACTGGTTATCAGGATAAAAATATTATGTATTGTCACATCTGTCTCTCCTGCCAAGAACTGCCTTTTCAAAGTACATCAAGACATAAAGGGAACTTGCATAAAACTATTTTTTTGGAGATAAGTCTTTGGAATATGTGTGGTTTTGTTTGGTTTGTTTTTTTTTTTTCCCCAGAAAAACTGTACTGTACCTGTATAACTAAGCTAAACTAGTTATCTTTTATGCTTTTTCCTAATTCGGTATTCTTGCTCTCAGCAATGGTTAATATATCCAAGGCAGAGACAAGATGAATGTGAAAGTGTTTAGGAAGTCACCTGCTGTACCATAGTATGAAAACAGACTTACAATCAGTTCCTAAGAGTATGTTTTTAATGGTAAGCAACCTATCAGGACAAATAAATGGAAATTTCAGTTTGAATCAAATTCATTGTCATGCACAAAACTAAATCAATCTGTATCTGCAATAGAGTTGTCAGAGATGGCATTACAGCGGTTATGCTTTTCTGGCTAATTGATGAGCAGTCAATTATTTCCCACTAACTTGTTTAACATTTACTAAGAAGTGTATTTAACTACCCATATATAATGTAGTTCCTCCTTATATAATTTGGAAAATTATAGGGATAGCTCAGCTCTGTCATTTGGAAGAGGTACCTAAGAGCTTGCTTTCTCAGCTTCAGGGAGGTGACAGGTTGCAATTTAGTATGTATTAAGGGCTCTGGATTTACCACTGGTACTCTGGTGTTCAGCAGCGTTAAACTAGAATGAAATTTTCTGGAATATGTAGCACAGGAAAGAGGTGCTTCTCATGTGCAGAAGTGCATTTTGGAGGAGCTGGGGGGATGCTCTGAGCCTAGTGCGCACCGCTCATGAGAAATGTATCATCACCTCTGTAGATTTCCATGTTGGAAAATAAGCTCCGTGCTATGGTGGTGGTGTCAGCAACACATGGAACTGTCTCATGCACGTCTCATCTTCTGCCAAAATGTCTGCATTTCACTGTTGTCTCTAGGATTTCTATTCAGAAGTAATATCAAAAAGCAGGCTTAAGGATCAAAAAGGGAAATATAAAGCAGGCCGGGTGTTGTTTGAAAGATATTTGGTGACTTTGCTTTTAAAAAAAATTGAAACAAAGTTGTGTCTCAATTTTTGCTCTGCTGATGCGATTCCATCTGGATGTTGTGTTCTGCAAAGAAAGCCCAGTCTAACTTAACAAGAATTTGTAATTTACATGGCGAATTTAAGCAGAAATTACATCCGTCTGTTGTTTGTTGTTCTTGTTTCCCTCCTACCATGCGATCTGGCATAATTATAAATTGATACGACTATAGGACATCACATTACTCATAATAACAAAATAAAGCAGATTAATACTGTACATTATATTTAGCATGAAAAATAACTTAACCTTTTAATGATTTACTTGCACAAATTTCTGGCAATTAGGATAGTACGGCACAAACATTGCTTGCTGATGGTAATGAGTACAAGTTAACTAAGAGTGGTATTTAAAGATGCCTTGTTAAATGAAAGATGGCCTGTATGACTCATCTACATAGCTGGGCTTATTATGACTTTAGTTTGCTACAAACAAGTAGAAATATGAATGCAGTAATTCAGCACAGACAGACATGGATTTAGTTGACATTGTAAATTACCTCCTCATGTCAGTGGAAATGTGGCAAGGGAGAAGAAATGAAGACAATATAGTACTGGACAAGTACAAATACTCTAACTTTTGTAGCTTATTTATTATTTCTTTCAATTTAATTTCAGGTCTTTCTTCCTCATCCATCATTGTAGGTTGCCACTGCTAGAAAGTGGATAAGTTACTGCAGAAATAAGTGAGATTGCAGCAGCATAGTGGTTTTACTATGACACCAATAATTAACTCGTATCCCTGTGTAATAGCATTATTTATATCACTCAAGTATTTCTGTAGAGCCTAGTGTTATAGTTCCTGATTATTAAAACTAGTGGTAGGATATGTTGGCTCTTCAGAGCTTTGTGAGAATGTAAGGTCTACCATATTGGGTTGACCAAAAGCTCAGCCTAGTGCTGTCTCCAGTTTTTGATTGCATCCAGTAAATAGATGCTTAGGAAAAAGACTGCCCAGCTGCAGTCAGAATAAACTCAGACATAGATTACTCATGCAACTGTGCTTTTATTTTATCACATATTTTTCTGGAGAGCTTAGAATCATAGAATTGCCTATGTTGGAAGGGACCTTTCAGATCATCTGGTCCAACCATCAACCTGACATTAACAAAACCCATCATCCGTTGTTTCCTTTGTATGGTTTTTCTAAGACATTTCCAAGAGTTGAAAGCCAAGTATTGTCCAGCAGTTTCAGTGCCTCCATTAGTGCAGGGATACCTGTCACCCACCCACTAGTACATCGCAGAGCACCTGCTGAGTTTTGATCATGGGGCAGAAGCCTCCCAGGGGAATCACCAGGATCTTTGCTCCCCAAGGAGTTACCTGCTGAAGTGCTCACTGCTTTTACCTGTTAGCCAATAATCAGATTTAATCCCAGACTGGAAAAAAAAAAAAAAAAAAAAACACCTGATTTTTTCCTTTATAGTAAAGACTCGTCATGAAGGGTAATGAAATTAAAGGATCTAAGTGTAAAACAGGCTCCGGGTCTTGGGGTTCAACATTACATCTGAAGTCTTTGCCCAGTGCTTAGTGTTCTGTGACCCAGTTGCTGAGTAGAGCTCTTACATACAGACAATACAGTAAATAACTTCAAAAATGTGAAACATTGCAACTGCTTCTTTTCTTTCCAAGTTGAATGGAAGGAGCAGGGGGAACACAGTTTATTAATTCTGGACTACCTCGTGTTGCAGCTATTTGGTACATTCAGGTTCTCATACAACATCTGAACCTGAGTGCTTTCCAGTAAGGTTTTTAAGTTTTTTGTATGTTTACTCTTATACTATGGGAGAAAGAAGTATATGTAATGAAGTGGCTGTCCTCCTTTCGTTGCTTTGGACTAGTGTCTGTGAAAGATCTGTGTACCATGAAGACAAGGTTACAGTTATTTACCGAACTGAATTAAGGGACTATGAATGGCTGATAATATTTATTTTGGAATATAAGTATTGCATACAAGCTCCTGGGAAAGCAAATACATTTTGTAATTAAAAGACTAAGAGATCCTAGGCCACATTTGGATTTACTTTAGTAACTCTGTTGTGATCATTGAAGGCATTAATGTGTTAGGAATTGAATTCAAACCACATTAGAGAAAGCATTCTTAAAATATTTCTGCATGCTTTTATTCATATCTTAATGATGTTTACAGTACTCACCTAAATTTCTGGTTCAAATGCCATACACTGTTTTAACTTTTTAGGAAAGGTTTAACTTTATGAAAAATATCGATCATCAGTATGTACTATGGTTTGCTTTCTGTGTTTATTACCAAGAAGATTTGATGTTTTGCCCAAACTGGGTCTGCATGAAAACAGGTCTTCCTTAAATGCTGGTATCTCGTTGTTGCTAATTTAAGTACTCTTTGTTAATGCTCACATGAGGTTTCTACTGTGATTTGCTAATGAGTTACTTTCTCTAAGAAGCAAATATCCAAAAAAAATCATGTCACTTTCAGGTGAAATTATTCTTCCCGGGAAAATACTGGTTCCTCAAAACCATAGTTTTCATAAAACTCATGTATTTCAACATTCTGTTTTATTTCCCAAGGTACCAAGTACACTGGTGAAACGTGAGACATGGGTTTGTGTCTTGTTTGAACCAAACACATCTTTGTGTGTAAAGTAAAAGGACTTTAATGTGGGTTCTTTTATCCAGGAAAATATGTCGACCATTTGCCTATTGACTGTTCTTAGGAGATATTCTCTGTAATCAAAAGGACTGTAAAATTACTGCTTGTTGTTTTCACCACTGCTGTCCTGTTGATTACTTTCATTGAGAAATGAAAGAAATGCGTAAAAAGAGAAACGTTCAGTTACAAAACTACAAAAAGAGAATAATTGCACTGTATTCTCCAGAATCACAGTTAACAACCAGAAGCATCCTTGATTGTATTAAGCACAGTAAAGCAAGCATCATTATACAATTATATTTTACACCACTTCTAGGTCAGTAGGAATTCATAATTCTTAATATTGAAGTGTCACAGTCCTACTGAAAGCTGCAGATGAAACTAGATTTTACTAAAACGCAAAGACCATTTGATTCTTTGCCCTGCCTGAAACCAGAAGGGAAGACCAGAATCAGCCATGGCAGTGTGTCTGTGTGTGGCAAATGTCATATACGTCTAGTGTCAGGAGAACTTTTGTCTTTGTAGTTTTCCTCCTTTTTCTTTCCCTCAGGAAAGTCGCAGGGCTGCGAAATGTGTGAAATGCTGTGAACTGGTGGAGACGTCTTCTGAGGATGGCTGCTCTGCTTTCATACTCCAGGCAGATGCACCCAACCACACGTCCTTGGTTCTTTGAGACGTTCTGCTGTAAGAAAGCTGGGCTCCTTCTATCCCAGCTGCCTGCAGCTGTGCAAGACACAGAAGATTGTCGCCTCTTGTTGACTCACCATGATGAACTTTCTCCTCATTGACTTCTTTTAATTTTAACATTTCACCTCTTACCCAGAACCTAAAAGCGTTCTGCATAAAAACAGGAATTATTAACAATGTTCATGCTGTGATAATTTCTCAGGTGTTGCCAATTTATTTTCATCTCTCTTTTATTGAAAGTTACAAAAGTACTCATTTGCTTACTGAAAGAGTAAAAGTCATCTTTGGCTGAAAGGTGTAAACCACAGTTTTTAATTTTGGCAGTGTTGCCTATTTTCAAGCGAAAACCCAAAACCCTTTCAAAAAGGGATGGCAGTGGGACAGAGTCATTCAGTCATAGATATTGTTTTAATACCCTTGTATTTGAGCAGTAAAAGGGCTTGAGTTATGGAATGTTTTCCACGAAGAGTGCTTCTCTTTGATATGCCTCTTTGTCAAAGAAAAATGCTCCCAAGACAAGGGGGCAGGTAATCTGATGCATCCTTTACGTAGCCTGCTGCTGTCTTCAGAGCTGTCTGCTTTTTCTTGTCTATCATCCCAGGGGTCTTACAATACTGAATGGTCATCTCTGTGAGTGCTGGCAAGTGCTTGCAGAGGAAACAGTAGTGGTATTGTGCAAGGCAAGACATGCTACTAGTATGTTTTTACTGAGTGAAACACTAATAAGTACATGACTGAATCCTGCTCCAAGGCTGTTGAACTTACTGGGGGTTTTGTCATTGGCTTCTCAGAGGTCAGAACTCTGTAACTCTGATAGAGAACAAGCCATAAAATCTTCTTTATGGACTGCTTTCCCACAAAACGTGGCAGAAATATTTCATCTTTTAATGAAAGTACGAGCCTTATTCATACCTTGTCATCTATCAAAAATTGTGCTAATCTTCATCTTTACAGCAGCCTTCTCCCATATAATGATGGGGTAATTTACAAAAATTTATAACTCACGGTGTTCCTGATTTTCCCTGTCTTCATTCAAAAAGCATGAGTGGTATGATCACGCTTGCAACTGATGGTTATTATGCCTCGATGCTGGTGCATCTCTGCTTCCTAAACAGCTGTTCTGGTGTTTTTTCTCTAGTTTCCATTTATGCTGTTTTTCCTCATTAAATAATCTTGATCCTAAACAGCAACTCAAAATTACACTACACCATGTTTCTATATTATTAAATACTTTGAGGACATTATTTATTTTCTTTTCTTCTTTTCCAGCTGTCGTATCCACTTAGGTGTTTCTGGTGTTTTCTCTTGTTTTTCCTGTAGTCTTCCTTGCCAGCCTAACAAAGCTGGGTGTTGATGTAAACACACTTTTGGTACTGTGAGTGGGATGACAGTCATTTCACCGTAAATTCTGCAACATGGTTGTTGCTGTGCTAAACTTGGATCCCAACTGCTCTGAGTCAAATACTGGAATACAAGAATACAAGTGTTGGTGTTTCCTGAAGTTAAGTGTAAATCAATAACAGAAAGCTGAAAATGTACTGTCGGATTAACTGATGTCCCTTATTACTGGAACAAATTAACCATTAGTCAAGGACAGTGCTTTGCCATTACAGAGTTTAGTATTTTCCCTGTAAGGTGGTGATTTTTCTCAGTGGAATGAAAAAAAAAAACCAGTAAATGGGCTATTAGACAAGTAATAACACTCTTTTTTAAATAGCCCCAAATTACAGAAGGCTTTTAGGACAGCTGTTCCCTCCCTTATCATTACAGGTTTCTCACTGGTTTAGGTGGGTAAGAGGAATTGCCATCAGTGACATGGTAGATTAGTCATGAGATCAAGTTGGAGTCTAGTTTAACATTTGGTAAGAATTAACAATTGGAATTTTGACTGAATAAGTAGCTACTCTATACTTGGATTGCCAGTGTCTCCTCTAGATGGGACGTTTCCTACTGATAGAAGTACCAATCATGCGTATGACAAGGGTTTGTTTTATTAATTGAAAAGATTTCACTGTAATTTCATGTTTTCAAGTGTTTGCCTTAGAGATGAGAAGCACTTACATTTTAATTTTGCTTAACAGAGATAAAAATAGATTGTTTATAGAGAAAACAGAAATAAAAGGAATTAAAATAAAAAAAATAAAAATAGGAAAAGTATTGGCAAGGATCGTGGCTATTTGCATATTCAATGAAAATAGTGAGCTACAGAAAGCCAATTTTCCCATGTAGTAATTATTGTACTGTTTCATTTAAAAATTCAGTCGAAGAGCTAAACTTGATAAGATAAGGAGAGGTGACCTCTTCTGTGACCAAGTCATAGGAAGATAAAGGATAAAAGTCTGTTTTGATGTTCAGTGAATTAGGCAGCAGGTTACACCAACAAGATTTAATTTTCTGGTGTGTTCTAAGAGAAGCTGCACAGTATCAAGATGCAGCAAATAGGATTACTTTCCGGAAAAAAAATGCATACTGAGTTTAAAATGCTTATTTAAATGATACATTCAGTATGAGGAAAAATGAAGAAAACAGCTGAGCCTGCAGTTATTTTAGAAAATCTTACTGGTTTGTTTTGCTGTTCTTTTGAATTAGACAAGGGAGCAATGTATGGTCTCACCCTGCTTTGCTAAGTGGCAGTAATCCCTGCACCACAGAGGGCAAAGGACAATGGAGCATCTTCTCTGTAGCATACTTCACAGCGTGTATTTCTTTCTGTATAAGTAGAAATGCTAATAGACATGCACAGAAGTGGGTACAGTGAAAACAACCTGACCCCCTTTTTTAATATTGAAACTTTCAAACTCAATAGTGAATAGAATAGCCATTAATCATATCTTCCAGTGGACAAAATAGGGGAAAAGCTTTCTCAAGGACACATGGTACTTCAAGTTGTGGTGACCTGTTTCTTTTTTGTCCCCCAACGAGTCTAGTTTCTCTCCCCAGGGTGTGTTGTTTTCTTGCCACTCCAGCACGTTCTAAGAACTGAACAGCTTTCTTACAGAGCAAGAATATGGTGTAATGTATTGTGGGTGGTTTGTTTTCTCAGTTTCATATTAAAACCACATGTGAACGTTTATATGAGAAAAGACAACTGAACGCTGTAGTAATGCTCCTATACTAGCAGTTTATGAAGATCTGGAGGTTAGGAATTCTGTTCTTCGGAGCGGTAGGTGAGATTTTTTCTGAGTAGCCGCGCTGCTCCCGTGCTCGCTTTTCTCACCTCGGTGCCCTGGATAATCCTTTCCACTCGCCTTATTGCTCCTACTCATTGGTGCTTCTCTGAAAATGAGCAGAAGTCCTGCTTCAAAGATTCAGCCAAAGAGGCCATTTCTGAACGATTTCTATCCTGGTATTTGTGGAGTGCTCACTATTATTATGTTAGCTTTTGTTGGCAAGTCATCAACACACCGAAATTGTGTTGTCTACCTTAACTCATGTTCTGAGTAGTTCTTTCTGTTGTACCTGTGACTTTTGAGCATCATTTGCCCCTTTCACCATAGAGTGTGCTTTTCTTGGCCTGATTCTCTCCCACTACATTCAGGCAGTCAGTGAATCACGATTTCATGTTGAGACTCATAACCTGTAATACTGCATTTGAAGCTAGGCCTAGATGCCACACATATGCTAATTCTTTACATTTAATCTTTTATCTAAATATTTTTTTCGTTTTCGCCAATTTGGCGACAGCAGTTGGATGGGTGGATAGGTAGATTGATTATTTCAAGGTATGGGAACATTTACAATTACTTCTTCATATGCAAGGATTTCGTATTAATTTTTTTTAACTGCTGGATATGATTCTAAGTAAGAAATTACTATCTCTGGCATGCTAGAACTTGTTTCACTCAAAAGAGAAAAGTTCTGGGAAAGTAGAGTGCAAAACACAGATCTTGGCAAATTCTATAAAGAACTTCTGAAAACTTCTGGGGCCAGATTTTTATATTTGTGGAATATCACATTCACAGCCATCTGTAGTTCATATTTGGTTTTATATCCAGAAAAATGTGAAAGAATTCCGTACTGAATAGTAGGCTTATGTAAGCTGTTAATGACATGGATCTGTTACTCACTGCTATCATATAACTCTTGTAATGATTTTCTTGTAACAACCCATGACAGCCATTAAGTTCTGGAATGAGATTTGGGCATAGGAGTAAAACCTGCAGTAACTTGTCTTACTCACCTTCAAGATGGTCTGAAGTATAACTTTTTTTCTGCCTGACCTGGCCATAAACTGTTTTATTTTGCAAAAAAAGTGATGTGCCTCTCAAAAAGAGTGAGACCTTCCTTCATGTAAAGTCCCTACATACTTCATTCCAATTAAACCTTTGTGGCTGAGTGTTCTGAGTGTATGGGAAGCAAATAAATGCCTCTAGATTCTAATTTTTGTTCTCTTAGCTAAAAAGAGTCTTCTAAGTGCACATAAAAGCAAATGTTTTTATGCCATTTATACACAAAATCTTAAAATTTCCTGTTTCCTTTAAGGACTTACCTTCCTTAAGGGAAGAACAAACTTCCCTTAAAACAGACATTATTCTTTCAGGTCAGGAGGAACCTTGGCATTTCAGTCTTCCAACCGAAGCCAGAGTTGACTACATGGTATATTGAAAATAATGTGTTTCTGAAGAGGCAGCAGCTGTTTTTTTTAATGAGATTCCCTTCACAATCTAAGCAAGCTTTGAATGCATCTAATTTTAAAGCTAACCAGACTGCGTATCCTGCAACAGAATTTCTGAGTTTCAGGTCTGAGAAGAAAGTGAGAGCTCCAAGTGAAAACTGAAATATGGTGGTGATGGCTTACCTTTCTAGGTGGCACTTCAGAAGTCTTAAAGCAAGTATCTGGGGACAGCAGACCAGTCATGTTCTGGATCCTAGAAAATACTGATGTCTCAGAACTGAACTTGAATTGTTCCAGCATTTTCATACAGAAAGATTAGGTCCCTTCATTTATGCTTATGTACACCTGATGACATTTCTCTGGAAAGAGAAACATTTATCTGCTTCCTAAACAAGTTTGTTGTGGTATGCTCACTCTGACATCTAGAATCCAGTATGTGGTGCCAGTTAAAAGAGCAATCACAAAACAATATCTTCTTTCCCTACGTGTTTAGGAAAATATCTCCAACTTTGATATCGTCATGGAGTCTGATGAGGGCACCTTCAAGCCATCTGGACTGGGTTTTACTGGCAATGCTAGAGCTCGGGACATTGTGAAAGAGATCATGGCCCTGCTGCAGCCCATCAATGTTACGGATGTTTACGACAACGCAGATGGAACGGACATCGATTACTGGATGAGAGATGGGGTGCCCGGTGAGTATGCTGTACAGCTGACACTGCTCCTCCCATGCAGTGGCACGTTGGATGGGTAGTCTGGTGTTTTGAAATCAGTAAGAAATGCTTTCTCTCAAGGGGTAAAATTTACCGTAGGTAAAATGCGGATATGTTAAAAGGTGACCAACAGAAATAGGACATAAAGTGTATTTGAGCTGCAGTTTAATAATGGTATAGATTATACATAGCATAACATGTCTAAAATCTTCTTTTCGGCTTTAAGGATTTATAATAATTAATCCCAGACTGGTGGTTTATAAATAGTAAACTAAGGCACAGGGGAATTCTCCAATGCAGAATAAATAATTTTATTTTTATTATTATTTCGACTTTGAAATACAGGGGTTTTTCTCCCTGTTTTATATGCTGAAGAAAAAATGTTTTTGAGACATGACATTTAAAAGGTGAAGGGGCATTAAGGTGTGCTAAAGGGGTAAAATTCTGCAAAGTTTAAACTGGTTTAGGGGTTTGTTTGGAGTGTTGTGTCTGGCTCCCGTTGAAGAGCAGCTTGTTGGCAAAGAGGCTTGCAAGCTGTGAGAGAGAGCCACCGCTGGCAGCCTCCTTGTGCAGGAGACCCCACACCAGCACAGGGGCTTACAGAGCACAAGGGTCCCAATTAGAGGCCAGCCTGGGTGAAGCCTTAGGGAATTTCCATGGTAGTTTCCACGCTTGAATAACAGTAGAAAGAAAAAAGTTTCTTAACACTGATATTTAAAATATTACGATCAGTTTTAAAATTTTAAGGTTCTTTTTCTCGGGTGTTTTATGACTGAAATAGGCTGATGCATTTTTCATGCTAGTTTTACTAGTAACTACTATATGCTTAGAATCTCATAATATTTGATTAACTGCCTTGTTTTTCACTTGGTCTTGTGGAAGACGCAGTGGGTCATGGAACATATGCTTCTTATTTATGGTCAGAACCCTTTGCTTCTCACTCACTTGGGTTGTACAAAGATACCATAAAGTTGACCGCCTCAAAAAATGTATGGATATCTAATTTTCAAAGCAAAATATGTAGGCTGGGAAAGAACTATGGATGAAGGGATGTTGTTAACAGCCAGGGATTCATCTTCAGATGGTGTGCTGCTTTCTGGGTAAAATGCAAGCTGTTTGGTACAACATCATAACAGCTGTGACACTGATGTGCGCTTGGGTTCCTAGGCTCTGTAAGCCTCTGTAAGATGCCTCTGCACCTCACATGAGCGATAGGAGCATGAGCTGAGTTGAGTTGAGTTGACTGTAAGCACTGCTGAGAGGCTGTAGCTGTGCATCGTCCTCCACAGCCTGTAAGCGCCCATGCAAAGGCCCCTGGTCCAGAATTTCAGACCGACATGTCTGTGCTGTAGTTGGAATATGAAAACTCACTGTACAGCCCGTGTTTAGAAAATACAGGTGTATTGGAATGATTTCCTAGGTAAGGTGTTGGGGACAGAATGTGGAGGACATTACAGTCAGTCATCAGGGACTTCCATTGTGCTTCCTGTCTGGGGGCAACAGATTATGGAAGGAGAGAGAAGATTTTAGCGCTCAAATGCCTTGTTTTCAGTTGATTATGTGCGTGGTGCTTGTGATGACAGTGTGTATTGAGCTCTTATACACGTCTTTTCATCAGCTGAGGTGCACCTGGAGCATAAACAGCTATAGCTTGCCATGGTCCTTTTGATTAGTCACCTGGGCTACATGAGTAAACTACACTCAGCAGGAGCAGGGCAGAAACGTGAGTCATCTCCCATGATCACCCGTACTCCTCAGAAAGCATAAACTATGAAACATATCATGAACTATAAGCTCAACCTTGGGAAAATATAAATACAGCAGAACTGAGACCTCAGTTTTTAAATGAATCTGATTTGCTTTCCTATTAAAAATGTGGCATATTAATTAATGGTGGATTTTTTTTTTGCTGTCTGAAGCTTTGATTCATTTAACTTCTGTAAGCAAATAACAAAGTGTTCTTACAGCATAAAGGAACAGTGATGCTTTTTTTCCCCATTGAGCCCCGGAATTAGCTCCACTAAAATAATTTCAGCTGCTTTAGATTGTATTTCGTACTGTACCAGGGAGAAGTCTAAGACATCTTGTAATCTTCACGCCTTGTCTGCCGTATTCTCACTGCTCCAATGAGCCCTTATGGTATATAATAACATTGGAACAAATTGAACACACTGTAGCAGCTTTTATAATTTTGTCCAATTTAAACAAGCAGTCAAGTGTTGACACTTCATCAATTTTATTTAAGTATTTTCTTGAAAATACACTTGGTGGCTTTGTTTCCACAACAGTGAGAGAAAATACGGTGTGCTTCTTGAACAATCAGAATTGTTTCTGACATCAGTTCTCTAGAATTTTTCTTCTTTTCAGTGGTAAATAGATTCTGAGATTCACCTTTTTAGATGCTATTAAAATTCTGCTCCTTTTGGTTGAAAGACCCACAGAGGGCAACAGTATGTGTGTTTTTCAGTATGTGTGCTGTTTATAGCTGCTCCTGAGACAGGCGAAGTGTCTCTGGCTCCTTCCTCTCTGCTATTTCCAGCATGTTTATTTTTAATGGGCATGCAATGAATTGTTATTTGTGATGCTACTTAAATGTATTTGCAAGAAAACAGCAGTGACTATTCTGAGATTTTGGGACAAGAGGCCAGGAGAGTTCAGAGTGCTTTGCAAACCCTAGGCTGAATCTTAACTAATACCTCTGAAGCACAAGCAAGGTAATCTGCACCAAACACAGCAGTTTAATGCTTTATAACAGTGGAGTATTAGAAATATTTCCGTCGGTGGCCTTTACATTGGATTATTTTGAGAACAGTTCAGCCCAGAAATGAGGAATGTCTGTAGCTGTGTTTTTCTAGTGATAGCCAGTTTTCAGCTACTGAAAATATTTGTATAACGTTTGTTTTGCTTCTTCATGAAGCATAAATCAAGTGAAATAGGTTTTTTGTGGTGTCGTATTTTACGCTGTGGTTTTACAGTTTGAGGTGACCATTTTTCCTAAGACTGCTCCTTTATTAATTATGCAATTATTTTCCTCAGCATTCTTTTTAAGAGTTCAATTACGTATTTGTTTTTAGTTAGAGATACATCTAAACTGTGGCGCACCTAAATCTGTTCCTTTCCAATACTGAGTCCTAGTCAAGTTTGGCTAGAATTTGCAAATATGGGTGGGGAGACGGGTTGGTTGGGTTTATTTGTTTGGTTTCTTTGCATACTTTTTCACAACAGGCTTCTTCAGTGTCTGAAAGGGTTAAAAAACCATTAAGCAAGCCCTGCTAGACTAGCGCTCAGGTATTTTTGTTGAAAAAGTGAGGTGTCTGATGATCACAAGGATGCTTTGAACATGATTTAAACCAGTTCCTAAAGTAATAGCACTGGGGCTGAGTCAGCCTTCCCTGCAAACCCTTGGAAACTGAGAAGGGGGAATGAAGTAATTATATTTGTATTATGGTATCCAGTGAACGTTAGTTCAGCTTTAGGTGTTAGGGTAAAGGAAAATGGGTGCTCTCCTATTTTCACAGAGGGCAGGCTGTTGTGACATGGTGTATTTCCCGGACAGCTGGTACAAGGACGCTCCTTTCTGCGGGGCTCGTCAGGGAGGTTATCTATTGCTGCAGTGCTTATGATGGGAACGCTTCTCTGCTAGGAACTGAGCTGTGTGTGAGATCGAGCTGACCCAGAACATCAAACAGCTCCCAAAAGGCATGTGGCAACTCCTCTATTTAAAATTCAACCAGTGACCTAAAGGTGAAACTCCTTTTCACAATGTCACTCTGAACTTTGATAATTGTTCGTGTCTTTCTGTCTCCGCAGTGACGGTGTCTTGCTTTTTTGTTACATTACACAAAGGGAGGAATTATTCTTCCAGAAACTAATAAACCAGTAGTTCATCTAACTTTAATGTGTCTTCAGAAATCAAAAATTCATTTCTAACCCAATCTATTAGTCATTTTCTTGGAGGTGGCAAACAAATACTATTATATATCATTTCTCTCATTGTTACATTTCTCATTGTTATATTTTCATAGTGATTCTTTATTACCTTCATCTAAAATAAGATATATTTTGGCCCTTAGACACTGGACTTTCACATGCATGGTTTTCTTCCTTATTACATAGGAAGTTAAATCCTTCAGTTCCACCCCTTTCCAGGCCATGCTGCCCACCCTTCCCCCTGTCCCCATCATCCCTTGTATCACCGAACTCCAGCAGGAGCCTGCCAGTTTGAGCCAAGCCTGCTCTTCTGCTTGGTGTCAGGTAGGGCCATGTTTGAGAAAGTGGTGTAATGGGAAAACTCCCTGACTTGAGGTTGCCAGTCAAGCGTGAAGAATTGGATAAACTCTCTATTTCCCAAATTATAAGTAGGTAAACTCTGTTCACTCTTGGGTATATCACTGTTTGGAAGTGATGCTCCACTGTAATGCATAAAGTGTTGCCCCTCAGTATACCTGCTCCATGCTCTCTGCAGCTTGGACAAACTCTGTGGATCCAGTTTCTCAGCTTCTTTTTATTGCCAAAAGAGTAAAAACTCTAAGGAATAAAAGAAAAGATCAGATTCACGTAGTTAGGACTTCATAAGCCAATGCTGGAAAGCCTTTGGGTTGATTGTGCACAGGTAAGGGATGTTTCACTTGACAAAGACCTTCCTAAAAGACGATGAGAAGAGAAAAAGGTTTCCTTAAGAATAGACATTGAACTTAACTTCCTCATTTTAATATGTAGCATTTGTGTGATTCATGATCTGAGATGTTTAGCATAGAGTATCGTGTGGAAAGCTCCAGTTATTTGACCAAGTGACTAACGCAAGTGAAATGTCTCCTGCTTGCTCATGCAGCAAAAAGTTGGACAAAACTCCTAAACGCCACTCAAAAAACTAGCTTTATGTGTAGTATTGCAAATACTGACATAATTTTAGCTACTTCACAGTTGCTACGTTTTTGTACTTGCTGAGTTCCCACTGCCCTGGACGTGTGCTGAAGTACACCACCAACACCAGCCACTATAGGCCTGGGTTTTTTTTTCATGGAAATAAAGGGTAAGGGGCTTATGGTCTACACCTATGTCTTGCCCGAATCATGATCTCAATGAATCTAAGATATATCAGCACTGTTGTGTGATAATTAGCAACATTGTATTGCTTTTTCCAGGTCATTCATTTCCTTTTTAAATATCTTATTTTATCATTCCGAAAGGAAATACGGTAAATGAGTGTGCTCCACTGCAGAAATCAAATTTTCTGCAACTTGGGAGGTATTAAATTAAACCAGTATGCTAAAAGAACAATTATAATTGCTTGGCACTTAAAGAACCTACTATAAGTGCTACAGCTATTAGAACCATTTAAAATCTTGATTGCAGAAAGAACTGTGTGTATTAATCTGTAAAATAATTCATCTATGCTCTAATTTATCATTGTTCCATAAAAATGGGATTTTGAAATCAGAAATTACTCTAGAGTAATTAAATAAATTTAATATGCTGCAACTTTTTATGAAGGTGAATACCCTAAAAGGCTCATAGTTTAACATAATATCTCAGTTATATTAGCCTTTCATATGACCTTCTCTGATTTTAATAAAGTTAATAAAGTCTTTGAGACTAATCATTTAATGAAAGGACTAGTCCGTAAATTACGGTAGGTTTTCTTATTGTGCTATATGACTACCAGACAAGCTTGACCTTACTTTACATACAACTCTTTTCACCTTTGTTCTGCTTGGGCTAGAGTCTTGTTCTGGCATATTGGAGTATGGGACTACTTCTAATAATTAACAGGAGGCATCAGAACAGCAAGTTTGTTTGTTTCGTGTAGACGGGACACAGCCCATGCAAACATTCGGCTGGGATAATACTGCTGGGGAGAGGGATGGAGTTGGGTGATCAGGCGCTGTGCCTGAATGCAAATTTTACTGGTAGTTTTAAGAATGCTTCTGTAATATATTTCTCATTAGAGCATGTACATTTCTAATGCAAGGGCACGGGGTGGTCCTGTCAAGTCAAAAATAACGTGTCATCTTTGGGGGAAAATCATTCATGATCGTAGCAAATACTTGAAAACTGCTCATTGACACTTATTTTGACAAAAAATAAGACTACTTCTGAATGAGCTTGCTGAAGCCTGCCTTAGCTATTAACTCCCACTGTTCAGTAATATGTTTTTAGAGTAATTTATTAGAGACTGATAAAAATACTATAAAGAGAAACATTGACACACTCAAGAGTGATTAGTAGCAGGTAGTACTAAGTGGTTTTACTTCACTCAGTATTAGTGACATTTGAGTGAAAGCAAGATCACAAAAGAACTGCAGGAAGACTTGAAAGTCTAGAAATCATACCTTACAGTGAGAAACGGGAGACATTAAATCTCACTCCATTTATGCAAAGCTATGTTAAGTGATGACTCAACTACAGCATACATATTAGGCTGGGAAATGATTTTTCTAATTTCAGCACCTTTCTCCCTTATTTTAAAAAATAGTCCATTAGGAATTCTGTCTGTCTGAGTCTAAACAAATTCAAAGTGGAATAAAGCAAACAGCTTCTTCCAGTAAGGTTAGTGAGCTACAGAAGCACTTCGCAGACTTGGTGAATTCTCCATCAGTTTGCAAGTGTAAAAGAAGACTTGGGTGTCCTTCAAGAAGTAAAGGGTAATTCAAGCAGGAGGAATGGGCTTGATGCAGTAGCTACAAGGTGAAGTTCTTTGTCGTGTGTTATTCAGAAGGTGTTATTAGATGGTAATGGATCTTGCTGGCCTTAAAAAAATCTGTGGATCTGCCAGTAAATCTTACAAGAATTTTCCATAATGAAATGCCTTGTTCCCCATTTAAACCTTACCCATTTCAAACAGACTAGCTTTTTGAATATCAAAAGCTCTTGTCTTTGATTTGTACAATGTTTAGATAATCCTAATTACAATTAAAAAAATAGAACTATTCTTAATTTGCCGATCCTATAGAAAATTTGAACTGTGAAACTAAAAATATTTGCAAAATACATCATACATTGCTGAACAGCTCAAATTTCTTATTTTATTTCTAGTTATTCTCTTTTCTTCAGTATTTGTGATGCAGTTTATTTGACAAAGTTTTCTTGGTGGTCACAAGCTAAGAATTACAGCACAAGGGTTAAGTAGCTGGTATTACATAGCACTTAAATTTATCTTTCAAAAAACTGAGGCAAGGCAGTTTTAAAATAATCTTATATGAATGTTAGAATAAATTAGTTTGAAATACTAACATTCTGATTAGCTCTAAGAAGTAAAATTGTTTCAGTGCATTCAACACTGTACAGATACTAAATAAGCTCATTAATCTAGTAATGAAAACTTAAATTAAGGTGTTTCATATAAAATCATAAATTCTAATGGTTCTTGCACTTTTTGACTAGTGGACTTCTTTCTCTTAAAGATATTTTGTCACTGTTCCTTCTGTGAATATCATTAAGGTTGAATTTTTTCCTTACTTTTAGAGCTTACTCTTCACAAAATTACAGGAGATTCTCTGTTATTAAATAGGTTCCTTCTTTAAGCACACAAAATTCCTAAACATTTCAAAAATCGTCAATAAATTTGCTCCTGCCACTCACCTTGTGAGTAGGAGAATACGCTCTGTCTCGGAAAAGAAACACTGGAAATATCTATCTGAACATCTAATTTGGATTTAGGGTGTGGTTGTTTTTATTCTGGCTGTGCCTCTGAGAGGCATATTAATTCTCTATTGTTTGCTTCCTAGGAAAGCTGAATTCTGTTTCTGTGGGTGGGAATATTCTTTTCATATGGAAACATTTGCCATTTGTTGCTCCTAAAAACCCAAGTGTCCTACATTAACACGCAGAGCTCGGTTAAGTACGCAGTTTGGAAGTACAAGTTAGTTAAGCCTTATTCCTAGAGCTTTCCCCGACTTCACTGAAGCTCATGCAAATAGTGAAGTAAGTAGGAAAAAAATAAAAAGGGGGGTTTAATTTGTGTTCTATAAGGAAGTTGGAGGTGGAAAGTGTTTGCCAATAGAGAAGTGTGAAAGTTAAATGTGATTCTCTCCACTTTATTTTTTTTAACCTTTTTGGAATTTGACTGTATGAAAAATAAGAGACATTCATAGTGTGGAGATGTTGGGAGATTTCTCACCAAATGTGTAATGATCCAGAATGGCTGTTAGAAACAACATCAGAAATATCTGTAGATTTGTGGATTTTGTTCCTGGAAAACAAACTGGTAGTAAAAACTGAATAAAAAATAAACTGTCTGGTAGCATTCCAGGAAGACCACATGTAAGCTGCTCTTGATGGGAGAGACACAGGTTAAATGGATTAAGATCTGTCTTGCAGCTCCCCAAGTAGTTTCCTGCATGAAGTCATATGATGAGTATTTCTAACAGGATTCTTCAGGGCTTGGTACATCCTCAGCAATTCAGATTTTCTGTTGGTGGTTTGGAATCAAGTTTAAAATTACAAGAAAACAAAGCTGATGTAACTGCTATTGGAATGATAACAAATGATGAGAACAAGCTGATCATCCAGCCAGGGTGATTACGTTAGTGTGAGTCCACTCTGTCCACTTTGTTCACACCTTTCTTGTACTGCAGTCCCAAAAGAAGATGCAATATTTAGAAAAAAATCACTTCCTTGGACCTGTTGGCTACCCTATTGATGATGTAGCCCCATATATTACCTTCATTGCCACAGGGGTCTTCCTGATGCCACTTGTCCAACAGGGTTTGCAGGTCCTATTCTGCAGAGCTGCTACTCTGCTAGTGCATCTCCAGCCTGCACTGTTGCAGTGGGTTGTCCTGTTCCAGTACGGGACTTTGGTTTTGTCTATGCTGAATTTTCTGAGGTCCTAGTCAGGCCACTCCTGGATTTTGAGCTCTCTGAACAGCAGCTCAGTCTTCCTGCACATAAAACTGCTCCTTCCAAATTTAATGAAGATGCAGCCTTTCCCTTTCATCTGGGTCATTGCTCAAGATGCAACAGGTACTGGTGTGATATTGACCCCCGAGGGTCACACCACTCATAACCAGCCATCAGTTAGACCTCAAACTGTTGATGGCTGCCCTTTGAGCCCAACGGTCTGGTCAGTTTTCCACTCCTCCAGTCCAGTTATTTTTTCTGGGGACGGAGGTTAGTTTGTCTGGCTTATAGGTTTCTGGATCCTGCTGCTTTTTATTTTACAATGAGCATAACATTTTTCAGCATGACTTTTTTCAGTCACTGGGGACTTCTCCTGATTGCCACAATTTTTCCAAGGTGATAGAAGGCAACCCCTCAGTGGCATTGACGAGCTCCCTCATTGCAGCCCATCCAGTCCCATTCATTTTTAAATGCTCCATTTACTTAAACAATCCCTAAATTGATCTTCCTATACCATGAGTGGTACCTGTTCCCCCTTCTTCCCAACTCTGCTGCCCGGCTGAGACCTGAGAGTTAAAGTTTAAACCACAGCAATTACTGTCTTACTATTCTTTTGTTACTCATTATAGATAATCTAGCGAATAATACAGCACTTCCACAGCAGTTTTTTCCCCAAGCAATCTAAAAGTTTTACATGGAAAGGCGGCTGTAAAAACATCCTGACTGACTGTGCAGGGCACATTGGAGGTTTGAATGAAATATGTTTTTGATCCAGGATCAGAAAGCTTTTTAGTGGCAGACCTTTAGATATTACTCAGAAAACCTGTCCCTTCCTTAAGCAGCAAACACATCATGCTTGCATTTGCAGGTGACATTTTAGGTGTAAATGTCTGAGCCTTCTCAAGAATGCTTTTACTAGTAGACCTAGCTGAACAAATACAAAGCTCAGAAATCATTTATAGAGATATCTTCCTCAAAGGAGCAAGTTCAAAATTATTTCAGTGGCAATCTCTTCAGGACATCGTTAACATTTATAAACTTCAGAATGGGAACCCTTCTAACTGTTTGTCTTCAAAACTGATTTTACAGATTTGGTCTACAGTGCTACTGCATTTCTGAAGAGCAGAATTTATTGAGCACCAGTTTTTTTCACAGATATCTCTCTTCCCAGTGACATACGTGTTTTCATGCAATAATTCCAGTCAATTCCGCCATGGAATAGACCACAGATAAACACTTAAGTGTGAAAGAAACTGAATATACATTTGCATTTTGTGGTGGCAAATCCTCAAGAAAGGAAGATGGGCTGTGTAGGAATGCAAGAGAGAAGGTATGGGATTACTGTTCTGATTCTGACATCTGCTGCCATCATCACCAAATAATTTATGCTTCCTCAGTTTCCCTAATGATAGCAGTTACCTGAGGGGTGCCAAGGAACTCCTTTTTGTCTGTAAGGTGCAATAAAGCGGAAGAAGTCTTCAATACCTTCCTAATTAAGCTGGTCCATCTTCTGCTGGAGTCATTGGACCTTGCATTTATTTAGCACAAGAACAGCTTTACCTGGTCAAATGTTGTGGATGTGTGTAAAGAAAATAGCAGTGTATGTGGAAAGAGCTCCCTGTATTTTAGGGACACATAAAGAAATCTGTTTGCAAGGACAAAGCATGCACCTCAACACGAGCACCAGTTAATTCAAGTTCTCCACCCAAAGAGCCAGAAAACCTAATTAAGAGTTATTATCCATCAGGGCCAGTCTGTCCTCGGCTCTCGGCTGTTTGCATTGCCCGTGACGGCGCTGTCTCAATCACCGTGTAGGGCTTGGAAATCCACCAAAGAAAATGGGCACTTTTCCTGTTGCTTAGGTTTTAAACAGTTCAGTTCTATTAACCATGTTAAACCCAAGCAATGACCTTCTGGGATAGCAGAATTTTTGTAGTTGTTGCTGCTGTTTTTAAAGAAAGCGAAAGTAAAGAAATAGCTGGAAGCAGGGATTTTCAGACTCTGGTCTCCAGACTCCTGAGGGATTGTGGATTAGTCCTAAAATGTACAACTTCATCTGCTCCTAAGAAGAGAGCAAGTTTGTTGTTAGCGGGCTTAATCATCCGTCTGTTGCCGGTTGGGATCATCCATGTGTTAGAAAATGTTTATGGACGTTAAAATTGGAAGCAATTGAAAACCAATAATGTGGCATTCTGGAGGGGAAAGAAGTTGAGCAGCTTGGTTTCTCAAAGAGTAGGTTCTCAATCCCTACGAGCAGAGGCACGAGGGTTTAGAGTACTGGCGTTTTACAGCTATGCCCAGTCCCCTCGGGAATGTGTAACATACAAACACCTCGCTGGCTGGAAGCTACTGGAAGCAACTTATAAAAGTAAATTAGGGATACAAGACAGAAAAACTAAAATTATCTGAGGACAGAGGTTATTGTGAAGAATCCTAAAGTGGTTTTACCTAAAGAAGGGATGTGTGGATTGCCTGCCTGCTTCCCCCTTCCCCAAACCCACAGCAACAACAACCACCAAAGCATGGTGGAAGGTGCTGGGAAGCAGGCTGAGAAACATCAGTGCTCAGTTGCCCATCTCTGAGCAGATAGATGCAAAGAAATGAAAACCAAACTTAGCACTGGTGAAGTCACAGAACTGATTTTCAAAAGACTTTATACTCCCTAAATGGGAAACTTGTAGAGGTAGCACTTTTAGCGCTATTTTACACACACACACACGCGCATTGCAGTTCATTGTGAAATATTTAGGAGCAGGACATTTTTTCTGATGTAAAGTTCTCATTTCTGGGCTGTTCACAAAATGCAACAAGGTTCCTCCAGAATTTTTATGCCTAGTTTAATGCTGCGTGCAAGGTCCACTTGGAACAGTGATCCTGAATTTCCCTCTGCATTGCAGGCAAAATTTGGCTGTAGTCATGGATCAAGTCAAGCACCAGAGAAGGAAGATCTGTAGCCTGTTAAGGAGCTATTTCAGAAGTACGTACAAACAGATGAGATTTCAAAGATCCACAGAGCTGGCAAGAAGGTCTCTGGAGAGCCTCTAAACATCCTCTGTTCCAACATGGTCTTGCCAATGCCTGTGTCGTTTCTTTCACGTTTGTTTATGCTGTTCTTGAAGACTTACTGTAACAGAAACATTATAGGCCAACCGGTCTGTCCCTGTGCTATTCTTAGCGCTTAGGGAGTTTTTTCTAGTCTCTAACCTAAGTCTTTTCTGCTGCAAATTGAGTGCATTAGTTCTCTTTTCTTTCCATTATGAGCCCAGAGACATGGTTATTTCTTTCCTCTTGCAGCAGCTGAAGTTGATTTTTCTCTTTCTTGGTGTAGTAGTTTATCCTTGCTCCTACTGATCAACATCCTGCGTTTTTTTTAAGTGTCTCCAGTTTGTGAAAATCGCTTAACAAATTCTCATCTTGCCTTCAGTGTCTCTGCTGTAAGTCACTGGTTGGTGTCATCTGTTAGCATAGGAAGACTCTACTCCATCGTTTTGGCCTATAATGAAAATATCAAATAGACCCCTGTGGTGCCCCACTTTATACATCCTTCCATTTTTTACTCCCTAAATACACTGCCTAGGGACCAACCTTACAATATACATAATTTTATTTGTCTCTTCTGGTGTCCTCAGTGATTAACATGAATTTGAGCTTTTTTACCTGTTTTATGGGATCAGAAAGTTAGTTTAAAGTGAGCCGTCGTGTATAGTGACGACACAGACTGAGGTGCTGGATCATTCTATATTCTGGTAGCATCTGGAGATCACAGTGCTTTTGTGACTGGCATGAAAAGCATTGATCCTACGTGTATGTTTCAGGCTTTCTTCATAATTAGAATGCACTGCAGAGGTAGTTTCTGTAGGTAGATTAGCTCTTTAAGCCTTTAAGGAAGGAAAGATATTGAGAAATGTTGATTTGCATAAACAAGATCTATTTTGATGAAATTGTAATAGAAAATAAAAGAATGGTGAATTCCAGTAAGAATAAACAGTTAAAATTCAGAACAATTAGAGAAACTCTTCTTTAAGGTTTTTATTTCACACATGTATTAAGTCGAGAAAATGTGCATGATTGGAATATCTGGTTTTACTGTTTTATTTCACTTTGTGAGAAAGTTTGAGGTGCCTTCTATTTTCATTTGAGTTGGGAAAAGAGAAAAGCAGAATCGTGTCATTTGCTGCAAAATGAAAAGCCCAGCTTTTCGCAGCTCTGCCTTTCATTGTCTGCCTGTCTTACGGGTTCCATGAAACTGCAGTTCTTTGCATTGTGTATTACTGCAAAAGGATAATATGAGTTACAAATTTTTAGTTTAATCAAAGCAAAACAGCCTTATACTGTACAAGCTACTCTCGGGAAATTGATGCAGACATGAACCAGGCTAGTTCCAAATTTTATCAAATTGTCCAGTCTTGTCTTCAGGTGGAAGCCACCACCAAAACTATCATCATCTCTGGAAAAAAATGAAAAGTACATGAGAGGTGTGTATGAACAACACAGAAAAGGTGAATGGTTATCCTCTATATTATAAATAGTGCCCTATTATGTTATAGAGAATAACAATCCACCTTTTATAGTATACCTGGAGGATCAGAGCATCAACACTAACGAGAGAACAGACTTGAGACAAAAGGACACACTTGTCTGGACAACGGATAGCTAACTGAAAGGAGGAAATCAGCAGCACAGGATGTTTTGGAGACCAGGATGAAACACAGAATCATAGAATCATGCTCAAAGCTGGTCATCACATGGGATTTTGGAATGAACTCTGTTTTCAAAAGCCAGTTCAGAAATACCAGACTGAACCACCTCCTGACCATCATGATTTGAAGTGGTCATCCTGGCCATAGCAAGCTCTTGAGGTTTGATAAGAGTCCTTACAAGAAAATATACTGGATGGCTGATTGTAAGAAGGAATCTCAAAGACTTTGAGATAAACTTCACTTTACCCTATCATCCTAAAGACTTCTTCCCCTAGTTTTATATATGTATTACAAAACAAAACAGGCCAGGAATGAATGAGAGCACCTATCCACTTCAGTTAGTGAAGGTGCTCTGGCTTAATTCAATTCTTTTCTCCTCAGATCTGGAACAGGTCTGATAATAGTGGCAGTCAACTCTCTAAAACATTTCACATCTATGTTATCTGTGATAGCTGAAACCATAAAATCATAGAATTGTCTAGGTTGGAAGGGACCTTTAAGATCATCTAGTCCAACCATCAACCTAACTCTGACAAAAAACCATCACTAAACCATGTCACTAAGCTCTATGTCAACCCATCTTTTAAATACCTCCAGGGATGGTGCCTCAACCACTTCCCTGGGCAGCACATTCCAATGCTTAATAACCCTTTCTGGGTAAAAAATTTTTCCTAATATCCAATCTGAACCTCCCCTGGTGCAACTTGTTTGGCCATTTCCCCTTGTCCTATCGCCTGTGACTTGAGAGAAGAGACCGACCCCCACCTCTCTACACCCTCCTTTCAGGTAGCTGTAGAGAGCAATAAGGTCTCCCCTCAGCCGCCTTTTTTCCAGGCTGAACAACCCCAGCTCCCTCAGCCTGTCCTCATAAGACTTGTTCTCCAGACCCCTCACCAGCTTCATTGCCCTTCTCTGGACGCCCTCCAGCAAAAATTTAAAGATAAATTTAAAAAGGATGGACTACTGCATGGGAGAAAGCTCCAGCAAAGGCTGTGCAATGCAGTGATAGGAATGCGAGTTCCTGTTCAGAAAGTCCGTAAACTATTGATGGCTGAACACAGATACTGAAGGAAGAGACTCTGTTTCTCCCATTCTTTCTCACAACATTGGCTGCTAGCAGAGACAGGGTAGCAGGGTACCTGATCTTTTGGGGTTTTTTTCCCAGTTCAGCTGTTTTTATGTTCTGAGTAGCTCTAGTCTGCATATAGTCTAAATAGTCCTAAATAATCCAGGTAGCCAGGCTCACAGTACTCTTTACAGTCTTTTAGATGCGGGAATGTTCTGTGTGTTATCTAAAGCATTAGGTGTAAGTTATGATGCAGTCTTTCCTTTAAGATTCCCTATAATATAAACCCGAGGCCCTCGTCCTGCAGCTGGGTGGCTGCGGCTTCCCGCTGCAGCGCTTGGCCCCGGCTGAAAGGCAGCGTAAGGCAGATGGGAAGGGAAAGGGGAAAGGGAAGATGAAGTGGCTGGGGGAATGCTGTGTGGAGTCTTAGGCTTTCAGCTTTCCAGGCTAGCTGCTCTCAAATGAAAGCGTCTTTTAGTTGGTTTCCAGATTTAGGCCAGGAATAAGCAGGAAATACGAATGATACCAGTGATCGTTATTGACTCCTTGTGTGTTACTTCTGTTCTGTACTTTAAAAATGCTAACCAAATCTGCAGGCAGATGAGATGTTGCAGCAGCTTTTTGCTTCCAAATTAGAGACACTGAAATAAACGGGATGGGTTTGAACTGGAGGGCTACAAAGATGATTAAGGGGCTAGGGCATCTCTCTTATGAGGAAAGGCTGAGCGACCCGGGTCTGTTTAGCCTGGAGAAGAGAAGACTGAGAGGGGACCTCATCAATGCTTATGAATATCTAAATGGCAGGTGTCAACAGGATGGGACCAGACTCTCTTCAGTGGTGCCCAGTGACAGGACAAGGGGCAACGGGTACAACCTGGATCACAAGAAATTCCATCTCAACATGAGGAAAAACTTCTTTACTTTGAGAGTGATGGAGCACTGGAACAGGCTGCCCAGAGAGGCTGTGGAGTCTCCTTCTCTGGAGATATTCAAAACAGCCTGGATGCGTTCCTGTCCAGCCTGCTCCAGGTGAACCTGCTTTGGCAGGGGAGTTGGACCAGATGATCTCCAGAGATCTTTTCCAACCCCTACCATTCTGTGATTCCATGAAATTAAAAAAACAAAAGTTGTTAGTGTATTTTCATTTGTATTTCAGAGCAGAATTAAGGCCCTGTGTACGTGTAGCACTTATGGGCATCACCTAAAGAAGTCTTTAGAAAAATACTGCTGAAGGCTGGGCAGTCATTGCTTTTGTAGCCCTCGGGCTTTCACTGGTGGATGCCGCAGACTGGCTTGGACCGTTGCATTAAAGCTGCCCCTGGAGAAACAGGCAGCATCATCTTGTAGGCTGCAGTGTGTACCTACAGTGTCTATAGCGGCTTCAAGCAAGCCATAGCACAGTCCTGTTTTGCCATCTCCGTGCGCAGCCTGTGTGCAGAAAGCTGCAGAAGTAGATGGTCGCTAATGGCTGAAATCCCTAGTACTGGCAAAGCTTAGGTTAATTCTTGAGGTGTTCTTCCCCCCCCACCACCCCGTGCTGGGGAGGTTTCTAAGCTGTTTGCACGGAAGTGTCACAGCCAGCCTTAAAAATTGCTATTAGCTCTCCAGCCAGCGTTACTCTGGAGCTGGTGGCTGCCCGTGGCGTGAAGGAGATGGGCTCCGACAGGGCAGCTCTCGCCCTCTCGCTGTGCCGGAGTGTGAGAAGCACAGCCTGAACGTGTCAGGGCTTCGACGCTCCGCTGCGGTCAAGCTTGTTTGCTTGACCTGAACAATTTTAGCCCTTCTAACTTCTAGCTAAGAAACAGATTTCATTCTGCAGCTAAAACTAATCGGCAAGTTTTAGACGTCTGAATCTTGAAAACATCCCAAATTATACACATCTTTAATTTTAAATCCCTAAAATGCCCTAAATGGGAAGCACTGAGGAAAGTTAATTAGTCTGCCCGCTTCTCCCTAATTACTAATGGGTACTTTTCTTGTCCACCAAAACCTGTTGGCTAGATTTTAAAGCAGATGTTAATGTGCAGTCACAATTAAAAGCACATGCATTGGATGCTGCTGAAGCCTCCAAGTGCTCTGTTTTTATGTCTTTTGTTTCAGGACACTTGGGGGAAGAAGGGATCATCACACCGTTAAAAATGACATTTGCTTGCTTTCTTCTTTTCCACGCAGCTCCTCTCTTTTGCTCAGACAAGTAGCTGCCAGGAATTAATGGTAAAATGGTTTTGAGACATGGGGCAGTCTTTTTGACAACATTATCTCAGTGTCTGTAAGAGCTTTTTCACTTGGTATACTCAACCTAGGAACAATTTAATTTCACTATCCCTTGGCCCAAGTAATAACTTCAGGTTTCTAATTAGAGAGCAAGTGGGAAGGGACTGTGCATGGCCGTCAGGGCCTGAGCTAAGAGAGCGCTAAGAAACACTACTGTAATAATTTAACAGGCGGGAGAGCTCCTGCCTGCTGAGCCAGCTCTCCTGCCTCTGTGGAAACAGGCAGGATCGCCGCTTCGCCCGTGTCTTGGCTTCACCTCCCCGAGCTGTGCGAATCGTGGCTCGGGCCCCTCTCTCAGCCCTCCTTACACCTTACCTGGGCAAAAACATCCGCCTCCCTGTTTTAGGTGTAGAGCATCCTTTCTGTGGCAAAAAAATAGCACAGTATTGCATATGTCCCTATCGTGGATAGCATTATCCCCTGCCTTTTACTGCTTTTCTCTGGTCGTTCTCTTTACCTTTTTGATTTGCAGTACATTTTAAGTTCATTGAGACAGGAAAAAGTGTGATTGCTCCTTCACTGTTTCAAGAAGAGGATATTTGGCTGCTCCATTCGCTAAAATAGTTGGCTGTAAAGGCACTCTGGGTGCCTCTTCTAATTCCAGATAAGCCTTGGGCTCTCGATACACAGCACAAAACAGAATCTAATTATTGAAGTAATTATTATTACCTTCTCTGCTACACTGTGTTTTTCCGAGCCCAGAGCCACCTTCCGAGCCCACCCCCAGCAGTGGGATGTGATGGCTGGCTGTCAGCCTGGGAACAATTTGACTATACTTACCTGCAATGAGTTACTTATTTAAAATCTCACTTGTCTATTTTTTGACCCTGAAAAGAATATGTGACAGCGGAATTTTTTCCCTTCTTCAGTCAATGCATTCTGATTTCAATGGCTGCATTTCTGAAAAGCTGGTGCTTGTTTTTTTCCCCTCTTCTGTGGAACTTGATAGTAGCTCAGTTTGAGGTTGGGCTACCCAGGACTAATAAGACCTGCTGTTTTTTCTTCTGTGTCAGTCCTTTTAGGAGTGCAAAATAGAAAGTATCCAGCCAATAGTCATTCAAGACTATTTTACAACGATGAATCTTAAAGAGAGAAAAAACAACCTCTTTTTCTTTACTATCAAATGCCTGTTAGTTTTAAAGTGAAGATGTAAAAGTAAAGTAAGGATGTAAAAGTAAAATAAATATTGGCCAGAGTGGAAAATTTTTTCATTCAGATGTTATTTTTAGGTAAGACCTTTAATTCCAGTTTCACTGAGTAGTCTTTGTAGTCCTTTTAATTTTGCAGCATGCCATTCTATTTAGTAAGTACACAATCGGGTTCCTGAAAGGTTTTAAGTTGTATGTGGGTTGTTATGTATATGTGTGGGTATGTGTTTGCTGTGTAAAAAAAAAATCTTCAGTTTATGTGTTTGAAAGGAACCAATTGTCATATCTACCCTTTTCCAATGAAACCTGAGTATTTTAAACTTTTTGATAGGCTCTAAGGTTCATCTATATTCTCAGACTTCTCTTAATGATGAGCATAGAGTAAGAATAAGAAACATTTTAATTGATTTAAGAAGTGTTTATTGGTACAGTAATCAAAAGAAAGGCAGGTTGGTGAGAATAGAGATCTAAATCCATCTAATCTGGGTTTAATGCCCCAAGTGCTGGTCAAATTGGATTCTGGTTATGAAAACTTGTATTTGGGGAGCCTCCCATGAAAGACAAGTGTAGCAACACAGAGACTAAGCTTTTTTGAAAGAATGTATTAAATTCTAGCTTCTCTCTATTAAAATCATTATAATCATTCAGTAATAATCTTACATAGATCGCATCACTTGTTCTAGGCTATTAACTGCTGTCATCACTGGCTCTTTTTCCCCTTTGATTAGGCTATAGGTGGTGTTTGCATGTAACACCATAAACAGCTTTACAGTAGGGTGTTTGCGCTTGATTTCTTTGACTACATCCAAATCGAAATGGCTTTGATTTATCCAGCTGTAAACGCTGCTCTAAGTTTTAGCATGGTCGCAATATATCAGAAGGATGGTAGGAGTGTTTAAACTAATAGAGGTTTGTTTACTCTGTATTGTGTAGGGTCTGGTCTGTTATCAAATTATCTGCAGTTGTTGCATCGTATGTATAAACATTGTGCCATTTGGAGCAGCTCATGAAATTTTTGTAAAAGCTGCCCTGAGCAACACAAGCATATAATTTAAAATGGGGCCTTGGACATTTTTATTCCCATATGGTGAAAAATATGTATTGATTCTTGATTTGTGCAAAGTGATTGCACACATAATAATGTGATTGTGGTGGAGATAGATAGTCAGATGGCATCTGGAAGAGGATTTTCAAAGCTATGCTTGCAGCTTGGCATTCAGGGCAGCTGGACACGCTGGTGCCTTGTTCTGCTTCTGTGAAGTTTCACCCAACCACTCTTCGCTACTTTTTTTTTTTTTTAAATGTGGCCTTTACCCATAGAGATTTAATTTGAATGAAAACAAAAAAAAACCTAACAAACAAACAAAACAAAAAAACCAAACCCCAAACCTCAATTAATAAGAAAACAGCATGTTCTGTGCATGGTAATACGGAGAATGCGGTAAGCCTGTCTTTAAGGCAAATGCTATTTCCACTAACTGGTGTGACTGAGGCTCTGTCACCGAAAGCAAGCAGGTTAACCTTTCAACTTAAAATTAATTGTCAGCTTCCCTTAGTGTTCTTTCTAAGCTTGTATGACTTCTGTTTGGTTCTGAATATATTTGCATTTTGACAAGTCACTCACTGTGTTTGCACAGTAGCAGAATACCTATCACAGCAACTCAAATTTGCAGGTTGGAAGAATTATGCTAGTTAGGGACATTGCTTTATTTACTCTGTCATCTTTTAGGATGAGTTCTGCTGTGTGGATTAGCCAGAGCCCACATACAGTTAGTGATACACTGCAGAGTCAGAGCAGATGTAAGGAATTTCTGTCCTTCTCGCCTTCCCTTTAATTTCTCCTTTTCTTTTCCAAATGGGCCCCATGTAATTTCATGAAACATAAAATTCTGAGATTGCAGACAACAGTGTTGTGGCAGGTGTCTTCATTGTACCTTAATTCTTCTTTTTTTTTGTTAAAGTATGTTATTTCTTTGCAGCTTTGCAGACAAAAACATGCAATTTATTGCTTAAGAACATCGAATCATCAGAATTGCTTATTTTCCTTCCTACTGCTTTGTATTCACAGCCCATGGGACAGCATGATCTGTAGACCAGAATGGGCAGGATTACTACAGCTTTGTTTCAGAAATGGCTCAAAACTCCCAGATCTGAACAGCCCTGAACCTTGCGATAAGATCAGATCTGAACTTTGTTTCAAGTACCCTTCTGTTTTTCTATTAATAATGAACTAGCTAAATATACACCGATTTGTAGATCAAATGAAAGTGGTATTTCATCACCAATATCTGGAGCATCTAACATTTATTAGGAAATAACTTATATTGGTTTAAAACTCAAGTATGCATTAATGAGAGTAACAAAAGAAATTTTGAAGGATTTTTTATTATCGTAGTCATAGTATTTTTCCAGTCTTGTCTAATGGTCCTACATCTAAAATGCACCATGACCTTGAAGAGTTTGATAATCTCAATGGGGTATGACAGTGAAGAGACCGTTAAAACCATTGCTCATCCTGTTGGTGTGGTTGTATAACTGCACAGTTGCTGTTTATGTGATATAAAATTGTAGTTTGCTTAAAATGTGTTTCACTTACAGCAGGGTTACCATTTGTTTTTTCGTAACTAGTTAAGTACCAGGATGGTGCATTTGGTTAGGAAAGATGGTTTACATGGGTCCCAGTCTTATAAAGTACTTCACTTGACCCTGATCTGTGACATTTAAAGCTTAATGGCATTAAAATAAATCACGTGCTCAAACTTTAACTGCTTTGCTGAACTGAGGCATAAACAAACACATGAAAAAGAATTCTAAATTAGAAAAATTGTCAATTTTGTAATAACTTTCATCCCTCTTACACAATGTTTAAAAGAGCATGCAAAATGTAAAGGATTTATAAATGCAACGACGAATTTTAAAATATCAACTTTGGTAAGCAGTCTCTTAATAATATATGTAGCCATATGTTAAATAGTCTCTATATGATACATGTAGCCATATACCTCCTTTTAAAGAAAGCACAAATGAAATAAACGATATTAAAATATACAGCATAAATACATACACATACAGACATCTAATGCAGGTATATAATCCTTCTAAATTGAAATGCCCTAAGTAGGGAATCCCCTAAATAAGGGTCTGTGAATCATTGAACCAGGCTGGTCACAGAGCCAAGAGAAGGGCTGCAAAGACAGAAAATACAAAAGTAGTGGAAGAGTCTGTGTAGCTTTTGAAGAAAGAAGTCATGCCTCACCAATCTAGCAGGGCTTTTTCAGAGGAGTTTATAACCATTTTTGTAGTTGGATCTGGTCAGCAAAGTACAGTTGAGTCTTCAAAAGCTCCTGGATCAAAGACCTTTAGAGAAATAAGCTACGGTGAGATAAGAGATATTTTCCTCTTGCAGAGTAATACCTGATTAAAGGAAGGCAGAAATAAATTGTCAGTCTTCATAATGGAGAAAGGCTTTATTAGGCTGCTTAGCCACCTTTTTTGGGGGACTTTGGATGTTCATCAAATTCAGTGTTAGCTGCAAAGGGAGTGAATAGCAAGTTGGCAAAGTTTACTGATGACTGCTACAAATATTTCATATCAAAACTGATGCTAACTGTGAAAATGGGACAGTAATCTCATACTAGAAAATGCCTAAGTAATACAACAGCCAGTGACATTTCATTGTCAGTAAATGCAGAGTAATGCAGTATATGTGCTACGCATACACGATAACAGGATCCAGATGAGTTATTTGCAAGAAGAAAGATCAGGGAATCACTGTGGATAATTGTCTGAAATTGTCAACTCAGTAACCAGGGATGGTAAAAAACACACACAGTGTTTTGTGCTTCCAGGGAAGGAAGAGAGAAGGAACAGAAAGCATCCTCAGGTAAGGTGTTGTGGTATAGCACAGTCACATCGTGAGTCCATTCTCACGCTGGTGTTTGTGGGCAGTTTGGGCTTCTTGTCTCAGGAATGGTGAAAGAGAATTAGAAAAGGGAGAAGAAGAGTCACCAGGAGCCTGTATCCTCAGAGATATTGTTTCCATATGAGGAGGAGACTTCAGCTTGGAAAAAAGCTGCTGAGGTAGGGTGTGATAAAAATGTATTAAACCATCAATAGTATGGAGAACATGAACAAAGAAAGGCAGGGTGCTACTTCTACAGCTCACAAAGCAAGAACCGTAGTGTGCCCACTTGAAATGCTCGGGCACATGGTGCATTTCCTCAGGCAGCTGTGGTGGGCAGAGGTGTAAATAGGTTCAAGAATGGGATTAGTGAGCCTGTGATGGATCTCTCCATCAGAAGTAGCCAGCCTGCAAGTGTGGGGTCATGTTTGGGCAGTGCTTGGCTGTTCAATACCCAGCTAGAAAGACTCACCCTTTTCTTTATATTTTTTTTTAAAAGAAGAACCTTGGTGATTTAAGACAGAGGGTGGATGAGTGGAGGAAGAGCTTCCACTGCCTTTTACTGTTGAAGCTTCATCTGTTTGTTGGGATGTTTTTTTCCAGTCAAGGGCTGTTTAGGATATTATTTTAGAGTCTAGTCAACCTGTGCTCTATGGACTAGAACAACTTCCTTCCCTGAGACCTCATTTCACAGGATTTTATGCGAGTTTAGATTGAATTCCCCAGCTGTCACCGGTCCTCTGCCGCAATGAGTGAAAGGTTAATGCGTTGCAAAAGTAACTGTGATAATCCTGAGCTGTAATTTAGTCTGTTTAATGTATCCAGAGGATTAATACTCAAATGCATTAAGCAAAACAAGAAATAATGCACACTTCATATTGTCTCCCTTACACTCTAGTCTCATTTAATTAGCCACTGAAACAACCGACTGAAAGCTTTCCCTCTGCCGTGTTGTTTGAATCATGAATTTTAAAGACTTTTGAGAGAATGACTCAGGAGGTGAAACAGCAGGGCTTCTGATGTTATTTATAAGCTCTGTACTGGAAACTATTTCAGTGTCTGCAGCCATGAAACTCCAGCAACTTAGCCTGTAATTTCATCATTTGAGACTAAATGACAGGAGAACTAATGCTGTCAGCGCCCCACTAAACAGCATTAGCATTCTCCATTGCTTCTGCTTACTTGAAAAATGGATAATGAAATAATTGGCATTAAAGCCAACTATCAACTCCAGGTTACGCCACAAAAGAAGAGGTTAATATGTGCATCAAAATACATGCAATAGGTGTCTGCAATAATTGGGTTTTCATTACAGTAACAGTTCTGAAGGCTGCAGTTAAGCGTGGGCAGCTCACAAAACATCTGTGTAACACCTCGTGCAAGCAGGTGAGCGCTCCACGGGGCTGGCAGCACCGAGGATGCTGTGGCATGGGGAGAGCCTTCCAGCCACCCCATCCCAAACAGAACTACAGTTGCAGCAGGCTTACTGCCTGACCGTTTAATATTTGTGACTCTCCTGGGTTTTAAAAAGACCCAGAAAGAAAATAAAAAGATAGAATTAAATTATATTCCTATTCATATATTTTATCTGTTTATTTTCCTTTGTTTGCTCTTTGACACATATCCTTTGAAAGAAAAATCACGCGTCTCTCCACCTCTGCCCTGTAGTTTTGACCTTTTGAAATGGCCGGGCAGCAATGAGAAGAGAGTGGCTATTGATTCTGTTGCTGTATGGGTGGACGTATGCATACCCCCACACCCCCATTTCATAGGAGCACAAAGCTGAGTTAGCACTCTGGTGTGAGGAGGGGAATGCTTGTCTCCAGTATTTTATGCTTTCTTGGTACATAGCAGTTTTCAACTGCACAGAAGGCTGTGAGGCCTCTTTTTTCCCTAATTCCAAGTGTAAAGTCCTTACTTTACTTAGTGTGAAGGAAAAGGACATATATATTTCATCAGGTCTTGTTTTATTTCCAAGGCATTGTAGTTTCTCAGTACATTCCTGAATAGGGTCATTGGCATTAAAATGTCTGATATTGGAAGAGACTTGATAATGAAGTTAAGGAATATTTCTTATTTTTTATGGAAAAACAGGAAACAAAAGCAATCTTTAATAGATGGGGTGGGGGTAGAGGAGTGGGGTGGGGAGGAATCTGTCTTTTGTAGCCAGGAAAATCACCACAGAAATAAAAATAAGTTTTCAGGTGAGGTGTTTGTGTTGACATGTTACTACAGGCAGTACCTTTGATAGTATGCAGATTTGTCTTGACAGGGAGATGAAGCTCAAACACATAGGTACTTGGGAAATGCAAGAGATACACATAGAAGTTATCTTGCGAAGCCTTTATTTTAGCTTCATAAACTTTTGAAATCATTGAGCAAAATATTCCTCGTTAAGGCATTTCCATCTTTGCTGTTAGGAGGTAGCACAGCTTGCTCAACAGGGCACTGGCCGAGGCTCAGATGTCTGGCATCTATTCCTTTCTCAGCTACTGTGAGAAAATGAATGTGCCATTTCATCTCTGCATGCCTCTCTCATCCTGCAGTCCCTCTTGTCTGTTTAGAGTGTATGTTCTTCTGAGCTGGAGTCTTTTTTATTTGGAGTGATATATATATATACTGTGTAAAATCGTGGAGTGGCAATTCTGTCAGCTCCTCTAGGGACTATTGTAAAATGAAACCTAAAAAAGTTATACATTATTGTAATTTATTAGTGTGCTAATTTCACTATATATGGCAATGTACATGTAGAGGTCAGTATCCCAAAGATCTAACTGTAGTATTGAAGACCCAGCACTCCCAAGAGAGGTTACACAAACAGTGGGGAATTTCCAGTCGTATTTGAAAGTTTCATGGAATAGTTGTGTTGCGAAGTTTACTTGAAAGCAGACAACTGGAAAGCCATTGATAGGGCTGTACAGCAAGCGTATACTGACTTCAAGACTCGTATTTGGCTTGCTTTGGCAATTAAATGCTATGCGGGAAATAGAAAAGAAAGAAAATGTAGGGAGAAATGTAACGCAAAATGGTTTACACTGAAAAAATACTCAAGAATTACTACATGCTTTCCCCTTTGAAGATATCTGTGTTTTATGGAAACGGCCTTTGTGATCATTCTGATAATCAATAACTAATTTTCTGTTCATTATTGGCACAAATGACAATAATTTTATTGCTTAAATATCTGGCATTAGAGTTTAAACTAATGATGACTTTATCACAACAGTGCATATGAAAGGAGTAGTGCCTGACAGTGATTGACAAGAAGCAGTGGTCATCATTCATTTTGTGGTTAATTCATCCTCTTACCTCAATGGCAGCATCACAGCTTCTTAAGTCTGTAAGAAAATAATGCAGCAGATAGTTTACTAATCTGTGAAGAATTGGTGTTTAATGTGGACATGTTGTAAGGCAGGTAAATATTCTGGTCATCAGCTAATTAATATTCACATTGTGCATTTCATGCTGAGATCAGAAGCTAGAAGGGATGGGCTGTTTCTCAGAATTCCTCAATGTGTGTGTGTGCATTTTCATCAAGATACTGTTACACAGGTGATTACTGAGAATACATTGTCAGTATCAATTACCAGAGCAGCTGCTTTTACCTGCCTTATGCAGTGCATCAAATCATATATGAAATAGCTGGTTATGCAGAGACTCACGAAAGGAGTTCAAGACAAGAGTGAGCTTGACTTGAAGAATTTGTTTATGGTGTGTCAGTTGTAAGAGGCATCTGAAAGATCCAAGGAAATGACAACATGGGATAGAGAGTCCCACAGAAGGGTTGAGATTGGCAGGCACCTCTTGAGATCACCTCATCCAACCCCCCCTGCTCAAGTGGGGTCAGTTGCAGCAGGTTCCCCAGGACCATGCCCAGTCAGGTTTTGAGTATCTCCATGGATGGAGACTCCACAATCTCTATGCCTGCTGTGCTGAGGGGACCCCTGCGACTAATGATTTTGTCAGCTCAGATGACACCAGTATCACCCCAAGCTCCCCAGTGCAATCTGATTTTTCAAGGTACTTGGTTGCAAAAGAGATACTGAAAGGCTGAGGGACTTGGGTCTTTTTAGTCTGGAGAAGAGAAGACTGAGGGGGAATCTTATAAATACTTAAAGGGTGGGTGTCAGGAGGATGGGGCCAGACTCTTTTCAGTGATGCCCAGTGACAGGACAAGAGGTAATGGTCACAAACTTGAACATAGGAAGTTCCATCTAAACATGAGGAGGAATTTCTTTACTTTGAGGGTGGCGGAGCACTGGAACAGGCTGCCCAGAGAGGTGGTGGAGTCTCCGTCTCTGGAGACATTCAAAACCTGCCTGGACACATTCCTGTGCAACCTGCTCTGGGGGGGTTGGACTAGATAATATCCAGAGGTCCTTTCCAATGCCGTATCATTCTATAATTCTGTGATTCTGTGGTTGTGCATATTTGTAAAATTATTACATTTATGGAGTAATTTGATCTGTTTGGCAGGTGCTGCCCTGCTCTATAACCTGAGGACAAAATCGGTTTCATCTGCAGCCTGCTCAGCATGCAGACTCACTAATAGGTCAGGTATAAGGAAACAATCTCGGAAGGAGTAAAAAGCAGAAAAACAAAGCAAAATAAAACCCCACAACCTCCACAACAAAGAATCCAGAAATCGCAGCCTAAGAAGCCAGAGGCATTACTGAGTGTTTGCCTCTGACCCTGCTTAGGCAACTATTTCCCACAAATGGCACGTGAGCTGGTGCCTCGCTGCGACAAGGAGAGAACCCTGCTTTACATTCCCAAAACACACACCTCGTGCTACAGAATAGAGGACTGTTCGGCCCCAGCGGCTGCTCCGGGCATGAGATATATCTCCTCTGGCCCCTAAGTCGACCCATGCCAAGGGGTGCCACCAGGCACCTGGGGGACCACAAGTGGCACTAGATACCTGCTGTTAAGTAACTGAACTGAGCCACTGGACTTAAGAGGGTTTCCTGCCACTTTGTAATGGAATGATGAATTATCTTTTTATTATCTTGTTGAAGCTGTAAATGATTAATTTAATTTTTGGTTTTTAATTTCCTGTATTTTTGATGTATTCAAATAGTAAGTACAGCATTTTTGGCAGCAGTTTTTAACATTCCCTGTTTCCATGCCACAACATCCAGCTAGAAGCAGTTTCTCACTGAATGCCTTATCAGCCAGCAGTGTTCCTCATGTGATTTGCATCACTGTAAATGTGAACAGACTGAAAAAGGACAATTAAAGAGGGTTGTTTGGCCAACGTCCCTTTTTTCTTTATGGTTGTTCTTGCTCTGCAAACACGGGAAAGCAGCAAAGCACAAAGAACGCGACAGTGGAGCACCCAGCCCCGTCGATTGCTTTTCTGTTTGAATATTGGTTCCACCTAGAAATCAGAATTAAATACCTACCTACATAACACCTCCCATCTGAGGATTTTTAAGTACTTAATTAGACCTCTCAGACTCTTTCAAGGCTGTATACTACCCCCTTTTTAGGTGGCTAGCATGGAGACGAGTGAATAATTTGTAGCAGGTCTACCAGATGTGGCTACTCATCTGTTTTGCTTGACTGCTAGCTTATGTAGCTGGCAAAAATAAAGCTCCATTTGTTACTGGCTGTTGTTCACGAGGGAAATGTTACATAAAAATAGCAGCAAGCACCCCCACCCTTAGATCAATTTTATGTGAAAGAACAAAATTTGAGCAATTGGAGTTTTAAAACTTGTGTCTAGGTGAATTTTTCGAGTTTCTTTCAAGCTTCTGGAAGTGGCAGATTTGGCTTCCAGGCAAATTTTGTTTGAGAAGGGTTAATAATACAGTGACTATCGAGGATCCAGTTTGGGCAGCCAGCTGATGGACTTTGAAACCTCACTGTTTGACGTGTTATGCAGGGTTCTCCTCTCCCTGCCCCTGCCTTCTGTAGGATGGCTGCTTGTGCTCACAGTTGCTTTTTCTGTTTTTTAGAAAAGGGGCTGTAGGGTCCTACGGGCTTTATTTAGGTGACCCAACATGACTGCAGTCTGCAGAGCCCCACAGAACTTCCCTCTTCATGGTCATCTGCAGGGGTTGATCTTAGTCCTGGACGTATTTGCTGGCAAAAGGGCACTATTCAGTGTCTTGCCTCAGCCAGGTGACATCTGGACCCCATAAGTAACTCCAGGCAGCTAACATCAACATGGAGGAGTCTCAAGTTTGGAGTAGGAGATGTGAAAATTGCTTACGATCATATCTGTTCCCCAGGTTGTTTCATGTCTAGAGGCTTGCGTGGGGGCCTCAGCTGTAAACTGCTCTTGCGCTCAAAGCCAAAAACATGTTTTTTTCACTTTTGTTTCTAATTACGTAGGATAAAACTGCTTTCTTAGGGTCTTTTCCTTAGTCTCACAGGATGTTTTCAGGTCACTGACTTCAGTGCTAGCCCAAGGTATGAAAGAGACAGCACAGCCAGTTTAGAGACCCTTCAGTATTCTCTCTTCTCACACTGATGTTTCTTGCGCAGTAATTGCTTGATGCCAAAGTCAGATCATTTTCTGATTTTTAAAATCAATTTAGAGAAACAAATCTGTTTCAGCATTTCAGGGAGTTAAACATTACAAAGAGAAGGGTGTTTATCCTTGTTCCATTCACAGAGATAAAACACTCCTCTGTAAATCCATAGTTATTGCGATTAGTGAAATGTCTACAACAAACTCCAGGCAACCAGTTTTTGTCTTGTGTCTTATAAAAGTGTTCAAAAATTGTAATGGGTTTGCCTCAGTACCTTAACTTGTGTCTGCAGTGCAGAAGTCCATTAGTTGAAGAATTTATCATAGCTCAACCCTTTTATGGTGGTATGTATTTAAAAGAATTCAGAATCAACTTTTAAAAGTGAATATGAGTTGACATAAATTCAATGCTAAAATTATTGGAACATAATTCAGCACCTGTAACCGACCCGGTGACTTCTGTGGGATTGCATTGCCTCAAGTCAGTAACAAACAAGTCTTTTAAGAGCAAGAAGTGCCTGTTAGAATAAAATAATAATAAAATCAGTCACAATAGTGTATAGCCATATGCTACAGCATTTGTCTTTCTGCATACCATCTCTCTTATGAAGGGATCTTCATCTTGTATGGAATTATAAAATGCATTACCTTTCTTTTCCTTTTCTCTAAAATAGCAGTGAATCAAGCAGTCTAAGTCAGTTCCCATTACAGCAGCAGAAACGTGCCTGTTAACCACAGTGAGAGCTGGACTCTGTCCTGAATGGCTGTATGGATGATCAAAAGATATATATTATAGGAATGTACAGTTATGCTGTGAGAAATTTTGCTTTCATTCTCTTCAAAGGCTTCAGGCATCTCGGGGAAACCAAGAAAAATCGTAACAGTAAGTCTTATGAGAACACATGAGTTTATCAAAGCCCTCATCATCTGATGCTGATTTCCATTGCGTGTAAATAAATATATGAATAATTTATTTACTTCATCTTTATAATCAAACAATCCTGTTTTTTTTTTCTACCTAAGTTGGCACGGTAGGAGTAGCCTCAGTCTGTGTTTCTGCCTGGGTCCCATAGCTCTTACTCATGAATTCACATCAGTGCTTATTCTGTGGGTTGGGTGACCAAGCCAGGAAGGGGTCCTGTTGTGTTGGGTGGGAGCTGTGCACCTCCTAGCCCCGATCCACGGGCAGGCCAAGGGAATCAGCGCAAAGGAATTGCAAGCCGTGAATCGGCGTGGTGGGGGAAAACATCACGTTTACTTATTTTCAAACTTCGGGGTGGAGCTCTGTTAGGATGAGAGGGTTGCTGAGATTAAACCAAAGCAGATGGAGGCTGATAAAACCAGAGAAGAGGCAGAAATAATGAACTGTGAGAGAGGAAATTGCAAGGGGACGGGGAGTCAGAGAGGCTTGGCGGGGAGTGGACCGGGTGGAGAATGGCCAGAGTGAAAATACCCCATTCGTGTCCCTGCTGCAGCACCCAGTGGAGCAGCAGCTTTTCCTGCTCCTCTTGGCTCTGGTCCGCCTTGAATAATGCCTCACCAGCATTATTTGTGCTCCCTGAGCCCACCTGGTTTGGGCAAGAGTAGTCCTTTCCCTTCCCGTGTGCCCCCAGAGGGAGTCAGTTGTTCCCGAATGGGAAAAACTGTGGCTTCACCCAACTTGCTTCTGCCCTGGCTGATGAGGACTCCTGGCTGCAAAGGTAATGTAGTCCTGGGCTATCCCAGGTTATCTGGAAAACTGCTCTGTAACAGCACATTCCTGTGAGGAATAGAGGCTCAAAAGCAGAAGCAAATTCCAAAGCTTTCCCCAACACAAGTAACAGCAAGGAAAGGATCCGTAACTCAGTTGTAACTCATCATGGGAGCAGTGGGATGAATGGAGGAAGCACCGCCGCGTGTGGGGTTACTGTAGGGATTTTCCTGCTTGGACTCTGGTAGTCTTAGAGGAAAATGGATGTATACTGTTGCTGAGGAAACAAGTCTCCCAGAGGAAGGTCAGCTTCTCCCCGCTGTGAGTTTTTGTCGCCTCGTGCTCACTCAAGTCAATTAACCTAAAACCTACAAACTGCACACACCACGGCTCTGTGCAGTTATTATATGGAACTTTATACAGTTGCATGTGGATTTAATCATAAACAGCCCAGGAATGGATTCAAGTTTATATTCCTCTTTAAATATTTGTATTCCTATAATGGAATATTGCCCATTTTTCTCTGTAGGTGCCAGCTTGCGTGATGACCTCAGTAAATACTTCTGGTTTCATCATTCTCAAGGGGACACGATGACAGTTCAGGATCCAAACCAGATGAATCTCTGTGCTGCTGTTTGGACCGTTGTCTCCTATGTAATTGCTGACATGGAGGAGATGTTGCCAAGGTAATAAAACAGCAAGAAAGAAGATTTCTGTTCTTCAGTAAAGATTCTGAGTCCACTAATGCATGTGGTCTACAGCTGTGGGGAAGTCTGTTTTTCACCCCTATTTTGCGCATTATTATGTCTGTTTTCCTAAAAGCACATGGTCTTTTAAACATTCCTGTTTCTTTTGCTGTTTTGATATCTTTCATTTGTGATTTTCACTTAAAATTCCTTCTTTTAAGTACTTTTTAAATTTCTGACGAAGGTATGATACCTCTCTGACTATGATATAATAACCATTTCTATGCAAAGTGATCCTGTGCAGCAGGAAAATATACCAAATAAATTTGTTGCATCAGAATAATTAATGTATTGAGTTAGTATAGACTTTTATGGGTTTGTGTTCTGTCTATCACTGTATGCATTAGGATGATGTACTATTAATAAAATAGTCATTTATTTTTACTGTCTTAAAATAATGCTGCAGTTTCTATATGGTTTTCAGGTTATAGGACAAATTAATCTTGGCTGTTTAAATGGTAATATATGGTAAAATGGTCAAATAATGGTCAAAATGCTAAAATAATATGGCTTTTTAATAGTTCCTTCAGCTCCCACTGTTCAATCTTACTAAAGCCTTCATGTGAGGCTCAGATAAACCAGGACACCGAGGATAGGAAGCCAACCACAGGACTCCCAGGGCTCCTGTGTTTCTTCAGGCACCTCCCCATGGAAAGCTGTGCGTGTCCTTTTCTTTCTGATGGAAGGCTCGCCGTAGTGACATGCAGAGAATTTCATATGGCAATTTTTCTCTGAAATGCCGTGATGTTTCAGAAGCAGCATCACAGCTGTGATTTGTGACCTTCACTACCTGCCAGCTGGTATCCAAACTAAGTGTAAAAGCAGATTTTGATTCAGACTGCTGAAGCCATTCCCAGCTTCCCTCTCTTGCTGGGATGCCCTCTCCTGCTAGAAGCCAGGCAAGAGGGTGCTTGTACATATGCATTTTGATGGAGGAATTAATCTGGGAATTTGATTCTTGCATACTTTGGTTTTTTTGGTTTTGAGTTTTTTTCCTGCTCAAAGATAATGAATATTCAGATGAGTTTCAGGGGTATCTGTAGAGAAGATATAACTGGTGTTGAGGAATATTTTAAGGCGTATGATTTTTGCTCATTTCATTGTGACATGATCCCTGTTTGTGCTTTTAAATTTTACAACAGGCAAACTTACTGATGTGAATAACTGCTGCAATATAATCAACGCCAAACAGCTAATGTGACGAGCAACATGGAGTATTAAACCAAACGGGAGGTAGTCCCTGGTGCTGTTAATCAGTAGTTGAGCAATAGCTGAATGATGAGCCATTCGTTTTTATAGAATTAATAACCATGATATCTGTTTACCACACTAATAGTGGTTTTACATCAAATTTATTAAATATTTCAATTTTCCCTCCAATTCATTTCAGGAACATAAAAGCTGCTGAGAGATACTCTGCTTTTTCTTTTTAAAGAAACAGTATGGAAATAAAGTTAGCAAAAATTTCCTCTGCTTTCAAGGCATGATGCCTATGCTTGTTTTTTCTGATGTGCTTGACAAGAGCATAGCTGGTGGTGCTCACCACTGATAGATCCTCAGCTGTCTCTACATCCAGCCTTTTGACCTTCACAGAATATTACTGACTGTTTCCTGAGCTGTGTTCCACATCTTTTTCCCTCAAGGTACACCACTTTGCATGTCAGATATTCAGAAGGATTTTCCATGAAGTTGCATTTATTGTTACAAATCTTAATCTGTGCTCACTTGGAAATTATTTGTGTTTTTCTCCATTGCCTCAAGTCAAACAGAGAATCTCTGGAGTCAAGAATACCCTCTGTTGAGGAGAATGCTGTGGTAAGCATGTGGTGCCACAGCACATCCCAAGATCTGCTTGTTGGCTCCTAGGCTACATAAGGTAGGCCGTAAGACCGTGATGCCCCTGAAGAAAATTTAACCTTCACATCAATTTCAGATACACAGTTCTAGAGAGAAGCTCTGCAGAGTGGATTTTGAAAAAAAAGTTACAAAATAAAAATTGCTATCTTATTTTCATATAAATAATGAAATCAAAAATCTTTCAGTTCTCAAATTGAAAACGAAAGATCTTTTTATATGTGAAAACAGGTTTCGTTGAAATAAAACATTTCTTGTTGTATCACCAGATCTTTCTTTTCTGATCTGTTCTCAGATCTAAAAGTTCAGCTGTTCACAGTAGTGTCCTGATAACCTGCCTGTTCAGATGTACCTCTCTCAAAAATTTCCATAAATGGAGAGATGCTAATAAATTTCTTTCCCTTCCTGGTGGGTTTTTGTACTTTCTGTACAATAGCTCATCTTTACTCCTGCTCAGTGTAGCAATTATGCTGTTTCAGTTGCTGGCAATTAAACATATATCGGTTAGCCAATTTTCAATTCAAGAGCACTTCTGAGGTGATCCAAGTATGCCAACAGAACTTTGCTTTCCACTTGCACGCCACCTTTGATCTTTGAGAATCTTTCTCAACTTTAGTTGAGAAAGTAATAGCTGAGGATATTGTTTATATTACCATTATTGTCAGGGTCAACTGCCATAAATCTGTGCTTTTCATAATGACTGTGACGGCATTCTAAGATAAAGGGAGCATGTGTACGTTTCTCTCCAATAAAATAATAAAACACTATCAGCTTTGGACTAGATGATTGCTTTTTGCCTGCAAAGATCTGTGAGCTGAGAGTTGAAAAAACAGCGGTAGTATTTAAATATATGTAAAAAATTTAAATTTCAAATAAAAATTTTCCTCAAGTTATTACAAATCTCTTGCATCTGCTGAGAAGAAGGGAGGCCCCTGGGTAGCCTTGCGTTCTGCTACAACTCAAAGCTTTCAGACATAGTTACAGAGGGACGAGGCCAATACATAATTCATTTACTCGACTAGACTATAGCACAAATGTTGATGAAAAGTCTCTTTCCAATACTGCATAATGTAACGTAGGTAATTTTGCCAGTAATAGAAGAGGAATTGCAGGATAGGAAACTGAGTTGGTGATTTTGTCCTTCACGTGTCAAGACATTATTGGAGTTTCACTGTCTCTTTGAATGATTCGGTTCTATGTGACACCACAAGATTTTTACCTCCCTTTAAAATAATGAAAAACAAAGAAAGAGAGCTGTTTCCTGGAACAAGAGATGAGCAGTGCTCCTGCTGCTGCTACACTGCAAACATCTGTGGCTGTATATTTAGTTAGTATGCTTCCCCCATAACAGTTTGAGACACTTCCATTTACCATGAGTAAATATCAAACTGATCTTGATATCTGTATCTGTCTCATGAAATATACATACCATCTAAATGTGCCCAGATGATTAATTTACTGCTGTGTAATGATTAGCATAAAAATCTCATCACTGCACAGGATAGAAATGTTACCACTAATTACTGGTTGAAGTGAACAATGTTTTCTGCATAGAAATTAATGATGCATGCATCACAGCTCACTCGTGAATGGGAAAATTCAAGACTTTCTGGAAGAGAAACATCTTAATATTTTTTTTTCTTCGATTTTCTGCTAAATGATAGGAGAGCCTGATCATGTATAATAGAAAGGAAAATTGTTTTGTGCATGGCTCGTTTTATCTTTACACCACACCTATGGAAATGTTTTAACTTATGCATTTTACAGTCTTCTATCTATAGCAAATATGTGGAAGCACTGCCCACATGCACACTGTGGTCTGTCATGGTCATTACTTCTGGGAGCTCCAGACCTTTTGCATGAAAGAGCTGTGATTTGTAGTTACAATTGTTTAATAAATATATTGTGCTAGCACCTCATTATGGCCTTTAGACAGCTCTGTTCTTGGTAATTGGAGGAGGGACCTCAGTGACAACGACATAACCAGCTCTGTGTTTAGCTTGCCGTTTGATTTCACTTCAGGACAGACCAACCTCCTTTATTTATGTTGCGTTTCTATTTTCTGAGGGTTTTTTTGGTATTTCACTCTGCCTTTCTCAGTGTCTGTATTGTGATATGGATATTAGGCATGACTAACTGATTGAAAAGATCTGTGTATTTTGTGCCTTTGGGGCTCAGGAACTGCAAGATGCGACTGAGATGACTCCAAAGAGCAATGCAGAAGCACACGGGTGACAGCTCCGTCAGGACCACCACTTGCCCTTATCATTGGCCTGTGTTACTGCCAGGGAGAGCTTTGTGATCAGTGCAATGAGTTTTCCTCACCAGTCATGAAACGGGAAGCTCCTGAGGAGGAACCACAAAAATTAGAGCAAAGTAACACTGAGGCAAGGCCTGTGGCTTCAAGTACTGGTGTTTTACCCTACTTTGCTGAGTGAGTTGAGGAACACGACCTGAACCTACCTCAGTTTCACTGTTAAATGGTAGTAGCGGTGTTTGGAGATCATGTTTGGTGTAGCCTGATTTAACAATACTGTGTTAAAATACATGAGGGATGTAAAATATAAGTTCATAGCAGAGGTGAGGTCCAATTGGAGGAGAGGAACAAGAAGTTAACACCTTTTAGCTGCATGAAGATTCATCTGTAAAATGTGTTTTTTTGTAATAACTATTTGCATTTACATTACTTGCATTATTTGCATTACTATTTGCGTTTACTCTTTGTTACAGCAAACAAAAAGAAATATTATTCCTCCAGATACTGCCATTTCAAAATAGAATTTGGACATTAGGCATATCTATTTTAAACTAATGGTACTTTGCACCCAGGAGCGATGTGGGACAGTTACATACACGAAATGGTCGCACACAGATATATATATATATCTCATCATAAATGCTATCTATATATATAATTTCATAGCTTTGGACTGTCACACACATGCTAAGTCTCTTTCACAACATCAGTGGCCATACGCTGGGACAATATTAATGTGGGAAAACTTTTCTCATGGGAAAAGAGATTAGGTCAAATGATTTTCCAAAATCCATGCAGCCAGTCAGTCCAGAAGCTAAGTTAAGGATCCCAAAGTTCCTACCTCAGCCAAATTGTGCTGCCCATAACATAAAGGAGTTGCTTCTTTTTTTATAAACTCCTGAGATAATTTTGAATCTGAAGTGTAAAATTTTGTGCAAAAGTGACATTTTTGACTGAGCATATGCAATGCTCTGGACTGCAAATTCAAGAGAAAGAAATGAAAAATATTTTTTGTGTTTTCTGATTTCTGGAAGGAAAATAAGGAGCCTTGCACCATTTATATTATTCTTAAAACATATTAATACATACCTACACACATTTCCCTCTCTATGCATGATATGGAAAAGCTTTCTTATCCTGAAGATTCTATCATTTTTGCTTTGTATGCAGAAGTTGCCAAAAAACTTCTGGATTTCTAGAGTGGCAACTATATTCTTTAGTCCTAGTAGGAATTGAGATAATAGTGCTGCATGCCTCTTGATAAATCTGAAGTTCTATGAATGGACTATGAAATCTTTGGGAAAGTCTTTGAAACTGTGATTTCACTGAGATTCTCTGTGACATGTTATAATCTCTGGAATATCTTGACTTCAGCTTTGTGAATGTGATTTTTCAATATGTTACTTATCCTAAATTGTCTGTACCTTTTGTCTTTTCCATGGATATATGTCAGTGATAAGGCTGCAGAGAATTCATATCTTATTGCCTGTATTGAAAAGCAACTTCCCTAGTGCTTTTACATTTCAAGTCATCGTGCTTGATTTTACTTTAAATTTCTATCACTAGGACAGAAAGGTATCACAGCTTTTAATATGACACACAATGCAGAGGCTAATGATTGTTCAAAAGCAGATAACAAAATACCCACATTTTTTAATAAAGCTGCCGTGCTGTTCTTTCTGTGACTACTATCAAGCTTTAGCTCATCAGTAAGCTGAGTTTAATAAAAGGAATTACTAGAAAGAGAGTCATGAGACGTTTAACCATGGAGAGTTTAACAGGCATAAATCACTCCATGGTTTCTGAATGGAAATAAAATGTTGACTACTTTACCCCTCCAAGTTGCTCATTGTGGAAGCAGGGAAAGCTATAAATATCTACAAGAAAGTGCGTGCTTCTCTTCAGCAGCGATTCCCAGTGCTGAGTTCTGTTATTTTAAGTAGTTATTTTAAGCCGTTATTTTAAGCCTTTATAATGTAGCCCGAGCCTTTAACATGAAATGTTGAGAAGCAAATACACACTAGTTGTTGCGAATTCCTATATGCTTTTTCTGCAATGGTAAACAGGATACAGCTCTATTGGAAACTCAGCCTAGCTTTAGTATTGCTGTCCGTCCAAGCAGGGGGCCTTTCTGGCTATATGATAAGCTTAGTGGAAGGATAAGTATGAGCAGTAGAAGAAATACTTTAAAGTGGTGTCTTGTTAGGTCTTCATGAAACGATGGAAGTGGGGTTATTTTTATGTACAAATACCTTTAGCTTGTTAATAGCTGAACTTAGTTTTTGACATGTGCAGTTGTTGAAGGCTCTTTTCGTTCCTCCCATAAACTAGTGTTTCCATAGGTATGAGAACATAATAAATTAAATAACTCAGTAAACTCTCCATAAGTACCATATGTATTAAACTGCACCCTGTCAATGTTACAAAAAATATAATTATAAAGAGAGGATTAATTTGGCAAGTTGTTGGAAGGAAGAAGGTGCGATAGAAGGAAGTGTAGACTTTTACTTTCAATTGAGAAAAATCTCATTTCAGTTATTTCACATTGAGTGTTCACTTGAATTCAAAGGAGAATTTGGGAAAATGTTCATATCCTTCTCTGTTGATCAAACTCCCAACGGTGCTGTTATCAGCAGAGGCTGCTCCTCAGGAGGTTCTGGGATCAGGGCGTTCTTCATACCCTATGTGTTTGATAACACACTGGGTGTGCTGCGATCCCAGAACTATTTAAGCTTGAATTTATGGCGTGAGGCCAGAAGCATTTGTTGGGAATGTTTTGCTAGAAGTGCGTGACAGCTGCTCTTTGTGTTGAAAACAAATAATAAACCAGCCATTAATATCTCAGCCACTCACCTCATAGCCCGAGTGGTTGCTCTGTGGTCCTGTGGAAAGGGTGATCACTTTAGGCCTGTGGCAATTGAGAACATGGACTCCGCTGGAGGATGAAGCGAAGACGTTTATTATAAGATTCAGGTGCTTTTATAGCCTGTTGCCACAAGTCAGTAATTGTTCGCTGTTCATGCATCTTGCATAAGTTTGCTAACTGTTAATCTACAAGTTTGCTATAAAGCACAAAGAGACAGTTCTCTAAGAGACAGTTCTCTATCCACAGTTCTCTCGGAGGTGTTTCCTTCTCAAGAGATTATACGCTATCTTTCTGCTGACTTTACTCTTCCCATGGTTTCTTGCTGACCAGCATGAGAATGTCCTCTGAGCTGTTGTCACGGTCCACAGTCTCATCCAAGGGGTCTGCTTCCTGCTCCACACAGGCCCCATCTAGAGAGAACTGAAGATCACTGACCAGAGCCCAGGTGTTTGGTTGACCCAAGCCCTCTTTCTACACAGCTAATATAAGATTGCCATGGAGACTCTTTCTGCTCATCCCTTGGGTGCAGAGGTCCCACAGCGTAACCAGCCAGTCAGAAGAGATGATTATCCCACTGTATTCAACATTGGTGTGGCCTCACCTTGAACACTCTGTGCAGTTCTGGGAGCCACAATTGAAGAAGGATGTGAAGGTCCTTGCATGCCTCCAGAGGAGGGCAACAAAGCTGGAGAAAGGATTTGAAGGCATGTCCTATGAGGATTGGCTAAGGACTTCGGGCTTGTCTAGTTTGGAGAAAAGGATGCTGATGGGTGATGTTATTGCTCTCTCCAGCTTCCTGAGGAGAGGAAGGGGAGAGGGAGGTGCTTATCTCTTCTCCCCGGGATCCAGTGACAGGACTCATGGGAATGGTTCAAAGATGCACCAGGGGAGGTTTAGGCTGGACATTAAGATGCATTTCTTTACCAAGAGAGTCGTCAATCACTGGAACAGGCTTCCTAGAGAGGTGCCCCAAGCCTGTCAGTGCAAAAGCCTCTTAAAAGAGGCATTTGGACAATACCCTTAACAAAATGCTTTAACTTTTAGTCAGCCATGAATTGGTCAGGCAGTTGGACTGATCATTGTAGGTCCGTTCCAACTGAAATAGTCTAGTCCTGTCCTATTCTATTCTACTCTATTCTATTCTATTCTATTCTATTCTATTCTATTCTATTCTATTCTATTCTATTCTCCTTTGCATCCATGCTCTCATGAGCATGAGTTTTCATGAGAGTTTTCATGCTGGCTGACTCTCTGTAGGTGAATACTTTTTTTCCCACTCCAAATGCTAGAAGTTCAGGAAGAGCTCAGGGTCACAGGCTCTTTTTTCCTCCCAAATAGCCTGAATGATAGTTCAAACTGCCGTACTTGTATGTCTTTTAGACTTGGATTTGCAATGGATATGTAATATGTAACATTGTCATCACACTGTGAAACGACCAAAGTCTAATACTTTTCATGTTCCATATCTCTGTATTTCAGAGCTGTGTCTAAACAAGCAGGAACAGTAATGGCTGTCAGCAGAGCGCTTGACAATATCTTCAAAGCAGAAGAACTGAGTAAACATTTGCTGTATGTGCTCTATTAGGTGTCAACGAAAATTTTATCCCTCCCTCCCTCATCTGTGAAGTGATGGATGCAGAAAACATTAGTGCTCTGTGTTTCTGCAGCAGTGAGTCTTAGAGTTGCTGCTACAATACTTCTAAATTGGTTTGAGGTGTAAGATTATGAGAGACATCAGGATTTGGCAAACTTCAGAGAAGTTGCAAATGTAGCAACGTTGTTTATTGCGCAGTGTTTATTCACACAGTGGTGAATAAGCCTTAAAAACAGAAGTATAAGAGTTTTGCACTATTTGCAGAAGCATTTTTCTGATCAACTAAAGCTTTGAAAGACCTCCGTTACTTTAGCGTTGTAAACTAGCAAAGTGAAATTAATACCTGCTTTCTTAACTTACCACTTTTAGATTCCTCTATGGAAAAAAACCCCCTCAGCCCAGTTTAAAATAACTGTAGGAAGAGCTCCCAGAGTTCCTTTGATTTACACTGGCTTAAAATACAAAGAAACAAAGATTGTAGCTTCAGATAAGCATTGGTCAAGTCAGTAGGAATTTCTTTAAAAACATTTGCAAATGTGGGCAGATGGCGTCGGGTGTTCTGCACTGTAGCAGAGCAAGCAGTTACATTAGACTCTTTTTCCCAAAGTTACCCTGATTTTTACAAAAGTCCTCCTGATGCCATTAATCTCCAGCATTCTAACAAGCTCTGAATTTACTACCATGCTGTTAAAGTTTACTTTCTGGCCACTTTTTTTCCCCCCTTAGAATAAGCTCAGTCTAGTGGTTTTAACTTAAGACAATAAACCAGGAACTCCCAAGTTCTAATTCTGCCTCAGTAACCATCTTGCTGGGTGGTCTTGGCATACCCTAAAGGTACGCCTTCTGTGCAGATTTAATTTGTCAAAAACGAATTTAAAAAAAAAAAAAAGGCCTATTTCCTAGCCTGGATGTGGCTAGAGGTGTGGGATGCTGTTTGTTCTAATGATGTATCTTTTATCTTCAGTCATAACCTGAAAGCAGCTGAGATCTTCTAATTTACAGGCATCTTCTAATTTACACTCCACAGGTGAATGAACCTTGCAGCTGAATAATACTTCAGCTTGGCTGAAATCTGAATACCATTGTGGTCTGTCTTCACTGTGATCATTTCCCAGTTCAGAATGGAAAAGACATCAGAATTTGGAGGGGTTTTTGACCTCAAAACAGATGAATCCTTGGAGTTGTGGAGTATTTTCTGTTGGTTAAAAAATTGGACCCTCCGCATGTGAAATTGTAGATCTTTCCCTTCAAAGTTCTGTGCAGAGACTTCTAGAAAATAACATTGAGGGGAAAAAATAGCAATGGTTAGTATAAAAAACACCATGCGTAGTAATACCATGAGCCTGGAAACAGGGAATATATTCCAAATTTGAAGTGTTGGGTGGGTTTTTTTCAACAATAAGAGTTAGGATAATAAAACTGCAGAGTAAGTTTAATAAAGTGTCTAATTTATTCTTAATCCAAAGTCATTTTCTTACAGCTGCAGGAAATAAGCCATCCCTACTGGAGTCAATTCAGAGAAAATTCAGCAAACAGAAATAGCTCCCACCCTTCTTCATTATCCTAAACAGAAATCTACACGAACCTCACATATTCTGCTTTTGTTCCTGGTGCTTACTGAGCCTTTAGTACAAATAATTAGGAGTCATCCCTCATAAAGCACTTACAAGTTAGTGGAATGTCAGAGGATTTCCCTCTATGTTCGATTTTATTACAAATTCATCTACTTTCCCCTCCATTTTCTTAGTGGATACAATTAATGACACTGAAGACTTCTCAGGGTATAAATTAAAGATAAAATTTGAAGTAATGCCAGTGGCTTAAGAAGAGAGTTTGCTGATAACTCAGTCTTCAACCTCCCAAATACATGAATTACTCACTTTTTCACCTGCCAACCCTGGCTCTAGATTTGATACACGGTATTAACTGCATCTCTTTGCTAAAGGAAGTGACAACAGAACTTAGTTGTATAAAACTGTTCTTCTTTGTACTTCAAGGGGAAACTAAAACTGTCTTTAAAATGATTCATTGCCCTCAAATATTTTTTCCAAATATTTTTTTAAAAAGTCAGTTTCTGTCAGTAGTGGTACCCATATTCACAATTCACACAGCCAAAATTAAGCAGCATGAGGAGGACTTATTCTTCTTGCAGGCACTAACATAATCAAAAAGTAGTGGTTAAAAAAGCAGAAGCAGAACCAGCAATTACATACAATAAGTCTGAGATGCTGCCATTCGAGGAGTGAAAAACATATCCTTATCTTGTATTTAGGGTGGAAGAAAACAAAGCATTGTTAGGGAAATGGGATGTATAAGGTAAAATACCAAGAAGTGCAAATGGGAAGATGAAATTCGTAATATGCCCAAGTAAGGTAATGCAGCGCCAAGATACCCAAAGCACTCAACTACTCTAATAGCTGGAAAAAAATAAAGAAGAAACTGAAGAGCAAAATGCCTATATTCAGTACAAGTATATAAAAAGTAACGAGTTTTTAATCCAGGAAACACTGCAATTGCCTCAGATGTTATTACAGGACCAAGACTTGGGCCAGGCTGATGGCAGGCTTGGAAGTTTAAAGCAGCTTTAAGCAAATCTGAGCCAGCTGGATGGAAGATATGTATAACTTACGGGTTCATTACCCTTCATCACCCAAGTAGGTGAAAATTGGCTGATCTCAGTGCACTTATATTAGAATTTTGGTTCGGAGGAAATCTGGAACAACAGTCCCCGATGCCAAAAGAGTTGTTGTGTGAAGCTGTGGTTGGAAACTGCAGTGCGTAACACCGCTTGTAGCAGGACTTTTCATCTTTCTTTTTCCTTTTGCTGAGGATTGTTTCATGCAGTCAATGCTGAGCCTTTTGCCAAGGCTTACTTTAAAGTTAAAAATTGATGGGCTTCCCACGATTTCCCCTGAGCAAGTTTTCTTTGCAATGAATCTTCTCTACAAACTTCTTTGGAGCTTGTAACTTACCAGTGGGATAACGCTGGCATTCAGTGTGCTTGCACAATATTCAGGCACGAAAAAACTGCCCTTTAATTTGTCTTCTAGGGGAAAATTAGGTTAATGCAACTGCAGATGTTTATTTATTTTACATGCAGTGATTCTTAGTTGAAGAAAGCAAGCAAGCAAAACCCAACTGTTTCACTGCTTCTCCAGCCTTTTGAGGTCGGCGCCTTTGTGGAACCTCAGCAGCAGCCTGGGAATAACAGGTGAAAACTGCCACATGGCGAGCGTGGGCAGGGCTTGTTGGTCATCCAAGTGCTGTGCTATTTGCCTTCAGTGTGTCACTACAAATTCAATATCTGGGTATCACACCCAGAGAAGGCTTACAAAATCCAAAGGGCATTTATGCCTCACCTTTCTTTATAAAGGAGGTTCTGAAATGTCCAGATTTGCCTCCCTTTCCCGCAAAGGGTTTTATGTAAGGTTGCTATCTAATACTATAGGTTGCTATCTAATACGTTAATGCAAACAACAGGAATAAAAGTGCATCAAAGGTTGTTTTTACACTTTAATCTTTAGAAAAAATGATTGCACATTTTCGTACATGATTGAAGCAAAAGATACTGCACAGATGAAGTGAGACATTTCCCAGCAGGAGGAAGGTGTGGTTCTGTGAGATAAAAGGAAGGTGTACGTTTTCTCACTACTTAATTTGTCTGAAGATACATCTTATAACAAATCTCCCCTTAATGTTTTGAGGATCCATAAATTCAGGTCAAATTAAATAGCCAGCCAACCTGCATTTTAAATAATGGTGTGGTTAATAAATAGAAAAAAGATTAGAGAGCTATGATGTAGCAAGTCCTCTGAAAGTCTCTTAATGGCAGTTAATAAAGAGAACTTCAAAATCAATAGATGACTTTCCTGGAAGCCAATGTAAAGTCATTAAAACAGGAGTAACATAATGCAAGCTCATATGCCTGCAAGAATTCAAGCATTCAAGCATAGTAGGTTTGGAGTTCTGGATTTTGGGGATGAGGTAAATGAGAACGAAGAGGACGATCTACCCAGTGAGGCACCCAGGACTAGTCACCCACCCCCATGCCTCAGGACCTCATCAACTAAGAAAAAAAGAAAGGTGATTGTAATAGGTGACTCCCTTCTGAGTGGAACAGAGGGCCCAATCTGTAGACCAGACCCATCCCACAGGGAAGTCACCTGCCTCCCTGGGGCCAGGATTAAGGATATACAGAGGGAAATTCACTCCCTGGTTCAGCCCTCAGATTATTACCCACTACTGATATTTCAAGTGGGCAATGATGAGGTAGCCACCAGAAGCCTAAGGGCAATGAAAAGGGACTTCAGAGTGCTGGGACGATTGGTCAAGGGATCAAGAGCACAAGTGGTGTTCTCTTCTATCCCACCAGTCACAGGGATGGATGGGGGATAAATAGGAAGAATCAAAAGATCAACTCATGGCTGAAAGACTGGTGTAAACGGCAGGACATTGGATTCTTTGATCACGGGCAGATCTACAGCTCACCAGGCATACTGGCAGCAGGTGGGGAAAGCGTAACCCAAAGGGGAAAAAGGATATTGGGACAAGAATTAACAGGGCTCATTGAGAGAGCTTTAAACTAGTTTTGAAGGGGGACGGGGTTGGAACCAGGGTTACTAAAGTGGTCCCCGGGAGTAGCGTGCCAGTGCTAGTAGGTAAAGGTGCCAGCAAGGCCTTGCAGCCTGTTGCGGCTGTTGATGAGGGAGAGGAGGACACATGTGGCAGTGAAGACATAAGGAGTAGTGATAAGATGGTAACTGCAGAAATGTCCGCACATGAACAGGTGGGAATTAGCGCTTGCCCTCCCAGAAAAATAGTGGGACGATTAGCCCAGCTGAAGTGTATCTACATGAATGCACGCAGTGTGGGTAACAAACAGGAGGAGCTGGAGGCCATCGTACAGCAAGAAAACTATGATCTAGTTGCTGTCACAGAAACGTGGTGGGAGGACTCACATAACTGGAGTGCTGTGATTGATGGTTACCAACTTTTCAGAAGGGACAGGCAAGGAAAGAGAGGTGGTGGGGTGGCCCTCTATGTTAAGAGCAGTATTGTATGCCTCGAACTTAGCAACATGCACGATGACAGCGTTGAGTGTCTATGGATAAGAATTAAGGGGAAGACCAATAAGGCAGACATCGTGGTGGGAATTTGTTAGAGACCCCCAAACCAGGACATAAAGGCAGATGAAATATTCTATAAGCAGCTGGCAGAGGCCTCACAATCACTCCCCCTTGTACTCATGGGGGACTTCAACTTCCCAGATATCTGCTGGAAATATAACACAGCAGAGAGGCAACAGTCCTGGAGATTCTTAGAGTGCATGGAAGACAACTTCCTAACGCAGCTGGTGAGGGAACCGACTAGGGAAAGTGCCCTACTGGACCTGCTGATAGTTAACTCAGAAGGTCTTGTGGGGGATGTAAACGTTGGAGGTCGTCTTGGACAGAGTGATCATGAAATCATACAATTTTCAATTCTTGCTGAAGCAAGGCGGGGGGGCCGGCAAAACTGCCACCTTGGACTTCCGAAGGGCAGACTTTGGCCTCTTCAGGAGCATGGTTGAAAGTGTCCCTTTGGAGACAGTCCTGAAGGCCAAAGGTGCCCAGGAAGGCTGCTCGTACTTCAAGGAGGCACTCTTAAAAGCCCAGGAAAGAGCCATACCCAAATCCCAAAAATCAAGCAGGAAGGGAAGAAGACCAGCCTGGCTAAATAGAGAGCTTTGGCTGGAGCTCAGGAACAAAAAGAAGGTTTATGATCTTTGGAAAAGGGGCCTGGCAGGCAAGGAGAAATACCAGGAAGCGGTGAAGATATGCAGGGGGAAAATTAGAAGGGCCAAGGCTCAAGCTGAGCTCATCTTGGCCACTACAGTTAAGAATAACAAAAAGGGTTTTTTTCGGTATGTAAACAGTAAAAGGAAGATTAGGGATAATGTGGGCCCACTGATGAATGAGATGGGCACCCTAGTGGTGGAAGACACGGAGGAAACAGAATTGCTGAATGCCTTCTTTTCTTCAGTCTTCACTGCTAAGGCTGTCCCTCATGAATCTCTGGCCTTGGAGGCCAGGGGGAGGGTATGGAGAGAGGAAGTTTTTCCTCCAGTAGAGGAGGACCAGGTTCTACGATGCTATAACTGGTTGGTTGGATGAGGGGAGGGCAGCAGATGTCATCTACCTTGACTTCAGCAAGGCTTTTGACACAGTCTCCCATAGCATCCTCATTGGGAAACTAAGGAAGTGTGGGCTGGATGAGGGGACAGTGAGGTGGATTGAGAACTGGCTGTGTGACAGGACCCAAAGGGTAATGATTAATGGAGCAGGTTCAAGCTGGAGGCCTGTAACCAGTGGTGTCTGTCCCCCAGGGGTCAATACTTGGTCCAGTCCTGTTCAACATATTCATCAGCGACCTGGACGAGGGGACAGAGTGTATCCTCGGTAAGTTTGCTGATGATACCAAACTGGGAGGGGTGGCTGACACCCCAGAGGGCCGTGCTGCCATGCAGCGAGACCTGGACAGGCTGAAGAGCTGGGCAAGGAAGAACCTCATGAGGTTCAACAGGGAAAAGTGTAGGGTCCTGCACCTGGGCAAGAAGAATGTCAGGCACCAATACAGGTTAGGTGTGGACCTGCTGGAGTCAAGTTCTGAAGAGAAAGATATGGGGGTCCTGGTAGACAGCAAAATGACAATGAGCAAGCAGTGTGCTCTTGTGGCCAGGAAGGCCAATGGAATCCTGGGCTGCATAGGGAAGAGTGTGGCTAGTAGGTCGAGGGAAGTCATTCTCCCCCTCTACTCTGCACTGGTGAGGCCACAACTAGAATACTGCATCCAGTTCTGGGCTCCCCAATTCAAGAGGGATAGGGAACTACTGGAAAGAGTCCAGCGAAGGGCAACGAGGATGATTCAAGGATTGGAGCATCTCCCTTATGAAGAAAGGCTGAGAGAGCTGGGACTCTTTAGCCTGGAGAAGAGAAGGCTGAGGGGAGACCTTATCAATGCTTATAAGTATCTAAAGGGTGGGTTGAAGGAGGAGGGAGCTGGACTCTTTTCAGTGGTTGCCAGTGAGAGGACGAGGGGCAACGGGCACAAGCTGGAACATAGGAGGTTCCACTCAAATATGAGAAGAAACTTCTTTACGGTGAGGGTGACAGAGCCCTGGAACAGGCTGCCCAGGGAGGTTGTGGAGTCCCCTTCTTTGGAGATTTTCAAGACCTGCCTGGATGCAGTCCTGAGTAACATGCTCTGACATGCTCTGGGCAATCCTGCTTCGTCAGGTGAGTTGGAGTAGATGATCTTTATGGTCCCTTCCAACTCTAAAATTCAGTGAAATTCATATCCTGGGCACTTTGTGTCTCAGAAAAAAGATGATCAAAACTTCTGTGAAGCAAAGCAACATGTTGCAACACTAATTTCTGCAAAACAAGACCTTTCACAAGAACTGAAAATCATTCCCTCAAAGTAACTATATCATCTTGGTACCGTTTCACAAAAAGTGGTGTTCTCTCCCTGACTGGCTGCAGTCGGACAGACCATGTCATTTGGTCTTAAGAAAAACCCACTACTATCTTTCTTTTGTAACACGTGAAATGAAAGGACTGTGCCTGGCATGAAGACAAGCCCTCCTGTGAATGCTGCAGGTTGTTTTCCATTGTATTGTTAAAAGTCTTTCATTTCCAACCTCTCCTTATTTCCTAGACCTGGCTACCAAAGCCCAACAAGACCTCAAACCAAACAAGCATTTAACACAACAACAACAATAACAAAAAGCCCAACTGGATTTTAAGACTTTAAAATATTTTTCTTTTCTCTTTCTAAGAGCTAGGTTTTTACCTTCAAACACAGGCAGTCTCTGTGGTTCAAGCTGTTTACATCAAGAGACTCCTCTCCATCCCCATCTTCCAGTAAAGCCTTCTGATCACTTTATATTAACCATGACGTATTTATGCAGCTTTGTAGTGTTTTGTTCTGGTGCAACGTAGCGTGGTTCCACTAGCAACTGATAAAGCTCTTGAAGGTTCCTTTTACAGAGTGTTTTTGCAAAGTTTTCTCCTCCATGTTGATTTTTTTGGATTTGAATGCAAACATCCCGTGTTTCCTACAGCTCTGTCGTAGGGAAAAAAAAACAACCAACCAACCAAAATGAAACAAAGCAAAACAAAACAGAGAAGAGCCTGTCCCTTGGGATTTCCCTATAGTCAAGTGTGCTACACGCTTGGACTTATATTTGGGTGCTGAACCAGAGCTACTCAAGTACAGATGGGCTCAGAAAGGCTCCGTGTTACAGCTCAGGAGTGAGTGACGTGCCTGCGTTGGTCCTTGGACTGAAGGAGCTTCCATAAACTCATTCTGCTGCTGTATTTTCCCTGAATTTTGAGTTTGAAGAAGCTACATACCTCCAAGGAAAAGTCAGCTATAAAACTGTTATTTCTCTTGGCTTCATGTTGAAGATATGGTGGAAAAGCTAATTCCTTAGTCAGTGTAGGTTTTTGCTATATATAGACCTAGTTTTGAATAAAGGCATAGGAAGCTTAGGAAACCTGATAATGAAATATATATTAAGGCACAAAGCCAGTTACATTCAATAAAATTTCAGGCTTTATTGAGAAGATCCTATAACGTATTTTATGGAGTGCATAAAGCTGACAATGTAATAAAACAAGATGTGGATCTTGAATGCACATGGGTAGGCTAGCTCCATTCATTCCCAAATTCAAATACACAGACTATTACACCTACTCCACACAAGATCCTGCACCAATGCAGTGCAACACTCAAAGTTACAGTGACTTACAGAGAGTGGTGCAAATACTAACGTCTCTGAAACCAGAATCTGAGTGAGTTGTATCTTTTGGGTGGCGTCAGCTTACGCCACTCCAAGAAGCCATCTGTAACTGAAATGGGTGTTTACCCGAGATTTTGCACTTACCTGTAAGGCACATTTTAGGTGCAACGTTCTGTTGCTGATAAGCCCTAAGACTGCTGGTGTGCTCGTGGTCTGCCCCACTGGCTGCCCATTCGTGGGCAGGCGTGCTTGTGTTTGATCTGCAAACACTGTTTGATAAGGTGGAAATAACTATACTACAAGCAAAAAGTAATCCAAAACCGTCCCTGCCCGTGCTGAGAAAGGGCAACTGGTGTGAGCACCTGTGGCCTGGGTCATTTCTGAAACAAGAAAAGTTAATTCCAACATTATTTCTCCACCCAATTCATCCAACCTCTGTCTGAACAAACAGAGTAACTTGATATTTCCAAGTGAGTTGTCTGGGAATCCTGGACATCAACAACGTCCAAGTGACCTGTTTGATGGTACAGCTGTGATGAGTAGGGGCTTGGCATTCATGCTCTCCCTCTTGGGACAACTGTGCAGTGCTGGAAGTGGAAACTCTCCGAAGAGCCCACAGCCAGCGTGCAAATGCTGTTTGCCACCGAGGGCCAACCGCTGTAACGCACCAGGACTGCTGGATAGAAGTTTATGGGCTTCTGGCCAAGGGACGAGCTGCTGCTGCTGCTGCTTTGGCTCCACACAAGGCTGTAGTGACAGCAGTTGGTCCTTCCCCTTAGTCCTGAGATAACCTGTGTCATCACTGTGACATATCGGCTGGTAAAACGTTAGCGTAAAGTGCACTCATGTGAGAGACCACCCCGATCTACCCATTCGTAATCTGAAAAATATTCCTTGGCATCGTTTCTTCTTCAACACTGGCTGGGGACTCTGCTCTGTACAGTTTTGTACACAGAGAAATGGAAGCGAGTTGAAATCGTAACTTCAGGTGAGTCTTTGTTTACTGTTTTGCTTTTTTAATAGAAAAACGGTTGCACATGTTCTCCAGGAATAACTCTCGTGATATCGAACCAAATAAAGCTTCTCTGCCACCACAGTAAAAAGACCTGGATGTGAAAGCATTTCACAGGTCATACTGGGCTAGGAGAAGAGGCAGTTACTGAGAACCATGTAGAGGGAAACCTATTTAGCTCTGTTATATCAGTGTCAATGAAGTATATAGCATAGTATAAAAGTAAAGTACTCTGTATTTGTTGTGAGATGTGGGTTTGTTATATCGGACATATTAAATGGAAAGCACAGATTTTGCTTGCAAATAAATAATTACAAAGTTTATAATGCTTTTGATCCTGTGGTAAAAGTCATTAGAAGTAAAAAGGAGGTATCTGGATGCACATTCCTGACTTACAGTTACTGGTAGATATACAGGGATATGTGTAGTCTAACAAAAATCAGATCACACAATTCTAGAAATTACTAATTGCACAACTTTAATTTAATTTAAAACAGTTCTTTGTTAGCACATCAAAATAGGTTCATCCTTCTTTTAATGTATAGGAAGGAAGTAGTTGAAGGTATGTAGCAGCTGTTTTGATTGACCTAGTAAACTTTTTTCCCATGTATAAAAGGCAGTGTAGAAAACTGACAGAGAAGTTCTTGGAAGAGGCAAACTGGTGGGGACAAGCGTTGTAAAAAGGAGTCTAAACGAGGAGACAGAACTGAGTTTATTTGTCTAGTTCATTTAGTTTCTCCAAGCTACAGACTCCTGGTTTTGGGTGAATAGAGCTGTGCTTTAGGAGCCTTTCAGTCTTTGGTGCTCCCTGTGTGAGCAAGAAAGAGCCACAGAGCATGGCAAAGCCTTTAGCAGCATCCTCGTCTTCTGCTGGACCAGCACCATGTTTGGGTGGGTTTTCACATACAAATGAGAAGGAGAGAATTTCCATTCCACCTTCTGTGTTTGGTTTTTTCTCATACCAAAGTAATGAAGGGACATGTAAGCATCAGCTTACAACTGGAAGGACAATAGGTCACTGCCAGCAAAAAGAAAAGCAGGCTGCAGTGAAAGATAATTGCTGTGTTTAATAAAAGTAACTCCTCATTTTTTCATTCTTACTGTATTTGCTCCTAAAAGATGCTGTGAAAATTGCAGGATTTTGGCTTCTTTCAGTTTCTTTTGCAGCACTTCAGAGAAGCACCAGAGCAGACCCCTCCATGCAGCTTTGTTGCCCTTCACTGAGAGGCCCAAATCTCACTGTGTTATCTAAGAATTATTGCATCGTCGACAGTTAATAATGATTCTCAAGCAAAGAAGCTTTCCTTAATGCAATCTGCTAGAATTCTGGTTGTCTCAAAATCCAAAATTTGTCCCGGTGTTTGGATTGCCTATATATTTAAAAACAATTCTGAGGTTTTAGTTTATCTGAGAAGTGACTGAACATACAGCAAAACTTTGCTTGACCTGTGCAGCAGTTGGAAATACAGGCAGAGCATATTGGAGAATGTATAAAACACATGGTGTTTTACATGCACACCCAAATCTAGGCAGTAACTGTCAAATGAATGTTAAATTCTTTAAAGACAGAAGAAGCAGTACTAATTATGATCAAGTAAATGGTCCCGGAGTGTGTTAATAATGCCAAGTGCTAAAAATTAGCTGGAATCTGGTGTAAAGAATGAATATTTTTTGGTTGGCTGGCGGTCAGGAATGCCCAGTGACTGACCTGGTAAAGGTTTTTCTCCCCACTCACCCTGTCCAACTTCTGACATTTTTCTTTTGTTTCTTTATTTTTCACAGCTCTAGCATATTAATTGTATTAGGGAGGTTATAAAAAATCTTGGCAGAGTTAACACAGTCTTATCTTTTCATACCACTCCTATCAAAATGCATTGAAAGTTAAAGTAATTTGAAACAATAAACTTCCATCTCCTTCCCACACCTGCACTCAAAATTAGAGTAGATCTGCAGGTCCCAATTATTATAAGCTGTAATTCATGTAGATGCCTGTGAGTCACCAGCAAAACTTTGACTTCCCTGGTAGAGTAAGTCTGCGTGTGTATGTGCATATAAATGCCATGCAGAAAATCCAGCACTAGCAGTATTAGAGGTGTGAAAGCAAGAAAACACCCTTTAAACTCAAATGATCAACCTGGACTTGTGCTTTGTGTGTTTGCTATATCAGGCAACCCCCTGTCCAGACAGGAATTGCATACACTACTATTGGCCGTGCCTGTGAGTAACCAGGTGTGATATAAGCCAAGCTCCCAATTTACACCTGGCCTCCAGAGCCAGCCCTGGGTTTTTTGCTTAGACAAACATTTCATTAACTTCCATGGGACCTTAGCCCAACTTTAGCATCAGGCCTCGGGTTTTAAATCTGAAACTTCGTAATTAAACATGTAGTTAAACATCCGCTAACTGTTTGGATTTTTTTTTAACTGACACACAAGGAATACTGATCAGAAATCTAAAATGCCATCGATTTGAGCACTGTTTGGGAATGATGAGTGGAAAAAAATTGCAGTGCAAGCTTCACACTGTGTACTTCCTGGCTTACAGAGTACACGCCTATAAAGAGAAATTGCTGTGGAATGACTTTCCTGCAAAATAGCTCCATTTTCATGCAATGTAGAAGTTCATCATCTCCTCTTCCTGCGCTGTGTTACTTTGCACCCATATGAATCCTTTTCAATTTTTAATTTCAGTGGGATCTCCACACCCAGTTCTAGTTTTATTTGTCAAAATACTCCTTTTTTCTTAAATGGTCTGTTAGTGAAATACCCCTACAAGATTATGTAAAATAAAGTAATCTGGTATCGGCTCTTATTCTTGCATGTGAATGGTTAAGTTCAAGGCTGCATACCCTGTATGACATAAATATCCATAAATGGATGTAAGAATGCAGTTTGATTACATACCACTTCAAATAGCAAAGATGTTACAACTGGAACCGGTGGAAATTTTCTGCATGAATCATCTTCTTTTTCCCCCCAAAGAAGGAGTGACATTTATGAAAAGAATTCATTTCCTTCTAAAGATTGAGAGGGAAGAGGAATCTCCCAAAACAGACATTTAGGTATTTCCAAATTTGAGACTTAAATGGTTTTTATTCTTTCCTGATTTCTCCCCATCTTTCTTCTGTCATTGAATGTGACAGTAAATATTTGGGCTATGAGATTATGAGATTCTGCTCTCCTTTTTTCCCCTCTCACTAATTTTCAAATGAGAAGCAGAAGGGAAAGTTGAAGGGAAAGTACTATCTTTTCTAACGCATTCAGGAGCTAATTCCCAAATTCATTTTCAAATGTCTTTTTTTTTGTATTGGTGTGTGGTGTTTTCCTTTTAGATGCTACATTTCTTTGAAATTTTCCACTACATTGTTTTTTTCCTTTATTCAGATCATGCTTTTGACAGTGTCTTGAAATATTGAAAAATAGCCTAGCATTAAATTACATTATGGCAAAATTACAAATATAATACAGCACATTACCAATGTATTTAGAGTTACAGCAAATCTCTGAATTTTAAACTACATTTCAATCATATTCAGAGATGCAATTTGAGTTGCTTCTGATAGGCTATACTTTTCCCTGTTTGTCATCTTGCGCTGCTTATTTGCCGCCTGTAATTACAAGGTACGTTACTGCCTGCCTCGGCTGTGGGGTGGATCTGGGCGCCATGCAGTGAATGGGAGCTGATGGCTGGTTCTCCAACACCTGAGCAGCCTCAAACTTGAAGCTACTGCTGTTAACTTTGCTCGGTACCAAATTCATCGTCTGTTATGACCAGATGAAAAACACCCAAAACAACTCCCAAAATACCATGCACATCTTCTCCTTCTTTCTCCATTCCTTCCCTCCCTGGGACTCCTGCTCTGCAAAAGCACTGGGGGAGAGTCCTGGGTCCCCCTGCACTGTCCTGGGACTGAACACCTGCACCCTCAGGTCGGACCAAACCCACGCTGGCACAAACCACTTCAAGGGTATTTTGTTTTGACAGAGTCTGTGCCCTTCGCACAAAGTACAGTGCATTTCCATAGATCTCCATTGCAGTTTATTGATTCCTGGTATAAGCGTAACCTCAGTTATAGCCCTTTTCTGCTGAACTCAAGGAAACAACCCACATTAAAGGCTGTGTAAATTCCTTCAGAAATACCAGTGGATCAAACAAAAAGGCAAAGTGTTGATTTATTCTATGGCAGAAACAGAGAAAGGACACAGGCTGCCTTCCCATCCTCTGCAGAGGTGCTGGGCAGGACCTCTCCATCCCCAAAAGGCTGGTCTTCCCACCACTGCCACCAGCAGAGGCAAAGCCTTCAGCTGTGTCTTGTCTGGGAAGCAGAGACTTTGTACTATTAGAGCTGGCTGAGGAATAAATTTATGAGCAGGGATCATGCCTAGAGGACCGAGATAGACCATACCCAAGTGAGGTCATTCAGTGTCCACTCTGCCCCTTCTGGGTGCCACCATGTTCCCAACTTCCCTGCAAAGCCCTTCTCCTCATCACTACTCTTCCCGAGTCTCTCTTGGCACAGAGAGGGGAAGCAGGACCTCAGCAACACACAGCTCTATCTGGACCTTAAAGGCGGTGGTTAGTCCTGTCTCAGCCAACAGCCTCTGTAGTCCTCTCCCTGTCAGTCTGCACTTAGGCTCATATTCCCAAAGGTTTGCCCAAACGTCTGCACCACACAAAATGTCCCAGTGCTCTTCCTGTGCAAAGGCAAGGCACTCATTCCAGCCATGGGAGTCAAGCTGACAGCTGGTGGCCACCAGAAGGTCCCAAGGTCTTCAGGCCCACTGGGCTCTCCCACAGTCCTTTTGGGTGTTCCAGGGCAATTTCCAAATAAAGGAATTTCCAAATAAAGGAATTTCCAACTGATAGAAACATCCCAAAATAAAAGCACATCAAAAAAACACACCTTAGGGCTTGTAGTGAAGTTCCTTGCCTCTGCTTTACCCCCAAGTGTTTCCATTGCTTGAGTTCCTGGGGTCTCATGAGAGCTTTCTACTGAGGCTGTCCTTATGGCTGGTTCAAGGCAGGGCCTGAGGGGCTCTGTCATCTCTAAGACCTTTGGTTTCAGCCGACTGCAGTAGAAGTACTGCCCAAAGGGCTCACAGCCAAAGATAATGCTCAAGGCTTTAGTCCTCACCCCTCTCCAGCCAGAAGCAGGCCAAGAGGAGATGGGAGAAGCCTCTCTCTCTCTCCAGCACGATGGCTTCACCAGTGGTCAATCACAGGACAGCTTGAAAGAGAGACGTGTAAAGCAAGGGCATACCAAATGTCCATAAACTACTGCCAGCTGCAGAGGCCATTCTGCCCATCAGAGAGGAGAAAATGTGACATTTTGAGATGAAACCAGCTGTTCTGAACTGGATTTCTAACATGTACTGAAGACCAAGCTAAACAGTGCCTGATTTTGAGATAAGACGGCAGTTTTCATTTGTCATATGGGAGCATATACCTACACACCACTACAGTTCATCAACATTTTAGTTGGTCAGGAATGGGAAGCAGATGCCGAGGTGAAGCAAAAGGAGTTAGAGGCACCAGTACAGCCAGAAGGTTGGTCCATGTGCAAACCTAGCTGCTGTTGGAATGCTTCTGCCTACTGTCTTCTGGTGAAACAAGATCAAAAATGGGGCGTGGTGGGCAGTCTTGCTAGCTAATTTCAGCATTTTCTGGTTTGTAGACATAACTCCATTGGGGTAGCTCACACATCGCTTCTGTGGAGTAAGCATCATTTGGGCTTCCTGTATGGTGGTGGAGGGGACATTTTTCCTCCAGGCAGTATGCAAAGTGAAGGCCGAAAGGGCAGACACTGTTGTGACACCCTCAAAAGCATGGTGAAGACAATGTGGCCTCAAGGGCACTGCGGGAGCACTCTTACAACACAGCCACAGCTAAGCTGGGTCAGGGCGTGGGACATGGCTTTGGGGTAGGGTGGTGAACACTAGAAATGATGGGTGGGATGCATCATAGGTTGGAGGGAAGCTGTACAAGCAAACAAGAGCAGTGTTTATTTTTAGGACTGTTACAAGTGCTGCAGAGGTTGAGCTCCTTTGAAAGGCGTCTTCCACTAAAATACTGATGAAGTATTTCAGAAGCAGTCTAAACCAAAAACTCCTGGGAACTAGGAGACCCTTATGGCCAGGCTACCTTTTTATTTCACTGACTACTTTAGTACCCAGATATCTCATATTTTATTGGCAGGTGGATAGTGGGATATGGATGGTCCACTGGAGGTGGAGGGAGACCCAGATGGGGAGCTCAGTCAGGTGGTCAGCAGAGCTCTGTTCTCTTCTGTTCCATCCTCTCCTGTGTGGCCATAGGCGGGTGGTTAACATGGATCCCCTCCTCCCTCATCTAGGGAAATCTCACAGCAGAGTTATCAGGCTGAAGTCTTTCCTTGTGGAAATGCAAACTATTTTTATTTCACATCTGTAGGATAGCAGGCACCTTCACTGCTCTGTGAACAATACTAATGGTGGCTATGTCAGGCTGCCTGAAAGGTGAGTTGGTCATTAACCACCAACAGTGTTTATGAGAGATTTACACCTTTGAGAACAGTTGAGGATTAAGTAAATCATAATTTATCTTCCTAGTTCTTCTTTGATATAATATGTAGTTGTTTGTTGCTATTTAAAAATTTTTTTTGGTAAAATTATCGGTGCAGTGGATTCAGCTTAAAACATAGCCAATTGCTGTGAGGGCAAGCCATGAAGGGGAAAGCCAGTGGTTTCCTCATTGCCTCAGAACTGTCCTTAGGAGACCACTTGAGAGAGGAGAGCCCCTTCCTTCAGCACAGCCTGATGCAGTTGGAGGTCACCTCATATCAGCACTTTACTTGTGCTTTTCTGGAGACCCTTCAGCCTTTGCTACAAGCTTCATGCTGACGTCTCTCCTGGGGAATAGATGAGAGCGGACCCTGCTCTCCTGAGCATCCCCTAAACTGGACCTTCCCTCTGGGTTTTGCCAGGAACTGCAGCATGGTGATGCCCAGCCTGGAGTCCAGGGTCCCACTTTGGGCTACCAGTGGGACTTATGGCAATGGGATGCGCTACTAAGGTCCTGTCCAGCTACTTGGCATGGGCTGCTCTCTGCTACACGCCACACATGATGGGGCAGCAGGGCTGGGGCTAGCAGGGGGGCATCACTGGTCAGTGCCTGTGATGGTCACCTGGCTCTTGCTGAGCCTGGATTCATTTCTGTGGTGTGACTTGATCCCTACCCGTCACGCAGGAGCTGTTATTAGCAACAGAGCAATTAATCTTCTTTCATAGATGGGAATAGACACCTGGGTGGGGGCAGGAGGCTGCAAAATGCTTTTGAGCAACTTCAAGATAAAAAAATGTTAAGGCAGTGACTGTTACCTGTGGGTAACAGGGAAGAGGAGAGAGATGGAACATAAAACGGGGAAAGCTGTAAACACATGAGGAAATAGGTGGAGTGTTATTAAAAGACAGATGCACTGGGCAATCCAAAGCCTCAGAAATCCCTTCATTATCTAGTTAAAGGCTCCAAAAAGCTGTGGCTAAAATATGAGATATCAGCCTAACAGGTCTGTTTATACAGACTTCTCTAAACAGTTCTCCAGTCAGATCTTTTGCTTCTGCAAAAATCTTTTTTTTTTTTTTCCCCCTTGTGTTTTGATTCCTTTCATCTTAAAGGACACCCTGCCATTTCCCAATCTGTAAATAAAACTCACTATGATAAAGGTCATGAGCTCAGTCTCTGGGAAGAATTACCCTGCAATGAAAGGTAAAGCCAATTTGGGGCCTGCCAGTACTGCCCTTTGCATCCACGGCTGCCAAGGCCTGATGAGAACTGCCCTGGCATCTACTGAGCTTGCATGAATAGCAGACCTTCCCCTTGCAATTATCCCCTGCCACAAAAACAGGATTTCTGGAGATTTACTAAATGGTCAGGAGAGGCCGTCACAGTGGGCAGAGCTGAAGAGCGCCATCGAACCTAAGTTTTGGGCAGAATGGTGGAAAATATCCCTTGCAGGTTGGGTGTGGGTTTTGCTCACTGTGCATGGCACACGTGTATATACTCAAATGCCTTGGTCCCTCCACTCGAAAGCCAGCTCCACTGGCAACTCCTGCCTGAATTCCACAGGAAAATATTTGGCAAATCACATGCTGACATGTTTATCTTGTTAGCTGTCAGGATGAGTAAGTGCGCACGCTGAACACTATCATTCAGCTTGAATGGAGCTATAGCTACCACTCATGAATTCTGACGGAATAAATATATTTTCAAACGTGGTTTTTCTCAGACTCATATTAATCCTTTGTTCAGCTCCTGTCCTAAGTGACCTTAAATAGACCCGTGCTCACTGGCAACCCCAAACTCCAGTGCGGTGACTCTACACAATCCAGAGATGACAAAGTGACACTGTTGCTTGCTCATAAGTGTCATATTGAGTTAGCTTCTGCCCTGGCATATATACATTTAGATGTCTTCTAACATCTAATTACACTAAAGCATCCCTCAGAAAGCTCATATTTGGGCTTTTAATGCTAATCCAATAAAAAAGCATTGCAACCATTTCAGGATAATTATGGCATCAGCAACCCCCTGCCTGCTTTCAGGCATGCATTCATGGGAACCCCTCGTGGGTGTTCAAACAGTGCGAGAAAATAGCAAGTGCATTGAATCTCATTTCTATGGCACAAATATTTCAGTGTGTTAGAGTACCTCAGAGCTAAGAAATCTCTGAAACATCAACATTGGGTTTCCTGCTTGATCTAAACTGGCCTTGCCTGAGGCAGGGGTCGATAACATACTGCTCTGTTGTTTGCCAGAATTAAGAATAGCCGAGCTTGTCTGATCAGCTCCCTCTCCAGCAATATCAAAGTGCCTCATTCACATTAAAGAGCATCAAGCTTTGGCCCATTTCCCTTCTGATATTAGCAGAATGGCAAGCGGGAAGGGGAAAGGGTAGATTGAAGGTTTCCCCTCCCTGGGCTCTTTTGCTCTTTGCTTTAGCTTGTCTGAGACGTGCGGGTGCACCCTGGTCCACGGGGGTAGTTTGTAAAGGGACGGCTTGAAAAGTTCAGTGCAATGCTTACACGTGAGTGAACCAGGCACTTAAAAGCCCTGGCCAGTTTTTTAGGGCTGCTAGTATTGAGCAGGTAAGGGCAGGATTAAGTAAGCCAGAGGCCTGTGCAATAGGATAAGATCTGGAAATGAGCACAAGCTCTGGGAAGACAGAGTGGAGTCGCACAGCTCAGAAAGAAAAATGTGGCATGCCAATGTGAAATGGCAGAGTGATGAAATCAGGGCTTTTAGCAGTGCTACGCTCTATTTTAGTAGTGACAAAGACATGTCAGAGATCACTTTTTTTTCCCCCAGATTTCACCACATTTCACATTTGGAACACTTTAAGGACATGAGACAAGCACCTGAAGTAAAGAAAAGCCAGGAGATGGTACCAAAACCAGCAGCTCCTCCCCTTCCACACCTGCAGCATCCTCCGAGATTTACTGCCACAAACACAGACTACTCCTCCTCTGTGTTCCTGCCTCCTTTGCTGTGCAGAATGAATATTTATTCAATATTTTTACCCGCAGAGTTCAATGTGTGTCCTTGACTAGCTGTACCCCAGAGCGCTGGAATACCGCACCCTCCAATGCAGCAAATGCAGCAGGGAGGCAGCAGCTCCCTTTGTGAGTTTTGCCTTGGCCCGGGCTGGATGCTGGAGGAGGTGGAAGGGAAGAGTGTTCATCATTGTTATTTAACAGCCCTGCCCTTTTGAAATACCATGCGATGTGGGGAGAGGCATTTGTTTGGGGAGGGGAGCTTAGTTGGTTTTGTTTGGAGTGGTTTTGTACTGAATGGTATGTCATGGGAAAGGGAAGGTTCCTTCATGCTGTCCCAAGGAGAACATCCACATGAAGCAGAGTGTTATAGGAAGCTCTGAGAGCTCTGAGTAAATCAAAGACAGCACTATCCCTCATACGAGTGGGATTTAAATTAGGGTAAAGTCCTGTGTAAGGTTGCTGCAGTAGATGACACCACGATTACCTCTTGTCTCCTTTTTCTCTCTCTTCTCAGCAAAAGGCAGTAAAATTCTTCAGCTCAGCTTATGAATTGCAGGACCGAGCAGCACCTGTAATTTCACATCATTCAAACTAGCTTTTATCTCTCTTGACACAAATGCCAGACCCTTGTGTGCCACTGAACAGGCTGCAGGCAAGAAACGGTGGCCGAGTGAGTTATGCCAGTAATCCTGAAGTCTGTCAACCAGCATGGGCTTCCAGGGAAAGAGCAGGTTATGTTGGGACAGGAGTGCAAAGCTGATGTGAGAATCTATTTTTTAAGCTGAAGGGGCACTGTTTAATGTGGCTGCCAGAGCCCAGGTCAGTTCTCACTCCAGATTCAAGATTTTACCTGGAATAAACCAGAGAGCAATAAAGCCTATTATTTCACAAAGGATTTCTATGACTAACACATTCATTCTCCTCTTCCAGTGGAATGACCTATATTTGCTTTTGATATAAATTTCTTCATAGGGAAAAATTTCCCCTTTGGTTGTGTTTTACTTGCATTCATCACAGGCATTTTACTGGCAGAAAAGTCTTTCTTGTAAAGTGCATCTTTTCTCTTTCTTTCTTTCTTTCTGTCCTCATTACTCATTCAGAAAGCTCAGAAAATCTTTCAAGAAGTACAGTCAGCTCACTGACATTTGAAGAATGAGCATCTACCCAAGCAACGTAACATCTACATTTTCATTTGTAATTTAAGCCAGAAAAAAACAATTACTGTCTTAAAATGTGGCTCCACATCTTGTTTTCCTGTTCTATGGTTAAGCCATCCCAAGCCTTGGCCCAGCAAATCTTGTAGCTGTGTATTGCAGCTCATTTGAACACCAGAGGTTCCTGGTCCCCGAGGCAGACTAGACCCTCAGAACACACCAGAAGAGGACAGTTGCTTTCTGGCCATTTCAACAAACACCTGGAGAACACAACCAGGTTGCCGTCGCTTCTCTGGGGTGACTAGGGCTTCTTCAAAAATCCCACAGCAGAGCTCTTCCAACTTGAAGGAAGGGTGCAGGGGAAATTCCAACTCATTCAACAATTATTTTCCTACTTTACTCCACGCTTGGCAGGTGCATGGTTCAGAATTAATCCCTGAGGCTGGCATGCATTTGTATTTCTTGTTTGTAAATATTCATAACTAAAGGACTACATAATTAAAAAAACCCTGCAGTACAGAAAGGGGAAGAGGATGTTCTGCCAGTGGGAAAAAGCCCCACCTCTCCTACCATCCTTTTAATGATATTGAGTCTGTCTCTTCAGCTGTCCCTTCCTGCCTGTGCCCTTTTGAGGAGAAACCCACAGTCACAGGAAGTTTCTGAAGGACAGAGAGCTTATCCAGGGCAGCCAGGGAGGGCCTGGTGTCCCAGGACTCTTCATCTTCCCAACAGCTGAGCACTTTGCGCTCTGCAAAGGAATAATCCAAATCCAGGCCTCCTGCCCCAGATTCTCCAAGCACCTGCAAGCTTTGGACCTCCTGTGCTCAAAATGCAGTTTCTCACAAAAAGAAACAAATCTTCCAACCAGGAGAATGAATGTACCCATTGGGATAAGGGCTGCATCGCTCCATGCATTCTTAGGGTGTAATTAGTGGCAGCCTTAGATGTGGGGAAGAGTGGCTGGAAAGCTGCCCAGCAGAAAAGGACCTGGGGGTGTTGGTGGACAGCCAGCTTAACATGAGCCAGCAGTGTGCCCAGGTGGCCAAGAAGGCCAACAGCATCCTGGCCTGTATCAGCAATAGTGTGGCCAGCAGGACTACAGAAGTGATCGTGCCTCCGTACTCGGCACTGGTGAAGCCTCACCTCGAGTATTGTGTTCAGTTCTGGGCTCCTCACTACAGGAAGGACATTGAGCTGCTGGAGCGTGTCCAGAGGAGAGCCACCATGCTGGTGAGGGGTCTAGAGAACAAGTCATATGAGGAGAGGCTGAGGGAACTGGGCATGTTTAGTTTGGAGAAGAGGAGGCTGAGGGGGGACCTCATTGCCCTCTACAGCTAACTGAAAGAGAGGTGGGTGTTGGCCTCTTCTCCCAAATGAATAACGACAGGACCAGAGGAAATGGTCTGAAGTTGTGGCAGGGGAGGTTTAGATTAGATATTAGGAAGAATTACTTTACTGAGTGGTCAGGCACTGGAACAGCCTGCCCAGGGAGGTGGTGGAGTCGCCATCCCTGGAGGTATTTAAGAAACCTGTAGACATGGCACTTCAGGGCATGCTCTAGTGCCTGAGATTGTTGGGTTGTATCTGTTTGTTTGTGTCTGTTTGTTTGGTGGGTTTTTTGGGTTTTTTTTGTTTTGTTTTGTTAGGGGGTTTTTTGTGGTTGGACTCGATGATCTTCCAACCATGAAGATTCTGTGATTCTGTGGTCTCTAACAGCATCCCAGAACACAAGCGGGTTAAAAAGTCATCTATCTGTCCCAAGTAATTTCTCCAACCCAAAGAAAGAGTTCCATTTGAAGCTTTTCAGGCCTTACAGGGAAAATGTAACCATGCCTTTGGAGACATGGAAGGACGGCTTGTGGCCAGAGCAGGCAAGTGTTGCCATTAGTAACCCCAGGCATCCATGGCTACGGAGTCACCTCCCTCTTCTATGAACTGTTTCACTGGTGCTGAAGCTGCATCTGCCCAAGATAAACTGTGTAGCCCTGATTTAGCTGTGGGGTCTGGTGAACTTCAGAGAGAAGCCATTGTCACGCTCTGTCACTTTAATCTGGCTTGCAAGTCGACACTGCTGCCAAAAATCCTTGTAAAATATACTCTAATTAGGCAATTTTACAAAGCTTAAAAATGGTATGGGGAGGGGAGTGCTTGCATTTTTCTAAAACCTGCTGGATTATAATCTCTCCTAACAGGGTAGTTGTGGTTTAGCATTACAGCCTTGTTTAGTTTGCTGGCCTTTGAGTTAATCTGTCAGCTGCCATTAATTTATGCAAACTGCAATATGAAATAGGTAGGACATTTTCACAGAAAGTCCCAAGCAAGGGAAAATTATCAGTTCAATGCGCTCCCCAAACTGACCCCTGTTTTCACAAGTAGCCTTTGGTGTGAAGTGCCAAAGCTTGTACAAATGTGCTTTTGTACAAATCTAGGCAGAGCCAAGACACAATGAAATCCCAAACAGCTGAGCTCAGCCAAGGCCCTCAGAGCTTCCCCCCATAGCTCCTCCAAAAGAGGCTCCAGAACGTGTCCTCCTGCCACATTCATCGGCAACATCGTGCAGGCACATCCTTCGCGGATGGCCACTGCAGGGATCTTAATGCCTTTGCTCTTCACATTTTATAGGAGCTTCTCTTTTTCTTTTCTTTTAATTGCCTTTCTTCTCTTTTTTCTTTTATTTTTCTTGCACTCCAACCCCAACATACCAGGCAGATCCTCACTCAACTCGCTCCCACTGCCAAAGTAGGGGGGGGTGGGGCAGGGGGGCACATCAGCTGCTGTTGTTCTCAGCTCTACTTTCCTAAATTTTTCTTGCATAAAGCATACATGGCACATTAGATTTGAGGTTTGGCAATACTGTTAGTATTTCCTTTCAGGAAAAAAAAAAAAAAAAGGAAACGGCATGCTCCCACCATTCCCAAATCTGTAATGTTTTTCTGGGCAGTAGTAAGGGCAGTTACTGAGGGTGGAGGTTTTGAAATGACAGCCCGCTGCTTGAAAGACAGCTGCCACCAACTGCTGTTCAAGGGGAAACTTAATAAGGAGTTAATAAAAAAAATAATATCTTTTTCAAATCAGGGGATAGTTGGTGCTTTACTCACTGAGCTATTGGGTAACTTGAACATGTGAGAAACCCCTCACATTTTGGAGGAGCCACCATGACGGCAGCTCATGGAGGTGTGCTTGAGACGACTTTTGGCCCTTTGCTGCCCTGGGTGCTAGGAGCAAAGCTGTCATGCAGGGGGAGATGAAACTTTCTGCCCACTTACGCAATAGTTTCCCAATGTGCCACCTCTGAGGAGCTACCTGAGCACTTAATGGAGACATTGGTTTTGTCTTCTTTTCTTCTTGTTTTTCACAGTTTTCTGAAGTCGGTGTAATCTAAAACAAGAGTCTCCCACTCTTTGCCCACACTGGGCTACTACCCGCAGCAATGGGCTGGAGTCCTGCTGTGCCTGTAAGGCGTCACCAAAATACTTGCAGAAATTGCAATCCAGCCCAGTTCTCACTAATACTGGTTTCAAACAAGTGCAGCACCACTGGATTCAGTGCAGTAAACCTTCATCCTTCTTGGTGTGAGGGAAAGACGTTCACTGAGCTGCTGTGGGTGTAGCATCACTGTACTTGCTCTTTTATCCTTGCTCCTCTAATCCACCTGCCGATAAAAATTACCCAGTGGTTGTCTGTCTTCATCTACATCTGCCTCATGACCTCCCTCCTATCCCAGCGCTGCTTGGGTTTGGTTTTGGTGGTAGAAGAGACTGTTCTGCCTCAGACAAGGGAAGAGCTGGAATTTCTCATCACAACCCAGTGCCCATGGCTCTCTGGAACTCTTCATCATCATAGTATGGGTGGATTTGCTAAGCTACTTCCTCTCTCTTTGTTCTCCTTCTGTAAAACTGCAAAATCATTAACATGTTAATCATTTTGTAAATTGGAAAGGACATTTTAATTGAATTTGCTCTCCAAGTGGATAGGGAGAAGGAGAGCAGTGTTAGAGCAGTTAGGAATGAAAGAAGTCAATTAGATCTTGCTTTTCCCTCTGGGACACTCACTAACTATAAAATTGTATTCCACTTGCTGATGGATTGGTGGCCATAGAGAAGATGGCAATATGTGGTTTTAGTTGCCTTCACAGGCCACTAGCTTCATTGCAGTGAAGACCTCAGACACCCGTTGAAAAAACTGGACGAGAGTCAGCAGTAAATGAAATAAAAGTTATCTCCACGGATGATGGTCCTGGAGCCCTCTGCTGAGGAACTGTTGGCCTTGTGCCCTTGGTCCTCCCTGAGAATAGGCAATGGTGGGGTCTGGTGGTGGTCTCCTGGCTGTGGCAATGAGGCTTGAATCTGAATTAGATCTGAGCCGGAGCACAGGTCTCAGAGAGCTGCAGTTGTCCCCAGCACTGCAGCGACAGGTCTTGGTGTGAGGCTGGGCACAGGTTCCCTGCATCATGGCTGTACAGCATCCCTGTCCCCACGGCCTCCCTTTGCAGCTGCGCTGATGGAAAGGAGCTCTCACTTTGCTTTATGATTTCCATGAGCAATTATTAATCATCCTGTTTCTCTTAATTCTGTTATTTTCAGAAGTGCGTTAAACAAATAATAAACTTATCATGACTAAGGAGGATTAGAGTCAAATGCTCAGACAAAAGACAGCAGGGATTTAAGGAAAATTATATTTTCCATTTGTCTTTCTTCCACACCAAACCCCAGGGCAACAATCTCAGACAGCACATTTTGCAACTTTAAAGGAGCCTCAGCAGTTTTATTTCATCTCAAGCGTGGCACAAGGAAAGCTTGTGAACAGGGACCCAGAAAAAGCCATTGAAGTTCAGTTCAATCACGTGCTTTGGAGGAAAGCTGTGTGATACAAAAGGAAACATATTCAAAATCATCTAAAAAAATGACGTTGGAGTCCAACACCATGCTGGGGACCTGTCCTTTACAGCCATTTTGTGGCTTTTGGAAATGTTAACCATAAAATTTTGTGTGGATATTTCTCCATCACTCAAGACTAGGAGATATTAAAGGAAAAGTGAGAAGATGCCCTCACAAAGCTCCCCTGACAATGGACACAGCACCAGAGCCAGCAGGGGGGAAGTAGGAGGTAGGGAAGGAAATGTCTTTTCTCCTAGAGAGGGGCAACATCTCACCCACCGAAGCCTCCAGACTGCCTACAAACATGCCCTTTCTGCAAAAGTCAATCTGCACCTTATTCTCAAAGGAATCCAGCTGTTTCCAGAAATGCCACACATCACACAGGAAGAGTGTCCCTAAATAAATACATTTTTTAATACCTTCCAGCTTCAGCTTGTTACTGGTGGTGGGTTGATATATTTTTATGCCCCTATAGCTGAGGAGCTATGTCAACACAAAGAGTAACAATATGAACTATACATGACGGGGGGGGGTGAATGGAGGGTGATCTGGGATAACGACGAGTTGGCAAAATGAGGATACTGTGGAAGAGTTTTGAAATGGGCACTCTCACACCTTAGCTTACTGCTGCCACGTCTGTTTGTTGCCATTCCTTACCCTGCCCCAAGTCTTTTCTCTGCATGATCCTGCCCAGCCAAGACAAGCTCAAGGGCACCTGCTTAATGGTGCAAAAGAAAGAGAAAGAAGTGGAGGAAGAGACTGAGTATGTCTGATCCGGCCAAGAGGACGAACTGTGTTCTGGAAAAAAGAGGTTCGGGATCTCCAGCAAAAGAAAAAGGCGGAGATGATGCCTTCCTCATCCTTTTGGCGTGCAGGCTGCCTTAGTGTTTCCCTCCCTCCCTCTCTGCCTTTGCATAATGGCACCGGAAGCCTGTAAAGTATTTATTACTGTTGGAAATGCTGCGCCTGAGCACGGGAGACGTGTGGGACAATGGAGATACTACAGAGCAGAAGCTGTGAATGCTGACACTGAGAGAGTTGCCAAAGCTTGCCATGAATAATGTAAGAATAGCTCCAGTCCTTTTCCTGCCCACGCGGGGAGGTTTGAATGAATTCAGCGCTAATGTGCTCTCTGAGAACACACGCTGCCAACTGTATTTTCATGGGGTAGAGTGGGAAAACTTAAAATCAACCATCAGAGTTAAACTGCTTCCCATTTCTCTGTAAGATGGTTACTGCTGAGCATAAATATGCATACGATGAAAATGGCCCTTTTTTCTGGGCAGGTAACTTTAAACCAGTGTTGGATGCTGATATTGCAGTGAGAACTCCCTCTACATCCTCCCCGCTGGCACAGCTCAATAGAGACTGTATCCAAACCCACTCTTGCAAACAAATGGCTGTAGCTCCGTGAGCAGCACTTCTGCTGCTGCACACCGAGTGCTGCGTGGCGAAGCCCCAGCCCTGTGGCAGCGCACCGACCATTGCACTCCATCCTGCTTCGCTCGAGGGGAAAGACTTGGCAAATGGCACAAAATGGAGAAATCGGATAAGACTAAGGAAGATAGCCTGGATGTCATCGTTGGTGACTTTGGCAGAACAACTTTTGGGTTAATTGCTGTCACGATAATTGGCCAACTGCTCCGTGAAGTCCCCACGTTTCGGCCATGCAAGGAATCCACTGTATTCATGCAGTGAAACCCTGCAATGTTGCCTTCAAGGATGTGCTGCAATGGCGCATGTAGGGAGGGTTAAGACAGGAGGAAAAAGGTGGTGCTCTTCCTCATGATCCCATGGATGCATCAGAAATTTTTATTTCTCAGTCTTTATTAGCAGGGTTATCCGGACAAATTGGGGAGGATTTGACAAAATTCAGCTCATTGTTCCTCTCACTGACTAAACACTGTAGCAAATCTCCACCAGTTCACACAGTTTAAGCCAAATCAGGGTTGAAGTGGGGCCTTGATTTATTAATGATGTGTAATGAAATGGCAATGGTTGAACAATACATTCAGGATTGGTATCAGCAATGCAACAACCAACCACAATACCACCCACTTATAAAGAGGTAACATGCAACCACACATTTCTAAACCCCCTCTGTTACTGATCCCAACACGTGCTACATGCACACAGATTTGTGTGCCCACAGGCTGTGGGGGCCACAGACATCCCTCCCAGGCTGTGGGGGTCACAGACACCCTTCCTTGTCTGGGTGGGTGGGACCTCGTGCCCGCACGCCCCTGCCGTGGGACGTGTGGGCGCCCCAGCTGTGTGCAGTCCTGCCCTGTCCCACACCTCTGCCACCCCAGATGTGGGTGAGTACCCCACCCCGGGAAGTGACCCCCCCTGTACCCAGGGTGTAGGTTCCTGTCCTGCACCTGTTCTGCAGGAGACACTTCAGGATCCCCAGTATGTCCCCATTTCCGACATCCATTTTGCAGTGTAAACCTGTGATGGTAGAGGTAAGGCCAGTCTTTTGCATGGCATCATGCAAAATGATTTCCTAGTTAGCACAAGGACATGACCATTAAGAAAGTCCAGGAAGACTTTGGATTTGTGGTCTTGAGCATTGCAATAGAAGTGGAAGGGTTTACCAAATGATCTGCCAAGAGACAACTCCAAGACCTGCTTTGTACACATGCAACAACTCCTCCCAGCCTCAGAGGGAAAGACCTTTCCCTGCTGCCCAATCTTGGTGGTTTTTTTTCTTTTGTTTTGGTCCTACCTTTAAACTAGTCTCTTTTTCCATAAGACACATTACACAAACTTCCTGCTAAAATGAAAACCGTATCTCTGTCTGCCTGAACTTCAGATCCTGTTATTGGAATATGACAACTTGGAAGGAGTTTCCTCATCAACAACATAGTGTAGGGCAAGAGATAGCTGTATGTCAGCATGTGTTGTGACTGTTTTGCTATGTGTCGGTGTAAAGGGCTTCTGTGAAAAGTCATCTTTTTAATGCTTTGTGACAATCTCAAGAAAGTATTAGAGTCTTACTCTGAGGCGGTAAAGAAGTAAAGAGGCCTGACCTACCCACAGAGGTGAGAACATTGTGGTTTGAGAGACTGTGAAGTGATCTGACCCATATAAATAAAATACCTTTCATCATTTATCTGTCATCTTTAGGGATCCCTCCTTTCTGCTAATAAGTGTGTTTTCAGATCCTGAGTTATGGATTACCAACTTTTGAGCTCTGAAACCCAGATGTATTTTAACAGATTTTAAGCTATGATATCTGATTCTTCAGGGGGCCCAGAGTCAGAAAGTCAAACAAACCAGAGCACAGTCCTTTCTGCAAAGACCTTGGGTTGTGGTTAATGGAAACAGCAGAGTTTGCAATACATATGCGCTGTCTTGGCCAAGTTCTACATTTTGTTAAAGTCAGTGGTGATGGGGAAAAAATAATCCGATTTCTAGAAAGATTCAGTTCTACTCATTTGGTTTTTTAGAAACACTTGCAGAAGTCAACTTGGCACTATTTAGTATCCAGGGCTCTGTCTTATTCCTTGAATGAAGAATAAGAGGACAATGAATTTTGGAATGAAGCTGAATTTTACAGCATAAGAACTACTTCTGGAATAAAAGCTTGAATAAGCACCCCATGAGCTTTGGGTGGCTGGGAAACAACTTCTGGTCTGCCATTTTTCAGAAGGGAGAAAGGTCAATGAAGTCTGATATCTACTTCTATATGCAGACCACATTTTAAATGAACAGGTAATTTATTAAATTTGATTTTAAATTGTCCTAGTTTCAGCTGGAATAAAGTTAATTTTCTTCCTAGTAGCTGCTGTGTTTTGGATTTAGTATGAGAATAATGTTGATAACATGTATTGTTTTAGTTGTTGCTAAGTAATGCTTATATTAAGTCAAGGACTTTTTCAGCTTCCCACAGAAGCTGAGAGGGAGCATAGACAGGACAAGCTGGCCAAAGTTATATTCCATACCATAGATGTCATGCTCAGTATATAAATGGGGGTTGGCTGAGTGGGCAGGAATCCACAATCACTCCTCAGAGCAGGCTGGGCAATTGGTCATCAAGTGGAGAGCAATTGTATTGCATCACTTATTTTGTATACTCTTTTACCATTATTGTTATTTTATCTTCCTTTACTTTTCTATTAAACTGTCTTTTTCTCAACCCATGAAGTTTTTAAATTTTGTCTCCTTCTTCTCCCTACCCTACTGAGGAGGGTGTGTGTGAGTGGATGGCTGCATGGTCCTAGTTGCTGGCTGGGGTTAAACCACGACGTAAATTTAGTTCTAAATTTGTAATTCATTAAATGCTGGGTTTGATCCCAAGAAGGCAGGAGAGAGAAAACTAATTTTGTTTGTCTTTTTTATTTCAGCTCCTGTGGGCTAATTGCATTGGAGGGTCTGAAGTAATTCAAGTAGTACCAGGAGCACAGTGGGTGAAGAGCATCATATTTCACAGACGAGAAGGAAGAAATTCACTGTAGGCTTGAGCCTTAAGGGTGGAAAACCAAGGGAAGCACACAGCTGCAATTCCACTGTAAACCCCCGACTCATTTCTGTGCAGGCATAGATGTTACTGCTTCTACAAAGCAGTAAAATGTCTTTGAAAATGTCTTTCCTTGTGTTTAGAAGACAGTACTTGTTCTCTAATTCAGATGAACTAAAGCAAACATAAAATATGTTTCAATGAAGAGCTAAGTCAACAGTGCTATTAAACTGTTTGAGATTTGTACCTAGTCCTAGTCTGGGATTTAAGTGAATAATGTGGTCCAAAGGAGCTGTTAATCTGAAGTCAAAATGTGTAGAAATGAAGTATTGCTTTACTTTTTAAGGAAAAGGTCCTATATTATAAAAGATTTGTTGACACTTATTTGAATATTTTTGTAAAGTATTCTGTAAAGGCTGAAAGTGGCTGTCCAAGGAGAACCTGTAGTGTCCTGGTATCAGACAGAGCTAGATTTGTAATAAAACCAAGGTATAATAGTATAAGGAAAATACCAAACAATTTTTAAAGCATAGCACTTGTTTTTAAAATACTGCTGCTTTCTTTTTATTCCACTGGGAGCAGCAAAACCACATTTAATATACTCACTGCTTGGAAGCCAGCATCTCTAACTCTCCTAAAAGATAATAAACATGATTTAAAATCCCATGCCTTGTTTCTACACCAAAATTTGACCAACTGTACTTGATCAAGATTTCTGTCATCTCAATGTGTAAATGACTCTCTGATCAGAAACAGTTTTTTTTTTTTTTAAATACAAAATTCAGATCACCTTTGGGGTCTCCCATGGAATAAATATAGAGACTTGCTGATGACATTAAATATACATCATTGCAGTTGACTTTACTTGACAGGTAGCGAAAGCTTTTGAGCTTCCTTCTGTACTGAATGTGATTTATGTGACCACTTTAGAATGAAGCAGGCCCTGACCCCAAACATGATCTGAGCATCTCTGACATCTTTACTTTGGGCTTAAGCTTCTTGTAAGTCCACCTCATAGTTCTTGCTCGGACAGCTAACATCTGTCTGTATTAGTTCTATACATCTTCTATAGGCTGAAATGCCACCAAGCAAGAAAAACAACTTTGTGCTTTATCACTTGCACTTCTCTTCACTATGAAGCCCTTGAGTGATGCTTGGCTTTTGGGTATGGTTGAAAAGAAGCAAGTTCAGAATGAGATTGTGAGGCACGTGAAGGGATGCTCTTCTGACTTCTCAGTCTGCTAACATTAATCTTGGACAACTTGCTAGACTAACATCTTAATTGATAGACATGAAATTACTGGGCTGCTATTTATTCCAAAATTCAAACTGAAATTTCTAGTAAAAGGATTTCTAGGATGGACTCATGTCTGATTTAGAGTGAGAAGACTGTAAATAGTCCAATGGTACATGGCTGATGAATAACCAAGCAAGCATACTGTGGTCTTTTTATTTATAAAGTAAACTCAGTAGCCTACCTTCTGATCACGCAAAGAGCAGCCCTATCCCTCGGCATCATACTGCCTGATCACACACTTAAGCGAAGGAAAGAACTGATAGAAGTACTCATTTCTCAATGATCCAAATACCTGTTTCTCAAATGTTCCAAATGCCTGCTTTCCTCCAGGGCTTCAGTAATACTGGGATTTATTTGCAAACAGAATCCTACCAATAAGCCCTACCACCAAATGCTATTTGCAGCAAAGGAAATATCTGTAATAAAATGTAGAGAATTAACCAAATTCTAAAAAGGAATATTTTTTTTTTCAGAAGTTAAAAATAGCTACTTTATGGAGTTCAGATTTATCTAGTGATGTAAATCAATTTAATTCAGTAATACATCTAGGCTTACGAAATGATGATACTTACCAAAGACCTCATCGTTTGTTAATTTTCCTGATGTATATTAACAAATTCTGTATTTTTGCGAGCTATTCCTGGTATACTGGTATATTTCTGGTATTTCTGGTATACTTTCTATGTAGTATATGCATAATTAAAACTTCAACCATTCTCTTGAGCTAGCTTGAGCTAGCTTATTTATTTCTGGTGAAGAAACAGTGTAACACCAGCAGCAATATAGATATATAGTGACATATTTCTCTAAATACTGAAAATCAAGATGTATTATTCACAGCAAAGAAAAACCTTTGTTTATGGCCTTTCTTTATTAAAAACAACTACAAGTGTTTGCTTTATTGATGCTTTCCTGAGAGAGAGAGGACTGTTTGAAAGGGCATGTCTAGAGAGCTGAGTGATGTTTGGTGACAGCAGGTACTCAAGGGATCCCTGCAAAGGAGCGGTGCCCGTGCCAGAATCATCCTTCTGCCCAATTCCACCCCTTTGCTGCAAAACCTACGTGGCATTTCCAGAAACTGCGAATCGCATGTCAGCCTGAGTGTTCGTGTCCCAGAACAGTGATTAAAGGCTAGCTGCGTGTGCCAGGAAATGGAAATCTTCTATTATCCGTCTCAGCTGAAGAAGTTGTTTTGGTGCCTCTTAAAAGGAATCATTGAGTTCTGCGCAGGTTGAAAAGTAGCTCACAAAGCGGCTGGATGCGGTGGCTGAGCAGGAGGAGGAATAATGTGCTTCCCCAAAGGGATGTGAGCACCACAGTAACCCGTACAGAAAGCTGTAACAAGATTTTAGAAAAGTGATGTTTCTTTTGATTAAGAGCTGAATCTGAGGGTTCTGAGACTGGAGAGGCACTGAATAGACATGATTTTTGTCTGTTCTAGTTATGAGAAACAACTTAATCTAATGTCATGGGTAAAGCTGACAGGGATCCAGGACTCCTGTGGTTATAAATCCAACTCCACCACTGAGCTGGTCAACTCAGGTAGTTTTTTGACTCTGACAGATAATGTTAAGCTTGAAGTAGGAACAGCAATATAGACAGGGGTCAGACAGAAATGTATTCACAGTGATTAAATAGCCCATCATTTGCAGTCTCTTGGTTGTCATTTGGCAGCTATTCACCCTGGAGCCTGTCAGCCAAGCTGAATTCCCACTGTGAGACCCATCAGTAACTTGTCTCCTACGCGGGACGTGGCAGCCTCGCACCATAGAATCATAGAATGGTTAGAGTTAGAAGTGACCTTAAAGATCATCTAGTTCCACTCCCCTTGCCATGGGCAGGGACACTTCCCACTAGACCAGGTTGCTCAAAGTCCCATCCAACTGTTCTTGCAGAACGACAACAGCATGATGCATCAGATCTGCTTTCCCTGGCTTTTTGCCTCAGTGTCACTTGGGCTGGTGGGATTATTCAGTAGCTGCATGGCAACATTCGCCCTAGTCATTGGGTCTTATGAGGATGACGCTTTCTAGGTGGTTAGATGCTGGTTGACACATTGCCCTGTGCTGCTTGGTTAGGTTTTTATTCTGCAGTGATATGGGCAATGATCAGCAGTACAGCTGCTTTGCAGCTATAATCTTCCCCCACTTATCTTCTCCCAGCAAAACAATTTGCACATCTTTGCTCAGCTGATTTCCCCCAACTTGCCTGAGAGCCTTATCTGTGTTAAGTCAATACGTAACCGTATGAGAATTTAAACAGAAAGCCACTTTCCTTGCCGTTTAATTTGAGGAAGTGGAAAGCAGGTTTAATAGGTAATTTACAGGACCCAGACTGGATGGCAAATCTACTCTTGATATGACTCCATGGTTCAGCAGCCATGGATGAGTTCTGTCTAGTGACAGGCAAAAATGTTGATAAATCTGAAAAGCCAGTGGGAGCTAGTGATGGGTTTCAAGGCATGGGGAGAAATTAGTGTCCAGTTGCTAGGTGATACATGTCTAACAGACCACTCCTCTGAAAAGATGAGTGCAGTTTTCTTCTTTTTTTTTTTATCAAATATGATTACATCTAGCAAATCACATATATGCACGTACACGCAGCTCTTTCTCTTCTCGTGCTTCTCCTGACTGATGGATTGATTTATTTTTTTTCATAACCCATGCATTTCTTTCTGTGCTGTTCTCTACACTTAATGAAATCTAAGCAAGAAACTTGTAGCAGCTGAAGAGGAAGTTTCATGTGAGCTATGGAGACTAGGTCACAAAACTATCCGTACTCTTCCCACTGAGCCGGGCCCTGAAAAAGCAGAAACTGGCCCCTCTGCTATTCTTTCTCAAGATGCAGGAATGCCTGATGCTAGTACTTTGATTTCAGCTGGAGCTTAATTTGCATTATTCCTGTTTCTGGAAATCACAGCCAACCTTCAGGACAATATATATCTATATTTATACTTCATATACGTGCTCCTACTTCCCTCACTTGCAGACAGTACTGAACATCAGTCCTTGGCTGTTTGAGCTGCTACATTAATTGGTTAAGCCCCATATTATTTCACTGAGTGGCCATTTAATTTTTACAGAATCCTAAATCTATTTATTTGCTCATTTATTAAATAAAGTCTTAACTGTGGGATGGTTCAACATTGACTTGATTAGTGTAGTTGTAATAATTCAAAACATCTGACAGGGAGAAAGAAGTATGAACAAACCCAAGGCATATGCTCCAGTTTCTTATCAGCATGCTCGGCTCTCTCCGTGTGGTCACAGGACACAGTACACTGTGTCTGTCTCTTCCCAAGGGTGTGCTTTGGGAGATAATGTCTGTAAGGGCTGCTTTTGGCAGTAAGCTCCAGACGTCTCCTGGAGTCGCCTGGGAATTAGCCCAGAAGTGGAAGGAGTCTGCACAGTTCCTGGAAAGCAGTTGTCTTCCTCTCTCAGATGGTTATCCATTATTTCAGGCTTCCTAGGTTGGGTGGTGCTTATTGTAATCTAACCTTCACTAGGTCTAGCTGGGTCCTGCAAGCCCCACAAAGTTAACTTAAGATTCAGCCATCGAGGTTGCTAGGGGTGCTGTGCTGCCTGCCTCCCTGAGCAGCAGAGCACCAGCAGTTTGGGAGAGCCGGAGGCTCACAGGTGCAGCCTGTTAACATGCATGTAAGCATGATAGCATGCTTACATGACCTACGTGTCATGTAAGCCACACAACGTCTTGCTACCTTTGCCCATGCTGAATTACGTGGTCTTCAAATGCCCTTTTTTGTATCAACAATGCCTGCTTTCCCTGACATTGTTATTTCTAAATCTGGATTTCCTTTGGGTCTCTTGGTTTTAACTCCTTAAGGAATGAGATACTGAACCCTTTTTTAAAAGGTAGCCCACAGCAAAAGTTCAGAAGGTGGCTGTGACATTCTTGTGTCCAGCAACGTATGTGACTTGTCTCCTAGGTCAGGCAACTATGATGTTGGCAGCTTACCCGGCACCTTCTTGAGATTTAATCCAAAAGCAGCATTTGACTTTCCAAACTACCAAACGTGATTATCTATTCTTACAAAAGGGCCTTTTTTCCTCTGCATGCTCATAGTTTAATGCAGAAAATGTAACATGACAAAGAGCAGCAATATGCTGAGACCTCTCCTTAGGACAGAATATGACTTAAAATTACTTTCACTTTTTTGAAAGTACAAACGAGCCTTCATGTTGCTATGATATTGAACCCACTCCTGGCTTTTTGCTCTGGAGCTCATCCTCACAAATAGCCTCCTTCTGTTTCAAGCTAAGGTTCATAGCATCGCTGGAAACATCCCACTAATATGATTGAGCACTATCCATCAGAACTGAAGTGTGTTGTGTCACTTCTCATACAGCAGCTGTGGAAAACTACCTTGATGATGTGCATGGTTGCCAATGATATGCAAGCATCTGTGCAACATGGCCTGGTGACCCACCCCAACATGGTTGGTGGTTGCGCTGGTGTTTGAGTCAGAACCTCGGATGGCTGTGGAGCACATAATTTTTACCTGTTAACAAGATGGGCTAAAGGTCTATGGATGAAGGAGGCAGAGGGACAGCCCTGGGAGGGACTCTCTCCTCATGCTGTACATGTTGCTCTAACCCCTTCTTTAGTGGCAGGAGCAAAACGGCTTTGCAATTGGATGTAGGACTAACTTTTGCTGCATGTGTCCTCCATCATATGCACCACTGCTTCCCCAGCAGCTGCAGACTCCTTTGACCTCTCTCTTGCCCTTCTTCCAGCCTTGTCTCAGCTCTCTCCACAGGTCAGCAGCTACCTCAATGACTCCAGCACTGCAATAAGGCAAAATCCCACCCAAATAAGGGACATGGCTGCTGCCTTAGGAGGGATAAAGGGAGGGAGGGTATATCTATGTTCTGTTTGGAATGTGCTTGCTAATATCCCAGACTTACAGCCCAGTGATTTTTCAGGAAGACCTCACGAAGCTTTCAGTTCCGCTGTCATTACCATGTGTCATTACCATTCCCATGACAGGGAAGCCATTAGTGTCCCTAGCCTCCACCATATATCCTGTGTTCCTACAGGTCCTAGAAGTACTCCAGAGCTGCATTCTGGGCCCAGGCAGTGCACATATGGCCATAAACCAGCCCAACAACCCACATCTAGCAAGGCAGATGTGCAGCTTGGGTCACATTTGCTTGCCCATGCTCTGGAGGATCGACAACAAAAGCTTTTCTTGTAGGAAAGCAAATGCATTAGAGGCTGAAGGGGACATTTCTGCAAAAGTCAGCTCATTTACTCCAGGAAACCCACAGGTTGGTTTTGTATAATTTCAACATCCCATCATATCTGATAGCATCTTTTCTGCCTGCAGTCCTCTGGCTCGTGGACTATGACTGTTCTTCTGAGCAGAGCTGTCCAGATCCATTCAGTAGCCCTCCACACCATGACCAGGGACATTTTGGCAATGGTCCTTCGCATGCATTATCCCAAGTCATGACTGGGCACAAGCCAGGAAAGTGCCTGTTGGCATGGTCAAAACTGGTGCTGGGAAACGTGCTGGGAGTTAAGGATTATGGACAGCTACAGGAGAGTACCCTGTGCAACCCCAGCCCAAGTTCTCCTCAGGTCTAGGTATGAGTTTAGGGTCTACTAGGGTCTAGGTGCTCCTTCTTTGTACCTACCATGGCTTCCAGATACAACTGGCTGAAATTTCTTGTAGAGAAAGCTTTCCTAACTAAAATATCCCACATTTTTTTCTTTCTTCTTTTTTTTTTTTTTTTTTTTTTATAATCACTGAAAGATGCTAATTCAGGTGAAAACATTTAGATTTTCTAAGGAAAATTTTGAAAACAAGAGCTTAATTTTAAACATTTACAGCTTTGAGCATTTCCAGCTCAGGAGAAAAAAAGAAAAGACCCTATAGTTGAATATTTTTCCCTATTTGAATTCATTCTTAACTTCCTGAAGAAAAAAGGGATGCTTCATTTGACATTTTTCATTTTACATTTCCACTGAGAGAACCTCAGTTTTCCAAATAGCTTAGGTTTTTCTTCTGAGAAATTGTCAGATGTAACTTACAACTTACATTAAACTCTCATCTTCAACAGACATGATATAAGCTCCTTTAGCTGTGAAAGAGGAATTGGTTTTGCTTGAATTACAAATATATTAGAAACACTTCTCTCTTGCTTGTGAATCAAGTACTTTATTTCTTATTCAGGAAGAAAATATCCTGCTCGCATAACAGAGGCAGGGCTGTCATAGTAACATCATTATTTAGACTTGAGATCATCAAATGGGATCAATTTTAAATAATCAATGTCCAGAGCTGATAACTCCAGCAGCTATCCAAACTACTTCTAACAGCTTATGAATTCAGAATTGTTATTGTTTTTCATGCAAGAAGTATGTGACTATATTTTAGCTCAAAGACTTTTTTCCCTGAATGTCTTGATTGTAGCAAAACCAGCAAACCTTTAGTATGAGTTCTGTGTGCCTTAGGTCACCCTGTGCCTTTGGTGAATATGGCCAAGTCCTTTGACTTTGCTTCATTTGCAGTAGGGATTCTCAGTACCCACTGTTCTCTTTCCACCCCAGCTGATGCTATAATCAGTGGTTGTGGAGACCCAGACTTTTATTAGTGTAAATTAGACTTGTTTATTGCTCCGCTTTTTTTTTTTTGTCAAGGGATTGACAAACTTTTCCTCAATTCCCTTTTCCACTAATGAGCTCAGAGCAGCACGAAAAAAACCCCAAAGGCATAGAGACCAGCCACACTCCTGGGACTATCATTTCCATGCAGATACGCTGGGATCTAGAAATGCCAATCTATCAACACCAGGAATGTTTTAACCATCTAGCATCCTGGAACCAGTTTCAGCCTCTTGTAATTCCCTCTGCTTAAGTGGAATTACTCCAGGGGTAAATGTAGCTCCCAATGCTATGTGCAAAACAAGCTGGCTGGGTTCTAATGTGTACAGACTCTGGAAAAAATAATAAAGAAATAGACCTTAGAGGAAGATGATGTATATAGTGGCAGCTAGTCTGGCTCAGGAAAAATACCCTAATTTATCAAAATTAATGAGTTTATTTAAGATTACTGAATCCTAAAATTCTGGAATGAGAATTACCTAATCATTTTTTTAAATAACAAGGCCGATGATTTATGGAAAAGTTCATGTGGCCTGTAAGATCACAGTTCCTTTCTGAAAGGAGGAGAGAGGTTGTAGATATAAGGCTAACGCATAATTGAAAAAGAAAATATCCAACAACACAAAAAACCCCATGTTTTCAGGAAGGGGAAGGGGTGTTTCTGAGCATGGGACATTTGTGGGATGGGCAATTAAAGGGAAATTAAAAGTCTATCACAGTACAGGTACTGCTCTTCTGCTTGCAAGAACTAAATGGAAGGTTTCCTGAGATAGGTTTCTATTTAGATACTAACCAAGCTGAAAGGGATCCTGTGAGCAGTCTCTGGTCTACTGGGTCATCCTCCCCTGCTGGGAATGCACATCTCTGCTGGTGGTTCCCCGAGGGCAGTTCTCCCCAAGAGAGTAGGCAGTGCTGACACCCCAGAGGGGCTGTGAAAAGGCAGTGGTTTTGCCTTGAAGCCTGGGTTTGGTGGGATCTCTGGTGGAGCTTTCAAATCCACTTCCCCTTCCCTGCTGGTCCTGGAAGAGGTTGTCCTCCAAGGACAGCGATTACACAGGCTCCCCGGTGATCAAGGGGCATTCAGGGATAAATTCCTGGAAGAGCAGGAATTATGGACACCTTTAACCCATGACAGAAACATCTCAAACCCAATCCATCTGCAGGTAGATTTTCTGCTCTTGGGGACCTTATGATAGCTTATGCCTGCAGCATTACATCACTGCGCTGGATCCGGCCTGGGGCCAAGACACTCATGGTTTAATGTAATGAGACATTACCCTTTTGGCTACAGCAGAGAGATGACCTTGAATGATGGCAGGAGTACTAATCTGCAGAGCGTTTATGTGCAGTTCTAAATGAGATTAACATTTGCCATGTATCCAGTTGTTTGGTAATGATCTATCATTTCACTTTCCAAAAGGGAGCAGCGATGGCCAGGGTGATTTTCTAAAGAGCATGCAAAGTGATAAACCCAGAGATGGTGCAGGATACATGCAGAGAACCCGCTGCCCCAGAAACACTGTACTTCTCTTTTGTGTCAAATCCCCTGGCCCCTGGGTTTTGGAAGCAGACTTCAAAATTTTTGGTGTATCAGACGTGTCACAAAGATGGTGGACTCTGTTCACAAGAGATACCACTCACAGTGTAAAATATTTGGTGGGTCTGCAATCAGTAATAACTGACGTCTTGGCTGTGAACAGTAGTGGTTGTGCTCAATCGTTTAGGTTACAATACCTTCAGATAAGTCTTGTCTCTTGAGAATTTTTTTCTTTTAAATAAAATCTTCTTGGTGATTCTCTGGCCATAGCTGGAGGATTGCCTTTCCAGTGGCCAAAACAGGAGGGTGTCTAATCTGCTAATTTCACTGAGCATTGCTCAGTTGTCAAGATTTAAAAGACCAATAATTGAATTGTATTTTTCTACTTATAATGTGATGTGCTATACCACTGTATGCAGCAATATGTCAGAGTGAAAGGACACCCAAATAACTGATGTCCATTAAGAGTAAAAGGCCACGTATAGCAATTCCATGTGTGATACTTGCATTTCCCATGGGAACTGAAGAGATGGTTTGATAAGCTGTTCTGCAAAGCATCCTAAAGCTTTCTAACAACAGGGAAAGATCATGTTTAATCTTTGCAGTAATTTTATGATCTCAGGAAATGACAGTCGTAGTGAACTGAGGTGTTGGGGAGCTTTAATCTCGCTGCTGTGTAAACAGTTCAGGGAGGTGTTGTTAGGAGCTCTTGTAGACATTGCCACTGCCTGGGGTGGCACCACGATGCACCAGCTTGGAAGTAATAACACTGCGTGTGAATTATGGGTGCAGCAGAGACCTCTGGGAGGTGGTACTTGTGCCTCTTCCACTTGGTGCTGGAGCACTGTATGAGCCATTGGGTGCCTGAAAATGGCACCTTCTCATAGAAAATGATGAAAAGACAGATACTGATGTTTGAGTGCTTCAATTACATTGGTTGCAAGCTTTCTACTTTGTATTTATAATGGTGGAAAAAGTGCAACACTTGGAAAAGATCAATCTGAACTTGAGGCTGGAACTACACACTCCTCCATACCCTCCACTTCTCAAGGCTAGGAAAATGCATTTTTTTTTTCCTTGAAAAGATATAAGAAGGATGGTTCCCCCTGTTGCCTCTACTATTGCCACTCTTTGCACCTTGCCACAAGAGAGGTGGCTAGAGAGGACAATACCTGTCTGATATGGAACAAGCTCCCAGGGCAATGGGAGCTGCTCTGCTCAGCCTCCAGCAGAAGCATCTGGATTTTCTTCTCTGTGTCTCATGAGTTAACACTTTTTAAAAGGTTCTTGATGCTGTTTTATGATGTTTTTAAATTAAAAAAAAAAAGTGGGAGATCAGACAAAATTGCCTGTGTCTTAGTGTTGCATTTGGTCATGTATGACCAGCAGTGGCTCAGTCCTTTGTCTTCTTTCTCTGCCTTGTACCTTGTCTTCTATATTACCTTTTGAGTGACAGTAACTTTTTGGTATGTTTTAGTACCAAAATTGCTACCCAAGAGTTCTGTGAAAGGAAGATCTGAAGATGAAAGATCTCACTGAATCAAATTCTAAAAACATTTCCTATGAAGTTTTAAATCATGCTCCAGCAGTTCTTGACAGAACTACGTCAGTTCCTGGGAATTTTTCATTCTGTTGTATATCTTATTGCCTAAATGAATGGTAAACAGGACAGAGGAAAGGGAATGACCTGAGGAAGATTGATTTCTATGTTGCAAAAAGGACATGCCTCCATACCCTTCCTTCACTCCTATGCTCTTGAGAGAGTGTGATGGACGTGGGAGGTACTTCTCCTTGCCATGGGACACGGTCACATACTGCTTTCTTCTAACACAAAGCAAGGAACATCATTGGCTTAGAGAAAACAGCGCTGCGAACCTTTTTTCCTACACTCATCCCTTCTTTGTCCATGCAAGAGTCCTTAAGTTGTTTTTTTTTTCATCTTTCCTACCTGGTCTCCTACCTCAGTTTTAAAAGGGGAACATATATATCCTACTAGCTCTGAAATGTAAATAATAGGCGGAACACAGGGCAACCAAGCTGCAGTGGTAGAGAAACTCTTCTGTTTCTGGGTGATCAAACATTTGCATGATTAAACTCAAACTAGGTAGCATACTGGTTTCAGAAGAGTACTTTGTTTCTCCCTTGCTGCCTTTAACAGCCTTTGGACCATTCAGCTGTTCACAGACGACTCTGACTCTATTTCTTAGAACAAATGCTGACACCTACTTCGACAACAGTGTCTGCTGGGCCACATAAAGACTGAAAGCTCAGTAACCCTAAAGCAATTTCGGATTCTTGGCTCGAAGGCAGTGCTAAACGTAAGCCAAAGACCCCAGTCATAAGCAAGGTGCTGTAGTTTAGCTTGCCATATTTCTATTGCACTGCAGTCTTGCAGTTTTCATTTCAGAGCATGCTTGCTTTTCCCTTAGTACTCCACATTTTAAAACAAAACCAGAGGTTTCTTATTACAACATGACAGCGATAGGGATATTTTTCTCAGGCACAGAGATTGAATGGAAAATCCTCCCGCTGGCCTCTTCCTGAACAGGGAAATTCAGAGGCAAACTTAAAATACCTTTCTCAGTTTATTCTAGTGTCTGTGGTCATTTCAAGGGTCTTTAAGAGAATGCATGAGCTTGCGTAAGACCTGCAGCATCATGCCTGAGCCTGAAGCTCTTCAGAGAATCCACCTGGGGAGAGGGTGTTTAACGTGTCACAGCCACCCCGATTGGCTTCTGTCAGGCTTCAGTGTCTTTATGGCTCTGTTTACAAAAGAGCGAAATCCCCAGTTTCCAATTTGAATGCCACTAGTCATTTGTAACCTTAGAAAGCACAGCGTAGCAAAACATGAAATTTGCTCCTTTTTCATTTCCACTCCACCACCCCCTTCTTCCTCTCTGCTTTGAACTGTTCTCACCGCTTGCCAGTGTAGTACAGCTTGTTAACTGGCTGCCACTCTGATTTTTCACAAGTTTGCCACGTTGCAGTGACAAGACCATGTCGGGGCCCAGATGCTTCAGAGTAAATAAATAGCACATCTGGGATTTGGAAATGGGCCGGCTCTATATTATGGAAAAAGCTGGTGTGGAAACACATCCAAAGAATACACAGCTGGAAACTGTTAACTCTGGAAGGAAAGGGAAAAAAAAAAAAAAAAAAAAAAAAGGAGGCAAAAACTCAGGGATTACTACTGCTTGAGATCTTGTGCATTATAATTGTTGAGAAACAGAAACTCAGTTTACACAGCAGTTAAATTAATGGCATTCCTGAAAAATTGATAGTTTATAATAATTGACCTCAAGCAACATAAAGGCAGCACAGGGTGGGAGGCTTGACTCCTCGCTGTCTGGCTTTCTTGGATGTGTTTGGTAACATCCCAGCTATTTGAATTCGCAGGCGAGCTGGTGGGAGGATGTTGGTGGTAGAGTGATGCGACTGCCCCTCTGGAGCCATGGTGCTGAGAACCGCCGCAGTTTCCCAGGCCCCCGAGCAGCCTGTGTCACCCAGGGTGTGCCGGCCCCAGAAGTGCACAGTGGAAGGAGACCCGAAACGGAGGCGGCCGCACTCATTGCATCACTCCCGCAGCCGGAGGAGCAGCAGCACCCCTGGTAGATGATTCAGGAGGGTGAATCAACAGCAGCTACGGAGGGGGCTGCTCCCACCTACTCTCTGCGCCAAAACTGTGGGCTGCTTCCACCCAGGGCAGGAGAGTGTTTCAACAAGGTAAAACCAGGACAGGGGAGGCAAGAAGGAACCCAAAATAGAATGAAATTGTATCTTTGGACTTTTTTTTTTTGGACAAGGATCCTCGCATTTAAAAAAAAAAATACAGACCAAGCCAAAGCAACAAAGCCCTCAGACAGTAAAACGACTGTGAGCAATTATTTTAAGCATTGCTCCAAGGGAGGCACGCATCATGCAGAAAAGCTCCTATTTTCATATGGGCACCAGTCCTAGTGTTGAGCTATCAATGGAGTGCCAGACGCCGCCACAGTCCCTGTGCTCAGAGCGCGTCTCCTTCCAGACTCCAGTAACTCTTTGATAGCTCTGAATGATCCTGTTTTCACTGGATGAGATACCCATTGATTGCAGCTCAGAGGCAGTCAAGCTGAGGCACCAGGTATCCTCCGTCCAAAGACAATGCAGCCGCCTGTGCTTCTGCAATAGGTTTGTCACACATCAGAGAGGAGAAAACGTTTTTTCACTTACTTTTTTTCCTCTCTTGTTTGCCAGATTTCCTTTCCTTGGTAAACATTAATTTGGATTTGTCATTGCATAAATGGAAAATGTAGTAATGGAGCAAACCCAGAATTCTAGATCAAAATATAACCTCGTTGGGAAGCTTTGGGTCTGTAGCGTGTATATAAAATAGGGCTAATCTGTGGTGAAGGTAGGTGATGCTACCGATATTTCACTGTAGTCTTGTGCTTTTAAGAAGCCCTTTATTGTGCCAGGACAGATACCATTTCATTTTCTGCATTCCTCACAGTGATGCCTAGTATTTCCTAGCATTTATTTTATTTACCCTAACAACACTGTTTCCATTTTACGGTTAAGAAATAGGATATTTTGGCAAAATCCTTAAAAGATTTTGGGCAGAAGAAACTAAGGACTGTCTCTGAAAGCTTCCCTGCGCCGCAGACGTAGGGGTGCGGCGTCAAGAGACCCCTGTTTGGTGCCTCTGTCCCTTACACAGAACATGGGAGGGACAGGCGGCTCCAGAGCCGGGAAAAGCCAAATGTGATATTTGCCTTCTACCTGAGGAAGATCAAACCTATTCTGTCTCCAAGGAGTTCCCCTTCCCACTCCTACTGTCATGAGGATCACTGAGGCCCTTGCACACACTCCCACCTGCTTTTCTCCTATGCTCTCATTTATCCCTTATTTAGCCCTGTACCCTGGTTACCTTAATTCAGGTGAGGCTGAAGGTGAGTGCTCGGTTGAGTGCACAGAGAAAAAACCTAAAGCCTGAGGCTAAGAGCATGATATTTTGGGAGAGTCAGAGTTAGATCAAGCAAACCATACTCTGTGTGCCCGTGTCAGCAAATCAGGAGCTTTGCTTGCCCTGCCGCAGGGTGTTCTGTGCTTTGTCTGTGATTACTAGTTGTGCCAGCAGCAGTTATAGCAGAAAGAACTGGACATTAGCTGCTCCACAGAGGCAGCAGCTTATATGTCAGGTTATTGAGTTCAGTTCTGTTCTTAAGAATTAACTGAAAGAAGTTGTATGGCCTGGGCAATGCAGGAAATACATACCATAAAACAAATCTGCAGGAATTTCTGAAGCTGTGTTAATCCAAACAAAACAAAATATCCCACAGAAGGCTGGAGGCAAGTCCTGGCTTCCCAACCACTCAGCTCCTTTTTCCCCAGAGCTGTTTTGAAAGTGATCCTGCTCACTTTCTCAAAGAAAGGTCTGGGGTACCCACCCTCAGGCGAGGATGCAGGAGGAAAGTCCAGAGTGGAGAAGATGCAGTGCTGTCTAAGTCCATTTGATCTCACTGTGGCATCGTGGATGCTATTGACTCAGCACCATGTCTCCTGTGGATCTCCTTCAGAGGAACTGGGCCCTCTATGGGGGAATCCAAACATCAGTTCCCCTGTCACAAATTTTCATTACCCAAGAGTCATTGAAAGACCCTCTTCCACCTACTGTCTGCAGCTACAGACTAGTGAGGTCACTGCATCATACTGATATGAGGACTTTGTGGAAGTTCTGGAAGACCAAGGAGTTGCAGAAGACCTGGGCAGTGTATGTTACCATTAGGCTGGTCATCCTATCCATTAATGTTTTATTGAGGTCAACAAGGGTCTGCAAGATCATGGAGGTGAAATAGACATAGAACCCATGTGAAGACAACATGGGGAGGTGATCCTGTTGGTGTCACTACTTTCTGGGAGTGGGATTGCTTCTGATCCCCTCGGGGGGTAGTATGAGAATATGAGAGCTGTGCTGGGGACCTGCAAGATGGCATCACTGTCTGCTGCCCCATACCAAATTATTTGTCTAAAACGGTTGGGGGCTGTTGAGCTGAAAGGGGTATGACACCTCCCTCTTGGGGGGGCAGAGGTGTCCAAAAGGCAGCATGCTGGCTCTGGATGACCTTGAAACAGTGTGAGTGAACATGGACTCCCCCAGTCACTCAACACCCTGATCAGGGGATTTTCACTCCTGGCAGCTGGTCTGCTGGGCCCACGCTCTGCTCTCAGAGAAGAGGAGCCTGTCCACGCTGTGTCCTGGTTCAGCGCCAAAGACCTCAGGCATTTCTTGTCTTACACATCCTGCAGCATAATGTCCAGACTGGGAAGAGCAGCTTACCAGGTGTCCCCTCCGCAGCCCAGAGGAGGTTGGCCTGGTGATGGGTACCATGGGAGCCGGGATACCAGCAGCAGCGGGAGTGAGGGCATGGTGGAAGGGAGCATATTGTCACAGCGAGCACCAGGTGTACACTTGAGAGAGGTATGGCGTACACATGGGGATGACGAATGCCAGAAATGCCTGGGGTTGCAAAAGGCTGCAGAGGAGATGTTGCACATGGTGTGCTCTGTGCTGCACTGGGTACCTGCTCGGAGGTCCCAACCTTGAGTACTATGTACGCAGGTGACTGGGTGAAATTCTCAGCAGGATTCAGTTCTGTCATCACAAAAGTCAAGAATGGTTTTGATTTGCCAAACAATTAATTTTAGTGAGGTGTTTTTTTTTTCTTCAGTCGAATCCTAAATATCTTTTGTATAAACTACTCTTAGACGTTAGCAGACTCAATTATTTTTCTCTGTGAATCCCCACATAGTGACAGTAAAACCAGTTTTACGTAGTACAGCTAAGTGTAAACAAATGAATAAAAGCCCAAAAGATTTTGATAGGGCTAGAGTTCAGCTCAGCTCAGAGCCATCTAGAAATTTCAGGGCTCATCTTACGTTGATGGTGCTTCTTCCAGATGCTGAGTGTTTGCAGAGGTGGGCCAGATTGCATGGGGTCTGCATTCATTTCAAAAGCTGAACTATGGCTTTCTAGAGAAAGCTTGTGTTTTGGAACAGAGTTTGCAGCTAGTTAAACTATTGAAGAACTAAAAGCTGAAGCCACTGAGTAATGGGCCAGTGCCCCTCGGTCTGAATTTGCTTGTGCTTATTTGAAAATACCCCTTTGGCCCATCTGGCTTTGTAAGTTTGTTTGTTTGTTTGTTTCTTGGGTTTTTATTGTTGTCGTTGCTGCCCATTTGTTGCTTTTTAAGGATGATGTGGCTTTAGAATTAGTACATAATGGAAAATGTTATGTCAAGCATATAATTGTGCTTTCAGTTTAATCTGTTAAAGATGACTTACTGATACACTGATTGTTTTCGTTAAAAAGGGAGAGGTCCCTATTTCTAAATTTCTCTATAATTCTATTTTGTTTATTTACAAAGTCCATTATAATGATGCTGGTTGAACAGTCTTTTAAAGTGTCACTATTTTTTTTTAAAGTATAGTGTTTTGGTGGTTTTTTTTTTAAATAAGGTAGGTAAATTGGGACTTGGGTGATGTGAAACATGGGCGACCTAATGCTGGATAACAACCTTCAGGTTTTCCTGGGACTTGTTTCTCTCCTGTCCTCTCAAGACTGCCAGCACAAAGCCCCCTCAGTCCCTGGACTTGGTTTTGGAGGGAGCACATTTCCTCTCAATAAGCAGGTGGCTGAAGAGCTTGGAAGAGGGGTCAGTAGAGGGCTGGGACCGTCACCCGCACTCCCCTCCAGAGGTGGCTGAGAGCAACCCCTGGCCAGCGCGGGACATGGCCAGTACTTCACAGCCTGAGAGCATCCTGAAAAAACACAGATTTGCAAAACCAGAGCGCCTGTCAGGAGCACCGAGCGTTTGAAGCCCACAGCTTTGGGGCGATTTTCACATGACCAATTTGACAGGTCACGTCAATCCATCTCTGGCACGCTCCAACAACTGGGACTACGTCTGTCCCCAGAGGTTGACCAGACGTTCTCTTGGCCAAATAAAGTGGTCGTCCTTGCCAGGTTTTGAGTACATTATGTGGCTGTATTATTCCCATCTAAAGTCTCCTATTCATTAGCATATGCTGAGTGCCAGTTGTAATTGCTTTCTCATCCCATGCCTGTGTGGTAGGAGAGCTGGTCACTGGCTGCATGGTGGTCTGCAGCTCTTGTCTGCTTTTCTACCAGGGTCTTTTTTTGCTTTCAGGAACAAACATTTCCCACAGATGATCTGTTAGCTTCTTGTGAAGGCTTGCAAGGCTATGCAGGTCAGGATAGTACATGAGTTCCCTCAGTTGGGCAATTAATTTCTGGTTTTAGGATTAATCTTTTCTCTTGTTGCTCTTATGTTCTTTTTTCTTGTATTAGACATCTGAAAGTCTTGAATCAACACAAAGCCTCTTACTAGCATTGCATGTAAATTCGCAGCGATGTATCTGCACCTGCATCTTCTATTAGTCTATTATATTTAATTTTCACCTTGTCTTTTGTAGCTTTTAATGTACATTTTTCCCCCTGTTGACAGCTGACCCTGGCTTTATGGTAGCAATGTGGCTTCCCAGTGAACCAGCAATTTCACAGGCATGCAGTTCTTAGAGATTATATTCACTAGTTCTTTTTCTTCAAGCTACATATTTAAAAGCCTAGTAGGAACATTCAGCTAAAGCTATTTAAATTTTTTTTTTTTTTAGGTTCATGCTCAAAATAACAAAAAGAAAACAGGGCAAATATTGTACTTGAATCAAAACAATGTTTTGGGGGACAACTGGTGAAACTGAAATATTTGCTCATGTTACCAAGTTTTCTAATTTTGCTTAATCTTTTAATTTAGGTTAGCTTCTTTTCATATTTCATAGTACAACCTGAAAAGTTTAATTAGGAAAACAGCTGTGTGAAATGTTATAGCAGCTCCAAAAGTAAACACTTCATGTCGAAATAGTTCTGCATTGACAGCTTTATTCCCTCCTCAAGACTTCTTGGCTTAAAAACCTTTCACCAAACCAACTCAACTCAAAATCAGAATCACTCTGAGTTCAACTGATATTCCATTTTTAGTATATTTACTGCAAATTTTTATTTATATAATCTCTGATATATATATATATCATCTCTGATATGGATATAGCATCCCTGTACCAAACATCTTGGTACAGAAAGCCTTTTTCTTTCAGGCTTTTTTTTTCTGCATCTGCTAGTGTTAATTCCTTGGTAGGTGTTAGAAACCTTTCTTTCACTGCTGAAAACTTGCACTGGGCCCATGAGGTTTTCCCACAAAGTATTCAGTGTACTGCTTTTTTGTGATTAGCACTGCCTTTTGTCTACATTTCCCAGAGTGCTAATCAAAACAAATGGAAACACTAGACAAAACCAGTGCCACTAAGGAACAGAAAAATCTGGTCCTACATTTTGCCTGTTCTGCCCAGGAACAAAGTTCTGGTTAAAGTAATAACTGCTGGTGCACCAGACAACTCTCCATCACCACCTCGCTGCTGTCACCAGGGTATTGTCAGGCATGTTTTGAACACTATTTCCATTCCTTCTGATGTTCCTTTTCAAAGGGAATACTTGTCTCTGGGCATTTTATTTTATTTACTGTGTCTTAACTGTCTTCTTTTTAATGCTTATTGGTCCATGCTTGCTTTACTTTCTTCTTTCAAAAAAAGAAAAACCAACCCTCTTTTTGATCTTTGGGGTTCTTTGTAGTCAGATATTCATACCTGAACTGGAATGGACATCTCTATGCAGTTGTGTATTGGTGATTCACTCTTTTGCAATCTACCAATGGCAAAGCAGTTAAGAAAGTATTTCTAGAGGCTACAGGATTCCTTTCAACAAGAGAAGAATCCTTTATTTCTTTATTATTATAAAGAAGGAATTAGAAAAAGCCAAGAAAAAAGAAGGAAAGTATTTTCTTTCTTGCTAAGCCAATCATATATATATTTATATATATATATTCCTATATATATTCCAATATATCTGACATTTTTCAAGGATTTCTGTGCTCCTGGAAAAGTGCCTTACAAAAACGGTTTCCAAAGTTTGTGTCCTTTCAGGATGTACTAAATTTTCTCTGTTGTAGCTCCCCTTTTGAAGGACAAACTAGCAATGTGTTGAGATGCAAACTCAGTCACCAGGCTCTCATTTCCATATCTGGCAGTGACAATACCTTATTTTCCTCTTCCTGATACACTGATAAATAGCCAAGATAAACAGAATTATATTCTGGAGAGTCATTTCCTTACAAAAAACACAGTGTTTTGGATCCCAAACCACTCCGTACTTAAATCTTTTCTCCCCTTTTAATTTATCTATATCCTCAAGCCCTGAAAATTTAATTAAAATAGCTCAGTACTCTGAACCTTTCACTGGTCTTCCTGTACCACTGAAGGGGATGTTGGATGCTTAAAGAAACACTGCTCTGACTTATCACATGTAGAGATACTAATGGGAAACAATGAATAAGATACTTATTGAAAATCAAGCTCATTTTTTCTCTGTTGCTAATATTAATTAATATCTTTAGATCTAGACACCATAGAAAACAATACAGTATAATACCTTGTATGGGCACTACTAGTAGCAGGAATATAACTGCAAGCCACTAGAGGACAGTTACAGCCTCCCTCTGAAAAAACCTTGGGCAAACTTGTTGAGCCCTGGGGTCAGGCTTGGTGGCATGTTTCCCTCTGGCCACTTTCTTCTCCTTTTGCCAAGACTGGCACTACAAGTGAGGACAGTTGCACGTGCTTCTGCCCTCCTTTCCTCATTACCCATTTTGGTTACTTCCTTTCCTTCAGCAGCTTGTTTCCCCTTCCACCAGCTCTGTCACTATTCGTAAGGAAAAGCAGGCGTGAAGATGTAAAGTTATGTCATTTGTTAGGTTGCCTGTGAACATCTGGAGGAGGCACTGTGCGTGCAGAATCTTCCTGTGACAGTCCAACAGAACCAAGTTACCACTTTACTATCCTTTGGCCTGCAGCAGGGCAGTTTTTATAGACCCACAATTCCCTTATCTTGTCTCTCCCCTTGTTTGTCCCCTGGGTACCAGTAGCGATGTTTGATCCCACTGCAGGGCCAGGCATCTCCCCAGAATCCTGATTGCTGGGAGTGCCACACACCAGGTTCAGGTGAGGGGAGGAAGAGAGGAGGCCCACAATACTTGTCTACCACCAATTTGATGGGGACAGATTTCAGTGTCTGCAGAGCAGGTTCAGTTCAAGCTTACAAGAAGAGACAGTGGAACAGGTTGCCCAGCAAAGTTGTGGATGCCACATCTCTGGAAGTGTTCAAGACCAGGCTGGATGGGGCTTTGAGCAATCAGGTTTACTGGGAGGTGTCCCTGCCCATGGCAGGGGGATTGGACCTAGATGATCTTTAAGGTCCCTTCCAACTCAATCCATTCTAGGATTCTATGATTCTGTGATTTGAGTCACTGAAGGAGAATTATATAACACTCAAAACCAGTTTGAAATGCAGTTTTTTTTCTCCCTAGTGGTTTTCTTGCTCGCCAGCCCAAGGGCTAGGTAGAACTCAGTTGTTCAACATTTGTCAGGCAGGAGCCACATGTCCATCCACAGCTTTGCAGTTCTCTGAGGAATCTACTCTTTTTTCAAGGCACGTGTTCCCCAAGCCCCAGTTACCACTCCCAAACAATGCCTTGGACCATGCCAGCTGCAAGGAAAAACCTTCAGAAAAAGTACCAATGCAGGGAAATGTGCCACGCTCCACAAGGATGCTAAAACAATAACTTCGAGACTCGGGAACTGTTCCCTAAGTGTCACAGGACATTTGGCCAAAACCTTCATTGAGATTGCAATACATATATTGCTGAAATAGGAAAAGACAGTGAAAGGCAAAAACAAATATAACAAAAGAAATTCAATGAGTTATTGTTCTGAGCTGATTTCACATCTTCATAGCTAAGTCATTACAAGCTATGGCTACTATAGCTGGCTTTTCTGAAATCAGTGAAACACACACTCCTGCACACACATCCATGTACAGCCTTGTGGTTTTTGCCATATGCTGCATCTTTTTGCAGCATTGTGAGATAAATAGGAAAAAAAAATAGGAAATGAGTAAAAAACTATTCCCAAATCATTCCTTGTCATTCATAGGTTATTTGTACACTTTCAGCCATGAAAAAAGCTACACCTTGCTCTGTAAAAGTCTAGAGCTGTCAAAGTAACGGAAGATGGGAATTGGCGTATAGGACTTTTGATTTCTCACCCCTAAAACACTGTTGCTGTTACTAAATAGAGTACTCATAAGATTGAAATACAGGCTTTTGACATGGTTACCTTCTCAAATAGCTTTCTGCCTGTCTGGAGACGGAAGTATAAGCAGACAATCTACATTTGTTAAAACTGGAAGCATTTATTCTTGTCAGAAAAATCAGAGAAAAGAAGACCCGAAGAAATATTAAAGTTGTAAAAAGGTTTGATCAACTGGAAGGAGATAAACTCTTCAGTCTGATGAGAAGTCTGGAAAAACAAGAGGCTCAGTCTAAAAACTAGGAAATTAAGAGTGAAAGGGGAATTCAGGCACAGCTATTTCAATCAAAAAGTAATAAGCATGTGGAATAAATTATTGCTAGGTGAAGCTATTGAAGCAAATAGCAGGAATGAATTTAAAAGACAGCTAGACATCTTTATGGAGAGAGCAGAAACTTCACATTTTTCCTACTTATATGCTTTGGGTTAGATCCAGTAAAGGACTTAGTGTCTAAAGAAGGACTTAGGAGGACTTTAACTACTTAAATTCAGAAATACATCCAAAAAATCCCAACTGACTACTGCAGATGTTGAAAGCACCTGGGTTGCACAGCACCAACCTTGATGAGACCAGGGTCTCCGTGTCCTCCAATGTTGTGTCAGTGCCAGCAGCACAGTGCTGCCTCCTCCCAGATTTGAGCCAGTGTAGCCCAGGGGCCTGATTTTTGAAGCACGCCTAATGTGCAAGGCAGGGGACCAGGCCCCCCACAAAATAGAGCAGCAGCTGCCACTTAACTTTAAAATTATAAGAGAGGTAGTGCTAGTCTGTGCCATCTTTGGTACAGTGCTTTGGTAATAACATCATGGGATGTGGGAGACCCTGATGCTTTTCTGCTGGGTGGGACTGAAATCTGAATGTCCCATGTGCCAGGAAGGGGTGAATCTCTTTTCTTGAAGGAGGCTGATTATGCAGAAGGGCATTTAAGATTTTCTAAACTAGAGAAAAGTGAGAAGTTGCATGAGTACATCCTACTAGGTGGGCAGACAGGGAAAATCCCAAGACCTGATTGCTCTTTTGCCAGGATTCTTGCTGTCTTTTGTATCACACAGTCTTTCTGTTTTCACTGAATAGCAGTGATAGTCACAAAATTCTTATTATTATTCTGGGACACTTCTACCATGGCTGATAAAAGACTTTTATGGGACTCACGGGTCTTAGAAAATACTCATTTCTTTATCAGTTGAGCAGCTTGAAGCTGCCAGTGGAGGGCACCGCAGGAAAAATGCGAGGGAGCTGTGGCTCTTAACTATCTGGGAGACGTGAGTCAACTGGGCAACGTAAGCCTCAGATCATAAATACATGCTGGGCTCTGACTAACAATTACAAGAGCCAAAGAGAGACTGCAGGCTCAATTTCAGAAACTTAGGACATTCAAGCTGTCTGCAAGATGTCCCCTTCCCTCTCCCCTGCTCCCCACCCACCTAAATTACAATCACATGTTATCAGAGTGACTCCGAACCAGCTACAACGAAAAAACATCTTGTTTTTCCTTTAGGCTGTCATGAACCGCTGAACTGTTAGGATAGATTTTTCCTATGGGTGCTGGGTTTGCAGGCACTGTGCATCTGAAATGGAGCTGGAGGCAGATGGAGGAAGGTGCAAGAATGCAGGAGGAACAGGTGCCGGTCTGCTTGGGCAGGACTGGGGGGTCCAGGGACACCCTCCTACAGGGCAGCCCCAGGGAGGCAGCACTCCAGTTATGCCAGGTCAGGACTTCCTAAGGACTTTCTGTAGCTCAAATTGCACTGTGTAGTCTCTGGAAACCCACATGCTTTAAGGTCAGTGTGCAACTGGAGCTATTTTGCAATGAGTCCCAGGAGTTGAGGGAGTAAAACCTCCCTAAGGTTTACACTGATTTACACTCCTCTTGCTTTAATGCTAAAAAAAAAAAAATAATCCACCTTGACAAGATTTTTACTGACAAGAAACTACCCTGTTAAATTTGTACTGATAAGCACACTGCACTGATTTTCTGAATTAACTCTCTGTGTGACCCAAAAAAACGTGCTCAGCGGTAAAATTATATCATGCTTGGATCTCTGTGATAAGACTTTCTTCTTTACCTATAGTTCAGGGGGCAAGTGAACACAAATAATGCCGGGGAAAACGAGGCGAGGGTAATGTTTGAATAGCACTGGCATCTGGCTAGGAAGATGACTGGGTCATTGTCTGGAACAAGGTCTGAGGATGGCTTGGCTGAAGAAAAACGCAGAGGCTGTTGAGAAACAAAGCGACTCATCTTGCAAAGCAGGTGGGCAAGAATTCTTGCCAAATTGTAAAACCCAGCAGGCTGCTATTTTTAAAGCACAGAGGGTAGTTATAATTTGGAGGAAAGGTGAGAAATGACTTCGGAAAAATCCAACTTTTTTTCCCCTTAAAGAATTTGTTATGCTTCTATGTCTGATATTCTGTTGAAGTACAGCAAGTGATTGCTTGTATGAAGGTCATGGGTTAAGTAGGGAACGCAGAGGCAAAAATCTGCTCATATCTAATCCTGAGACCGATTCAAGTTTTGACCTTGAGCACATCACTTAACCTCAAAGGAATAACTTGAGGATTCATTAGCTGGTCCTTGCGGAGTGCTTTGAAGATGAAAAGGGCTTTATAAGTGGCAAATATTATTATGTGCTCTGGGACCTGGAAATTTTCAATGTTTGTATATATAATCATTTTTACAGAGGATTTGCTACATAAAAGAAACCGTAAATTTTGCTGGAAATTGCTGGAGTGCAGATAAGAACTGCCTTTTCCAACTGAGAGGATTTTTCATTGAAATCTTTCTCTCCCTTTCCATAAAGCCTTTACAACATGAACCAGGGGCGACCGTTTCGCTCAGCTGCTTGTTTTAAAGGGAGCAGTTGCATTGCTCAGTCACTGGCCAATGAGTGTGAGGGTGAGGGAGATGATTTATGGGGAAGATGCTCCCGAACTCCACGGTGTAGCAGCCTGTGGCATGGGCTTGTCTCCAGCTGGGAGGTTAGACAGGCTGTGTGAGGTGTGTTCCCCAGAAATCCTGTGCAAAAGGGTCAATTTGACTATTGGCAATCACCAAAACTTCTGCCCCCTGTTTACAACAGAAATTAAAGTAAGCAAGAACATGGAAGTGCTGACTGTAAAGAGGTGGTTGGCTCCACAGGCTTCAAAGGAAGATTATGCATTAGCATCATATTAGGATTTCTCCTTTGAATCAGCTTTCAAAGAGGAAGGCAGCTGCGCAGAGCTGTTCCATGCTGAATATCATAAGATAGATTTTGATACATTTATGAACAGGATTAGGTGGCATGATGTCTTCAACAAAATGAGATCAAACTCTAATTCAGGAGGTGTCTCACCTTCATAGGTCCTGTCTTTCCCTACATCATTCAAATTTGTGATAGTGCTATTGACAACAGCAGTGTGAGTTTGTGTGCTGATAAAAGGGAAGAATTGCCACGAAAGGGCTGCTTATTTAGGGATACCCTATCCCAGCAGTGAGCTGGGCGAGAGCGTGGTATCAATTACCTGGCTGAGCCTGCATCCTGCTGACAAGAAAGATTGCGATGCTGTCAGAGGCAGAACTTCCTTATGCAGCTTTTAAAGATCTGTCAAAGCCAAATCTGCATCTGGACCATGTACTCTTATCGAATTTATATTAGTGTTGATACAGCATGCATGATGCCTACAGGCTGTGAGTGCCCAATGAACATGGGCTTGCTGCTTCCATATCAATCAATTTCAGGCGTGTTTTCCCCTTAATCTGGGTGAAATTGGCTGACTCAAATCCTATAGCCTCCACTTAATCAAATTGCTTATTGAAATCAATGGAGATTCTGACTGAGTAAAGGACCGCCTCGCTTGTCCTGTTGCCTCTGCAATGGTCATGTGCATTTGTATACGTGAAATAAAGAAAGGCATAGTGTAAAGAAATAGAAATTATACAGGGATGTTTAAGCACACAAGAAACAAAAATAACTGAAACTGTATATCCTAAAGGTAAGGGCATTGAACACTGCTTCTCAAAGAGATTTTTTCACTTTTTTTGCTTGCCTGACAGTAGCTGATTTGCTATGAGCTTAAGAAACATAGAGGGAAGAAAAGAAAGAATTTTTACATCCCAGAATAAAATGCTCCCATGAACAGGTAAGCTTTATTTCTTACACAGGTGTGAGTCCCTTCTGCCTCCAGAGGACCCACACAGAGCCAGGAAAACAGGAGCTTCCAGTAAGCAGTTAGAGATCATACTGGAAATGCATGGAAATGCATGGAAATCTGCCATTAAGACAAAGTAAATATGCTCAGGTTTGACTCTAAAGCAAACCTAAATTGGTGGACAAAATGGAAATAATATCATAGAATCATAAAATAATACAATGGTTAGAATTGGAAGGGAACTTAAAGATCATGTCCCTGCCATGGGCAGGGACACCTCCCACTAGAGCAGGTTGCTCAAAGCCCCATCCAGCCTGGCCTTGAACACTTCCAGGGATGGGGCATCCACAGCTTCTCTGGGCAACCTGTTCCAGTGTCTCCCCACCCTCACAGTAAAGAATTTCTTGCTAATATCTAATCTAAGTCTCCCCTCTTTCAGTTTAGAACCATTCTCCCTCTTTCTATTGCTTCACTCCCTGATAAAGAGTCCCTCCCCTCTTTCCTGTAAGCCCCCTTTAGGTACTAGAAGGCTGCTATAAGGTGTCCCTGGAGCCTTCTCTTCTCTAGGCTGAACAACCCCAACTCTCTCAACACGTCCTCATAGGAGAGGTCCTCCAGCCCTCTGATCATTTTTGTGGCTCTCCTCTGGACCCACCCGAACAGGTCCATGTCTTTCCTGTGCTGACGTCTCTGGAGCTGGATGCAGTACCCCGGGTGGGTTTCACCAAAGCAGAATAGAGGGGTAGAATCACCTCCCCTGACCTGCTGGCCACGTTTCTTTTGATGCAGCCCAGGATACAGTTGGCTTTCTGGGCTGCGAGTGCACATTGCTGGCTCATGTCCAGCTTTTCATCCACCAGTATCCCCAAATCCTTCTCCTCCAACCTGTATTTGTACTTGGGATTGCCACGACCCACATGCAGAACCTTGCACTTGGCCTTGTTGAATTTCGTGAGGTTTGCATGGGCCCACCTCTCAAGCCTGTCCAGGTTCCTCTGGATGACATCCCTTCCCTCCAGCGTGTGGACTGCACCACACAGCTTGGTGTCGTTGGCAAACTTGCAGAGGGTGCACTCGATCCCACCGCTCACGTTGCCAACAAAGATGTTAAACAACATCAGCCCCAGTACCGACCCCAAAGGAATGCCACTCATCACTGGTCACCACTTGGATATCGAGCTGTTGACCGCAACTCTTTGAGTGCAGCCATCCAGCCAATTCGTTATCCACCACATGGTCCATTTGGAAACTTCTCCTGAGCTTCTCCTGTTCTCTCTCATCTCACAGTGTTTTCTCACTGGCCACCACCAGGAAAAACATGTCTCTGCAAAGGCATCTTTTTCTGCTCCCCATGTTGTCTGGAAATAAGACAAATTTGTTTCACACTAGGCACAATTACCAGCCCTAGGATAAGCCTTTGGGCTCTGTACACCCCTTTTCTCATCCCCACTCCCCAAATACCCAAGAGGCTACAAAGTGTTCTGCTGAGAAATGCTCTCAAGCAGGTACCTCCTCTTTATTTGTGTAATACCCAGCACAATGGGACTCTGAACCTCTCTGAGGGATACCTCTTACTAAGTAAAAAGTATAGAGACCTATAATAGTAGTGAGGTTATCTCAACTCACCTCTACACAAATGAGAATTTGTGGGAGAATCATATCATGCACAGCAGGATCCAGGAGTAATCCAGCATCTGGCACAAGCAAACATTAATTACCTGATCTGGTTAGAGAGGGAACTGAAGCATGGAGAACATTTAATTATCTGCACTATCTTTAGCACGTCCAAAGTATTTTTGTACTTCCTATTACCTCTGTAGCAGAGACTTCATTTTTCCACGTAAAAGATTTTAATTACATAAAATGATCAATTAGAACCTTAATTTCCATTTTAGAAAATAAATACACCATGCAAATCACTGACTTGCTCTTAATTTCTCTAACAGTCTTCCCAAACTTTTCAATAGATGCTCTCAGTTCTCTTCCCGTTAACAATGTCTGTGGGGATCCCGAACCCCAGACTTAGTACTGCTGCTCTCTGCAGCTTAATTTAAAGGAGAAAAATCTGGATCCTGTGCCAGGCCTTCCTTCCCTCAGCTTCTTCCTCAAATATCTGTCCTGCAGACAGCTTGGAGGACAGCCAGACTACTGGTTGGAAAGGTCTATGCTATAGGAACTGATTTTGGCAGTCAGCAACTGGACATGTTGTAGTGAAGCTTATATTAGAGCAAATCTAGTATAAAAGGAAAGCATATTGCCACCAGCGCTGGACAAAGGTGGGATTGTATTAAGCAACCAAAGTTACTAAAAGTGGGATGAGCAAAATTTGGCTTTGTGGAGGCAGGGACGTGAATTGGGAAAGGAGAGGGGTTGGTAAGGTAGAGAGCTGGAGGAGAGAGTGAGGGGTTTGGGGGCAGATGGAGGGAGGATTGGGCAGGAGGGTCCCCACGGGGACTGCTAGTGTGGAGATGAGTGCTGGGGAGGAGAGGAGCCAGGTGGGCTCCCAGGGGCTTGAGGCTGTGAAACACGTTTGGAGGCTGTGGCTACAGCTCCTTCCTGCGGGGTAGAGAATCTTCTCCATTTTCTGGAGAGGAGACTGAGGCACAGGACAGGCTCAATGACTTGGTGAGAGGATCCAGCATCCACTGGCATATTTTTAAATAGAAAACTGTCATTTGACCACACAGATGTTGTCTTTCTTCAGCAGATCTGGAATTTTGATTTTCAAGACCATATTCACTCTCTTAATCCTTAACACTTGTAGCTGAAAATTTTCAATGGAAACCCCCTTTTACCCCATCTCTTGTGCTGTAGCTGTAGTCACTCTAGAAATCTGTGACCACGCTGCATGCCAGCTGAATGCCCTCTTCCTGTGGCTGTCCTTAAGAACTCCAGCATGGGCAGAAACCTACTCATGACATACCAGTGTAGTCCAGCAGAAGAAGGAATCACTCCAGCACTTTTCTCCTGCTCACGCAGCACGATGCATCAACATACAGAGAAATCTGAACAAGCCTTCAGCCACCTTGCAGAGGCTCTTGAAGGGAATGCTGCCACTTTAGCAGCACCTTTGCCTTGGCTCCAGCATCCCACCTCTCTGCAGAGCTGATCAGCCTGGGCAGAGGCTCATCTATAATGTACTTGTACTGCCTGTAGCTGGGTTGCGGTGCAGGTATGTCTGCACAGTGCTGCATTGGGCCACGCAGATGTACCTTCCCTGCAGACAAAAGGGTGATCTCGAGCTGCAGAGACTGGCAGCGTTGCATTGCTATAGGTGTCCGTGCCCAGCTGCCAAAGAGCAGTTCACAACAGCCAGGGACATTGAAGGAGAGAATGCCAGAGGTGACGTGCAGCACCTGAAAACGTGTGATGAGCTCCGCAAGGCCGGGTTGTAGCTTAAAGGAGTGGACAGACATTACAGAGAATGGCTGAAAACAGAAATGTCTCTGTGAGTGAAGATACAGCGTGTATGAAACTGTTCAAGGAAACATATGAAAAGGAATGACTCCCACCTAAGGCTCTAGGCATTTTCATGACACCATATGTTATACTATTGCAAGCCTCTTGCTGTTCAAATCAGAGCAGTAAGCATCAATCTGTTTGGGGATGAAGTTATAAATAAGCAGATAACCAGTACATGAATAAAACAAAGTGAAACCAACCTGCATATCAAAGAAATCTGTGACAAGCGACACACTTTCACATGGATGATTGAAAATGGGAAAAGGAAAAATGAAAGGTGGAACTGAAGTACAAATGAATGAGAACTGGTGGAAAAAAGAAAAAAAAAAAAAAGCCCAAGAAATTTAAAATAACAAGATGTCAGGCAAGCTAGAGTTGACTGCAGTAGGATGAAACACTTCCTTCACGTAATATCTGCCTTCCCGGGACTTACACCAGAGACTGACTTGGCCCTCTTATTTAATTACATGCTGATATACCATCATGAGACCTCATGGGAAATCTTGCAAGATCTTGTGACAGATATTAAATTAGCATTTGCCTTCATTGTAAATATGATCTGATCAAAAACATTTCATGTGTGCAAAGAAGCAAAGTTTGAAAAAGAATGATTCAGCTATAAAAAGAAATAGCATCTATAAAAGCAGCCATTGTGGAAGAAATGCAGCACAGAAGGGGTCATATGCATGATTTCAGATGTGGATGCTTCCCCTAAGCTGCACACACAGTCTGATGGAAATATGGCTGAAGTTTCTCAATTATTTTGATGTGAGCTGCTATCCAAAGAAGTGAGTGATATTGTCTGGTCGTCTACAGCAAGCCAGTTGTTTCCACCGCCTCCCCTCTGCCTGCCCTGGGATCTGCACAGCTGGAGCTGATCCAGAACAAAGCACATCTTCTCTCTCAAGTATTTTCTGAGAGGGACCCGTTCCCACAGCTGACTGCCTGCATGGAAGCAGGAGAAAAGGCACCACACATGCCTTTTTTGGTGATGCTGAGCTTCAGCAAATATGTCAGGATCCCATGGTGCAGAACCAGAGGAGTAAATAGACTTTTACCTGGAGACCTGTAGGACAGAGAGAGTGATTTAAGACAAAAAAAATGTGAAATCAGGAAAAATATGAGCTTCCAAGAGTTTCTCCTCTGCAAACAACCTATTAGCAGCATGAAAGGTCCCTAGATCTGTCCTCTGCCAAGCTCCCTGCTCCTTCCTTGCACACTTTGGCAAGGCAAGGCAAGGCAGCAGGCGGTACTCAACACTGTGGTTTTGGAGCATGTCTAAGTGCAGCCCTGAGTCCTAAACAGATCCCCCCATCCTGCAAAGTCCTCCCCTTATCAGAGGTAAAAACACCGAGGGAGAGGAGCATGTGCTCTACAGTGGTGTGACTGGCAATGTCCATGACTAGCAGGGGAAGGACAGAAGGTATCACCCTTTAGATGTTTCTTTTCTTTTCTTTTTTTTTTTTTTTTTTTTGTTTTCTGGGAGTTTAATATTGGACAAATGTTAAACACTTGAGTGTTTATCCAAACTAGACATTCAACCATTTCAAGCTTTGCTCATCAATGGGGATATAACATTTATCAATGGGGATATAACGTTTACTGAGCTTCACCAAGAACAAACACATAAAATAAATAAGGGTTTTGATGAGTTTCTGTTACAGCCTGGCCCATTCCTAGTAGGAGGGCAGGCAAGTTTTTCCACAGAGTGAGCAGTGAGCCAAAGGAACACTATTTTTTTCTGGTGCATCATATGACTATATAAATACATTCATTCTTGTTGAAACTGCTTGTAAACAGAAGAAAAGCAAACAGGAAAAAATTGGAACATGAAAGGACAGTGACCTTGGAAAATAAATGGCAAATATATTTAAGACAGAAAAGAAAGTGGCAGACACTAGCAAGATTATTAAACAAGCAGTTTCGTGCTCTACCAACAAGACCTCTTAAACGAGCCTGTCTTTTTCTTTTTTCTATTTCACATGTTCTTGTGACACTGCTTCTCATACTGTAGTCATTATGAAGTATGTTTAATTAGACTTCCTAAAGAGAGTGATTACATTTCCTTTCTGGGTGGTACCAGAAGCTGTGCCCTATGAGAAGTAAGTTCCTTACGACCTCCTAAGTACGCAGCCCTCACATTGTTTCCAGATGGAACAAGAAGTGAGGACTCCAAATGGGAGAGTTGGGTTAAGGTTTGGAAGAAAGCTAAGTGTTTCTTTTTTCTCCACACCTACAGAAGCCATACAGATTTTTGTCCAGGATTTAGCTCTCGGTAAAATAGAAAGTCACCCATAATCCATGTTTTCCCATAAACTGGAGAAAAGTGATCAGAAATCTAGGATGATTGCTGTTTCTGGTAAAAGAGGTGTTTTGCAGCAGCTCGGTAGCTTCAATGAAAGGTAAATAAGGTTTTTTTATTAGTCACACATATGCTGCCTTACTGGAATAAATCACTGAATGGGGGGCTGACTGGCCTGATTTGGAATTCTGCCGGCAAGAGCCTCAGCTGCGAGTCCAGAATATCTGATGGGATGGAGAAAACATCTTTCCCTTAAAGCATCTTAATATCTGCATATTCTTTGAGTTAATGCTGAGGTTTGGCACATTTTAGAGAAACCTCTAGGTTTCTCTAAATGCCAGTCAGTTTTGTATGCTCCCAGAGGTCATGCCAGGTGGAGGCTCTCTGAGGCTTTGGGACATCCAAGTCATGCTTCTTCTCTCCTATGTGGGAATTCGTAAGGGCACAGTTCAAAGCCCCCAAGCTTTATACACCACCTGGAAGTCACTCTGTCACAGCTTTGCTTTCAACATGCAGGTCTCCTGTCACCTCTTCTAGGATAAAGGACAGCACAAAGACAGACAAGGGGCAGCCAGATTCCCGGCATTTGTCCTCCAAGATTACAGTGTTATTTTCTCCGTTGTGTGATGTTTGAGGTCTGGCCCAGCTGACACTACAGATAGGTACCTTATCTGATTGAAAAGGGGAGGCTGAATTCACTTTCAGTAGTTTGTGTCAATCTTTTCTTGACCTGTGCTGCATGGTTTATCTCCTGGGGCGATGCTGAGAGAGACTCCTCGAAGGGAAGTTGAACTGGGGAAATATTTTCTGTGGAAGAAATGAGGACTTAGAGAATATCTTTTAGTTTTTAGACATGACTGAGTACATAAGAAAGTATCAACCATTGCCCCATCTAGATCTCAGGACAAGGTGATGGGACTGCAAAACACCACTGTTGGGAAAGATAAGATGTCTTTGTGAAGAGAACTGAGTTGGCCTGATCACAGTGGCTACCACGTGTCCCCCTTTCCGTACAGTGGGCCTTCACGATCGCCACGTGCCAGTGCCACAGCACCCCCCCAGCAACCACCACACCTCACATGTCAGCCAAGCCCTCAGTGTGGGGCACAAAGTGTGCCCCCGAGACACACATTTGGGATGTTAAACACCAGAAATGCAGACTCAAAGACGAAGGAGTCAGTGAAAAGTGCATCAATGTGATATTCCCTGCCTCTCACAGGTGTTTTTTTGGCAGTGAGTGTGAGGAAACATCTGTCAGGTAAGATGGTTTTCAGGGAACTTTTGCTATTCGTGGAAAAAAAAAATCAGACAAACATTTTAGTACTCTTTTTACTTAGTCTTTTGTATTTCTTTCCCACATTTTACCTTTGAAATGAATTTTCCTGGTACAGTTCTCATTGCCATGATTTGTGTACTCACTTATGGCTTTGCCATCTGCAAACAATTTTGCTATCCAAAACTTTCTACACCTTTTTGCCACACATATTCTTATTATATAAGCAGTAAATTGCTTTAGCCTTTTAAGGCCTTGACCTGTTGTTAATAGTTTTGTTTTATAAGTGCAATTTAAAAATCAGGACATTCTTTGGGCACTTAACTCACCACACAGGCTCCTAGTCCTCAAGTCTTTACACAAGAGAAATGCCAGTTCATTTAAAAGAGTAATTTTCTTTAACAAAACATATAGAGTGATCTTTCAGGATTTCTACTTTGAGAAGGGTTTGCTTTGAAATCCTGAATACATACTAAGAGAGGACTGGAGTCTACTACACTGTTTCAAAGTTCTGCAAGAAGTAATAAAAAAGAGAAGTGGCATTTTGTTACATGGTTTGAGTTCAGGATAGAATGACATAAAGACAATTAGAATTTTAGATCTGATTTTAAGCCCATTTTTAGAGAAGGAAAATTAAGAAGCTGACCAAGAAACTTCTAGGTCATTAAGCCATTGTAAATTGTGTGTGTGAGCATTAGCACTGCTGGCAGAGTGCAACATGCATATCCTTGTCTCATGCCACATGTCAGATTAGGGCTGCACCCTCTCTGCTGGGTGCTTGTTAAGGGTTAACCAGTAAGGGCAAAAATCTATCTAGGCTAATTGAAAAAGAAGCAAAAAGATTAATGACCAATGACATCCATCAAAAGAGAGAATACACTGTTGAATAATTGAATTAAGAGTCTCCGTAATGCCATTAATTATAAAAAACATTGAACAAATTCAGCTTTGAAAAATTGCTTTGGCAAACGGCACGACTACTTATTGCAACAATATATGCTACAGAAACAGTATATTCTAGAAACATTGCTATCAAACATAGCAATACACACACTGTGTGAATTTCACTCCGATTCGGAGGACCTCCCAAAGGTCAGTGTGCCGTTGAAATCCTGTGAGTGAAATCGTAGCCCCATTGCAGTAATAGGAATTTTAACACTGACTTCAATGGAAACATGCTTTCCCCCATATATTTTGAGAGGTAATTGAGCCTAACATGATGAATAGACCATCTGTACAGTCATGAATCTTAGCCACAGAAAACATTCACAACTAATAGAGGAGGAAGATGTAGGACCTCTTTGAACCAGGCTCCAAAGGGCTGGTATTTCACTGTCACAGGTAATAAAAGAGAACTTGTGATATCTAGAAAAAATAAATATGTTTAATAAAGAAAGTTGAAAAATACTCCATCCTTCCTAGAAAGATTCAAAACACTGATGAAAAAAGAGTTTGATTCTATCTTAGTAAAGTGCTTTTAAAATACACATGTGCGTCTGTGTAGTTTGGCATGAGTTATTGTACTTCTTTTCCCAAGCAAATTCCAGATCTGGAAAAGAATCCCCATGTTTTACAATTCTAAATCAATAGATGATTTATCAGCCGCATAAATAAAGGTGATTCAACAGAATATAAAAGTGTAGGTATCTGTATTTTTTCTTGTTATTAACATCTTAATTTTATTTTCTTAATTATAAGCATAATATTTAAACATTTACTTTGACTTATGATAGTATCTTCCTCCTATGAGGCGTTTATATTTCTACAGGTATTACTGCAGAATGGAATTTGGCTTGTGCCCGTTTTTGGGAGGAACTTGTAATAGGGCGATATTATTTTTCAGCCATGTTAAATATTAATCCAACCAGCACATAGTTTATGTTATCCCAAAATAGAGCTTCCTGAAGGGAACTACTACAGTTTCTTCCGAGAGAATGTTTTTTTTTAACTTCCCCCAGCAAGGAAGAAAATTTCATGCAAGCATGTTTTTCTAAAGCTGCCCATACTCATAATCTTTTCTTTTCCTTGCCTTGCCTTGTGTTTTGGTCCATCCCAAATAGTTATTGAGTTACTGAATAATATTGTTAGTATTTTTTGGTTCCTCTATGCGTGCAGACAAGCTGGTTGTAGTTAGGAAAAGATGAACCTACTCCTCTTTCAGCTCAAGACCCTTCGTGCCATTGTGGTGTGGCTCTTGGCTGCGTCTCTGGAGGAAAGCGGGGTGCGTACCCAAGTGGCTGCTGGAGGAGAGACCTCCAGAGGTGGCCATGGGCTTTATAAACCCCCACAGGAAGGAGGGGATAATCTCACACTGCAGTTGGAGAACATCTGCTAGGGAGAGCAGCTGTAGAAGACAAAAAAGGCTAAAATTCCAGCAGGAAAGAATTGGTAACTTCACTGAATATTGCATTCAGAAGCACGAAGGGGAGCACAGAATGGCAGCAAAAGGTCAAAGATCTAGAAACATCCCAAAAGTGGCTGAAGGACCCCTGAGGTGTGGGAGGAGAGGGCCTGGAGCCTGGGACCAGCAGGGGGAAACAAGGGCACCCGATACCTCCTTCTGCGACCGGGAAAGAGACCCAACATTGCCTTCACCATCCATGCAGGGGAGGGGTGTTGCTGGGCAGTGGTGGTTCCATGCTGGGCCAAGCCAAGCGCTGGGGCTGGTCATGCCACCAGCAGCCTTACATGGCCTGCGATGCATTTCTGCATGGTGCTGCCACCTGCATCTGTGGGGTACATCTACTCTCAGCCTGTGATCAGGGGATTGCTATGGAGTCATCTCAAAGCAAGGAGTGGACCCGCATTAAAACGTGCATACTTGGTCTCCTGGCTTGTGTCAGGCGGTAGCAGAGTTGGGCGCTGTAGGATTGGTTCTGCCTGGGTGAAACGCTGAAGATGGAGCTCAGTGGCTGCTCCATCCCCTTCTGCTGTCAAACCTCCTTTCCATCAAACCACACGACTGTGCACAGTGTTGCACCACGCTGTGGGGAGCTCTACATATTTTCTTCCTTGTGGCTTCTGCCTTGCATGTGCCCCATGAAAAGCAAAATAAAATTGCCATAAACCCCATCCTACCATGAGGCATCCCTTCCTCCTAATAGGGCCCACCTATTGGGGTGGAGAAGGTGATTACAATAGATTTACTAGCCCGGAAGTGGGTAATATTAAAGGGATATAATAGCCTTTAATTTTGCAATCTTATTTTTTAGTAGATTAAATCTGAATTTTGTCAGTTGCAGTGTATTTTTCTGCAAACCTGCTATGTTTGCATGTAGAAGTAGTAATTTAGAGAGTGGAGTAGATGTATAACAGTGCAGGGAAACGCCGTCTAATGGACACCTGTTTTATACAAACCTCATGCTTTGTATACAGGCAAAGTTACAAGGGAGGCATTTGTTGAGATCTTTGGTTTTATTATATAAACACTTTTGACAGGAGAAAAACCCACCTTGATAGGCTGACTTGGAAATATTTTTAAATATCCTGCAGGCATATAAATTTTGGAAACTCCACAGCAAATAGCAGCTTCCGTATTAAACATACAGGAATTGCTCTGTTTAAAAAACATGAAGGCCGTTATACAAATCAGCGTGTGTCAGGAAGTTTAAAAGCTAGGACAATGCTAAAGCCTCCATCTCAGCTTAGGTCTTGGTTGCTCAACACAATGCAGAGGACAACCCCAACAACGTCAAAGAGACGATGGCTCAACAATGGATTTCCCCTCAGTGTTTCTTCCTACCATTAAAGTTTGTGCCACAATTCAAAATTATATAAGCAGTTATTTGTGTGTTTATGTCCTGTAAAATTTATCCCAATGTTTAAGTGGAGGTAATATTTGGTAGTAGTGTGAATGGGGGTATGTCATAATAAGGTGGTAAGTTGGTCACTTCTTGCAGTAGCCAATTCAGCTTCTTTGAATTTTTTTTGTAAACAGATGCTTGAATGCACCATGGAGCTGCTGTGGCTGAAATCCTACTGTAAATATCGTTTTCTGACCGGAGAATATTGCTAGGTTTGTAGTCAGTGTTAAGATTTTACTTGGCAGTAAAATCGTCATCTGAATTACAATCCGATGTCATTATATCATCTGCAACATCCGTAGTCAGGATATATTTGGCATTTCAAGGTTGGGAGGAGGGAGAAAGCATCTTCAGTAACGCAGCAGTGCTGAGGCTTGGGAAGAGCCGCAGGGGAATTAGGTTGCCTCCAAACACAATGCTGCTTTCAAATGCTTATTGTGTGGTGGGGAATGGCCTCTGGAAACCATTATTTTAGAAACAACAACACAAAACATCACTGTTTTGGGGAAACTTAGGACAGTCAACTGTAATTACAAGGTCCATGGAGAAGCACAAATAGCAAATCATAATGATAATGCTGTGAGCAATGGAGCAATGGTTTCAAGTCGTGTACTGCAAGCAGACAAGGCTTCAAAGGCCTTCCAGGACAGAATTGGGATCACCTGGGCAGGAGGATAATTGCAGAAGAAGAGGCTGTGCCTATATTAGACAAAACCAAAAAGCCCCAGCTGATTGATCTTTTACTCTTCTGCTCCTGCACAGGCATCTTGCTCCCATCCTACAGCTGAATGAAAGGATGTAACCAAGAGCCTCGTCCTGTTCCTTTGGATTTATTGCTGCAGCGGGATTTCTTCCTCCTGCAGTCAGAGATAAGATTTTATTCTTGCTTGAGGCTCTTCAATCACAAGGCTGGCTTTGTGCTCATGGTTCTGTGGCATTCATGCCTGTTGCTACCTCCATACTAATAAATAACAAGGAAAAGAGAGTGATTTGTAACCCTAAACCCACCCCGTGACTATTCCTGGTTAGTGATTGCCATTAAGGTATATTGAGCTTCTCTCTTGACTAGACGAAAACAATTATTACCATGCTGTTTACTTCATTTTCCTGATGTCTATTTTGAGTGGCAACTGCAATATATATACATTATAAGGCCTGCTTCATTTCTGACCACTATTAGCAAAAGCAGAATAGCAGAGTATGTACAGAGAATTGGGGGGGGGGGGGGGGAATGAGCTGTCAGGGAGTGAAGATAAGAGACTTTCCCTGATCCTCAGCCATGATGCTGTCAAGCAAGAGCCTGATATGTTGCAGATTTTTTTCAGGAATTCATCTATAACCCTCAGGGTAGAACATACCTGCAAGCAGTTGAGTCACCTGATCCACTTGTGTTATGCTCTTAGTTTTCCAGGCATACCAGAATTAAAAGCATATTTTATACATATTTTCTACTGAGCCCTTTTTTTTTTAACTTACGATGCTGCTTGGAAGACCCAAGTCTTCCAAAGCTGAGACAGCCGGCAAAACATACCGACAGAGGCGCAAGGATGTTATAGCATGAAACAGAGAAAATGAGGCTTTGGTATAATAGATAGGGGGGGAAATGAAGATGTTCCTTTCAATTACGCATGTTTTTTCAAAGAATATTTGAGGATTTGCTGCTGAGTAAAATAGCTTAATTATTTCTGATGCTTGTTAACAGCTGCAGAAGTGGATGAATGGAGAAGACTCTGCTTTCCCAATGATATCCAAAGACCTCGCCTGCTCCAGCTATTTACAACAGCCCTCTTCTCCCAGCATTCAGCTGCAGAATGTTCAGCCTTACTTAGCAAGTAAGAATTAGAGCAAAACTCCCAAGTAATTAAAATATTAAATGGGCAGAAGAGCACAGGGAAGGACTCTGGGAGGTAATACAGTTGACTTCTTCCCAAAGCAGAAGCACCTTTCTCTATATTATTTAGAGTAAGTGCTTCTCTAGATCCTGTGTAAGGAAGGTTAGGGATGGAAGTTTTACAGCCAGCTTACTGCAAAGCAGATTTTCCTACGTCTCCCCTGTGGTAACTCAGACTCAGTCACATTGCTCCCTTTCCACTCCCAATTAATTCTCTCACTCTTCAAATCAACTTTTTACGTATGTAGAGACTATTAGCAAGCTCCCCTCAGGCTTCTTTTTTTCATACTAAATTTTGCCAGTAAGTCCTGAAGCGAATGGTTGGTCCTTCATGTTGCTCTCTGCCAGCTATTCCTCTCCGAGGGTCTCTTGCACTGTGGTGTTTGACACCTCTCCTGGTAATGAATTGAGCAGGGAGACCCACTTATCTAAGAGCTGTCACTCTGCTCTGTTCTTTACCCTTCTGCAAAGAGGAAAGTAGATGTTTGATATCTGCGTCCTGCATCCCTCCTTTCCTCCAGACTCCAGAGTACATTAACTTGCTCGTGTTACTTTTGCTGGAGTCCGGGCTGAGGCAGTGTGTATGGCACAGAAGGTGGTCTGATTTCTACAGCTGGGGCTAATCCATCACACACCTCTGTCACCAGCACTCGCCAGCCTTATCGGGGCTGGGGGGGAACCCTTCCTCTGAGAGCATCTTCGGTGACAGTGCTGTGAGGGATGGAGCTGCCTGGCTCGTGGGGACGTCCTGACTGGAGGGCACTGGAACTCAGCACCCGCTGCCCATGAGCACTCCTGACAATCTTGGGGGTGAGATTAGGTGTAACGCTGCTGCCAGCCCTTGTCCCAGCACAACAGGGTCTTGGCAGTTCTGCCCACAGAAATGCAGCTGGGTGCAGAGACCTGCACCGTTTCCTTGATAATGGTGTAACGCAGCCTCAACCAAGAGCAGGGAATTAAGATAGGCGTGGATATTATTTTATATATGCATCTGTCTACATGGTATTTGCCTATTTCTTTCAATTTAGGGAGCTTACTGGCTTAAATGAGACAAACCGCACTACAAATGGGTTGTGCTCTTAAACAGGCAGTAACTGTGTTTTTTAACCTGAAGCTCCTTTATACCTATCACATTCCCTTGTTGTGATACCATAGCAAAGAAAAAATAAGAAGGAAAGATAGGAGTAGATATCTGAAATGCATTTCCTTGAGGGTGGCTTTTCCTCTGTGCAATTTTTCACAAGTCTGACTGCGAAGGTACGCAGCGGAGCCAGTAAATTGAATAGTAAGGCATCAGTTTTACAAAGTCCCTTTTCAGACTAGGGCTGCTTTAAGTAGGATTTTATGTTTATGGGATTGTCAGAAATAGGCAGTAGTTCATAACGAAAAGACTCGGATTTTGAACTGCACTATAACCAGATGAATGGTGTCAAATGAAAAACAGTGCTGTGAAGCTGTGCAGTGTTGAGTGCTGGCTAAGTTCTATATTCCTATAGTTCTATAATTACCATATATTTTTAAGACTAGCTATAGTAACATATGTAAGGATCTGATATCTTTTCTGAGTCATGCATCCAGTATAACTGAATTAAAGCTGGATTTCTATTTGCTATGTATATTACATATTTTTAAAATAATTGTAATCACAGGAGCTCAGTAATTTCATAATTACTATCTCTAGTGAACACAATATTTCTGTTAATGGGATTTCATTTTCTCAAATTCATTCAATGTCTTCAAGCATTCAGCATGTGCCTTTCTCAAGTTTTAATTCTACAAATGGACTGCTATTCTCTCAGCATGCTCAATATTTTGAATTTTCAAATACAGTCAGATAAATTGTATTGTACTGAGTCTCTTTCCTGCTAATGTAAGTATGCAAGTATTTCTGCATGAAGATTTTTTTTGAGAGGTTTCATATGTGGTATATATCCTTAGATGAGCCTTTGAAATACGTTTCCTCCGTGCACATATCAAAACGCAAAGGTAATAGTACACTTATACATAAAATCAAGCAATTCCCTACGTATACATAGGAAATACTGCACACTCAAAGGTATGTTGAGCTTCAGTGTTATTTACAACAACAGTTTTTTTAACTGTCACCCCGTAAATCTTGAGAGCATTTGCTGATGGAGAGCGGGCAGGCAGCAGCACAGCCCCATACTTTTCTCTTTGGGGTGCTTTGGGGTGTTGCTGGCTGGCTGGGCATTGGCAAATTCTGGGGTCAGGGCTGGGCAATTCTAGCACAAGGCTGGGGCAGGGAAAAGGCTCCCCTCAGCCTCTCTGACCCGTGTCTGTGCCCAAGGGCCCAGGGCAGGGGGTACCAGATGAGGCAAACACGAGTGATGCATCTCCAGGGTCAACAACAGCACAACCTCAAGAAGAGAGCATTTTTCACTAACTCAGTAAGTTTTATGGTCACTTATTCTGGAGTTTCCACTATTATCATGGAGTTTTCACTAACAGTCCTTGTAGCCCTTTTTTTCTCTCTAGCCATTCATTGTAATGGCAGGATTTTTCCCTAGTGCCACCAGACTTACTCATAGAGACACGACAACATGACCTGCATTAAGAAAGTTGTTGAGCAGCCCCCACTTCATAGCAAACATTTTCACTTGTGAGCTCTACTCACACCTAAAACTCACCTGTGCTTTCACTACTACCTGTTTTGCTGGTGGATCTGAGCTAGGAGCTGAACCCCCTGGGCTGTCTCTGCTGAGAGCAGAGCAGCAGGAGGTCCTGCACACCTCAGGACTGAATGTCCTTGTGCCTGTCCACCCCGGCTGCAGAGGCAGCCCCCAGCAGCTCAGAATCAGTTAAGCCATCAAGTGAAGCTGTTGAACCTTGGCATGGATCTCGGTTCTTGTCTTTGCCAGGCGACGGACCATGATACTCCGCATTGCTGGGATTCCAACAACACGCCAAAGCTGAGGGACAGGTTCTGTTATTTCAGGTTCGCTGCTTAATATACAGCTATATGGCTTTGGAGAGCTGAAATTGCATTTTCTTCACAGTCTCACGCTTTGGTGTGCTTTGTGTCCAATCCAGGTTTGGTCAGTGCAGCATTGGAGTTCTGTGAGGTGCTGCTTGTAGATAAACCCTAAAGAAGTAAACATGCACTCCTCTTCCCTTTGCACGTATCTTTCTGAGCCTTCCTCCTTTTAGCCTGTCAGAGCGAGCCATCAAAAATCCATCTTTAACATCTGCTTTAATTGTATTCTTCGGTTTGCGCAGGTATCTGTGCATTCATGGACAGCAGTCAGGGAAGGCCAGTAAATAATGGAAAACTGGTGCATCTGGCCCCTCCAGGTGTCTGGGATGTCAGAGGTAGACAAACACCTACTGAGGGCTTTCTGGAGGTGGCCTGAAGAGCCTGGAGGAGGCAGGATGTGTTTCAGGGTGGCTTTTGTTTGTGTACTCAGGGATTCACAGTCCCTGTGGACTTTCCCAGCTCTTCCCAGGGCAGAAAGCTCACTTCAGTACAGACAGTGCACTGTCTGTAAGTAAGGAGTAGCACTGCTCTGTTTCCAAAGTCTCTTGCCCGGTGCATCTATGACAACTGTATTCTTCAGCATGTGGAGTACTGGATGCCTTCACTTTGCTCCATATATGGTGGGAGCTGGAGACAGAAGGCTATGTTACCAAAGACCTGCTGAGTCTGATGAGGTGCGTAATGAAGGGCATCTGGGAGCCCATGTTCAGTGTGTAAGTTCAAACAGAAGTTAATGCACTATAAGAAAATGTCACAGAAAACTCCTCCCTTGAAGAAACAGACACGTGAATGATCTCTCTCTCTCCTTTCCTTGTGACCAGGTCCAAAGTCAGATCTCTACCCTAGAGAGGATCACAGCTTTCTGTCATGGCTTCTCCCTGCATGGTTATTCACCTTCTTGATATTCTTCCATGAACACGTCATCCCCTGGTAGCCTCCTTTCAGCAGGTTCCCAGTATTCCTGCAGGCACCTTTCCTTTCCAGGTCCAGCATCCTCTTTCCAGGCATAGGCTTTGGGTATATCCTCCTGACATGGGACTTTCTGTGGAAGTAGGGAGCCCATCTGTGCTCTTTGGGTATTTCTGTCCCTTGTTGAGAGGCTCTAAGGTGTGAATTGGCACTGCTGACCACACCAGAGCTGGGACTAGTTGGCCTTGCTAAGTCTAAGCCTTTATTGCAGAGTGCTCGTGTTCCTTATTTTGCAATGTCGGACCACAGTTTCAGCTGTGTCCGACCACAAAACGCCTGCTCTACAACAGTCAGTCCCAACGGTCACAGATTGCATTGCAAAGTGGCAGCACACTGAGCAGGAAACCAAAGTGCAGCCACGGCTATGAGCACGGTACCTTGCTGCTTTCACATTTTTCCTGCCTGCCTTCTGAGTCACAGCACTCCGCTCAAATGAAAATAAAAAACAGCAAGAGGAGTCAAGCCGGTGGAGGCAGGATGGCTGCAGCACGGCACGCCGCGTTCGGCACTGCCTCGCATATCAACAAAAGCACCAGGCGAGCTCCAGCTGCGGGCGCTTCCCTCTTATCCATGAAGTGCAAAGCAAGGAGTCCTTTACTTAATTTTCCAGATGCAGAGATGAATTGGCATTTAGCGAAGTGCTTTGCCTGGTCAGATGGAGTACTCCAGAGGTGGAAAGTATGGAAAGGGGAGAAATACAGAACTTGAAAATTGTTTTTCTTAACGGGGTCACTTTTCTGACCGCAACCACACAGACTCCTTTGTGGGTGACTGTCAGCTTGGCAAGGTGAACGCATTCCGCTCTCCCACAATCTCCCTTCGCTTTGTCCCTCCTGCTAAGCATCTGGTGCAGACAGCAAACCATAAACCATCCTGGTGTTTGCTGGAATTCGGATGCCTCAGCCCAGCGACTGGTGCAGAAAATGGAATGAGCACCTTGTAGCTCCCAGGCATTCGGGGTCAGCAAGCTGCCGACTCGCTGCCTTAGGAAAGCAGAACGCCGCTGTCGCATGGTGGGGAAGAGCAGAAGTAATTGCAGGAAGTCAACTAATTCATGCAAAATTAAGCTAATCATTAATGGTGGGGTACACAGCCATGCTTTTGCAGTGATGAACAATTATTTCTAAGTCATGTTTTAAGGCTAACGTGTAACGAGAGTGTGGTTGAGCAGCTGGAGCAGAAAGCGTCTCACTGGGTGAGCTGATTTCTGTTCTCTCTCTTGCCCCCTCTCCTTCAGCTGGAGCAAGTCTCCATTTATCAGGCTGCCAGGACAGTGTCGTTGGTTACTGATAAATATATTGTTATTAAAAGCATAAAGTCAAAGGATCAAATCTGGCTGGGATTTCTGCCCACTAGACATTATTGCAGTTCAACTCCTTTGTGCTCATGGAGATGCCCATGGAGAGAGAGAAACCTGGAGATCTGCCTCTAAACAGGGACATGACCACCCAGATCACAGCTGCAGTCAGTCTCTATCCCTGTTATGAGCGATAAAGATGCACAAAAAGAGTACACCTGAAAGGTGGGAGATCCAGAGGATGGTCTAGCTTCACCCCACAAATTTTCAGTTCTGCTTTATCTCTTACTTCACATCTTCAAGCGAGGTGTTGCAGGCACAGTTCAGTGTGGTTTCTGCTGGATGAGAGAGAGACGTTTCCTTCTGATGGATTCACATTTAAATGGCCAGGGACAGTGTTAAGAAGAGCTTCACAAAAGAAGAGAGCAAAGAACAAAATAAATGTGGGCATAGCAGTTTCTCAGTGAACGGGCAGTGAATGACAAGGAGAAACAGGAATATAATGAGGGATAAGTTTTGGACACCTGCACAAAGATGAAAAAATAGTGTTTGGTCTCAGTGTTCCAACATCCCACAAGCTACTATAAGCTGCTCAGCTCTACATATGTGTTTGTGTGTGTGTGCATGAAGTTTCAGTCACCAAGAAGCAAAACAGTAATCGCCTGGGTTTTCAGTCTTCTTCCATGAGGAAAAACAAATTCTAAAAGACAATCTTCATTTGGCACTTAAAACTGCAATTTTTAAGTTGCATTAGCAGGCACCTGGCACTAACACAACGAATATGCTGAAAGACACTGATCTATAAGTCATGAACAGGCACGACATGACAGTGCCTTTCTGCTGGGTGCCTTGCTTATACAACCATGCAAATACTTCCTGGAGAATAAATTACCCAGCCAATTTCCTCTGTTTTCCTGTTTGTAAATTGCTTCTGAGTAGCTCCTGTTTCTCTTGAATGTGCTTTTAGTAAATATATCAGGCTATGGACAAGCAGCTCATTGTGACTGCTTAGTATTTAAGAGTCAAGTTGGTTTTGTTCATTTTAATTTTATACAAAAGCTATTTCTATTTTCTGGATGGACGAAAGTCCCACAGAGCCTGGCTTCTGGTGTGAACACTCATTCTTAGAAGTTAATGTTTCATTTGTGTGTGACTAGTCATAGTTTTCATTTAAAGTTATTTCTTCTATAAAATAATTCTGTCTCAGGGAGCTCAGTGACCTCAGCTTAAAGGCTGTGAAAGCTCCAGTAAGCAGGAGATGCAACTCCCTTGGGCATTCAGAAATGGCTGTTTACTACCAAATGGGTACATTGATCTTCACGGCATCTTTGAGACCATTTCAGTGCTCAGTGTAGCTCCCAGGAGCCTCAGTCCAAAATATGAATGACAGTAGGTTGGAACAGACTGAATAAAGTCTCCACGAAGCCTTCTCTTCTCTAGGCTGAACAACCCCAACTCTCTCAGCCTGTCCTCACAGCAGAGGGGCTCCAGTACTCTGATCATTTTTGTGGCCCTCCTCTGGGCCCAGTCCAACAGGTCCATGTCTTTCCTGTGCTGACATCTCCAGAGCTGGACACAGTACTCCAGGTGGGGTGTCACCAGAGCGGAGTAGAGGGGCAGAATCACCTCCCTCGACCTGTTGGCCACACTTCTTTTGATGCAGCCCAGGATGTGGTTGGCTTTCTGGGTTGTGAACGCACATTGCCGGCTCATGTCCAGCTTTTCATCTCCCAGTACCCCTGAGTCCTTCTCATCAGGGCTGCTCTCAATCCCTTCATCCCCCAGCCTGTAGTGATACCAAGGGTTGCCCCAACCCAGGTGCAGGACCCTGCACTTGGCCTTGCTGAACCTCATGAAGTTCACATGGGCCCACTTCTAGAGCTTGTCCAGGTCCTCTGGATGGCACCTCATGGCAGGACCTCTCTTGTATTTCTGTCCAAGGTGTTTATAGAATAGATCCATAAATCTTCAGGTCTCCTCTGCAGAGTTTGTTTTCTATTCCTTACCTTTCTAAGCAGACAAAGCAACAGCTTCTGCTGCCCCCAGGTGACCGTCGACCCTCTGCTACCACATATAGTACTGGACAGGGCTCCTTCAGGCAGACCTATGTCTGAACATGAGTCCACACATGCTCCCTTTAAAATATAGCACATGTGGTGTAGATGCCCTTTTGCCATGCAATTCTTCCTCCTCCACAAACATCAGACAGGCATTATGGTATAAGAAGAGCCTGCTAATTAGGAGACACTGCAGACACAAGTGCTCCCGCAGTTGCCTTTGCTGACCTATTCATTTACACACATGGTACATCTAACACCACAGACCACAGCTACCCCAGCGAGCGGTGTCATACGCTGGCACATTTTATCCAGTGATGTGCCTGCCTCCTTATCCTACGGGAGCCACTCATGACAGTGCTGCAATATGGAGGTTGGGACTTTAAACCAGCCACATGGGATAGGGCATGATTTTCTCTTTAGTTTATATGAGAGGAGGTGTAACTATCGCAGTTGGATACAAACCCATCTGCAGCTTCAGATTTTCACCAAAGGTACGCAGCGTTTTTGGTGATATTTTGCCATCAGAAATGTTGAAACTTTTGATCTTTCACATAACTGTTTGAAAAACAAAATTCTACATTCTTGAAAAAATGTACAAGTTCTAACTATTTCTAATCCAGTCATCCCCAAAAGCTGTTAAATGCAGTAACCAACGCTCAAGAATATTTTAACGAGAGTATAAGAAGACTATTCCTTTGAATAAAAACTAAAGACTGGCTTTATTGCTATTCATTAAACCACTCAGCTGCATTCCACAAACACTTGTGTTTACCAGAATGCTCGTAAAAAGAAAAAAAATCTTGTAAACATTCAAGTGAATGTGGATTTATACAAAGAATTTTGCCCTCAGAATATTAAAGTAGCTGCCTTAAAACGTCTCTTTTGATTTGGGAGGGATCTAGTGAGAGAATAGCAATACTGTATAATGCTAATCTTCAGTGGTAAAAAAAATCTAAATAACTCCATTGCCTCTAGTGTACTTATTCTGGATTTATAGACATATGCTGAAATAAGAGCCGAGCTTTTCTTTTTACCGGCCTTTATTTTTTTATCTAAAATGGCTTTCAAAGGAAATACATTGAATCAAGTTCTGTTATGTTTGTTTGTTCTGTGTTTTATAAAACTGTTAAGAATGATTTAATCTGTGCCTGATCGTGGGACAGAAGATAACATAATAGTAAGACTTACTAATGACTTACTAAAATCACATCAGAGAAAATTACGCTATATTGTGAGGTCAGGAAAATGCTACTTTATCTCTGAAAATGACTCATTTTCAGTGAAGTTTTCCAGAAGAATGGCAGGTATAGGCTGCTGCAGTGTGTGGACTTTTGTTACCTGCAGCCTCAGTGCATGTCTCTGCACTTCTTCGTGTGCCCTTCACCAGGGACCTCAGGGCATCCTGCAGCTACTGACCTCTGGGTCACCCTACTGTGATCCTTTCCAGACAGGGTCAGCTGTCTGGAAACCTTACATCATCCAGGAGCTGTAGCTGCAAGACATCTCAGCATTGCTGACTTCCTCAAAAAATGAAGGCATATTTTCTAGCCTCTAAGGTATGAAACTGAGATGGCAAAATCTCTGCAAACTGTAGCTCTTGCAGGGGCACAAAGATCTACCCCAAGGCAGCAGGGAGCCAAAGAAACTATTGCACTCTCTGTGTAGTATCTAGTCATCCTCGTCACAAGGAATCAGCAGTCCAAAAAGCTCTGGAAGAACAAACTCAAGCTTCCAGTGACTGACCTGGATTGGATGGGGCTCCCTTAATTGACCCAAACTCCAGGAGAACAGCAGGGAGCCCCTGGAAATGGGGATGCAGACCAGGAATCCTTAGAAGGAAGACATCTCCATTCCCTTAATGAAACACGGACTAAATGTGTCCAGAAAAATGAACACCTGAAACACTTGTTCCATGGAAAATTTGCAAATTTCTAAGGATATATTTTCCTTATTTGGAATCAAGCCTTTTTTTTTTAATTCTGGCAAATTTTCCTATTAAATGTTGGTATTTGAGTTTGAATCAAAATAATATTTTAACAAATAGTTCTACAGGACAATCCCCTCCCTCTCTTCTTTCCCCCGAATATCCTTGCTCTTTTCTATGACCACAGAGAAAATGGTTAATGTTATGCTTCTGCTTCACTACTAATTTTGCTGTGTTTCTTTGTGATGATGGTGTATCACAATATGGAGGAGGGAATATGTAGCAGATTCACAGATTTTGGCATGAGAGACCTTCACCTGGCTTTACAGCACCTTGAGAAAAGCAGCATACAGGCCTGACTGCAGTGATCAGATTCCAGTTTCCAGAGCATTTGGCCATGAAAAGTACAGAGTTTCCACAACTGTTTAATTTGCTTAAATTTATAGGCCAGGATGTTTGTCTGCAGGCCCAGGTGTAACACTTAGCTCTGACTACCTTTATGAGTAGCAAAGAGCTGTAAAGCCTGAAGAGGAACTGTTGTGGGAAATCTGGAAGGATTTTCTTGTCCCAACACAGGGAGCAGAGGGATTGCTCAAATCTGTCATCTTTTGAGGGTTGCAGCATGTGCCCGGGCTGTCACTGGTCATCTGTACTCTCTCATCCATGCAGTTGCCAAGTCCAGAGCTTGTCTACATTTCAGGTGAGTGGACCACCAAGGGAGGTGCTGAAGGAATGGATTCCCTGGCCCTGAAAACCAGGAGGTGGATTAATTCCCTGCACTTTGTTTTACACCTGGCCACTAGAAGAGCAGCCTGGTTTGTGTTGTACCTAAATTATCTACCTGTAGCTCCTGCGCTGGTCATTCTCCTTGCTGTTGAAGAGACAATAACTATAGAGATTCAGTAGCCACGGCAAGAGAAAGCTACAAAATAGGACTCTGCAAGAGTTTCCTCAAGTTACAGACTTTTATCCCTTTATCAAAGCATTTGCAACTCTTGTTTCAAAGTCATGGAAATAATAACTAATATTGAGTAAAAATAATTAGATCTATTTAATGAAAAGTTAGAAATGTGGTGAATAGCCACTGGCAATGACATTTCTGATTACCTGACTGTGCCAGAACAGGCAGTTCACAAAACAGAGCTACCACTCCCAAGTGAAAAAAAGTGAAAATAGAAATGCAAAATAGGTCAATGAATAGTGCATTATTTAATTTCTTTGGAGAACTTGTAAATCAGACCTTGTGCCATGTGACTGCATCTATACATTCGTTAGTGGCCAGGACATGCATTCAGGAGGTTAGGAAAAGAAACCTGTTCTTAACCTCAAGCCATTAACAGCTGGGTGATGATCTGAATCATGAGGGCTGGTTGTGCTTCAGTGAGCTGAAAACAAAACCCCTTGTGTAAATACTCGCTCAGATAAGAAGTGAATTCACCATGGCTGCATTTCTGCCATATCCTCCCATTCACACGTGTGCTCTAGCCACTGCATTTTAGGGACACCTAACACAAATATTAAACTTGAAAATAAGCGTTGGCATACAGACAAAAAGCAGTTATCTGATCTTTGTAAAGCAATCAATCTATCTGACCAAAGATTTGGTGAAAACTGATCAGCAGGTGTATCATGTCATGATATGGAAACTCAGTAAATTTTGTGTATAACAAGTTACAGAGAGTTTGTCTATCTGGAAACAGGACAGCAAACCAGTCCTAAGTGTATTGTGTCACCACCATGTCCATGCACATGACCTCCATGGGCAGACCATGCTGGGAAGTTTGAGCAAGGTGACCAATGAAGAAGCAGAAGATGCTAGTGATGAGAGACTAAAAATTATCTTCTGTTTTGCTGGTAGTCAGCTATTTCTGATAGAAATCCTTGTAGGATCAAAGCTTCTTAAAAGATATGGCTACAGAGAGGGGAAGATGCTTCTCAGCATCTCTCTGAAGGAGCAGTCTGCATGGAAGGAACCACAGAGATGGATACAAGAATGTTGTTATAGATTAAAAACATTAACCTAAGCAAGAGCTTTACATTCAGACCACCTCAATACTTCTTGCACGCTAGCTAAACTGTGCGTAAGAATGATCAACAGTAAGGGAGAATGGAGCACATCCCATCCTGGGTCTAGTCAGCTGCACTTTGTATATGCCAGGAGAAATAGTTTAGGATCAAGAGGTGTTGGTCTGTTCCCTCTCCTTCTACACATTCAATGCTTTGACTTCCCAGTTGGGTTAGGAAGGCCACATCAGTCAGCTAAGATGTGGGGTTTTGTCTTTGAGTTTCCCATCTACTTCTTTTTAACAGTATGCTGAACTACTCTTGCTTTCAATGGAAAAAATAAGTTACTTGTCAAGTTAATGAAGTAAGACTAAGAGTTAAAAAAAACAAACCACCACCTTCATATATGTATTTCTACTAGTTATTTGCATTACTGTAACATAAAAGGAGAGGAAAATTGGGAAGAAATGGCTGGTTTAATCTAGGCTCCCCACTTACATCATAGCAAGGTTAATCAAAAGATCTCAGTAGGGACTCCTTCCACAGTCTGCTCATGTTACCATTTTAGGGTTACTCTGCAGGAGTTTAGCTGTGGTTTTCATCTTTACTCAGAGGCAGCAGTTTTTTCTGTCCCTGTGTACAGCACCACTTAATAGATCGAGGACGTAAGGAATTTCCTGGCATGTAAACAGAATACTATGGTGGAGACAGCAGATTTTCACTTTTAATACATATCCATTAAATGCATCTCAATGCTTACAGCATTTTGATTTTACTTATAATTTCCTGTCTGCTAATTCCTGATGGTGTCCTTTCCTATTTCATTATTTCCTCTTTTTTCCTTCACTTTTCTTTTGACCCTTCATTCCCTCTTGACTCCTTTGTCTTTCACTTGTATGCCATACTTTTCTTCTGCCTCTATTCCCTTTCATGCCACTCTCTCATTAGCTTTTGCCTCTATTTCTTTCTTCATGTTGTCCTCTTCTTTGCCCTCATATCCTTCACTTTTTAGAAAATTGCCACATTGGCATGAATTACTGGGGAAAGATTGGAGATATATGTCCTTTGAGGATAGAGGAATTTATCAACAATCAGGTCGATGAATGAAAGCCAGTTTCTATTTCAGACAAAAAAGCTAAACGTTAGGAGAGAGGGAATTATTTGATGACTGCAGCTGGAAGTCAGCTTAGGAGTCAAGGTGATAGGCTCTATTTTGGCTTGATGTGTGACCTTGAGTAAATTGGCCAACTTTCATGTGCCAGGATGAGCAATTTACCTACCTGTTAAAATTACCATAACAATATTTCTGTCTTAGGAGTGCTGCAAAGTTTAATTAAGCTTGGTAAGCACTTGAACATTCTTCATTTAGTATAATTACCATCATTATGCATTAACCCACCATGACATTTCTGAGGCAGTAGGTGTCTTAACTACTCCATTCTAGACTTAAACATGAGAGTATCCTTCAACTTCATTTAGCCAACAATTAAATTGTTATGGAAAATATATCAATTACAGCTGGAATTACAGTGATTGGTTGGATCTCTAAAAGATCTCTAAGTATCACAAAAGCCCTGAACAAATGTGCAGCTGTTGAACTTGCCCATGTCCTCTGCATAATGGAGGCCCAAACTCTCCAGCTAACTGCACACATCTGCTTTAACATGCCTCCACCTGCCTTGCCTTAGCGCAGGATTTGCCTTTTCAAGTGTCTCAGACATTACTTGATTGCTTACATCAATAAACTCAGTGACTCCCTGTGGAAAAGGCTACTCTGAGACAAACGTCCCTTGTAACAACTCCAAAATACCTTCAAATGTGATGAGATAATTCAGCTTCCACGACAGACCACTGCTGCCAGACACTTTTTCATGGTCGTGGGAAAACGTACCAAGGGGAGAGATTCATCCCAGGAGCAAGAGGGCAGCCAGCAGCCTGCCATGCTTGCTAGGGAGGGCATGGCAGCGGGGGTGCAGGGCTGTGTGTCACCCAGGCAGCGGGGCTGCAGGGCTCTGTCACAAGGTGGCCGGGAACCCCCCAGCTCTGGCTACATGGCTGTTTTGTCAGCAAAATGTGGCTTGAGCTTCATGGGAGGGTGGCACCGCTTTGGCACCAGGCTCGATATCAGCACTCTGTCTTGATAAGCACCTATTCACCGTAATTCAGTCTCACGCATCAGAGAGAGGACTAGATTTTAACACAGCTTTGCACAAGGATTTTGCACAAATGAAATCTGGGTAATTCTTTCTCTCAGAAGTGGATAAGCCTCTTCTGATTTATTCCCGATAAAGATGCAGGCTGACATTTTGTTCATAGCTCTAAACCACTCCCTTCAAGATATTTCCAAGTCACTTCTTTCCACAAAGATCTGGATAAGATCTCATTTCTGAGACTCTCAGCTGACATGGCTTTCTTATGAATTCCTCCTCCCTGACAAGGGAAGTTAAAACCTACTTCTCCCTTGCATCTCAAAGTGAAATTCAGTACCTTTTTGTCTGACTGTTTATCATTTCTTGCAAATACTCAAATCCATTTCCTTTGGAAAAGGTTTGTCTTTGTATGACAGGCATACAAATAGGTTTTATTATAGTACTCTATTCACTGGTGCAGCTTAGCCTGGAGATAAAAAGGAATTCATTTTCTAGATTTTCCCCAAATGTCAGCTCTACATTATCAGAGTTCTTAATTCAAGAAGAATGGGCAAAAGAAAAAAAAAATGAACAGATATATTGTATCTGACTTCATGTTAGTGACCGAGAGCCCAAACTTCCCCCCAGTGAATTAAATCAAAGTACAATCAAGAGCACAAGATTAGGCAGAAAGGCACCGAGTCATCTGAATTTCAATGATGGTAACTTAGACATTGCAATCTTTTAAATATTAATAGTGAGCTCTGCTCACTGACTTAACCATACTGCTGTGTATGCCCTAAAGGTCAGAAAAATCAGATTTTCTTTTCCCTCTTTCGATTTCACACACACACACCCCCTACACCTCCCAGCAGTCTTTGACATGTCTAAGTAGGCTTCTTTCTAAAAACAAAAAGAAAACCAAAAAATTACCATACTATCACAATATGACACCTCTGGCCTTGTAAAGAAAATCAGCCTACCATGATACTGGAGAATTAGTAGACAATAATCAGGAGATTATTATCTTGCCTATTTCTTTTCTGCTGAGACTTGAAGGAAACCAGTGCAGAAGCCTCTTCAGGAATGTTTGCTGGAACTGCTCTTACCACCTTGGCCATTACCTGTCAAAGTGCGATTTGGTTTCGTAGGAGTGTCACTCGGTGCTTACAATTAGGGCCAGATCCCAGCTGGCGGCTGGTTTCACGGGAGGTGGCCATGATGGCCCCTCCTGCTGACCAGTGGATATTCCTGCCACGGGAAACTTATCCCCACTTTCCAAATTCCTCCTCACAGTGGTTTGCCCGCGGCTCAAGATACTTCTGCCAGTTGTGCTGACTGGGAGGTATTCTAGCAGTATGATTTGTGGCACCCAGAGCAATTCAGATGCGTCAGCGACTGCAGAGGTTGTGCCGATTATCAGAGAAAGATAGAAGATGGGTAGAAAGCTTCACATAGTCTGTCAAAGTCAAGGTAAATATATGTTTAGCAATGGAGCACCAAAAATAAAGCAAAACCCGCTACCTGAAGGTTCATACCACCTGCCTCCACCCAGTGTCTCCTCTTCAAGAGTGGGACTGCTGAAGTGAGGAGTGGCTCCAGCCCCAGTGAAGAGGCGTCGTGTAGTCTGTGGCCCCACAGACATGTCTGTCCCGGCGTGGGCTCACTGTGTGATTATGGAGGCTGGGCAGCTCAGAGCCCCCTTCTCAAAAGGAAGCCTAGTTCTTATCTTGTTAAACCACTATATGCATTGCTATCCTTTTGGCGCAAAGGAGATATAAAATGATGCTCCCAGGAACCTCTTCTTTTCATCTCACTGCTGAGCTCCAGAGAAATTCCTTGCACTACAAGTGTAGGCTTAATTGATTATAATTGACCTACAAGGAAGACACAAAACTCTCCTTATCCTCGTCAAATTCTGGCGAAGCAGATTAAGTAGTGTTGCTCTGACTAGTTTGAATACTGCCCGCTGTGCTGCTGCTTTCTCTCACTCATTCATTGCTTCTTAAATCCACCTGCTGCCCGATTCAGGCAGTTTCAATGGCAGCCACGTATTACAAACCATATTAAATTATTTAAGAAATTAAAATGAAGCCAAAATTAAGCTTCATCACAGGACAAATATTAGCATGGAAATAGCATTTTATAAATACCAATCATGAGCTGGAGGTACAGTAGATGAGCGTTCAGACTGCCTCTGTTTGCAGCCTGGTCCCTTTGCTACTGCTAAAATCTCTAGCAAAGACAAGAAATCTGTGGTCTAAACTGATTTTGGATTAAATCTCTTTGGGTCAGCTGGCAGAGTTTCTTGACTTAAACTAGGAAAAACTTGAGTACAAACCAAATAGAATGATCATTTATTTCATTAAAATCTGCCTGTTTTCATGTTTAGTGAGCCAGAAAGAGCTTTATCAAATGTTCTATGCTTTCTGACAAAGAATGAACAGAAATTTGCATTAAAAATGCATTTTGTAGAGTTGACTGTTGCTGTATCAGTAGAGCAGGAGTCATTTTGACTTTGTTGTGAGGAAGCAATGGCATCTTACATGCTCTTTAAGCCATTTGTGTCCTGTAGCTTCTCTTTCTTCTAAGGATCAAACAGGAATTAGGAAGCACTGATCTCGGAGGCTCACAGGTCTCGGAGGAGGCCCATCCCACACAGGCACTCTCATGATTTGCAAGATCCTGATGACATGGTGGCCTTGCAAAGAGGGCAGGAGATGCCTCCACATGCTCAGACAGAGATCACTAAATGGGCTGGAAGAACCTGAGAACATCTCTCAGACCTGCCCCCAAGAAGCCTGAAATACAGGCAACCTGAGGTTTTGGGTCATATGATGAGCTCTGTTTTCTTTAACTATACTGAAGCTGGTGAATAAGACAGTGCTGATGACGATTTAGCTCTGCTAAGAGTGGCATTGCCTGAGTGTCTTTCTTTTATAAACATCACTGTTTGAGTCTGAAAAATGGTAACTCTTCAGACACACGGCAATACTCTGGTAGAAAACTTTTATGCAAGCCTTTGAATAGAGCTATGTGTGTATATACACATGGAGATAACAGAGGCGGAGAAAGAGGCTTTTAAATATATTCTCTGCCATTCTTACTCTTCTCTTTATAAAATCTAATTTGTGAAGGACTGTTGAATTCTAAGTCATTGCTATAACAAAGTTATGAAATTTTGATCTACAAGAAATGATCCATGAACATCTTCAAGACTGATTTGTGGGTTTGAAATTTTTACTGACCATTAAAAAACAGGTAAAACTTTTTTTTCCTGAAAAATCCCCAGAAAGTTTCAGCATTTTATCAGCCTTACTTCTAAGAAAAAGTAAATGTCTCTACAATTTATTCTTAATGCAGTGCTTGTGATCCAAACATAAACATATGGACTTAGATTCTGCAGTAAACATAAAACTCCAGAAGTCAGGCATGATTTTGAAGGCTCAATGGATCTTATTAGGCATTTAATTCTGCCCTGAACTGTACAGGAAACCCAAGTGCTATCCTGAATTGTGCATTTCAGTAGATTACAGTATCCAAAAGTGCCCAACTCCCTGTTGCGAATCCATCCAGCTAAGGACAGAAAAACTTTGAAAAAGCTCTTCATTGCATGTAATAGAATCTATTTGCCTCATAATTGTAGTGCTGGTTCTATAAAGAGACCCCCAGCAGTTGCTAATTGCATCCAGAAACCTCATTACATTATACCAATTGGATTTTTAATTAGAAATGCAGATGGTAACTCATTTATTACTGTTGTAAGATCCAACTGGGAAAGAAATCTCAATTCTGTTTTGGATACATTCACCTTTTGGATGCTGGAAAAGAACGAGGAATGAGAATGGTGAAACTGTGACTGATGTTACGGCTTTCAATAAAGATGTATTATTGCACTGAGGCTGAAGGTCACAAGAAGTAAAAGGAAGAAGCATCTGTGAAGCCGGTTTCAGAAAAACAAAGAGCCCAACAAAAAGCTCTGCTGGGATAGCCAGCTAGGAAGTTGAGAAGTGAAAAGCTAGCCAAAATGATTTTGTGGAGTTATTAACATACCCTTCTCCATTCTTCTGAATGGAGAGAATGAAGGTGAGCATCTCAACCTACTATTGAAATTCACTTGTGTGTATAAAACCTTTCTCACTGTACAGAAAAGACCATACATGTCCTGCTTTACACCGACAGCCGTATGGAGCCTGTTAAGTCTTCATCGCTGTGAGGTGATGTGCTCAGTGCCGATTCAGATCCTGCTCCTGACTGTGACCATGGCAAGACTCTTGATTCTCTTGATTACACAACAGACAAGGTTACAGCCTTACACCTTCAGGGACTGGGAATGACGACTCAGACTGTCATTTTTATCTCTTTGCCTTGTCCTTTTGGATTGTAAATTCTTCAGGAAAGTGGCTTGCATTTATTAGGCATTTCCCCAGCCTGGAACAAAGCAGTCCTTGACTCAGAGAACAGACAGCAAGCTCAGCCACTACTGCCGTGCTCTTCCCTCTGAAGGTGTAACGGGTGGGTGGGACCTTACGTGCTGTGTTTCTGCCCCTCTTTTTGTTCAGCTGAAGCTTCTCATTACGTTCATTTTGTTTAGAATCATTTTGCTCTCTCTCTCCCACTTGTATGCCATCAGCAAAAAGAAAAGTATTTCTCTTTCACTGTAATGAAATCACTTGAAAATAAAATACCATTAGCTGGTGTCAACCTGAAGAGGTGAGCGCTATCAACATGTTGGTTACTTCGTACAGTAGCTGAACTGTTTCCTCTACAGACACATTTTTGTGTGCATGTGAATCTCTGTCAAGTGGACCTAATAAGTTGTCTTCTTGCCTGCAAATTCTGTGAGCACAAAGCTATTTTCTCGGATCAGAAAGGAGTAACGCAGCAACAAGGACATAGATTCTCTTTTAGAGTCTTCTGTTCCCTGTCAGAAAAGTGCAACCTTGCCTCTTCTCACATTTGTTTGGCAGTAACGCTATAATTTCTACTGAGAGTTTGAGGGTAAAAAATAAATAAATAATTAAAAGCTTTTACTGCCATTTTAAATTGTGAGTTATTAGAATTATAGTTGTGCTATCAGGAATACTTTTAATCCTTTATGAGTAAATGTCAGAGCCTAATACACATTATTCTGGATAAGTGAATGCTTGCTGAGCTTTCTTTCTGTAAATTCAGAGAATTAAACATAGGTATCATATAAGAAACTAATCCTGCTACGGCCAGAAAGAGGGCATTTTCTCTTCCCTTGGAGTAAGAGGGAAGCAGGAACAGCCTCACTGGCTCCCAAAGGGCTGTATCCTTCCATTCTTAGTCAGACATGTCATTTCATGCCAGGAAAAGTTGAAACTGCCATATATAATTTATCTCACTTGATGCATCCTGTTTTAAGATTCTGTCTTTAGTTGCTTTAACACGAACAAATTTAAACCATCCAGGCTGCCTTTTTGCATTACATTTTTCCTGTTTTCTTCCCTTAGTTAAAAAAAAAAAAAAAAAAGAATAAAAATCAGCAATCTGCTTGGTGTAAAGTTTCACTCCAGCACAGGTATTGGAAGTTTACTGAAAGCAGCCCTACTGCTCATAATCCATTTTGCTGTTCTGTTAGAAAAAGATGGCTAGATAAAACCAAATGATGAACGTCTGGAACAAAGTTCGTTAGCGTTGGCATGGTAAATTTTGACAGCTGTGTCCACCACGCTATTTGTCAGCAGCACTTGAGGTGACTCAGATGAAGGAGACTCTCTCCTGTGTCCTCAGAGCTCAGGGGTAATCAAGGTAACATCAAAGCAGAGAGATTGCCAACCACACCAGCTTCCTGGGGTAGAGGGGAGAAGAATGGGAGATGAAAAGCAGGAAGCAAGGCAATAGTAGCAAGTGGAAGACTGCATATTTTTTTTAATGCAACTTTTGCATGATTCAGTGCACAGAAAGGACAGGCTGCAGTGGGCTGTGTAGAGAAGCAGGCTCTTATCTGTAGGATCCCCACTCCTCTTTGCAGAAGTCACCAGGCACTGAATGACCCAGAGGAGCTCCAGGAGAAGCGACCGCTGTGGGGTGCATAAAGCTGAATGCTGCCTTGGAGAACTGGGTTCTGCACCTGTCCCTGCGACAGCATCCTGCTTATGGGCTTATGGATTGCATGGTCCTTGTTTTTGGACACCCAGTATAAAACTCCAGAAGCTGCAATAATAAAATCATCATAAAATTATTCTACATTTTAAGAAATTTGCTTTAGAACCCTAACAAATGCTAAAATGCATTTTTCTTAAACTTCTCATGATTTGGCTCTTGATAAATGAACATTGTTAGAAGCCTCTGTCATGAAAATAAAGCCAGAGGGAACAAGACACCTTGGACCTAGAGGCTGCAGTAGCAAGTTAAGAAGAAAGCCAAGGAGGGGGGATAAGTGAACATTTTTATAGAATTGTCATGCTCATTGCCTTGATTTCCCCAAAGGTCACCAGTACAAAACATGCTGTTCCTCTACGTGCTTGCCTGGGTAAACATTTAATTGTCACAAATATCATCCTGTATCAGTGAAGTCAATCCATAAGCTACTATCTCCCTTTTCTTCTGAAAAGCTGTAAGAGTAAAAGCAAGAAAATATTAAGCAGAGAAATTGCTATTGAGTACATAAGTGTAAGTCTTGTCATGATGCTTTGGGATTGTTTATTAAGATAATTTTGTAGATGTAGCAAACTGTGACCATACAGCATGAATTGATTTGCTGACAATAACTAGGGGAAGGGGCTTAACCCAGTTGCTACTGTGCTATTTCAACTAGAAAAAACAGAATAAAGTGAATGGATATCCTTTTGGGGTACCTATCTCCACATATAGGAGGCAGATAACTGCAGGTAGACAATTAAATATGGTCTACTTCTCTACAAGTTTCAACATCGGAGCAGGATTATTTTTAACTTCAGAGAAAGGATCACCATGGAAACATAATGAAGTATGAGAGTGATCTGACTGATTGACAATGCTACAGCAAAGGAAGATTGACATGAAAGGCAGAGATAAAATTCACACTGTTCTAAAGCACAGTTCCTCTAGCAGCTGAATCATCAGGTCTCGTTTTCAAGACACTAATATTACATGAGATTTTCTTGCCCTTATTCAATAGGAATGCATTGCAGAGGTCATGCTTTCTCTCTCACACATTGTCAGTCACGGGGATGGTAACAACACTGAGGACCTTTCTATTTATGAAACAAAAGGTTAAGACCTGGAAGAAAAGATTTATGTTTCTGTTAAGTGCTGCCTTGCTATAAATCTGTATATTAGTTTGGGCTTCTCAGTACTAAAGCTAGATGAAACTTTGCCCACATTTCTTTATGGAAAAACATGAAGTACTTGTAACCTCAAAGTGCTTTGCAAATTGATTCTGGTTTTATCAAATTTTTCAGTGTGTGGAAAGGACAAGAATGGAAAAAGTCCTGGCAGAATAGTTATTTCAGCCTCTCATTTGGAAATTAATTTTGCTTTGGAATGTCAAATAATTTTCTTTTTACTTATAAAATACTCAGAGCATTGAAAGAAAACATTCTGAATCATAGTGAATAAAATATTTCATTACATCTGAAAGGATATTTTTTTACTTCTTTGTTCACATTAAAAAACCGCAACAGCCTTTGACTATTGTAAACTTAGGCAGATCTGACTGCCTTGAACTCACAATGTAGAAAAAAAAAAGGTATTTCCATTTCCTGAATTCATGATTCTAAGTGCAAACCTTCATTTTCTACCCTTGCTATAAGGTAACTTTAAAAATCTTACGTAAGATTATTCTTCCAATCTCACATTAGAGTTGTAGCTTCAGAAGGTGCCTTCACTTATAGGAACAACTGACCAGGGGACTAATGCCTTGAACCTAATCTGTGATCCAAAATCTTGCAAAGAGGGTATTTTGCTGGTGTTCTCTGTGCTGCCTGCTCAGCCCCAGCTCACTTTGTCCCATGGCTCCCTCTAGCTCATGCCCTCATGCCTCAACGACCGACTCCCTCATTCACTGGCACTGAAAAAAAAAGTCTATTGACCATATTTTTCTTCATTCTACAGTGTTTCCTTTTCTATTTATTTATTGACCTATTTTTACTCAGTCTACTCATTATTGTGGAGGATTTTTCAGCTCCAAATCCCAAAGCTCTTGATACATGTTAAGTCTTTAAACTGGCCAAGAGCCACAGTTGGCATAGGCAGAAACAGAGTTCAGGAACCCAATTTTCAGTCCTTACTGTACAATTTTAGGCCAAAGCATCTGATGTAAACTGGTCACAGGACAGCAAGATCATCACTTTTAAGACAGTTCAAGTATGACAGTGATGCAGACGTTAAAATAAGCCCTGACCACAATGACCCTTCATGGCCATTTCTGGTTTTCTCTCTAATGCCAAGTAAAGAATAAACTCCAATTACCTCATTGAAAAGCCCATAGGGAGCCAAGCCTGGCGTTATGTCAGCTGTGGACATTTGGTGGTTTATCACTGTGGTATGGAGACCTATGGGATAGTGCACATTCTTCCTGTAACGACGTCTTCATCTCATTCTTGGTACAGAGTCCATCGTTGTGTGACTAACAGTAGGGGAAGAGTTTGCCTTGTAGGGGAAAAGCTCATGGCTGTTTTGTGTCTGATCTATGTCCATTCTGTCAGGAAAGCGGGCCAGAGTGCACCCTATGGACCTTGCAATGCAGCCTCTTGGGAGCACAAGCCGCTTTTCTGCTCTCTTAGCAACTGCTGTGCAAAAAAAAGAACCTGGAGTGGGAATCCTGGGGTAAGTCTCTGCCATGGTGCAAGGGGAGCGCCAGGGGGTGTGCTTAGGAAGCCCTGAGAAACCTCAGGGCTTCTACAAGACACTCACAGGACGATGGGAAAAGGAGAGAAGAAAACAAGAGAGGTAACAGAAAGATCAAAATAACTGTATAGTCAAAAAGCATCTGATGGGAAATACTTATTTACAGAAGCAGGGGGAGAAGATTGTTCTTAACCAGCAATGACTACTCTGATCATCAGCAAATGCTGCAGTAACACATGCGGAACAGTTTTGGGTGGGAAAGTCTTCTGGGCATGTCACAACCCATGGGTCTCATCTCTCTTCCTCCCCAGACTTTCTACAAGCAAGTCTCTTAGGAACAGATTTTAAAGTCCATTTAGGTACCTATCACCCAAGAACTTGGTGTTTGAATACACTTAAAGATCTAAGCTTTAGAGACAGACATTTAAAGCCTTTTTGGCACCTAAAGACTTCCAACAGCACCAAGTTACTTAGTTGCCATTGAAATCAATGGGAGTTCTTGGCTTTTATCCTTAAAATGAGGAAAATAATAGTTTAATGAACACGGTTGCTAGGGTAGCTAGAGATACCAAGTTCTCCTTTTTTTAGCATAGAAGCAGGCAAACTCGATTACGTGTCTGCCCTGTTAATGCTCTCTGCCCTGTTAATAGCTGGCAGGTTTTCCTTTGCCCTCAGGAGCTGGTGACCGTATTGCTGGGGCAGAGGGTGCCAGGCACCCTCTCCTCCACCTCCAGCAGCTCAGAGGGGCCAGATGTGCAGCACAGCAGCAACCAGCCAGGAGTGGGTACCCAAGGATATGCCAGAAAACAGCAATGCCCCAGTCTATTGATGTTTATGAGGTACATTGGGAACTAGTATTGTAAAAACATTCAGAGACTTGAGATTGCATTAGCTTTTTTTTGTTCCTGGTGCCTGGCGTCACTCATATTGCTGCATAGAGTAATTATAGTAAAATAAAGTAATAAAAAGTAATTTTATGGACTGATGGTTATTGAAAAGTCTGGGAGACATTTGGTGAGTTGATTAAAGAAGGGTTGTGAGGGTCATTTCCCAGACGTTTCCACTGGCTTGAAACTTCCTTGCATTCTCAGTGGTAAAATGTCATGGAGAGATTTCTTGTTACAGCCGTGCTGTGGCCCAGTAGGCTGGCATCTTCTCATATTTTGAACAGTGGTGCTGCATCTTGGTGAATTAAGATCTCACATAAGATGCCTCCAACTGACATTTATGAACAACTATGTTTTACAGACTTAGGGGAGAAGTTGAAAATTATTAGTATGAAGTTTGGTTGGAACTTGGTAATTTATATAGATAAACCTGGGTCTTTAAGCAGCTTGCCTGCTGCCAGAATGAGGGAAGAAATGTGCATTAGAGCTGCTAACACTCATTGATAATCCAAGTCACAATTCTTCCACAGGGAATATTTTCAGCCTGTAAACAGAAAATCTACTGTAAATGCCACACTGATGTTAGCTCAGTACTGCACTGATTCATTCAGTAGAGTACTGCAGAAATTAAATGGCTATTATGTTATGAATTAATTATGCCTCCTAAGGTTGTTATTTTTATGACTGGGGTATGATGGGTAATAGTAATTACACATCTACGCACTGTGTGTTTAGGTATAAAATGCTATGTACTTGTTTTATTTCCCTTACGTGTCTGTGCTTCAAAACACCGTTCTCTTTAACGGAAATATCTAGTAACATCTCTAATGTTAAAGCGGCAACAGTTTAAAACTGAAAGAGGGGAGATTTAGATTGGATATAAGGAAGAAAGTTCTCACGATGTGGGTGGTGAGACACTGGGTTGCCGAGAGAAGTTGTGGATGCCCTGTCATTGGAAGTGTTTAAGGTCAGGTTGGAAGGGACTTTGAGCAGCCTGATCTAGTGAAAGATGTCCCTGCCCATGGGAGGGGGGTTGCACTAGGTGATCTTTAAAGGCCCCTTCCAACCCAAACCATGCTATCATTCTATGATTATAATAGAATGTGTTTCATGTTTAATAGAAATAAGAGGAAAAGCAAAAGAGCACTGACACTAAGAGCTAACTGAGAAACAAAGAGTGGAGCATGTGGAAGCCAGCAGTATCACCGGGGCAATTTTCTTAGCAGAATATACATGACACGAGGTGGCGCAAAAAGGTTTTGAATGTTTTCTCTTAACAATATCAGAGTAGTTAATTAAGTGACAACGAGTAAAAAGCATGTAACTATCTAGATTGTCATTTCATGAATCAGAAATCAATAGAGGGAATGGCTGCTGATTGTCGGGCAGTTTCATCCTGCACTAACGTACCTGGCTATACGTAACAGAAGAATGTTAACAAAGGAAATCTCAGCACTGAAAAGCTGGATGAAACACCCAAATACCTCATGCAATGAACAGCATTCTCTTTTTCTTGATACAAGTACAATGACTTTAGCTTAATTCTTTCCTTAAGCTGATGTTAGAGGAAAAATTAGCTTGTGCTCCTGTACCTGAATTGACAGCACTGTGGCTTTAAACAATTTGTCCTGGGAGAAGGGGAAGTATTGCAAAATTCCTTCCCTCCACTCCCACACTGCTTCCACTGGGAAGGAATTAAGGTTGGAAGTCCAGTGATCTATCACGCCCTCCAAACAGTCTGGTGCTGGCTTTACAGATATTCTCCACATCTGGTTAACCATTTGCTTAAGTTGGCACTGGCCACCAAAAGATGCCAAGGAACCTTGATGGGCCATCCTGTTCTCTGAGCTATTTTTATGGCCGACTGGTCACCTAACTTGGCAAATCTTCTATGGAGGGGTAGAGAAAGGCCTGCTCTTGGACTGACTCGTGATCCTTCTGCAGCAGAAGAGAAACGGTTATGTAGATACATATTAGGTGTATCAAACTACAGCTCCTGGTTGTTCCTCCAGAATCTATCTGCTCTGGCTACAGTTTTTCTCTTACCTATTCATTCATACCCATCCCACCAAGACCTCACCATGTTGCATGGTCTCTTTATCCTCTCTTTGGCCCTGGCCAAACTGCTCTTTCTCAGAGGATTCATGGGAGATCCTGGTAAACTAGTTGGAAATAGGTCCTCATCCTGCTGCATCACTGGGAAGCACTTCTTGGGCACTTTCTGGGAATGGTTGGAATTGTTAGGAGTACTCTGCTTGCTGTCCCAACTACTGTGTTTGTGACCCTTAAATCCTCTGCTTCGCTCCCCTTCTACATTCATTATTCATTCTTAGAATAATTTGGTCTTTTCCCTGCTCTCTTTTTATCTAACCCCTCCCTTCTAAAGAAAAGCTTTCATTAGGGACAGGCTAATGTCTATCTTTAAAAGGAAAGACCAGCAGAAACACAGTTCATAAGCAAATGCTTTGGTAAGAGTAACAGCAGAGCAAATATATGTGATACCTGCCCACTAATACTCTCCTCATTGGCAACAATTTTCAGCTCAGGGGATTTTCCTAATTTGTTTTTATTTAGATACTTAGAAACATCCAGTTGGTCTCTCTAACTTTCAAATATTTGTCAAGTCTTCCCTTGCATGTATACAGACTTCCTGCATCCACAACATCCCTAGCAAGGAGTTCCACAGATCTGCTTCTATTTCTTGTGTCAGCAGTCAGGTCCTATTCTTGCTCTGAATCCGGCACCCATAAACTGCATTTTTTAGCCCTATTTCTAGCACATAAAGATGCAGTAAACAGTCAAAACTTTTTCCCTGTGGTGGCTTGGCAAACCTTAAACACAGTTTCCCCATAAGTTGTCATTTCTTCATAATGAAGTTTCAACTAAGTCAACTGTTGCTTTTACAGGAGTTTTCCATGCCTTTATATCTGTTACCCTCCTCTTTCCTTTCCAGCTCTCAGAAGTCCTTTCTTTTGACATAAATGCTTGACTTGTGTTTTCTTAACTGCTGTAAAGCACTGAACTGACTTTTTCATGGAACTGTCAAACATAACACCAAAATCTAGCTGCTCCTGAAAAGCAATGGTCAGTTTAGAGCCCTTCTATGAAGCTAGAATTCTATTCCCCATGCAAATCACATTATATCTATGCATATTGAGTTTCATATGGTATTTTCTTGTCTAGTTCCCTTGGGTTGTAGTCTTTCTGCAGCTCACCAGCCTGTGCTCGTCCTTAATATGTTAAATAACTGTGCATCATCAGCAACCTTTGTCACTTTGCTGTTAAACCACTTTTCCAAATCATGTATGAACAAGTTGAACAGCAAGATTACAGTACAGACCCTTCCACTGGTGACTTCCTCTGTCACAAGAGATGGCCATTTATTGCTCTCTTCTGTCATCTGTGTTTTAGAAAATTATTTATCCATTCTATAACCTTTCCATTTATGCAAATGGCCATGAAACAGAGAGAAGGAGTAGTGGGGTTAATAAAAAAATATGCAGCTTGAGGTAAAATACATAAGGAAGAGCCAGCAATGTGCGCTCACAGCCTAGAAGGCCAACTGCATCCTGGCCTGCATCAAAAGAAGCGCTGCCAACAAGTGGAAGGAGGTGATTCTACCCCTCTACACCACCCTGGTGAGACCCCACCTAGAGTACTGTGTCCGGCTCTGGAGACGTCAGCACAGGAAAGACATGGACCTGTTCGAGCGGGTCCAGAGGAGGGCCACAAAAATGATCAGAGGGGTGGAACACTTATGCTATGAGGACAGGCTGAGAGAGTTGGGGTTGTTCAGCCTGGAGGAGAGAAGGCTCTGGGGAGACCTTATAGCAGTCTTCCAGTCCTGAAAGGAGGCCTGCAGGAAAGATGGGGAGGGACTCTTTATCAGGGAGTGTAGCAATAGGACAAGGGGTAATGGTTCTAAACTAAAAGGCAGTAGATTTAGACTAGATATAAGGAAAAATTTTTTTACAATAAAGGTGGTGAAACTTGGGCACAGGTTGCCCAGAGAGGTGGCAGATGCCCCGTCCTGGGAAAGATTGATGGTCAGGTTGGACGTGGCTCTGAACAACCTGATCTAGTTGAAGATGTCCCTGCTCATCGCAGAGGTGTTGGACTAGATGACCTTTAAAGGCTCCTTCCGATCCAAACCATTCTATGATAAGATGATAAGAAAGAAGGGCCAAGAAAGACAAAGCTATTTAGAATGGCTTTGAAAATTGCTGTTGCTCTTCTTCCACTTGACTACTTGAACACATAAAACAAAAAATACCTTCCTTTGTCTAAACTGCTTGTGTCCAATCCAGTTCAATTGGGAATAAAATGTTACTGTTTTGAGGATAGAAATTGAGTACAACAGAGGACACGTTCTTTTCTTTGAAGACTGTCTTCATCAACCCTTACTTGAAAAGAAAAAGGAAAATAAACAAGCAGACCAGAAACATCTCTCTCTATTAAAGAAACAAGTACTTCTCAAGAGGTTCTTCGAATATTAAAATCTCTTCTCCCAAGAGACATGAGCAGACATTCATTTCCAAGACCTACACTGACTCAGAGTGAGCAGCTAATACACAATAAAAAGGGAAAAGACACACTTGTCAGCTTCCCAGAAGCTGACATGAAGGACAGTGTTTCTAAATCATAGCCCATAGAGCCTGAAAATCAAGCAGCAATTAAATTTGTTAAAGACAAAGTAGAAAAACTAGCAAACCAAAAGTAGAATATTGCACTACTGAAAGTAATGGATTTTTTTGCTCTAAGATTGTAGAAAAGCTCTTCTTGACTTCTAGTCAGTGCTATAGAAACAAACTTGAATGAGCTTGAGACAGTCCAAATATAATAACTGTGAGTATAGCAAATTGAATTCAAATAGCTTCAGAACAGTGCGACAAAATAAATTAAAATAAAATCTAAAAAGTGTCCAAAAATGATAGGTGGAAAGCCAGATGCTTGCAATACTTGTGGGATGGTGAGTTAGACACTTTCACAAAGGTAAAATGATCCCGCTGACTCACAGGTTGTATCTATACACTCAAGCCTATAGCGATTATGTGAGTATCTAAGTATAATCACCCTTCCTTTCTTCTCTGAATGAGTTGTAGTGGATAGTTCTGGCTGCAGTTTTTCTCAGATCCTCCAGGTGATCTATCAAGGCTATTGGAGTTGTGACTGTTTGAGACCTCCACCTGTTCTTCACTTCTCACTGGGATAAGGATCTGTGACAATCTGTTACGGAGAACTGGAACTCACACTGCAAGTCAAAGACTAAGCAACCAAGCTTAGGAAAATAAAAAAATCTGTAGTCTAGTGGCTCTCCCACCAAGCCTGGTGTACTCACAGACTAACTAAATACCAGTCCACTCTGTTAGCAACTGATACACACCAGCTACTTCAAGTAAGCATTTCTGAATCATTGTTGTCTCATGTGGGCAATGTGGAGGTGAGAATAAAGTAAGTATTGCTCAAAATCTCCATAGACCAAAGTTAAAGAAACTCAAGTCACAGAAATTCAATAAAAAGTGTATACAGACACTTGCACTCATGTATATATTCATAAAGAGTAACTACTTCCCAAGTTGATGTCTATGATAATAATGTCTTTGTACACTGTCTAAACTTGTAACATGACAGAAAATTTGAAGAATATATATACAATCAATGATTTATATATTTAATGTGAGTGTATTACTACTGTCAAAGGGTTGTGAGCTTCCAGGCAGCAGTAATTCAAAGTAGTTTTTGTGTCTGCCTTAAGGAGGAGCCAACAGCATCTCAAAAAATTCACCTACCATCAGGATAAGCAAGAGTAAAAGAGTTTCCATAAGTTTCCCCAGTGGCTCTGGATGAAATTATCACAAACATTTATACTTGAATCCCAAGACCTGACTCCTATAAGTATCATCAAGAATGAGGACAGCACAGAAAACAGGATTCAGAAGGTGGTGGATCTTCCTAGGAGAGGATGGCCCCATCCTGGTCAGGATCCCAGGTAAGGCTTAGATTTCAAATCAAGTGTAACCCTAAGGGTACGCAGAAGTTGCTCTCAACACTGAAGGCCTACCTACATATGACAACCAGCCAAAATCTTAGGATCCTAGGTAAGAGATGATGAGTGAATAGTATTTGGTTGTAAATTATGCTGACTTCTGCATCTGAGATCTTTGCTCCAGTCTAATATCTGACCCTAGGTCTAGCTAACACAGCTTATCTTTGCTTTACTATTGAGCTTGTCTAGTTGTGAAAGCAAGATCAAAGAAAAAAATGCACCATTTCCCCAGAGGGAGTGGACCCAAAGAAATGTGCGTACGGATCTTCACTGACCCTTATCCAGAGCAAGTCTTAGGAGAGAGGTGGAACTGAGAGGGCTTTCTGCCAGACTGCACTGCCAAGTGCCAACCTATGGGAAGGAAGAAACCAGTGATCATTATACAAGGCAGAGATGCCGATGGATACTTCATGACTCAAGGGTACCTCTAATTGCAGGCTAGCACAAAACCTGAAAGTTACCTCAAATCAAGGAAACTGGAAACCCTCTGGTATCATTGATTGCAGAGCTTGCAAGGCAGTCATGAGAAGTCTCTTAGAGGTGCTTCTGGAAAGCAATATTGAGAAAAACTGAGAGAAACTGGTGCTGAGCCAAGAAAAATAATTTATTTACATCATAGAAACGTAGTCCAAAGCACACTGTGAAAGAAATTCTCTCTGTCTAGAAGGTAAGTAAATATTAAGTTATGTAGCAGAACAGCATTATTATAGACTAAATAATAAAGCTGATGTTTGAAAAGTTTGAATTGAAAGAAGCAACAACCCTCTCCCATTTGTTTGCTTTTAAAATCAGAGATAGATTTGACAAAATACCATGGTATCAAAGAACTGCTTAGCAGTAGGAAAGCTTTTCCATCTAGCTGCAAAGAGGCGTATCCTACAGCAGAATTTGGATATTCTAGGCATGCACATGTTAATGAACAGATATGCAGGCTCAAAAACTCCAGCTATGTTTTTGCAATTTAATCTTGCTGACTTGGAATGGTTCAAAGAAAGAAAAAGTTTTCTTTCCTAACCATTACTTTGTATTTGTACAGAATAAACAGGTGCAATATTGACATGACAAACTAGAAAGCAGGTGTTTTAATTAAAGCAACCATAGGAAGGATCATTTGAAACGTCTCTAACAACCACAATTAACTGATCACTGTGTCTCAGTGTTAATGGAGCTCATTTAGGAGGAATCAGAACATTTAGAAAATTCTGCAAGTCAATTGTTTTCTATATCCTAGCTTGTAGGGTTACTGCAGAATATCCATTCTGCCTCCAACATAGCTTCAGTCAACATTAGAAAGTCCCCTGCATTGTAGTTATAGAGCTAATTGCCTTCATTCACATTCAGTAGTTGTTTATTATGCAAAGATCTGACCATTAAGAAGACCTCACTGTGGCAGTTAGGTAGCATATAAGCTTTGTGAGGGTCCCCACACACAGATGAAATTCACCCTTAAGATGTGGGTCCACGGAGGATTCTACATGTCCACGGAGGATTCTACACCCATGCCAGGGATGCAGTCCACAAACTGGTATGCTCTTCACGGCCTGTGGGTCTGGAAGGTCTCTCAATGACAGTCCTGTGTTGGGCTGTCAGAGCTCTCTGCAGAGGCTGTGGCAAAAGGAGGAGAGGATAGTCAAGTTCTAAGGACCACACAGAAGGACTGCTTCTGCTTCTTACCACTCCAAGCATGGCTAACGGTGGTGTGGGGGTGGACTTCTGCCTGCCAGGAAACAGGCAAGCAAGCAAGCTGTTCTAGAAAGACGTACATCCAGAAAGAAAAATTATCATTATTCTAATGCTTTGTTTCAAAGAGTGAGAGTTTCCCCAGCTGCATTTTTGCTCAAGTATTCACTGTTCCTGTTGGTCCCAATCTAAGCTGTAGTAAACAGGCTTCCATGCCACAAAACTACCATCACAAACACAATTCCACTGGACAAGGTCTGAATTACTACAAAGACTGACATAATAACACATTCTGAACATTGTATTTCTATTAAATCATTAATTCTGATGATATCTTGTGAAAGAGAAATGGTCATGAAAAGAGACCCTGTAAGATCTAAAAGCTGTCTATGATGAGGATCAAGACTATGAGTTCAGATTACTGAATGGGGACACTTTGCCTAGAGATGTTGTGATGGTTCAGCCGTGAGCTCTCCCACCAACCCATCTCTCAGGGACTCTCATCTCTGATGCAGGAAAAGGTCAGCTCTTGGTGAAGCAGCACATGAACTCCAGTTGTTTACAATATGATGTGTTAATATAAACTGACATTCAATTTTTATTTTACTTAACGTCTCAGGGTAGCAGTGGTAGCAATCCAGCAACTGCTACATGAGCTGAGATTCATCCAGGGAGTGAGGTGGGACATGTAGCTGGGGACAGCACCACCATAGCTGCCCCAAAGGCAGTAAGTAGCTCTTGTTGCAAAGCAAACTCTCTAAGTCAGGCTTTCATAGCTGGTATTATCACTCACTGAGTGGGAATAAATACTAGGCAAAGTTATGATCTGCCATCTTAGCGCTCCTTGTGAGTTGAGGGGTGTCATTGCTTGGGAGGTTATTCTTGTTAGTTAAACATCAGGGCTTCAGCCTTCCCTGCACTTGCAGTAGGAGGCCAACTGGGAACAGGAACCTCATCACGGCCACGCCAAGCTCTGCAGTCCTCTTTCATGAATTAGAGCTTCTAGTAATCATGTAGCATCCTGCAGCCATTTAGAATCTGATTTTTTTGACATGGTTGCACCTGCACTTCCCACGGGTTTCAGCTATCCCTGGGGCTGGTTAAATATTCTTCCTGCAAGAAAGCAGTGTTTCAACTAAGTTAAAATGTTTGGAGATGGAACCTTTTTTCCCTTTTTTAAAAAACATTATTTCTGTTGGAAAAGCAGTAACATTCAGCTGTAAGCCTTTTTATCCAGGCTATTTGATTTTTTTTCACAAAAACTCAAAGGTCTCTGTGGGGTAAGTTCTCTGCATTTTATAACCAGACCTGATTATCTGATGCCTGCCTTCTCTGGAAATGTAGTATATTCTTTAAACCCTTTTGTCCCATAAGTATTTCTGTTGCACTTTAAATTATCTTCCTTTTGACTGCTTTTTACTATAGGAGTTCTCAGCGCTGTGATGCCAGTCTCGTTGTTCTCATTCCAGGGCTGAGATCTATGTCAGAAACTTCCATAACAAGAACTTTTTATGTAGCTCAAACATTTGTTACCCTCTGAATCCTGCTTTTCTGCTTTTTGCAAGCCAGTGCTGCCTCATTGTCCCTTTCAGCTGAACTTGTCTGCAAGGCTCTCCCTTCTATTAGGACGGTGCCTCTTGGATTACTTCATCCTCTCAAATCAAATGGTGTGATTTTCCTCATGTTTAGCTTTCATGGGTATCTATTAACAATCACCAGCGTGTGAAGTGACATACAAACCAGAAACAAGCTTACTCTCAGTTTAAGGCTCTAATCTTGGAGACATGACTGTATTTATCATTTGGTAATGAGTCTGTGTCTTAATTGAATGGGACCGCTCATGTGTATGAAATTCCTCACCTGTATAAGAGTTTGCAAGATTCTGCGCTAATTAAAGAAAATAAATATTCAGATTATTTCCAGCAGAACCACAACATGACCATCTGCTTAAGCCGACTCTTCTCCTTCCATGTTTTTTCTTTCCCCATCTGCCACCATCTCATTACACATACTCTGAAGTTCGGGCTTTCTCCCCGTGCAGGTTGGCTTACGAGTTCTGTGGGACTTCTCATATGAGTTATTCCAGTGTGTCTGCAGGACAGAGGGGTACGCTTTCATCAGCTTGGAGGCACCTTTCCTTTTTTGTCCTCTACTATGCTTTAGAACTTTCTGAACATTGCAAAAATACTGACAAAGAGACAAGACCAGGACAGAGACCATACAAGATCCATATATTTTCAAACCAAACATGCATAAACTCTGTATGCTCTACAGGAAAACACATTAAGGATATGCACAAATGATACCTTTCGAAAGCATCTGTTTCTTTATTCTCTCTGTCTCATTGAGATTCTTCACCATACAATTCTGCCCAGGAAGGTAAAATAAGATCTTAGTTATTCCACATTAATACTGGAGAAATTTAATACGCAATGGCAGATCTGCAGGATAGAGCAGTGAGCACTTGATCAAGCTGTATCTTACGAAGCCAACTTGCTTAGCCTTGAGGTGCTTTCTTTGCTTCATCTGCATATCTGACACTATTAGAAAATGCTTCTTTGTTTAAGAATTACGTATTAAATGACAACGTCCAGCTGGGAAACACTAGGCAGCATATATTGCTAACACCATCCAGTGGATGATCAACCACATGTAGAAAAATTTTCCTATGAGGACAGGCTGAGAGAGCTGGGGTTTTCAGCCTGGAGAAGAGAAGGTTCTGGGGAGACCTTTTTGTGGCCTTTCAATACTTAAAGGGGGCTCATAAGAAAGATGGGGACAGTCTTTTTAATAGGGCCTGTAGCAATAGGACAAGGCATAATGGTTTTAAAGAGGGCAGATTCAGACTAGATGTATAGAAGAAAATTTTATGATGAGGGTGGTGAAACACTAGCACAGATGCCCAAAGAGGTTGTAGACGCCCCATCCCTGGAAACACTCAAGGTCAGGGCCCTGAGCAACCTGATCTAGTTGAAAATGTCCCTGCTTATTGCAGGGGGGTTGGACTAGATGACCTTTAAGGGTCACTTCCAACCCAAACCATTTTACGCCTCTATTTTATGAAAATGAGAGAGGGAAATAGAGGGTGTTGTGTTCATATGTCCATGCGTGTGTGTATGTTTGTCCCTCACTGTACCTCTGACTAGACTTCAGAACATCAAATAAATAATATGACTCAAAAGGTAAGTCATTAAATAAAATATCTTCAAGTGCACCATTTTTTTCCAGTGTATGAAGAACTTAGACCAAGCATGCTCTCACTGAGAGAGGAAGGGCTCAGAGCAAGGTTTTTCTGTCTTTAAGAGGGCAAAAGATGACAATCTGTTTTTTTAAAGCACCCTTGACACAGCGGTCCTTGTCACAGTGTTTCTTTTATCCAGAACTTCCCTGCATGTAAAGTAAAACATCTGCTTATGAACATTTCATCACTGATGACACCTATAACTATTGGCAATTACTCTTTTTCCAGTTCATAACTGTTTGGCATTTATTTTAAAGGTGGCAACCTTAGAAAAGACAAAAATGACTGATCTTTTGAGCAGGCTCCAAATGTCACATTGTGAAAGATGTTGTTTTATCATCAACATATGGCATCTGTCTGGGCTCCTTAAAGAAGTCTCTAGCTGGAAAAGAAATGTTCTCTAAGTAGGATCTTTGTGACTCCAGCTTTTAGGCAGCCTTGACTGAAACACCATTCTGAATATTATTTACCTTCAACTTAATTTGATCCTCAGGAATTTACACATAGTTTAAAGTTTCAGAATAAATTCCTCAACTAACTCCTCATTAAATTTACTTGAAGGGTTCTTTTATGATTAAAACAAGCTGGTTCCCAGAAGACTGTATCTGCATAAATGTACACATTAGTCTTTAAGACTACCCACATCCTGGTACTGTGGTTGCCTGTGCTTTTTAATGAAGAGTGAACTCCACAGTATATTTGCCTTGCCAGGAATCAAGATATTTTCAGTATGCTGCCAGATAAAGAATTTATTTGAGCCTTTATTAGGGCCTTCTTAATTTGTATTCTACGTTTTGTTAAAAACATTTTTTTTTCTCAAGAAATTATAGTTTAGTTGACAATGAAATGGGGGCAGAAGAGCAGCCAAACCATGCAGTGATGGATGCTATGGCAACCACAGCAGGTATGAAAAAAGCTTTCAAGTAGAGTATTTAAGTCAGAAAAATTATAACAAGAGAAAGCTAATTAGCAATTTAAGCAGACACCTTTGACTCCAGAAGTGAAGGGCTCTGGAATGCTAGCAGCTGATATTGTTACAGCTTATTTGAAAGTGCTTTTAATTTGTTGTGGGTTGTTTCACTGCAATTCACGGAATACAAATTTAAATTCACGCTAGCTTTTTGTCAGCTTCTTCCAGGGTAAATTCAGGCTTCTGTAGCAAAAAGTCTGCCAGGAAAAGAGGCTGTGGCAATGGAAAGAAGCAACCAGCCAGATACAGCCACACTATCCTTGGTGAGCCAGCTCATGAATAAAGGTGGCACTGCTTTCAGGAAAGAGCCATGGGCAGGAAAGTTGAGGAAATGGTGATTTTAGTGTGTTCATCTAGTAAATGTAGCTCCAAAGTTTTCTAACTTGAAAGTACATCTCTATCTCCAGAAAGTCCAATTTAGTGTAGTAGCATAGCTCGTTCACCTTTCACGTCTTCTCCAAGCGCAAGTGACCAGGTTAAACTGAGGAAATAGGCCTGAGTCCTCCTTACATGACTTGGCCTCTTCTGTTTTATTCAGAAGCTATTTTCTTGCTTCTGGAGAAACATATACCTTCTATATACCTTTTATATACCTTCTATGGACACATATATCTTTGCATCTTTGGATTTCTTCAGTACTTGATTTTCAATATGTGTTGGGCAGCTATCCTGAGCTGATATTCATTTTAGCCTTCATTCAAATAATGCAAATCTTCTTTCATCTCCTCTAAAGAGTATGGGTATATAAGAGTTGATACTAATATCATCGTTTTCTCATGTTCTTGTACAAGAAAGGGAAATATTATTTTCTGTTGTGAAGATCAAACGCCAAAAGACAAGGAAAAAAGTAAATACTATTATTTTATGGCAGGAACCCACAAGACTATGTCCTAGGCCATTAATGTCACATCTATAAGCACACTGCTTTTGATCTGTGCGTGTCCATCAAAGCCTCACACACTGAGTGTGACATGGAGACAGCAACTCTGCTTCGCATATGCAGTGCCACCAGCTCCCCTCTCCCCCTGCCAAATTTCTGGATTCTTTAGAATAGTGCTCTTGAGAGACAGCTTATAATGGCTTGGTTGAGCTACTAAAGACACCCTCCAGCAGGGTTTCTTTTGCATGATGACATACTCATTGCCATGCAAGGTATAGCTTACAAGGCTGCTTAGCAATTTGTAGGATGAGGCTGCTTGGGCATTTGAGAAGCTGAAGGTTGGTTACAGATGATGAAAACAGCCTGAAACCAAAGGGCTAGTCGCGACGACGTCTGAGAAACTTACAGCTCCACTTCCCATTGATGTTGCATTATGAGGGACTGGGATGCTCCTTATAACAGAAAAACTTCGAAAATACGTGAAATGTTGCTGCCAATCCTGGTTCCCTCCCTGAACATGGCAGGATGCAGGATGCAATGCCACAGGAATGCGAGGAGCCCACCAGGGTCCAGTGCTGTCTCTGAGATGATGTTGTTAGGGGAAATCTGGGGCAGATTTTCAGAAATCTGGGCATTACTGGGTCCCATACGGCTCCCTCTGAGTCCAGGCTGCTCAGCCTGAGATGGCTTCAGGGTCTGTAACACACTCACCAGCGCTTACAAGAGCAAGCAGGCGAGATACATGCTGCCATCCTAACTACCCCTATGGCTTCACATGGCAAGGAGCCAGCCAAGGTACCTGTACCTCTGGCACATATTATCTACACTTACAGATATAGATAACTGTACAGACAACTCACTTAAAAGAGAGCTGATTGCTGAAGGTATGCTGTCCTCTAACTTAAGTAGTCTGCCTCTACAGTGGAATAGGTGGAATTGATTAGCAAATCCTGGAATGTTTTTGTACCTTTTCTATAAGGCTCTAAGACCACTTTCATTACTCCCACATTACAGTGAAGCAGTTCTCAAGGTCCTGCAGTTTTATAGAAATCACATCCCATAACATGCAGCAGCACAACACAGAGCAGATCAGCCTTACACAGAGGGTTTGCTGTGCTAGCTGAAATATTTGCTTGTTCACATCAAAGTCACAAGGAACTGTTCTATAGTCAGCATCTCAACAACAACAAATCACAAGAGTGTTTTTGCAGAGTCCATGTAACTGCATCAAATTTGGCCTAATATAAAAGACCATGGAACAGAGACAGGCTTCTATATACATCACAAGACCCTATAAATTAGATGTTGACCTTTTGCTTCCACAACTTCAGAGACTATTTTCTTTAAAGTAGCCTCAGCGGCTACTTTCTTTCTAAAGAAAATAAATGTTGTTTTAGTTCTGCTCCTGGGGGCTGCACACTGCGGAGGTGGTAACAGCTAGTTCAGGTGACACTGAATGAGGCTGAAGAATTAAAATGCCCTCTCTGGTAAGAAAATGTAGATGACAGATGAAAACGCATTTCTTGATCACGTCTTGCACAGAAAGTACATGAGAGTTCAGTAAATTGATCCTGGTTTATTAAAACAGCAACTTGATTTTTAGGGTCAAATGGCTTAAAAACAGCCTCTCAATTTGGGTCTGCAGTGACTCAGGGGCACAGAACGAAGGCCAGCTGGAGACCCTTCGCTTTTCTTTTGCCTCATTGCCGTCTTACCACTGCAGCCACACAGAGCAAGTCTGTCCCACCGTGCTATCAAAATGCTGGTTGATAGTCGTGGTTTGCTCAGGTGCAGTCCTGAAGATCTGAATTCTTTTGCAGTTCAGGCTGGAGCAGAAGACCCTGAGTATATTGCACTGGCATTCAGAAGAACAGGAGAGCATGCATGGGCTGACAGGCCACCACACAACACATGCTTCCAGCCAGAGAAAACGAGCCTGAACGCAGCCAGAAGCATACGTAGTAGATCAGACCCAGGATGACAGACATCAGCAATGATGCTTAGGGAGAGCATTAGGCAAATCCAACTTGCAGACTGGATGGGGCCTCTCCAGCAGCAGGAAGCTGCATCCCACCTTTTTGTCTTTCTCCCCACATGCTGAGGTTAGTGGTGGCAGGGAGATGCTACCCTAGAGTAGCTGTGAAACTATGACCATGCTCCAGCACTTAAGGGGACTGGAAAGATGAATTACTCCCAACAGCAGTGAGGCCAGAAAAAACTGAGCGGTGCACCTTTTTAGCCAGGTGACCTCTTCCTTCTCCAAGAACACAGGTATTGACATGTAGGACAGCAGAGTCACTCACGAGTCATGGTGACAGTTAACTCCTCCACACCCTGTGGTTCGCATCTCTCGATTGCTAGCTACTGTTATAGAATCCATCTGTCACACCATAACATTGTACTGGAAAGAGTGGCAAACAGCCAAGGAACTTTTCCAGGGCTGTAACGCAAGATATTCAGCAGTTCCAGTAAGAACCTCCTAGCCCTCATCTGACTGACGTATGAAACCAATGAAAAAACTGTAAGGTCGAAAATAAACCTGAAATATAAAGCTGCAATATGTTTGGATTTGTTTTTATCAGTTCAGTATACTGATCCCCTCTTCTTTTGGTTTTTTTTCCTACATGGAGCAGCAGAGGTTTTATGAGTGTGTGTCTAAGACATCTCTTGGGGCAAGGTGAAATATTTGCCTCCAACCCTGTTGAAACTGAACCTGAATTTTGCTTTAGGGTGCTTTCCTGAGCCTTGGCCTGTGGTCACAAAAATCTGGCCAGCAGTTCTGCTGGTTGTATTTCTGTGCTCTCAGGTTTACGTCTGCTCTGGTCCATGGAGTGTGATGCCATGGGCCAATGGCAGTGACCTCGCTTAGACCCAGAGGCACGATAGTTGTATTAACAAATTGGCACAAGCATAATGCCACACTGACATGTCTCCCCTGCTTTCAGCTCCCAAAAAAGTATCTTTTCATGGCTTTGTGCTACGTTATGTAGATACAACAGCTTGCTTGGTGTCTTATGGACATATGATTCCTCTTCTCCAGCGACCGCTCCTCATTTTCTTTTTCTACTCTTCTTAGGTTGGGTTTTTTTTTTCTTCTTTCCATGATGATTTAAAGCTAAAATTCCTCTTTAGTTGGGAGGGGTTTTAGTTGTGCAATGACATGGTCTTTCATTCCTTACTCAGGTCAAGTGTCTAGTAACAACCGCGGGAGTTCTGCATGTGCACTGACTGCTGGCTTGGCCCCACGACCCATGCATCGCCCAAGGGTCTGTTCTGCAGGGTTTGCTGGCTGCTACCTGCTGCTCTGCAGCCAACAGAAAAAGGGGAAAACACAAGGCCAAGCTCCATTTCTGGTGGAACCCCAGTAGATTTATGTAAAATGAAGTTGGCTCGTAGGATGTTGTAAAATCCACAAAATGAATGGCTGGTTTTTTTTCTGCAGAAATACTTCAGCAATGATGATAGTTTATTAGCTAACTGCTGCTACCGCCATCTAAAGAAACATAAGCACCACAGTTTCTTTAGACGGTACAGTATGGGGGGCTCAACTTCTTTTGAAAAAACTTCTATTGATCAGTCTATTTAATACACAGTAGTTAGCAGCTCAGTATTTGGTTTCTAAATCTTAATACCTTTAAATTATCTCTATTATTTGATTAAGATACTGAAGATTTTTTCTTGAAGGGAGAGATAATATCATTGCAAGATAAAAAAAAAAACCAACAAGTCCTGTTATTAAATTTTAATATTGGTGAATCTCTCAGATTAAAATACTGTTGATACCAATACAATACCACAGTGGTCCTCTAGCATGTCAGCTCTCCATGCTCCTGTGCCTCAGGAACTTTCTCTGTGTGTCTTTTTTGTCATTAAGTTGTCAAAAATGCCTTTATTTCTAAGCTTATTAAAGTTTCTTAAGGAAAAATCTTTCTCAGAGGAGTAGTTAATTTGATCTTTTATCTTAAGCCAATGTTTTTCATTTAGTTTTCTAAGCAAATAAAAGGTCAATTAACACTTATAAAATAATGAAACAGTCTCCATGTGTTTTCCTTGAAATCTCTAAGGTACCATTGAATGTGATTACGTAGGAACATTGCTAATTTCATTTGCAGCTCTCTATTGCCCTATTTGAAATGTTCCTTAAGGTACATCTTTAACTCCCATGTTTGGGAAATAATATTCTATTTTAGCACTGAAGTATTACACAAGAAGATTATCACACAAAGTCCAGTTATAATTAAGTTCTAGCTACAAACTGGTCTATGCAGAGATGCCTTTCTTATTTTTCCAGTCAATATAAAAATTGAATATTATTCCAATTTTATTATCAATCAGAATTCCATTAACAGATACTTTAAGGAATAGTATTTGTTAATTAAAAATAAATACTACCCTTGAAAGCTGAAACTAGTTGTATTTTCACTATTTTTCTCCCCCAAACCTCAGTATTCAAAATTAAATGTTCCCTAGAAAGAACATCCACATGCTCCTTTAGTGATATCCACATCTCTTAGAGAGACTCCCTCAGGTGCCTTTGCCACTTACATTGCAGTTGCTTCAAACCTTGATTGCCAAAGGTTGGAAGGAAAATAACCTCCCTGCCAAGGAAAAAAAAAAACCTCATGCTTATCCTTTCTTATATAGTCTTTAAAGAACTTCTCTGTCTGTCAGGGACAGGCTGCCTAACTTTGGACAAACCAGTTCTTTATATTTATACTCATAGGTGATGTGTAATCCTATTTCCAATAATCTAGTGCCAATAGCAGGTAATCACTGACTGCTTCACTTTCCTGTGCAGGGCTGACTGCTTTGGTGGTATTACTAAACAGAGTCTCTCCAAAGTTCTTCCAGTTTTATGTCTGTGTGCTGCTCCTGCTTTGATATGTTAAATCTCTGACATCACTGGGGTTTCTATCCAAGACAATGGTCTTGTTGAAAACAGAGCTCTGGAATTTACATTTGGATTGTGCATGGCTCACTGGACGACTTCAACTGTTGCAGAAATAGTTTATGTATACAACAAGCAAATGTTGTAAATGAGAAACTGGAATCAAATCAATATTGTAGCAGGAATTTGAGAAGGTTCATCGAGTTGTCTGTCAGCAATCTCATTCTCTCTAATTCCTTTATTAAAACCAGTTTTTAGTAGTTTAATATATGAGATCATTTAGGTTGAAACACAACCCACATTCATCCTGTGGCCAGAGAGTCTCCAGGAGTAGCAGAAATTGTACAATTCCACTTTGGAGAGGGAGGAGCAGAAGAACAGTAAGGTAGCATAGAGAAATCCATAGCTTCCCTCCAAATCCTATAGCTGTGTCACGTGAAGGCATTTACTATAAGCATGTGCTCTGACTATGCTGTAAATCAGTACACTGCCACCGTTCAGGTAGGGAGGGGGGAAAGTTTAATCTTAGAAGTTTCCCCCACCAAAGCTCTTTACTCTTTCTTCTTGAGATAAGATGAATTTCGTCCTCATATAATGACTGGCACTTTATGTATTCATTCTCTGCGATCTGGGAATATAAATCCTTTCACACTGGCATTTGAGTAGCTTTTCAGTGCTTTACAGCTTTGAGCACCTAATAACTAATCCCATCCTCAATACTCAGTTTTGTGTGCTGGATTATCTATGGCAGTGGGAGAGGGAGAACTTCTCTCTTGGCAGGCTGGAGCACCTTGTTGGCTGGTCTCTACTCCCAGTAGGAAGGTAAAGCAAAGATTTCTTGCATCATTGGCTTCTAATAGTCCTGCCATTCCTGATACCCTGAAGGCACTATGCTCTGCGTTTGAACTGAAAGGAAACTTCCCGCCAGCACACATCCCAAGACTGGCCAGACTGCCAATCACTGACTGGGCTTCTAATGCTGCCACCTCTCCCACTGCAGCTTCAGCTGCTTTCTGGGTGGTGGCATTGGGCGATTTGTCATGAACGCTGACTGGCAAGCATCAAATGCTCAAGGAAACAAGTACTGAGTTTTAAAGCAGGTGTATACTGGCCGGAGCCAACCATTCTAGGGGGCTTCGGGCAGTCAGAGAAATAAAGAGAACATGTGGAGATGGGTCTGAAGACATTTTGGGTTTAGTTGGTGACAAATGAGGTATTGTTATGCTCATTTTAGACCATGCATATCTTTGCTGGTTTCTGCCCTTCTGCTCAAGGTCCTGTGGAGACATATCGTCCTGACACTGACAACTGCCAGGAGCTGGGGTGAGCTGGGGCCAGGAGGTGGTGGCAAAAGGGAAAGGGATGGTTTTGAGCTGGGGATAAAACCAGGAACTAGAAATAAGAAATTGCAGAAGACTAACAAGTTACTCCAGTTAGTCCAACAGAGAGAGGATCAAGAGAAGGAAAATCTGGAAAACTTCAGGCAAGACATGGAGAGACTGTTTTCCTCCTTCTCTTGAAACCAATTTGAGCAGGAGAACATGATCCCCAGAGGCCAAGGAAGCAGCACGGTGGTGCGGGAAGGTGCAGGACTGGTCTAATAGATGTTAAATCTCATCTAATCTGGGAACCATTTTTTCCTAGGAACAAGAACAATCAAGGCAGCTCCCAGTCATGCTCCCCCACCCTCCCAGCTGGGCCGAGCACTGCCTTAGCGCAGCTGACAGCGCAGCCCTTAATCTTGTTTCTCTGAATAAACGGATGAAAACCATGTATCATCCTTTCCTTGCTGACTTTTACTTCTGGCACCATTTGTTTCCATTTCATTTTAAGGTCAGTATGAATTGTCATGGGCAAAAATGACTTAATAATGAAATTAATAAAATGAAAGAATGTTAAAGTAATACTATAAACACATCTTTTGGCAACCAGTCCAGCAAGAGAGGCCTTAGATCAGATTATTCTATAATTACTTTTTATAAATATACCTAAGTCATTTCTCAGCATAAACTTTCAGATAGCACAGGCACTCAGCAGTCCCTTGCAGGCTGCAGATTCACATCTTTCAAAAAACTCAGCAAGGTTTGCTGTATGAAACTCTCCAGTCTAAAGACTGTGATATAACTGATTGCTTTAATATAATTTTCTAGCAGAATGTTCCATGGAACATTGTGCCCTGAGATAGCATCTGAAAGTGGTTGTTTGGGAGAGGTGTAGGAGGACCAGGATTCAAGATTCTATGGCAACTGAAAAAAATGGGGTCCCAAAGTCATAATAAAAATGATTCCCTGCAATAGGAAGTTCAGTTTACTCTTTGAAGCTGAGAGCAAGAGAAGAAAAATAATATTTGGTATCTAACCAATTGGAACAGGTGGGGCATTTTACACTCTGGTCGGAGAAAGTAAGTATGTGAATCATCCTGCAAGAGAGCAGCGTGAGGCAAATAATAGAAAAGAAAAGAAGAGTAGTCCATGGGGAGAAAATAGCATCCCTATAAGAAAATTATTCCTTAGGAGTACATGGGGTTCCCAGCCAGGGACATGGCAAATCACATCACAGGCTGTGAAGTAACCAGCCAGTCCACAGCATCATAAGGAGGAAATGAAGGCAAAAAAAAAAACCCGGAGGGCACATCTCTTGAAGCAAAAGAGCATGGCAGCACTTCAGTCAAGGCTAAGTAAGAACTGGGCCTGGAATGGATTAATGAATGGACAATATAGGAAATTATTTTCCAGGGTTTTGCACATTGAGCAGAATCTTATGTCTGTACTAAAAAAAAAAAATGTGCAAAAAGTGTTGTCGTTTTGCACGGATGACTACCTGAGGAGCAAAGGCTGAGACAGTCAGATTTTTCATCGTGATAGCTAGATAGGAACAGAAGACATTTGATGATCTTCTACTAATGTCATGATACAAATTTTTTCTTCCACAGAAGAAGATTAAGTGCGTTCTGTCAATTAACTTCCACCCTTCTCATAATAAGCAGTGACAGACTATTTTAACTAAGCCCAGCAGTAAATCAAAGACGTGTGTATACAGAGTAAAATTGCTTCTTTCCTTTTTACAGTTACAAAAAGACCATCTGACTCCAATGATAATCAGCCACTCCACATGATCCCCATTAGCTCAGTCCCTGGAACACCTGAACAAGAGCCAAAGGAACTTGGACATGTTCCTCATTCTGCCTTTTCGTTATTTTTTTCATCTAAACATCTGTTTTCCCATGTTGATGTGTGAGCTCATAACTTGCAGAACAAAGACAAGCCAGGCCTTCACGTAGCAGCATGTTTTTGTAGGTAGCACTGGGCTTTCTGACACTTTCTAGATATCAGTTCTACCCTTTAGCCTGTTGCCCCAATCCACTGCCACTTTGTAAGGAGTGAGCAAGAGGCACTGAACGCTTCTTACATGGGGTAAGATTTTCAAAACATCACCAGAAATTATGGCGTAATTTAATGAGGGATATTGGTTAAATGGAGCTTTATAAGGAAAATATGATTGTGATTACTTCACAAATAGCAATGCTATGACCACTATCACAGATCACGTTTATTTAGCTGCACAACACCATAGCATTTTCAAAACAAATGGAACACATGCCCTGTTCTGAAGCTCTTACATCCTGTAAAAGTTTGCACTTTTCACAGATCATGGGGACCAACTGCAATACCCAATGCTAAATATGTGTGTGTGACATCCCAAAGGACTGGGACCTCTTAAACACAGAATAATCCTACTGTATTTAAGATCATTGGATCCTGTGGAATGTCTTCCACGTGGAAAGTTACGAAAAGTGTAAGTGCTTGCAGATCAAGTAAGTGAATTTAGAAACAAGAGGAAAGATAAAAAAGTTAGAGATTACAAAATTGAGTACAAAGTGGAGTTGCTTTGGACTGTAATGTGGTTTGTGCTATTCCTGCTGGTGTTGGCTTTTCTTTGTTGACATTACAAATGCTGTGCACTGGAACACACTTCCTCCCCCTATATATATCCCAAGTTTAAATGAAGGTGGATTCAATGTAAAGCGTTGAAGTATTTAAAAAGGTTTAACAGTTTACAGTACTAAAGTTTTTCTTGCACTAATGCAACTAATACTATCTTTATATTTGATTTTACATTAAAAAAATCTTAATTTTATTACTTCGTTTTCAATCACATAAATAGAAGCTGGAGTATTGAGATCAAGAAAGTGAAAGGTAGAGCTGGATAAGAAGATGATAACACAGGAGTTGTAGCAGAAGGATCTTGGAAATGAGTAAGAGAATATCATCAGTAGGTTAAGAAGATGGAGCAGTAATAGTATGGATGTATGGATTTGTGGTCATCTGGGCAACTTAGTATAGAAATGCTGAATACCAAATGTAGTTCTGTGTATTCCCTCAGTAATGCAAACAGAGCTGCTGGTGTCAGGACTGCAGCAACTGGCTCCAAAGGCATGGGTAAGCTGTGGTAGGAGACCATGAGAGGGTAGCAGCTCCAGCACCAGTTTCAGAGAGCTGGGACTTTAGAAAGCTCCTCCAGATGCTGGTGGCATGGAAGTGGAAAGGACCCAGGGGCTCCAGGTGGCTCTGTGTTCATCGCAAAAAGTCCAAGTTGGGGAGCAGCAAACATTTAAATGGATTTTGGGTTTATTCAGGTTTCTTGGTGGTGTGATTCTTCATGTACAAATTGTTTTATCTCTCCTCAGCTCACTTCAGGGAGCCTGTACTTCCGTCATGGATTTCTGGAGATGCTAATTTCCTTAATATTTATTGTTTGAAGGATTGAGATCTAGCCATAACTACTAGTGTTTCATCCACAAAAGATAGCCTTTCCTTCAAGTATTAGCCACCACCACCTTATCAGCTACAGCTTCTCACATACCTTTCCCACTTAGGAGGTGAGTTCAAATGCCATTTTTAGCTGACTCTGGTCACATGACAAAGAGCAAGGGATTCTTACATCAGGTCTACATACAGCAGATGCACAGGAATGCAGGTTTTTTTGCCAAGATGTGTTGCATCTGAGATAAAAGCTGGGTGTTGCCTGTATGATATGCACTGAGAGGAAGCATTCACGCTGTGCAGTTTGAGGAGAAGGCTGGGAAGGGTGGAGAGTTAAGATCCCTGTGTACAGGACAAATGGGCTCCACTGGAGGGTGATAGACCTTGCTGTAGATTCTCCATGGGCTCAGCATCTGTGCAGCACATCTGGCCAGCTCATGCCAAACAGGGCAAGAACACCCTCCTCTTATACCTCCCAAATACCTGGAGATGTATTTTTCATACCTTCTCTTGCACTGGCGCTGGCGCTGCACTGACACTCTCCTCAACACCATAAGGAACCAGGCTGGGGAGCTAAAGCAACACCCAGCTATTTGCATTTTCCAGTGCTGGTTTTCTGCTAAGCTGGCTTCCTGGTCCCATTCACCCTGAGAGGGCAAGGGATGTCCCATTGCAGTGATGCTGAGCCCCTGCATCCCTTGGGGTGACCCCAGACCACCAGGCTGTGCAGAAACCTACAGCACTCTGGGACCCTGCTTCTCCCACCTCTCACTGCATACAGACCAGTGCACCCACCAGTACATCTCAAGGGCAGGAGAACTAGTTCCAATCTAGAGAAAACTAGACAAAACTGTACAGTGACTGAGGGTAGCTCACTCCCACCAGCAGCTCCTCCTACACTGGAAGCCCTGGAGTGTCCTCAGTCCACACCAGAAACCCTCATCAGTATGCTATGGAGTGACAGATTTTTGGGTGCTGTGCATGTAGCCCTTCTGCAGGTTTTGTTAATTCTTGCTTCCAGTCTTTCTCCCTCCTCTATTTGTGCTTTGCGGGCAGCAAAAGGAAACATCTCAGCTTCCAAGATGCAGGGGGATATGGAAATAGGAAGAGGCTCTAGTTCTCTCTCAGATAACCTGGCAAGGTCAGGAAGGACTTCCCAGCAGTCTGGATTTTCTGCCATGACAGAAACATGGAGCTTTGATGGGTAAAGTGAAGAGGAAAGCCACCTTTATGAGGGTTCAGGACAAAAAAGGGGACATTTGGGCTCATTACACAAGCATTTTCACACAATGATAAGCTGAGTGGTACCATAAGCTGAGTAATGCTGCTGTTGCGCTTGTGACCCAGGATCCTTCTGAAGGGTCTCTATCTCCACAGGTGCTGAGATGACTTTTTGTTATAAGTTTATGCAGAGAGAAAGTGTGATGGTAGCAACGGCTCACCAGGGTGAAATGTTTTGGGCCCAGACACTTAAGAAGTCTCGAGTTGCATATATACACAGCTATAGAAACTTATGAATTTGGTTGTAGCAGGGCCGGCAGAAACACAGCTACATGCTGCTGTTGCCCTAACAGATTTACAACCCAATTTGGGAGAAGACCAAATGGAAAGGGAGAAAGGAAAAACATTAAATAATAAGAAAAAATATTTACATAGTAACTACAAGCAGCTAAAGTCTTAAAGATTAAAACAAGATTGAGCTTTAAGAGGAAACACTTGATAAAGGTATGGATAATCTGGGAAAGATTGCTTGGGGAGAAATAGTGTTTCATGCAGTTCCACGATCCTGCAGATTTGTATCATCCCCAGCTGTCCCAAGGTTTAGATCTGAGATCCTCCTTCAAAGAGAGTGTAAAAGAGAAGAGTAGTTTCTTGCAAATCAATTCAGAAAAGATAAAGGGGCACCTTTAAGGAGCACACAGCAAACAGGCAGCCACAGCAGAGAGGATGGCTGAAGGACAAGTAGTGTTACAAGAAACTCAGTTATGAAGTGCTTTCACAGAAAATTTACATGCAGTGAAACTCAACAAAAACAAGTTTTACAAATCTGTTTTCATGCTCTGCTTTTATATTTAGGGCTGGTTTAGGCATCTATTTCAATTATAGCAGTTGCAGTACAAATTCATTCACATAGTTTGGTTCCAACTGTTCTATTTTGATTTATAAAAAACCCCACCATAATGAATGAGAACTATCCATTTATGTTCTTTAAATAACCTTCTGTACTGTGAACTCTGAGCTCTTCGCAGTTATACTCACAGCCCTATTAATTAAGAAAATGCTGTTATCCTCAGTACTGTGAGAAACCGAGTTACTGATAGAGATAGACTTTTACAGTTTTCAGGTACTCGTCTCCCATGGGAGCTCCCAATGAAAGGAAATGTGCGTGTCTGACAATCAAAGTGCTTTGCAGCGTGGCTGATAAAATTACGTTTGCCTCTTTGCACCCTCAGGTATTCTAACCAGAGTGGCATCCCTCCTGCGAACGCTCAACTGGATTCAAATTGCATTGGTCATATTGTATGTTAAGTCGTAAGAGGGTCAGACTGTCCTTTTTCCATCCTTCCTTGCTTCCCTGTACACCCAGCCTAGGAAAAATTGTACATTAAGTTCCAGCAATGCAGGGATATAGGAACTTTGTGCTTTGGAGATCTCATGCCAAAATAAAGTGTCCAAGACATGACCGAATTCCAACTTAATTTTATATATCACATGGTATAAACAACTTTATGTAAAGTGATGCTGATTATAACCCTACACAGTGAAACTGCCAGCAATGCTTAATCAGATTTAAACCTCAATAGTTCTTCTTACTTACTACTATTTTCTTGCTATATTCCTTCATGCTTTGGTCCATATAGATGCAGAGGTGAAATGACACATGGGCTACATGCACCACTATGTATGTCACATCTGGCTTATGTGTTTTGATTCAAGAAAAAGGAAAAATTACATTTCCTAAAGTCAAGATTCTAAGGAGAGGATTGTTGATTCACTAAATGCATGAAAAACATTTATGTTTCAGTCTCTCAGCACCTAAAGCAATGAGCAGGGCAGAAGAAATGATAAGCAGAAGCATTTAGTCAGTCAAGCTTTATCTTTTTCCCCACTTTCATCTTTCTCTCCTTCCAGATACATGAAAGGAAAAGAGCACACAACGGTTAGCTCTTAACAAACTAGACTAAAATCCAAGCAAATACCCCAATCTTTATCACGGCAGTGACACAGCAGCACAGTATGTTTAGAAGAATGAATGATAATATTTTGCAAACAAGCATACATGCTCCCGAGACACCTATTTATGACCAAGTGTCATTTGCTTCCTATTCCTGATAGAAATTGTATCATACAAGAAATTGTATGTGCAGTCAGAGCCACTTAGGTCTGCACTGCATCTGACTGCACAGATAATTTAGAAAAACTAAATTCTAAATACTAAATTCTTCTTATTCATGTTTGAAGTCTAACAGTCCAATGTTACATACTGATGTAGGTGCTACTAAACACTTCATGCTGTATTTCACACTGGCACGAAAGCTAGATTTTGCAAAGTGTTACATTTTTCTCCTGGACATACTTATCCCATTCTTATCCCCCCCCCATTAGTTATGAAGTAAGAGACAAGAAGACTTCCCAGTGGACAATTTCAATACTTAACCTTTGGCATACACCTCGTAGGAAATTCCCTGAATTCAGAAACAAATTCTGAAACTCTTACTCAGATTAAACTGCCTTCTACATAAATAGTTGGTGTGTCGCTCAAGTTTATGCTGGATAACCAATGGAAAAAACGGTCTTACAATCTCTTTGCGATACCTCCTGCTGCATAGAATGGCTTCAACATTAAATGTGGGTAAAACTCCTACCCACATAGTAATGATATCAATAGCAATAATAGTAATAATAGCAGTAAAGTACCATCTGGAATTATGTAGTTTTGCCAGGAAACTTGCTATCATAACAAAGAAATTAAAAATCTGTTTATTTCTAGGTGTTCATGGGGCATTTAAATTAATAATTGCAGAACCATACTAAGCAGCTATATAACATTTCCCTTTAAGAGCGAATATACTGCCTGGGAATGATCCCTGTCCTGGCACAAGCTGATCATTCTCTAATGAAGAAAAGATCAGAAACAGGACTGAAGAAATTTTAAATTAAAATACTGGAAATAAATGGCCTTCCAGAGTACCATATAATCAAAAGAACCCAGCCAGCTAGCAAAATACCCACTAACTCCCAAGCAAGAAAAGTTACAAAGCTCATTAGTTTCCTTTGCATACCATTTTTAGGGTACAAAGGAAGAAAAGTTTGGGTCTTCTCAGCTGAATGGCTAATGAATAAAATCCTAGATGCCATAATGTCTCTCAGGTGGGAGCTTTGATTCTGAAAGTGCCAAAGAAAAATTAGTATGGAAAGCAAATATGATATAATTCATATGAAGAGGGTCTTTCATACTGCAGCTCAGATCTGCAAAATAATTCAGGGTCTGCAAGAGAGGTCACTGTTTGCAAATATCAAGCCATTTCCTACTATTTCCTTTGCCTTGCCTTTCCCCAGTTGGAACATTTTTCTTAAGCAGAGGACAAATAATAATAGAACGAAGCACAGCAGTGAAATTAGAGCTGTCTGTCAGTTAGTGTATTTTATGCTTCTTACACCATGAGTTGAACTTTACTGTAACTTCTCTGACTCTGTGAACTTATATAAAGGATAGAGGGAACTAATGACTACAGTAGGATGAATGGCAGTAAAAATAAAGCCGATTTCAAGATATACTGTGAAGTATATCAGGGCTTTAAACTTGCTATATATTGGCTAGTCTTGTATGAGTTGCTCCTGTCAAAAAATGCCCACCTGCCTTCTGATCTGAAAGAATTCTGACTCATTAATTCACATTATCAGCGGCAATTCATGTGATTCAGGAAATATTAGTACTCAATCACCATAAACACATGCCCAAATGAGAACACAGTTCCCCTTATTTTTGAACAGCTAGATCACTTATCATTGCTTCACTTGGATATTTTTTTCCAAAAGGAAAGCATAACCAAAAAGAAGCATACATCTAGGAATTCTGCACTAATTAAATACATAAGAAATAAGGCAAACTTTACTCATGCTACCCAAGATACTTTTGAAACGTGCATCTTGAGGATCAGTTATTCAGTTTTTAACTCCTGTTTTTATTATGTTGCGGTTCCCACAGGAGCCGTGCTGATCTGAATGGTGGGATTACATTGGATAAGCAGTATCTGCCATCTGCTGGAAGGATATTTTCTAGCATTGATGCGGCTGGCGCTATTTGTTCAGGTGGCCAAATACAGGAAAACTGAACTAAAAGCATTCTAGAAGTTGAGAAATTGAAACTTAATCTGCAACTTTATGAAGACCTTTACATGCTGTTTACCAGAGGAGAAATGACTCACAGAAGAGAAATGATTTACTAAGGGACCTAATGGAAAAGGACTAGAGGTCCTTTTCCAAAAAAAAAAAAGGTCTAAATCCTAATCAACTTTTATGTACATTATCCCACACTCCTCTCATTATAGCTCATAAATCCTGCTAAAAACATCTCTTTATTCATAGCATTTCAACAGAACAATCTTCCTCTATCCACTTTGCAATTATTTGCCAGAAACATAGAATACAGCAATACTCCACATTCCAACAGAAAACGGTCTCAGTCTTCTTTCCTTATTTTACATGAGAAGTAAAGCATTCAAGTTAACCTTGATGATAAAACATTTTAAAAAGGGAACCAAATCCAGTGTTCCTGTAATGGTATTATTGATATAGATGGCTACTGTTACACACATACATGTTGTGTACAGATAGACTTTCACATTAAATATCTTTGGGATTTTGACAGACCACTGTTATTTGGCTGTGCTTCATAATGTCTTTGAAAGTATTCCATTAGGCTTCAAAATCATATTTCCATGATGTGAATGAATGCAGTGAAATGTTATAATCACCTCTGAGCTAAAAGAAATTGCACGCTGCCTTTGCCACTCTTTGGTGAGCAGTAGTAGGCTACCTGATTTGGTTAATACATTAGTGTGTTGTAGTTGGACTGTTATGACAATTATTTATCATTTCCGAGCCCACAGCCCTGTTATCAGCTGCATATAATTTTGCCACACATGAATTGCTCAGTCTGGAATTTTCCATGCTGGATGTTTGCCTCCAGACAATTTTCTAGAAAATTTTGGTCAAAAGCTTTCAGCTGTTTCTGAAAACACAACTAGGAAAAAAAATACATTGTTTTGACGACGTTAAAAAATTCTGGCAGGCTTTTCTTTAAATAGCTTTAGAACATTCATCCTTTGGTACAGGGACTTCCCGTTTGCAAGCTGGGTGGCCTATTTATCAAAGATGAACTTCTTGCTATCCTCATGAAATGTTACCAAAGTTTGGCCATGTTATAGACCTTGGAGACTGTACAGAACAGATGTTTTCAGTAGAGACCCCAGTTTAGAATTATACTCTCCCAGAGTCCATCCACCTGAGCAGGCTCCAGCCTCAGGCTGCTCACAACTTTTCTCATGTTTCTGGCTCTGAGCTTTTGTCATTGCTGGATGAAATCTGGGCATGTGATCTGAGAGCAAAGATTGCTGATGTTGAGAGCTTTCAACAGTCACAACACTGGGTCTTGGTGGTACAGGAGAGGGAAAAGGGGAGCTGTGGGATGGAAATATTTGAGAGGAAAGAAAAGGCTGGGGTGGGTAACTTAGGAGTTTGAGAGGGGATTGAGATGAGAATCTAAAGGAATCTGAGAGTAGACAAATTGGTTGGTAGGAAGGAGGTATGAAAAGGAGATGGGTTTAATTAGTGATAAGATATGGTGGAAATGGTGGGAGGTGTCTAGGAAAAGATGCTAGAACAAGAAGCTGAGATCAGATGACAAATCTAAAGGAGGAGATTGGAAATCATGGTGAAGCTGAGGAAGAAAGACTAGATGAGGAGTTAGCAGAGAAGAAATAGCATAGGTAAGGAAAGCATGGAAACATGACCTGAGGAATGCAAAGTGGCCAGTCAAGGAGCTATGGTGGGAGTAGAGCTGAATCAGAGATTAGTACTGGCTTGAGAAGTTTGTCAGACTGAGTATTCCCAGCCATTATTTATTTCAAGACTCCTTGAGCAATATGGGACATATGTCTCAGTAGACTATGTACAAGGCATGGGCATCCCCAAATGATGCCATCACACACTGTCTTTTCCTCTTGTTTCATCCACTGAGCTGCTCTGGTGATGCATTTACTACTCGTGTAGCAACGGAAACCGTGTTGTTTGCTGGCCAAGATGTGCTGTGAACAGAGGTGGCTGAAGTCTTTCATTTCAATAAACACACCACCTATCAAACACGTTAAGATTTTACTTGGTCCTTCCCTCTGAAAGGTTGTGCGTGTGTGTGTACTCATGCACTTCTCTTAGGTTACCTTTCCTTCAAAGAGTGGGAAGGAGGTATGAAGGAGGAGACACAGTGATCTATCACCTCGACCTGTTGTAGAGGTGCCTCCCTCATTCTTGCATGCTGCTTTAAATATCAGCCTCAAGTATTTTCATGCTTCTTCTGGTGTGAAGAGAGCTGAAAAGCAAAAGCTCATGTTCAGAGAGTCAGCACATGAAGAACCACAGGCTGGAGGGGCCAAGATGCGTGGGCAGAGCTGTGGGCAGCTGGCAGCGAGCACCAACAGTTAACTGGAAGTTGCTGCATTTTTGCACTGGGTCATGTGAAGATCCCACTGCTTCCCTGGACGTGCACTGATTTTGTTGAGAAACCTAATCTCAAGAATTCCCAAGAAGTTTACTCATAATTTTTGAAGACCACATTGGTCTCGGGGGCACTCTACTGATAGACAGTTAGTAATCCATTATGTTCGAATTTTCATAATCATGGTTAGACTGGAAGTTATTTTGTGAGTTCAGTAATTAACAGGATGCCAATTTGTCATGCAACTGAGGAGCAGGGGGAGGAAGTAACTGAGAGATGAACAGAAGCTTTGCCCCTATACACTGAAGGCTGTAGTGAAAATGCTCATTTCCATGAGCGCAAAAGGAAATGTAAAATACATATGAGACTAGAAGAAACTTAGTCATGTGTATAACATTATGGATAAGTGGATTTAGAATAGGTACTGACTCATCGCTCCCCAAAAAACTGCATACAAAATCTCTAACATCCTGTAAAATTGTGTTTTGCTAACTAGCAAAAAAAAAAAAAAAAAGGGAAAAAGGAGGGGGGGAAGGATTCAAATATTTAAAATATTTCCTGTGTATCTGGAGTATAATTTTAAGAGAGTCTTACTAAATCTTCCACAACAGATCTTTTAGTCTCTTTAGACTGGATTTAGAACAAATATGAAAGAACAACCCATGTTATTCAGTGACAGACAAGGAAGTCTTTTAAACTAAGTGGGTGATGTGTGTACTTAAAGGCTTCCATTGCTCTCTGGTGGCAAAGGTTCCCAAGCACTAAACACCAAACCTTTCCTGAGTGGTCAAAACTGGAGTTTTTTCAACCTCCTCTAAATTCTAAGCTACTTTCTTTCATCTTTCTCAGTCCACCCTTGTCTGTTCCTTTCTTGGGTTCATGTGAGTGCAAAAAGAGTCCTGTGGTATTGCTGCCTAGCGCCCAGAAAAAGCTGTGCTGCGCAATAGCTGCTCTGTCTTATGTGCTGCAGCTAATTAGCGTCAGGAGGAACAAAATGAGAAAGAAAAAAACCCAGCATCTTGAAAATAGTCTTTTTTTTTTTTAGGATCAAAAGATGATTTCACTCTCCTGGGCCGGTGTCAGGAAGACAGAATCAAATCATGTAAATACACTTCAAATGATGGGATGATGTATTTTTATTCCAAATTTCTCTCTCCCGCTCTTAGCTGGCAACTTTGAGGCAAAGCTAAAAAAAAAATCTTTTGAGACTCACTTGGAACTTGCTGCTGCCTCTCTGTAGCCCAGTTTCTGGATGTTTGAGCTCCAATTCACAGGCACATGCCAATACAAAGCCCCATATTGAGCTCAGTGGGATCATTTGTGACAGTTTTCTTCTTGACATGAATTTCATGGCTTTGGCAAAATGCCTCTTTACACCTCTCCATTAAGAAGCATTTCAATTCTTTGTTTTCTGGGTAGTTCATCTTCGTTTTAAACTCCTCCCACTTGTTATCATAAGGCCAAATTTCCAAAGCTGCAGAAGTGCTAAAGTTGGGGGAGAGGCACAAAAGGGGCAAGGGCATGGCAAATGTTTCTGGAAGAGGGCAGTGAGTGCCTGTGTGGAGGAGTGACTGCACGTCCACAGGAATGAAGCTTTCTGCACACCATGCCTGCGGCCAAGGGTAACATGACCAAGGACTACTTGTTCAATAAATAATTTTGAGCCAAGTAGAGGGGACAGAAGATACCTACCAAGATTCATCCTAAAGAAAGTAAGGTCTCAGGGACAGGAACTGTCCTTTTGTTCGTTTTGTACAGTTCCTCAAGGCAACCCACTGCACAATACAAATAATAAGCAGGTGAAGAACTTGGATGATCCAAAGATCACTTAAGCAGTTAAATCGTAGCCTACTTTTTGTTCCTTTTTTACTACTGCGCCTGCAAGGAGTGTTCAAGCAACACCTAATGTTCAAGATGTGCAAGTCTAACGTGAATTTTATCTACAGACAAGCTGAACAGAGAAGACTATGTGTTTTCAACACTGTCAGAATTGCTAATCCTGAGTAACAGCACAAGTGTGATCGGCATGCTCCTCAGAAAGCAGAAAGTAGTGTGAAGTCCTGCTATTCTTTTTGGTGGCTTCTGGCCGAGAGGATTAATGCAAGGGAAGCATGGAGAATTATGCTTGTCCAACACTTTGGTCTTGGCATTTTCCTCCAGATGCTGCTCAAGCACAATTTTGGAAATCCTGTTTTCTAACACATTACTGCAGCAGCTTAGCAACTGCACCCAGTGTTCCTAGTCAGTGACTCCTTGTTAAAATGTCACATAACTGATTAGGAATAGTAATAATACACAGAAAGAAGCCATTTTTAGTGTCACTATTACTATTAATGCAGCTCTCATTTCTCCTTTGTAACCTAGTATATTGCAAGCAGTTGCTACGACGGCTGATGAAGGGAGCACAGGGGACCACATGAAAGGTTTCTTTTTAAGTCACTGCAGACAATTTCCCAACACTGTAAGTCTCTGACTACTCCTGATCTGCCCTTCTTCAGCACCATAGCATCTTCTCCTCTTTCCTGGGAATTAAACTACTCTAGTTCTCTCCTTCTTTAGTAGAAGACAGTTCCAAACGCTGATTTGATTTCTGCTGTAATTTTTGGAGGCTTGGATAGTTATCAGCCTAGACAGACAATTTAACCAGGCTGGAAATGTGCCCGGTGCTCCCTAGCAGCCAAGACAGATATGAGATCTCTAAGGAAGAGCCAAAAATGGAGAACACTAAGTCAAATTCTCTTTCTTTATTTCACGATGTTTTTCTTCTCTAACACATGTAGCAGATGAAGCCTCGTTCATACTTTTCCCAGCCAGACTGATCCATTCAAGTACTTGGGTCCTTGCAGCGGTAAATAAAAGCAATGTTGTAGAGGTGCCCCAAGGCACATCATGAAGGGGATACCAGCATACCTGAACCCACAAAAAAATGATGATGCACCAAAAAAGGTATTGTCTTGCTCTGAACAGTTTGCACTACAATACAGACAAGACAAAAGCAAGATGTAACATACACATGAAGTAACTGGAATAAAGGCTAGCAAACTTTTTAGCTATATTATATTTTAGGTCTTGTTTCTTGTTCAGTTATGTTGCATATTACAGTGGCATATGTTTAATTAAAAAAAAAATCAGACAATGAATTACAGGAACTACAGAATTAGGAAAGGGCAAGAGTGCAGGCATAACTCTGGAATGAAAAATATGGCAGGATCAGAGGAACAGAAAAGGCTAGGAGAAAGATAAGTCAGAGGAAAAATAGATGTCACAGAAATGGCAGTAAAAGAAACAGGGCCAACAAGACGGTAAAAACACCTAGCATTCACTCTGGAGTACACAGCATAGCATTTGTGCCCTGTTGAATAGATGAGCCACCTATCGGCCTTTTTAAAAGTCTCCTTTTTCCATTACTGCTTGAATGCCACTGCAAGAAATGCAGTGTTTCAGAAGGATTTATCCCAGAGAACTTTGGGAAAAATAGTCACCATAAAAAGAAATACTTTAAAATATTACCCAGACATCATCATTAGGGACCGTGTGTAACTGTTGGACGCACTTTGGCATCTGCATAATTAATTGTATCACCTTGGATTTTAATAGGAGTCCATTGGCTTGTAAAGATTTTTAAGCATCTGTGATTTCTTCCCTAATGCACACAGACTGCTGATACCCTGAGAATATTTTCTTATTATTGTTCAGTACAATTCCCCAAAGAATATCCCACACTTCATGACAGGATTTGAGAGTATGATTTTAATACAGGAAATAGAAAGTCTATTTTAGCCACAGTAAAAATGGAGCAGCAATTGTTGAATAGTCTCCATAAATGACACATAATAAACCTAAGTATCATACAAGTTAGTCCTTAGGTTAGGGGACTGCTTATTTATTTTTTTTTAACTTCAAAGGGACTTTAAAAATAAAATAGAAATAAGACAAGGGGACATGCAGAATTTTCTTAAAGTCAAAGGCCATAAACCAGTAAGACGGAGGCAGCACAGCTGCAGGAAGAAAGCTGGGATGCTGCTCAGAAATTCAGTGTGCAGTCTGCAGTGTTTGCATCATACTGCTTCATGATCATGAACACGCTTTGAAAAATATGTGGAATTAAACACCTGTGACTTTCTAAGTCTTCATTTTTTAAATGAAACTTTTAGGTTTGTTCACCTTTTGGAATCCATAAGATCCTTCTTAAAGTTCAACATCCATAAGAATCAGTTAATAGTGAATACAGTAAAACGGTATTAAAGCGAAGTGTTCATGAATTTGAGTCAAACTGCTGACTAGCAGTTTTAGCTAGAAGACAGGGTGGAAAATCCATATAGGTTGAAACAGCTCCACTTCTTAGCAATAAAATATTTCTGTTCAGAATGCCAAAAGCTTTAAAATACAAATTTTTGTTTCAAAAGAACATTTTCACATTTTAAAAATAGCCTAAGTTAAAACAAGAAAAAGACTAAGCAAAAGACATAACTCTAAATGAAAGAGGAAAAAAGACATGTTTCACATTTTGAGTGGCCAAAATTGTTTCTGCCTTTTCAGAAAGGAATTTTTGCCATTGTCCCCATTGTTCTGGTTTAGCTTTCAGCCCAAAATATCTGTTTACTTCCCAGTTTTCTTTTTATTTACATACTGCTTTTCAGGCTCTATAATGTTTTTTCTCAGTGTAAAATTCAGTTTTCCCAGTATTTTTTTAATACTTAGAAGGCTGGAGCATATGACATAGAAGGAAAGTTGGTTTTGGTTTGCCTGGAGAAGAGAGGCTAAGAGGAAATTAATTGCTGTCTTCAGCTAACTAAAGAAGAATTATAGAGAAAACAGGGCCAGACTCTTCTCAGATGTGCACAGCAAAAAGACAAGAGGCAATGGCTGCAAGCCACATCACAGGAAATTCCAGTTGGATATAAAGATAATATTTTTCACAACAAGTGTGTGGCCATGCACTGAAATTTGAAACGAGAATCTGAAAAATCTCTGTTGTTGGAGACTGACCGGACAAGGCTGAGCACTCTGATCAAACTTCAAAGTTAGTCCTGCTTTGTGCAGTGGATGAGCGTAGGTGGGTCACTCCAACCTAACTTACTCTGTAATTCTAAATGTGAATGTTTTGCATAGCAGTGCTCTGGTTTAGATCAAAACCATACATGGAATGATTAAGTAACAACTACATGATTACCAAAAAGCACTGGTCTGGCAGCTAATGCTCAAAACTTCATAGAAACCTAGGTGGTCTTTCACGTTCTACTTTAGACTTTCAGGTTGAGCTTGGCTAATGTCTAGGAGGAAATATTCAAAAGCAAACACTTCTTTTCAGTACCTATGTTAGACATTTTAGATGGGTCTCTTTATATAAACAAAAGAGGACAAAGAGTAAATTTGAATCATTTACTCTGAGTATTCACAGTCCTTAACCATTACTTTGCATCCTGGGTTTGTTTTGGACCACTCCACCTAAGTTTCCAACCAAAATTCAGGCAGCATGTTCAGGATAGTTTACTGTAAGTGCTGTTGACAAGGTTTGGCTTTGTCCAACCTACACAGTCTTTGTGTGTTGAAACATCTTCACAGATCCTTATGGCGCACAGCAAAGCATACACCCCTCAATTTCATTCTATAAAAACCTCATTCTGACAAGCTGCAATACAGCCCTCACATTGTTTCAGACAGTTTGACCTAAAAAAAAAAAAAAAAAAAAAACACTACCAAAAAATAGCAGTTATCTCTTAGGGTCATAGGAACATCACATGGTACCCAAATAAACCCAGAGGCACCACCTGTTTAGTATGGACACAGCTCATCAGCTGCAGGAGAGTCTCAAGCAGCATGGGTGGGAGCCAGCGTGTCTCACCCCAGGGCCAGGAACTAAAACAATCTCTGGGATTATTTCACTGAGCACTATAGACAGTGAGATCTTTCCGGATGTCAGGTTTCAATAGGTTTTAAATAAGGCTGAGGTTTTTACTCTGTATAGAAATAATTTCAATCTGAAGTAGATTTTAAAATCAGGAAAACTTTTTTTTCCTATTTGATTTTCTAAAAAGTCTAACTGGTATGTAAATTCTTACATTAAGAATAACTAAGAATGCCAAACCAAGTACCCGAAAGTTAAGAAATGCCATTTCTAGCATTGATGGTGCAGACTGAACTCACATATGTTCTATGTATTATTCATCATTTCACGACTGACTGTTCTTTTTTTTTTTTTCTCCTCCCATGGGACTACACAGCTTTCCATCTGCTAAAAAAAGGAACTGAAAAGCCATGATGCCCCAGCTCAGGCCAGGGTTTGGGTTTTCTGGGTTTCCAAGAGTACAGCTGCCCAGAACAGGTCTTCTCTGAGGCAGGCCTCGCAGCCAAGGGTGCTCAGGCTTCACAGCACACTGCTATATGAGCCATCAGGAGAACAGGACCAGGTTAGGGTTCCCATGGGAGCCCCAGGTGCTGCATCAAAAGCTCACTGAAACAGAGACATTTGCCTCCATGACTGTCATCTCCCTGAACTGGAGTTTTCTGATAACGTTTGGTATTTTGAAATATTCCCAGCTATCTCTGGGTCAGAATGACATAAAAAAGTCCAAGCCTATAAAAAATTATTTAGAGCAGAACATATAGGAATAGCTGAAATAGCTTGAATATGTCCACACTGCTGTCCCTGCTGTTTCTGTCACCAGCTATCTCAGGTACTCACAACACATGAAAGTCAGAAACACAGACTGCAGTGCAAAAAGCTAAATGCATAAATGAGTCTACACACTTGAATCCTGTAATTGTATTGCTAATAAATGAACCACATGGTTTCAAGTTAACTTGGTGCCATCTGCATGAACAGCAACTACCTCTTGATTAAAATGCTGTATTAGAAATACTGTCTTGACTATAAAATAAAGCTGTGAAAACTCTCCAAAGATAAATGTTAGAAGACATATTACAGGAGATATTTAATGTACACTTGAAAAAATACAGAAAACAATTTTGTATAACCAGAGATATGAGCTAATAGGTCTATAATTTTGTGTTTGCTTTCCATTAATTTGAAGGGTTTTTTTCTCAGCTGGGTAGCAAGTCTTTGCATATTTATTTTTCTCAGTGCTTAGGGCTGATAGAAATTTGAACGTGAACAGTCTGCCAAAGTGTTTTTCACCTCCCAAGACACTTGCGAGCTCTATCAGTCATAACAACAATTTAGCTTTGATGACTAATCACTATTTATGTCAAAGGTTTAACGAGAACAGACTTATCCTTCGTACAGGGAATTAAGTTTATGATTTTTGTCAGAATGTTTCTATATTTGAACAATATGGTTTCACACAAGAATGTGAACTATAATGAAAGATAATGTAAAATTAAGAAAGACTTTAAGAACACAGTACTCCTTAACAGTGAATCTTGACTTAGGATTGTGTCAGCTCAAAAAGCTGATCATGTCAACAGGAAAAAAAAATAGAGTGAACTACCAAGGTCAAAAGCAGGACATGGAATACTCATCTTCTAACTGAACTGTCCTCATCCTCCCCCCTTAGGTGGGAAAGAAATCCTTCCTGAAGCACTGCATTAGAAGAACTGAAATTGTTCAAAGAATTGCTGAAATCATTCACTGCTCTGAGAAGAGGAGGTCACTGAGCATTAGCCCCCGTCCCCCAGTCATAGCCCAGATGCAACCTACATCTTCCTTCAGCAGCTCCTTTTGAGCCTCTCTCCAAATGGACCTCTGTGCTTTGTCTCTCTCCCAACCCTAAACCTATGTGTTAGTGGAGACATAGCTCCAAACACCCGAGACATTGTGTTGGATGAGACCAAAATATCCTAGACATGACTCAGATAAATACATCCTCATGTCAGCTGAAGCTCAACACAATATTGCAGCCGCAGCTCAGGTGGAAAAGATCTCAGGAGAGAATCCTTTTGACACTCCACTATTTCCCTTTCCAGACCACGAAATGGAGTTCTCACTCTTTGGGCCTCTTCTAACCCTCACCTCAAACCCAGGTGGCCAGCTGAATCCCAAACCAACAATCCCAACCCAAGTGGAACTCTAGACTTCCTCTCAACACCAAATCCTTAACCAAAGGTGTGGGCTGAGACTTAGCCCAAGGCCCCTAACCATCAATTGGATGAAATCAGAGAAATTTGTCAGACGGTAATTTCTTTTGCAGACCTTTTCCTGCCCCACTCCAAACAGAGATCCAAACTTTGTCTGTTCCCTGTCCCTAAGCCTAGCTGTAGCCCCAACTCTAAGACCCAATATCAATAGAGACTAGCCCAAGACCCCAAGCCATAGCCAGGACTATCAAGTTCTCAGAAGATAATTGCTTCAGCAACCCTTTCTCAGGTTGACTCAAAGCGGACGTCTAGGCTCTGCTCTGTTAAAACTCTAACTTAGTCTGAATGCGAAGGATGGCTTGAGCCTTTGCTCCAGACCCTTAGCTAGCACCCAGGTTAAAAAGATCTCAAGGAAGAATTGTTTTTGCAGCCTACCCCTTACAGAAAAGGCTGTTCTTTTTCTGCCCCTCACCAACTGTAACTCTAGGCTTTATCTTTCTCCCAACCATGTACGTAATGTTAATGCTAACCCTAACCCCAGACATCAGCTGAGCCTCCTCCAACATGCCCAGCCATGGTCTGGATGAAAAATGTCTCAGGGAAGAATTCTTTCCATGTCCTGCCCCTCTTTGGTGCCCCTGGTAGCTCCACTCCAAATGTATCTCTAGGCGTGATGACTCTCCTGCCCCTAGTTCAATCCTTAACTCTAACTCCAACCCTCAGCCTGAGCTGTGCCCTAGCCCAAGGCACCCAGCCATGACCCAGATGAGTAATTTCTCAAGGAAAACTGTCTGCAGACTACTCATACCTTTCCTGGCTATTTGTCAACATTGCCAAGGATGGCGATTGTTGGATCGGGGATTTTTTTGTTGTTGTTCCCTCCTTCACTATCAATAATGAGTATCTGCCTTAATATTTTCAATCAATTACGTATCAAGTTCGCCTTAAAGCAATTTGGAGTCAAGACCTATGTGAGACAGTAAAATTGCCTATTGTTCAAAACTTTTTCAATTTCCCAACACAAGAGAAACCCTGAATGTATTTCGTTGGGATTCTGCTTATTTAAATGCTGAGAGGCTTAATTTACTTCTGCTGTACCCATCTGACTTATGGTCTAAAGAATATCCAGAGCTGCAAGAGACACAGCTTCAATATTCTTTGAGATAATCATGAAAACCGCATGGGACAGGTATTTTGAGATCTATGAAGCAATAGCTCCCTTTTCCTCATGCCATGCCAAATGGCAGGTTCTGAGTTCTAAAAATGGTTGTGGAAAGGTATTATATATCCTATGTCTAATAGCAGTTGTGTTAAAACAAGGAATGTTTGCAGGGATAAGAGAAATCACATTTTTAAAAAATTAAGTTTGTCTTCATTATTTTCGCATTTGTCATAATTTTCTCTTTTGTAATGTGTCATTCAACTTTCTGTTGTGATCCCGGGGAGAACATTGTGAGAAAGACGTTTTATAGCCAGCACTGCCAGAAAGAGGCCTTGGCGTAGCTTGGGTGAAATCTATTAAGACATTTGAAGATTAATATTAAACTAATACTAGTATCAAATTTAGTATAAAATAGAATTTTTGCTTCATTTGAGGAATACTGTCAAGAGTATGTATGTTCCTGCCATTTTTAATGTCACACAAACTTTCTTCAATACCTTTCAATTTGCTACAAATCATATGCCTATTTGTGGCTGTATCGCATTAGTTCAGAATAAAAAGATATTTGTTAGTTTCAGATTAACTTGCCTCGCCAACCGAATCAGACTGAAAGTGGCTATTTTCAAGTGAGGATCTGCTTTTTTTTCTACTTTCCCCCCACGTAAATCGTTTTCATATGACTGCTCGGCTGTTCACGATGCTGCCACTCGGTGGTGCCGCGGTGCCGCATTTAAAAAACTTCGGCGGGTCTTAAATCCAGTCGCTTGTGCTGTGAAACTCAGCCCCACCGGATCCTTGCAGCGTTTTCTTTAAAATGAACAATATCTACTGTTCTGTGGCCTGGGTTTTAAAAATACATCTGTTGTATTTGAATGATGCTTTCAAGTTTGTTAAGCATATTTTTTCAGATAATGTATTTTGAACCAAAACTACTGTTGTGTCACCTCTATCTATTTAGGACAACTTAAACAAAGGAACTACTTAGAAAATAATTTATTTGTCGTGTTAGGGTGGCTGAGTTATGCAACAATCAGTACAATGACAGTTAATATTTTCCAGTAAATATGCGTGGTCTGCACTGAAGCATAAAAGGTTTATAAAAAACCCCAAGTATTATGGCTTTGAACAGAAAAAGCTGATCTTCTAAAAGTATATAAATGTCTACCAGTAAAATGCGCTGCCTGAGACTGTTGCTACTGCCACTTGCAGCAATACCCTTCGTCAATTAGAAAAGCAGGAATCGACCGCCCGGTGGTACCATAAAAAAACCTAGGACCTAGGAGCACTGTAGAAGTACTTCACTAAAAAACTTTGAGAACACTAAAAACATATAAATACTTGTATGTGAAAGATACATTGACTTTACAAAATAAAGCAAAGTTATGAGTATATTAAAACAGCATAAGCTATCACTGTGCTGTTTAAACAAATTTTATTTTACTACATTTTAAATTTAAAGTATCCCATGCACATTTCAATGCACTAAACCCAGGTATTTTTCTAGCAATCTATGAGAGCGGAACATCTTATAAGTAGAACTGGAAATGAAAATAACGGGTCACGTTACTTTCCAGCGACGTACCACTGCAGAGGACTATAGTCACTTTAAAGCCACTCAACAATGCCAGCTCTGAGGTTCTGACAGCTCAAATTCTGCAGGAACTCTGGATGCTGCGAGACTGGATCTCTGAAAAATCAAGACATGCATTTGAGGTCGAATTTTTTAGGGCTCATTTTTAAAGTATGTGGAGAAACGGGGTTTTGGAGATCCTAGCGACAAAACAACACCCACTGTGATACACACAGCTGTATTTTTCATAAAGCTAAGTTGATGTATCGAGGCAGTTTGTGGGAGTTAAGTTCTTAGAAAATATGGGTCTCAGAAAATAGCTATGTTGTTATATTGCCTTGTCTAGTGTATTTAGAAATAATTAAAAGCACACGGATAGGTTTGGTTTTTTTTTTCAAATGCCTTCTCCGCAGAAGACCTGGCCTCTGAGGGGCCCTGATGCCCGCCCTGTGAAGCCTGACGTGAAGGACCATCTACCTCCAAGTCCCAGAGACCCCCGGCACGGCCCCAGGGCCGCCTCTGGAGTTACACCGGCGGTGACCGCACCCGCACCAGAGCTGCGCGGCCTCCCTGGGGCAACCGCAAACGAAAATAGAGCCGATTAGCGCCCGTCACCGTGGAAATGCACCCACGTTACCGCGGGTCCGGGAGGGCCCTGCTGTGGGGCCGGGGACACCAGTGCCGAGGCCGCCCCTCAACCCGCCGCCTCAGCACCACAGCGTGGGCATGTGTCTGGGGGGGGCTGCACACAGGGGAAGGAGCAAAGCTCACACACACGGTTGCCACCTCAGGCCGCCATCTCCCGCCCCTTGTGAAGCGCCGCGGGGTCTCCCGCCCCGGCCGCAGGGGCGGCGCGGCCCCACCGCCGGGCGGCGCCGAGTAACCCCTTGGCTCCGCCGCTCACGCCCCGCTCGCTGGGTGCCACGTCGAGGTTGCTCTCCGCGCCGCCCCGGGCAAGGAGGAGGAGGGCGCCAGGCAGCCGCTGAGGGGGCGGGAGGCGGGCAGTTCCGCGCCCGCCCTTCAGGCGTCACCCTCCGCCCCGCGGCCATGGCGGCGGCGCGCTGCGGCAGCGGCGGGCCCTCGGCGGGGCGGTGACGTTGCGCGGGAGGCGGAGGGCGGGGAGGAAGAGGAGGAGACCTGGGCGCCTGCGGGGCTGAGGCAGCTGCGTCCCGCCGAGGCTCCGCTCGTGTCCCGTCCTGCTTCGCCCCCAGCACTGCCACCGCCACCCCCGGCAGCTCCGGCTCGGGCAGGCGAGCGCGGCTCTCCGGAGGCCGCGATGCGCTCGGCCTGAGCGCTCCCTCGCCGCCCCGCCCGGTTTGGGCCTCTGCGGGGCAGGGGGCCGCGATGGCTGTGGGGAGCTGGCAGGAGGCGGCGGCCCAGCAGGCCGAGGAGGCGGCGGCCCGGGTGCGGGACGTCCTGTCGGGCGGCCTGGGCCTGCTGCGTGCCGAGCTGGGTGTCGAGCTGGGCCTCGACCCGCAGGGCCTGCCCACCTGGCTCGCCCTGGTGGTCCCGGCCGCCCTGGGGATGGGGCTGCTGGGGCTGCTCCTGGCCGTGGCCTGCGGAGGCGGCCTCCGTAAGAAGCCAGCGCGGAGCGCGGCGGAGAGGAAGGGCGACGAGGCGGCCAGCGCCGGCCTGACAGCCGGCGGGAGCCAGGGCAAGGCGGCGGGCCCAGGCCCCGGGCAGCAGCTGCACCTGAAAGGCGACGAGCAGAAGAAGCGAAACAAGAAGAAGCTGCCGGAGAAAACGGCGCGGGTGAGGGGGGGTTGCGAGGGCCGCGGCGCTCGGGAGGGAAGGCGTGAGGACGCCGTGGGGCGAGGGAGGCGGCCGGGCCTGGGCGCCGGCGGGGGAGGGGGGATGAAAGGCTCATTGACAGCGGCAGGATGGGGACGGCGGCGGCGGGGCTGGCGGCGGCACCCGGCCGGGCGCGGCGAGGCCCCCCGCGGGAAGGCGGGGAAGGTGGGGAAGGGGAAGGTCGCGTCTGGTGAGCGGCCCAGAGCGCGGCTGCTTCTCCCCGGTGCCTGCTCCTCGGCGAAAGGCTTGCAGGTGAGAAGGCACCGGTGAGAAGGAGGACACCGCTCGCAGGGTCTGGAGGCTGTAGAGTCGTACCCCCCAGGGCCGCTGTGCGGTTCACCTGGGTGATATTTGCCTGTGTGAGGGATGGGGGGGGGGGGGGGTCCCGGCTGGCTGCTCCGGAGCTGACTGATGTCGTCTGGGTTACTCGGTTGCTTTGCGAACCTGGAGGAGCCGCGCGCACACACGGAAATTACACGTTAGTAGTCCTGGGTGGGAAGGAAAAACGCTCGCTCGTCTCTTTTTAGAAGCTTTTTAATTGAAACAATTATAATAAAGCATTATTTTTTCATTATTATTAATCGAATGCTTGCAGGGTTAGGAGCCAGTAGTGGAGACCTTAGTGTGGCTTAGGTTTTCCAGCCAGGAGTTTCAGTCCAGGCAGGTACAGACTATTGGAAGTAGCATTGTAAGCCCCATAAATGCTGTGATGATTCAAACTTGAGTAAGGCATTTTGCTGTGTCTTTTCGACGGAACTTGTTAACATCAATCTTGTGGTGAGCTTGCCTCAATAGGAATATGTCTGATTTAGTTGTTACAGTAAGGATCATCTCCTTTAATAAGGAAATCTGTGTCTTAGCAGCCCCTTAAAAACAGCTCGTTCCTGTCTCTTTTTTTTTTTTTTTTTTTTTCTTTTTAAATCCTCAGTATGTGGTGTGGGAACATTCCATCTTTGACAGTATGCATGCACTTAATGAAAAAATTAGTAGAAATGCAGAAATTATCAACTGTGCTTCTAAAGCTTCTAGTTACCATAGTTTTGGGGCTTGAAGGGATTGCTTCTATAGCTTTTATATTGTTAGTATGTTTGTAATCCTATTTATGTCCAAATGGATTATAGGAATGAAAGTGCAGCAGATGTCCCCTGCCTGTTACAACTGTGTCTTTTAATTATTTCTTGCTCTATAAAATCTGAATTGTGTACCTAATGACCAGAAAAAGGAGAGAAAATGAGTTTGTACCTTTGTTTAAGTCTGTGGCAGTATTGAAACTTGAGAAGTTTGGGGTGTTTTTTTTAATGAGAAGCTAAGGCTAGAAAATCTTAAAAAAAAAAAAAAAAAAAAAAAAAGTCTGTATATGCCACCAACTTGTCTTTGAGCAGTGAACTACTGAAGTTGATTCTGGAAGTTGCAAGAGTCTGAATGCTGAGCACCAAGAGGAGGAAGCAGTTGTGAAGCAGAATCGTTCCAGTGTAGCTAGGTCTCCATTTTGGAGAAGCCATGCTGAAGATGCAATTTTTTTTGCCATCTTGAAGAGCAAATCCTTCAAGATTTAGTGGATCTGTTATGCCTTCTTGAAAACAAAGACTAATCCTAGAAATAATTTAGATTTTGCTTGTTTTATTTAAGCTCCAGTATGAAAACAAAGCATAAACTCTTGCAAGTCATCACTGAAGACATTAAAAAATGTCTCAACAGAAGATAGATTGAAGAGGTAGATACACTGTTAACTTGACAGTACTCTGTAGTGCCAGGCTTCCTAAAAGCAAACTTTGTATTAATTTTGTATAGAACTTAATTAACTGAAATTTTTGGTGAATATGAATACTTGTATTGTTTCAAGCTTTTAGTCAGGTTTTCACTCAGGCACAAAATAATGAAAGTTAAGGCTATGTAAGAAAAATATTTTCATAATCAAAATAGTAAAATAGTTTTTCAGCTGTCAAACTGTCATTCTGTACTGTTACAATTTTAAAAGTTATTTTTATAGTACTTTGTATTCAGTATTTCCAAGCAGAGGGGTAAAAAAAGCCCAAACACCCTAGCTTTCCCAAAAAGAAAATGCACAAACCAAATCATTAACTGTAGTGCAAATTTATACCAGTGGCAAAGTTGAATAGGCCTGCCTCCTGCTTATTTTTCCAAGATAGGTTTATAGGGACCTGTATTAGTATGTCCCAATATTTTCTGACTTTCACATGAAAAATTCTCAAAATAACATTGGAAATTTAAAGATGCAACAAAAATTCTTGGCGATTGCTGCCTAGTCATTTTTGTCTTGTGGTGTTGTGTGCTGTGATGCTAATATTGAGGTCTGTGAAGGGAAAAGAGTAAGCCTATTATCAGTAGATTTACTACAGGGTTTGCTGTGCCTGGGTCTAGATTTCCATTGCGGGCGTTTCAGAAAGCTTAGAGCAACTGGTCTGTAGCATTAAAGAGCACACTACAGATGTCTAATTAAAAGCTGTAGGTATACTTTAGTACAGAATTACTGAGCTCATCATATGGCAGGTGATGCGTAACTCATTATTCCGGATCAGAAATGCTCTTCCTTTCTGAGGAAGAGTATTATTGCTTTGTTTCTTGCATGTGGCTTTATTCAGTTCCTGTATAGGTAGAGTACAACTTATCTGATATTTTTAGTAAAAGAAGTTTAGTTAAATAGCACTGTGTTGACTGGATGCAGTAGCAACTATGAGACTCTGTTTATTTACTTGCAATGGCCAGACTGAAGAAAAAAAATGAAGCTGAAACGGTATAGCATTCATTAACACTATAGTTAGTTTACAGAGCCAGTTCTGGCTTTCTCCAGCTGCTTGGAGCAATGTAGTATCATGGTATCAATACTTTAGATTCTGTACAATACACCTGAAGCCTCTTTCTCTCTTTTTTTCTGGTTCTTTGTCTCTTGTCAGAGTTATTTGGCTCCTGTTGCAAATTTTTTTTCTTTCCAAAAATCTCTTGATCTGTAATTTTAATTCCTTTCCCTTCTGAATAATTGCTGTGCCTCTTGTTCTACTTTTTAAACCTTCAGCAGAAAAAAAGGTGAAACTGTTCTTACATGGTTTCTGTACAATGTGCAAAACACCATAGAAACTTGAGAGTAACCGTCTTCTGTACTATGTTACAGCTTTAGAAAGCAATTCATACCATCTATTTGTAGATGCAGAAAGTACCAAATTGACTATGGACTTCCTATTGTTTGAAGTACACCTGGACAGTAAATGCTACACATTTTAGTAGAAACATTTGCATTAATGTTTCCTAGTTGATCTACTTGAAAGAGCTTTTCAGGCTATGACTGTTTGCACTTAATTACGTGCTTATTGTAATTAGAAATAGACTGCATAAAGACTTTTTCATATTTTCAACTGATACTCACATGTTGAACTTGTGTATATGTTAGTCAAATTGCAGAAGTAGGGCTGCAGGATTCTCCAGTGCTCAAAGAGAAAATTGCGTAGTTTCTTTCTTAAGAGAGGCTTACAGAAAATAATATTGGCAAACAGATTCTTTCCTTGGCCAAAGATATGCTAAGTAGGCATATCTTTATAATATATAACTCTGGACTTTGGCTAATACGGCCTTTCTAAGACTCAAATGATAGCAATTTCATTACTGCCATTTGAAGTGTGAAACTGAGTTATCTGTTGCACTGTACCATATTTAAAGAAAAATATTTTTCATTTTAACAATCTTAGCAGAACCTTTATTCTACTTTTGTTTTACATTAACGCCCTTAATGTGTGTGAAAAAGGTTTAGTTAAATATCAGGATTTAAAGGTCAGCAGGCAAGAAATGTGTTCAGAAATCAGTAGTGTTGTTGATAGCACCATTTCTGCCTTGTTCCATCTTCCCTGTAGCTTTTAGGATGAAGAAAAAAAGATGGCAAATAATGAATTGCATAATTTGCATGCATTAATATTGTCAGTGGATGTTTTATATATTACCATAAAGTTTTAAACTTAGTCTTTTTGGCTATAGTTGTCTTTTAAAAGAAATGTTTCTGAATACTATAGAAAAGCTTTTTTCTTTCCCGCTTCTGTTACTATCTCTGGTATATCCAAAAATGGTCACATGAATTTTTGTTAAAATTCTATGATTCATCTGTGGGCAGAAAATAAATGCCGAAAGCTTCCACTGGAAAGGAGACTATTAAAATTCAGGGATACATTTCCCCCTGAATGTATCAAAGTACAGTTTTTTAAACATATTTCTTATGGTGTTTGTTTACATGATCAGATGATCAGACAGCATTTTATATAGTCATGTGGATGAATTTTTCCAGAGGGTTCTTAAAGGATATGAGTTAGTTTATTACTTCTGGGACAAACAGCTGATTTCTTTTTTTTTTTTTTTTTTTAATTAAAGACTAGAACTTTTGTCTGTTGAATTTTTGAGAAGGATTAAGTAAGTGGTTTTCAATTTAAGGTGTATATATATAATAGCAAAGAAGCAAAGTAACGTACAGAATTAAAGTTGGCTGTAAACATATTTTTTTTTCACACGAGTCCAATACTAGATGCAGCAAATCTGTTATCTAGCTCTACTGCTAAATAACTTGGAAAAGTGATTCTTTCTCCAGCTTAAGATCTTAAACAACATGGGTACTAACATGGATTGAAAGATATCACACCACTAGTAACATGGCTGTGTGGAATCTGGAGAAAATAGAGGGGTTCAAGAACTGATTTTTGGCAACGGATTATTTTCAAAGATGGAATATCAGGTCTTTGGTATCCCTGTGGAATCAAGTACTGGGAGCTTTGTTGAGAGGAACTTTTTGAGAGAGTTTTGAGACACAGATCTGTAAAACGTACTTCATTTTCAGAATGCTGAGGCAAATGTACTGCTTCTTAGATAGGAAAAGTCTAGTTTAAAGCTGGCTGTTGCAGGAGAAGGGTTAGGTGACCTGATCTTTCTATTTCTATTAATAGTTAGAAAATAAGAAGTTGGCATGCTGGCTAACTACAGTAAGCAATACTATGTTATGCACTGGTGAAATCATGCCAAGGGTGATTTGTAAGCATAATATAATATGGCAAGACTTCAGTACCTGTACCAGTTGAACTGAGGATCAGTTCTGATAATTGAAGGGGTAGGTTGCACTAAGTTGTAATATGTTTTTTGTTTTACTTTAAAGCAATTGAGTTTGTATGATGCAGAGTTAAAATAGCTTTTGCTTTTTAATAACAAAAATAACTAAAGATAATATAGGTAAAACTTTATTTAAATAGAAATTGCAGAAATTAAAGCAACTATGAAGCAGTTACGCTCAATGTCTTATTTAAAAATTTTCAGTCTATCTGAAGCATAATGAATGTGAATCAGTATGAAATTTGTGTGGACTCAATATCAATTACTATTCTTGACAATTGTTTTTCACTCAGTGAAGTTAATGGCTAACAGTAGTATAATGCTTTGCTTATTTTCATGTTTTCTGTAGTTAAGCACAGTAACTTCAGTCATAGCTTTTTGTTAACAGTAAACATGACTTTATTTTTGCATAGTGAATATATGGGCTAAGGTGCGTGCCTCTGTTGTTAAAGGTGATGATAAAGACTAATTTAATGACTGTCCAGAGTTTTAACTTTATATGTTAAATAATACATGCTAATTTTCTTTCCTTTGTTATGTAGAAGGGAAAATGGTTAAACTACTGTAACGCCTATAATCAAGTCTGTCTGAAAAGAACAATGGGATGTCATGCTTAGTCATGCTTCATGTTTGACTTCTAATTTCTGTTCTACTATGAAGTTTAACTTGTGAAGGAAGAGAGCCGTGAGGGATATGCGTAGGTAGACATTGCAGAAATTTGGTCAAGGTAGAAATCATTTTAAAAATACAGCCCCTTGCTGAACTGCTACAAAGTGGTAAATGTGCTCATTTAATTAGGTAATTTATGGCACATGCATACAAAGAACTGTAGCTGTTCTGAAAGCTGGTAACTTCCAGAAATTTACCTTTTGATAAGCAAGTCCTGTGTTGAGTAGGATTGAGGTAAAATGAGGAGACCTGTTTTCTTTCCTTTCTCATTTCTGTTTGGTAAATATAGAATTGCAGTAGATATTTTGAGCACCAACCCATGACTCTGCTTTACTTAACAATCTTGCGAGTGTTTTTCAGTCAACAAATAGCGGCATTTCAGTAATAGTGTAACTTGAGCTTTGCTTCATCTGCTTTTTCCAAATTTTTTATTATTCACGCTTATTGTTTACACAGCCTAATGGACGGTCTTTCATTGATGTATCTGAGGATGAAGTAATACAAACTGTCCGTAAAGAAAATACAAAGCAGCCTGTGGATGCAGAAAAGAAGAATGAAAAGGTCAGTTATCAATATGAAATTACAGTGTCAAAGTTTAGTGCACGTTATTTCAGTATCTAATAATTCTACTTGTGATTTGAAATCCTGACACTTAACATGAGTTAAGAGAACTGTTTCTTACTATGAAGAGTACTAATCTAATTCGGTGTTGGAAAGAGCTAAAATGGTATTTTCTTAACTTCTGAGATCATGCCTTATTATGAAGCGTTTGCATCAAGCAGACTCCCCCTCCCTGCCCCCTGCTAAACACTGATATCTCTGTTCACCGTGTGAAAATGTTAAGCCTACAAAAATTAAGTTTGTGTTTCATCTTTTCTGGCTTCTGTGGAGGTGCAACATAATGATTGCATCTAATTATAGTATTGTTAAGTGGCTTGTAAACGATCTAACAATTGGGGGACTACTATTCAAAGGATTAAGACGTTTGCCTGTTTTTCTTTTGTCAGATGTATCCATTAGTGATTAGGGTTCCTAATTTCTGAGGACAAATACGGGCTTTGAAGTCTGGTCTGAGCTTTTTGTTACGCAAATTGAACAGCTACATTAAAAACATCTCTTTAAAGCTTGGTCTGTAGCTTTATCTAAAAGGTAACCATACTAATGCCAATGTTATTTTTTGCACTATGAGGACTAATATCTTCTAGCTTTATCATAAGTGCTGTCATTTGTAGGCAATGTAGATATATTTATGATAGGCCTTTGACAATAATTTTTGGCTTGATTCTTCTGCTAACGTTGTGCATGAAATTTTCCTGCTGTCATGGATGTCTGATTTATTTTCTTGAACAAAATGCATTTGTTCTAACTATACTGAGGAAAAATAAATGACTGTGTGTAAATAGTCAGAAACCAGTAGTTGATTATTGTAATTTGTTTAGCTCATTTAAGCTTTAATTAACTTATTTGACTATCCTTTAGTAACTTATTTTGCAGTTAGTATGTTGGTTAAAAGACTGTATCCTGGTAGTTGGCTATAGGGCTCTAAATGTTTTTAGCATTGGCGAAAAGGCTTTTCTGTGAAATGGGTTTGCCTTAAAATTTCATCTTGCACACTTCATTCTCTTCACCATGTGTTGTGTATCAGATTGACTTTGTGGGGTTTTTTTCAATAACAAAGAAAAAATTGATCCTGAAGGAATAACTGTATTTTTCTTCTCAACTTTCACTTTATTTCAAGCAGGTTTCCAAGTAGGTAAGGTGTTTAAATGCTAAACTCGAGCTTTACCTTAAAATTGCAAACTGAGCGATCTGAATTTTAAATTGAAACTGCGGCTCCAGGAAATCAGTACCACTGTATGGATATGGATGCTTGTTTAACTAATTATGTTTTTCTATCACTTTGGAGAACCCTTGGCAAAGCATAATTGCTTCAGGAGTTGATTGTTACCTTTCAATTGAAAACATCCCCAAGAACTTCCTTTAAACTACAGTTAACCGAATAATTAGATGCCTGTAAAGTTAAGCCTCTCAGGTCATCTGTTACATTTGTAACATTATAAACCTGCTGATTGTAAGGTGTCTTGTGTTTGTGTCTTTGTATAGCTTGGGATGGGTGGTACAAGTCAATGGGTGGGATTTAAGAGGGGTGTGTGTGTATGTGTGTATATATATATATATATATATATATATAATCTATGACCTGAAGGGTATGATTGGGGGGGGGGGAGTGTGAAGGGGAGCGGGGAGAGCTTGAATTTATGCTTTCAATGTAAATCACACTCCCTTTGTGTTTCTGTATTTCTTAGCTGCTTCAGGGTTGTGAATTTCATGCATGTTTTTTCAGGATAGTCATTTAAGTTGTATCCTCTGGTTCTGCTTTGGGGGAAGGGAAGTTTTGGGTAATGTCTGGATTGTGGCTGTTCATAGGGTTTATGATTCTCTTGACACTTTGAATAGTTTCTTACCTTTTTTCTGTTTTAGTCAGTTGCACGGAACAGGGTTTCTTTTGGTTTTAGTGTAAGGGACCGTGTCTAAGAAGTGACTCTGTGGATGAGATTACAGGATGTTAAAACTTCATTGCCTATTCTGTTTGTGAACACACACCTGCCTTGTCTTAAATACTAGAAACAAACAGACCATTAGGGGTGAGGAAGAAAGGTTTATTTTTCTATTGTTTTTCCAAGGGGGACAGAGCATCTTAAAGACTTGAAAAATTTTGATAGGCTTCCTGAGTTCCTCCTGTGCTCTTTGGCTGGTGGCAGAGCTAACACTGGCAGCTTTCTGTATTGCAGAAGGTGGCACTGAATAAATAGGCTTTGCAAAATTATGGGCTGGCTTGCTCAGTAACCTTTAACATCTCTTGTTGTTTTGGTCAGTTTGTTACTGAGATAGTGACTGTTACAGCACTAAGTTCTGCAGGTGGTGAGTAAACTTGATAACTAATGGTTCTGGCTTCTCAGATGAGGTTCTAGTAACTCTGTTTAGGAAAGTAAATATATTTTCAAGATTTGAATTCTTGATCTTTTTAAAAACAGTGTTTGTTAGTAGCAAACTTATTTTTATAACTGTTAAAGTTTGATGTTTTCATGTCGATATCTCTGTAGAAGCTAGTTATTTAAGAAACTCGAGTTATAACTTGGAGGAGCAGTCATCTTAAACTGCTGTCCAGGAGACTTCTGAAGTCATTTCTGGTGTTCTCTTAGTGCCAGACGACAGTTGGGTAGTTACAGCTTTGTGTGTGTGAGATTCTAAGACCTCAACTTCCATTCTCAGTGTAGCTGAAAATGAGAGATGCAGGTACAAACTTAATAATCTTTCCTCTGCTTGAGCTCCAAGATAGCATGAAACACAGTTTTGAATTGCTGTTTTTCACTCTCCTTTTTAATTCTTTCCTTAGAAGGTTCTCTGGCAAATAATTTGGCTTGTTCATATTCTTAGAACCATTTCTTCTTGAGTTGCTTTTGAAACTGGCCCTTCTCTTTTGGAGACTTTTCAGAAGTTACATAGCTGGTGTGAGGGTAAAGATAGTCTACTGGGCAAATAAGTGAGATAATTCAGTTTGGCTGCATCTGTATTGTGGGTCCCCTAGTACAGTAAACCATGAGTTTTCAAGTCAGCTCCCTAAGTGTTAGAGGTGTGTTGGCACAGCATTGCATATAAGCAATGCAATGTTCTTTATCTGTAGTGCTGCACTAACAAGCTGTACTGCTTTCAGTACCTGTATTAAAGCTACATGGTACTTCTGGGGCATGCTAACCCGAAGGCTTATGAGCTGTGTGCCATTGTGGGCCTGTAGAATATCTGCTGCAGCTGTGGTGGTAATTTAGCTGTTACCAATTCTGAGTTCCAGAGAGAATGTTATACTCTTCTTGCACATGTGAGACTAGAAAATTATGTCATTTGAACTTGGGTATAAAGCTGGCAGTTGCTAGTCTTACTCTGGCAGAAGCACGTATTTCAGAAAGACATCCAGCATTCTTAGAGTATCCTTATTCGAATATTCCAGAGACAGTGAATCACTGAATAGTTCCCCTTATAACATCTGAGTGGATAACCATCTTTCTTTAAAAAGGTTTATCTGGTAGTACTTATACCTTTCTTCACTGGATTGAAAAGCTTTTCAGTACTGTATTTTCTTTCTAAAAAGGTAGTCAAGTCAATTTGCCCTCACTTCAGCTTATCAAAGATTCAACACCAAGGATTTCTGAGATATACTCTCTCCCAATATCTTGGGTCACTTTTCATCTTTTTTTCTCAGTATTATCTTTTTAACAGTTTATATTGCTACCTGTTGCACCAAAGCTGCTTGCGGAAGTAGTCATCTCCATATCTTCGTCCCTCTTCATTTATCTCTGCGTGTATAGCCAGGAAGTCATAACTGGAGAAACCTTGGGAAAAAACACTGTATATCTGTTGTATGGACTGTAATCACAGTTCCTGATTTGAAGTAATTTTCCATGCTGGAATTATCTTACCTGTTTTTTCTAGAGAAGTCACTGTCATTCTTCATTTCTCTATGTATAACTTTATACTTGTTTCTGCACAAAATAGATTTTGCCTGAGTGGGATCTGCCTGCCAGACAGTTCATACTAATCTGTGACTGTGATGCCATCAGCATAGCTTCTTCCACCAGGCTTTGTGCTCTGTAGCATAAGTAATTGTTCCCCCCACGTGCCATTTATGTACTGCATAAGTCTTTCTTGTTACTTCAATAGTTTTGACTTATGTTGAGGAATTAGTATTGTTCAGCATTCCTTTCAAGGCACTGTCCATACAAAGGGTTCCTGAAAAATCTGTTTTAAATGTACTCCTATATTTTGATGGGGAGGAGTTCTAAATCACTGTGACAAGTGATCACTAATTAATTATTAAGATAATGTTTTATTTTTATTCTAGTCAAAGAAAAAAAAGAAATCAAAGGGAGATGCTAAAACGGTTCAGGATATGTCACGTCTAGATGGAAAGGAAGTTGATGAAGGTACTGAACACGAACACACACACAAATGCAATTAGACGTATTTTTGGTTTAAATGCTGTTTAACAAGATTTACTAGTTTTTGCTTCATAAGAAAACACAAACTCATTTTGTCATAACTCCACAGTCATACATTGTATCTGTAAATCTGATCTTTGAAACAACAATATTTAGTAACTTCAACAGATTTTAACAACTTACAAAAACTGAGAAAAGTTGTTAATAGTAGGGCCCTCATGTTGTTCATGTTTTGTTCTGTGAAGCAAAGTATTACTGCGTTGCATCCAGAAAAATGTACCTTTGGCCAGTTGTTCAAGTTTTCAAACTAATGTTGAAGTTGACTGCCATGTCTGTGATTTCTAAACTAAACCTGTACTTAAGCTTCAGCTTGAGATGAAACAAGCTAAAACTCTTTCCTTTTTGCTGTCTGACTTATTCAGTGATGGTTTTGTTTGGCGGATGTTTTAGGAGCCTGGGAAACTAAGATCAGTAACCGAGAGAAGCGGCAGCAGCGTAAGCGAGACAAGGTGCTGACCGATGGTGGCTCAGGAGAATCAAATCTCCAAGGGATGGAAAATACAGTTACTGTATCCGTTGAACAACTGATGCCTACACCATCGCTTCCAGTTGGTCTCAGAAAGAATAAAGGTATGATGGTCAATAGGGCTGTGAATGTGTTCTAGAAAGATAACTTTACTTGAATGCTTAAATAGTGACTATTTTGGACGTATGGTAGGTATGTTTAGAGGTGTAACCCATGAGGAAATTATTCCAAGGCATGTAAAGGTACTTACTGTGCAAAACTCCCCCTTTTTTGAGCCACGCTTTTGGGGAAGCTCAGGAGAGAACGTTCTGGAGTAAGTAGTTGAGACACTGGCCTCCACGCAGATAGCTTCACAAATGCATAGGTATATGCCCCATTCCTTTGCTTGTGGTCTGCTGATTCTGTCCTTTATGTTTCTGGAAACTTCAAAGGCACCCTTAGCTCTGCTGCAGGCAGCACCGACTCCTTACCTTTTTAAACGCTTCCCTGTGGGAAGGTTGTGCCCGTGAGATCTCTTTACACATCATTCATTGCTTAACATGTGGATGCATTTTCCAACATTGATTTAGTAGTACCTATGTTAAAGCTGTTCGTAATGGTGGGGCACATCTGCCTGAGACTTAGAGGCCAATTACTATAACTAAGGATTCAGTAAGGAAATGGAGGCTTTAACTTCTGTGGCTGCTGCTGTTTAAGAAAAAAGTTGCATAGGCTGGTTTAAACTGTGTGTAGGCACAGGAATTCGTATTTGGCTGCAACTGAGAAATGGTTTAAGAAGCTAAAAGAATCTGAAGACACAAACAGTTTAGCTTTTTGACATACTTTTAATCTACTGATACACTTGGTGCTTTAATTAGATGAAACTTGATGTTCTAGCAAAGTGGCAAAAAGGCCTAGCCTAGCAGCTGTCTGGTACCCTGTAACAATATATTGAAATTTGCATACCTTACCTAGTGTTTATATTGACACTTGCCTGCATCTTGACTGAGTGCATGGTTCTTGTCCTTGAGGATTAGATCAATTGTTTCCTGTTTTCTTCCCCCCCCCCCCCGTCCATATATACAAACAGCTTCACAAAATGTTGATTCCAACTGTCTACATACTCCATGGCTGGCCATAACTACTGTAACCTCTCTAGCCAGAGTCATTTATGCACCATGTGTTCTTACGTATCACCTTGTACCAGACTAATATGAAGAGAATTCATATAGTGTTTTCATGATAAGGTGGAAGTTAAAAATAGCTGTATGTTTCTGAAATACTTAGAGCTGCCCTTTACTTGAAAATGACAGCTTCTGTTTTGGATTTCTGCTCGCCATTCTTGGTGAAACTGCTACAGGCCTTTGAAATCTGTGGTTTTTTGATGTATAGGCCCCAAATCAGGTTTTAGTTCATTCAATCTGCAAAATCAACACAAATAATAAAAAATAGAGCATTTTAGTCGTCGTCTTAAGTTTTCTGAAAATGTCTTAATTTCAGGTATTGATGGCTTTTTGCTTAAAATATCAGTGATGGATACTCTCTTAGAAGATTTTTACAGGTGTTGCTATTTGGAAAAAAAAACTTACTCTAGCTTTGTTTCCTCTTACTTCTTAATCAGGTGATGCACTTCTGAATGCGCAAATTAGCAGCTCTAAGCCTGCAAAGGGGGAGTCATCAATTCCACAAGGTAAAAGGCTTTCATTATTAGGCATCCTAATTAACTAGAAAAGTGTTTTACAGAAGTGAAAACACAAATTGTCAGCACAAGATTTTGTGCGATTACTGATCTGGAACTTTTATTATGCAGCTGGCTTTTATGGCTATGCAAATGTTATACTTCTATGTTGTAGTTACTTCTTAATAGGTTAATAGGCCTCTGCTATACATAGAAAAAGGATTCAGTATCTAGAATTTTCAGCCGGATTACCTGTTAGAAATTTTTACTTACAGAACAGTAAATCTTATTCTCAAGCTCCACGTAAAAATTCTTTATGCTAGCTTTTCAAACTTCCTCACTTTTTTTGTGTTAATGAACTGAGTATTTGCTTAAAGAAGATGTAGATAAGTGTAAGGAGCACAAAGATACCAGTCCCGATTCTTGTAAAGTTTGCACTTGTTTCAGATTGTATACATGAGTTACTCGGTTCTTTACATACTCCTTTGAGAGGTATATTTTAAACACATTTATATTTACTTACTTTCAAAATGAATATTTGTTGATAAATAAACATATATGATGTTATATATGTCATGCACATTATTGTTTAAATATTTGGCTATTTTTAGACTGTGATTGAGTAGTGAATCTTAGTGGCTTTCTGATAAGAGATACTGCTATAGTAATCCTTGAAGTAATAATACTTGAATTAATTTAGCATAAGGAAATCTAAATGGTTGCTTCTTACTCATAGCCAACATTAGTGGTGTTGCTTTAATGAAAAGTATTCATGGCACTTAAGCAAGTCAACAAATAGGTTATTAAAAGCACCCAGGTCCAGAAAGGGAACCACTTCTTACTTCGAGAGCTTTACTTTACATGCAAACTTCCTGGACCATAGCACAGAAGAGGGAAGCTGTATTCTACAGAGATGCATTATGGAAGGACAGGAGGCAATAATCAGGCTTCAGTAAGAGAAATTCTGACTTACCATGAGGAAAAAAGCTCTTCATAAAGTTGCCTGGAGATGCTTCGAATTACCAGCTGTGATTTCCAGAACTTGAGTAAAGTGCTGAAATTCTGAAGTTAGCTGCGCTTTGAACAGAAAGTGGAAGAACTAGGTGACTTTCAGAGGTCCCTTCTAATTTTAAGTATTCTATGAAATCTTACTGGTCATGTAGAAACTAATTATTTGTGATGGGAGAGTAGTTTGATAAACACAGAACAATCAATCTCCTGCTTCAGGACTTCAGCTGTCTTCTTGCAAGGTTGCAAAAGAAGTTTTTTATCAGCTACACTTTGGTTTCTGTCTCTGCTATTTTTTTTGTTGCCTTCCCCTATGACATGATGTTATGCTTAAAGGACGTTGACTGACACAAACAATGTTAGTGCTGTGGAGTTTTATAGAGAAAGGGCAGGGGCTTTAGGTACAGCAATGGTGACCTTACAGATACCTGTGTTGGAAATTATTTGTCTAAGAAAATCTGGGCATATCTCACCTAATCAATTCCTTGTCAGTGAGGCCGCCTTGAATATGGCATGTTCATGCTGCCCAAGCTGTGAGTTCATTTAAGGAATGAAATATTTGATATCTATTTTTTTTTTGGCATGTGTTGCTGCCTTATCTGCATATCCTGAGGCATGAATATTTCTTAATCATTTGTAAATGAAAGTTTTTCTGATGTTTACATTGCATACGTAAGAGAGAGAGGATTTGATATACAGAGCCCTTTGAAAAAGATATGTGATATATAGGAAGTTAGGCTGGGTGTACCAGGTGACCATTTGCCTTTACGTTTTATGGGGGCATAAATTAAAAATAATTAAAATTTTTATAATAATCTTTGTCCCAACGTACTATTGACTCCCCTCAAAGTATACATGAAACTTGCTATGACTAGTAATTCCTCAGCAGGGTAGGCTGTTGCAGATAGACTTGTGGTCTTTTACCTTAATGTAACATGAAATATATTGCTTATGAATTATTTTGAGTGTTATCGTGGTTTTTTTTTTTTTTTTTCCCCTCTAACTTTGATGGACTCTATGGTCAGTATGATAGCTCTGCTCTTTGCAAATACTGTGTAATGTTTGGGAACCTTTTTCTAATCCTTGATTCCTTCTACTTCCTGCCTAGAGAACTGCTGTGTGCAGCTATGAAACAGAAATTATTCTCCATTTAGTGCTTTGGGCTTTCCACAAATCATCAGCATACTCTGTAAGAGAAATTACCTGGCAGTGTTGGAGGCACCCCCACCCCACCCCTTTTGTGTGTGTGTGTGGGGGGGGGTGTTTGTTTTTTGTAATCTAGAGGGACTGATTCGCCAAGATATCAGCCCTGTAATGAAAGGGACAGGGTTGCAGGAAGGAGAGCGCAGTTTGGTGCTGTTTTTTCCTCACTCTTCAAGTTAGTAGACAGATGGTGCGTGTTATCTGAACTGGAAAATCAGCTGAGACAGAGCAACAGCTCTTCTATATCACACCGATGTAGCAAAGCTTCTTTTGTACTTTTTATTGTTGAGTCTATGTTCATGTAAATAATATTTTAATTCTTCCTCCAGTTCTTACTTTATATAATGCTTTCGTTGTGCTTGTATTTAAGTTTCTCCAGGATTGAGTGAAAGCCATACAGTAAATGGAGGAAGCTGGAATGAGAAGTCTGTAAAAACCTCCTCACAGATCGGTGTAGGGGAGGAGAAATGGACGTCTGTTCCCTCAACTGCAGCTGGGAAGAGGAAGGCTGAGACATCAGCTTGGGGCCAGGACACTGGAGATGCTAATGGAAATGGAAAGGACTGGGGTGTAACCCTGGTGGGCAGGCCCTGGAAAGAGCGTTCTTTGTTCACTTCTATTGGTAAGCTATTCCAAAGAAAACTTGCTTCACTTAAGCATTTTTTTATATAAGTAGTGAATCTCTTCAAGACTACTTTAATGTATAAACATAAAGCTATTTGAGTGGTCTAGTGAAATGTGAACTAAGCCATTTCTGTTTAAATTCTGATGGCTTAACATCAGACTCTCTGTTTACAGTTCAACTATGTTTTTGGAGTTTATCTGAAATAAAACTATTTCTGTGAAGGAATCAAATTTTTTGTGTCACTTTCCTAAAATTCTGGAAGTAATCACAAAGTTATTTTGAAGTGTAACTCCTGTTTTTTAACGAATGTCTTAAAACCCAGCTCATAACGTTTATTCTGTTGATCCAACACAATGAAATCAACTGTGTTTGGTTTTGGCAGATGATTGTTTCAGCTCCAGGCATGAAGATTGTTCAGCTTTTGTGACACTTAGTTTTGCACTGTTTTTCTCATTAGAAATTGTTTTTAGTCTTCTCCGCTACCATTTTTTGCCCTGATCGCTTGTACTCCATAAGAATTCTTCATTTCTCTCTGGGCAATGATCTTCAACTTATTAGTAGATGCTGTAGTATGGTCCTTACCACTGTTCAGTCTGTGATCCTAGCCTCTTCTGGACAGCAGTGTTCTTTTGTCGTCAGCAACGTTGCTTTAGCCTAGACCTCCTTATTTGTCTTGTGTATCTTGAAATGTGGTTCCTGAGGCTGGACCTGCTATACCATTGGAAGCTTTACTATTGCCAAGTAGAGGCAAAGGGCTTTTTTCATATTGCAGTTAGCTCTATTCTGCTGTATATTGTAATAAGGTAGTTGTTTGTGACTGTCACCAGCTTGTTGTTGATTTTATTACTGAGAATGCATCATGCCTGACGAGGCTGACTTGCTTCTCATAAAATGACTGGTTTTGTGGGTGAGGGGAGAGCAGTGGACATCTTTTATGATGACTTTTGTAGTGCTTACAGTAATACTGTGAGAGACCGTGTTGAATCTCAGTTAGGATGGCTGAAAAACTGGTCAGGCTCAAAAGGTAGGGGTTGAGAAGTCATATTCTTCTTGGAGACTGGTAACAAGGGGCATATCGCAGGGCTTTGTGCTTAGAACTGTCATATTTGTCATCTTTATAAATGACCTGGAGGAGGCAATGGAGTGTCATTCACATCAGATTCCCAGATAACACCAAACTTAAGTGGGGAGGGGAGAAACCAGTTAATACAGTCCAGTTCAGGGGTGCCATCCAGAGGTACTTAAGCCAGCTGGAGGAATGGGGCAACAGGAACCTGAGAAATTTCAACGAGGACAAATATGAATGCTGCACCTTTGTAGGAAGCACCCCTGGTTGGGACCGACTGCTGGAGAGCAGCTCTGTGGATAAGGGGTCCTGGTGGACACCAAGCTGAGCCATAGGCCCCAGCAGAAAAGGACACCATCAATATTCTGGCCTGTAATTAACAGGAGTCAGTAGATTGGGGATAGCGATTATGCACTTCTTGTACTACATCTGGAATACTCTATGCAGTTTTGAGCCCCCACCCCTCCAGTTAAATAAATGTAATTCTAAATAAAAGCTACTAGTAATTTTTATTTAGAATCACATTCGAACCAAATGTTTCTTTAGACACATTGATGCCACTGATTATTTCTACTTATTTTCTACCTTTTACTTGACAGTCAAATATATCTTAATTTTTAAGCTGTATCTCCTATTTGTCAAAAATTATTTTGAACTCAGGTCTGTTCTTTAACATATGCAATTTGCTCCAACCTAGATTTCATCTACAGAGTTAATAAATATGCTTAATAACTTAAGTGATTGCAATAATGGGAAGGAGAATAATAGTATGGAGCTCAAAGCACAATTTACTTCTCCTCTGAGTTTATATATACAGAAGTCTGTAGAGGGAAGAAGATCTTAGAAAGCTTGAAATTTCTTTCAAGCTGAGTGTTCGTACAGTCACGTCTCTTTCAGCACTAATTGTCTGATATAATAAGCAAAATAATGCCCTCAAGTTATGTGAAATGTTAACGTGGCTGGAATGTCCACTGTTTTTCTGGCCCTATTCATAATTAAATAGCTAACTTTTTTTAGCATTGCCAGCAGTGTGAAGGTTTTTTTTTTCTTTTTGTTTCCCCCCCTTCCCCACAGCTGCTTGGAATGTGGATGCAAGGATTAATACCTCTGAACAGAATTCTACGTCTTTCTCTTCATTTGGATTAACTCCTGGAGTTTCTGGTATGTATGCCCTTCGAAACATTTATTCCACTCTTGTCTGCTCCACCAGGTGGAAATAGAATTTGCCAAGTATTACTAAAATACATCTTTCTCATTGTTCTTTGAAAATAGTACTGGTAACTGGAAACAGGTGGAAGACTCATTTTATGAAAGCCTAGAAAACTTCTGTTGTTATGCTGAAATTATGCAATAAAGTAACTGTTTTAGATTGATAATCAAAAGCTAGATCAATAAGAAGGTGATAACTCTTAATTAGCCTTCCTGTTTGTGTGCTGAGTCTAAGTAATGGGCATAAGAGATTGCTCACTGTTGCTGTTTCTCAAATTGGAGATCTGAAGATTGCTTTCTAGGAAAGTCTGCTTACCGTCATCATCCGGGAGACTTGTTATATGATGGCTGGGTATTTCCCCTTCAAGGAACTGAAGCATTACTTTCAAAATACATTCCATAGGCAGGATTTGAAGTCTTGAGTGTTTTCTCTCTGTGATGGGCAGGAAGGCTGAACTCTGGGGTTTTCTTGTTTTGAAGGGTGAAATTGCTATAGATAGCAAACCTGGCTTCATAACAAATTTTGTGTGTTAAACTACTGACAAGTGCTGCAGTGATTTATTATGCAATAAAGGGCTCATGTCAGGTTTTCTGTTCTTGGTTGCTTACTCCAGTTATCTAGCAAGCTTGGCATGTCTTGTTTTCTTTTAGGAAGTAGTTGGCCAAGTGCTTATGCACTTAGGCTGTGTTTACTTGTATTGCAGTTTACGGTCTTTGGACTGTGGAACTCAAACTCAGTGTCCTACAGCTCACAAGAGCTTCGTTCTCTGTGCACATCTGAGCCAGGATAACAAAAAAGTTATAAATTAGACCTTGGCATTTATCAGACTTTCCAAAGAACCAGTTCACTTACTGAAAACTTATAGAAACATTGTCTTTAAAAAAAAGAAGAAACAAAGTCTTAATTGTACAGAACGTTTTAATAAGATATTTCCCAGGGAGCCACTTGAATTCAAATTCAGTCTCTGGGCTAAAACTTGAGAAGGTTTAGTTAATAAAGCGGGATAGCAGACTGATCTGAGATTCTTCGGCAATACCACCATTCTAACTTTGATAGAGAGAGGTGTGAAGACAGTGAAGTATATTGGTCATGTTTGTACCTTAACCAACAATGTTGTAACGCAAAGCGACCACATGAATAAATATTTACTACTTCTGACTGGCTAACAAAAAATGAGAAAATGTCAAGTTTCCTGTCATCTGAGGTATCTTTGCAGAGGTGCTTATGAAATAGACCCAGGTAGCTATGGTCCTATTTAAACTTCATTTCAAAAGTAAGTCTCATCATAAAGTAATATATTAATTTCTTTAAGTCTTACAATTAAGGTTTTTTTGGGTTTATTTTTTTTAATAAATGGTTTCTGTTTGATGCTATATTTTTCTTAGAATAATAATGTTAGATGTCTAACACACTGTTATCATGTCTGGTATTGGCCTTACTGTTTTTCATGCTGCTTTTATGTTCCTGAAGCTTTTTACTTGAAATGAGAATTGGATTCTCAGTAGTGAATAAATTAATTCCTATATCTGCAATGTAATTGATGAGGTTTCTTTCTAGTACACTTTTCTTTTAAGCTTCTCCCTGTAAGAGTTCTTACTGATACAGGGTGATAATTCTCCTACCCGTAAAATTTCATTGTATTTTTCAGTTTGAGACTATTGTAGGCTTTATAGACTGCTGTTACTCACCCTTCTTATCTCTTTTCCATATTCTTCTCCTAACTTAATTTTATCTTCCTTCTTCAGTTCCCTTATTTTCTGAATATACCTCATTTTCGAGAGCCGTGTAGTTTTTCTGTCCTGTGCGGTCCTTAGAATCAGATTTTTTTTCCTTGAGCCTTCTGTCTTCCTTTTCTACTTTGAATGGAATTTCTTAACAAGTTTCCTGAATTTTCTTGGTAAACTTACAAGTAAAACTTTATTTATTCCCTTTCAGGATCCAACAGTGAGTCAGTTTCTCAGGCCGGTACTTCCGATTTTCAGTGGGATTTAAGTCACGCTCAACCCCCAGTTGATGACGAATGGTCTGGGTTAAGTATGTTCCTCTAAAATGTTCATTAACAAAATTTTGTTAATTGCCATTACTTTAAAGTGTAGTTACATATGTTAGCTACTTGTATTAGCCAGTGGTGGACATCTGAAGAAAAACCTGGAATGTTTCACTTCTGTAAAGCTAATTGACAGCTTGAAGAAAATGGGAAGCATTTTGACAAATGATAATAGAAAATGGTTAATTTTTAGTAAAAATACCTGCATATTGAAACTCAGAAATTAAAGAACTCATGCACTTTAAGGTAGTTCTGGCTTTTGCAAGAAAACCTTGGCAATCAATTAAAACAGTCTTACTGCAAGTCTGCAAAAGACATTTAGCAGACTGTATTTGAGTCACAGTTTGCTCTTCCATGTTTGTACCTTACTGAAAACTTAATGTGACATAAGACTCTTGTATTTAGTATGCCTTACTTTCTCATTTAGCAAACATTAGGAAATTCTTACACATATAGAAAGCATAGGCAGGATAGAAATCACTGAAATTACTTGGAAATTGTAGTAAAATTGGTTTTTACTCGATCCTTTCCCTTCCCTGACAGTTTTAAAATATTCTTGTAGTTCTTGCCGTAGTCTGTCCCTAAACAGAGCTGTAGGGGAATAAAGTTACAGCCATTCCTAAATATTTACTGGTGAAACTGTACCTGTGAAGAAAGCTTTCAGCCTTAAAACTGCCTTGTAATTGATAGCTTTATTCAGTCAGATCTAAAAATATTTAAGAAAAAGTTTATTGCCTCTCATTAAGTCTTTGACCTGAAAAATTGGTCAGAAGTTGACTGTAAGAGCTGCCTTGCATGTTACCTTCTCTTTAAGAACAACAACCTGTTTAGTGACTGCAAAAGTGGAACAGATTGACGCAGTCCTTGATTTTTAATTTTTATATAACTGATCCTTTAAATCTGACATTTCTGAGTGACAACGTAAATATGTGCCATCATAAAAGAATGATAGCAAAATGGGGTAGGGACTTAGAGTCTTAGAAAAAATGAGGTTATTAAAAAACGTCAGTATTACAGGATGACTTTTGGCTCGGTAAAATTTACACTTTCAGATATATGACTTTGTAAAAGATTTTTTACTAAGGTAAGATTGATCAGTGTTAGAGTTCATCTTAATTTTTTTCACAAACTAGGAAGGCTTAAGATAGAGAACAGCTCTTAAAGTTGTCCGTGTTCACATAGTCTAGAAAATGTATCTCAAAGGCCTTTAATTGCATCTAGCAAGCTGCTGCTGTGACTAGTTTGTAATCTGATTGCTCTGTAAAATAACCATGTCTTACTTATTACTTACAAACCTCTTCCACCTATCATGAAAATCTTTACATTTTTTCAGAAATACTGGAAATGAGTATTTGTATCTTGATACCAAGAAGTGGTTTTATGCATAGATTTTTTCTTCCTTTTTAAACTGTCAAAGAGCACCTGTAAAGTAAGGAGACATTCCTGAAAATCTTTTTAATCTTTGCAGATGGACTTTCTTCAGCTGATCCCAGCTCTGATTGGAATGCACCAGCAGAAGAGTGGGGAAACTGGGTAGATGAAGAAAAAGTTGCTTCTGTTCCTCAACCTGAAGAGATATCTGATGTTCAGAAGGTAAAAGGTGATATTTTCTCCTTAGCTCCAAGACTTTGCTCTTACCACTGCCATTTCTTAAAGAAACTTAAGGGTGATGATAAAGGTAATCTCTCATCTCTTTTACACTGATAAGAGTAGCACAATTGTGTTTAAAGTGTACACAGAGCAGGAAAATGCTGCATGTTGTTAAGGAGAAAATAGAAGCCACTTAGCTCCATGTGAAATCGTACTGTCTCACCATAATGTAAGAATTACTGTATCGTTGTAGACTAAGAGAAGATTTAGATTTGTTTTTGTAAGTACTTCTTAACAATATTTAATGCTCTGTATGAAAAATATTTCCATGCCACCAGTACATGGTGCTCTATTGTTTTTTTCATTCCGAACTCCTGTACCTGTATTACCAGAGAGCATATAAATAATGTGGTCTTCCTAAAATGAACTGAACAGATAAGACTGTGTTCATTTATACTTTTAAATGCAATTGAATGCCTTACAGCTGTTAATTGTTGTTTAGTCTGTAGAAGGCATGTTTCCTTGTCATCTTAAATGTTAAATACCTTGTATTCCTGTATGTAGGCTTCAGATAATGAAAGAGAAAAAGCAGAGCCAATTCTTCAGAGTTCTACAAGTGGCAAATCCAAGAAAAAGAAGAAGAAAAAGAAGAAGCAAGGTGAAGAAGCCAACTCTCCTGCACAGGTAAATAGAACAAAATCTGGATAGTCTGAAAGGCCATTGCAAAGAATTCACAAAGTCACCTTATTTTTGTATATTAGTGTCTTAAGCAAAAATCTGGGGAAAATACATTTCCTTACAGTATTAGATTGTCTACTGTTGTTTCTCAAGAGTTAAAGTAATCTTTCTCTTACTAGTATTTCCTTTAATTTGAATTATTCTGTTTGGCTTGGGAATACAACATAGTTTTGCTGGATTTATGGAAAGCATGGAATATGTGGAAAGTATTTATCCTGAATTTTTTATTTTATAACCAATCAGAATTCTGTACTGTAGGGATGCTTCCAGGAGGAAGCATGGGAAGCCTTCTCCTGCTATCCTTTGAAAGACAGCTGCCTTGGTGGACATAGATAGCTGGGAGAACGGGAGAAATTGAAGTTTTCTCTCAGGCTGCCTTAACATAAAATTCTATGAGAATATAGTGGTTTTCTGAAGTACTGTTGTAGCTTGATTTATGCAAAAAGTAAAGTATCAATGCCATGAACTCAGTAGGTGGAGCTACTCTGAGTCAGATTTGAATGAGATGGGTAGTATTTGCAAACTGAGGATGACTGGAGTTTTCTGTGCTACTTAACATAATTCTTTAAAAACTATTTAAAACAGACTTGTAAAAATAGCAAAAGCAGATTGCACTTCACTTGGCAATTGAATCATATTTGAATGGATGAAAACAAGTACTTTCCTAATAGGAAAAAGCTTTTCATAGCTCATGCTCAGAATACATGCTGCTTCTGCTTGTAGTGACAGCCATTCATAATTTACATTCTCTACAAGATGTTAAATGCTCAGTTGAATCTGACAAGGTGAATTGGAGAGAGGGGGAAAGCATTCTTTCAGTCATTCTTTTTGGATTTGCTTTTTATGCACAGTTTCAGTTTGAGATTTTATTGAAACAATTTAAAAAGATCAGATTTTTATTACCTAGAATTCTGTTAAAGTTGTCTATTTTGAGGTGGATGCTTGTGTCAGTTTGCAGTGTTTCTTTTGAGGCAAATTCAATCTGAGGGTAGCAGGACTGCAGCTTTTTTGTAATTGAAATCTGTCACGTTCTGGTATCTGCAATGACTGTAAGTGTAAGTCAAGATTAATAGGTTATGGTTAATAGGTGTTCGTGGAAGTCTTGCATGGGTCTTGTGGTCAGGGAGTGCATACTGAAATTATTTCCTTTTCCATGGCCTGTGAGCTACCTTTTACATTGTATATGTCAAATGGGATTCTACGGTCCATATTAACATTAATGAGATTCATTTATTCGACCCACTGGTCTCCAACCATTCCGATTTTGTTGCTTTTTCTATCAGTCTGTCAGTCAACAGTTTAAAGATGAGAATTTCTCTGTATTAATTTTTTTACGGAAAATTGAGGGGTGTTGCTTGATAGGAGCAGACAGAACTGCTAATACATCACAGATACATTACTAAACTGCTATAACAAGGATAACTTAACTTGCCAGTCCTAATTAAAACTCACTTAAAATTTATATATTTATCCTCTGAAAATTGAATATATTCATTTAAACAGCATCAGCTTTCTCACTGGTTATATTTAAAGGGTTCACACTCATATTTGTTGACTTCAGTGTTTTGTCAAGACAGTGGAAGCTACCTTCAGAGCTAGATGTAAGGCAAATATCTGTTCTTTCCTGTCAAGAATCAACACACTTGAACTGTGACTATGTTTTCACAAGGTTTCAGGGGAAATAAGTGAAGGAACAATGTTTCAAGAGGTATTCCCAGCTTAAAACCAGAGACCTGTGTTCTATTTACTGTTCACCACCACAGGATTCTTCTGGTGCTATAAACAAATGTAACTGCTTTAATTCCTTGTGTAAAATGAGAACTTTCCACTATTAGAATGTTTAAGGAATAAAGGTTGAGACTCTCGGACACTTTGGATATATTTTCAGTTTCTGTACCGAGAGGTTTGTTTTACAGGCATCATGGCAGACTAAACTGAATTGCAAAAATATTATTAAAGCTTAATATATGATAAAAGACTGTACAGGTCAATATGCAGAGCTTGCATTTAAAAACATTTTATTCAAAACAAAGCACAGAACTGAGAGCAGTCAAGTCTCATCGTGATATTTTTGCAAAGTTTTTGGAGTAACTTCAGTTTAATTTCACATCCTTATAATTTCAGAGGACGGAAGTGCAGTTCATTCAGAGATTGGAATTTTTGTTAGTAAATTGCATGAAGGGTACTGCTTTCTGGGTTCTATTGGTTTCTATGGGTATTTGTGTGATGTTATTCTATACACTTTGAACGTTAGCATAGGTGAATATTAGCTTGCTAATTTTTTTTTTTTAGATAGATTTTTTTCTTAGTTATAGAAGCTGATTATGGCAACAAAGCTGATGTGCAGGGAAGAAGAGTCAGAACTTCACTGCAAACACAGGCTCTGTTTTTTTCCCTCCCACCTCTCCCTTCTGTAGGACACTGAAGAACTGGATAGAGAAGCTGGAGAGGAATTTCAGGAGGATACCTCAAAAGTTCAACCACAGCAGGAAATAGCTTTTTCCTTGAAGACCATAAGTACTAGTGAACCAGCTAAGGTAGGGATACAAAATTTGGTTTATGTTACAATTTCTGATTTGGAAGTTCTCCAAGTCCATCGAAACACTAGTTTGTGTAGGTAAGGTTACAGTTAAGAATGCTGCTCCAGGCCATAATGCTCATGAATATAAAGGCGATGGAGAGGTTGAATTTTAGATATAGGTCAGTTAGGAGTTTTAAAAAGGATGTCTACTCTGAAAAGCAGTATATTCTAGATGGGTAGTCACTTTCATGACAAGTTATTTTCTTGTTTGAATGTTTAAGCAATAGTTTAAAACTTTGAAATCTGGAAAATTAAGAACTGTGAGTTTGAATGCAAGACTAATAGCATGCCTTACTGTTTCATTGCAACAGAATGAAGTGTTACTACCTTATTATACTCTGATTTAAATGCAGTCAGTCTAATTTTGATTTTTTTCATGACTGTGCTGAGCTTAATAATGGAATGAACCAATTTACAAATGGACTGTTTGCTTCAGCTCACAGTTGAAACAAATATTCCATAGAGTATAAATTGTCTTTAATCTTTCTTCAACTAGTAGCTTTTTTAGATACTGTTATCCTACAAGCATCACATTGTAGGAAGAAGTATTTAGGATTTCTAGTGCTATTGGTTTTGTGTTCCATAAAGAGTGAACAATCCCAGTGAGACAGCAGTTTGGTACTACAGAATATGTGTCAGAATATTGAGTTTTACTTGTTAATTGCTTACCATTTGTTTTATAAAGATAGCAAGGTCTTAAGATTCAAATGAATATATCAGAGAGCTGAGATATATATCCAGCTGAGAGCTGGAGAGCTGGACAAGGAAGAACCTCATGAGGTTCAACAGGGAAAAGTGTAGGGTCCTGCACCTGGGCAAGAAGAATGTCAGGCACCAATACAGGTTAGGTGTGGACCTGCTGGAGTCAAGTTCTGACGAGAAAGATCTGGGGGTCCTGGTAGACAGTAAAATGACAATGAGCAAGCAGTGTGCTCTTGTGGCCAGGAAGGCCAATGGAATCCTGGACTGCATAGGGAGGAGTGTGGCTAGTAGGTCAAGGGAAGTCATTCTCCCCGTTTACTCTGCACTGGTGAGGCCACAACTGGAATACTGCATCCAGTTCTGGGCTCCCCAATTCAAGAGGGATAGGGAACTACTGGAAGGAGTCCAGCGAAGGGCAACGAGGGTGATTCAAGGATTGGAGCATCTCCCTTATGAAGAAAGGCTGAGAGAGCTGGGACTCTTTAACCTGGAGAAGAGAAGGCTGAGGGGAGACCTTATCAATGCTTATAAGTATCTAAAGGGTGGGTTGAAGGAGGAGGGAGCCAGACTCTTTTCAGTGGTTGCCAGTGAGAGGACGAGGGGCAACGGGCACAAGCTGGAACATAGGAGGTTCCACTCAAATATGAGAAGAAACTTCTTTACGGTGAGGGTGACAGAGCCCTGGAACAGGCTGCCCAGGGAGGTTGTGGAGTCCCCTTCTTTGGAGATTTTCAAGACCTGCCTGGATGCAGTCCTGAGTAACATGCTCTGACATGCTCTGCGCAATCCTGCTTCATCAGGTGAGTTGGAGTAGATGATCTTTATGGTCCCTTCCAACTCTAAAAATTCAGTGAAATTCAGAGTGGAGTCTTTTATAAGAGGTTGCACGTTACCAAAGAAAGAGTACAGAAGGTGTTTATTGAGAACATGTGCCCTGAAAAGCACATTCAGACACTTTTAGCTTATTCTAAATATCCTGCATTGAAGTAGAGCTTTTACTATAATTTTGTAATTTATATTCAGTTTAAGCTTTATTCAAGGTTAGCAACAGCTACCTATTTTATCTGACTAGTGCGAAGTTGTTCTTTGTAGGCTTTTTTGAAGCTGTATCTGAAACACAGATGTCTTCCTATGTGTGCAAGTGGCTTTATTCTTGGCAGTGTGTGTTTTTTTAAAAAACTTAAATACATGGCTTTGTATTGGAGGACATAGTTAAAAATGTATAGACAGAAAACTCCTACTTGGATTGTAACATCAAGGTGGTTTTTTTGACATCTAGAGAGGTGTACTGGTGCATCCCAAAAGGCTAGCTTTTGCTGTTTAGAAATCTAAATTGATTTGAGAAATACTTCCCAGCTAAATGTAATAATTCTTTTGATCTGTGGTTAGATATTTTATTTGTTCTCACAAGGTGTCAAGGTGTTGGCACTGCCGAAATATCAGCCCAGTTCCAGTAGGCTTTGCTCAATTGTTCATTTCATACCAAACTTCCCAGGTGATTTGATGGCATCAGCTCTGATGTAGTCCTACCCTGTGCACTATCTTAGGGAGGGCTTAAGTGCTCCTGTTACTCTCGAGTCTTAAATTCAATCTCATAGGCTCATATTTGTGCCTTTATAGCTGTGTTAGTGGCTATTTTGTGAAATATGATATAAAAACTTGTATTAAACTTGATATGGGGGCAAAGGACAAACAAAGCTATTATTAACAAAATTCCCTGGAGGTTAGTTGGACTTGATAAAGGACAATTTGTGAAGTGTTGTATCTGACAATGCAGATGGTGTATCAGTCTTTATCAAGTCTCCTTGCCTTCAGATTTGGTTTTACTGTAATTTCACACATGCAAAGTTGCCTTCTGATGTTGTTTGAGTTGGCTGTTCCAAAAAGTTTTAGCAACAGTCTGTGACTGATGTGTGAAATGGGTGATTTAAGTTTCCAAGGTAGGTAATCTAGTCTGGAGCAAATGTTCCAAAACATGAGAACCAAATATGAGGAAAAAATAAACTGATACTAGAGTACAAATAATTTATTATCCAAAATATCCGCATAAAGACCAGAAATAGCTGAATGTTGAACACTTCTGATTTTTATCTGGTGGTGATGTTTTTCTCATATTATACACTGGGCTGTGTGGAAACCTTTGGCATTTTATCAGCAGGCACAGGTTTTAAATGAAGAGATATCTTTGGAGATCCTTAATTCGTGACAGTTTTACAAGTCACTACTTTGTTAATAAACTGTTATGCATATAACTACTTATATTATCAAATAGGCTTTATTAATTGTTTCAGGTTTCCTTTCTAAACTCATTAGTTAACACAGAATGTCCTAGCAAAGAGTAGTACCCAATTCTTAATGTTTGATTTAACCATCCACTTCCCCTCATCCAAAATTCGGACAGAAGTGTGGTATTTGGAAAAATGCCCAGATAATATCTGTATCATCACATTTGCAGTAATACTGCATGCTTTAATATTCAAGCTGCAACATGTTTGTTAGTCAACCTGAGACAGCCTAATGCCATTTAAGTCTTAATTGAGTTGCTTTACCTGCAGGTGGAGAGTGACTCTGTCCTAACAAAACTATGATACCAGTGACCTGAGTCAATTCCCTTGCACAATGAGGAGCTTTAAGTTGTCCTCCTGTTTTAGAGGCCACATTCATTTTTTATTTTTTTTAGAGTTCATGTATTTATGTAGCTGATAATTGCTAAGCAGTAGACAACATCAGGATTTCCAAGCTTAGCCAATTGTATAGAATGGGAGTTCATTTTATCAGTATGGTTGATACTAAAAAAAAATAAATATTCAAGATTACCATATTTGCAGTAGATTAAGAGGAAATATTGCAATTACAGTTATTAAAAAACTTGTTTCAGTTGATGTGTAAGGGCACAGTAAACTATTCATAAGAGGTTGGAGAACTGCTACTGTCTAAGTTGATGTGTTGGGTTTTTTTAATTAAAGCTGCTTAACTTCTTACTCAGTATGATATGATGAAAAGAAAAGTAAAAAAGTGTGTCTTTTTGCTCTTTTGTGTATTGTGACTAAGTATGAGATGCTTACATTACAGTGGTGGAAACAGTACAAGTTGGTGACCATAATTTAGGATCCGTGTACCTCTGCATCAATGGCTGGATGTGGACTTCACTGTTTTGTTGTGATAGTTCCCAGGTCCTGGCTGTTGTGCCACAACTCCAGCCATGACTTCATAATAACATCATGAAGTTTGGGGTTTATTGCCTGACTGAGTGCTGTTTTCTAATACAGTTTATTTGAAGCCTGTAGTCAGTAGGTCACCTGCTGTGGGATCATATGTTTTTATGTTCTGACTTTCCTATTGGAATGTCAAAATGTTTTTTGCATTTTGAGTTTTGTTTTACTGTACTTCTAGTAAGTGCTACACAGTAAGCTACAGTTACATCTTGTCTCTGGAGCAGAAACCTCCAAACTAGACCGGATGATTGGAAAATACTAGATATATCTTTTACTTGGCAGTTCTTCTTGCACTAGTTTCCACTGAAATACTTTTTGACTGCGCTCACAATTATCTGTTATGCTAATATAAGCATACAGAGTGGATTGAGCAGTTGACAGGAATGACTGCTAATGCTTTCTAAATACTGTAAAAGTCTTGATTTAATTTGGTTTTTGAGTTACGAATCTGGACGTATACAGCTTGCCTGTTTGCCTTGCAACCAAATGCATACGTGTCACTATCTTGCATCTCTTCTGAATATGTATTCTATAATCTTTTTAAGGATCTTAAGTGATTTTTAGATTGTTCTCCCTTTCTTTGCATGTCATGTATTTTAAGAAGTATTCGTGTGCTTTATCTTTGCTTGTCTGCACCTAAAAGTTTTGGCACTAGATGGCAGTCATAGTCTTGCAGCCTTGATTTAAAATTTTGAAGAATTTTAATATTGGCTTAATTTTTCAATGCCATCTTTCCAACAGCTGCTAAGTATACTGCAAAAATAACACTGTGTAAGAGTGGTTTACTGTGTATGACTTTGAATAAACTTCTGAAAATTTTTTTTTCCTGTTTTTCAAATAGCCTGAGGAGGCTCCTTCGCTTGCTGTTTCTACTGAGCCATCTGTAATTGTATCAGAGAGCGATTCTGACAAGATCGCTTCCCAAGTGCCACAGATGCTGCAAGAGACAGATGTTTCTAGTCCCAATATTAAGCAAAACAGTGTGCCTCCTCCACAGAGTAAGTATCACTCAGTACAATTCATTCATCTGCATTCAGGGTGTGCTTTTTTTCCCCACAGAGCATATATAGTCAGAATGCTTTGCCCTGAGGTTTGGGTTTAGGGTGCTGTATCAGGTACTTAAGTATTTCATTTATATATCTTGCCATATTTTAATTTTCATTTAAGTACTTTGACAAATGTGCTTGCACTATAAGGAAAAAACTGGCTTCGTGTGCTTGAATGACTGAAAATGTCTGTTGGCCTTGTCCAGTCCCTAACAGACACTTGGACGTACTCTTCACCACGAGGACTGGAGCTTCATGCTGTGACTAAGTAATTCTGCCAGTACTGTTTCAAAAGTCTGCTTGTGAGATTTCAGGGGAACAGATGGGTACTAACGTAGCAGTTGACAGGATGTTTAGCTACCAGAAATTTGGAAAAAAATATAAGCAATTCAATTTTCAACCGACTGGGGTGTTTTTGACTTCTCAACTTAGCTCATTAGCATCTTTTCCCATATGCTTCCATGAAATGTAGTAATCATGAAGGAAAACAGTTGCTAGTATGGGAGTAGAAAGGTACTGGGTGATGCACGCACTTTTGTTGTAGCCTAACAGCACATACATACCTGCAGCAGTGCAGCCCGATGTTACTTTTTAAAAATATGCTGTGCCTAGAGACGTCAAACATATCCTCTGTTGTACTCAGCAAGAGCGCTTATACTGAAGTACTCACCCAGTAACACAGGAAAATTAAAAAGGAAGTCAGGATGTGAAAGGCATTGCTTAAAAAAAAAAAGCTGTTTGAATTAGACTTTTTAATGAGATTAATAAATACTGACATTTCATAAGAAGTTCCTGGTGAAGTGTTGAAGTACTAAACCAGTTTTTAATGACTGCAGAAGAAACTAGATGATTTCATAATGTTAGTCTGCACTAATTGGCTTCTTGGTTTTGAATATATTAAACAACAGAATCTTTCAAGTCAGTGTTGTCAACTTGCAACATTTGGTTTTTGTTCCAGTTCTAAAACATGAAGGCTTTTGTGACTGATTCACGCCTCAGAAATTGAAAGAACATCTCTATGTTCAGCATATAAAATACTTTACTTGATTTACGACTTCTGGCAGCCAGCATGTTTTAAGGCAGTCTCTTCTAATAAAATAACATAGCACTGCTTTATTTGACTATGGATTCCATGTAACCACATCTTTACATATTTCATTATTTTTAAAAATACTCTTCTGACACATCACTTACCAGATTACACTGGCTTTAACCACTAAATATAAAAGTGAACAATTAATGTCAATTGTGTATGTGTACATTATTTCCAGTTAGCCAAAAACTAGTAACGAGCCTACTGTAATTAACACATTTACGAAATGAATGACCTTTGTTGTGTATCACTCTTTGTGGTATAAAAAAGTAGGTTGAAATTAGCAAATGTTGGTTGAGATGCACTTTAAATTAGACTCTTTGGGAGAAAGCAGGTAAAAATAACTAGTTGATTGTTCTGAATTACTGTGTAATAATATGGGGTGCACTATCCAAGGTTTTAGAAGTAAATTCTGTGTAAGCTTTCTCAGTCCTAACACTGTAGTTATGTTTTGGTTTTAGCCAAGTCTGAAGAAAGCTGGGAATCCCCCAAACAAGTTAAAAAGAAGAAAAAAGCAAGAAGAGAAACGTGAACTTCCTGAGATGGACATGTGTTGCTGAATACTGTCATGAAGATTATGCTGTTTATGCAATAATTTGTGAACATGTACAGAATTTTATATAAATTGCAAACAATTTTTAGAAACAGAACTGCTGTGAACACAAACATCTTTAAAAAGGAATCAAAGGAAAGTAACTTTATGATATAGCAAACAGAACATGCTACATTTGAAAGACATTCTGAAGAGTCTGTTTTTCCAACTTTTGGAGAGAGATCTTAATTTAAAAAAACTGGTTTTACAACACAGTGCCCTGTTTACAACAGATTATACTCTCATCTACAGCTGCGGATAAAAGATTGGTTTCAAGGAAGGGTTTTCTGTAAAAATAATTGTCTGTACAATAGTGGGTGTTTCTTGCCTCTCTTACGAGTGATGCATTAGAAGCACAGAATGTCAACCATTTGAATTTGTTTCATGCCTAAATCAAAGTGCTTTGATTAAATACATAATCTGCCATATCTTTACAGTAAGTTGGTTAGCAAGCCTGCTGGCTATTACAGGAATCACAAGTGCAAATCATTAACCATTTGTACAGTCAGACCTTCATGGTTTATTATATGAAGTTAACACAATAAAACTGCTTTGGGTTAAAAGTTTGAGAATGTGATTTGAAACTTGAGTATGGTTCATGAAGTTATTTTTGATAATGTCTATTACCTTACTTGAATTGTTGAAGATAACAGTATATTTTTAAGAATGCAGTAATGTGCATAAAATTGGTTTTCTCCTTCGTTCCCTACAGTTCTTGATTGATTCAAACTCCCATCTAAAACTATCCTTTCAACTTTTAAACTTACAAGATGAATTGAAATCAAATGTTCCCTTCCCTTAACACTTTTAACTTACCATACCCAATTCTGTCCTGTTCTCTATTACTGAAACTCTGAAGAAAGCAAAGTGAAATTTTTTCGCTCACAAATTGTTTGGAATTTCAAAGATCTGTTGGAGAGCTGAAGTGTCTTCAGACAGCTTTAATTGACATTGTCAAGACCAGTTATCAGGAACACATTTTTTTACTGCCTTAACCTGTAGTATGTAGAATGTGTCTAGACTTCTGGACAGGAGTTAGTGTTTTTATATAAAAAATAAAAATAAAAATTCATGCAAGTATAGCAGTTGTAAAATAAAGATCATTTCCCGCTTGAAACTGTTAATTAAAATGGTGTTTAAGATGTGTTGTCATTTTCAGGCACTGTGTTATTCCATGGTATCAAACTGGCAAATGTGTTTGTGTCTGTAAGGTGCATGCTCAGCCATGTACACTGTAAATAGCCTTTACAAAAACTTGTTTGATAAGGATGGTAATTAACATCACCTGGTAAATTCAGTTAAAGAAGATCCAAGATTATTATTTTTTTTTTTTTTTAAATGATCGACTTCTGGTTTTGTGGCACAAACAGAATTGTTAACAGCTGTAACAACTGGTCCTGATCAACAGCCTTGTGCTGTCTTACTGTACTTGGCTGCAGTCCAACAGTGTTGCAAGGCAAGAATAGTTAATGCAGCAATTTGGTTTTAATTGTACTGAAAATGCACCTTGCTAATGGAGAGCTTTCCTAACGAATGGATACTAACTTGCACAGGTATTAACCCCTGTATGTCAAGAACATGTGACGTTCTAAATTGATTTGTTAAAATAAATTGAGCATATTGACAATATTGATCTATTTACTGGGAGGTAGTAATGATACTTGAGACTAATACCTGTCAAGATTCATGTAAAATAAATTTAGAGCTGAAGCACAGCTTTTCAAGGAGTATCATAAGGCAAACACGAAAAATAGGATATTACAAAATGGTGCAGAGTCCTTTGCATGTAAATAAAATTATAATTTTGCTTGTCTTCTTCATAGCAAAGGTTGAAAAGAATACCCTTTGAATTCAGGTTTGTAATGTATGTCTGAAATGTCTTTCTGATCTGTATGTTGTGCTACGAGCCTCTTGTAGAAAATACGAAGATTTTATGTAATGAGAGAGACTGCCCCCAAAGGCTTTCACTGCATAAATTCTTTTTTTTTCTCTTGAAGATAAAATCTGTGATATTTCTGGATTAGTAAACTCTAGCTCTTGAATAGCTTGTCATTCTGGAAAAAAAGAAACAAACTAGCTAACAACATAGCAATCCTGCTAATTAACAGCTACTATGAAGCAGGATCATATAAATACATAGCCTTCCTTTCAAAATGTTGTTATCTGTTTAGCAGCACCTCTTACTGTTTTCTTAATGTGCAGTTTCAACGTCTTAGAAAGCGAAACTTGCTTTATTTGACATTCATTAAAGAGGTAGTAACTCTATAGCATATTGTCTATAAATAGAAACTTGGTTATCTGTGTACTGTCATGTTTCTATGACTCAAGCAGTGGTTAGTCTTAATGATACACTGTATCCAGACTTTGGTACTTGGATAGAAAGAGAAAACACCATTTAAAGAAACTTAATCATTTTTTCTTTTTTCTTTTTTCTTGTTCTTTTTTTTTTTTCTTGTTGAATGCATGGAATGGTTTCATAAATCCAATATGTTGGGTTTTTCTAAATACTCTGGAATTATTTGTATTCGTAATTTAAAGTTGTTGTGATGATGTGTAATTCGGTAGTCATGGCATATTTTTATTTCTTTTGTGGGGAGGGAAAGGTGTACAGAATTCATATGTGCTTGTTACAAAGGTAACAACTGTGCATTGGTTTGGAGGGGGGTGAAAACTGTATTTCTGATGCCCTTTTAGAAGCCTAAAGAAAAAAAAAGTGCAAAAGAAAAGCATTACTTTAATATTTACTAAGAAAGAATGTACATATTAAAAACATTTCAAACTTTATAGAAATACTTCTAGTACTGTTGTGTTGTAACTGAATTGTAACTCATTGGAAACTGCCTTATTAATAGTTCCCTGGCCGAGGAATTGTCCTGTGAATAAGGCTTTTGAGAAGTGCAGACATCAGAATACATGGTTTAAGCAGACTTTCAGCTATCATTAATCATAGTTGGTTTGCCTTTAAATGACTCCAGTTGGTTGCCAGTCAAGATTTCACTTTTTTTTTTTTAAAAAAAAGCAAGTCTCCTGCAGCCACTTGTACCTGTGCATCTCATTCTAATGACCGCTGAGCTCCGGGGAAGGACAGGTTCAGTTTTCCAGGCCAGTACTGAAAGACTTCTTCATTCTGCTGTAAATTGAAGGGGTAGGGGGGGAGAAACCCTAAAAAAATGTAATTGCTTCTTAAAAGATAGCGCTAAAATTATTTTACTGTTACAATTGCTTTAAGAACTAAGAGCATCAGTTGAGTCAATTTGGGGGGTGTGGGAGGGAGGACCAGGAAGGGCTGCATGGCCAATAGTTCTTAACCTGGAAGTAGTGCAGGATCACCCTGGGTTTTATCCCCTGCGGGACTAACAGGGCTGCTGTTAGCTGGCATGGATGCTGGGAATGAAGCGGGGTAGCTCCGATTTTGTTGGGGGGGCGGGGGAGGGAAATTGTTCCTTGTACTCAATAGCACGTTGCTGTTAATGGTTCACAGACTGTTCTGATTGAAACTTGGTTGAATTGTTAAAATTGTCTAGTCTCCATATGGGGTCCCTTCAGTTTATGAAAATATTGAACGTCTGTTCTTTTAAATATCTGGTTAGTTGTACCAAGCTGAAGGTTTCTGCTGCACTGAAAATCAGTTTCTTTACTGAAACTATGATGTCTTTAATTTTGGTATGTTCTAGAAAAGAAAAATGCATTTAAAATTCTTAACATGAAACTCCTGGTTTCGGGGTTTCATACAATAAAACACACTTGGGAACATCTGCAGCTCAAAGCAAGTACATTTTCTATCCTAATTATAGTATCAAGTGGCCTCTTAACTTTGCTCAGTATTTTTAATTCAGTCCATGGCAGAGGGTAAGCCATGGACCACTCGGAACCGGATCACCACAATGAACTCATAAAACTGACTAGTTGAAGACGGTTCCCCCTTTTCTCAGGGACTGCAAGTCTTGCACACACACGCTGTTCCCACTCGGCTGTTCAACAGGCTCTGACTTAGAGTTAAGTGATTCCTTATTGCAAATATCTGATGAAGTATAAACGAAATATTTTCTTACTGAGAGCTTTGTTTCCAGAGGCTGTTCTGACTGAGGCTGCCCACAGCTTGTTTTTCATGACCGTACTAATTCCTGAACCATCCTTATCCATGTAGCTAACGAGGGAAAGTCGCGCCTTGAGCAAGTGAAGCTCTGGATGGGAGACAGGCTCCTCCCTGATGTGATGCTGTGACTTGGGCTCAGTCACTCGTTGGCAGTCAGGCGTTAACATGTCTTCTTTTGAAGAGGCAAGAGCACGCTGGACTGGAGATGAGCATCTTTCTGAGCCTTAGTCAGTTGCTAAAAGAACAGGAGCTGTATCGGCTCTGCTGTTGAGGGGCTGAGTTTATATCCAAGATGTAGAGGTTCTGCTTCTGCTCTCAGAGATCTCCAAAGGCATTTTCACCCCCTGCACACAGGCAGCTATTGTATGAGGGAAATACCTGCAGCCATGTCTGAAATCACTACAGAATGAGTTTTCTCAAGAAGCTGCCATCATTGGAAGTTCAGAGCTGACCCAGATCCAGTCCTGACATGAGCAGAGTACAATGGTATGTGAAATCAATTTCATGCCCCCTTCTGGTTTATAGTCCCTGATTACTAAAAACAAGGCAACATCTTGCTGAAGGGGAAAGAGACAATCCTGAAGCTGTCATTACAATTTCAAAAGAGCTACAGGCTGGACTCTAGATTGGCTGTAACTTTAAATCAGGATGATCTAACTCTTATTTATGGCTCAAATTAATTTTCCACTTTTAGTTAGTTTGCTAATGAACAGCAATGTTGAATTTCCTATTTCTATATACTGTGATTAGGTATTTCCTTAAGCTTTTCTTAATTGCCTTGAAAACAGAAAGAATTGCCTTACAAAAGGCTGAGAGGAGCTCAGGTCATTAAGTTCACTCTCTCTTCCTCTGAGCCTCCCAGATGTGGCTGTGCTAAGGTCAAACACTATTGCTTTGTGCTTGCCTGGGAAAAGAAGGGCTGCTTGATAATAGGTGATACTTCCATGTGTCCATAATAATCCGTGCCTTGGGATTTGAGGTATTTCAGGGATGTAGCACACGCTGGAACTCTCGTTTTCTTCGTTCTTGGTTCATCTTTTTTAGTTCATAGATTCATAGGTTGGTCCAGGCCGGAAGGGACCTCCAAAGGTCATCTAGTCCGACCTCCCCGCAGTCAGCAGGGACACCCCCAACTAGACCAGGTTGCCCAGGGCCTCGTCGAGCTTCACCTTGAATATCTCAAGTTCCTCATCTTGCTTATTCTAAACTGAAAGGCAAGCTATTAAGGTAATCTCTTCCTGATTAAGCTTGAAGTACCCCAGCATCAAAATGGAATTTGCAAGACTATTTTTGCAGCCATAATGTTTTCCTTAAAACTTCCTTTTATCCAATCTCAGAAAAAGTGGAGGGGGGGGAAAGAAAAAAAGTAAAGCAGCCATACTTCAGCTGGCTGGTTATGCTTCTATATTGTATGAATGCAGTAAAATTATTAATAGCACAGACTTCTATAAATTCCACACCACTGCTGCCTGACTTTCCATATGTGCTTGGATTCTTTTCTGTGGTACGCATAAATCACGTCTCAATAGTAGTGTTTTCTGTCAGTCAAATCCTGCATGGACTTTTCAACGTGGTTTTCTCCAGACATTTGGCTGAGAGTTTGAGAGGTCAGTGTGTTCTCCTTCAAAGACTACTGCTTTAGACTAGTGCGGTGTTAGACAGAATCACAGAATGACGTGGGGTTGGAAGGGACCTCTGGAGATCATCTAGTCCAACCCCCTGCCAAAGCAGGTCCACCCAGAGCAGGTTGCACAGGAACGTGTCCAGGCAGGTTTTGAATGTCTCCAGAGACAGAGACTCCACCACCTCCCTGGGCAGCCTGTTCCAGGGCTCTGCCACCTTCAAAGTAAAGAAGTTCCTCCTCATGTTTAGATGGAATTTCTTATGTTCAAGTTTGTGCCCATTTCCTCTTGTCCTGTCACTGGGCACCGCTGAAAAGAGTCTGGTCCCATCCTCCTGACACCCACCCTTTAAGTATTTATAAGCATTGATCAGATCCCCCCTCAGCCTTTTCTTCTCCAGACTAAAAAGACCCAAGTCCCTCAGCCTTTCCTTGTAAGAGAGATGTTCTAGGCCCCTAAAGGACAGCGTCCTTTTCATAGCCACCAACAGAGTCTTGATGCTTCTGAATTGCCAAAGAATGTAATCCATCAGTATTTACTTTTCTGATGGAGGGGGGGGAACCTACAAATTCAATGAAACAAAGGCAGTAATGTTGGCCTAACCAAGTTTTGCCAGAGTTTAGGATGAGGCAGCTCCCTCAGGTGCCTATTTCAAGCCATGCTTTAAAAGTAACCCCGCGGTGCCAGCATCATCTTTCATTTGACTCAAACTAATTTTTTTTTTTTTTCCCCCGCTTCTGTGTCTTAGTTATACTGTCCTTTAGCTTGGCTGGAAATCTGGAGTCTTTCAAGTTCTTTGAAACTTTTTCAGGTCAATCTCTTTCTCAGTGCTTGCCAGCGCGGTCTGAGTAGCCACTTCAAGACAAACCAAATCTGAGATTGCCCGGAGAGTGGTGCGCTCTTGCAGACCAGCTGGCCAACACCCTACAGTCGCAGTGGGATCCTTACTCCAGCTGGTTCTCCACCACGTCTGCTGTAAGTCAAGTTTGTGGCCTGCATAGAGTTAATATTGGTGTTACTTCAAGGATGATACTTTCAGACTTTCGCAGTTGATTTTAACGTGGGGTCCCCCCATAGATCACTTCCTTTTTTTTTTATTTTCTTTCTTCCATCACAATTACTCTTGGCTGATTAGTTTTAAAAATTTTAAAACTCTTAATCATAGTAGAGATTTAAAATATTTTCTTCCTTTTTGGTGGAATTCTTTTCTGCAGGTTCCGGGGACAGAGGTCCAAAGAGCTGTCTGCGCTGAACTAATGTGATGATTGAATTTAAAAAAAAAAAAAAAAAAAAATTTAAAAAGGAAAATTTGTCTTTTTAATAAGCAAAAGTAATGTTGCTCAGATTTGACCTAGGGATTGAACACTTTTGAACAATAGTAGTAGTAAAATGTATTAAAGTGCTTTTCTGGAGTGGGCTCAGGATGCTCAGCACTTGGTAGAACTGAGCTGGAAAATCGATACTGTGCTATTTTATATTCATATACTCCAGAGATGTGGTTTCAAAGTCATCCAAGTCATGCAGCTTCTGTTAACCATGGAACTTCTTTATGGTGTTTTTGGAGTGTGTCTTTTACTGCCAGTCCTTAGTAGGCATGCAGAGCAGCAGATTTAGTGATTTGAATTTGTAACGATTAAAACAATTTTACTACCTTGAATATAAAAAATTCTTTGTAGACTATGACAGAGACATGTAATTGAAAGATTCCAGGGTCTGGCGTGTTGGTGACTGAGAGGGGCAGGTTTTACATACCCAAGGACTGCCAAATGTGTTTTGGACTTCTGTAGGCACCTGTTAGGTCCTGGTCTGATTGGTCCGGGAGGGGACCATCATCCGAATCCTAGGCTATGGGAAACTTGAGGTTAGAAGTGTGTGGGTCGCATCAGAAAATAGCTTTTTGCCTGCTCACTTCCAGGCAGAACGTCTGTCGTACAGCACAAGGTCAACATGAAGCAGGATTGCAAGTGCTTCACTTTGCATTAATAATTCCATCACTAAAAATCTTGACTTTGTGCTAGTGTGCCGCTGGGATTCATCGCTCTGTGCTGCCAGAGAACATCATGCTGGAACGCATTTTCTTACGTAAAGACTTAATGTAATGCTAACGTCTCCCGAGAGCACCACACGCTGCCTTTCAAAAAATGTTTTACTTATGCTTTGTCTTGCCACTGTATGGAGGGCATGATACAGTTTAAGGCTTTAAAACTCTTTAGACTTGATTGTTCCAAGTTTTTCTTGAGCAGTCCACGTCAAAGCAGGTATTTTGACAGGTTAACTGGTTAATTCCTAATCCCAAATTGTGTTCCTAATGTGTGGCAAAGCAGCGGCTCAGCCCTGCCCCAGAGGAAGTGAGGTATCAGCAGGGTGTTCTGCCAGGGCTTTAAGGACACCTCCATCAGCATAGTAAAAACTCCCAGCGCAGGGTGCTGACTGGCTTGTAAATATTAAGGTGCCCTACATGGCAGTTAAGTGGTTTAAGGGCTCATATACACTACGCATCAAAGGGGAAGGGGAAAAATGTGCGGATTTGCAGTTTAAGGGTTTTTTTTATAGAATCATCGAGGTTGGAAGGGACCTTTTAAGATCAAGTCCAACTGTTAACATTAGAGTCAAAAAAGAAAGTTGGATGCTGAGAAGCTGAGCAAGCGGTGTCAGGTACTTGAGCACGAAAGCGTGCAGGAAGGAGGCTCCAGGATGTGTAGTAACGGCTTTGTACTGTTACGTACCTACCCACTCACCCCAACAAGTTTGACGTAATTTCAGAGCACTTCCAGATTCAGAATTGGTTTAAACATTGTCCAGATGTTCATCGGTTCACAAATTGGGAGTGCACTGATAATACACTCAATGCGGGGTGCAATGATGTACACTCATAATAAACCTCAGGCTGAATTTAGCACTGGAAATCCCAAGTCAGCACGTTATCCGAGCTCTAGCAGGAAGACAGCATAAAACACGACTGGATGAGATGCTGAGGTAGTACGAAATAGGAGGTGCTCCTCTCCAGACGTGTATAGTTCTGATCTGCAGAGACGGGGTTTCTGTATGCCATGCCAAAGCCACTTGTATTGCAAAGGCTTGTACTCAGATGTTTGACACTGAGTTGCAACAGAGATGATGAGTTAGAATTGTGTGTTATTGCAATTAAACCTTTTCTGTGCTTTTACCAGTCTACTACTGAATACCAACGTGAGTTGGAAGATCTCTGCAGCATTGCCTCAGTCAGTATTTCCCAAGTTGCTTCAGACTATAATCAAACATATGTGCATCAAAAGATGTCCATGCCTATAAAATGTTTTATAGTCACAATACAGTAATATACTTTACGCTTATAAACTACATAGAGACACACAGAAAAAAGCAGTGTGTGAGAAGTGCTTTTTGAAGTGATATTTACACTGCACTTGGGGATCAGTTACCAAATAATGCTATTACAGTACAATTAATATTGGTATTTATGATGCTATTTTCTATAAGGTGGAGGATTAAAGATTAGGCTTATTATTTAAACTATCAATCTTCTGGCATGAGGGATCCTAAGGGGACATTTTGGACATTTGGAGGAGCCTATGATGAAGAGAAGCCAAGAGTATCCTTGGCTTCTATAATTAGAAGAACATTAGCAGCCTTGATCTGTCACTCTTTAGAAAAGACAATATAAAATCTACAGTACTAGAGAGCTTCAGTCCCCCACAGACATACACCTGGTACTGGAGGTTCCATCTCATTTTAATCTAATTTTCCTAGCTGCATTTCCCAATACATACAAAAGACTTATAAACTGGGACAAATTTCATCCAATTAAACTTTCTGGGCTACCAGCACCCCAGATAAGCGTTTTCCTTGCTCGTGGAGTAACAACTCCATCTATGCTGTTATCTCCGAGCTTCCTGAAGGACATGCCATGGACCTGTAATATAGACAGTGTATATGCAAGGTGTTACATTGCATGTACAGGACTTGCAGTTGGGCTCTGCATGGGCTGCAGAAAAAGGCAAATACTGGCTAACTGTGTGTGAATGCCAATCACATGCTCAGCAAGTCAGCCATCAAGGGGATTCAGGACAGAACGCTGAAGGGGGCAAACCCAGCTGGCATTTTCACGGTATAAAGCCCCCAGCTACTGTGGCATGTTCTTCAGGCTTGGCTGGCAAGCAAGTGATCTCCATTGGTGACGCCATATTAAGCAATAGATGGGCAAATCGGTAGTGACACAAAGAGAACGTCAAGGATTTTTCTTAGCACAGAAGAAAAGAACATGGGTGAGACTGGAAGCTTCTATAAAGCTCCATGGCAAACCTCTGCCTGTGGTGAACACCAGCGAGAAGAACTGGATGGTGTGTCCTGGAGTTCATTCAGGAGTCCAGCAAACTTGGAAGTGAGCAGGTATTATGTCCCGGTCCAATTTTGGGCTCAGAAAAAGAGGAATAACTCCACAGATGATCAAAGTAACGGTGGCGATGCTGTTCAGTCGCTTTGAAGTTGTTGATAACTCAAAGCTCAGGTTTTGGTTGCTTAACGTGCTAAAGCACAACATGGAATAGGGGAAAATCTAAGCAGGCTCACAGGTAAAGTGGTGAGTTACTGCTTGAAACCTGACTAGAATCTAAAAAGACAAAGCTGGGAAGTGTTTGCTGTGTAACTTACAGGCAGTAATAAATTACAGTTATGGAAGATGTGTTGTTTTAATTCCTCTTGACTGTACTTAAAAATCGGTGTTGGTTCTCAACAGGATGGAAGAAAATGATTTATCACTCAACTGAGATTGTTAATAGAAGTCAAAATGATCATGGCTTCTACTAGATGTAATTAAAAAGAATCCAAACAAATAGCAAACAGAACATGCTTGATGAGCAAAACTGGGGGGAATATCTACTTTCTTCTATGTTTAAAAAAAAAAAAAAACAAACAATTTTTTAAAAAGAGGGGGGGGGAACCCATAATCATATAATGAAAAAGGGAATAAAATCTGGCAACGTTCCCAGTGTTGAGCCATACTCAAATGATTCCATAAATTAAACATTAACTAATCTAACTAATGGAACTAAAAGGAAGTAAATACTATTTGATGTATATTAGCTTTTCTTAGAAGGTCTGCTTCTCCTATCAATCAAAGTCCTGTGACCTCTTTGACCGCAAATTCAACTCAGCATTAAAAACTGTCACTGAGATTTCCTTTGCTCAAGCAATCTGGCAGGCAGTAAGACACTGCTGGCAACACAGCCACCTCTTTATCCACCAGCTCCATCTCCTCCTCGTATGCTGTATTTCATGTTCTATAATTAGCTACAGTCTATGGATAAAATGTACCCATCTGCACCAGTCGGTTTAATACTGCGTTCAGCATAAGCATTCAGACCAAAAGACCAAAAAAACTCCAAGCCTCACCTTCTACTGGGTCGCTGCAGTAAAAGGTCAAGCGTAAATCCCGGGATGTTTGAATCTGAATAGTGAAAAGGAACAGGGGGTAGGTTGCACGTCCTGTGTCCATTGATTAAATAAATACTGTCATGTCTGATGCCTGCAGTTTTAAAGGCTTTTACAAAACCAGCTAGACCCCACACACACTAGTGAGAGAAGCAATAAACATACTCAAAGGACTGGAAGCAGTGTCTGATGGGTACAGGTTTAATTTATCAAAAAGGCTTGAAGGAGTCTTCATTGTAGAGTAGAAGTTACTAGGATACAAGGTGTTAAAGAGCTCATTAGCCTGACAGAGGAAGAGATGATGAGTTTGAGTTGGATACCAGACACCTGTGCTTACCAATTTTGTTGATAATGGTTAGAAGCAAACTACTGAGATTAATGGTGGTGTCTCTGCTTCCAGTGTCTTCAGGCACCCTAAGCCAGTGGAGGGGAAAAGCCAAAGCTCTTCCACCCTCCCAGGCATATGGTGGGGCACGAGGTTTACTACCTCTGTTTAGCCGGGAGAGCTAAAGTTGTTACAGAAATTCATGGACTTATCCCAGGTAAAAAGAGAGAGAATTGATTTTTTTTTTATTTATTGCGAAGATACTGGTTAGTGGTATAGAAATGCTGCAGGGTAGAAAGTTTCAAAGAATAAACATGCTTTTAACACATCATACTCTGTTTTAGATGTACTTTTCAGACTCCGTTTGGCTTTACGTGCTTTACTTGCATGTATTCATCTTGTAAGCATCTTTACTAACATCAGTTGATAAGTGTATAAAAAATATGTTATCTTCAGTCAAACTTGCATTAGCGTTTTTAAAGTTTCCACTGAACTTGCAATTTATTAATAACCAAAAATTATTTTAGTGAGAATCATTTTGGCTTAGTAATCCTCAAAATTAGCAAACTTGTTTTGTCTTTCTTCTTCTTTTAATTGATATCTAGATCAGTGCAACCTGCTTTCTGAACCAAAATAGGTTTTATGTACCATCACGGTAAGGGTCCCTTACACTGGATGAATTTCTTTGGTCTGTACTTTCTGTGTTTGGACATTTAAGAAGGAGGAAATCTGTATGTGTTTCCCCATGATGAATACCAAAGCCAGACAGAGCTGAGATACTCCAAATTTTCAGACCCCCTTGTGTCTTCTGGTTTGGCAGTCTAGGCAGCAGCTAGACTTGTGGTAGTTCCTGTCTAACCCCAATGGAGAAAACCTCTGTTACAAATCACAGCCAGGGTTTCAGGTGGTTAGTGACTGGAAGACCTGCTATCTACAGACACTCTTGTGTGGTGGCTGGCTAATTAGTACCCCTCAGTTTTGTTTTAAATAGTTGCTTCAGCGGAAGCCCATGTGTATTCTTTTCCCTGGTACCCCCGTGCTTTTATTAGAAACTGTCCAGTGAGCTAGGCAGGTGACCCACACGGGGCTGAGGAACATGCATAAGAAGGAAGGAGTGGCCAAAGGAGTCAGTTATGCTCTCTGATGCTGCTGTGAAACCCCAGGAGATCAGTGTGCTGTGCTGCCATGGGGTGCACGGGGCTCACTGTGTGCTCCCAGTGTGGCTCTGGAGAGGACAAGACCCCTTAGTAACATGGGGGAGTTGGGTTGATGGCCAGCTAACAGGTGGTGGCTCAAAAGAGCAGAGCTCGAGAGAGTCCAGGCCCTACACCACTTCCAAATACTGCCCTGCCCAAGGGAGGAGGGGTTTGGAGTCCGCTGATGGAGGGAAATGTGGAACAATGGTCACAACTCTGCCAATCCCACAAATGAGATGCCCCGGTGTGGGGGCTGGGAAGGGGTTGCAGTTGTTTTGACTGCTGGAGATCCCCTTACAGGTAGGAGACCCTGAAATTGTGGTGAACGCTAATGCATGGTCCAAAAGTCCTGACAGCTAGACATAGTTACAAACACCCCTGGGCTATCACCTGATGAGCTGGTGGGGCATCCTGTTGGTCAAGGTGGGATCCATACATATCAGACTGGGGGAGCACGCAGGAGGAACACCACCATTAGCAACATGGCAAAGAATAATACAGAAAATCCCTTAGTGTAGTTGACCTTGAAAAAAGTGTCAAGAAAGGCTGAAAACTGTCCATGCTCTCACCCCACAGATCTGGGCCTTGGGGATCTTCCAGAAAGACAAAGGAGAGGCCGTGGCAGAATGGGGTGGAATGTCCTTTGGAGATCTGGCTCCGTGAGCCGAAGACTTGCACAGGGAAAAGGTCAGAACTCAGCTAATGCTGTTGGAAGAATTGGAGCAAGAGATCAAATTTCTCTGGTGCATAATATTACTCCCCAAAGAAGGAAATGCTCATACTACATCAAGCGAACACTGCTTACTGCTCTCTTCTGGTCTGGATGAAGCCCTATTGCTATAGGATTCATAAGCCTATTGGTACCTTCAGGAGTGGTTCTATTTGTTGCTCAAACCATATGAATCATTTGCTTGTTTTCTAAAAAATAGTAAATTACTTAGCCATTATATTCTTGGTTTTTTGTTTTGTAGGGGCAAGAGGTGAAGTTTGTAATAGATACTTGTTCAGTCTGTTAGGGTGTTAACCCCTGTAGCCTGGTCAGCAGGGAGGAGGGATGGACTCCTACGTTCAGTCTGTAATAGCGCTGACCCCATCGTCTAGTTCTAGGGGTGGAAAGTATGGGGCAAAAATTGCAGGGGTTTGGTAGCTGGGGGCTGCAGGGGTGCCCTGTGTGGGAGGACGTCATGCCCTGTGCTGGTCACAGCCAGTGCCAGATGGCTCTAATTCCAGTGTCAGTGTCTTCCACACAGCAAAACTTCAGTGAGGGGAGCCTGTGGCAATCCTGAGCAAATGTGCTTAAGAACAGTAGGGGCAAGGGAGAGGAGAAAGGGAAGAGGCATGTTGAAGGAGATATTTTTAAGGACATGATGGGGCACGTACTTTTGGAAGGTGGCACTCTGTGCTGGAGCAGGTATGCCTCTGAGGACACTGCAGCCCATGGATAGCATACTGTATCTGGTATGGAAGGAAGACTTCCAGTACATGTTAACAAAATGCAAATCTGCTGCCAGGCAAATAATTAGATAATTGCCTACCCTATTTTTGAGGTTTCTAGTGAATGTAGCCCAGATGGTTTCTTCTCATTCAAAGTGTTAAAATTAATCTGTGAGGCTAGCATGAATGGGAAGGCCAGAAGAAAAAAGAAAGAGCTGGATCTCAATGTACTCCAGAGCTCGCCAGCCTTCCTGTGAGTCCTATATCTTCACAGCAAAACTAGGAGGCTTTCAAGTCAGAAAAGGGGAAAAGGAAGGAGGCAGGAAGATGAGCTTTTTCTTGGAGAACATTTGATCTCTTGGCTTTTCTGATTTACGAGGGGTACATTTTTTAAAATCAACAACTTTAAAACAGAATCATGAAGCTGTGGCCCAAGGGAGCTAGAGTTGTAAATGCAGTTTACCATCATGAGAGAAAATGTGTAAGTATATCTGTCATCTAAGAGATTAGAATCACTATCTTCTACAGGGTAAATCATGACAAAATATCTCAGAATTGGGCTAAAAAGGTGCAGGCATTTCAACAATTTTCAGAAGGTCAAAAGAGAACCTAAAAAGAAAAGGGGAAAAAAAAAAACCCAGAAAATATTTTGTTGTCTGTTGTTTGGTACTGAAACATGAGAATTTGACTAGTTCTGTGGAAGCGGTTGCACACCAAGCTGTGTCATTGTGATGGCTCTCTTATAGGCTTCTCAGGTGTATCCTGAGTTTTACCATGCTGGAGGAAAATACTGTTCTCACTCTGAACTTTATTACACAAACCAGGAGAATGAATGACCTCTTGAACCCATTTTGAATTGTGGCAACAGTCCTATTTTATGGCATGTTGGCCAGCCTTTGTGGCAGGGAGCTGGTGTCAGACATTTATTGGAGGGTTACTTTTTTTTTCAGAAAGCACAGGTGTTTTTTAATCGTTGTTGCATTAAATATTTCTGTAGCCCTGAATACTTGAATCTTTTGCAGCCATCCTGAAACATGGGCTCTGAAGCAAGCTGAACAACAACTTCAACTCTTAAAATGACTAATAGAATCACAGTCAATTTCCCAATGTTGTCACCACCCTGTGCTCAAGGACAATACCCAGACCTTGGTTTCTGGACAATGTTTAACCCTTTTCTTATCTCATCTTAACCTGGCCAAATACAAAACAATTAGCAACTTCTTTGCTCGCTCTGGAGCATGTGGTTAATCCTACAAGCAGAAGATTTGGTTCCCTTGAGCTGCCCTTTTGTGTATGTGCTGTAGGCAATGCTGGGCAACTGTGTAATTGAGTTATTCAAGGCCAATTGACCTATGCTTCACCATCTCTGTGGACCCTGAGTACAGGCAGAAGGTGGGAATGACGGGCAGCTTCCAAGCCTGCTGTCCTCTTCAAGCAATCTTGTTCAGATAGGTATTAAAATGGTTGGGAAGAGGAGTAGCAGTAACCCATTTTAGTGCACAGTAGAAAGCACAAGAAAATGTCAAATGGATCAGAGCATCCTCTGGCAGGAGGGAGAAGTTGTCCCCTGGAGTGAGAAGGTCCCGGGGGACACATGGAGGAGCACAGAGCAGAAGCAGGACACGGAATATACTGGATTTTTTAAACAGCTTGCAGCACAGAGAAGAATTGGCAATGAATCGAAGGTGGGCTGGGTCCTTCCCTAGCGGGCTAGCATAGCTCTCAGCGTGTGCTGTGGGAGACAGGCGGCCGTATGAAAGGGGTTCAGCAATTTCCAGCTCTGCTGTGGTAAGGAGGGGCAGGCGGGAGCCAGGAGCCTGCACTTCTCACAGAATCACAGAATCACAGAATCTTAGTGGTTGGAAGGGACCTTTGAGATCATCGAGTCCAACCACATTAAAAAAAAAAAACAAAACAAAAAAACAAACACAAAACACACAAACAAAAAAACCTTCTCCTCTGGATACGTCCTACGTTCTACACACTGACCTGCGGCTGAGCAAGGGTGCGGCAGGCTTTGACCCCGTGCTGTCTTTAATTTCAGAATCAAATGTTTATTTGGAAAATAGTCTTACCATATCACGGATCCCACTGGAAAGATTACGATTCTTTTCAGCACAACCAAAACAAGTGATTCTGAGTCAGCTGTTTGTTCACTTGAGTTCGGCAAGGCAGTGATACTGATCCGTTCGGAGCAAGGCACTGGTACTGGTTCTCTTCAAGTTTGATGTATAAAGATGATAATTCAAGGGTCTCTTTTACCTCTAGGAGCCTTGACAAAACTCGGGTGTCTTCCAGTTCAGAAGTTGTCGCTGGTGCATCTTAAACAATCTTCCACTGTTCTGGTTGCTTTTGGGTGTAAGATGAAATATGATATACCCATGTCTTTAAGAAGTGTTTGTTTTATAAGGCAAAGTGAAGGGCACAGAGGCTTGAACTACGGAGGCTGTGGTTATGGGTCAGTAGCTGTGGGAATACTCGGGCTCTGAAACCACTTCATTTCTGTTGAATTTTTCACTGGGTGCACACTTGACAGCGTACTTCTAAGGCCTTTAAAGGTTTGTGTAACAGTCTCGGTAAGCGGATTTCCTTCTGCTAAGCGGTGGCTGCCGAAGGCCGTTTGGCATCGCTGCCAGTGGAGGGGCACGCAGCAGGGGAGAGGCCTGTGTTTGTGGTCAGGTTTGGAAGGAGACCAACGTGGTGCCGGCAACTGCCTCCCACAGAAACTGCCGCCTGGTGCTGATGTCCTGCCAGCCAACCCTCCTTCCAAAGAGCTCGCTCAGAGGCTGAAGCAGGAAAGGAAGTTCTCTTCTGGATGAGGTTTTGCAGAGAAAGTTGCACACTTGGCTTGCAGCAGCCAAAGTGTCTTCTCATAATCCATTTGCCAGCCAGAAAAATGGATTGCTGTGCTCTGGAGCCCGGTGAACCTCATGCATGTAATCTGTGTTGTGACCACCCCCAGTTTTACTGCCCCTTGCATCTTTTTGTTTTAATTCAGTTTGAGGCTAGGTCTCTGCCTCCGCAGCTGGTAGCAAGGGGGTGAGCGGGGATCAGTGGTTGGGTCTCCCCAGAGCCAGTGGGGCTCCACGCAAGCGCACAGCAGCACTTGTGCTTGTGCACGGTCAGCTGCTGAGGAGAGCTGGAGACTATAAATGCTGCAAGGCAGGGACTGGGTCTTCCATCTGCAAAGTACGTAGTATGCCACAGAAATAAAAATAGAAAGGAGCAGATTGGACTTCATCGTTTCTATAAACTCTGCCTGTGATTTATACTTCTCTGGACTTCTAGAGTTGGTTATAAATCAGGAGTGTGATACAAGGCCTGATGCTTCCTGGTCTTTCCCATCAGGCTTTTTGAATGGAAATGAATAATTATACAGGAAACTACTCTGAAGTAATTAGTGTTCACCTTCTCATTCTTCCTTCCTTTTTCTTCTGAGGATATCCAGATTAAAGCCATTGATGGGAAACCATAAGCAAAAGAAGACATACAGTTAATTTCTCTTTACAGAGATGAGAGCTGTGCTGGGGGATGTTACACATGGCTGCTGCCACCAGTAGCTTCTGGGGGCCTGGGGTTTCTCCTGCCCAGCTGCTGGAGCCCAGCCTGTTGTGCCCATCCCAGGCTGATGGATGTGGCTGCTGCTTTCCCGTGTGCAGGCACAGGACACCAACATGGGTGGCTACATAGATGGGCAGAGACAAAGTGCTGCCTTCAGCTGTGCCTCCTACACGGACTCGCAGAAGACCTAAGTACAGACCAGCGTGGTCCAGCCTGACATTTGCAAGCAAATAACACACACTCACAAACTGTTGGGGGCAGATACAGACTCTCACCCCCCAGCAGCCAGCCCCAGGCACACAGGAGGAGACCCATGGTCCCACTTCAGCCACCGGCGCTGAGCCCCTCACTCGCCTCACTCATGCTGGTCCCCCCAGTAGCTGGCACTTAGCAGCCCCCACCCACGCTGTGTGCAGAGTGAGAGCACGCAGAGAGAGTTAAAAAAGGATTTAAGAAGAAAGGGTGATCAGGCACAGGGCTGAGTCCGGTAAGCGTACTTTACGCACAACTGACCCCTCTTATACCCCTTTCTATCTGATCCCTGCTTTGCTCCTTCCCAGTCCCCTTCCCCTAAATATTCCTTCCTAAATTTTGCAGAGTCCCACAGGCCCACCTTGAATATCCCAGATGCTCGTGCTCCTCTTGTTTGCCCCTTCTTATCAGTTACAAAGTCCAGGTGACCCTCTCCAAAGCTGCTCAATCAGTAACTGGAGACTTTTGGTCTTTGGCATTGCCTCCATTGTCCCTTGCCCCAAGGTTTGTGTCCTTGTTTATCACTTCCCCCTTATCCCCTTTCCTTTGAAAAGATCAGGTCCTTGGTCAGATAACCTTAATGAAGCAGATGCTCTTAACTTCCCCTTCACCTTACAAACCATACATACAGGGTTTAGTCCTTCTATCTTGGTCTGTCAAGGTTACCAATAAGACAGTCCAGACCATGCTGTTTGGGATTTTCCTTTGGTCTCTGGAATATTTGTTTGGTCAATATGGGTGTTTCATTTTACTAAAATTTTAGTGTCATTTTTGAATATGAATCTTGAAAATACAATATTTGTCTTATGCATATAATCTAGTCAAAATTATAAATTCAGTGCCAAGTGGCTTTTCTCTTTATGCACCAAAAAAACCCTCCAAACCCCAAAACCCTGGAAGTTTTATAAGGACAAACTAAGAGGTTATGAAAAGCTCCTACTTAAAGTATTTTTAACTTAATTTACTATAGTGGCTTTACAAGTACGGATAAGGCATAGTTAAAAATGGTTCTCCTTGCCAAGTTAGCTTTTATCTTGGAGTTCCTGCTCTTTGCAGATGTATGTATGAAATAAAGAAGAGCCCCAAAGCAACCATATAGGGAAACATTTGAGTACTTTTCAATGTTACATTTTGATGATAAATTGTGGGACTTGGTAGGAAGCCAAGATAGATGGCAGTAAATAAATTATTCTTAGGGTCAGGCTATGCATACAGACCTCCTGGTAGAATTTTCTTCGTTATTTCCTGTAGAGAATGATACAAATCTCAAATAACAAACTACGCAGAAGGCAGCTGCTTGGTAGGAAGTTTAGCTTCTATCTGCACCAGTGCTTGAATATGCAACATTGGGTCCTTCCTCCTAATGCTGCTTCCTCCACCACCATCAGGGCATTAACTCCAGGTAGTGACAATGAGGTTAACGTCAGCTTGTGTGTCAGTTATGGGAGGCTACTCCAGCTTCCTTAATAGCAACGACTTTGTGAGGGGATTAGGAGGGCACTGTGAAGGAAAATAAATGTTCACGGCTTCAGAATTTGGGGCAAGAATTCCATGTTCTCCACCGATATTATCCTTCTTTATAGCGGACTTGCCAGTCAAGAATTGCTAGACGCGCTACAAGCTTTGCTAAAAAAGGCGCCATCACCAGTTCGCTCTCATCACACTAATTGCAGGTGCAGCCCTGCCTGAGACGGGGGTGGGTAGGACCACCAGGAGAATGGCGCTTTCCCACCACCCCTGACGTGCCGGGGACACGCGGGCCAGGCTGTCAACTCACTGAGCCCCCTCAACGTCGTATTTTAAAATCCTCCCGTGCTTTGGCGTGATGGGGGGGGGGGGTTATGTCACTTGGCTGGTGGCCCCTAGTGCCTGTGCGGGGATGGAGGGGTTGGAAGGTGCAGCTGCCACCCGGGGGACCGGCGGGAACTTTACCCCCTCCCGCCGCCGTCTGGGCTGGGTCCCTCCGCTCTCGGTCCCGCCCGCCGGGAGGGGCGGCCCCGGCGCCGGTATCGGTCCCGCCTCCGCGGAGCGGAGCGGTGAGAGGCGCGGAACGGCGCGGAGCCCGAAGGAGCCGCGGAGATGTTGAGCTCGCCCTGGGCGCGTTTTTACTCCAACAGCTGCTGCCTCTGCTGCCATGTCCGCACCGGCACCATCATCCTCGGCGTCTGGTACCTGGTAAGCGCCCCCTCCGCTGTCCCCGTCCCTCCCCCCCCGGGGGTGTCCCCCGGCCCCGGTCGCAGGGGCTGCTTCTCCGCTGAGGAGGATGCTCATAGCAGCAGCTAAGGCTGCCCTTCACAGCCCAGGCGTTTTTTTGGAGGTAACCCTCCGAGGACCCGTGTTATTATTAGCAGTGTAATGCTCAGCGAGCTCCAGCGCCTCCCCGCTACTAACCCACGGGTTGTCCCCCGGCGAGGCAGAGCCTGGTATTTAGACTCTGTCTAAATTGGGAAATGAAGCATGTGTGTGTTTAAGGGTGAGGGGAGTGGGAGCAGGAGATACGGAGCACAGGCGGGCTCGCCAGGGTCTCCAGTGATAAGCTGTCTTGGGGATGGAAATGTGATGAGTGAAGATCCCTGGTGTGAGGGGATTTCCCGGCTCCCCCAAACTTCGGAGCAGGATTTCCCTGGCTGGGGCTCACTGCAGCACTGAAGCCCCACTGGTGTGTTAGTTCTGGCAAGGCTGCCCGGACCCTGACCTCTCTGTGCAGAAAATCTTGTTTTATCGTCTCTGGTCACTGTTTCGTGAAGAAGTTGAGTGTTCTTGTCACTGCTGTTCCTTGTTTGTCAGATAATTGTTTATCAGTATTATCCCGGTCTGCCTGGCAGAGAGCCGAAACCCTGCAGACAGCTACTGTCAGGTACTAGAAAGACTTCTTTCCTCCATCATGGTTACAGGACATGAGTGAGGAATTCAAGGCACAGCTTTAATGGGTTATCATTAGTCCCAGAGGTTGTTTGACACCTGGTTTTTCAGCCAGGGGAAAGACTTGGTGAGGAGGAGGGGCATTAAATCCTCAGTTCTTCTCCTGTCTTTGACAATCTTTTCTCAATCCCTTGGGTAGCAATGCAGGAAAAGCGGCTTTCCCAGAGCCGGCCCTGCCATAGTCGCAGGGTTTGCAAACGTGTCACAGGAATATAAAGAGCTGGTTTGTTGCTTTGGGTTATGTAGATGCACTTCTCGGCCTGCTCAGCCTTCCCTTGGTGTGAGAAATCAGTCTCCATCTGAAGCCAAGGCCATGCAGAGCTGTTTGCCAAGCATCATTTTTCAAATGATTGCAGACGGAAGCAGATTAGACCCAGGCTTATTTGCTAACTACTGAAATTCCCTTCAGAAGCAAGTGAAAAATGCAGGGCTGGCCTCCATTGTAGGACAGCTCATTAAATAAATTCAATCAGCATAGTAAAAAGGCTAGGTTGACATTTATGTCCTAGAAATCATGTAAAATGCTCTATGTCCTATAAAATACATATTTCACCACTAAGAAAATGGTGCATTAGTTGAACTATTTTTTGCTCCTGGTTTAATAAAATATATTTAAATGCAGTATGCACAGCTTGCGGTATCTGAAATACTGACAGTATTGAAAAAGATGCCCTTCTTTGCCTGACTGCAATGAAGTTTCAGTAAGTTTTAATATGACCTGAAAGCTTTTGAACATTTCTTCCAGGATGCTTGTTATTTCTTTCTGCCTTCAGCAGAATGAAATCTCTTCACTCTTGCTCCATAAAGACAGGGACACAGATATTTTAGCTGTTAGAGGACCTAAAGATATTTGAGGAAGAGGGAATTAAGTGCATCAGCTGGCCTTAGATACAAAGAAAAGCCTGACGGCCTTTTAGACTTTGTAACCTATTGAGTTACTAACATTTAAATACTAGTGCCCCGGTTTCACATAGTATTTTTCTACAAAATCTGTTTTAAAGTTTTCTTTTCTTCCTAGCAGATATTTCCTGATTTATATCTCTTCCTACTTTGCTTCTTTTGCTTTCAGAGATTTTTCAGGGCAGATTTTGGAATTACTTCAAACTGCCAGTAACTCACAACGTGTCAGGATGCACATTTCTTTCTGTGCTTTTCTCTTCTATTGCAAATATTTAGATTTTTAAGGTTAACTATTAAGAACAGAAATTTAGATGCATGTTGATAATGAATGCTAAACCTATTTGCTAGCTTACAAAGTTAGGAAGCAGTAAGTAGGGATGGGGTAGATCCATGAGGAAACAGCTACACTGGTTGTAAGGTCTGGTTTACAAAGTCATACACAAAAATATTGTTTTGTCTCAGAAGAATGATTATGATTTGATACCATGTGCTATTGAGGGTTTATATAAATATAGATGCTGTTCTGGTGGCAATTTTTTTTTCTGCATCCATTTTGGGTGCTCGCATTACTCCAAACCACAGGTGAGCTAAGAGCATTACCTCAAATAAAGTTCAAACAAAACCACTTTAAGTTTTCACCACACCAACATGTATTCTGTATACTGTTTGCCATTATGCTTTACAGGAAACTACTTGAGGAAAAAACATCCCCCTAGAGAACTAGTTGTTTCTTGCTTTTTCATATCTCGCTACCTGTGAAGTGTGAGTTTTATTAGTTCTGTGACTATGAATACAATGATTCAGTAGTAGAGGCTTCTAACGGAGAAAAAAATAGTAGCTTCAAAGTTTTGGCAGGCTTTTAAAATATCACTTTCACATTTTGAACCAGTTTTGAGTTAGTATAATTTCAGGAGGCAGAACTTCATGTCTGAGTAAATGTGGAAAAAATAGTGCATTTCTCTGAGATGATGTTTTAGCTCTTTAGTTTTAATGTTTTAATTGGATGTTTGGGATCTTACAAATAGTGGAGAGAGTGGGGAGCCGAGTGCAGGTGGAGTCATCAGGGCTGCACAATGAGAGCACTTTCCCACATAGGTAAGGGGAAGGAAGGCATTTCCAACACACGCCCAGCAGCCATGGACACTTACCATGTCTCATAAAGCATCAATAGCTGGAAAATAAATATTTAACTTTGCTCTATTTTAGAACATAATGAATCTCAGAATGTTAATGTTTCTACAGCTACCATGTTTCAGTATTTTCTTCCCGGTGGAGCCATAGTTGCTGCATCTAGAGTAATGTAATATAACACTGCATTGCATGATATTGCAATATAGTATACATAATACTATATACATACCATCACAGAGCACTGAGGTACTTCAATGTAAAAAATAACTTGTAAAGGGTGCAGCAGCCAGAGGAAATTTCCTGAAAAGAATACCTAATCAGGTTACAGAATAGCCTGCACTTCAGGAACTAGTGTGCTGCCTTCGGAAGAAAAGCTTAAGAGGATGTGCTGCAATGTTGAATACAAACATTATGCTGAAGATTAAAATGGCAGCAATATGGCTGGCTGGGGACTAATATTTATTTCAAAACCTGATGACCAGGTTTGGTTCAGCTGGTTAATAATCTTTGGTTTTTATCCCACTGGCATGAACTTTACACTTCTCTGTATTATAGCATGCAATCAGAGGTCACAAGTAATAACGCATAAACATTTTGGGGCACAAAAGTCTTACAAGCATCATATTTTGAAAAAAAAAAAAAAAAAAAAAAAAAGGAAAATGAGAAAGTTGCTTCCAGCAGTTTAGTTTTGTTCCAGAGAGTTGTATCAGTGTGCTGCTGAAGGCAGTGACACTGCTGGAATGAGCCAACTTCTGTCCTGATCTCCCCCAGGTGCTGGAATCCAGGGGAAAGCCAGCAATTTTGTTAATTCCAAGTGACCCAGTCAGTACTGGTGAGTCAGAATAACGTCCCCATTGGTAAATGCATTTATAAACACAGCATGTCTTCTTCCTGAGTGTAAATGGACTCCGTTCTTTATCTAAAACACAAAGAAGGAGCAACGTCAGATGTGCTGGCAGTGTCAGGGAAGGATTTCCCCACTCTCCCGACACATGGCGGTGGGGTTTATGCACACCCCGAGGCTCCACCGGCACCAGCCGGGAGAAGGAGAATTTTTTCCCATTGTCTTGGGAGTGGGGAAGATGAAACTCTTAAGGCGTCAGTTTAGAAAAAAAACCAAACCAAACCAAAGCACGTCGAAAGAAGGAGCTTTCATTTTTGAGCAACGTGTGCCCAGTGCCGCCTACTACCTGCCTCGCTGCAGCAGTGCCCTGGGCACGGGCTGCTCCTCCCCGCGGTCCTCCGGGAGCCCCCGGTCCCCACGGTCCCCCGGTGTCCCCGGTGCCCCGGGAGCCGCCGCCGGAGCTGTCCAGCCCCGCCGGAGCTGCCCGCGGCTCAGCGCCACCTCCCTCCGCGCCCCCCGGGGCCCGGCCCGGCAGAGAGGGGCTGAAAATAAGAACTAATGGAAGAGCGAGAACCTTTTATACCCGCCAGATAGAGGGTTGTGCGGCTCCCTCTGAGGGACGTGCGGCAAGGACATAAATAGAGAGAACCGAGGTTTTTTTAGCCGGGGTGGCTTCAGGGTTTGAGCTGCTATTTGTGGAAAGCTCAGCGTGAATTGCTGGTCCTGACGTCTCAGTTCTGGATTTTTCTGAACATACAGTTGAAGACGTGCATAATTTCTGTCTGTATCCCAGTCATTTTTTTTAAGGAAGGAATTCCTTTAAGGAATCCTTTAGAAGGATTGACTCTAGTTGGATGAAAAAATGTACTGGTGGTGGCCTTTGTATACCGTAGAGCAAATCACTGCTTGCTATGACCTCACTGATTCGCAGGTTGAACACCCTGCTGACATCAGTAAAGCACACTTGACCTGGTGTACAAAAAGAGAATCCAAGCGTATATTTTGCAGCTGGGCCACACTTATTTCCTTGTCTTTTTCAAGCCCCGTGCAAAGCAGCATGTATGGCAATGTGTTTAAATAGCAGTTAGAAGATTACTGGAATCTTGGCTTACTTGGCAGGGAGTAGAGATAAGCGTGTCCATTTGTGTAAACAAAATATACCTACACTGGGGTCCTTCCAAGCTGCTCTGTCCCCACTCCTGCAACCTTTACACTGTTTGAGAGTGCTCACAGCAGCAAGGAGTTGTAACTAGGAATCCCTTGAACAGGGCAGAAAAGTCCTTTCAGGGAAAATAAAGAAATTCTAAGAAAAGATAAAGTTTTTGGTTATTTTCAAAGCTGCGAGGATTGGGAGCTGTTGAAAACTGGGGAAGAAAAAAAAAAAAGAGCTGAAATTATGAAAAGGGGGAAATTGCACCATTAGAAAGCCTGACCTTAGAGGGAATTGGAAACTTTGTTATCCCAGTGCCAGGTTATGGGAATTTGCATGAGGCCTTGCATTTCACTTAGAAAATTAGCTCTCTTTGTTTTCATATGGAATGAAATTGGCTAAGAATAAAGGATCTCCAATTTTATCTACATATGAATGGTCATAATAGATCAGCCAGCTCATTGAAGGCTCTATTCCTTCATAACAGCCAGGAATGTCGCTTCCCGTCTCATGCCAGTGTGATATAGCTTGGGTGTTGGGTCAGGTTATCCTGTAGGCAATGCTGCCTTTACCACCTCCACTAACAGTCCAATACTGGTGGCACTGGGGAAAGAAGTCTTGCAGAATGAGTCTCACTGTGGGCTCAACAGGTGGTTGCCCTTCCGTGGCCCAGACCTGGCTAGTACATTGAGGGGGAAGAGCTGGATGGTGCCAATGACATGGCTAAATCCCAACCCTTGGTAGGAGATGGAGTGTCAACAGCAGGGGAGATTTCTCCACTGGCAGGTGAAGGGGTCAGGATATGATCTGAAATTACTTGAGAATTCTGATTCTTGCAGTGGAAATGGCTGAAGTGACTAAATATTTATGTCCCAAGTGCCATGTCTATAAATTTATCGTTAGCTTTTTTGTACCTCCTTTAATAAAAACAAAAAATAAGTGTCATTTTAGAAAAAAACCCAGTAGCATTCCCGAGTAACTCATTGGAGATTTGCTGCTTTGTGGACGTGCTTGCTTTTGAGGGGAGTGGAGAGGGTAATTGGAATTCACTATGAATAAAGAAAAATATGAAGCCTACTTTCAAAGGCTTCCCTGCATGATTGATGTACATGTTGAATATCCAACTGAGACTGAAATCAGAGGAGGTTCTGGGTATTTGCTCTTGCAGTGTATTGCATCCATTTCATCATCTTCTTCAAGACCAGCAGAAAATAAATGACAGGTCCTGCACATAACAACTGCTCAGGGCCTGCATGGCACTCTCTTAAGAAACTGAAAATGTATGTATGTATTTTAGACATGATACAGCAAAGAATAAAAACCACCACTGATCATTAGCATGAACAAAATGTATCTTGTCCGGAGGACCTTCTCAATAAATACATTCTTATTGTAACTCATCTAGAGTGACAGCACTAAATAACGTAATTCGTTGCTTCAAGAATGGCTTCTGAAGAAGTTCTTAAATAACTCCTTCCTACCATGCAAAACCCAGGTTGGTTTCTGCAGTGCAGGACCTTATCCTGCCTCCTCCCCTCCTCATTCCAGTTCATACTTCAATGCCTGTTCAGTTAAATTACAAAATAAAGTACCATATGGAAGGAATTTAAATCATACAATCAATAAGGCAGCTTGCAAAGACCCTAATCACTCACCTCTGGGTGAGGGAATCAATCCATGAACAGGCCAGAAAGATTGTCTGAAAAAAGGATGGATAGGTGTTATTTGTCCTTTCTGTTCTGAGTGGAGGCTTGTGTGTTTGCTGCGTTGCAGAGAGGAGCAGAAACAGCATTTTGTCGGTCCTCCCCAGACTCTGTCACACACCAGTGTGCTTATTAATGTTTTTGTTTCAGAAGCTTTTTAAGGCATTGGAGAGCTAAAATTTATTGTAAGCATCTTTTGGACAGTCTGTGCATTTGCTCAACTGTTTATTAGTCTGTAAAACAACACAAGGATTTGTGGAAACTTCTTTAAGCTCTAATCTCCTTACACATGCAAGTTTTCTTATAGCCCCAAATACTACAGTAGGATTTTTCACAGAGTGTATGAATCGTTGCAACTATAGCTGATAATCTGCATCAGTTGTCCAGGGTAGTGACACAGTTGTCTCTTCTAATCAACAAATTATCAATTCGGAGAATGTAAACTTTTGTAAAATACCCTTTTTTTTTTTTTTTTTTATTAAGGCCTTCAATTGGATAATAAATTCACTGGGATTACAAAGAACAGTTGTCTCCTTCCAGTGAGAAAACAGATGGTTGGTTGTAAGAGGAGCAAAGTTTACATAAATGCTTGTTAAAGGAAAGAAACCCATTAGGAGTCCAGTATGCTATAATTACATTTGTTTTTTATACAAAAATCATGAATGTATTTATAGAAAGGAGAGGAGGTATTACATTAATCAAGTAAAATGTGTTTAGAAGTTCTGTTGAAGGTTAATATGTATCTCCTAGTGAGCCAGAGGAGAACACATTAAGCTTCGTAAACTGATCGTTGATTAGACTGACGTCAGTGAAAATGCAATTAGTCTTATATATTCCTGGACATATGGAACGGATGTTGCAAAATAGCCAGGAATTAATTTCCTTGATTGCTTTATTTTTCCCTGGTTTTACTGTGGGGTTCATGTTTTGACTGTAAAGCTTAAAGTGGCTGAGGCTTGGAAAAGGGCAGGGGAGTTTCTGTGGTGTTCTGCAGCTGGGCTGCAGGTTTCAAGTCCTAAATCTCCAAAGGGCAGAATAGGAAGAGAAAAGCCGTTCTCATTGCTGAAGGGGTGAGAGAGTGCTCCTGGTCGATGCGAGGCGGTGCCTCTGCCAGCAAGGCCCCACCGAAGAAATAATCTGGACTTGAGCCTGGCGCTCTGTTCCTGGACCTCCTGTGGGTCTGCTGTCTTTCGGATGTCTGCATCCTAGTCCTCTGCCTCAGAAGAGATTTTTAAAGTGCTGTGGCTGTTTTTCATTTCATTGCTGGCTTGTGCTGAGCAAGGTCTTGTTCCGTCAGGAGATATATTAAGCTACTTAAGGCAGACAGGACAAATGCTTTTGGCAGAAACACAGGTTTGTGGGAGTTTTTCACCTTGTGGAGGTGCACTTCCCAACTGCGAAACAGCTGTGCCCAGATGGATCGGATACATGTGATCCTGTTGTTTACTATTTCAGTAATTATCTGTACTATACCATCCTTTGCGGTGTGCCCACTTCTTCCATGCATAACTAAATCCCTGCCTTGGGTTGCAGAGTGATGCAAGGATGCAGTTTACTACTGACAGCCCTGGTCCCTTGCATGGTTTGGTGTGTTTCGGTGGTTTCTCTTAATTAAGTGGGCATATACAGCATCGTGGGCTGGTGGGGGTAAGACAGAGTAGCTGCTGGCCAGGGCCAACTGCCATGGGCAATCCAGCCCAGGTACTCAGTTACAGCTGTGTTGGCTGGCTCGTCCTCTGTCATGAGTCCACACTAAGGTTCAGACCCATGGGAGCTGCCACAGCTCATATCAACAGCGAGACTTTAGCAGGTCTGCCCTCAACCTTTCACAGTCACCTGCAAGAGTCAAAAATCCATTTTTGGAAGTCAAGGACAAATGCAGAAAGTAAACAAATCCCAACTGACCAGTTGAACAACTCTTTTCTAATAAGATTTTAATACATACCAATTCTTTGCTAGCTCTCCACAGCATCCTGAACCAGAAATTGCGAGTTGGTCTGTCAACGTTATAACTTGAACACAGGTATATGATAGTATTTCCCCAGGGCTGGGCAGAAGACCTCAGCAATCATTTTCAGGACTTTGCTCAGATACAGGTTCCACTTTCTTTAAATACAATGAGAAAGTAACAACGAATCCACAGATAAATTTGCATACAAATATCCTATTTCCTTAAACCATGAAAGGACTAAGATTAAGTATATAACAAATTAAACTCTATCTCTCGGGAGACAGAAACCTCTACTGTGCATCCTGCACAGTCTGTCCATCTATTATTTTTTTTAATAAATTTAGTCATTACCATATTTCATTAATAACAGAGCTCTTGTGGTTTGGGTTTTAGGACTGTTAAAAGGCTGGCAGTAGGCAGTAGTTGAGTCATTTGTATAGAAGAGTGCTGATAAATGATGCTGGACTTCCTATATCAATTTAATCAGCATAGCCTTTAAAGTTCAATGCTTACTGTCATTATAATAATCAGAGTTGAGATTATATAGAAAGTCTGATTAAAATATTTTACACAGCTTTCTATTACATGCTCTCTGTAATATGCACTCTCTAACATCCCAGTCTGAGCCTGCCTGGATCATTCTTTGACTTCTCATGAGTAATATGGAAAAATAAGCAACAGGAATTACAAACTCTACCCTGTCTTCTCCAGACTAAAGAACATAAAAACTTAATTGCTACTTCTGATCTGAGTAGTGCTCTCCCTATTCCAGTGCAATATTTCAGATAGCAACCAGAAACACGTGCTTTAAGAAACCACACAGGGAAGTAAGAAAGAACAACTTGTGCGGGGAAGACATTTTATTTTATTTTCCTGTTATTTTAAGGCTTATGTTTTGTTTTTAAGATGCTTTTTAATACAGCTAGGCACTTGCATTTCCTGAATAAACAGCTCATCCTTTTTTGTACTCCTGCAGCCTTTTGGCTTCAATAATAATGTCTGATAATGAGTTTCCCTGGTGAAAGGGGTGAAGGATTCCCTTTTAACCTAACTTTACATGGTCATCTTTCTGTTTCCCTTCAGACTGTTATGTTTCGTTGGGTGAAAAGATGACTAAGTGTGGCTGCGTTTCCTTCCTTTGACCATTCATCATTTTGTGCATCGCTAACACATCTGCAGTTTGTCCCCCAGCATTGGGAAGCTGAAACATTTTCACTAGCGTGAGGCAGGTGGCTTACACAGCACAAAAAAAGAGAGAAGAGGTATCTACTCTGACAGCCACGTTTCTCCTGCTCCTCCTTTCCAAGCAGTTCAAGCCACTGCATGACGTGCTCAGATGTAGCTCCTGGGTCCTGTGTGCCCTGAGGGGGAAGACAGCTGAATTGCTGCCATGACATCTGTAAAGAAACTTGGGCACACAGGGAAGACACCCCGTTCCTTCTCACGTTTGCCTGCTCTCCACAGCAGTCAGACAGCTGTGAAACCTTTATTGCTCAAATTGCCTCCTTGTTTTTTCCTTATTCAGAATTCAGCAAAAAAAATATACTTTACCTAACAGGGAGAGAGAGAGAACAGATAGAAAAATCTGCCTATTTGGGGCATTAGATCATAAACTTTTAACTCATCATCAATGCTAACAAAAGAATTTTGGGAAAAGTGCCCTAGATAGTGCAAATCTACCCTGAACTATTGAGTTAAACTTGACATTTTTTCCTCTTTTGCAGGGTTCTTTTGTCCTCTTAATGGGCACAAGTGTTCTTGCCTTTACTAATGTCTTCTATGCTGAAAAAAAAAAGCAAGGAAGGTGCAAAGAATTTGCCAAGTGGGAAGGCAAAGGTAGATGGAGAGAATTGAGGTTGCTTTAAGTATGTATTTTCGATACATTCTTACTTTTTCTAACAGTAATACTGACTTCAAATATCCAAGTATTCAAAAAGATTTACCGACTTCCGCTGTTAGTTTAGTTTCAAGAAGCAAAATGGTTTAATATTGGGATTTTCTTTCTATAGGGAATGAATACCTACAGTCATAAATTTACCCTGAGATTTTTGAAGGGGGATGGAAGGCATGGGGTTTTGCTTGAGAGTTTCTTCAGTTTAATTAAAAACATTTAGGATTCCTTACTAGTAAAATTAATGTCACTGGTGATTTGTGTCAATAATATCTCTGTAGAGGGCAACAAACTAAAGCCTGCAAGTTTTGTGGGTTTTTTAAAATATGCTAGAATTGTGTGCGCCAGTTCAAAACCTGGCCAAGGATTAGGAGCTTTGGTCAGCAATACCTTGAGATGGCTCTGTGTCCAAAGTCCTCAGAGAAATCTGCTGTTATTTGCTGCTCAGTCACAACCGTTTTTGTTCAGAAACATCATCTCCTCTTTTATCTGGTAGCTCATACTTTGTCAGATACGGGACTATAGAGTAAACTACAGCGATGTAGTAACTAGCTGCCTATATCAACCCCAGTACCACACAGTTCACTAATATAGATTGCAGAAAGTTGGGGGGTTAACACAGAATGACTGTTTTCATTAAATCTATTTTTTTCATTATTTTCTCTCTCATAAGAACAAAATTTATCTTTGCAGCTTTCTATTTTTCTTCCCTTATGGAAAATGATGGGGGATTTATACCCAGGTCATTACTGGGATGTTCACTGTCATTAAACCAGCTCCCTGCAACTATAAAGGGCCCCCGACAGGGAGCACAGGCAGCGACTTAGTGCTCCACCAAGGCAGAGATTTAAGGAGTGTGCTTAAGTGGATCTCTCTTGAGTTCAGTGAGGCTGAAAACGGACCCAGAATTAACAGTGTGTGTACATCTTTCACTGCAGACAGCACCCAGACTGTTACATGCATGGATTCAGTTATAAATTGAACTCTCAATATAAGGATCTCTCTTCACTGCATTAGGAAGTCTTGGGAGAACTGTAGGAGAATATTTGTAGAGGGGACCCTGTGGACATCAATAGAAACATTGGTGTATTTTTAATGCAGTGTATCGAGTTAAAGTAAGCTTAATGTTTCCTCTTCTAAGCTCCTTTATCAGAGCAATTTTATTTCAACACTTGACTGTAAGCTGGAGGAAGGCAGGGACAACTTAAGCCATTCTAACTCATGAAAATTCTTTTAGTATTAATGGATATCTGTGTAAGTGGCTGGCCTGAGCATTTCTCTGTCTGCTTGAGTTAGGAATCAGCAAAAGATCTGTATTAATGGCATGCTCTTAGGAGCTACTGGAACTAATTTGATTTTAGACAAGCTGGGATACACACCATGCAGCTGCACTTCTGTGAAGGGCCTGAAATTATAGTGATACTCATTTTCTCATCACCTGTTAAGGCAGCAGTTCCTGACACCTTCCCTCCCCTGCATTTTATCTCCATGGGTCAGCACAGCTCACTGCTGATCTCTGGAACAAATGATGTGGGAAAGGAGGCAGCTCACTCCTTGGTGGCAGAGGTCTGAAATCTTAGTGCATTATGTGATATCTAAATGCTGGATGCTGTCTGTGGGAGACATGAGGTTGCTTCCTTGCATCCTAAACGCTGCACGCTCCCTCTAGCAGAGCTGCCTCACATCGCACATAACCTGCTGGTTCTTTATCTTGGTACAGATGGAAGCAGCAGCAGTGGCTGGCAGTGCCGGTCCTAGTCTCAGCACATCCTGCCTTTCTCCCTCACGCCTGCACGCACTTTCTCTCACACAGTGGCTGCCGTCTAAAACATCTTCTACTCCAATCTGAAATTGTGTTTTGTAAGCCCAGAGCAGGAAATCCAACTAATGCTCCAACATTTGGACCAGCTATCTCCTCTGTAATATTTCCTGTTTCCCCCTTTTCATTATACATTTCATTAACTCTAAAAAGCAGAGCCATTTTCCCATTCTACATTCATGAGAAGGGGGATATATTCCATCTGGTTGTCAGAGAAGCACGATTTGGGGATTTTTCAAAATTATTATTTTATTTCTGTATCAGTATAAGAGAACAGTTGGGCGTTTCTAGGACTTTCTGTGGGATCTTTGTCCAGTGTCTTGTTAGGGCACTCTGGGCATCATCCTGCAGGGGCTGAGGCCAGGTGCGGAACTGGGGACTGATAATGCGGTCCATTAACAGCCCCCAACATGGCAGGTGATGAACCAGGGCCAGGGGCCATCCAGGGGCCCCAAGCAGGAGCAAAAGGGGATGAGACCAGGGATACAACTGGAGAGAAGCTACAACACGCATTCAAGGGGTCCATCCAGGAAGTATGACTGGAGACTGGCACTCCTGCAGTGCCACTGGGGCAGGGGCTGGTGACCCCAGGCTGAGCTGAAATGGGGTCCTGGGCCATGGGCAGAGTGTGGGGAGGCCCAAGGTGGGACTGGGCAGGGCCCCCGGGCTGCTCTCCTGTAACTCCGGGTAGCAGCAGGACCCAGTGGTCACAGTTCTGACAGCCCAAAGTCTTGCATTCTATTCTTATCACTGAACACCACCTTGCTGCATGCTCAAGAACATGTTTCTGTTTCTCCATCCGTAAAAGGAGGACGACATGTCTCATTGGGAAGGTGTAGGGATTAGTTGCCTACTGAAACTTTGCATAACGGATATGTTTCCTAAACATTGTTAATTAGTTGTTACATTATTTGTTGCTGAAGGAATGGAAAACATCTTGAAGGAAATCTTGGCCCTGTTGAGAGAGCAGAAAAATCTCCTTTGCTTTTCCTAGAACAGAGATTTCAGCTCTCGTTCCAACTGCTTATATCAACAGGGAATCACTTATGCTCTTGTCCTTGATTATGTGTCCTTGGAAGATGCTACATCAGTAAGTTTTTAGGCACATTAAATTTATGCATTAAAGGATTTTTCAAAATTCAATGGTCACATTACTTTCAAAACAAAAGAAAAACCCTAACAAATACAATACATCCAACTGTGCACACATTTCCTCTTGGAGAAAGAGGATAAGCAATAAACACATGGTGTATTTCACGTGCACTGCTGACAGCACAGTTGGAAGGTGCTCAGAGATCGTTATGAGGATCTCAAGAGAACAACCTGATAGAACAGAAAAGTGATGCCTAAAGAGCATTAGAGAGATTCCTACTGACTGCAGCAGACTTTAGATCAGGCAAACACAATCTGTGTCTTATACGGAGACTTAAAGGCAATGCTGACAAATGTAATCTGAATCTGGACATATCCACACGGAGAAAGTAGAGTGCCTAGGTCAATATTCTATGAATCTTCCTGACTATATCTGTACAAAAGATCAAAGTTGTATGCCTTTAAAATAGCAACACTGTATACATTTATAGTTTGTGATTGCTTGGTTATTTTGAGCACTCCTCTTAAGTAACATGTTTATTACTGGCATATGTCCTTTAGCTTCCTCAAAGGAGTATAAAGCAAGAACTGGATAGCAATATGAAGTTCCACATCATGTAAAAATTAGTATGATTTATACAATGTAACTTTGAATCATGACAGTCATCTGATCTGTCTTCAAACCAAGAAAAGACCATCTACAACTACAGCGTTCTCAACACAAAGCTATTTAACTGTTCTATGAAAAATGCAGTAATGAAGATCTCTAACCCCCTCCAGACAATCTCTTCCGCTGTCTGATTGTTCTTATTGTTCAGCAATCTGCCTAACCTAAATTTCTTTTTGCTGTAATTTAAATCTGTGACTTTATTCATCTCCCAGAGGATCCGGAGAAAAGTTTATTGCCTCCTTTTCCTTGCCATCCCGCACATGAAAGACTGAGAGTATTCCCCTCCACCTTCTCCTCGCTAAGGACCTCCATTTTTTTCCCTGTCAGTCACACTTTCCAGATGTCTGATCACCCTCGGTTCTGTTGCAGGGTCTTCCTCGGGGTTTTCCTCAGTACATTTTAGAGCGACTTTGACCTTTCTGCTGAGGCCCTGGGGAGGGCAAGTGGGAGGATGACTTGGGCGTCTAATACGCAGGTTTCAGCAGTACTGGTCACCACCATGTAGCTGCAAAGATGAGCTCATGGGGTGGCACTGAGTCCCATTCAGTTTATTCACTGTCATACCCAGACTCCTTCCTGAAGAACCATTACCTACCAGTTATTTCTACTCTTGTTCTTCTATGGTTTGTCACAAATGTGATGCTCTGTGCTTGTTGGTACTGAATTGTGCTCCATTATCTGAATTCTGCCATAATTGATGAAAACCTTTTTAATCTTATCTCCTAAAGTGCTTACAGCTTGGCATTGCCTGAAAATTAAAGAAAGGTACAAGTCAAAAGTGACTTGAAATATGAAATCTTTCAATGATACATTGACTAGGGCTTTCTAGTATCTTCCGCCCTGGCTGTGAATCCCTGACAACAATTCCTTCATTACAGCTATCCAGCTGGCTGTGCGCTCACCTTCCTGCACTTTCAACAAAACCCAATTTTCCTAGCTCATTTATGAGAATCTCATAATATCAAAAGGCTTACTAAGATGCAAAGACATGATATCTACTGCTTTTTCCCTGTCCAGGAGGCCTCTTCACCTGTCAAAGAAGGAAAATAAGATGAATTAATTATGGTTTGTCCTTGACAAGCCAATAGTGATTGTTGGTTATGACCATACAAATTTGAAATGCTAATGGGGAGACTGCTCAATTATTCTGGGGTTTATTTTGTTCTTAAACCTCACAATCTGGTTAGAAATTCTTTACATGCCCTTCCTGCTTTGGAAAGGCAAAAACTGTGCTTGATCTTTCCCCATCCTGTGAACTCAGCCTATTCTCAACAGTTTTTCAAAGATCGCTGCAAAGATCTGATACCAGCTAAACTTAATGGAATTTGCCTATCAAAAAGCATTTATCTTACCCAAGAAATTCTCTAGTCTGTTAGGTCTTATAATAGCCTGTGTTTCTACACCTTTTTGTTGCTGTTACTAACTTGTGATCAGATTAGGATCCTATTGAAGTGAAAACCAAAGCAATAAAAATCCTTCTCTCCCAGCGTACTGTATTATCAGCTTCCTTCTCTCCATTTTCCTGTTCATCAGTTATCTTCCTAGTTCAGTAGAATAATCTTTTAGCCAGGCTGCATTATTTCATGCTGAGCAATCTTCTTGTCTGCAATTAGCCCTCTTCACTTCACAGCAATATGAGCATTTGATTCAGATTTGTTTTAAAATACAGCTCTTGGCTACCTCTGCGTTCCTCTCATACTTGAAATCCTCCTCTACTGAAGCACTTATACTATATTCTTGCATTCAGTTCACTTATTGCGTCTCATGGCCAAGGCCTCAGTGTATGTGAATGTCTCTCTGTGCCATATGACACAGGAATGTGCGCATCAGACGTTGGGCTCACATTGCCACCTACTCCTGCCCCTGCCAAGGCCTCCTCATTTAGCTGCTCGTGTGAATCAGCTCATCACTCACAGCCCCTTAAAATTCAGCCTCTTCCAGCAAATCAGCCCCCCTTTGATCATCTAGCGATTTCACAGGGGCTGTCCCCAATTCCAGCTCGGCTATGATAATAAAGCTTGACCCCAGCACTCATTTGTAATAATCTCAAAATGGTTGGTTTTAATTGATTTTAGTTTTTGCAACAGAACAAACTGAAGTGGATGTACTAACGTGTTTTACAATCTGAAACAGCAGCAGTAACTTTTCTGATGGTGGGGGAGAGAGTCGGAACAAAAAGGGGTGATCCACCTATTGTTTCATTTTCCTGTTTACACAAATCCAGAGAAATTAATTGCAGTGTTAGTTAAATGCTACTTTTGTACAGTTGGAAAACAACCTCTGCCATAGTTGGCATGGGCTGTGATGGGTATATGGTACCCAGAGGTTTTTCAAGGTTACTTGCACAGCCTGACCCTTTTTCTTTTTTCTTCTCTGCAGATTATTAATTCGGTGGTTTTGTTGATTCTGCTGAGTGCCCTCACCGATCCTGACCAGTACCACTTAACCAGCGCTGAATTAGGGGGTGAATTTGAATTCATGGATGATGCTAGTAAGTACAAACTGCCTAAATACTAGCACTCATTGCTCCAGTGTTTATGTAACTCTCCTGTCATTTCACTAATTACTGTCCTTTAATTATTGCTTCACCTTGGTATTTTACAGATGCCTTTTTATTAGTTATAAATATTAATAATATTAGTAATGTATACTAGTAATCTTTTTATTAGTAAACCATCTGCTCTGCTGTGTCCTGGCTTGGCAGGGTCAGAGCCAGCCCTTGACATGGAGATGTTATCCCTGAGCATGATGCTGAAAGCCCCAGGGGGATTTTGCAAGACACAGGGAGATATGGAGTCTCTGCACCTCCCAGCACCACATCCCAAAGTACCTGCACATGCATAAGACCCCATAATGCTATTTATGTAGGTGTCTGAATGTTTTCATTCATGTTGTTCATATTTACACACCCCCTCCATGTGCACATGGCATGACTAGCACAAACCTGTTGAGATAGACACAAGTATAAATATTAGCTGTGTAGTCATAGAGGTATTAGCGATAATACAGGGCTGCTTCATTCTCTCACCAAAGAACATCACAGAAAATATTCTATACAGTTTCGGGGAAGGGTGCGCCAGGCCATTCATGTCTCCTGCAAAAACCTCCTGTCCTTTGCAAATGTTTCTTTCTTCCATGACTGTTTCAAATCACTGGTGATGTTTGGTTTGTTGATTTGCTTTAACCATTTAATTCATATCTATGAAAGTTTTCCCTCAATGAGATTTTGATAAAAATGTCTGTTTATTTTCATTTCTGCTCGCAAGATTGTTACATTCAACATTTCTCACAGTAATCTGAAACAAGGGCTCCTGCTAGTTACACTGGTGTCTTGCTGCTCAGAATCACAGCCATCCACAGCAAAAAGCTCAAAGTCCTTTCCTCAATCCTACTGAAGTCAATAAAAATATCATTAAGCAAAGGCAAAGCCCCACACGTGAGAAAAATAATTGCACCCATGGTGTGTCAGAGCTGCTGGGTATCAGTTAAGGGATTCTTATTTCTACAAGGTCTTTAGTGCAGATATGCCTTGAGGGCTTACATTTAATTAATAATAAGGGACAATTGCTACTTTCTTGTGTCTTCGTTTAAAAACCACCTACAACTTCCCACTAAAAATCTTTTTACATAACTGGATTTAAGAAAGTAAGGACCATAGTAGATACAGATGGGCTCCTAGCTGATTCTGACATATTAAAACTGACTGCCTTGTCCTAATTCTCAGAGATTAACCTTGGTAATAACTGTCTGTCAGTGTGGTTTTATATAGCCGACATCAGAGGCCTGCCAGTGCCCGAGGCTTTAAAATAGTAATTCTGTTTTGTAATGCAATAGCTGTCAGATCAAGTACATTGGGGATTTCCATCTACACTTGAAAATTGTATTTTCTGTATTTTTTTATCAAGGCTTCTGAAGTGAACCCTGCAAGACTGTAAAAGGACGGCTTGTGGGCCAAGCGACCTCATTTCCATTTGGTAAAGGGAACATTTCACAGGCAGTTAAATTACGAATGAACATTTGAATTAATGTCTCCTTTTATTCTTTGACTCCCTCTGGTTTAATACCTTACTGAGTAAAGGCAGCTCAATCAAGCTACTGGCTTTTATAGTTACTGGAAATAGCTGGCAGGATTTTTTTTTTCTTTTTTTTTCTTTAGATTTGACTATATTTGTTTAAATCCGAGGAAATGTTTTCTTATGAGATAAAACATCAGACAAACCTGCAAATGCTCTTCTCTTGTCCTACTTCTATTTGTCTTTTTTGAAAAAATGTTTCCCAGGTTAGCTGCATGTGCTGAAATTCTTAGATGTGAAACCATGTGTATGAAATACAGGAAGATATATTAATTTTTATCCTAATTAAGGTCCCAAAGCTGTTATCTATATGTACTTGTGTTGATCAATAATAATGATGGTAATATTAGTAGCCATTATTACTACTTTTCACGTTCCTATCAATAGCAAAAAATAACAAAAAAAATGCAGATACAAAGTTTGCATGTAATACTGTCACTCCCTTTCCCTCCCTCTTCATAAAAGATCTGAAAATATCAGCTGGAAATAAATTTATCAGCTGAGCCACAATAGTGGAATTATGGCTAACCTGAAATTAATGACAAGTTTCCCTTGATTTCCAAGAAACCAGGATTCCCCCAGTATTCATATTTGTATTTATTTCTGGCTTGATTTATGGATAATTTTCAATTTTCTGTTCCAGCAGTGGGAAAAATTCCTGCCACTTGCAAAGCCAGAGCCAGTCTAGTGCAAACTTCTTGAAAATGCCAATGCAGCATCAGTGCTTCTGTGAATGGCTGCTCAGCCTCAATTTCAGGATTTAGCGTGGTTCCCAGGGCATTGCCAGAGGCTCCAAAATGCCTGATTGATTAAGCAGAGAAAGGATTTACCTGAGCACTTAGAAAAAGCTGTAGGTTGTAGCTTTTCCCTTCTGTTCTAGAAAAGGAAACAAGGGGGAAAAAAGCCTGCCAAGACTTGCCATGCGGCAGATGGAGGTACTGGAAGACACCAGTGTGTGTGGTTTGGCTGGCTCTCCGAGACGTACATCTGGGAGCCGGGGAAAACACTGGGCTTCCTCTTGTGCTGGATATTCATCTGAGCCCAGTTAGTCTCATCTTTCTTTTTATTATTTCCTTAGGGCCCAAGGGAGTTTATGAACTAAAAGCTGCGCTAGGAAAAATTAGAAAAGTGTGAGCTGCCTAATGCAATACTCTGTTGTTAAAAGACTAATAATCTCTAGAGAGGAGATGGAAAAGACCTATAAATAATTTTGACTTCCTAGGGTGTTTCACCTGAGCTTCCTGCTCAGCTTCTCCAGATACACATACCATGGTCCTTGACAGGTTAACAGCCCAAACAAGCAGCAAGCATTGCTTGATTTTATTTACTGCCTTCACCATGTCACAGATGTGTGTTATCACATAGTATTGCTTCATAAGCCATATGACAACAAGGACTGAAATCCTATGTATGCCCCATAGAAACTGAGGGAAACTTTGACACCAATGTCAGCAACTGAAGCCAAAAATCCTCCTGTGTCCCTGCCCTGGGACAGGCAGAAGAGATAAGCAGAGGTCTCAGGGCAGGGCAGGATAATGTGATGGATGGTCTCTCTGCCAAACATGACATGCACAGGCCTTAAAAAGATATTTCAAATAGGAAAATTTTAATAAAGAAACCTACAGACAGCAGGCTTGGACTTCTTTTGGGGGGTAAATGGAAGTGGTAGAGCAGGTACTCTTCCTGCCCCAATCCATCAACACCACCCACGTACCATGACCCTCATGTCACAGGGAGGGGGTAAAAACTAGATCCCTGCCCCAGCATAACATATCCTGGGCTGCACCCTACCCCTCTAACCTTATCGCCTGGAGTAAATGAGCTGGGCTCAAAGGTGCAGAAAACTCTTTCCTTCTCATTGACCTCCTTCCTTTTCCAGAGAGAAAATGCCACCACCGCATGGGTTGTGACCCAGGAGGCTGCACGGTGGCTGGCAGCAGTGGCACCGAGCTTGCACAAGCAGCTTGGAAGAGAGAGTGAGGCAGTAATCCTTAGCAGGCGGTAAGGAGGCCAGGCTGCCAGATAAATAAGGGTAGGAGGGTGGGCAAAACTGCCTGAGGGCTGCAGGCTGCTGATCAGCAGTTTTCTGGCCCCTGCTGTCAGAGCTGTGAGCCAGCGATTAACTCCAGGGCTGGGGCAGGTGATGAGCTGGAGGATTTGAGGTCTCCATCATTCCAGACAGGTCCCAACTCAGGGACTGGCCTCGCTGGCTGCTCCTCCCTGTCCCTGCAGCGCCTGCCACCAGCCTACTCAGAGGAGAGGAGGGGAGGGGAGAAGAAGACAAGGAAATGCTTGTGAGACGGGTTCAAGGGAGCTCCAGCTGCAGAACTTGCCGCTTGGCAGGAGCTCTGCCCAGTCCCAGCAGCATCTTCTCCCCAATGTGGCAGTAAGGTAGGATCTCACTACAACTTATGAGGGAAAAAACCCAACTGGTTTCTTTAAACTCAAGCAGAAAACTCAAAAAGCCGTCTAGGACAACCGGCTGTACAACCACTGCAGTGGTCCAAGTACAGCCCTTCTAGCCATGAATACCACCAAAAGTACAGCATTGCTGGAAAAATATTCACACACCCCTGATTGATAGCTTCCCATTTGGTATGCTACATATCTAGTTTCATTCTGATTAATTGGAGCCGACACAGCTCAAAAAACCCAATGAAGCCTTAAATGAAGAAGAACCAGCCTGAGCCAACTAGGACTTGGCACGGCGGAGCACAGCTAGAGAGACACCGGAGCCGGGGAGTACGAGTGGGTCAGGCCAGAGCTTCAATGTCAAGTTTATCGCAGTTTGCTGAGCTCTGGCTCTGAACCAGTACTACTGGTTCATGGGCAAAATGAGGCCTGTGGCTGCTGCATCTGCTGCAAATGGCAATGACAGCAGCTTCCCCTGGGATACAGCGAGTAGGTGACTGGCGTTAAGAACAGACAGGATAAATACATGAGCAGTGCCTTCAAACTGATGGTTAAAATAAAGATATTGATACAAGAGCCTCTTTTACAGGAGGTTCCATTGAGGTTAGTGGTTACAGGCAGCCATTTCCACTTCTTTTCTTTCATTACCTCAATGGTACCTGGCATATTCAAAATCATTTTGATTTCACAGGATGTATGTGGGCAGCCAGAGTAAATGACCACACAATTCCGAATGCCTGAAGGGGCTGCAGTACCTTTTATTAGCAAAGGTTTGTTTTGTGGGTGCTTCTTCCTCTTGAGGGCAGAATTCAGGCCACCTCTGACAGGCACGGCACAGCCTTACAGCTCCTAAAAAGCTGGAGACTGATTATGGCAATGCGCCTCAGATGCCTGAGCTGGATGTCTGGATTCTCATTCTCTACACAGTCAAAGAGGAGAAGGAAGTGTCTCTGAAGAGCAATTTGGGATGAAGAGCAGTTTGGGATGTACCGAGAGAGATGTCACCCCCTCTCAAATTATGAGCAGGGAGCCCAGCTGCCTCCTGATGGCATTTCCAAGCGTCCACAAGCTGAGTCGCCTAAAGCCACTGGGTAGGAAGCGGTGAGCACAGGGGTGTAGCTACCCTCAGTGCTGAGTGCTGGTGCCTCTCCTGGCTGAGACCTGCTTATTTTGACAATAAGACAAAGATTCAAGCATTTGCACTGTGACTAGGGACAGCTAAGGACAGCTGGACTCCAGGCCCTCATCAGACTGCGGTGGTGTCAAGTGCCCAGGAAAGGGGCCCCATCCATTAAATTAGGAAGTAGCTTGCAATAGGGTTTCTTCTGTTGCATTTGGGCCCTTATGCAATCACAAGGACAAAATTTGGGGGCAAGGGAGAGAGATCAAAAGTCCTGAAACCCAGGACACAGGCAGCGTTCTGGAAAGGGGAGACCTGGGTTCCTAAATCCTTAATCCTGCTGTTGGTAAGCACCATCCCCAAGGAGCCTGTAGCCCAGTGTACATAAGCAACCTCTGGAGGTGGCCTCACCAGCCAGTCACTGCTTGCTCATTTTTCCACCAGCTTCACAAGTCTCAGGTTCCTCTCTGCATCAAGGACCAGCAGAAATCTGGATTAGTGCTGGCAGGAGCTCTGCGTTAGTGCAAGGTTTGTGTTCCCTCAGGCAGAGGATCAAGGACTGGGTCTTTTGTCTTCTACATGGATGATCATACTGGTAGGCTGGAAAAAATGACAGACAAGGCTTAGTCCTTCCTTTCCAGCCATGACCCATGTGACCCTGCAGTGCTGCCTGGTGGTGGTAGGTGAGACCTGTCCACAGCTGTCATCAGATGAGGACCTTTCAGGGACTTTGATGCAGGCTGCAGGGCACCTACCCAGAACTTCTTTTTGATGCAGCTGGGAAGGTGCAGGGATGGTCCCGTACTGTGGGATGCTCCTCATCATGTGCTGGACTTGGATGTTTTGACAACTCTGTGATTAAATGGAGGTGTCTTCACATTTTGAGTGCCTCCAAAGTCAGGCAGTGATGAGTAGTGAACAGCTTGAACACTGTCATGTATTTGTGTGTCTCAAGTCCACGAAATGTCTCATCGAAGCAGGTAGTTAAAATGCACCTGGTGACAGCAATGTGACCAGCAGGTACCTCACAGGCACCGACAGAGGTAGGGTGTCCTATATACCTCATGTCCTCTCTTCTCTTTGTGCTCTGGCTTAGCCTCAGAAAAGTAGTTGCAATGTCCAGTTGCACTCCCAAACTCACAATGAGGTCGGGTTCAGAAGTAAACTTCTGGTGTCCTGACTGTGGCCTGTAATGATAGCAATGGGAGATGTGTACAAAAAGACCAAACATATGTAATTTTTTCCCTCAGGAGCTCCCTCCAGCTGTTTGTGGCTTGGGAACTCCTTCAATCTAATGAAAAGTTAATTGAAAGCTGAGCATCTATAGAAGAAAAAGATAGGAGTCCTGTAATTACTCTGATCAAAACCTTAAAAGAATATTTTACTTCCTTTACTACTTCACCTTTCCTGACAGTTGTATACTCATTAATAAATGGTATATCTCTGTAGTATTCTTGGTTGAAATGAAAATTTCCAAGATGTTATATCTGCTCTAAGATGCCTCTACCTGCTAGTTTTGCTTTCAAACATTTGTTTCTCCTTTTCCAGAGTTTTTAGAGATATGTGAGCAATGGTATACAGCAGCTATTAGTGCAAAAACAATCTGTAGTGCAGAAAAGCAGACACTTTCTGAGTACAGATGTCATTGTCACTGGCAAAACAGTCTTCTTGTCAAGACTGCTTTGATTTTTTAAAATCTTCAGAAAAATTAAACCATTCATGGCATCTCAACTGCCTCATAGAGGGTGCAGAGGTTTGCACCGTGTAATCACTGTCTGTGCTTCTCATATTTAGGAGGTTTTCCACAAGAGCCAGAGATTTCTTCCAGCAATGGCTGAATGATGCACCTGACCCCATTTCCACCCAATTCCCACCCTGCCCTTTGAGATGCTCTGCACGAGGTAGATGGCAAAATAACTGAACCAAGCTCTGAATTTATCTGCAATCATTTTGATGTGTTTCTCTTCCAGATATGTGCATTGCCACTGCAATTTCTCTTCTTATGATTCTGATCTGTGCAATGGCTACATATGGAGCATATAAGGTAATTCATTTTATTAGGTGAAGACATGAATCAAGTGAACTATACAACTCTGTATAAAGAAAATTAAGGCAATTGTTTTCTGACAATTTCTTGCTTAGTTACTTAGCTGAAAACTGAGGGGGGGAGCGGGAAAAAGTCAGAGGCAGCAGAACTGGTTTCTTGGATGAGTGGTACCCCAGGGCCCCGTGATGTAGGCAGGAAGACTGCCCAGTTGTGTTGACTGCCTGCAGTTTCACATATGAGTAAGCTCTGGGCAAACTGTGAATTCAGAGAACTAAATCTTGTTCCTACCAAAATTAAGGGGATTTTTTTTTCCTGTTCACCTCCCAAGCCTGTGGTTTTTTGCAATATTAATCCTATTAATTAGGAGAAAAAAGAGTGTAATGTGGTTTCTAAATGTCCCCGTAAAACAAGTCGTGGGACTGACTTACACCACATGTATTACTGCAGTTCAGCAGCCAAGCTGGCTTGGGCAACCCTTTTGGCTGAATGTCATATTTCTTTTAGCTGATTTAACAAGGTCTTTTCTCTTATGGCTTCATGAAATGTAATGCAACGTGTCAAATATTCCTTAGATTTTAGTGCAGAAAGACATCTATCCTTCTATTTAAACTTGTGGCTGATGATTTTTTAATTTATTTCCTTTTTAGCAACATGCAGCTTGGATCATCCCTTTCTTCTGTTACCAGATCTTTGACTTTGCTCTCAACACGTTGGTTGCCATCAGTGTACTCGTCTATCCCAGCACAATTCAGGACTACCTTCGCCAACTGGTAAATCACTGGATGTTCACAAGCCTTTGCAGGGGACGGGCAGGGGGGGAGGGGGGAACTGTGCAAGGTGCACTGTTTGTCCTGTATTTTTAGCCAACGATTTACTGCTGACTTCCTATGCAGCTCTTGAAAAGCCCTCTCAGTCTTTGCTAGTCTGTGTTCAACATCCTTGCAAGGTTACACTACTAACTTATTACAGTATTTGTGCAGAGCTCTGGAGTTTTGCAACGTTGTGGAAGCTCTCAGCACTACTTCATTTAGAATGAGACTCATACTGCAAGACATAGATAATAAGTAATTGCTTTTGGATTCGGACTTAATGCGTTCATATCCAGTGGCTTATTTTTGGTGCTATTTCGAGGATATTTTGTTGCTCATTTCAATTTATTTGGTGACATTAACACAGATTTCATTAGGCAGGAGTTTGATTCAATGAAGGTTTATTTTTGCTAGAAAATATTATTGAATTCTGTCTTAGGGACAGAATTAGAGGCAGCCTTCTTGCCACGGTCTGCTTTTGCCAAACATCCTGCCAGTATTGTGCAAGCTTACAGGACGTGACTGCAACCACCTACAGCAAAGACAAGAGCCCGCCAGCCTGTGCCATCACAGGACCACATGCCACGTCCGGCAAACTTCAGGCAGAATTGCAGAGCTCTGGGAGAAGCAAACGCTGCTGCTGTGTCTGAAAATCTGCCTTAAGAACCTGAATACAGATTAGCTTGGCTGTGAACTTTGTTATGTGGATGGAAAACTAGCCAGGGCAGTATAAATAACAGGTAATGAGAAACAGCAGGCAGATAAGTAGCCACACAAATCTGCGGGAAGAGGCAATCTGTCAAGCCAGTGAGAGCTGGGATGCATCAGGGGCCTGTTATCCTTTGCCTTATTTAACACCCGCCTGCATTCACGGCTGATGCTGCACTGGAAGAGAAGTAGAGGAATAATTCAAAAGGTTCTCAGAGATACGAGTGGAAAAGAGCAAATTACAGCCACAGCTTGGTGAGTGCTTGAAGCTGGCACTGCCGCTGGCTGGAGTCCTTCCCCTGCAGTCCCTTGCTTCTGCATCGGTGCCAGCCCTGATCTTGTAGCAGCACAAGTGTCTGTGTGGCTGCAGGAACTCCCCCGCCTTCCCAGAGCATCAGTCGTGACCAGGTTTTACTCAGCCTTGGTCACTGTGTGAGAACGTGAGGGGAGCAGGCTGGGAGCTGCACACCGAAAAGCCCCTGCTCTTCTGCTGAAAACCTGGTGCCACATTTGGAGGCGGCTCACCAGGAGGGCAGAGAGTAGCTGATTCTCTTGAAATGTCTGCTGAAACATAACTGTCGTTCCTGCAGGTAAAAAAACCCAAATAGTCCCTTCCCTAGCGGAAATACAAGGAGTAGGCCTTGGAAGGTGTTGGGAACGGTGCAGCAGAGTACTTTGTCAGCCACGTTGCTGCTCCAGAGGATTGAAACCTCTGGTTGCACACATCTTTGTCTTGCTGTTGTAAATCATTTTCCGGATTGGTAATGAAATACCGCAAGACTTCAGGAGTGCTAAACTGTCTGTGCTCAAAAGGGCAAGGGGGATTTCCAGGATAATTATAGGCTGATTAGCCTGACATTGCTACCAAGCAGAATAACAGAAGTGCTGAGATGAGACTCAATTGATAAAGGATTAGACCAGAGGAATATGATTAATGACTGCCAGCACAGTTTCACGGAAAATCAGTCCTGCAGGCAAACTCATTTTCTTTCACTGACAGGATTACTGCCTTCGTCAATAAAGAGGGGCAGGGGCATAATAGACTTTTGTAAGACATTTGACTTCACAGCATGATGCTCAGAGCAACAATAAAGCACTAGATCGATAAAGGATGTATCAAATGGATTAGAAGAGGGTAGCTGGCAGACTGCAAAGGTTGTGGTCAAGTTGACCATCTGCCAATGAGTTTCCGTTTTGGGTAGAGGAAGGTCTCCCAGAATCAACACTGGGTCTCATGCTCTTCTTGACTTCCATTAATAACCTTAGTACCCAACAAGCCATTCACAAAGGCTAACGTCAGCCTTGGGAGATCTTCCCCAATCTCACTGTCCAGAGGAATCAAGTCCTCTAGTGGGAGGTTGTGAGCAGGAGCCTAATCCAGCTATTCTGTGTCATCCTCTGAAAGACCCTATTGCCCAAAGTGAGGACATACCTGCATTTCCCAGAAGCAGTGCTTGTGCCTTTTCCCAGCAAAATCACTGCTAATAAAACCTGTGGCTGACACAGAGATCAATGAAGAAGTAAATAACACTAAGGACAGAGTCATTAATCAGCATGAGCTAGGCTGACTGAGAATCTGAATTCAGTCATTAATGTGTGTTACATTGCTAAATGCAAAAAAATGTAAAAAAAAAAGGAGGAATATAGATGAGCACGCAGTATGGTAACTGTACCTGGGATGCAGTGACCCCTGTAAGCAGTCTAGGGAACTAAGTGCCAAAACAAGAGTCCCCAGGTTTTTTGCTGTTCCCCAAAACTGCTCATGGGCTTTGTGGACAGAAAAAGCCAGCAATGAATAGTAACATAGAGGAGACTTTCCTTCTCAGTTGGTGACTAGATTTCATCTTTCTGGGTGTAAAGAACAATGCTCAAAAGTCAGAAAACATGCAGAAAAGTTCCTCTGAAAACTATATAAAAGCTGGATAGGTTGTAGTACGATGAGAGACAATCAGCTTTTCCTGCTTCATTTACCAAGAGGTGATGCCATTACAGTTTTCATATGCAGAATAATGAGGTATTTAAAGGTTTTTTAAGATAGATAAGAGGCATAATGATAATGAGGAGCTAAAAGCTAATCCAAATGAAGTTCATTTAGAAACAAGGAGTCATTTCTGTTTTGTCATTCACAGTGGAGATTAGTGATTGGCAAAAACTAGCAAGAGCTGTGATGAATCTTGTACAATTAATGTCACCTGTTCAACAAAGTTTTGAAGCTGCTCTGCATCAGCTTTGAAGCTGTTCATGCCTCCTGTGTCTTAGCTGTGGTCCCAGGCACAAGTGGCTCAATAGGAACCCCTCCTATCCTTACCTGGAAGGGCCACATCAGTTGGCAAAAGGTTGTTGCATTTGGTTCAGAGCAAATACACTCTGTCTGGGGTGCCAAAAGAGTAAGGGAGAGGTGAAGCTCACATCCACTGGTAGCAGATACTCAGACACACAATGAGACAGAACTAAAATCAAGCTTTTGAAGTTTTTAGCAATAATGCCATCAATGCAGTGCTAGCACTCAAATATTGTTAAACAAGCTTGTATCTGTGGACTTTTTTCTCCTGTCTTTTAATAATACTCACGGTAAATAGGTTTGTCATCTCAAACACCGCGTTTAGAACAAGACTGCAGTTAATACCTTTGTCCCTGTAGGTGAGACCTGAGTCATGCCAGCTGGGTGTGATCCCTCCTGATGATTTATAAATAAGCTCTAGAGTCATCTTGCCCTCACCCCCTTTGCAGAGGTCTGCCAAGATAGGCAGAAAGCAAGCAAGGGGATTGTGTTTCTTCCTGGCATTCTTACAGTTCTTGGTCCTCTAAAACTGCTTTGAATTTGGGGAACGATATTTTAGGGAGCACAGGTCCATAAGCGAAATGAAAAATCCCAATCATTCTCCAAATCCATTATTAAATATCTGCAAGAAGGTATGCATTAGGTAATGGAATATATTTGGCAGTCTCAGAAGAACATTTTTTTCGTGCTCTGAGGTGAAACCCCCATGTTTTTAACCATTTCTACTTGCCTACGCTAGTATCTGGAATTATGTTATCTGTTCATTTTGGTGCTCATCTGGCGGATTTCAGTCTATCACTGATGAGTTGCAAGCTACTGTGAAACCCTCCATGTACTTTTAGCAGGATGATAACTGAGTACCATCAATAGGGTAGGCAGAGCCCCGGCTGAAAATGTTGCGATTGTAAAATAGAGAACATTGTGTTCACAGGGTATTTGGTAATGTCAGCCTTTACTGGCTGCTTCTTTCAGAGGCACAAGTATCTTTGGAATCTTTTTGTTGCCTTTTAATACCCAGTTGCACACAGGTGTGCCACTTAATTCCCATAAATTGCAAGAGCATCTCAGCGTGAAGGCTCATGTGAAATAAGTAGACGTTACAAATCTAGCATTTGAAATGTTGTGTGGCGATCACATGACAAAACTTTCCAAGGGTTATATTGGACATCTTGGTCATTATCACTGTTACTAGAAAAACAAAAACCTACACATACAGTAAATCCAACATGTATAAAATAAAAATAATTTTAGTTCTTGGAGCAGTAGTGGTCTAAAGCTGTTTGACCTAAAGCACATTTATTTTCTTAAGCCTCACTAAATCTTTGATATACGAGCTTTCTAAAGCCTTCAAATTAAACACTTCATCTTCTGTCATTTGATAACAGTACACAAAATGAATTGAAGCAGAGGTGCAGAACAGGCTAGTCTGCAACTGAGTTATGCAAACTTGTTTTTTATTACAGTACAGGACTATTACAGCTCACCTAAAGAATATTTCAAATTGTATTAAATAGCTTTACTATGGCACTACCTGCAATGCTGCTGCTAATAATTCAGGTGGTATCAGTCACGCTTTAAAATCCTAGCGAAAACATCTAGAGAACATAAAAGAGATTAAACTTTAAGAAATTATTCCTATAAACTAAAGCTTAAAAAAGGAATATGCTTTCTGGCATTGTTAATGCCACTTTATAATTCCAAAGAAGAAGAAATTCTACAGACACATTACTTTTTCTTTCAGTTTTGTAAGATTCAGATATTCAGAGGATAGTAACTGTTGAATGAGAATCCACACCAGCTTTTAAAGTGGATTTTTTGTGGTCCAAAGGGAAGGAAAACATGAAAGTTTATGCAAGCAAGCTGAGGGAATGAGAAAGGGCTACAGCCTTGGACTTTTTATTCTTCTTGTGTATTTGTACAAAGTCAATGCTGTAGAAATATACTTTCCATACAAGTTTTAGATTCTTTTTAAGTGTCTAATGGAGTTTTGCTATGTATAAGCAGTATTTTTTTTTTTAAATTGAAAGTTTACCGGGTATATTATTATGTATGCAGCCTGCTCTGTGTCCATGACAAGGTTATAAATGACATTTTAATTATGACTTTAGCATGCCAGTGCCACCCCACTACAACTACCTCTTGTTTGTACAGATTATTTCATCATGTTCTGATGCAAAATCACTCCTGTATTTCCAGTGACAAGCTTGATTTTTCCCACCCAGCCATATTTCAGTCTCAGCTTCATCAAACCTTGCACAACATTTGACACTGAGCTTTTCCCAGAAGTTGTAGCACTGAGTCCGGGACCTTCCCAGCAGCAGGATTTCAGCTACTGGTCTCCCCACAAGAGAGCAAAGCCCACACACAAGAGCAGAATTTCTTTTTACACCTTGTACACCCCTATTGGTGTTCAGGCTTATCACGACAGCCAGTGGAGGGCAATAGGTGTTTGATTTATCTGAGCCACTGTCAGTACCCATTTTCCATGGGACTGAATGAGACTTTGGGAGCAGCTACTGCCCTGGGTGGACACCAAGGGCCACCTGATGGCACCAGATCCATGATGGTGCCTGCACCCAAAAAGCCTGGAGCAAGCCAAGATACTTCTTATCATCTTTCCTGCTTCTTTGGCAAAAGATGCAGGTTTTACAAATTACTTTTCTTACTGTACTGAAGGGATTTGTAGTTGGGAGTCAAGATCAGGCTGCTCATAGGCCAGCCCGGCCAAGCCAGTGTTAAACGTCTTCTGGTCAGCAGGTGCCACTGGCCTGGTTAGCAAACAAAGGGAGGTTATTCCATGCTGACCCAATGCCCCTGGGCTATTCATCACAGCCCCGGAAGCTCTCTCTCTCCCACACAGCAAGCTGGGAAGCTCTAGAACGGGCCAGCTTCATTTTTCATGCCCCACACCAAGATCTCCCAGGTGCCTGTGGTGGGGGAAGCCGCTGTATGGATGCAACACCCACCACCTCGCTGGGGCTTGCTTACACCTCACATCTCTTCAGGACAGACACACAGAAAGATGAGCCTGAAGGGGACAAACCACAGCATTTGCCCCTCACACGTTGTCCTCGCTTGCTGCTTTTGAATTATTGTCCTTTCACCTGAAACACTGCTGGTGTAAGAGAGGACCAGGCATTACTCTGCTGGCCAGTGCTGCTCCCAACTTGGCCAGAGCTCATGGTTCCAGCAGATCTTCCTGCTCTTCAAGGTAGCAGGAACTTTCCTGGTCATTTTCCTGCCCTCCTCTTGCCCCTGTGCAAATCACAGTTGAGTTGGTGTCCGGAAACAAGCCATTAGGTTATGGCCGAGACCCCAGCATGCAGTCATCCAGTTTTTGACTGGTTCCCAAAAAACAGACTGTGGGAGGATCAAAGCCTTGCTAGGATTTTTTTTTTTTTTATTACCTTCACAAACTAGTTTGACTAGGTTTTTAATGGTAGGTCAGTACTAAAAAAATTGTTTTGGGGCTGTGTCACTGTAACTGGCCTTAACTGACTGGACCTTCTAACCACACGCACAGTCTCCCTCCTGCAAGCAGGAGGTCAGACTATGTCGTTGATACTTAAATTTTCTCCACATAGGGCTTGAGTTTATTTTTCAGTGCATCTTTTCTTGGCATATGCTCTTGCTTTCTTGGTGGCTGCATCCACTATATTTAGCAATAACCTCCTGTGGGGGGAAAAAAAAAAAAAAAGAAGAAAAAAAAGCAGCAACTTATTGAATTATAGCAAGCTAGTTTCCTACAAAAGCTGTACCTCGACAAAGAAAATAGCGTGATAAAAACTTCAGCCATGAAATTCAGTGCAGGCCAAGAAGCATTGCTGTCAAGAAGCGGAAAATGTGCTTATGTAACGTTTTTCTGCAAACAGTTACAGCTGCTGTTGATGTTAACCACTCTGAACAGTTCATGGAAGCGCTAAATAAAGAGCTATTCTCACCAGCAGCTGTCCCAAAAAAAAAAAAAATAGAATTTCCTGGTGCACTGGGCTGAGTGCTGGTATAAGGGGTATTAAGAGGTTACTCTGGTTTTATACCATCATCACCAAGAATACAGTTATAGCTCGGTCTAGTTAATTGTCCTGACAAGGATGCAGAGCTGGCCTGGTTAAGTAATTAGACCTGTAAGGGAAAAGGGGATTGTGTGTGGAAGGAGCTAATGCATTCAGTTATAACGAGCGAGTGTTTCAGCAGAGCTATCTTTTGTGGAGAGCAGCTCTGTCTGTGAACAATGGTTTATTCTAACTGAAACAGGAACTTGTGACTTGAGATATTTCAAAACGGTTTGGAACATTCATTTTAAAGGGTGTGTTTTCTTTAAGCAGTAACAAATACAGTGAAATATTTTTAGAGGTTGTTTTTCAGCCAGTGATCCAAAACTGTTTCACAATTGTAAATCACTAGAGCCTATGCTAAGTAGGAAGATTAATTTTGTCACCTCTATTTCATGTATGAGATAAGAGAAGGACCTGGAGCACATTTTGATTTGAAATCATGACATTGCTCTCCTGTAGGAGCAATGCCGGAGGGCATGCACTCAGCAGCACTAACATGTGCTCCTGGAGAAGTAGTCCAAATTTAGTCAAAATAAGATAGAGCAGAGTAAACCTCTTTTGGTCAAATATTTAGGTCCAGCTTTTCCTGTTTTGACTTTCTGGAAGGATCTGCTACTTGTCTTTGGCAACCAGTGCCAGTACAAGTTAATAAGTACAGGAATTTCCTGCTGTTGCCCAAGATGGCAGATTTCCTGCTGCAAAGCTCCCAGAGAGATGTCCTTTGCTAATCTGTGTCAGATACAAACCCATTGTGCACAGAGGAGAAGAGCCCACACCAGATACACAGCAAACACAAACCCCACAGCCCTCCAGGGAGTGTTTGGCAGCTGAGTCTTTGCAATGCCTCTTCCAGCCAAACTTACTGAAACTGGTTCTCGGTGCAGAGAGCTCCAGATTTAGTAGATCACAGCAAGTTTTTTAAGCTGTTAATTATAGAGTGCACTCATTGAATGGCTCTCAAATGACTCGTGAGATTAACTTACAGTGTTTTGCTTATTTTTGCTTATGCAGCCCACCAATTTTCCCTACAAGGAAGAGATTATGTCTGTGAACCCTACATGTCTGGTTGTGATTATCCTCCTTTTCATAAGTATCATTTTGGCTTTTAAGGTAAGTGCATTACTGTGTATGAAGTCTACTTCTGGTCATGGGTTGAATGTCCCTTGCTGGGAGGCCTGGCTTTAGAACAGAGCTAGGGCGCTACAGACCAGGCAGCCTGACAGATATACAAAGCAAAGTGATAGACATTATGGAAAAAAAGCAGAAAATCTCAAAGACAAACACATGAACATATAGGCCACAACAGGGAAGCATGATGCTTGCAGGGGGAGCTCATGACATAAATCCTTTGAAGGAGCAGATCATCCAGTGGACAAGGCAGAGCCTGTTGATACAGACTTTGTGGTTTTTCAAAAGGTGTTTGGCAGAGTCTCTCATCAAAGGTTTTAAAAGACACCCTAAGATGTGTAGGGACAAGAGGAAAGGTAATCTTATGGACTGTAGCTAGGAAATAGAGAATAAGGAAAAATTACCAGTCATTACAACCAGATGCAGTACTCCAGCTGGGGTCTCACGAGAACAGAGTAGAGGGACAGAATCATCTCCCTTGTGGTGGTTAGAAATAGATCCAGACAATCCCTCCTGGGAGGGACAACATAAAGGACTGTCACACCAGGCAGCAAAAGAGCACAGGGAGTGATGATTCATTTGCTGTTATGCAAACCTCACAGGTGAGAGGCCTGGAGGTGGCAGGTACCAGACAAAGGGAGATGTAGCATCGCCCAGCACAGCCGGAAAGGGCTCATGTGAAACCCCCACACCCAGGTTCATGCTCCAGCGAGGTCAGCCCCCACCTGCTGTGCAGGGCAGGAGTCCAAAAGGAGCTCAGAATAAGATCAGACAAATCAACGTGTGAAAAATAACCACCTGTGGCACAACTAGTCCCCTGAGCCTTGGACCTCTTGGAAAGTATGCTGGCCTGTTTGCCCTCTTCTTGCACCCTTCTGCACGTTTCTCACAGTGCAGCGCTGCTGGCCTTGTATTTCTCATGTTGGGTTTTATTTCAGAATAGTTCTTGCTCTTTCTATGCAGAGCAGTTATGCATTAGAGAAGTCCCAAAGAGCCCCAGTGGCACCGCGGATGTTGCTTCCAGACAATAGATTTGACAACATGGACAGGGAAAGTTATTGTGACAAAAAAGGGTGATTAGGTTATTGAAGCTACTACAAAAGTGAAAAAACCCAACCAGATAGGGTATTTTAAGGTGCTGTTGGAAGTGATATTCACTTTTCTTCTGTGATTTAGAAATATAATTTAGCCATCTGGCTTTGTATGTTCACAGCTGTACAGTTGATTTTGTTTGCACCTTTAAGAAATACATATGAATGTAGTAAATACGTAGATCTGTCAGGTGCCATGAGGTATGTGCCTCTACATTTCTTAAATACAAACATTAGCCCATTTTTACCCCAGGTAGGTGGGGGGCAAGTATGGCAAGGAAGTCTCAAGCTTATAAAAAAAATGCAACTAAAATCAGAATGGCAAAAAAACTTACTACAGGAAAAAAAGAAACATAAGAAATTAATAGTGCAAAAGACTTACTTTGTTTTAAAGTGGCTAACACGTGTTTTTTCCAGGAGTATATGTGGCTCTTATAATGCTCATTCTAGCAAATGAGTCACAAAAAATATGACTCACACAGAAACATATGCTAAATTCCAGTTAACATTTTGATTTGAATTTCTTGTGTTTCCAGAAGAGCTGCTATGCAGATTTATGGAATCTGCTCCATGAAAAGAAAGCTGGACACTATCAGATGCATCACACTTTATCACTGATAGACTTAAAGATGGTACCACATTTATATACTGAAAGTGAAAAGGTACTGTGCATAAAAATATGCCTGAGCTCCCTCTCCTGCTGGATTTTGACTAGAAATAGGGAGAGAAACCAAAACATTGTGACCTAGGAAAAGCTGCATTCAGGAAATATAAAACAGAATCACATAATTCCTCAGAAACATTTGGTGTTATGACACTCTTGTTTTGGATGAAGCTACATGCAAAGGAAAACACTATTGCTCAAAAAATCACGATATAGCAGCATTAGGTGGTGGGTTTCTGCTCTGCAGTCATGGGATTGTGGAAAGGGAAGCAGGGGACGAGGGAGGGTAGTAAGAAAGCGAGCCAGCTAACCACACACAAACACTTGTCTTTTAGTCCTTAGGATTTACTTGGATCTGAAGCAGCTAATGGATATTTCAGGTGCTTCTGTGCTGAATTTTTCTCAGAGTAGACCAAAATGTGTTGTTCCATTTACTGTGTTTGTCTAGAAACTGAACCAGAGTCACATACCATGAAATATAAGTGCTTCCTATCTGGCTGAGGAAGGACATCCAGCAGCATAAATGTATTTATATACATGTACACAGGACTTCAAATGGCACATAGCTAACACGGTGGCTTTCGAATTGTGCCCTCCTCTGCAGCTGATCTGGGGAACAGGGCTGCAGTTTCCTCCAGCCTCCTCCAGTTTTCCTCCAGCTGCTGAGACAGAACGGCTGAGACTTCAACCTCCCCGCCACGGGCAAAGCCCCCAGACCCAAATGAGCTAGGGGTAGGTGAGCACAGACATAATCAGAAGAAACCCTTCCCCAAGCTGCCCTGAGCACTCTGCAGCTGCTGAGTATGGCCTCTTCTCTTATTTTTGACCTTTCTTTTTCTGGAAAGTGGGTAGGAAGAGGCGGTTGCCAGTGAGGCAGCTGAACAGTATTCCAGCTCAGTGAGACAGGCTGATCTTCAGCAAACTGAATATTAACCCTGGTCTCCGTAATATGCCCACAATCTCTGTGTATGAGGTCTTGAGACTGGGAATGAGACCACTGTGCATGTCCTGGTGTCCTCAGCAGACGGGAAAGGGTGACGCAGAATGAAGTTTTATGACCCAGAGAGAAGTGTTTTATCACCCTGAGAGATTTCGTGTCTCAGCCCAGGGGAATGCCTCCTGGCAGGGCTAACCCTGATGTACAGCACATCGCCCCAGCATCATGCTGCTTTCCCACAGGGGTGATGGAGCAGCAGTCAGGACCACCAGCACATCCCCAACAGCCAAGCTCTGACTCCCGCTCCCAGCACAGAGCCATGAGGTTGCCACCTGCCCCACAGAAGCCCGGGGCAGGTCCCAGCACCGGGCTTGCTGGTGGCAGGGTACTTACAGGATTGACTTACACCTCTCCAAAGCAGGCATCATTTACTTTAAATTGCATGCCCTAATATGTGTGACCGTGAGCCAACAGATGATGTCCTGGCCCGTATAACGTGTCTTTAAAGTGTTGCAGGCCAGTAGTTTGATTTGACAACATTAATTCTTTTCAGTCACAGCATTTCTTAGCAGGTATAAGGAGTAAATCTTATACAGCCTTTTTATACTCAGAAGATACACAATCTAGTGTGCTGAGAAAATGGATTTAATTGCAGATTTCATCAGCACAGCAACCCATTGTTTCTCCTCCTGCAGCACTGACGTGTGAAATACAAGTGGCTAACTGATCTGCCATTAGCATCCCTCTGAAATCTTCATATACTTTTCAGTTTGTGTAGAAATCCTTATCTCATTTTTACCAGTTACTGAAGACCAGCCCATCTCTGTAAATAGCAAATCCAAAGCAGCTGGAGAATAAAATGGGACTCAGTGCAGACGGCTCCTAGCCCGAGGGGGCTCTGTTGGGTCTGCAGCGTTCACCCTGCGTTGGCTGCCAGCGCGGGAGCTGCCCAGAGGGCTGCCGTGACCCAGATCGGCACAGACTTTTCCTTGCTGCATTACAAGAAACGGCAGGATACAGCAACCTCTAATTTCCACAAACACGCCGGTCAGTCAGCTGGCCGGGCATGTGTCTGATGAGCCGGAATTGTGCAGTACCTTACTGTTGTTTTGCAGCTTAACAAGTGCATGTGCAATACCAACGGCGAGAGGCAGGGTTATAAAGTTTTGTGGGTTTCAGTTCCTTAGGGACTAAAGTCGTTTACGACCCTTCAGGCGGGAAGACTGAAAGCTGGTAGAAGTAGGCACCGTGCCTGTTTCCACACTCAGCCCTTCTTGGGCACCCATCCTTTCACATCCTTTTTGCTGCCCCCCCCAAAAGGCATGTGTCAGCAGCCTGTGCTGTGGTATGGGGGAATACCACTAAGGGGGGGTTAGGCTGAAGTGACTTTAATGCCTTTTACGCAGGGCCTATTCCAACTGTGAACATTGGTCTCCTGAGAGAAAAAATCGATATATTTATATACTGCGTGTCCAGCCACATATTTTAAAGCAGTATTGGAAACCTCAGCCAAGTTTTTCAGGAAAAAAAATGGTAATTGAATCAGCAGTTCCATTTAACGGTTCAGCGGTATCAGTAGAAAACAGCAATTAGGAACAAGTTTAAAGAAGAAGTTAGAGGTTGAGGAAACGAGTTTCCATGACTCACGATTTGCAGGCCAGCAGCACGTATCCAAAGCGCTCGGATAAAGACATGCTATGAGCTGCCGCCGCTCTCAGCCATTTGTGGGTCAGTGTCTCCGGGCCAATTACTCGGTGTGTGCTGGCAGATGACCTCTTTAATTCAGACTCTGGAATGGACCTCACCCACTGAGAAACAGCCGGTGCAGGCAGGAGCAGGGCTGATAAGAGCTAGGGCGCAGGGACGGGTGAGCTGTAAGGGTTCATTGGGCGGTGAAATGTGTTTTATTCACCGCGTGTTACAGAATGGGAGCATTCAGAAATAAATCTCCCACCAGCTTCTCCCAGATAAGACGGTATTACAGGAAACAAAGCTTCCCTCAGTTTGGATTTTAACAGGAGGAGCATAGAAATTGGTTTGCAAATAGGTAGGCTTAATGTAAAGGGTTTCTTACGAAGATGGGTAGTGTCCCCCAGAAGTGTATATGTGTATGTACGTATATGCCTTTACACCACTTGGTTCAGTAGCCTAGGGCAGGCTTGCAGAGCCTGCAGCCCAGGCTGTAGAGCCAGCCTAACCTTCTCTTAAAACTCAGCATCCTCCAGAAGCCTTTTACTCTCCCCATTCAATGGTAGAAAGTATTGTCACAACCTGTGACAGCTCCAAGTCATCCAGGGTCTGTAAGACACCATAGAGAAGAGGAAGCAAACTTACTGGATTTCAGCCATCTCAGTCCCAGTGGAAAAAACGTCTTCCTGATCTGCAAGCGAGCCACCAGTGAGTCATGTGGCATCCCAAAAAACACAGCTCATGTGTGACAGCTCTGGGGAGGGAGGAAGCACAGGGCAGCTCAAAAGGATAAGAAGCTCTTGGAAGGTCATCAGTGCAAGTGAGTCACAAAAGCATGACTCACTCAGAGTGAGACACACATGCAAATCCAATCAGCGCTGGCAGTTTAATTTGCACGCGCTAGGTTTGTGAAAGAACTGCTATGCAGGACCTACTAAGTAAAAATACAAGATGGGCACCATCAAAACACATTGTTCTCCTCATCACTCTCATGTGTGACTACGTGGGAAGTGGAAAGCTCCAGAGGAAACTGTTTAGTCCCACCAGCCTTGTCCCTGGCACGTTGAGGATCTAACTCCTGCTCCTCCACAAGTGTTACTGCCTCCTGTCTTCCTTCCAGTCACTCTGCTCATCTCTGCTGGCCAGAATGGAATCAGTCCTGCTGGTGAAGGAGATGACAGATGTGAGCACTTTGCCCAACCAGTTCAAAAAACGGGGAGACAACTAGCTGTTTGCCAGGCAGCAACCCTACCCAAAGCCAAGTGAGCTCCAAGAACAAAACTAGTGAAGTTTATGATCCTGTGGCAGGATTATTGCTGCAATAACAAATTTTTGTTTTATACTGAAAAAAAATGAAGTATTTTTAATAATGGTTAAAAGGTCAGAAATAATTTCATATTTCAATAAAAACTTTTACACTGGCATTTTTCTCTAGTCAGGCAATAATAGGAAGACCCCAGACCATTCCAGTCATATGGAATACATTGATTTAATGTCAGATTAAATGAAACAGAGTATTGAAACAGTGCGGGTGATATATAAAATCATAAAATAGTCAATGGCCAGGCTTCCACTCACAAGACAAGGTGGATTTCCTGTATGATGATTCTTCAGTCCCCAGTGTACTTGTGCTCTTTTTACTGGGGTTTGCTTCCACTTTCTAATACTAATAACACCCAGTTGACAGCATTTAAACATACTTATCATGGAGGAATCCAAAACTAGTTTCTATTTACTTCTTGCTGCTGTCCCTGAGACATTCTTCTGGGGCTTTGAGCAACCTGCTCTAGTGGAGATATCCCTGCCCATGGCAGGGGGGTTGGAACTAGATGATCTTTAAGGTCCCTTCCAACTCTAACCATTCTATGATTCTGTATCTGCAGCATCATTGCCCCTTGTCCTGTCACTAAAGGCCTTGGTAAAAAGTCTATCTCCATCTTTCTTATAAGCCCCCTTTATATATTGAAAGGCCACAGTAAGGTCTCCCAGAGCCTTTTCTTCTCAAGACTGAACAACTCCAACTCAATCAGTATGAGGAATGGTTTTGGATTACTCACAGAGCATCTACATATACTTAGAGTCACTGCAACCAGCAAAGTGACCGTCCCATGCTTCTATCAGGCTCATATTCTTATTTTATATAAATAAAAAAATTCAATATTTATATAAATAAAAATATTCAATTCTTATATAGAATTGAAATGCTCTAAAAGAAAAATGTATATGATTTATTTTCTGCACAGAATAATAAATCCCTTTTCTTTGCAGGGTTACTTGATAAGCTGCGTGTGGAACTGTTACCGATACATTAATGGCAGAAACAACTCGGACGTGTTGGTGTACATTACCACCAATGACACTGCGGTAAGGGTGTTACATCGCAAACATTTGTCTAATATTATGCATTTAATATTTTTATTTTATATTAATTTCTGACTGCTTTGTTAACCATCTAATTCCTTTGAGAGTCCTCATCTGTTGGTTATGTTTAGACTTGAGATTTAAGAGTCTGGTGTGCTATGGTTACAAATCACATCTATTGCTAAAATGCTGGTTTTATTTTATGCATAGTCTGTTACAGAACGTATGTTAAGCACAAACTACAGCTTACCTTGTGGCCCCAGGAATGACCCCCATCTCTGAGCTCTCCAGATGTGTGATGATGTGGACAGTGGGGGGACTGATTAGGACCCAGGGATGCCATGGTCTACACCCACTGAAAAATGTGGATTTAGCTATGGAAACTGTGATTTAGGACACTCAACATCTGGTGTAGTGCTTTGCACACTCACAGAGAGGAGCTAAAAGGCAACAAAAGTTCAGTGATTCATCTCCCAGCACATGATGGGTTTTATATAGTAAGGAAACAGAATGAAACAAAGATGAAAGTAATGAATAACCAGACTTTAACCTCAAAGAATGGAAAGCATCGTGTCACTTTATAGTAGTTTAGTGCTGACATGCATATGTTCAGGCCGCAACTGCTAAGCAATCCCTCCCTTGTTGCAGAAGGTACTGAAGGAATACAAGAAGAGAGAGTCCCTGGAAAGAGCCAGTTCTGTTTGCAGCGGTATCTTTATGGAGCTGCTCAGTTCCACCCAAACTACACACTGAGGGCGCTGTGCCAAATCTTTCCCTGGGGTGACTCCACTGGCTGATGTAAGGAGGGTCTTTACGTGGTTTACATAACAGAATGAGAGCAGCATGAACTCGGTCCTTTGGATCATCTGGGTAAAATTTCAGGATTGCCTTCCTCAGGTTTTCCTAATCGTGGGTGGTCTCCACATACTGAGGTATTAGACCATCAACTTTAAACCATTGGATTAAGTGATTCTTGTGCAGCCGCAAGGGCTTAGAAAACTATCACTACTTTTACGTGAAAGTTGTAACTCTTGCATAGTTATTTTTCTTCAATAACTGGAGCTTTAAGAAAAGCATAAGAAGTTTTACAGACTACGATCACAGCTGGCAACCAGGATATTTATGTATAAAAATATGAGTTTATTGAAAGCTAAGAAGTATTACTGCTTTCTTTACTGGAACCTACTTTGAGTAAAACCAGAAGTTTTATGTGAAATAATTTTGATAGCTCTTTTGTTCAGCCTGTGGGTAGCTGTAACTCAGTTTCAAACATTGCTAACTCTACAACTCACAGAACTGGCAGGCTCAGTGGTTGGAGAGTGCAGATGGGTTATCTGGGAAACTAAATTTACCAAGGCTTTTTAAAAGTTGCATTTAACCTACCTGCACTACCGCTGCCTTTACAAAGCAGAAGACTTTGGTGTTTGGAGATGCCTGGTTGCCAAAACTCCTCTTGGTACTTTTGTATTTAGCAATTACAAAGGTGCTGTGAGCTGACTCCTCGTCTTTAAAGCACTTGTGTTTCTGTGAGGAAAGGAAGCCCTTTTATCCCGTTTAAAGGTGACATATTCTTGTACTGAGAATTTAATTTAACTTTGCTTATCTTGATCTTACAAGATAGCTACAGCAGAAGCTTGTCTTAGCTGTTTAGAAAGGCTGTGCATTCCTAGCTAGTGCCCTGACCATTGGTCTCTTCTTCTTTCCTCAATATCTACATCTCCTATATTTTATTATGGTCAGAATCCCTTGCTTTCAGGTATGTCGTTCATTCTTTCTAAGTTCATAGATTCATAGATTGGTCCAGGCCAGAAGGGACCTCCAAAGGTCATCTAGTCTGACCTTCCCGCAGTCAGCAGCGAATGCTCAATGAGATGATGTTAGATCAGGTCCTAAGAAAGAGCTGTTTGGGAATTTATCAGCTAACCAAAAAATTGACCCAAAAATTCTTGCTCAGGAGTACAGAAAGGCTCCGGAGCAATACTGCTGGGGAAGAGTTTCTCAGGCCCAGCCAGAGAGGCAGGAGGAGAGAGAGTCAATAACAGCCTGTTGTTTTAATTATTTATTTGGTGTGGAGGCAAGCTTCCTTCAAACCCATGTCTAGCTGCTTCTCTCCAGTCAGGATGAGTTCCTGTATCCCTAGGTGATTCAGTCAGTCTCCATCTCTTGCACATCCTTCCCTGACAAGATCCATGGACACTCGCCAGCAGAATGCACTCAGCGATGTGATGGAGGAGCTGACGTGCTCCTGAGCGATCCCTTTCTTTCTTCTGCTTATTGCTGAGCTTCAACAAAGAACAGCAGAGTCTGTGGGGTTAAATCCTCATTCTCCACTGAGAATCAAAAGATTGTTCTTTTCTCCCTTCACTCCCCCAAATCACAGAGTCAAAAATATTTTTTTTTCTATGTCTACATGGAGAGACATCAGCAAAAACCACTATTCACATGACTATAAAAAAAGTAAGCTCAACACAGTTGGATAAAAATGGTTTCAAAGCGAAGTGTGGAAGAATAGGACTTTGACAGTTGGGTGTTGAGGACCTTTGAGAGTTTAGGACTCTTGAAGAAACTTCATGAAATTTTGAAATTCTGTGATAGGTCACTGCTGTCTGTTGAACTGTATAGTATTCCCCCAACATTCAAGTGTACTTTTGTACTAAAACAATCTTTTTTCATTCTTATTGATGCTGGGAAACTTCTCTCAGCAGGGCTCCTTCGCCTCAACTTGCCTTTAAATGTCAAATTACAAGTTTCTTAAAAAATGTGGGTCAATCTCTTCCCTCTGCTTTGAAAGAAATGCGTCATTTTTAGAATCAAACCTGCTAACTGTGTTCCAACAGAGCTGCAGGTCATATGTGCAGGGCATGTTCTCATCTTCAGGGGCAGTTTTTTGATATATGCTTATCATCAGCATTAGCTGAAATAATACCAATCTTTACAAATGGAAGTGAAAATCTAATCTTAAATATAGGACTAGGCATAATAGCTACAATTTAGAGTAACAAGTTTTAAATTTAACCCAACACTTCAAAAATCTAGAGATCAGATCCCAGCTGCTACCTGCTAATATCCCTTGTACTGCATAGTAATTAATGCATCTCATCTACACTCTACACACAAGATTTTTTTTTTTAACATTAATGGGTTTGCAAGTGCTAGGCACTATATTGCAAAAAGCATTTAGTATGGAGTTTAGATATGGGCTAGAGTATGGGTTAGTTTACTGCCAAACTTAAAAGACCTAGTTTATATATTGGAATAATTAGAAATTCAAAATCATTTCTGCAGTTACATAAATATTCTCAATGAAGCAAAGAAATCTATTACTACAAACATTTTGTTACTGTGTCTTACCATTTTTTTGGAGAGCTGTCTTTGAAAAACATCTTAAAAATGAAATGTATTCCTTATTTCTATTATAATTTGCACTCAGGGGAAAAAGAAATCTCTGCCTTCAATAACAAATCATCAACAAATTCATCCTTGAATTCAGAATTCTATATACCTGCAGGACCTGTACTGAAAATGGAAAAGGAATGGGTAAACCCCTGTCCTCTAATAACCCTAATTACAGACAATTGAAGAGCTATAACCAATTGCATTTGTGTTATGATTACTTGATGATTGTTGTGTGCCTTTTTTTGAAGGATGATCTGTCTGTTGTAAGAGACGGCATGTCAGGTACAATAATTATTCTTATCTCTGATCTATGAACATCTTGGCAGAATCAAATTCTTGGGTCTTCCATTGCCAGATACATACAAATTTACTTATATCTTCATAAAGATCATTGTTTTCTCTTTTCTAACTTTAGAACTAGGAGTTGCCTGTTTTACCTGCTCAGAACCCTTGAAACATATATTCAAGAGTTTCAATTTAAATGGAAATATGACATTAATGACTGAGCTTTTCTTGAGAAGAACAATCAAATCTTTACTAACTGGGATGCTGTGGCACAGGAGATAGGAAGAGTCCACAGTTACTTACTGGCTGAAGCAGCTGTGAACCCTTCTGAGATGTTTGGATTACAGTTCTCTTTCTTAGGAAAGGAGGAAACTTTAATATACCATCACCAGGATTCGGTTCAAAAGATTAAGAAGCTGTGATTGTATATAATTGGTTCTGCAATCCAGAAAGTTGTTCTGAAAATAATAACCAGATTATCTTTTGTTTTACTGCATTTCTTAGCTTACCCCTGGCAAGGTGTGTAAGCACACTTAGACATCCCATCCAGATTCGACTAGGAGAATGGATAACTTCTTAAGCACAGCCACGGGGGCCTGCTTCTTGTTCCTTGACTGGCTGTGTTCAGGAAGTCCGTGGTGGGTCTCACAATTAGTTTCCCTGATTTCCAACATCAGGACTCTGTAAATTCATGTTGAGAGTGTAGAGGTCCCAACAGCAGTATTCATGCATCTTCTTGACTGGTCACGTGATGGAAATCTCCTGATACATCCTTCCAAGAGATGAGCTTTTGTGTTTTCTGTCCTCATACAGGACTGCTCTGCTAACGCCAGTCACTGGCACTCTCCGCACCTGTCATACCTTCTCTCACGCTCCTCGTGAGATCCTCTATACGGACTTCTCTCTGTTACCAGCCCCCAATTCAGTAACAATTCATTTTTAAAAATATTCAGCCATCTCTCTGCCGTCCTACTAACTGCCTAATTTTCGTACCACTAAAAGCCTTGAGAACAACTTAAGTGTGCACTGATCTGGGGGGGAAATTCCCAGCACAGAAATTTCCAGTTAGTTCCCCCTGATCAAACTGCTTCTTATAAATACTGCTGATAGATCCGAACTGTAACTAACCTCATAGCTACAGTTATTGGCTACCAGATAATCTGATTTTTGTCACTCACTGTAAGTGGTTTAAGCCACCCTTTTCACAAGCCTGCCATCTGGAACAAGCAAACGTCCTCCCCACCGCAGGCTGTGAACTGGATATTCCTGCTGCCCCTGTTAGGCAAGAGGTCCTCCCTCTGTGGTCCTTGATCGAAGTTTGACACCACGTGGATGTTCCCAGCTTGGCTCCATGAACAGACTGCATTATGGGGTGGCTGGTGCTGTTGATGAGAAGACCTGAACTTCTCATGCTCCAGGGACTGATGACAGTAGGACCCGGGGATCCGGCTGTGTACCTTAGTCACAACTGCAGCAGAGTCATTTGGGGATGTGTTATCAACTCCCCCTAACTTTTTTTTCCGATACTTCTCTCCTCTCGGTTTTTGGAGGTAGGATTTGGCATGGCAGTAGGGTGGCTCCCCACACTGAATCATAGTAACCTGAACATTTTTTTTTCCACTTTCCCAATCTGGGAGTGCTTTTTCCTGCCAACTGCTTCATCAGACCATGGATGAAGATTAATTTTCTACACTAATTTAAGCTGTGACAGCAGTACCATGGAAATGTTCATCCAATTTGGAAAAATTGCCAGTGTATGAGTATGGAAGATAACCCAAAGTTAGACATTTTGTTCTCTGGAGCAGGAACAGCTCCTTTGTGCTCTTCGATAGTCAGGGGATTTCATTTTGTTTATTTTTAACTCTCACTGAAGCCAATCAATGGAAGTTTCATCTCCGGTCATGATGCCAGTGGGGATAAAATGTAAAGCCCTAAATCTCTCTTCAAAGTGGGATTTACATCCTTACGTACTTTACTAAATCACTCCAATGGATCCTATCTGACGCACATTTATCCACAACAGTTAATAAGTTATTTGTTTTTTCAGCACAGATACGTTTCTTCTGTGGACATGACATCACCTAAATAACCTGTAATTAATCTGCCAACACTTTTGTTTTCCCTTTCTCAAAGCAATAGGAGACATACTTGAGAAGTGCAGAGTTAGGTCATTCATTCCTGCTGGCTGATTCCTCTGAGCAGAGGAGGAATATTCTTTGGTAAGACTGGAAGAGCCATTCTTTTTGTTATTGTGTTATTCTACATGTGTGGAAGGTGATTAGTTTGGCTATAGATGGAGAGAAGGACCCTTAGACTCATTCCAATTGAACAGACTGAAGCACGAGATGGAGCCCAGAGGCAGACAAACGATGTGCAGGAGCTCTTGTTTCTGACAGGTGCTTTGGGACCTACCAACTACTGAGCCAGTTTTGGCATGGTAGATGTCAGAGTAGAAGACAACTTGGAGGAAAATCCTGGTTTAAAGATATTTTCCACAATGTGGCATAAAAATCCTACAAACTTGGCAATGTTCACCAGGTAGCTGGTCTCATGTGGCAGTTTGTATGCATAACATTATTACTGGGCCACTAGATCAGAGGCATCTTTTTCCAGTGAGTAGTAATCAGAATATACTTTAAAGTGAGTGAACACCACAAATGAATACCCCCGGCATGACTCACTCTCTGAGCCCTTCTCAAGGCCTCCAGCCAAGTCCAGGCAGAGGACCTCTGACCTTCCCTAGTAGAAAAAGTCCGATAAAACTTGCCAGAGGGAAAGCAGTTAAAAAGGGAGGCAGAGAAGAGGAAGAAGAAGTACGGGCAAATTAAAAAAAAAGAAAGAAAGATAGAAGCAGAACTACCCAGCGCTTGAAGGAAAGACATGCAATAGCCTACATGAGATCTGGGAGTGTGGTTTCAGTGCTGGATCTGTTTATCTGGAGAATTGTGCTTATAAACATTCCCGGAGCAATGTCTTTAATCAGAGAATCTTCAAAGGCCTCAGGCTCCACGTGGATGCCAGCATCCACGTCTTACTAGAGTGTATGTGCAACGTGTGCACTTCCTCCTCTTCTGTTTGATTTTGAGTTGCAGAAAAGTATCATGACAGTTTGTGTCTGCCAACAAACAGCTATTCAGCTGCTCCAGCATTTCACATTTTACCTGCAGCAAAGTCCCATGTTTTGTCAGTTGTCCTTTAATGAAATTGGTTTTTCTTCTTTTTTTTTTTTTTTTTTTACCTTCCCCATCTTGTCGTCTATACTCAGCTCCTTCTTCCACTGCTTCCTTGTTTATGGAAGGATTTTGTCTTAAAATCTAGCATTCCCTGTGGTCTGAATTGCTTCATTCTGCCTGCTCCATTGCTTAGTGCTATTTCCTAATCACACTTCGTGTTATAAGTCTCACCTATTACTAAGTGACTGCTGTCAGAAGCCAGCTGTGCTGTTTGGAACAGGCTATTAATGGTGTCAATTTGGAGTAAATACCCTTTTAAGCTTAAAAATAAGATTTCCAAATAATTTTCACTTGGCATTACAGTCATTAAATTTACTTACAAGTTCAATTACAAGATCAAAATATACACGTTTATCTATTTTCCCCAGTAGATTTTAATTTTAAACACAAAAACTGTTTTTATGTTTGCAGCTCAAATACTGGAATTATTCTAGTACATGACAATTCGTAAGAGATTTGCAATAGAAATAGACAAATCTGTTCTTAGTGTTCATAATTAGATTAAAAAGAAGACAAGAAATGGGGATGTGTAATTTAAATCTCCCAAATCTTTTTGATTCACTAATTGGGAGTGTTGCAATGTAGGAAAGAACAGTGTTTATAAATTCACAGTGTTTCGTTACAGACCCTTTTTTTCTAACAGGGCTGATTCATTACCATCTGACAGCTGCTGTTTTGTGGGCTTCAAAAAACGAGTCGAAGTCTTCGGTATAATTCCAAGGATATGTATCAGTGCGGCAAAAGCCGATGACAACTTAAATCCCTGTTGCCAAGGATATATGAGTGCATAAGATGAGCCGTGTGTCAATTTTCCAGGTCAGGCTGAAGTCGTAGTTACACCGTGCAAGGAAGGATGGGGGGAGGCCTGAATTCACTCAGACAGGTATTGTTCAGACAGGGAAATTCAGCAGGGTGCAAGAGGCCACGTCCTGGTGGCAGTGAGCCACGCTGTGGCTTTAGAGCCATACAGTTGGCCCACGCTAGAAGCCCTGCCCTTTCGCAAAGCTGCTTTTCTCAGAGGTGGTCCTGCCTTCGGCATCAGCACCAGCTCATCTGGTATCGTTGCATCGCATCCCCTTGCACAGCGCAAGCCTGGCCTTTGCCAAGCGGAGGAGGAACTCCTCACACATCCCAGTTCCTCCAGCCCCAAGCTGGTTTCTGTGCCGAAACCCACTCAGCATCACAAGCTACACATACGCAGAAAGAAGATCAGCCAGCAGTTAGGTGGGAGGGAGCCGCTGCAGCTGGTGGTTCAGTAGGTGGCATTGTTCTCCTAGAGATTGCGTGAAAACAAAGTTCAGCTCCCTACCAGGGAGGAGCACCCAGCTGCTGGTTTTTTGCTGAGGCTGTGACAGTAATCCAGAGGTCTGGCTTCCTGCAGTTATTAATGGCTTCTGGTGATTTCTGGACCATTCTTTCAGTATGATTTCAATTCACTTTAATGGGTCCCAGAGAGCGGCTGTTCTCTTCCCAAGCATCCCTCAGGACTCTTCGTGGACAGAGGACTGACTGTCTGCTGCAGTCTGTCCTGACCTGCACAGCACTTGTGGTTGCCAGTCCTCTCTCTTATAGCAGTGAGGAAAGTGATGTTTGCTTTAAATGAACTCTGTGCCAATCGTCCCTTAACTTCAGAAAAACAAGCATTCGTGTACCAAATTTAGAAGATCTGCAAAAGTTGGTGGGAGTTTCTGGCTGACAGATGTTATACAGATGTGATTTACTAACATTAACAGATTTTTATATAAACATAAGACTTTTCCTTCAAGCTGTCAGCTTGTCACCTTTCATGACACTAGTACTTTGTAGTTTTAACACTATAATGTAGTTTTAATGGTTATAAACAAAGTCTTCACTTCAGCATTCACTGGGAAACACCTAAATACACTGTGCAAGAAAAATTGTATTTTACATGGCAACATTATACCTTACTTTTTAACACTGATACCAAAAGAATGTGTTTGTATGAAAATAAAAATTAGTGAAAAATATTTATGGAAGACAGAACTAGATGTTGGTCATCTCAAAATCCCAGATCTTACTGCTCCCAAATGTTATGAGAGTTCAGAATTTACCTCCAAACTTACAATTGGCTCATCTCTCTGTTGTGGTGCCCAAAGACTGACATTGGGTCACCCCATGTCCCTAGGCATATAGATAGGGAAAAATGATCCATCGGGTGAGAAGAAGATAAGATGGAAGACTTTCCACCAATATCTGTAACGCAAGCAAGGCTGTGATAACCACCCTCCCGGGAGATGACCAGTCCTATTAAACAATTTGGCTGCCCCGTGTGAGCTATTCATGGGTTCTTGTCTTGTTTATTTTTGAGCGGGATACACAATGTAATTGTAAAAGGAGATTAGGTTAGGAAGAGATGCATGTTAGTAATTAAAAAGTCCATCAAAAGATAAATGCTCTATCACAGCCTCTGCACTCAGGCCAACACGTCAACTGTTTGTTACACAAAGTATACTTCTCCAAGTCATCAGTACTAATGACATGCAGGCAAGTACCCCTTGAGAAAGCATGTGCTCATCCAGTAAATGCTCATTTTGAAAAAAAATTAAGGAAAAATTAAAAAAATAAATATGCTCTGTCCGTACAGAATCATGATGCACAACTAGAGATGCAGCTGTTTAGGGCTGGTCTCTTGTAGGAAAGACTTCTGTGGCCTGAGGTGGGCTACCCCTCCATGCCTTTGAATGGAGAAGGTAATTACACCATTATTCTTGATGACTTTTATGAGGTTGCACATGATGGAAAAAGACAATAGCTTCCTGAATCCAATTTTCTTCCCACGCAAGGGTAATCACAATCTGTCCCTAAATATTGCTGTGTCGTAGTAATATATACATTTATTCCTCTATCTGGAGTGCTGCAAACATTGTGCTGCTTCATTATAGAAATCCATAAACTCGTGTAAAGTTTCTTAAATAGTGTCTTGGAGAGCTGGTGGCTTGGAATAAACAAACACTTTTATCAAAGGGAAACAAAAGATACCAACTCTAACTTTCCACAGGTGATTTTGCAGCATTGAGTCCTACTTCTTTCCTGAATGGGGTTATAAATTATCTCTGAGCTATTCTGCTTCCAGTTACTCCATCTGTAATCATTCTAGTGTGGTTTCTAAAGGAAATGCATACACATAAACATGAATATACTTCCTGTACAAGTTGAGAGGAAGGTTTCTTGGGATTTATTTGACAGACAATAGATCATGAAACCCTCAAATAGTAATTAACTAGCATGTTTTGGACAAACTTTTCAAGCAAAAGCATCTGTGCATAAAGCAAAGTAAAACATCTCTCATTTCATATTAAATATGATTTGGCTCAGATATGAAGCTTTGGCCCTATACCCAGGGCTTTTTTATCTGGGGACAGGGGAAGGAGAAAAAGATGGGAAAGGATTTTGTAAACATTTCTCTCTGACTTCCTCAGAAACAGTTGCTTTGACTGGTCTCATTTGACCAGAGCAGCCATTTGCATTGTAAAAAGCCACCTCTGAAGCAGATATTTATAAGCATTTCTTTATAAGAATCGCTTTTAAAGGGCAATTGATCTCATCTGGAAGAACATCTAACACAGGTCGGTTCGGTGAAAGTCCCTGCTGCTCTCCAGAGCATGAGGGAAGCTTCATCCCAATGGAGGTCAGCTCTCTCCCCAGCACTCTCCTGACTGTAATGCTTCTCCACATGCCTGGTCCTGGAGCTCTCTCTTCAGCCTGGACCCAAAACTATTGAGTTTCTTAGTATAAAGAAATTAACTGTGGACTGCACTGCAGGGGAGCAAAGATCCTTAGTGGGATGAAACAGGGACAGAACAAGAGAGAATATGATAGAGTTCTTTAAAATCATGAGCGGCAGAGAAAGGAGGAACAACTGCTCACTGCCTTAGCAAAAGAACCAGGGGATATTCAATGAAATAGCTAGTGGCAGGTTTCATAGCAGATCAAAGAAGGTATTTCTTCATGTAACACCTAGATTAGCTGTGGGACTGCTTACCACAGGACATTGCAGGTGCTAAATGTCAACATGGGTTCAAATGCAGGCTAGAAAAATCAATGGAAGAAAAATTCCTATAAGACATGACCAGTAATTCAGCAAGTCCTTGACCTTGAAATTTCTGAGAGTTTGGAGAATATTCTTGGCAAGTCGTGACTGTATGTGCCTCCACTGTTCTTTCTTCAGTTCTTTTACTGTTCTGTCTTGCACTTCTCTTTCTTCATCATCTGTTATCATCCATCACTAATTGCTGTGATCTGGATGGTGCTTTCACCTGATCCAGTAGAGCTGTCCCTACATGCACGTGCTTAGCTGAAGCATGTTGAAAGCTAATCCCTACTTCTTTCTCCAGTGCTTATCTTGTATGCAACACTTGAGTGCTTCTCACCACAGAATTATTATTATTCCTGGTTCTTCACTACTAGTAAAAAGCTCCCTCTTCCCTGAAGTCTGTCAGTCTTTTCATATAGTTGGTGTAAAGTGTGTCTTCATCTTAAGGGGTTAAAGGGAAAACTCCGAATTCCCAATGGATTTAGTTTTAATACTTCCCAACTGTTTCAGTCAATCTCTCTCCCTGGGTAATTTGAGTGTGTGTAATCTACTGTTCTTTGGGGCCAAATATTGCCTGCTTTTCTGAGGTTACCTCAGAGATGACCAGACCAGATGACGCAAAGGTGCTGTTTGCACCTGCAGTTTATGAACGGAACTTTTAAAAGTAGCAGAAGACCTTGGGTGACACACTTCTGAGACTTCTAACAAGCCTGGGGCCTAAAAGCTCTTGGGCACCCATTATAGAAAAATCACATTTCTTCAGAAACTCTTGATAAATGCTACTTCTTCCCACACTATGCACAGAAACATATGAAACTTTTGAAAAGAGTCTGCCTCAATAAAATCAGTATATATAGTACCTTTCAGTAAATTTTGTACAGGAAATAAAACATGTGCTACATTAATAGGCTTATTTCCTTTCAAATAATTCAAATACAAAATTAATTATATCATCACTGATATTCACATATGTTCCAGTGCTCATTGTCATACACAGTACTAAAGCAAATAGCTGCCACCTTGCGCCTTGAGTCTCCAAAACAGGGCTCTACTGAGAAGACCTGGATTTCTGAAAATTTTAAGTAAAAAATTCAGATAGATTTTCTTACCAAATATTTGAACAGTTTCTTATCAAATATTTTGTGTGCCAAAAATTGTATTTTTAGCCAACTCTACTCAGTATACTAATGATCACCCTAAACCACTATGTTACCCCATCTTAATGTTACATTTTCCTCTGCAATCTCAGACTTCTCCGAAAAAACCACATTGTCAAACTTGACAGGAAAATGTTGCAAAGAGAAAATTATTCCCAGCCTCTCCTGCATACAGAGCAAAGCAATCAGCAGGCTACAGCTGTTTATGCACACAGCAATTTTCTGTTTTCCCCAGGTGATCTTTATTATATTTGCGTAGTCAAGAGCCCAACAGTAGACGTGGACTGTTGGGACTATCTTGAACTGGAGAGGTGGTCACGTCAGCAGCCTTCCCTGTAGAGCTGTCTGTGGGCTCCCTGCTTGCTTCACTGCAGCTGAGCATCATTTAGGTTGCAGTTAATGGCTCCTCAAAGCACCGCAGCTGTGGGAGGAAATTTCATCCCTCTTGGCTGGGTGAGTGACAGGAGAGCAGGGAAGTAAACATGAAATTAATAAATGTAATTGTATACCACTAAACCCTCTCCAAACTTCACAATAGCATCAGACCAGTACAAGTCGGTGATTGGTCTTGGGCTGGAATCACTGAGATGAAATGAACCCCAAGTAGAGAACTGGTACCACCAGACATGTGCTGCTTAAAACCTCATCTTTCGGTTCAGTTGTCTCTGAACCTGGTGCATCAGCCCTGTGCTATGAGGAGAAAATTTATCTTGATTTAGGAAAGGAAAGGCATGTGGTGACTGTATTTCAGCCTGCAGCTGTGTCACTGTTCATCCCATCACCAGGCCAAGGGCTGCACGTTGGACAGAGGATCCCGGACAAGGAAATTCCTGTGGTTCAGCACTTTTACTTTTGAAACGGTCCAGCACTGGTTCTGGCATACTCTCACCATCTGCCTAACACGTTGCGGTTACTCTCCCTCCCTTTTTAAGTAAATAGAGAGTAAGGCCTGAACCCACTGGCACTTTGTATGTGAGCTGTCTGAAAGAAAAGGCTCCTTTTCCACTCTCTCCCTTTCCTCCCTGCGTATTCGCACAGTTCTCCAATAAGGATTCCTGGTAGTGGTTTGGGTGTCTGAAATGTAAAGGTCACTTCTGCAGAAGAATGATATGTAATGCATATATAGTTGTGCTGAAGAGGTTGGGGTAAACATTTCCAGGCATAAGCTGAAATTTCAGCAAATGTATATTTAGTTTGCAAGTATTTCCACAATTTAGTTCCTGCCTCATATAGTCATATACAAGTTTCATCCAACAGAGTTTTAAATCTGTCTTAAGGTTTCCAACATATTTAAAGATGTTTTGAATAATATACCTGTTTTACAAATGGGAGATCTTCCTAAGACAAAGTCAAATGATTTGTCAAAGCTCAAAAGGTCAGCGACAGACCAGAATTAAATTGCAGTAGCGATGACTATAACTCCAATCAACTATTCATTGTCACTGTCCCTGTCTATATACTGTGTATTGATGCAACGTGAAGTCCTTCAGCGTAAAGGACTGCAGTTTTTATTGGAAAATCTAAAGTTTGAGAAAACATCCTGAATGCTCACTACAACCATCAGCACTTACCATAGACTTTTAATCTATAGTTTTTTTGGCATTATCAAGTCCATTTCTGTTGTAGAAATTGTTGGAGAAAAGTACATTAGAGCTGTCTCTAACAATGTTTGTTTCTAACAAGACATCAACAAGGTATTTTGCCATGGGAACTCACAAAAGTTTCATACAGCTGCCAGCCAAAATGCCGTTCAAGCTCAAAGCTGTTATGTGACAATTGTACCATTCCACCCAGTGAAGAATACAAATAGCTGTGGGAAAAAGCGATCCAAAGCTCTCTGGAGATACAGCAAGATCTCTATTGAGTTCAGTGAGTTTTGGGTGAGACCCTTAAGAATGCAGAAGTAATCAATTAATTAAATATTTAAGTTTACTCATACAGGACTAAACACATCTTCTTCTCTAGAAATGTACTAGACACGAAACAGAGCTTGAGTTCAAATAGGAATAACTGCAGCAATATGAAAAAACTTGCACATATGCTGATAAAAGGAAATTTTCTACTGAAAGTTCAGGTAAATGAGGAATCAGCTGCAAAAATAAGGAGTGATTATTGAAATGATGCAATTCTTCCCCACCCTCCCCAAAAAAAGACGCCCCCACCTTCGGGCATCATTAATTCCAAACTGTCTGAATGTACAGATACTTGCCTATGTTTCTTCTTAGGCATATTTCTAGCAATGGCTTTAAAAACTTATTCTCCAAAACCAGATTAACCAGGACATAAAAAATAAGAAATGACACATGCTTATATTAACTGGATATGTTATAGCCATTGGCAAACTTGTGTGGTAATTATTTCTTCCAGAGAAGGTCATCCTGTATCATCTGCTTTACAATAGAGAGATGTTTATGTAATACAATTATCCAAAGCGTTTGGAAGACACCAGCTAAGTCAGAACCAGGATTTCTTATGGGTCAGTTCTGGACTATTTCTGTGCATTATACAACAAGACTGCTTATCACAAAATGCTTAAATGGTATTGGGAGCAAAGCCCAGCACCCAGGACGCTCTGTCCCACTTGAGCACCTTAACCATGGGGCTACACAGCCACACGTTCTCCTGTTTTCTTTCTTTCTCCATGGATTCTTGCATACTTGGCTTCACTGTGACAACAGGAGGGTGGAAAATGGTCCTTCCAACCCATCTGAAAACCTTGTGTCTGAAGAATTCATATGGTAGATAGAGCCCCTAGAGCTCTGATATCAGAGTCCCCATGCAATGCTTTTATCCCTAACTATAGAAACAATGAGTTTCTTCAGCACACAAACTTTGGCTGTATGTTAAAGGATGATGTTAAAATGCTACATTCACAACCATTATAGGGATTGTGAAAGAAGTTAGGAGCTTCTGTCTTTTAAATTTTAGGCACCCTATAGCACTGAGCCCTGCAACCATCTTCCAAACTTGCTTGCTTGTCTACCAATAAAAAGCCAGACCTTCTTTTCACAGGATCACTGAGTTAGAAAAAACAGGTGTCCTTCATACTTACTTTTTATAGTAACTTGTGAGTGACAATCTATCTCAAACACTCTGTAAACATTAGTCTCCAAGCATACAGGGGAACTAACATACATTTTTCTCAATTCACAACAAACAAGCAAGGAAATGCTCAAATGTAGTGCCTAGGAAGCAAAATGCATCAGTTGTCCTAGTGCATATTCTACCTTGGGGATACCATGGACCTAAAGGATGCATATATTTTTGTCCTTCATTAATTATTTTAGACTGCATCCATTCTAATTAGGTTCTCAGATAAGACTGCATTGTGAGTTTCTGTCTATTTTTCCAGATTCTGAATTCACCCTTTGGCTCAGTGACTGTCTTCCAGTTTATTTCTCTGGAGAGTATAACGTATTGCCTGAATAACTATGCTGTTTTATGTCCAAGGCACTTATCTGCTTCCATTAAACCATGTTGAGATTTAAAATTAACACGAGAGAAAGGAAAACTACTGTGATCCAGATTTTCATCTCAGCTACTTTGGTATAAAATCCAAGATTAAAATTCTAATGGAATTCTCTTTTAACCATTAAAAGAGAATTAATGTTAACCATTTCAACAGTAAGGAGTTAAAAGCTGAGATAATTCAGGTTTTATCATATTTTTCCCTTTTGCCAAAATAGACTTAATTGAGAAAAGATGGAAAAAACATTAAGGAAAAATGAGGGCCTGAAACTTTGTTCTTGTCAAAAACAATTAAAAGGTAGTCTTACAAAGGTAGAGTTGCAAGGTTTGTAATTATAGAGTGGTTGAAGAGTTATTCAGACTGTCATGGAAGCTGAAGGATGATTATTTAGACTTATAGTTGACAGATGATTAAGTAACAGTAACAAAACCACACTGACTGAAAGTAAAAGTTAAATTAGCTACAAGGACTTACACTATACTAATGGCATGAGATATTTGGGGTCCCAGCCAGTGCCATATATTCCACAAAATCCGAGTGCTTTCTTCCAGGTGTTGTCCATCACATTCATTCATCTTAATCTTTTTTTAATATCCTGTCCATATTTTCTTTGTCTAACTCAAACACTGCTAGGAAAAGGTAGTAATTTTGAATTCTGCTCATTCTACACTCAAAATTTTTTATCACTGTTCTGTTCCTGTCAGGGAATGCAAGATCAGGATATTTAAATATTTAAACACAAAAATGTGGGGGAGTAAGCCTGTAACGTCATCCTGATAGAACTGTTCAGACAAATAACTTTTTCCAGCAATACAGTGACCCTAAACCTTACAGATGTTTGGCAAATACTCTTTAGCCTTCCACAGTAGATATTTTCTTGTGAAACTTCTGAACCCTTTTAGTGGTCTCCCCAGTTCACACCTCACATACCTTGAATATTCCTGTTGAAATCCATATGCCTTAGGATTTAGTCAGCAGCTTCTCCAAAGTGGCTCCTGTAGGTACTCCTTTCTCCCCTCACTTCTTGTTGAACTGTTGATAAGTGATAAAGCATCTTCTAAAGGTTCCTTGGGGCCGTTGACCCATGTATGAGTTTGGGGTCCATAGAGCAAAGGGGAGTGTTCACCTCCCAGGAGGTAGAAGCCTCACCAGGAGGCTGTTCTCCTACTGGACAGATTTTGTTTGATACAGGAGTGAAGGGAATGAAGAAGATCACTCATATCAGTAAATCCTCCAGTAGAGCTACTACTATACCTCAGTGCTGAAGTATTAATATTGATGTAACTACAGTAGTCTTAGGACACATAGATCTAAAATAGGATCAGAGCACAGGAAGAGGTGTTGTCCTTTATTAATCAGCTCGTAGACCTGGAAGATGGACAGCTTTTTGTCCTGGGTCTGCTGTCATTCCTTATCACGCCTGATGAAGTGGACTCTGAACCCGAAATGGTCTACAATTTGGGGCTTAGCATTACAAGAGTGCAATAAGATGGCTAAATCTTCACAAAGTGAACCTGATGCATTTTCGGAATCATCTGTAGATCAGATTTAATTACTATTTATATTGCTTCGTAATCAACTAATGAACATGTTTCAGTACATTTGAGAAACTAGTGCCTTTTTTAGGAACACAAGGATTTTACTAGAAACCCTGTTATTAAACTAATGATCAGCACCAGGGAGAGGATCTCAACTGTACTGTATTCACAGTTTGCATGCTTTAGCAGTGTGATTTACTGAGGCTACATTGTAAAACATATTTATGATTCTTATCACAATATTTATTTGAAGTTCTATATGTTGTCCTAATTTCACTAGATAAATAGTCTGCCAAAAGGTGTTTGCATCCTTTAAAGTTGAGATAATTTATTAAATGCTTTTTGATACAAAGCTTTTTAGATTATGTAGTGGCTATATGCATAGTATATTTCATTTACAAGTTCAAACATATGGTATGAATAAAGAGTGACGGCTCTGACGATTTCCTTTTCTAAATAATGAAACATTTTTGATTAAGGGCTGAAGATGCCAAGGTAGCCACTCTGTAATCTAAGAAACATGTGCACAGATGTACTTGAACACATGGTCATCAACGCATGTCTGTAAACTTACATAAGTATAATGTGAATCACCCTTGGAACTATCCCACAAAAGCCTGATGTAAAGTCTATTTAAAACTATAGAAGGATTCCCACTGATTTTGTTTATGTTGTGGATGAGGTCCAAAAGGGATGATTACGGATGTATCTTTGCAGAAGGCGGGTTATCAGCTTCTTTAAGAACTGGTAAAATGCTCTCATGGCAAAACTTCCATTGACTTCATTGAGATCAGGATTTTCCTTATGTATGTTTAGACAATCAGCTTTATGTGCTCTTTAAGGACCAAGAAGCAGTGCTGATAAATCTGGAAATTCCATCATGAATAATTTATCTTCAGCTGCATAAAGTATCTCTGCCAGTGTACTACAGCTGCTATTCTTACACAATATTGAGATATTTTAGGCAATGTGCACTCATTCTTTATTCAGACGTCTATTTTATCCTCAGTCCCTGCTGGGATTCACAGACCAAGTGCTCCTCTGCCTTTTCACATGCAAGCTAATTAATGTCAGAGCTGGTGCCATTAAAAATTGCATGATAGCTAGCATGCTTGCTTAAAGAAGTAGAAATCTTGTTTCCAATCCCTCCTCTGCCCTGTGTGGCCCGAACTTGCATCTTCCTTGTCCAAGGAAGCTGCCTGGCCTCCTATGAATGTGGTTAATATATGATTAAAGCTGTCCTAACTTCTATCAGATGTTTAAGTATTCACTGAAGGACTTACGGGAATGTAGATCTTCCTTCTCACAGCTGAGTGTCCAAGAAGCACCAAACTGGAGATTTATTTAAACATTGGGTAATTTGTTCTCCATTTGCTTTCTTATCCCCACCCCAAAATAATTATTAGTTATTCCAGAGAGACCTTAGAGAGTTTGGGGACTTTTCTCACTCTGGTTTAGCAGTTGAACACTCCTCCAGGAGACATGGTTTAAGAGCTCTTGACAGAGGAGAGCTGCAAAATAAGCAGCTACTGCCACTGCCAGACTGAACAAGTTCAGGTCCCAGCAATGAATGATCTTTGGCTGAAACCAAGCTGTCACCGACGTCAGTAAGAAATGAGAAGAAATCATGTGTTCCTTCATAACAGGCACACAAATTGAAAAGGAGGAACTTCAAGCTGATACTGTTTCATTTTCTAAGTATTCTGCTCCTGCTTGCTAATTTACTCTTTTTTGTTATTTTGTAGGACAAGGCCTTAAGGGGTTTCTTTTCTGTAAATTTTATCACCTAGCTTTTTTTTTAAAAAAAACACAACCTTTTTTTCCTTTCCTGCAGGTTCTGTTGCCACCATACGATGATCCTGCGAATGGAGCTGCTAAAGATCCACCACCACCTTATGTGTCAGCATAAGTGAGAGAGTGCTGTGTACCTAAGGAGGATAGCTTTACTCTTCAGACATCGAAGCAATAGTTTTAATTTCACTTCCAGGATATGACCTCTATGGGTTATACATTGCTGTTTTGCTGACATATTGAAACCTAAATTGTATGATTAAAATTCTGTAGATAGTTTTAATAATTTGCTGCAACTACAGTAGTGTTTCAGAAACCAGTGAACTAGTTTCAGAATAATTCTGGGTAGCACTAAGGTTACAGTAGTCACCAAATAGCTTTTTCCACCTCTGACATGCAGTGCTAGAGAACATAGAACTTTGCATCCTCAATCAGGTTCAGAGTGTAATTTTTCTTTTATTTGTAAAACTTCCAAAGCATTACAAATGTGTTTCTCAGGTGACCACTTTCACCATCAGAATACAGACCAAGTCTAGAAAAGTAACATTCCATTCATTTCTGTTCTGCAAGAATTTAAGTTATTATGTTATGAAGGATGATGATTGCAAGAAGAAGAATGAGTCTTACGTACTATTCTCATCAACCTGTCTTATGGGAAACAAGTTTAATTGGGAAGAATAAGTATGGGGAATGAGAGCAGACAAAGCACTCTGTGATGTGTAACAAGCCAGAACCTGTGGTCTACACGGGCTCACTTTGTCCCAGCCTGCAACCATTCTAATGCTCAAAAAAAAAAGAGTTCTTACCATCTTCTGGTAATTTTCTTTTCCTGCCTATACACTTTTTTCCTCCCCACCAACTTCACAAATAGTATTTTGAGGTCACAAAATCCTTGCTTTTGAAGTCCCATGGTTAGGTGACAAAGCTGTCTCTTTCGCACTCGATATGCAAATGTTTTCCCATTGGAATGTGCCTGTAAATATCGCAATGTTCTGCTGAGTGTGGACTAAATTATGCAGATTCTAAGGTATATGTTCCCAACCTATGGGAAACTTATGCATGTAACTTCCTCGAGCATTAGCAGATATGTTTTCGTGTTTCTCATATACATCAACCTGGGGACTTTGGATTTATTTTATGACTGAACTGGTTGTGCTGAGAATCTTTCTCGTGGGACTCATCCACCCATGGATGCTTGTGTGAGGTATTTATTTATTCCCTAGAGAAGTGCCTCCTGCACATGTAACTTTTTGTTGTTGATGAAAGATCTACTTTTAATTGAAAAGGAACAGGAAAAGGGAATATAATGTTTGTCTCTACCTCTCATCGTTTCCCCCTGTGTTGTCTCCTCTGCATTTGGGGTGATTGAACAGGCTGAAGCTGGACTGATATTGCTCACTGCCCCAGGCAAAGGGCAGTGCAGAGCTGAGCCACAGTTTGGAGGGCCACCAGAAGAAACCAAGGTGCCGTCCCTCCTGGGACTGGGCTGGCATGTAAGTCCACACTCTTCCTAAGGAGGACACCCGTTCTCACCCTCAGTGCATTGACTCCATTCTGCAGACTGAAGAAGAGTGGAGGTTTTCCTGCCTTTTTCTGGAAAAGAGCTTTCCAGGGGAACACAGGACCAACAATTTCTTTTCACGGAGGTTGCCACTGTGACCTGTCCTTGCAGAGGCCAGGAAAGGAAGGGCCAGACTCTTTCTGCCTGTCTCCTCCACACCCCTGGGAAAAGGCACGTCCCTATCTGCTTGTTGGGATTTTACTTTGGGGTTCATCTGCTCTGAGATCAAACTAAGCAATGCTTTTGACTGAAAAAGCCTTGAAGTGCATCCATCGATCTCTGTCACAGTCCTATTGCTTCCTTCAGAATAACTCCATGTATTATTATCTCATCACAGTTATCTTCAGGAATTAATCTGAATTTGGGGGTTGAGCTGGCTGGCTGGGCTTCTGAGCTTCTTTTTCTTTCATTCTTGACAGATTTGTGAAGGATTTTAAACAGTCATCTGTTTGAGAAAAGCTGATTGTAAATACATCGCATCTGTGTATACAAACTTCTCTACAATAAAAGGATCTTTCCTCAATACTACAGAAATCATTTTTGCTGATCTTCCAAGCACAATCATACACAAACTCCTGTCCGATCAATCTGACATAGCAGGATTTTCTCTGTAAATGACCTAAACAACAGTTTTTCAGTCCACTCACCAGTCCGTTCACCAGCTTTCCCTCCATACTGTATAAATGGACACTAGAAAAGTTCTATAATTTATTGTACAATAAAAACAAAAGATAATTCAAGTTTTTAGTTCGTTGTCCAGAACTGCAGGCAGTTTTCCATGTCTGATGAAGTGTGTAATACAGAACAAGGCTATACTGAGCTACACCAAAATCTGGGGCTTCTTTTTTTCCACATGATTATAGGGATAATGTTGTGCTAATTCACATGAAATTTCTGTAGACTTTAGCTTGTCTTACTAAAGAATCAAGACTTCTTCACACACACCATACGTGCATAAGTGTGAGTGCATCTGTCCTGCCAGTACTCCTAATACCTTTTGGATTTTGTCCAATTTGAGTTAAAGTGGGCAGGAAGGTTATGGTATCAAAACCATGGCATTCCTGCTCATAGTGTAGCTAGACAGCTGGGTAGGAAGGAGCAGATAATGTAATGCAAGTTCAACTCTGCTGACATATCAGAGGATCCACGTGGGAGATGAATTCCCCTGCTCCCAAAGGAAAACAAGATTCTCTGGGATACATGAAGAGACATGAACTCCAGCTGAAGGGTTTTTATCCTCAGTTGTTGAACTCATTCTCCATTTCCATGTCTAATCCTGGGGAATTCACTCCACAGCTTTTCTATAATTCATTTTTAATAGTCAGTCATCTGTGACACAGAAACCCATTAAAAACCTGGCTTCTTAAGTTTCTTTGCTTTGGGAACTGTTTGCTCCTAGCAGTGCTGTTTTTCACTATTCCTTGCATTTTTTCCTTTCTCCCAGATATTGCTTACTCAACTTCTCTCCTGTTTTCTTATCTTAAACTCTAACATAGCAGTTTATTATTAGTAATTTCTGGTAACTTAAGAGCGGAAAGAAAATATTTTCAAGGTATGTTGACATGGAACATCATGTCAAATATCAGGCCAAAACCAGTAAGGAGGAATCTAAACCTTGATAGTACCAGAAACTAGTAAGTAGATCTTTTGCTGAAATTTTCTAGTTTTTTGAAATATCTGTTAAAAGGCATTGCAGGCTTCACAAAGCCTACACATGCTATTGTGTACACATTGCAGGCTTCACAAAGCCTACAAATCCCATTTCTCTCATCTGCCTGATGCTCTTACTCCTGATGGAACAATGCAGCTTCCCTTCATTGTACACTTATCCATGCATCGTATGGGAGAAAGCAGAGAGGAATTCATAGTGGTGACCCAACAGTGTGGCACTTGTGCTTGTATGTACATTAAATTTTCTAAAACAATTATTAACTAAGATTATTTTAGGTGTTAGCCTGTATGTACTTCTTTGGGAAAACCTCGTTAGTAAAAAAAATCCAGGCTTGATATATTAGCAGAAGCCATATCAGATCGATTTATGGCCAGAGAAAAGTTTGGCAAGGAAAGAGAGGGAACAATAACTGGTCTGAAACAAATTCCAAATTCTGTGCTTTCAAAATAGTGCCTTCCTCACCACTACCCTATTGGCCAAAGTACAGCAACTGGGGACACCATGGACAATTTTAACAAATTTTTGCTAATATCAACAAGCCTGCACACTGATGTTTGGAACATGCAAGATGGAAGACTTAGTTACCAGTATGGGCAGAATGGAGGGACAGAGCATGGGAGAGGAACGTTCATGTATGTATGTCCTTTAAACAGCACAGAGAGACAGATGTCGTTGCATTGACAGGGTTGACTGCTACGAACCTGGTTGGCTTCTGTACTCTCTTTCTCCTGTGCTGTGGTCAGGAGGAAATATAATTGCTCCTGTAACTTGTTACGTTAGCTGTTGTGCCAGGTCTGTTGCAGATTTTTATCATTGAAGTGGATGACACCTTGGTCTTACTTCTTGTAAGGCAAAAACACCTACAGATTTATTTTTCTAAACCTAAAGAACTGTTGGTTAAATTCCTGACAAACTGTCTGATTTAACAGAAGACACCAAGCTGCTTATCTGGAGCTAAGTTATACCCTTAAAGGCATCTCTCCTTAGAAGCTCTCTCCTTAGAGGCTGCTTCTCTGGAGCTAGGCTATATCCTTCCCATTTACACATCTCTATTAGCTGTAGAAATTGCAGCCAGTCATGAAAAAGAATTTCTTGCAAAATTCCAGTGCCTATGGCTATGAAGATGTTCCAGCACTATCTTGGTTCACAGCTCCGAGAAGCCCAAAACAGCAGCCATAGCTATCTAAGGGAGGTTTGGCTCTGATAAATCAGCATTAGACTTCTTCCAGGGAAGGACTCTGGTATTTCTAAATGATGTCTCCACACCCATGGATTTGACCCAAAATGGTTCTGCAACGTGGCCAGTTTTTCAGCTGAATAACTCAGCAGGGTGTGGAAGCCAGATCTGTGACCTTCTGCCTGCAGCCTCTGTCTACCTCCAGCAGAAGAGGATACCGAAGCAACAAGAGGGAAAACCTCATTGTCACTCAGCCAGAAGATAACAAAGTTTTTTCAAAGCAAAAAGGCACTTCTAGAACTATGTCCTAGGCAATGAGCTACAACAGCAGTTTATTTTAATGAAGAACTTATGTGAAATTTAATGCAGTACCTTAATTTTTTCCTTTCAGATTATTCCAACTTTTTGAACAGGAGGGTTTTCAGAAAGTCAGGAAAGGTTTGTTATTTGTAGCCAGAGCTGGACTTCACTGGTTGGTCTGAGCAGAGAACACAGGGTCACTTGGAAGGCTGAACAAACAGCCAGGAGATGCAGCAGAGCTGGCTACGTGGCTTGCAGGAGAAGCATGCTGGCCCACAGGGACAGGAGAGCTGTGAAGCTGCTCTGAGTGAGGGAGCTGCAGCACAGTGGAGTCTCTGCAGCCATTTCAGAGGACTTCTGCTTGTTCTTTGAGGTCAACATGACCAGCAACAGCAGGGATAAGCCATACACAGCTTTTTAGCCCAGAACCTGGGATCCATTACAGTACCTAAGTGCATCCCGCTAATAACTCTATGTAACAGGTTTCTGTTTTCATATAAACTTTTCCCAAGTATCCAAATACTTCTGAGGGGTTTTTTTGGGGGGGTGAGACATTTGTTTGATATTCCTTCTACTTCATCATCAGAAACTCTGGGGAGCTGATCACCTGTAATTTTGAAACTGTTTACCTCCAAAGTGCCCCATTTCAGGTCCCTTCATGACAGCAGAGTCAAGGATGCAATTAGAGACAGAGGTCCAACATCAGTAGACTTCTAGCATCAAATCCTCTGAGGACATTCAGTGTCAGCATGAGCAAGGTGTTCTTAAAAATATAGATACCATCCTAATAGGACAGATATGTTCTACTTTATGGATGGCAGATGCTTCAGGGTCCTCTCTGGGCCTGGGACAAGCACAAACAGGCATCCTGTCTCTTATGGAGAAAAGCTGGCTGGATGGGCAATTACTTTTATACTTCAATTTTGAAGATCACCAGAACACCAGTTTAAGAGTGATAGATAAATAACAAATTGACGGGACACTCCAGGAGATCAGTACTATTTCTATGAAGGCAGTCATTTGTGGCAGTATCAGACATGCTCACCTGCTGGCAGCAAGGGAAATAAAAGTAAAGGAAAAAAGGCAAGAGCTGGAAATTAGTTACAAATATTTATCTTTTGTGAGTTCATGAATTCTTCTCCCCATCAAACCATTAGAAAATTGGAATGAGTTTCATTTCCTTCACTGCATTAGAGCAGAGGATGAAATTAGCTTTATCAGTTGCACGGGCCAGCTTAAATTTCCTGCTATTGTGTGATCCTGCTTCTTTGCTTCTCATAAAGAAAAAATAACTAAAAAACTTCAAAATGCATTTAATGAACCAGACTAGTTGATACAGTAGCTTTTGGGCTTTTTTTTTTTTCCTGAAACATTGAAGATTGCTTCTTTTTTAATGCAAATGTCTTCATTTTAAATATCGGTATTTAGTAAAGGCATCCGTGGCCACATTTTCGTCTTAGGAACTCGCTGGTTTCTGTTGCAATGATATATTTTCTTGGTGGTTTTTTATCTTGTGAATTAACAGAAAAAAAAAAAAAGAAAAAAGAAAAAACCAAACACAAACACAAAACATTATCTTATCTTTTGGTTTCTTTTTCCTCTCTTGCAATTCAATTTTTCAGCCTGGATAAAAAAGTTCTGACCCGGTGCTTTGAAAAAAAATAAAGGCAAAGTGTCATTATGCTGAACAGACACGGTAAACATTCCAGGGGTCTAGAAAAGCAGACCTGCTACGAAAAAGTGAAGCTCAGAAAAACTTGTCTGTAACTGTTGTACTCCTGTTAGCACTGAGCCACACAACATATGTTTCCATAATCGCCGCTGCGTGGCTGTGCGGCAGCAGCAGCATTTAGATGTGGGCTGTATCTAGCCCCTAGAGTGGCTTTATCTGTGTCCCTTGTATGAGAGGCTGCACGGGCACTGTCCCATTTGAGCTGGGACCGGTTCATTTTGCACAAGCAGCCTGAGAGTGAGCTACAAAAAGGGGTGTCTGAGGAAACGAGGGAAGCGAGCGTTTGAGGAAGTATGGCTTTGCCTCAGGGATTATGAGACCATGTAAAGTCACAAGCTGGGAGAGTTTTGAGATGTGATCCCTGATCATATGTTTGTGATGTCTACATACACTCAACATGTCTTTTCTGGACATTTTTTAGTTCCTAACTAGCATTCCTGCATTATACTTATCACAGATAACAAAGTAGATGATTGATTCTTCTTTGCTTTTGAAGCAAAAAGAGTTTAATCATCTTATTGTGAGTGTAACTTTTCCCTCTGGGTTGGATTCAGTGGCAGTACTAGCAGTATCCTTTTGCTACCTCACCACGTTTAACTCAGCTACAAGCTGTATCGAGGTTACTACAGATCTTCTTTGGCATCTCATACTTTTTCTTTAACTGCAATTTTTATCTGATGCCCTTTTCTGTGAAGCCCCTTCTTACATCTGAATAGATTTTCCAGATATTTGAGGGGAAATGAGGGTTGAGGACTTGTTAACGTTACTAGGAATATATAAAATTAAGATATATCTACAACTCTATAGTAGTATTTTCAAGAAGTCTTTTCATCCTTCATCCTTTCCCTACAACTTCTCTTTCAAAGTTTGCTTCTTCTTCAGTCTTTAAAAGCACTGTGATCTGGTGCAGAACCAACACATTGGCAAACGCCACCACCACCATCAGTGGTAATCAAAAAGCATGTTGTGGAGAGTTCCCAAATTAGAATTTTTAGACTTCAGAAGATTCATCATACAGGGCTATAACTTAAAAAACACCATCCCTGGGGATTTTTTTAGGTCAATTCCTACTTAAATTTTTCCATAATTCTGTCATTTAGTGCGTTACACAGCAAACCGATAACAGAACACAGAACTGCTCGGAGAATCAGACTTTTTCAAACTATCTTTTTTTTTTTTTTTTAAATGGGGCTGTGAAATGGATCAATATGGGGTTGAGTGTAAATGTTATACACTTGGAAATTTCTTAGGCACTTTACCTGATACAAAACAATATTTGACTAGGGAACTAGAATGTTACAGCGACAGCATTGCACATGTGAAATAGATTGCAAAACTGCTGATAAATCTCAGCTGTATGTGAGCAAAGAATTCTCAGTAAGCGAGTGTGTTTCAAGACAAATTCTGCAAGGATCAGTTTTTGACTCCATGGTGCTTCAAATTCTTCATCCATGACTTTAAATCATCACTAAAAAGGAAAAAAAAAAAAAATATTTTTTGCCTATACCTTAAAGCTGCGAGCAATTCAAGCAGAATGTTTAAAAAACCTTGGAGTGGGTTAGCAAAGAGCTGAAAGAACCATTAGTGAGCTGGAAAATATGCCATCAAGCGAAAAACTCAGGAAATGCAATGCCTTTAATAACTCAGATTTAGGAGGTGACTTAAGGACACTATATAAGTAAGTACATAGGGAAAAAACTTTAATAAAAGGTGTCTTCAGTGCAGCCAACAGAAATGTAACAGCACCTAATGACAGAAACCTGCAGCTAGAAAAATAAGACTAGAAACAAGCTGGTTTTCTGCTATCTCTGTCCCTCATATTTGGTAACATTTTGTATGGGATTTTTTTCTCCTTGGTAATTTTTTGAGTAATAAAGGAATATTTTAGTAAAGCAAATCATAAATTAATTCAGGATTTAATTAATTCAGTGAAATTCTGTATCTTTTGGTATGTAGAAGGCCCAGAAAATAACTTGGATGTTTAATTCCAAACCTGGTATCTAGACACCGTATTCAATGACTGCTCAACCTTACAAACGTTTCAACTTGCTCGAAGTTTCACCGCTCCCTTGGTGCCTGCAGTTCTGTGTTGTGCACCAGGTTTTCTCCAGCCTGTGGAGCTTGGCACTCACCTATGCCTCCAGGGGATCCAATAAGGTAAAAGACCTGATATTTATGTTTAACACACCACCAGTCTGGAGATGGTTGAGCAGGCTGGTCCCCAGCTTATACACGTTACCTAAGATGCATGAAGAAACTTGTTATTTCACTTAAGATCCAGACACGGGTGAAAATTCAAGCACATCACTACGTTTAGAATATTTGTCATTGTGCAAGGATTGATTTAGAGCTAGCAACTCACATGCTTTCTGGATCATGTTGTAAGATCAAGTTCAGCTCCTTGCATATATGATCTCAATTTTGCCCCCCCCGCCAGGAACTGAGTAAAAAAACATTGTCTTGGATTTTGAAGGAAAGGAGTGTTGAATTTAAGCATGGCATGTCTTACATTACCAAGGGAATTGCTGAAAATGCAATTTTACTGTCCACATGTTGAAAGTTACAGCAACAGTAAAGCCTGTGAATATACTTGGCAGAGTGGCACTCCTGGGACAATTTTTCAGCTAGTTAAAGTAGGTTAGCGCTGTCTGGAGATTACTTCAGTATATATTTTATCAATAGCATATAATTTCATTGAGTCTTCCCTCTGATGATATTATATATCAATTTTTTTTACAGTAAATATTGTCTAGTCTGGACAGTAATCAAAAACAACCACACAATTCTTCTGAGGAAAATAAAGAAATAATGTAACTTTATATAAGGCAAATGCTTACTTTCAGGTACCAGCTGCAAGAGTTCTCATTTTCTTCTTCCAAAATATTTTAAAGAGTCAAATGGAGTTTCCAGGTGAATTTCAGTAGGAAAAACTTTCTTAATTGCAATATCTGGGCTTCAATAAGCAAAACTTTTCTTTCTGCCCATTTCTCTGAGCCACTGCAGGTGACACTAGCTGCCCTCCATGGCAACCAGAAAGATGGAAGTCTGCAGTGGTATGGAGACAGCAAAGCAAAAAGGGCTGACCTGAGGCTGTATATTGTCTGGCTGTGCACACCAGTGAGTTATTTGCCTTTTTCAGATGCCTTCAGAATACGAAGTGATTCTTAGAATTAAGTACAGAGCCAGCCAAGATACTAATCCTCAAACATCTGGAACTAAACCACAGCAAAATCAACATAGAGGTGTGGGAGAAGAGGAAGTACACACTCTTTACCAATTCATAGTCCTTCAAACCCTTTGATCTGTTTCAGTTCTCCTGGTTTTATATACATATATATAATGAAGTTCACAAACTGTGAACGGAACTGTGCAATTCATGTATCATCAGTCCATCACTAACACTCAGGTGAGTCCTTTTTACCACAAGTGAGAAATAAACACTTTGTCATTACATCTGTGTTTGAATCTTTACTGAATTCTTTTTTTTTTAACCAGCAGCATGTTCCTGGAATTATGGAACGTGTCACATGAATGGAAAAGATCCATGTAAGGAAACAGTGTGGGTTTTCAAAAAATCTCTCTCCATTTCTTTTTAGAGGCTATATAATGTACCGTGCAAAAATTAGAATCATGTATGTGTCAAGGAGGTAGCTAGTTATGGAAGAGATACTCAAAACAGCAAAGAAAAGAAGTTAAGCGCACACCTGAAGTAGAAAGGGCTTGAGGACATAGCAAAAGGATAATGGTTTTGGGTGGATGATGAGATATAGCATATTATCTATCCACTTTTTCAGGAAAACAGATTAGCTATAGCCTTGAAGCCTATATCCTTACCTTTTATTAAAGTGATTTTAAGTGGTAACAATGGAGAATCATAAAGTAATTGACAGCTACTGATCAACCGTAAGGCACCTGCTTTACATGGCAGTAGTTTTAACCACAACAGATATCCAAGCCAAAAAAGAAAAAATAACAAATCTGTCTTGTCTTTATTTAGGAAGAGTAGTAGAGAAAGAAAAGATTGATAGTTTTATCTTCAAGCTATTGTTGAAATTGTAAAGTCTTGCTGTAACTAGAAGGAACTTGCATTGTATGTTATTTTAAGATACCAAATACCTGCTGATCCAGCACTTCAGGAGTGAGTGGAGGCAGCTTCATTTCGGTGAGCACGGGACCCAGGAAAGGGTGTCTCTTCTAATTATATAACTAAGGATTGTGCTTCCATTGATAGACTCCAATTTGCATATGCATTGGAAACTATGTTTCATTAACTGCAGTGCAGCATGGCCTATAAACTTCATGAGGTAATATTACATGTACATTATGACATTTCCAATCACAAGTCTGTCAGATATAAACTTTTGCAGTGATTTAAAAAACATGGTTTGATTTCTCTATAGACGAATAAAGACACTTAATAGTACAACAGCTTTATGATCTTGTTTATAAGCATTTCAAACCTTGCATGTCAATAAATAAAAAGCTGAACTCCTCCCCTGGCAAAGGTGGAGGAGTATTTATGTGTTTATTTCAAACTTTTTGACTAAGGTATAAATATTTTCTTGTTTGTAATAGAAACTAACAATGCTTTTATCTAGGCCTTTGAGAAACCTGTCTTGCTTCTGCTTGTCTCCCCAATGTTAAAACTTTGCTATCTATAAATATTTTATTACAGTCAACACAGACAAAGGCAAGATAATAAGGAAGAGCAGCAGCAACTACAAGCAAGGGAGACATGAACCTTAAAACACACTCATGTCAAGGGGAGCAGACAATTTCCATCCCAACTGACAGAATGGGTATCATAGCAAATTTTCTTAACAATCAGATCGAGTCAGAAATGGTGCCCAACAAAAACCAATTAATACCTTAGAGCAACTTGATTTCTACAAATGCCATCTCAGCTTTTGTTCTGATCCAAGTAGCACTAAAGAACAGATTTTGAAGCAAAGAGTAATTAAAGATGTTGTGAAACATGAGCAAGTCATAAATGCAGGATTAGTTTCCTGGCATTAGGTTGTGCTCATCTAACCTGCTTTTTTTAGGCAAAGGAAATGCAGTAGATCTAATCTGTCTGCACTTCAGAAAAGCAGGAACTAGGAAAAGGACTGTGAGCTAAGTATGGACCTAGCTCATGGCAATAGGAAAATGGAATGAGGGAGTGTTCGAAGGGGAAAGTTAGAGAAAAAGTTATTAACAATTACTAAAAGATCAGTTTGGAAATCTAATTTAACATCTGACATTCATTCATGAAACTGTCAGGCAAAAGCAGAAGTTTTCTGATATAACGTAGGAGAGTCAATAGGCATTGCCATTATAAAGGAGAAGGAGGATCTCATGTGGAAATAACTGAATGATCTTAAAAATGAAAGAACTAGAAGAGAAATGAAATGTCATAGTATAAAACAAAAGAGCATGTATTAGGTAAGATTTATCCACTGGCAAACAGGTGCAGCTGCATATATAAACTGAACACAATCAGCCATCAATGGTAATGCAGCCCCTGAAAATGATAATGAAATCCTAGACCACATCTGGCAATGTATTTTCAGTAAATAGAAATGTTCTGGTGAGAGCTCGTACAGCGGGTGTATCATGTTCAGTTCTGCCACATGCACCCACAGGAACAAGCTCAGCACATCTAGAGCGAGAACTTGCTTGTTGAGCAAAACAAGAGTGAAGGCTGAAAATGATTGCTGTCACTAAATACACTAGCTAGACAAGCCTTGGAGAAGAAAAATAGCTGTTTTGGTTGAAAGACAATGTTGGTACTAGAAAACAAGTATAAAATGGCCATAAATACATTCAGGTTGGAAATTAGTAGGAAGCGTTTAACTACCAGGATGGTCTGAAACAGTCCTCTAACAGCAGGAGAAAAACCAATTCACTGCTGGTTTACAAGCACCTGCTTTTAAGATGGAACATAATTTCTGAAATGTGTTTTTTACATTATGTGGTTGCCTGTGATAATTCAAAAGCAGCCTACATCACTGGGAGTTTCTTCCAGACTGAGAACTATCCTTCCAGGCACTGAGAGAAGCCAGGAAAGGAAAGAGGAGACTCAGAAAGCCTCTGCTATCCAGTTAGCAATCTTTAAGAAGCTTAATAATTGCCTGCAGATCAAAGCATGGCTTGACAGAAGCCTCCAGCTTTTTCTAACATAACATCTTCCAACTTTCCTCTACTCGTCCTCCCAAATATTAACAGACTGAACAATGTCTCTTCTAGCTCAAAAAGAAGTCACACTGTGGGAGTGGAGGACAGAAGCTCATCATTTGAGGAAGGACAAGTGGCAAAGAGACGGTAAGACTCTGTAATGTGGGGAATACACAGAACTTCTGGTACGGTATTAAACAAATATCAAAGTTGATTAATAAAGTTAAATAAAAATCCCCCTATCTTCTAAGCTGTCTCTTATGAAACAAATAGGTGCCTTATTGTGCTGACTCACTGCCATCATACCCTGGCCTCCAATCTCCAGCCGGGATACCTTCCGTGTGTTCAACCTGCCAACAGCAGCAGGCTGCACAGCCTCTGGGAAGAGCTGGTGTTGGGATTTCTTATGCATAAGTTGGAGCTGAAGCTGCCAAGCCAAGCCTCTGGGTGTTCACATGGTCTTCTCACCACCACATTTTCTTTCCTGTCTTTTGTTTTCCTCTGGCAACTCAGCTGTTGCCTCAAACTGCAGGACAACTGAAATCCTCAGGGGTACAGATTCTGTATTTTGAGATGATGGAGCATTAATTGGGACGAGGCTGGGGCCTTGTCTTATGCTACATTACAAAAGATGAAACAGAATGGGTGAACTGTTCCGCACTTGGCTCTGCTGGCTTTGCTATAATGACTATCAATGTTCAGCTGCCTTTTTCATTTTTTCCTTTCCTCCAGCTACAGGAGAGGTTCAGGAGCCAGCTCCCAGAATGAAGAACAGGGTGAATTCAGACCCTTTCGGTTTGAGATTTGCTTGCCACTTACACCCCCCTTTTTAGGGAAAAGATTTTGTACACCCATCTCACAGACAGTTAATTGTGCCATACAAAATTTACCCAAATTATCTCTGCTGATTTCCAAAGTTTGCTCACCGTTCCAGCAACTCTGGGGGGTACAAACCTCCTCTCTCGGACCCCACTGGCGCCTGGTGCCCTGGAATTGGCAGGGCTCGGTGATTTTATCCCTTTCTTGTTGGACATGACAGGGAGTCCGGCTCACGTCTGTGGCTGGAAAGGCTTTCACTGTTGACTTGTCTTTTTATCCAGGAAACAGAAATCGCAATTGCTTTGGAACAAAGCAGGAATTTTATTTTTTTCTTTTTCATACATAATAAAACTGTAAGTGTTGATAGGAACCCCACACTCAGCTTCTTCCAGCAGGACTGCTGACCGCGCCGCTGCTGTGACAGCTGTGAAACGACAGTCCCTTCTACCCGGCCCATTAATTTCACGCCTCGGGCAGCGTTTTCCCCGGGGGGAGGCTCCCACGGGCTGGCCGTGGTGGCGGACACCCGCCCGATTCACCGGCGACTGTTTGCCTTGGCCCGGGAGGTCCTTCGCGCGGGGAATGGGATTTCCATTCCCCGACGTTTCCCTTGGTCGCCTTCCCTGGAAGGGAGCGCGGGCCCGGCCCGGGGAGCGGGGCGCTGGCCGGGGAAGGATGCTGTCGGCCGGGCGCTGAGCCGTCGGGGCCAAACCACCCCGCTTTCCTCCAGGAGCGGCCCCGCGGCCCTCTCCTGCGGGGACAGCCCCCTCGGCCGCGGCAGGCGCTCCTCCTCGGGGCTGCAGGAGCTCACCTCGCCGCCTCCTCGCAGCGCAGCGCCAGGTCTGACCGGGAGGAACCGGCGGCGGGGCCGAGGTGCGCGGTGGGCGCGGGGCCGAGACGGGGCCACCGCAGCGGGGAGCCCGGAGGGGCGGGAGGGAGCGGGGCCGGCGTCCCGCGTCCCTGACGGGTGGGAGCGGGTTCCGCGTCCCTCGCGGGGCAGGCGGGAAGGCGTGGGGCCGACGGCCCGTGTCCCGTGAGGGCCGTCGGTCGCCTTTCTTCCCTCACGGCAGACGGGAGGCAGCGGGGGGGCAGCCCGCGTCCCGCAAACGGCGCCGTCGGGAAGGAGCGGGACCGCGTCCCTGGCGGCGGAGGCGGTCCGACCACCCGCGGCTGCCTCTCGGGGAAGAGCCGGCTCTGGAGGACCCCCCTTCCTCCTTCCCCTCAGTACGGCTGAGCCGGTCTGCGGCCGCTCGGGGACGGGGCTGGCGGGAGGCGGCAGCTCCCGGGGGGGCGGGAGGGGGAAGCGCCGTCCGGGGCCGCGGCGGGGTTGGGGGGGGGAGGCGCTCTCGCCCTCGCTCCCGGCCGCCGCCGCTGCCCGCCGCCGAGCGGAGCGGCCCCGCCAGCCCCTCAGGTAAGCCCGGCTCTGCCGCCCTCCCTGCCCTGCCTCGCCTCGCCTCTCCCGCCCCGCCGGCACCCCCGCCCCGGGGCACCGGCTGGGCGGAGGGTCGCCGGTGCCGGAGGGTCTCGGCCGGGGAGGGCCCCGCGGGCGGCGGGGGCCTGGCGGGGAGCGGGAGGCCGAGGCGAGGGGCCGCGGCGGGGTGCGGGGCTGGGTTAGATGTTCGGTTTCTGGGTGCTGCTCCTGGTTGAGCTGCAGGAGAAGTTTCCTGTTGGGACCGCGCTGGGCTGAGCAGACCCCCCTTCTGTCCTCTTCCCCGCGCGTGCTTCAGTGACGCTTGTGACAGTGTGTGTGTGCTGTAAGGGAAAAAGCCACGATGTTTCCAAATCAGTGCAGAGCCGGAGCCAAACTTCAGCCAGAAGCATTTGTTAGCGAGTAGCCTGCAGGTGTCTTTACCAGGTTCCAGCGGGACCCCCCCTGCAGCAGGTACAGCCCTGCAGGGAGCTCTGCACTGGAGCAGTCACCCACCTCTTGACAGGCAGCGTGGAGCTGCCCGGGCTCCCCGGGAGCCGCGTGTTTGCTGGAGATGGAAGGAGTAGAGAATGCGTTTGTTGCCTGTAATATACTTACCCTGGAAACCCAACCTAGATGGTGCTATTTAATCTTATAAACATTGTTGTGGCATCTTTAATGACCGCATGTTCCTGTTTCAGAAGACAGCTCTTTCTGTGTCAGACTGGCCACTGCCACTGTTTAACCGTGGGTTAGTGTTGACTGAAAGGGGAAAAATGCAACCTACTGATTTATGTAGTACTTCCTAAATGCTTGGGTTTTCTTTTGGGGCCATCATTCAAGGGGTGAGTGATCCTGACTGAGATCTGAAAAGGTGACATGCTCTGTTAGATGCTATAGCTGTGCTACTGTGAGGCAGCTGACTACTTCAGAAGAAGTTATACTGAATCCCATCATAAATTCTCCTTAAAACAAGAGCTTAATAAAACACACATACGGCTTTTCCATAAAATCCTACAAAATCTACAAAATAATTTTTGAATTATACACTTTTCATATCAAAGTGTCAGCTTTAAGCTCTGGATTTTTTAAACTTTTCCTCATGTGCCATATATCAATCTGATTAAAACTATATTCAGCAAATTAAATTTGACTTATATCTTAAGAAAATGTAGCACTCAGTTACACAAGATTGCAGCTAAGATCCTCAATCTTGCACTCAATATTCACACCTAATTACTTTACATGAGTCTTTCCACTAACTTTGTAGGGATTTTTCATGGACAAACTAAGGCACACTGCTATAATAGTAAAATATGCTTTAGTCAGTCCAGGCAAACTAGGGAAAGGCTAATCAGATCTAAATACTCTCCCATGACTTACAAACTGTCTCCATGGGAGAGTAAAATGCTAAGCACTGCTATTTAATTATACTCTGGACATCATCAACAAGCTCCTTTTATATAGCATGCTCATTGTTAGATCGTGTTTTCATTACGTGCAAGGAGTATTTGGAATGGAGTGGTTTTGATCCCCAAATTACTGTTTTATGCTGGTGCTGGTGCTGGGGTCAGTGTGGGTTTACAAATAAGTTTCAGAACTTCTGAATCCTTTTTTTTTTTTTTTGGTTAAAAAAAAAAAAAAGCCTTTCTGCTTGCAATTAACAGTCTGTTATGGTTTGTGACTGTACTTCACAGAGACGAAACGAAGCAGCCCACATATGTATTATATGTCATATAATATATGCTTTCATATAAATACCTACCCTTCATGGTAAAAGCAAAGTTTCTCAGTTTTCCCATGCTACTCTTCTGGGAACTTTGTGGAAACTCTGATGTCTAGATCAGATTCGGAACCAGAAAGTGCGAATGAGTCTTCCCCAAAAGAACAAGATAATGAAAAGGTCTATTGTCCAAGCGACAACCAAAGAAAATCATAACATGGAGACTAATGCTGTCATAAAATAAGAATTCCCACTGCTAAAGCTTGCTGTCTGACCACTGGAAACTATGTGGAGTAAACCATACTGTGAGTGCACTGTTCTACAGCATCACCATTAACTTTTATATAGTAAGTTTCTGAAATGACTGAAATGGTCGTCAGCTTCAGCTCTGAGCAGGGGTTGGACCTGGTGACCTACAGAGGTCCTTTCTGACCTAAATTGTTCTATGATTTAGTAGTTATTAGTTTCACAACAGTGATATCAGGAAGTCTATATGTGATTTAGATGAATGAATTAAAAATAACTAATAGATCCCTTAACATTCTTTATTTCATTAGAGTTGTAGAAAACCCAATTATACATGTAGTGCATATACTCTAAGCCCTTTAGATAACCGAGTCCATTGTGTAAAAGTCCTACCATGATTTTTATCTCTCACAATAAACTTTAATTTGGTCTTTGCTCGTTCCGATACGCTGTATGTTCTGGTGTGTATACTCATCAAGACGTGTGTGTGCATATCTGACCTCTGTGCTTGAATAGGCTGTTCTTCCCCATCCCCAAGGCTCTTCTGACAGCTTCCAGAATATGGTCGCCCTCCTGTATCTTGTAGTGCCTTCAGCTACACTCTGCATACCGATACTCATAGACAGTGTTGGGTTTGTGGGACTATTTGGCAGACTACCAAACGTCATTCCCCTCCCTTCTAGGAACTCCTCTGTAATGCATTTTTGGGTCTTCCCTTTACTGTTTAAAGATGCAAGCTAGTAGAGTCTGCTGTCACATTTGACTTTATTAGTCCAGGATACAGCTCAGCTGTGGGCATTTGTAGCAGCGATCAGAACAATTAGGTACTGGTGGAGCTTCAGCTGCAGCCCAATCGCTATATGAGGCAGGGGCATCTCTCAGTACAGAGAGTGCTGGAATATCTTTTCTGCTGCTGAGCAGGATCTTAGCTGCTAAGGCAGGGATATGTGCTGGATGAAGAGGACCATATGAAAGCATAGGAAACAAAGCTGGAAGATTATGAATCTGTGGTTGTCATCCTGTCCCCATCACTATGCACACATGTCTGGAAATGGCAGGTTGCCATCACATGGTAGGATCATGCCCTTCTGCAGGCACAAAACAGGGGTGCGTGGCTCTAAAACTTCCTGTCAGGAAGCAGACCTTTATGGACCCATGCGAAGAATTTGTCCCAGTCTCCTTGTGCTGGAGTGCACAACTTCTGGTCCTAAGCCCACTGCAGATTTGGGTTGCTCTTACTGTTTGGACACATGTTATTTTAGATTGATAACAAACTGTTTCTTGTTGCCAAGTCAATGGTTAGTTTTGTTGTGGTTGTTGCTTGCTGGGCTATTATGAAAGCTGTTTGTGTTTTGGTTGTCTGCCTCAGAAAACACCCCAATTACTAACTGACTTCTAGATAATTGGTTTCCCAGATTCATCTGATGCTACTGACAGCATGAATAGCCGAAGTTAGCCTCTTAAAAGGAGCTAATGAATGTGTTAATAAGGGAATACAACTCTGCTGCTTTGTAGGACTTAGTGCAGTGGCGTGTGGGTTTCACGTGCTCAAGTTCACATAGTGCTTGCCATCAGGGTTGGGGGACAGATGAGGAATTTAGAAACTTAGAGCAACTGCAACCTAGTTTTTTCTTAACGATTTAACTATGTCAGTGAGGCGCAGTTGATGACCATGATTTTAGGGGATTTCTACCTTTCCTGTGTTGCTGAGCCCTCCTTGTACAACAAGGAGTCACAGAAAATTTCACTGAATTTCACTGAATTTTTTAGAGTTGGAAGGGACCATAAAGATCATCTAGTCCAACTCCCCTGCTGAAGCAGGATTGCCCAGAGCATGTGCAATCCAGTGCATCATTTGGGGGAACAGGATGGCAGTAGAGTGCTCCTTTTTAAGGGTGAAGGCAAGATCACGCTTTTTGCTGATGTGGTAAATATCATCCTCCTGATTGTGGCCAGTAGCCCCCACACAGCACCTGCATAGCTAGGGACAGATATTTTACAATATGGGACTCTGCAGGACTCTATAGCTATTTTTCAGAACTGGAAAATGACCGTGTCAGCAATCTGATCCAGAAAGACAGGGGCAATTATTAATACTCTCTGTGCTGACACCCATGCCACACACAGTGATTTTAATGATTAATGGGCTAGTAATGTCTGTGCTGGCTTGTGGATAGTGAAGTACCTTGGAATGTGTTGTAACTGGTAGTTAACAAGGCTTTCCAGTGCCTGCTGTCCTTGATTTTTTTAATTTCTGAGGTGATGGGATTAAGAATGAGATGTTTTGTGGCTTTTGTGTAATGTGAGCTCATTGGCTTTCCGAGTAACTCACGGTGCTTGCTAACTGGGGGGGGGGGGGGGGGCGCGGACTCTTATTTTTTTGACTTACGTAGATTGCTTGCATTTTCTTTAGCTTCAGTAAAAGCTTTTGATTTAACCAGAATTTCCTGCTATCTTAAAAATGGGTAGATAATAAGGACTGCTGAAAGAACTTCAGAATGTTTTCCCTTTTATGCACTTACGTTCTTTATAACTTAAAAACACTGAAGTTAGATCTGCTGGCAGCTTAATGGAAATAAATGCCTGTCTCTTTAACTGTCAAACAAGGAAAGCTGAAGGCAGCCTCTGTGGTGGTAATAACTGCTGCCTGTGGTGCTTTTTTGGTCTTCCCTTTCCTTTCCATTTATGACAAGAAATTATATAGGGTTCAAAAGAGGGGATATTATCTGCAGTTACTAAAGGTGTTGATGTTCCAGGTAACTGCTGAGAATTGCCCCTTCTGTGCATTGTGCCAGTTCTGGTGGCAGCTGGAGAAGGTGGAGAGGAAGGGTTTTGTGGAGTTCATGTTTCTGACAGCCTTAGAAAGGGTTTTGAGGAGCTCGTGTTTCTGATTTAGCCTTTATCTTGCAAGATAAGGAAGGAGACAACCCAGAGGAGCAGGAGGCATGATCTGAAACATATTACTACCCTAATTTTCCAATTTCTTTTTCAGCAAGATCTGCCTGGCAAAGACAGGTACTTTTTTAAGGTACCTGAATGAAAAAGATGTAGCCTTCCAGGCCAGCGGGAGGGTTTCCCAATTCTGTGTGAAACAAATTTCCCTGAAGTGGGGTAAGAGATGGAAGGACACTGACTTCAGCATGAGCCACAGAGCATCTCTTCTCCCTTGACATTATTTAAGAGTTACCACAGTGAAGAGGACAAAACTTAATAACATCCACCATGCGATGGAGAAGGTCATTCATTTATCACCACTGACACTGAATATTCAGTAGTGTCTCTGTCCAAAACAGGCGTTAATCCCTTATGAGTAGACTTCTATGGAAAAAATCTTTGAAAGGGTAGAAACACACTTGTGTTGTTTGAGTGCTGTCCAACAAAGGAAATAGGTATTTTAAAGATGAAGTCACAATCTCATTTTTCAGTATTCTGACACTGTAGTTCATGAAAATTGAAAATCCATAACAGTGCATCAGAAAAAATATTTTGTTGTGTGGGTATATGGCTAAGCAAGCACAGGTAAAATTGATAAGAAAACACCATGGAAATATTCAGCTCTTGACTAGCAGCCAGTTAGGGAGCAAGGGAAGCCTGAAAGAACAAGAGACCCTCTCTATTTACTTGCCATCTTCTGGGAGATTCTCCTTTATACCAAACTTCTTCAAGACAGATATTGCAAGCAGCCCTCTCCAGATTGTACCTCTCTGATCAGCAGTTGCCTGTTTGCTATTAGGAGCTTCCTCAGGTGTCCAGCAGAGCAGAGTGCTATGCTGACTGCTCCAAGGTTGCTGTAAAAGCCCCACATAGGACCCTCTTTTTCCTCTCTCTCTGGGTAGAAGAATGGAGCAATGGAAGCCGTTGCATCTGGTGCTCAGCCTGGTGGAGCCCCACGTGTTCCCACACCTCCTCTTGGTGTCTTTTGCTTTCGAGGTGTTTGGGATGTTTGCAACGCTGTGACTTGGTCTTGGGTCCGCCCATGGGACTTGGCTCCCGATGATATAATGCTGAACACTCCTGCTGTGACAGCTGGAATTGAAGTGCTTGAAACATATTTTCCAGGTAGCCAAAGAAATATGTTTGTAGCATTGGTACTTTGGGAATATGTTCTCAGGTTGGTAGGGCAAGGCTTAGCCAGCCTTGCTGCCCTGTGAAGCTGCAAAGGGCTGTGGCAGCAGCCTGGCTTAGCCTGCTGGGAAAATGAGGTGCTAAATACCAAATGTGGTGCAATAAACACCATCCAGCTTCCAGAGTGAAGGCAGGGGACCTTGCAGAAGACACAGAAAATAAACAGAGAACCGTGGGAGGACCGTGTGCAGAGAAGCTGTGCAAACCACAAATGCAAACTGGTCATGTAAAAATGCAGGCAGCAGTGGACACGAATAGGTACCTGGAACTAGAGCAAAGCACACAAGTCCAGACTGCCATTGCCTCAGGAAAACAGCACAGAAGCTTTCAGTGTGGATGAAGGGGTGGCAATGGGCTTGGCGCAGTGGTGTCTTATCACATACACAGACTTTGGCTTTGGGCATTTGTTTTTTTCCACATTGTAAATGGATGCACTTTCATAATTTCACTTTATTTTTTATTTTGGATTGTCTTATATATCAACATTTGTAAGATGAGGCAACTAAAGCTCTCCTCTGTTAAACATTGCTTTCTTTTGAAACAGTTTTTTAAAACACTGTTTGTGGGGGTAGGAGTGTGTTGTTAATAGATTTATTTTTTTTTAATGAGAATTGGATCTTTTTTTTGGTGGAACTGTGAGTAAGCTTGTTTTCTGGTTACCCTGCTGGTAAAGATATTGAAATCTAAGGTTTCTGAATCAAAATGAAATACTGTTGAACAGTAGAAGTTATGTTAAGTTTGAATGAAAAGGTCCCCAGTAAATTAGGCACTGTTATTCAGTGCTTCGATTTCTTTAGTACTGCCCCTTTTTGCTTTTCAAAGGGATTGGTAAAATCATGCAAAATTGAATTTACTGCTTTTATATGTTTCAGAATTTGGTGACAACTAGTGAATGCTTATGTAGGCATTTTGATTTATTTAAGCAGCTAATTATAGGATATTTACATGCTATATAATCATTTTCCCAACAGAATTCAAAGACTTAAAATCACAGCAACCAAACACTTCTTTTTCTTTTTTTTTAATTTATTTCTGAAGTTGCTTGGGAATAGTTGTGAGCCCAGTGAATTTGAAATTGCTACCAAATATCCAAAATTGCTACGAAGGTATAAAATACATCAAGTGGTTGGACTCAATGATCTCAAAGGTCCCTTCCAACCACTAAGATTCTGTGATTCTGTGATTCTGTGAAGTGCCAGAATGTAGGGGGGTATATTTTGGGGTACTTTGCAGAGCTGGTAGGACTATCCTGAGTCACTTCCTTATCGTGGTTTTCTTTGGCATCGTGTTTTTAGTGGATGGTTCAGTGACGCATGAAGGTGCTCTGCCACAGTATTGTTGGTTCTCCATTATTGTGCCATCAGGAACAGATACAGTGGCTTTAGCCCAGTCTCCATGTCTGTTTAGGATGAATAGGAAGGAGAGGTGTGTTAGGCCCCTGATAACTAGGTAACAGCCAAATAGCCCCTTTGAACAATCATTTCATGTCTGGTTCTTGTGACAGCATTGCAAGGAAGCATGAGAAATACTCCTCTACACTCCCTAGCTCTCTGAGCATGGCGTCTGTGTTTCTAAAACACTGGTGCTAGAACTGGCGTGTATCCTTGAGGTTCACGTACCTGGTGTGCCGAAGGAAGAGGCTGGAGAGAAGGGAGGCCTTGCAGAGCCCTGTGTTTGTTGCTGATGCCCCGAGAGGTGAGGAGACAACCTGGGAGAAGCTTTCGACAGTCATCTCTAGCAGTAACAACTGTTGCCTCCAGCAAGATTTTGTCCCATTTTCAGTGTGTGTGCTGTTTGCAGTGTCCATCTGTTTCTGACTAGAGCACTGGAAATACTCTACCAATAATACCATCCAGGTGTCCATGCTGCTAGGGCTCCAAAAAATATAATTTTTTGTGGCCACCATTACATGCATCAACTGTTTACATACATCTCTTTCCTACTTTGAATGCCCTTAAAACATGTTTTACCTGTTCCTGAATAGTATTAAGTGTTTAAGCCAGGCTGGGCATTTTGAGTCGTTCATTTTACTCTCTGGCATAGACACCAGAACATCGTGTTAGCATTTGGGGATGCTGAGTAGGATACAACAAAAGGAAAAATAGATAGATGGAAAAATAGAGCAATGTGTAACAGTTGGGCTGGACAGACTGAAGAATCTTGCATAAAATCTCTTTATTAGAGAGAAAATACTCAGAATTTTGTATTCTGCCAGTTCCTTTTCTTGCTTTAAAAATACTTGATTATTAGAAATGATTGTAAAGGTCAATATATTTTAAATGTTAACTGTGAACTTCAACTAACAATGCTTAAAAACACTATGCAGGGTCTGATAACTGCTGCTTCAGTATGTAGATCTTCTTTCTGGAAGGTGTTGGTCTTGTTGCATGCCAGTGTGTCTGCATGTGTGTATGGGATGGGAGGGACGCGGTGCAGCTGGGGGGCTGACATGGTTACAGGGTATCTTTTTGTGTAATCAAAGTTCTCATCCCCTTCTCTCCTTTATTGCAGTTTCACATCCTTGAATGTCCCTCTATTTCCTGAAGATGAAGAAAATGATCGCATGCTTCTTTCTGCTCTTTGGACACACTCTGCTTTCCACTGTCTCTGTCATGGCAAAAGATCTCCCTGGAGGACGTTACACCCGAAGAAGGGATGTTAACTCACAATCTCGACTAGGTAAGTTGCCAAAAAAACCCCAAAAAAACCAAACACTGCCACCAAAAGCCATCTCAAATACGAATGATAAAAGGCATGAGCAACTGGCCAAACCTTGGCTGATCCAGTTTATAATAAAAAGGAGATTGCCATTTGCAAGCAGGAATAGAGAATGTTTGTTGAACAGTTAAGAGCTATTGAAAGAAGGTGTTTACTTTTGGGGTACTAGATCTACTTTATGTAAGTGGCATGAAATAAATATTTTTTATAGGACTGTTATCTTGGAAAAAAGACCTTATTTTCACTGTTTAGAGAAAATAGATATTGATTCATGGAGGTTCTGTCAAAGATGCCTTTTACCATGCCAGCAAGTTTTAGCTGTCTATATGTATGTGCTGTGCGTAAGGATGATTGCACAGAAGTCAGTGGCTGTTGAAATGGTGCTTATCATTACATTACTTGATATTAATCCCTTCTTTTTCTCAGGTTAATTTTATTTATAATGAGTAGCTCATTTTTCCTGAGGGCAAGATCTGGCAGTTTCAGCCTGTGGCTGTCATATTTTAAAACATATGGTTAATCTCTCTCTTATTGATCATTGCCTGTATGTCATCAAGCAATTTGATGGTCAGCTTTTTCATGTGCTAACAGTTCGTGACTTAAAATCATTTTCTTTTGCTCATTGTTTAAAGTAATTGTCAGATTATGAAAACGTAGCATGGATGAGGTTCGGACATGACCCATCATTAGGGATTCATGATGCACATCAATAGTAGATCTAATCAGATATCTCTCTCCTGCCACTGGGAGATGTTAAGTGGCCTTCCTCCCCATAAAGGTCACCTAACCTAGGTGAACGTGAGGAATGTGAAATGTCCTGAAGAAGATGTATTGGGAAGAAAGAAGGAGAAACAAAGCCAGAACATGGGAGAATGGGTGACAGAGAGGGGAGCACCAGTTTTACCAGTGAAACTTCTCCAAACAAAACATAATCCTTTAAATATGTAGAATTCCATAAAGTACCATTCACGACCTGTCCTTTGTTAACTTAAAACCATTGATTTTCAATTCCCATAGAACAAATTTAAGCCAAATGACAACACATTTCCCTTTTTTATTCATCTTTCTCAAAACTAATAGATGCAGTCTTGAGACACTTTGGGTTCTGATCCCAAGGTTGAAAACCACAGCTTTGGAGATCTAGTCCATCAAAAAATATGCATGTGGAACAGCAATGAGAAATACCCACATTCACACCTTACTTAACCAGACTCTCAAACTTTCTAAAATCCTAAATTCTAAAATGTGATTAAATAGCAGCCCCTCCTGAATATTTTAGGGCCCCCAGCAAATACCCTAGGCTTATTACTTTAAGAAATAAACTACTTGTCTCTCTAGAAAAATGAATGCAATAAAGGTGTCATGTTTCTCAGCTTGCCTTTTTTCCCTGTGATGTTAAAAATTGCTTTTATACCCTCTTTTTCATATTTTAAATAACAGAAAATATATTAAAAGAATTAGCACTCACTTTAAATCAAAACGTATAGACTAAATTATTTCTTCTTTCAAAAGCCAAGCGATTTGTGGCCTCTGCATTTGGAAAACTCTGGATCCCTATTCAGTTTGCCATGTGCAGGATGCAAACAATTCTGGCAGCTCTGGCTGTAAGAACCTTTTCAAGACGTTAAATGATGCAAGAAACTTGGGACATTCTCTGATCCAGCCCAGAAAAGTACGTGGCAGTTTGGAGTCAGACTCTTGGGCCTTGCATTCTGTTACAATAAATTAGGTCACCTGCTTCAAATTCAGCAGCACATATAAAGAGTGGCATGGTTGAAACGTGCCTCTCTCTAAAGAACAGAATGTGTAAAATGCATGCCACCCTCTGGAAAGCTGCAGTGTTCCTTAAATGACATGAGAAAGAACGGAGCCAAACCATGATCTCAGTGACATCAAGTCTATTGACTTAATAAAATCAGCCCAGACTTAGAGCAATTTAACAGAGATCAGAAGCTGTCCCATTCTGTATAACATGTATATTATAAATAGTGGTGGCGATGACAGTCACTGCTGTTGTGGAAAGACTTGGTTCACAGGCAAAAGTGAGTATTGTAGCTGCAAAGAACCAACAGATACCTGGAAAAGTAATAAAAGTTCAGGTTGGGATTTTTTTGGGGGGTGGAGTTCTCTATGTTTTTAGGGCTAAAATGAAGGATTATGCTATGTAAATAGTAGTAGCATTAAAATAATTTTATTCCATTTTTTTCTTCATATTACCAATTTTTAAAAAAAAAGTGTATTGCTGTGGCAACTCTTTACTGGTAAAATCCTAGTAGTGGCCATGTACAGAAATAAAAGTCCTTGCTCCAGGAAACTGACAACATAAATAAGCAAAATGGAATGGATGAAAAATCCTGTGGGATTTTACATAGAGATAAAAGTATTTTGGGATCCAACTTTAGGAGGTTTTAATTTTTTGGCAGCCATGCACTAATTCTGCATAGATTTCTTAATTGCTGTGTTAGGACTAATAGCCTATATAACAAAGGTTTCAGAAGGAATGAGCTGTCTTTTTTGTGGTTTTTCTTATCCCCAGTCTTTCTGCTAAACCTTGATGTTGTCTTGATTTGGCAGATCTTTACATCACTTATTGTTGTTTAACATGATACCTACATAGCCAATTATATATATATCATTAATTATATATAACTAATTATTTCCATTGAAGATCTGAAATCTTTTGTGCAAGGGTCCATTGAACCATAAAGTTTGGTCCATAAAGTTTTGGAACTCTGTGTGGCCCTCGAAAGCCAAACTGCTTCGAATAGGTTTGGCTTTTCAGGCTTTTCTTTCCTTAAACGTTGAATCAAACTTAAAAGTATTTTAAAATTGTCAATTGTGCCAATTTAATTAAAGTTCTTAAAACTTTCTTAAATCTTGTCGCATATTAATTGTGGAACATATGTAGCTGGTTTAGAGTTAGAAAATAAACGTGTATTTCTCGTAATAACAGAATTTGTATTAGATTGCTGGAAAATAATGTTTTAGTGTAGTGGTTTTATGTCTTAAAGGATCGTTTCCATAGTCCTGCAAAATTGTGAAATAACAGAAAGAAATAACATGGTCCATTTGTCTTTCCTGTAGAAGAGGGCGGTCACCTCTCTCTCCCCTTAAGTGACATATGAACTAAATTTTGCCTTCTCTGTCCACTCATCAGTAATTTGATCCCAAGTATTGGCCTTATCCTGATTCCTTAAAGGAAATTAATCTTTTTGTTTAGAATCTTCTCTTTTAAAGGCTTTATCAGAGCTCTGAAGAGTTTTTACTTCGCTCTCCAGCAAAACCATTGTTCCTGCTGAGAGCAGCTGCTTTGTTAGATTACACACAGATCATTGAGAGCACGGTTTGCCAGCTTAGCATTAGTTTTTGGATACTAAAGAAAAGCAGTAATGGAAATATACTTGGCTGCATGGTTTTAAATATAAAATTATGTCTATTACATTACCTAATTCCATTCAGATATAGCTGAAATGGACTTCTGCACCTCAACGATCTAATCAAGGGCTGTGTCAGTTGTCCAGAGTGGTGTTTCCCACACTGTGATTTCAAGGCCACGGTCAGAGGTCCACAGCGCCTTTCAGCAGGTTCCATGCTCAGAAGCAACACGTACCCAGCCCTTGCAAGATGTAGCTTTTTTGGTGTTTGACAATGGGGGCTTTTTTGCTGGAGGGCATTTGGGACCTACGCCATACTGCATCTTAATCATTTATTATAAAGCAAGGCAAGGCAAAACTTCAACATTGTGGAAAAAGCACAAGTTTTTATGTGAACTCTGTTCTTGTAAACTGGGCATGTATTTCATGTAACATGGGCATATTTCTTTGGAAAATTCTGAAGCAGATGATGGGAATAATTAAATAAACTGTAGAATAATATTCTAAGCAATAGCATTTCTTCTGTTCCTTAGCAATATAAAACATGAACCTACCTGTTTTTGAAAAAAGACTATTCATGCGAGGAAAAAACCTCATTTAGGGGGTATTCATTTAGATACTACATGATACCAGCGGAAAGAAACTACAAGAGATAAACTGGTACTGCACAAAATTGAAACAGAGAGGGAAAGGGAGGCTAAGAAGGAAATGTACTTGGCTCCTGTTCAGTAGAAACTGCTGCTAAGCACAAATGGCCCTGTCTGTGTTAAATTATATTTTGCAACAAAATATATAATGATTTATATCTTGGTTGTATGTATATGATTCCATAATAATATGGAAGGAAGTAACATGAAGTACACAGAGTGCTCACTAAATTTGTGAATCACTCGCTACAGTCAGTTATTCCAAACATTTCTATAACCAACCAAGTTCTTAAACTTGCATGTATGTAACTTTAGGGCTCAAGATCATTATCAGGTTAACCATTGTGGGTTAAATTTTAGTGGCAAATCAGAGGGGAAAATATGTGGCAAAAGTGAATCCGGTCCATGACGCTGCTGTGCAGTGCAGGTAAGATTTCTGTTTAGTTTTGGTTGAATTCATTGTGCATTTATACACTAAGAGCTGGCCAGAGATCACCAAATCCTGCTAATGCGGACTGCTGAACCAACATGGAATGATAGCTGCTGTAAGAAAATCATTCGCAGCTTCAACGTGTGTATGTGTTATTTCTTTACATAAGTGCATCCGTGCCAAGTGTTTTTGTCCTCAGAGACGTTAAGTAGACTCATTGCAACTGAAGTATGCATTGTAATTGAAGTCAGAATTGTGTCATGGTAACTATATTATGTGTTTGACATACTATGCTGGCATGGTATTTGGGGAGATCAAAAAATATTTCAGACAGCAGATACAGGCAAGAGGTCGCAAATTACATCTTTTGAATTAGCATGTGTTAAAATATAAGCAAAATCCTTTTCTAATTAAAAGGTAACTAAACTTTTATAAGGATACAATGTAATCAAATATGTATCAATTTAGACTCTCTCTAACCAAACCATAAAATTGCCATAGAAATATGGCAATATTTGGAAAGAGAACAAAGCATTTTACAGTCTGGTAAATCATCTATTTCTTCCTTCTGAGGTGGATGGGTAGGTACATCCTACAAACATTGTACCTCAAGGCAGTATTAGCAGTTGTGTGCTTTGCTTCCCAGTAATGATTGTCTCAGTAGCTGAGAGGTCTCCTGTGGACTTTATGCCAAGTCTTTAAACTTCAGCTTTCATCTTAGTCTCTCAGCTGTTGACCTCTCCTCTGCAATAGCCATTGTCCATTACCTACCTGGCTGGGGTTCAAAACAGCAGAAAGGTTGCACTTGCTCAGACCACCCCTCTCTTTTGGATTGCTGGGGTTTGTTCGCTCTGGGAGACCCTCTTTCTGTGGCTCTGAGGCTTCGTAGCTTGGCTTGTGTTGAGGCTGTGCCTCCCCAGCCGCTCACAGGGGTCCTGGAGTCCAAGAAGATGAGCCCTGAACGGCGACCATATCCCTGCCTGTCCAGTTGTTCCCTGAAGAAGCTACTATCATCCCCTAAGCAGGCCCAGCTGATGAGCCATGAGGGCTAACTGGGACCATGACAGACTCCAGAGATTTGTGTCCTATGCTGAGTATGCTCATCTCCAGCCAGCTGTCATGGAGATCAGAAAGTCTGGATTTTGGTCTGTGTTGGCAATTTTTAACCTCATAGCAACATTATGCTTGCCAACTTCCTATTTAGTATTTGTTATTAGTTTTCAAGACATATGTCAAAATAGCATTCACTTTTCAGCTGCTTAAAGGACAATTCAGTAATTAATGTTATACGGGTTATAATTCTATTTCTAGCAGCACAAGAAATTTTCTGTTTCAGCAGTATTTCTTTAACGTGTATTTCCTCTACCAAAGCCTCGCCTCGCCTCTCCTCTCCTCTCCTCTCCTCTCCTCTCCTCTCCTCTCCTCTCCTCTCCTCTCCTCTCCTCTCCTCTCCTCTCCTCTCCTCTCCTCTCCTCTCCTCTCCTCTCCTCTCCTCTCCTCTCCTCTCCTCTCCTCTCCTCTCCTCTCCTCTCCTCTCCTCTCCTCTCCTCTCCTCTCCTCTCCTCTCCTCTCCTCTCCTCTCCTCTCCTCTCCTCTCCTCTCCTCTCCTCTCCTCTCCTCTCCTCTCCTCTCCTCTCCTCTCCTCTCCTCTCCTCTCCTCTCCTCTCCTCTCCTCTCCTCTCCTCTCCTCTCCTCTCCTCTCCTCTCCTCTCCTCTCCTCTCCTCTCCTCTCCTCTCCTCTCCTCTCCTCTCCTCTCCTCTCCTCTCCTCTCCTCTCCTCTCCTCTCCTCTCCTCTCCTCTCCTCTCCTCTCCTCTCCTCTCCTCTCTCCTCTCTCCTCTCTCCTCTCTCCTCTCTCCTCTCTCCTCTCTCCTCTCTCCTCTCTCCTCTCTCCTCTCTCCTCTCTCCTCTCTCCTCTCTCCTCTCTCCTCTCTCCTCTCTCCTCTCTCCTCTCTCCTCTCTCCTCTCTCCTCTCTCCTCTTCTCATTATTTTATCCCCCTCCCCACCCCCCCCACCCCCCGCCTTTTTTCCCTTTTCCTTTTTTTTAAAAGTAATTTGTAAGTTTTCCACAAGGGGGAAAGAATATCTGCTGCTACAGAAAAAGCTGTCACATACTAAACTGCAAATGCTCTTTGAGTTTCTGAAATTGTTTGTTACAACCCCCACAAATTACTGTGAAATACCATTTCTGTTTGAAAAAGAGTTTGCCTTGATGATAATTCACTGAGTAAAATTGCAAACTCTGGTTTTACGTGTATATTCTCAAAGAGCTCAAAGCCTCCTCTGTATGTTTTGTCTTGAAGGAAGACCAGGCCAAAAGAAAGAACACTGAACGTTCAAAAGTGTGGTGGTTGTGGCTTTGTTGCAGGTACTTAATAATTAAAAAAGCACATACGTGTGAAATTAACTTGAAAATCCTGGAAACAGCATTTGCATAACTTAAGGAATATCTTGTTTTATTGGCATGAGTGGGTAATCAGACATTATTGTGAGTGAAGACAACATGCCTTTAAATGGCTTTGAAAGCTAGAAGACCCCGTCTGCTTAGTTAAGTACTGCTGAGGTGGTAGAAATAGTGGAATGCCAGTGGGCATGATGTCCCACGTGTTTTGGGGAGCAAGGGGAAATGGTGTATGGCACTATCCCATGGTGCTGTTTCTGAAACTGTTCTGGAAAAGAGTCTAATAGTTAGACTGTTACCAATGGATAGAAATATGTGGTTTCAGGTCAGCTGATCACTGAGTAATGTTGAGGTTGCTAACAGCTTTCCCCATAAACAAAGGCACAGGCAGCTTTTAAAAAAGTGTGGATACGAGTTTTTAAAACGTTAAGCGAATGTCCTGAAAAGAAACAGCACAAAGTCATTAAGATCACATTTTTTCACTAAATTTTCTACACTTCTACTACCAGCCATTTACTTTTTCTCTCTGTTCCTTTTCTAACAAGGACTTGTGTGTCCTTCCAAGAGTACCCCAGGTAGCTCAAGCAAAATAGGAGTTTTCAGATCTTCAAGGAGAAAGATACAGAGACCCCCATTCAGCCACCTTTTTTTTTTTTTGGTGTTGGTTGTGATTTGGTGTTTTCCAGATGCGTGCAGGAAAAGAGAGTCACAGGCAGAGTAAATGCCTCTACGCTGTCTGTGGGAGCTGGATTCAAAGTAGCATTAACTGTGTGGACTAGGAGGCCATCATGGCACAGAAAATTAATTCCTCTCCTCTCCTGGGTGTGAGCTGGGCTCAGCTGAGAGGACGTAACAGGGTTTCTGTTAGGAAGAGGTGGGTAGATGCTGATGCTGCTGGGACTGGTGTGGGGGTATCAGGATGCACCATCCTCTGTCCAGGTGCTCCCCAGCCTGCAAGGGAACGCAACCCACTCCCTGGTCTTTCTGACCATGAAAGATGGTTTGACTCCTGTTAGGAAACCCAGCAGTTTCCATCTTGGAACAGCTGAAATATGCAAAAAGAACTAAGAAACTTGAGAGCATCCCTATACCGTACTCTGGCTTGATGCTGGGGGCAACACCAGTCTCAGTAAAGAAGTGGAGAAATACTAGAAGTCAGTTTGGGGACTTTATATTAATAATGACCTTGATATTTTGGAAAGGATGACAGGAAGGGAATAGAAATAGTGAGGTGAGATGAGAACAAGGTAATGAACCCTCCCATACTGGCTGATAATGAAGCATTTGCATGTAGAAGGAAATAGAAATCTGTGGACATGAGCCTACTGCTGTACAGTTCTCTCAGAAATTTTGGAAGTTCAGAAAAGATTTTGTCAGAGGAATAAAGAAATGTCTGGAGGCTGTGTTGCGTTTAGAGTGTTCCCAGATGAAGAAATTTGTAAGGAGGAATGTGTGAGTTGCCAAACTCATAATGAATCTTTGGGTTAGGGCCAGAGGTCCATGACTTTGGAAAAAGGCTGAGAGCAGGGATGGGGCCATGGAGTATGGGAACAGGTCTTGGACACAAGGTATGTCCCAGAGCTGGTAAGAGGTGGAGTGACCTGCAGACCGGCGTGCAGTAGGTATGCGTGCCAGGAAAGGGGTACTGAGCAGTTTCTAACGTTTACTTCAGGAACTAGGTATGATTATATCTGAAACGCACCATAACCATCCTGTGCTCTTCTTTGAATTAAAATGAGAAAAAAAGAAAAGGAGGAAGTTAATTTGTACACAATGTCTCACTAGAGCCAAGAAGTGATTTGACTTACTGCTGTTCTTCATTTAATCTTGGCAACAACCACAAAATGTGTTTTCCAAACAGGAACAATGTTACAGTAACTGCTACATACTTCATACTTGATCTTTGCAAATGAAGCTACTGCAGTTTCCTAGAAGGTGTATGCAGGTAATACATGGATATATCTTTCTTCCCATCAGAGCATTTTGCTGTTGGTATATTTATGAATTAATTGCAAATTAATGATTGTATGGCAAGAAGATTAAATCTTCTTGATGAACTGAGAAATTTTTTCGAAATATCTGAGAACTTGTCAAACCCAATCTTTCTTAGCTAGGGAAAAGCAGAATTCTGAACTTTAAGAAAAAATATTTGACACCCAGCAAGTTCATACATCTTGAAACAAATTTGGTAGGAATTATACCGAGATTTATAAAGAAAGAAGTTGTAAAGAAAACAGAGGCAAGTAAAGGTGAGGACTAGAGGGAAAATGAAATAATAAAATGGCAAAGAAAGAAGAGAAATTTAGGAAGCAGTTTTATAATGTGCTAGCTGGGAGAACAGTTTTCTCCTCTTTTATTTAATTCTGAGTGAAGAATTTTGTTCTGTTACTCTAAGATAGAATCTAAAAATAAACCTAGTGTTATTGCTGGCAATGGCACAGGACATGTAATTTTTTGTATATACATTACTATGGAGTGAGCTAAGAAACACAATATATTGAGTCTTAAAAATGCCATTGTTGTATTGCCTGCTCAGGCAATAATTTTTCTATGATCTCATTTTTTTTCTTAACTGATCTCATCCTTCCTTTTTGCTTAAATTGTCTTAGTCTATAACAAAAATCTTCATGGAACTAATATTTAGTTGTTATCAATTACTTTTTCAATGTCTTAACTTTGCTGTATTATTTACCAAATTGGCCTAACCTGCTTTTGCTTTGCATACAGCAATAGCCTTCTTTAACAGTTATCCATTCTCTTGTACTAGGATAAAGACCTACATAACCAAATATGTAATATGCAGATTTAAAAAGAAGCATTAAGGAATCATAAAGATGTAGGAAAACAATAGAAAAAGAACTCATTTTTGAACAATCAATCTTTTCAAGGGAGCTGACTTGCAAAAACTTTTGAAAAATCACCATCGTAAAACTTGGGTCCCTTGAATGTGTTCGGTTTGAATGTCCCAAAATGGAAATGTCTGAGGAAATTAAACAATGCCAGGGGACATTCTCGGGCATTGGGACTCCACCACTGTTGTTGCTGTTAAATTTCTGGAGCTGCCTCTGGCCCACAGGCAGAGCAATCTCGATGTGTAGTTCAGAGGCTACAGTGGACAGGGGTTATTCTCAGTAGACAGTTTGCCTACAGCCACTCTGTTTTAGCGGGAAGGTGAGTTTAATACTGCAGATGCAGGTCAGTTGGCCTCTGAGCTTAGCTTGTATCTCTCTGGCACTGAGACCAGTGGCATAAACAGCCTGCTTCTGTACTACTGAACACCCTGAGCTTACAGGGTGGTTGCATCCACATTGCTTATTAGGATGGGTCCCTGGGTCATGATACTTCCCACATAATACCTGAGAATTGTTTGAGAAAATGTTAATTTTCTTAGCCTAAACAATACCGGGAACTGTTCTAATGATTTAACAGTCTAGAAGATTCAATTCCAATGCCCAGGAAAACTCCCTGGCTCTGCTTTAGTTATATTAAGGCAAAGTAACGTTAGTAAGAAGTAAGCTGAGAGGGTACAAACACACTCTCAGACAGAGACCCTGGGTGGGTGAGCTAAGTCAAAGCAGTGTGAGCTTTGTCAAAGCTAAAGTAGGGGTTCAGGACTGAGCATAATTTGCTTTGAGAAAGAAGCAGAGGAAAACCTGCAGGGATCAGAGAAAATAATTTAATGGAGTTTTCAGCTTTAGAGGAAACTAAGATGCTCAATGTGAAATATTCTTTTAAGCTCTGTTTTATGTATCTAGGTAATTGGATCCCAGCTGGATTCTTCCAGGGAGATCTGAAATTTCCTTTCCTTGTTAATTTTGTGAAGGTGGCATCACTGTAACTGTCATTTACAGACAAACTAGATATTGAGTGGAGGAGGAGAATGTATTTACTGTTGACTTGATCTTCATAGAATCATGGAATACCAGGTTGGGAGGGACCTCAAGGATCACCTGGTCCAATCTTTCTTAGCAAAAGCACAGTCTAGACAAGGTGGCCCCGCACCCTGTCCAGCTGAATCTTAAAGGCGTCCAATGTTGGGGAATCCACCACTTCCCTGGGGAGATTATTCCAATGGCTGATTGTTCTCACTGTCAATAATTTTCTGCATGTCCAATCTTTCCTTCCTTTCCTTCCTTTACCTTGCCTGTCCTTGTCTTGCCTTTGGATAATACAACTCACATTGAGGGTTTTTTAACTTTTGTGTTGGCAATACAAAACCTCTGCTGACTTAGAAACAGGTTTATGGATGAGTAGCTCTTTTCAATGAATATGTCACTTTTCATAAGAAAAGTGGAAGGGAATTCCTTTTGGGTACCAGGATTTTTGCCAAAGTTGTGAGAAAGTCCTGTGTTTAAATGTGAGAGCTGGTAGGAGGAAGAGGTTATAGTTTACAGGGCAAGTGCTGAAAAGGTATCACTGTAAATTTATCTGAGGGAATAAGCATTCAGATCTGTTAGTCATTACTGATTGCCACTCCTCAAAATACCACCCAGCTGGAGTTTTGCTTAGTAAAAGAGTTACACTTTATTTTTCACTCAGCCCATCTCAGCTAAACCAATATTAATGATTACAAGGTTATTAAAAATCCCCAGCAAGTCAGAAGACAGATTTTAAATACATTTTAATTTGGAAATGCTTAGTATTTCTGTAGAGAGAATTTTACTAGTGAAAGTAGTTTTGAAATATGCTGTAGTGCATTCAGACTGATAGATTTTTTTTTCTTAAGTAATTTAGCACAATGGGGTATATTTCTGGTAGTACTATCCATTAATGCCGTCCAGGTTTTTTCCCACCAAGATTCATGCCTGACTTCAAAATACATAACTGTCTCTTCAGGCTGGGATCCAAATCTTTATATTCAAATAAAAAGGATTCAAAACCATAGCTCTAGTTTTGAATTGTTTTAAGAGAAATAAAATAGCAGTCATTTTACCCTTCTCCCTCCTCTGTCCTGCCCCTCATATATACACACATATTCTTAGCCTTTTTTCTGTAATTATCTTTCTTTCCACTTGCTCTGCTCCCACAAATTGTATTGTATTGTGATCTTTGTATCACAACCATGCTGGAATATTTCATGTTATATTAGTAAAAATAATTAATAATTAGATGTGCCATTAAGATAATAAGATAGAAAATAGTTAATATGTCAGGATATCTGTATCCCATTAGAACTGGAATTTTGTTTCTGCTCAATTTGGCTTGCATTCAACATCCTCTGATTTTGAAAGAATAAGCAACTCTAGCATATTCCTACGCTTACGAATAAAGCCAGACTGTAGGCTGCACATGAATAAATCCAGGCAGTCATTTTCATTGTCATCAAAGAGCATTTTTATTCTATGCCCACAAATGTTCTTGGTAATCTATGAAAGAGGCCTCTGAGTTAACAAGTGAAAACAGGCATCTTTCTCACCCCATGCCTTGGCAGAAGCACATGGTTCGCATTCATCAGCAGTCACAAGTGAACTCATGTAAAAGCTTGTCTACAGACAGATGTTTTTCCAATTGAGTCTTTGATTGGCCCACTTCTACTTGTGCACTATGACATGACCTTTAATTATACAGTCAAATACTACTTTTCCACCAAGCATTTGCCTCATTCAGTGCACAAGATAGATGAGAGGGCACTGGGAATTGAATTGGGTTGGACAATAAGAGAGGTTACTGGTTGAGATTATCTCAGTTTAGTAAGATGAGGACGCTACCACAGTTTGAGGAACATTCTTGCCACTTTTAATCTTTCAAGCCAGGCAGACAAATGGTCAACTCGCTATCTCACAGTTTTATTCATAGCCACAGGAATTTAAGAACAGGAGCAGACACACTGATTGAAGCCATAGTAGGCAGTGTCCTGTCTGTGACAGCAGGCAAAAGTGAATGCATACAGAAAAGCTTAAGAACAAGGCAATACTACCTGCAGGTATTCCCCCGTGCTTTTGGGGCTCAGGAATTTCCAGATCTGGAGGTGTCCTTAAAGTAGATATTGAACCTCAGTTCACTTCTCTTCACCAGCATCCCATAAAGCCCTTTAAAGTCCTTCTAATCTTTTGCCATATGCTGCCTTCTGTGGCAAGGCTTGTGGCTCACCTCCACCTGCTCACCTTAAGCCTGCCATGTGTTGGCTTTCTGTGAATGGTCAGTCCCTATCCATTCTCATCACACAATTCATGCGTCTCATATTCTTTCAAAAAAGAAGGATGCTAAGCAGAAGCCAGACAATGTATACCCAGGGTCCCAGAAAGCTGGTAGCAAGCCCAGAAGGCAGCCAGCCTTCACTTCTGCTGTTACCTGTGATAGCTTGGGTTGCCCACCTTTGCAGTTGTCAGATGTAGACATACCCTGTGGTATTTCTGTTTCAGTGGCTTTTGGAAATTTTGGAAAAAAATACTGTTGATGGCCGAAACAGAAGATTCCAGGAAGTACGCGAGTGGTCTTTTTGGCCAAGTTGAGTGCCACTGCAGACAACAGAATTTTCTCTCTGATGCAGCCACAGAATTTCTGTGTGATGCTGAGCTAGTCCAATAGGCGAGACTTCTCCCAGATGGCCATTAATTATGTGTTTGAAATCATGGGGTTTGATTTGCAGAAGTGCTGAGCACTTACAGCTGCAGTTGACGTCATTGAGAGCTGTACTTTGTACATGCAAAGTGCTGCTTAATGCCAAGTTCTCTGAAAAATCAGTCTCTTCACGACTCTTATCGGTCACTGCAATTAACAGACACTTTTGACCTGAATTTCTTTGTGTTCTGTTTTCCCTGTTTGAAATGGAGGACTGATACCTCACTGCCTCATCGGAGTGTTAGATCTCTAAATTCTCAGGCAATACCACAAAAAGCATCACAATGCAACCCAGATAGTAACTATGTAATTCAGAATGGGTTTCCATCCTGCCTGGGGTATGAGGTCAAAATCTCAACAACAACAAAACAGGGTATGGCAAAGTATCTACCCATTCCACTGCCATTAGCCATTCTGAGCACTGATCTCACAAAAAAAAATAATATATATACTGATCATGTATAACAGGCAGCTTTTGTTATTTACTGGAGGCTAAATTTATGTTGCTCAAGTAGTCTTAGTTCTGGCATCTCCGATTTTTCATGTCCTTTCCCAGCACCTGTCGGGGTGTTTGTTTAGACAGCATGTTTGAGACATCAGGTCATCCTGAAGCAGTTTGCATTTTTAAATTCTTGTAAAGTATTTTTGTTTGCATTTTGCCTTCCAGAAAATACTTGCAACAACAAACCTCTGGACCTTGTCTTCATCATCGACAGCTCTCGCAGCGTACGTCCTTATGACTTTGAAAAAGTGAAGGAGTTCATTTTAACCATCCTGCAGTTCCTGGACATCAGTCCTGATGCCACCCGAGTAGGTCTGATTCAGTACGGCAGCACAGTCAAACACGAGTTCTCGCTGAAGACATTCAGGAGGAAGCAGGATATTGAGAGAGCAGTGAGGAGGATGATGCACCTGGCGACGGGCACCATGACTGGCCTGGCTATTCAGTATGCGGTGAACATCGCATTTTCAGAGTCAGAAGGAGCTCGACCTCTGAAGCAGAACGTGCCCCGAATTATCATGATAGTGACGGATGGGAGACCTCAGGATCCAGTGGCAGAGATTGCTGCTAAAGCTCGTAACTCGGGTATCCTGATTTTTGCCATTGGAGTGGGAAGAGTGGATATGAATACGCTGAAGTCCATTGGGAGTGAACCGCATGAAGAGCATGTGTTTCTGGTGGCTAATTTCAGTCAGATTGAAACATTGACCTCTGCTTTCCAAACTAAACTTTGTGGTAAGGTTTGGTTTTTTTTTTTTCTATAGATTTGAATGCATTGATGAAGGTAAAACACAGAAAAAAATTATGCATTGTAATTAAACTTTTTTTTTTTTTTTTTTTTTTTTTTTTTTACATGGAGCCTTATCTGTTAGAATATCTATATAGGAAAAAAAAGGGAGACTAGCCAGACAACATATAGAACAACGGTCATACATATGGGGAAAAACTAATTCTACTGCTAAGTGCCATAAAATGTGATCTAATTCCTAGTGGTTATATGCAGTGAGGCAAAAACACATATCATGATTTTCCTATTCATTGCATAATAGCAATAAATTTAAACCCCTCTGCTATTAGAATATTATACTATTGATTTTAAATGTGATCTCCCTTAGTACTGAAACTTCAAACTGATAAACGGTCTTTTGGTTATTAAAAAAATTATATGGAGTTCATGTATTCCTCTTCTAAAGTTCACATACTAATTCTCTGCAAATAATTGCCTCTGTGCATGCCTTGTGACTGGAAATGAGACACAGAGACATGGTAGTGGTTTTATTCCATCCATTTTAAATACAGAAAGTTGGGAAAAGCCATTACAGTGATATTACTCATTCATATAATGAAGTAAATAACATCTAATAGGTATTAATTTACAACAGAGAAATCACTTCCATCTGTAATTCCCTGGTAAGAAATTACCTTTTACAAATATCTGTGTATTTAATATAATTTTCTTTTTTATTTTTTCCTGAGATAAATATGAAACATCTTCATATAGATTTGGCATTAAGCTGAGGCATTTTCAGCAGAGTCCAGAAAAAAAATGCATGGTGAGACTGAATGCTCACTCATCTCTAGGGATGCTTTTGCCAGAAAAGAGCTGAGGCTTATTGTCAGGATAGTCTGGAGAATTTTCCTTACTTGGTCTTTTCCAAAATTGTTTCAAAGAGCAACAGGACTCCAGCTGAACTGCATCAGCACAAAACTCCATCACAGACATTCATCAGATAATAGATTTTTTCCTGTTTCTTCCTTGCCATATTATTAGCTGGCGTAGTAAGATACATTTAAAAACCAAGAAAGAGTAAACAAAACATGGATTGCGAGTTTTAATGGAATGAACAGCAAATGCTTCAAAACTTCATCTTACTGCATTTTTTTAATTGTGTTTTAGAAACAAGTCCAGTACAAATAGCACTTACTAATTTTTTTTTCTGATTAGGCAGTGTCCTGTAAATGTATTAGAGTTTTATAGCTCACTTTTAATTCAAATACATGTGATCCTCAATAAAACCACCCCTCGGCAGATGGAGGAGTATGGAGGTGACAGAGATTGATGCTGCCTCCTTTTCTCAGGGAATGCCTCCACAACATTTGCTGTGTCAGGAACTGAAGGTGAGATCCAAAAGCGCACTTAAAAACCCAAGCCCAGGTGCAACAGAGAATTTAAGCTGTTAGGTTCTTATGGATTTCAACTTAAGGGACTAAGTTGCAGATAGAATCCTTTATATTTTATTGAGTCTGGGCAGCCTTCAGCTTACTGAATTTCAAGAGAGCAATCTAAGCATCCGTAGCCTCTGCTTCCCAGAGCAGACATTCCTCCCGGGAAATGTGGTTAGTTTTTTAGGGTCCTCCTCAGTGTGGACCCAGAGGCAATATCATTGCAGCTGAGTTGAACACACAGACACCTTGTTTCTTTGCTAGAGCAACTGAAGGGGCCCCTCTGGTCAAGCCTCCTGGCATGCAGTCTGCTGGGCTTCATGCTGTGGGAAAAGACCTTGGCGCCTGAGCTGTCCTCCTGTCTGGGTTGCCCTTCTGTCTGTGGGAATGTGCTTTCATGGTTCCTGTGAATATAAGAGAAAAACCTGGCCAAGTGATGAATCTCTGTGGGGAAAATAAAGAGTAAAACAAATCAGGCACTCTTTACCCATGGATGGCAGAGATTACCCACTGCCTAGCAGATACATTCTCAGAAGAGTCCATGTAGAATCATAGAATAGTTTGGATTGGAAGGGACCTTTAAAGGTCATCTAGTCCAACCCTCCTGCAATGACCAGGGATGTCTTCAACTAGATCAAGTTGCTTGGAGCCCCATCCAACCTGACCTTGAATGTTTCCAGGGATGGGGCATCTACCACCTCTCTGGGCAACCTGTGCCAGGGTTTCACCACGCAATTGTGCAACTTGCCCAATATCAATTCAGGACCCTGTGACATAGACAGAGATAAAATCTAATTCACAAGGCTCACATTCAAATTCCTTAACCATGAGATCACCCTTTCTATTACTTCAGTCTCTGGCTGTGTCCACCAAACACCTCCTGCAACAAATGAGGTTGCAGAAATCATACAGACAGCAGCCTCCTTTGCCACAGAAATTTGACTCATGACCAGAGCACCACTGGTTCATTGAAATGGGTGCTACAGAGACACTTGGGAAAAAATTTTATGTGATGGTATGTCAGAAGATTGGTAACAGATGGTAACAATATATTCTCAGAACAGACTGAGTTATTGGGATGCCTGTCATTGAATACTGTGTTTTGCAACCTTGTGTTCTTTTGATATGGGAGGACTGACTGTTTTTGGAGTAATGTTCTGTAGATTCACATTCTACAGCACTAGCATATGGTAAGATTTTCTAACGCTTAAACTACTGAAATGATTACATTTTTCATTTGTCATATTTGAAAGTGCTGCTTTGGTCATAACAAGCTATACCTGATGTTGAAAGCTAGTGAAATGTAGCCAGGAGGAAACTTATGTTTAGAAAGTACCAGAGGCCACAAACTTCATTTTTAGAATGACAGAAAGATGAAAAAACAAGAAGTCCAAGCAGGTCTGTATTCACATAAATAAAAGTACTTTAGAAGTTTTATTATGGCAGAAAATTATGAGATCCAAAAAGCTGATTAAGTGATTTGGGAATTGTGGTGGTTTGTGTATTAGTAATAAATGCATAACTCTGGTAACCATTCCAAAGACTAGTTACATACTATATATCTCAAAACCACAATTTTTTTCCACAAGTACCACACATACCACATGTTAAGTTATTTAGCAGGCTCCTGTTGTGGCTGCTAGAAGATTACTGTTAATATCTATCCCATAAATTTTGAGCTTTGCCGACCTAGCACAGTAAGGAGCACATCAATCCCTAATTGTTGTTGGGCAAAATAGATTATTTTCCACACAATGTTCTCTCAGGAGTAATTTACCTGTATATTATAGAAATTACATACAAGCAATTCTCCAGTGGAAAGAAAACATCAAGGAGATTTCTTAATTCCCAATTACTGATCTGGAGAAAAATAATTCAGCAATGAATTTGACAGAATGGGCTCACTATTCCTTTTCTTTCTGTCTCAGTCTGTTGCATTTTACTACTTGCTATTAGAGACATAAGTTACAAACAGATTAAAGATAGACTTAGAAATACCTATACCGTGGAGGGTAGCTCAGCTCTGCTTCCATGAATCTTGGAGATGCATAACCTCAGTGTCATCATGTATTGCTTGTATGTTCCTCAACAGTAATAACTAAGGAAGGAAGATTCTTTATCAGGCTGGGCTGTTTTCTATTCATTCTTCTTTAGTATTGTGCTGTGTGTTCATTTTCCTCATTCAAGAAATGGAATGTCCTCTGGAACAGTTTGTACTTAAATTCCACTTGCTTTCTAAATTAGAATTTTGTACGTTTGTTTCATTGTCTTCCTGGGACCACCAAGTAATTAGTGTTTCCAGATACTGTATTGTGTATTTTTATTTTGTTTATATCTCCATTCCACATATAATTTCATGTCCAAAAACATGCCACCAATGTCAGCCAGACAGAAAATATCTGAATTCCTACTTATTTAAGAATAAATACACAGTACTGTTTGTTAAGGATTTTTTTACAGTCTGGCAGGCTTCAGCTTCCATTTTTGTCTTTACTGTCAACACTCAATTTGAAATTTCTAAATCGCTTCAGTAAAATTTTCTACACTATTTTTTTTTTTAAGTTGTGACCACAAGAAAGACCAGCGGTTAATAACGCTTTACTTTTTTTCTTTCAGTGCCCCATATATGCAGTACAACTGAGCATCGCTGTGATCACTTCTGCATAAACACCCCTGGCTCCTACCTATGCAGGTGTAAACAAGGATACATTCTGAATGCTGACCAGAAGACTTGCAGCAGTATGTTTTTCTTAACTTTTCTCTTTCACACTCCCAAATAGTGCTTAACATCACACCCCCTTTTTATTGGGCTCATAAAGAAGGACTGAGCTCAGTATATAATGAATGGTAATCATCAGAAAGTGTCTGAAAAGGTAAAGTTGTAATTCTTTTTCTTGTTTTGTGTAAATGAAGTTCTTATAAACCTTTCTGAAATACACCAAGCTCATTTTTGTACACAGCTCTGCAGAGGTACACTGTAACTGCAAAAAATTGCATTTGAATTTTATTGGTGTAGTAAGTTCAACAGTGAAGCAATAATCAAAGAAAGAACTGTTTTATCATCTCACATGAAGTGAATCCAACTGCTTTAGTAACTTGTCTAGATAGCAATCAGTACTAAGTAGTACAGAAAGGTGCAAAAAACCCCATACGAAAGAACGGTGAAATAACTTGCTGTTCTGAAAAGCTCTTCTTAAGTATAAGGGTTTGCAACCGTTCAAAGAATAGTTTTAAAAGTCTTGCTTATGCTCTCATTTCTTTCTTTAAAAGGGTTGACTTTTTAAGTAATTGGCTTTATAGTTTATAATAACAAACTGTATTTCACTCTAAGTGTGATCTTTGTAAACAGTATTTCTTTCATCTGTTTTAACTTGCTTCCTAGTAATTAACAGCAGACTACATTAGACGGGTATGCCAAATTTTTTCTGTATCTGCCATTATTTTAAAGAAATTATGTAATACTATTTTTGGTTACTGGTGGAAAACGTAGTTGCTAAAAAATCAGTTTCTTATCCCACAACAGTACATGGATTCAAGTGAAATTTGCCAAACTGATTATAGCCAGAAGGAAAATTTTGGAAAATGTCTTTTAAAAAAGCTGGGGGACACAGTCATGGTGAGAGCATAGAATGTACCCTCACAATTTATAATTTAGAATCAAGGTGAAGGATGGAGACTCAAATCCTGTCCTTGTGTTTGAACTCGCGTGTTCCACATCTGATGAGAGTGCCATAAAACAATCAGGTAGCTTGGAATTAGAGGGTTCTTAGTCTCTCTTGCTTAGTGTTGTATTTTATATCAAATACTTAATGACCACCAAAACAGCAGGAGTATGTCAGTAACTGAGGCGACTTGGCAACTTGGGAATTAAAGTCCTTCCATGTGCAGTAGGACACATGGTTTCAGTCAGAGCCACAGTAAATAGGAATGGGAACAAAAGAAAGCCAGCACCGGAGTGATCTCGACATTCTCGCTGCTGCGTGGGCTACAGTAGGAAAATCCTTTTGAGCTGTTCACCTCCTGTGCTGTTGGGCTATGGAATGAGTTACTTCTAGGAACCTCTGTTTTCTAGACCTTCTAGCATCCTTCACCAAATGTAGGCATTTGTCATATGCATGTGTGTGAATTATAGGGGAATTATTTGTGTTAAATGGAACAAATTTAACACTTTATTTGTGTTTTTGTTTCCTCAAGAAGATGCAAAAAAATTCAATCCAATCTGGAATATTTCCTAATTATTTCTTGGTTTAGCAGCTAAACCAAGATAAGAACAGTGACAAGAAAAATTTTTCACACAGCCTATTTTCTCTGCTTCTGCATATTTGCTATAGCTCTTCAGAAAGAGGGTCGTCAGAATCCGAGTGATATCTCCAGCTATGTAATCATATTTCAGTAATATTCTCTAGCCTGTTTTTTTTATTGTGTCCATCTTAAAATGTTTCTAATTTAAAACTTTCATATCCTTTAAAACTTTCTTTTAAACCCGCCTCATACTATCAATTTTCTTAAAGAATTTTTAAGAAAGAATTATTTTGCTTTCAATTTTTCTGGAAATTTGAAATTCAAAATTTCTCTTTTTTTTTTAATTTCCTCTCACACATTTTCCCCATCCTCACCCCTAAGATCAATTTTGACAATTGAAATTTTTTTGTGAGTCAATTAAAAAAAAATTAATTACAAGCATGAGAAATTCTTTCTTCATTGTGTCTTCTTCTTTTTTATTTTGTTACGTTTCCATAGTTTATATCAGCCCGTAGTTCAGCTTCTGGACACTGCACTGCTTCAAATTACAGATTGATTTCCAAGAGAGTTTTGGAACTGTGTCTAGTTTTCCTACTGGTGACCCATGCACAGTAGCCCTCAGTGTTCCCTCTCTACTACTTTTCGAAGCCCATTTCTGCAATGCTTTAGGGGTTTTTTTTAGCTATGACTCAGTCATACTAGTTTTCCCCACTTACCTGTCACACATGAGTTGCTTGACTCTGTTCTTGCTTTGATCATCAAATAGATGATACTAGATTGCAGCTTGCTAAATGTGAATGGGGAATGAGTCATTCAGTGTGTTTGTAGCCTACTTCTAATGGTCTTTTTTCAACATCACCAAACTATAAACTAATTTTAGCAATTAGCACTGGAAATCTAATATTGAGAGCCATCAAATTGGCCTTAAATATGCTAGGATAGTGCAAGTCATTGATGAAGGAGGGAGATGATACAGTAGCAGTCTAGACAAGGTCAGACCATTATGTCTGAAAGCTCCCCAGAGAAGTAACAGAATTCATGAGGAAAGGGGACCAAGCCTGGACAAACTGGACAACTTGTTTCTGGACGTAAGGGGAAGCATGGCCGGAGAAAAACCCAGTCTCTGATGATTTTAGTTATCTTCATTGGCTGCTGTTTGTCCACAAGTGCAGAAACAATGTGTTCCTCAGTTGACCTCTAAGTAAAATAAATCTTCATCATGTTTATGTTTAGTGCAGTACATGAATACAACATAAACCGGATGTATTTATGCAAGGTTTGGACACATTTCATGGAAGTCACAGAAGTCACAGAATTGTCGGAGTTAGAAGGGACCTCTAGAGATCATCTAGTCCAACTCCCCTGCTAAAGCAGGATTGCCCAGAGCACATTACTCAGGACTGCATCAAGGCAGGTCTTGAAGATCTCCAGAGAAGGGGACTCCACAACCTCCCTGGACAGGCAGCCTGTTCCAGTGCTCTGTCACCCTCACTGTAAAGTTTTTCCTCATATTTGAATGGAACTTTCTATGTTCCAGCTTGTGCCCGTTTCCCCTTGTCTTGTCACTGGGAACCACTGAAAAGAGTCCAGCTCCATCCTCCTTCAACCCACCCTTTAGATACTTGTAAGGACCCCCAGGATCCTTCTCCTCCGTACATGTATATTTTAACACTTTCTAAATTAACACTGTAGAAAAGATGAATGGTATGTACCTTAAGTTATACTCTCTTTTCATTCTCCTGCACCTACAGTTATACTCTTTTTTTGTTCTTCTGTTCCTTTTTTTTTATGTTGTGAGAGTACACCATATCAGTATTCAGTTCTTAAAAACCCTTAACCAAATGGCTTCAATCAGCAATGAATTGACAACTTTGCTTCAGGCTGGAAAAGGGCGCATTTTTCTTTTGAACAGAAGATAGCTTTGCTCCTTGATAATTTTTTTAGAAATAATGTTATAATGAAATGTATTTCCTTGCATTGAAGGAAGAAAATCTGCCATACTTTTGACTTGCTGCTTTCCACATGGAAAAAAAGAAAAAGCAACTCGGCTAACTTCCAGAACAAAACTAGGGGAAAAGAAGTTATGTTGTTTAACTTGAAATAGTCTTATATTTATTTCATTAAGATGGTTTTGCATCCATATAAAGGATGCTCCTTCCACGTACTCAGGTCTAACTTTTGTAGAGAAGAGTGATTGTGTCAGATAATGGCTATTATTGTTACACTATATTTGTTTGTTTAAATTAATCTCTTTCATTCTTCTCTAGAGATGTTCAAATCTTACATTAATACACAAAATAGTACAAAAGAGGAAATGTAGCTGAAACAACCTGGAAAATTATCTATTTGTGGGTGGAATAAGAGTTTTATACTGGAATATTTTATACTGGAATAAGAGAGTTAAACGACTGTATGCTGTTCATCATGCCACTTGATATGAAGCAGACAGCTATAAAAGAAAATTCTTACTTGCTTGGCTGGTTTCCTCAAACGTGACCCAAAAGCTTTTTTGTAGCTGTAAACAATTGTTATGTGCTGAACAGTCTTTGGGCCTGATCCTGAGCATCACAAAGTACTCTCCTTCCTGAGATTTCAGTGGGAAAGCTTGGGGTTCTCAGAAAGCTTTAGTCTACTGAAAAGAAAGCCTTTTCTTTTACTTCATTGGGCCACGTGCTGAACTGACATAATTTGTCATAGTAATCTTTCTAATGAAATCTTTTGCTTGGGAGGGGTAACTTGCTGTAGTATTTTCCACAAAACTGAAAAAAGCTCAGAAATGAAATGTCCCCAAGTCTTTTGGTGTTGTGTTTTCCTTTTCTTCCCCCTTCCAACCTCATCTTTGTTTATCTGGAAGGGTTATGAAAAAAAAAAAAAAAAAGACACAGATAAACAGGGTTGGTTTTTTCCCCCAAAAAACTGAAGAATGCCCTTCAAACTTTTTAGGGAAACATACAGTCAAGCAACTCTACTAAGCACCATTGACCTATCAATAGCTGTTGCCTTCAGCTGAAGGAATGAGCTGCTCAGCTTCGAGTGGCTGTTCCTGCTGGCATAAGACTTCCACTGCTTGACAGAACCTTGGCGTGATCTGTGTTAAAATGAGCTCATCTCTAAAGAGCTGTTCGTAGCTTCCTGAAATATTTTTTGGATCTGTAGTCTACCCGTGAATTATAGAAGGTCCAAGAATTTCATATTCATGCAATTATGTTTTGCAGCTCAGGACCTTTGTGCTGTGGAGAAACACGCCTGTGAGCAGATTTGTGTGAACACACCTGGGTCTTACGTCTGCCAGTGCTATGAAGGGTATGAGCTTGATGCAAACGGAAAGAGTTGTACCGGTGAGTATGTGTTTAGCAATTCACATTTATCTGTTGTCGCAAACCAAAGGGAAATTTAATGTAAATTAATATCCAGTTTAGCCATAGACAAGGTTGGGAAGTTCTCATCTCCTGTATGAGTGGTAGATAATGAAGAATACATAGTGGCATGTTCATAGGCCTTTACTGATAAAGGTGACTTGGGAAAGTTGTTCCAACTAATTTCACACAGAAACTAACATTGCTGTTTTGAAACAACACACCAGATGTTTTATTCTAGGTCTATGTAGGTGGCCATCAATGTACTGGCATGATATATGCGGCCATTAAAAAACAAACAAAGCCAGACAAACTCAGTAGCTCCTCTTCAGACAGAAGTTATACATGTAAAAACTTGAAAGTGGACAATTTTTTGCCATTTCTCACTTAGTGTTATCTTCATGGCAGAGGAGATTTTGTGAAGATGACTTTAAGGAAAGTTTAGCCCTCCTTAAGAACCCATCCACTGTGTGCCTTTAATTTTCACTATGGGCAGTAAAGAAGTAAACATCAGCTGTCAGAATTACAACTCAACAGAGTGAGTGTGGAAATACAGTATAATAATTTTTTAACACAAAACATATTTCCCTCTCTATTACCACGTAAGTGTCTCACTCTTCTTCTCCACTTATACACAGTAAATACTTTTAGGATAATCTTTTTCACTAGCCTATTAGCCTTCCCATAAACTTTTCATCCCATGCTACATTTTGGAAAATACTGTCTCCTGGTATCCACCACGAAACCCCCTAGTGAGTCCTTGAAAAAAATCACCTTATTTGTTAGGTATTCTCTTCAGGCAAGCACTTAAATGCATGCTTAATTTCAAACACATGCTGAAATCCCATAGAAGTGGGGCCAAGTGAATCCTTGGCCCCAAATCTGCCACAGGCCACCACAGTGCTCTTGTCCAACAGCTTATTCCTGTCTCTTATTACCTTCACAGAGCTATTAACTTGCAGGATAATCCTATTTTGAGATGCAAAATAGATGACAGTTTATGGAACTGAAATTTCTGCATGTAGTTTCTCATGGGATACACAAATGAGGTTTTAAGGTTTTTAGATCTAGGATGACATGCAGTTTTGAAGAACATTTACTCTACTTACTCCTCAGAAATGTTTACCTTACTTGTAGGAGTGTTTACATTTCTCCATGTAATTTATGCTTAGCATAATTTGGCAGCTAATATACCATTTTAAGAACCTGCTTTCTGAAGCTGAATTGTTTTGAAAATGCAGCTAATAATGGCTACTTAGGCAAGAAGGCCTGTTAGATGTTCTGGCCTAAATTTCTACATGTAACACTGCACAGAATTTCATCCTTAGCTAATCATCATGACCTTTACCTATGTTAGGATAAAGCATGTATTTCTCAGCTATTGATTTGACTATATCCTGAGACAGAAAATCCATGACTCGTGTTGATAAGTTCTTTCATCCCCAGTTCTTTCCTACCATATATTCTAATCCAAAATATTCATGCTTAGTGTCAACAGCTGTTGTTGCTATTTTCTCTGTATTAGTTGAAGGGTCCTTTACAGCACAAGATATTCTCACCAGGAAGGTAGCTACCATAGCATCGTAGGGATAAAAATAAATTTTGGTGAAATTCTTTGTATGTCAAACATAATATTTGTCTCTATAATAAATACAAAGTCTATTTTTTCCTTATTAAAAGCTTCAAAATATTTCTATGCTGTTTATTAAATTTCTTAGGGGCACTTGTTTTTTGCCTGTTAATAATTTCTCTGCAAAGTCTGAAGAGTGCTGTGTGGAGGTGTGATACATCTTTAACATTTTTTTTCTACCTCCTCACTGACTCTCTTTGGCATGGGTACATACAGGCCCATTATAAGCTCTATTGATGACATTGGAAGCTTTCATAGTCTCAATTATTTTCAGTTATTTTCAAAATACAGTTCATGCATGGGTTCATTATGATATCTTGCATTTTATAGCTGTCTTTCCTCTCCTCTTGATTTCCTAGTTTAGCAAAAAACCATGAACTCATGCTATTCATACCCCTGCAATAATTAGCAGTATCAGTTGTGTTTTTAAAGCACATCATTAGCACTTCTATTTTTCAATTTTCTTTTGTATTTATTTGACCATTTAACTTTTTCATTTCTTACTTATGCACATGTATGTGCATGATGCACATGAATGGTTCAATGTATAATAATTATGTTTTAGCCATGCAGAACAACTTAGCCTCTCTACATTTCCTGAACAGGAAAAGATTGTCTGGGTAATTTGAGGTTTTGTTGCTAATTTCTCTGCAAATCCTATGAGCTGTCAGTCTCTAGAATTTGACTTTCCATATTTGAACAATTTGAGATTTTTGAGGAATATACTACTACCAAGAATGTATAGCTTGTGCAGATGTGATCACCAATGAATAATCATCCTTGCTGGAAAATCTTTTAAAGGAGACTATGTGTAGTACTGAATCAGTAGTGATAACTCAGTTTTCATTTCTCTTACGCTACTTAACCATTCCTTTCTGTGAATTATTTATTATCAAATGAGCAGGATACCAGAGACCACTGAGCCGAATGACAATTCTGCAAAAAGCAGTGACTTCATTAAGGTTACTCTCTCCTCTTCATCCAGAGAGTGAAGAGAGAATTTCAGTAGGACATAGACATTGTGGTTCTCCCAAAGAGCCAAAGGTTTCTCTCTAAGATACCTAAGACTTCTAAAATTTTAACTTTTGCAAAAATAAATGAGAAAGTGCAGAAAACTCATTTCACAGGCTGGGTTTTTAAGTTTTCTTCCTCTTTTCTGATGGGCTAATTTCTCTGGTGAAGGATCAAAGGCAGTACTAATTGCTTCATTGACAGTTGTCAGCTAGTTACTTGAATGGCAATAATTACATAAAATCTCACAACCAGCAGCTCACAATGTATCCATTACAAGTGACCACTGAGTGGCTAATCTCTCTGAGTGTTTACAACACAGTTTTTGAACAAATTTGTAGACTAAACAGTAATTGAAACTGTCTGCTCAGTGATAAGTGTGGAGGGCAGAGCACTATCACTTTGCCTTTTTAAACAGCTTTCTATGTTAACTGCCCTCCTTTCACATGAAAAAAATCCTGTCAGTTAAATTTTGGTGGTAATGAGCCATTCTTTCTCCATCATGCTGCTGGATTCTCAGTCTCTCCACTTTCTCGGTGTTGCTGGACGTCCTGTCCTCTCTTTCCTGGCTCTGGTACTACACCATCTCCATATTGCTGCAGCTGTTGGGCTTGGGACCTCTTCTCCTGGCAGTGGTTTGGCTGCTGGCACCTCTTTGCAGTCCTGGCACCGCTACATTTTTTTGGCTGCTTTCTAGGTTCTTTCGAGTCTTCCATGAGTCTTCTTTGCTCTTTCCCCATGTTCTTTTTCATCCTCCTTATGCCTTTACTTATTCCGTCCCCTTTTCTTCCTACCCTTTTCTTCTACTCTTCTCCTTAACTTACTTTGTTCTCCTAAGCCTGAAAAACCTATATAAACATCACAGGAGTAAAACAACAATACAAGAGAAAGGTGACCCATGCTGTCCATGGTTCAGAGAGGGCAACGTAAGCACCGAGAGTGCAGAACTGGTAACTGGGAGTAAAAGATGGCTCTAATCACTTACAGACTAATTCCAAGCAAGAAAAACAGATTGGAACAAATATTGAGAGATGACAACTGAATTAATTGTTTGCTCACTAAAAAGGTCATTAATTCGTCCTTTGAAAAGTTTCTTATTGAAATAGACGTGGGCTAACATTTAAAACAGTGAGATATCTAATTGTTCGCATTCTAGTGTGTAACTCATGATACAGTACAGAAATATGACAATAATAAAACTTTAAAAAATTAGAAAAACATTCTGTTTTGCACTTTTACAAGTTGTGTATATTTTCTGCATACCAACTAAAGGATTACAGCACTTCTTATGAAATAGACTTTTGTAACTTTTCTCAGTTTTTCAGGAAGATTTAACTCCATGGACAACTTACCTACTTGCTGATTGGAATGCTGTTGACAAGTTTCCCCTCTAAGGGAGTACTACCAAAATGAAACATGAAGCTAAAAGTGAAATGAATTTGTATGTCAATTAGTAGTGCCAGTCTGCAAGACTAAGCCTGCCTGGAATTAGGGCAATTTGTATACAAAAATTATTGAAAAAAGGAAATAATACTTATCTCCAAAAGCAACTGTCAAGCAAATGTTCTCACTTCTTAACTGTGTTAGTGTTGTGTTCTGTTCTGTTCTATTCTATTCTATTCTCAACTTTATAATTATTAGTTGGGCAGTTGCAGGTGTTCTGGTAGAAATGCATTTCGTTAGGGTTCAAATGCAGATGAGGAGGTGACTTTATGAAGTGATCTATGTGGGCTGTTTCCCAGGTATGATGCTAGATTAGAAAAAAATTATATATTCTTTGGCCTCATTATTTCTTAATGTGTCTTTTAAAACACTTGAAAATGTGCGTGTGGTTAGAATTAATTTAAGAGGAAAGCTGACTAATTGTATGACACATTATATCCTTGAAATATATACTCAGTAAATACATTTTTATATGAAGCTATTCATTCTGGAAACAGGAAGGTTCTTGCCAGGAAAATGGTCTCATGTAGTAGCCAGTAAGTAGTCTAATTTGACTTGATTCAACACACGTATTCTGAAGGGTTGAAAGAAGCTCTTTCAAAGTAGCTAAATGGATTCTCCTCTTTCCTGACTAGATGACCTTGACTAAATATCTTATCACACCTGAGTATACACATGATTTGCAAAGACAGGACTGTTGAAGAAGGAACTAATTTCATTAAAACAATTTACTGTCTCTTAATGTAATTCGGGAGTCTCGGCAGTATAAAGTAATAGCAAAATTATTTATTTGACAAAGGAAATCTGTCTCCTTAAATGTCTATGTGAAGCTGAGCATATTACTGTCGTCTTCAGAAAGAACCAGCTAAACTTGCCTAATGTGGGCCTGGCTGCTCATTGGGGACAGAACACCTGCTCTGTGATTTATCTGTAATTTCTTCTAAGACATTTTTTGTGAAGAAACAGCTTAACTTGCAAAGAAATAGAAAAACCAAATCAATTCACTTCTTTAGCACTTTTGAATGGGCTTGACTGAATAAGCTCTGAAGTGTTACCTTATTAGCCTTTGGCAATCAGTCTTGTGAATATGGAGTTGTGTAATAGATGACCAGACTTATGAAATAAGTGACTGGACTAGCTATGATGTTTTATTTCTCTCATACAAAAGGCATTATATAAGCAAAATATCAGTGAATATCAGCCTGAAGCACTCAGTCTTCATAGCTGCAGCTGCTTTGTCCGGGATGAATCTGGAGCACATTAGAGGGAATGAATGTACTGTGACAGTCCTCAGTGTAGAAGGTGTTGCTGTGGGTCTCCTATAGACTCAAGCTACAGGAACAGCTCTTGAGAACTAATACAGCTGGGAGGGAACTAAGGAAAAGTAGAGCAATTCCAGGACTGGGATTGGAAAAACAGAAGACAGAACTAAATCAAACTTTGCTACACCCTGGTCTACAGTGTGAACATCTGGACTGAGTTACTGATTGAGGCATGGTTTCCAGACCTGAGAAAACATGTTGAGAAGGCTCCTGGCTATCCGAGAGTTGATAAATATTCAAAGGGTAGGAGAAATAATCCAGGACTCATATCAAATCTGATGTACCAACTGGTATTGAATGTGCAGTTCTTTTTGCAGAAAGCTTCTTCAGGGCATAAATTATGTGAGCTTTTCCTTTTTTTATAGCTACTGCTTGTAACTAGTGCCGCAATCTCTGTGCATAGTGGTTCTGTTTTTGTTTTTCTAATTGTACGTGTTGGTCTTGTTCTTTTTCAGTTGTAGACTACTGTGCTTTGGATAACCAAGGTTGCCAACATGAATGTGTTAACACTGAGGACTCCTATTACTGTAGATGCCATCCAGGCTTCATTTTAAATCCAGACAAAAGGACTTGCAGAAGTAAGTTGTGATAAGGTTTAATTATGGACAGTTTGTACTTCTTCTTGTCTTCCAATTCTCAGCCGTAATACTCCCACTGGTCCTGGCAACACTGAATGATGTATCATGTATAGAAAATGTTGGAGTACCCTCAAAGCCAAAGGTCATGAAAGCAATGAAAGTTGTTTTGGGGGATGGTTTGGGTTTTGGGGAGAGGAGGCCGGGGTAGGCATCCTTTCTATGAAGAGGAAGCTTTTACATTAGACCAGGCTCCATTTTCAATAGTAAAAGCCAAAAGCTTTGTCTTGCATAGTCTCTTTGATTATCTGTATTTTTCAGTTAGAGTATCATCTCCCTAGCTACATAAACAAACAAGTCTGTACAAGACAATTTACAATCAGCTTGTAAGAGAAGCTAAAATTAAATAGAGTGAGTAGGTCTACAATCAGAAGAAGTGTTGCAGCCTATGGACTTCTTTCAATAGTGAGTTCTTTGATTCTGTGTGCTCTGGAAAGATCAGTATCTTGTACCAAGCTTCCATGTTTCCACCAGGCCATAATAACTTCATAGCTTGGCTTGTTTGTTGTTTGTCAATTTTATTGTTCCTGGGCTAACAAGCTCAAAAATTACCGGAGTTGGGAGCGCATATAAAGTGGAGGGGAACTGACAGACCAGAAAGTACTCTTACCAAGGCTTCCCTTACTTGGGAAGTTTGTAACTAAAAGCTCCACAGTGTTTAATGTCATAACTCACTTTCGGGAAATGTGAAAGGAAAACCTTAATGTACATTCCTAGTTACCTTTCTTCAAAAATATGGATCTCGGTAAAGAAATGTTACTATTGTGTCTGGAAGCAGAAAAACTCCATTAGTTTTAGGTGAGTGGAACTGCTGATGCCAGTGGTGAATGTAGCCCATATTACTGAATAATGTGTGCAAACATTATTTCTCAAAAAATGCATCAATACAGCACTGCAGTTCTGTGCTTTTTATAGCGTTGAGGACATTTCAGTCTTTATGATGAGAGACTATGTTAACCTATAGACTATGTTGTGTATTATGCTTGGTATCTATTTCACTAAATTTTAACATTTAGAAAGAAAGCATCTAATCCAGGCTGTACATCTGACCTTACGATCAAGGGAGAGAATCGTATACTTCTAGAAGGTGATTGCTCACAGCTTTGACAGAAATTTATGGAAGTGTCTGTATTTTCCTTGACTATGCAGGGAGCCTGGATGACTTGCCAGACTAGACACCTAATTTTTAGGCAGCCAGAGTCAGGGTAGATTAATTTCCCTCCTCCCCAAGGGCCAAAGTACAGTTTGTACTAGTTCACATTGCTTGTAGCTTGTATGAACACACCCATTTGTGAAGTGTCTGTCAGCTAAGGGCTGACTAATTTAACTTACTCTTTCGTATATACTTCTACATACATGTATTTTTGAAATCTTACTATAGTGTAAGTGCTTTACACTGCCCAAGCAAAAATTCATATTAATTTCTTCAATTTAAGAAAGTGTATTTTAAGCAGTGTTTTCAGTTTGAACTCAACAGACACCCTAAAACTGTAGGCCCCCTTCAGATACTGGAAGGCTGCTATAAGGTCTCCCTGGAGCCCGAACAACCCCATCTATGTCACTGGTGAAGATGCTTAGCAGTGTGGCCCCCAGTACTGTCCCCTGTGGTATTCCCATCATTATCAGTAACCAGCCAGACAGGAAGCCATTGATCACTATCCTTTGAGGCTGGTGGCTTGGCAAATTTTCACCTCACCTAACAGTTCTTTCTTCTAGCCTATACTTCCACAGCTTCCAAGTGAGAATGCTGTGGGAGGCAGCATTAAAAGCTTTACTAGTGCCAAGGTGTATTACATCCACTGATCTTCTCTTACCCACAGATGCAGTCTTTTCATCGTTGAAGGTGAATGTGTTGGTCAGGCATGGTTTGCCCTTGGTAAATCCATGTTTACTATTTTCGATAATCTTCTTGCCCTTCATATAGTTGGAAATTGATTCTGAGCGGATGTGCCCCATGATCCTGGGACTGATTGGTTTATAGTTCCCTAGGTCTTTCTTGTGTTTTTTCTTTGTTTTTTTTTAAGGTGAGTGTAATGTTAGCCTTTTTCAGTTATCAGGGACATCTCTCTGTCCCTGTGAATTTTCATACATGATAGACAGTGGTGTCACATCACCTAGCTTTTTCAGCACCCACAGGCGAATACCTGTCATCCCATGGATCTGTGTATATCCAGTTTCTCTAAGTAGTCACTAACTGGTGTTGCTAACCTCTCTCCTTCCCAAACTGTGCTGCTACACTCAGAAATCTGGGAGCAGGCTTTGTCTGTGAGAACCAGGAGTAAAAAAGGCATAATTTTTTCTGTATTGTTCATCACTAGGTTGTTCCCCCAGCCAACAGACCCACACTTTTTGTGACTTTCTTTTTGCTACCAGCATATTTATAGTGTTATTACCCTTAGTGTACCTCAGTAGTCATAGGTCCAGCTGGGCTTTGTTTTTGTCCCAAAGTACCCAAGCAATGCTTTTATACTAATCTTTTTTTCTTGATCCTTCTTTATCCCTCTACTATTTTTCCTCTTTGTGTTTTAGTTCACAGAGAAGCTCTTTGATCATCTAAGCAGATTTTCCAGTATGATGGGATCATTTGTTCCTGACCTCTTAGCGAGTTTTCTTTAAAAATCATTGAGCTCTTCTGGGCATCTTTTCTCTTCTTGGCTTTTTCCTAGGGGATTCTTCCTAGCAATTCCCTGAATAAGCTGAAATCTCAGCTTGTAAAATATGGAGTCTGAATTCTACTGTTTCCCTTTTCAGCCTTCTGGATTGTGAACTCAATCATCTCATGGTCACAGCAGCAAGTCAAGAAGAACATCACCCCTCAAGAGTTTGCGTTAGGGAGTTGTCACCAAGCCTGTGCAGAAGCCTCCTGAGTGGCCTGCACAATGCTGTTGTACCCTCCCAGTAGGTGTTTGGATGGTTGAAATTTCCAACATGAACAAAGCCTATGAGTTGGAGACTTCTGCTGTCTTTTTGTAGAGAGCCTTATTCACTGCGTCCTTTTGGTCAGGTGGGGTAACAGACTCCACCACCACATTCCTGTTGTCATTTCCTCTCTGATCTTGATCCATCACATCTAAGGTTTCATGTTGGATCTCTGTGGAATGGAGATCTTTAACATGTAACACAAAAGTACACTCCTCTGCAAGGGAATGCAAGCTGGGAGCCAAGGATGGCTGCAAAGGCAAGCAGAGTCAGTAATCTCTCTGACAACAAGGCCTTTGGTCCCACAGTACCCAAAGAAGAAGAAGGAAACAGGTCCTGTAACAGTGACCAGGTTCAGCCACCTGTCCAGTGATCACCAGACAAGTCTGTAGTGTCAAGAGAGGTCTAAGGACAATTCAGGAAACCAAGTCAGCCAGTCTGCAGGTCAGGGACAGCAAAACGCCAGACTAGGCACAGGCGTAGCTGTAACATAGCTCTGGCAAGAACCAAGGGTGAGAGCCTGATGTTAAATGCAGCTCCCAAGCCAAGGGGCAGAGACCGTAGACAAGGCTTCTCACAGCTCAGTGCATCTCCGCCATGTTAGCTGCATTCTGATTTGTTGTAAATGCTTTATATTCATTTAAAATTAAGGGAGAAAATTCCATTAGGTTGAAATTAGGGAAAAATCAAGGTGACTGGAAATGGTAGGCCATAGAGATTGATTCAGAAGGAGTAGACAGGGAGCAATGAGCAAATCCCATGTCAAATCATTCTCTTTCAAGATGCATGTCCTGAGTCTAAGCATAAATAATACTTACTAAGCCACTTTTCCTTACACTTGGTATTTTCTGAGCCTTGCTAATAGAGTAAAGCATGAAAGAAAGAACTGTGTAGCTCTTAATGCTGCAAAAGTCAAGCCAAGCATAAGAGCTCTTCATAGCAGAAGTGTCCCTTGGCTCCCAGACGCTGTGAATCACACTGCCTTCGAGTCAGCATAAACAACATGAAGAAACAAACTTCAGATCACCGGATTTAAAATGTTTGTAAATTTAAAACCTTTAACATAAATTTCTACATATTTGGCTTGTGTACTGAACCTCGAGGACGGTCACCAACTAGCCAAGCCTCACACGCCAGGCCAGAGCTCTGCATCAGCAAGCAGGCCTGGGCCTGGGGCGCCAGCCCCAAAGATCTCGTGATTATCTCTGAATCCCAGCTTTCCTTTCAAAAACAGAAAGTAAGCTTTCATGCTCATGGCTACAAAGAAAAGCTTGAAAATGTAAATGTTATCAGTGTGGTCATGCATGTCTGACAAATGTTTTCTCTGGGAATTACTCCAAACTTCTCAGAATGAAGTACAAGGAACATGGCTCATGAGGGCAACCCTGCCAACACCAGTGGGGTGCTCTGTGTGTGGCAGGAAAAGAGAGCAGCAAATTCAGATTATCAGTGAGGCAGGTAGAAATAATTCCTAGCTACTAAGTTAACTGTTAAGGGGACTTTTGCCACTTTCTGCTCTTCGCAGGAGGACGATTTCTGCTTTTACTTTGGGGTGCTGAGCCTCAACTCTTGTTCTTTTGGGAAGGCTCAGGTTTGAGTTGTGGGTGGATTCACATGAACTGTAGTTGGTAGAGGCCTTATGTTAGCATCCTTAACCTGGACTGTGTTAATGAAGCCCTGTGAAATGTATTTCTAGTGTTCCCAATGTAATAGCCTCAAGGTTCCAGCAAAGATAATAATACATATTTTGCAACTCTTGTGGTCATCTTCAGAATCAGTTACACAGGAAAAGTCTGTCCTGTGCACTTCAGTTAGCAAGGATTTGAGCAGATAAATGCAACCCAGGGCTGTGTAGGTCCAGAAGGCATACAGCTATATTCCTCTGGTGCACACACTAGACTTTATGGTTTCTATATCTTTAGTGCACTCCTGAACAAATCATATTTTCTAATTATTTTTTTAGTAAACAGGTAAGATGTCCTCATGTTGGGTATATGTGCATGTGCTTATGCCATCATAAAAACCTTTGGTAAATGAAATGTTCTATAAATACGTAAAATGGAATTTGTAAATGATAAAATACTCTTCTCAGGTTTTCTTACAAAGTCACATTCCACTTTGTTTGTCCTGAAAATATAGTTGGTTTATTATTGCTAAGGCTCAATACATATATAAAAGCTCAATTGCATTAGCCCAGCACACATAGAAGGAAAGAACAGTTCCTGCCTCAGGAAGCCAATTACCTCTGGGAATAATAATTAGCCTCTGAATGTCAGTTTTCAGGTTGTGTAATGAGGTGTTCAAAAGTGCCTGAATGTCGTTAAAAATGTGACTTAGTTGATTTGTGACTTGTTTACTTTTAACAGTGCTGAGGGGTTAATACCATTCTTTCATTAGTATAAATTAATTAAGTCCACTGATATAAAACTAAGTGATGGCCAGACACTCTATCTAAGTGAATGTCAGGTTCTTTGAGTTCATCAATAGTGGTAAACACTATGTGGTAAATATCCCATTGCTTACTGCTCTTTCCTTTTTAAGATACTTTATACACAAGTACTAGCAGTTTCTAGAATTTTCTCGTCTTCCCTTTCATGAGTATTTTAAATGGAAGAACCAGGTAGCAAACACCCAGAGCTGTTAAAATGCCAATGCTCCCGCTGTCCTGATTGTCCTGCTTTGATCTAATGAACAGCATTCAAAAGCATGTTTGTGTATATATTACAGATCATATCTAACTTGCTCTGAGTAAAATAAAGAGACAATTTTTACGCGGCAATGTATAGGACTTTGCTGCAAAATATTAAGAAATATTTAAGACTCTTACTTCTCTACTGCATGTAGCGCATGTGTTCTCAAAGAATTCATTGAAGTATACATATCAGGTATACCTAAGTAGGGCACATATTTGGAAAAAAAGGAACATTTTCTTTTCATAGCGTGAAACAATATGGTAAAAAGTCAGAATGGTGCCTTGGGGAAAAAAAAAAATGCTAAAGAAAACAAAGTAACTTTTTTACGGAGCTTATTTCTGAGGAATTATATTCCTCACTGACACAATTTTTTCCCCATTTAGGACCAGACTATTGTGCTCTTCAAGACCATGGCTGTGAACAGGAATGTGTTAATACAGATGATTCCTACTTTTGTCGATGCCAAGAGGGGTTTAGACTTAATCCAGATAAGAAAACATGCAAAAGTGAGTAATCCTTTGGACATACTAAAGTTCATCTGCTTTTATTTCTTAAACCTGCTGTGAATGGTTTCCTTTCTGAAAGGATGAAAGTTTTCTCTATAATTAAGGTTGAAACAAATGTTTCTTTATAAACTTGAATTTTAACCGAGCCAGTCATGCTGGAAAATGCTCTTTGCTGTTTTGTAGACTACGTTGTTTATTACACATTTTCTGAAGAGATTTATGGAAACCTGAGCAGTAATATAGGAACCAGAGCAGCTCAAAAACAATAAGTTCATTGCTTATTTGAAATTTTCTGACCTTGTCTTGTAGTGACACAAACAGATTTTTAAAAAAAAACAAACACTTCACCTTGCTTTGTCCAGTTCATTTAGCCAAGGACAGATGTATTTCATTAGTTTAGGAAACTATTGGACAGGTAATGTAGTTACTAAAATCAACTTAAAGTCACACATGAATCCCCGCAGTTTCCTTAAAAAAATGGAAAAACAGCCACGGCTATGTCAGGGTTCTAAACCAATCACACATACTATTTACTTTAAAAAGACTTTGGTATTACAGCTCTTCTTGTGTGGGGTCCTGGAATCACAGCAGATTTTCAATGTAATGTTGTTAAAATTTAAGGAGAACACAGTCAGCAAAATGAACTGGCCTGATCTGGTGATTCGGTTCTTGGTGGGGAGAATTGTACTGCTGAGCTTTTATGAATAGGAAGCTTGCCTGAACAACATAATTATTATATTTCTAGACACTTATAAAATTTATCTGGTTTTGGAACTGTATTTTCTTTCAGTCTTAAAGATACGTTCTCATGAAGCACTTATGTTGACACACTGTCATTTTTACAGCAATCTGTGCTATTCTGGTTTTTGTTATCTATATGGTATTTTAATACATTCAGATTTTTATAGATTGGATGCACCTTGGTGAGCATAGGAGCAAAAGAACAGCATTGTGTAGAAAATTTATTGCCAAGGGTGTAATTGTGAATTAAAGTCAAATTGTAATTCCCATTTGGGGTATTTTTCCTTACCCTTACAGACAAGGTATTTGTCTGTAAACCTGGTGACATTTCCAGGATAAAGCTCCTATTCAAAAATTGTTGTAATAAGGCTCATGTTAGTTAAGCTTGTAAATTATGTAAATTGCATATATGCCCTCTTTATAAATCAGGAAGAATAAATCACTGGTGACCAATACCGGGCATTCCTCCTTCACCACGATGCATGATTTCTGATAACCACAGGAGCAGGTCTGTGGAAGTCGAAGTGAAGTCTTGTGTAGCCAAGTATTTGCAATCCACTCTCAGATCCTCAGCTCGCTATCAGGCATCCAAAGCACAGAATTCCTTATCATTTAAGAAAAGTAAGCCGTTTACTTCAGAAACCTTCATGGCTGGCTTGAATTCTTCACTGTTTTTCTCTCCATGGAAGTAAACCTGTGTGCTTTAGGTCAGCATGACTGTGAACATGAATGTGTTAACATGGAAGAGTCGTTAGTGTATAAATGTCATCCTGGGTACGCCCAACGACATGATGGCAATACGTGCAGAGATGAGTGTGTCTCATGAACTGCAGCAACCAGTTACTGCAGTCAGGCGAGGTGTGAAGAGAATGAGGAAAAGCTCATGGGTCCCTTCTGAGATCTTTCTGAGCTACGCAGACCTATGTTACTATAAAGTCCACTACGAGCCAGGCCTAGTGAAGTAATGCTCTGGTGAGGTCCCTGATCCAATAGAGAACTAAAGCATCATCTCCTATCCAAATAATTGGGAAAATGTGTTCAGCAAAGGTGTCTTAACACAAAGGCAGTGCTTGCTGGTGGACATCTGTATCATCGCTGTGTGCTATGTAAACTGCAGCACACCTGATACTGATGAATGCTGATATGCAGAGATCTGTAGAGACTTCCCCCTTCCCTTTGTGTACACTTTCAGTGATCTGTTTGAGAAAATGTCCTCTTTTAATTAGAATGTTACTAAATAAGGATCAGTGTTGCACCAGAAAAACCCAACAATGTTGCCCACTTGACATCACCCAGTTTTTAGAAAATACTTTTATTGCAGAGAACCATTTTGCACATCATCTAAAATACTGGCAGCGTTTTTCCCTGATGTACTTATGACATATTTTTCCAAAGGAACACTCAGTCACTGACAAGAAAAAAATGTTGATTGGCCAGGGAGTAATTATTTTTAAATAAACTGTTTGTGATAAAGCCAAATTTAAGCAAACTTGGATGTGTTGCAAGAGCTCAGAACTTTTTAACAATTACAGTTTTAGGCTATTGCAAGTTGAATATGTAAAAATTAATATATCCCAAGACACTCATAAGTTTTTTAAAATAATGACCCTTCCCCTGTCCCTTCCCATTCCTACTTTTTTTTTTTTTTTTACACATATAATGAAGCACACAGGATGACCAAATTCACACTTATACTTATTTCTAAAGCCTGGGAATTAGCAGCTTTGTGATTACTCCAGTCTTTGAAAGAGTGTGTTAAAAGATTCTGCGTGAGAACCCCAAGTACTTAAATGTTAAAATTCACGTTGGTGTGGGTGTTTGTATTGTAAAAGACGGTGCCAAACAGATGCGATTTTTCACAGAGAATACTTGGCGGGGGAGGGGGAGAGGTGTATTTTCTCTTTTTTTTTCTCCCTTTTTTGTGTGCTCTGAGAAGTTACACAAGCCTCTTCATAATGATGTAAACTCTTGGAAAAAGGAGAATGTTCCAGCTGGAACTTGCTTTAGCTAGTAAAATCTGACACCTCAGCTTCACTTGTTCAAGCCAACGTTATCTCTATCTATGTATAATGGTAAATCTGGACCAATTACAGCAAACTCGTTGCTTAGTTAAATAATAAACAGCAATATTTAGAACTAAGTAATTTTACATTAAGTACAGAATTTTTTTTTTCTGTAAACAAACATCTGCAGGCATTCCTGTTCACATCTGTAAATGATTTGCAAATAGAGACATATGAGACTGTGTTTGTGTCTGAAGGAAATTCACTACTTTTGATCAAGTTAAGCTAAAGTGATTTGGGCCTATATAACTAAAAATAGGCATTAACAAGTCTGCAATAAAATATTATGAGGAAGTTCAGTATAAAGCTTTTTCTCCTAAAATCTGCTTTTTCTATACTTACACAGTCAGCAGATTACATAGTACATCTGCGAGTGCACATCTCGCCCTATTGCTTTGCTGTCCATTCTGTCAGATAATATGATTTTTAAACCAAATTCACACCTCTCTCTCCTTTCCCCCACCCTTCATCTTTCACACAACCAGCTGCATACAAGACTAAAAAAAAAATATTCCATTTTATCTTACTTGGAATCGGAAAATCAAAGAAGAGGAACATATTAAGACACTTTTACACCCACAATTTGTATCTGTCCCCCACTAGGCTTTTCACTGCTTGAACCTGTTGTCAGGTTTAAATTGGTGTTTTCTCATCCTGTTGAAAAAGAATTTACTGTTTATGAAATAACCTGAAAGCCATAACTTCTATTTCAAGAGTTACTAATATTCATACTTTATCTCTGAGAAAATTTTATGGTGAACAAAAGAGAGTCTTGCTTTTTGAAGAAAGCAAGCATGTTTCTGCAGGTAAGACCAGGCAGAACTTCAAGGTTCTCCTTTCGCTCCACATTAGTTTCCCTTCGTGATTTTTGGCAAGGGAGATCTGCACTTCGTCGAGTTTGTTATCTGCCAAGTGGGGTAGTTGTATTAATTTCACTTAGGTGTTGTTAATTAACTCAGGTTACTCAAATAGGTGGGGATACTGCATAAATAAAAAGTTGTACTGATCTTTTTCCCTTGCTCTGCAAAGGCCTCGTGTACTAACTACAGTGTCATAATGCATGTGTCTAAGGCTCTAATGTGATTTCTTCAATTGTTAACACAAATCAATAGGAGTGGACCACTGTGCTGAGAGCAATCACGGCTGCGAGCAACTGTGCCTAAATACTGATGTCTCCTATGTCTGTCAGTGCTCTGAAGGATTTGTCATCAATGAGGACCTAAAAACCTGCTCACGTAAGTCTTGTGAGAACCCCCTTGATCTCAGCTCACCTAGGAAAGGTTTCTGTTTTCTTTCAGGGAAGAGGACACACCTTTTAATTTATTCTTACAGTCTGCATTTCAATAACACTTTAATCATGATTTGAAAGCAGAAACAGACAGAAAAAGGACTTAGGAAAGGATATTTGTCAAGATAACTGTAAATCCTCACATATTCAGAAAAGTTTTGGAAGATCTGTTCTTCCCCACATATTGAGGACAGCTTTTCAGTCACATGACAAATGTGTCTGACTGACAAGTCATCTTGACAGCAGACCCCCAGCTTATCTGGCACAGGAGGAGAAGTGAGAGTCCCACACTGAGCTTTACATTTTGCATGTGAACCCTCAATAAGTGAAATAAAGTTGTCCTGACAGCTCTCCACTCTTTATAAATCTAATCATCATGGAGAATCATTGCAGTTTCATGAATAGATGAATTGCCTCCTTCACTGGACAAACAATATTTAGAAAGGGCCAGGAAAAGAGGAATGTGAATGCATTTTGCCTGTTGACTTTTCCCAGACTTCTTTGATGAGAGAGTTTTGGCTACTTTTTCTACAGTTTGGAGATACGTTATTTTTCAAGCTTGTTGAGTGTTGGAGCTGCTCCAGAGTTTGCTGCTTTTCTTGCACTCAGGCAACACAGTTTTAACAGAAGTCAAACTGCAAGTGCTCAGGCAAAAATTATCTATGGAGAAGTGAGACAGATCAGCAAAGGCAATTTGTCTTTGTCTTTAACCTTGTCTTTGCTGCCATACTAACCTTTTTAGCCCCATCCAATATCTCCACAGACTTCCGTCTGCCACTGTAGCTCTCTTGAGAGGGGCAGACAGTAATGCAAAAGCAGAACTAGTGTCCATCTGACAGCGATAGGGTCTACTAGAAGCAATTTATCTAGACATTTATCTAAAAGAACCACTGGAAATTTAGAAAGAGCCAAACTATGGAGTTTTATCAGCTTGCAAATGGAAAATCTCTCTTCCTTTGTAGTAAAAAGAGATGGTTTTTTCACTCTTGAGTTATTTTCCTTCAGGCTGTACTGTACTGTGTTTTTTGGAATCCCTATATGCAATGAAACTGAGCCCTTTTGAATAGTTCCTCTTCTTGCCAGCATACACCTCTCTTTATATATATTTAGGAAAGAGATTTGTCCTATTCGTGAGCTACAGATGAGTTGTTGAAACCTCGTGGACATTTTTAGGTTATCATGAAAAGAGTTTTGGCACTTGGATTTCCTGAATGAGCAGTTGAATGGAAGGGATAAGGATTTAACATATACCACTCCTAATGGGAAAACATCTGGGAATTACAGTTCTGGTGTCATATACCCAGGCACAAGTATCTTAAGACAGCTGTGGGAACACCTGAATGGTAAACACTAATTACAAACAAATGAGTGACACTGCGTATGTAGCCAATAGACAGCAGCAAGTGCTGCCTGCAGGTCCCGAGGGTCCAATGTCTTTATATTACAGAGAAGAAACACATAGGAAGTTTGAGATGAAAAATGGACCATATTCAACAGTACTTGTAATTTTCAGCTCTTTGCAAAAGCTTAAATAGTCTAAGCCAAAGCTCACTGTGGTCCCTGCGAGGTTTTCTGCTTGCTGCCACACACAGCAGCTGGGTCGGGCACACAAGTGAGTTCTGGGGACTGCCACCTTCACACTGGGCCATTTAGAGACTGTACTTAAAGGAGAATGTTCACAAGGTGGCTCTTCTGTCTTTGCCACTGTTTTACATAAAAACATTGCTGGAGTGTTTTGTTTTAGTTTTTTTTAAATTCAACATGTAAGTACTGAGACGTGGACTCTGTTGAGCTATGCTAAGCATAGGAAAGTATGATTTCTCAACTCTGCTTAAAGCAGCCAGTGGAAAGTACACCCCAAGGCCCTTTTACATTTTATTGAAGCTGTATGTATATTGTCAGACAAGGAACTGGATTATCGTTTAAGCAGTTCAATGTATTTATATTTACTTGCTTATTTACCATTCAAAAACTAGAGGTGAAAAATAATTGATTCATTATTTGTTCAATTTTTTTAATAACTTCAATTGCTCCTGCAGGAGTTGATTATTGTGCTCTGAGTGATCATGGCTGTGAACATTTGTGTGTAAATGGCGACAGATCTTATACTTGTCAGTGTTTTGAAGGATACAGGCTTCGTAACGATGGGAAAACATGTAAACGTAAGTTATTATTTAGCAACTGAGAATTAGATTTTTATTACACACTTAGAAGAAATTTGTAAGGTAGGATTTGATTGCCTAAATGTTGCTGTCCAGTGTCATTTTAAATACTTGAGGATTCCAAAAGTTTCCCCTTTGGTGTGACATTTGCCAGAAGTATGTCAATATCCTGGATATGCTAAAACATCTAAAGTGTTACTGGATGCATACTTTTAGGCAGCTGAATCACACCCTAAATGTCTGTGCCATTTAAAAAGTAGCCCTGAAATTTGAATGTTCTAGATACAAAATTATTTTATTCTGACTTACATCCTTATATGGGACAACAGTAAATTTCTTCTGAAAACAAGGCAAAAATACATACTGTTTCTAAATTCTTACACAGCATGAAGCTTGCAATGTTATTAATGCAAAGTTCATTTTGCCCAGCATGGGACAAGGATGATTGCAAAAGAGATACTGTAATTGCATTACACATTTGACTACATCATGCAGTTATCATGAGTGGCGGATATCAAGAAAAAATTCATTGCAAATTTGCAAAGAAGAATCATGGATAAGTCTGTGAAAAACACACAGGCATTAGGTATTTTGTAACTGTAATCCAAATAATATCCATAGATCTCATTAGTCGGTTGTTAAAAAACATTTACAGAAAAAAAAATTAAAGTCATCCAGACTTTACCATGACAAATGAAAAGCTCCTTATTCTCAGTTTGTGTATCACAACCACACCCTACTTTGTTATTCCATGGAAGCAGAGGCAAATTCTGTCTGTCTCAAAAAGCACTGACACTCTAAAAGCAAGTGAAATGTTCTGTTCATGCAGAAGTCCAGAGGGATCTAGATAGATTGAAGCATTGGGCTATGACTAATGGGATGAAATTTAACAAGTCAAAATGCCCGATTCTGCACCTGGGATGGAGTAACACTCGGCAAAAATATAATTTGGGAGAGGAATGGCTGGAAAGCAGCCCTGCAGAAAGGGATCTGGGGTGCTGGTTAACAACAGGCTCAACAGGAGACAGCCTATGGCTATGGAGCCTGTAGCCCCTGGCAGCCAAGAGGGCAAACATCTTCCTGGGGTGCGTCAGACACAGTGTAACCAGCCCATCAAAAGAGGTGATTGTCCTGCTGTATTCAGCGTTGGTGTGGCCTCACCTTGAGCACTGTGTGTAGTTCTGGGTCCCACAACTGAAGCAGGATGTGAAGGTACTTGAATGTGTCCAGAGGAGGGCAACAAAACTGGAGAAAGGGCTGTAAGGAATGTCCCATGAGGAGCGGCTAAGGACTTTGGGTTTATCTCATCCTTTGGAGAAAAGAAGGTTGAGAGGCGACCTCATTGCTCTCTACAACTTCCTGAGAAGGGGATGTGGAGAGAGAGGTGCTGATCTCTTCTCCCTGGCATCCACCGACAGGATGCGTGGGAATGGTTCAAAGCTGGGCCAGGGGAGGTTTATACTGGACATTAGGAAGCATTTATTTACTGAGAGGGTGGTCAAACACTGGAACAGGCTTCCTAGAGAGGTGATCGATGCCCCAAGCCTGTCAGTGTTTAAGAGGCATTTGGTCAATGCCCTTAACAACATGCTTTAACTTTTGGTCAGCCCTGAATCGGTCAGGCAGTTGGACTAGATGACCATTGTACATCCATTCCAACTCAAATAGCCTATTCTATTTTAAGTCCTTGCAGGAAAATAAATGATGTGGGGGAAGAAAGTGAAAGTAAGATGTTAGTTTATCTAACATTAATTAATAGATTTTATTTTATTTTATTTTATTTTATTTTATTTTATTTTATTTTGAAATATGAATTGGATCTAAATTCTGTATCAGAAAGTCCCACTGAACATCTGCTTCCCAATTATAGCTGACAATTTTCCAGAACTTCGCAGCAGGATCATATAATTTGTCTTTCTCGCTACCCTTAAACACTACATACATGAAACGCTTGTAATCCTACTTTACAGAAAAGTGACAAACACCTTCTGAACTTAAGCACAGAGCAAAAAAAAGCATAAATATTTCAGGTTTGAGCAGGTGCATTACTGAAAGTAAAAAGATGATGGTAGAAAGATCTATTTCTCACCAGAAAGTTTAATTGAAATGTGGATGTGAGTTTTAGGTGCTCTTTGAAATCCCTGTGGGTCACTAATCTGCATGCTAGGGACACGTGAAATTCTACAAACTCTAGAACTGGAACAGTGCACTTTTCCTTAATAGTAAGGTTGTAAAATTAGCAGGACAAAGATGTACCTTTTTGTTGCAAAAAAAAAAAAAAAAAAAAAAAGACAGCAGGTGCTATAAATGATTTGGAGGATTGAGTCCAGTACACTAGCAAGGAAAAGAACATTCAGTATCTGGGAACTGTGAGACTTTGAACATCTTGCCCTTAACTAACACAATTTTTTATCTATTAAATTATTCCCAGGTAAAAACATCTGCAAATCAGTCAACCATGGCTGTGAACACGTTTGTGTTAGTGCTGACAATTCCTACATCTGCAAGTGTCGTGAGGGATTCATATTGAGAGAAGATGGCAAGACGTGCAGAAGTGAGTGACCGGTATCTATTGAACATTTTTGCATGTGCATCAGGCAAGGAAATAAAGGTTTTTTTCAATTCCCACTGGAAAAAAAAAAAATCTTTCCTTTGATATCTACATTTTTTTAACATGTTTTCATTCAAAACCTATATTTATATAAATCATTTCTAGGACAGGATATCTGCAAATCAGTCAGTCATGGCTGTGAGCATATTTGTGTTAACAAAGATGACTCGTATGTTTGCAAGTGCCATGAGGGTTTTCTGCTGAGAGAAGATGGAAAAACATGCCGAAGTAAGTACTCTAATAATTAGTCACAGACTTCTATCTACAGTATGTAGATTTGTGGAACTTTTCTAACAAATACAACAACAGTTTACTGTTATAATAAAAGAGTAGTATTATTATACCTTCCTGAAGCTTGTAAGAGAGTCTGTGGACAGAAAAAGTGTATTTTAATAGCCAAACTGATATGACTGGAGACAAAAAAGACCCACAATTTTTCTGGTACCAAGACTTAGAAGTGTTTGCTGCCGAAATCTTTGCCCATTTCTTCCTGTGATATCAGTAGACCTAATAAAAGCTATTACTTCCCCCTACGTGATACATTCGCTGTAGGTGTGCTTTAACCAAATATCATCAACTGTTCCCAGATAAAGACATTTGCAGTTCAGTTGACCATGGCTGTGAACATGTTTGTGTAAATGCTGATGAGTCATACATCTGCCAGTGTTATGAGGGATTTGCACTAAGGGAAGATGGAAAAACATGTAGAAGTAAGTATTCTTATGTTTAATAGAAGATTTCCTTTATAATCTGTGCATTCGTAGACATGTTTTAAATACTTTTAAAACCTTTTTTTTTTTCCAGATAAAGATGTTTGCAATTCTATTGACCATGGCTGTGAGCATGTTTGCGTGAATACTGATAGTTCATATATTTGCCAGTGCTATGAGGGTTTTATCTTGAGGGAAGATAAGAAAACTTGTAAAAGTAAGTTATTGTATTTTTCTATACTTTTGCACTCAGAGGTCTACTGAAGAAACATACTGTGTTAGAAGAAGTTAGAATCCCCCTTACAGGGGATTTTGCCTGACAAAAAGGAGGATAGATTCTTTATTTACTAGGAGCTTATTACTTCTAGTCTTTAAAATTTTGGAAATATTCTCATTCATCAAACTGTAGTAAATAAAATCTAAATTGTTCCTAGATAAGGACATCTGCAAATCAGTCAGTCATGGCTGTGAACATCTTTGTGTTAATAGTGACGATTCATACACTTGCCAGTGCCATGATGGATTTGTACTAAGGCAAGATGGGAAAACATGCCGAAGTAAGTAGCTTATAAATAAAAGAAGATATTTCATTTTCTTTTTATTAGGGCATTATTCACTGATTCATAGTGTTCTGAACTGAATATTGTTCTCTATAGATCATAAGACTTCTATGAATTAATTATTGTTTGAACTAAAAATACATTTCAGAAAATCAGCCAGTTTTAAGGTTTGAATGAAGCTTTTAAATTGTGGACTTCACTTCTAGATGAAGTATGTTGAGTTTTAATCTTGAGCGTAGGACATTGCTGCATTTTACTTTGGTGGGTTGAAGTTCTAATTGCCAGTGTGTTGTTCTCTGTATACTCATGCAGATTATGACTTAACTTGTTTCTTAACTTAACCCCTTAGCATGTTCCTTTTTAAATGATAAGCAGATGAAACTGCTTCAGGTTCTTTATACGTTTTCTAATCTCTTCATAAGTCTTGCTCCCCTAAAATCTCTGCTATTTATCAGCATCCTTGTGGAAAATAGGAGACACAGCAGCGTCCAGGGTAGAGGAACTATTAGCCACCTAATTCTTATTTGAATCTACCTATCGGGTTTTTTTGTTTGTTTGTTTGTTTGTTTGTTTTTTTAATCTGTGGGTTTTTATGACCAAAGGTAGTATTAGTCCGTAACCAAAATACTGTGCTAGCACTTGTGTTCAGTTAGTTATCTACCATGATCATAAGCTGTTTATGACTCTCAGTCACACAGGTGACCCCATCCTGTAAGTACAGCCTTCATTCTTTGTTTCTAAATGTATAAGATTAATTCTGGCTATTTTAAAATACAAATTATTGGCTGTTATCCAGCTTGCAAAAAGATTCATGTCTCTTTATATTAGCAGCTGCTGTATTCTGGAGTAACCTATAAACTTTGTCAGTGATTATTTTGTATTTTCTTTTGGGTTGTTCACAAAAATGTTAAGTAGTAGAGGAGCAAGGCAAATTCATCTAAAGCAAGCCACTTCATGATACCCCATTGACAATTTATTCTGAAGACCTCTTTAGCCAATATTAATCCATATAACGTTTGTTCTGTTGTCTGTTTTCTTAATCAAAAGAAATAGCAAGACTGCTGCTTTACTGAATGCTCCATTATATGAATAGCATGAGCTTGATGAACCAGTCTCATAATCAATTAAAAAAGATGTTTGTTTAGTTTCCCATGATTTATTTTCCCTTAGCACCAAGTTGATTGATACTCTCTTTCTTTGATTTTACCCTGAATCAAGTTCCACATTACCTATTCCATTACTTTATTGCAGATCAATGTCAGGCTGACAGGCTTACAATGAACTACTCATCCTTTTCAAACAGTAGTATTTTTTCAGTGTGTGTGCATACACTGGGGATGGAGACTGCTTAGTGTTTTGGGGCTTCCTTGGAGTTCTAGAAGATACTGAAGAATAACACTAAGCATCCAAGGTGTTCTTCAGCCAGGTCTTTTACAACTCTTTGCTGCAAGTTATCTGGAGTTACAGATTTTAAAAAGTCTGTGTTCAGTAGAGGACCTGCTCTGGGACCTGCTTCTCAGCTGATGAAACTCTTCACTCCAACAATATTATCAGTAGCCTGTTTCATAAGTTCAGATCTGAGTACACTAATTATTTTTAACATTTCTGCATTAAGACTGGGAATTCTACCATTTCTATCTATTAATTAACAATACATTGTTAGAATGCTTTTTATTCCTAATAGTCTTTAAATAACTAACTTACTCATACTATCCTTTATTTTCTTGGCCATGCACCCCCTTATCTTTTTTCTTATTATTTCAGTGTTTTCAAATTCCTAATATTTTTGTGTTCAGTAAATGCTGTGAATATTCCTTTCTTTCAATCATTATTCAAATCTTATAGCTGTTTACAATTTCAATTTCTAGATGGGGTTGCTTTTTTAACTACTCTGGCATTCGTTTTAGATTATGGGACTACATTTGTGGGGGGTATCTAATAAAATAACCTTAAATAGTACTATCATTCACTTATTTTATTATTTTTTGTATTATTTCTACCCATCCCAAAATACTCTGGCTTATATTTGCTTTTAGCTATGTAAAATTCATCCCTTTGAAGTGGTAGCCATGTCTGCTGCTGGTTTGTATTTGATTCTTTTTATAAACAACAAATGTGTCTGAGTTGCACACAGCTGTGTACAAGCAGATGCTAATTTTTACTTAAATGATAATTTCTTCTTTATCTGCTATAATGGGATGTAGTTTAGATTGCTATGTCTTAAATTTAATGCTTGTTGAGTTAGAAGATTGTCCTCTGTAATAGTTTTTGAAATTTTTGTATTGGCAGCGTGAGACCTTGAGGTAATTTGGCTCAGACAGAAGTTCTTGTAAAAATATGCTTTTCTTCCCTACACATGAAACCTAGGTATTTTGCTGAAGAGTCAATCTGAACTTGGCTGTCAATACTGTTCTACTTGCTGGGCGGAGGTAGTTCTCCATTAGCAATTGAGAATATTTTCTTTTGTGTTGCAGTGAAAAAGAAACAGGGAATGCTGATAGATGACTCCACTTCTGTGCTTTCTCCCCATCTATCCTTCTTGAAGAGGTTTTAACCAACTGGTTTTAACATTGCAGTCATACCAATCCTCCCATCAATTCTCAGCAATACCAGTTTGATTTTATTTATCCTCTTAAATGAGTAGTTCCTATTCTTCTGGGCTTTGTTTATGCAGACTCTTGGCATTGATGTAAGGAGGTTAAAGAATTATTTTGCTTCATGTCCTGTGGTGTTTTACTTACTTTTGGTTTTAGCAGCGTGAATTTATGCTAAATGATGCTACTAAATTATTCCCTCCTTTCACTCCTACTGCTCTTAACGTAAACTCCTCCTTAATCTAGTCAGATTAGTCCTAAAATGATCTATTGTCAGTGGGATGCCATCCAAACCATGCAATTCTTTCTGCTCAGATGGTAAAGAATGCTCTGTGGAAGCTAAGCTGTCTGTCATTTCACTAGCCAGAGATTTGCTTTCAGTTTGCAGGCTTCCATCTTTCTTTGCCTCTGGGATTACCCCTACAGTCTTTGTATTTATAAAAAAAGTTTAACTAGCAAACCACATTAAATATTATCTAACTATTCCCAGGCAAGGATATTTGCAAATCAGTCAACCATGGCTGTGAACATACTTGCGTTAATGCTGGTGATTCATTTGTTTGTGAGTGTTGGGAGGGATTCCTGCTAAGAGAAGATGGAAAAACATGCAAAAGTAAGTAGTCTGATATTTATCAGCATACTTTTTATCTGTGGTTTATGGTTGTGTAGAAATGCATTAACCGGCAAGAGCTGTCATCTGTTTTCAGATAAAGATCTTTGCAAATCAGTCAACCATGGCTGCGAACATGTTTGTGTTAATACCGATGATTCGTATATCTGCAAATGCCATGATGGGTTCCTACTGAGAGAAGATGGGAAAACCTGCAGAAGTAAGTAGCATGAGAACTTAATTCAATGAATTACACATATAATCGAGGCCTCTGCTGATATACGTTGACTACCAACTCCTCGGTTTGCAGACAAGGATGTTTGCAATTCAGTCAGCCACGGCTGCGAACAACTTTGTGTGAATACTGAAGATTCCTACATCTGCAAGTGTCATGAAAAATTCATACTGAAGGAAGATGGAAAGACATGTAGATGTGAGTAGCCTGAGATATAAAAGTATGTTTTTATTTGAGTATGAATGTATTTATTTTATTAAAAGTTGAGTCACAACTTTTAAGTGTTGTGGCTGTGTTTGCACATGTGTATGTTTGTGATTTCCAACTATTTGAGTTGGTAAACAAAAGGTATTATCTCTCCCTAACGAACCTCACCTCACAAATTCCATCCACTCTTCTCAGATAAAGATGTTTGCAACTCAGTTGACCATGGCTGTGAACATATTTGTGTTAATGCTGATGATTCCTATATCTGCAAGTGTCATGAGGACTTCATACTGAGGGAAGACGGGAAAACTTGTAGGAGTAAGTTGTTTAATCTCTGTTTTGTACTTCCTGGTCTGTTAATGAAACACACTATGCAACGGTAGTGTTTTATTTGTGTCTTTAATACAGAACCAGCTTCATGGAAGTGAGGTCCTTTAGGAAGGATTATTGCCATTATTTTTACATTTTGTGAAAGTTCTTTACCTAGCTAACCGTGCTAAATATATTTTTCATTATTCCAAGGTAAAAATATCTGCAAAACAGTCAACCATGGTTGTGAGCATGTCTGTGTTCCAACTGGCGATTCATACACCTGTCAGTGTCACGAGGGATTTATATTGAGGCGAGACAGGAAAACGTGCAGGAGTGAGTAGCTGAAACTTTTATGGGGAATATGTTTTTTCAGTCATAAAAGACTTAATTTCACTCAAAGCTTGTTCATGCCAGTTTTGCATTTGAGAAATGGTCTAATAAGAAATTCTCTTAACAAATCTCAGGTAAAGACCTGTGTAAATCCATTGACCATGGCTGCGAACATGTGTGCATTAATAATAACAATTCGTACAGCTGTCAGTGCCACGAGGGTTTTGTCCTGCGACAAGATGGGAAAACGTGTCGAAGTAAGTAACTCAGTATGTCTGTCAGCCACTCTTCTCCAGCATTGCTACATAAACCAATAAAGATATTATACTTCTTTGTCATTGTCCTCGTTTGAGGTAAAACAGAACTAAGTCTTCAAATATCGTGTTTGGAGTCTTTGAATTTATAAATATGTTAAATAGAACACACATAAATATCTCAATTTTTTCTAGATAAAGATGTCTGCAAATCAGTTGCCCATGGGTGTGAACATACTTGTGTTAATAATGACGATTCATACATCTGCAAATGCCAGGAGGGATATGTACTAAAAGAGGATCAGAAAACATGCAGACGTAAGTAAATTTTATTTAGAAAGCATTTGTTTCTTTGATTTCTAAAATTACTTGACCACCAAGTAATTACTTGAGTCAAGTATCTCATTTCAAAAATGATATAATATTTGAAAGCCAAAAGCATATGTGAGTCTGATGGAAAATGTCTTGAACAATTAACTTGATGGTCTTGTAAGCAAGAACCAATTGCAACAAATTGGAACAGTTGTTTTGGTATAGCATCAAGTACAATGATAATAATAAAATAATAATTCTCTCCAAACCTCAGGAAAAAAGCCAAAGGGAAATCTTATTACCAAAGAATATGCACTTTAATCAGATTAATATACTGTGGAGCTTTTATCTTTATATACGCCATCTTAAAATACCGTTAATTCTGTTTGCTTATTTTCTAACATGACATGCTGAGAGCATGACATGCATTTATTTCATCACCCCTTAATACTTGGAAGAGAAATTCTTCTGCTGGAACTCAGTAAAAACATTTATTCTGCAAAAATGGAAGCCTTACTTGGGGAGACTTATTACCAAAAGAATGGTAACATGTTCATGGCTGATCTCAATCCTAACTAAAACCATTCACCATGACCTGCTGCCCTATCTTGACTTAGGCAATGATATTGAGGTTATTGTAATATTCATATTCATTGCATTTCCATTGCCTTCGTATGTGTGAGACGGCTTTTCCTCAAACGACTGCAGAAAGGAATTCTTGGACAGCAGTTTTAAAACAGAACTATTGTCTAAGAAGAAAAGCCCAAACTTTAAAGCTAAAAATTCCTTATTCCGACACTGACTTGGTAACAGACATCTTCAGTAATTTCTGCTGCATAATTCTCTCTTGTGTAGTGCTTACAGCATTCCTACTATACAGATACCAGAGATGAGTGGAGGTAAAAGATCATTTGGCCCAGACTAAGATGTAAATCTTACATTCCTCAGTATGGCAAATTATCCCTGGAAGTTACATTGATCAAATAGGAACTGAGCATCTCTGCAGCCAGCCCCTTGCACAAAACACATTAGTCTGTGCCTGCTGGAGGCAATTGCTTTCCAAAAGAAAAAAATGCTTGGCAGAACCAGCCTGCATCATCAAAGACATTCTTCGGTCCCTAAATTCCCTAGCCTTGTCATGGATGCACAGGGCCTACAAACTGCTTTGACATTTGCGTGTGCACTTGCCAAAAAGTGTAAGGACTCTAAATTTGTCAGTCTCCTGACAAACTCCCAGCTTTAATGGGTTGTCGTGGTTTAACCCCAGTTGGCAGATAGGACCATGCAGCCGCTTGCTCACTCCTGCCACTGGGATTGAGGAGAGAATCAGAAAAGTAAAAGTGAGAAAACTCGTGGGTTGAGATAAAGCAGAAATACTTACATCAACAATTCTGATCCATGATTAGCAGCTAGGCACATTTCTAGCATATACTCTCTCACCTATAGTTTTTTAGCTGGTTTTTATAGCACAAATTTAAACCTATAGGGGCACAAAACATGCACGTTGTCTGAATTTCATCTCCAGACTTGAACTTCATGCTAAGCTCTAGGGCAGGCTACCTGACCCTTCTCTTCTCACTCAAAAACTCAAAACAATTGGCTGTTTGTTGCTGTATTTTTAAGAGTTGTAGTATTCTGCAAAGTAGTATGTCTCAGTAAGTAGTCACTGTGGTTATATTTTTGTTAAACTCTCGGTAATAGGCACACTGTTAGCTTTTGATATAGACCGTACACAACATCTTTAGATGCACTGGCAAAGTTGGATGATCCAGGAACAAGGTACTCTAGATCATCTCTGATTTTATCCAGTCCCCGGGTACCTAGGTCCCTTTTACAGCTGTGTGGAGTTTTTTCATGATCTGGACACTCTGCTGCTCACTTCACAGTATGCACTGATGGCCCACTTGACCTGGTGTTTGTGATTGATGGATCAAAAAGTCTCGGAGAGGATAACTTTGAAATTGTAAAACAATTTGTCTCGGGAGTCTTGGATTCACTTGAGATTTCACCCAAAGCTGCTCGCGTTGGTTTGCTTCAGTATTCCACTGAAGTTCGCACAGAGTTTACGTTAAGGCAGTTCAGCTCAGCCAAAGACATGAAGAAAGCTGTATCGCAAATGAAATACATGGGGCGAGGTTCCATGACAGGACTGGCTCTGAAGCAAATGTTTGAGAGAAGCTTCACAGAAGCAGAGGGAGCAAGACCATTTTCAGCAAATGTCCCTCGAATCTCCATTGTGTTTACGGATGGACGAGCCCAAGATGAAGTCTCTGAGTGGGCTGCTAGAGCAAAGCGAAATGGTAAGTGGAGATGTTTTTGGCTCATTCTAAAAGGCAAATATTGTTAGAAATAAGATGGGGTGATAGTATGGAAGTACCACGGTATGTGCTAATCAAGAGAGCGTATGCCGTAGCAGTCTGGCTAGTACAGTGACCACTGTAGCAGAACATGGGACCTTTGGTGTTCACAGGAGCCTTTGCTAGAAGGCATTATGTCGTCTCTAGTGTGGGACCCGTGATGAATGTCTCACCACTGGGGTTCCATGCCATCCACAGGTCAACCTGTGGTACTACCAATCTTGGATGACGTGCAGTCCCCTGAACAGACCCATTAAGAGTAGACATTTGACACAGATTTAGGAACACTGGGAACTTCATCAAAAAAATTTAAGAAAATAATTAAAGAAAACCCCTAACTTGCATCTTCAAAATATAGCAGTCTATCCTCCTGAGAAATACTATGGTAATAACTGGTTGTGTTATATTTTTATTTACATATATTTTGTTTTTTTATCCAATTTTATAGTGCAGATGGTGTTCTGGAAGAAAGATGGGTGTTCTTTACGAAAGGATATAGCTGTAGTGGTGTCTATCTTCCTGTTTCTATGTGCCTTATCAGATGATATGCTGAAATGTAACTGAAAATTTCTGATTTTTAATTTAGAATTTGTCTGGGCAGAAATGGATCTTCTGGGACACCTGTACCATAAATCAGAAACTTTTCAGTTGTTTAGTAGAGTCAATTGAAAATTTTCAAAACCTCTCAAGAAAATAAAGGATCCATTTTTCTTTGCAAAACAATTTGTTTTATGAGAAAATGCTTTAAGAACCATGGCTTATATCCCACCAAACAGAGAAAACAGCTTTAGAAGATGCTGCACATCTTTCTTTCTGTTCTTGTTTTATTGACTTGATGTATCAATCATAGCTTGATACGCGATTAGTGTAGCATTGGTCAGGACTGATACCTCTCAGTAAGGAGAAAAGGGAAAAATGTCCAAGCATATGAGAAGACCATGTGCTAACACTGTTGCCATTACAATGAGATAAAAACAAACTGTTTTTTAAAATTTTAAAACCAAAACCGAAACTGTATACATAACTAGTGAGATCTGGGAAAGTACATGGAGGATTTATAGGACTGAAGAAGGAAAGAAGTATAAGCCAACCTTGCTTACTTGCTGAATGAAGCCTGAGCTCCGGCCTGCTTCCACTGAGATTTGTAACGCTACAAGCAAAATCCATCCCCTGTGTAATTGCAGCGTAGGCAATGCAGTAATGCTGAATATGAAATTGGCCTTGAATGCTTTATCACTGATATCTCCAAGTCTTTAAAAAGCAACAGCCCTCAGCAGACTGGTCCATTCATTAAACTGAATCAGCTTCTGGTGAATGTTTTACTTTCCTGGCTAAAGTGCAATGGTAGGCAGATTCGTGACGAAAGAAAGGAAATGCTTACGTTAAATGTTGAAGAGTTGGAAAATGCATATTTTATGATGCTATCAGATGCAGGATTCTTCAGCAAAAAGGTTAAAGTTGCAATTCAGTGAGTGTGTAGCTGTTATTACCCCATGATAATAAAGCATTATCAAACCTCCTCATCCTGTTTTATCTGAAATCAACCAGCTGGGACAGTAGCTGGTTGAATTTTTTAAAAGAGCTTGAAATACTATGAAGCTCATAATTGTATTATGAATCACAAAGTCAGTAATAGTTCTGGACACTTTTTAAGCCAGATCTGACGTAAAGAGAAATGTATCAGATCATATGCTCACAAGAATTAAATAACAACTGCTGAAAAAGGCGATATTGCAGATCACTATGTTTTGTATTCTTTGCTTGTTTAAAGTCTGTCTGGTGAGAGGGCTGCGAACCACTTTCTCCTTCCCTGCTTTCAGAGGGAAGAAAACTACAAATCCTCATTTACTTTCTCCCTAGCACCTCTGCTGAGGAAATGCTTGTCCCAAGCATCCCTGTTTAAGGCTCTTCCTCTCCTAGCCCCACAAATCATTGATTTTTTCCCCTGTTCTTACCCTGATAGGTCTGGGTGACTGTGCAGTGCCTCCCAGCCCACCAGTGTCCCTTAGAGTGCAAGAATCTCATCTCAGTGTGCTCTGAGGATTTCAATGAAACACTAAGTATTCATATTTTTCTAAGAAAAATACTGCCGTTTTTCAGGATTCTGCCCTATTTTCTAATATATAATAGGTCTTCCCATCAACCCAGTAATTAGCTTTATTGCACACACCCTATGTATACAGAGACATACAAACACTGTTTTGCAGTGATCTTTCTGGGTTCATTTACTATCAGTAGCGGCCAGGCAACTGTCATCTCTTTAACTTAAAAACTGTTAAATTACAGCCAAGTAGATAGTTTCTGCACGTCTCTCAAAACCTAATGGATATTAAGTCTGTTCAAAACAGATTTTGAAGTTACAGAGCATATACATTTCTTGTGCTCTCCATTTCTCTCTCTTGACTAATGCTCATATTTTCCTTTCATGGAGGAGCAAGGGTTTAGAACTGCTGATGTAATAATTATGTGCAATTTCTTTTGAACCTAGGTATAATTATCTATGCCATTGGAATAGGAAAAGCAATTGAGGAAGAACTGCTGGAAATTGCTTCTGAGCCATCATATAAACATCTCTTTTATGCTGAGGATTTCACAGCTATGGAGGACATAAGTGAAGAGCTAAGAGCCCGAATCTGTGAAGGTAACAGTATTCCACTTTCATTGAGATAGAAGAATTAATTCTTATAGATTTTTTGCAGTCCTAAAAGGATAACTAGTGTCATACCATAAGTCATAGATCATTGGTGTCAGATATTGCAAGGCATAAGTCACTCAAGGTAATTTTTCTGCCCTTTAATATGTGAGGAATATATACCCCTAATCTATCACCACAGAAAGGTATATAATAATTGTCCTTCCTTTATTTTCATAAAGGTTGCATAAAATATATGCTTCTGTGCCCAGAAGAATCAATTGCTCCCTCCCCTTTCTTTTTCTACAGTTAAGTCAGCCACGCACCAAACCCCACCCTGCCAAAAAAGCATGATCTACTTCATTAGGAATGTGGGAAAATAATCAGGGATTTTTAATGTCTTAATGAGAATAAAAAAATTACTCTTTAAGACCAGTGGCAAAAACCTAAACCACAGCAAAACAAATCATCAAGAGCTGTTGTGCGTATTTATAGAAGACTAAAAATAGTTCCCTGAACATACAGTCACAGCTACAAAGAGTGGATCTCAGTTATGCATAAGCTCCAAGTTTTGCTCCACAGAAGTGGAAGGTTTGTTCCAGAAGGCACCCTTCCTCACTCTGGCACAAGCGGCCTCTATAAAAACATTCCCAGCTGAAGTTCTGCAAGGGGACAGGGGAATGTGAGCTGGGATGAAAGCTGTTCAGCCAGAGAGAGGACAGTAAGTCTGTTTGTATGTTCAGATTGGTACCTGAAGTAAAATTCAGAAGCGTCACTGTGAATAATATTAGTCATAGCACTAGAATTGCGCAAGATGATTTCATTTTCACTAGCTTCTATTTGGTTGTTTTTCTTGGAATTAAATGCCAACAGGTTTTATTTTCTTCTTTAACGATACTGTGTAAAATTGGCTGGCAAGCAGCAGTGCAATTCTTCCTCATACAGATGTCAAGGAAGAATCTGAAAAAAAAAAAAAAAAAGAATATTAGAATGTTTTCTAGCTTGTATATTCTTTGTGATTCAGTCCTGAGAAGTCCTAGTTCCACCTTTCTGAAATCCAAAATACTAAGATAACGTGAAACTAAGTCTGTTAAATTAACCTTCTTATGAGGCAGATAATCTGCTGATGACAGCATGTCATCTTAAAAGCTTGGGGAGATGCCAAAGCCAAAAGTATCTGGCAACCAGTATAATAATTCTCACTCATTAGCAAACCCCAGAGCTCGGTGATGGAAATGCATCCCTCAGGTGCCCACAGCGGTGTTTAGCAACTACGATTTTCCTTTCCTTTTTTTTTTTTTTTTTTTTTTTTAACCTGACTCCTTACCATATGATAAATAAGTAAATCCTGCCCCTTTGTGGCAGTTCCTAGACTACACCACTAGTAAGTGGGCAGAGCTGGTGCCTCTTGGCTTCTGTCCTCCTCCTCTCTCACCAACAGGCAATGCCTCACACCTGTGAGCTGAGGACTGACCCAGCCTTGTTTTTCTGGACACTCCAGGACTACCTATTGCTCATCGACTCGCTCCACCAGAAGTTCTGCCTCCAAGCCTCTTACACAAGCAGAAAGTTTGTGGGTTTTTGTTTTTTTTTTTTTCCCCTTCCTCTGTTTTGGTTTACAGCCTAAATTATTTCCCTCCTTTGCAACAGCAGTAATTTAACTTTTACTCCAGCCTTGGTCCTTAGCTGAGGGCTTCTGAGGCTCCAGCCTATGAAGGCAGTGGGAGACCCTCTGAACCTCATGGATTCCACTGACAAAGCCTCTCACTCCCAGTCCCAGCTGTGGATGGGCTGCACATTACCAAGTAAAACAGGAGCCCTCCAAATCTCTTTTGGGGTAAGGTTTTTTCCTTTTATTCTGCAAGAAAGCATCAGCCTTGTAGAATAGCTGCTGACCACTATTAATTATTCTTGATGACTAGTAGCAAAAAAAAAAAAAAAAGGTGGTTTTCTCTTTTGCCTCTTATTGAGGGGAATTCAGTCAGGAATTCAGTCAGAATTTCAGTCAGAAATTCAGTCAGAAGGTTCCCATTCATCGCTTTGGTTAATGTTCATTTCTCATCTGACCAGAAGCACTAACAATGCTTCTACAGCAATGTCATATATAATACACACTCATCATGATTGCCTCTTCATCCCCGTTCTGAGCATGTGCGTTATGGAAGCCTTTAATTACATGGTCACATACTATTTTTGTCGCAAGCCCCCATTTCTGATCAGATGACAGTCCTCAGCAGCCTGCTGGTTAACATTCTGTTCTCCTTCCAAATTGTGGATCATTTTCACTGCTACAAATAGTCAGCCACTGCTTTTGAAGACACACTTTTTTGAAGAACACTTTCTCACAGACTTTTCCTAATAAAATACTTATGTTTTGTTAGAACACTAAAAACAAACACCCAACTTCAGCATTGCTCCCCAACAAATCCGAATATTTTTGTTCACTGCACTGACTTCACCAAGGGACTCAGAGTTAGGGTTAGCAGCCTCTGTCGCTACTTGTCTGATTATGCACAGCTTCACAAAGGTGATGAGATCAAAAATCTTTGGCCCCCAACCAATTTCTCCCCAACTGGAGACCTTCTGCCACACTTCTACCAGTCTATCCCGTCCCTCACATCTGACTCCTAATTTCTTGTCTATACCAGCCCAGTGTCCAAAGCTCAAACTTTTCATGTTAGTTCCTCTGCCCTTCCTAGACAGAGGAACCGTCTAGAGCAACCTTCTAGGCTCCTTCCTAGAGCAAGTCATTACCCAGGGTCAAACACTCAAGGTTCATCTACCCATTTCTTCCCTCCTACACTGGAAATCTCACCATCCTTGTTCCCAGGTGATCATTCTTCTGCTAGACTCCTCACCCAGTTTGTTTCATTCCTTACCTTGTCACCTCATCCCACACCTCTCTGCCCTGAACTCTTCTTCAAACTCTTCTCCCACCAGCTGGTTCCCAGACTTTTTGATATATATATACATATTATATATTTTATATATATTATGTATAATATATAAAATATATTTTTTATTTATTTTTAAAAATATATTTTATTTATATATATAATATATTTTTTATTTATTTTTAAAAATATATTTTATTTATATATATCATCTGCCCACTGAACTCTGGTCTTCTTACTGAGCCATTCATCTCTGTTCATTCCCTGTTCCTCGTGCTCAGGCATTCCAGCCCCCACCCAGAGGGTCTCATCTCCTTCCCAGTGCATCTTAGCACAGCTGCATATTATCATCCATCTGTCAAAATCCACTATACCAGAGATCCCAATAGCTATAACAAACCTACCGGGCCCAGAAGCATCTTCCATCTCCCTACTGCATCTTCATGGCGTATCAGGAGAGTTTGCACCATCACCGTTTACCCTCACATTCACTTTCAGTGAAGGAACTCTGGGTATATTTGCTGGAGGGAGTCCCAGATGCTCCATCCGCCCCCCTGGCACAGTTGATCAAGTCGTGCCGTTGTTAAATGTATGTTCTTCAGCTCATCTGGGCCATTAAGGGCTCCACAGTTAATTGAAGATGAAGCATTTATTTTCTAGACAGGAACGCATTCTTAAGGAACCAAAGCTGCCTCTGCATTACCCTCTTGCGGCAAACAAGGGGTACTGCACAGAACGACTCGAAGAGGTTATACCTACATGTAAAATAGCTTCCATTTCTCTCCAGACACCCTTTGACTAAAAAGATGGGCATGTGGAGTCTGAAATAAATTCCTACATTTTAAAGCCCGCACTTCATGAATCAGAAACTTGTATTTTTGTTTATAACCGTGGTGCATCAAATAAACTCTACCATGCCCTTCTCACCTGAACACTCCCAACTCCCTGATCAGTATTTTCTATTATAAAGCAGAAAATTGACGGAGACCAAGAAATTTCTTCCTTTTTCAAGCAGTTTTTATTCTTATTCACCCCAAAGGACTGATGGATGACAATGAAACATGCAAGAATTTTCACTAAAGGACACAAAGTAGGTTGCTGTCATTTCTGATTGCTTCACTACTATTAATCTATTCCTAAAGCACTTCTGGGTTAGGAAGAGTTCCTCTGATAACCCGAGTTGAAGGGTGAGTCCTGGAGTTTCCATCAACACTGGACCTCTTCTAAACTGCACAGGTATGAGGCATTCTCCATGTGAATGACAGACAGAAACACCAAGTTACTGCTAAAAAAATCTCCATTTCTAGGGAATGTGAACATTTTTATTGTTATCTCACTTCCTGCGGCAATTTCTTTCTACCAGCCTTGAAAGAGTCAGCTCACCAGCAGGATCCAGCATCTGGGAAGTTTCACAAGACTGGTCCACAGCCTTCAGGTTGGCTGTTTTAACTCAAGTGTTTTGCTGTCTCCCTTGACCATTACTAAGTTGCCTCTTCATGCTGCCTTCTGTATAGAACCCTAACAATTCCTCTCCGAGAGAACTGTTTGTCCCATTCCCCTTCCCACCCACCCCCTAAGCCACCCTCTGTTCTGAATTCAAATCTGCTTTGTACCAACAAAATTTGAGATGCACTGTAACAAACGCATGGCCGCATACTCCTTACACCATCTAAATGAAATACTTCATGGGGAAACTTGTATTTCAACACTGTGCTTGGTATTTTAAAGCATGTTCAGCTTCCAATCACTTCTGTTTCTCACGGGAACCTTCACAACTCCCTTTCAATTCTGCAACCTGCAACTTAAATCCCGTATACAGTAAATACAGGCTAACGGCTCGGTTCCTTCACATCTTTGTATCCCTAGTTCTCTCCATGAATGATCCTCACTGCAATCAGTGAGATTACTCACTAATTAAGGAAAACTGCATGTGAGTAGAAAAAAACCAACCTGTATAATTAAGTGAAGTGGGCTTGATTTTTAGACTTTTGGGGGGTTTCCTGCAGGACCTGAATCAACCACAATAGCCATCACAGATGTCATTGCCTGTCCCAATCTTGCAGTACACCACAAGTATCTTTTTGAAGACAGTCACACTCACTCAACAAGAACAACAGGTAATCAGGTGACCTTTGTTTAGAATAATCCAGACTGCTCTTTGAATATATAGGCCTAAGTGTTACATGCTATTTTACCATATTTACAAAATCTGCCCCAGAGCGTTCCTTTGGATGTTGACCTGTTTTGAGAACAGGAAGCTGTATTAAACCTGCTCTGCATTTACAAGTCCTTGTCATTTCCTCCCCCACCCCATTTGATTTATTCAGCATTTAGTCTGTTTCACCGTTTCTCTTTTTCAGCAAAATCTTCAAAAGATAAAGACCAGTGCAAATGTGAAAACCTTGTGACATTCCAGAACTATGCAACCAATGAAGTACAAAGACTCACCCAACGATATATCCTTTCAGAATAATTGTTTTTCACGTGTAAGACAAGGGGGACAGGTTAAGAGAAATGATAATTATAACGCATCAAGTCTAAGCTGCCTCTGTAGCTCAAACCAGTATAATGAAAAGCTAAACTACTTACTAGATAATGTACTCTCCAAGAAGCAAGGCTTTTAAGACTTGAAATCTCCCTCTCCTTCATAGAAGGGACCAAAATATCAGGATATATAAGGATCTTAAACTTTAATAATCCCTAACAGTAAACACCTTCAGGGACAGCAAAGAAACGGCTGGGCAAATTCAGGACTAACACTCTTTGCTTTGAATTAATTCTTCAGATGGTACCAAAATAGCATTTCTTGGCTACAGGAGTCAGAATACAGGAGATGCTTCCCTTCTGAACTGCCTGATGCAGCGAGTCATTTAAAACAATACTCCAAATGAAGAGGAATTTGGAGGACTGAGGTCTGATAATTTTGCATAAACAAATACACAAATAAAAATTGGCAAAGTGGAGATCAATAGCTTTTCCCACACACACAAGTTTATCTTTTCAAGGGAGCTGTTAGCACAGTAGCTTCTACACTATCTGTAACATCCACCAGGTGACTTGAGAGACAACAGCAGCGAATTGGCAATACAACCTTCTGCAGTATTTTGCATCGTGCAGTATTTACGCAGTAAAATCCTGTATTTTCTTCAGGAAAGCTGCTTCTGCCTAATCAAATAAATAGAAGATGTGATGTCTTATTATTTAAGTTTTGTAATTGTGTGCAAGATCAAGAAGCACTTATTTTCTGCACAGGAGAGTGCAGTGACACCAACAGCTCATAACAGTGTGCTTCTTAGACAAGAACAGCTTCAGACTGAGGAACCCGTGGAGTTAACAGTCCGTCCAGAGTCAGGCTAGCAGAGCCCTTGGTGGTCGTGACAGCAGGCAAGACCAAAGAGGACTGTTAATCTGATGCAAAACATTGCCTACCAGTTCAAACCTTACCTCCAGCTTTTTTTTTTTTTTTTGTGTGTGACAGCAGCAGCCAGCCTCACTATGTATTCCACCTTCCCAAGTGAATCCTTCATGGGTAGCTTAAGGAATCATGTTCTGATCACTTCACTCATTTTAAATTATTGCATGCAAAGTAGAATTACTTCAAAAAGGGGGAGAAAGCCATCGCATCACTAAGTGCTTCAAATGCTCATCAACATTTATACTGCTCTGAAGCGACTTCTCCAAAGTCTCCAGGTCATTTCCCACATCCTTTAGAGCATTATCCAGACACATGCAGTTCCAACCTAGATGCTGACAAGAAAGGAGACCCCTTCTTCCCTCTTCAGCAGAAGCCTTAGCATCTTTACTGTCATCTCTTGTAGCTGGGTTATGAGGGACTTTGAGCTTACTCAGAATCGAACAGGGCTTACCAACATGTGCTTTTTTGCTTTAAAAATTGAGCAGGCAATCCTGTGATTAGTGTTTTTTAGAGTCCAAGAAGGACTCCCACTCTTGATCATTACTAGCACAAGGATGTATTCTCATCATCAATACAATGAGGGGGGAGGGCAGCACATGGCTGTTCTGGGCGAACTCAAGAGGCTGAATTCAATTTCCCTGTCTATCCTAACCAATTTCTAACAGCCCCTTGTCAAAGACTCCACTTTTATATGCCCAGCTGTCCATTTTTCCTTGCGCAAGACCTTAAAACATTGAAATCAAGACACTAGACTAACAAGCAAAGAGTGGGGTAGAGCAACTTAGTCCTTTTAAGGTGGGCTTCAGTTCTCCCTTGATGCTAGGCCCCCTCTTCCTCTCAGCCTCCCCTAGCTCCAGCCTTACAATGGCTCTTGGAGAGGTGGCTAGGTAGACAGTACAGATCAGACCTCCTCCTGCAGCAGACCTAGCACTGCTGTCAGCTGGAGGTGCTTATCAAGACAGCGATGCTGTACACTGCTTTGCATCGTTACAGCTTCTTATTTCTGATGGAGCCAGCCCCAGGTCCCACGGAGCTTGTTGTGCTCTACTCCACATCTGTCTGGAAACCACTGGCTTGGTAAAAACAGCACCCTACACACATTGCCATAGGGAGGAGTATAAGATCATGAGCAGACATTCTTACTGCAGTCATGGAGCTCCAGACAGTTTTATCATCTACTGATAGCTTACATTCAGTTTTCCATGTGATTGAGTGAAACATTTGTTAAACAGCATTAACTGGGATAAATATTTAGCATCCCCTTTAAATTAGAGGAAGATAGCAAATTTTCAGAACCAACAGCCTTTTTAATAAGGTGCAGCCTGAACTCCATGTCAAGGTATGCCCATTAATGAATATGGCTTCACACAGCTTTCTCAACTCAGGTGATCAAAGCAGAACAAGAAAATACAGGTGAGTATTAGATCAGAAACTACTGGGAGTCAGAGTAACAAAGAGGAGAAACGAGCAAGTTTACAGACCACAGCAATCAGGCAGCTGACACCATTCTTCTATTAATGCATGCTATCAGGAGTCACCTTTCCTTAACTTTTGTCTACTGGAAGAAATGACGAAGAGAATGGAAGACTTGGAAAACAGACTAAAATACTGATCAAAATACACACTATATATTTATACACACAAACTTGTCAGAGCTATTTTCTTAAACTGGTTTAAAGTAAAATAACAAATCCTTGTGTCCTCCAAGATTGAAAAAGAGTATTTTGGATCCCTGCATCTATATACTATGTGTTCTTTCATTGATTGCAGATAAATATCAAAAATTTTATATAAGCGATTTAGTAACTAGCAAAAATTCTAATTAAGCAGAACTAAATAACTGAAATAAGCTATGCAAAATAATAAAATGCTGTTATTTTTTTGAAGTGAAACCTCCATGTTTTGGAGTACTTTGAGGGTATGAATTTATTTGGTTTCCTTTTCTGTATTTCCCTCCTCCACTCACTCTGCTAGTATTTAAAGCACCCTATCTGTGTGGATATATATAGCTCTACATATACATATGTATATAAAAACATACTAACTGAGACAGCATTCACAGCAATTAGGTTTCACTTACACTCTTCCAACAAGAGTAGACTATTGAAATCAGCTGGAAGTAAAAACAGAGGTTTATACATTTGTGTTGAAACTGTGATGAAAGTAAACGGGCAAGTGGGAAGTCTGATGGATTCTCAGGGTATCAGAATCCAAAGTTTCAAGTAGTTTTTCTCTTACCACATCCAGACCATGCAACTTCTCCCCACCATTCTTTGGTCAGCATTAAGCTATTTCCTACCTTTCCTGAACGCAACTAATATTTTAATTATTAAATCATTCTTTGGGCTATACAACTAGCTGCACACCTGTTTGTCAAACACTAAGACACAAACCAAACCAGCAAATTGCTTCCAGCCATTCTGGCCAACTGAAGCGCCTTCAAGTTTTACTCCATCCCCTTGGCAACTGCACTTTGCTGCTCATTTCCCTTTCACACTAACAGCGTTATCTGAACTATCTCTTGAACTCACCCATATCTGTGGCTTAATAGGTAGAGACACCAGTGCTTCCTCCTTTGCTTTGACACATACTGGTTTGCCTCTTTACTATCTCCAAATGGGAATACACAACTTCACCCACTCTATACCAAAAGCAGAAGTAGTTGCAGCCAAACTAGATTTAAGTGATCTCAGATAAGCTAATGAGTGTGCGTGGATACGTAACAGCAAGCTTTAAAAGCTACCTTATGCTTTGGCACACTTTGGCAAACAGAATGCAAGCTCTGCAAGGATACTGGTACATACTGATTTTCATCAGGTGTTTCTTTTATTGCATGTCAGCCAAGCACTGGCACCTCAATTAATAATCCCTAATAAGAAGGAACATCCTGCATTCATGGTCTCACACAGAACAGGCACAAATCTGTAAGACACCAATGTCTTCAGTGACTTGAGAACACCAACTCCTCTAACATCACATCTTCAAAAATTTAAAAAAAGGGAGTAACTTAAAATCAGCTGAGAAGTTAATTGGTATCTTATTGAAAGTATGATGTTATCATGTCTAGCAGCTATCCTATTTCCTATTTGACAGATATATATTCTCTTGGAATGAAAAGACAAAGGGAATAATTTGCAGTAGTACTTTGCGGTTGATTTCATAAAAGTAGTGCGAATTTTTCTTAGTGTAAACCCTTGGGGAATCCCCACCAACATCCCAAATTTGCTGCTGTACCTCACATTACAACTTGGTTTTGCATTAGCACTCCAAACCCAAAACCGAAGGAAGCCCTAGCCTGTTGAGATTTGGCACCATACTTGCCATGATCAAGTCTTACTCCACTTACCTCTCAACATCCACAACTTCTAGAGAAAGAAACAGACAAGTTTTGTCCTGTGAAGGTTATTTCTAACAGAAGAGGAAACACAGCAGTGGTAACGAATCTTCATTTATATAGTTTGTTCCCTAAAACCAGCAAAGGTATAATACAAAATTTTCTAAGAACAGATCTGTAACCAGTTTTATTGTAGAAATAACACCTTTACAGCATTTACTTCTCACTGGCTTGTTCTGGCATGCTTCTAATGATGTCAGAGTCACCTGTAAAACAAAAATATATTGTTACAAGAGGACTCACAGAAAGGTGTTTTCAGGAGTAAGTCAAAAAGTTAAGAAACAAAGAAACCACACAACACACTGACTCTACAAATAGAAAACAAGTTAAAAGCAATATAAAGACAGTCCGTTTGGAAAAAAAGCAAGTAATATTCACAGCTTGATAAAAAAACACACTTGTAACTGTATTTTGCTAATCAATACACAGTGTTTTTACGATAATTACACACCTGTCACTAGCATTTACAAAACCAGTACTAGAGCAACAATCTAGTGCTGGAGGACACAATGCATAGTTTTAATATAGCGAATGTCTAGCCTCCCCTGATCACGAAAATATCAGGACAGCGAGAATATTCGCATTACATTACATAGCTATAATATTTACTTGCAGTTCCTTAGCTCACAGTTAGCCCCCTGCGCCCCCTAAGTCAAACCTAAAAGTAACATTTTGAAAATTAAGTTTACAGCTAGTATTTGAATACAAGCAAGCTAATTAAAGTTTTCTGAAAAAATAGTGAATTCAAACCAATGTCACTTGGGGAACATTCAGTGAAAGTTACTACAGAAATCATTAAATCTGTGTGTATGCATTTTGGTCAACAGACAAAACAAAAGATCGATTCTTCTCTTAGAACATTTTGGAAAGAGAGAAGTAACTTAATTAGCAGTCTATATGAAGAACCAAATCAACTCTCTGGGACAAAGAGTGCTACCAAACCATAGTAGTTACACACAGATTTACAGTTTTTAAATGCCTAATATAATTTTCAACCCTGGATTAGTTCCACCTGCATACAGGTTATTTTTATATATAACATTCTGGGAAGCAAAACAACTTACAATCCTTTGTCTTAGATAAAAACAGTCAGACAAGGTTGATGCCCACAGCATGTTGCACCAGCTCATGTTCTAGCTGACAGGCTCAGAAGCACATACTGTAAAATTGCTTCCCAGCCACTGAAACCTCCTCACAGACCGAGAGGTAGACAAAACACACAGTCACAGGGTTTAGCAGTAATGGGAGCTACGCACAAATATAAGCAGCAGTAACTCCAGGTTCTAAGAACCTAGGACTCACAAAAGAACAGGACCTTGGTCAGAGAAAATTGTAATTCAGAATTAAACTCAATGGAAAATGACAGCAAAGTGTGTCATCACTCCTGCACGTTACTTGCTCATTGCTGCTACTCACAGGTGAGCAGAGGAATGACTAGTACATACCCATCTGGTCACTCCTGCAAAAGAGACATACCTGGGTCGATGATAGCCAGTGTGCAGACTCTGTAGTATTTTCCGCAAGCTGTGCCCAATTCGATGTTGTTGCCGCTATAATGATGGACACCAGTCTTGGCAAGCATAGCATAGTACTCGATCTCTGATTTTCTGAAATTCAAAAACTAGGTGTTACAGTACTGACAAACAATTCTGATTGACTGTAATACAGCAAGAGCAGCTTTAACTGCAAACACCCTTAAACTTTACAGTTTTCCTTCGCACCCAGAAAAACACATCTGTCCCTTCCCAGACAACATCACTACTGTGTTGTGGCTCAGGAACCCTTACCCAGAAGGATGCCGAAGGTATGTAACAGCAACCCACTTTTAGAGTGCAAATCCTTCAGACTGCTCCTACACATGCCCATTTCAGGACTTCCAGACTTCAAAAAGGTTGTAGGAGCTAAGCCAAAGTGCATAAACAACAACCCTTATTAATGCTGATACTCAGTAGCCAGGGATTTGACTGCCACTAGCTGTGAAAGAAACTCTGTATTTTTTCTTTAAAAACAAAAAGAAAAAGAATCAATCAATATGCCCTTCTCTTTTGACTTCCACCAAGAGATTCTAGTGGTTAATATTGTTTCTCAATCACTTTCAATTTCACTGGCCAGGAACCTAAATTTATAACTTACTTGGACAGCAAATTTTGTGTGCTTCAAATATTTTAAATCAGTATCAATTTGAATTACAAAGCTAGAAAAACGTTGGGAAGCATTTCAACACATCCAGACCTGAAAGCACTATACACCAAACAACCCATCACTTTTATTTCATAGCACTCTGGAATATATGAGTAAAGTACTCTGCATTAATAATTCGCTGTAGCAATTAACACGAAGTACATGCTGTACTCATACAAAGAACCTGAGTTTTAAAGAGAATTGGTTTTTCCATACATCTACTTACCTCAAAGCAGGACAGTTGTTGGCTAGGATGACCAACTTGGCTTTGCCCTGACGAATCATTTTTAGAGTCTGTTTGTATCCTAGCACATATTTACCACTTTTCATAACAAGCTGAAGCCTAGAGTTTATAGACTCCAGGGACTTTTTCTGAAAAAGACATAGAAAAGCATTATTTTATGTTACTTTACATTTCGCAAAACAGCAAAAAACATAAGAAAATGAAGAAATTCCAAATACAAGCAATCTTCTAATAATTTCCCTATGATTTGCATAGCAAAACAAAAAAACCCAGCCTACTGTATGAGAAAGTTTGGGGATAGGGGGGTTGCTGACACTATGTTTTTCCCACATTATAAAAACACCCCTTACAAACGTGTCCTAAAATAGAAAAATACATCTTAAGGCATTGTTGCTGCTATCTACATTAATCAATAACACCTGGGTGCATTTGATAGGCCTTTTCAAAGCTCAGCTAGTCAAGTCCAAGTAAATACTACTTCTGCCTTGCAAATCTAAGCCAGGTTTGGAGTATGTCTCTTCCTAGGGCGCACACTAATAGCGTTATACCGGTTAGCAGAAACAAGTAGCCACATGCAATATGAGCTGACATTCCAACAGGAGACCGTAGTACTGATGACAACAGGTAAGTGCATTTGCAAGGAAGGAAGAACTCCACCATCTAACAAAAAACCCACAAGTGACAGAGTCGCCCTAAGAGAAAGGCCAGAACATGCCAGGAAATGCAGAAGCCGAGCTCCACCCGCACTAGGAACTCAGCACCAGCTCCCCCTTCCTCCAGCCAGCACAGGACCCCTGTAAGAGGCCCGGGACAGTGCACAGGAGGGAACTGCGGGCGGAGAAGCCGGGGTGAGGCGGCAGCAGGGCGCGGCCGGCAGCCTGTGCAAGGAGAGCACGGCCCGAACTGCGAGGGCCGTGACAGGACTCTCCGGCTGTGCCCAGGGCCTCCCGCCGCCCCCGGCCCCAGGCCACGCCGGGGCCCACTCTGCCTCACCGCCCCCCTCAGCCGCCCCCTCCCGCGCAGAGCCCGCCGCCAGCGCAGGCCAGGCCGCCGCCACGTGAAGCCGGCGCGGCCGACTCTAACTCACCGTCTTCTTCGCGGCCACCATGTTGCTGCCTCACGTCGCGTCAGGTCGGGCGGTACCTGGAACAAAGGGGTGAACGGGGGGTGGCATTAGCAGCCGGCAACGGCCCCTCCACGCCCGCCCGCGCCGCCCCGGCCGAGCCCCACTCACCGGAGACGCGCCGCCAAGATGGCCGGGCCGCCAGAAAGGACCGAGCTCCCACAAGGCATCGCGGATGCACGCGCCGCAGCTCTCGCGAGATTCGCGACACGGCCTCCACGCCACCTCCCTCCGACTGCCAATGCGCCTGCGCCCAGCAGCGCAGCGCAGCGCGGGGCGGGGCCACCCGGACGTGCCGCGGGGGGGGGGCGTCATGGCGGCTGGGCTTGAGTGAGTGGGTTTGGTTGGGGCCGTGTGGCCGGCCGCCTCCATACACCCTCAACTTCACCATCTCGTGTTTCACGGAGAGATTTTAAACGCCCCTTTTCCTTGTCACGGCCGTGCGGGAGGCTCCAGGCACCGGTCAAGGAAGCCCCTTGCAAGGAGAGTCCCAAGGGGCCTGAGCCTCCCATCCTCCTGTGGGGATGTCACTTCTGCCACAGGGCCGATGTGGGGAATTACAGCGGCCTTCCAGTACCTAAAGGGGGCCTACAGGAGAGATGAAGAGGGACTCTATCGGGGAGTGTAGTGATAGGACAAGGGGTAATGTTTTTAAACTGAAAGAGGGTAGATTTAGATTAGATAATAGGAGGAAATTCTTTGCTATGAGGGTGGTGAAGCACTGGAACAGGTTGTCCAGGGAAGCTGTGGATGCCCCATCCCTGGAAGTGTTCAAGGCCAGGCTGGATGGGGCTTTGAGCAACCTGCTCTAGTGGAGGTGTCCCTGCCCATGGCAGGGGGTTGGAACTCGATGATCTTTGAGGTCCCTTCCAACCCAAACCATTCTATGATTCTATGAGCTTGGGAATAGCTCTGGGCCTGAGGCCACCTGTGTTTGCAGGTTTAGGCTTGGCCCTGAAGTCTTGGAGTCACAGTGCAGGGAACCCTCCTCCTGCCCCCTGCGGGCTCTGGAAGCCATCAGCTTGAAAATCACTGTGCTGAATACAAGACGAGCTGGCTATGACGTGAAGTTCTCAGTTTCAGGCTAAGAACAGTTGATGCCACAGTGGTGTCAGGCCTGGGACAGCCACCCTGGGTGGGTTCAGGGAGGAGCAGCGAGCACCAGTTCAGCTGGTGCCTTCCTGGGCATTATGGGGATGAGCGATGTGGGTGCTCAGGGTGTGAGTTTGGGGGGTTCCCCTGTGATAACCCCCGCAGGAGGAGGCTCAGGGGTCCACCCACAGGACAGCAAGTCTTCTGCTGGTATGACTTCATGCTTTTAGGACACATGGCACCAGAAAGGCACCCCAGCAGATATTTTCTTAGGAAATTATGAAGCTAGCGTGACAGCTTTTCTAGAGTTGCCTGGGTTAGCGCAAGCGTGGGACAGCGTTGTGCCTGTTGGCTGTAGGAGGTTTGATGCCTTTGCCGATATGGGATATGTAGCAACAAACTAAAAAGCCAAGCCAAAACATGTATTCAGTTGTTCTAGTATGGTTATATTAAAAGAGCTTATTTAAAATAAGGGAAATAATTTATAGCAATATACTGTTATGCCTTTCTACTGGTATGGCTACCTCCATGATGAATTTTTTATGTTATATGATCACACACCTTACAAAAATACTTATAACAGGATAACCTTCTCAGTGACAAGCAGCCTTTGGTCAAAATGCACACCATCATCCCAACTATTTTTCTTCTGTGTAGACACTGGGTAACAACCCAGGACATTAGGTATTGACAGATCAATTTAAGCGCCTAGATTAAAATCTAAGCTGCTAACAATAAGATAAAGACAAGATAAAGGTATGTTAGAAAAAATATCACCAAACTTAAGTGGAGCTTAAATATCCCAGGTGAAACTCAAACATTGGTCCATCTCTAATTGTAAAGTCCTCTGGGAATAATTTCTAGATTAAGCACATATAAATAAAATATGTATGATAAATAGTACATATAGTAAATAATAGTATAAGAATGTTACATTTTGATGTGTCCCTATAGTCCAATTTCACTTACTGAAACAAAATAACTTTCAGCCCTTTACAGAGCATAATTTAATCCATTTTGAAGTGTACTTCCAACTGTTATTTTCTTTGGCAGCCGAAAAGTAAACTACATTCTGCATCTCATTCTTTTCTTGTTTGTTCCTCCTCCTCTCTGTGTCCCAGCACTCGGGTGCATTGCTGTTATCATATTGCTACCATCAGATTGTGACATTGTTTTTAAGTTTTTAAACTTTTACCTGGTTGGATGTGATCCTGGCAAAAGAATATAAAGCTCGGTGGGCCTTGTGAAGTCCCGGGTGTGATTCCTTTTGACTGGCTATGCCATGTTTTATGTTATCTTGCAAAACGTGGGAGCCGTGCACAGCTCCAGAAGAGGGAGCTCTTTTCAAGGGTACCCTTGCAACCTCCTCTCGAATTAGGAGAGAATGCGATGCTTTCCTTAAGAGTTTATAAAACTAGTTCTTTTCAGTGATGTGCCTTTTTTTAAAAAAAAAAAACAAACCAAAAACCTGCATTTCCTAAAAAGCTTTCTGGCAGACACTTTGGTCATTGGACCCCAAATTCTGTCCTTAAATCTAGGTGGAAAAAGGATCTGGGGGCGGGGGAGGAATACACGCCGAAATGGGCACTATTGTCTCTCACCTCCCAAATCTCCCTTCTGGGGCCATGAAGGTCACTCCTGGGGTCTGCGGTCTGTAAAATGTCCTTTATAAAGGCAAAGGGCCAGTCCAAGTCAGGTGAAAGCAACACTAGGAGGAAGGAAAAGCTTTGGCCGCATCAAAGTTCCTTGAACAATATAGTGCAGCCACTGTTTTGTTAAAATCAGCAGCTGGGAGTGGATGGGCATTTACCGTGCAGGTGTTTGAGAATTAAAGCCTGGGGGAAGGCACGCAAGGCAGAGTTTGGCACCCAGGCACCCTCCGCAGGGGATGATGAGCCCCCCTCCACCATGAGGCCATGCCACAGCAGAAATAAGAAACAGGGAAGGAAGCAGCAGACAATGTCTCCATCTCTAAAACCAAGTCACAAGATGGAGAGATCCAGGGAGCAGTTGGCAACCTCGGGAAAAACATCATTACTTCTCCCTGCACAAACAGCAGCCACCGTGGCCTCATCCAGCCCTCCCGCCTGGGTGTTACTCTGGCTCAGGGGCTGGTGCCCAGTTTGTCAGTGAAGATGAGCGAGCACGGAATGGAGAGTGCCCAGGGAAAGAAGGGCCACTCCTCCCTACTGCTTCTCCCACCCTGGCCTTACTCTGCGCTTGCCTAGTGAGAGGGCAGGGACAGGGTTTCCAACGGAGTGGGAGAAAATTTAATTCAAATCTGGAGAGTAGTGGGCTTGAAGGAGGTCTCTCACCACCTTCCCCCCCCCCCTAAAATGTGCTGATAAGGTTGGGTAAGAAAGCACCAGTTATAGGCACGAATTAGGAGAGCGGGAGCAGTAGGAGAAATGTCACTGGTGGAGCATTGACCTTTCCCAAAAATTGGGATAACAACTTCATCATTTTGGGCCTGGAGGAAAATGAAACCAACTCAGTATATCTGAGAAATTCTAATTGATCTAGAAGATGGAAAATATCTAAGATCATAAAGAAGCCTTATTTTCTTTGAGTCTGGACATGTGATCACAGATTCCTGAGTCGTGACTGGAGTAACAGTCTAATGGCCATCCTTTACCTGGGGCCACAACTTCATGATATATCAACTTCAGCAGAGATGGCAGCTGAAGATTTCCCACCTTTCCTTTTTTTCTTTTTCCCCAGAGTTGTTTTTAAGCCAAGCCACTGCTTGGTTTGGTGATGCGTCCCACAGCAGTACTGACACAGCCGGTGGGATGTCCTGCTGGGGGTGGACATGGGTGGCCGTGGAGGGTGAGGTGGAAGAACGAGGAAGGGAGCTCCTGTGACAGCACTGACACCAACGCCAGCATATCAGCAAACAACAGTGTGAGCCGTGGTGGCCTGGTGGCCTCAATACTCATAACTGAGGACAGAGAAGCAAGTTCATGTGTTTTCCTGCAGGTGCAGACCCGTCCACGCAGCACAGGCACATGAGTTTCTGCAGAGAAATCCCAAAGCAACTTTTTCTCCACATTAGAGAGCCCCAAACATCGCCCCTTCGAATGCAATGGAACTAATCCTTGTGAATAGGGTGGTCTCATTGCCCACCTAAAAATGACACGTTAGCCGATGGCAGTAAAATGAGGTGCTAAGAAAAAAGGTACACGTGCTAATTATGTGTGCTGTTGTACACAGCGTATAGTTACCTGAGAGAAAAGAATGGAAAGAAGAAACGAAAAAGAAGAAAGAAAAAAAATAATACTGAAGTCTAAAAAACGAGCAGTACGTGGACACCGTAAGGGCACAGCCTGGGATGGATTATTCTGTTAAATTCTCTGAACTTCTGAGATCTTCATAAAGTGGAAGCGGCAGCAGTGCTGACCCTGAAAGAAAGTGGGGATGACCCTGACAGCTGGGGACGCAGGGGAACATCTGAAGCTTCCCTGAGCATCAGCAGGTCATGGGTAGAGCTCAGGACCTGCTCCTTGCCGGAGCCGCTGGGTGCCCGAGAGGATAACGGGTACGGGCCCTTCACCAGCAAAGAGCCAGGAAATGTCTGATGGGATTCAGGGGGAACTTCTGAGTCCTAACCTCCAAAACCCCCTGCAAGGGGGAGTCAGTGTATCTTTATTGTCCTTCACGTGCCAGAGGACCCACGCTAACCCTGAAAGACTCAATTAGAAAAAAGAAGGGTTATCTTTTGAAAAGCTAAGCCTACATCTTTATTTTACCAATATGACCAAAACATGCTATTTCGATAGGGTGAAAATATGCAAAAACACAATCCTGTTCTTACTTACTTTTTTTAGTCCTTTCACATCTCTGCGCAATTACACAACAACGTTGTGGGAACACCTGCAGCCATTATTTTCTCCTTTTGCACTTGTCAGGGCTATTAAAAGTGACAGACTGTGCTCTCTGATAATCATCGCATTTACAGCAAACGCAAACACGTTCAGCCCATTTTCACGGGGTCATGCACCGAACTATCCCCTGTATTGTCAGGCAGACAAATGCAGCGCTCTGTTTCAGATTGCTGGGAATTTGGAATCCCAGTAATGCACAGGTCTGCTGGATTCAGATGCAAACCTCTCCTCAGCCACCCTCCCAGCGGCTTCACGAGGAGGAAAGGAAGGAGGAAAGGAAGGAAGGAAGGAAGGAAGGCAGGAAGGAAGGAAGGAAGGAAGGAAGGGAGGGAGGGAGGAAAAGAGCTGTAGAGGAAAATGGGCCAAATGCAGAAAGGTTATCTCATTAGGGAATAGGGAAAATCTTGAGGTTAAATACTGTTTTTCATGAACACCTGGATATCTGCACAACTTGGATATACTTTCAGTCAGTAAAGGGATGCTAGGAAGTATGTGTGTGTGCACGTATATAAATATATGCATATATCAATACATACATATATATACATATGTGTGTAGCAAGCTTAAAGATAGTGCCAGTACAACAAGATATGTATGTTTTCCAAGGTCTGAATGGCTCTGTTATGTCCGGTCTTCCTGCTCAAAAGATGCAACTTCTCCTTTACTCATGGGAGGATGGAAGAAGACCATGAAATTGCCATTTAGTGATTCCAGGAGTCATCTGCCAAGTGGCCTTTGGGTTCTCATTCCTATTTCTGTACCTTATCCAAGGCCTGTTTAAGACCGTGAAGTACAGCGCAGCCCTGGCCCCCCCGGCGAGTGCCCTTGGCTGCCGATATGTGCCCACACGTGTTCCCTCTCTCTGGCCTCATAAATCTTGGATTCCTTTCTCCACTGTTTCAGTAAGATGGATGGTGGGTGCACTCTGCATAGCTCACCCTTTGGCTAGGACACAGAGGGAAGCAGGTACAAAGCTCCGCAGGCAGGAGAAGGAACTGAATGTGGCTTTCCCTTTTTTATTTTCCTCAGGGCCCAGTGCTCGATGAGTCTGTCCTGGGGCCCGGCCACCTTGCTTTGTGCTCTGAAAGAACATCATAGAAGAAAGGTGGGACGTCAGATATGTTTGTCATCCCTCCCTTACGTATGTGCCATCTGCAGGCAGCTTCCTAAGCTGTCAGGATCCCTTCATCAGTGCAGATGCTTCTGCTTTCATACCTGTGGCAGCAGAACCCGTCCCAGTTTGTAGGCAATAGGTGGGTGCCCATCTGACGCTGAGGCAGCCACATCTGTGCTATAGAGGGAACCCCCTGGTGCTGCACAGGGAACCAGCCTAGCTCCCACCACAGCGCTGGTGGGATTTCACACTAGAAGCATGAAAAATTATTTCTGAAATTAACTTTTAGGTTGCCAAGCCCTTTGTCACACTTCTGCTTTTGTGCTTACACAGCAGCATGCTTTCCTAATGCTAAAGTTGCCAGCATTTCAGCTTCCTGTGTCTGGTAGACATCTTATATACAGCCACAGACAAATCTATACAGCCTACAGTTTGGGGGTTTTTTTATTTATTTATTTTTAAAAAGCATCCTAAAAATGAACTCAAGCTGAGGAAGCAGAAGACAATGTGTTTAGGCTTACATGGTGTATTCCCATCTGTGTTGCTCCTCACACGTTTGCCAGGTGATTTCCCAGTGACATGGGTGCGCTCAGCATGCACTGCACACGCAGTGGCTCTGATGGCTCCAGGGTACACCTTATATCCATGTAATACACACCTTATCTCGATCAGTCTCTCCCATGTGTACCAGAGCTTCACATTTGTGCTACAGTGGTAGTACACGTACCATAGTGTATACCATATGTCCAGGATTTCCACGTGTCCTGCAGCCTGGGTGGAGTTATTGCTACCGCCCCACCTTGGCTGCAGAACATCAATAAACCCTGGACAAATGTCCAAAGACAATACATTTTGTCTGGACAAGTTTCTGGATGGAAAAAAGAAACCCATTTATTTACAAGAATGGGTGATTACTCTAAATTTGAAGGACATAATGAAACATGTCTTGGGTGCAATAAATAAAATACACTGGACCTGCTTATGCAAGCAAATACAGGGTAAACATTCTTCATTCTTACTCTTTGGAAAGTTTCTAAGGCACTTAGACTTCCCTGGACATCTGCTGATTTGCCTATATGCAAATATAAAAATCTTATTAGCTTTATTTTACCTTTAAGGCTGGTGGTAGGGATGTTACAGATGGCTGCTGGATCCAGAGGTCTCTGCAACCTGGAGATTCTCCTTGCCTTCCCGGCTGCTGAGACCCCGGAGGTCTCCCCATCCCAGTCCCACAGATGCATCCACCGCTGTTCCCGTTTGCAGGGAGGGCCAGTAGTGAGGCTGAGCCCCCTGTGCGTATACAGGCACACACGCCCGGGACGCTAAGAGAGAGCACTGCATCTGTAAGTGCACATAGCCCAGTCCTGATGCTCCTCTCCGGCTGGTCCAGACTGGGGTTCCCTGCAGAAACCCCACCCCCTCAGTCTCAGGATCACAAGCACAACCACATTCATGGACCCTCAAACATCAGCACGGCCTCCAAGTCTGTCTAATCATAGAATGGTTAGAGCTGGAAGCGACCTTAAAGATGCCAAACCCCCTGCCACGGGCAGGGACCCTCCCACTAGGTCTAGACCTAGTATCTAGTACCACTAATATCCCTGCCCAGACCCTGGACCCTCCAACCCTGTGCATGGGTCTCCCTCTACTCGATGCTTAACCTGGCTTGAGGTTTGCTACCGAGTCTGACCTACCCCTACACGCACCCAGGATCAAATTCACGGGGCTCCAGCTGCTGTCACGCAGAGCTGCCGTCCCCTTCTCGGCTGCTGCCACTTCAGACCTCACTTAGCGGCACCCTCACTTGGCACACAAGAACTCCTCAAAGGCGGGAATGAACAAATCGGGTGGCCCGGGGTGCGCAGGGCAGCCCCGCCGCCCGGGGCGGGGGGGTGTTTTATGGCACCACGGCCGGGGCCACCCCCCCCGCCTGGCTCCCTGGCTCGGTGCTGCACGGCGGCACCTCCAGCCCCTCCTCACCCCGCCCCGGGCCGGGCAGTCGGGAAGCGGCCGCAGCTCCCGCCGCCGCTCCCCGCCATGGGCTGCTCCAGCAGCGCCCGCAGCCGCCCCCCGGACCCGCCGACCGCCGCCGCCGCCGGGCCGCCGCCGCGGGGTGAGCCGGGCCGGGCGGGGGTCGCCGGGCGGGGGGTGCCCGCCCAGCTGGGTGAGAGGCGGGGGGAGCCGCGAGGGGGTCCCGGCCGCTGGGGGGTGGGCGTCCCGCGGGGGGGCCGGGAGCCCGTGGGGTTTTCTCGGTTTTTAGTTCTGGCCAGGGTGGAAGATGGAGCTGCGCCTGGTGCGTGGGGTCTTGGTACACTGCTGCTGCTTCTTGGAGATGGACAAGTTACTAATTGCCGTTCCCAGCCGCTGACTTTTTTTTTTCTTTTAATTTACAGACAGGTCCTTTTGTATAATACCATGTAAATCCAATGCTTCTCCCCCCGCCCTTCCCCCGTCCTTTAAAATAACAGTCAATCAGCAATACCTGCCCCCACGGTCCTTCCTTTTCCTTGTCAAAATCTATACATCCACCCCAACACGGTTTATAGCACCGGCAATACTCTCCTGACTTTGATTTGGCTCAAGACACAGAGGATTCATTTTGGGTGCAAGGTGTATTTGTAGGATGCTCCGTAAGAATATCCTTGCTATTCAGTGGAAGTTAAATAAAACTTTGTTTCCGTATTCATCCTAGTTAGCTCTTTGCTCTAAGGGAGGTTTGGAAACACTTTTATAAGAACCTGAATGCTGCAGTTACAGCTGTTGGCCTCTCCAAAAAGATACATCCTGAAGATAGATACATAGAAGTTGTTTGCATTTCATTTTACTGCATTTCTTTCCTGTATTCTTGAGTTATAAATATAATCTGTTGCAGTTCTTCTGGCTGCAGCATCCGTGTTTTCTGTACAGGTTAATTTTCCATTTGTTGTCTTGTGGTGGTGTGGCTTGTGACTGCGGAGAAGGTGGCAGGTTGTATGGGGAGAGCATTGTCTGTGCCACTGTAGAGCCAGCACACACCTGCAAACCGAGGAGCCCCACTGGTGATAACAGCAGAAATCTCTTTATACTGTACCTGCTGTCTTCTTCACCTGGTCGATGTACCAAATCCCTCTGCCTTTCCATCCTCTACTGAAAGATGTTTGCACGGGAGCACTGAAGGGCTCAGGGAAAAAAACTGAAGTTATTTATTCTGAGTATTTTAGGAATTCTGTCTAAAGCCCTGTTCATGTTAGGATAGGTCATGAAATGTACTAAATACATAACAACTAATATCATGATAATGATGAAGTGCAGTTTGTAATTACAGCTGAAAAATCTCCATTAATTGGGCAGTTACTGGCCAGATATGTTAGTTATTTTCTAATTTAGTTTAATGAGAGGATAGTTTGAAATAAACTTCTCTAAATGTGTTAATAGGGGGGAAAATGTATTTAACTTCATTCCATTATGTGTAACTCACAAAAATGTGAGGCTTTACAAAAGGAAAGAAAGAAGGCAAAGATAAAAATATTGTAGCCATGGCCCACTTAAATTCGCTGTGCTTTTCACTGTTTCTCCAGCTGAAATCATCTGCAGTACGGAAAATAAAAATTATAAATTTAAAAATAAAACAAAACTAGAAGGCATCCTAAGAATGTTGACTGCCACATGATGTTCATTCTTCCTGAGGATAAAGGTATTGAACAGATTACTGGGAGGATTTATTTTTTCCATATTAGAGAATTCTTTGCATTTCAGATGAGAGCGGAGGAATGCTTCCAGGGATTCCAGCAGTGCGGGTCTCGCATTGCACGGCAGTGTTTTATAATCCAATTTATATAAAGCATCTTGATGAAGAGCGAGCTAGCTGGAAGTTACAGGGCTGATGTTTACAGGAGCTGCAGGAGACTCCTAGCAATAATGCGTTTGAATTGTTTCATTTACTGGTAACGCCAACTGAAAACTCAAAACTCCATGTAAGATGCTAGTTTTTATGGCTCATTTATTTCTGTCTGTAAGTTTTCAGTACTGCCTGCCCACCTGGTACTAGGCAAGGTAAAGGCATGAGAAGTGCCTAAAGGGATAAAAAATGAAATGTGAAAAGATCAAGTCTGTGGTCGCTGAGCTTACACCGCTTTTTTTTTAAGTCACAGCTTAGAGTAGTTTAAGACTTTCTGTTATTCTGATTGGGTATTTATTTCACATCAAGCTTCGTGTTAGGAGAAGCAGTGTCTGGAAGACAAGGCGTGACAGAGATCCGGAGAAGGTAAATAGGGAAATGTATTTGCTGTTCCTTGTAACAAGAACTGTGTCACTTGACAAAATGACTAGAAGCAAGCTTAAAACCAGCAAGAATGTGTTTTACAGGGGGTGTAATTGGGCTGTAGATCTCATTGCCACTGATCATGGTGGAGGCCAAGACTGTAAATGGTAAATGGATTGAAAAGGGGCTTGGGCAGGTTCACAGAGGAATGTCCACTGAGGGTCATGGACTGGGTCCCTCTGCCCTTTCCTCTGCTGTCAGAGGCAGGCTGCTGCCCTGGATGGGTCTGTGGTCTGACCCACATAGCTGAGATTCCCTCCTTTTTGGGGGGATATGGTGTAGAGAAAAACTTTGTAGAATAGGGAAGATGGTTGGACTTGATGATCCCAAGGATCTTTTCCAACCCGAATCATTCTATGATTCTATGATTCTGTGATTCTATGAATCACTATACCTCTGTGAATTCGGAGGGCTTGGTTGGACCTTGGTTACAGTTACTGGGACAAATGAGATTTTATGTGTCCCACAGTTAAAGTTGCTTTCTCTCTGGCATGACACCCCAGATTCCCTGTTCTTGCTCTTCTCCTGGCTTAGCCATCCTTCCCCAGGTCTGTAAGGCAGATGCTAACAAGGTGATACTTGCTGGGGAGGTGTTTTGCTTGAATGCCTTGAAAGATCTGTGAAGTCATCTTAAGAGCAGCAGTATTCAAGCAGCTGCTTTAAAGGCAGGATGTATTACATTTTTTCGCTGTTCATCTGTGTGTGTATGAAGTATCATACCGTTCTGCACACCGGCTTTGACACGGCAGTTGTCATTTTCTCAGAAAATACAATTTGTCCAGATTTTGTAATTATTATATAAACAGATTTCATGCATGAATTCCCAGGGATTTCATCTTGACATTCCTTCGGAGAAGATTAAGTACAAGCTCTTGTCAAACTGAATTTAATCAGAAGGTTTTTAAGTCAGTCTGATAGGTAGGTATAGCTCATTTTGAGTCCTCAACTTTTATCCTTAAATACCTGTCAGAGTAATTTTGCCATTTCTTTATTAATAAATTTTGTCTGCCAAAAAGGCCTATTGCTTTACTTAGCCAATAAGTTGATGAAAGATGAAAGAAGCAGAAGTTTTAATTTGCTTAGGCTTCCTGTTGTTGAACGTTTTATTAGACAAAGCGTACTATGAATGGTATTTTAATACTTAAAAAGACAGACAAACTGTTTTTTGTTTTAAGAAATGGGCACTGGGATGAGAAATTTATTTTCAGTGTTTTTCATTCAGGGCACCCAGAGGCATCACCAGAAATTTCCCACGTGCAGCCCAGGGCAACAGCTCCCTCCTGCAACTCCCTCATGTTGATTCTGTGCCTGGTTTGGGGCAGGAAAAGGTGTTTCCTTGCAGAGCATCCCATCACCAGCAAACCTTCTGCCCACTTCAGATGCATAAGACAAAATGTAATAGGACATTGGCCTATAAACAGGTCCACTCTCTCCATATAAAATATATGATGCACATCAAGCCAAAACTTCATTATTTTTTAATGTAAGAGCAGCACCATCCTCTACTGGATACGTGTAAGAGTAGCAGAGCTGATGAAGGAGTGTTGTCCGTAGCCAGGTGGGAGCTCTTTGACAAGGTGCTTGTGTGGTCCCCTGCGGGTGTAGTGCTCATCTAGCTTACATGCCCACTCATCCATTTTCTGCAATTCTCTTTTTTCTTTCCTTGCTCTGCCATAACTAAAAGCATCATCAGGTGAAAACACCCCCACTGCAGACGATCACGAAACCATAGCTGACCAAACACAGTTGGACCCAGTGGAGGATGTGAGTCTTGCTTCTGAGGAGGCAAACCCGGGTGAGCATCTGCCAGGAGAAGAGGCTGCAGCTGTGATTCTGGCTGTAGAGGGAAAGATCGATTCAGTCAGTAAAAGGGAGGAACCGGAGGGCACTGAGCCCCTGCCTGCAGGAGTGGAGGAGAGCTCTGAGCTGCCATCTGCTTGGCGAGAGGAGAGCAATGGGCCTTCACGTCCAGCACCGGGAGAAGATGAGCCTTCACCTCCAGCACCAGGAGAAGATGCTGGGTCACCATCACCAGGACCAGTAGAGGACAGTGGGCTGGTAGAGGGCAGTGACAGCTCTGTAGTGGAAATCATCAAGCAAGTACATATTACTGAAGAGGACCACCTCATTGAGGGTAATATTTGTGCTTTCATAAATTCAGAAGACCAAATTCTGCCTCCAGGGACTTGTGTGTGGGTCCTTCTGACTTTACTGAGAGCCTCACATGAGCTTCTGGAGTCAGAATTTGGTCCAGGGAGTCTGTACAATGTGGGGCGTAGAAGAATGTGGCTGGGGAGGCCTCAGACTCACAAGTCCAAGCTGTAATAAATTTAATCAGCATTTCCAGTCATTATCTCTGCTATTTCATTTCATGCCCTTTTTGCTCTTAGCAGCTACAATGCCCCACCATACCCCTCATTTAAAATGTTGTGTTTCTGTGTAGCTCAGACATGATCCTTAATATTTACAGAGACCAAAGGCTGTATTACTTAGTTACATGTATAAATTATAAAGCAACTGACCCGGTGCACATGAAGTTGGATTGTGCATATTTGGATGCAGACGAAAAAGCATCTCTTTGATGCACCCTTGGCGAATCCAGCCTGTCCTAGAAAGTTGGCTACTAGACAGGCAGAATAGATGTAGCAGTGGGGTGGGCCTTCCAAAAATGTTTGGAGCTGAGTAGCTGGGGAGGAAGGCTGTGTGAGGAAGCAGGGGTCTCTGAGATGGCAGGTATTTACGTGCTGTGAGAGGGACCTTTACTGGGAGGTACGGTCATTGCCAGAGACTGCGGGCTGTGCCCACCTTTGGCTTAGTGCCCAGAGGATGTGTGGACTGCACATGCAGAAGGTGAACACTTCACAGAAGGAATCAGTTTTCTTCTAAATGGTGCAAAGCAGCTTGGTGAGCAATCAGATACTTCCCAGGGGAGCATTTCTTCACGGAATAATCAGGTGAAGCACATGAGAAGCATTTCCCTGCAGGGAAAGGTGGTATCAGCAGCCTTCCTCACAGCACATTTGCCTCGGAGAAGCGTGAGATGCAGGAGAAGGACACACTACCCTAACCTTGACACTTTGCTGTGCACATCTCTCAACTGGGTATATAACTCTGACTCTTTGCACCCCGGTAGCTGAGCATGGGGGTTGGCTTGTCCTCTCCTGTGTCTCCTCTCAAAAGAGTTTTGAAGTTTCCTCTACATAAGGTGGGCACCTATCCTTTGGAATGAAGTCTCGGTTTATGTAAGCAGTAAATGACTGGATGCTCACCTGTAAAACACGTAGTCTCGCCTACCTGGAAACTCCAATTTCATTAATCACCCTTTGTGGCCTAGTGCTGGAGGCAGAGCAGTGTGCCCTGATCAGTGCGGAATGACTCATGTCCATGGGAACACTTTTACAATTGACTGTTTTCCTGAAGATCAGTTACGGGGCATGACCACCAAGCAATTCATGCTCCTTGCAGGGCGAGTGAACAAGGCTTTTGGGAAAAAGAGTTTTGCTCCTATTTGTTCCAAGCAGGAAGTAATATTTTAACTGTGTGCGTTACCTTTCTGTGAGTTATGTGATGCAGAAGGGACCTTCCATTTTTATGCCATGGTGCACATGATACTTAGCACTTGTTTTGCTTTCCTTTATTCAGTAGTTGTGCAAGTAAATTAATTAGGTAGCAGTTTCCCAGGGAAAGCACAGTTTCAGCCAGACTTTGGCATGTTGCCGTGTTTTCTATTTCTGTTTTTGTTTCAATTGCAAATAAAACTGCACATATATAAAACAAAATCCAGGAAAAATAATTTGAACAGAAATAGTACTCATGGCTTGTATTGAATAGAGCATCAAGGGGATTTTGTGAAAGCATCAGGAGAACTTTATGGGCGTGAGGCGTGCACATAGCTGGATGATGAAAAGTAATGGGAGCATCCCATTTGTTCCCTATGGATTCATTCAGGGATTACCCTGGTCAGGGGCATTGAAGAGCTGACAGAGTACAGTCAAGTTTGCAGAAAGGAGCTGGGGCACTTGGTGTTTTTCTCAGTGGATCCTAATTTGATCTCCATGGTTACCGTTCCCAGGTGAGACGGGAGAACAGGTGGAAACTGAGCTGCTGAGTGAGATAGTAAGTGAAGGGCCTGAAACAAAAGAAGAAGAAACAGGAGAAGCTGTGGATGGTGCAGCAGCAACAGAGATAGGTATGTTGACAGAAGAGGGAAGGACCACATGGGTTATCATTTAGGAGACAGAAAAGACTGTGCTGTCCTTAATGAGCATGTCTTGTCATCCCACTGCCAGCATACAGCTGCTTTCTGCATTTTCACAGAGAGAGTCATGAATATTTTTGTTTACATTAAGAGATGTTTTTGGAAGCAATCAATTGGAAGTCATGCTTTTTACATGGGTTGTCTTTATCTAATACATGAGTCTTACCAGTGATGAATTATCCCTCTTTGGGAAGAATGCAGTCATGGAAAATAAAAACCTATGTTAAAATCATGACTCTGCTCGTTATTACTTGCAGACTTATGAGCTAATGCATTAATGCTGTTTTGTTATTTCCATTCTATGCCAGATAGTCATTTTAGATACCCTCGTTGCCCTTATCAGCTGAAATCAGCAGTGTAGCACTGTGATGACAGCTCATTGCACACCAAATGCAGTCACATGATGGGAAGGAAAAATCACATGCCAAATAAAGCGCCTTTGGAAAATCATCACACCAGTGAAGAATTCAAGGGGATAGACTATCCCTCTGGCAGACCTGGAAATTGTGTTCACAATTCTGTCATCACAGTCTTTCTGTAAAAGTTGTTTCTTCTTCTTCCACATTCACTAAGAATCCTCCGCTCATTTATTAATAAGTCCATCACATAAGGTATTTGCATGCCACAGAAGGCAAGAGGTTACCCCGTGGTATTGCTGGAATGTGGAAAAGGAGGAGCAGGCACTGCAGACACCTCCTCCCTTCCCCCAGTGAATGTTTCCACAATGATTGAAACCACTTTTGCCCTCTTTTCTCCCTCCTAACCATTGTCCTACGTAGCCATGCTCAAAATCTCTCTGGGCTAGTGAGTATTTCTGTAATTCAGAAGAGAAAAGCTCCGGCAGGAAGAGTGGGAGATATCTTACAGCAGCACCTCCATGACTTCCAAATGAACTTCTTGCACTTGGGATGAGAGGTCTTTGGTTCCTTCCAGTGCTAGTATAGGCTCTGGCCTTTGAGCTGACAGCAGCAAGCCAGCATGTTCCACCTGTGCTACAGGATTAAGGAAAATGGTTTGCAGCATGAGCTCTGCATCCTGGCAGATCAGTAGAGGTGGTCAAGTGGTTTGGTCAAGGCACATGTGGCTTTATGACCTCGTGATTACTCAAGTAGAATTAGATAAGCAGTGAGCAAAAAAAAGCACTCACCTCCCTTTAATTCTCATCTGCTTAACAGTTGATCACCTTTATATTGTTACTTTTTAAGCTAGCCTGTGAAGACAAGCCACTGTTGGCCCTTGGCAACTGTGCTCTTGCAGGATCTTTTAATTTTTGCCATATAGATTTGCCTATGAAGTCCAGAAAAGTTTATTCACTCATCTTGTTTTTAATGTGTTGCCCCTAAGCTTTTGCAAAGAAATATTTATCTGTGCTGTGAGTTCAGCAAAGCACTTACTTCTGGGAACCCTCAAAGAACAGCATCCTGCTCCTGAAGAGTAAGAGATTCCATCATGTAATGATTACAGCTTTATTGAAATACTTACTTTCTGCATTTACCTGCCTTGGCAATATTCTCCCCAACAGTTTTGTAAGAAGCAGAAAGAGCAGCCTTGGTTCTATGTCCGTAACACATTTCAGATGATAGGAGTGCACCGATGAGACAGCTCAGAGAACAGCTGTGGGCAAGAAAAGCAAACAATGTTAAGAATGGAACAGTGGCCATTTAAGTCTGGGATGCTGTTGTGTAAGGGAGCAATTCTTCCATCTTGAAAGGATATTGAAGAACTACAACAAGATTCTGGGCAGGGAAGCAAGATCGCTAAAGGGAATGGAAAAATTCTTACTCTGAGAGAGATCAAAAACATTCAGAGTCTTGCCTCTGAGAGAGTACGGCTAAGAGGATATGAGCTGATACTCATGCAAAATAAATCCTGCTCTAAAGGTAGCTGAGGTCCATCTCTGAACAAGGGAATGCTCAGTAACACAACAGATGTGTTGAATTCAAAGCCACAAAAGGGTATTTTTTTTCCACACTATATAAGCAGTGTTCATGCAAATTAACTGCCAGACTCTTTGTCACAGAAAGTCACTGCAGTTGGACGTCTCTCTCCCATCACCTCTATTCCCCTGCAAAATTCCCACCTTCCCTGTGTCCCCTACCAAGCCTTGTGGTAATACCACCATTCACTACAGGGAAATCCCATGTTCCCAACCTCTCCTTGCAGGGTCTTCTGGCTGGGAAAGAAGTACCTTGAGCTGGAGTGGTCCAACACTATGATTTCTGCCACTCATCGCTTTGGGCACCATCTTTTAGCAAGCAAAGCCAGTGAGACTCAGAGCTTCTCAGCTGAGATGGCCAACACATACAGTTTCAGGGGCTGGGTGCAGCTCCTTAACCATACTCTATCATGGAATAGTTGAGTTAGGAAGGTATCTCTGGAGATTGTCTAGTCCACCCCCTCTGCTCAAAGCTGGAGCAGGTTGTCCTGTTGTATTTTGTCTATCTCCAAGGATGGAGACTCCACAAACTCTGTGGGCAGCCTGTTCCAATCAGTCAATTGCCCTTACAGTAAAGAAAAAAAAGGTTTTCTTAACATTTAAATGTAATACCTGTTTTTCAATTTATGCCCTTTGACTCTTGTCCTTATTTAAGACTTAATGTCCATGAGAGCTCTGCCTCTGTGTCAAATACGACTGAAATTAACTAGTGATTTCAAAAGTTAAGAGAAAAGGCAGCAGGGTGGGGAGGAGCATAAGAGTGTTGCAGCATAGCTGGATTTCACAGAGGTGATGTTAATATGTGTAAGAGGAAGACCATGTATGAATGGGATGAGGGAAGAGGAAGCAGAGTCAGTTGCTGCTTGCGGCTGCTGCAGGTCCATACAGAACACCCTTACAGATCTGGGAGAAGAGAAAATACCCCTTCGTCCTGTGATTCTTCCAGGGAACTTTCACTTTGAATTCCTCTAAGATTTAGTGAATATCAAGTTGTACCCTCAATTAATTGTTAAATTATTATTTTCCATGTGTTTCAGAGACAGCTAATAACAAGGAATAGAAGTTATGTCGCTATGAACATCCTCTTCTTGGGCCTGCTCTTCTGTCCACATGAACATTTTTAAATTTTATTGGGTTGGGAAAATAGAAAAGCTTTTATGAATTGAGCCACAAGCGACAGAAATGAATGAGGCATCAGAAAAAGCTTTATATAATATATATTTTTTGAAATCAAGCTGCCAAGACTTGAAGTGATTGAAATACCTGAACTTTCACATCCCTGCCACGGCGTGCCTTCTGTACATGGCTAGCACAGCGGGATAATTTTCCAACACCAGTATAACCATTCAGCTTTCAATTGGGATTTTTTCCAGGTTCAGATATCTAACCTTTGAAACCTTCAACCAGCATTATATAGGATAAAGAAGATAGCGTAGCTTTTTTCTCTTTTTGATGGTAGTATGCAGGCAATTTCTCCAAGCGCCTGGACTACCAGCGTATGGAGCTGCTGAAGTGTATAGCGCGTGGAGGACTGGAAGATGAAAGTGCCCATTTCCCAGGATGTAGCTAAATGCAGAGGTTAGTTTTTTCTGAAAATGGAAGATATAGAGGGTGCAGCGTCCAGGACCCAAGTGGGTGTCTGCTGCTCACTCTCCATTTTTAAACACAAATTTATTGCAAGGCTAGTAGTACCGTGTATGTGATGACTCCTGCAAAAACAGGGAGAAGAGAGCATTTTTAACTATGAGTAGGGTGTTTTAGTCTTATAAATTCTAGCACACTTAAAATATAAAGATAACTGCACAGCTGTTAACATTCATGGTGATTAATAACATGTCTTTAGCTGTGTAGCTCCTCATAGGCATTTGTGGCTTCTAAAATAGATTTCTAACCAGAGACATATCTAAGCCTGTTCCCAAAGGAGAGGTCTTCTGTTTTGTTTCCCTGTAGTGCTGTCCTTCAGAAGAAGTATGCTATCAGGAACTGGCTTGGATATTTTCCAAAATGCTAAATAATCATTTTGGAACTGAAGCTGAATGACAAAGCTTTCAAACAAATTTCCTGTGAAAACGGGCCCTGAATATAATTGATGTTATGGACCTGATAGAGAGTAGAGGTTTGTTCTGATGGTGAATGTTGCAAAGGGACTATATGCTATCATTAAGGACTGTGTTTACAGGGTTCTCTGGCATAAGGAAGTAGAATATGGAGAAAAGGTCAGTTATCTAAAAAGGGCAAGCACATGTTGCTATTTTATTAGCTTTATTGTACAGAAGGACTTCACAAAAATTCTGCTGTCACTAGCAAATTATACAAATCCCCTCTAAGAGCTAAATTTTGTGCTGCATGTGCACATCTGAGCCCAGCTGACTTCGGTTTGTATTAAATAATCTAATTGATATCCCTGGCCTATCAGCCTTTTGTGTAAGCTGATATTCCTTGGCTGTATCACTAAATCTGAGGTTTTCTGCTTAGTGGCACTCTCACAAATTTGTCAGCTTCATTTATTGTCAACTTTCTGTAGGTAATACCATAAACTTTTAGAATCAAAATGCATGCTTTCAGGTTCTTTTAGGATTTTTCTGGTAGGTAGATATCGCAGAGTTTTATTTTTTATTTTTACTAGCCTTCTATAATAGAGAAGTTAAAACAAACAGCTAGTTCTATTAAAAATCTATTGACATTAAAGTGGGAATTAAAAATTCAGAACTAGTCAAACTTTTTGTCCATGTGCCCAAATCATCCCATGACAGCCATGAGAAACATTCCATGCACTTGGGAGAGCCAAGGAGTGGGGGAACAGGCACTGAGCAAGAGGAGGACTCCCTGGGGTGATACAGGACTAGGCTGGGTGTACAACCAGGATCCAGGACACCCCAGGAACTTCCACCATCAGCTCCTTCTGGTGGCTGGTTTTCTCCTGTCAGCTGGGAATTTGGTTCAGCCACCAGCACCTGTGCCAGCGTGGTTCTGCTCCCAAACATGGGAGATGAAATCTGCAGGGCAGCCATGCCAGCTACTTGCAAGCTGTGTTTTAGATCATGAATTTCAGGTTGACCAGCTACATTGAACAATTTAAAACCATAAACCAAGAGGAATTCTGTGACAGAGATCCATAGTATTAATAGCAACAGAGGACACCGCACTTGGAAATAAATTATTAATATACAAGTGAGTCAAGATAACCTGCTCACCTCAGAGTCGCTCTTTCTATCACTGCTGTTACAAGGAAGACAGGTGGCAATATACCTCCTTTCCTCACTGTTCAACTTTTTCAGGTCATTAAGCAATGCTAATTGGAAACAAGAAAAGTATAATCCAGTCAATGACTCAACAATATCAGCCCTTCTCAGTCATCTTCAGTCCTCGCATATTCTGTGATTACAACAAATGAAAGCTATTTTTCCTTTTCCTTTCTAAAAGATTAAGCATGCTTGACACCGTACTAAACATGAAATGTTAATCACTTAAATTACCATAAGATCAGAATTTGGCTGCTGGAGGTATGCTGAACATCCCTACCTCGAGAAATCCACTGGGGCCTCGCATTCCTGTACTATGTACTATGCATAAAGGGCCAAAATAGGTGCAGTTCTTTGCCTCTGCACACCTGGGACATCACAGAGATTGCCAAGGGCAGAAGCTGTTCTGTGGATCAAAGAGCTTTCTCATGTTAAAGGCCGAGAAGAGGGTATGCTCCGGTGTCTGTGTTTACAAGGTAAACCTCCAAAGACAAGGCAATACACTGTAGCTTTTTTTTTTTTTTAACCATAATCAAGATACAAAACAACCTTCAGAAATGTTTATGAAAAGCTAGACAATTTTCGGCCCTTAACTTCATCCAAGGTGGAGGTCATCATTCCATGCTGCAGGGAGTGCTGGGCAGGACACTGGAAAGAATAAACTCAACTTCCAAGCTAACAAGAAAGTTCTGGTAGGAATTTTGTTTCAATTCCCAATAAACACAGCCCTGGAAGAGGTTAAATTTGCAGTCTGTCGGCTCTTTGCAGACACACATACACGTTGTGTTAGGATCCCAGAAGATACTTGGCATTCTGGCTGGTGAGGGTTGGCTCTTTCACTCAGTGAAGAACTGCTTTCAGGTAGAAACTGCAGCAAGAGCAAGGTGCTTGTAGCAGAAGTTTCAAGCGGTTTGAGATTGGCTATGTGTTTTAACAGTGAAAGTTTTATTAAAATTATGTACTGAGCTTTATTTTTGCATTGTTTAATCTGTAGAGAATATAATCTTTTGGAAAAAAAAAACCCAAACTACTTCAGAGAAACCTGGTAGAACATGCAAATTAAAGAATTGCTTTACTTTTACAGAAACAGAGGAGCTGTTTTGTTACTTTCTTAAGTTATGCGTGATTGAAACAAATTTTAAATGGTGAAATTAGTTTGTCACAAGCTGAACTGCAACTTCATATTTTGCATGCTAGAGGCTGAGTCCAGCAAACAAAAAAAGCTAAGTTCAACTTAGCTCTAGTTAAAACAGGATTTCTTAAATGTTGGTGTACTTTGCTGGACTAAGACCTAAGGGATATCCACAATGCTTGCTTTTCATTTTGGAGAATTATGGGGCTTAGACTTCTTCTCTTAAAGAATAGAATCAAATAATATAACTCTGCTTAAAAAATAAAAGTTTTAAACATCTCTATGGAAGGCTGATTGTTTATGTTGAGAACTGCTCTGTTATAGCTGTAAATAAGAGAGTTTATTTCAGTTATTCTAGAATTCCAGTACCTGAAGAATGCATATTTAGATCCAAGGCATTCAAGTAAAAAAGTTTATTGATGCTCTTGCATTTTTACTGGAAGCGATGTGATTGTGCTGTGGCTTGTTAGCTGCATCCAGCTTCCATCCTTTTGTGTTTTTTTTTTCAGGAGTTTCACTTGCATTTCAGTCTCAGACTGTCCCACACTGCAGAAAGCAATGGTATATTCACACTAGTGAGGACACCCAGAGGAGGTCTATACAGGACTTGTATCAGCAAATGTCAGCACGCACCAAAAAAATACCGAAACTGCCATCTAGTGGTCCAAGGCTGGCAAAGAGGCAGCACAGCACAAGTAAAGCAGTGGGGAATAACGTGAGAGGTAAGAAGAGATAACCCGAGCAAGACTGAAGTTAGCTCGTGTTCAACACTACTGAAACCTGGTGAAGGTGAACTTTAACTAAACCTGCTACAAATAAGTGAAATATAGTCCAACAAAGTAATTATATCTGAGCAAAGCTGTAACAGAGAAACACAAATATGAATTAGGAATCTGTTTAACTCTATTCAATCACATTACTCTTAACTGATAAAGTGAAGCAATGTTTGCTCCACGTTTCCTAGAAAGTCATACTCACATTAGCACTAGCTCCTTCCTGACAGGTCTGGGCATTTTTTTTCTTAGGTGGGATTGCTTCCCGAGTCAGAGCTGTAAAGCATAAAAGACATTAATAGTATAGCCAAGGAGAGAGACCATGAGCAGAGGCCAAGACTAATAAAGGGAATAATATAATAATAATATAATATTATAATATAATATTAATAATATTATATTTTATATAATAATATAATAATATTAAGTTATAATAATAATAATGTGTGGGAAGTTTATATACAGAAGTCAGGTATTTTTCAAAGACTGTTGCTTGGAAGTTCACTGTTTGAAATACCAAAAGTATTATCTTGCTTCCAATACAAATCAATCTCTCCCATTTTGTCAAGGGAAACCAAGATAATGCTGCAAAAAAATCCATACATATGTACATATATCTGTTGCTGTAACAACCTCATTATTAAACTTTTTTCTGTAAAGATACAATTTACAAGTTTAGCAAAAAGCAGGAGAAAGAGCCACTTCACATCACATCTAGAAAGGGCTAAATAGGATTGACTGTTCTCACAACTTCCCAACTGCCCTTCTGGTGTATGTTAAAGTGATGCCAGGAATGAATGAAACATACAAAATCCAGTTACTGCAGTAGTAGAATGGGAGTAAGGAGAGCTGGAAAGCATGGCTGACAAGCAGGAAGGTAACAAACCGCAAGTGGGACACTTACAGATTATCCAAGGATGGAAGATGATTCACACGATGTGGCATGGAACGCAGGGGGATTTTCACTCAAGGCAGTATCTACATGTGCCATGCAAAGGCATATAGCAACCCGAGGCTGCAAGATTGGATTTATCTTTCATGCTTACTCTATGAAAATCATTAACCGATTGAGAGAGGCGATTCCGTCCCTCTACTCCACTCTCTTGAGACCGCACCCAGAGTACTGCATCCAGCTCTGGAGTCCTCAACACAGGAAGGACGTGGACCTGTTGGAGCGAGTCCAGGAGGTCCACAAAGATGCTCAGAGGACTGGAGCACCTCTCCTGCGAGGACAGGCTGAGAGAGTTGGGGTTGTTCAGCCTGGAGAAGAGGCAGCTCCAGGGAGACCTTTTAGTGGCCTCTCAGTACCTGAAGGGGGCCTACAGGAGAGATGGGAAGGGACTCTTTATCAGGGACCGTAGTGACAGGACAAGGGGTAATGGTTTTAAACTGAAAGAGAGGAGATTTAGATTAGATATCAGGAAGAATTTTTTTACTCTGAGGCTGGTGAGACACTAGAACAGGTTGTCCAGGGAAGCTGTGGATGCCCCATCCCTGGAAGTGTTCAAGGCCAGGCTGGATGGGGCTTTGAGCAACCTAGGCAGGGACACGTCCCACTATACCCACGGCAGGGGGGTTGGAACTAAGGTCCCTTCCAACCCAAACCATTCTATGAAAAGTATGTGAGATGATGATCTGTAGGCATTATACACAGAAGACAAACGAATCACACACAGGGCAACTGAGGTTTGGATTTGAGCCGTTGGACAGCTGAACTCACAGTATCATGACTTGACGTGGCAAACCAGTGTTATGCCCTCTCCTTGTGACACTACTGGTTTTGTGGCTTACCAAAATTGAGTGAGTTTGGTCACACAACATGGGAGTAGAGACAGATTCTGGAGTGTCCAGTCATGGCACTCTGGCATACAAACAGCAGCCTCTGGAAGGAGCAGCCTCCGGGATTCCCTCTCACAGTACGTTTCAGAAAGCAGGTACATGTTTCTGCCACTGACATGATATGTTCTCCAAGCTGCTGTATATGGCTGTTTTTACTTTCTACACAAAGAAAGTGAAGATACAGTGACAGTAGCATCCCATATGTAACTGCACAGCCATCTTCACAGAAGGGAGCAAAACAAAGCCGTTGAGGCGGTCAGACTATAACAGAAAAGAATTCCTGCTCATTTCCCCCTGAATAAACCAGTACTGTGCTTAGTCATACAGCTGTGTGAAATCAACTCTACAGGGGAGGTAGCTGACTTTCAAATTAGTTCCTTAAAGACATGGTATCCATTTCTACTTGGTTGGAAGACAAATGCAGAGGGATGGGATAGCTTCCTAGCATCACCAGTCTGACTTCTCAATATCACTTAATCACCCCATCAGGCAGATGCTTCTGTCCCTTAATGGCAGAGAGAAAAACGCCAAGAACTGTGATGCCATTATAGCTGAAAGCTTCCTGCCTTGGAGGATTACCTTCATCCTTAGCTGTTAGGAGACAGATAATAAACCTATTATTTTGGTTTGAATTATTACTTATTGAATAAGCAAGATAGGGATTTTTTTTTTTTTTTTTGGTAATAGAATATCAAAGCATAACCTAGAAAAGAAAAGTTTGTTCCCAGAATAGACAAACACAGTTTTACAGATGCAATTATCATTTATTGTCATTAAACGGGATTATTTTTTGGTGTTTTGTTAGGTTTTTTGGTTTTAGTTTTTGTTTTGTTTTTTTTTAAAATCAAAAGCTAGTAGAAGTTGAATTGCTATGAAAAGGATTATGAAAAACGTTAAAGGTAGAGATTAATTTACAGCTGATTTATAAAGTTAGCACTTTATTTCAGAAAAGCATAATTTTCTTTTTTCTGAAATTAATATTAACTTTTTTAAACAATTGCTTTCATATGAAAAAAAAGTCCCAACTGTAATCTATTCTGTAAAGAAAGACTTTAAGACAGCTCAGAAACAAATCCAGCAAAATTCCTCCAAACACCTAAGTGAAAATGTATACACTAAGTAATTCATGTTCTACCGTTTACCATTTGTTATTTTTTCTTATTTGAAATTCTTACTAAAAACCTGTTATTACAAATCATTACAGTTTTCCAAGTCCAGATCACCCATAGTATAACTGTCACGTTCACCCAAATCTGTATTTAATATCTGAATATCCAGTCACTGCCACAAAGTAAAGGTCCTGTCCTACAATCGAGCTTAGCTGATTTTAGCAGGACTCCTGGAGGTTTCAGGGTTTGCCTGCACGGAACTCACTGTAAATTCGTATTTTAGAGAATCCAAGGCCACGATCCAGAAGAAAGCACCTTTTCTCAGTAAGTTTAGTGATTTCAACTGTACGTAACTGCTGATAGTCAATTGTAGAAATAGGATGTTAGGGAGAAGTGTTAAATCTAAAACTGCTGTCAGAGGATATTCAGTCTCTATTTATAGTCAGGCTGAAGCATCTTGGAGGGGTCCTTGAATGGCAACAGCTTCAATCTCAACTCGGGCACCCTGTGAGAAAACAATGAAGAAACCTATTAGGAATTTCATGGATCTCTTTTATGAAGCAAGTAGATGTATAATACAACCTTTTTAGAATAGAGTGACATTTGAGGGAGATTATACTTCTGATGGTTGTATTACCAATTTAGCAATGTTAAGTAATACTGAAAATTCACTTTGCTCTTACTTAAGTATCATAACCCCCTATTTCTAGCGTACTAGCCATCTTCCACCATAAAGAAATCTCTCTCTCATATTCAGATCTCTTATCTTGTGTGAGAAAAAGACTGGTATACTCAGAAAAAAAATAAATACTTAAGAGTCTTCATTAAAATAATTGCAATTGAAGCTATTCCAGAATAAGAAAAGCTGCCAGAATGCTTCAGAAATACGGAATTTCAGAAAGTCCATTTTTTTGTAGGCAGAAAAGTGACACTTACTTTTGGCAAAGCGGCAACTTGATAAGCTGCTCTGGCTGGAAAGTTTGTCTTGAAAACTGTAATTCAAACAGAAACATCCAGCAACATTCACCGATCACTTAACTTTGCTTGATAAAACACAGTTCAAAGTAATTGGTATAAAATGCAGTCATTGGAACAGTTTCAAGTTCAAGGCTACAAGACAAATAGACTTCTGTGCCAGCTTTTTTTTTTTTTTTGGTTACTGACTGGTCTAACATCTGAGCAAGCTGCCATTCATCATTGAGAGGGCACCTACAGTTGTGACCCAGCAGCCAGTGATAACTTGCACTCTGCTGACACTGCATGGCCTTAACACCAACTAGGCTGAAAAAGAAATGCTAAATCAGAATGGTGATCATCCAACTGCAGAGAGTGGGAGAGGGCTCTTTCACAGACAGAGCAAGAGGGAGAAACAGGCCCCTGCCAAAAGGGTCATGAGCAACGATCCCAGATTTGCCTGAAGTCAACAGGGACCAACCTTACTCGTATCAAAGGCAGGCAGAGTTAAAATAGGCCCTTGCTCCTTTCACAATTAGGATAGGCATTCAAGGATATTAAAAGAACAGAGGGAGGAAAAAAGATGGGGGGCTACTGGTCAAGATATAAGAGCTGAATGTATAGAATCATAGAATAGTTTGGGTTGGAAGAGACCTTTAAAGATCATCTAGCCCAATCCATCCCCCTGCCATGGGCAAGGACATCTTTCACAAGAGCAGGCTGCTCCAAGTCCCGTCCAACCTGACCTTGAACACTTCCAAGGGATTTCAATAATTAAATGGAAGTTATCACTAAGCTCAGAAATGTTAATTTCAGGGTCCTGCACTGACAAGGCAGGATAAACACCCACAATTGAACAGCAACAACTGCTTTCTTGAACTACAGGTAGGAGGCAACAAGTAACTAAGTATCCAGCTGGTCTTTTTTACCCTGCTTAAATTCCACACATTTCATTCCACACAATTCCATTTTGACATGCAGAAGACTATGTTGATAGCTCATAAATGAAACACTTCATTCAAGACCAGATGTTACTATCTAATTAAAACCCAAAGCGATATAAAAAAGGACTCTCCCATCTTCTGCATGATATGGCTCATTGGAATCACCTATTTCAGTCTACATTCAGTTTTGTTAATCAAGCAGTATCCTTTTTTTTTTCCTGAAGTGAAGCAGTATGGCTTATCCTTGTATAAAAAAAAAAGAGCCCTGTCCCATAGCAGTAACCCACAAATCACTCAAAGGTACAAACAGACTTTAAAGAAATGGAAATTAAAAAATCTGAAATTAAGCATTTGAAGGCTGCCTATAGTAGAATTACTTTAGGGACAACGCAGCAGCTGTCAAAGTAAAGAGGCATGGAAGATCAACCTGTAGGGATAGCGGGAGTTGATCTTCACATGACAGTGAGTTAGCAGGATGGTAGGACACAAATCCACAAGAAATTGGGCTGTGGTTGATCTGGTGCTTGCAAATTACACGTTGGTGGATTTTTTTCCAATGTTATATTTCTACCGGAGTCTCAAAGAATCTGGAACTACATCATCTGATCATTAAAACACTTTGCTTACTGTGAATATAATTTGTTCCACAAGCCACACTGGTTAAAACAGAAACAAAAGATCTACTTACATTGTTTGTAAATATCATTAATATCATTGAAGTCCTTCATGTCTGCCATCAAAACAGTAGTCTTCACAACTAGAAATGACATAACTGTTGTTATTTTGGACCTCTGACTTTCATAGAAAAGTTGAAAAACTTTAGTGCATTTCTCGCTTTGATTTCATAAATTTGTCTCAAATATTCTAAACATTTTGAAAAGTTTTGCAAAAAAGATATTGACCATTAGTTACCACCTAGAGAACCATCTAGAAAATCTGAATACCTAGTACACAATAAAACTTTAAGGAATTAGACATTCCTGGCCAGCTCTGAAAATATACCTTTTAAATTTTGTTCTAAGCCTAATTCTTCCAAGAGGCACAGAACTGATAAGCAGGTCAAATAAAAAAAGCCATTGTAAGCCAACTGTTGGCAAGAATTACATCATATATAATATCTGCTGCCAAAAAAAAAGTCTGTAAGAGGCCTGAAGATAGAATTTTTTACCCATGACTGCCCAAGCCAACACTAATCCTGGTTTGGCTCCACTATTAGAGTCCTCCTCAAGAAAAGGCATTGAAAGTGCCTAGAATATTAACACCATAGATAGAGACCTGCTTTTACCTGGAGCAAAATCTAGGATGCTTAAAATGCCTGTAGTCAGTTGCAGCTCAGTCTATATTGAGCTTTATCAGTTAGAATTAAAATATTAGTACAGTGGACAGGAACTTATGGTTAAAAGTAGTGTCCCATTGATACCCATCACAAACATTTGCATGTTGATTTCTTTCTTTTCTTTTTTAACCCAGACTCATGATTCCTTCTGTCTCCTTCAGCTATTGATAACAACCACATGCTTAGCAAAGACCTTTTTTTTTTTTCTTTAAAAGGTCACTTAATTATTATTTTTTTTAATCCAGGCAGGTAAAAACAACCACTCATTTGCCACCACTGCCGCCACACTTACCATTGCCATAGTCACAGCCTGCAGCTTTCAGGATTTCTCCCATGTTTTTTAGAGCCTAATGAAAAATGAGACAAGAATCTTTAACTATCAGCTGGGTTATATTTAGGTGAGTACGTAAATATGAATTGTAATCTGGCTAGATTCATGTTATAGTATAAGTTTACCCAGCAAATCTTCAGCTGTCATCAGTAAGCAAAATCAGAAATAGATTAAAAAGTAAATTAATAAAAGGGAGCTTCTAATAAACCACAAGTATTAAGCCATCCATTCATTAGGTGTAAATACATGACACAGCACCATCTCATCCTACCTATTGCCTCACACAACCTATTTGCTGCTGGGGGAACAAATCTTTCCCCATCTCAAAGCCAGGGTTTTTACTAGGGTCTGAACCTTTGGTTACAAACATTGATTCTTTCCTACGTGAAATGCAGATTCCTCCCCTGACCTCCACATTGCTTGGGTGGAAATGACAGGGACAGTATGGAATGACAACCTCCTGCTTTTCCCTCATCGTGGGGGATGCGAAATGTGCTCTCTTGGGATCTTCAATTTCTCCTGTGTTCAATGAAGTACATCCCAACTCTATTACAAGTTTATTGCTAGAAGACATCTTACCTGCTTAGCTTCTTCCTTTGCCCCTCCAGAGACAAGCTGCCCGGTGGAAGGTTCTGTACCTATCTGTCCTGCAATGTACATTGTCCGGTCTACCAGCACTGCTTGGCTGAAAACATAAGTGACATTTTACGTTTAATGTTTCCCCATCAAAGCATTTAATTGTCTGAAAGCACACTTCACATATTCTTCAGTAGTTTATAGTATCTCAGAAAGACGTAGGACTTGGGTTATGCATGCACAAGTCTACACGCAGTCATACGTTTGATCTGCTTATGCTTTGGGAGACCTGGAATTAGATCACCTATGGAAAGACACAGATACATTAGCATAGCTCTGTTTTTGAGATAATAAACCCTGTTTCTTGGAAAGGCAAAAGGCATGAGCACAGCAACACAACACTATACACAGCACAGAGAGGAGGCAGAGTAAACATTTTTTGTACCTGCCCATATAACTATTCCATCCCAGTTTGATAGGTAGACAATACCTTTCATCTACACCTCAGCTGCAGAGCAATGAAGTTTAAAAAAAAATAATAATCAGAAAAGAGCTGATTAGTAAATGTAGCAATTTCTTCTCAATCAGGCACCATGATAAATGAGTTACAGCTGTGAGGTGAAGCCCTGCATGCGCGTTCTCTGGCGTTATTCATCCAGCCATGAATTTGGCCCGTCAGCACACCACCTTGATCACTCCATCCCCAGATCACTCTCCTCTCATAAAATAACCCGGATGACCTGTTGGCTGGGTTAGTTCATAAGAATGCAGAATCCAAGCTACTTGTAAAACATTTTTATATGTGTCAGGTGTGTTTTTGCTGAAGTAGAGTTGGCAATTATTAATGTCTCTAATTACCACAAAGAGATTAACAGATTAAAACAAAGATTTAAACTACCTAGCAAACGTTATGCAAGAGACATAATTTACTTCTCTTCAGCTGGTAATTAAAAATACTTTGCAAAGAAATTAGACAAAGATTCTTTTGAAAGTGTTTGTGGTGTGTCAACACTGTTCTCCTTAACACTTCCAATTCCACAAGAAAATGCATTATTCTGACAGTTCAACAAGCCTCTCAAGTTACACAAACTAGAGTTAGGCACCTCCCTGAAGTATCTAAATTTTAATGTCAATGGAGAAAGAAAGAGACTCTTTCAGAGAACATTTTTATTACATCTCTTAATTGAGATTGACTCAGTTGGATTGGCTCAATCCATTGACTTGACAGGGGAACAACCTAATTTAGGGACTCAGTAAAATGACAATGGTTAGACAATCCTAACAGTGCCCCTGTCCTACATTCTCCTGTCATTTCAGCCAGTAACCTATCCAATATGTTACATGGTGATTATCTTCTCTATCATCAACTAACAAAATTGGAGTAAATCACAAAACTACACCATCTAAAGAAGAGAAACTAGTGAATGAAGTAGTTTCCTAGCTAATGCAGACTTGTTGATATGAACCAAACACACATTACTTCTTTAATTTTATTTTATTTTCCTACAATGTTCCTGCTTTGTTTGGGGCATAGGTCCCCAGACCACAAACTTCCATTTGTCTGAAGCACAGAGAACCACGCAATAAGGAGGTACGAATTCTCTAAAAAAAAGATACTGTCTTGTACTGCTTATTATAAAGTAAATGACACAATGAAACATTTATCCCAACAAAGGCCTTCCGACTATCCTAAATCATGAATAATTGGGGAAAAAACAAACTGAGGCCTTCTGATACCACTGCCAGATCAACATCTGCAGCAGTCTTATTTGGTTCCCTTCTCTGCTCCTCAACTGCTTACCAGTGGAATCCTCCATTCACTGAAACTATTAACAATTTACCAACTAAAGACTATACTTCTACTGCAGTCAAATGCATGAGTGAAGCTCAGAGAAACTTCAACTACACAAACCCCAATCACACTTTAACTGCAGATGTATCCTGTAACTAGGGTCAATCTTTAATCTTCGATTCAGCAGAGATCTGAGTGTGGGCCTAAAGTCATTCAGGTTTCAGTACACCTAAGTGTATAACTGGACGGACATTATGACCTTAGAAGAACATCACCCATCAGATAGATGGTGTCAAGAAGCATGCTCTTTAAAGACAATGACTGCAAAGTTAATCACATCTTCTTTACACAAATGACTGTTGATTAATACAAGAACAGTATCTCTGCTGTTTCTTTTACATTTTTAATTTAAAGTTCAATATCATTAATGAGATGTACATATGTACACAGAAACACTCACACTTAGGAGTCTTTATATATCTATCTACCTGCCTATCTCAAGGTACTGGAAATTGTATGCAATAAAGGAAATACAAAAATACATTAAGAATAGGTCACCAAAAAGCATACTGAAGGGCTGTAGCAGAACCAGGAATGCAGCCCAGACATCCCAATTCTTCATTCCATATTAAGCCCTCACTCCTCTGTTACCACACTCAGACTCCACAGCAGTGACATAGCAGTTATTTCTTGTGCAACTTTTGCTCACTGGACTTTGACACATTTACCGAAACCTGATACACTAAGTTAGTGATAAACTTATTGAAGTTAGACCCATCATACAATTAACTGGCTGCATAACAAGCAGTATTTCATCAAGAACTACCAATAAGCACAAAATGTCGGAGAGCAGTTAATCCACAACATAAATGGAGAGCTATGATGAAGGCTAGGCCAGCTGGCGTGTGCATGTGTGTCCACACATGTGCAGTTGAAGAACTGTTGCCTTCCCATGTCTTAGATGTTTTCTATCTACAAGCAATGCCAGGCCCCTGGCTGAAATTTACCAACAGTTTACTGTTTACAGAAGTTAACTTTCATGTCATGTCTCTGCTTACCCACTTTGTCCATCTTTATAATTACTATAAAGAACACAGAGTTTGAAACTCAGAAAGCTCAGTTTCAAAGTAATGGAGACAAGAAAGCATCTGGCAGGCTCTAAGATGCTACAAATGGAAAAGTTAAAAACAAAGGTGCCTGGTTTTATATTGGGAAAACAAAGCCTGAATGCAGAATTTAAAATTCTTAGAAAATGTCCTGGTAAAAATCCTTCAGTAACTTGGTTATAAGGTTCTACTACAGTTATTGAACATTTTTCACATCCAAATAGCAAAGAGAAACTTTTATCCAACTAAAATTGGGTTTTTAATTGCATTCAGAACTGTTGCAACTAACAATGTACTTGTGAAGAAGTTGAACAACATCTTATATATTTTTACAGCAGTTAAGTTTATAGACTGCAAAGCATTTAGAACCTGTTGGCAGTCACATTCAAAATGAGAAAAGATTTGCAATTCCCAGGCAGTGAACTATCCAACCACCAAAGTACATGCTGGATCAGGCCCAGCCTTCACTGCCCATAACCTCCGGAGTCCGTGTTCACCTGCCTATGCAACATGCTTTTTCCTAGACAAGCATTTTTTTCCTTGAGAGGAATCATTTTCTCTCTTGCATTTTTTTTCTTCATTCACTGCTTATTACTAAGTTCAGAATTATTTTCCCAAAATGACTTTTTGAGGGACATTTTAAAAGTCCACCTAAGATGATCAGGACACCCCCCCCCTCCACTCAGGCAGAAGCTTGCCGCTAGCACTGAAGACCCACTCCTGTTGTAGGGCCTCAGCTGTCCCTGGGGCGGAGTGTCCCTGCTCGGTGGAAAGGAGGGACGCCCTCACTGCAGCCCCCAGGCACTGCCTGACAGACACCCCCCCTCCAGGGACCTGCTTGAAACCCTACCGGCAAAACCTGATCCCGCTTCTTCCAAGAGACTTCCCTCAGGCTAAGCCATACCTGTAGGGACCCAGAGCAGCAGGGGCCTTAGCAGTGTTGATTATTTTCTTCACGAGCGAAGCCATAGCTGCTGCTACGCTGCTGCCTCTGCCGCCACCAGTCCCCTCCTGCCTTCCCCTCAGCACCCTGCCAATGGCTGCCTCCTCCCCCTGCACCGCATGGGGTTCTGGGAAATGTAGTCATCCGGTGGTGGGGGTGTGGTGGTTGCGCCGCGCGCATGCGCGCTGCTCAGCCTGGGGCGGCCGCGTGTGGCGGGAGGAGGCCGCGCCGCGGGTGGGTGTCGGGCCGGTGTGTGGCCTGACCCTCTTCTCCGCACAGCCTCCCCTGGGCCCTGCCGGAGATGTCCGGGGCGAAGGAGAAGAAGCGGGCCAAGAAGATGAGGAACCAGCCGGCCAGCGTCACCCTTTCCTCCGAGCCGGGGCCTTTCCCCGGCGGTGGAAGCAGAGCCTGCCCGCCCCCAGGTAGGGCTGCCGGACCGCCTACCCAGGGCCGGGGTGGATGATCGCGGAGGGGGTGTCCGTTCCCCCCCTATCAGCCCCGGTTGTCCCCGTCTCCTGAGCCCCGGCGGCCGGCGAGGCGGGCCCGGTGTGGGAACACCCCTGGGTGCGTCCCCTGCCGTGGTTCTCCTTAATACACGTGTTTCTGCGCCATCCCTTCGGTTGCACGAGAAACCCCTGGCCACCCGCCGCGCTTACTTGTCTTAAAATGACTTTTAACGTTATAGCCCGTCTAGTGCCCACCCTTCTCTTTCTGCCAGGCCTGGGAGGCGCAGGTTTGGCCTAATGGGCCCGTGATAAATGCCCTGTTTTCCCGTCAGGTCGGCATGCCCAAACTATTTGCTTTTTGGCACTTGTGGCTGCTGTATCTGTGGAAGAGCATTGGCAGGAGGCAGCGAGGCGTTTCCCTGAAATGGCAGTGTGTAGCTAGGCTATTGCTGGTGCATTTTGTACACGGGTAGCCTTTGCAGCTGAAGACTGAAGGATCCTGTCAACCTGTAGGCCTTTTTTTCATCTGTGTGTTTCGACCCGAATCCTCTGTGCTTCTATTGGACTTCGATTTCCACACCCACCCCTCTCACCCCCATTTCATGTTTTTATTTTGTCACCTGTATTGTTTCTAGAAGAAAAAAACCAAACAAACAAACAAAAAACAAAACAAAACAAAACAAAAAAAGGCACAGGTAAGAGCAGGTCCTGTTACTGTGAGGCCTTCGGAAGCTGACAAATTGCGTCTTTGTGGTTGAACAAAAATTGCTGAAGTGTCACTGTGTGTTTAGGTGACTGAAGAGTTCTTAAGCAGACAGAATGACATAGCAAATTACAGTCAGCCCTGTCGGAAGATTTTGGAATATCATTAGAGGAGTACTGCCAGATTAATCTAACACATTTTTCTAACTTTATTTGTAGCAGGGATCTTCTAAGATTACGTGGTTATGTTTTTCTGTTCTGTTGAATAGCATAAATTTTCATCCTTATAACATTCTCCTGTAGTGTTAGTATCTCTGTTTTATAGGGCTATTTTGTAGAAACAGGAAAGAAAAAAATTAAATTAGAGTTATAAAGCTATGGGTCTGAATAGTAGCTGAAATGATTTAATTTTTCTTTAGGTATTAAGTCAGTCACTGTCTTTTGAAACACTCTTCCATCTTCTGATTAAAATAGTTAGTTCTTAAGCTAACTTGATAGTGAAAGGGTGTTTTTGTGATACGAGTTAATTGCTGTCCAGTTACCCTCCCATGGCTGGCTTGGGCTGTGGAGGGGTCTACACAGATTTCCTGACTGAGGCAACATCTATCTCTCTCTCCCAGCTATTTTGTTCTCACCTTCACCTCACTGTCTTGACAGTGCTGCTCTCAGCCATGTGGAGAACCCAGATCAGGGAGTTATTCCACATAAAACTAGCTTCTGTTTCCACCCCACATTATTTTTTCATCTGAATTATTGCAGTTCTGTATGATGTACGGTTGTATCAGGGCTGCAACAGCATCGCTGCTGAACATGAAACTTCAGCTTATGCTTATTTGAAATGGAACAAGGACATTTTAGGCTCACATAAATTGAGGCTACTGGAGATGCATCTGCTCCTGGCTGTTCCTCATGCCAATGACAGCATTTTTGGGACAATGTGATAGGCTTGTTTAAGAATCTGATCAACCTGAAAACTGATTTTTTTAATCTCTTACCTCATTTCTCCTGACACACAGGTTGATTTTCACTAGAGGATTTCCCTGAACTGTATGGCCCCATGTTCCATCAAGCACTCATCTTGATGCGGTGGGTGGGGTGGTGGGAATTGCTGTCTTGGCCCTTTTTAGTCCAGTTGTCCAGCATGAGCTGCCCGAGAACCGTATCTCAAGTTCTACTAGAAATCCTAACCAATACTTAACTGAATAAGTTGAATATAAGCTAATCTTTAAATATGGACTTCGAGGCCCTCTTAAATTTGAAGTACTGTTAGGTGCTTATCACTCTTGAAAGGCATTTTTGTACCTTAGGAAGCTTACTGTAGGCTCTAGTTAATCAATTTCAATATTAGTTTAAATGCCAGTACCAGAAAAGTAACTTACTGCACCAACATGTAAGTATCATACTTACCTTATATATTGCTGTAACAGAAATACATGTCAGTGAGACAAGAATATGTTTGCTTATGGGGGAGAAAAAAATCAGAGGGCAAGAGGGAAAAATATTAACTCTGCTGGTTTGGTATTAAAACCTGTCTAGACAATAGTAAAAATCAATACTGATGTTGCATAGGCCGATTTTAGTCAGGTCTTTCCTGACTGATAGAGTATTGGAGGCGAAGTCTGAATTGGGTACCATTTTCAGAATGCACAAAAGTTACTTAATCTACTGCAGGCTTGCTGCAGGGCAGTGCAAAATATTTATTTCTCCCTTTAAAAAATAACTTAATTATTCTGATTTCTGATGGCTTTTTTAGGTACATATATGAAATACAGTAGGAGGAATGTGCAGTGCAATCTGATGAGGAAAGACTGTGTATAGTTATCAGTTACTCAGACTGCTTTGCATTTCTGTTACCTCTTTTCATCTCTAAACCCTCCAGGAGATGTTCGTTCTGAGCAGCAGTATCAGCAGCACAAATTTTCGAACCAATCCTCTGGGCCTTCTTACAGGAAAGACCAGTATTTTCCAAAAGGGCAAAATAGAGGAGAGAGAGGGAGAGGAAGAGGAGGATGGCAAGGAGGACGCCAGAGTGTTTCTGAGGAAATGCCAAAATACATAACAGGTTTGTATATAAGAAAAAGGTCGTAATTTATATGTGCAGGGCAATGTGCTGGTGATTAAGTTTGCTGTCTGCCTGTGTTTTTGTATAAGAGCAAAAATTAGAACTGATGCTGTGTTCTTCTTTTTTTCCTAATTTTCTCCAAAATACAGAAGTAGTTGTGTACTAGAATGAATGACCAGCTGTTGTTCAGTGAGTCCTTTCAGACATCTAAGTTGAAAAGTTGCACTTGAGGGATATGGATTTAGGTTTCTGTTTGCCAGTAAAATGAGTACTGACAGTCATCTGCTTTTAATGTAGCCAGTGGAACTGGTTTTGCCTATGATGTGATTTAAAGACAACTTCTCATCTAACAGAACGTTTATTTAGGCAAGCAGATTAGCTTTTCAAAATATGGCGGTGCTCTGATAGTAGATAAACTTCAATAAGCATAAAACAAGACCAAACACTGGATTTTTTTATTTGATCGTTTTAAAACGGTGTGTAATATGATTACTGCTTCCTTTTTTTTTTCCATGCTGAAGTTTTTTTCATCTCTCTGAATACCACTTGAAAAGATTGCTACTGTAATTTAATAAAGAAGTACTTAATGCAAATAGGGCTTGTTGGTTATACTACAGCTTTCAGAATCATTCATATATAAGTATTGGCTTAACTATATCTGTAAGCTTCAGAATATCTAAAGAATTGAAATTTCTTCAGTAATAGTATAGAGTATTTACTTTTATGTCAAGAAGTCATTAGATTGATGTACTAGGAATACTCTGCTGGAATTGAGTAATGTAGGTGGAGTGTCCCCTTCTTTGAGTTTTGCTGTTTGTCATGCTCTGATGCAGCTCTTTTCATTCCAGTGTCTGCCTTTGCTCAAGCTCGTGCAGCCGAGATCAATGCCATGTTGAAAGCAGTTGCACAGAAGTCTTCAAACTCTCTAGTTTTCCAGACTCTACCTAGGCACATGCGAAGGCGAGCTATGAGTCACAATATTAAACGCCTACCCAGGCGGCTCCAAGAGATTGCCAGGAAAGAGGTATAAGTGTGTTTTATAGTATTTGATAGACTATATATTGTGCATATCTAATGCACAGTGTTCAGCTGGACATTTATTAATGAGCTTATCCGCAAAACTCTCCTGCGTACACAGGTTCTCAAACGTCACTGTCCTCTTGACTTTGTGATTATTGGACATCTGGAAAAGTTATTAGAGTAACGATGATATTGTCTACTTCAGAAGGGGTTGTTCAGGCAGTGTGTTGGTCCCAGGTGATCCAGGATCCCCCAGTAACAGCTCTCTGCCTTGCACCCCACCACAGCTGTTGAGTGTGACCCTGCTGGCCTCAAGCCAGCATAGCCTGTTCCTGACCAGCACGCTGGTTCATGTGTTACAGCTCAAGTGTGGGAGGTTCGCTGGAGTTGTTGGCAGGCTGCACGCAGCTTAAGACTTGCCAATTGACTATTCCTGGGTGCTCATGAAACTGAACATTTAGTCAGTGTGCTCCTGTGCAGTTACTCACTCCTTACCTACTATGGCCTTCCTGTGGGTTTTAAAAAAAATATTTAAAAAATGGTTCAGCAGGATTTTGTTGTGAAATGATCTGTCTGATGTTTGGCATTGACCACTTTATTGTCTCTAGATACTTCTTAAACTGACCAAGTGAGTTTGCCTGGTAAGTTTTCTATGTATTAAGGTTGACTGATAAACATATTTCTTGCATTCTTTTTTTCGCTTGCATTGTTAAGTTCTTGGAGAACTTACTCCCTCCACCTGAGTTCCTGAAGATAATTGTTCATGATTTGGAAATCTCTTCAGGTCCTTCCACACGTGTTCCATAGGACACATTTTACTGGATCTTCATAACCTGTATGTCTTCTTTTAGTGCTCTGGTTAGCATTCTTTTTGCTTTGTTAGTTGTGACAAGAGATGCAATTTGGCCTGTTTTCTGAGAACTGAAGGAAGAAGGTGTGGGCTATTTTGCATAGTTAGTTATGTGCTCTATCCTTGTTAAATAATCTAGATTTGTTTAATATTTATGCTTCGTTCTTTTGTGTCCTGCTTTTTTAACTCCTTTCACTTCATAGCCTTTCTAACTTCTCTGAACATGCTCACACTTATTCTCCCATCCTTATTTCCACTCCTTGTATGATTCTTGGATTTTTGAGATTATTTGATCGGCCCTGGTGCAGCTGCTATGTTTTTTTCTCTGTTTCTATATTTCTTCTGCTATGTTTTCTCTCTTCAGGTCTTTTGGTGTAGTTTGTATGTTTGCACAGGCTGTTTTGTTTCATGTTTTCTTGCAGCGTGTCACATCTCTTGAACTATTTCCTTTTGCAAGGGTTCTGCCTATTACTTTTCAGTGTTTGAAGTCTGCTTCTTCGAAGTTAGCAGTTTTGATTCTGCTGCATTTTCTTCCGTTTTCTTAGATCCTTTATCATGACCATTTTCATCTAAACAATTATCTGGACCATTTCTTATGTCGTCAGAAGCTTAAAGACATACATTTTTCATCTACAATACCACATCTCTTTTGCTCTACTTGTTTTTCTGAACCAGCCAGTCACATACCATTGATCCAGTGGCTTATATTGCCTACTCTCTGGTGGAATGATGGACCTGATGAGAACATACTTTATTTTTTTGTGCATTTCTGTTTTGATGTCATGGGTTGCTTCATTGTTTTCTGTATCCTTCTAGCTAGTGATCTTTCAGCATTCTCATTCCTGTGCCTTTCTTATAACCAGTGGTCTGTTGTCAGCTATTCCTTGGTGAGCTTACAAAGGACATCCTAAGAATTTTTTTGTATGTCATATAGTCCCTATTTCTTTCTACCACTTCTCTTAGCAAAAAGACAAATCAAACATTGATTGGGAGAGTCAAACCTTCCTCTCCAGCTGTGCATTCACCCATAATAATTCAGAGCTTGAGCAGATATTTATCAAGAATTTGGTCAAGAGTCCACAGTCCTTTCTTGTTTGCTTCCACACATTGTAGAATCCTTAGGGTCCTACTTGGCAGTCTGAGAGTCCATACTGCTTCTGTACAAGCTCAAATCTCCAGGTGCTGCTAATGTCACATTTATTTGTTCATGTGGATATACTGATGTTGGGCAAAAACTTCACACAGGAAGTAGCAAATCTTACTGTTCACTGGGAAGTTCCTGAATGTGCGTGGATTTTGGTTTATCTATGGGTTCCAGTCAAACCTTGATGCACTTGCATGGTTGGGGCTTGTGTATAAAGTTTCAAAGTTTTAGTTAGCCTCAAGAGTTATGGAGAACTAACATCAGAATAAAGTATAACTTAATGCTAGTGCTTCTTATATCTTTACATATGTCAGCCTTTTTCTTTTTTTTACAGAAGTTTGTCCTTTTGATATTTACTTCAATGTCCTCTCTTTTTAAAACAGGCAGAGAAAACTGTACATCAGAAAAAAGAACAGTCAAAGACTAAATGCCGCAAAGCTAGAAGGCGCCATATAAATTTGGTAGCAGAGTTTAATCGCAGGCAAAGAAAGAATATTTGGCTGGAAACGCATATTTGGCATGCAAAGAGATTTCATATGGTAAAGAAATGGGGATACTCTTTAGGAGATAGCCCTACGGAGAAGTGCTACAGGGCTTGTTACCGAGCCATGACAAACCACTGCCTTCTTCAGGTATCACATTTACATGTTTTTAAATTTGTTTTCTGTGTTATTTTGCCAAGGTGAAGTAATCAGTTGTTCAGTTATAATGAATATTTATGTCTCTGAAGTACTGTTGTGTCAGCTGTTAATAACTGCTAAGTATGAAATTAGTGATTTCATAATTGGAGTGAAGGGTGGTGAGTATCAGAACAAGATGAACCTTTAGAAGAGTCTTACAGTAACTATGAATGAAGTGCTGCATCTTCAGTCTTCTCGAGAGCTAAGAGATTCATTGAATCCCTGCATCATCTTTCTGAGCAGGATGCTATTGAAGACAGGCTCTTTGTTCCGTGTCCTTTTTAGTCTGTTGGTTTGAGAGGCAGGTTGGCCCTCAAATAATAAATGCCTGACAGCTCTCCTATAACTAACAATTTTAATTTTAGAAAGGAAAATTGTTTCTCTTTGACACAAATTTTAGTGAAAAATTACTACTTCTTCAGGGTAAATGGTGAAGCTCTGTCTGGTCCTCCCTTGGCAGGCTCACTTTCAAGAGTGTTCTCACCTTACCACTATCCTGTTGTTTCAGGACTTATCATATTATTGTTGTCTGGAGTTGACTGGTAAAGAGAATGAGCTTCTGAAGCAACTTGCTCGAATATGTAGCATTGACACAGGTAAATTTTATGTAGTTCAAAATAAAGTTAAGATTCTGAATAGACTAAAGGGTGAGCCATCCTTTTCCTTTTTTCATATTCTACCAATCTCAGTAGTAGTAACAGAATTGATACCGAGTTGTTGTTTTGGTTGAAAACCGTAATTTAAATGTCTCATACTAGGACAAGATGTTCTTATTTTCAGTTGCTTATTAATAAACTAATCGTGGTACATGTTCTTTCTTTGATACTGTCCCAGCAGCAAGACTGAATTTCAATTATTTTCTTTTTTAAACAAAAGATTATTTTGTTTTTCAATAAGTATCTTCTTCTTTAGGATTAACATTTGAAGAGGCTTGTTGTCTGTCTGGAAGATTCGAGGGTTCCCTGAATCTTTACCAAGCAGATCGCTATCCTAAGGATATGCTTGGTCCTGTTACGTTTATTTGGAAACCCAGGAATGGCTCTGAAAACAGGCAGTTATGGATCTGGTTGCATCCAGCTCTCAAACAGGTATCTTTTTCTTCACAGTTGAACTCTGATTTCTTTATGTGTCGTACATTTTGAATGCTGAAGACACCTTCTGAAAGTTGTAGAAGAGCTGGATGTAATACATGGCTTTAGGAATTAAAAGTTAGAAAACTGTTTCTGCTCTAACAATATTTACACGCTGGAGTTTGTTTTTTACAAAGCTTTTACAGAAGCTGCACACCTCTGAGGTGGTTTTTTTTTTTAGTATTTGCGCTTGTTAAAAGTTTTTTCTAGTGTCACTTTCTTCAGGATACATTTGCAATATGGTTTTGCTTGATTCACATCCTTCCCACTGGCACCCCCAACAGGCAGTTTGGTCTCATCACAGATAATCATAATTGATACTTAGCTATGAACTTAAAAAAAAAAAAAAAAAGTAAAATTTTGTGCACTGGCAATTTTTCTTACATTAATTTGAGTGAGAGTAAATTCTTAGCAAAACTCAGTATTACATTCAGCTCTTAATAGTAAGCCATGGACTTCAGCAGAATGAAGTTGATTCTCTTAAATCCATATAGGAAAGTAAATAGTAGAATGTAATTCTTAAAACTGTACTTAAGCTTTGCAATGCACTGCCTAGCATCCTAATCCAAACTTTTCATTTTTCTGAAGGACGTACTGAGAGAGTTAAAAGCAATTTTTCAGTGTACAGAGCCTGAAGAAATCTATATTCCTGAGCCTGTTACAACATCAATTCAAGAGGAAAAACAAATGGATGTTGTCTTGAGCCTTGGCAAGAAAAGAAAGAAGGAGGATAAAGAAGGAGAAAGAGCTGTGCCAGTGAAAAAAATAATTGGTGATGGAACTAGAGATCCATTTCAGTCCTACTCTTGGGTCTCGCAGACTACTGGCATTGTGATCAGGTTTGTTCATAGCAGAGTCAGAAACTGTGACCTATAAGCAGTTAATATAGCTGAATTCTGGCTTAACAGTTCTGGACAAAAAAAAAAAAAGTGTGTTGTATGATTGGACATTCACCTGAAGTTTTCCTCTGTTTCAGTGATAGAACTATGGAGATTCTCAGATATCGGCTGATTGGACCATTATCACACTCCGTCCTTACAGAGACCTTGAAAGCCGCTTCCCTCCAAACAGTAAGCAAATTGGCAGTTTGGATATTACTGTCATTTTGATAAGATTTCTAGGCTGTGCAAGCTTGGTTTTGGTAGAAAGAATCGTAAACTTTCTTGTTATAAAGGCTAACCTATGTATTTCTGCTCTGTTTTGTCCACCTCTTGGCACATAGCATCACTGTGGTTTTAATGTGTGCTTTTTTTGTCGCTTGCAGCAAACATGACTCAGCCATGAAATCTCTGACTTTCTGTAAGAAATAATTAATGACAGAATTAGTAAGCATTGTGGATTGTTTTGTTTATTTTTGGAACACAGGTTATTGGAGATTAATGTAAGGTGGAGTATAGGAATAGACTGTATCAGGAAAAAATTATTTTGGTTTGAAACTTGAAGAGGAAGAAAGCAACCATAGTGATTAAGGCAAACTGAGAGTGAATTCATACTTACAGAAAATGCTGAATGACCACTTGAGTTCAATTAGATGTGTTGTTTTCCAGGAGATGGCAGATTCAGAGACAGAACTGAATAACTGGTGGGTAGAAAACTGCAAGGACTCTGAAAAAGTATCTCTTCATCAACGTCAACGTGCTGTCTTTGAGCTATTAGAAGGTATTTGGGCATGTGGGTGCTACGGGAGGAATGGGAAACTCTTAAACTCTAGTGGTCAAAACTGGCATGCTAATAAGTTGACGTCAAATTGGAAATGCTTATTTTTTCCTTGATCTATGCATAATCTATGTGCTTAGGTAATTACTGTGACATGTCAAAGATTTGAGAAATCTTACATTAACTTTTTTTAAAGGGATTTATAATCCTCTGTGTAGTACAAACTCTTAAAAGATAAACTGAATCTTGTTTCTTATCTTCATGAACTTAGATTTGAGATTGCTGATAGATATACAGTCTGATGTACACTCCCACTCTGTTCCCCCATACACACCAAATTAAGGCAGTGAGTTGTACACAGGTAAAATGGTAGACTCCTACTCAAAGTGAAAGCATCATACCTTGCTTTATATATTTTTGTTCCTAATGAACAGTTGTATACTTGGCTGAATTGTAAAGTATCATAAAGTTAACAACATCTCCTCACTTTTTAGCACTGAAGCAGTAAGCAACTGGCTTTGGTAGGTCTAACACTATACTCGAGCTTTCCAATGTGAGGCAGTTAAGCAGAGGTGAGGTAAAACTTTTAAAAAACTTTAAAAAACCTTTTTAACCTTTTTAAAACTTTTTTAATTAACTTTTTTCTGGAAGACAAGTTTTTAAAAAAGACTGTTTATTCTTTAGAAGATGTGCCAAGTGTAAGGGATGAATTGAGGCTGTAAGTTGTGAGAGCGACCTCGCTTCTATGCTAAGCACAAATGTAATTGCAAACTAAGTCTTATGCTACTATTGTTGTCTTTTGTTATTGGACATTTAGCAAGCATTGGTGAATTTTCAAACCATGTTAGACTGAGTACTCTGCATTGCTTCTCTGACTTACAGTGGTGTTACATCCCTGCAGGCAAAAACGCACAAAATAATAGTGCAGAAAAAGATCATAACTTAATTGGTGGTTTCATAGCAATGTTCATCTGTGTGTTTTTAAAGGGATAAGTTCACCATCACAAATGCCACCAGGTACGATACTGGGCCTCACTGTTGGAGATCCTCGAGTGAATTTGCCAAAGAAGAAGACAAAAGCCATGCCAGACTTTGAAAAATACCAAGGTAAAATGCCTTGCTTATGTTATGCTTCTTGTGGAACCGCCAAAGGCAAGAGATTCAGTTTCTCTCTACACTTGTTTTCATTTACTGTCATCTTCTGCTGATTGTCTCTTGCTGTTTTCCTCTAGCATTTGATTTCAGAACGTTTCCTTCCCCTTTCTACTGCCCCTGACAGAACAGAAACAGCTTGAAAGTTGCGTAGGTTTTAGAACAGCAATTGTGAGGGAGGGACATGCACCAAAGCTGGTCTTGTGCTCAGTGGAAGCCTCTGTCTGACCATACAGATGATCCAGGTTCGAATCCTGGCAAGGCCAACCAGGTGCTAAAAGCTACTTAGTGAGTTCCTGTTTGGTGTTTAGTCTTCCTGATGCTGTTTATCTCTGCAAGAAGATATCTGCTGGCGGTGGTTTAGAGTCCTACAGTGATGAAAATTTCAATTCCACTGGGAAAAAAAATTACCTTTGCAAGACTAGCATTTCAGATGGCCAAGATGCTGGTTATGTTAAAACATCAAAGGTGCATGCATGACTTCTGAAACTTTCATTTCAGTGCTGACTTACGCATTTCAGTGCAAAATTCAAATTCAATGGGATTTGAACGTCCTTAAAAATGTGCAAGAGCATATACAGTATACAGTGGGGTTTGTGTGCAGTGTTGTGTAGACATTTCCAATTAGGTTGACAGGACACAGACTGCCTCACCTAATATAAGAAACATACTAGCCAATGAGCAGAGTAGCAAATAGGACAAGTTGAAGGCTCCAAAGACTTGAAAATACTTCATTTCCTTGGTGGTGTTTTCAAGAGACTATAATAATCTGCCCTTACCTTTTACTTGAATCAGGTTGTACACCTATTTTTACATACTGTCTTTTAGCTCTCTGCACAACTCTGTTATTTGGATTTTCTTACATCCTCCTATTCTAACCTCTGTATCTAGAACAGCCTTTCTCCTCTTAATTAGTTCTGCTCAGCTAACTTTCTTACCATTAATGTTCCTGTTGGAAACGGTGCAGCATACATGACCTCTACTTTGGTTTCTTCCTGCTGAGAAGTAAGGTGAGCTGTATAGCACTTGTTTACAGATACTGGTTTGAGCCAGTAAAGGAGTTAGCAACTACAAGAAGTAATTCAGCCCCCTTCATTCTGCTTGTCATGTCTGTGAAGGTGTGTTCAAGTGGCAAGATCAGCAGAAGGCATCTAAGCATTGGAAATATGTCATAGTAGTTTCTCGCCCACTGCCAGAGCTGGTTGTCACTCAGGAAGGAGGGCCATGGTAAAAAGGTAATGATGTAAGGTAGGAAGTCAAGGGGAAGAAAATACCTATGCCCTTTTTCCTTTGTCTGGCTGGAAACAGCCATCTTCAAGATCTTTCTACTTGGGGTTAGCCTTCACTTGCAAAAAATCTTCTAAACCACAAACATTTAGGATATCTGGTGTTGCTTTCTTGTTCCTTTCCAAGTGTTTTTTTTTGATTCATCATGAATTTAAAACTGCATCTGCCCTCTCTGACTTCTATTCAGGAGAGGGAGAAGGTCCTTGATTCAGCTAGCACGGAAAAGTAAACTGCAAGGTACCATCTAATTTAGGTTCTGCTAAAGGGCTTGATGTTACACAAGCACATCACTACTAGATAAGTTGAGTAGGCAGAAAGATGAAAGAAGACAGACAATACTGCTGTCTTCTAGTAGAAAATGTAAAGGACATCATGGTAAGGGAGTAGAAGAGGAGGGGCCAGCCCTCCTACAAGAAGCAGTAAAGAAGAGAGTATGGGGGACTAACGGTTCAGCAGGAAAAGCTGCTGCTGTTTTCCACGTTTCCCACCTAAGTGACTTCCTGTGTAGGAAGAGTTACTGGATCATTCACAATCTCCTGTGTACCGACTACATGTGCAGTGGGGGAATCTTAACAGCATGGTAGTTCATCTCTCCTACCTGAGAAACTCAAGACTGAGGTCTAACTGCCACTCTCCCGTCTCCCTCATTGACTATTCCTAGGTGTTAGTTGGAAAGAGAGGTTATTGTTACTCTCCGAAGACGGTTGTTCCTAAGCTAATTTTGTGGTTAAGCACAGAAGTTACATTTTTTTTAAATGCTTTTAGAAAATTAACGCATGTTAGATTATTAAGATCAGATACTTTTATAATTTTCTAGTCAGGAGAAAGCTTTCAAGTGTATTTAATTCTTGGTATTCTGAAAGAAAAAGTAAAATTGCATGTATATTAGTGAAAGGAAGCGTGGACATAATCAGTTATTGTGCAGGATGCATTTTATGTCTAGTCTGTTTTCTCTGTGCAAGCATTATGCTTTTTTGACACAATTTACTGTTTCAGGACCCATTATAAGGTCATCCTGAATTCTGTCAGCTTAGTTTGTCATCTGCTTGGAGCGTGGGATCTTGTTGCATATTGCACTGCCTCTATGCACCAGTTATTTTCTGAGGCTTAGTTTTGATGTAACCTTACTCAGACATGGTGACGTAGTGAGCTGATCTTTATTCAAGAAATGTTAGTAGTCACTCATTCGCCTTAATGACATGTCATGTTGATTGAGGAATTAAAATGAACCCCTGCTGTATTCCACACTTTTTAGTAAGGTTGAAATGGCACTGCATATGTCAGCAGACGCTGTATGTGCTTTAGCCTCTCTTGTTCTTTAATGTTATGTAAAAGCTAACTGATTTTCCTGGGAAATCTTTACTAATATTTGCTACTGTTCATTGTCAAATCAGTTAATAGTTTAGGTAAGTTACAGCCATCATCTTTGCCTGTGGATCGTCATATATGCAATCTGTGAAATGATACACTTCTGTCCATATTCCTTTTTTTTTTCAAAATGCTATTCTAACAGATGCCCCTCTAGTTTTTCCCTTTCAGTGACATGCTAAAAAATCAAAGGTAATTTCAGTCTTTCCCAGTTACTCTCACTCCTGAATGCACCTGCATGCATGCTAGCTGTGTGTTACAGACACGTGCTGATGGGATTTAATCAAAGAACTGTCCTCGTTTCTTCAGGCTGTGGGATAGAAAGTTTGTGAATAAATCACTTTTCACTGCCTTCTTAGCAGGTTTATGCCTTCTGGAAGTCGAGACTCCCAGTAAGCAGTCAGTGCTTACATGACTGCAAATTAGTGCTGTTCTTTTCTCCGTTTTAAAGTTCACTTCCAACATTTTTATATGCTTTTACTGTCTTCTATGGGGGAATGCAAATTCCACTGCCTTAAAAACTACTCAACATGGAGTATGGTGGAGCTTCTAAACAATCAGTGAATGAGATGCGTGGAAGGAGAATGCATCATGAAAAATAAGTGAGTTAAAGTTCCTTCTGCAGACACAAAGCCTGAGTCTTTGCCTGTAAATGCATCTGTTGCAGAGGTTCAGGTATCTGGCATCAGTTGTCCTGGTACTCACCCCTATGTAGACATGAAACTGCTCCCTAGCAGTGCTTACATTTTTGCTTTTTCTGCTATTTTCTCACAGAGGAAAGGAAAAAATTCAAATAGAAGAGCTCTTACTCTTAGGCCTCTCTTCTAAGACTGTTAAGATAATCAGCTATGCAAATCAAAACAACAGCTTAAATGGAACAAAATCTTCCTCTATCTGTCTGTATTGTCTAAACACCAACCATTGACACCAGCAGAAGTAGATAATGTGCTAATTGTTGCTGACCTTTGTGTGCTTAGTAAAACAACTCCCTATTTCCTATACTGGCTCTAACATCTTAACTTCCACTATCATCAGCAACTTACTCATCAGTAGGGTTGTTTCCCCAGCAATCTTAAAATGTGGACTGAAGAAAACAGGAGAGAGGTAAGAAATAAAAGAGAACTGGTGTGAGGATTTGGGATTATGATTTGAATTGTAGTATTTTTAGCAGAGAGATTAAATTCTCCAAGTTCAATGGGGATAAAGGAGAAAGAATGTACCAAGTTAGAAAAGGATATTTTAGGGCAGTGAGGGGCATATTGGATGGACTGTGGTGATGGAAAGAGATTGGCTTAAAAGGGCTTTCTAAAGTGGAAAAAAGAAAAATACTTGTGCCATTATAGAATAGAGGAATTGTAAAGAACTCCAAGAATGTGACAGGGGTAGATTGCCTAAACTGTGATAATAGAAAGATATGGTAAAAAAAAAAAAAAATCAAGAGAAATTTACAGTGAATAACTTACAGTTGAAGGAACTACAACATGCTTAAATAATTTAATGTAAAGAGATTCTAGTGTTCATGAATGCTTTCTGTACAGAAGATACACTTTCCTTTCTGTATGTTTGCTCGTTACTATGTGCCCTTCCCGCTTGGTGATCTGTAAGTCAGGAAGGAATTCCTTGTCACCACTAAACACAGTTTTGTTGCTGTTTTTTTGTCCTTCCTTTAAGGCATTGATATTTGCTGTATCTCCAGACAGAATCTGATAACTTCTTTAGTATTTCTTCCTCTCATGTAAATCAGCAAGGATGCATAGCAAGCATCAGCTTAGTAACACCATCAAACTGTCAGGAGTGCTGCTGTATTTAATTTTTTTTTGAAGGATTTTACAACTTTTAATAATGGGGACATCTTAAAGACTATAGATTTTAAATAAATAGTTATTGCAGTTATGTTCAGCAGCACCTATTGTGTTGTTAGTACCACTGAATAATCCACGTCATCTGTGCTAAAAATCTTTGACAACATTAACTGGAAAAATTAGCTGAATCTTCTTTTGAAAGACTAAGTGATTTAAAAAACAAAACAAAACTCAACACATTATGTTTCTTTAATATGTAAGACTTTGTAGAAGACAAGATGAGCAGCAGTCCCTTTAAGTTTTAAGCACAGAACTCTTAACAGGTTCATTGTATTTTTTATCGGTAAGAATTATTTTACTTAAAATACGGATCAGCATGGATTGCATATTGTACACTGAAGGCTTTTAATACTTAGATGACAAAAGGTGGGTATATATTTTCTCTGCTTTGCTTAGATTGTGGGGCTGAAGAAGACATACATTATTTAATACCTCATCAATCAGTTTTAAAGCTAGAAATGTTATTTATCTTCAGTAACGCACACAACTGTTGGTCTCTGCAGACATAAGCAAGGAGTAGTCCCTTGAAGTGCAGAGTCTGAAAAGATCCAGAGTGGGAAGCTGGTGCTCAATAAGTAGTTGCATACTAATCATATCCATAAAAATATTTCCTGTATATACATTTCTTAAAGGTCATCCTTGCTTCTCTTACAAGTTTATTTGGGCGGACTTATTTCAGGCTTTGTAATGTTGCTTTTTCTGATTTTCACCGAACCTGTTGAGCTTCACACTCTGCCTGAAAGGCCAGATTCCAGAATATTAAAGGTGGCACGCTAAAGATGTAACTTACATTGCCAAAGATGACGTCATTTGTAATAAGAAATGCCTAGTTGTAAGAGAATGCCAGGATAATGCTTTTCTAAAACAATGTTTATTTCATATTTTGTATTTGGAAAAACATGTGACAGTAAGATCTTACAGAAGTAGTGATGCTTTTTAAGCTTTTAATAGTCTGTTTACTTAGTTGTCTGCTCGTTGTACTTAGGGGAGTCATTTTGGTAATTTGCTACTTAAGCCACAAAGACTGTTTGAATTTTGTTTGAAGGTTCTCTTCTTTTGTAGATAATGATAAAGTTAGGCAGCTGTACCTGGAGGGTGTACCTGTAGACTGTGCTCACAGCTTTATCTGGGACCAGGACATCTGTAAGAACGTCACTGAAAATAAAATCTCAGAGCAGGTAACTAAGAAGGTTGGATTGCCATGGAGAAAAGAGCTAATGGTCTATAGAGTGCATAGAGTGAGACTCTTGACACTTGTATAAATCCAAGAGCAGTAATTTCCTAATGTCATAGTATCCAGCTGCTGTGTTGAAGTGTTTATTTTGTAACCTTTATGTAATGTTCTTGCACAACCATTGTTCATGAGTCAATTAAAAGAAGGCTTTATTGGATTGTCAACAGGACTAAGTAGCTGTAAGTTTATTTATCAGAAGGGTTTGGAATTGGATTTTCCTACATCACCTTGACTCACATACAGCAGGTAAAAGGGATGAGGTGCACAGAGAGGCTCTGGCCATTCACTCCTCAGTCATAGCCAGGACAATTCTCCTGACCAAAGAATCATGGAAGCTAGAAGGAAATAAATCCCTCTGGTTCTGAACTGCAGAACACTGTTGTGGGGGTTCTGGGCAATACCTGTGATTTGTAGACAGCTTTAAATGTGCTGTTACAGGTTTGAAATCTCCTGTCTTGACATTTCCATTGACAATAGAGGAGCAATCCGTAAAATGCATGGGTAAAATGGTGATTCGGTCATAAGGGGTGATAAACTTTTGGCACTGTTGTAATCAAAAAGAGGAAATGTATGGCAGAAACATCTCTCTAAATATTCTCTTTATGAAAATTAGTTTTGTGCTCTTACAAATTGGCTGCCATAGTGTAGAAAAAGCAGAGTACTTAGAAAACATTAGTGCATAACAATTATCAGCACAACCTTCTTGTGTTCTTCATGCTGTCATGAAATGTAATGTTTACCTTATAAAACAGCTGATGCAGAAAGGGACATGTAAATAGGCAATCTGATGGTCTGTTTTTTTATAAATGTATTCTTAATGTGGTACAATGAAATATAACAACTGGTGATTGACAAAGCATTGGTGCCAGCATGCTTTATGTGGAACTGTTTCGTGACCAAATGTTCTTCCCACCTCCCTGGATGTAGTTCAGATTTGCTCTGTGTATTGACAGACTGTCTGAAAGCACCTGTTCAGTCTAGTCTTGTGCACAAATCTATAAATACGAAGTTGCAATACTTGTTTTTCCTCCTTCATCTCTGCTGTACATTTTTGCTCTGAGTTTCAGTACCTGCCCTCCATCAAGGTCTGTGGAAGTAAGAAGGGGAGAAAAAGGGTGCTTAATACTTTTTTCTAAAAACATTTTTCATGCCTCGATGAAGGTCAGTTCAAATGTGTAGCGTATTACTAGTGTATTTTTCCTAGTTATCACCTCCTCTCTGTGTCTTGGAAGGGTATCTAGAAGAGGGAAAAATGGTTATTAACTTACAGGAAGTGTCTCCTCCTTCTCAGGATTTAAACCATATGAGAGCTCAGTTACTGGTACCGGGATCACACCTTGATTTGGGTCCTCGTGAATCTAAGATTCCCATACTGTTGGTGCAGCAGCCAGGGAGAATGGCTGGAGAAGATCGACCAGGATGGGGGAGTGGCTGGGATATCTATCTCCCAAAGGGCTGGGGCATGGCTTTCTGGATTCCTTTTGTAAGTGACTTTCATTGCAAGTAAATATGAAAAATTATTTAATTTCGTTCAAAATAAATGATTTTAGAGAGTATACTTCACATTATATAACCAATTCATAATTACAGAATCAAAATCCCACTTTAAAAGAGGATGTATGAACTGGTTGATGACAGAGGCTTGGTCTCAAAATCTTAAACAATATCTTTCCATATCTTCTGTTGGGTATAACTGTGTCCACATGGCAATCTAAAGCAGGAAATCAGAGCGGGGAGTAAGGAGAGAAAGCTGATGCTATAGCATCTTTGATCTTGTGTTTCTAAGGAGAAAGTTTTGTGTCTCTAAAGAGAAATCATTTGGTGCCTGCTGCTACTCCATTTCCAGCTTGGCTGTCTTCAGTACTCTGTCAACAAATTGGTTGCCTCTGATTTGGGAGAGAGCTTGAAACACACAGTTTGAGTTAAGCTTGAATACTTCCATGGTGCTCTTTGGAGCATCCTGCTTTGAATGTTTAGACGGCAGTTTTCATGTCTTTCTGCAGTTAAATTTATGCTTTTGAATGTGCAGAGGGATTAATTGCAGTGATACCTATTGTACAGTTAAAATAAATTTGGCAGTGACTTTATCAAAGTAATAAGACATTCCTAGCAATGTACAAAATCAGAACCTTTGAAATTCTCTTCAACTTTGCTGATAGTTTTTGAGAATTAAATTTAAAGAGCATGACTAACATTTTTGTTGAAATGAGCATCTAGAACTGTGAAAACCATACTTAAGTTTGTCTTTTTTGAAAGCTAAAGTGATAGACTTTCCCTTTTCTAAGGCAGTAGCTTCCGGAGCATTAATACGTTTTCAGTTAGGAACCCAGAATCAGTATCAACATTGTTTTTTTGGGTTTTGGTTTTTATAACAGATATATCGAGGTGTACGAGTCGGTGGCTTGCAAGAGGCTTTAAAGCATTCTGAGTATCAAAGAACACCTCACACTCCAAATGATTTCCCAGACTGCCAGGCAGGAAAGCAGTTTGCCAAAGAACTGGAAACCAGTCTTCTTGAAAAATTCAAACGGTAATATTAACTTCAGAATTGATTGCAAGAATGAAAAAAAAATGAATACTGCTTAAAATATTCCCTTAATTATGTTGTGTTCATTTAGACTTGGACTTACATTAAGATCTTTCTCTAGTGTTTTAAATCCTAATAATATAAAAAAGAAAAGAATCCTAGATGTATTTAACAGAAAAGCTCTGCTAAACAGTGCATATAAATTAACTAAAACCTTCTATTCCCAGAGATATGCTCAGTTATAAGGCTGTAATAAGGCTGCCTAATAATATTTCAAGCTCCTTAGCAGCAAATGAGGGAGGAGGGAGGAGAAGGCAAAGGCAGAATATCAAAGTATATACTAAGTGTTTGAAGAATAAAGTGAAGGAAGAGGTATATTTTGGTGTCTATTTTTTAAATACCACGTACGCTGAAGTTTGCCTCCATTTTCATTACAGTAAACATAGAACTCTTAATAATGGGTATGGGGTAGTTAGAAGTGTCCTCTGCACTAAGTGGTGTTGGCTCCCCTTCCAGCTAGGAGGGGGAAGCAGGAGAAGTTTAGAGGAAAAGGTGGTGGTGTCAGTCACAATAGATAGAAATATCCGGCATGGCTGAAAGGGTATGGTGGTCAGAAATAACAGCAGTGTTGTCTAGAAGTGTAACTTTAAAATTCTTGCTCAATGAGATTACAAAGGGAATGCACAATTAACTTTCTGTTCTAAATACTTGGTTTTGAAAACAGAAAACATTATTAGACCAGCAGGATGAAGTAGACAGCCTTTTGAAGTGCTAGGGACTGAGTAACCCCAGTAAACAAATAGTCTTACCTACGTGATTTACCATTTAGACGTCCACCTGCAAAAAGGGCGAATTATGTCAAGCTGGGCACGCTGTCCCCTTTCATCTGTCCTTGGGGGCAGCTGACGAAGAACTGGGAAGAAAGAATGAAAGCTTCAGGAGAATCTGTACATCCTTCTTCCCCTCACCCTGAGCACTGTGCAACTGAAGAGCATAGCTTTTGTGACCCCCAAGCAGAACTGGTAAAAGAAGCTTCCTCTGAAACCGGTGAGGTAGAGGAGATCATGACGATAACAAGCTCTGAAGGTGTCCTAAAACCAGACACTGTTACAGGCACCCAAGACTTTGGTGAAAGAGATGAAACTATGACAAGAAGTGATTTTGTTGTTCTCAGGTAAGTCAACATGATACACACATGTGAGGTGTTATTTCTTTATTGGGAATTACTGAATGGGGAAAAGGAGGACCTCAGCCTATATTATTAAGATGAGAGAATTATTTGGTACAAATACAGTCAGGAGATTAAATAGTTTTATCTTGGGTCAGAATTTGCTGTTAAGTGGAAGTCCTTCTTCTGCTTTCCCTAGCAAACTGGATGACTAGATGAAGTAAATTTCTCAAATTATCTTAAATATAACACTCCTGCATTTAGTGTGTTCTTGGAACTGGCATATTCTGTCTCCTTCCAGGCAGGTGAAGCTTTTAGAGGCTCTTATTTGTGATTTTTAAACTCTTGCTGTGTAAATCAGCTTGCATTCTCTTTTCTAATACATCATTACAGGTGGTTCTTGTGCTACTTAATAAGGTTTATAAAGAAAACAGAGAATCCCCTGCATTCCAGTGCAACGCATGAGGGCAGCAACAGTGTTTGGAAAGTGCCTGAATGCAGGTCTTTCGTTTTTGTGTAATTATCAGGGGAAGAAAACATTGGCAGTTCTGGACTGCATTAATGTCACTGAAGGTTTTAGAGCATTTGTGATTGAAGAAGTTTTGGGGTTTTTAACAAGTAATGTCTTCTTCTAAAGAAATAGCCTCTCACACGTGCTCAGAGTGATACAAATACCAGCTTGGAAGGTTACAGAAAACTCCAGGGCTTTTTCAGTCATGCTTTTGCAAATATGCGAGGTGCTGGATTTCTGTTGCACTACTTGTTAATGACTATCCTTGATGTTTATTTTTAAAAAAATTTAATAGGAGCGAGAAACTACTAATGCAGCTATCAGCCTGGTGCTATCCCACTGCTGGAAAAGATCGAAGAGTTCGCCTTATTTCTCGACTGGGACAGAAGGAAATGACTGAAGATGCCTTTATGCCAATCTTGATGAGCTATCCAAGGGCTCTTGTATGGGTCAAGTTGTCTCTATTGAGAAAGGGGAACCCAGAGTTACATGCCATGATTTGCATCCCAACAGAAGATGACTTGCTGGATCTAAGCAAAGACAAACTCTTCTGTGGTCCTCAAGAACCCAAACATCACGACATATTCAAGCACAAGGTACAGAAACTAAAAGAGGAGAAGAAGAGGAAGAAAAAGGATAACACACAGGGTCTAGAAAGTGACCCCCTGAGCGTTCCAGATAAAGAGCCAACTGAGGAGCATGAAGACCTCATTCTTGGTCTTTGGTCAGATGCTCTCCCAGATGTTACTTCCCACTGCTCCAGAACTCTCTTGGGATATGTCACTCGAGGGGATTTTTCATTGGCAGTGGGCTATGGAGAAGCACTGGGTTTTGTTAGCTTGACGGGGTTACTTTATATGTTGCACAACCAGCCAGCAGATAAAAAAGGGCTTGTTTTGTTAAGAACTCCAGCATCTTTACAGTACAGGTTTGCGAGACTTAATATTGAGGTTTAAGTATCATTGCAATGCAGTAGAATGCCAAAAATACCAAAGAATGTCTGTTTTGTCTTTTGTGGCCTTTCTGTCTCAAATCTGAGGTGATTCTGAGCCCAAATAACATCCTGAGGATTATGAAATAATTAAAAAGCTTTGTAGCATTATTCATGAAAATAACTAACGCATAAACGGACAGTATTACGTCTGATGTCTGCATTGCTAAGGATTTCTAACAGTAACGCATCCGTTATCATGATCTTCTTTAGAGATAAAGCGTATTGTTCATTTTTCACCTTAGAGCAGTGGATGCTATAACAATAGACAGAAAATCATTATTTTCCTTTTAGAAATCTTTCAGTCAGATGGATTCCAACTTTCCAATGCATTGTTCACATGTAAGTGCATGCAGTCTGGTCCGCTGTATATAGCAAGTGGCTTTTCCCGATTCTTCGTGTCTGAATGCATGCGGCTGCAGTGGAACAGAGCTAACCAGACAAATCTATTAAGAAAGCAGAAGGGTACTTAGTTTGGTGGAAAAACTCTGTGCTTAAATGAAATGCAAATAAAATACAGCCTGGCTATATAATCATGAATTTAGCAACTGGAGCTCTTAAACTGCGAAGTGTGTCAGTCTCTTTCTCTAGTTTGAGGGAGAAAACTATTTTTTAAAGGTAATAAGCCTTTCAGATGCAAATTGCCGTTGGTGGGTCAGCATACATTTTCTGTTAATAATAGGGGGTATTTTGGTTCCTTAAAACATGAGGTTATTTTTATATGGAATGTGCTAGGATTGAAGGTTTCTTCATTTTACTGCATGGTTTATGAATGTTCAAATTCATAAAACTTGTAAAGCATGATGGACGGGTGAGGGGAGAAAGGTGTTTGATTTGACTGGGGTGGGATGCTTTGTTGGTTTTGGTGTTTTGTTGTTTTTTTTTTTTTTTTTAATGATAGCCTTAAGCTTCTAGCCATTCTTGAGTTAAGCAGCTTGAAAATGAGTTTACAATAATGCACTGTAGTTTAGTAGCAGCATGATACAAATGTATACCAGTCGGTAAAATTACCCTGAAACGATCATGTACAAATAAAGATCTAATCTATTCTTGATTCAGGAATCTACTGACTAAGCTTGATTCTTTAAGAAATTAAGTATGGATCAGTTAATGACTTAGTCCTCCTAAGTACCAGTCTGCAAATTAATTTCCTCATTCATGGTTTTGTTTGAAAAACTCTTAGGCAAATAGATTAATGTTGTTTGGAGTTGTTTGTTGGAGGAAGGATTTAGAGTACTTTACCTTCACAATTATTAAAATTTAGGGCCATTGGTGGATTAAACGTGGCACACACATGGGGAAGGGGAGAGAACATCTCTGATCATAAGGGAAGTATGGGAAATGGAGCTGGATTTTTTTTTTTTTTTTGAAGTCTTCAGAAGACCGATTTAAGAATCACATGCCTGTTGGAGTTACAGCAGCATGTGGGATGGAAAGGCACAGCCTCCAGCACAGCTTGGACTACAGCTCCATGAGAAATCATGCCGACTGGCTCCAGCATCGCTCACCTTCGATGCACCTGATAAAGCAATCATCGTCCCAGAAAGGTCCTGAGAAGCATTTGCGTGAAAGCCGGCAGATGGCCCCAGAGGAAAAAGCTTGGTGCTGCACAAGGCTGGGACTCACAGGCTCCTCGCCCTGCCGCTGTGAGCGCAGCAGCCTGGAGGTATGTGCGAATAAGGAGCCCCTTAAATGTTACAGCCTGGCTGCTCCGATCAAGTTCTCTCGTGGTCGTAATCCTGGATTTAATGAACCTTTTGAATTGTGAGCCCGATTGAAATATTTCTGGGATCAGAGTTTCCAGAGCTGTGCTTCATGGGAAGAAAGGAGGGGAGGTGATGTTTATATGGCTTTTTCCCCCCCTTCGCCTCCCTCATCTTCTTAGTAGATACATATTTTTTTGCCTGACTCGACCTGGCTTATATGTGAGAAAGAAAGAGGAGAAGCCCCCCACCCAAGCTATCATTTTTTCTTTTCTGCTTGTAGATCTTTTGTCCACTGAATGTTTCCCAGGTTTTTATTTTTTTAAAAAAACATCTGGAGTCTTTTTTCTTTTCCTCCTATTGGTAATTTCTGCCAGGTTTTCATTTTGACACTTCCTGTTACTTTTCTTTGATTTCTATTCTCTCTTTCTGATTTATGATCCTTCTCTCTGGTGAGCCAATGAACAGAAACTGGAATCCAAGTGCATCCTGTTCTGTATATCTTGTAATATTGTTACACAGTTGTTTTCCTTTAAGTCAATGATTTATGCCTTAAGATTTCACTCTCCTTGTAAAATATACTGCAAGCCCGATAAGTTAAAAATGCTCAAACCTCTCAGCCAAAGTTTGTCAGAAAAATACTGTGACTTTATGTAACTGCAAGGAAATTTTTATCTGTGGTTGGGATTTCCAGATTCTGAGCGTCTCAAGGGTGACTTAGTCATAAAAACTGTGTCAACACCAGATAATCAAACTGTGGATAATTAAATCTGTGTTATCCGTATATCAGCTGGACATTATGTCTGTGTTCATCGTGTTGAACCAGGTGTAGTTTGCAGCACACATCTGTTCCTGGGCTGTATCTTACTGCAGTTACTACCTGTTGGTTAACTACCCCAGAGCATCTGGATCAGCTCCTGTGGACTCTGATACATGAGCATTTTTGGGAACCCAGGAAGCTCTCACTCAGTGAAAGATGCTCTCACAAGCTCTCTGGCTCTTATGCTGTTCTCCAGATAACTTGCTTAAAATGGATGCCAGCACAAACCCTTAGCTCTCCTTCCTTGCTTGGCAAGAGCTTTTGAAGCTGATGTGAAGCACAGAAGGCAATTCTGGCATTATCTGTAGCAGTGAAGAGCTCGAAAGCTACTGCGCTGCTCCTGTAGCTCTACCCATGGCTCCCTCAGAGCAGCTGAATAAGTGCCATACTTGGGATTCATCTGGTGAAGGGTCTTTTCCCAGCCTGGCCCATGACTTCCGTGGCAGTTGACTGCTGTGTTAAGACGGGCACAGTGACTAATACACCTACCAAGCTGAGGGTCTCATGGCTTTGAAATGCACATTCTTTACCATTGCAAATGCAGAAAATGAGGTTGGAGAAGCGGGTGGTGATTACTCTGTGGAATGAGGCGAGGAGGGACCCTGCCCAGATTGTTGTGTGTTTGTTAAAGACAGTCAGGGCAATCGGTTTGTTTAGCAATGCATAAGTAGTGGAAGAAATTACCTGGCAGAAAGGCAGCTGGGGCTGTTGAAACAAATCTGGAAAAATAATTGGCAGGGTGACAGACCTCTCAATGGATGTGGAAGCCTTGGGGGATCATGGCACACGCAGACAGAGGGTAGTCAAATGCAGCATGACAGTTTTCTTTCAATGCTCTAGATCTGGAAGAGCCTGATATGTCAAACCTGATCCATTCACATGTGAGATAGATAGGTAGTAGGAACAGAGCTCGGGGGTGTAAACTTCCAAAGGCAGGTTTCTGAAGCACTAGAACTGAGAAAAGCAGAAAAGCAATAGCTTTTTATTTTGAACAATAACATGCAAAAAACCCCAGCCCCAAAGTCCCACGGTTCTAAATGTAAATGCTCTTCCCAGAGGTCAACAATCTAAATAGCACCCACAGTTTACCTCTTGCAAATTCAGCTCAGCTGTACTAAAAAAATTCTTCTTTGTGAACGCTGGTCTCATCAAATCCCTGCAAGAGCAAGTAAATTTGTACTGAATAATGAGAACTCTGGGAAAGGACAGAGGCGATGGGCTGAAACCATTTTGTGGCAGCTTTGAAAGTGAGAGCCTGCTTGACCCTGGACAAAATAAAATTAATGAGTTCAAGGTAAGGTGGCAAAAGAACAGAATACACAAAACACAGCTTTCATTTATTGCATTGGGTCTCTTCTTAAAGAGACACAGTGTCTTCTATAGTAGGAAAAATGCCTACATAGAATGATTTATTTTTTTAAATTTATTAGACACTCCAAGATGTGCATAACAGTACCAGCATCAGCTTACTTGACACATTTTAGCTGTCTTTTCATCATGGGCTTGCAGCAGTGCTGCTAATCTGACAGCCTTGCAGGGCTAAGCCTGAGTCTTAAGAAATAGAAATCAAAAAGACATCCAGGACACAACAAGAATAAAGCAGAGAATGAAAAAACAGTCTGAAGGAAGAGAGCAGCTCAAATTTCATGATTCAAATATGCAAGGATTTACTGTAATTTCTAGAAAGCATGGTGCAATTCAGTATTTCATTTCATCTTAAGAAGATCAAATAAATAGCCAGGATGAGAAAGGCTGTTTGTTTCAGCACAGTCCTTCTCTCAGCATCCTGTTTCTTAGCCCAGAAAACATTTTCCTTTAAAAAGAATACAATGGTTGCGAGGGATCGGATGGGAGAGCTCATGCATCTGTAAACACGTGTGCCCATCGGGGCTCACTCTCACACATCACTTCTCTTGATTTTTGGTTTTGTTCTTTTTTGCACTGGGTAATATCAAAAAAGGCTCTTTTCTTCTCTGTCTTTTAGCAAAAGGATGAAGTGAAAGCAAACTTCAACAGGCAAAACCTGAATCAGTTAGAGCTTTAGGCACTCAAAAAAGAGTTTAAATGCCACTTCAGAAATAAGCCACCTCCTCCTCCCCACTTAACACACCCCAGTTGTTTTAACTGTGGCTCCAGTGATGAATCCTATGTGTCTACATTTGTAATTAATTATAAATACTACACGTACTTCTGAATAATCTTACCCGGGTTGGACCAGGTGTGACCCAAGGCAGCTTCACCCACGTGCAAAACCAGTTACTTAGAATGGGTTGGGTGAGAAAGAGGGACCACACACGTCAGAGTCTGCTACTTTTCCTTAGCACTCAAAAAAATGCCAGAGTACATGCACAGAAGAAGAAACTGTAAATCTGCAATTAAAAATACACTTTACAGATTGGCAGTTGCTTAACACAGCAATTTTTAATTATTATTTTTTTTTTTTAAGATGCATATGGGAGTGGTTTTGATATATGCCAGCAGGGATTAAAGGGTTAATGATAGATAATTTATTTTCCCATAAAACAAAATATCTTATGCATCCAGGTTTCCTGAATATTTTCGCAATGCAATAATTCTTGTAAATTAGTTGGCAAATATATCAAGGAGGTCCACATGAAGCCACAAAAAGGTATGAAATCGGCTAAAAAAACTTCTCTTTTCAAACAGAAGCAGAAGAAAAAAAACATTAGTGCATCAATAAAATAGTAGGCTGGGAAAAGTCTTAATAGAGAATTAGTTTCTCTTGGTACTTTTAAGACTTTCCCTGAGCTACTGTGTTTTGAGGCATTAATTATTCATAAGCCCTAGAGTAAATTCTTTTAAAAAACCAAAAAGCTGTAGTTTCTGTTAGCGTCTTTAAGAACTTACTGTTATGCCTATAGGTGGCACACGGTGGCACAACATTTTAAATGGTAACCCCAAAACTACAGATTTGTGTAGCCCCTAAAGTTTCTCCAAGCCTGATGCTGGCAGCGAGGAGGTTTCCAAGGCAGTGCCCAGCCTGGATGTGCGCCTCCAGCAGCCGCCACTGAGACCTCTGCCGAAACAAGCATTCGATACTGTCCCCCACACAATTCTTGTGGAAAAACTGGCTTCACACACCCTGGATGAGCATACGATCCGCTGGATCACGCAATGGCTGACTGGAAGGTCCCAAAGAGTGGCGCTCAATGGATTTAAATCCAGCTGGCGGCCAGTCACAAGTGGTGTGCCTCAGGGCTCAGTGTTAGGACCATTTCTGTTTAATGTCTTTATTGATGATCTCGACAAGGACATAGGGTGTATCATCAGCAAGTTCGCAGATGACACCAAGTTAAGCAGGAGTGTTGATTCCCAGGAGGATAGGGAAGCTCTACAGAGAGACTTAGATAGATTGGATCATTGGGCCAACATCAATGGTATGAGTTTCAACAAGGGCAAGTGCCAGGTTCCGCACTTGGGCCACAACAACCCCAAGCAGCGCTACAGGCTTGGGGAAGTGTGGCTGGAAAGCTGCCTGGAAGAAAGAGACCTGGGGGTTCTAATTGACAAGCGGCTGAATATGAGCTGGCAGTGTGCCCAGGTGGCCAAGAAAGCCAACGGCGTCCTGGCTTGTATTAGAAATAGCGTGACCAGCAGAAATAGGGAGGTGATTGTGCCCCTGTACTCAGCACTGGTGAGGCCACACCTCGAGTATTGTGTCCAGTGTTGGGCACCTCAATACAAGAGAGATATCGAGGTGCTGGAGCGAGTGCAGAGGAGGGCAATGAAGCTGGTGAAGGGCCTGGAAAATAAATCATATGAAGAGTGGTTGAAGGAGCTGGAACTGTTTAGTATGAGGAAGAGGAGGCTGAGGGGAGACCTCATCACTCTCTACAACTACTTGAAAGGACACTGTAGAGAGGTTGGTGCTGGTCTCTTCGCACAGGTAACTAATGACAGAACAAGAGGGAATGGCTTCAAACTCCAACAGGGTAGGTTTAGACTGAACATTAGGAAAGAATTTTTCACAGAAAGAGTGGTCGGGCATTGGAACAGGCTGCCCAGGGAGGTGGTTGAGTCACCGTCCCTGGATGTGTTTAAGAGACGTTTAGATGTGGTGTTGGGGGATATGGTATAGGGGAGAACTTTGTAGTGTAGGGTAGATGGTTGGACTCGATGATCCCAAGGGTCTCTTCCAACCTAGATGATTCTATGACTCTATGATTCTATGATTCTATGTTCCTGGAGCAACGTGTCAACAGCTCTCTGTGGAAATCCATGGAAGCCCACCCTTCCCTGGCTGGTGGTAAAGCTCTGGAGTTCCTCTGATGTTGGAGAAAGAAGTGTGAGTCTAATAGAGATCCCAATCCAGGCATTCCGGTTCCATTTGCCAAAAAGAAAAAAAGAAAGAAAAAAGGGAAAAAAAAGAAAAAAAGATAAAAACTTCCTTTTTTTTTTTTTAGGTTAGTAGACATGCAGAAGGCTAGTTTTACTCCACTTAAAGTTGTCCAACAAAACCAAAAATGGCCTGAAAATGGCAATTCCCTGCCTGAAGGCTGGTTTCACACATCATATGCAATCAACCCCTTTTTTGTTGGACAACACACTGGTCTTGTACCAATGGTACAAGACATCACTGTGGAAACATTTGCACATGGGCAACCACATGCAACAGGCATGGTAAGAGGCTTCTGGATGAACGCGCTTTTAACTTGCTGCTTCTCTTACAGCAAATAATTTTCCGTGGTTGCCTGAAGAGCAGAGGAGGCTTGACACAAGTTTAAAATCAAAGCCTCCAAAGCCAGAGATATTTTTAATCTCTCCTGGTAAAAGCACGATGGTTTGAAACTTGAGTTTTCTCTTTATTTAGAAAGGTAGTTTGAGTAGTATGCTATATTTTAACTTGTAAAAATACCTTAAGTTCAGCTCCTTTTTCTTAGTGGAAAGCACCCTTGCAGCCTATTGATGTTGCAGATGCAGTAAAATAGATCACATGAGAAAAATAGAAGCCCTGGGAAAGGCCTCCCTTTTACATAGAGCATAAAGGCATTAAAATCCCGCAGCCAGATAATGTTTGGGGAACGTACACTGTCATTCACGTTTTTAAACAAAACAGAAAGATGCAACAAGTACTGTCTTCTGGCCCACCTGCAGTGCCCCAGGCATCCTTTCCAGGGCTAGAAATGATGGATTCAGCTCCCACCTGGATTTTTTCCAAGACCAGCACTCATACAGGACAGTGAGGAAATAGATACACGTGCCACCAGCAACACAATCTTTCGCTGTTTCTCTGCATGGGCACTAAACCTGGTTCTTGGAGTCTGCTGTGTAAACAGTAGCAGTCACCCATTTGCTGTTTTGTTTTGTTTTGTTTTTTTCTATTTAATTTCTTATGATTTTAGAGCGCTTTATTTTTTTAATTGTAGTGCTGTAGTCTTGGGATTATTTTCTATAGCATACACACTTTAACATGTACCTTACAGCACATCAAATGAAGAGTTAGATGTAATAAATCCACAGCATTAGCACATATATGTCTCAAATGACAGATGTCTTCCACTAGTTGAAGTGTTTGTTTTTTAAAAGCTAAGCATTTTGACCCAGGGCCGTGCAGCTGGGCAGCACCCCAAAGGGGACCTCAGCCCACGGGGGGTTTGGGTCCACAGCCCCCGCTCTGGTTCTCATCACATCCTTCCGCAAGGTTCTCTGCTGAGCTCCCCCCATGAGTCCATACCCAGTGCCCTTGCCATTTGGTGTGGAACCATTTATTTTTTGAAAACTTTCCTGTTCCAGTGCAGTAGAGACCACAGAAGAGGGAAAAGCCATGTTTATGCTGTATCTGTGTTTTAAATTCCACTTTGGTTCTATTCTGAGTAAATCTTGGCCTTCATTTTGAAATACTGTGAGTTTTTAAAAATTCAGATTTCCTTCTGTTAAAGGCCATCAAAAGCTGAAAGATTGCTGTCCCACAGTACAAGAAGGGACGCTGTTAGTCTGGCCAAGCAGCTATCAAAAATATGCAGGAAATACAACATGAATTCATTTTTCTCCAAATGTTTTCTACAGACAAGATCCCAGGCTATTAGGTTAACTCCAGGGACTACAGAGACAATAACTTGAGCTAGATATCCCAGGACAGTAGCCAGGTTTCATGTGGTCTTCAGGGATGGGAACAAAACACCCTACCAAAAATAATAACTTCCTTTTCACCATTGGAAACAGTGAACTCCACATGTCAGCTAGATTTCAGAGTTTATTAAGAAGCAAGAGAGATGACCTCTTCTATCTGCAAGGTCATTAAATTGATGAAGAGTAAAAACTGATTCTTATCCAGATCCATTTGTAAAATTAATTTGCATATTTTCAAGAATATAAGTTAGACTATGGGGACCTATATTTGATACAAGTTGCAGTATCTGTTTCTTCCTTTTCAGTCCTTGATATGTCGAGACCACTGAGTATTGAAAGATATGAAAAGCTTCAGCCAACCTCCTCACTGAAGTCTGACTCTCCTTCTCAAAGAGGAGCTAAACAGAGTTTCTGACCCCACAGACAGGATACACTTTTATGCCATAACATAAAATTATAGAAAAACCTTAAAAGACTCCCCTTTGGACTTTGATTGCTATCATTAAAATTTCTTTTCTTTAGGTTATCACATACCTTCTTTCATAGACTGCAGTAAGCACCCTTCAATCAACTGGATGTTTTTCTCTATGTACCTTCAGTTTTTTGTCATAGTAAAATTTTTGGAAGTGGAAAATAAAAGGGGGAAAAATAAAAAGCAGACATTTCATCTGACCCTTTAGACATCCGGGTATTTTTTTTTTCCAAATATGAAGCAATATATCTTACAGAAAAATCTATAGGAGCATGGGTTTCCAATAAATTAAAATATGAATTTAAATAAAAAAATATAAATATTTTTAATAAAGTTTTCTGTTTCCACATTCAAGCCCTGGAATACCATTGGATAAACTTGCAAGGCACTTTTCTCCCCTAAGTCTCTCTTGGGCACCAGCATGCACTCTGAAGTGATTCCTTTCCTCTAAAGAATAAAACCATCAATCTCTGTTTCCTACCACTTCAAATTCAAGCCGGATGCTGAAGGAAGAAAAATAGTGATTGGCAGAGCTTGGAGAGGGAGCCAGGAGGAGTGAGGAATGCCAGCTCATCCAGCAGAAAAACTCATGCGAAACAATTCCTGGTCTAAGGAAACCAGACCAAAACTCTCACTATAACATCCATCATTGATAGAAACAAAAGCTGTCATGCTTCTGAGCATGTTCCAACTTAATGAAGGGACAAGCAACCAAAAGGAAAAAAAAAAAGAGGAACCCCCAACTGTGACAGCACATATGAACAACATCTCTTCACGAGGGAAATAAAGCACTGAATTAAAATTTATGGCTTCCCAGTAGCATTACATACCCTGGGAACAGTGAATGTTTTGTTCCTTCCCAAAATGACAAGTGTTAAGATCATAAAATCAAACTCAACTGGAGTAGCAAATTGATTCTAGACTATCTAGTTCTTCCAGGCTGTGTCATGCCGAGCAGAGTCAGTGGTTGGTTGCCTAGGGTAGCAAAATATTAGGAATAACACAGTATTTAGTGACTGTTCCTTACGAGCGTGCCTCCGAGAGGGGAGGTGTGTTCATGTGTTACTGTGCTTAGCGCAGCAGAAACCCTAGAACTGAGTCAGTCCCGAGTCTTGCCTTTCTAGCCAACTTTCCAAGAGTAATGAACTAATAGCATTTCCAAAGGTTAACATTTCTGTAACTTTGCCAAATGGTAGGGTCATGCCCTGTTTTTCTGCTAATACAATTTACTTCCCTCATTTTTTTTTTCTCATGACCTTTTCCCCACTATTTGCCACCATCCATTTTGGCCCTTTCCCCTATTGCTACAGACCTCTAACGTACTGCTGAAATTATCAGCTTCATGTTTGTGTTTTCCTCTGTCTGGGCAAGTAAGTGCTGCAGAACTGCTGCAGGCGTAACAAAATCTGCCCAAGCCTTAGCTGCTAATCATTCAACAAACAAGGCAGCCTCTTAACTTTGGATGTGTACAAGTTTACTTATGCATCAAGTGTCATCAAGGTTTAAATTGGGTTTTAATGCAGTATTACCTTGCCCGTAGTAAGCACATAAGCACTTGGAGACATTGTCCTGCTGTTTATCCTTACAATTTAGTGGCACATCCTCCCCCCTGCTTTGCTTTTGTTGTTGTTTCAATGAGGCAATGCTGTATTCATCCTAGAAGAACATGTTCCTAGAAGCCTTGACTCTTGATAAGGAGACCATCAACGCTTTCACCCGACATGCAATTACTGGATACAGGTGTTCCTGCCCTTTACTCTGGCACCACCTGGTTGAGGCTGGAGATGGGATAACGATGCATCACCAGTGTTATCTGATGTTGCATGCCTTTTTTAAGTTTAGTAGTCCTTCAGTGTTGGAGGCTATCCAACACGTGCTTCTCAGCCTTGGAAACATTTCCCGCTGGGTCTGAAACTTTTTCTTACCAATTTTTTTCACAGGTATGGTGTTTTAATCTTTTCCTCCCGGATGCCACAGGCTATTCCTGATACAACTGTCATGATGTATCAGAGGCCCTGCAAGAGATAAGGGCTTCTGTGCCATTTCCTGGCTCAACAAAGGTGTTTAGTAGCACAAAATGTAGAGAGGACAGATTGGGTATTTATTAAGAAGAGATGCCAGTCTTAGCCAAAATAAAGTAAGAGACAGAAATAAGAGATGATCCCTGTCCAAAGATGTCACTCTTCTGTGCAGGTTTCTCTGAAGAATAATAGTGGCCAGCATTCACTGTACCCTTGTATTGTTTATTGGCCGCTATTATTCCCTAGTTCTCAGAGAAATGGGTATTCTCTAGTTAGATGTCCAACTTGTTTGAATTTTTGGAGCACACTGCATTTGTTGTAGCCCAACAGCGTCCGCAGGTGGGACTAGCGGAAGAACTTACACAGTAAGTAGGAGTTGGCCTGCAAGCTTTGGCAAAGCCCTCATCTACAGCCGACAAACAGCCAAACGCCGCCGCACCGAGGCTTACAGCGGAGAGCACTACTGTACAATTTCACAGTCTGCAGGAGCTCGCCCGAGCATGGGATTTGTCCTTCTCTCCAGACCCTTGGCTTCCTCAGGCCATTTATTTCTGGAGCTGGGAGTCCTGCACGTGGCTGTTCGCGGCACAGAAATGCACCAGGTGCAGGTTTAATGAGTGAGTGAGATGGTAACACCCCACCCCACGTGCTCGTTAGGTGATTTCCAAATCCTTGTAACTGTCAAGTCATCAACAAAAATTTCCTCTGGGACCCGGCCCGGTGCTGCACTCAGTGAATGTATTTCCACAGCAAATGTCACTGCCTGAGACTGCCTTTTGCCTTGAAGTCTTGCTTGGAGGGTGAGAGAAGGCAGGGAAAAGGTCTGAGTATATTTTTATAACGAGGAGACGATTTTTCTTCACTTCCCGCTCACACAGTAATGGCTGAACTTTGCTTCCTTTCCTCTTGTGAAAGAAGTGTTCCAAAATAAACAAAACTACCGAGTTGCAAGCAGCTGCAACGCCAGGAAACCTGGAACCAGGAGGCAGCAGTTTCCTAAAGTTCGGGACTGAAACCAAAGCCTTTTTCCTATGTCGACCTCTAGTCTCACCCTAGTTTTTCATACAGACCATTGCCTAAATAACTTAAATGAAGCCAACATGAAGAGAAGCAACAGAAGGAGAAGACCATGTTTTCAAAAAAGGGGTATTTTAGATACCCCAACGGTGGGGCGGTCCAGAGAAGATGCAGGAGAGGCAGAAGAGCTGTGCGGTGTGGTCATCCGCACTTGCAGAAGGATGGAGGGACCGAAAAGAAGAAACAAGCTGAGAGGCCAAAGGAGCTGATGCGCGTTAATGTGGAGCCTCACATGAGGAGGGACTGTGAGATAGCTGGCAGAGGTTGTGCCTTCGAGACCAGGGGAACGTGCCTCTCCAAGATGTGGAGCTGAACAGAAATGAGGTGAAGGAGGTCCCTGCCCACCTCCTCCCAGGACCAACCCAGCTGACCCGCTGGCCCCGGTCCCGCCTGCGTGATGCTCTCAACCTGGCCCTCCTACCCCCGGCTGCGCATCAGCTCCTTACTGAGGCCAACTATTTTTCAGCTGCTTTTCAAACTCAGTCTTGGGACCTGTATTTTAGCTCAAAGATAAACATTTTGAAAATTGTCTTCTTTCTCACAGTGCAGGCATGAGGTGGTTTTAATTATCTTAGGAAAGCTTTTCTTGGCCAGGCCAATTTGTTCACAGTTTCTCTTGCGTAGTTGGTCTGTTTGTCTTGTGGAGCTGGCTTATAAACCAGCTATTAGAGGTTTATTGTATAACATTATCAAGAACGTAATCTTTGAAAAAAAATGAAATCACTTATAATAACCCTTTTTTTTTTCCCCTTTGCAAATAACTTCATAGAAGCCAAATGATCTCCACAGCTGACCACCCAAACCTGCTGGAAAATGCTTGGTCCAAATGAAAATGTTTACGTTCAGTCATGTTTTAGCCCTAAAATGTTTTAAGTGATGATTTGGGCAGGAAAAAGTAAGTTCTTCCTATAGGGGGATGATACAGGAGAAGGAAGACTTCTTTATTTTTCAGAATTATATATTTTTGAGTCATCAATGCATGATATGTGCCAAGAGAAGCAAGTCCTGCTCTTTGCTAGATTTATGTCTGTTTTACAGACACACACACTCACTCACTCTTATATAAAGAAAGCAAGCGATGGGGAGAGAACAAGCAGTGATTATTACACCTACTGGTTTTATTATTGGTTTTGTTGTGCAGACTCTGAACCATGTGGGTGTTGATGGTTGACTTTTTAAGAGACAATGAAGGTTACCCTTGGAAATTTTGACATTCATGATGATAAATGTGCTACTCACTTAGAGGAATTCAGTTATCTTAAACAGACTATAACAAAAATTTAATTTTCCCTTTTTTTTTCTTTGACTTACTTCTGCATTATCCCTTTTTAGAGCTAATGCAAATATTTTTCAGATGACTGTAATTTTATTGCTTTCCTATTGACAAAGGGAAAAGAGGTATCTTTCTTAAGTGCTCCTCAAAAGGAACAGAAAAGCAATGACATTGAAAGTACCAAAAGGAGACTCCTCAATATTTACATTTTACTACTGTTTCAAAGGAAATTTGATAAAGGGGGAGACTACTTATTTTAGTCAAACTATCCTTTTACATCTCATCTTTGAGGCACCTCTCATTCACTGAGAAAATGTTTCCAAACTCTTAAAAGGCTACTCCTCAACCCAGAAAATGAAAGGTTTCCATAAGGAATCCTGGCTCTTTTCAGGTGTCCATGCTTTTACTGTCCATGTCTTCTAGAGCCCACCTACCTTACTTCCTTGGGATGCTCATACACTGGTGGCTGCTGATACAACTTTTCTTAAAATCTATACTCCCTCTCAGCTCTTGCACACTTTGATCACCACCAAAATCAGTTAGAGCGTACAAGGCATTGAATGTGTCAGCTCTGATTTTATACTCTAGTTCACAGGGGTACCCAGGAGATCTTACATCTCAGGCTTTCCACACATGCCTGCAGAGAGACAGCATGGGTTACATCTGCATTGGGGTTTAAACATTTCCTTTGCTATGACAACAATTACAGGGCTATTTTCTATTTCACTGCAAGTTAGAGCTGTGAATAACAATGGAGAGGTCTAACCCCCCCTGCTCTCTGAGCAATCCCTCATGAACTCAGCAGCTCTGGGGAACAGTACAGTTCTTCTCTCAGATGTTATTTTGTCCTTGGGACAGTATTTCTCAACCTGTGCTCTGGGGACCACTCGTGGTCTGAAAGACTTCAGAGAATGGTTTGTGAGATCACTCTAAAACAAAGCAACTCTCCCCCCCATCTACCCCCGCCCCAAAACTGCCCAAATCCACATACACATACTGTCACAACTTTCAAAGGGCAGCCTAATTTTTAGTTGATTATTCATGAAGACCACTGCATTAAGATGCTCAAGCAATCTGCAGCTTAGTCCTCCAAAAAGTTCAGGGATCTTTGGATTAAAAAGCATGGAGAAACACTACTTTGGAGAAGTGTGTTCACTATTTGATTTATTTAGGAAGACAAAAAATATCTGCCTGGTGCATTGTCTGTACTCTTTAAAGACTCAATGACAAATTGCTGCATCAGGCTTCCACCTTCCGCCAGGTGCTTAATACTCATGAATGAAGTATACTACATGCAACAGAGCTACTAATAAAACCCAGCAGTTTCATATTATTTTACTCCCCTCCTTTTGTCTCCTGAACACCACCTCAGATGCTGCTGGAGCCCTTACTACTGCTGTTGCAGTAGGGCTGGGTTGGCTTTTCCAGTATAAACATTGCTCCTGGAGTATCTCGGCTACTGCAAAGCCTTAGCTCAAATGCAAGTCTTTTCCCTTCCTCACGGCTCTGTTGTACGGAGAGGAGGTGCTCCCTGCTACACTCAGAAGTTCACAGCTGCAGGAAGCCAAGGCTGAACATAACAGCCACATCAGACTGTGGAGCATGAGCCGGGGAGAGACCACCTCCACATCAGAGGCTCCTGTGCTATTGCAGACAGATCATATGCTTTGCAGGCTCCATTTTAAGACTAGTTAGGTTTCTTGCTCCCGCTGTTTCTACTGGGAAGCTTGTTGGAGCCTTGTTCCAGGGCTTGTTTCTAGCAGTGGCTAGAAACACATTTTTATGGTATATGTAAGCCTATTTACTCCTGAGCTCATGCTGCCTTTTATCCTAGTGAATTATTTGTACGGCAGTCACTCCCACGGGCTCTGCCCAGGCGCCACAGGGCACCCAACAAACGCTGCAGTTGGAGCTGACCTGAAAGGATGCACGATGAGACTCTAAACAGAAGATGCAAAACACAAATGTGTGCAGAGGAGTCAAACTGGCGTCCTGACTGCTGACAGCTCTGGTGCCTCTTCCATCACAGGGAACAGAAAAATACCCCAAAGACCTGCTGTGAAAGGCAAATGGAGGGAATGTAGGAGAGTCAACAGGAGTGGTTGCTCCAGAGAGCAAGAGGCCAGGTTTTATGGCCATACATCCTTCACCCGAATTCGATCAGAAGAAAGGAACAAAAATGTTGCCATACCCATGAGCACGCAGGGGTTCAGGGTTGTCTCTTACCCGTGCTGGGGCATGGTCTGTTGTAAGCGCTGGCTCAAGGCAAGGGGCTCCCAGTAACCCTCCAGTTCACCCCAGCAGTTTGGTTGTCAGTTATTAGGTGGCTGAAGGAAAGCACAAGGACTCTGGTATCCACTGTGGATTCTGCAATCTATGAGCACTAACATTTGCTGAAATAGACATCGGAGCATCTTGTAGAGCAGAAAATGTTCCTATCGCTTTTTAGCACAACTGTATTCTTGTAGGTTGATGCTGTGATCATCTTAACCGATGTTTTACTGCAGTGTGTGCTTTACCCTGTTTCATATGCAGCCTAGCTCTGCTCATGGCTTGGTGCTTTAAAGCCACCATTTAGCATAACAAAACAAATTAACATAGGCTTGAGTTTTGACCAGCCGGACTAGATACATTTTTAAGCTATGATTTTGTTTTGGCCAACAGTTAATGATGACACGTTTTAAAGCTGCAATTTTATTTTGCATTGGAAGACTTGTAACAAATAAGTATTTTTTCCAGTTCTAACGATATTTAATGCATGTTGCACAACTTCAGTCTCTAAGAAAGAAATAAAAAAAGGTGCACTCTGAGCACCGAGTGGCACAGCATGTTGCACACTAACAAACACGTAGTAGGGCTGATATTAATCTGTGAGATATTAATCTGTGCCACACAAGTACCCAGTTAACCAGCCATATCTGCAAACACTTTTTCCTCCAAATGACACTATTCAAGAAGCCGAATGTCCCCGTTTCAGGCACAGCTGGCAGCACTGTTTTCTTCTCTGCTCTAAGATTCCACTTTGAGCTGATCATAAAACTCTGCCGAATTTCTATCATCTGAGCTGCATTTTTCCACATGAGGTGTTTGCCTCCGAGTGCCGCTGATGGTTATTTATAATCAGTTGACTTAACAATATGGTTTAACTTTTTCAGAGAAAAGGTAGTGAAAAGTGTTTATTTCTTAGAAAAAAACAATACCACTAAATTTATTTTCTTTTTATGTAGGAGGAAAGAAGAATCTTGTCCTGACTGCCGTATGAAGTGCCACCACAGCACCCTCTGGACTGCAGCAGCAGGGTCATGGTGGAGCAGAAGTCCTCATCTCCCAATATCCCAGTTCTTCCATTTCCTGAGGACGTAGCTAGTGGTCTCCAGTACAGACTGGGAAGGATTTCAAATCAGACTTTTGAACTTCACATTAATTTTTTGACCACTAAGAGGTACCCTGGAGCAGTGCATGCCCTGAACTCTCTTAGGCTGTAGGAAGCCATTTGTTCTGTAAAGAGCTGCATCCTTTGAAGCCTTGCCCACCTCCACCTCCACCGCACCCTCCCAGTGTAGCTGGTGATAGGGCTACGCGGACGGTCCCTAATCTGCTTCAAGCAGTGATGGTGGGATTAGTGGAGGTCTCCCTTCATTGACAGTGAAGGCAACATGAGGATGTCCAGCGCACTCTGTGAAATGGCATTGGCTTTGGTCCATTCAGCTGGCAGAGCTGTGGAGCATGATGGCAAGCAGCTAAGGGAAATGCCATTTTTTGCTCAGCACAGCCTTTGCAAAATTACGGTTTGTCTGTGCTATAAGTGTCTACATAAGGTGTCTAGGAAGTACATGTCCAGCATAATTCTGGAATTCATGTGAGTAGTTGTTTGACATAAGTGGGATTCATGAAAGGGTCAGCTCAGTTAAGCATCAGCAGCACCGGACCCTGAATCTGGGAGGAAGGGGATGATGTTCAGGTCACTCCTTGGCAAAATTGCCCTCTCTCCTTTTCCTTCACTTTCAAGGATGCCCTTTTGGGTTCCCAAATGAAGACTTTGCCAACCGCAGCTGGAGAGCAAGGCAGCGCAATAAACAGGAAAGTAAGAGTCTATTTATCTCTGGCGCAGCCTGCCTTTCTCTAGCCTGGATGGAAAAGAAGACGAACGTCCACGGAGCACTTGAGCGAACAACAAATGGCAGGAGAACAAATGCAGCAAAAGGGAATGCCAAGGTTGTCATTCCCCGTCAGCGGTTTGGATGGGTTTCCTGCTCGGAGCAGCGCTGGGGAGGCTCCAGGCGGGACCCCGCGCAGGAAGCAGGTGGTTTGCTTCACCCGGAGCCGTGCGTAATGGTCAGGGAGCTGCACTGCGCGCCGGGCCAAGCTACAGCAGATGGGCTGCAGCTCGCTCCGCTCAAGGATATTTTTCATGTTATGTGTGGAAAAGAGCAGTAACCCTTGTTTGTTATATGAGGCCTTGTAGGACTTTGCCTGGAAAAAAGCCATTTTTGAGATAAAAAAAAGCCATTAAAAATATGAGTCACTGTAATCACATTCAAAGTGCTCCAGCATGGCCTTTTATTTGCAAAGGCTTCACTATTAAAAGCAGCTTTTCTTTTTTTTTTCTTTAAATGAAGAATTCCACCACAAATTACCTCAGGCTAATTGAGGTGACATTACTGAGCTGTTCATTTGAAATTACATAAAAAACCCAACCCGAACACCTCAATGCACTGAGCTATTCACAGTGCAAGGGTACCAGCAAAATAGCTGGGACACAGGACCTTGGGCTGCAAATGCACCACAGCATTCTCTCCAACACAAATGCATTTCGAAACCTAGATCCCCACAAGGGCTGAGGGAGACTCGTTGCCTGTGCAGGGAGAAGAAGCAAGACCAGAAGCACAGGGTCCACCCAGAACCAGGACCCTGTGGAGAGCCTTGGGCATCTCGGGGTGGAGACATCCACAGCCTGAGCAGACTGCTGGCCACCTGAACGAGCCAAAGAGGCCAGGCTAGCACATGCGCGCCACTGCTCTTTGGGGTTTGGAGGCCCCATTCAGTGTTATCAGATGCTTGTGTTCTTTCAGAGGTGAGATGCCTGAGTTGCTGCTTTCAGAACACATCCTCACCATGAGGCTGTGAGCGGCAAGGAGCAGAGGGAGTAGAAGCCTTTCTGCCGTGTATGACAAATATCAGCATCTTTTCTCTCCAGTGCGCCATCACCATCCTTGAGAAGAGACCAATTGACCTGGGCAGGGTCTCCTCACACCCAGGCACCCCTCCCAAAGCCTATTTACTTACTGCACCTTAAACAGTTGCTGAATGAGTCACCCTCCTCTGAAATCCGGGCTGAGCCCTCAAGTCCCACAGGCGCTGGAGAAAGAGCAGCTCAGTGAGGTTGCTTACTACCACTGCCAGGTGCCACCATGTCTGTGCCAGCCCCTGGGCCGGAGGGTTTCAGGGTGTCCTGCTGTGCTGGACCTCCTGGGGACCTCTGACCAGGGGCACCTACTCTTTGGACCATCGCCAAACTCAGCAATGAGTCAGAAGTCAAATCACTGGAAATAATCAAGGCTGCTGCATCTCTGGGAGTGCAGGACAGCCACCATTAAATTAGCGTCAAACCAGAAAGCGTAGGCACCTCTGGGGAGAGGTGGCAGCTGAGCTGGGTGCAGGGCTGCAGCTTGGGGAAGAAGGGAAGCCAGGCACCCCATCACAGCGCACTGGGTCTGGTCCAGTTCCATGCTACTTCTTCAGCGCTGCTAGGATCTGATTTTCACTCTGTATTTGCCCAATTGCAGATGCTGGAAAAATGGAGAGAAAGCAGAAAACAACCACAGAAAACAATCTGAGGGCTGACAGAAGTGTCTGATGGTGAGAGACTTAAAAGGTCCGTCTGTTTGGCTTAGTGAGTAGCCCAAGTCATCTTACTGTATTTTACTAGAGGGACTTACCGAGTGCTTTAAATCACTGGCAACAGACAAATAGATGCAAGCTAAGTCCAGACAAGTTAAAATAGTCATAAGGCACAGTTCAAAAGCAAACAATGACTCATTGCTAGTACAAATTACTAATGGCATTGGTGGATCCTCTACTTTGACTAGTAGGAGAGGACAAGGTGCCTTCTTCTGTAGATGGGCCAAAAGGTTCATGCAGAAGTGCTTGGAGGAGGTTGTCTGACTGTAGCTGTGCAGGAGGCCAGCCCAGATGACATCGAACTTCCTTCTCATATCAGCAACCTGCCGTTACTCACACCGCTGCGTCGAACCCTGCAGCACATCCACGCACCCAGCGTCCCATCAGCATTGTCAGGACGTGCCTGTTAGTTAACTGTTAAATACTGTCTGGAAAAAATAAACACATGGGTAACTGCGATGCTTAGTAATAGTAAATCATATTCCTCAGATCCTTTCCCTTGTAAAACACAGAACAGCTGTTCTTGGAAAACTGAATAGAAGCTCCAGGACTTTGTTGTTGTACTCTATTGCTGTACAATGTGTTACCAGCAGTAACCTTTAGTGACAGGTGGGAACTGCCTTATTAGCAGCCTCTGTGCCATGCAAGCTTGCTTTCTTACTCTCGGCTGAGGGCACTACAGAGCATTAGACAGCATAAAGCTCTGGGCCTGGTACACATGCTATTGAAACCCAAGAAAATAATTTAAATTTATTTTTTAAATGGAGAGAAAAGTCCTGATCTTGTGTTCATGCTGCTCTGGATTTATGCCCACCAGCTATCAAACAGAATACAAATGACAGTGCTGTTCTTTCAAGCAGTTTAATGATTCTGGCAAAAGACCTGGCAGCAGACGCCAAAGTTTTCATCTAGGCAAGGCAATGCCTATTCCAAGAGTGTAATTCTCCAACTGGAGAACTGGCAAATGCATGTTTGTGCTGGAGGCTTAAATCAATCATTTCTATTTTTCCCAATATGATCTAGCAAAGTACAGAAATTGGCTCCTTCATCAATGGCCACAGGCCACTTTTCATGTTTAAGGTATTAGTGCCATGAGCTACAGTGATACATCAACTTCATGTAAAACAGTCAGTGTTAGAACCACCTGTTTAATCGTTCCTTTACAGTAGCTCTACTTTGAAAACTGTCAACAAATGCCTTGTTGACACTGTCAACAAGGAGTCCAGGACACCACTATGTATTAGTCGTCCCCTGGAGTCATTCCTCTGTGTTCATGCAAAATTCTCCTGCCACCACGATACATTTCTGATTCTGCTGCTGAACACCATCACCCTCATCGTTACCTTGTGAACTGATAAAAATTCCCCTGGCATTGACGCCTGAGTCCATCAGCAGTCACAAGGCTACTGCAGATTTATACTATTAAATGCACTTCCTCCCTGAAAGGCTTAGACAAACTTTATGGGTCTAACTGAAAAACTGGGATTTAGATTAAATAAGAAACCAGCCACCTAACTCTTGATTTAGCGTCCATATGTTGTGCCTGGAAGTTCCTGAGGTGCCAATAATTCTGCTTCTGTTGATACTCAAAGTTGCCCTTGCTTACTCCAGTGCCAATCACAAAGTAAAGGAAACGTAATCAAAGACTGGAGGTTTGTGCAACTTCCTTGTAGGGCAGTACCCTATAAACACTTCCCAGGTCAAGGGAAATGCCCTGGCAATACTGAATCTTCTTATCAGAGTGTACCTACAACACAGTCTAATTTCCACACAGGGAGGACCTGGCAAGAACTCTGCATGCAAGACAGTATATGCCAAAGCGGCATCGATAGGATGCTCAAGGGGCCCAGACCCCAGAAACTGGTTCAGCACGTTTCAAAAATACATTTATGTGCAGCCTAAGGAGACAGATCAGCTACGTGTGCTCTGAACAGATTTAAAACATGACAAGAGGACAAGGATCCTTTTCCTAAATGGTCATGACTGCTTAATGTGTAGCGATGTATTCCACAGTGCTGCCTCCTTGTATGTATCAATGGTTACTTCAGCCAGGGTGCTCAGAAGGTGTCTCTACACTTCTCCCAGCTTCAAAGGGTTGAAACATCTCCCATCTGCCAAGGGAATACCTAATTTCCTCTCTGATTGTCTAGGCAGAGAATAGTCATCCTTCATTCCCAAATCAGTTTAAAAAAAAAAAAAAAAAGCCAAGCAAACTAAAACCACATACAAAATTATATGGAATATATGAAATTTATTCACTGATGTCCCTAATTCTATCCCAGAACTCAGAAACATTTCAAACACATGATTTCTCAAACTCCTGAGAATCCAGAGTACTAAACATTTCTCTATCTTTTTCTCCTGAAGTGGCCCCAGGTTGTAAATCTTCCAGCTTAGCCCTCCAATAATAATTATGGTAATTAGCCTCTCTCTCTTTGGGCTAGCTGCTAACACAGTCCAGCTGATTTCTCCAAACAGAATAAACAAACAAATTTAAACAATAAAAAGGCCAAGCCTCAGAGGACGGTAACAAAAGGGCAAACTGAAAGACAGCTCAGTCTAATCGTCTGCACCCCAGTATTATCAGAGTCAACACATTTCTCTGCAAATAACCAATGCTCCTGCATAAAATGGGTTGGAAGGAGAGACCACAAGGGGAGACCATTTTGAGTTCAGAAGACTTTTGGTCCCAGTCCATCCTTCCACCACTGTTCATGCACCTTACAGCAAACAGTCAATGGAAAATAAAAAATCACTCCTTAGGGGTACAGTCAGATACTTGTCCAGGCTTCTAGCTGGCCTTTGGGCACTCCTTGTGCCACCTATCTTCCTCCCCATGTGGAGCCCTCAACGCTCACTATGGTGACACATGAGGAGTGAGCTTAGCAGGATGCTTGCTGCACGGTGAAGCTCCTCAGAAGGAGAGAACTAATGTAATACTTTCCCCTAAAGAAGAGAGGTCTCACTCCCTGTCCTCCTTTTTCCCTCCTTCCCACCAAAAACGCTCCAGTCAGTCTAGTTGGCTAAGCTCAGAGAGCCAACCCAACAAGGAGTAGAAAGCAGATGGTTTCTGCAGGCTGAGTGAGCTGAACTGGCTTACAGGACCTCACAGCTGGGAAAAAGAGGATGAGAGGTCACGCAGCACTGAACCGTTCAAGCAGCTCACCAGGTGCATGAAACCACAGCTTCAAAGCACAGACACTCAAGCCCCTATAATGTCCAACCTCCCTCCTTTGGTTCTGCTGACCAGTGCACTTACTTGCAAAACAGGAGGCCACCAAAAGCTGGGTTGTAGCAAGGAGCAGGCAATAAGCCTGCCAGGTGAACGCCAGGCCCCTACCATGAGCAGAAATACAAATCCAGTCCAAAATTAATTTACTTTTTTTGCCAGCTGAAAACGTTTGGTAAATGCATCCTGATATTTTATGGCAAAAATTAAACAGCTTCGCTCTACTCCAGAGCTCCCATTTCCAGGCCCTTGGCCAGTTAATACTTCATCTCTTACCGCAGCGTGACCAGCAGTGGAACAAGCACTAAACGAGTCCTGCTGGTTCTGGTCTGTCAAAAATCCCAAGCTGGAGCCTGGGGAACCACGTGAGCCGCCGCCTGCCCACCCCGCCTTCCCGTGGTTTGATTTCCTCACATCCCGTGGAGGATATGTTCAAGAAAGCTCAGTCTGCAGGTGCAAGTTTTGCAGCTTTATGTCTGGCCCACATTTTTGATGTCAGGAAAAACATCACAAGAAAATAACTCATTATTAAAGAGAAGTGCTCCAGAGACATTTTGTATTCCAGTGGAAAGGCTTTTCTTTTAGCAGGCATTTGTCTGTGATGTTTGCAACCTAAATATCGCAAGCAGAATCTGAAAATGACATTGATTAGAAACTGATTCTTGAAACAAATCATGTCCCTTTCTTGGCAGAGTAGTAATGAATTCTCATCTCTGAGTTTTTCCAATCTTGTAATACATTAATTAGTTGGAACATGCTCACATCTCAAAAATCATGTCAAATCACAAATTTTAATTGTACATAATTCCCACCAGTGTTTTGCTCCTTAAATTAATTTCAATTACATTCAAGTTTACAGAAAACATTTTAACCCTTATAATTTTTTTATAAACCCATAGGAAGAAAAGAAGTGTTGTTCAAGAAGAAATACAGTAGTTTAAAATAAATAATAACTTGCCACAGATTTAAACATTTGATTTATGGAATCATAGAATGGTTTGGGTTGGAAGGGGCCTTAAAGAGGTTAGAGGTTCCTGCTTTAAAGAGAAAATCCTATACCAGGTAACCCGTATTATCTTGTCCAGCCTCCTGAATCATGGAAACAGATTTCGGAAAGATGCCCAAGGCCAATCATTTAAAAAAGAAACAAAACCAAATCCTTTCACCCATTTGTTTCTGAGGTCACAGAATGAAAAACTGTAGGCCTCCTATTTCCATCTTTAGCACACATTCTCACTTGAGACTTAGAAAGTGGCTTAAATTTGACTTGCAAAAGAAAGATAGAGGCATGCCCTTATTCCCTGAAGAATGCATGCAAAAAGAATGTGCGCCTTTTTTTTCTGTTATTTTAAGCTTTAGAAACTTGAACTCAAGCTGTAAGAGGGGAAAGGAAGGCCACAGCCAGGCAGCTGGTACAAGTAAGGTGCAGACACAGAGCCTTGTCCTGTGCCAGCTGGAAAAGATCCAGGTTGGAAAACAACTTCACAATCCCCCACCCTGCGCCCTGGCTCCCGCGATATTGCTGCATAGGAAAAACTGCAGCTCTTTGTGCACTTTGTAGGGTTTGAAATGAAATTGTGTTATGGACCTTCAATTGTACCTACTTTGAAATTAAATAAACAATTATTCCAAGAAAAAAAGGAGACCTCATTTCCTCATATGCCACTGAAGCAAAATCCACACAGCCTATGGCCCTTACCCATTACTGCAGATTAATTCAAATCTAAAAGAAGTATCGTGTCCAAGACACAAATGCTTTTCAAGAGCACTTTCACTTCTTTCTGCAGAGGAGGTGCCTGACCCCCACTGTGCCATCTGAGACAGATCAGTGCTACCAGGCAGGGGTAAATGGACCAACGATGAACACCCAGAAGCAGCTTTCTTGCTGGGAGGCAGGGACTGAGGGACACAGAGACCTCCCAGACCTGAATGCAGAGCCTGTATTGCCATGGTTTCCATCACTGCTGGCTCTTCAAATCAGTGTGGAGACACTACCATCTAATGAAGGAAAAATTGTTGTGTTACCATGACTCTTTGTGACCCTGTTTCTTACAGCCATTCCTTATCCAGGATTACCAGCAGTTTAAGCAGGAGGCAGGAGTTGTCCTACTTTTCTTTTTTAGGAGTATTTTTCCAAGACGCATCAAGGGAGGGAGACTGGCTACCCCAGTCCCTCTGGAGAATTTTGCACTTTGTTAACTACAACCTTGTTTTCCCAAAAACAGAAGAGGCTAAACCTCAGGCCACACTTAACTAACAGATAGTATAGCCCAGGCCAGTGCAGAGGAGTCTCCTGGGAGGATGTAAAATGTCAAGCATGACTTCCTAGCCCTGCCTTCACTGGGTACCACAAACATGTCTGTGCGTGCATGCATGTGTCTATGGTTGTGGCAACGGCTCTCTTCCTTCCCCCTCATGTAAGTATTTATTTCCTTGGAAGATAAGACAATTAGCCTGATGGCAAAAGATAGTCAAGATTTTCCCTCTACACATAATATAAAATACTTTGCGTGTATATACTTATGTATACTGTATATAAGCCCACATTTTTGATTCTTGAACAGGAAGGATCAGATTTTTAAAGGTATTATACATATAGCAGAATACGTTGAAGTAATTTATGAAAATTCTCCTCATTTTTTGGCTTTGTCTTTAAGCATCTACACAGACCTGGGGGCCTTCAAAGGCGAATTTTTATAATGCTGTTCTGTGCCTATTTGCATTTCAAGGCAATTAAGATTCTAAAAATATCCCCAAGAGGCATTGATACTACGAGAATGCTCCATTTCATTAATGGTTATTTAGTTTTTCTTAAGGCTTCCTTATCTTCAGAACATATTTGGGACAGCCATGGGATAAATTAAGTAGGATTAAATAATACTATGACTCATCAACATACAGGAGTTCAACATATGCTTGAATATGTCCAACAAAAAGGTGCTGCTGATCCTCATTCCAGTGGTGTTCCTCCTGTTAATTGGCATGTAAGATGCTTTCTTCTTTCAGCTTTGACTTTTCACTGAGTCGTCTTCATTATTCAAAGTGCCATAGCGTGAACTGTGAGAATCTGGTTGTATTTTGCCTGTCAATTTTTTTCCTAAGGAAATGGGGTGAGAGAAGGGAAAAACAACAACTCTGTGAAGAATTTTAATAAAACAAATCCCCCACCAATCCATCATTTAAACATTCTTTGCTCCAGTAATCATTGTTTTCATTTGACTGGTTGTAACAATAGCTTGGAAAAACTCTGAAAAATTCTTTGAAAAATCTGTTGGGAACAGAAATAGAAATTAAGGGAACAGTATATTTATTAAATATGACTAGAGCACATTTGTGACTCAACTCTCCTAGGTCATCCCATTATCTGATACCTCATTTTTAAACAGAGACAGAAAAAAAGCCCTACTTACCAGGAATAAGTCCACAGTCAATAAACCGAATTTGTAAATGCTCCTCTCTTTTATTTCTTGCAATTACAAATACACCAAGGAAAGACAAGAGACACCTGCAAAATAACAGTGGCATAGTACCATTAGAAACAGTTCACTGCATCTGAGATGACAGTGTCTTTCCACATTTCTTTTTCAAGGACTTCCAAACCCAAGCTGCTCAGTTTATAAAGAAACTTTTCTTCCTGGCAGCCCTATAAATTCATCTTGAGCTCCCTTTCAGTCTAGTTTTTGCCTCCTGAAGCTTTATTATCAGTTCCAAAGGCTCTGCAGCCAAAATTACACTTTCAGCAATATATACCTAATCAAATGCCTGTGAGCGTGAGACTACAACATCTGAATCCCTGAGCAAATCTTCACAGAGCATCTAAGCTAGCATTCTAGCATTTGCAATTTCATTAACAACTCAGTCTTGCTGCAGATAATCAACATCTCTGTTGTTTTTCTCGTTTGACTGTGTGTCTCAGGGGCAAGCTGTAAGCCAGGAGTGATGAGAAACTGCTCTGCTTGGATAAATCTTCTATCTGCTCTATGTTGGACACACAACCACTAATTCCTGCCTGCCAAATACATGGGTTGAATTTGTTCATCTCCATTTTCTGTCACTTTTCCTGCAGTCAAACAACACAGAGGTTGTATATACCTACTCTGGTCCGACTGCAGAGCACAAAGACGTCTGTAATTTTATCAGCCCTGTTTATCTGACAGCACTGTGGCAAGACACCTCCAGCAACTCTGGGAGATGCTTTTAACCATCTCACACCCATTATCAAGTAACTGTCGCCTGTCCTCAGGGTCATTAAGGTGCTGGGAGCCAGCAGAAGGTTTCTGCTCTCACAACACCTAGGCCCTTCTTCAAACATTTATTGTTAACAGCTTCTTAGCATGCTCTGAACTTTTCCGTAGGCATGCTGTCTCTTCCTTGGCACAGGAAGATGAGGGAGAGATATTATAGTACTGCCTCGTAGGCAAGCATCTCATAAAATTGCCCATGCCCAGTGGCAGCAAAGACCAGCCGGACACGCAAATGGAAGGTAACATGGGAAGAGATTTCTCGCAGTTGTAAAAGCACCCCCACCCTTTTGTGGAGAGCAGTGACTTCTCCTTCCTGCTGGAGAAACACATGCTGCTGGTTTTTCATTCCGTCATGAGATTAGTAGTTCATAAGCGTCTCACATTTTTACATATTTGGATTCAAAACCAGGCCTCCAAACTCCCAAAGCACAGACATCGATCTTTCCTTTAATGTTTTTTTATCCTACTATAATGGCTATTCCATAATACTTTAATAACAAGACGGGTTTCTTCTTACTGAGAAAAGAAGGGATTCCACAAGGCAATGCTGTTTCAATACAAACGTTAGTGCAGATTTTAGGCCGATACACTTACCCGAACAGAAACATGAACACGCTCAGCAAAGCTGCACTTTGGAATTCCCGATAAAATATGACCCCTGGAATGTGACAGAAACAAGAATTGCAGATCTTGACTGGCTTCCAAGTGATATGAATTACAGCTGGGAGGGTCAGGAGCAGTGTCATGCTCAAGCAGAGCAAAAAAAATCCCAAATAAGGTATTAATACACATTGTGATGGGTTCACTTCATGTGCCCATATTCCATTATTTAGGCTTTCTCAAGATACTGGATGGGACTGGAGAAGATTTAGTCTATCCGTTTGGAACATGTGCTGTGTTAGTAACTGCACAGATGCAGGTATTTTTTGCATTGTCAGCAACAGTTTTTATGCAGGTCAAACTCAAGGTCTTATTCACAAGCAAAGTCATACCAATATAGCTAACAGGTTCTTCATGGATTTAGTTAAGCCACTCCAGCAGACCATGTGGACATCTTAACTCCAACTGGGAACAGGTTTTCTATAACTAGCTGTGTCCCTGATGTTTACACCAAGTTAAGAGCTCCAGCAGCCAAAGTTGCCAAATCTTTCTGGCTGAAGGGATCACTAGCTCTTTCTGGTCACCCCTCTTCCAGGAATTAGCACCTCTGCAGTGGAGGTGACAGAACCAGATGTGTATCTGGATCTCAGCTGCCCCAATTCACAGCCAAGAATATTAGCTTTAAACTGCTGATGAGCATAGTTTTGCTTAGAAACGCCAGAGTGCGAACCAGCGCAGCTGAAGTGTGACTGTATCTTCAAAGGCTGTAACTTGGGTTGGGGGTATCATGAGACGAGGTGTCTTCTATAAGCACCCCAGCAAGATTCAGCAGAGATTGTTCTTCTAAGCTCTACACTGGTTTAACTAACCTGGTGCAAATGCATGTGTATCCAGTCTCAAAGCTATTAAGCCATTCCTGAATAGGTACTTGATCTTTTAAGGCGGCCCAAGGCCAAATTCCCCATATGGTCTCAAGAATGCAACCCCCCTTTGGCACAAGTCTTCTCTCAGTCACAAAGTGTAGGTCTCGTCTAACACAGGTGCTGAGGCAATCTGTGCACGAAGCTAACTCCCTTTCTCATTAATGGCAGCTCTGCATGAGAAACTCCGGCACAGCAATGACAGGAAAGCCCCTAGTGTGCGTTAAAATGAGTCATAAATGTTCTAACAACATGATCATTTTGGCTCATTGCTGATGCAGCATCTTAGTCGTCCTCCTTGCTCATGTTATTACGCTGCGCATCATTCCCAAGATTTGCAGTCCTTCTTTAACAACACTGAGTTCGAAGTTCTCACCCAGAATAAAATGTTAAATGCTTAAAAGGTCTTTGGAGTCATTTTATTTCCTTTACTTAACCTAGAATTCCACCTTCTGAAACTGAATATACACTAACACAGCTGGTTGTCATTTGAGTAGTTTGCCAGGCTGTTAAAATTACTCTACCAGTTCGGATATGGAGAGGCTGGTGTGCACATGGTAAATGCATTTACTGGATGTCAAGATGAGGCTGGGATAAATGCAGGTACTTCTAGTATGCAAGGCACAGTAAACCATACATATAAATTCTGGAAATGCTAGAATTTGATTATTTGTATTTTGCTTCTAAGGTTGGGAACTTATTCATTTTTCAGAGCTTAAACACCTGTCACTTAGGAAAAACTTCTCTTTTTTTTTTTTTAAAGACAAACATGACTGGTTTGTGTTTCTGTTCACAGGCAGTTATTCTTGAAAACCTGATGTTTAGAAAATCATTCTGTAGAGGCAGAAGGCCAGAAACAAACCTGAAATGATGGCGCTGGTAGTGAAGAACACAAAATTAATGGGCACAACTGCTGTCGCTTCATACAGGTGCATTGCTTGATTCAAGAACCTGGAAAACAAGCGTTATTTGCACCTCATGCCTAGAGGAGGTTCACTGCACTTTAAGTCAGGTTAAGCCACTTTATGTCGGTTTAACAATTAAGTGTGACCGTTTCTTACCACAATAACAAGTAGCCCTGCAGAGATGTATATGTCTATTGAATTTACCTTCTGGTTTTGACTCTGCAGAGTACAAACAAATAGGCAAAAGCAAGAAGGTTGCCGTGGATTCTTCTGGCCATAGGCTGTCACTGGAGAGTCCTTTGAAGCACTGTGGGAAAAATTTTGTCTGCCACAGATAAGGAAGGAATGCTAGGGTATTACTGCTTATGGCCTGCATTGGTTCTTGGAAGCAGTGCTGCCTGCGAGCAGCCGGGGACAAGTTGCTCTAATTTAAACAGGTTGTGTAAGGGTATATTTCCAGCATGGACATGAACACTCAAGTCCTCATAGGAACTGTTTCATTTTGCTGAAGTCCCCATTGCTGCTACTGCTCAATCCAACTTGGTTAAAACACATATTTGTATGTTTATCCATGCAAACATACCCCAGACACACTCTGTCCTGCTGGGAAAGTCCAGGAAGGCGGCTCCAAGGCTGTGCTCCTTGGGTTGGAAACTCTCTGCTGTGCTTCTCAGAAAGGCAACACAAACCCTCACCAGAATCATGAGCAAGAGTGTGCAGGAGCATAGACTGCACACAAACCTGCAGGACTAAGACACTGGCCATGGAGAAGCCCGCCCAGTCTTCATCAGCTGATGAAAAAGGCAAAGCAACTAACGCACTTCTACAGAGACCAGAGCTATCAACATTTACACACAGGGTGATGAATCATGAGTGTGAACTCTCGGATGCACCGGCAGATACTCTGTTATGTGAACGGTGCATTTCAGACCAAAAGAAAAAAATCAGGAGGCTGAAGAATGTATTCAAAACCTATAAAAAGAACCACGCTTAAATGTTTCACTGGTACAATATATGTGCGCAGTAAAAATCCAAGCTTGGATCTGTTTTAGCCATTAAAGTAATTGCATGGTTATTTTAGCAACTGTTGAACAGTCTCCATGGTGCTTTAAAAATAAAGAAATCCTACATATCCACAGGATAGTCAGGATTTTGAAGTCATTGAAAACACCTCATTATTTTCTCCCATTTGCAACAAACTTGGTCACAGGGACCAAAACAGTGATACCAAGGCCCAGCACTGAATCCAGGAGGATGTTGCAGCACAGGCTGTTCTGAGCTAACACACAACAGTCCAATAAAATAAGAGAGGAAACAAATAAAATGAAAAATTTAGACTGACAGCACTGTCTTTGTTAGAAAACGTGTCCAACTGAGAAGACAGAAAGAGACACTGAGCCCAGGGAATGAAATAGGCACATTCCACTTCTGTTTTAATTTTGACCCAGCAAATGAAAGAAAGAAAAACTGGCAAGAAGGAGAGGTTAATTCAGCAGCTTCCCATTTACCAAGTTTTTATTTCCTATTTTAAACGCCCTGAGTTGTTCTCCCAGCGAAGACAAGCTGGATGTAAATCACTTTATAATCTGTTTCAGGGGAGTTCCCGAGTCAGCCATGGAGAGTCACTGCATAATAACGCATGGACTTTCTGATTCCACATGGGAATGGTATGTTCTGCCACAAGAAAGCTGGGTTGGCTCTTCTACCGGAAAATAATCATGCAAGTAAACACTCAGATTTGCACTGGAGCAGTCTAGATGAGATTACTGAATGATGGTATCAGCACCTGAAGCGGAGGGACCGACATAAAGGGAATGGACTCTCGGTTCAGCTGCAAGTCATATTTTACCATGCTGCCACCCCCAGCAATCTGTGAAGGCAGCATAAAACAATCACCTAACAGGCCAGAGGCCAGCAGGGAAAACTGGGGTGTCCCCTGCTCACCAAAAGTTAACTATTTCCTAAAAAAGTACAGACATACAGGGTAGCAAAGCACAACAGGCAGATTTAAGAGAGGCAGGGAGAAAGTTGGGGTAAGCTCTCTTTTTTGGTCTGATGGGTGACACAGGCTAGGGAAAAAAAATGAGGGTAAACGTGGCCATTGGATTATTCAGCAATGGAAGTTGCCAAAAGTAAGCAAAAAAAATTTACACAAACATAAATTTCATTTCATGAGTTCAAAACTTGTGCCAAAACTAGAACTAAATTTGGTAAGACCTTGTATAAGGTGATAATGAGATGATAATATAATTCTGTATAATTAATTAATTATAAACTGAGAAATAAAGCCAAAATAAACAATACAATCAGCTGTAGGCAATTCATGCATCTGTCAAGGTTCTGCCAGGAATTTGTTGCCTTTAAGTGCAACTTGGATCTGGAGTTGATATCAGTACTGTAAAAAAATGACAGATAAACGGGTACAAATGTTAGGACATAAGTAGAAACTCACTTACTTGACTTGGAAAGCACAAGAAGTTGCCATTAAAACAATCATGATATAGAAGACAGGATAAGTTAGCTGCATTTTCCCCTTTGCAGAGAGTGTTATCATGCTGGCCACAGCCTTTACAGCAATGACAGTCAGCGAGGCTGAAAGGGAAAGGGAGAGATTAGCAGAGCAGGATTCACAGCAGGGACCTCAGAGCATCCATGAAGGAGGACAAGGTGCCAGGTCACAGCCACAGAGCCGATAACCTAAAGACACACTGAGGAGGGATTTGGGCACCTAAAGCCAAGCGTTTGGTTTTACAAACACCAAGTTACTGCCTAAACTCAGAGTGTCCTTAAGTCCACGCGTGCTTTGTGTTTTGCTTGGAAGTTCTTGTAGCACTGAAATCTGCAACCCTGCATCTACTCAAAGTTTCCCCATTTTCAACAGAGTAACTGAGGTTAGAGTCAGATAAAATCTTGCAAGGTAGGACTCTGAGTGTGTGTCTGAGAGAGGCTGAGCACAGCTAGAGGAAAGAACTGGATCCATTTCCCCCTGCTGGGCAAATCATAAACACTGGACTACCAGATGGAGGTGGTACAACAGTCTCCACATCTTCCAGACATACTTTATCCTCCAGTTGCTAATTTGGAGCCCATGATGCATTATTCAGGAGCGGTCTGAGAGGTCTCTTTATCTGTTCAAAATGGCTGGGACACCTCCTAATAGCAGCCTGCATGTGACACCAGCAGCCTAAAATAACTCCTCACCCTCAGGGTTTCTCTGCTGAGACAGGAGCCAGCCAAAGCTGGGCAAAGCTGACTTTTGGGGTCGCATCACGAAGCACCTAACTCTCCCCACTGGTTTTGCACACGGAGCAATCAACCAACACAGGGTTCTGTGTTTCGTTTCAAGGGCCAGGCTCTACTGCAAGTAAAATGTAACAAATTCAAAATAAACAAAAAATTATAAGAAGAGTCAGGGTGCGGAGATGACCTTTGAAGAAAGGTAATTAATCGTCAGGAGCACTGTCCCCCAGCTGGGATCCAGTTCCAGCCTCTCCCGGAGCTGCGGAGTGTTGGATTTCGGTGGTCTGATTCATCCTCCTCTAACAGCAAAATTCAGATTGGCAAGAGGAGCTGCACTGTGCAAAAAGTTCAGGCCAAGGCTTGGGAGAAAAGGTGGGGGAAGAAGAACAGATTCAGGTCTGTGGTTTTGATTGTGAGCATTTTTCTTCTAGCAAGTCCAAAAGTTCAAGGGGAGTTTAAGAGCTGCGTACATCTTGTGATGATCCTGTTTTCATGACAACCTTTCCACCTAGTACTTCACTTCTTGCTCTGTACTGGAAATAGGTGGAGCAGTTTAACAAACATAGCAATAAAAGTGAGCAGAGGAGGTCAAATCCTGGCCTGCGGCAGTGCTAGTGGTATGATAAAAAGCCAAAAAATACACTCAAGCCCCAACAAGCAGCCTACATAAAAACTGAGATTTGCACTCTAATGTGAGGGAGTTATTATTTTAAAAGAACACTTACAGGTAAAAATTAGTAGTTTGAATTGTCCAACTAAGGGTAAAGATTGACAAAAAATTGTTTCTGTTGAAAGGGCAGCTTCCATCCCTTATAATTTTAACAAACCAGAAAAGAAAGCATCAGGGCTTTTTTGGTTGGTTGGTTGGTTGGTTTGGGTTTTTTTGAAAAGTGGAATGAACTTATGAGTTAAAGTAGCCCTGGAATAAGTTTCTAAACCTAGGAAATGGTTTTCCTATCGCTGATAGAATGACCCCCCTGCAAGGCTAGTGTGACAAATGATGTCACTTTCCAGCTGTTAGGGCAGGAAACTCAGAAATCCCACTTTAATCTCAAATATTTCCCCCCAAACTTATGATAACTCCCAGTATATACATGAGGTAAAATAATTCTCAACAAATTAACTTACTTTTTTTTTTTGCTTAGTTTTACTAAGCAAAACATTTGCAGATTTTACAAAAACCTCTATTTTCTTCATAATGAAAGTAGCTCTCATACCCAATGAAGCACAAAGGCTACGTTCTTTTTAAAGAAATCTTTCTACATTTCACTTCTCATTTCACATCTCTACAGACCCTCCACCAGGAATGTATCTATGCAGATATGAGAAAAGGCAGAAATCCCCTTCTGCAAGCTGCCACCGAGAATTTTCTGCACAGAGACCCCAAGCTTCATCCACCCCTCCCACACCAGGGCCCTCCGAGGACAGTGCATGTAGCAGACAGCTGGGAGCAAAGCTGCTGGGACCTCTCTCAGCCCCGCATCACTTTGCTCAGCAGAAAGGTCAGAGAGCAAGCAGAAGGCTCCAAGTGTAGCTTTGTGGGGACTGCCAGGCACCAGGATGGCTGCAGGAACCAGAGCCAGCCACAGTTCTGGGTTTCCTGCTTGAGGGAAATGTCAGTATTTCAAAAGTTCCCATGAACCAGGATTTGTTTGTTTGTGTCTTTTTTAATAGAGCAGAAATAATGACACATTTTTCCTGAAGCTGCATATGCTCACCAAAATGTCAGCAGCCACCAGCTGAAATTGTTATATTTGGTTGATTGCAGCCTGACCACCAAACTGCAGTTAGCGCCTGCTGCGGCACGGGTTTGCAGCCCTGCTGCTGTTCAGCAGCTCCACGCATCCCTTTGGCACCAGTGGCATCAAGGCTGGCAGGCTCCATAGCAAAAGAGGCATGTAGGGCTACGCAGCCCAATGGCCAATGTCTCCTAGAGCCATGTATTGACCTTGCTTAGGGCAGCCATCATGGTGGGTCTGCCCAGAACTGCGGCAGTCAAGTGTAGAAGCCCATCTGGGGATCTTCAGGCTTTCAGATATGCAACAAGGAGGCTGAACTCGCTCATCGCTCAGAAGTGTGCAGTGCTTCATGCTCCTCGTGGCAGTGTAAGAAACTGCAGTGCAGCTCAAGTCAGCTTTGCTGAAGGTCCTAGGCCCCATACATGGAGCTGAGGGCTGGCTGGACTCACACTTCACTCCTCCAAACCAAGAGCAGTCAAACATTAAACCTAAGGCTTTTGGGGCTCTTCCATCTCTGCCTCATGCAGGGACCATGGAAATCCTTTAAGGCTTCTGCAGAGCTACAGATCCTGATGTTCCTAGCCCTGGGAAACTTAAATGGGAAGACTGTCCCAAACAAGTTGATCTGAAAGTCTGAGCTTTTCAGCTGATAAGAAACCAGTGAGGGATCTGAAGGAAGGCAGTTAATAAATCTGTGAAGGTTTTTCTCATTTAGTTAAATCCAAATTGTGTAACTGGCAAACTTTAGCGAAATTCCATTTTATCAAAACACTCATGACCATTAGTGACCACTCATGACCAAAGCTCCATTAGAAATGTGCTTTCTAAGTCTTTGCACCCAATGAACTCAGTGAAAATATAACCATTGACTTCAACGGCACAGCTCAAGCACTTTTCACTTCAACCAAAGAAATGTGGTGTCCCATTAGGGTTTCACGGAGAAGTGAGAAGACAAAGATGGCAGGAGATACAGAGTAGTGACAAATTCTTAATATATTCCTGCAAGTGGTGAAGCTTTAGAGGAAGATGCCTGACATTTTTCAAAACTGACTCAAGTTTAACTTTACTGAAAGCTGACTGATAAAATTATCTCCCTTGCTTCCCTGGGTATTGATTGTGGCAATGTTAATCAGAAGGCAAGCTTCAGTGGCCCACTGAGTTCTTGCTATGCTTCTGGAAAGGTGGTAAAGTATGAAATCTCGCATGTGCAAACTGGCATAGATAATTCAAAGGAAAGTTCCTGTACAGCATATCACTGCCTTTGCTTACAGAGCGCTTACAAGGTCTTAAGCTGCTCTGTTTTAAGGAACTTATTTTCAAAGCTAGCCTGCCCTCCAAAACAATGTTTCAAAGTCACCTTTCCCAGGATCTAAAGCTAAAGTGTTATTTTAAAAAAGCTACAGAATATCATTGCACACAAGGTATTAATTTCAGGAAATCTGTAAAAAGAGATAGTCCCAGCAATAAGCATAGAATCTATGTTTCATAACCAGCTTTTCTCTTCAAAAAGAAACCACAGTAAAAATCCTGGGAAATGTTTCAATGGTTCTCCTTCAGCACACTGCTTTAAAATGGCACTAATCTAAACTAGCTGGGGAGACTGAGTGACAAGGAATTATCAAGTAACAGACAGAACATTAAAGTGAATAATATGTTCTTACCCAGTAGTGCTACCATCATTAACAAAACCAGGATGTGCTTCACAGCCTTTCTTTTGTAAAAATAGAGGAGAATGCAGAATATTATAATTTCTAAGATCTGAAAATAAAAGGGAAGAAAAGTTAGAGCTGTGAAACTATGTAATAAATGCTTCATTCAAAGTCTTTGAGATGTCACATTCATTTTCTCTGCTCTAACGGTTCAAAGGAGAATTATTGTATTAAGCATCTTCTGCTAAAAACTAACCTTATTGCCAGTTGACTGAGCTATCAAACAGTTGTTGTCATTTATCTTTTACAGCAAAAGTTAAACTTTGAGTATTTCTTATTTCTTTAGCTTTTCTTTTTGCACTTCTAGCTATATTTTGTCACTGGTAGCATTTTTAATGTGACAGCAAAGATATCCATACTTAGTAGTAATAATTCTTACAGAAACTCTGTTTATAATTCCTATGGAATAAAGCACTTACCTGGAGGAATAGCAGCCTCTCCTTCTATGTGTGGTATTCCTAGTGTCACTCTTTGTGACATACAAGCTTATTTTTTCTACCCTCTTTGCCCTTCTCCCCTGTCCTACTAAAAAGAATCGCCCCAAACACTGTCATTTTGTTCAAAATTTCTGCCATACACTGTAAGGAGGAAAACATTTATTTCATGTGGGGGTTCTCAAATCACAGGCACCTGTCAAGAGCTTACCTTGAAAAGCTCAATGACACACTAGCAGACCACACTGCAGGACATCTGCAGCTGCTGAAGCAGCTTTAACTACACTGTGCGTGGTCCAAACCTGCTCCTTCAATTACACAGCAGCTAAAGAGCAGACAGTTAAATTTACTGACTTGCTGTTGGTGTGTCTCTTTGCAGACTCCCTTAGTAACTCGGGCCTTTTGCCGTCTCAACAGTGTGGGTATTCTCTGTCCTACCCACATTGCCCAAATACCCCTCTATGCCTAAAGAAAACAGCAAGTGCAAAAGCCAAAAAGCTTCTGTGAAGGCCAGAAGACTTACAAAAACAGGATGATGGACCTCTGCACTGAGAGGTGCTCAGAAGCCCGGTAGACTTAGAGATAGCAGGAAGAAAGATAAGTTCATTTGCGCATGTTGGAAAGTAATCAAATGGGGGAAATAAGACAGAAAATGAGATCGTCATCGTTAATGAACCCGGTTATTATCATTTTTTACTAACAAAACAAGTCATAGAAAAACCTCATGTCTATCTCCTTGGTTTCATCACCTACGTACTAATTTATGTTTTATAATGCCACTCCACTCTTAAACCCGCAGTCGCCATAAAGCAGCACTAGACTCGAAAAGACCTGGGTGTTGCGCTGATGAACTTCCCAAAGAAGCGACCAAACAGTTACTAGTGGCAGTTACATAAAGTAAGATAGCCCATTTCTTGTTTTGGAGAGTGACTGCAGCAGGAAAGCAGTCATCAGCCACATTTAGTTACTAAAATTTTCAAACAAACTCACACCTCCCCCAGTTTAGCAGTGTTCAAAAATATGAACAGAACATAATTGTGCTTTATTTTTTATTTACCTTCACACTGGTCCCTTGCTCCCAAAGACAAATGAGAGACAATTGCATCTCAGAACATTACAAACACAAATCTGGATTTTATACCACCTTTCTTTTAAAAATGTCAAATATTTATCGCAAGACTAAAAAAAAAAAAAAAACCTTTTTTTTTTTTTTTTTTGTAAAATGTGTTGAATCTATGAAAGCATTTTGTTGTTGGTTAAAAAAATGCATTCCTGGACTAATCCTTGTTTAACAATCTTTCCAGTCTCTCGTGGAGTGCTGGTCTCAACTCCCTCCAGAGGAACTTCCCTCCCTACCAGGCTTGCACCCAGAGGTGAAAGCTGGGCCACCAGCTGGTAGAAAAGAGGCCTCACAGCAAGTATCAGTCTCACAGTAAGTAACTTGGCCAGCCTCCCCAGCTTTATTCAACAGGGTAACACTGGGTATGTCTAAATCGGGAATGTGAGTTCATCTTGGCCTCCCTGTGGAAAACTATGACAGGGTTTTGAGGGAACTCAAGAGCAGAAGTAAAGGTAGCAGCTTCACTCTTCATGCCACTGGCGAACACATCTTAGGGCCAGAGGGGAATACCACATTATCAGCCTGCAGCTACAGCAGCCTCCAAATAGCTTCAGTTGCTATTTTGACAGTGAACAATTGCTAACAGAATAGAAGAAAGCTGTGCTAAATAAATATTCCCCACATGGAAAGGTACCCAGGCTAAGAAAGACATTCCAGAAATGTTCCAGGCATCCTCTTCCATGACACGTCAGTTCAGGACTGGCATAGAGGATGGTGTGACTTGGAATGGGGCCATGGCACCATGTCGTGGTTTCGGCCGAATTTACCAAAACCAGACCGACAGATGACCCTTCCCCCCCCCTTCTCCCCCCCAAAAGAGGAGAGAGGAGGAGAAAGAGATAAGGAGATTCAGAAGTTTAGAATGAACTAAACTACTTTAATGAAGAAGTAATATTAAAATAAAAATAAAGATGAAAATAATGAAATAGATACAATATATACAAAACCGTATCAAGCTCCCAGGATGACAGTCACATCACCGGCAGGCACTGGGGAAGTCCCAGACTGGACTCAGTGATGGATGGGAACTGGATTCCAGATCTGGAGTCAGGAACACACGGATCGGGATCAAAGGCAGATGAACAGACAGAGTCCTCTCTGGATGTCGGCCATCGCAGGAAGGGGGGTGACCCTTTGATCCCTCAGCTTTTATACTGAGCATGGGGCAGATGGGATGGAATACCCCAGTTGGTCAGGTTTGGGTCACCTGTCCTGTCCACTCCTCCCCACCGATGTGACCCCTCTACGTTTTTTCCGTTTCCGACCCTCTAAGGGGCAAATAACGAAATTGGCTGACCTTGGTTGTTATAGCAATAAATATAAGCAAGGGCCTCTCTGCATACCATTCCTTGGCATGGAGCACAAACATTGGTCTTATCATTCTGAGAACGAGCAGTTTTCTCCACAATATGCTATTAATTTCAGAGAGTTAGAGGAGGCCTAGCTAGGATGTAAAGTTACAGAACAGAAAATTGGTTCAGTTTTACTTCAAACCGGGACACACCAGGTGACACAGCACTGTGAGATCGGCTTCCTCCCCTGCAGTGCAAACCTGAGCACCCATCACCTCTCCCAGACCCTTGGACTGGTTGCCACGGAGCGTGCAGAAACCCATGAGACAGCCCTACTGTAGGCAGCCAGATACACCTCAGGTATTGATTCATTTTATATCCCCTAGACAACTTTAATCACAATGCCAACAGAGCGAAGCACCATCATCTGCCCCGTCACATTTCAAGCAATCTGTGCAAGAATAATCATCCAAAAACAAGCCCAGGGACAGTCATTTGCTCAAACCGCTCCAGCACACACCAGCTCTGGTGCTCCATTCCCTCTTCCACCTCACTCTGGCCCCCAGAGCGGCAGGTAGTGCCAAGCACCACTGATCTCAACTGAGCCAAGTCACTGTTGCTGCCTCTGTCCATCAGCCCTCTGTCAGTCCTCATCTTGCCATAAGCTCTTCTGTTGCTAAAGCTACCATAACGTTCCACTGTGGTCTCCTCCTGTTTAAATGCAAACAAGCCCACCAAGAAGACTCACTGTTGCAAGCAAACAGCCAAGAAAAACCATCAAAAGGACAAAAGAGTCCCTGACGGCAGCTCTGGAAGGGACACACAGGACTCTATGCTTGGATGCTTCTGCCTCCTGGGGAAGCCCCAAAAGCAGCAGTGGTGTAGGGCCAGAGATGGCAGTCCTGCAGCTGAACATGGGGAAAGCTAATGTTTGCTTTTCAGGGCTGTTACGTAAGTTTACACAGCTCTGTCAAGTTTTGCACACTATGCATGAAATACAAACAATAAGTTCTCACCTCGTGCTGCCCAGCAGCCAAACTATTCTTCCATGGTTCTCTGCTGCTTGGTGACCCACCAACAGGTCACCTTTAACCACAAAACATGGGAGACCATCACATTGAGTCACACTGAAAGCGGAGTTCATGGCTCCTAACAAGACCTCACGCAGACAGGGACCCTCCTGGGATGCCCCAGCTGTTGTCTACGATTGTCTCCTGAGAATTACCAAAAAAAGTGCTTGCTCTCATAGTTGATAAATGTGGTAGTGTTAAATACAAAGTCCAGGAATGGGAAGTGCATAGATTATATCAGCTTCACATAGTCTGTGGAGGAATTAAAGGACCTTGACCTGCTTACAATCATTTTTGCTATTATAACTAATCTCTGCTGAAGTCTCCTCAAGCCCACATCTCATCGACATTTTTTTATAATCATGATGTTTTCCATGTTTCTAAGCATTACCAGCAGGCTCCAGAACAAAATACCACATTGTCTGCCTCAGTTCTTTTTCTGAGATATACAGCAACATAGGGACCAATGAACCAGGAGGGCCTTCTATGCACTTTGAAGGAAAAGCAGAAATGCTTTGAGCCTGATTTTACAGAGATTAAATATTAACGACCCAATACTCACTATGCTTCTGTTTAGGGAAACGTAAGAGCTTCATCTATAATTGATGTCTTCTGTAGTGACTCAAAGTGCACATAGGCAAAAGAGAAATAAAAACAGGCTAGGGTAGTCATTCTTTTCAGACATGATTATGCTACTGCTTTGAGTCTCAGAAGGTGACTCAAAGTTGTCTCATGTGGGAACTAGAGGCTATTTCTGCAGAACTCCTCTGATGCCAGTGGAGTGCCACATGGGGATGGTTTATCACCCACACAGAACATTTTGTACCACTGGGGCTTTGTATTTCTCAGCAGACCACACTTTGGGGCTGCTTTTAGAAAGATTGTTGGACTGCATTATACTGCTGTACTGTCTCTTCGCTATATATTTATACTGGAAACTCTGCAACTTCTGCTGCACTTTTTTACATCGCAGCAGCCAACCTGTGCTAGGCATTTTACAAAGTTATGAAGAGCTAATTCCCTGCCCAAAGAGAATGTTTACAGCAGGGTTTGCTTGAACTTCCAGCAGCATACCAGGATAATCAGGCTGGTATCTGAGAGTCTCTTGTGGAGCCTTTCACTCCTCCCTCTTCTTTGGATAGAGGAAGCTCAAAACAGATGAATCCAGGGAGCAGAAGGAACAAATAAAGCTTGATATGTTGTTGAGTCAACAAAATTTGCTGTACTTGCTCCATCCTTCCCTGCAACCCACATTGTACATGTAGAATTGGATGCTGGCTGAGGCAGGGAAAAGAGAGAAGAGGGGAAAGAAAGTCCAGGGGTTACCTACCACCTACCTACCACCAAGTCTCCTAAGAAGAATTCACCACAGTATTCCTAGACATTCAACTGTGTTCTTATTAACTTTTCCTGAAAAAAAAGGTCCGAAAAGTCCTTTTCCAGCAACCTGTTGGTTTTAAGAAAATGTGAACAGCACATGGCACAGAAATTTCTGGTGTCATTGGGTCTGGACGGGGAGTTTTCTCCCTCCACCACCTCTACACAAAAGGATAGGTCAGCAATTTAAAATCAGCACCTAAAATTCCAGGCTGTTTTAGTATCTATAGGTGGAACTGCATGGTAGAGGGTGATACTCAGTAGGAAAGAGAGAGGGTCCTCCAGTGAACACCAAGCCCCTGTTTCTGAACCCCCTCCTAAAGAAGTCCCTCTCTCTCTGCTGGTTACGTGGGTTTGCTGAAGCTCTTGCTGAGGCTAAAGCTACCCTTACTTAGCACCCCAAAACTCTTGGACATTGCCTTCAAAAGCCTCTCTACTGCCTGACTGAAAGCGTATGTTGTGATTTATGCAGCATGATCATTAATTTCTTCCACTGAACTGTATCGCCATCTTTTAAAATGCATAAAAAAATTGAGCAAGACAATCAACGTTTTTTGTGGTACTTTCTGCTTAACCAGTAGTGTCATGGATAGTGAGATATATTTAAAGTCTGCAGGATGGCTAAAAGATTAAGGTCCTTAAACTCTCTATTCAGTGGCTTTCTAACTGAGCTTCCTACCGAGAAAAGCCTGGGCAGTAACAATCTAACCCAAGTGAGTCACTTTACTGTGGAAAAAAGTAACTGCTTCTGAAGCTCCTGTATTGTATCTTTTACATTCAGCTGGAGAAATTTTCAGTATTCCAGAGGAAAAGAGAGCGAGAAATTCCTCCTACTCACTCTGGTCTTGTTCCTGATGCTAATTAAATACATCAAAGACGACGTATGGTATTTGAAGTTTGTGTACCGATACTTTAATCAAAACAGTATTTTTGTATTTGAATTCAAACTCAGGTTCAGATTGTGATATGAAAGAAAAAAGCAGGACCAAAAGCATACATAGCCTGATTTTTAAAAGCACAAGTCCATCACATTCCAGAAAAGCACTGTAACTTAGATGTACATGCAGATAGTACGGCATGAACACATACATAGGAAATATAAGCAGTGCCAATATTTAGGTTTTCCCACAAGCCCACCAAAACCCAAAATCTTTCCATTCTTGTCAATCCTGCACAACTGTGACTTTCCCCTGGCATGTAGTTCAAAATACATCTTTTGGTTCAGCATTTTTTCAGCTTGGGGAGGGGAGTGATGACCCAGAGACTTGCTCTCTCTCCTGTGAAAATCACACAATTTATCTCCAGGGGCAGTTTCTCTGCCTTTACTTCATAATGCTGCAAAAGGCCCAAGAACCCCATTTTTTCTGATTTAAGGAGTCATATGAACCAGATACTCACCGAATACACCAAAAAAGGCCAACTCACTAAGTAAGCCTGTACTCGTCTTGCTGTGAGCTCTTGGGGTACATTTGGAGCAAATGTCACCAGCAAGTATGTCCCTGTTACTGTCAGCGTTCCCCCTTTAAAGAAAAGGACACACTGTTTTAGTACAATAATATTTGTTAATCATGGCCATCCTTGCTCTCCAGCTGACTAGGAAATAGTTTCTAGAAGAAAATTTAAGTCCACTTAATCAGATCTGGGCTTAGGTACTTGAGTTGCCTTGTATTTGTAGTCTAGTATCTAGAGTAATTTTTATTAAAGACTCAAAGGATTTTGGAAATATGAAAAAAGCCATCAGTAAAGCCTCATGATTTAGGGTTCCAACTATGCAATGCATTTTCAAATATTCTCAATTCTAATACCAAGTGCACCACAAAAGAGAATCGATCCTTTGTATTTCTCACAGGCACAAAGCAGGTCACGTAAACTCATCCTAAACCAAATGGACAACTTACTTACTGAGGCAAACAGCTATATCATTAATCAGTGCAAATAAACACCACTCTCCCAAAATCAGTGTGGCCATAGAGATCTGCACCAGCTCTGGACCTGCCCTGGAAACATTAAGCGCAACAGATATGTTCCAGTCCAATGCTCATCCGAACCTGTCATGGAGCCAACACTTTGGCCGCTCCCTGTTGTATTTGCAGCCCTATGAACTGTTTTATAAAAGGCTGATTTGCAAAAGACTGTTCAGCCGTTAGGTTGCCAGGGCCCCTTTTCAAGGTCGAACTTGCATTATTGTGCTTTTAATAAAAATCTGGAAGTTCTGCTTTGTGGACAGCCAGCTGACAAACACAGATGTTCATTGAGGTATCGAGATAGAAATGAGCCGATCCTCAGCTCATAAGCTGTATTGGATTAAGGAAGATATTAACTAATCAATTTTTTTTTTTCAAGTAATCTTTAAAATTCTTGGCAAACCTACAAATCGGTGTGGAATACAAGGCTCAGGAATACAAAACAAAGCACATCCGGAGGACTTTGCTGGCACTGCTATTGCACATAGTTCCTTTGGAAAAGCAGAACTGTTCTATATTTATGTGCTTGCAAAAACATCACCATATTTCCCATCATACAGCTCATTCCTATGGAATGTAGCAACATTGTTAAATCCTTCTTGCAAAGTCGAACTCACAGAAATAAAATAAATCAGTGCTCAAACACTAGTTAAAGAAACACACAATGTATAAGGCCATAAGGGAAACATGATCAGTACAGGGAGGGGGGATTTTGAATGTAGCAACTGAGCTGGCAAACTTGGACCCCAAACCTAAATAAATATTATATAGTATTCCTGGAACAATACTGAACAGCTCTCTCCAAAACATTCATAAGAACAGCTGGGATGTCCTTGTTATAGTATGGACAATCAATTCTAGACGCTAGGAACCCCACAGAAATATCAGGTGCCCGTTAGCAACATCAGGTGCCCAAACCCCTGAAATACGCTTGTCTCTCACTATTACTGTGTTCAAGCTGGGCAGTTTTGATATGCAAAAAAATCTTGGACACAGACAAAAAGTTGACATGCTTTTACAGTGAAGACCGTGTTTCCCAGCAGAGCACTTGACAACATGATTATTTGTTCTTTGAAGTGATAAAATTAATACCAAAAGGGAGGTTGTCACTTTTAATTGAGCTTGAATTTTTGTGCAATGTCTATGCAGTAAGAAAAAAAATCATGTATTTGAATGAGTAACTCAATCACTTCATTGTTTTTATTAAAAATGTGTTGTACTCATAAATATAATACTAAATACAACCTCAGAGGCAAAAATAGACAATGAAAATAAATTTGAGCAATAAGGACACAAGGAATGAGTTATGGTTATAAGAGCAGAGGATTTGGGAATGCAGTATTTTCCACATGCACTGAAGAATCTCTCTCTTTTTGTCACTTCTTCCCAATTTTGTAAGTATCTGCCTCGAAACACTTGCTCGGGAAAGTGGGAGTGGGAAGGTGGGGGGCTGCGTGAGAGTTACAGCTTGCTAAGCATATGGCAACACACATGGCCATATTAGCAAAAGCTTACTTACCCAATATATCAGCAGCCCTCATGGTCTTCTTTAGGAACAAGACAGAAATAAATGCACTACCTAGAGCAGAAATATAAAGACATTTTTTATATTTGGTAAAATATCAAGTGCTACAGCAAAAAGCTGCCCTGGGCCAACTACAAACATATCTCATGGTTGTTGTTGTTGCACCATACCATGATACAACCAGCCAGGAGTCCATTCTGGCAACCAACCAACCCTCAGTTTTCGTAAGATTTTAAATATCCCGCAGGCTCTTACATGGTTGAAGAGATGCAATACCCTTCCCATCTCCTACGCAGACACTGCTTAAACTGCTCTGATTCAGTCATATGTGGAAGTGTCAGGAAAGCTGGGCACTGATCCGCCTTACCGTTCCACTCCCCATTTTGCCACCAACTCACTGCATGGACTTGTTCAAGGCAAATTGCCTCATAGAAGGATAAAATTCTGCTTATTTAGACTTCAGTGTATTAATACGAGAAAAGTAGCAATACAACAAAGAGGAAGAAAGCTAACGCAAAAGCATAATATTTAGTATGAACTAAGAAAGCGGTCGTGATGTCTGCAACAAGCAGGTGGAAGAACCAACATATATGTACCATAGAGGAGCACTGCCCATGGTTTTCTAGAGTGACTTGTAATGAGGAAAGGCAAAAATGGAAGTGAGCCCTGGAAATGACCTCCTGTTCTCTGGGCAACTCTTCCCTTGTCCAGCTCTCGCATCATTCCTGTGCCAGCTCCTAGCCCTGCCTCTCCTGGAAGGGCAGCAGTGGGTGGGTGGGCGGGCAGCAGTGGGGATCGGGCCAGGATTTCTGGTAAGCAGCTCAGCGTGGACGTGCTAGAGAGGAAGAAGGGGTTTGGACTTAAGAAGGATGAGACTGTTGGCCACCTGGGAGAAATGGCTCTATTCCAGCAGACAACATTAGAGCATCTACCTCTAAGGAGAGGCAAAAGAGGCTGAATAGCTCCTATGGAAAAGAGATGAGGAAAGGCCTTAGGGAGAGGTCCATTGCTAGTGTTAGATTCATTTAGAAACCTCAAAAAAAGACTCTGCCCAGGAGGGACAGTGAATCACAGAATCGCATGGGGTTGGAAGGGACCTCTGGAGATCATCTAGTCCAACCCCCCTGCCAGAGCAGGTCCACCTAGAGCAGGTTGCACAGGAACGTGTCCAGGCGGGTTTTGAATGTCTCCAGAGAAGGAGACTCCACCACCTCCCTGGGCAGCCTGTTCCAGGGCTCTGCCACCCTCAAAGTAAAGAAGTTCCTCCTCATGTTTAGGTGGAACTTCTTATATTCAAGTTTGTGCCCATTTCCTCTTGTCCTATCCCTGGGAACCACTGAAAAAAGACTGGCCCCATCCTCCTGACACCCACCCTTTAAGTATTTATAAGCATTGATCAGATCCCCCCTCAGCCTTCTCTTCTCTAGACTAAAAAGACCCAAGTTCCTCAGCCTCTCCTCATAAGGGAGATGCTCCAGGCCCCTAATCATCTTTGTAGCCCTCTGCTGTACCCTCTCCAGCAATTGCCTGTCCTTCTTGAACTGGAGAGCCCAGAACTGGACACAGTACTCCAGATGGGGCCTCACCAGGGCAGAGTAGAGGGACAGTGAAGGGACACGTTGAACCTAAATCATGGGATTCTGTTACAAGAGCTCTGTTCCTGCCTACAGCATGAAATTCTTGGTTTATTCTTGAAATGACAGTTCAACCTTTTTTCAACCATCTTTGCCTCATTATCTCTGTTGTTCTGATGGAAAATATAATTTGTGGTTAGCTAGATGTACTCTAGATAAATCTAGGGAGGTTCATACCAAGAGGTAAACAGAGAACTGGAATTCAGCATCATGTCATGTTATCCAGTCAGTAGAAAGCCAGATATAGCAGAAGTCATAATTGTAACCTGTATCAAGGGTGATGGAGATCTATGCAAACAAATAAGTGCAATAAAAGAATCTTCAACTGAAAATGCCTCACTGAAAGTAAGCTGACTGACATGGTTTTCTTTATTCAATATTTCAATGACAACTTTGCTGGAGAAAAGACAGTGGTATCCAGGCAACACTGGTAATAGCAGAGCTACCTACGTTTAGAAAAGAGAGAGGACAAAACCCAGGAAAGAAGCAGCAGCAACCCAAGATAGTGCAGGAATTAATTACTGCTCTGTCTCCCTGCTGTCGCAGCTCTCCCAAACTCCACCTCAGCCCACCCACTGTCACAGCAAAGACTGGTTGCTTAATGAACTGATGCCTCAGTGATATTTTTTTTTTTTTTTTAATCTCCCTTTGTCTGGGCTCTCTGCATTCAGCAGAGATCTAGTAAATGCAATTTAGGGTTCAATTCCAGTGTTGGCATCCAATTTGGGGTGAGATGAGTTATGCCCAAGATTCCACTGCCTGCTTCTCTGGAGATGGCAAATGGCAGCTTGGGGGGATCACAATCTTGGAGGTTGGCAGTGGGCACAGGGAAGCACTGGAATGCATCCAGATAATGAAACTTGTCAATCAGCCTGTCATCCACTTTAATAATGCATTCAAATGTGGAAAGCTCTTTCTCCAGAGATAGCTGGTAATGCACAAGAGATCATGAGCTTAACAGAAAGTATGTATAATTAATGCTCTTTATGATGTGTAATGTGTAGAGGAATCTAAAAATAGGAGAGGTTTTAAGAACATAGATTAGTCCATCTGGGATGACTGGAGGTAAAACTGAAGTAGGAGGGAAGGCACAACACCAAGGTGAGGAGAGTGAGACTCAGGAGAGACTCTGAACACAGAAAACAACTACCCCTGTGGATAAGCCACCAACACTTCATATGCATTCAAGTGAATAAGAAAAGCAAATGGGGTAAATCTAAGTGAAAAACCAGAGAACAGTTACACAGAACTGCTGAGATGCTAGAGGACATACATGACTGATCAGCAGCCTGGCAAACTCTGGCTGTTACCTTCAGGGCTGAATTTTAAGGAAGTTCCAGTAGCACAGCCAAGAGAGCACCTTCTTACTACACACTGCCTAACAGAATATTTAATTTTTTTTATTTATTTTGTTAATTTTCTGGGGTTTAAGCTCCATACATTTGACTTTTAGATAGCCTTTTATGTTCTTCAGATTGCAGGGTAGGTTTGAACCAGGTTAAATTAAAGAAACTAAGGACAGATTGTCTTGACGCAGACAGTAGCTCAGTAGAAACAACGAGCCAGAGGAGGAGGGGGATGAAGGGAGCCCATGAGCCCCAGGAACACAGGCTGCCCTTTACTCGCTTTGCCGCTTTCCCTGGCCAGCAACACAAATGGCAGGCACTAACATGCACCCCGGGAGCCCAGTGAGAAATTCACAGCCCTCACAGCTTCTCTGCCCTTCTTCCTTAACTCCTTTGGGCTCCAGCTCACAGCCTCAGGTGCATTTAGCTGCTTAAGATATTAACTCCTCCAGAAAAGGCAGTTTAAGACAATACATTATATGACCAACACATTCGCCCCACCATCTCCTCTCTGCCTGATGGCCTCCAAGCTGACCCCACTGTGAGCAGGAGGTTGGGTTAGGAACCTCCTGAGGTCCCTTCCAACCTGAGTTATCCCAAGACCTTGTGAAACCTTGGCAGAAGAGTAAGCGGGCAGCCAGAGGCCACAGCTAAGCCCACCAGATATATGAATTAAAGACCTTACTGTGTCCCACATTCAGCTCCCAAATGCAGCCCTGCTGAAATCCCTGTGCTCAACTCCCCAGACTCTCCGCCCCTTCGTTACCATCCCTCAGACTACAGGCAAGGCGTCTCCTGTCTTCCCACCTCTCCTCCTCAACACCAGTGATGTTACACCCTCATGCTTTCATCCTAGCCAGCTTCCCCTTCACCATGATTTCGCACCATCACCACAGCATGAGTCTAACTTCCTACCACCCAGCCCCAATTTTCCCTTTCCCATGCCGAAGTCCTCTTGTTCCCCCCTCTGTCACAGAAGCTGTGTGCCTCCTCCTCCCACGCCATTATACTGATGTGGGAAATAAATCACTGAACATTACGTTCAGATCTACAGATGAATAGACCAAAGAACTTGGGCAATTGCTGTGCTGAAAAGTATTAATGTGTCTTTGCAACTGTTCGTTTGTTTGCCTGTTTTTTTTAAAAAGCTATAGGCAGTTACAGAGATTGAGATCTGTGTCAGAGGGAGGAATAGCCTCTGATTTATTTTTTTTTAATTGGTCAGCAATAGAATACAACAATACAGAAATGCAGACAAAAACAATTGTGTCAAAGTGTAAGCTGGCAACAGCTTGGCAGCAAAACAAGCCATTTATCACTGTTCTGAAGCCTCATTGGTTTGGAGCCACTGATTTTAGCAATACGACACACACACAACTCTAAGCCCGAACTGTCAGCTTGCAGCAAAGACTACATCCCTGGTTATCTGAGAAGACTTGTATACTTCTGAGTGAATCAGGACATTTTTAGCTTTTTAACTGATTACTAAGGTAAAACTTTCAAAGCTAGGCACAGGTCCTACTCCCACTGGGAGCAGTGGCAGAGAGCCTGCAAGATCAAGAGAAGGGCAGAAAATCTGCAAGATGATCTGTCAAGGATTAAACATTACAGAGCCAACACATCCTAAAGAAATCCTTGAGTTCGTTTCATGCCTTGATTGCATCATGCTTATATTAATATCCACAAATTGAGAAGCAGATAGGTCCTGTAAAAATATCTATATCTGTATGACAGAGCCTTTCTGTAGGCTCATTAAACTCTTCAATCTGGAAATACAGAGTATTTCAAATGAAAAAATATTATGACTTGGCACTACATCAAAATCATGACAAATAAAAACTATTGGGTAGAAAACGGAAAAAAAAGAGTTTGTTCAGGAGCTTAATAGTTATGTTGAAACGACTTCATCTTCTCATACATCAGCATAAAACAGGCTGGTCTGTATTCATTATTGAATGAATATATTCACATTATTAAATTAATATATATCACTGCAGTATGTGAATTTCAATTTAAATTGAAAAAAATGGTAGAAAATGTCCATTTCTGATATACAATTAAGTGCCTTAAGGGAGGGCTGTAGTAGTGCTACATATAGCTTAGTCAGCTGCTCATTCTCTTAGGAGAGTGATCATTTACGATTATCTCCATATGTAGGTTTTCTCCAGCACAACCAGAAATAAAGTGTAGCATGATATGTGGGTTCTGCCACTAGCAGACACTGAATGGTGAGAACCCAGATCATAAAACAACTCCTCTGCCTCCCAAATGTGAAAGCTGCGGTTAGGATTGTTTCTTGTTTGTTTCTTTAAGAAAGGGAAAATACACAACAGGAGAAGTTAAAGATAGAAAATACATACTGAACCGTAGAGTGTATTTTCTATATTTTGTCCAATCCAACCTTAAAAAATCTCAAATGAAAGAGTGTCCATCACTTATTTTTCCTACCTAAAACTATTTCACAAGTAAGTATATTTCATTATTAAGTTGTTTTCCTGGTACTGAGGCTATTTATGAATCTCATCTTTTTACCTCTATTTTTATTGTCAGGTCTTACACTAAATAATTCCTTTCATAACTGTTCATAAGTTCAAATATCAGTATATCCTTCCTTTTCCTCTTTTCAGTTCTTAGATGAGCTTTATGTACTATTTTAAATCGATTAGTACTATAATAGACTGCTGCTGTCTTGTCCAATAGTTTTCCCATAAAACCACAAAATTTAATATTTGCCTCCAATGTTTATTCTGTTAAGCTTAACAGATTCAGCCAGATAAAGGCATTTAAATCCACCCATTTTGCAGAATACTTTTGTACCCATTTCACTGGCGGTCTGGATGAAATACCAAAGGAAGAGTACTAGCCATGATTCAAAGACTGTTGTTTAATGTTTGCACCTCTCCCAGTTTGTGCAACAAGAAAAACATTCCACTTTGAGACCAAGCATTTGTGCTGTTTTCTGCAGCACAGGGGGCAGAGGAGAACAGGTCTTCCTGAGCAAGTATCAGTAGAGGTAGACTTAGATTAGATCTCAGGAAGAAGTTCTTTACCGTGAGGGTGGTGAGACACTGGAACAGGTTGCCCAGGGAAGTTGCGGATGCCCCATCCCTGGAGGTGTTCAAGGCCAGGCTGGATGGGGCTTTGAGCAACCTGATCTAGTGGGAGGTGTCCCTGCCCATGGCAGGGGGCTTGGAACTCGATGATCTTTAAGGTTCCTTCCAACCCAAACCATTCTATGATTTCCACAGGGGATCCAGAGGCTGTGCATGAAGAGGAGGGCAAGAAAAAAGGCTGAACTGAGGAGGTTTCTGGTCACAAGAGGAATGTAGTTTAGCTGAAGGATAGTGTGAAAAAATTATTTTTAAAAAGTGCCCAAGCATTTTTATTAAGCACATTCAGAAGGAAAGGAGCTGGTTTGGAGAAAGGAGCTGTGCTCACAGTCTTGAAGCAAACTAAAATATACCTCTCCCATGCAAAGTGCTACTGGGGGAGACAGAACGACAGGAAGCACAGACAGCCCCTAATACCCATGCACAAAGCAGGAGGACAGGCAAGTCCCTGTGCACTCTGTGGGCACTGACAGATAAATCACAGCTGATTTTGAGTACCTGTAGTACCATCTCCATGGTGCAGTCCGCATACAGACTGATAAATCCAAGCCTGAGAATCTCTCTGCCCTGAGGCTATTAGCTTAAAACCTCCTTCATCTTATCCTGCCTACATCTCAGATATACCTTTTTGCTCAAGGGGAGGGCCGGAGCTCAAGGAAAACCAGGCTGCTGACCTACTGTGGGTCATTTTGGGGTAGACGAGGGAGAGGATCAGGTATGAGGAGCATGGGTGCATTTGGACCTGGTGAGACCTGTGTCTGCTTCAGGGACATAGATCTGTGTCAAGGAGAATTAGCACAAATTTGGAGAAACCTAAGAATGCCTGTATGCGTAGCCAGAGTTAAACAGAGAGCTAGCTCTGCCCAAGGCACTTGGGAACAAATTCATCACAGCTAATTGACTACTCAAACCTATTCTTAGTTTATGTGATAGATATTAATGGTGTACTGAATACAAAGGAAGATATTACAGAATTTAGTCAGTTGGTACATGACCTCTTGATAGCTATCCTGCACACTGAACATGTAACAATTCTAACATGATTAAATATTAGTACTGGAAAAGTGGTGGACAAAACATGAAACAGCTTTCCCCATATTTAATGCCAATATCCTAATAAAAAAGCAAGCCAAATATCAGAGGAATTGCTCAAAAGAGAGACCATTAAGGTGAGCTTAATTCTGGAAACTGGATTATAGCACATACACACTGCAGAGAGAAGGAAGAACCCTGAAAAACCTTTTGTTGCATCTTCTAGACAAGTACACATATACTATTTTAAAGAATAATCTGGTGAATGTTTCCCAGTTCTCATTTGTAACAGAGTTCTCAAAATCCCAAGTTCTTTACCACAAAGATGTTACATTACAGTGAGTGGGAGAAATCCATTTCTACGAGAATATTTGAGAATCTTTTTCCTAAAGCACCATCAGGGATATAAATTTTCAAAGCCTAAAGCAATTTCTTGCCCCACAGCTATTTAGAGGGAGCACATGAAAATGCAAAGGGATCTCAACAATGTCAGTCTAAGCGAGTTAAGTGTAAACCAACTCTCTATAGAATTATGAAACCTGCAGAAGAAATTATCTCTGATACCGCTGGCCTCTTCTCATCCCCTCCCCTCCAAGTTATTTCTACAGGCAAAAGCAAGACAATGAGCTAAAAACCACAGCAGCCTAAAATTACCCAAGCTACATGTAAAACATGATTTTTAATTTTTAAGTATAAAAAGCTTTTTAATGATCACATCAAACATGTATTACTCCTCCACTTTTAAATTAAAAATTTACCAATTTCTCCTCTTGAAGAAAACAACTGCTGTCTTCTCAAACTATTTAAAACCCTGAGCAGATGTAGAGCTTGCATCATTGCAACCACACACAGAAATACTTCCACTGTGAAAGAAGAAAAATATAGTCTTTGTCGCTTAACTCTAAGAAAAAAAATACAATTAAAATCTACTGGTGTCATGCCAATTCATGGTCTGTGGTGTTGGATTTTTTCTAAAACAGAGCCATCGGAAGCACCCAGCTCAATAGAATGAGACACGAACTTTTCACTATTTAATTGATACCGTGTTAAGTGCAAAATTCAGTTGGATGCAGTTAAATGTGGTAGCAGAGCATAATAGATGGTGGCTCCATCTATTTTAAGACCCAGGATGCTTCCCGTCTCAGAGGTCTGGAGATATATGATGGGTACAACCCAAATCCATTCTGGGCAGAGACACCAGTCTGCCTTTTCCTTCTCCAAAACCCTGGTTTCCAAGCAAAGGAAACTTTCCATGCAGACCCAGAGTGACAGGGATCTTTAGAGAATCCCTTAGATGGCTGGGTGTACTGCAAAGCACGTTTTCCCTCAGTACACCACAGGCACTGAGTACCCAATGTCAGAGAGAGTCAGCTCCTACCATGTGAGATGTGTTGACACCAAATTTCAAAAAAATACTTATCAGAAGGGTGGACTTAGGGTTCAGATTCACATTTGGAGTTTTTTATCAAGTGCTTAATTTCTTCATTTAAAAAATTAACTTATCAAAGACACACGTTCAACAATACTGCAAAACAGCTGCAAATTAGACTGTGCAAAGTCCACCTAAAATAGGTCACAACTTAATGAGAAAAATATTTCTTAATCTTTTAACTTGGAAGACCTGCTGCCTAAACTATCCTCTGCCCAGTTGTTAGCAGATGATGCACATGTCTCCTGGTCCGTTTTTCAATGCTCTAAACCATGGACTCTTGTAAAACGAAAAGGATGCTCTCTCTTTCTGGCTTTAATTTCAGAAGACAGGAGAGTATCTAATGGTAGGAAGTATTACTGGGATGTTATTGTTGTAATTGGCTGTCTACATCAGTTCTACTTTCCCTTCCTTAAGGGAATGTTTGCTAGACTAAATAAAATTTCAGATATCTCTATTGTTTGGGCTATGAAATGGATACTGTCAGCTAATATAGGGGAATGGAATATAAGATATTAAAGTGCTTTCTGGCATCTTCCAGGATAAGCATTTTGGGTCAGTTTAAGAAAGAAAAAAAAGGTGGGTGAGAATTTTGATAAGATATAAAAGTTATGAAAATGGCTTCTTGGTATTTGTTATGAGTAAGGGGAAGTGGAGAATGGAGGAAACAGATGCAACATTTCTTTGCATATTGCAAAGGTAAAGAAGAAGGAATCTGCCCAGATAAAAATCAACCTTAAGTGTGACCTCTTGTTGTAGCAGTTTAATGACCAGTGGAATTTTTTTCCCCTCCCACTGCTTTTCACTTCTTTCTAGTTTTCTATATTTGCATTTGATTCAGTTTGGGCAACAAATTAGGTTGGTCAATGCCCCTTTATGTTCATAGACATCTGGAAATGTCTGCAATTGTTAAAGATATAACTACCGCTACCAAAATTGCACTGGGACATGTCATATTAATTTACATTTTCATCTCAGGTAATATCTCATTCCTTTCTCTGAGAAATCTTTCCTACAATGGTGAACTACCGTGGCTTTATGTCTCATTCTCCAAAATTCTGCAATAGTTTAACATTAAAGGTTACAGTAAATTGCCTGCAGTTTCCTTCTCCCACTATCTCTTTGTTAAATTGCACCCACATATGGCTGGCTGGCTCCTTCCACTACAGTCGGGCAGCCCACAGGGAGGATAATTCATCTTTTCTACTTTCCTATGCAGAATCCCTCACTGCAATGTCACTTCCAAGCACGAAACTGGTAGCTAGAGACAGACTGTGAAATGTTATCACTTGTCAATAGCAAGCGAATGAGCTCCACATACGCAGAGCTGTTGTGGTACCTCAGCCCTGGATGGTTCAGCTGTGGATATGAAGTGGCTCAATTAAGGGATACAGCTGTACCTGTATTCCTGTTTTCACAGTGTCTGTACAATATTGCCCTGCACACTCTTGCTTTGCATTAGCACAACATGATAACATATTTTAAAATGAATGTTTCTTTATCAAAGAAACAGACATCTAATACCTGTCAATACCTTAACTACAAAAAAGCACATGAAGGAAAGAGTAAGATCGTATCAAATGAGTCCTATGCAGAAGACCTCTGCTAAAGTCCAATTAATCTGCACACGAAGGAACAAATGAACAACTTTGATAATGTCCAAAAATAAACTAAACATTTCAGGAACTTTCTAGGCCCTTTTGTCACACACTGCAGAGAGTAAAGCAAGTTTGCCCGTGTCAACATGAATCATGGTGATGGGCAGGGAACAGGCAGCAGAAACCGCTTGGTGTGACCATAGAAAACAGGTTGTAGGTACTCAGGATCAGACCACAGCTCTGTGCAGTCAGCAGGATGCCAGCCCCTGCCCTGGGGGCTTGCAGAGCCAGCAACGCTGGTACAGCCCTGGGTGAGCAACTGTCAGGAACGAACAGAGCACAGAGAGACACAAAACTATGGAAAAAAAGATATTAGAAGAGTCTCTGGATTAAGTAGTGGGTTTGTGTTAAACTGTTGGCTCGTGTAATTGTATGAATAATTTCTTTTCAAACCACAACATTAACATTTTCCCCTTGCGTTCCTGCCACAGTTCCCGCAGTATTATTCCTCGTCACAAACAAGCGTTTGATTCAAGTATGTACCCGAGCGAAAAAATGGCAAACCATCTCACCTATGACAGACACACATCCCAGTGGAGCGACAATGGCAATGGGGGCAAATCCATAGGCTATGAAATTGCCCACCTCTCCAAGCCCCAGGAGGGTAATCCCGCACCACCACAGCTTGCTCGTGTAGTAGGGCTTCGGCTCTGTTTGGCAAGCCAGTCGGAGATGAGAGCATTTCTAGAAAATTAATTATTAGGAACAGGCATGAAAAGAAAGACTTCCATTGTGTTCTAATGTCTGACAAAAGTGGAATAATTAAGGGAGCTGTCAACTTCAAACTCCAGATGCGTCAAGGTTTTCTTTTTAAACACGACTTTCAGCTTGATGTTGCAGACACTGCTTTGTGTTAACTCAGTGCTGCTTCAGACATGCTTTCTTAGCGACTGAAAAATTAGACTTCTGAATAATCCCAAAAAATATTAAGTGAATACTAGCTAATACTTCCTAGCTATCACTGCACGCCCCTGTTCTTCTCCCAAAGCAAAGCTCGTCAGTTGTGCTGTGAATCTGGAAACACTCAAAGGCAGGCGATGGGGCAAAATCAGAACAGTGGCAACAAACTGGAGAAGGAGACCAGATGCCATGGTGTTCCTGCTCCCTGATACACATCCTCGCCAGAACTACAATTTAAAAAAGAAAAAGACAGCACTTAACCAAATCTGCTGTGGGAGGACTCTAAATTAATTAGGTAGAATTTAGGATTTGGTTACAATCTCCTGTTTGACCTTAGAAGATGATCTTTGGTAAAGCATTATTTTCAGAAGGAAAACCAGCTATACCTGTGTCAACAGGTGTAATATATAGTCAAGTAATACTTCATCAACACTTCTTGTTACATGGCGAAGGTATCATTGACACATGTTGTAATTGTTTTTTCTCTGGCTATACAGCAATAACCTACATACAACAAGATAATCTGACTTTGATCACACTGGTCTTCTGAAACAGAGTCCAGGCAGTCTCCATCGGGAAGGTGTTGTGATTGGGAAGGATGTGATGTTTACCACATTTGTTCTGCAGAATATTATTTCCTTTCTCAAATTCCTCACTGGCCTCTCTGCACAGGGAGGGAAATGGGTCAAAAAATTTGGAAACCAAATGATACAACTATTGTAGTATAAATGGTGGTAAAATACTTTTTTTTTTTTCCCCATCACTTGATGTTTGATTTTGGAAGAGTCCCTGCAGAGCCCCAGGGAAATTGTAAACAATTTTCCTCATACTCCCATTCTACTCTGTAGGCTACGCTACAGAGTATGGGCCAAACACTAACGGTTGTGATACACCAGAGACTCAGTCAGTCCTCTTGTTGAGAAGATGCAGCCCATTATTGCAGCTTCATGCTGTGGGACATGTTCAAGAGACGAAATCCTAGGAGGAGGTTTAGTCCTCCAAGCAGAAAGGGAGCATAAGGAAATCATATTTCCCTGAGCCACAGACCAGCAATTTATAGTAACATACAGGATTTTGCATGTTCCATTTTTATAAACAAACAAACAAGAAGCCCAATAAAGATCCAATTGAAATGAATATTAAATACTACTAAAATCAAGAATCCAAGTTTCTGCTGAAAACTAAATAGGATAAGTTCTTAACTGAATCCTGAACTCTGGTTTCTCCCCAGATTCTCGTAGGAATAACCCTTGAGGGCACAGCGTAATTGAGAAGATGTGCAATGAATACAGGAGGGTGAGCTTATCGGTTCCCCTACTGCCTTCTTTCTCCAGATGTCTCCCGCCTTTGCATAGTAATGTGTGTGGATGGTATTTAGGTGGAGGCTGTTTACAATCCAGCTGAAATACATTGCAAATGGTGGGCTGTTCTTTAGCTGACAAGCTAGAGGGAAGAGAGGGAAAATAACTGACATGGTGGGAAAGGGATCCTGAACAATAAAATTTGGCCTGTCCATTGAAAGAGAGTGTGAAAATAAATGTTGACATCTAGGGCAAGTCATTACTCATATTTATAAGATGTTGCTACTAAATGGAGAAAAACCAATTTAAAAAATAAATAAAAATTTCGATTGAAACTGTCTGTCAAATGGCAATGCAGAGCTATTGGGTTTTCCTAAACAGCATTTAAAATGCTGGAAGATAGTTCAAATCTAGTAAATGTCGTTAATGATTACAAGTCAGTAGAAGTCTGCATGCCTCAGTACATCCCCTGGCAAAGCAGCCACTTCAGCACTCAGTGCCCTCAGCAGACAAAAGATATGAAGTCTGAACAATCTCATTATTATGGGCTAGTCTGAATTTCCACTTCACCAACAACAGTTTTTCAATTGAAACAGAGCCTGTCCTAGTACTGTCACTATCAGAAGGCTGGAACTCATATTGGAGAGGCAGCAATCATCTCAACCTGCCTGCCATCTCTGGTTAAACAGATTTCTTTCTATGGGATTCTCCAACTAGAGATACTGAAAAGGGAATCAGTGAAGAACCTTCCAGAATTAATAAAACAGGTTATCATGAATAGGTGATTTCATATTCCACAGCTTTCTGTTTCATCCTTTACAGAAAAAGCAAGAAGTAGCTTTATATGAAACATACAACTCATAAAATACAAGCTAGCAAAACCACTTTTTTTCTGGACAACTTACACAGCAACATCTTCTGCACTTTAAAAACTTTTGTTAGAAGACCTAAAAATATCATGAAGTCTGCAAGATACAGACTGTAATGAATTATTTGACTTTATACTTAGTATATATTCTAATTATTAATACAGAAAGGATTTTATAAATCCCATCTTACAACTCTTTGCTATAGTGGTAAGGTCAGTACCTCCCTCTGCATTTATGATTTAAAATAATATTTACTCCGATTATTTTATCCTAATTACAGAAAGAAAACTAAATTGGTCAAAGTCATTTTGGGGCCCAATATTGCAAAAAAATCATATGCCTCTATGCATTTAATTACATTAATCACTTCATTAAGCAGCACCTAAGACCCTGTGGTCAATTTCATTTTAGATTTGGACACTGAGACAGATTCATGTGATGTCCAGTGGGACCACATTGGGTCACAGCTGATATTTCCTCATGGCACATAGCAAGGAGGAGGAGTTTTTATTCTGTTCCTATATGAAAATCACAGCACAGAACAGGTTGAGAGCTAGCGTACTGCCAATAGCTACCAGCAGGGCACTCTTAAACTTCAGTTAAAGACAGGGAATGTTTATTAAATGCAACAAAATCTGTATTTTGAACTTCACCATAAAAACAAATTGTAACACAAGTTACTTGCTAAACATAAAAAACTCTGAATAAAGAGAAATAATTCATACCTGTATATTCAGAGAGACACTAATCAGAAAATTTGAAGCAGCAGCGAGTAAAACTCCCAAGAGCTGAGTCTGCAAGATCACAAAACAAAGAAATACAAGAATATTTATTAGTTTAAGAACAATATAACAGTGATTTTCTGACAGCACATTGCAACCCAATCAAAAACAAATTATTGCACTTTTCAATCACTGAGTTTATGCTACGCTGAGTAAAATGATAACAAAAAAAAAAAATCTCTGCACAGTTGACTAGGGCTTAAGTAGTAAATAACTGGGAATGGAAAGGGCATCCCAGTGCAGGAGTTTGTTTTGCTGTCCTTCAGTAGAACACCTTCTTAAATTTAAGTCATGAAAAAGGAAACTAGACAGGTCTCAGTTGAACACTACACAAAGGTATTCTTCTTTTCCAAAAGAAGAACCTGTTTTGTTACATAATCCAGAAGAAAAATCAACAACAATTGAACCGTTCATATTGGAACACAATTATCTTATGTGTTAACATATCCACCATTTGACAGGGCAGCCAGGAACATAGGTCTCCTGACAGTTTCTTTAATGTATTGTGTTATTTCATCAAATTATTTTCTAATCAGCCTGTCTAATTTTCAGAAAGATTTGCAAACTTTCTATGAAGCTGAGAAATTAAAAACATTCAGGCAGGATTCATTATTTTGGAAAGCAGCCATTTAAAAATGCCATTTCAACAAGCTCAAATAACAGGTACATGGTAGAGCTCCCTGTCTACTTTCAAAACGTTGTAACACTTTGTGCATTGTCATAAGTGTATTCAAGACCCATTCAAGGTCACTGGGGTAAGCTCTGTGAGGAGCCCCATTAGCTTGTAGAGAAGACAAACATACTATCAGTGAGTTTTTACAGACAAGGTCATGGTAACATAACCCAGCATAAGTATTGCTTGCAAGCTGTAAAGTAGCATCCAACACAGTGCTTGCAGCCTCAGCTTTCATGACTCTTCTCCAAGAAGGTACCTGGGCACCTATGAACAGGCAGTGCCTACCAGCCACAAAGACTGTTGTCCTTCAATATTTATAAAGAGCAATATGTGGTCCAAACTCTTGGAGATTACAATAGGAGATCATTGTTGTGGCTAGATAATTCCCAGACTAGGAAAAAGCATCCCCCAAAATGTGAAGAAACAACCACCTTATTATAAATGGATGATAATATTCTTAGTTAAGAGACACAGCGGAATCCATGTCTCCAACCCCATGCATTTCTGTACTGGCCTAGACTCAGAAGGAGAAGTAGAACAGAGTCACTCTGTGTGAAATGCCTGGCCAGCTGCCAGGTGTCACCAAGACATGACCAATGGGTACAAGGGGATGCAGAGAGTGGGATGCAGGAGGTGATGGCTCCCTTTGCTCACACACCCTCTGTGCCAAGTAATAGAGCCATCGGTGGCACAGCCGGTGTGCAAGAAGCATTCAATGAGAAGCACTACTTGAGTTTTGCTCATACCTTCTGGTGCCTGGCTACTGGAGGTCCTTCCCATCTTGCACCCTCTGCCCCCCACACCAGTTTCCCCAGTGGATGCTCCAGCAGCACATCCTGGGCTCTCACACATGGTGTATTTTCCATGCTCTGGGAACACCCCTCACTGGAGCAGAGGGGAGTGTGTGACAAGACGTCTCAGCACGCCTTGGCACAGATGTCCCTGCTGGGGGATTAGGCCCTAACTGTTATAGGGACATGAGCAGCCGAGCAGCCAAGCAGCCTCCTTGCACACTGGGGAAATGCTGTCAAATGCTTCCCACCCAGGGCCCCGCAGGAGTAGAGGGGATGGGTTTTCCTTCCTGAGGCTTTGATGCTGGTGGTACTACATCTTGCACAAAGTTTGGCCGCTTCACAGGTGGATTATTGCATCATCCTGCACACACAGCAGCTTCAATAAAACAGCAGTTAAATCAAAATTGTTTTCTTGCTCCCAAAGACTTGTTCTTTTTAAATGACAACATGCTCCCTTGTGAGCGGGTGGAGAAGTGGCCTTGTCAGCTTCATCATGAAGGGTTTAAGAAAAAGGAGACAGCAGGGAATAGAAAACAGAAACTACCACCTCATTTACCCCATTTTATTGCTTTCACATCAGTAATTGTGATACATCTACACTATTTCCCAGCAGAGAACCCAGTCTCTCTGCGGCTCTTTGCATTTCAGTGGCCAATCCTGCCCTTATGGCTGCATCTCTGGATAAACCCTTGCAGCTCCTTACTCCCAGCTTCCATCTGGGAGTCACAGACACCGTGCAGGACTCAGAAGGCAACCAGCACCCCAGGGAAGGCATATGGTTGGTCTCAAGCCAACCCAAAGGAGCGTCTCCATTCAGCTCTTGAGTAAAACTTGCATGCAGCCGGTAGGCAGAGGATGAGATGACACATTCCACGTGTCATCCAAATAAATATGTGAAATCCATGTATGGGTACCAACGATGACCTGAGTATCTGACTCCAGAGACTGAATCAAATGCCCCTTTCATGGCTTTACATGCTGCATGGATAGGGACTCCAGCAGGAAGTCTTCCAGTGCATTACTGGTGTCCTCTCCAGAGCTGACTGCTTTGTTACCACAATGGTTGCTTCCTCAGGTACATGTGAGCTTGGCTCAGATATCCTTCTGGGACACGCGAAATTTCTAACATGATGGCCACCCTATGTCTGAACAGAAATCATCTCACAAAAGTCAATCCTCTTCTTACAGGTTCCAGAAATTGCCAGGAACAGAAAACAGGTCAAAAACTTGGGTCTTCTCAGTCTTCTTCTCCTTTTCTGGGAAACATTGAGATGTGACCATTGCCTCAGTACTTCCCTGTGAAATACCAAGATCAGTATTTCCCTCAGCTGAGGGTGGGCTGGGACATGGGTCTGTGGGTGGGCCTGGCTCAGCAGGACCCATGACCGGGCAGGGCAGGGTTGTGGGGAGCTGGAGACCGGCCCTGCTGTGGCATGGCTGGAGCAGAGGCTGATGGCCCCAGGGGGCTGACATGGGGTCCTGGGCCATGGGCAGGGTGGGAGAGCCCCGGGGATGGGCAGGGACGGGCAGGGCTGTGCGTGGCCTCAGGGCCCTGACAAACATGTGCAAAGCTGTTGAGGTGACACTCCCATGTGCCTAACTTAGGCAACCTCCCGTGTCTGCACATCAGGAAAAACAGTGCGCGTACGATCAAGTCAAAGCCGTAGTAGCAGTCTGGGCTCAAACCTCACCCTCGTTGCTCAGGTCATTTTATCATAATGACCACATGTTTCACCTGAGCATTGCTGTTGGCATATATACTGCACTGCCTGCTCCGGACTGACATGTGTTAATGAGCTCTGTTTAGTATGGTGATAGCACCATACTTCTAAACTCCGGGCTGGACAGACCCCTAAAGATTAAAAGCAGCGTACAATACCCTAAGGAGTTCAAATATCACACGGATCCTTTCAGGGAGATGAGATGAAAGGACAGTAACGCCATGCAGCTATAGCATGGCAAACCTGTCTTGTACAGGTTCATACTCAGATATGCCAATATTAAAGAAAACAAGAGGGAACAAAAATGCACTAAAGAGGAAAATTAGATTGCAAACTTCACAAATCAGAGTGCATCTTAAATCAGCAGGCAATTTGTAAAGCGCAAGAGCTATAACATACAGCAGTGCTTAAAGCAGGAGAGAAAAAAATACCACCTCAGGCTAGTAAAACCATGCATGAGTGAAAGATGACTTGCAACAGCAGATAGGTCACCCAATCAAATCAAAATGGTTGCCGTACTGCCTTGAAGGCCACCACAACCCTTTTGTTCCCATCTTGTCACGTAAAAGGCCTCATTATTTGTGCTGTGTCTGCCATTCAACATCCTTTAGAGGCTAGAGGACCGGTGGAACAGCCAGCTTTATAAGTAATAAACACGATATTCTCTGAACACAGTTTCCAGTTGGGATATCCAGTTGTGATATCATCTGCAGCACTGCACAGCTTCCCACACATAAGTCTCGAGACAAACCTCCATGAGGGAATTCAGTTGCAGACACAACTTCAGAGCCACAGTGCTACTTCAGTCAACTAAGGACTTCTACAAGAAAAATCCTTAAATATTCAAAACTGTTGGCATAAAATACAAGTCTCTTCATCACCAAAACATCTGTCTGAACATACAGGCCATTTTGTTGGACCCCAGATTTCAAACTGTTGATGCATTCTTCCAGTGCTTCCAAATGCTTGTCACAGAAACATCCTGCCCTTAAGTTTTCCAGAAAGTATAAAAACACCGAAGAAATTTTATTTCCTTCACCTCAATATGGTTTGGAACAAGCCATGGAAGTCACTTGCTGGCTTTGCGGTTCTTTCTAGACAGTCACCAAGCACACAGACCATGGACTGAGGCTGTGGATCTGCCGACATTTTCCTCGGTGGCAGAGCTGGCTTGAGGAATGCCTTCCTCTGCCCCCCCCCCCTGTTCCCTCACTGCCTCGTTTGCATTAAAACAACTATTTGTGAGGCCTGCAAGGCTCTGTTCCAGCTCCAAACTGTTCCACTGTTTGAAATAACCCTCCCAAAACGTAGCCCATTAGCATTATGTTCTTTATAAGCCACCTGCCAACGTTTAGAGCAAAAGGAGGATCAAAATTCACAAGCCACAGCAAGGGTTTTAAAATCGTGACCCTGCACGGTTTGCCAGGGGTGACAGTGGCCTGTACAGGGGACTGAGGGGGGGCCAATGAGTTCAAGAAGGGGCAAACACCTCTCGAGCAAGGCATCCTCAGCGCTCGCCTGGCATCCCCCAACCCTGTCACGCGAGGCTCTCACACAAGCCCAGGCGTGGGGCAGGGAGGTTTGAAGGATCGGTCAGCAGGCATCCATTTGCCGAGTGAAGTGGCAACATATTGCTATTCGAAATAAATGAGCGGCAGCACGGCATATTGCTGCCTATGGTCCTGCTTCGAGCACTCATGCAGGACCTGATGCTCATTTACCCTAGCACCTTTTCACAACATTCTGGCAGTGTTTTAAAAGGGCATTTTACATGCAAGGTCTCTTTTTATTGCCAAAGTAGATTAAAGGGTTTATGGCAAATGAAAGCTAGGCTGAAATCTAAATCTTTGGCACTATTTCTAATAAATTTATCCTTTGCACACTAAAATCTGTATTGGAAACCCAGTGATGCAATTTATCCATATTACACGTATGTTTTCCTAATGCACATTACGCTTCAGTTGCCAGGCCTGTGAAATGAAAACTTAGAAAGATTAAGTTAATTTGCATTGACTTAAAAGTATATGGACATTATTTATGGAAACTTGCTATGCCTATAAATTGAACTGATGTGCAGAAAAAAACCCACTTCAAATGTACGCTGCTGGCTCGCTCATCAGGGATAATTAAACTGTTCCTCCTATTTTTCTTTATTTCTGCATTTATTTGTGATCTAAAGGTGTTTCAAAGAAGTGTAATGTCACATACTGCTTCAAAAACTACACATTTTTTTCCAGTAATTAGGATTTTGTCAGATCTCAATGGATCTTAAAAAAAAAAAGGGGGGGGGGGGGGGGGGGGGGGCGGGGGGAATGCCTTCTAAAATTCCAATTCTGAGTTAACTCTGAAGCAAAGGGAATTCAGAGTCCTTAACAAAAACCATATTTTTCAAAGAGCCACCATGTGGAATTAGGAGAGGCTTATCATTTATTTTTCACAGAGCTCTGGCTGTACTCAGTGCTTTACAGATGTATAAAGAAAACAAGGTCCCTGGTTTCAATGTTTTTCTTAGTACACTTCATATACACATATATGGGTTCAGGCCCATATGAAGTACTGAAGGAGAGCTGAAATAAGAGTAAAAGGGCAATTACCAGTGTTGGAACATGTAATGAAAATACATTTGATTTGTTCATTGTGACATAAAAGAAAAAGGACATTGTTCAATGTACAAAAAGGAGAGAAATAAAACATTTGGCACCATCTTTGTTAGGAACAGAAGGAGAGAGGAGACTTGGTAACTAAGTCAGGATAAATTTGAGTGAGGACAAGACAGTCTGCAGGTTTTACACAGCTTGCCAGGCTGGATTTCAGACCACAGTAGACAAAGTTCATATCTCATGAATATTACAGCATCCTTGCCTTTACTAGGTTTTACCTTTCATTACCTTCATTACCTCACCAATTTAAAATATACCTTTTTCCAGAAAAGAGACACTGTAAAGGCTGGAAGGACGGCCTGGTAAGTTATGAAAAGGTAAGGGAACTTGAGAAGTTAAAGCAACTACAGAAGTGGGACCCTTCTACTCATCTCCATGCTTTAATCATTTTCATGAGATCTTATTTATATTCATCAGTCTGATTAATTAATGTCCATAATGGATAACAAACTGAGTCGAATAATAGGAGTTGTGAAATATACTAAAGTAACTTTCAATGTGATCACTAAGGCTATATACAAATATATCCATCTACTATAATGTTAACAAGCATTATGAGTAGTAATTTTTATTTATTTTTTTTTTCCTTTCTGAAGGGTTACAATCAAACCTCCCAACTCCTAAATTTCAATTTCTTATTCTCAGGAAACAACTCTCAAAATTAGAAATAAATGGGACAACGGGGAAGGAGAAGAATGGATTATTACACTGTTCCTCAGGTGAATAGCCTGCTGTATAATCAAAGACTGTTTCATGCTTTTAATACTGCCTGTTAGATTACAAATAAAAACCTCTCCAATGACTCTATAACAGAGGCTCTAAAATTTTCAATCATACTTGATAACATTTTAATAGAAAAATTTTCTCAAGGACCATCGCATAACATCTCCATGGCAACTATGGAAATGACATACCCAGAAAAGCAAGAAGAGGATTATAAACTTTTGCCAGTTTCCAGGTCCCTTGGAAGAAACAAGGACGCAAGCCGGCACTGCCTGACCACCTTCTCCTACAAAACAGCCAATTGGCTCGGGGACACTCCTCCATTTCTGCCCAGGAGCAGGCTTTCTGTATATTTGTGTTAGACCCTGTGTAATTCCTGGTGCACAAGGTAAGGTTCAAGCCAGAGCACTGAAAGGCTAGGTATAATAATACGCAGAAGCTACAGCCTGGCTCACATTGAGAGGATGTGCTGCTTCTCTCCCTGCTTCTTTTGGCTCCCTGGACCCCTATATCAAGGGCCGAGGAGGGGACACAAGGCACACAGGAAGCTGGAGTGTACCCCTTCATAACCTGCAAGACGGAGCTAGCTCTGCCTGAGCTCAGAAAGACGGGCAAGCTCCAAGAGGGGCTGTCTGAACAACTGAGTAAATAGTGCTGTTCAGTGTTACAAGAAGTTGCAGGACAAGGCACAGAGAGTGCTGTTGGAGAGGTGCCTACACACAAACATGCCTCCAAACCAAACATAGCTAGCTCATTCCCCCCTCATTATTGTAGTACAAGTCTTGCTGCAGTACAAATGAGCTATTTCTAATTCCACTTAAATCAGATACACAAAACCCCAACAGCAATGTAGCCAGCTTAATACATTATTTACCATATCCTAAGAAGAACTTCTATACAAAAATCTCCCTTCACCAGCGGAGAGGAGCAGGGGAATGACATGCCTCTTCCAGTGTACACCTCTCCAGCATCACTTTCCAACAAAGGCAGGCTTGCCTCCCATCCTGTCTCAATTAATCCTCTGTTAGCTATAACTAACCCTTCCTTTGATGTGCACAGAAAACACTTCTCCACATCACAGCCCGAGTGAACATGCTCAGCTGTTGAACCCGTGTGTCACACGTGTGGGACAGAGGTAAATGTAGGCTGGAAATGAGGACACTTCCAAGCCAGTGGCGTTTCAGAACACCTTCTAACAGGAGTAACAACAGAGGAGGGGAAAAAAGAAAAGACCTGACTGCATTTAGAATGAAGTTTGATCCATCTGTTAAAAGAATTACATGATTTTATGGTAGGGAATGGGCAGCCCAAAGGCCCTTCCAGTCTGCTGTTCCTGCAGAGGAGGGGTGCCGTACATTAGTTCCTTGCTTTCCTTCCTCCACCTCACGCGCTTGGCTCTCCTAGTTTCATTTCCACAGAGACTGTTAATCATTTACAGATAGTTCCTAATGCAAAAAAAATGACTGGACTCCAGAAGGCAGAACCTTCTGGTTAGCAACATTATTCATTTTAATATAAACAACTGCTAGATTATCAGTTGTGATTTAAAAACAAGAGGTCTTGCACTCTCTAAAATATTCACACGTATGTATATGGATGCATACACACACAAACACACAACTGGATGCTTTTAATTTGCAGGTACTTCTGGTTAAAACTGTAAGATGCAAGTCTGGAGATAAATAAACTCTTTTAAGAAATGACCTCATATGCAAATTTTCTGCACTGGGCTCCTGTTTTCCCAGCTCTCTCCCTGAGACACATTACAGTTGTGCATTTTGACTTCCTGCTACAAATAGTAATCTGGTTTAAAGCATTGGTTACCATTTTGTAGGTCATGGCGGGTGCTGACATAAGGAGCATGTGCCCAGTTCACAAGAATCCAAAACATCTACTACGTAGTTGCCTTCTACTGCAGATAACAGAAATCAGTTTAGCCAGATGATCCTTTCTAGGTACCCTTATCACCTTTTTATGTTCTCTGTTGCACTTAAAGAGATAACAAGGTGGTGAGTTTTTTCCCCAGTTTTGAGCATTATTGATCTTTCAGCAACTGTACCTTATGTGGATTCTCCCATATAGAACTTGCTGTCTTTTTTTTTTTCTGCTATTTTAGGGTTAGTATAGATTATAATGGTTAGAAAGTTTCTTCTTGACAGGGATTACTAGAGAGATAAGGCCATGAAGATAAGTGTGGTCTACTCCCTTTCAGGAATTAAAAAAATTAAATTCTCTCTACTCCTTTTCAGGAGAACTGAGCACTCTTTTCATGAGTCAGATGCTACCACCTCTATGCATTTGTAAATGACACATTGCTCTTTAGTTTGTCCAGGCAGCCTCTGACCTGTAGTTGCTGTGGTTTAACTCTGGCCAGCAGCCCAGCCCCACGCAGCAACTCGCTCACTTCCCCCCCAGCAAGATACGGGAGAAAATTGGAAGGGTTAAAAGTGCAAAGACTCATGGGTTGAGATAAAGACTGTTTAATACGTAAAGCAAAAGCCATGTATGTAAGCAAATCAAAATCAGGAATTCATTCACTCTTTCCTATCGGCATGCAGGTGTTCAGCCATCCCCAGGAAAGCAGGGCTCCATCACGCGTAACAGATACTTGGGAAGACAAATGCCATAACTCCAAAAGTCCCTCCTTCCTCCTTTTTCCACCAGCTTTTATTGCTGAGCATGACGCCATATGGTATGTCATAGTCCTTTGGTCAGCTGGGGTCAGTTGTCCCAGCTGTGTCCCCTCCCAACTTCTTGTGCACCCCTAGCCTGCTCATTGGCGGGCAGCGTGAGAAACAAAAACCACCTTGATGCTGTGCAAGCAGTGTTCAGCAATAACTAAGACACCCCCATGTTATCAACACAATTCATCACAAGTCCAAAACATAGCACCATCTAAGGTACTACAAAGAAAATTAACTCTGGCCAAAACCAGTACAATAATTATTTGTTTGACTGAAGCTTCTGGAGACACTACAAGTTTTGCTCTCTGTCATCTTGACAGATGACTGAGTCTTTGCTGCATGGTACACAGACACCGAATGATAAATGTTCATGGTGCTTCAGTCACTGCAGGGAGCAAAAGATTGTCACTGAAAGAGAGAAACAAAGGAAAGAGATTACTGTCATTAAAAGTCAATAAATACAAGAACCTTGTGATGATTCCAAAGCAGGGGGGAAAAACCAAACAACAAAACCCCCACAAAACCAGAAGAGAAACGGTAAGAAATAGTAGGTTAGAGTCATAAAGCAAAGTAAATGGAGTCATGACCTATTTACTCCCAAGATGGAGCCTCCAAAAAAATTAAACTAGGTTTTGATTAGGAGTTAATTATCTGGGTGCAAGTCTATTATGTACATAAAACCCATATTTTGGTTGTTTTTCACAGCAGCCTCTTTCCAGTGGAGATATCCTTGGCTGTTGAAGATACAAAGGGGAATATAGTCAGAGAGTCACTGTGTGCCTCATGTAAGAGTTAAATTCTGACTATCCCATGATTTCTCTCTATCACAGTTCCATAATCTCTCTTCATTTCTCCATTATGGGCAAAACAGCTCGTATCACTAAACAAAGCCAAAGATGCTAGCCTAGATGATGTAAATCGACAATGGACATCATGGAGGAGAATGTGGTTATACTGGTATAACCTCAATTTAAGCAGTACACATCTGTTTAGTTTGATATTGGCTATTTACTTTTGAGCACACTGCAAATATCACTGCCACATTTCTTAAGATCTCTGCTCCAGGCCTGGCGTTGTTTTGCACACCAACTGGCTGTCTTTTGAAGCTGCTGGCAGCACGTTTCAAAGTCCAGATTAGTCACAGAATGGAAAGCGTATCTCCCAACTGTTCACATTAACAAATGTCATTCTTCTGGGACAATCTGTGGTGACATTATAAACATGAGCATAACAGTTTATACATGTCACCAAAACTCCAAATGGAATAATCACATCCTGCAGTTTCTAGGTTAGCCAAAGGTCCTCACCTCCCTTATGACTGTAGTGCACAGTCTGCTGTTTGCTCATCTTTCTAAAGCCATGGGGTTTGAGTTTGGTCAAATTTCTACTTGAGTCATTTGGATTCTTTTTATTCCTTCAAACAGGAGTTAATCAGATCCAGCAGACTCTTGGAGACATGCAAGGATAAGATTCAGACATCTCTTTTTTCGATGCCCAAAGCAGACTTCAAGAGCATAGGGAGAGAAGGATCATACTTCAAAGAGCAATAAAGTCTTCCTTGGGGTCACAAAATTGTAAGAGGCCACAGTGTCACAGGTGAGATTTTATGAGAAGGGCAACTTTTATTTAAAAAATTATATCAATTGGAATTTTCCTGTCAATTTAGCCAGACAAACTGCCTCATCAAGGAATCAAATGAAGAGCAAATGAAGCAGCAGAAGCACAGATTCAGGATGGGAGCAACACCACCTCTTTGGGTGGCAGCGATGTCCTAGATCTGCACAGCAACCTCATGAAATCTAGGAACAGGCAGGTGTTTGCCTGAGCAGCCAGACCTTCACCCTACATCACCTTGCAGCTCCCAGGCAAGCCTGTGAGACACCAAAATCAACACAGTAACCATGGCCAATTTAATTTAAAGTCCATTATTTACAAAGTAGTCTAGAAGTTGGGGGCAGGGAGGGCAAGGCGCTACACTCAGCCAGATACGTCCAAAGCAGTGTAAGGATTCAGACTCGTCCCATGCCCGGTCTTTCCTAGTCAGTGCTGACTGAGGCAAGAGAAGCACTTGCCCTGCTCTGCTGGCTCCAGACTAAATCTGATTCTGCTGCTCTGGAACACTGTGCTGAAGAATAACACCTACGTTTAAAGCCCCAGTTGGTGGCTGAGCTGGATATCAGACAGAGTGCGCACTATGCCCACAATCTTTCTGTAAAATACCATTCTGAAGCAGTCCAAAGCAAAACTAATTTCTGGACTAGGAAGGATATGTATAATTTGTGACTCAAGTTTCCTTGCATTTGCCTACTGCACACCACTTTCTGATAAGCGACAAGAATTGTAATGTTCCTTACTGCCCAGAAATTTCTGAATTAACATTCTCAAGCCTCTAAAAACAGATTAGCATAATTACAAAGCTCCTGTTTAACTCACTGTCACCTTAATCATTAAAAAAAAAAATTAAATGCACATGTTCTTTAGCGTCCTCAGAAAAACTTAAAACTCATTTTACCGTAGCAGCTGTTGGGAGAGGAAGCATTGAAAACAGTTTGAGATTTGAGAAAAACAGCCCAGTGAGGACCAGGGAACAGGCACTTGGCAGAGCTCTAGCTGGTTGTCAGCACGGCTCCAGCCCTGCGAGGGCAGTTATTCCCAGTGTCCTGGCTGAGGCGTCCAGGAGGAGCCACCAATACTGCTTTGGTCAAAATGAACTGTGAGTCATCAGCCTAAATAAAAGGGCTTTGCTCACCAGCTTCTGTCAGGCTAGGAAGCTCTCATTCAAGCAGCTCTGACAGCAATGCTGAAGAGATTAAAGTGTCCAGGACAGATGGAGGATGAGCTCTCCCATCAATAGGTTTGCTTTGGGTCTGTGTGCTCCAAGCTCAAAATGGGGAGCTGAGTTGGTTTGCTGTATCTGCTGCCCAGCACCGTGCTGGGCATTGGGGCAAAACTGCCACAGCCACCTGACTCCTTCCAGCCTTGGTAGGAGAAACCCAAGCAGGGCGATAAAGACCTGCCAATAACAGCACCAGGAAATTAGACTGTTCTGGGACCCAGAGTAGTGCCTGGTGGAAACCAGATAAGCAGGTCACTCCTCAGGCTGGCTTGGAAAGCTGCATGTTAACTCCAGTCTTTGGACTACTTTCCCACCCAAGGCATTTGTTCCAGACCTGCTGCCTCATCCCCTGCCTCTTCTATATTCAGAGGTATAAAGAGCTCCATGGCTTACTCCCACTCTGCTTGCAGTGACTGCTACATTTCCCTAAGGGATTTGAGAGTCCCAATGATATAAACATGCTTATGGTACTGTGCAAGGGGACAGGCAAGGGGTAAGACTCCCCTGTACTTATAACCCTTACCTTTGAGTAATTAGTGAGTTCCCATGCAGCAGCTGATCTTTCTTTAACCTGGAGGCTGCAGCTTATATAAGCTGTGTGCTCATTTCACACCAGACGTGGTGATCTTTACATCTGCAGGGGCAGTCAATGTTTGGCAAGGCAGAATGGATGTATGAGGTTGTAAGAAAAGATATGGGCGATCCTTTCTAACTAGTGCTCTCTTTTGCTTTCTCATGTCAGCTTCTCACTCACACTAACACTAATCAGAGCACAATCCCCAGCGGGTCAGACCTACAGCTCTGGCAGAGCCTGAAAACTTGGGTGCAAAGCTGGCCCAGCTGACAGTCCTGCATTTATATCCCAGAGCCACACATCCTGTTCTAGCAGACCTTAGTTAAATGGGGTCTAAGCCATGGAAATGCTGCTGGTTTCCCAACACCAAAACACCACCAGAAGAGCGTGCATCAGTGCTGGCAGCAACTGTTTACAATGCTTCTTCATTATAAGCTTTGACTTTTGGATTCCCTATGACCGATTCAAACAAGATGCATTTGAAAGGCTGAACAAAGTCCTCTTCCTAACTTGATTTATAAGAGCTGAAAATAACACACATTTCCCACCTAAGAAAATGGTATGCATTTTCTCCCATACACATTCCTCCATAAGATAAAGGACACTCAAACTGTGGGAACTTTCAAATCTGACAGGTAAAGAACAGCATGATGAAACAGAGTCAGTGCTTGGATACCCTTGTTTGCTTTCAGTGAACAGTTTTAGAATAAGGAGCTGGGGGGGGAGAGGAAAAACTTTTCACCATAGTCTTCACAGATAAGTATAGCAGCAGAGCACTGGGTGAGGACATGTTTGTCTCTATTGTCCCCATGCTTGGGGGACATGCTTACTGATTAAGCTGAAACAGTCCATTGGGGAGCAGACTGCAGTATGAAGTACCCAAAAGAGAGTGAGAAAATGGCATTAAAAAACCCCTACAAATCACTGGAAGTGGAAAAAAACAGGAGGGTTTGCCTTCATCTTTGAAAGTCTAACAATATCTAGTGGTTGCTTCTTGCAGAGGAAAGCTGCCCTGGTTGAAACCTGCGTGTGCTTTGGCCACGCTGCTCTTTTGGCTCCCACCTGCACTTCCATGGACACCTTGGCTTACCCTAGAGCTTTCCCTGATTGAAAACCATGGTTGGAAATTTCATTGTTTAAGTGCTTAAAATATCCTGGTGAATGTTTGTAGCATGTGCCATGAGAACTCTTTCCCCTAGTGGCAGTGCCAGCTGAAGAGGACCTCACTGTTTCTGGGGTGCTTCCTCAGCTGAGGGAAATGAAGAAATAATCTTCCTCTCCATGGTGGCAGCTCTCTGCCCTCCTGCACTGGGTCTCTCACAGCGCAGGGGCAGCAGCTCCCACGGCAGCAGAAGTACCAGCAGGGACTGTGCTGCCACTGGACTGAACCATACCCACACCTTGCTGAGGCTCAGTGGCACTAGACATCAAGCCCTTAGCAAGGCGGGGTGAATTGAAGCACTGAGGACTTTCTCCTTGAACAGGACGAGCCAAAAACCTTAACTGTGGCATTTCACATGAAATCTAGATTTCTATATTCAATAGAAGGCAGTGTAGAAAGACCTCACAACAATGTGTTTAATCCGTGGGCTTTCTTGTCACACCTGATAGCGGCCACCACTGCCCGCTGATTAGACCACACCAAGGATCAGGTTTCCTGGCTGCACATACTCACCACCTGCACAATTGGCCTGTGACAGGCTGTGATATATTGTCACGGGACAAGAGGCCACAGATCCATCTGAAGGAGCTGTCAACATTTTAAACCTCAAATATAGAGCCGAAATGATTTATTACCACAACCCACGAAATAAAACAAATCTCCAGAGGTGAGTGTCTGGGCAGCCAGTAATAACTCCAAGTTTATTAAGAGACAGGCAAAGGAGGACAAAGAAGCAGAAATGAAATTAATTTCCATCTCCAGCTCAGCTTCTGCACTTGCACAGCTACACACTGTGACTACACACAACAGTCATGTGAGCTACTGAGTTACAGAAGAAGTATTACATCCCGGCATTCACTGGCTATTGCCCCCCAGCTCTTTTCTCCTTCTCCGATACAAAGACAAACCAAGATCAATACTGTAGTTAATAATCTCAACTAATCTTGCAAATTTTTGTCCATAAACAACAATATTGGAAATAAATAAACAAACTTTGAGAAGTGCTGAGGGAAATAAAAATGGATTAAACTGAAGCAATTACATACACTTCCTGTTAGGCAGACCAAATCCACATGTGGTGGCTTCTTACATTCATTGCTCCAGCAGACCCAAAAATACTACAATAATTTTAGTTTGTCAGGAAATACTTCAGGTAACTAAGTACATATTTCATCAGATTTTACTGCACCGTTAAACACACCCATGTCCCATGACACACAACGCAGGGCTGAGACAGGGAAGGCTGTGGGAGCACAGGATCCTGTGCTGCTGATTTCAGAGGTGCAGTTCCTCCAGCAGCATCCTCCAAGCTACATCCATGCCAAGGATGCCAAGGAGAAGTCCTACCTCCGCCCTTTTTTCCCCCCTGACCATGCATTCTCCCTGCTACCCTCACGCCAATAGCTAGCACCAATTAGCCCAATCAGGGACCTGGCCGAAGAATAATTCTAATTAAAATAAAAAACAAGGAAATGTAATGCCAGCACAAGGAGGCATTATACTGCACAGCTGCTTGGACACAGGCACTTTAACTTCTTCCAGGGAACTGCATGTTTACAGATGTCATTTAACGCTTACTCTAGTGCCATGGATATCCCTAATGCATGTGTCAGAGCTGCTGATCCCATGTGGATGCCTGTGATGCCCATGTGGCACTGAGGCAGCTGTGACCAGCAGCCTAGCCAAGCCCCTCATGCTTAGGGGCTCTTGAAAGGGAATCTCATTCTTTCATGTCCTGATGGTTTGTGAGGCTGAAGAGGCTGAAAAATACACCCCCAAAAGCAATTCAACTCAGCTTTCCTGGGGTGTTTCCAGACAGATGAGATCTGATGCAGTTATAGTCCTTTGTAGAGGTAAAAAAGAAAGAGCTCCTCTTTGAAACCTAACAGAGAGGATGAAATGGCCTCAAGAAAAGGGGAAGGGAAAAAGCCTCTACATCAAGTCCTGAAAATGTGCTGATCCACTAAATCATAGCCAGGACAGCCCATTTGCCGGGAATGGAGGGAGAAAATGGTTTCTGATATTTAAGAGCATGTAAAATGTGAAAATGGGGATGCACAGAAGAATTTACCTCTTGGGAAAATTAAGGTTGGCAGCAACACACAAACCATAGTTACCCATTACCCGCTCCAAAGCTTCAACTCTGCAAGTAAATGGAAGCTGAGAAAACCAGTCTTGCCCACTGACACCCAAGCAACACTGAAAAATGATTCAGGTCTTTCCAGAAAACTACCAGATTTAAAACACAAACCTCACACAACCCACCCAAGAAGTGGAAGAGCAGGGCTGGGATGTTTTGCAAGCAAACCAATAACCCCACCATGAGGTGCAGGTGGGTGTCACCATCCCAAGGGACTTCCCTGTTTCTGCCTTCTCCAAGCACTCCCAGCCCCAGGGCCCTAACTCCCAAACTCACAGCAATCCCTGGCTCTGCACTCTTGTCTCCCATAAGAGATTCCAGCTCTGGTCCTGGAAAGCACCGCAACCAGCCATCAACCCAGGAGTCCTGCTGCTCCTGGGACCTGAGCACAGGAATTCACAGGTTTCCTTCCCTCCAAAAACATGGGGCTGAGAAATGCCTCCTGCCATCTGGATATCCAACCCAGTAGCAAATGCAGAATCCAGAGGGGGAAGGTTTGGGGACCTTCCCCAGGCTATGTCCTGCTACTGGGCTGCTCGCAGAGAACGGAGAGCAGTTAGTTGCAAGCCATTTTATGCACAATTTATACCAATACTTTGCATTGTAAAAAAGTAGTTTGTCTCTTACGCAGCAAAAAACAAGAATGTGGAGTTTCCTCCCATGCCTCCTAGTTTGTGAAGCAAAAAGCAGGGGAAAAAGGTAAAGGGTTTAATCAACCTCCAATTTACTTTTATTGTTAGCAGATGCTTCAACTTGCTAGTTCTCGGGGGCCACCTCAGTCCCTCTTTGCAGTTGCCCAAATACATTGTCAGCACTGACAGTGACAGAAACACCAATGACAAAACCCAGCGATGCTTTAGAGCAGAACCGCACAGGTCTCTGCCCGGCTGCTGCTCAGAAAGGACTGCGTGGAGGGGGAAGCCAGGGCAGTGAGGGCTGAACAGCAGGGTGACGAGGGAGCAGGTGTCAGCAGCAAACAGGCGCTGGAAGGGAGGCTCGTTGGAGGACTAGGGGGAGAGGCTGAAATAATTATCCTGCTCTCCCTGAGCCACTTCTTCCTGGGGCCCAGCATGGTTCTGCACGGCAGGCACTTACCTTGTGTGTGCTGTACCAGGGGCCGGAGAGGGGCCCGCTCCCAGTGCCCGGCCCCCCAAAGGATGCGTTCCAGGATGCCCACTCCGAAACAGGGAGGATGCCCATGTCCCTGCCCTCAGGCCCCTGCTGCTGGCCATGCCATGCGCTGTCACACCAGTGGGTACAGGTGGCTGTGAGGGGAGGCGAGCAGGAGTGGGACGTGGTACTCTCTTCCTGGTGTGGGAAAGGCTGCTCCTGTGGGTCACTCTGCTCGCAGGTGTGTGGGGCTGAGGGCTGCAGCTGCCGGTGGGCACCAGGAGACCCTCAGCTGGGGAGTATTTGTAGCATAGGAGAGGGAGGGGAGCTTGACAGAAGGTTTTGCGGCTCTTTCTCAGGGCATTCAGGTGCCTTTTTTTTTCCTCTCTCTGACTTCCCCAATGCCCCACCCTGCTCTGAAAAGGCAGCCTGGGAATTTAACTCCTTCAAATCAGTGCCTAAATCTAATGGTCAATTATTAATTCCGCACTGCTAGGTTGCAAGAGTTGGAAGTTGTTGTCCCCATATGCATACAGTCACTTGCATAAATTCTTACTTCTGGCATGTATTATTCATTTTAAAGTATTTCCTGAATAGTTTCTTTGCAGAGATTTCAGGCAAGGGGTTTGTTCCCTGGCTGTGGCTTTATCCATTCATTCTGTTAGTTTTCATTTGATCGTTTATCCTCTCCTGGGGAAAACAACAACTAAAAATGCTCCTTAAAAGGGAAATTAGGAGCTCGCAAGGTGGGAGCTTGGCAGAATTACATGGGAGACAGAAATAGGCTTCTAGAGAAGCACAGACAGGAAGAATTAAGCCACTGCATCTTCAGGCTCTGGACAAGATCACTGCTTGCAATCCAGAAAGCTCATACTGTACCTTGGAAGTATTGGGTTATATTAGTTTATCCCATTTGTCAGCTGAGCTTGAAAATGTCCAAAGTCCTGACAATTAGTGGAGCAGACAAGGTCAGTGGGCAGTTATTCTACCACCTGATACAGCAGAGTTTTCTCTGCTCTTAAGAAGTGGGATTGATTGCTTGGCTCCAGTGGGACTGGTGGTCCTACCAAGATGCAAGATGCATCAAGAGAGAAGAAGTCAACATGCAGAAGAACAGGTGGGGGACTGAGCTTCCAGCAGAAAAGGAGATATCATAGGTAATAGAAATGAGCAGCAGCAAAGTTGGCTGCAGAGAGAGAAATGAGGATACAGCCCCTCAGCGTGATTAACTTGTTCAAAAATGGAAAGAACATGCAATTACAGGAAAGAAACTGAGGTTAAATTAATACTCTCCTACTTGACCACATAACCAATGCCTGCATTAGCCACAAGTATGTTATTTGAATCCAGCCAGCTGATATAGGAAAGGCAGAAGTGGCAAGGTAGTGTTTCAGTTAGATGGTGATATAACACCCCAAAATACAAAACCTTGCGTTATAACAAGAAATGTTTTGTTCACGTGTGTGGCCTAACTTGAAATACCAGTTTCTGTGATCGCAGCTCCAGTGACTCCTCTGTAAATACTGGGGCTAGCTGCAGCCATGTATACATAGGTACACTGGAAAAAAACAGCTCCAATATTTCATGGCCATGTAAATTGCTGCAGACTATTTTTACAGCATTGCATAATTATTCTCCGGAGTCTAAGCTTATATTTAAAATAAAAAAAAAAAAAAAGTTTCCAGGCAATTTGGGTTATGGTTGCAAAAAAACCCTTTAAAGTGGAACTGGAGTGTAAACGGCTACAGTGATATTTGCCCGGTCTAGAGAGAGTTGAAACAATAGCTCAGAGGGAAGTGTGAATGGACCTATTCTTCTAACTGGAACGCTAAACTGGAAGTCTGCTGACAATTTAAGTGTCAACATCAGCTACTTCAAGGCGGATCATTTTAGCAGAAACACCAGGCTAATGTTCTTATTTGTCATCCTCAATTTGCACTTGTTGGATAGCAGATCCTGGGGTGAAGAGGAAAAGCAGCAACTGGTTGTCAAAGGTTGCTGGGCTGAAGAAACTTCTCCCATTCCTCTGCCTCCTTCACCCACAGCCACCTCTGCCCCAGCTCAAAATGGGGAGCAAAGAGGTTGATGCTTCGGCAGGCTGGGGAAGATGGTTTTGGTAGCCAAAAGCCGCAGCAGTCCCCACCAGCCTGCCAGTGACCTCTGCACTATGGTTCTCTGTTGACAAAAATGCACAAACTGGTAAGAGATTGAAAAGGAGTGTAAGGGGAGTGGGAGGAGAGGAGCAGCCCAAAATATCTCTTGAGGACAATTCTGGTTGTTTTGCTTCGTTCTTGCTGGTTCACTGCCTAAAATACAAATGTGACTGTGGTTTTGTCTTGCATAAGAAAGCTATTGGAACAGGTTTTCTGTAATGTTGTCTACGTGGAGCCATTGTTGAATTGCTTTTCAAGTTGATCTAGCAGTGATGGATTGCTGTTCCACACTGAGTCCAGATATGCCCACTCTGTCTAAACACAGACATGTGCCTTATGCCCCTTATGGCATCCTTTATTTATTAAAGATCTCTGATTGTCTTGCATGTATAAGAGTCCAAAGTTATTTAACCTTTCTTTACATTGTAATCCAGCCCTTTTTAGAAGGGAAACAGCATTTTGGAAACTATTTCTGCTCAGTTACCACCCTCCATTAGAAAAACCAACGCATTATGTGCAGTGCTGGTTTCAGGCAGAAAGTAATGCTGAGGTGATTGAAAAGGTACCAAAGCTCTTGGGACTGCCACTTAAAATATTCCGAGGATACGTCCCATGGAGTAGAAGCAGAAGATGGGATTTGCAGGATGTTTTGACGAGGAACATTATTTCCAGTTTTCAGCGGCGCTCAGCTGTGTTGCAAGCTTCTGCCTGAAGTTGAGTTCTGCTTGAGCGTCCTTCAAAGTAGGGGTGTCCTCTGCCAGGTGCACCAGTAGAATAGACCAGAGACACTTCAAAACCATGTAAATGCACGGTGTTTTCAGTGGGTACCACAATACATTAGCAAAACAGCACAGCAGAGATCTGGCACCAGAGTCAGGGACGCATCACTGGGGCCATGTTCAGAATGCACCACGTATGATTCCCTACATGTGTATTTTTGGTTATTGTCCTTGTTGTACTGTGGGGAATCTGAGGTAGCTAAAGAAATACCTCAGGGAAAATATCTTCAGAAAGGTGACCTAACTTGCTATTGCTGGGTCGGTCTGTCCTTAAGCCTAGGCAAAAGCAACAGAAGCAAGGGTTTTATTTGGATGTGGTGACTGACCCACATCAGAATCAGGAGAGGATTGAACCACCACAATGCCTGTGAGTAACACCTTGGTCCCTCTAGGTAGCACATAGCAGGAGGTAGCAGTGGTGAAGATGGAGTAGATGCTACTTGAGTTAGTTGCATTGCTAGAAAATCTCAAGGATGATGAAACTGAGCCATTTACAAGATGGCAATCTTTGACTCATCCCGTTCTCTTGCCAGTCATTTTAGGGTAGAAAAGAAGGGGTTGCACAGCCTGGAAAATGACATCCACCTTCTCTAGTGGTTCCCATCAAGCTGTTATCAGCTTGGGTTACTTCTGAAAAATGGAGACACAAGAGACTACTGTGGATTTTAATTGCATGTGTTCCCTTACTTTGATGCTGTATTTCTATGTAATACTCTTTGCCCAATCATGATGATGTTCTTCTGTTGGGTCACGAGGCTTTGCAGACTGCAATGAGTGCTTTGCTGACCTCAGGTTCAGATTATCTGTGAAGGTGCTTGATCCCTGTGTCTCCCTGAACTCTGGTTTGTCTGATAGTAGGACCACTTAAACCAACAGGGTCATTATGCAGTTTCCTACCTCTAGTTTCTTTAGCCCCCTAAAGTCATCCATGGATAGCTTGACCTGGCACCAGGGTCCCTTCATTTCAGATACGCAAGGCACTTGGGTGTCTGAAGGGGAAACAAGAGGGCCTTTCATGTTTTCCTGCTCATGTCCCATCACTTCTCTGAGCTTACACTTCATCACTGTAGATGAAACACATTCTTAGCTGCGAAGAGTCCACATCCTTGACTACTGACCTTTGTCACAGCTACCAAAACACCCTAACCCAGAAAATTAAAAAGGTTATGGTTTCCTCCTCTGCCAAGTAGGAAAACAATCCTTCCTCTAGTGTACCTAGGTGTTTCTACCACCATCTGCTCCCCACCGTGAGGATAAAGTCCAGGTGACAGGAAGTTCACTGCTGGGATGTATAGTCCCAGCTGGGTGATACAGGAGAAAGGTGAAGACCTTACTTTGACCTGCTGCTCTGAGGACATGGTTGCTAGTGCCAGATTAATGCAAAAAGTGCTAAGATCATGCAGGATGATCAGACATGTTTCTCAGTTAAATGTCCACCAGCAGACTTTTGCTGGGTCAGTTACTGTGTGTAAGAGTGAACCTGTGGGCTGGGGAATCTGCCTGGGGTGGGTTGCAGGCAAGGGTATACTGTGGAGTGTTAGCATAGAACAACTTGTGGAAGATGTGTACAGACAGTCTGATGATTTGTACAAGCAGCTTTCATCTCCCTTCCCCCAGCAGCTTTACAAGTCCATGGTGGAAGTATGTACTCCTCCATATGCTATCAATTACAGTCCTGACTGGAAGTTGCTTTCCAACCTGAAGTCTACAAATGTACAAAAACCAGGAGTCCTGGAATCAAGATGTACATTACAGACCTTGGAGAAGGCGTTTGTCCTTCCTTCCTAGATGGTGGATCAGTGAGAGATTTGTAGACTTTGGACAGTTTCATTTTTACCTTTTAGAATCTACCAATTTAGGCTTAATCCTGATCTTTTAAAATCAATGGCAAAGTTCCCACTGACATCAAAAGAGGCAGCCTGACCTCTCAAATACTTTAAAGAACAATTTAAAACAAACAAACCAAAGATGGATAAGAATTGCATTTTCTCTCTCTATTAAGCATGCAACTTATTTTCTCCAAATGTAAACGTTACCTGGAAAGCTAAGCAGTGATGTGTTTTTTATTATTTCTTTAGGAGGCTACAGTACCCAAAGTATATTCCATACATACTTCTTCATTTAGGAGCCAAACATAGCTATGTAAAGTGAGCAGCTTGTTTACAGTAGGCCCTTATGGCTTGCTATCAAATTAGTGGCAAATCAGGACTGTAGTAAACAGAGGTCAAAGATCAAACCGACAATTTCACATAAAATTCCAGACCATGTACACAAAATTTAAAATGCAAAATCTTCAAATCACAAGACCATCAACTGCTCTTAAAACTAATCAAAAGCAGGATAAGGACTGGAGGAAATGAAATTTAAACATGATTTTAATCCAAATTTTAATGGAACAGCTACATCATGGATATCTTTTAAACCATGACAGCTGACTCTATGCTACTTATTCTCACTTGCCATGAAACAAGGTTTTGGTACATGTCACTCGCTGTTCATACATGCCATTTTGCTTCTTTTTCTCCAATTTGAAATAAAGATAAAATAAATTACAGGATAACTGTTACCACCTAAGACTTTACGGTGGCTCTGCTCCCGCTAAAGCCCATGGTAGTTTTGCATCACTCCTTTTTAGTGCAACGATTCTCTGCGTTCAGAATGAGGAATGGTAGGATGCCATTTGTTCTATTTTGTGCTGGAAGGTCTGTGTTTGAATGAAGTCAGGTCCCTTGGCTGACGGCCCCTTCCTTACCTGGAGGCCAGTGTAAGTGGCCACTCCACTCCCACATAAGTGTCTCGCAAGGGTTGCAGGACCATGCCAGTCCCATATGTGTGCGTTAGACTAATCTCACATCTGAAGTGATCTGGGAAGAATCCTGTTTCTGGACCCAACTAAGGGAAAATAAGAATGCAGACTGCTTAAAACCGAAACTTATTTGTTTAACGAAGATTTGGTTACTGAATGCCACCAGATGTCAGCATACACTATATGATTAAAAGCAAGTGTCTAAGACCTCTGAGAAGTGAGCAGCGATAAAACTGCCTTCTGTCTCATGGAAATGATGTACTGGATCAGCTTTGCTGTGGGAAAAATGATGGCAGGGATTAGCTGAAATAAATTGCCTGCGAGGTGTGGCTGAAGGAGGTGGGCACACAGAGTGGTTGCTGATGACTTAGGGAAAAAAATATGAGTAGCAGGAAAACTGAGGTGTGATTATTTTTTTCCTGACACACTCTTTCCCACTCTGGCAAACACTAGAAAGCCAAAGCTGTCCTTTGGATACCTAGTTGAATACCTGCTTAAAACAAGTTTTAGACTATAATCTAGGTATGAGGGCTTTTTTTTCCCCTACTGAAATCAATGACACAGCTCTTCAGAATAAGGGCAAACCTTTGGGAACCTGCAGTCAGGCTTCTTCCCTGTCTCTTCTTCCCTGTCTTATGGCAGACCAAATAGGCCCAGTCTACATCCTGACAATTTACACTTGGCAATTTACATTTTGCTACAGCTGGGCACACGTTTTACATTTTCCTTTGCTTCCAGCCATATGCACCTTTTAAAGCAGCTGAAGCAAAAAAAAGCTTTGTAGCATAGCCTTGGCCTGAAAGACCCTTTCAAAACTGTTTTTCTTAATGAACATGTATAGAGCTGAAGCCATTATTCTGCCACTGTAAATTTTGACCTAAATCTGCCACTGTCCACACACATCCCAAGAAGTCAGAGAACACTGAGCTATCAGAAAGTACAAGTCTAAGTAAGATAGCCAGAGCCCAAGGGACAGCTGAGCAAGGTGATGTTCCTCTGGAGCTGGGAGTCAAAGTGCCATACAGCTGAGTTTTCCAGCACATGTCTTCTTTTTCTCTCTTGGAGATTTAATTTAGTTTTGAGGATTTTGCTGTGTTTGGCTGACTTTCTGGGCGTGCAGCAGCTTTGGTTGAAGGTCCGGTACAATAGCTCCAAGTGCACTGGCACCCCTCCAGACTTCACAGCCGTGGCTACTGTGCTGCAGCAGATAAATTCTGCTGCAGGCACGTGCTGTTGTCACCACAAACCAACACAGCAGGTCTGATGCTTTGGGGCAGCTTCAGAGGTCGCACGTTCATAGGGAAGACACAAAAAGCACAGTGCTTCTGGACACTATCAATGCCGTTGCCTACGTGCTGTTCAGCTGCTTTGCTCCTGCTCAGCCACTCTGGTGCCTCCCAGAAGCGTCAGATGTCCATACCAGAGGCACGTGTATGCAGACCATCTGTGCAGCAAGCTCACTGCATGTGTGTACGCAGAAACATCACGGAACGTCAGCCAATCCAAGGGCCAAAAATCCATCAGGTCTTTCAATCTCAATCCACAGCATGAGCTGGAGCAACCTGAGGGTGGCTGTTTGCATCGATTGAGTCTCACCTAAAGAAGGGCACGTCCTGCCTGTGTCTTATGTTAGAGGCCTAGCAGTAACGCTAGGGGACAAGTAGCCATGAGATTGTCTGAGGAGTGCCTGAGTGCCTCTTTAACCTGGCTGTAGCTATGTTTTGGGGAATCCCCCCACCTTTGAAGGGGATAAGGCAAGCACCTCGCTTCAAATCAGTGGAATATCCTTAAACAGGATTTGGGTGCCTATGTGCCTTTGAAGATCTGACCTGTGCCTCAGAAACCTTATTCCATTGAATAGCCCATTGACTTCAGAGGAAGGAAACTGCATATTATAAAATCTGTATTCCAAAACCACAGTGAACCAGCCCTGGAGCCAGATGCTTTATGTATTACAGCCTTGACAACACTTACATATGGTGGCAGTGAACTGAAACAGAGTATGATAAGGTCTGATCTGGATTGGATCTGTTTGGAAAAAAAAAGAAGTGATTTAAAAATAAAAATTATGGTATTTTGGTAAATCCATAAAATCCCTGCAATATTAAACATAAAAACTAAAATAACCTGAGGCAACCTCCAGGATAACTGGACTGAGAAAGCACTGGTTTCTTCCCTCCAAGAAATAAATTGTTAACATGAATATCACATATGTTTGTGTGTGTGAGAGTGTACTGGGAGCGAGAGAAGAGCTCAAATATGTTTAATAACCAGTCAATTGCTATCACAAAGCTTGTATATACACAGTATTGCTTGTTAAAATATTTGGGGAATTGGAAACAAGCTTTCTTCACATTACAAAGGACAAAATCTTTTTATGCCTTTGCGTTTTAAATTAAGATTCAATAGGTTTATTTCCTTAGAAGTTCTGTTTTCATAAATGTACCACTTTGCCTTCGAAGAACAGATAAGATATCCTGATTATAAACTAGCTTTTATAAATGCCAAAGATCAAAGTCCAATGTTTTTGCTTTAACTACAGCAATACTCACTACACTGTTTCGGAAATGCTGCTTTCATCCTTGTAAAACCATTCAAGCAAACAAAACCTGTACAGATCTTCAGAGATGGAGATAAACTCTTTGGATTATTTGGACAGCACAACAGTAAATAATAATAAATCAAGAACATGGTGATAGATTTCTTTCGCAGAGAACATCTTCACTGAGGTGTATTGACACAGATGTTTCCTGAAAGAGCAAGTAGAGCTCCCCGAAGCATTTGCTGCAGAAATGCAGATGTCTGCTTTGGTGAGGAATACTATCACAGTATAAGTAAACAGGATTTTTCGGGGGTATCTGTTGGGGGAGGGGAGGTTACATTTTATTCAGGCAAATGATGAATTTTAAGAGCTTCACTGAAGAAGCAGCTAAGTTCATTGGTGGAGAAAACACACATTTTGTTTGTGATTTGGGGTTTTTCTAGACCTAGACAGTTTTGTTAGAATGTGTATTCAAGTTCTTAAAAACAATTCATATAGAAAATACCTCCATCAGGGATGCTCCATGAGTTTTAACTTCCTTTGGGGAAAGTATTTCTTTTCGTGCCAGAAATTAGGTTCCTTATTTAGAGTCTGTAGAACATTCCTTCCTGTATTTATTGTATTTTTTACCATATCATAATAATTTTAAGATGAATAGATATTTTATTTTTTTTTACCTTGGAGTGCGTGACAGTGTCCCTTTTTCAACTTAGACATGAGGAACTGATCTTACTTCTGAAAATACCTTTTTTATTATTAGAAAGCCATTTGCGATACAGAGTTTACAGACTGTTTATTATAGTTTTGAACATGATGGAAAGAAAAAAAGAACAGTATAAATTGAAATCAAGCTCTACCAGACAAGGAAGCATATTATATAAGGAAAAGATTTACAGGATTTCAATCAAGAGTGGCTTATGTGTGTAACACATGGAGATGTTTCAGTTTGGTTGTTGCGGATCCTCCAATTCCTCATCCAGTCTTTGCACATGTGGAGTAAATGGATTCCACCCAAATCTCAAGCATGCAAGGTTTTCCTTTGCCCTGTAATATACTCTCCCAAGCGGAATAGGTTTTGTGGGTTTCTCCTAAAGGTCGGTGATCAAATCCCAGATGCATGTGTGGGTGGGGAGAGCCCATTTCCAGTCCATAGCGGAACAGGTTTTTTCAACTATTAGCAGAGTTTCATGCACAAACCTACTCATCTCTTTATAAATCAAATGCAGCAATTCTTGTTATTTAAATAAGCACGATGTGCACAGATACCTTAACTTACTGCCATGGTTATATAGATCAGGTTTGTATCCACTAGTTTGCTAGCGCAGGACACGTATAACTGAAATGTATGACAGAAACCGTGGAGATTGGCTTTATAAATAGCTGAGATACAGATAGAAACTGTAAGCCAGAGGGGATTTTAGGTCTTTGACATTTTGAGGAGGTTTTATTTTTTCCCTTTTTCCTTGAGGGTGATTTAGATTCTCTTCGAGAAATGGTATTTTGGAGTTTGAAGGCTTTAACAGGTTTCCCTTAGCTTTTTACATTGGATGCAAGCTGTGTTTGCCATTTCTGTAAAGTCTTGTCTCATCCCCCTGTTTTTTCTATTTTTGTGTTATCCTTCAGGATGAACCTTTTATATGTGTACATCCTCCTTTTTCCCCTCTGTCCTGGGATATGGGAATGGCAAAGTATTATGTCATTAAGCCTGTGGTTCCGAGATTGCATTTACTTAACCTGTAGCTCTTGAGTTTGCTACTTTTGAAAATCCAAATGTAGACAAAGACTACTAAAAAAAGAAGAAGAAAAGGTGTTATAATTGCTTGCTAAAAAGATTGTAGAATTAGCTTGGGAGACAAGAAATCCCAACGGACAGGCGGGCACCACGCCAACGTCACAACCCTTCCCAGTCCAGACACGCATGCCCATCCCTGGTGGCAGGAGGGAAGAGGGATTTGGAACATGCTGTCTTTCAGCTTTCAGCTGGGATTGCTGCATGGCAGCTTCTGATACAGCCTGCCTGGCACACTGTAGAGCTGTACTGTGCAAAGGATGGGGGTCGGGTTGGAGTCTAACTTTCATGGGTACAGTAGTGCTGCACAGACTTTCAGGTCAAAATGGGCTGAAATAACCTTTAGCTGTTTTTACTTTACCTATCACTGAATGTGAATTTCCTATCGTTAATCAGCCATCATAGCACTGGGAAGGCTGCTTGGAAAATGAATACTTATTTTTTTGCAATGGTGGTTTGTTTTTTTTTGTATTACACCTAATAAAAAGCACAACTCGGGCTCAGGTTTCCAAATGAACATTTGAAAATTGTCCAGGAAGGAACATCTCACCACAGAAAAGACAAAAAAGAGTGAAGAAAAGAAAATATTTCATTTGAAAAATTTCAATGGAAAACATATTTGCCAGGCATTTTAACTTTTGTAGGTCACCCATCAGCCTCGGATATGGCTTGCAAGTGTTCCCTGTGTAGATACGTCAGTGGTTTTAAATAGATTGTTGCAATTATCAAGCTTTCATAATAAATTATCTCAGTACCAGTAGCTCAATTTTATGTTAATTGAAGATGTGAATACAGATTCCTCTAATCCCCATATTTTCAACAAAGAAGGGTGTATTTGGTGTCTGTTACTGTTAAAAATTTGCATTCTGGTAGCACCTACAATTCCCTAGCACAGACCAAGATTCCAGTGTACAAACATGACAAAACGATAACTCTTTCCCCTAATAATGATTTTCACATGGAGACCAACAGCAACTTCTCTTTGCTCTGCGCAGTTTGATTCAATGCTCCAAGGTACTGAAAGCAGCTACTTCGAAATCATGTTAGATCTCTGCGTGCGGTCACATTATAAGCAGTTTGTTTGTTTAGGATTCCCCATGTGTAGCATACCGTCTGGTGGTGCATGCTTATTTTCCAGCACATGCTGGTGCTGCTGAACTGTCAGAGAGAAATTCCTTCCTTTGCAAATGTAGAGTTTTCTTTGAAGTGGCTCATTGTGAGCTTCTTCTCAGTAAAATTCTGTGCAATACTAACCACAAGGGAAAAAATACACGGGAATTGAAAGGGAGGCGGTTTTAAATTAAGTAAAGAGAAAGCTCCTCTAGGGATGGCTCAAGTCCTGTGTCCCTACATAGCCTAAACTCTTACCCACACTTTATTCTTCCTATTTATCCAATGAAGAATAATGCTAGACATTCAAGTGACTAGAGGTTTCACAGAATCACAGCATCACATGGGGTTGAAAGGGACCTCTGGAGATCATCTAGTCCAACCCCCTGCCAAAGCAGGTCCACCTAGAATAGGTTACACAGGAACTTGTCCAGGCGGGTTTTGAATGTCTCCAGAGAAGGAGACTCCACCACCTCCCTAGGCAGCCTATTCCAGTGCTCTGCCACCCTCAAAGTAAAGAAGTTCCTCCTCATGTTTAGATGGAACTTCTTACATTCAAGTTTGTGCCCATTTCCTCATTTGTGCCCGTTTCATAGGCTTTCATTTTGGGCAGTTCGTACAGCAATGCTTCATGGGTACCTGGCTTTGTAGGAGCTTTGTACATCTCATCTTGAAAATATTATCACTTTGAGGCACTCCATCCAAACACCAAAGGCTCTGAAATCACTATCTGCTATCCACAGGACCTTTAGTGCTGTGATGTAGACTTAAATAACAGAGATGAGTATGAAGCAAGCCTATGTGTTATGCTGAACCAAAAGAGAGCCCTGTGTCCAAAGTGGTCTTCCTGCCATCTCCGATGTCAAGGACTGTCCCCAATTTACCACCTTTCAATGTTTGAAATTTCTCAATTCCAAAGGTAATCTAGATTTCCTCTACTCAACTCTCAATTATCCAAACTTTGTCCTTGAACAAAAGCTGATCCTAAAGGATGTGACTGGGCCTGAGGTTTCACAGATGACTTATAGCAACCTAACAGGGACTGCCACTGGAAGGATTTTCCTTTTCTCCAGATGCCCCTTGCCTTGGCCCTGGCTGTACATTCCTTCCCTCCTCTCATTTCAGCTCTTGCAATCCTGTAGCCCTGTGGAAAATCAGAGACGTGAGCCGATCTGGCTGAAGACTTTTATTTTTTTCCCTTTTTTTTCCCCTTTTTTTCCCTCTGGTTATCTTTATAGATTTTCTGCTGACAGTTACCCTTATCTTGATGTAAAAATCTCCTACTTCACCCTATAAAATATGCACACACTATGCACAGTATGCAAAAATAACTCCTTACTTCAAGTTTGCTTAAGAACCTGGTCTGAGAAGTCCCACGACCACCACCCCTCACCAAGGCGCTGTGTAAAGCGATGGAGCGTGTGCACAGGGTGACTGAAGAGATATGAGCTGAACACTTTGGCATGACCTGGGAATAATTAACCTAATCTGAAATACAACCAACTATCCTTTGGTATTTAACTTTTCCTTATATATAATTAAACCATAGGCTCCCATTTAAATTCTAAATTAACAGTTCTTGTAGGTGCTATATTTAATTTCTTTGTAGCTGCCTAAAGGCAGGAAGCCAATGAACCCTTGCGTTTTGGAGCAACTGAATTTTAAATAGTGGAGCCTCAAAGCCTGCACAATGGTTTGCCATATTTATCATTGCCTAAAAGCACTGGCTGCCCATTCAGCCACAGAACTGAGCATGCACAGTCTGTTAATTGACACTTTCCTATTCTGATCTTGGCTGCAGCCTGCCAAAGCTATTGGGAGAAGAGGGGAGATTTTGCTTGTTTTGAGACTGTGAAAAAAAACCACCCATGATCTAGTTCTCTGAAGGCCATTATTTTTTTATTATTTTTTTTTAAAAAAAAAGCTTGTTGGCACTTACAGCCAGCAAACAAAACCACACAACGTGCCTGCACCATGCCATTGGAATGATGCTGAGGGCTGGGGCTCAGCCCTGCCCCGGTGCGGTGCCTGCAGCGTGTGGCTGAGTCACCCACTGCCCAAGGAGCTCAGACGTGAGCAGGATCAGCCCAGTCCGCTGATGCTCGGCCTCCCAACAGCTGTCTCACAGGCCTTGTTTATGACGGGAAATTACACTGTGGTAGTCACCAGGAGTCCCGAGCAACATGTTCTAACATGATGTAATTTCCCAGTGTAAACCATCCCACTGGTGTCTCTTTCCAGTTACAAGGCCAACAAACAAGATTAACACTGGGATCAGTTGTTAGTATTGCAAAAGTGTCCAAAGATGCCAGTGTAAGGAAGGTGCAAGTTCTTTCTCATGTAATGCAACTGTAACCAGCCCAGGTGAGACTTCACACCTATTCTGCACATACAGAGAGGCATCAATATAATTATAGCAGCTTTAAATAGATTCCGTTAAGCCACTGCACTTGTTCAGATTCAGGGTTGCAGCCTGCCTTTCTAGGTGCAGCTGTAATTGCTGTCCTCCCCACTGTAAGCATCAAAGGGGATGTGAGGACCCCCCTCCTTCCAAGCAGGCAAGTCCAAATCGTCCTGGGTGACTCATACAATCCAAATCATCCTGGATGACTCAAAACAGTTAAAGTTGCTGGCCTGAGCCAATGCTGGAATTAGGCTACAAAGCACTTCCACCTGTATCCCCACGAGCAAGATGCAGGGATGAAGAACATGGACACCTGCCAGCAGCATCTTTTCCATCAACACAGCTGGATCCTGAATAGGATGTCTGTTCATGCCAAGGAGTGGAAAGTTGCACTAGGTACCTGCAGGGGTGAGCAGAGCAAGGGAGAGCAGGATCTCAGCAGCAACATTCACCTATGTAGTGTAGGCACTTACACAGTCTCACAGCTCCAAGTTACTTAATGTTTTATAAGGTATACACCAACAAATACTGACATTCCCCCTGGCTCTTTAGCCAGCCAGCAGTACTTAATGGTTTCCTACAGGCAAAGGCAGATACTTCAAAATCAGAAAGTCTCAGCTTCACAAATAATTTGATATTTACACTTGACAAAAAGTCCTCTCAGGACAGTGCAGTGAGGGACAGAGAAGCAGAGACAAGAACATTGAAAATGACTTCCACGTACTCAGCATCTTGCCACGTGGATGCACTTTGCAGGAGGAAAAATAAGATTATGGTAATAATAATAATAATACTTTGCAGTTGGTATGGTGCAAGGGCTAAAGCAAGCACTGACCTCACCCTGTCAGCAGGGATTATCTGATCTGTTTGGTCTCACTTGTGACATTTTTCCTTACATAAAACTCCATTGGCTGCCAACTGATTTACACCTGAGTAAATAAAAGCACAAGCTGTTATAATTACTTGCTCCTCAAAAGACAGAGGAGAATTTAGAGTTAAGAGCCTGGTTTAGGATGTTTTTCTCTTTTCTGGCTAATTGATAGGAAGCCAACTTTTTCTGTCAGGACAATGTCACAGTAATGTAGCAATAAATGTTTGTAGAATTGAGCCTTTTCATAAACTCCTTCCAAGCTAGGTGGATCGCTGAACACATCTGCAGCACATAAGAGATTAATTTATCCCTCTTTTTCTTTTAGAGTTGGCAAGCAAAGGCACAACAGCCTGAAGTGCCATATCTCCAGGGATAGCATGGCCCTCGAATACTACCGTGATCTCAGCTGGAGAATTTAGGAAACCTAAATCCCATAGCATTTGATGGCTCTGCTTGACTCCTACACTTGGATTTCTAACATTTTTGCAGCTAGGAGGGGCAATATATTTGTGTTTATGGTGGAAAGCCAGAAAACCCGGACATAGAAAAAGGTGCTATAACAAGAAAGGCTGGTGTTTGCTTTGCCGTGCAAATATGTAACAACTGTATAGTAAAATGTATTCCCTTTGTATGTCATATAAATCCACAATGTCTCTATGCCAGGCTACAAGCATCACTACAGCCTTGTGGTCCTTGCTCGATACCCTCAGCTCCATCCCTGTAAAGTTCACTGGCAGCAAGGAAAGCCCCACTGTAGGTGCAGGTGTCCCCATCACCTGCCATACTGGTGTGCAGGGCCGTGGGAGACTGGAAGCAAACACGGGAGCCACAGGGGATGTTTCCCTCTCCAAAGACACTTTGATATTTCAGAGCTGACAGCAATGATGTCCTTCTTCAGCTGGCATCAGCAGGAGAGAAGGTAAATACACACAGAGTGAAAATCAGCCATCCGCAAAATCCTAAGTGTTTGAATTACATTTAAACACCTCTGCACAGGAATGAGTTTCCTCTGCAAATAGCATCTCTCTTCAGGCAGCAAATGCTGGTTTAACTCCATCACTTCTCAATGCACAGCAACAACTCATTTATATGAGCCAGTCATGTTGTCATGAATCTGGTTCTCTCTGGGTGGCAACTGATAGCCTTTATGGGACTGATAATGTAATCAAACCCAGAGAAATTAATAAAAGGTAAAATATGGTCTCTATTTTTCCATTACAGTGTAATGGCAAGGAGAAAAAAGTGCCATTTGTTGCAGAGTAGTTGGATTTAATACTGATATTGTTTGGGCTTTTGATGGAAGCTTTTATTTTAATCAATTGCCATCCTTAGAAGAGCGGGCGTTACTTGCTGAGTGGCTCTAGGAGGCATATTAATATTGAGATCTTTGGCTTGTTTGCAAAATTGCCACCGATTTCTTAAAGCTTACAAAGGAGACAGTAGCAACCCATGTGTCCTCCTGTATAAAACCACTGATCTCCTCAAAATTTGTCTGTGTGCCTGCAGAGACATCATTAAAACTGCATGATGCTGGAGGCTGCAGTGCCCAGGAACAGCCCGCACGCTGAAGACAGCAAGAGCTGGCTCTGAGTTAAAACAGTGAATTTGTATTTAGTTTCTTTTATTGCTTACTCATTTACTAAGAGGGAGAACATTTGTCACTTGCTCAGTTTTTCCAGCGCTGCACCATCTCTCCCTTTCTCTCTTTCTTCACAGTCTTCAGCCAGTTTGTGTAGGACACACTCTCTCCTACACCCACTTAACTCCCAAGGTCTCTGAAATGCCTACGCCCTTTATATTCACTAGAGTGCTTTTTTTGTTGTTTTCTTTTCTTTAAACTACAGCAGACGCAGAGCGTCACCACAACAAAGTGAGAGAGGCGGAGGTCACCCACTCCTCAGGGAGCTGAGGAAGGTGCAGGCAGCACATCCTGCTCTGGGGGGAAATTCTCCTGTCTCACCCTCCGGCAAAACAACCCACCATGCTGACCAGAGGAGCCCCATTAGTGACAAGCGCTCTAAAAGCTAAGTAAGCCTTGCTCTGTGTAGGTAAGGATATGTAAAATGCTGCTGCTGTAAACAGGCCTGAGGTAGTCAAGATCATAAACACCGTTAAAAAGAAGCTTCATCTTTTCATCCTCACAAGGCTGCAGAGCAGCAGAGGAGAGAGAGTTAGGCTGAGAGAGTTGGAGTTGTTCAGGCTGGAGGAGAGAAGGCTGTGGGGAGACCTTATAGCAGCCTTCCAGTATCTGAAGGGCTCCTACGAGAAAGCTGGAGAGGGACTTTTTACAAAGGCATGTAGGGGTAGGATGAGGGGTAATGGCTTCAAACTGGAAGAGGGTAGATTTAGATTGGATACCAGGAAGAAATTTTTCGCTATGAGGGTGGTGAGACACTGGAACAGGTTGCCCAGAGAAGCTGTGGATACCCCATCTCTGGAAGTGTTCAGGGCCAGGCTGGATGGGGCTTTGAGCAACCTGGTCTAGTGGGAGGTGTCCCTGCCCGCGTCAGGGGGATGGAACTAGATGATCTTTATGGTCCCTTCCAACCCAAACCATTCTATGATTCTATGAGAGTGAGAGCACCAGCTCCCACCTCCGTGCTGCACAGGCAGAGGGCAGGCCTGTCCTACAGCAGTTCTTTCCAGATGCCCCTGCCCACATTGCCTTCCACAGCAGTGTCCTCCTGGCCTGTTGCTCTCCTTTCACCCCATGATGGTATCAGGGCTGAATAACCCATTAAAGAGCTGTTGTTCGACAAAGATTTCTTGGGGTGACCATCATGGCTCCCCACCAGGAACCAAGATCTCCCTCCAGTAACAAACCTCATGCACACTCAGAGCCACAGAAAGGGCCATTTTCTCATTGATCGATTCCTTTTCTTAGGGACTCTTGGCATTCTCCATGATGGGACCTTACAGATTTATACTTACTTATGGCTTTACATTGTTTCATTTCCTGCTAGCTTCTCACTAGCAGCCTGCTTTGATTTAACTCCATGTGGCCAGGCAGGATATTATCAGCCAGGAAAATGGAGAGGCTCTTGATATTGATATTGATGTACTGATATTTATGAAGAAAACAAAGGGCATATATTTTTCCCATTCTTTCCTCCTAGAGTTTTCAAATACACCTTAACTTAGAGCAGTAGCGCAGAAAGGAAGAGTCCCAGCATCAATGGAGAACAAAGCCAGCCTACTGCCCCTTCCCTGTCTTTTAGCAAATGGAAATGTGAGAACTCTTGTGATCTTTCATGTAGGTGAAAAGTTAAGGCTAAAGTCTTAGAGGAGTGCCCATTCATTACCCAACACTCTCATTGCCCTCAGGACTCAAGAAAATTAGACTGCAATTTTCAGTCCTTTCTGCTTTAAAAATTGCCTTATTTTTAGAAAGAGACATTCCTGCATTTATTTTGTCTTTGTGTGATAGATTTTTCCCTTCCCAAGTCTAGGACTTTGTACTTGCCTTTATTGAATTTCACCTAATTGCTTTCAGACCATTTCTTAAATTTATCAAGATCATTTTAAATTCTTCTCCTGGCCCCCAAAGGGCCTGCAAGTGTGGTGTCATGTGTGAATTTCACAAGCATGTTTGCTCTTCGATCATTCAAGTCATTCATGAAAATACAGAACAGTACCAAGGCCAGGACAAATTTCTATGAAACCTCATGCGTGCAACTATTGCTGTTTGTTGGCAAATTCTTGAGAACTACTTTTTGAGTACCTTTCTAATTACATTTTCCAAGTATTTGTGCATCCTCCCCATAGCAGTTTCAGCTAGACCAGACTGCCAAGCTTCTGTAGGAGAACATCATATAGAAAAATGTCAAAAATCTTACTAAAGTCGAGATAGATCCCATCTACTTTCCCCTTTCCATGATGTCTGTTTCTTTCCAGAGAAGCAAAGTAGATTACTTTGACATGATCTGTTCTTGACAATTCCATGTTCCTGTTTCTTATCATATTTTTTCCATCTAGGTGCTCCTAAATAAAGGCATTTATTTGAATAACTTTAAATCATCGCAAAGCTGTCTAAGTTATAAATTTCCATACCCTCTCCCCATCCTTCACCCCTTTTAAAGGCAGCTATTTTTATCTCGCTTAACTCTGTGATATTGCCACAATTCAAAGTCAATTGCTTCTGGTTAGAGATTGCTTTCGATAATTCTTTGGCTCTCCAAGTTTTATTAGGCTCTCCTGCATGCAATGTCTAACCCACTGCAATAAACTTCATATATATCTCCCCTGCTTTGTCCTAACACACACACTGTACCCTTGTTACTATTAATTACATTGTGCATCTGTTTAAAACTTATTATTTTCCAGCCTTTCTGGTAGGATTTCTTCACCTTCTACATCAGCTGCATTCACTGAAGCCTTTTTGGTTTGGTTGGATTTTTTTGCAACTCTTGTGTTGGCAACAGCTTTGGGGCCTTTCTCTTGGTTACCTCATACTTACGTTGTAGTTTCTATCCAGCTTAAGAACGTCCTCTTGTTTCTCCTTTTTGGATTTCCAGATGAAAAGGAACTCTTGAGTGCATGTCTCCCGAGGGTGAGAAGGTCCAGTAACCCCAACAAAAAGCTAAACTTTGGGAGGGTGATGCTCTAAAGAACGGCCTGACACTGCCCACGAGAGAACCTATGTGCAGCTGTTTGAACAGGGAGGGCAAAGGTGTTGGGACACGAACAACTTGTTTGTGGAACCAGTTATGTTTCTCAAAAGTGAAGTTGCAGTTTAGGGTTCCTCCAGTGACCGGGCAGATGTGCAGGAGGCTCTGAGCATCTCCACCAGCATTTTTTTTCCCATTCCCCTCATTAGGAAAATGCTGGATCAGGGAACTGATCCAGTAGAAACAAAAGCATATTTTAGCAGAGCCTTTTCTTTTTATTTTTCACTGATCTGGTTCAGAACAAAACTACACAAAACACTGAGCCAGTGCCACAGAGGCAGCGGTAGCTTAGCTGGAGGCAGGGAACAGCAGGAACCTCTTAAATCCCCTCTCTGGTGGGGACAGGCTTTCCGCGGGCCGGCTCTGAAGGGGAGACCAACTTGCAGATCTGAAGTAAGCACCAGTGAAATGCCATGCAGAGCAGAACTGGTCAGGAATTTTTGCTTTAATTATTTTTCCCCACAAAAAAGTTTACATTGCAACTTTTGGCAGGAACAGGGCAATGGCCAGAAACTTTCTTTTTTTTTAATGTTTTGTAAATAATTGAAATGGGATAGTTCAAGGGGTTTTGGTTCAAAGCCAGATTTTTTCAATTGTAAGTTAATTTATAATTTTAAAAATATGATATCAACATCAGACCTATTTCTAGATTATTACCCAGGCTGTGCAGATGAAGGGGACTCTGGATTAATGGCTGCTCCCTGAAAAAAAAAGAAGTGCAGTGCCTTTAGGATGGTATTTCCGTCTTCTTCTTGCTTTCTTGAACACTAAATATTTATCCTTTTTTTTGAGGAGGAAATGTAGGACAGGCAGGAGTGATTGCTGCAGGCCACAAAATGAGCCAGGGTGAGCTGGATCACAATTCAGGAGCTAAACCTGACCTCTCTGGGCTGCACCCTGATGAAGTGGGAAACCTTCTGCTATTCAGTGATTTTGAGATTAACAGTAATAAAAGCTTTAACTTCAGGCAAGGCTGCCTAAACTCGACACAGCAAAGAAGTGGACTCAAGCAGAATTGATCAGCTGAGGGGGCTGAACAGTTGATCAGCCATTTACCCTTGTGAAAGGTGGATTATAAAAACACAAGGTAGCTATTCTGGATCACAACAAGCTAGGTAGGGATAGTGAAGCTTTGCATATGTCCTAAGTAGCATGAGATAGCTCAGTTAACTCCTGAGATATGTGCCAGAGAAGTAATGGCAGGGTCTGGCCCTGCTGGAATGCAATGACTTTTAAGAAGTATAAAAGTCAAATGAGTTGTTGGTAGTGAAGATATCTTCCCAAGATGTAATCATGGAAAATTCCTTTCAAGAGCTGGTGTTTAGACCTCAGCAAATGCACAGCAAATTGCATTGTGATTTATTTGTCAGTGTCTTTATAGGTTGGGCGTTACTTTACCCCACAGCTGGAGTCAATTTTTAATATTTAAAAGTGGAAAGAAAGCAAAACCTAAACACATACAGATCTGTCTGTTTTAGATTGTACTTTTCCCAAACATTACTGTTTAGAATTGAACCCTGAATAGATTTCTGCAGAGGCCAGCTGGCAACACAGAATTAAAATAACTGGGACTGGGTAGACTATATAGAAAGACCTCCTAAACTGCAGTTAGCTGATCTGGTATTCATAGTCACTCCAGAAATAAATCTAATCTTTCTCTTCTTCTGATAAAGGACATGAGGTTCCATCTTCTTCTCTTTTTTTTTTTTTTTACCTCCATCTCTTTCTCACTCTTTTTGTCTTTCTCTCTTCTTGCCTTTCTCTTTCTTTCTCTCTTTCTCTCACTCTTCCATGGCAAAGTGCTGTACCGAGTAGGTGTGGTACAGTGCATTCTTTAAATATAGTAGTTGCTGGTTACCATGAGAGCCTGCTGAAGAAACAGATAAATAGAGTGAGGTGGCAATGATGATTTACATCACTCTTGAATCACACACATTCGGAGCGATTAATGGAGAAATAGACAACAAAGAAATTTTCCTGTGCCCATCAGCTTTTACTCAGTTAGCCAGGAAAGGCTAACGAAGTGACAGCTGGAGTCAGAAACAGATCCTATTTCAAAGCCCATACTGTGCCTACACTAGACAATTCTGTCTCCTGTGGTTCATGCTCAGGCTTTGTTACAACGTTGTGCCTGGTTTCCTGCAGCATGAAATGAACTGACAGGCCAGTGCTTAAAGCACAGCTCTGAGGACCAGGATTTGGGAATTTTATTGCCTGTTCTGCCAACAACGTGCCAGGTGATTTCAAAGCTTAGACACAAAAGCGAGTTACCATCATATGCAGATAATCACACAGCAGCTAAGCCCCAGTAACTGTCTGTACATGTGTTTATAACCTCTAAGTCTGCCACTAAAGGCTAGGTAACAACTTGGTCCACAGAGAAAGACAGTTAAGTTGGATCTGCCGTGGGCTGAGAGCAGAAGCACAGACACGGCTCGGCTGGTACGCAGTGAGTTGTTAAGCCCCTGTTACCAGCTCCTGTGTCTAAGTGCTGCGAAAAATCACTTTGCTTCTACATATCTCATCTAAAAACTGCGGTAACATCGCCTGACTCACAAATACACTGTTGCCGTAGTCCTTGGTAAGGTCTCAGAGATTCTCAGGCAGAAGGGAGCTATGGAAATGTTTTAGTTGCTTTATTATTACTGTGGAACCACCATACAAAGAAATAGAAATCACTAAGACTATTCCCAGCCTTCCTCCTTTTTCTTAGGGAGAGGTACCTGTGGAAGAATCATTGTGCCAACTGCCAGCAGCTTCCAGCTTCTCAGAGCGTCTCTGTGTTATAGCAGAGTGCACATGGAAACAAGACCATCTTTGCATGGCATATCGGACTTCATGCACAATTTCAGTCTCCAAGTTGCTGGTGAGTGGCCCTGGCACCCCTGCAGGGAGCCATGGATATGTTTACCAACAAAAGGGCTCTGTAATATGCAACATATGGAGATAGGAAAAACAACTCTAATTGGGAAAGGCACAATCCCATTTGGTAACATTGTTGTACCTCTTAATAGTATTTTATTTATTCTCTCTTCCCTACTGAGTCATGGTGGATGCCAAAAGCCAGGACCACCAAGCAAAGCTGGCTCCTTCCCAAAAATATGCCTTGCCTGAGTGGATTCGCTCTGTGAAGGATTGCAGGGAGATGTTCTCCTTCAAAGATTTTTATATGATTGGAAGGGATGTTGTGAGATAGGCAAAGAATGCTTCCAGCTGAGAAAGGCTTTAGCTTCCTGCCTGTCTAGTCCAGAGCAAGAAACATTTTGGCTGTCTTTGTGGAGCTGCTGTCTGCAGACCACAAGGCTCTTGGTTCAAACCTCAGCTGTGAAAATGTGCACAAAGGGAGCGTTTATTCAGCAGATGGGGGACATCTCTGTTTTGAGGAAGGCAGCTAATTCAGTGTCTGGCCAGCAGCTGGCAGTCCTGGCAAATGATGTATTTTTTTAAAATATCGACTCTTGTGGCCTGTCGTCCCCATCATGAATTTTCACATCACTTCTTTGAAGATTAGCACAATTACAAAAGGTTTCTATTACAAACCTTTCAGGATCAGAAGGGATCCTTAGAGCAACTCCTTGCTCTTAGGGGCATCTGGTCTGGGCTGGTCAGGCTCCATCATGATGGAATTAGTTTATCTTTCAGAAATCTGCAGGAGGTGAGAAAGGTAATACAGATTGCTGTAGCGGCTAATAGGAAACACCAGGGAGGAGGGGCATTGCTTCGTATCTTAGACTCTATGTGCATTCTTTGAAAAGAAGCATCTTGCTATCTCGAGAGGCTACCTGTAGTCGCAGGAAACATGGCAAGGAATTTTTCTGGCAATACTATACTTCACGGGAAAATCTTTTGTTTCTACTCCTGCAATGTTTTTGTTTGAAAAGTCTCTTGTTCATTCAAGTTTTCACCAAATTAGATAAGCACATCCCTGCCTGGATTCTGGGTGGGATACACAAAACCAGGGCCCCTCCCTCTGGGTCAGTGGTGCCGGGCCAGCCCAGCTGGCTGGGTCTGCTGTAGGCTCTTGGCAGTCAGGACTTCTTCTCGTAGGCAAGGTAGCCGTGGCGTGAGGACCTCTGGCAGCTGGTCCCAGTCTGCAGGGCTGGGGGAGGGATGCCAGGCAGCACGCCCTGAGTCTGGAGACCCAATGACTCCAAAAAGTGAGAAGCTTGCAAGCTCTGGCTCTGACCAGGTCTTGGCTCCCTGGGTCAGGGCAGGGATGCTGGCATCCCACAGAGCCTCAGGTGGAGCTGCCTGATTCCAAGCTGCAGAGCCAAGTCCTGAAAGGACTGAGACAAGCCACAGCGTTTCTGTCTACAGGGCAAGATAGCAGGGTAGAACTGCTGCAGCTTCTGAACATAAATAGGAAAGAAAGGAAAAAAGTTTTCAGGCCAACTTGGCCGAAGTCAATATTTTACAAATTTTTCTCAAATCAGACTCTCTTGTTTTGGACCACCTCTAGTGACACAAAAAAACTCACACGTTAAAATGACTTGCACGCTAAAATAAGGAATCTAGTCCAAACTAAAGAGGCCACCTAAAGGAGACCGTCCCCTTCCCTGGCATACATGCAGTATTAATATGAACTGCGTTTGAATCTTACTCACATGAATTACATGCTCAACTATCTGAATGGAAATGAACAGATTTGTACTAGGTCTACCTTTTTGCAAGAATGACCCACGTCTTACCAAAATATTGCAAAATTTTTGTGTCAGTACAGAAATTCTCAAAATCAAGGAAATGAAAGAAAAACACTTTTTGGTCTGCCGTGAGAGCACAGGAGAGGGAAAAGAGAAGTACATTACATACAAGGAAAATACATAAAAAATCAAGTCAGACACAGAAATATAAAGGGTTCTGTCTCTCTCAGACCCCAAATCATTTGATCCACAGTGTGTATGTGCCAACTTTTTTCACATGTTCCCGCTTTTTTTCTCTCTGAGGCAAGGAAGACATAGACGTAGAATTTAGGGATGGAAGGATACTTGAAAATCATGCAGCTGGATCTCATATCACACAGAAAATCTCAAGGGCTGATCTTTGCATCATGTCTTAAGCTTACTGTTGAACACATCCATATACAGACTTGACTAACATCCCTAAATAAATTGCTCCGATGTTAAACTCTCCTCAATGGTAAAAATGTGTCTGCATGCATCTACCTGGTAAGATCTATTTTTAAAGTGGTATGGCAAAGGAAAAGATTTAAGGTATGTTATCAAGTTTTGCTCAAGATTCAGGTATAACAATGTTCTCATCTAGCTGGGGCCTCAGGAGGTTTGGCCTGGGTATTTCTCTAGAGAAGCCAGATGTGCGTTTGCATATCCCCGGCATTGACTGCAGTAAATAAATGTGAGCCAGAACACCATAGCTGTGCCTATGTTTCCTCTGTTCGGCATCACTTGAATGTGATGGTCCTGCTGCAGTCACCCTTAGCTGCAGTGGTGTCACAGTGATATGCTTCTAAGCTGAACAAGGCAGTCCCAGAAAATACTTTCTTAATTCCTGTGGTTAAATCTCACTCCCCAGGGTCGCATGTGCTCATGACAAAGAGAGGGAATTCTCCTTCATCCCACTCTAAGCAAAGCACTTCTTCAGAACCCAGAGGAGGTAGCACCACCAGCAAGTATAAAAGTCTGTATGCAGGTAAGATCTGGCCTGCCCAAGCAACATCCTCAGTCCCAAAAACTTTTTACAGAGACTCTGAAAAATACCAGGGAAACAAACCATGTTTAATCCTCCTGACAAAGTGCTCAAGCAGATTGGCTAGAAACAGGGTTTGCAGGAAGAACCTGAATGGAGGGTCAGGGTCACTTTACCCCCAGTTGTAAATATCCGTCATGTGGCACAGGTGATCCTTCCTAAAAAGTTAAAGACATCTCCGTACAAGAGGAGGCATACCCCCAGATATGTCCTCATCAGCACAAATGATTCAACAGCATGCAGAGAGGGAGAAATTCCAACAGCAGCAGTGAAATCAACCTTCCTATTCCTGGCAAAATGCGACTGAGGTACTCCCTGGAGCAGCTACCTCCAGGCAGTACAGCACAGTGCTATTGCTCGGTATGAAGGAAAGAGCATTAACCTTCAGAAAAAAATCCTCCTGCTTTTCTGTGTCAGGTTTTATAGCACAAATAAGGAACATGCCCAAAGGGTCCTAGCAACACTCTTATATTCCCTTTCAACAGTTTGTTTTTAAATACGCCCAAGCAAGCTGTTGTCCATCTCTCCCAGTTGTCAGGAAAGAAAGATATACTGCTGTAGCACTTAAATTCCTGGGTGAAATCTTGGCTGCACTTAGTCATTGAGGTATTTGCTATTTACTTCAACAGGGTGAGAATGGCATAGCTCTTACTTGCCTGAAACCACAGAGAGGGACTATCTGCAGAGTTGGCTGCAGGAGGCTTTCACAGAGCCGGTTCATGGGATTTTGAGATTGCTGCCCCAGGAGAGAGCTTCTTCATGGTTTCTCATTTGGTAAATTTGTGCTGCTTTTAAATTCTGCTATCAGACACACAGGAGCAACCTCCAGAAGGTGAGGTGTGAGCATGTAACCCAGGGAAGAAATTGCTTCTTTGATAAAAAAAAATTACACAGGTTGTGTGTGAACTCCTGGACTTGTGAGTGCCTTTGTGCATCTTGGTCCAGGTACACACCCAGGCTGTGTCCCCCTTCTGTACTTGGACAAGAGCTGCCTACAAATGATTATTGCACTCTCCTACACCCCATCAATACATCCAGAAATGGGGTCTGGGCAGAACCCAGCATGCCCAGCCAGGGCACACCTGGTGTGCCCTTATTATTCACCTGGTGTGAATAGTCAGTGACTACATCTGAGCTGTACCATACAGCCTGTGCACTACTGCATATAGAGATGGCTGGTGATCCATTGCAGTTCTTTATTTTTGTTATTCTTAATGCTAGTCTCAATCTATGGGGCACTTATATTCTAGGGGCACCTCTTGTGAATGAAAATGTGATCTGCAAAGCCTTCAAAAGTGAGAGCTCCACTTTTCTGCACAGTGCTGAATTTGTTGAATTTATTTCCTTGGCTGAATTGCCAGGTATTGATAATAATAGCACCTATCTTGTATATAGCATGCTCTAACAATACATCTCAAAAATGTTTCACAAAGCAACACAAATCCCTTTTATTTCCATATGTCCCTGGAAGTTCCATATTCCTAATTTAGCTCATTGTTTTACACAATCTGATACAATACAGGAGGACAAGGCAAAGCAGGAGGCCTTTACCTGCTGTTGTTATCCAAGAAAACATCATTGCTACAACACACAGGTGAAGAACCTGCAAGAAAGGGTAGGTGCAAAACAGGTCAATGAAGAGGGAGCCAGCAGCTGTGTGGACATAGCACCACAGTCACGCACAGCTGCACTGAAACGGTCCTCGTCTTTGAGTAGGTGTAGAAAAACCTGTAGCCTAAATTTCACCTACCTCCTTATGGCAGTGGGGGAGCCTCAGAGAGTGATTCACAGGACCTACATAAAGCAGTAAGCAGGCAGCTGCCTGGAACTAGTCAATAGGAACATCAGGCACAGAAACGCAAATGGAATTTAGCCCCAGTGGTCTAATATAAAAGATCTGCCAGTGACCAACTCGCTGCCTGGGTGGTTCTTCTGATGGTAGTTTGTGGTTTTGGTTATTACTTTCAACAAAGGAATGAGGATAATAAAGATTTCGGAGTCTAAATTAATCTTGTGAGGCTCGTAAAAGTTATATTCTGTACCAGCTTTGTGTTAGGCACAATCCAGTGGCTTTTATTTGCCTGAATGTCCTTGACTTCTGAAATATGCACAGTACATGGAGATACCAGATTCTACATGAATGATGAAATTCATGTTTATTCTGCGTTAAAACAGCCAGTGTTGAATGTCTAAGGCCTGTCAGGAGAAAGTTTCTTGCAAATGAAGCACCTCAGATAGAGCAGGAACAAAGTTTTACTTTAAATTTGGAATCAGACACTGCATTTTCCAAAAAATAGCTATACTCACATGATTAGCAAATAGGCCAGAACAAAATGAGAGTTTTTAGATAAATTATGCTCTTCTGCCAGCTATTGTGAAACTCTGAAAACCTACGCATGCTTGTAAATAGATCACACTTATATGGAAGGAGATCTCTAAATGCACTGTGACTCATGCAGCTTAAATATACAAGGATGGATCGTACACTGCACAGGGCTGGAGTTTCTTTCAGTATTATACATTAACAGACTCGTGGTATGCAGTATTACAAGGACACACTGGTAAGAGCACTTACCTGGCGGATTTTGAGGAATAAAGATCCAATCGTCACTTTACTTTCCTTCTCAGTAACTACTAGTCAATCTCATAATTATCAACAAGACATTTTTAAAGCTTTGGAAGGTCTCATTGCACTTAATAAGGAAGGAGAATATATGGCCATCCTCAGACCATTGTACTGCAGGCTTATGAATCTGCTCACCAACGTAATATAGGACAGCTTTTCTTCTTTTGTTTCCTTATAGTTATGAATACTCAAAAATTAATTGCTTACAGGCTTAAAGTTAAGTGCATGCTAAGTGCTTTGTTGGACTGTTGCTTTGCTTAAGTGCTTTGCTACATTCTCAGTGGAGTGTGGGCTCAAATCCTCATCTGTCTTCCTCGTGATTTTGGCATTTAATCTTGTAGTCTATGTCTATGTAGCTCTGAATGATGATGGACTCAGCAGCCCATGCATCTCTGAGTCACTTGGCTGCTGTGGTGACCACTGGCCGGTTGCTTCTGCAAGACTGCCTGTTGGCGGGTCATTGTGTGGCTGTGTTTGGACACGTATTCCCAGGTCCCCTGGAACGTGTGTGCAGGCTGTACCTCCAACCATGCCAAAGCGGGTAGGAGAAAGACTGGCTGGCGCAGCCCCTCTTGATGGTGGTCCTGAGACTGCTGTTACAAGACAGTGGAGATATAGTCCAAGACACGAAGATCTTGATTTGAAGCTTGTTTGAGCAGGGAGTCAGGAATTTATCCATGGCCGCCTGAGCATTTAGAGTCTCAAATGAGCTCCACTTGTCAAAAACAAAGACTTAAAGACAGCACTGACATGTTTTATACATTTTTCACATTATTCCACAGTAATGAGGACTATAAACATCCTTTTTTCAGAACTGAAAGATGAGATTTTTGGAACATGAATCTTTGGCAAATTTGGTAAGGAAGTTGCCTGGAGCAGTGAGTTTGGCTGATGTCTGTACTTACAGGCTTGCGAGCCAGGATGGGGCAGCATCAGCAAATGCTACAGGAAAAAACAAAGAACTCAGCTTTGCGCACATCTACCCTGGGAGCCGGCTGTCGGCCCCCTCCATCGATTAGTACATGCTTGAATACTTCCTTTAACTGGAGCTCTGAAACAACAGAGAACATTCACTCTGAGGGAGGAAAGGAACTCCTGAGACTTCTGCAGCCTGAATTTTGAGCATCAAACACTAACATCATTAATTGCTTCCAACCGAGCTAGCAAAGCCAGAGCGATGCACAGACATCTGTGCATGAGCGGCTCACATTGAACGCATTTAGGAACGTTGGGGCAAGTCTACTTGGAAGGCCAGTAACGTTCACTAGGCAAGTCAGTCGCTGCCAATTATTCACTGTGCTGTAATTCAGAACACGGTCCTTATGTTACAGATTTTGTGATCATGGCCCCTGTTCAGAAAGCCTTAGAAGCGCAAGGCACTCTGCTTGCAGGCTCTGGCTCTGCACGGGGTTTCGGCATGTGAAGGACACCTATTTTCATTGGAAGAGACTCGCCAACAGCAACTGTCAAATTTTGGCCCCATTAATCTTTTTTTGTGAAAGGAAAATTTGAAATCTATTCTTCGACTTGGAAAACAACTGAGTGTGAGTTTGTGATTCATCTTGCCATTTGAGGAGACAAATTAATGAACCCTAGTAATACATTAGTCCAACATCCTCTTTTCTCCTATTGAAAAAAAAAAAAAGATAATGAAGAAAGAGGTTAAAAAATGTTGTCTGCCCATTGAGCTGGTGCCTGTGTTTCTTGAGTTACGAGGTGCATACATTATGAGCCTGGAGGGATGCAGAGTTTTGAGTGCATTTCGATGCCTTCCACTCACTTTGCCATTGAGATGTTTGCTGACAACCTAAAAGGGTGGAGGCACCTCTGCAGTTCTCTCTGGAGGCTTTTAAGGTTTATTTTGTGTTTTTGTTGTATTCCAGGCTCGCAGCTGTAATTTTTCTACTGTCCTTTTGATATTATTACTGGACATGAGTTCATTTCCTAACCCAAACTGGTTGAGGCCTGTTTGTAGCCATCCTTTTCCCTCACCATATTTTATGCCTGAAGAGGGATCCCACAGCTGGTGTCTCTGTGCCTCCTGAGTGGAAAAAGGGGAACGCTCACCCAGCAGCCCCGCTTTCCCCTTGTCACAGGCAAGCATCCTCTCTGGTCCCAGTAGGACCATGCAGTCCAGAGGCCATGGAGATGGGCACTAGAGGTATAACAATGGGCCCAAGAGGCAGGCAGGACCACCACCCACTGTCACAGCAAGCCCCAGTACAGCCACTAGTTGTGGATCAAGCAACTCCTGTTTCCCCCAGGCCAGATATACTGCCCATGGCTCATTGCTGGCGGAGGGAGATGGTGTCCTCTGCCCAAGCGCATCCTCCAGGAGCAGCTCTACAGAGTCAGAGAAGCTTGCAAGGACACTCTGGCCTTTTACATGCAAGAAAAGCTCCAAGAGACTCTGTAACCCCAGCCTGTCCCTCAGCCCATTCCCACTCTTTTCAAGCCCCAGGGTCTTACGTGAGCACCCAGCACACCACATGTGCACCAGGAGCTGAGTTTGGCTGGGTTTGGCTCCAGCCAGGGCCACAGCTGAAGCAGTCGCATCCTGGCCTCCATCCAGCTAGCATGGAGCTGCTCCCCGAGTGTCCATCAACACAGATGCTAGCATAAAAACAGTGTGCAAACACAGCCAAACTGCTCTTTTACCTGGGCTGGTAGAAATGCTCATGACAACATAGTTCACTAACTCAGGCTCCCCTGTTGCTTTCCATTTGGTTTCCTGCTGCAGCATCTGAATTGCCCAAAGCTGTTAAACATCCAGAGATATGCTGACAAAATAGAAATCATGAAATTAGTTTAAGTAGGAGATTTTTAACAGAACAATCAATCCCTTCACTATTTTTTTTCCTCTGTCTTCTGAGGCATTAGGATGCATGTGCATCACATTCTGCGATTTCCCTCTACTGACCTTCCTTTTTTGAATAAAGCCTAGGATTCTCACTCAATTACTTTTCCCTGCTGCTCTAAGAAAAGAAAAAAAAAAAAAAACACAAACCAGAAATATGATGGGGCTTTTGCAAAAATCAGTGTTGGCAGTACTGTCTCATATGTTGAGTTTTTCCATGATACAGAGTAACTTTGCCACTAACCCAGAATATGGGGAAACACATAAAGAACTCAAAGAACCACAGTCTGGTCACCAACTGCCCCTTATTTTAAGAATTTATTATATTAGCAGATAAATTCCCTTTGTTGTCATATGGATGAGGAGAACAAACTTTCACTTCATGGGTGCACAACTTATTTGAGCAGATAAGCCGTTAAGATGCTTGACATCAGGTAAGATCCCATTGTGACCCCTCCAAACCTCTTCCACAGCCATCACATCACATTCCCAGCTGAAGAAGAGTCCTTCTGCAGAGAGCTGAACTCTCAGAAGAGGTACCACATTGCGATATATATGTATGTATAAATATCCTGCACTGTCATCATGAGGGTATTGCATCCTCTATAGAAGATGGCATTCAGTGCTGAATATTCACTGTCAGCATCAGTACTTTTAAACTTTCTATGAGGGGTGAATATTTTGAATTCCCCAGACTTTGCCAAGAGAAGGATAAATTAACATGGTGTAAAATTTCCATATTTTAATGGCACCCATTTTATGTTCAGGCTCAGGACTTAGAATAATCGAGTTAGTTTCATTTCTGTTTATAGCTCATTTCTGCTCAATTTCCTCTCCTGCCTTTCCTGCAGTAACTCAGTGTGGCGGGGCTCGGGCTGCAGATTCTACAGGAAAATGGTTAAATCTGAGTTAAAATTTGTTTCACTAAAAATACACTCACAGTTCATACAAACCTATTTATTGATCCTATTTTCAAAAAGCTTCACCTGTGACCTAACTGAACCAGACTACAACACTCTAAGCTTTTGATGATATGGATTTTCCCAGATATTGCTTACTGTCTGTTTCTAATTCATATGCATGTTCCTGATCTATGACAACTGGCTGGTTTATTTTTAATATCATTGCTGCACATAAGCAATAAAGGGTGACACTTCTTCAGAAACCCACAAACTAGCAATAAGCTTCTTCAGTTACAAAGGAAAAGAGCAGAGCTCTACCATCAAGGAGAAATCATCAAATCTGGGGGAGAAGTTGCAAAGAGAAGAAAAGGGTTTTCACATGGTTTGCAACCCACATACTTTTTTTTTTTTGGCCACTCAAAGGTTTTTTGTAATTGCCAGCCAAGTGCTACACAGCAAATTCCAGCTCCACTGGTGCTATCAGAGCTGCTCTGGCACTCTGAAGTTAACCTAAAGCTGGCTTATTGTAGCCAGATGCAGTTTTTCCAATCGTACAGGATCATTGTGGAAGGATGGAGAAGGTCACTAAATGGTCACATGTGGGGCCACCATAGCCTGTCTAAGGCTCCCTGGCTCCTGGGGGAGGAGAGCGCATTTCACAGGGGAGGCTCAGAGTGGACTTTCACAAAAAGCCACCACAGATGAGAAAGTACCATCCCAGGGCTAAACAGGCAGTCAGAGGACAACACTAGGCTGGCCTAAAACCCCATTTTGCTTCCTATTCTCTAACTGAAATGAATGTAAATAAAAGTCTTCTCCAAGTGGCACCATCTCTCCAGCCTGTGGAGCGGGACGAGCAGCAGGAGGATGATGGTGGGCACAGATGCTCTAGGACGGGCCATGGAGGGAGAAGCCAAGCCCCCAGCAGGCTCTGGGAACTGCTGGTGGCCCTGAGCTCATGGTTGAGATCACACACCAAGATACACACTGAGCAGTTGTTCTCTCTACAGGGTGAGAGGATGTTATGCTTTAAATTTCTAGATCTCATCAAGGTGTATTCCGTGAGTTTGCAACTATACATAGGTAAAGAGGAGTTCTTTTCCAACAACTCCTGTTTATTTTTCACCACATCTTCAGGTGATAAAGGCAATCTGTATAAATAATACAATTCCACCTTGGCAAGGTACTAAATCTATTGTTACATGGTGCTCTGATAACGGTGTTAGAAAATATCAATAAAGTGAACACTGAGGTGATGAGGAACCAACCTATCATAGTGACAGCCACTATCAAATAAGGCTGACTTTAATTAAGGCTCTGTCAGACCAGGTGCTGAGCCTGGCACTATCTGATGTCTTCGCTGGTGATCCGGAAACATAAAATCATTGCTAATAAGATATTTGGTAACAGAGAGGTAAATAATTGTGTGGGCTGGACAGTTATGTAAGACTGAGACTCTGCATTCATTCTATCTAAATACCCTTTAATAAAGGTAAATTCTATGTTATAAACTGCTGAACAAGAAATGGGGACCACACAAAACGCCTTATATTGGGAGACTTAAAGAGATCAGCCTGATTTTAACAAAAGGAAGACAAAGAAGTAATTTACGAGCATTAATGGGAAAAAATACCCGATCTGAAGGGACACTTCATTTTGACAGAGAAAAGTGTAACGAGAACCATGGACGGGAGATGCAGCCAAATGAATTCACATTGGAAATAAAGCATAGATCCTTAGCAATGCAAACAATTAACCACTGGGAAAAAAAAAAATTGGAAGGGATGAATTTTCCGTAATTTTTTCATAATGTCCCCTTCCAGTCTGAATGCCTTTCTGCAAGCAAAATTTTACTAAAAAAAATCCCAAGTTGTTGGACTCAGAAGCAGTGGGAAGTAATTGAAAAGCTGGAGATACACAGGAGGTCGGGCTCAGCTGGCAGTCCCTTCCAGGCTTAAAAATGCCCTGCATCTACGAACTGTGCTGCTAAAAAATTTGCCTTATCTCCTAACAAGTGTAATAGGCAGAGAAATGTTCTTGGAATGGATAACCGTAAGTTTTGATTGGCCAGTGATATATATCACTTAATGAAATCTAAAATGACATGACAGATACCATCAAAAACATCACTGATAGAAATTGTTCAGATGTTTGTTGCGAGCCTCTGTTGTTGTAATTCTTTGTTTGTACATTTGCCGAAGGATTTCTTGGCCTGCAGAGGTGATTATGTGCCTTATTGTACGGATGGGAAGAAAGCACTCTTTTCATGCAGACCATATTGATTGGAGTAGTCAATTTATTAGAGAAGCAAGTTCCAAAATGCATACCATTCAGTTGCTTGGGGATTATAGTCAGTTGCAATTTTTCTACTAATTTAAGTTACTGTAGAAATAAAAATATTTCCATGTTGATTTTATTTCAAGAGCAATGAGATTGCATGTCTAGTGCACAGCTTTATTTGACAGAGAAACTTGCATCTGTATTATATCACTGACAGCTAGAGCATTTGCCTGCAGAATACTATGGAAAGGTCATGATTACCAAGAGAAACATAAATGTGCATGCACTTACTAGCTTATTTGACTTGGAAGCTTATGGCTAGATATAGCTGAACAGAGTATTGCCATAGTTAGGAATATTTCTCAGAGAGGGGTGTAATCAATTTGTAATTTTTAAAGAAAAGCATGAATGTGTAGGCAATCTACTGTTCTTGCCTTCAATTGGCTTGTTGGTCTGTGTTACATTATTTTAAGCAGCAGCTGCCTATTACGAGATTTGTGAAGGTCCTGCTGATTCTGAAAGAGCAGGTTTCATGTCGACAGATTGAATAATAATACTGTGTTCATGACTCTGCTTCCCACTCTGATCAGTTTAAATTCTTCAGGAAAAGAACCTGTTCTTCTGTGTAGATATTTCGTGTGTACCCCCTCAGCGGATAATAACAAATATTTCCTCAAAGCTGGCTTCATCAGAAAACATAGCAGCGATTGCACTGAAAGACCCAGGCTCCAGAGAGGGGAAAAGTTCACCTCCCTTGGTAAAGCTCAGCATGCCTCTGAAATCATCCAGGCTCTCAGCTCTAACTGCCTTTCTCTCCCCCACATCTCAAAAATAGCCTTTGAGTTCAAAATGATCACATACTCTTCTTACATAAAATACACAGGTTCCCAGAGAAGCTTGTGTCCTATTTGCTGAGGCGTTTACAGAATGATTTCAATGCCTGCACATGATGGAAAAAATTCAGGACTCGTGCTACTGTTTTAGAACTAATGCATGGGCTGGTAATGATGAAAAACATAACATCAGAAATAATAATGGGACTAGCACTTACTGATGGACCATCAGAAATAAGACCGACAAAATGAATCCTCTTTTCAAAAAGAAGCTGGAATTCTAGGCATTATGTCTATATTGTCTGCCAAGCCTGGACCTAACACTGTGTTTGAGGCCCAAATCACCTGCCATGTAGGTAGGTCGGGCAGATTCCCATTCTCAGGATTAAGTTTTATAAGATCAATGGAGAGCACTTGGACCTCTTCTGCTTTTGAACATGTGGGTGGCACAGGCACATGAAGGTTTGAACCAAGTCCACTGCTATATGTTTACCCCATCAGTCCCTGCAGTGGCATCCCACAGCCGATGTCAGGCAGGTCTTCTGCAGAGGGCTTTTTAATGCAGGTTTAACACAATGTGCATTGGACGCTTTCTGGGGGATCCCTGCCACCATCACTGGGCTTGCAGCAGGGGCCAAAGGTCTGTGAGGAACTTTACCTTTCAGCTCTGCAGGGAAAGTTAGAGGAAAATCCAAATTTGTCCTTTTCTGCCCAGCTTGCCGGCTCCCCGATAGCTCCCCAGAAAATGGCCAGTACTGACCCCTGAAGGTTGAAATCACACATTTTCCTCATGTTTGTATAGGAGGGGAAGAGGACAAGCTGTGGTGAAAGACGTGAGTCTTTATACATTCACTTTGTACTTTTTGTGTTTCTCTTTCTGCGTATGTAACAAGATGGCAGAGAATCTCCCTTTATACAGCAGTGGGTGCTGGGCAGTCCCGTGTCTTGTCTTCACCCCAGTCGTTGGCTCACAGGACTCATAGTCCCAGGGTGGCTTCATGAACAAGTGGAGTTTCTGTGCAGCTCGCTTTGCTCCTTTGCTAGTCTGTCTGAGCTTCTGGCGTTAGGTCTCCTGCAGATCCACCTGTTCCCACTCTGCCTTCTGGAGTTACGGGGTGCATCCCCATTTCTAACATCAAGGTGCATTCTGCTCAGCCGAGGGCAGGCGGTCACGTGAGCACAGGATCTGTCATTGAGATAGACTTCCCAACCTAATGCCTTCCTTCAGGCAGGACCTTGTCTCTTCGGCAAAGGTGGTCCCGCAAAGCACCTTGTTCCCAGTGCACTGCTGGTCATTAGGCTGTGTGGGGATGGAGGAATCCCTTCCCTGGAGCAGATTTCTTCTCCTCTGCCTGGTCTGCGTGGTCTGCTAAGCTTGAATCTCTGTACAATGCGCTGAAGAACACTCCCTTATCAGAGGACCTTCCTGTCTTCTTTCAGATCTCGCTTTTATTCACACGTACCTGTTTAAGACCAAGTCAAAATCAGGAGCCAGCTCAGCTTTCTGCCTCCAATGAACTGGATTGCCCCAGGAGGTGACAGTCTCACTGTGCTCACTGTACAGTAGACATCTCAGCTGAGAGCCTGGTGCTGCTGCAGGGCTGCTGGCCCCAGCTTCCCTTGCGAGCCAGCAAGGAGCCTGCAGGAAGCATGGTGCTGAGGGGCAGCTCTGTTTGGTGGCACACTGTGTGGCTGTGGTTCTCTGCCCAAGGCAGCCAAGAGGCAACCCAGCACAGGGAAACAGTCTACATCTCACCCACCTTCACCTGAAGACACGAACTCTGGGCTGCAGCCTAAGCAAAATGTCTTAACCCCAGGATCTTAGGGTTAGGACATCCTGGTTCAGCTTATCCTACTGGAGATCTATAGGCAGTTCCCGGCCCTGAGTGCCAGGCAGCTCAAAGCCAGCAGCCTCCAACCTGCCCATGCCTGCTTGCACTGCTGTCCCAGCAGGCAGACATGGTTAACGTTCCACAAAGACACTGTGCAGCAGGATTGGGCATCCCCTCTGGTTTTAGGAACCTAATGCTAAGTTCCAGCAGGCGTTTGCCTTTCTTGCACCTTTCCCCAGGGACCTCAGATGTTCTCCAGAATTAGTTACTGAGCTGGGGTGTTTGGGAACCACATTTTGTCCTCCAGCTCCTACAGATCCACACAGATAGGACCGGTGTATTCAAGTCCTTTGGAAAATCCAGCCCCAGAATAAAGTCTCCGTGCTGGCTTTTCTGCAGACCAGGTGATTTTCCAGCTCCAACCCACATTTAATACTTTCAAGGGGCAGTTGATTAGTCACAGACGGGGACTAAACACAACTCCCATCTGTTGAAAAGCTCATTTTTTCTATTTTTCCCAGAGAAGGAAGCTCCCAAGAACCTAATAGCCAATGTGATTTGCATTAGATGCAACACATTGAAGTCCCCCTTAATTTAACTAAGAGAGACAGTATCCTGCTATCAATGCTCTACTGTGGTTCAGGGATTTATCCCAGTAAATCCTAGTAGGGGGCTATTTAATCAGCAGAGCCCAAGCTCAGAGTTTGCAAACAGACCTTAAAATAAAAAATGTAGAAGTAGGTTAGACTGAGCAGGTGGCTTGGCATTCCTTAACACAGAGGCAATTTGTTTTCGTAACGTCTGTAATACAGCCTTTCACCCCTCGGCACATAAGCACCAATCAACCTGCAGGGAATCATTAGCTTAAAACAATTACCAGCAGATTTCTTTCAGGTCTCAGGAGTGCTGGGGACTGCAAAGCTTATCATTTGGCATTCACTGCATCCTTAACCTTTCCAAAGGCAGCTAGAGAGAACAGAAACCAACAGAGAGCCTTTCAAAAATCTTTTAATAGCTGCTTTCTCCGTTTGTGTTTATAGTGACCGTAGCTGTTGCAAAAAGCTTTCTAAAGCACTCCAGGCCTCCCTGGAGCAAAGACTGGCTGGTGCTGGGCATTGTAATAACAGCATGTTGTTTCACAGGTGCAAAGTCACTCTAAACCCTTCCTTCTTCCTCTCTCTGGAGACCAGAGCTGGCCATAACTTTCCACGCCAAGCCGTCCAAGTCTGGTGTCATTACTGCAGATGTGGTTTCAGCACGGTGCGTGGGGCTGGGAGTTGCACTGGCAGCTCACTGATGCTGTGTCTCTGCACTGGGGACCCTCTCGTTAGAATCACCATGTTGGCTGAAGAGTAACATTTTAATGACATTTGCAGATGTCATTCAAACCATGGGTGGCTTTACCCATGTAAACATAGCTCTTAGGCGACGTGGCTTAGTGCAATTGATGCTTTGTGCCTTAACAAGCATGGTCTTTCAGAACATTTTTCACTTGTGAACAGAAAAGTCCAGATCCTCCATAGCAGCTGAGACTACTTAGTAAAACTAAGGAGCAGGGGCAGCAGGGACTAGTTAGTGGCTTCTAATCTTCTGTACCCTGGCTTCAAACTGAGTTAGAGAAGCTTAATACCATTTAATGCTTTTAGCTCCTAAAGGATTCACTGTAAGACACTCGCTTATTCCCACTACAGGCTTAGGTGGAGAATAAAGTTGAAAATCTGCTCTCTAAGTAATGGAAATGTGATTTTTCTGCATTGTTATTCCCACGTAATCCAAGCACCAGGATCTCTGTGCAGCATCTATGCTATCTATGCCAAAGTGCAAAATCTCCTCAGTCAGTGGATCAACAGCTACAGCTGTCTTGGTTACATGCTTTTTTTACATAAGGCTGACAAAATCACCAGTAACCTTCATTCACAAAAGCAGGATTTTCAGACTGTAGCCTTTATCGTTTGAAGGCTCCTTACAGAAAGTATGTGGCTCTACAATGAGACTTCTGTTAAGGTCAAGAGATCCAGATCTCATTCATAATAATCAGTATCTCCAGCATTACAGTGACATCTGTGAACAAAGCAACGAGACGTCCATGATCTTTCTGCTTCCCCACTCAAGCGACAAGAAACAAACTACCCATGCATTCAATGCTACAAGGCAAGGTATTCATCTCCGTGCATGACATCCTTGCCAACATTCCCAAAAATTGCTTCACAACACGACCAGTCCACTGTCTGTCTCCCTTGGAAACCATCCTTCTGTCTTGGTCAGTACAGATCATCAGTAACTAGCCTTTGACTTTTTTGTAGGTTTTTGCATCCATACACTCCTTCACATTGTCCTGCTACTTTTTCTGTATTTTGTTTCTAAAACATGAGCATTATCAGGGAATTCTGATGCTGCTTTATGCCTGTTAAAATTTGTTATTGGAGAAACAGAGCCCTTGACCCAAACCTTCCAGGGGCTGTCACTGAGGCACAATCAGCCCCATGGGCCAGGGCTGACACCCAGCAGGGTAAGTCAACAGAAAGGCTCTCCAGAGCACATTCCAGGCTGGGGGGAGGGGTTTGGGACTTATTATGGGATGATTAGAAGGACCACAGATGGGAAAATGGATGGATCAAGATTGTTTTAGAGGAATGAGCATGAGAAAAGAGAGAGATAAGGAAATAAAAGGGGATGCATATAAACACGTGGCTGGTCAGTATGTTTGCTGATCCATGTCCTGCACCTGACCAGTGCAGTCTGTCCTCTCTTCTTATTAACCTGCATCTCTGTTTTCCTGGGTGAGGGGACTCTTTTCTGCATGCATGAGTGGGTATGGACCCAGCAACTGGGTTTGAACCACAAGTTATAAGGGCCCATGTGCCTGGGGTACAACCTGGACAAGTACAGTTTCATAGATCAGTGTGTCACTGGTAGCAAATATCAAGCCAGACTAGCCAGTGGGTAGAAGTGGCCTGGAAGCTGAGTATCAAAGTAGCCATAAGCCTGGGCTGGGTATGTGCATATCTGTGAGGGAGACCACTGGAGGAACTGGCTACTGGAGGCACCAGGAGATCCAGGCCAGCTCCTGGGGTCTGAGAGTCAATAGGGAGACTCGTTTGTGTGTGTATGGGCAAGTGCATGTGTGTGTGCGTGTCTCTGTGCATGAGGCAGCTGGAGACAAGAGGATGCAAGGGTTAGTTGCTGGGTAGGCTGGGTGTCTGACCTTACTGGGGATCCATAGCGTGCCATAGGGGACTGGGGGCACGTGTGTGTGTCCGTGTGTTGGAGTCCATAATAACTGGAGACGTGCCTTTGCTCCAAAGCCTGGCCTACACTTTGTCTTGTCCCTTGCTGTGTATAAAGCATCATCTGTGTAAGTAAATTGAAAAGCACCAGAGACTGTCCCTAGCCACAGTAACTCAGTCACAGTAACTGTAAGGTTGTAAGAACAACCCCTGTAGTGCCTTGGGTCTCTGCCAACAAACGCTCCTGAACAGTTTGAAGGCATGATTTGGGATGCAGCTCAAGTTAGGGTTTGCATGCAGTCATCCTTTTTTGGAAACTAAGCGAACTTAAGGCCCCTCCTGTGCCAGTTAGCTTCTGTGCCAGAGATTCAGTCTGCACACATTTAATTTACTGACTGAGCTGTAGGCACAGAACCCTTCCTTGGCTCCTGAACCCTCCACGTGGTCACTGAGCATGGTCTTCCTGCACCAAAAAATTCCAGATATCAGCCTGCCTGGACTACGGTCACTGGCCCTGCTTCCTACCCAGCTTTCTGCTAGATCAAACATTGGGTCGTACCACCCACGCCAAGCTCAGCAGTGGCCTTTGCTCACATTGCCTTTTCTGAATCCCTCAATTGATTGCCCTCTTCTGGAAGTTCCTGCTTTTGTCCGTACTACTTATCTTTTTTTCTTACTCAAGATCCGTAAACATCCATGTATCCCACTAACCTTGAAAGCCCTCTTTGCAAATCCTCCATCCCAAAGCCTACCGAGCAAACACTTGCAGCAGGTAGCCACTAATGGGCTGAGACTACCACTAATCAGGGTGACCAGGACTATTTTATTGCTTCTTTGTGCCAAAAGGCTTGATCTCTGCCCCTAAGATAACGGAGCAAGAGCAAGCAGAAACTGGCAAGACAGGGAAATATATTTCTTATGGAAATAGAAGATTTTTCCCCTTGGTGCGTTCTCTGCACCAACCTGTACGGCTGAGCTACAGCAGCACCATGCTGTGGCATGCCTACAACAAGTGATGGGGTGCAAGATCTCCTGTTACCTGATCCTGCCTTCAGAGAGCAGGTTGCTGCAGTCATACTACAGGTCCTACTGCAATGTGGGAAGGATGTTTGGATGCTGCTGGAGATGACATTTTAACTACATGAATCTTCCTCCTGCCTCCACCCTCCTAGATCAGTCACAATTTGCGTCTCAGAGTTCATCAATGGCAATCTCTTTCCTATTACTACAAATTTGAGACCTTCCTAAGCAGATGGATAAAGTATTTGTTGATAGGAGGTAGATGAGAGCCAGCATGGAAGAAAAAGCAGCTGGCCATCATGACCCATATCTTACATTGTTAAGGGACTGGATTAATAAATACAGTGGGATTAATAAATTCAATAAGCAGTGAAAAGCACAGGAAAATTTAATTGCTGGTGCAAAAGGGAGCACATCCCCCATCACCAGTGATGGTGCGTATGCTTAACACAAGCATGAAAGTCATCCCAGAGAGTCAATAAAGACTAAATCTTGCCAAAAAACCATGATCACTCCTTTCTTATTGATTTACAAAACCAGCAGATGAAGGGAATGAAGCAGCAGCCTACAGCCAGTCCTGAGAAAAGCCTCAGCTACAAAACATGACTTGAAAAATGAATGCAAGTTGGCTGGGAAATGAGCACTGTCACAGAGATTGAACACAGGCTGTGAGTCCATAAACAAAGAGGAACAAAAGATAAACATGAACATAAAGAGCCGATGGGAGAATATCTGGGGCATGGATTGGGTGTGGGGAGGGGAGGAAAGGAGGGCTAGAAATCTGCTGTAAGTCTGGTTTTATTTAATGTCTATTAATGATCTGGAAGGAAGCAGTAAACACCACATTCATTCAATTTATATTTGATGTAACGACTCCTATGAATTAGAGAGGTGGTGTGTAAACTAGTGGGGACAGACACAAAACATAAAGAACCCTAGACAGGCTGGAAATAACAAAATGACAGCCAAGTGGATGGGCACAAGGCAATAGTCTGCAGGAGGAAGCACAACCCCAAATGCAGACATGAAGTGGAGAAATGTGCTAAAAGAAGGGAGACAGAAGGTCCTAATAACAACAGAGACCAACAAACTTGCTGTGAGCTTGTGGAACAGACTCATCCCAAAGGAAGCAAGAGGGTAAGTATCTGGAACCTATTGATTTATGAGGAATTAAGTCAATGAGATGAGTTTGGCTGCATGACAACTGAGCAAAGAGAGCAGAGTGTGCTCAGGCGTTAATGTTGAGACAATCTGCTGGAGGTGAGGAACAACCCTGGGGACTTCTATCTATTTGGACAGCGTAAACACCACAAAGGAGGAGGAGGACTGATTTATGGAGTGGGGAGGAACAAGGGTCAGAAACAAGCTAAAAGAAATATAGGCTGGCTCCACGACAGGGTGAGCTGTATTGCCCTGTGAAACAGCTACCTGCGGAGGTGTCTGACATTTCTTTCTCTGAATCTCTTAAAACTAGATAAAAACATGTGAAAGAACAGGCTCCGGGAAACAGGTTTTTGTCTTTGAGAGGACAGACCGAATGGATATAGAGGGCAATGGCAGCCAGGGTGACTGCAGTCCAGATAAAAGGGTTTGTCTGCTAATGCATCGCATCTGTTGTAAAATCCTAAGAAGAGGTGAGGTTCTCTTTCCCCTAAACTGACCTCACAGCACAGTTGTCTGGGAAGGAAGAAAAATCACAAAACCAGGGGACACCTAATGAAAACACAAGGATAAGAGAGAGGCCAAGGAACTAAAGGACCTGCCAGCAGGTACCACCTCAGAAAAAGACAGATTCACATCATGGACCTTAGCACTTCACAGGTCAGGGGCTGCAGTATTCAGCAGAGACAAGGAAGACCTGAGCTTGCTGCCCCTTTCACCAGGCTGAATTTGAGCCCACATCTCCTGCTCTCCAAAGACTGTCCTAACCACACAGCCTAGCAGAGGGAGCAATGGTTACCAACTGTTCCGTTCATGCTTTTACTCCCCTCAAGGGTTTACTGGGTTCCAGGATAAGGAATGAAAACGATGTTCTCATCATGCAGGAGGTCACTGGTCTGGCTCACAGTCCTGAGAGAAAAATCTTAAGTGGTCAGGAATGACTGCTCTAGCAGTGGAGTTACTGAGCAAGAAGGCATCCGTTCAGTCTCTTCTCCAGAAGAGAAGAGGGGGAGGGAATCTGAGAAACATTCAGCAGAAGAAAAGGACAGGGTGGCAGAGTGGGTTGTGAACTTCAAAGCTGACTGCTCAGCACAATACGGATTTGGATGGCTCTGGAGGCCTGACCAGAAGCTGATGATTAAGAGGAACTTGGCTGACAGATGTGCAGATGTCTTAGATATTTAGGCAATCTAGGGGTGAAGAAGAAAGGGCAAGGGAATTTTGAGGTCTAGTTTGGGTTATGGGGTAGATTAATCTAGCACTAATACCTTACAAGATCATTGTTTTAAGGTGTTAAACCTCTTTCATGCACCATGAGAATGCCCAGAATGTACTGGAAAATTACCTTTGATTTAGGTAACTCCATTCCCCAGACAAGCAGCTATAATGCATTATAAAATGAGATCTCATGCTCGGGGCTGAAGGGAAGGAGAAAAGAAATCTATAGAAAATCATGTTTTCAAGCATAAGACATTGGGAACTGGCTTCCCAGCTGTCTGGAGAAGATAAGGACTAAAGTGAAAGTGAGGAGCATCTTAATATATCACTGGTGAGGGAAGCATTAGACTTGGCAACAAGCTGTATTTCTTTACTTAGGCAATAGTCGATATTTTTGAAAAACTACACAAGGGTGGAAATAAATTTCAAAAAAAAACAATTACACCTTACTGCAGACAGTTGGGAAGGCACCCAAAATCCAGATCCCCGTGAGCAAAGGAGAGCTCTCACCATACAGAATCATAAGAGGTGTTCAAACATTAAGTATTTCTACTTTGATTTCCCTTATTATACAGACAGCCCATGAATGAAACAGCCATCTCCAATTTTAGTGCAAAGAAATATCTTCAATATGCAGAAGGTAAATGCCAGGCTTATCCTTTCTGCACACAGCTCCTAGAGGCACCAAATCACACAATAGCTGAGGCTGGCAGGCACCTCTGGAGATCGTCTAGTCAATCCCCTGGCCAAAACAAGGCCACACTGCTCATGATTTTGTCTAGAAGAGTCTTTAATATCTCCAGGGACTGAGACTCCACAACCTCTCTGGGCAGCCTGTGTCAGTGTTTGACTACCCTTGCATTGAAGTCTCTTTTCTTATGTTTTAGAGGAATTTCCTGTGTTTCAGTTTGTGCCCATTTCCTCTAGCCTCGTTGCTGGGAACCATGGAGGAGAGAGTCTGGCCCCATTTTCTTTACCCTCCCCTCCCTCAGGTATTTATACACATTGATGAGACTCCTTCTCCAGGCTGAACAGCCCCAGCTCCCACAGTCTGTTCTCGTATGTCAGATGCTTGAGTCACTTCTTAATGGCCCTTCACAGGACCAGCTCCATTATATCCATATCTTTCTTGTGCTGGGGTGTCCAACACTGGACCCAGCACTCCAGATGTGTCTCACCAGTGCTAATCAGAGGGGAAGGACCACCTCCCTCAACCTGCTGCCAACGCTTTACCTAATGCATCACTGGAGGCTGCTGGCCTTCTCTGCTGCAAGGGCACATTGCTGGTTTATGACCAGCCTACTGTCCACCAGGACTACCAGGTCCTCTTCTGCCAAGCTGCTCTCCAGGCAGTCAACCCTCAGCCTGTGCTGTTGCAGACCATTGGTCTGGGGCAATTTTTAAATCTTTTCAGAAATAAAGTGATAATCTCAGTTCTGCACCCTTTATGTGTGGACTACGAGGCAGTCCCTCAGGTGAACCTTTCTCCCTCTCCCCTGAGGACTGGGCAAGCAGTGCAGCAAAAAGGGGATTTCAGCTAGCTACTGGGGAAGACTTTTTAATGGTAAGGAAAGTAAAGCAAAGGAAAATCATGTAAATGTGAAAATTCTGTCACTGGAGCTTAGACAAGTATCTAACAGGAATATATTAGACCTAGCTGATCCTGCTTTCAGGCAGGGGAGTGGATTAAATGAACTTTCAAAGCCTTTGCTGTGGTTCTCTGCTAATTCACTACACAAAAATAGTGGCATCAATATTTGAAAAATCTTACACTGTTATTCCAGGTATGGCACCTGTCATCTGGCACAATGCTGAAACACAGCTATTTATTGCCAAAAAAAGGCATTTTGTGGTTTTCTCCTCTGCAGGATTCTGGTGTTCTACAAACACTGACAATTATTCTTCCCAGGGCCGCTGAAGATGAGAAGGAACTACTACCTTCCACATTTACTCATGGTCATTAAGTCAAAATTGCCAAAAGAAACCATAGACTTTGGTTTCTCATTTGAGATGCTTAAGAAAACTTTCTTTCAGCATCTAAAACGTATCTTCAAAGCCCAGTTCCCATTAACAGTGAGTATTCAGCATATCCCCTATCAGATTCCAGCTTTCAGGGTTTCCAGAAAATCAGTCACCATCTGTGAAAAGTTTTGAGTTAAGTGACTAGCCCAGTGTAACATAGAAATGATGTTCAGGAGAATGACAACAAAATCCATAACAGCAACGAAATCCAATACCGGCACAACACTCAGTTTCCCAAACCACACTACAATCCTTTCCTATCTTGAAATCCTCTGCCATCACCCTCCAAATTCCGCAGTTTCTGCAATGAGGTAACTGTGATTCATCCCACAGCAGGTCCATCCTCTGCAGTGAGGAAAAATAAAAGCAAAAAACCCACCAGTCTGTGGTCATGCAATTAGAAATTGGAAGATAATGCGCACAATGGATCTGAATTATGGCAACTTTAGTTTTGGCATTCCTTAGCCTTCCTTGGCAATTATTATGCTCTTTTCCTATGGGTTTATTTTTTTTACTGTTTCAAGTCATTTCTTAGATTTTTACAAAAGCAAGCTGGAAATACAAATTCCTCATATGGAACCAGCTGATCCACAGCTGAGTAAACAGCAGAACTGGAACTTTTGTATCCTCAGCACAGTTCAGCGGGTGCATGAAGAGACACTGGCAGAGCTGCTCATACTGATAAGCTGTTATCGTCAGATGGCTTTTGCATTTGCATATCTTCAGACATGACTCGTGCATTCCACAGGAAAACAGTGGTACATCTTTGCTTGAAAAAGATACTCTTCCAAAAAAATTGCATCTCTTTCTGTCACTCCAGCTTCTTCCCCTCAAGTCTTGTTAATTTTATAGGTACACCAGCATACTGGCTAGCCTCCAGATATAAAAAATTAAAGCCATATTGTTAAAAGAGGGTAAATTGGCTACATTTGTCTCCATAGATTTTAGGGACAAATAACACACTGTGGATCTCTAACTGGGTAGGAAAGCTGAGTACCTTCTTCCTGTGCATAGTCCCTGGGCTGATTTCTGAATCTAAAAAAGACTGAAAGTATAAATCTCCATTCTGATCTTCCACAGGTTTTATATACTTCCAATTACACTGACTCCTGTAGAATTATTATCAGATAAGTAACACCAGCAAGTAACAGTAGTTATACAAATATTTTTAATTGTTTAAATATGGTTGTTTTCCCATGCTAAATATTCACAAATGATCTAATACATATGTCTATATATAAAGGCCCAATGCATTTCTTCTTCTTGGCAATGTAAACCTCTTACCTCAATCAAAGTCAACACAGAGGCACTAATGAAACAAATAGATCTGAAGTACCTCTGGTTGTTTAATAACTTTAGACCTGTATACAAGTGGGTCTCGGCCTTCCAGCTCTAAATATCTAGAATAACTAAAGATGTCGAATGCATTTCCCTACAGAAGAAAAGAAACCAAGGCTGGAAGTATTGCATTTGGGATATAGAAGCAAGAATCACAGAATCAATCATCCAAAATAAATGATATTGTTATTAACATCACTCAGAAGCTGTGTGAAAGAAGACAAGCTGAAAGGATGTGTTTAAACATGCCAAACGTGTTTGGGATATCTCAGATGCATTTCACTGTCCTCAGATACGAACTGATTGTTTTTCTACTTAGGGCTAGCTAACCTACAAAGCAAGTCAGTACACTGGGAAGCCAGAAGAAGGTATCAGAGGAAAAAAGGACATGTTTTTGCCTCATCATTGCTACCTCCAACTTCAGTGACATAAATCCATGTAACATTAGATTTTTATGATTTTTTTTTTATAATGACTAGGCAAAATCCCTAAACAAGATAACTCTTAAGGCTTTGAGCCAAGTTCAGGGCTGATGTAGCCCATGAAACAGCAACAATAAGCAAAGGGACCAAAATCCGATGCCACTGACCAAGTTCAGTCATATGGCAGGAACACCAGTCCTCAAATGGTAGCAACTAGAACACATCTAATTTGTATTTGAATCACATCCCTGGGGCTTCTTACACCCTCAACTGATATTCATGCTACATACACGTGCACACATTTACTACAACACATGTTCTAGTACTGTTGCTCCATTAATGGTACTTGATCTCTAATTTATATCCACTATTTGGCTGCTCACCAAAAGCACATCATGTGCCTAAGAGTCAAGAGGGTTGACATCTACTTGATACACTGAGATACTCTGCTCACCACTACCAATTGTCGGGGAGATCTGCACTAACAAATACTTGAGATTCTTTAATTTAATCCAATGGAATGGCAGAATGGCTGAGGCTGGCAGGCACCTTTGGGGGACCTCTAGTCAATCCCCTGCCCAAAGCAGGTCAGTTACAGGTGGCTGCCCATAATCTTGTGCAGTTGGGTTTTGAATATTTCCAAGGACAGACTCCACAACCTCTCTGGGCAGCCTCTCTGTGCCAGTGATAATCACCCTTGCATTGAAGAAGTTTTTTTCTTACGTTTTAGTGGAATTTCCTGTGTTTCAGTTTGTATTCATTGCCTGTAGTCCTGTTGCTGGGCACCACTGAGAAGAGCCTGGCTCCATCTTCTTTGCATCCCTTTACGCAATCAGGTATTTTATACACATTACTGAGATCTCCTGGAGCCCTCTCTTCTCCTGGCTGAACAGCCACAGCTGTCCTCACGTGGCAGATGCTCCAGTCCCTTAAACATCTCAATGGCCCTTCACTGGACTCACTTTAGTTATGTCCATACTTCTTGTACTGGGTACCCCAGGTCTAGCAGACTGCACCCCTTTGGAAGAGAGAAGATTCTTATTCTGCACCCATGTGCACGGAAAATTAGCACCTTCCACACTGAGAAACAGTTTGCCTCTTCCACATGTTTATTCTTTAATTCCTTCACAGGTAGAGAGTTGGAAGTCTTTCTGACAATCATCTGATGAAATATATTCCCTTGGAAAAGAGAAGGTCAAAGCAAAGTACCTGCATTGAAGGTAGGCATACCAGCCTCTTGTAGCTGTTCTGAAGTCAGCTTTAACAAGTAGCCGTAGCCATGTGGTCAATAATGACATGGATCTCAGTAGAGAACAGCAATTCAAGTATGGTTCTGGGAATGTATGTAAGTTGCCAACATACTGAAGTCCAGCCTGGCCTGGCTCATACTATCATTATCCATAAGATCCAGAGGACAGCTAGTGTGAGAATGCCTCGCTGCACAGTACTTGCATGTTAATTTGGTTGTGTAAGCAAACCCCTCGTGTCTTATTTCTTCTTGGGATGATCTATGCTCTTGGGCCAACCTCCAGGAAAGCCCTGTGTCCTGCATAGAGAAACGTCACCACCGTTGTCCCTCCATCTTTGCCAGGTTTTGTCTCTGACACAAATCTACCCAGGTTAACACAGGAATTTAGTTAGGGAAATTGGATCTGTAGATAAGAGAAGAAGTTTTCCTGGCTTAGTTGTTTGGCTACATTGCAACAAGAATACCTATCTAGAGAGTGTTTCCTGTTACTAAAGGCATCATTGAGGAATGTTTAATTCTTAGCAGAACTGCAGTTCTTGTTCTACACAATCCAGATGATATAAATAAATAAACCATGAAATGTTCAGAGAAGACAAATCACCAGTCCATCAAAATGCCTGATAAATTAGCTCAACAGACTGGACTACAGACATGTTCAATGAATCATCATCACCAAGAGTAAATAAATTCAGATTAAGCAAAACTTGATTGAATCATGCTGAAGTTTGGCACTTAACAAAATAGATCAGTCTGAAGTCTCACATTAGGAACACATAATCTCTCAAGATTTATGAGTGTTTTTGCTCACCACATATGTTTCTAGGTTACTGTTTGCTGTGCTGAGAACTGGATGCTCTGAGTGTACAAAGGTTTGCCTGCTATTACACATTTTAATCGCCAAGAAACTATTCTCCTTGCTCCCCACTTTGGGGTGCAGAACAAATTGTTACAGTAGTGTACTTCCTGGTTCCTTCCTCTCCCCCAAGAAAATTCCCAGTTTCTCCCAGATTGTTTTCGATTCCATCTGATCATTCAATTCTGTTTGCTAAGGCATCTGTAGCATGTTGTGATATAGCCAAAGTGCAAATGGACTGAAAGCTGAACTCAGTCACTTTGGTTCAGCTATTGGAAAGAATCCTCAACTTTTTAAATTCAGTACCACTACCCTCACACACTAGGCATTGTATTAATCTAGTGGTAGCTGCATGTTAGGAACAACACACATCCATGGGAATCTTTTAAACCACAAATCAAGAGATGAAATAACCTTCCCACTTTTTATCAATAATTACATTTGTTTAATGTTTATATTATGGCAATATCCAGAAGTCACAATCAGGGTGGAGATCCGAATGTGCTGACTGCTATGGACATGGGAAGGTAAAGTCCTTTACAATGCAAATTTAAAAATTCTAACCACTGGAAAATCTGATGTCAAGTTATCCTCTGGTGTAATACCATAAAAACCTCAAATATCTTTGCATTTAAGGATTTCTTTGTGCTGTAAATATTGGCTGGGGATAGAGTTGGTATTACTAACCTTATTATACTAAGAGGTATAATATGCAGTCCAAGTTCCAGGCTAACACTGGCAGGGACTCTCCTTTCAGCCTTGGATGGTGATCATACTTCACAGAACGTTTAAAACAACAAACTGGGATTTACCAGCCGGCATCACGGATTGTGGGTCAACATTGTCAAAAACTGATATTTATAACCTGAGTGTTATCCCACAGGCAACAGAGCCTCATGTCTTTATCCAAGCAACTGGGTGTATTTTCATCTGGAAATACTGCTCTTCCCCCATGCCCCCCCACTCCATGTTTTACTGAAGGTAGTGATACAATCTTTGCAGGGCCTGAACAGCTATGTCCCAAATGGTTACAATTAGACTTATGGCTGAATTTTAAGTACATTCAGTGCAAGTCAAAGTGTGCTCAACATAAGTAATCTCTATAGCTAGAGAAACAGACAAAACGAAAAAAACTCATAAAAGATTAATTTTGTACCAAAGTCCTGTCCTCAAGGCTAAGAAGTGTTGGTGGCTACTACGTAAGAAGTGCCTACACACATATATGTAGATGCACGCACACGAATAATATTTGTCATGTTATGATACGGCTCTGAAATAAGCTTGTTCGTGGTTTCTTGTGAAATACAAAAGTAATATTCACTGAAGCAAACATGCCCTTGGTGAACCTGATGCTCCAGCCCATCTGTAGGGCAGACAGCATTTTTTTACAAGGCATCTTCTTCTGCTGGCCACAGGACATTGTTCAGTCAGACGTTCTCTGTCTATTGAGGTGATCCCCGTGATGCTAAGTTAACCCTTTAAACTAACCCAAACAATACTGAGAACAGAGAGAAGAGTTGCACTGCTGTTTTCCCCTCTCCTACACCTGGGCGAAGGCTGGCTGAGGTACATCTTAGCACATATTTTGTCCTGGGAACTGCAGAGAAGCAACCTGCAAAGTATGCATCTATGTCAAGCTCTCATCAGAAAATATGGCACAAGGTGGAATGTGCAAAAGAAAGCATGTCTTGTACACTTGGCAGGAGGCACTGGGCAATAAGAACGGGAGAACAAGGGGCAGTGAAGCAGCTCAGCAGGGAAGAAGAACCCATGTACCAGTGGCACAAGCACCGCTGCATCCCAAAGAGCTCTCATTTCCAGACACAGCAGCAATACATCTGCTCTACTTGTGGCAGATTGTGTGAGTCACAAATAGGATTTCACAGCCAACGGCAAACTTGTGAGCCATAAAAACCACTCCCTTCAATTACAAAGTGATCACCTCACAGGGATGTTGTAAGGCTTGCTTGATCAACTGATATTTATAGAGCACTTTGAGATCCTGAGATGAAAGTCACTATAAAAGGCTACAGATTTTTCATAATGTTCATAGACCACCTGCTCAGACCAGAAGCATTCACTTTTAACATCCCTTGAGCCAGCTACCAATCTGATATCTCCACGGGAATTTCCTAAAACAGATGTGGCTGTCACATTTAATCTCTCTTTTACTAGGAACTCTGAGAAAAAGGAACTCCTGGAAAAGGAAATAAAACAAAGTACATTAAAACTGGTGGTGAGAAGAAGCCACGTAATTCTGTTCCCACAGCTCATGGATTCCCCATCTGTACCTTTCAGAAAGCTGCCATAGTGACTAACTCTGCGAGCTTCACAAATTAGACCTGACCTAGATTCAGTGAAGTCTTTGTTCAGCAGCTGGTTAGTGTAATATTCCGACTGCATCAAAGTTCAGAATTGCTCCACAAAGCAGTGGTTTGAAAAGAAAAGCAAATAAAATGGAATTCAGGTTTTCCGGTGCTCACAACATGCTGGCCTTCACTCGACATTATACCAAATGAATCCACCAGTGAGCTGAACTGTGAAGTTTAAACTACTGCAGTATTCTCAAAATTCCATGTGTATGCTCTTGAAAAAAATATTTCATTATTTCCTCTCTATTATAGGAATAACAAACTCCAGGAGAGCAAGGAAAAGCATGTTTCTGAAAGCCAGAGGTGGTTATAATTAAGCATATCGTTAAGTGCTTTGTTGAATTGAGGTTAAAAAATGTGAAGTTTAAAATCATGTTAGCTAAGGATAAAACAGTTCAGAGGCTTTTTTTATAAACTGATCTGAACCATATGAAACTCTTCAGAGCATGGATCTGGACTGGCATCCCTTCAGAATAAGGTTTCCCATGATGTTTTGGACTTTTTGCATTGTGTATAGAAACTGAGCACAGATGTCCCAACATGTTTCAGAAACTTTAAAACCTTTTGTTCCACGATAGCAGTGGGAAACATTAATTAGAATCTTATTTAGTGATTTTTTTTTAATTGGCTTGTTCTTGTTTTAAACATAATCCAAAAATATCAAAGTGAATCAAATCCAAAGGAAATAGTTTCTTGATCCTTCATCCACTAGTGAGAGATCTCTTAACAATCAGGATATATTTGGAGGCACAGAACGATGTCCATACTCTTGATCAGACCCTCAGATAGGCAAGTCTGGCCTTTAGGATAAATTACAGCCCAAACTGCCTTTGAGATACATCTCAGGAAAGGTATCACCATTGCAAAGATACAGTGAATGATTCAGAGATGGACTGTTGCTGCCAACAGTTTGTCAGTATTTTTGAAGGGATGGGGCATGCTCTCCCATTCAAAAAATGAACATAAGCATTATGCAGGCTATGAAAAAGTTTTTAATTCCTTTTGCCGTGTGGGCAGCTATTAAAGACTAAATGGTTAAAGTTGATTGTCTGTTTTCCACTACGCAGAGTTTTTTTTTAAAAGACCTAAAACAATCACAGTAAGGCTCTGTGTGGCACAAAATCTTTTTCTTTGTGCTTTGGTTTGCTAAAAAAAAATAAAAGAAGGAGAAGTCGCTGGAGACAATACCATTACAGAAACATATTCCAATGGCTGCATGTAATGGTCATGTATCTTCAAGATAGCACCCTTCCAGGCTATTTGCTACAAACATCTCAAGAAGAAATAGATTTACCTTAAATTCCCAGCTGGCAAGCTCTGCACATGGTGGTTAATGAGGCAATGGTGAATGGTCCACACAAACTGGAAGAGAGAATTTATAGAATCATAGAATAGTTTGGGTTGGAAGGGACCTTTAAAGGTCATCTAGTCCAACCTCCTCTGCAATGAGCAGGAATATCTTCAACTAGATCAGGTTGCTCAGAGCCCCGTCCAATCTGACCTTGAACATTTCCAGGGATGGTGCATCTATCACGTCTCTGGGCAACTTGTGCCAGGGTTTCAGTACCCTTATTGTAAAAATTTCTTCTTTATATCTAGCCTAAATCTTCATTCTTTTACTTTAAAGCCATTACTCCTTATCCTATTGCAACAGGCCCTGCTAAAAAGGTTGTCCCCATCTTTTCTGTAGGTCCCTTTTAAGTACTGAAAGGTTGCAATAAAGCCTCTCCAGAGCCTTCTCTTCTCCAGCCTGAAGTACCACAACTCTCTCAACCTTTCCTCATAGGAGAGGTGTTCCATCCCTCTGATCATTTTTGTATCCCTCCTCTGGAGCCACATCACCAGGTCCGTGACTTTCCTGCGCTGAGGGCTCCAGGGCTTCCTGTTGGAAGGGCAAGTCACTGGGTTAAGAAATTGTGTTTGGCAGCAGAGACAGTTTCTTCTTGCTGTAACCAGCACAATTTTAATGTTGTCGCTGTTTATTTGAAACACAGGATTAGCTAAGGGTCTCCTAACTCCAAACATCCCTCAAAAAGTCGGGGAGTGTCAGGAAAGAAGGAGATATTACTGATCCACATGGCAGGCAATGGTGGCAACACTGGAGCTGGCCCATCATCACCAGACTGAACAACCCTGACCTGAAGCTTACTAATCTGTGTGAAGTACTCCATGGCCCTTTGCTTCTCCAGGAAGTTAGGACAGTCTTTGAGCTTGGATCAACTAGTTCGAGAGGTTTCTCCTGCCCTTCTGCATGCTGGTTTCGTAATCAAAATCAGTTCTCTTTACAGACTGATATAGATTTAACTTACAAGGGAGTTTCTCATATTCCTGTTTTTTGAGTAAAATGTTTCCAAGAAAGGACTGTTCTTCCTGCTTGCGTTCAACTTGTTTTCTTTATTTAAAATGGAAATTCCAGTGTCACAGATATATATATCTATGGAAACAAGAAATTTTCTCAATTATTCTTTTTAGAATAAAGGGCTCAGATTAGCTTTGGGTGAGCTTTTTCTCACTTGCTGAGAGCAGGTAGCATTTTCCCCATCTTCTTTAAAAGTGCACAGAAGAAAAATGGAGACAGAACATGCTGCACCATCTAAGCATGAGGCGTGCTCTCAGAGAGTAAATCAGCTGAGAATATATCAGTTCTGGGGATCTGCCCAGAGGAGCTAGTCTGTAGCTGGATTTCCCACGGCTTTGTTTTCTAGATACACAGAAGCATGAGAAGCGTAAGGAAAGAAACACATGGGTAGGTTCCAAATGCAAGTGAAATAGCCTTCAAATGCTCCAAGTCAGCTGACTGACAGCATAGAATTAGGCTTTTTAGTCACAACTTAAAAATAATAGCTATAATCTGGATCTAAGCAAGATCCTCTTTCCACCCATCTCCATTCAGGTAAATATCAGAGATCATGCCCACTGCTGACTGACAGCGGGAAAGTGACAACTGAACTGCATTTGGTCATCATCTTACATCCAAAACTGCAGTCCTGAAAATCCTTATTGCTGCTGGCAATGTTTACTCATGCAGCTCCGCTTTTGGGTTGTTTTCATCCAAAAGGAATATAGTTCTCAGACTCCATGTAAATTAAATCAAGGTAGTGGAGCTGATCAAGACGGTCACTTCAAAAGCACAATCCCAATCCTGAGTAACATGCTCATGTAAACATACCCACTGCAGGGTCTGCTAATGTATTGTCAGTGTAAGCGTGGTTCATTTAACCCATCTCAGATACCAGTTTTCAGTAGGGGACAGAAGGTTGAAATTCTGCAATCTATAGTAAAAGAAAGTCACAATTAGCTAATGTTCCTCTTTTGCCTTGCACTCGATGATTCTGAGATTTGGTGACAACACTCCCCACAGGGCTTGCAAAAGCAACTATTATCATGTGTCCCCCATAGTTCAAGAGTCCCGGGGAGCAGGCACAGCAGTGACTAAGCAGGTCAACTCACACCAAAAGGTTTAATACTTCAGAGTCACCACAGTAAAACTTCATTGCTCATGCAATCAGTGCACCGCAAAAGATCAGTATTTGTCACTCTGTTGAGCCACTGTCAGGTGAAATGAAATGTTCAATTCATGTTCAGTACATGGTTCAGTTTCTTTAGCTGCCAGATGGCCTTTCTGTGGTCCACTGGAGTTCCACCCTGTCACAGTGGAGGTCTGTTTTCAGACATCACTATTACTGCCTTGTAAAATTGTAGCTCAGTAACACATTTTGACTCCACGGTTTTTATACTGCAAATGCCACAAGAGCTTATGCAAAGCCTTTGCCTCCTAAGAAAAGTGGGCATGTCACTAGGAGCACTTGTGGGACGAGCAGATTCCAAACAAAAGGTACTCCTTTTCTCCCTGTGGTTATGGAAGGGTTGACATAGATCTTTCTAAAACAGCTGGAAGATCATGCAGCAGGGCTCATCTCAGATTTCTTTAAACTTCCAGTTAGAAAAGCTGACTGAAGACTGCCCACAACCAAACATCATGAGAACAGCTACCTTGCTGATGTGGGCGGGTAAGAAAAAAGCACAGAATCACAGAATCACAGAATGATATGGGGTTGGAAGGGACCTCTGGAGATCATCTAGTCTTACCCCCCTGCCAAAGCATGTCCACCTAGAGCAGGTTGCACAGGAACGTGTCCAGGTGGGTTTTGAATGTCTCCAGAGAAGGAGACCCCACCACCTCTCTGGGCAGCCTGTTCCAGGGCTCTGCCACCCTCAAAGTGAAGAAGTTCCTCCTCATGTTTAGACGGAACTTCTTATATTCAAGTTTGTGCCCGTTACCTCTTATCCTGTCACTGGGCACCACTGAAAAAAGACTGGCCCCGTCCTCCTGACACCCACCCTTTAAGTATTTATAAGCATTGATCAGATCCCCCCTCAGTCTTCTCTTCTCCAGACTAAAAAGACCCAAGTCCCTCAGCCTTTCCTTGTAAGAGAGATGTCCTAGGCCCCTAATCATCTTTGTAGCCCTTAGCACGTTTAGAAGGGTCTCTCCTCTGCAACATTTTCTGTCAATCAGGGGTTGTCTCAAATTCAGGCTGAACTCAGATCATTTGGCTAACTATCCAGAGAGGGATGTAGCCTTTATGAATTTGTATAAATCCATTTTCAATTTATTCATTCTTTGACCCTTGACAATATTCTGCAACAGTCGTTTTCCAGTATTTAAATGAGCACTATGTGCAAAACTGTTTTGTTTTCTTTTAAACATAGTCACCAATTGGCCACAGCTAATAGTTGTGGCAGTAGGAATGCTGTCACAAAAGGATCTCAGCTTTGCTCCCAGCCACCTGTGAGCCTTCGCAAAGAAAAACAGATCATATCTACTGATCTTAAACTAATACATTAAGACTCCAGGATTTTCCAATCCATCTGGAGCAAAAGGAAATGGCCAACAAGAATGTACATTTGAATCTGGCTCTGGGGCCGGAGGGGGACCTTCCAGTAAGTATTAAGTTCAGACTGAAGTTCCACCTTCAGCCTAATAGATGTCCTCAAGTCAGAAGTGAATCTCTCTACCATTCAGTGGAAGTGCTGATAAAACCACTGAATTAGGTGCAACACCTTCCTTTAGACCCTATTCAACATTTCATTAATGCTGCAGAAGCAGTAGTAGTTGTAGCAGTTTCACTTCTTCCAAAGCTGACAATGCATCTAAGGTATCTGTGCCTGTGGAACAGCGTGCCACATGTCCTCATCAGCATTAAACTCACTGTGGGGTAGTGCAGCTGCTGCAGTGGTGGGACAGCCAACAGGGACCAGACAGGAGATGTTATCCAAGGATGTGGCTTCTTATGCAGTGGCTTCCTACACCCAGTCAGTCACCGGCACGGCAACAATTCCACATGTCGTCACAGTTCAAGTCACCACAAGGTGTCCAGTCAAACTGTGTACAGTCATACTGCGGTTAATATGTCTCCAGACCCAGACCAGTGCTGGTGGGCACCTGTACATATCCCATGTCTTTGCAGAGCACTGGCACCTTGTCATGTTCCTTAAATAACATGGTAGCACATGTACCAATAAAACAAACCCTGTCTCTCTCACACAATCTCAGTATCAAAAACTATAACCAGCAGATCCAAAGTTAGCTGAGCTTTTGTAATATTGCCCAAGGGTGATATGAGTCACCCATTTCTCTCTCCATTCCAACAGACAATTCTTTCACGCCTCCTTCCCATACCAGCCCCATCTCGGCACTCCTTTTCCATCCTCTCCAGTCCAAGAAGGCTCCACAGGGCAGTAGAGACAAAGTGCTTTTATATTTACTTATTACCAGTGCATCCCAAAATTTGCTCTTATCCAACACATCGCAAGCTCATTTTGTGCAAAAAACGACATCTCTGATTCCTTTTGACATATCAAAGTGGGTCTTTCACCTTGGACTCCACCAGTGACAGTGCGTCCACAGCAATTGTTCCTGGATTTACCATTGGGAAAGGCAAAAGCACTAGGTCAGAACCAGACCTGCTTGTGTGTCTGTGGAACAGAGTGCACACCTTGCAGAAACATTCAGATGAATTTTGGATTACTACCTTGGGTGCTGGAAGCATTTTAGCTTTATTAGGAAGATGCTCTGGCTGAGCCAATTAGCCCTAATTACAGGAGCAGTTATATTAAACTAGGGGGAGTTGTATCCTTACATAGTTATATTACTTCACTGTTTATCTCCAGTATATCTGCATAAACCTCACTGTGCCTTTTTAATGAGAAAATATGGGTTAGAAAAGTGACTGGTGATTTTTTTCAGGGTAAAGATAAGAGCAGAGATGGATAAATACATTTCCCAAAATGAGTATGAGGTTGCCTATAATCCTTTTTCTTAGCCAAGTGGCTTAGAAGGTGAGAATAATGTATAAATGCTTGAAAATCCTCTAAGCAGCTTTCTGCTTAGTTTCTTCCAAAGCAGCATGAGGGAAAAAATACATCTAATTTATGAATAAGAAAGAAAAGTAATGAAAAATATTTTTTTTTACAAATTTGCTGAAGATATTTCAATATGTTTAAAGCCCCCACTAGATATGTAGGATAGCACAGAGCTGGTGAAACACACAGACATCACTTGAATGCACTATCAGCAACAGCTCACTATTCCTTGCAGTGTCACTAAGGAATAGGAGTTATTTTTGTTCTCCTAACGGTGAGTGGGAAATTACAGCAAAGAAGTTTTGTGATTTAGCCAAGCTCTGGGGAAGGGGGTGGGACACATCCAGCTCAGAAATCCCAGCGTGGTGGTTCGCAGTCCTGTGTCCTGCCATCCCTTGCCCCAGGCATTGAAAGCCAGTATAAATAGAGCTCCCCAGTGAGCGGTTCACCAGCGGAGCCCGGAGAGGAGGAGGCTGTCACAAACTAACCTAACAACTGTGCTGCCGCTGGGAAGCAGGAGAGCTGCCTCTCTGGAGATGAAAAGCCCTTGTTACAGGGAAACATGCAGGTCACCACCGCACTTGAGAATCTTCCTCCCTCCTATGTGTCAGTCTCTGTCTCCTGTGTCCCCGTTTCCAGGAGGGGAAGAGCTGGGGGGGACCAAACCAAGGGGCAGCAGCACTTTCCCTGGCCAGGAGGGCAGCCTGGTGTGCATAATTCTGCGTGGATTCCACCTGCCGTGAGATGCTACTGGATGTGCAGTGAAGCACACTGGGACCCAGAGCCCAGACCTGGAGCATGTGTAGCAAAGGGAGGGACACGCTGGAGGACCGTAGGGGGAAAGGGAGGCAGGAGGCACTCACCAGCAGGAGAGCAAAGCAAGAGCAAGCACCACCCAAGAAAAGGCGAGCAGCATCTGTAGCACCCCCGAAGCATGGATCTTCTGAAGCATCCCTCGGGGGGCTGAGGGTCCTGTGGGTCCATGCACACCACTGTGGTAGTGTCCCCAGAGGTGTGAGGGCTCTGGCCACACAATGGACCAGCACTGGTGGGTCACGGTGGGGTGATAACAACACCACAGCTGTAGGAAAGCTGAGCAGGCTCTTGGAGACCCAGCCACTGGCATGCACCATGACTTACTTGCCTCACTCCATGTCTGCACTCTTGGTTAGCTGGACTTTTATCGGGCTGTTCATTAATATTGGGGGTTCCTTGTAAATAGGGCTCATGTGCTGCTGGAGTTGGGATGTACAGCCTCTCCCCTCCTCCAAGGGTCTGAGCAACAAGCTGATGGCAATGCACAGGGCTGGAGTGCTTGGGGCTCTGCCACGGCCGGGGAAAGCAAGCGAGGAGGCTTCGTCCCCTTGCACACCCTAATCCTGCGAAGCACTGACAGTCATCCATTTCCAGGAGCTGGACTCTGGAAGCGTGGGATCATGAGTGAGAGTTGGTCACGAGGCAGGTGGCAGGAGACGATACGGGTTAGCCTGGTACAAAGCACCCATCTCGGAGCATCTGTGCTCTGCACAGCCAGCTACCTGGGCTCAGGGTGGGTCAGCTGCACGGCCGGCTCCTGCACACAGGGACTGCCACCGCTTCCCATGGCGGCCAGGACCAGGCTTCTCCCCAGGGCAGCCAGGCAAGAGGAGGGAGGTTTCTTCTGCATGGGCAGAGAGGCTGCCGTCGCTGACCAAGTAATGAGACGTTATTCCACATGCCAGCGCTCAAGCTCTGCCCCGCCAAGAGCAGCAGCGCAGGGGGGTCAGGCCCCTCCGCTGGAGGTGCAGACTTCCAGGATCATTCCTCCCGAAACGGCCGGGCTGGGTTGTGCGGGGAGATGGGAGGCTCCCAGTCGGCGTCTCGGGAGGCGTCAGGCAGCCTCAACGGTGTCCCCCCCCCGCTTTCCTCACACCAAACTGCCCTGACGAGTGCCCCCATCTCTCGCCTTTCCAGTCCCCGCAGGGACACTGCCCAGGCGCCACAGAGTGGGTGCAGCGTGAGGGGGCCGCGGCAGGACCCGCTTGTGCCGTGGGCGGCGGGGGCGGAAAAAAGCGGCACCCCCGCCCCCGGTCCCCTCCCGGGTCCCCGCCCGGGCTCCCGCGGCGCCGGCCGGCGGGCTGAGGGGGCAGCGGGGCGGGGGGGGGGGGGGGGGGGGGCGAGTGGCCGTGGGTGGGCTTCCCGTCCCCACCACCCGCCGGGAAGTTTCGCCGCTCGGAGCCGGCGTGAGGCAGGATCGCGGGGCGGGGGGGGGGGCGGGGAGGAACCCCGAGTTTGCGGCGCCGCTGCCGTCCCCGCACAGCGCCGGTGCGCGGGGGCAGGAGCCAGAGCGAGCGAGCGAGCGGCGGCACCGCCGCCACACCGGCTCCGCCGGGCCGCCCCTCCGCAACCGGCCAGCGCGGCCGCCGGCCCCCCGCCCGCCCGGCCGCCCACGGGGCGGCAGCCCCCGATCGCCCGGCGGGGCCGGGCCGGGCCGGGCCGGGTCGGGGGGGGAGGAAAGGTGGGAGCGGGGCGGGGGCGGGCGGCAGCCGCGGGGGTCGTCGCCATGACGAGCGCGCGTGCCGCCGCCTCCCGCCGCTGAGCCGGGCGGCGCGCGGCCGCTGTCCCTTCAGCACCGCGCGGGCGGCGGGGCCGCCCTCAGCGCCAACGGCACCGGCACCCCCGCCGGCAGCGGGGCGGCCCCGGCAGCGGCAGCGAGGCGAGCCCTGGCGGCTCCCGAGGGCGGCGGCGATGGCGGGCCGGGGCCGGGGGCGGCAGGGCGCGGCGGCGGGGGGCCGCGGCCGCTGAGAGAGCAGGTAGGGCGGGCGCGGCAGGGAGCGGAGGGGGGCGGGGGGGCGGCGGCGCCCCCGGGGCAGAGCGGGGCCCCGGGCAGGGGCGGCGGCGCGGGGCTCCGGAGGAGGCGCGGCTGGGGAGCGGTGCCCGGGGAGCGCGGCCCCGGGCGGCGGCGGGCGGGGGGGGTCCGCCTCTGGCGGGGCCGGGACGCGGCGGGAGGAGGGGAAGGTCCGCGAGGAGCCGGTGGCACAAAGACCGTAATGGGGGGATTCGCAGGAGCGACAGTCGCAGCGCAGGTGAAGGGTACGGGGAGGGACAGGAGGCTGCGGAGGGAACAAAGGAGCCACCGTCGGTGTCTTCAGTGAGAGAAAGAAAAGGGGGGAAAGAGGAGAAAAGGGAGAAAAAGGGGGAAGAGGGGAGAGAAAGAAAGAGAGAAAGAGAGAAAGAAAGAGAGAAAGAGAGAAAGAGAAAGAAAGAGAGAAAGAAAGAAAGAAAGAAAGAAAGAAAGAAAGAAAGAGAAAGAGAGAGAAAGAAAGAAAGAAGGAAAGAAAGAAAGAAAGAGGGAGGAAAAAGAAAAAAGGAATAAAGAAAAAAAGGAAGGAAGGAAAGAGTGTTGATAGGTGAACATGCTGTAGATTTGGTCATTTTGCCGATTTCCTGTGCAATTGCATCCTAGGTTTTCATTCCCTTATACACCTTTGGAAGGAGATCACTATGACAGGGCAGAGTCTGAAGGCTTTATCTGAAGCGAATTTTGAAGACAATGAGATCAGCATCAATGTTGGAGGCTTTAAGAAAAAGATGAGATCCAACACATTATTAAGGTTCCCTGAGACCAGGCTGGGCAAACTGCTGAGCTGCCACTCAAAGGAGTCGATACTGGAGCTCTGTGACGACTATGATGACACCAAGAATGAATTTTATTTTGACAGGAACCCTGAGCTCTTTCCTTATGTGCTACATTTTTATAACACCGGCAAGCTCCATGTGATGGGTGAACTCTGCGTGTTTTCTTTCAGCCAGGAGATTGAATACTGGGGAATCAATGAATTCTTTATAGACTCCTGCTGCAGTTACAGCTACCATGGGAGGAAAATGGAACCAGACCAAGAGAAATGGGAGGAACAAAGTGACCAGGAAAGTACCACATCTTCTTTTGATGAGATTTTGGCATTCTACAATGATGCCTCTAAATTTGACAAGCAACCCTTTGGAAACATCAGGAGGCAGCTCTGGCTCGCTTTGGATAACCCTGGGTACTCAGTCCTGAGCCGAATCTTCAGTGTCCTTTCAATAGTGGTGGTGCTGGGCTCCATTGTGACCATGTGCCTGAACAGCCTCCCAGACTTTCAGATTGTTGATAGCAACGGGAACCCTGAGGAAGACCCTCGCTTTGAAATCGTGGAACATTTTGGTATTGCATGGTTCACTTTTGAACTGGTGGCGAGATTTGCAGTAGCTCCTGACTTTTTAAAATTTTTCAAGCATGCCCTGAATTTGATTGACCTAATGTCTATCCTCCCATTTTATATTACCTTAATTGTCAACTTGGTGGTGGAAAGTAGTCCAACTTTAGCAAATTTAGGCAGGGTTGCACAAGTCCTGAGACTCATGAGGATCTTTCGCATCTTAAAGCTTGCTAGACACTCCACAGGTCTCAGGTCTCTTGGAGCCACCCTGAAGTATAGCTACAGAGAAGTGGGGCTTCTTTTACTGTACCTGTCTGTTGGCATCTCCATTTTCTCAGTAGTGGCTTACACCATTGAGAAAGAAGAGAATGAGGGGTTAGCCACCATCCCTGCTTGTTGGTGGTGGGCTACCGTTAGCATGACCACAGTTGGCTACGGGGATGTTGTGCCAGGGACCACTGCTGGCAAGTTGACAGCATCTGCATGCATCCTAGCTGGCATCCTAGTGGTAGTGCTTCCCATTACACTGATCTTCAATAAATTCTCCCACTTCTATAGGCGTCAGAAGCAGTTAGAGAGTGCCATGAGAAGCTGTGATTTTGGTGACGGCATGAAAGAAGTTCCGTCAGTCAACTTAAGGGACTACTATGCTTATAAAGTGAAATCCCTTATGGCCAGTCTTACCAATATGAGCAGGAGTACCCCCAGTGAGCTGAGCCTGAATGATTCACTGCATTAGTGTACAAGTTTGACAGCAGTTTGCATGAGAGCTATCAAGAGCTATGTTTTTAAATGTTTTCCTATTTGTCTTCTGTTTTCCTAGAGGATAGTGTTGCTGACACTGCACTAACTTTGCACTTGAGAAACTGAAGACATTTCTATTACAAGTTGACAGTTTGCACATTTTCATCCTTGTTGCATAGGTACTAAATGCTGACTTTTCCATACAAATGTTACCACTCCCATGACATTAGTGCTAGCAGTATAGTGATGATCTGTTACTTTGTGCATTTCCTCATCTGAGCAGAGAAATGAACGTGCCCAAGTGGAATAAAAATTCTCAGCTGACATGAGTCAATGACATGAGTAATGAAAAAATCACCTGTCACCTACACTGGTACCTGTTCTAGTGTAGGACTTCCCATGCATTTTACAACAGTTTAAAACAATCACCTGTAAATCATTGACACGGGAACACTCTTTCCCATCTTTCTAACTGGTAATTCTGATCGTCACGTGTCTGAAAACACCTCTGAGCTTCACATTTCAATGGAAATTTGCTTGCTCTTGAGCATGTGTGTTAAAAACTGGGTGTTCTTGTTCTGAAATGTTATGTATGGTAATATATTTCAGAAGCTCCTAAGCATAGACCTACCTCTGTTTCCAAGATTAGACCAATCCTGAGCCCTCTGAAGAAGCCCACCCCTCGTTTTCAGATAGCTACATAGTCAAAGACTCCATTTCCACAAGTGACTCTAGGTACAGAGGCCCATGAAGACATCTCAGGTTCCCATTTCCAGAAGTGATTTGCACACAGCTCGGTTCCAGTGAAGCTGAAGATATGCTGTATTTCAGTTCATCAAAATGGTTCTGAGATTAGACACACAAAATCGTGAGTTTTCAATAATTAGAAGCTCCAATGAAAAACTTGGATTTGTTTAATGAAGACATGAACAGTACAGGCAGCATTTTAGGAACCGACATTCATATACTGCAAAAAGACTAATTATAAAGATGCCATATGTGATGCTGAGATATAAAATCTAATTTTATCAGGAAAGCGTGAAAGCAGGTGTTGATGGCAGACAATTCCATTAAGCTTTCTGCCAAGGGAACTCTACGGAAAAAAAAAGCCCAGTAAGTCACATTTCTCTCAGAAAGAAACTCACAACTTATAGCTAAGGAAGAGTATAAGGGCCTAAGAAAGGAACAGATAAAGAAAAAGAGCTTCATACTGTAGTCACTGTGGGCAGGTCCTCCTACCTGCTGCTTCTGTGATGTAGTCAATTTAAATCCTTTCAAAGGCTGGCCTGTATTTTTTTTTTAATTAAAAAAAAAAAAAAAAAAGACATGAGAGAGCAGATCACCCCTTATCAACCCTTATGCAATTGCACAGAGATCAAACACTTGTAGCCAACCTGCAGAAGCCACTGTTTCCCTTTCTTTATACTTCTAGGGATCTGTGCTATAAAACAAATTACTGGCACTCAGTGGGCAGAACAGCATTTCTCTTCAGATCCTGCTGCTTTTCCATCCCATTCATTACATATAATGTTCCAATTAATTGCTTTTCAATTTTTTTTTGTTGTTGTTTTACTTGTCAAGACTAGAGAGGTTCAGAAAATAAATTCAAACTGCTTAGAAGAGAAATTAAAATACTGAAGCTAAAATTGTCATGTTTGGAAGGCTGTGTTTGTGTATCACAACAAGGGGTGGCCCAACTGGCAGAATTAAAGCAAATATGGTACGAAGAGGTAATTCCCTTTTTTAGGCTGTTAGAGGTTGCTGGCTGGTCTGGATCTTTTGATGTTACTGCTGTATCAGCTCTACCTAAAAGTAGAAAGCTGAGCACCCAGGATCAAATTCCTGTATGCCCCATAATCTATCACAGACTATAGTGTGAAATAATTTACCCGCCCACACCATTTCCTTTGAACGTCCTCCCCTCAAGTCATTTAGCAGTTGATTTAGGCCATGAAGTGTGAGGGAAATGGGCATTTTCTAACCTTACCAAATAAACCTCTTGGAGATTTCAACATGCCCTGCACAAGTTATAAAGTCAATAGACAGGACATTGATTGCTGCCCCTGAAAATCAAAAAGCCATATATACGGCCCTGAAGGTAGACCTAGACAAGCCAAATTAAGTGTCCAAACTTGAAACATTTAGCTAAGGTTTTCACGTCTGGAGGGTTGGTTCAAGTTCTCTGCTGGGTCACAGGCATAAATTCAATAGTCTTGTCCCTGATTCATATTGCATGTGTGTAAACTATCATAAACCTACAAACACCCACCCCGAACATGGCACAGCACTAGGTTGCCTGTTGGATTGAAACACCATGAAAGAAATAAGGCAAGGAAGAGATGGGCTTGAGCAGCATATCATGGACTACTGCTGGGTTACATACTGCAAGGGCGGCAAAGTACCCCACTGATGTCATGGACACTGCAAGTGCTCACGAGCTCTGTTGGCTTTGGGCCTTCAGAGGATCCAGCTCCAAGCAGTGGTTATATCTCGGTTTCACAAGCAGCAGATGCACAGAGTTGAAAACCAATGACCTTCAGGGCAGTTATTTGAAGAGACCTGTAAACTTGCCAAAGAGTCACAAATTCCCTCAGCTGTTGCTAGTTTAGCATTGCAAAGGCTGGATCCAAACTTTGCAGCACGTCATTTCAATAACCTATAGCTTATCTTATGTTCTAGATTTATTATTATTCGTAGGGCTGATGCTCTGTCATTTCTGCAAATATTGAATGGAATGTGTCCAAATTGCATTTTACTAAAGAAAATGAAATACCCCAAGGAATTATGACTTTTATTGTACTGGTTGAAAGGAATTTTCATTATTGCTTTTTTATATAAGTGCTTTGGATCAAAGACACTAAATAAATAAAGTACTGAAATTTAATATGTTCTTATTATCATGACAATGACTTTACACAGTACACAGGAATTCCCTTCATAAACTTAACTAACTCCACGTTAAAAGTAGTAAGATTTTTGCTCCCCCTCCTCCGGAAGAGCATTCCATAGCTGCACTGCTCTCCAAGGCTTGCGCAACTTTCAGCATAGTTTTATTAATGGCTGCTCTGTATCAGTTTTTTCGTGATGCCACCACTGTTCTTTAGCTTACGTATTTCATTTTCCTCATAGCGTTTGCATGCATGGTGCATTTACAGACAGCAACCACATGCCTTTACGTGCTTATTTTCACAGGATTATACCTGCCAAGCTTCCTTTTAGTTTTCTTTTTGCAAGTCATGTTCCCCTGACCGTTAATTCTGCTTAGATTTAATCTGTTTGAGCCAGCATTGTACAGTATTGTATCGCTTTGTACAGCAGTTTTAATATTTGCTTATGATGAACAGAATTTTTCACTGAGGAGGATTGCTCTGATTTCAGTAAGGATATTGTCTCAGCTACCCCAAAATATCTAGGTAAGGAAGAATGAGGCACACCCTTCCTACCATTTTATGAAGTGACCTCTATTCTAGGGCACAGTCCAGTAAGTGCTGGGAATCCTCATCTCTCATTGAGTTAAAATTACAGAAAAATGTTTACACTTTGAAAGAAAAATTCAATCTCTCCGGAGCCTCAAGGAGAAGAGGTGGTGCACTTTTTGAGTAGTCAGTACTTTTGCCAGGCTTCTTCAATCACTGTTTTGTGAGAGTGGGGCATCTTCACTTCTAGAAAACAGCAGGTCAGAAATGAAGGGTGAGTGGACTAATTGGCCATTTTCTCCAGTAGTTGAAACTTGAAAATTGTTGTGGTCAGAGATTTGCTTACTATGGATGTGCAGTTCAATGAAGAACATTGCACTTGGCATGTGCTCCTTCTGCCTTGTGATGGTCACCTTCCCAGCACCGGTGAAAATGCTGCTCCTACTCTCTTTTGGCTGAGAGCTTTGAATTGTTTTAATGAGGATAATGGTAATATTTCAAACGAGGCAACTTACTTTACTGCCAGGAATAAACCGTTAAGAAATCTCGATTCCTAGTACAAATCTAGGCTATTATGAGAGTCGGAGCTGTCCTTGAGAAGCAATATGTTACATTATTTTCCTGAGATGCAAAATCTATATATAGATTGTGATTAAGCTTTTTTTGTATTTTCAGATTTTGTATTATTGCCTGGTTTATTATTCACTTACTTTCATCAGTTGCTAATTTTCTCTTTTCTTGCAGATTACTTTATCTGTTCTGAAAGCAGACTGTTTTTTCCTCGCATATTATATATAGCATGAGCTACTTCACATTGCAAACTTAAAAAAAAACTTTGCATTTGATTTTCCAGCTTTAATACCTCCAGTATTTTTACCTTTTTGTACAGAACTTTATGACACTGCAGGGAACTGCTGTATCTGGTGCTCTTTGTACTGCGTTTCTTGTCCCAGTAGTGTATAACACACTCAAGAACTCAGCTTTGTCCCACAAAATGGAAATTAAATGCATAAAAATGTATATTTCACAAGGGATTAAGAACTGATTTAAGTTTCAGGATATTCTGAGTATGTATTATAATCAAATAGAAGCCTGGATCTCATTGTGAAGATTGGTTTCTCTTAAACATATACATCAGGCTAGATTTCTATTTTTAGAAATGCTCTTAATTGGTGGCTGCGGTGGGGAACCCACATTTTTCAGTTGAGCAAATAGTGCAAGCTTCTTGTTCTCTGCCTCACAGATTAGGGACTAAGCAACATACCAATAGCACTTGTAGGCACTAAATCAACTTGACGTGACCTTTCATCTCTTCCAAAACAGCCCCCATCCTCAGAGGCCCCAGCTGTGCACGTATAAGCAGCAGAAAGCCCCTGGAGTAACTGCTCTTGCCGCGTTAGTTATCCATTTCCTCTCAAAATACTCCTGACTAATCTACCTTTGATGGTACTTTCAAACACCATTCAGCCCACAGTCACCACTCATATCCCTTGGTGAGGTGTTGTGCCAGAACTGTTCTTTTCTCATCATTTATTCTTCTTGTTTTCTTCTTTTTTTTTTTCTTTTTTTCCAATTTATGCACCTGGATTCCCATTAAGTTACACCAGAAATTAATTTGGTCTCCTGTAACTTATTTTAAGTTGCCCACTATTTAGGCAGGGCTAGAAGAATATTCTCAACCAATTTCTGAAACACCTTTTACTGATTCTGCTTTTTTCCTTAAAAAAAAAAAAAAAATAAATAAGATGATGCTTCTTACCTGAGAATAATTTACTGGGTTAAAAATGCAACAACGGGCAATACGTTATTCAAAGCAACAGTTCTCTGCTTAGTTGATTCAGAGACAGCCGTAATGTCTGTGCCTCCAGAGCCATTGTTGAAATTGTTAAGAAACATCACCCTCATTAAGGACTGTGGATCTCTTCACCTCTAATATATAAAATTATGGGTTGTCAGCTGGAGGAGGCAACATCTAAACTGTAGAAAGTGTTTCCCAAGATAGCATGACACTGCTGGCAAAGGTCTGACTCTGGTATTTATTTCTCCTGCTAGTAAAGAGGATGGAGAATCGTCTCACAGGTGTTGAGACTCAAACTGACCTCCCACTGGACACTGCAGAAATTTGTTTGCCTGACATCACCTCACCCTTTACACACAACCCTAAATCATGTAAATCCTCACTTGGATAAGTGCACGCATCTGGCTATAGGAGGCACAAATTCAGCACTTCGGCTTCACAGAAGTATAGAAGAAACATCAGCACTTCCCACCCTTTTTTTTTTCTTCCAGGTCACCAGTGAGGTTTGTCTTCTCACTGAACTCTATTGAGAAATAAACAGGGCTAAGTTTTTGGGGAGATTGGACAAAGTCTGCTATAAATCAGCCAATTTCTTCTATATATCTAAAGCACCTTAAGAGAGCTGCCCACTTTCAGATGCACGGTCCAACATCTGCTTGTGGTCACCACATGCACAGGCGCCCTGCACGGTGCACAATTCTGTGTAGTTCTGAGCAGACTATTCCACTGGTTACACTGCTGACCTTCAAAGAAAACTTGTAATCACCTTTGGAAGATGAGAGATACTCAAACATCACCATTTGTTTACCAGCAGCCACTGCTCTGCCCATCTTAAGTCCTGCACCTCTTGCTTCATTCACCCTCTCGATCTGTCTGCCAGATCCTGACGTGGCTATTCCTGCAGCCGCCGCGACAGATGATGAATGGGTGATGTGGTGGGGTCTTAACACAGCAAAATGAGTGTCTGGAGTTCCTGACTTAGGAATGTCAGTCCCACCAACCGTAGTGGAAATTGTCCCTTTAAATTACTACGTGATTTTTGAAGTTCATGTTCTATCCCGTGCTAGGAAATGTTCTGGACGTTGAAATCCTAGCACATCCCCTTTGATGACCAGCTGTTTAATTACCAAGTAAATTTTAATCTATTTGTATTGTACCAGTGCCTAAGCAATCCAGATCATGGGCTAGCACCTCCGTATGTTAGGTATGACAAAAGATAACACATCAAAAACGTGGTTACTGTGGGGAAAAAAACATTCTCTGTGTTGTTTCTTTCTTTCTTTCTTGTTTCCATACCAAAGCACAGTTTCCTGCTCTCACTGTTAGCATGATTCTTTTTTAACATTTTGATCCCTACCCTGAAAACCAGAAGGAAGAAGTCCTGGATGTATTTTTCTCTGGTGAAACGTCTCTCGGTATTCCCTGTGGGATCACACTCTAAAGAAGACAGCTAAAACCTGTAAAAATCCCCATCCAATTCCCCCCTCTGTGTCCCACCACCTCTTGCAGGGCCAGTGGAAAGGCAAGGCAGGTCCCTACGAGAGGAACATCTCGAACTGCCCAAGGCAGGGTGCAGCTCCTTCACTGGTCCTTTCATGCTCAGCCTGGCAGGTGAGCTGTCAGGTTTGACAGCGGGTTTTTCCTTGGGACTTCTCAGCTGTGGTACTGGAAATGCTTTATAAATATAAGTCAATTTTGTTTATGCTTTTAGTGGCAAAAATGCACCAAATCTTTCTTATACTCCTGTTATCGAGGGCAGCCCCACTCCTGGCTCTCCTGTTCCCCCATAAACTGGAACCATGGAGGAGCTCTCCCCAAGGCACTGCCGGAGAGCGTGAAGGACATGTCTTCCTGTGAGTTGTTGCACAGCACTGGCCCATCCACCAGCACACAAAAAAAATGCAAATGTGCTTCCTCACACTTGGCAGGAGCCTCAAAGCACTGAAACCATTTAACATGCCGGGAGATGGGAGTCATGCTGGGAACAGGAGGTGGCAGGTGTTTCTAGGTGCGTTTGATTTTCTTAAGAACACCCTTTAGATTCAGAGAGAGGTCAATCTAGACACGCCAAGAGTATGGAAGAAAAAGGCTACATGCTTTGACAGACAGTTAATGCTTCCTGAAACAAGATATCTGGTACCTCTGACAGTTTTCCTTCCTGAGAAAGCACAATTAAAAAAGCAAAATGCGTCTCTCCATCCTGTTAGAGAAGGTGAGAAAAAAGCCATGGTGAATAAAAGATTAGTCTACTTGGGTTCTGGGCTTTTTAAATAAAACACTAATCCTATAAAGTCCAGAAAAGAAGAATAAAGCTGAATGGAAAGCAACGCTGCAGCAGGAAGAGTTTTCAGATTCTTTGCTTACAATGTGCACAGGAGACAGCCGTGTCTTGCATGCCTTCAGTTAGAGATCTGGACCAAACAACGGGGGGCAGCTTCCCAAAGTTCAGATGCCCAAATTTTTAAGCACAGCCAGAGGCGTTGGACATACCCTGTCCCTCGCCGCAACAGGGAGCTCTAAACATGAGGTTGGCAGCCTCATGGTATTTTGGGGCAGTATGGCCACGCAGCGTCTGTCACTTGCTGTGATGAGGGGGACACAGCAGATGTTTGGGTCTGCAGCGCGGTGCCCGTGGATCGGGACAGAAGCTGGCAGGCGGCTCAGAAAGGCGGCAGTGATCTCTTCTTAAACATGACTGAAGCATCGTTCCTCATTCTAGAGCAAAGACCTGAACTAAATGCTTCAGTTCAGCATCTGTCTACAAAATAAAATGTTAGTCAAACACTTTGCTAATAAGACTTCCTCCCACTTCAGCGGCAAGATAGGACCTAACGGTCATGCTTTTTGTCGAGGCAGTAACTGAAGATAAGAGCTATGAGATGTACAAAAATTGTGTCAGTTGATGGGCTGAATAAATCAATATTAACTACATTTAAAAGGCTTCAAACTTATACCCACTCTTGGAATAAATTTGCATTAATTGTTGGGATGTGGGGCTACTGTGGTGCTGGTTCTGTGATCCTAGAAATCCTCAATTCCTTATTTATCCCAATAATTACATATTTGGGGGCTGCTTAAACATCTGGGTGTGAACAAGAGAGTTACAATTACACTAACTAGGAGAAATAGGTCTATTGAATTTAACACTATTGCCATCGATTTCAGCCACATTACACTGTGGAATATAAACACCCTGAAAAGCTAATGTATTTCTATAAAAGCTGAGCAATCAGTGGTGGGTGTGCTTCCTCAGCAGGATGGGTTGCTGAAGAAATACAACAGGTATATAGTCCAGCAGCATTTTCTAGCACATACCCATAGTGAGTTATCAAATTATTTTTGGTTGGTTTAGAGTTTCTAACGGGATGAAAGAGACTCTTGGAATGAGTCAGAGCAGTATTTTGGCTGTGTTTACTGAGATACTGAACCAGTACTTACTGCATTAGAGAACTCTGTTCACTTTTCAGAGGTAAATAGGATTTGGATCAAGCAATTATACATGTACATAAATCAGTGCAGTGATGAATATTAATACAGTCATGCCATTATTTTCTAGATGGTCTCAAGAACTTGAGGAACTCAAGAACCAGATTCTGTAAAGATCAACTAACAGGAAAAACAAAACTTTTCCCAGATTTTAGGAGACTCAAAAAAAGTTATTAATTGTATTAGAAGTACAGAGTTTGATTTGTTTTTGCATTTTTTAATACAAAACACTGAAAAATTCTAGTCTTCTTGCATAGTTTCAGCAGGGAATATTGGTATATGAGAAATAAATATGACTTATCTACAGACTGAAATAAGGCCTGTTTTTTAAAAAGAATCTCTTGCTTTTGGATATGGTTGCTAAGAAAAATGGTAACTCTACTTAATCCTTCTTCAAATAATCTCTGACCTCCATAATCTCTGGACTATGACACCTGTTTTCACGTGCGATGAGAGATCAAAAGGACGCCTCTTGCTGTTAAGCCTGTATACCCCATTGTACTGTAATAAAAATGAAATATCAATTGATGCATCACACTAAAGGCTTAGTGTCAGATAAATCAAATCAAAAGCTTTTGGTCTCCCTCTTTGATGTATTGGCTGTGAGTTTTTCCTTAACAGTAACCATGCAGGCTTTGGAAGCCCAGGAGGAGTGCAGAGCAGCAGAAAGATCTGAAGAGGGGAAAAAGTAGTGTTAGAAACATCTGAGGGCCACAGCCATCTTCTCAGCGACACCCAGGGAATGAAAGGATGAATAGGAGGTAGAGGGGGTGTGTTTGGTGTGTGTGTCTGCGCACACCTGTGTACAGAGAAAGAACAGTTACACTGGTCAGCTCCAGATACTGTCCCTGAGGGGAGAAGCAGGACTAGGAGGGCTATGTTTCTCTATGGGAGTTTGCTAGGGAGAGATACTGGAATATAAAATATCTGTCCTCAGAAAAAGTATCTGCAGGGAGACGGGTCCAGGTCTTTAGTAAAGAACATACAGTTGAATTAATTTGACAGAGAAAAATATATCCAGATACACTAGCATATGGCTGTGTATATTAAAAATTTGATTTCTGAAGTTGTGACACCTAAAGAAAAAAATCTGAAGGTCACTGGGCTTTACAGTGCACGAGTAAATACCATTAACGTTTTCCCCCATTGTGACAAGACAGAAACACAGCATTTGAGCCCAAAATCAGATTAGTTTAATTCCTTCCAATGCTTCCTGCTGTCTGGCTCCAGGCAGCTCCCTGCTTACTCTCCAGTTTATCCCCTCTGAATTTTCTGTGGCCTTCAGAAAGGCCAGTTTGCACTGAACAAGTACCAGCACCAGGCAAGAGCTCTTGCTGTTTGCCTGTAGCACCTGCAGCCCCCTGCTCCCCACATCGCTTCTACCGAAGCTAAACCCAGCGCCTGCAGTAAGCACTTGGGATGCTGAGGGATAGCGCTACTGGGCTAAGAAATGTCCTGGCGTAGGGCACAGAATAATCTTTAGCTGATGCCGTTACACAGACTCTTCCACTGCACTGCGATAATTTCCTAAGAGCCACTAAACATTTTCTGTACACCAACATAAAAATGGACACAAGGAATTTTTTCCTTTCCAAGAGTTAAACATGATTTTCAGATACCTTGGGGTGGACACGCCTCCATCTGCATCAAGGGGCTATGGCCATGCTGCAGTCCTGCCAACAAACATCAAAAGCCAATTGCCACCGCTGCATGGCCTTGTCCCCGAGATAAGGAGCTGGCTCCCAGCAAGCCTTCCTAGACCTCAGTCGCTGGTTTGAGCATAGTGCCACCCTGACGCTCATCAACAGCTTCCAGATTCGCACTAAGTCTCTCGGTGGCAAAGTGGTACCCACTGCTTCATAGTGCTTCCTCCTCACACTTTGGAGGAGCCTCAGTGCCTCCACTGCAGCAGGGGGACAGTGGCTCCCTGCAGGGCACAACACTTACATGACATCCTGAGCAGGTGTACGGCTCATTCAGACCTCTTGATAAAACCACCTCCATCCACACCCGCCCAAGGTTGGAGCATGGAAAGTCTTTCCATGCAGAGACAAACATCATTTGCAGTCAAACCCCTCCATGACCCCACAAAGGAGCTGGGGACGAAAGAACACCACCCTTTCGGTGACTTTGGGATTTTTTTCCATGTTTATTTACTTGGCACTGTTATGGTATGTTTCCATTTATAAAAATTTTAAAATTTAAAATTTCTACCTTTAAAAGTGGCAACTGAATAAATAAAGCACAAACATAAGAGACCATAAACATGAAGGGAAGAAAATCAGACGTGAAACATTGATGTAAAACAGTAAGTTCTGTTCAAATCATGACTACCTGATTTGCTTCTGTCAGCCAACACTTTTTTTCCCCTCACATCCACAAGCGACCTGGCCGGGTGCAAATGCCATACGCTTTTTCTCTTCTCCCTGCAGAATTTTTTTTCCCATGACTTCTTTCTTCCCGTTTCTGTGACAAATAAAGCTCTTCTCTCACCTGGAAGACTCTCTAAGGCCTAGTGAAACAGAATGAATCTCTCCTGAGGAATTTGTGAGGCAAACAATGGAAGAAAGTTCCTCGTATCTAGTCTGTCTGGGACTAACAAATATTCTGAAAGAAAAAGCTTTGCTTAGAATCTGAACGTCCCATATTCCAAATGAAGGGAAAAGAGGACAGCCGAGCCTCAACTTCAGTGATCTCTGAACAGAAGAAAAGAATAAAAGCTGTTGCTGACATTTGCATTTGTGCACAGTGTCCCAAGAACAAGTGGCTCAGGGGATGCTCTTAAAAGTAACACCCACATTCATCTTCTGGAGCAGGGGGAAGAGAAGCAGCAAAATATGGGGAATTCTCAAGTATTTTTTTCAAACCGTAACAAATTAAAACAACAACAAAAAAAAAAGGATGAGAGCACACCATGTAAATGGCAATCGCTTCCATAATGAATACACTAAACAGGCAGGAGAAATACGTTTTATGAATAGGTATTTTAAAACAAACTTAACAGGGACAGTCCCCAAGCACTACTTAATGACTTCACACTGAACCATCAATGTAATTTTGTCTTTCCCCAAAAAGATTAAGCCATTGCTTCACCTGGCACAATACAATAGTGAGAAACACCATGCACTACCCAGGACTTGCCTTCTCCAAGGCTTCCAAGGCTTTCACTGGCATCAAGAGAAGTGTGGCCAGCAGGTCGCGGGAGGTGATTCTACCCCGCTACCCTGCGCTCATGAGACCCCACCTGGAATACTGTGTCCAGCTTTGGAGTCCTCAACACAGGAAGGACATGGACCTGTTGGAACGGGTCCAGCGGAGGGCCACGAAGATGATCAGAGGGATGGAGCACCTCCCCTATGAAGACAGGCTGAGAGAGCTGGGGTTGTTCAGCCTGGAGAAGAGAAGGCTCCGGGGAGACCTCATAGCAGCCTTCCAATATCTGAAGGGAGCCTACAGGAGAGCCGGAGAGGGACTCTTTGTCAGGAAATGTAGTGACAGGACAAGGGGTAATGGTTTTAAATTGGAAGAGGGGAGATTTAGATTAGATATTAGGAGGAAATTCTTTCCTGTGAGGGTGGTGAGGCACTGGAACAGGTTGCCCAGGGAAGTTGTGGATGCCCCATCCGTGGAAGTGTTCAAGGCTAGGCTGGATGGGGCTTTGAGCAACCTGCTCTAGTGGAGGTGTCCCTGCCCATGGCAGGGGGGTTGGAACTAGATGATCTTTTAGGTCCCTTCCCACTCTAACCATTCTATGATTCTCTGATTCTATAACAGTGGGCATAGTGCTGCTGCACCACAGCCTGGTACAGAAATTTCCCAAAGCCAATTTCCCAGCCAGCTGTATGACATTATAGAACATCCATCATCACCTTTGGAAGCACAGAAAGAAATGCCACAGTAAGCTGGAGCCCTTAATATTTAGGAATGCAAAGAAATAAAGGCTTCCTCACATCATAAGATCTTTTTAATTAGTTTTATAACCATGTATACACTTTAAAAAAAAAAAAGTAACCCTCATAATATCACATTGATAAAACAGGGTGCAGACAAAGTACTTTACAGAAATTGTAAGGGATACGTTCTGCTTGGAAGCACCAGTGCCTATTAATGGCGACTAAGGCTCTCTCGCGTACTTGTGCGCAGACTCCCTCATCATGAGCCGTATTTACACACTGGAGGGAGAAGCAATCTGAACCACTGTGCACTCTCACCTGAATATAACTGGGCAAATACAGGCAAGCTATTATTTACTTTAAAGAAACAGTAAATAATTATATCATCCAATAATTGTCAGATAATTCAGATTAGCAGTAGAGTTTTATCACTACAAACATATTGTTGTTCACTAAGGAGTTTTGTTCATGAGTTCCTTTTACTGAACTGTCTTTGTAGGCAAATTCTTAGAGAATAATCTAAAAATCAGAAAAGAAATGGGCTATGGAATCAAATTTGAGACATTAAACGTATTCGCTTTTCCTAGTTAAGCCTGTCCATTACCTTTTGTTGTTCTCATTACACTAGCAAATCAAAGGAGCACCTAAAGCTGCCAATGTACCTCCAAGTGAAGGATGTCTATGAAGACTGCCAACATATTGGGGTGGTGGCTCAGCTCTGTCAGGATTAGGCCTTTAGCAACTTTAGATTGAAGAGTGAGGGACCTCCACAAAGTATTGAGGATGTCTGTCCTTAGACTGGCTCAATACTCTTCCATTGAGATCCTCAGACTTCTAGAGCTTGCAGAAGTGTCTTGAGTTGGAAAAATCCTTTCCAGAGCTGACTTTGAGAGATGTGGTTTTCTGCACTCACGGCTGGGCTCACAGTATTATAGAAAGGAAATAAAAGCATGAGAGATGGCTATGGAAATGAACATTAATGGTTACTATTAACATAATTTAGCTTCAGTTAGAATGAACAACAAGACGACAATTATACATGAAAAATTAGCTTTTATTACAAATGTCTGGTAATAAGTAATGATTTGTCAATTTTTTTTTTTTTTTTTTACTTACTAAGCCTAAACATACAAAGTCAGAAGCAAACAAGAAATTGCTTGGTTAAAATCTTACTGGAGGTTAACTTGTCAGTAGTTCTATCAGATTTCCTGAAAGGCTTTCTTTTAAAATGTCTGGCTTTCCTTTACAGAGATGCTCATCCTCCAGTAGAGATGTGTAGTCATCAGCATGGATGATTTGATTCATTTATATGAACAGAAGAAAGAAATATATGTTGTATCCATTTCTCAATATAAAACCTATTTCTATACATTATGCTTGCACATAATTTAGAGCCTGATACAGTGGCTTCTGAAGCCAAAGACAGTTCTTACACTGACTGCAGCCTGCACCGTATCTGAAGGGCAACATTACTAATTTCATATTAATTAGTGAAAGTATTCTTTGGTCACAAATGTCCTCTATCTACCCAGTTTACAGTATCTCAGACACTATTTCTCATGCATTTTAAGGAGCTTGTTTACATTTTTATTTTATTCCACGGCTTTCAGATTTTTCTCCCGCATGTATAATCCATACCTGGGTGCATGCCTGTGCACAAAATTTATTCGAGTTGTTTCTATGCAGACAGATCAGGAGTGAAGAAAGGATGTCCTTTACCTTCTGATACCTTTCAGATGTCAGACTGCCACAGCTCTAGTCTAAAATGGCCTTTTACTGGAGTCCCTCTGGGCAGGCAATTCATATCTAGTGCACTGCATTACTAAATTTTTCAGAATACACAAAATACGAAAATTGTGATCATTTTATTACATTGTCTATAACAATGTAAAGCCACATTTTCCAAAATCAAAGACTTACTTCTGGTAGGAAAAGTTTAAGAAAGTAAGGGAAAAGAAAGCTGCTCATGATGCAAGCAGGAGTGTCTGGACAATGACACTTTGCTTAAAAGGCACACCAAGAAAAGGCAAGCTAGCTAGGTTCCTCTCCTGATGGTTTAGATCTGTTTTATATTTTTTCTTATATATATAGATATGCATATATACGTGTGTATACCTACACAAATATATGTACATACACACACCTTGGAGTTTTTGAGAATAGAAAGTTCAAGAATTAGAAATTCATTTTAAATAAATAAGAACCATACTAATAGGGGCAGGTTGGTGCTGTTATTTTTTGCTGCATTATGATTATAATCTAATGACACAGTGATATGATTATACCATTTTTTACTTTACATCATTTTATTGTATAAATGTGAGGCATAAGACTACCAGGTGCATTTATCTTGCCTAAAGTGATTTTCATGGATCTTCTGTGTTGCTTTTTCGCAAGGGATGGTCATTACTTTAAGAAATATGAAGAGAGTTGAGGGTAAGGATGTTCTAACAATCACAATTAAAATTTATTTGACTCTAGGGTTTACACGTTAGAACGTGGCGTGCACGCAAACACCCACACAGAATGACAACGACAACAATGGCTGCATACAGCTCAAACCCAAGCATGGTCCCAGCATGGCTGTAGTGTCCTGATCTTGTAAAAACGCTTGCTTTCCTTTTGCATAAGCTTTGTGATACGATGCACTGTTTCCAAAATCTGCACTGTTCCATCTAAGTGGTCCACGCCCAATGACGGTAAATGTTAAGAGGTATGAGATGATTACTAACTTCCAGAAAACATTTAACAGAAGATGCCCATACAGTAGTCACCATTAAAAGTTTAACAGCTGAAGGTTGAATGTACAGATCTTTTCAGCTGTATTGTTTAAAGAAGTATGACTATCACAGTAAAGTTATTTACACAAAAGGCAACCATAGTAAAGATATCAATAGAGAACACAGTAGATTGTTCAGAAAGTGGATCACATTTTCTACTAAGTCTGAAATACTTCTTGCAATGTTGTAAATTTTACCTACTAGATATCCCACAATATAAACCAGACAGAAGAACTTGTAAAAAGAGATTAAGAGCTTGGTCCTGCATTTCAGATTCCCCAAAACCTACCACAGAAGACCACAGGAATTTTGACTGTTTAGCAATTGCAGGACAAAACCCTCAGAGGACTGCAAAACATTGCTTCTTTTACGTACTTATTACATATAAGCATTCAATTGATTTTCTTTGGCTTTTAAATTACTATCCCTTCATATCTATAATGTGAAACCAAACCAAACCCAAACCACTAATAACTCCCCTCTCCCCTCAAAACAATGATAAAAAAAAAATAAATGAACCAAAAACGTATCTAGAAAGTGTAGCTGTTACTTCATTATAAAACTACGGTGCAAAATAGAGGTTTATACTGGTCAGAATTGCAATAGCAATTGGAAATTTACACTGAAGGAGTGACTGCAAGTATTGCTTCTCCTAAATAACAGAAAAATCAAAACTGATTAGGCACTTGTTTTCTTGTTTACTGAGAGATCATTCAGTGTGCGTAAAAATGATAGAAATACTCTCTAAAAGAATGCTCTGTAGTGTAACAACTGTATTGCTCAACTACAGCCACAGTCCCTGGTTCAGGAGAGCAGATAAACATGTTCTATTACTTATTTTATGCTTAAATCCTACTGATATGAATGGGCTGGATACATGTTCAAGTGCTGTCCTGAATTGGGATGCTTGCTGAAACTGGAGTTTTAAAAGATAATATAGTGGTGAGCTTCTTTTCATTATTACTACAATACCAATTTTATCCAATCTGCTCTCCACAATATTATCCTAGTACTTCCTAATAAAAAAGAAAATAGGCATAAAATAAATAGGATAACCAAAGATTACATAATAAATATGCTACTAAGTGGGAGGAAAATATATTGCAACATAAGGCTCTGTAGTGTTGCACAATCAAGAAATTGTTCCCGGTGCTCCAAAACACAATTCCTTATGTACAACACCAGATTACCACTCTACACCCAAAAAAGATTGGGAATTAATAGATTAAACTTGTATTACATTAAACATTTGAAAATATAAACAAGTGGTAATGTTTCGCTGCCTTCGCAGAACACCGTATGTATGTTCTTTCACTGCTCCAATTGTCATTCCTCATGAAGGAAAATTCGAAAGACTGGGGTTTTGAAAACTCTCATAATGGCATTCCTTCAGACTTGCAAAGTTACCAGTGTCCACACTGACTCATAGTATTATCTCTGAAAGTAAAACAAACTCAGAAATTTTGTTGCCTCCGTTTCTTTGCATCCATCGCATCTAGGATAGGTTGCCTCTTTGCAGTGTACCTCTGACGAAGCTCCTCGATTTCTCGTTCCATCATAGGGTCCAAAGCTTTTAATCGCATCTGTAATTCTTCTAAGCTCAGATTCTTTAACTGTAAAACAAACAATGAAAAAAAGGAAAACACAAAAAAGGTTAAAAGCTATTTACAACAAAAATTATAACCACCATCTTCAATAATCCTTTTATTTACAGCTGAAGTGTTGTGTTGTTGGTTTTAGTTGGGGTTTTTTGGGTTTGTTATGGTTTCGGTTTGTGGGGTTTTTTTAGCACACTTTGAGTATATGTATACACATATATAACTGTTTATATAACTGAATGCCTTAGTAGGCTCCACACTAAATAATTTAACAGCATACAAAAACACAAATACACATAGTACATTTAATTAAAAAAAATAAAATCATTTTGCACACATTGCAGACAGGTTGCAAATAAATATAGGGCTGGAGTTTAACTCATCAGGCTGGAAAAAAGCATGCCACAGTATACACAATTATATTCACACACATAAACTATATTACTTAATCAAACAGTTCTTACTGAACTTCAGGCTCTTACAGAAGCCTGAAAACACATACAGCTGCTGTAAGTAATAGTCTAACAGTAATTTAGAGGTACTTTCTGATAAGAATCACAGAATGGTAGGGGTTGGAAGGGACCTTCTGAGATCACCTGGTCCAACTGCCCTGCCAAAGCAGGCTCACCTGGAGCAGGCTGGACAGAAATGCATCCAGGAGGGTTTTGAATATCTCCAGAGAAGGAGACTCCACAGCCTCCCTGGGCAGCCTGATCCAGTGCTCTGGCACTGTCAAAGTAAAGAAGTTTTTCCTCATGTTCAGATGGAATTTCCTGTGTTCCAGTTTGTGCCCGTTGCCCCTTGTCCTGTTGCTGGGCACCACTGAGAAGAGCCTGACCCCATCCTCTTGACACCTACCATTTAGATATTTATAAGCATTGATGAGGTCCCCTCTCAGTCTTCTCTTCTCCAGGCTAAACAGACCCAGGTCTCTCAGCCTTTCCTCATGATAGAGGTGCTCCAGTCCCTTGATCATCTTCATAGCCCTCCACTGGACTCTCTCCAGGAGTTTTCTTGAACTGGGGAGCCCAGAACTGCTCTCCAGATGTGGCCTCACCAGGGCACAGCAGCGGGGGAGGATGACCTCCCTAGACCAGCTCGCCACACTCTTTCAATGCACCCCAGGATACCCCTGGCCTTGTTGGTCACAGGGGCACAGTGCTGCTTCATGGCCAACTTGTCCACCAGCACTTCCAGGTCGCTCTCTGCAGAGCTGCTTTCCAGCAGGTCACCTCCTAACCTGTACCGGTGCATGGGGTTATTCCTCCCCAAGTGCAGGACACTACGCTTGCCCCTGTTGAACTTCATTAGGTTTGTCACTGCCTATGACAAAGCACTTGTCTTCCTCAACAGATTGCTGCCAGAACTAGTCAAAGCAAATTGCCAACCGAGTGTTTAAATAATACATGAAATTTCCTGAATTCATGGGAGGGAGCTACCTTTGACCGAGCTCTTCACTTTCTAAAAATATTTTCTCACAAGTGTTAAACAGTTCATTACACTGCATTCATTAAGAGCGATGGGTCATATAACAAGTAAATCGCTTCACTGGCTTGCTGGCTGCTGCAAATAAAGTTTGGAGTCTTGTCAGGTGCTGGGGCACATCGGGCAGTACTGCCCCACCTGCTCTTGCAGGGAAGGATCTACAATGGAAATACGTTCCTTTGGCTGGCCTGTGTATTTTTTTTCCCCTTGTTGAAGTCTAGTGCCTCTCTGCATTTTCTCTCGTCAGAATTGCTTATGTGCCAATTACGCTTCACTAAGTGTGAAAAATATCAACAAATTTCAAATAGCACAAATAATTTCATCCTAGGAAAGCGATAATCTGTATTTTGTTTGCAAATATTCTGACATTGCAAACAAGCATACCACCTAACTCAGGGGGGAAAAAAAAAAAAAGAAAAGAAAACATTTTCTGAATCAACCTACTAATGAGTCAATACTTCGTTCATGAATCTAGGGCACTCTTCCATCAACACAGTCTGATCTGTTTTCCCTGAGGAATGAGATACTACTTTTGATCTTTATTTTTATCAGCATCTGAGGCGTATTAAAAATTATCAACACATATTGCTACATATAGTCCAAACCCGAGCATTGTGACTTCTACTAATAGACTAGATTGTACATCGCAAACAAATAACTTAAAGTCATAATAAAGAGGGAGTGCAGATCAGAAATACATAGAAGAGCATATGGAAAAAATGCACATTTTCATGCAACGTCATTTAAACAATAAGATTCCTAATGAAGATAAGAATTAAAACCCAGGTGTCAAACTATCTTCCAGGACAAAAGATCCTTAGACCTCAGATGTGCTCAGTAGCTCACCAGTAACATCTGTCTCTCCCAAGGACAAATGACACCTTTCGTTTCTTAGGAGGAAAAGAGTTGCCTCCCAAGGAATTAAATGTCATATAGTTTACTGTATTTCTCCCATTTGATATATGCAAGAAAGGATGGAGGAAAGGAATTATAATTCCTCAGTCACCAAGACTTTTGCAGAAAAACATATTTCCATGTTCAGAGAAATAAAAGATTAAAAAAAATTCTCTTTCATTTTTAGCCCATTGGTAAATGTAACTGGCACATGACAAAACACTCTCCAGTGAAGATACTCTTTTAGAGGACTAAAGTGTCAGAGAGATTTGCAGTATAATGAGAAGAGACGACAGTGCTGATTCCCCTGTTTAACTGATCCCAATGCAGTACAGATGAGAGGAGCAATAAAACCACGTTTTTTAGCATGTGTAAGAGGAGAAACATATTTGGGGCTCCATGGACCAGCAAACGGACTAAGGAAGGCACCATGAATAACCTCATGTGTGAGTGTTTTGTGAGAACTGCCACTAATGAAGTCTCCTACTCACTCTGGGCCAGCCCAGGCAGCCATTTATTCCCTCTCAGTCACCACTGTAGACACCAGGCTTCCACTGCACAGAATAGACTCCAACTCATGCGATCACATAATTATTCTGCACTGAAAAACATTTTTTTTTTATAAATTGTCAGAGAAGAATGTGATGGGTGAGTTTTTATTTAAATTTCAATCAAGAAACAGAGCCAGCAAACAGAATTAAATATTCTTTAAAGATCACAGACAGCTGGGCTGGAAATTAAAATATAAAGACAATGAATTTTTAAATCCAGAGAATAAGAATCATTCAGAATGATCTCAGCCATATCACCCAGGGGACCCAGGGAGCTGCAGTACTCATCTGTATGAACGGCTGACATTCGTGACATTCAAAGGAAGTAAATGACAGAAAACAGGGACAATAAGCAACTGAAAACGCAGTTATGAAGGTCTCACCTATCTGACATCAGATGCTGGATTAGGCAGGAAGTCAGAGAGCTTTACGTACTAGAGAAAACCACTGAAGCACATCTAATAGCCACAGCTGATCAAGGACATGCGTGTGTGTGTGTCCAGTGACATAAATCTCTCCTTGGTAAATTTCAAAATATTTTTTCTTGCCCTCTGTCCATGCTATAGGTATTACCTTGTGAAGCCTGAAGCCTGCACAAGCCTAAATGCTGAATGCAACAGGAAATATATCAAATGAGATGTGCAGAAATAACTCAAACAAGGTATTTAATTATTCCTATATAATTTATTCCTCTGCATGATAAATATTTCAATTCAAATTCTTAAAAGCAATAGAGCTCAGCACTCTCACTTTCACTTGCAAACAGTTCGCAATTTAAATTGCCATAATTTCCCATGTAGTTTGTTGTGGTAACTACTAGGGCTACTGGCATTAATGGGAAAAGAGAGGAGAGCATTCAGCTGTGCAAGCTACAGGAATTGAAAAAGGCTTTAAATTATATTTTGATAGCGTTTTTAAAGCTGTAAACTGTAGCAGTTCAGTAATCAGGATAGTGTTTGTCTGACAACGATAGATAGTTCAATTTCTGCCACTTCAAATCACCGAGCTGATCATGTTCTTTGAGATATCAAAAACGCACAATCACACAACAGACAGCAACTAGTGTCAGGATGGGCCACCTCCAAGATACAGGTCTTCAGTCACTGGAGTTTCTGGTAAAAGCATTTGCCTTCACTGGCACCCTTCATATCACCAAGTAATCACGTGGCAACAGTTCAAACTCCAATTTATAATGCCACGAACCATATAACATTGAATAACTTCTACAAGCTGATGGATTCTCAAGACAGAGTCGCACCCAAAGAAGCTACACTGACATTCTCTACCCTGCTTTGCTAAAGCAAAGGAAATTGAATTGCCTACAAAGAGACCAGCTAACAGTCATGCCTGAGTGCCAGGAGCTCTTGCCTCTGCCTTCTCCTCTCCGTGACGTAGGGGAAACCCTGGCAGAAGAAAGGCACTCGAGCAGAAAGCAGCTCCATCAACCCAAGCTTCCAGTAGCAGAAGGTCCTTTCAGCAGCACCCCCCTGAGCTGGGGCAGCCAGCACAGAATCAAAGCATAACTAACCTTTCAACTGCACTTACTCTGGTCGATACTAGTTTCAGTTCAATTGCATTTTTCACGTCTTCGAACAGTGACACACAAAGAATTCCTCCCTCACATACTGATGCAATCGTCTCTCACAACCAAACTTCAGCAAGAGAAGTGCAACAATTCTTACTTTTGTGGTTGCTTTCAGTCAAACTTCTTGCAACCCACATGGACCGGTTTCATTTGGGTCAGTATTTTCAGCAAACCAAAGAGTAATTACTTGCAGTAAATACTACCTGTGCCTGCAGGAGGACACACAATGTACCTTACATATTTTGTTCGCAACCTTGATCAAATCATACTGGTGAAAATTCAGACCAAAATGGGCACATGGAAAATATATATGCATTCCTGTCTACAGACATGAGTTCTGTAGTAATAAGATGAGAAGGAAGGAGATAAAGTACAACCAAAAACGGACTCTTAGAAGTCATCAAGTCAAAGGGCGCAAAGCAAATTCTGACTAATGGCTTCCACCTGCATCCAGCACAGGAGTCAGAAGGACACACATCTGAGATACTTAGCGGTGCTTGCGGTCCATGGATTTAGGTGAAGGGTTCTGGTAAAGAGTCTGGAACTCATTAGCCGCACTTGGCCAGCACATATCCATAGCCATCCAAACTTTTCAGGGGGCGAAAGCCAAAGCTTTGGTGGATGTAGCACACTATAATCTTAATCCACCCTTGACAGCTAACAGAGGTAAATAAAAACTCTAGGCCTGTGATGTTTTCAATATGATAAAATTAGATTTCATTAGTAATTCCATAATGCATGAGTTACCATCGCAAACCTCCAGCCTATCAAACTAAATTATAGAATACTGCCATTAAGCTGGTGCAACAAAAACAAGCAAATGTATTTTTAGGGTTTAAATTGTTAAGAAAATAGATACTCAATCAAAAAATAATCTGTATCAAGTTTATTGTGTTTACCTGAAAAAACAAACTCTTCCTAGCAACTGCTTAAATGAATCTTACAGATGCAACATGCCTTATTAGGGGCCTTTGATTAAAAAAATATGGATTGTTAATACTGTATTCTGAGTCATCTATTTTCCCATCTGCTAGTAATTCCTACAATATGAACTATCAACAGAATGGCTAACAACAATAATTTTCTATGGCAATTGCAAAAGTGGGTTGCCTATAGCACTTTCTGATTTAACCAGTGCATGCCTTGGATTGTTCTGTGTTGTTAGTGGCCTCAGGTAAGAGAAACTCTTTCTCTCCAGCTGTTCCCTTCACTCTGCTGAGCAGAGTTTTCTTTTTCTCTTATGGAATGAGCTCCACTGATGATTTCAAACTCCTTTTTACTAGTATAAAAAGTTAGACTTAAGTTGGGATACAACTTAAGTCTAAGAAAGTTGGGCCTTTCTGACCAGTTTTTCTGGTCTATGAATTCACACTCAAAATCTGTGAATCTCACTTACGTAGTAGTTGTCTCAGGCCTGCGTGCAAGGAAATACTCCATGGTTACTGCCATCTGTTCAGCTGCTCCCGTGCAGCAATGGGGGGAGAACTGCTGTATGTTTGCTTAGACAGCAAATCACTCTGACCTCGTACAAGCAGTGTCAGGCGATGAGCTGTCCGAGACACGCACTGGCCACAGGTCAGAGCTCTGACATGCTGTCACCTCCCTCCCCGCTGTCACTACAGTGAGCAAATCAGTCACAAGAAAACAAACTTGGACGGGGGATGGAGTGAGAGCATTTATTTCAGGATGCCTGAAGAGCAAGTCTCCTTGTTGCAAAACATAAAACATTTGAGTTATACAAATATAAAAAGGACCTCATTTAGTATCATTATTTTTGACAAGTGATGAGAGAGAAGGACCGACAACCTAAATTTCAAAAGCTAAAGTTCATTCCATAGGACTGCAGTTATCTTAAATATTTTGGAGGGTAAAATAAGCACATAGCACTCAGAGAAAATTAACGACAACTTCATGTAATTTTAAAAAGTCTTTTTAGGGATAAAATTGTATATAAATGTCCAGTGATTAATCCCTATTTTCACTAGTAGAATTCTTTCTGCTCAGATGCTAAAACTGTACATCATTTTAACAACACAAAGCTAAATCTCAGTGACTACCATCAAAACTTTTCAACTCTAGGCTTTTCTTAGCTTCATATAAAGTAACATTTCAAAAGCAAACCACCAAGGGGAAAGAACGAGTTTTCCATAGCATTAGTGCATTTATCATTTGCATACCTTTGTTGAATACTGCCCAGGGCTCTCCTTTGAGCACATTAAATGCTGCCAATCCTAAAATTCAGAAATCATGAGCTGGGTCCTTCACCTTCATTAAATTACCCTTAAAAATTAGATACCTAAAATAAGAATTCTTAGGAGGAGGGAAGTGTCTTTTTATTTCCCCCTTTCATTTCTGAGTCATGAGGAGGCAGATAGAATCTAAGCATTTCTGCAATTAAAAGGGCTAGAAAGTTCAGAGAAAAAAAATCTAGGAGCTTATAACTTTAACAAGCAATCTTGACTACAGGAATTGAAATCTAAGGAAAAGCACAGATCATCATGAAATATAGTGTAAAATTAGTGATATTGCTAACTCTTGCATGTTGCAATTTTTCACAGGTCCTGACAAAACCAGTCATGTTTTGTGTATGAATGCTTTATCATATCCTAAGAAGGTCAAATCTAATTTAGACTGTTTTTTACCTATTATAGGAGTTGATGTTTGTGTAGTTGGGAGGTTTATAATTTTTCACTAAAAGGTATAAAACAATATAGAAGAATCTGAACAAGGGAAAATAAACTGCAAGCAATGCATCTCAAAAACCTGGTAGCTAGCAAACATCCATTATTAAGTGCCTCTGAGATAAATCTTTAGCATCTGCTAGATAATACACTTAATAAATTTAATTTTAAAAGTGTACAGAAGGAAAAAATCCTACCATTCCCTCTTTCCTCTGCCATTTACAGCGAGTGTATTGTTACATTACACGCTTAGAATTGAGTCTACTGAAGCACGACACTTAATTTGCTATCAACCTTTCTTTAGACTTGCATCATCCATCACAGACATTTTAAAAAATGTCTTTTAAAGTATCACAGGCAAAAATTCACAGTTTGAAATGTCTTAGAGAATATCTTGGTGGTTTTTTTAAATATTGTGATTTTCTACGCCAGGCATCTCAAGCTTAATGGTACAGTTAGCCCTGAAGAATACTATAAATGTTTACTGGAACTCTCAACAGAATAAATAATCTAAAGCTTAGGAAAACCACTCCATCTGGATACTCACTATGCTATTTAAACTTGATTGCAAATATGCCCACACAGTGCCGATAGCAAAGCAGCTACCACACCTGACCTAAAAATATGCAGGATCTCCCCCCAGCCCTTTCTGCTTATGGAGAAAAAAAAAATGAGAAGAAAAAACAAACCAACAAAAGCCCCTTTTAAAATATTGCCCAGCAAAAATAGAAAGCTTTTAAACTAAGAGAATTCATTTGCTAGAGTTCTTAGTGTACTAAGTAGTACCAAAAAGTCAGCATTTCTCTAGTAATCTGTAGCTCTCCAGGGCAAGTATTTTTTGTTGTCTTTCAAAATGAGCTCAGCTATCAGCAGGTACATTACCGTGCCCTTGAGTTCAACGGATCACATTTCAGCAAACTGCAGTTATCATTTAGCTATATAAAACCAAACTGTTCCTTTCATATTCAAAGTTTTTCTCAAGTTAAGGCACTGCCTCCTTGACAACTGATTCCTCCTTGAGAGGATCATTTTTAAAATGTTCAGAAAATAACAGTTTTACATATTTCTGAAGTTCTACCAATCTACATGTAGACAGAAGCTCTATTAAGTACTGAGATATTTGGGATCAGAACCATTTTAAAATAAAACCAGTTAAGAGTCCCTAACAAAGTAATATAAAAAAAGAAAGATGCTCCCAGTTTTGCTAAAATATATTGTAAATGCATATCCATATCAAGAAGTAAATTTAAAGATATACATGAACTAGAAGTCCTGAGGTTAAAAAGAAAACTGTATTAAAAGCTACAAATTCATGAAATATATAATGATATCATTTAAAGCTATTTTTCTTCAATAGCTCAATTTAAGATTATTTTAAAAATAAAAAAAACCCCACTGAATAATGAGTAGACACAAGATATAATAAGTATAATATAATATAATAATACAATATATATAATATAACACAATATATATTATATATATTATATATAATATAATAACACAAGATATAGACATGTGGAGAGATAACCCTGAAGTTAAAACCAGACCCAGAAAAGCGTTTAACCTGAAGAACAATGGAAGAGCTAGAAAAATTTTAAACCTTAAGCCTCAAACCTTAGTATCCTAGTAAGGGAAGATACAAGTGAATCTCAAGTTTCTTAGAAGTGCAAAATGTTAACATTCAAAACTAAAACAAGAATGGATACAACAAAACTAAATTTTCCTAACAGGAAAAGTCTGCTGGAGGACAGCCGCACCATCCAACACAAAATGCACATGCAAATTTATATCTTATTTGCTGGGCAACCTTGACTTAGTTATATGCTTTATAAGGAAGAAAATTCCGTTCGGTTTAAAACAGCCAATTTAGAAAGGATTTAGGAAAATAACACATCATCTTTAATAAATGGAAAAATGATAGACATGCTGTTTGCTGGGTTTTATTTCATGCAGAAAGCACTCTGGTAGTCATGTACAACAGAGGATAGGTTTCAGCCACTTTTGGTAAAAGATGGACGGGAAAAATCCTATAGTCCAGAAATTTAGGGCAATTTATAGACAACAAATGCCGGGTCTCTTAATCCCTGAGGGAAGGAAGAAAATACAGCAAAGGCAGCAAAAAGACAGCAAAACCAAGTCATCAGTTGATAGGGGACTGCAAAATATCAGAACGAGCAGAATCTGAACGCAGCAACTGAACAAAGCCAGGGCTGAGCAGAGACATTTAACTGAGCTGTTAGTGGCAGCGGGGAGCAAAGGAGATCCCTGCCTCTGGAAAGGCACGCAGGTTATCCTCTTGGGAGAGGATGACAGCCAGGCCCACCTGAGCTTAAGCACCAGCACAGAGCATGTGGCTGCTGCACACAGAGACCTGCAGCGATCTGGGAAGGGAGAAGCAATCCCCCAAGCCCAAGGCTACCAGCATCTTTGCTAGACAGCACTAAGTCTCATGTTCTGTACAACTTTAAGGATTTAAGAGAAGCACTGCTGGCTTTTAAAGAATGCGTCTCAGTCCACAGTTCCTCAAATTTTCTTTATTCCTTCCTCAATCATTTTCTGGAAATATTTTTTCCACACACACAACTGTTTGACTACCTATTTAACTTGATGTGGCTCACAGTTTTCCTAAGCACTGAAAGAACTCAGCGTGCTAAAAGATTTGGGTTCCCAATAGCAGAGGCACGGCCCAGAGAGTCCCTGGATGACAGGAGGGCACTGTTCCACTCCTGCATTGCGTTCAGCAGCTTGCCAGCCACAGGGGCTTATATTTCATCGGCTTATGACAGCTTTGATATTATGAAAACTGATTTAAAGCATTTAGGAAACTTTCTTACCATGCTCAAGAGCTGAACAGATTTTTTGAAAATCTCTTTACACCTTAAGGAATAGTTTATTAACTCTTCTTAATGCTGCCTTCTATTGAAGTCTTATCTACAAATTATTCCAATACTGCAGAGTTTCAGGAGATTCATTAAAGTGGATTTAGTTTCTTTTTACAAAATGCACCAGCTCTACATTTGTGAAACACAGCTTAAATAAACACCATCAAATAATCTTTAACGAACATGATAAAATCTACCTTATGATGGTCTAAGTCTAGTAGACAGCTGCTGTCTTGCTTCTAACATAGAGGAAATTGGATCTAAAATAGGTGAACAAATACAGAAATGGATAATCTATCAAATAGCACCACTGAGCTAGCAGCTTTTGAAGAAAACACAGTATCTTTTCCTTTACAGCCATGTAATAGGCTACTCTCACTACACGTAATACACTTAGAAATATCCCGAAAGTAGGAAAATACAGAAGATAATAATTGATAATCATTCATGTCAAAACACATGAATCAAGAAGCATACAACTAAAAGCAATACTAAATTTAAAAACTATACCACTCATGTTAATAAACAAGAAAATCAGGCTAACACCAAACAGTACACAACCATAATCCAATTCGATTCTTTAAAACATAATCCATCCTGTGAAAAGTGTGATGCCCACTCTGTATTAGTTTAGAAACTCCACTTATTCATAGAACAAGATTCAATGATTCAGTGGCATGTTCACTTACTGAGTCCAGAACTGCCAAAATCATTTGCCAAAAAAATATTTTATTACCAAATATTTTGTCTATGATTCAAACATTAATGCGATCAAGCCAAAAATTAGCATAGTTCTTTCCTACCTTTACAGTATTATCTCCTAGGAAGGTCTACAGCATTTGATCAATTTGTGTTGTCACAGAGCACAGAACAAAACCAGTTTGTTTAATTAGGTTTTTCAGATTATAATATGCAGATATAGTTGCAATTTATTTATCAATGCAAACAGGTAACGTGCAAGCTTTTCACAGAATCATAGAATCGTTTAGGCTGGAAAAGAACTTTAAAATCATTGAGACATAGCACTGCCAAGTCCACCACTAAGCCATGTCCCCAAGCACTACATCTACATGTCTTTTAAATGCCTCCCGGGATGGTGACTCCACCACTTCCTGGAGAGCCTGTTGCAATGCTTGACAACCCTTTTGGTGAAGAAATTTTTCGTAATAATCCAACCTAAACCTCTCCTGGCACAACTTGAGGCCATTTCCTCTTGCCCTATCACCTGTTAATTGGGAGAAGAGACCAACCCCCACCTCACGACATCTTCCTTTCAGGTAGTTGTAGAGAGTGATAAGGTCCCCCCTCAGTCTCCTTCTCTCCAGGCTGAACAACCCCAGCTCCCTCAGTGGCTCCTCATAAGACTTGTGCTCTAGGCCCCTCACCAGCTTCGTTGCCCTTCTCTGGACACACTCCAGTTTTGTGCCAACACTGTTCCTTAATCCCACTCCCAATTTAGAGTGCTCACTATTCCACTTCTGCATCTCTGGAGTAAATTATGTCAATTGTATAGCCCACAACTAGGGAACCGTATGCGCTCTGCAAACCCTTATGATGTGACCTAAGTCTCCGTAAAATCTTTCTGGCCTCTCTGCTAGTTTTCCAATTCATCTCTTGAGTGATTATCTAGGTTTCAATTATGTTTCAGTTTTCTAGATTTAAAATCCATAAAGAAAAGGAAAAGAATTATAAAATCTTACTCATTGCATAGTATATCAACATTAAAATGCTACACATTCTGCATTTGAACATCTGTAATGTTCAAGTGTCTGTAACTTCAAATCTAAATCTTTCTCCAGAAAAACACTGTTGGGAATTTAATCCAGGTTTTAAAATTGATTTAGTATTCATGATTTGGAAACTGAAGTAGAACCAAGGGCCTCATCTATATGATTTCCAACCCTAACTACCAGGGCAGGAAATCGTGAGAGCTCCAACTCGTGCCAAACAATCCATCCAGCACATTCCTAGACCATATAAAAAGGATAAGGAAAATATGAGACAGACAAATGCATTCCTCAAATGCAAGGTGTCAGTACTCAAACAAAATCTGTGCTCAATGCAGTCAATGCTATACAGCTCACAGGCTCATCTTTAAATAGAATTATGTTTCACAACTGCACTTTCAGAAGTAATTAAAAGCCAAAGAAAATCTGATTTCATTTTACAGTGCCTTGTAAAAGTAGCTTAATTGTTAAGACCATCTTCAGAGTAGTGCTTTTGCAAAGTAAAGACAAAGATATAAACGTAGAGTTTATTAAATGCTCTTGCAATTTATTTAAAATACATCGCTGAGGTTTCTGCTTACAGAACATATAATCCTCAGTTTGAACAGTGTCCTGCATTCAAAGACATAACACTGAAGAGAAATAAAGTACAAATTAGTGGGACTGGTCACATATTAAGTGCCATTTTTCAGAGTTTGAAAGAATAGAGGGTGTGAACAACTCCCTCATCACCAACAGATCTGACGCATACACATAAGCACAAACAAATGCAGGGAAACACAGGCTTAGTGTCAAAAAGGTTGCATATCTGTCCTGGACTTTCTATATTAAATATGACTTTAGCAATGCACATGTATTCTTGATCCAGTTATTGCACATGTCTGGATGGGGACATTAGGACTTACTGTTGAAGCAAAATTACGGTCAGAAAGGACTTACTGCTGAAGAAAAACTACACATGTAAAAATATAGCATACATTCTTGAATCAATGCTAATGAAATTCACCTCATGGCAGAAGGATGCAAGAAAAAAGTAATTGTGAATATCTTTATAATGTTTACACCCTGTCACAAGTAGAAAACAGCACCATATCAAGTAATGTTAAACTGGTATTAACATACAGCAACAAATCCTAAGAACCACAGAGATGTCATAATTTAAAATGTCCCCAGTGCTGATGATCTCTCCCCTTGCCACCCAAAACAGAGACATATTTTCATTTGGAAACTCAAACAATTTTCTGGGCAGATTCTACTGGTGACACAGAAGTAGATTTTGGCCTTACGCCACTATCTTCAGAAAATCTGCTATGGTTTTGAATACAAACTGTCTTGTTGAACTACCACACATATCGACCAGTGGACCAACTAGCCAATTCTCTTCTCCCAGAAGAAACAAGCTGCCAGCTCAGGTTTGGATGGGGGAAAACACTATGCCTCTTTTTCTGCTTACTGTCTTTGAGACTTGCACCGCTGCTAACACAGCTGGAGGGAGACCTTGCATTCTTATGGTCTGAAATCAGAGTGTAATCAAAGACTAGATGTCCCAGCATCCTATCATAAGAAGAGTTACACTAACAATTTAAGAATGCTATAGACATGAAGAAGGCAATGTTTTGTTGGGGTTTTTGACAGCACTGAAAAGGTAAGGTTTTAATTATAATATTCCTACTTAATCTCACACACATGCACAGAGTCGAAATTACAAATACTGTGTACATTACAAGACTTCACAATGCTGTAAAATCAAATGCATTAGAGAAAATTATTTATCAAATTATTCTGTTAGACTGAATGTCAAAATTCACCAAAGGCTCTACTAAAAGGCGCAATGAGCGCAAGTAGTGACTTCAAAATATTTAAAAATCCCAAATACATGAAGAGATATTTTAAAGTAGTAACATAATCATGTTGTATACTTAAAAAATGTGGACCTGGTCCATCGGTTCAGTTTTTAATATAAGTAATTTTGATTGCTTCCATTTTCATGAGTTATTCTGACTTCAAACATTCAGAGCTATTAGCTTCTTGCAGTCCTCACCTATTTCAATCTCAAACCACATTCCTCTCTCCTCCATCAGTATCTCCTCTTGCTTTAAACACAATCTTACAGAAGTATTTGAAATATCTGAAATACAAGAATAACATCATCTTGTTTTTGACATTAGTATCTCCAAACATCTTCCATTCTGGGAGCTTATACGTATGCCATCTGATGGTCTGTCTTGCATAGGGAACCCCAGTAATTATGAACTAAATGCCTACTGACCTGGCTGCTGCTGCTACTGCTAGAATGCCAGTCACGTTTACCAGATCCTGGCCATTAGAATAACTATCGCAAAGAAGTAGTTTCAGTAATTTAACAATTTCTCCTGCTTCCACAAATGTATTCTATTTATACTCTCCCAAGTAGCATCACAACGCATAACAGTTTGCCTAGAAGCAGCAACCTTGCAAAAATACAAGGTAATTTAACTTAATCACATTAATTAGCTTAAGTAGGCTGAAAAAATTTCACCTCTTGCTCAGAAATTTAATATCATGCAAAATTTTGAAAGCAATATTGCTTGAAAATTGACAAATTTGCTATTTATTGTTGCCATAACAACCATAGAAAGTTGTGTAAGAAAATACTGAGCAATAAAGGATGAAACGCCATAGAAACAGACAAGAATAGCACAAGTTGTGTCAGCACTAGCCCTAAGGAAAATTTTAAGCACAAACAAGTTCATGGATAGAATTATAAAAAGGTGGGGAAATAGAAAAGGGCAGTTAAGGTGTGGAAATCAAAAAGAGTCATATGGCACACTGCCAACGTTCCTCAACAGAAATTACATGCAGATTAGTTGAAACCTCTAAGAAAAGTAAAACACATTAGCAAAATTCAGCAGAGATTATGACAGAAACTTGTTTCAGGTTTGTTGTTCTTTTTTTTTTTTTTAAGTCTCTTGCTCATAACAATACTGCTGCAGTGTTGCATGATATAAATAGTTAAAAGCCCTTAAAACCAGAATACAGTAATAGCTAAATTGATGCCAGTTCTACATGATTTTCTAAAATTCCCTCCAGCAGAAGGAACTAACAATTGACTTGGGAAGTTATGAAGGAATTCAAATGTAGGGATCTATTTTCCTGTAGGTCAACCCACTACTGCACTGTATAATAAATGTAAACATGAAATGATATCATTTCATCTCTGCTCCTCACCTTTCCAACGACCTTTTGGAGAAAACATCCTGGAGCCTGAATTTTGTTTGACATGGAAGTCATACCAGCTGGATAATATAACATTCCTACCTATGAGCAAAACACCTTTAATGCATTTATTTCTCCTAAAATAAAAATAAATGTTATACAGATATCTCTATATCAAAGCTAAAATCAACACATGGACCAGTCAAAAATCAAAGTTCTGTCTTCAGTAGAAGAAATAATACATTTACAGCTCTTTGTTTAAAGAATTAACAAAGCCAAATATCGAACCTCTCTCTAGTAAAATTCCTTTTTGAATGTTATCCACTGACTTGTATTGAGAGCATAATCAAGAAAAAGCACTTTCTTTTCACATCTCTCATTTCAAAGAAGGGCAAAAAAGCAGATGAGATTAAAATGGAGCTCAAACCAAAGATGGTAAATTTAGATTTGATTCAGCAGACATATGGAAACCATTATATAAAGAAGGGAATTCTTGCATTAAAAAGTTAGTTCAGGTGAGATGCAACTAAAGCAGAGACAAGAATCTTAACAGAAAGAACAACCTTGATTTGTTGCTAATAAAACAGCAGTAGAACTTGGGAGCAGTCTAAAAAAAGATAAAGATTAAGGAAGCAACTTCATTCTACACTTAACCAGATCTAATGACAGGAGGTAGCCAAAAGGGTCAGTCCTGCCATGTGAAACCCTCGGGCTCCTGACCACTTCCTTGCACGAGATCTACCAATTCTGCAACTGCAGGTTGAACTGGGAGGGTGGGGATGACAAGGGGGTGTCAGATGTTTTTTGAGCAAGTTGAATTGACTCAGCTCTCCGGCTACTGGACTGCTACAATCAATACAAAGAGAGTAACAGAAATGAGCAGGTGCCTGTTTCTGCCATGCCTCTTTCCTTCCATAACCCCCATCTCCTGAATAAGTCTGGAGTAAGATGCCAGCCATCTATCCCTGGTTCCAAGGTCAACACACCAGCAGGCCAAAGACAACAACTATTGACCTCAGACCGCAACCCATATTTCAACATAGATATTGATCTGGGTCCCTCTTCTCAGAGGCTAATAATAATAACAATTAGTAGCATTGAAACTTGCAGCAAATTAACTTCCTTTGAAACCTCCACTTTTGCCAAATTTGGGTAATATAACTCAAAAGTTATCAGGACAAATAGCACAATCACATAAATCTCCTTTCCTAAAGAAACAGACCAAAAATACAGCTAGATTGCACAAAAATCTTCTTTGTACAGGGTAATTAAAAATTGGAAATACCAATACAATTAGATAAGAGAAAACACACAGTAAAATTGAGTATCCCATTTTGGATAAGTATAGGGGGAGAGATGTGTGTCATAAAAAACTAAGAAAGATGGCCATGCTTCTACGATAAAGTGAATAAAATTGATTTTATACACTACAACTACTAAAGAATTAATCATATAAAATATTTCCCCCAAAGCTCTGGCAACAGCATTAGTAGTTTGCTCAAATTCAGTCTGCAAGCAGAACTGTAAACAAGTAGTTTAAATACAACAGTGGGGGGATTCTGCTGGGCTGGGGGTAAACCAACAGAGGCTTTTCTCTTTCTGGCATTCATAGCACTTTAGAGAAACACAGAGATGGTGCATCCTCAGCACATTTTAGGATTCATGTTATATTTGACAGTGGAATAACAAGACTGCCCTACCTATACCAAAAATGGCAGGGGATCTCAAAATCCAACAAGCTGCAATTGAAAACTTAATATCAGCAAACAAAGCTTTTTTACCAATTATTTCTTGTGGAATTGGGAATAGCAGACATAGAAAATTACATTGTAAAATTTTTTTGTACTTCACAAACTTGTTTTTTTTTAAATGCAAAATATACACAGTAAATGCTATGGTACGATCATCGGACCTTATCAGTGGATTACACAATGCACGCTTTTGAAAACTTTTTTTAACAGCACCTTACAAAATAAAATACTGCAATAATTTCTTAAGTTTTTATATCTCTTCCTAATATCAACTAAAAACATGAGAAAATGGAAATGGAATAAAAGTAATAGAAGAAGAAACTAGCACCATTGATTCTTTTACTCTCTAGGTAAGTCTTCTCACATTACAAAAAGAATGTGAATTATGACCCAACAGAGGCTGTAGGTGAGGATCTACTCAAACCCTGCAGTTATACAACAATGAATTTTTAAACAAATCTAACTTACCAAATGTATTTCCAAAAATCCCTCACATCCTCAAAGAGGAAGAAATACCATCTTTGGAGAAAAAGCTGAAGGTGTCGCTGACAGTCCACCCTTTATGTTGCTTCAGTGTTACTGCTGAGGTCCTGACCTGTGTTCAATTAACTGCTTAAGCAGCCCTTGGCTGAATTTGGAAGGATTCTGTTCTCAGAAAAGCCATCAGTGACTTGGCATCACATCTTCTCACCATTATGCAAAAGCATCACTTTATCAAAACCGTAACAAATTGAAAAGCAGTATATGAATAGCACTGTCCACCATTGTTGGGATAGCTCTGATGAAAACGCAAAGACAATCTTAACATTTCAACAAAAATGTTTTAATTAAAATATTTCAGTGAGGAAATTGCTATTTCACTTTTTAACATATATTTTTATTACTATTAAAAACAACACAACTAATGGCAATAGAAGTTTTAAGTCACAGTCTCATTAGGAACCATTTCACCAGAAAATGAATGTTTATTAGGCAATTCTCTGTCCTGTGAATGAAAAGGCATCTGTGGACCTACCGAATATAAAAGACAGGGCAAAAAGCTTCTGCAAGTATTGCAAAATAAGCTACCGCACAGCCTACTAAAACTCTCCAAATAGTGAGATTCTACAACACTGCAAGAAAAACATATCTTACTCCTGAAGTAATGAGACCTTTTACTGATAAGGACTACACCACCTCATCCACTTTTACTTCACACTATGCAACACATAACACTGAGGTGAAAAGGTGTTACTAAAGCAACAGGCTCAGAATATTCCCAGCCTAAACAGGCAAACCAAAGACAGTAGGGAAAGGGAGGTTTTCACTCACTGCATCCAGGGCAGGACACATTCCCGAACCACGTCATGAGCTATGGCAGTACCCTAACCCCTAAGGCAGATGGCTTTTCACCAAGCAAAGCTTGAAGTGCAGTCACATTGTATTTAGATTCCCTGTATCACATCATCATGACATATGCGCTCATTTAAAGGATTCAACTAATTTCAGGTGGCTGTTTTAAAAAATTTCAAAATCAGAACAAGTCTGATACGGGTACTGTCAACAACAAAGCTCTCACTGAACACGGTTCAGCCTAACCTTTAAATATCTATACTGTAAAAGTAAAATATCACTTCTTAACATAAGCCTCCCACAGACAAAAACTAGAAGCCCTTCTGTACTCAATATGTGAAGTCACCTCGTATATCCCATTCAAGAAGGAAGCAAGAGGAAATTTTGGCAAGCAACAGAGACAGGAAACTCTCCATTAATGATTCCTATGATTGTCCAGCTAGAGATGAACTTCCTAAAGCACCAGTGTCAGCATGAGCCTGACTTTTACAAAAAACAATCTTAAGACATTTACCAGCCTCCAGAGATGTGTTCTGTAGATGTCCCTAAATTGATACAAAATCCTGCTTTATTTACAGCAAAATTCTATCTCCTGACTGCTTCACAAGTAGACATGACTGCAATTAACAGAATAAAAACCAGCATTTTTACTCTGCATTCCCCCCACCATGCATCAACATAGGCTTTTTTTTAACGTACTAGCATGTACTAATGTAATAGCAAAGATTCAACAGCGACCATCACAGCAAGCAGAAAAACGTCCTTAAAGAGTGTACCAAGTATGCAAGTATGCAAGACGTTACCAGTACATAAAAATATAGATTCCATGTTCATGAATGCACTGAACACAGCAATTCTAGTTGAATTTCTCAAAAGGTTAGTTATGATCATGGACTGCCTGCCACTAAGTACCATGTATTTAGATGAGTACAAAGCAAAACAAAGCATGAAGTTTGCTGGCACAATCGGCTAAAAAATAAAATTAATAATAAAACCCCATATGGATAAGCCAGCCAGCTTCCACTTAAATACCTGACACTTACTCAGTTGATAACCACCTGCATACAAAGTCCCTGGCAGCTTTAAGCTACCTTTTTTCTTTCTTTCTTTTTTTTTTTTTTTAAGAATAAAATATTCTTCAAGCTATTTCCTATCATATCAAGCACAAACATGCTTTCATTTAACTTCAGGAATGGAATGTGTCTTATTTAAATCTTTTGCCTTTGTTCAGTTGAAGAAACTTGTATTGCTGATAATAAGAGGCAAACCAGATCTTACTTAAAATGTGATTTATGCTCTGTGTTTATATATTCTCAGGGACACTGCATTCCAAATTGATAACTACTTGGTTTTGCGGGTTTTTTTGTTTGGTTTTGTTTTCTTTTGGTTTTTATGTTTTTAATGTAGTCAGTCCTGCAAAAGCAGCTGGCAGGATCACCAGACTCCTGAGTCAGTAGTTTCATACATCAGGCACCCATTTCAATTTTTAGCTGAAAAACTCTAGTATGCCTTCCATAAATCACAGTCTGGTAATAGACAGGGGCATTCCCATGGCTCTGGCACCAACACCTGCTTTTGCTAAGGGGAGTGCACATTCCCAGAGAGGGACATGCTGCTTACAGACCCTGCATGTATAGAATCATAGAATGGTTAGAGTGGGAAGGGACCTAAAAGATCATCTAGTTCCAACCCCCCTGCCATGGGCAGGGACACCTCCACTAGAGCAGGTTGCTCAAAGCCCCATCCAGCCTGGCCTTAAACACTTCCAGGGATGGGGCATCCACAACTTCCCTGGGCAACCTGTTCCAGTGCCTCACCACCCTCACAGGAAAGAATTTCCTCCTAATATCTAATCTAAATCTCCCCTCTTCCAATTTAAAACCATTACCCCTTGTCCTGTCACTACATTTCCTGACAAAGAGTCCCTCTCCGGCTCTCCTGTAGGCTCCCTTCAGATATTGGAAGGCTGCTATAAGGTCTTCCCGGAGCCTTCTCTTCTCCAGGCTGAACAACCCCAGCTCTCTCAGCCTGTCTTCATAGGGGAGGTGCTCCATCCCTCTGATCATCTTCGTGGCCCTCCGCTGGACCCGTTCCAACAGGTCCATGTCTTTCCTGTGTTGAGGACTCCAAAGCTGGACACAGTATTCCAGGCGGGGTCTCACGAGCACAGGGTAGCGGGGTAGAATCACCTCCTGCGACCTGCTGGCCACACTAAATGTAGCCACACTAATGTGTAGCTGTAGGTGTATGTACGTAGACCCTCTTTCTTCCACTGCCTTGTCAGAACCCAGCACAGAAGCGTATGTATGTGATCAACTTCAGGATGGACATGTACAGGGCAGGTGCCAGCTTCACTGTCCAGTGTTATACAGCCCCTGGAGTGCAGCGTCGGCAGCTGGAGTATGTTACCGTCAATTACGACAGCTCCAGCATATGTTGCAGACTCCGCCAGCGCCATGCAGCCCAGGTACATTCCATCACCTTTGCTTGCTTTTTGAGATGGGCTTTACAATGTACAGCTCAGACCAGTTGCTTTGTTTTCCAAATTAAGAGTAGGATTATCATGTAATAAGAAACCAGTGCAATTGTTTGGCAGCAGGTTCCAAGAAATGAATAATTCTGTGGATCCAAGGTTGTCAAGACAAACTGCAAAGATAATGAACTCATTTTACACTAGAAAATAAGATTAAGGAAAAAAACCCACAGACAATAGAAAACGGGATTAGTTATGTAGCAGTGAACATGGGGAAGACAACACCATGAAAAGAAATAAGGATATCTTTAGAAAAATAAGAAGTAATCTAACATGAAAGTAATTTCGAACATTATCACATTCTCATAATTGAAACTAAACAACCCAGCAACACCATGGTACTCCTTCCTCATCTGGGAATTTAACAAGCCCAAGCTCTAAAATAGATAATGAGATATAAGCAGAAGATTAAGTATTATCCCCCCCATGATGAACCACTTGTCACAGTTTCTGGGCTTGTTGAAATTCTGGTCCTACCTCTACAGAAATACAAACGGTAAGAGCAATTGCCCAGCTGTTCTGTGTAAGAATTCTGAAACTTCTCCCTCAGGAAACACGGCACAAGCACGAAGCTCAGCAACTTGCTTATGGTGGCTGCATTTCTACACAGCCGGCTACTCTTGACAGTCCTTTGGAGACACCTCTCTTCAATTCCTGTCACTTTTAGACGGAGTGAAGACGTTGACACAAATTGTGAAGAACAGGGGCCTCTCACTGAAAAGCATTTCCAAGTATATCGTAGTTGTAAAGAAAATGCATAACTCTAAACAATCTAGTTCTTATAATGTCAACTGCATAGAAACATCCAAAATACCAAAGCCCATGGAAACAAAGTATAGACATTCCTTGTTTCATTTGCATTCAGTGGGGCCAATTTACAGTATTCCAATTTTTTTTTTGTAGAGTGCAGAGTTAATTTTCTTTAAAATTAAAATAAAAGCAACAAAACAAAACATCACCAAAACCAACCTGCCCCCCCAAAAACCAACTCAAAAAAACAAACTCCACAAAAACTCCCACAAAAAACCCAATCACATATCACTTTTGTAAGTACTAGCTTATGTGTCCCTGCAACTTTGGACTATTTTAATTTTTTAAGACAAATCTAAGGGATTTCACTTGCATATATGAAATCGAAGCAGCACGCTTTACTGTATTTGTTTTTGACTTAACTCTTCCTAAAGAATACATGATACAAAAAAAAGGATGCTAACTTTGGGAGATGGAAGACTATGAACATCTCCCTGGTTAAACCAACTTCCATGAGCTCTGCCTCGGACTGGTCAGATACATAATTTACATCCCACTCCAGCCCCACACCGTGGGAGCCACAGCACCCTCGTTTACGCGGGTCAGAGGCACAGAAACAATGAATATCATCACTGATAGATGAATTCTGCCTCCATTAAGGTTTGATTACTGTGTCGTACAGTGGTGGAACTTTGCCACCAATGTACTACACAGAGTATTTACAGATGAAGAAATTCAGCTCACTAGTACAAAAGTAATCCATTCCCTTTCAGGTATTATTTGTGACGCTTTGAGCCAGTTGCTCAGTACCGTGGCTGTCAGTGGAAGTTCACCTTAATAACGTTTTGCAGAGTGCCTCATAGGCTCTCTTACTACCCTTTCTTCTTTATTCCTTTTTTCTTTTTTAAATCTATGCCATAAAATTGTTCATCATATATACTTTATTTCCATTCAAATTCAACACTAGGCAAGGGAACATATTTATACGCTACAGGTACTTTTGTAAAAATCTGTGAGTAGTTTAATTTAAAAGCCATGGACAGCAACCTAAAGCAATTTTTGACCATGCATAAATAGTTCCATGTGCGCTGTTCATCTGGAGTCTCACTAGAGACGAATAATGACCTTGTATTTCATTCTCATTTACTATGAATTAGCCAAACCTTGTGTTTTTAATTACATACCTAATACACCTGGCATGGTCTAATTACAGAAAACAAAACATCATTTAAACAAAAGGTGACCTTGAACTTAGTCTATCAAAATACTGGTTAACTTAAAGTTTTCAGTTTTTAACGAACTGCCAAGACATGCAATAGCAATTTTCCAAATGTGATCATATGCCTTTAGAGCAACAGACTTACTGCATTAGGAAACATCTGTACACACTCTTTATGGCTTTCCTCATTATTAATGCAAATCCCTCTTAGATTTCAATAGTGCTATAAACAGTTCTATAGGTAAACACCAAGTTCACACTACTGATACTTTTAATGTGTTCGACTATACTAAATCTAGACTTGACAAGCAGCAGCCTGTTGAAGCTGAAGCAACTTTTTTCAGAAACTAGTGATTTTGTACGAGTACCGCAACTATGAACAAAGGGAACATGAAACTATAGCAATGACTATATGCTGAAAAAAAGGCAATAAAGGGCTTTGACACAAAAAACTTAAATAGATTTGTTACCCTGCTGCTGGAATGTGGTTACTTACCTACTTGAAATTGAGTATGTGCTTACATTCCTTCTTCAGTTGTGTTGAAGAGTTTCACTGACAAATTGTTTTTACAAGAATGCTTCAATATAGCAGTGAATGGTCTTCACATATTTGATACAGGTTTTTTATTCCGATTTGTGACCAAGTAATGCTAAGAAATTAGGCACAGCATATTTAATAAAGCATCTGAGATTTAAAGTCAACAGAATGTAAAGCCTACACAAAATCCAATAAAGCCTAAAATTTCTGTAATATAACCAGATCACATATCATTTTACATTATGTATTTTTTTGACATTGCAAATTCATTTTAGTACAGGAATAATTTAAGTACACATTCTCCTCAAAATATTTCTAGTCGTTTCCTTGTTCTTTTGACACTGGTCATCGTTACAGCCCTAGAGATTCCCGTCTCAACATGCCAGAACCACAAATGTATTTCATTTGAGGTAAACTATGTCAACAACAGTATTAAGGAAAGACAGGAATTAAAGTTTGAGCATGCTCAGCAGAGGTCTACCAAAGAACTGGCTAATTCATAAACAGCTGGCTTTCAAAGATGTATTCTCAGAATATTTGTCTATGTTCTGTATTGCTGACCACTGAGTACTTTTAAAATAGAATACTCCAATGCACAAGGGGTAGAGAAGCTGGGTATTGGAGATTTTGACAAAGTTTCAGCATGAGAACAGACTACTATCATCTCTGACACAGCCAACATTTTGAAGATAGATAACAAGGAAGTTAGTGTTTTGCATACATAGTAGGTCTGAATGGGTAGATGCTGAGAAAAATAATTCTTCACTCATCGTTAGGTTACACAAATTCATATGAAAGTATCCTATATAGATAAGCAAATATATGCGGGTTATCATGAACGCTGACAAACATCCATCACTTAATTTACTTGGCTGGCAAAATAAGGATGACAGAGATTGTCTAAAGGAGAAAAGAATCCCAAACTTTTAATATTCAACCGATGGAATTCAACAAATACATTAAAAGAAATTAAATACTAAGAAAAATTTTATAATGCAAATCATATATATAGTAGATGTTGATTAAATAATGATATACATCAGTTATTATTTAACTGAACTGCAACAGCATCTAAACCAAGACTCTACTACCTGGCACGTTCCAAACTGCCCAGAAGGGGACACAATCTAAACGAGTTAAGTTTGTCACAAAATAGTAGACCATTTGGAAAGTGAAGATGAGAGATATGGGAGTGAGCAGAATTTACACTTCACATGAGATCTGATGGCAGGACTCCTGCATCTTATTCCAGCTCTGCTACAAACTCATTGCAGAATCACTCACTTTCTGTTTCTCTGCCACCATTCTCCTGATAACAGCATGTATTCATTTTTCCGTTACAAGGCTACAATTAAGAAAGTCCTTGAATAAATACTCAGGTCTGAATCCTTCTCACTGTCGTCTCTCAACCAAAAGGTCTGTGCCAGTGCAATTACTTTGCTTTAGCTATACCAGAAAATCCTATTCTTACAACATAGGCTACGCCAAACACACAAACATGGCACCCACTAACATACCATGAAAATCATCTGTCATAGGTTCCAACAGTGTTTCATTCCCTTCAGATCTGGCATGGCTGTGCTAGTTTGAAATGAAAATAATCCTGTCTGTCAAACAATGCTAGTGACATAAACATAACCTGGAGCAAAATAGGCATGTTACATCAGCACAGAGGAATAAAGCCAGCATTAGCGGTTAAAAAGGTAATCTGGAGAAAAAGCCTTGAGACCATGCAGGGCAAAATGCTCTAATATAGCTGAGTTTTCATGAACTCTGAAAAGAACAGGCACAAAGAGTTAAAATGCAGTTTATCTGCAAATCAAAAACAGTAATAGTTTTTCCTGAAGAGTATTTCCCTAAATAGGGGAAAAAAAATAAAATTCACCATTTCACCAGCACAACACAGGCAAATTAAGATAATCTTTTTGTTCAATTAAATCTGATCCAAATAAACTGACATTATTTAGTCTCTGAACTGTTAAAAGCACATAGTTAATCATTTCCACAGGTAGAATTGCAGCACAATAAACTTGTCAAAAATACTGCAAGAAGGCAAATCCATGGTGAAAATAAGAAAACAATCCTAAAAATCAGCACACAATGTTTTATTTCCTTTTGTTTTGGAATCAAGAGACTATCCTAAAAGTTTCAGAGACTGCTTCTTTCAGTTGGCATTCATATTTCTAGTAATGAACTTTATTAACCTATCTTAATATATGTACAGTATAAGATACTTTCTTCTTTCAAGCCCTCAATACCAGCCAGAAGACATTACAAGATAGTCCAAGCAGAAAATAATTCACTCTAAAAAAGTGTTCCTACAAACTGCTGGATTACATGAATGAAATACTAAGACTGAAGATAATGGCTCCATCTCTGCTTTCTGCACTACACAACTATTTAATAACCCTGGCAGCATCTGTGAAGACAAATTCCTTGCTGTCTGCCAGTGGCCAGCCTGTTCCTTCTGTGAGATCAATCATTTATTTACATGGTATCTTAAAACAGTTCACACATGAAACAACAGAATGGTTTTGTTTGTTTGTTTTTTAACTTGACAGTGTTTTGTCTTTGTGTCCAAAAGGAAAGACTGAGCTCAAAAACCTTTTCTCTGAGCCTGTCAAGTGCCTATTCAACATATAGGGAGAGAAAGTAGCTCCTTAAGGAAGATGGCACACAGACCGACTAATCTCCCCTGGCTGTTGTCAAGGGGTTACAAGGCAGCTACTGTATTTTTGTTCCTGTGCTGTGGTTCCAGAACCAAGGATGGCTCGTCACAACTTAAAATTAGTGGTCTGATGACAGATGTCCTATTCCTGGGGAACCAGCTATTCCCACCTGCGGATGCTCATGATGCAAGCACAGAATTGACACATGGGAGAACTGATCATATTCCTGGCAGCTACTAACAGCTTGGTTATGCTCCAGAGACCTTCAAAGCAGAAATAAGCTCCCATTCTTTATAGTAATTTCTGGGGTGGGTATTTATACACTCATGCATTTATCGTTTTATTTGTGCAATATTCTCCTTAAGATAGACATGTGAGGGAAGATTTAATAACCTATATAACTGGAGTAGGTTAGTCCTCCTTGGAGGAATAAGAATTGTTAAAGATTGTTCAAAGAGCTATAACTAGACATAACATCATAAAATTTTAAACTGAAGATAAAAAAAAAATTGTTTAGCTGTCAGGTCTATAAAACTGTGACACAGGCCCCCAAGGAAAGCGATGGGAGTACCTTTCAATTCAAATGTGTTAAGCTAGTCTGGAAGAGGCATTCAGTAGCATATCTACTTTAGTAGGGATACAGAATAGATCATTTAGTAAGTAATTTTGATCTCTAATTTTTCAGATTAATAGTGGTTTGGGCAAGAATTACCTTACTAAATAAAAATAATACAGTAGTACACAAGAAAAGAAAATATTGGAATCATTATTTAGTTGCTAATTTACTTAAGAGGACCTCTGCATGTGCTCATACTCAAATTACCGTGTCGACACATCACAAGTATAAGAAGCTCAGAAACCACTGAAAGAAAACAAAAAATCATTGTTCTGATCATTTTGAGTTGTAATGGATATCACGAGTGGACTTGCATGGTTTTGTGACTTAATGTTTTCTTTAGGTTAGGTGCTCATTTAAACATAAAGGGAAAGTGAAACTCAAGTTTATCTGAAATAAAATTTTTGAAAGGCCACAAAAAATTCATGACAGTCTACATAAGTCATCTTTTTTACTTTGTGCAAGAAAACGATCTATTTGCAATATTTTTGGACCTATCTGCTTTTGATTTGAAAGAGAAAAATAACTTCTTTCCCAACAACTTTAAGAGTCAGTATTTCCAGATTGTTTAGGAAAATCACAAAGAGCTAAAACTCAGAAATCAATGATCCTCAACTAGTAGTGTATTCAGGAACAACATGTCTTTGGAGAAATTCTGCCTGCCCAAAATTTAATAGCAGAAGCAAGTTTTCCTGAAATATAAGGTGTCTTCAAAGTAACCCTGTCTACCCACAATTTAGTGGCAGATGCAAACTACAATTGAGACCCTGCAGATTTTTTCACATAATCGAAGATAAACTCCTGGCTGAAGAAGTGGTACTACAAACGCAAGTTCTAAACTACAACCTAAATAACACAGGTAAGCCAAGTTAATGCCATGAGGAGTTAGAGTAGAAACCTGATATTTGCAAAGAGGGATGAGGGGCTCAAAGAGGGTCAGTACAAATTCTCAGAGGGGCAAAGCTAGAGACAGGTAGATACCTTACAGAGATAAGAAAGCTTAAGTACAAATTACTGGCTAGAAAACCCAACTAAATCAGAATTAAGTTTGCACATCTTCAGAGCTCATACCAGAAAAGGTGATAAATCACAGCTGACAGAATCTATTGGCAATGTATAGCTGATATAAAGGGTGCTTCCTGTGCAACTTGTAATACGTCACATCTGAGATTAAAAATTAATTGAACTAGCCATTCATTCATTAACTGCTATCACACAGTGTTGTGCTCACCATTTGTAGGAAAGAGAAAGGTGGAAGCAAGAGACAGAATAAGGTGAATCTGTCTGTATACAAGCAAGGGGAAAATTCAAAAATGAGAAAAAGCATTTAAAACAAGGGTTGCAGGTGCTATAATCAGTCTTACACAGGAAAGCATAAAACAGTTTTGACTCAGTTTTTTACTTTTGTAGTTATCAGGTGAGTGGGATTTTACACCTATTACAACAGAAACAAAGCAGCAGCTCAAAAAAAAAAAACCTGCTAGCCAATTTCAAGAGCCATCTTCTTTCTATTCTTTCTTTCTTTTTTCATACTGTATGGATATCCAAAGAACTTCAGTTTTAACTGAAACACCAACAAATGCTGGAGTAAGAGAATGTGAATGTCTTCTCTAGTCATATTAGCATATAAAAGTGTAACTCAATATACTACACCAAGTATTTACCTCTAGAACTCTGCTTCTCTAATTCGGTTACAATTAGATTGTATTGCCATGCAGAATAACCACAGTCCAAGCTTTCCTCTAATTTTGATTGCTGCTAAAGTTTTTCCCTTCATCTTTGTCCCAGAACGCCTTACTACTGAAAAGAAATCCCAGTTCTTCTTAATGCCCAGATAGGAAATCAAAACCATAAACCTGGCAGTGAAAGAGAGCAAGCATTGCAATTTCCAATGTTACCAGAAGACTTGCAGCCTCATGGTGGTTTCATTATTTTAATTTCCTTGCAATAGTGTGTGAAGTTAACAACTCCAAAACTTAAGAGTGGTTGTTATGTAAAGAACCACACATTCAGATGTAGGATTCTTCAAGGAGAAAATTAAGTAAGAAGAGTCCAAACTGCCATTCTCTCATCCTAGAGTTATTTACCCTTTCTTCTCATAAACATACATAACTGCAACCTTGCTTATTTATTAAATCGTTCTTCAATTGTGTCCCCCTCTATATGCTCCCCATCAGAACCATCATATTCAAAACCAGTTTGCTTCTTTTTTCCCCAGTTCTTTCCCACTTCCACTATTTTTCCCCACTGTTTTCTGTACAGTTTCTAACTATTTTCGCATTTTAAAGAGTTTTTTCAAGGAGCATACAACAAAACAGCAAAACAATTTTTAAACTTATGTTTTATTCTCCCTTAATTACGTGTATTTCATAGAATCATAGAGTGGTTTGGGTTGGAAGGGACCTTAAAGATCATTGAGTTCCAAACCCCCTGCCATGGGCAGGGACACCTCCCACTAGACCAGGTTGCTCAAAGCCCCATCCAGTCTGGCCTTGAGCACTTCCACGGATGGAGCATCCACAGCTTCTCTGGGTTTAATTTCATTAAACTAGTGGATACCTAAGTAAACTTCCAGAAATTCTCTGTTAAATTCCCAAAGGGCTTTCCTCTCCCCCCCAATAAATAAGAATTCACACCACCACCTAAAATAAGTTAGGGTGACCAGCAACTAGAATGCCTTTGAAATACGCTGCTCTATGCACAATCCTAGAAAACAATTTTTTTCACCTTTGCAATATTCATAGGCATACATACTCAAGGCTCACAGATGTGAGGTACCAACTGGTAAATGCACATCCATAGTTCCTCACACCCAGAATCCCAAGCAACTTTTAATGGGAATTCAGGTAGAGCTAGGAATGTATACATTAATATAACTTCTTGAAGAAGTTCCATTACAAGCTGAACCTACAGGCTGACTGATGAAGAAACATAAAGCCTTGAGGAAAACAATGATTGAAGAATGACTCTCAGGAGCTGCATCATGCCCAGAAGGCCTCCACGATGGCACCATGCTGACAAAAAGCACATACGGAATTTATTGGTGCAAATCTACAAGTCTCAGGGATGGACACATTTCTCAGATCTCAGACCACACTTGTGCTCAGGGGGATGCACGAGTCACACTCCTAGCCCTTTTGCAGTAGATCCCGACCCAGCATGCTATTGTCACTACACTGTTTCCTTATGGGGACATCATTATGCATACAGGTGTGTTTGCCATCTGTTTGAAAAGCCGAACAATCTTCCTAAACTTTTGCATCTGAATTTTAAAAAATAAAACAAACAAAAAAAAAAAAACGTATCTGATGTCTCAGTCCTGGGGTTGTGTGACTTCGGTAAGAACAAAGCCAGGTTGATTTCCTGGCTTGAATCAAACTCTGCAGGAACCACATGAAGTGCAACCTTATACTGTTTTTTCCAACATAAAGCAAGCCAGTATGACTCAAGATATATTTTCCCAAGCATGCAGTAATCACTAGAAAAAAAACGATTTTCACTAAAAGAATTAGGAAAATGAAAAAGTGAGCACGTAGCCATAAGCTCATAGAGATGATACACAAGGGGATGTAAAGACAACACATTAAAGTCTCAATAATAAACTGGTTCATTAGATCCTATTAAGCTCTTGGGAAACTCCACTGAAGAACATAATGAAAACATTTCCAGGAAAGAGGTGCACTCCTAAAGAGTGCCTGAAGAACAACTGCTATTTTTGTTTTCAGAAAATGAACCCGAAGGTCTCCTTGGAGACATTCCCCTCAAAACATAGAGAATAAGTACAAAGCTGACCACCACCCACAGAAACTGGTCCCCTTGGCTGTGTATGTACACACAGTGAACTTCCTAACACTTTTTGATAAAGATGTTCTCAGAGGATTGTGAGACTTCCAACAATCTGGCCTAAGATTTAAGGAGTCAAGCAATGTGAATACTGTGACAGTAAGCCTGAAATCCCAAAACTAATTGTTATCATGGAGAGGTGAAAGAGAATAAAAACTACCTTCATGAAGCTATGGAAAATGTACGTCTTTCAACTATCATAACTTTCTGAGGGTGATCAGTCAATACGAAAAAGTGCAAAGAAAGATGGAAGAAAGAAGGAAAAATGCAAGAAAAAGACTAGTAAAATGACTGTGACTAGTGGATTAAAAAGGTATCCAAATGGGACCCTGAGGATAAACCAGGCCAAGAGCAAAAACATTTATTCACTTAATCAAAAATATTTCTTCTTCGTTATCAGGAAAAACAGGCCCATTGAAACATCTCAGGTCCCAGAAAACTAGCTTCCTTCCTGTACCTTCCTGAAGCCTACTCAGTCACAATTCTCCAGTCTCCATTACTCGTATCATCAGGGATCTCAAGAAACAGATAGCAAATATGAGTGTGATACTAGATACGTCAAGTCCAAATATCACCATCTTTTCTGTAGAGCATCAAGATCTCATGCCTCCTTGTTTGTTCATACAAATTATCGTCCTGCTTGGTGTTCTTGACATATAGAGGCTTAGATTGTTCCTAATACTCTATTGCCACAGTGGAGCACAAGGTGGGATCAGTTTCTTGAACCGCAACTGTCCTTTGGGGTGTATCTGAACAAAGCATGTGCCTGCCTGATGAATTTCACCAGCTTAAACATTACTAGTTAAACATTACTTACTTGAACATTCACTAGTATACCTACTCGCCAATCATCTAGCTATTGCAAAATACCAAGAAGGCTCTGAGCCAGCTCTGACTTGACCACGATTCTGCAGACAGCTAGTCACTCTAGTAAAAAGCCAAGAAATGCAATCAGGCCACCCTGAAACCCTTGTACTGCAGGCAAGGCCTTCTTCTGAGAAGTCCCAGAGAAAGCTGCCGACTTTAATGAGTAGGAATTTGGAAGCAGTACTTCTGTACATGTGATATGGGGCAATTTGAGGACAGTTCTGTAAAAAGAAATTAAAAAGCAGCTAGACTGATTCTCTGTCTCTGGTAAATGTGAGCAGTAATGTAGAAACTCACTGAAGTGACCTTAACTGTAGGACAGATGGTATTTGTGCTTTAGATCACTGAGGGGGGAACCAGACCTAGCGCTCTTTCCAATCAAGCAAGCATCTGCAATGGCGCTTCTTAGTTACTGAGCTATAGATGCTTGACGGAAGTGCTGTATCAGGAAAAGATAAAGAAGATCTGATACAGACCAAGAAAACTTATCCATATGTCAAAGATGGGGATGAACTTCTAGCTACAGAACACTGCTGAGAAGAGTCTTACCAGGTGTGGTGGGTTAACCTTGGTTAACAGCCAAATACCCACCTAGCTGCTCACTCACTCCACCTCCTCGGCAGGGGAGGGGGGGGTGGGGGGGTGGGACATGCGCAGGGAACAAGATGAGAAAGCTCTTGTCTCAAGATAAAGACAGGAGGATTGCTTACCAATTAGTATCATGGGCAAAACATAGTCAACATGGGGAAAATTTAATTTATTGCCAATAAAAATTAAAGCAACACCTTCCCTCCTCTATTTTCCAAGCTCGACTTCACTCCTTCATTACAGACACTTCTAACAACCTCCACTCCCCTTTCCCCCGCAGTTATGGTCAGTCCATAACAGTTCCTTGCTGCCACTCCTTCCTTCTCATAGTTTTCATAGAATCATAGAATGGTTTGGGTTGAAAGGACCTTTAAAAACCATCCAGTTCAACTCCCTTGACAGGGGCAGGAACATCTTTTTCTAGATCAGGTTGCTCAAAGCCCTGTCCAACCTGACCTTGAATACTTCCAATGACAGGACATCCATGATTCCTCTGGGCAACTTGTTCCAATGTCTCACCAACCTTATCATAAAAATTTTCTTCCTTATGTCCAATCTAAATCTACCTTCTTCTAATTTAAAATTATTGCCCCTTGTCCTATCACTAGAGGCCGTCGTAAAAAGTCTCTCTCCACCTTTCTTCGAAGCCCCCTATATATATTAAAGGCCACAGTAAGGTCTTCCTGGAGCCTTCTCTTCTCCAGGCCAAACAACCCCAACTCTTTCAGTCTTCCCTTACAGGAGAGGTGCTCCAGCTCTCCGATCATTTTCGTGGCCTTCCTCTGGACCCACTTTAACTGGTCAACATCTTTCTTGTACTGAGGACTCCAGAGCTGGATGCAGCACTCCAGGTGGAATCACCTAGAGTGAAGAATCACCTCACTCAATCTGATGACTGTGCTTCTTTTTATGCAGCCGAGGATACAACTGGCTTTCTGAGCTGCAAGTGCACATTCATAGAATCATAGAATGGTTTGAGTTGGAAGGGATCTTTAAATATCACCTAGTCCAACTCCTTTTTTAACAGCATTTTAAGCCTAGTTCCACTTCTCATGGAAGCAGAATTAATTGATACTTGAACTCTCAAGTCTAACTCACCTAATCAGTTCCCATTGTCATCTCACAGTATGCTTCTTAACTGGGCAATTCTGTTACACATGCACTATTATATGAAGGCTGGGTTGGACTGACCCTCTGTCACAATGACTGGTGCTCCAAGCCACTTGTGTCTTGTTCAGAAAAATACCTCTGTGGGACCACCTCATATTAATTCTATCCCATGAGCAGGAGAAAGACAAGTCAATCTTCCTTGTTTCCTTCCATCCAGGTTCCCAGCAGTCATCTACTCCTTTTGATTTCCTCTCTCCACCAGTCAGCATATTTATTCTAACAATTGAAGACACTGTGGTCTGGGTACCAGTGGTTAACAATTCAGCATTCAAACCTCACCAATGCTGAGCAGTGGAGGGCTATTGTGCTTGCATGGAGTAAGTGTTGCTTTTCTTCCTCCTTTTCCTTCTTAAATGGATATGAAATTATATTCTATGTATAAAACACTTGGAAAGAATGTTAAGTAAAATACTTGAAAGACATCAAGGAAGAACATCTTACAACCTTATGTGACCTTCATTTCGCTTTTTTCTTATTAAACACTGTAACACGTTCTTTAATTATATGATTATAGGTTAAAACTCCGTTAAAGAATGGGCCCATAATGGGTCAAGCGATCATACATGCATCACTCCCTAACTTTTGAACATTTGATTTCAGCACCTGAACACAGCTTTTTAATGCTTTTTTGCATTTAATGAGATTAGTTGAGAATCCTTCATGATTATTACATCACTTTTGTCCAGATAAACAATAAGGTAAACATCACAGATGAACATTCTTCTTCACATTTGGTTTTATAATCTGCTTGTTAGAGATGGAGGAAGGCTTTCAATTCATGGCTCAACATAAGCAAGTCTGAAGAAATGGAAGAAATGCTAATAGATTTGGAAAAAAAAAAGAAAAAAGAAGCAGCCATCTAGAATGTTCTTTCTCCTAATAGCTCCCACTCAGTACGGCAGAGGCTCCAGTATTACTATAACTAAGGTGCTTCACTGGGCTCTCAGCTACTCCTGTGAATCCGAGGTGCAGTTATGACACGGACTTCTCTTGAAATTTGTGCTTGGCAAGAATGTACTTTCCTTTCAGACGTGGATCACATTACAACCACTCTTCTCACTCCATAATAAAAAAATTGCACTAAATTGAAAATTGGATTACACCTCTACTAACCAAACATTTCTGTTACCATTCTATACTGTTGTCCACTTACTAAGTGATGGTTTTCACAATAAGCACAGTACGCTCCAGATGCCAGGTGAAGTTCACTGCACTGATTTTCAATTTAAAGCTATAAAATAGCTTCTTGAATTGGCCATCTGCAAAATCTTTCTCCCCCATATGTTACAATGGCAACTGCCAGCAGCAGAGGCATTTCAGATAGTAATTCACTGATTAAAACTGTCAGGCTATTTTTCAATGAAGGCATCTTAGCTCTGGAATTAATTTCTCCCTAACCCACGGTCAAACATTTTATGTTTGCTGACTGCCATAACGTGGGATATGGAATTGCAGAACAAAATAATCATGGTGTTTGCTGACAGGACAGTTTGAGGACCAACAGATATGGCAACTATTGTTCTTTGGAGGTGGTCTATTTTGGGAAGCTGCAATAAAATGCAGAAGATGAACAAAGGAAGAACCGAGTTGAAATCAAGCTAGATTAGTAAACTGCTCCATTAGAATTTAGCTAATATTTTTAGGTGAAATTTTTCTAAAGTATCCGTGCTAATTCTAGGGTGGCATAGATATCTGTAAAAAAGGTGGGTGCAAGGAACACAGCTTGGTGCTGGAAGTGATACACCCCCTCCACAGGCACATGACTGCCGAACCTCTGAAACTTAGCAGCGCTGGGTCCTCGGCGAGCTGCTGTTGCCATAGCAACAGCTCTTTAAAACATGGAAAACAGGTCAGGTAGTTTCAAACTAACCACCGTTCCCAATGTTGCTGTTTTCACTTGTACTTTTGAACTAGCCCACCTCTGAGATGATCAGTGGGCTGTTGCCATAGAGTCATCAGCCAGCATTGAGGAGAAAACAAGACACTTGAGTTTCCCAGGCCATGGGGATGCTGAAGTAATACAGAGTTTGGCCTCCCTCCACCTACTGCTCTTTCCCCCAAATCCTTCAGAAATCCTCTTCAAAGGTATCAGCTCTTTCCCGTCTCTTTTTCTCTGAAAATATCCTTTTCTCTGGAAACTGTTTGGGGCTTATGCTTTGTGATTTTTTTGGTTTTGTTTTTCAACTAAAAGGGCACTGCACAGTTTGGGAGTTAAATCCTGCCAACCGCTGAGTGCAAGAGAACTGTGCATTATTTGGCCATAAAGTCATTCCTTCAAAAGGCTCTATGTTACAGTACCACTCAAAGCACACTAGCAGTTGTCGGAGAACTTGATGTAGGGAAAAATAACTGTTGTAAACCAGGTCTCTTTGAAACCCATGAGAAGGAAGTGAACCAGCTCAGGAGACAACAAATGAAACAGCCGAGCATGTACGCAGCAAGCTGCACTAGGATTAACACACTCCTACCGATTCCTCCTCTGCTTCTCTGAAGTAGCATTGAAGGTGGGCTGCACACAGGTGCTCACGTCTCAGTGAATCATTAGTCACAGACAAAATCCCAAAGGATGGGCATCAGTTTCATTTTTTAATTTAATGTCTTCGTTACTTTAATTTAATCTGTCTGAACGTAGGCTTACTTATATGGGTCTCTTTATCTTGACTCACAGCAGTATTCTGTTAGTTAATGGAAACTCTTCAGAAAGGCAGAAATAGCAATGAAATTTTTAACTTCGCAAAAGCAAAATAAAAAGCCCCTTCCACCCTATCCACACATCACAAGCCCTGTGGAAATACCATATTTCTATCTCTATGACATTACCAGTATAATAGTTCTCTTCTTGAGGCGATTATCCATCTCAGTAGAGTGTATGTTCTTGTGTGTGGATGGCATTTAGAACATGTGACTATAATTAATGGCAATCTTAAAGTAACAATTAACTTCAACAAAAAATAAATGGTCATTCTGTGAAACTGATAATCCAACTGACACTGCAGGGAAAAAACCAAAACAAAACCAAACCAAACCCAAATGTTTGCACTAGAAGCACATGAAGAACTACCTTCAAAAAATGTAAGCGCCTTCTCCAGATTCCAGTGGGCCCAATGCCCAAGAAGCTCCCAGTAAGAAAGCTTCTTCGTCCATTCACACACTTGTAATTCCCTATGCCAAAAAGCACAATCTTCAAAGACACAAAAAAATAAAAGACAGAGTCATTTTGGGACAGCTCATTTTTACTATGAGAACTTGTTGGATCTAGAGAACTTTTTAGGGAGGTGGGGAAGTTTGGTCTGCAAGTGTCTTTGAAGAGTATTTTTTTTCTCCTTTCTTATTTGAAAGGAGAATATTCAAATATAAAAAAAAAAACAACTAAATATATTGGGCTGTAGTGACACCATGAGGGAAAAAAAATTCAAACATGTTTTTAGAAAGTTCCACCTAATTCACATCTATGAGCACTACAGCAGGCTCATGCAGTATCACACAGTCAAGGCTGCACAGTTTGCAAAGCTCCTGCTTCTCAGCTGAAGACTTAACCTTGACTCAAAGCAAAGTAAAATAAGTTAAATTCTTCAAAATGGTTTAAGCTAACTTGTTTTAGTTCTCACTACAGTACACTAAAAAATTTCAGGGAAATGCAGTCAGGATTCTCAGCTAAGCATCAAGCAGCTTTTTGAAACAGCTATAATTATGCTACTGTATCTTTAGAGCTTTCCTACAGATCAATTTTGTCCTGGTACATCTTATTTAGGTTAAGAAACATTCTCTTACTAGTATTCTTACATCTGTACAACTCTTACTGTCAATGCAAATGTAAATGTAAGCAATACCAAGATCTTTACGTAGATGCCAAGGAAGTGTTGATTCTTCAGATACTTCTTTCCTAGAAACTAGGCATACTTGCCCTGAACTAAGGAATACTGAGAGAAACAGTCTAAACTGTGAAATTTCTAACCCTAAACCTAAATGCAGTTTCACATTTAGGCACACAAATGGAAGTGGTTTCTTTATTAATCTGAGCAGCTAAACTCAATATTGTTGTCAGTAGGTGCTTTGGCACTGACTTCAGCACGTATGAGATTAACCCTTCCGTAGAGAATTTGTCAATAGCTGCACCTTTATATATTGGGCTCGCATAGCTTTATTTTTAAATTGTTACTCATATAACACTATAAAATAAGAAGTTGCCAAATAATTTTGTGGTTTTGTTTGGTTGTTCCACCACCATCACCTCAACCCTTCCCTGGGTGATTTTACATAAGGTCTTTTACCTTTTTAGGTACCGATACTGTCCATGAGGCACACTTTTATCCAGACACAAATACAGCAACAATGAATGGAAAAAAACCAAACACTCAAGCCTCCAAACAATTAGCTTACAGCTTTACACTGCACGCATCTCTATAAAAAGCCTCACCTTTTTCACCAAAAATGAAATGGCTAGTGCATAGTGATGCTACAACTCCCAATAAACAAAAGTAAATGAGGGCTATAAGGCATCTATAGGCAGAGATCTAATGTAAAAGAATGACATTTGGATCACTTTAATGTATACACTTCACACATTACTAAAATACAAGTAAATGAGAATAATAAGTATTCTTATTGAAATACAGATTTTTCTTTCAAGTTTCCTAGAAGTTCCCTTTTATCTCTGAGTTATGCAAGTTGTAAGAAAAATAAATAAAATTTACATGTAAACCAAAAGATCCTGGGCAATTCCCAGCTTTGGTAAAAGTGTACTAAGTCAAATCTAATCAGTTATCTGAAGACAGTAATTCCAAACAACAAAGAACAACAAGTATTATGAGCCCTCTGTTTGAAGTCAGTGCCTTAATGCAAAAGTCTTTCTTCAAATTCTACAAGTTATTTGCAAACAAAAACCGCACAGATTTTTTTTCCATTCTTCATAAAGCTCAATAATATTAAATGTCAGCTATTTAAATTCCAGCATTTTGTTTATGAAATACTGTTAACATCTATGCTTAATATATAGTCTACATGGTACTTACTGGATGCCGATCAAAGCATGAGGGACAGAAATCTAATACAAGCTTTTTGATTACTGAGAGTTACTCACACGGACACTGAACTAATCCAAACATTTTTTTCTGTTAAATTGCTAGAATCCTATCTGACAAGTTCTCATGCTCCTATTTGAGTCCAGTAAAAATAAAATAAAATTTAAAAAAAAAATACTTTAAAAAAAAAAGTAAAAAAAGCTAAACTGACAAAACCATCACATGTTCTTTACCAAACCACATAATGAGGAAATCCTCTTCAAAACTAAGGAGTTACAAAAATTAACTTAAAACAGTCTTGCAAAATTCCAGTCGCCCACTCTCCTGAGGCAAGTTTTATTTTTACTTCTTTTCATTGTCATTAATCATCATACCAAAGAGTAGGAGAACAGATTTTGTTTCATGTTGGTAAATTTGCATGATACTGTCATAGAGATGATTTCAAAGAATTCTGCTGAAACCCTGAAGTAGAACACGCACCCCTTGGTGCCAGCACTCAGTTTGGGGATCAGACATTACACACAAAGGTGTGGTACGCTGTCTTGACATTAACAGTGAATCATGCAACGTGGAAACTATTTGGATTAAATCTCTCTCTCTCTCCCCCCGCCCCCCCCCCCTTTTTTTTTTTTCTCATAAGGGAAAACAGAATAGAGACCTGAAACTGAATTGGTTTGATGGACAAAAAAGGATCGTCTAAAACTTGTCCAGCCACAACTGTTTTTCCCAAGTATTTCAAAGCTCTTTCTAGGCTATACACATTACTTAGCTATTACACAATGATCTCAAAGAGGTATATTAGTACAGACAACTGGTTACTAAGGTAACAAGATGTTACTTTAAACCCACAGCACTGCCCCAGCTCATCAGCTTCACTCATTTCTTTCCTTTGTTCTCCTTAAACTATGCACAAATTACAGACCTGCCGTATAACTCAATATATGCACTAGAGCTACACTTCAGCCTTTCCACTCAAGCTAATGAGGGGAAAAAAAAGGGGGGGAAGGGAAGGTTAGATAATGCAAGCATTTTAAACTCTTCAGAGCAAAGTAGTTTCATTCTTAACTCAATACTAAGAATTTGAAAGTTGGCTGAAAAATACGTTTTAAAGTGTCTTCTCACTAAAAACTATTTTGTAATTAAAAAACACATTGCACATTGAAACTATTTGACATGATAAAATAAGACAGTAGGGATGCTTTAAACTTTTGGGAGAGACACGTGATTAAGTTTTATTGACCAAATCTTGGCTGAGATTTTCCAGAGGCAGACTCATGTTTGGAAATAATAGTTGACTGCTAATTGCGAAAATTGTCAAGGTTACCCAAGGTCCAGCTCCTCCAAAATACTGACCCTCCTAATAAACAAATTAAGTATGTCACTATTTTTGAGAGCTTGAGCTTGTAAGACCTATGTGTTCTCAACATCGTTTATGATTACAAACGTCAGCTGTCAGCAGTGGCTTAAAAAGCCATAGGAAATGAGGCCATTGGAAACATTTACACAAGGAGTTCACCTACAACAATCCTCTGCTCCAAGCGAGATCAACTCCACCAAAACTATTCCTGACGCGTTTATCTCACCAGGTCTTCAACACTCACAATTACTGCAACTTCTGCAACCCTCTGAGGCAATCTGCTGTCGTACATTGTTATTCTATCAGGCATTCTTCTTACTATCTAACTTCAAGTAAATTGCTGCAATTCAAGCCTGAGTTCTTGTCTTATCTTCAGAGTACATGTCAATGATAAGTAAAAATCTTTAGTTCTGTTTTCTACAAGTAAGAATGCAAAAAGCTTTTTGGCCTAGCAAGGTGTTTTTTGTGCTCTTTTCGGATACAAAATTCATATAGTCTTTGTCAGACAGCACGATCCACCTTCCAAAACTGCAGAAGTACAGCACTGGCACTTTGAAATGAATGATTTGGTGATCACAGTAACAGCTTTAAAATAATCCTGCAATTTAAGATAAACAGAAAGGATTGATTCTGTTTACTGCCTAACCAATTTAGTTATATATCAGACCAAATTACTAGGCTTGATTTTCAATTATTTACTTCTATACTAACAGGGGAAGAAATATATTCAAAGAGAAAGGATCTTATGTTCATTGGAGAAACACTCTGCTCAGGTAGTGTATTCCCCCACTCTCTGCAAGAAAAAGAATTCTCCTTTTGTGGTCAGAATATACAAGATGACTTAGTTAAATCAGTCAGTATTTGAGTTGCAGAGATTCAAAAAAAAAAAAAAGTGTAATAGGTTGATCTGTTCTCTTTGCCCAGTGGAAAAAAAAAAAAAAAACCCTCAACCAATTCTACATTTTCAGTTTACATGTCAGGCTGGCATAACCTCCCCTACTGCCTGGCCTAAGCAGCTACATGATCAGTCTAACAAACCACGGCCATGACCTGCAAACCCTCCACCGTGGACTCCTAACATGAATATCTCTCCCACTGAGTTACCCCCACACCTTTCCTTTTTTCAAATAGCCACTCAACACACAGGAAGCTTCTGTACCAGCCGCCTATTATAAAAGGTACAGAAAACCTCCACTGCTGAAGTTCACACTGTCCTCAAAAAATGAGCTAGATAAAGCATATTATATTCATTATATTAATTTTACAGTCTCTCCTCTCTTAGCTGTGTCTGAACTGAAATGAATGAAATTCTGCATGCAGACTGTCGACACCAATAATACTTTTGTTTACCTCATATGCATATGGCCCATGCAAACCCAGAAACCTAAGTTTCTTATTTGCTTAGTTAAAACATTCTGTCAGCATCTGGAAATGCTTCATGATATTCAAGCAACTAATTAAAAACAAAGCAAAATGAATATATGCTAATACTTCATTTAAACCTTTCAAATTAATTAGAGGATAATCTGAAATGATTGAAAATAAAAGAAATACTTCATTCCCATTAAATAGAACAAAGACTGTAATAAACAAACTCATCTGCTGCTTGAATAAAATCAGAGGAAACCCAGCCAAGGTTTTGGACAAAGAAATACTTCCAATGAAACTAACTCAGCCTAGCCTTATTACTGAAGTTTTAATTAAATTCTATATTGTCTTCAGTCATTTCATGGTATTTACTTTTTTAACAACACAAATGTCACATTATACATGTAAAAATGTTAACTAAAGTGCTCGGTATCTGCAATAATAATATTTCACAATGACTATACTCTAATGTATTTGTTCTGTTTGAAACCCAGGGAAATATTCTGCCTAGGGTAACAGATGGCTTTTTAAATTTTTGTTGCTATTCCAGAATCTTTAAGTCACCCAAAATGCATCTACTTAAACATGATACTGCAGTTATTGCAAAACATGATCTACATGTTCACTGTTTAATATTTAACAATCTGGATACCATTCATGTTTGGAAATAATTCTACTAAAGACAGAAATCATTACCCTAGCATTGCTATAATAAATAGATTTGCCTTTTTACATTTTATTACCTCGTAATAAAAAGTAAATGATTCATTTAAAATGAAATAATATATTCAATCAGTACAAATGAAGTTTAGCAACTCAGAGTAATGTTAATGCACGGGTTATCATCAATTAGGTACCGCTTCACTGCAGTTCATGTAAATCCTTTGTTAACATTGTATCCCACACTAACACATGTTACTAAGGGGCAGAAGGATTTATAGGGCAATTTTACATCTTAATGAGATGTAAAATTTCATGATACAGTAAAATTGTAAGTAGCAGGTTATTTAACAACATGCACACACAGCACATCAATCTAGCAAGCTAAGATTTACCTGTTTTTCTCCACATGATAAAAATTTTGAGCACTTTTGCTTACTAAAAGTTCACCTTCTTTGGTGAAAATTATCTTCTATAATGCCCCAAAAAATGTGATAAATGCTACGTAAAATATCACAAAATCTTCAACCGTGAAAGACACAAGAAATTTGGGGAAGTTGCTTCAACAACACCTTGCAGTTATACTGCTCATTTAATACACAGCTCTCTCACAGAAAACATTCCCCATGGAAAGAACAAAGCTATCATAATAGCAACGTGGTCATATGAATCTATATCTATAAAAAACAAGTGTTCTTAAAAGGACTGGTCACTTAGATGGCCGAAACAAATGCATCAGTTGCTGTAATTCGGCACTCTGATCCAAACTGCTGACTTGTGAGCTAAGACTAAAAGCCAGTCCATTAAACAGTTAAGCCTCATTATGAAAAGCTGCTTATGCCATGCATCGCTAGCATTTCTATGAATATCACACCCATACACTACACAGCTTTACTGCATCTTTCCTTATTCAAAGACATTATGCCACTTCTCCTCACAATGAGTAGTATCTTGTTGATTAGACTTACCGGCATGAAGGTTTGCTGTGCATAAAAGATCACTTAACCTCAAGTGAAACCGACAGAATTAGGGTTAAAAATATTGCTATAACTTTGCTATCTGCTGCATGCCCTTTAAAAATAACGAAAACATGTAAAAGAATTGCCTATAGTCTGCTAATAGTAATTGAAAACAAAAAGTCCACAATGAAACCTTGAGCATAAAAATATATGCTAAAAGTTTAATATTAAAGCCGAAGTTTGAATAAACAGTAGTTTGGTATTTGAAAGATTCATATGCAATCAGAGCTTCAACACTTCCATTTCAAAGGCTGAAGTGGAAAAAAATAAAACAAAACATCTACAAGTACTTCCCCAGAAATACATTCCCCTAAGATTCACTGATACAAAAGACCCATGCTTTTGGTTTTTCAGAATTTATAATGAGACAACCAAAAACAGACAACAAAATAATTAAAAACAAAGATCAAAAAAAGCAACCTTATGCAAATTCCTAGCCACAGAAAAGACAGCGTTCAAAAATGTTTAGGGTTGTTTGGTTGTTTTTTTCTTGTAAGCAAGAAATGCAGTATAAAAGCCCCAAACAACTCCTATGCACAAAACCCAGCACCTTAGTGCTGAAGCACACATAACAGGGCAAATCTGGAATAACGTGATATTCAAGGTGTCTATACAGTACCAGATTTCAGTCTAGTTAAAAGTTATTTGCAATATACCTGATTCAATGCAAGGTAAAACTTGAAGGTCTGCAGTGGCAATTTTTTCTCATCAACTCATGGAACATTATGTCAATAACCACCACAGACTGATCACGGAGCCGAAGGCCTGCAGGACCAACAGTCAGAGATACATCTCAAATTCCCATATGGCATTAGTGAAAAAGAAATAAGATCAGCTTTTGAATTTCAAAACAGATGGACTTTAACAGTGAAAAACAATGCATAAATATGTACTTACAGAAGAAAAAACGCCAGTAAAATTACTTTCTTTAAATCTCGGATTGATGACCAAAGCATCTTATTTTTCTTTGGAAAGACCTCTATTTTCATTGGCAAGGAGTTTTTAAAGCATTTACGTCAGGACAGAAAACTATGCCCACACAAAAACTTTCAAACCAAACCCAGCACTAAGTTCATTTTGCATTATTTTATACATTCACTTACCTACTTTATGAGAAAAGTTTCCTGTATCATTTATTTACATTATCTAAAAGTGTGGAAAACTGCTATATCTGCATTACATGTATTTGTACATTTAAACAAATAAAATAACTATGTATTGTTTTATCGAACAGAAAAATATACTAAAAATATGATAAAATATCGATGAGACCTAAAACAAATATATCATTCGGCCACAAGGATTAGCTCCCAGTTCTGCAGGTCTCACCTTATATATAGAAATAAGAAAACTGATGAGTTGCAGGGATTTATAAGGATTGTTTTTTCTTCCTTTCCCCTTCTCCCTCCCACCTCAATGGCATTTCTGCTTCTTTAGTTTATGCTGTAACAGACATATACACTAATAAACTTCTAAGTCTTTCCATTCAATACACTTGAGCATCAGTTCTCAGCATGGCACTGTCATTGTGCGCTGGCTTATAAGTAAAGCGCTTATTGGCTGCCAGCACTGGCATCCTATGCACGGCTTACAAGGGTATATGGGTAAATAAGAATAATGGTATCATTCAGCAAACAAGTTTGGTGACCTCCAAATTACAGAGCATCCCTCCTCTTCTACATAGAAAGCTGGAGTACTATTAGAGTATACTAGCATTAAGTTCGATTTTGATCATTTATATTTTAGTTCTAGTGTTTCAATCCCTTTAAATGAAATTATGATTGTCAGCATTTACTGTTAGGATCTCTTTCTAGATCCCATTAAGGCTAATTCCAAACAAAATAGAATGGAATTATTTAGTACAAAAAGTTTCCATTATTTATCCCTTTCATGAATCATTTAAAGACTTCATGTCAGCAACTGAAAACATTCAAGTTGATCTCACAAAGAGTAGACAATATATTATGCATGCTGCCCACCGATTTATCCTTTCAGAAAGTCTCTTGCAGGCCACTTACCAATACTGCCACTAGCTGTCTAAAATATAAATAGAAGTGCTTCTAGAATATATAAATAAATAATAATTGCCTATAGTTAAAACCAGCAGGCTGATAAAACCAATAGCCTCCATGACACGAGCTGCTACCAGATGCTTCAGAGAAATGTATTCTTGAGAGGACTACTCTGAAGCAGTACATCCATCATTGAAGAGTCTTCCTAAACTCTTTCTTAGGCTGGCTTATCTATGGAACTATTTGGCTTTCATCAAACTTAAAACAAAATTCCACCCCAACAACTACATACATTGCCCATGCAAATAGCTATTCATTTTTCTTTAAATCCTATTTGGTCTTCAATCAGAATCATTTGTAGCAACAAGCCTCACAGTGCTGCCTTTTCAGGAAGTTAAGGACAGACTGCACATCATGTAACTTCCACGAGGCACTGGAACAGGCTGCCCAGACAAGCTGTGGATGCCCCATCCCTGAAAGTGCTCAAGGTCAGGCTGGACAAGACTTTGAGCAACTACTGAAAGATGTCTCTGCCCATGGCAGGGAAGCTAGACTAAATGGATGACCTTTAGAGGTCCCTTCCAACCCAAACCATCCTATGATTCCGAAGTCTTGGACTTGCCAGTCTAAGACCACTAGCAAGGTTTGCTGACAACACAGAGTAGTTAGATTCTGAAGATCAGAACTCCTCAGGTTTGGGTCTAGGAGAAATTCCTATTTCAAGACAGCAACTTCATATGTACAAACAATGTCAACAAGTTCCATAGAATTATCCATGTGCGAATTACTCATGAATAAGCACTTACAGAATCCAGGTCTTAGCATTTGCAAGAGGAATAATTTTTGCTTGCATTTCTTAACAATGGAAAAGATAGGATGAATTTTAAATTGTTCTACGGGTAATTTTATTGCCACTATAATAACCCCACTTAAATACAGGCCAGTTATTTTCCAGTGAATTGTGCAAATAATTATTTTGTTAGTCAATTACCAGGATGATGACTACTACACTTTATGGTCCAAATAAAAAATAAGCCAAAAAGCCTAAAAAAACCCCACCCAAACCAAAATCCAACTTAAATCAAACCTCTCCAACAGCAACAGCTTGTACTGTGCTATTTAACTGGCTTTACTCCAGCAGCTTAAATTTAAGAGTCAGCTTTATGTAGAAATGCAATAAGTGAAAACTGGGGAAAAAAATCCCACACCTACAGCTGTCACCTAAAATTAAACACATTTTTCTTCAAATCCCAAGCGTTCTTTCCAAAAAGGTGCTGTGTGATCATATTTAGCTACTGCACTGCAGTTAAGAACATGTTTAATCTACAACAGATAAACTAAATTCTTTCATTCAAACATATTAAAAAATTAACAAAGGTTAAAACCAGGTATAAGTCTCAAAACAGTAATTATTTCACTTTTAGAGTAGCCTATAACTTCAAAACATTTTGGTTTTGCTTCTGGTTTAATTTGCAACACAGGCCAAAAGAAATAAACTCCACATATTTTGGAGGGAGAAAAACCGCAGCCTAACATAGACAGACTGGTGTTAGATAGAATAATTCTATGTAGAGAGATGTGCGCTATTGGAATAGTACCAAGAAGCTGGCTTGTGCAAAACAGTAGGTGATCTTAACCATCTCCAAGGAGATTGATTAAATGGCTCCAATCCAGTTTAAAATACTTATCATTTTACTGAGATACTCAGCAAACGTGACAACAATATTCCATGCCTGTAGCAATTTATTTTTTTTTAAATAGAACTCGGTCAAATTTTAAAGTTGTTATAACACATACATTATAAAGAACCAAAAAAACTAAAAAATAAAAAAATAGTTATTGTAAAGAAGTATATTCGTCGTGTCACATACCACTCCTCATGAAAAAGGTCCTGTGCTAAGCAAACATACTTATTTGAACAACCAGGATAAGGCATTCAGATAGACAATTGGATGGTACTCTTGAAAGTTCACTCACTTAACATTGTTATAGAAAGGGACTAACTATGCTTGGCACATAAAAAATAAACAGCATGCAAGAAAGTAAACAATAAAAATGTACTTACGAAATCAAAGTCTCCATCTTGAGGGACTTTCCAGTTATCAGGAAAAACATTTTTGGATATGTGGTAAGGTTCATGCATGTTCTGGTTACAGTTTTCAGGGCTTTTATTCTTGGAATCTTGTTTATCAAAGTAGTCCATGAAAGAAGGTCTTTGAACTTGTGGTGAAGTAGCATTTCCTTAGTTGAAAGAAAAAATTAAAAAAAAAGTTACAGCTATTAAAAAAAAAAAATCAAAGGTTTACTGCTCTATAAAATAAACTCATTTATTAATTTTTTTGGATTTTACAGAAACTAATATAGTCATCTGTATCTGGTGCAAGCCTCCATTTGTCCCCTGAGGATCTTTGGCACAAAAGCTCATCGCCAAAGAATGATATTTTTGTAGCAAGATACAATGTGGAGAAATGTTCAAGACATTTCAGAGTTGCACATACAAATATTAGAAGTTACTTCATGAGATATCTATTTGTTGTTATAGAGACTGAATAACACAAGGTGCTAAGCATCCCTTTGGGTGCTGAATGCCCCTACTTCAAGGCCTGGTCCACAGGCACTTGCAGGAAAGCAGCAGAGCTCCATCAGTTTCACCACAGGTGCGATTTAAAACTTATCCAGAAAAAGAACTTGCAAAAAAACAACTGCACAAACTGTGTCTAGACACCGCTTAAATTCAATGCCAACAAGGATTCTCAACAAGTTACAGGATCACACTCTACAGATGGCTGCAAAGCACCCTATCTCCATGGTGTGGAAGCCCTGGGGGATCATCATCATCATCTACGTGGCTACAAAAGCTTTATGAAGCAGACTGAAATCAGCACGAACTCCTGTTCTATTATCCTCTTCATGAAACTAAACGTAAAAGAATTTATCTACAACCCTAAATGACTTTTTTTTTTTCCATTTGTAGGATTTCAAAGCAAGTTTGAAATTTGTTTTTATTTGTGGGATTTCACAAGTTCATTACTAAATAGAACAATAAATAAAACATAAGAAATGCTTTAGTAGTTCTACATAACTGTCACCTCAGAGACTATACTCTGTGTAGCACTGACTCGTGAAACGTGTACTTGCTTGCAGTGTAACACATTCTACATAGCGAAACATGAAGTACATTTCCACAAGTAAAATATGATAGAGAATGAGAAATATAACCAAACTAAAGCAAAAACAAAACAATCCACAGATAGAACTATACTTTTTTAATTATAAGCATAATAAATCTAAAAAAATTATTTGAACTACTTGTTTTAAAAAATTAAAAGGGAAACCACTGGAAATCTTTTGAACTTGTGTTTAACATGATTGCTAGGACGTGCAATTAACTAGATTGCTAGGACTTCATATCTAGCTTTAGATTTGTTTTTATTAATTCACTACTTGGGGTTTTTTTTTTTGTTCCCCTCCTCTTTCACCTCTTATTTCGTCTTCTCTTCCTGTGGTAAACTATTTCCTCTGACTCAAGATTTTTTTAATTCATTCCAATTTTGCTGCATGGTTAATAGCGGCCTTTTTTTTCATTAATGCTTATTTTTGTACTGCCATCTTTTATAGCATATTGACTCATTCTTTTCTTTCTGCTTTTTCTACATCATTCTGTTCTACTAAGATTTCTTCTGGCTTTTTGAAGGTGGTATTCTACTGCCTTACTTATGCTCTGGGCTTCACTTCACTTGACTCCAGTTGCTTCTGTTCAGCTCCATGATGATTCTTCCATTCAGTCTGCCATGTTTCCATACATACCTTCTCCTCCCCACATTTTTCAGCCTGTTTTTCTCTCAGTTGTTGCCATATTATTTTCTAATATTCTTTTCTAATCCCATATCATAGTTATCTCTACTCACCATCTTTTAATAAATCACAACTACAACCAGACAAAAACATTCAGTGAACTAAACTCCAGGTTGAATTTAACAGACCACAGAGCAGATACCTCCTCTCCAGAACCCCCAAGTTTGCCCCCACTGAACTCAAGATCACTTGAATGAGGTTTCTGGATCTCTTGAGTCTGGGATTGAGGAAGAGATGAGAAGTAAGCAGCAGGGATACCACAGAAATAAGCACTGATGGGCAAAAATAGAAGAACCTAAACTTTAGCAAAACATAAATTTAAAAAACGGATCCAAGAGAAGGTAGTGGTATGAAGGGGCTGGAACTAAAAACAGAAATACTATGCATTTTCATAATACAAACTTTTTATTACTTGCTGATCGCTGCCCAAAACCCCTGAAACTATTTGTACCAAAGACAGGACAGCACATTGCCGGCCTTTCACAACCAATATTTCTCTTCTGTTGAGATGGTTGTACTATGTTTCATCCTTGAGACACACTTATAAAACAAGATTACCAGTGTCTCTGTTAGAAACTCTGAGGTATCAAAATGTTGGCCCATTACAGGTAAGATATTCTCCTTCCTCTCACGTAATAAGAAAATATTGAAGATTTTCTAAGCACTGCTCTTAAGTTTTAGAAAGCCGCCACAGCCACCTCCTTCAGCCATATTTTAAGCAGAAATTGTGACTGGATTTTATGAGTGGATGAGTTCTACTGCTAATACGTGCCTATCAGACAACCACCTCAGAGAATGAGAGGTCAGTCTACTCAATTTCTGAATTGCAAGGAACCACCAGCAGAAACTAGATGACCAGTTCCTTAGGCCAGAGCAGCTGGGAGTCTACCAAAGGATTTATCCAAGAAATGATTGACTACAGAGAGCTGTGTAATAAAGTGGTTACCGAGTTTGCAGTTTTCACATCACAGTGACTTAAGCAGCCATATCTTCATTCAAATTCAGGCCCCATTCAGTATTTTCCTTGTTTTAGAATATATCTATTTATCAGAAATAATTGTAACTGGCATTTAAATGGAAATTCCACATATTTTTCAGCCAGCTGAAGCCTTCACAGACTTTTTGAAGGACTATGAACTCAAGTTTAAAGGCTTTTTGAATGGGGAAGAGCTTCCTGTACAAAGCATTGCTTTGTTTCCCGAGAACGAGACTTGTAAAGCTAGTTTAATAACTTCTCTTCTATTTTTCCGCCTTCTGGAGAAGCAAAAAAAATATGCAATGACACAACTATTATAAACCTGTCAGTTCATTCCAGCCGAGTTATACTTTATTTCAGTTTTCAACAAAACAAAGAAAATCCATGTGAAGCTACCATTTTGCAACAGCACTTGAAGCAGAATTGCCAACATTCATAAAAGATACTACTGCTAGTGGCATAAACGAACAACTTTATTACCCATCACAGGAGAGGGCTCGAGGACTGGAATAGGCTTGGAAACACCTATCATCTCTTTCTATATACACAGGAGTAAAATACTACTACATATGCGTATGTTTGATGCATATGGCATCAAACAAACTGTCTTAAAATAGGCACAGTAAAATGCTTGATGAAAACTACATCCGTGAAATATCAATGCCCATGTTACAGCACCACTGAAACCAGCCTATAATTAAGCTTCCTTGCTGAATTCGTATTGGACCTGGGCCATAGGTTGTTATAAAACACATATCAACAACTTTTGCTTTTCAGTTGAAAAACCAGGTGGAGGACTTCGGCCTAAGAGTTACTCCAGAGCTACCCAAGCATCCAACTCCTATTACAAAGGAGATTGACTTACGGTATGGCACAATCTCTTACACTGGATGGACTGAAATCACTAAAAAATAATAAGTAAATAAAATCAACTCATGAATTCTCCTTTCAAAAATGTAGGTTCTGCAGCGTGGTGCATGTCTTTCTGTAATCAAGGATCCCATAATACAATAACACAAGGAAGTTCAGCGAGTAAGTGCTGGAACCAAACCTGTCACTTGCCAGCAGTTTACCGGCTTTCCTTCACTGGAGTTGTGGGTCTCAAGACACTCACTTATGGAAGAGGAGGGAGGGGAAGCAAACCTGCTGTCCCAAAAATTATACTCTTCTGTTTGATAAGAAGGAAGAATGTTTAGGAATTATACAGACTAAACCTAATGTCTTATAGGGCAAAAAGTAATAAAACAAAAAAGTGATCACTTTTCTACATTCTGTCATGTGCCACTTCATTAGTTCACTGTCCTCTTCTTTTAATATATTCATTACCAACAACGAACTATCTAGAAGCTTCACTGAAGTCTGAAGCAACAGTTAGAAACCCAGAATAAGTCCAAATTGCAAGAAGAGGCAGCTTGTTTGTCAGCCCAAATTTGCCAGATGGCAAATATAAATTTAACAGGAAAAAAAAAAAAAAAAGAGGGTTAATGAAAAGGAGAAAGGGGAAGGTGAAAGGAAAACAACCAGAAGTGCTCGGGTGAACCAGAAATCCCTAACACTAAGCCTTGCTGAAAAGCCACAAAGGAAATACAGGGAAGCTGGTCTGAAAACCAGTCTCTGAATTAAGGTATGAAAAAGCTTCTACATGAAAATAAGTACAATCCAAGCGGCTGAACAAAAGTAGTACCACCTTCCATCAATCCCACTCCACGTTACACCTCTTAAAGACAGAAGGTCTGTCCTTCCATCTCTCTGTATTCTGCATTTTCTTCTCTCCTTCTAGGTACATTCTGCATAGCCTGCTCAGAGCACGCACAGGCATACTAAGCAAGAAGGCATAAATGTTGTTTATTGCTAGGCTATATGTTGTATGTTGGGGTAGGATGACAGACCTCTTTTTGTTCCAAATCCCAATTTTATCTGGGCACAATTCCCTATTTGTGAAAAAAAATATGGTTTCAGTTATTTTCTGTCGTGGCTCCCAGAGGCCTCTAAGCATGGGCACTTATAAATAAAAACCTATTATTGTTTCTTATTTTGTCCTTGAGCAGGGAAACAAAAGGCAGAAGGAAACAAAATGTGAAACTAAACACAAGAGCAATTAAAAAAAAAGAAGTTTGTCATAAATGTTTTGTGTCTCTAGGAAGGAAATGAAATCTCTCCTCCCTAGCTAAGTTTATTTCTGCAAGCTTCTTGCTTGCAATGTTCTATTATTCAGAAGTATCAAAGAGTACTTTTAAGCTACCTGTTCTGATTCATTATAATCAAACCACACAAACATCTAGAAAGCATCCACCTTCCCTGTAAAGGTACATTGGAAAAAGCAACCAATCTCCAAAATCTTAAGTCTTTGTCAGGCACAAAGAAGCATAAAATCTGTATCTGCCTATCAGGGAGAGCAAGGATTTGTATGTCCCTTCCTGGTGACATTTATTCAGGATACTTGCTGTTGCTCCCGTTTCAGCCAATAGCACATGTATCACAGAACCAGAGGATGACCAGCTACAGTGGACAGGATTTATATTTATTTTCAGCTGAGAGAGGTCCCATTCTTGAATTATTTCTAGTTTTTAATCAACACGTCTAATGCAAAATACAAGAAAGTTCAGCGATTAAGTGCTGGAACCAAACCTGTTGATTGCCAGCTGAATGATGAAATCATCACTTGCCATCAGGCTACCTCCAGTTTGCTGGCTTTCCTTCACTGGAGTTACAGGTCTCAAGAACAGTCACCTATGGGGGAAGGGAGGGGAAGGAAACCTGCTGTCCCAAAGGTTACATATTCTTGTTTGGCAAGAAGAAAGAAGGGGTTTAAGAATTATACTGACTAAATGCCAAGGTGTAAAAAGGTAATTCCCTTTCTATCTACAGATTGTTACTGGAATCAATTAAAAATGAAAATAACAGTACCTTTTAAAAACAGTGTCTCCAGGAACATGGTAGACAAACAGGACACAAATAAAAGATTGCAGTGTAAACCTAATGACACTTTTTTTGATCTATTTGGCACACTAACAGGTTTTTTCTCTTGGCACATATAAAAACTACATAGTTATTAAGCCTAAAGTGATTTGAAAGGCCACACAAAACTCTACTTCATAATACTTCCACCCTAAGGATTACTTTATTATCATGTACTCCAAATTTGCCCATAATACTTTTCTCTTTCTTTTTTTGCATCACTCATTTTTTCATTAACTTGTTGAAATTGATGTCTTAGATGGCTTGTACTGACTCTGTTAGCCTCACAGTTTAATAGCCAAATACTGTTTCAGTACGAAAACAAATCAAAGCATGTACTGAGCATTTTCATGAGGTAAATCATCCTACTTAAACTAATCACTAATCAACAGGTGTTTGCTATCTTTTTGCTGAGAATACTAGAAAAAAAAAACCACCCTAAACTAATAGAACAAATGGCAAAACAACTACCACAAAAAAAAAAAATTGACAAACCCCCTCCTTCCTTCCAATTTGCTGTACATTAAACTGCAAAGAAAACATATTCCTGCTTTGCACTTCCAACTAATCTTGCAAAATTACAGCAGGTATATACGTTCAAATACAAATGCAACTTTACGTTTGCTATAAAGCATTCAACAAAGCTATTTATTTGGCACTGATTTCCATTCTTGGGACGTTATCTTTATTCATTACCTCCCCCTGCCCCACCCTGCCCCAAACAATTGCCTGGAGTTAAACATTGCATTGTACCTCATGAAATTACACACCTATGGCCTAAGTAAGATTCATCTATTGATGCTGCCCATTCAAGCAGATAGTTCTATTAAATTCAGCAGGCCTCATTATGCAGTAGTCTTCAGCCAAATAATGAGCACATCAATATGTAGCTATGTAAGTTAACTATTTAACAAACACCTATTTATGCATATTGCGCTGTAACTTATAATTTTATACTTTAAAACAGTTGCAATGCTTTTTCCCTCTTTGTTACGTACTCCCTCACGTGCTGCTGAAGTCAATTTGGACTTTTTACTTAGGGTAAACACTGCCGTAAAACAAGCATTATTCAATTACATTCCAACATGTGTTCAAATAATAACACTCAGTTACAAAATAAAAGTCTGCTAATTAATCATGAGTTACAAGCCAATTTTGTTGCAAGATGCGTACTGATTGCTGAACCCATGGAGAGTCATTTCGAGTTCCCAGGACCACTGACATTGAAGCAGCAGCTTCTCACATAATCACATCACTTTAGTTTAGCTCCAAGAAACTCATCCAAATGTATGTGAGACGAGGCAAAAAAAAGCAAGAGACAAGCAGTAGAAGGCAGAATTCACAGGAGGCTCATTTTAGGGCAAAGCACCAAAAACAGGCTTCTGCTTTGAATCTCCCACTACAGTCACCTTTTATCCACAAATTAAAGAGAGCACTTAAGAGACACAAATACCCCTCTCCTCCTGTTTTAACCACAGAACTTGACACTAAAAAGCCACTGATGATACAACATTCTCATGCAGTATAAGAAAACATATTACAACATTAGAAGAAAAGTAAATTAACAACATACTTTTCATGGTCCCATCTTCCTCTTCATCATCATCGCTATTTATTACCATGGTCCCCAAGTCCGATTCTAACATTGTACTGTTGTGTTCTATCATTGTCTGAGCACCTTCACTCATCGTACTTGTGGCCCTCATGGTACCAGCACTCTCTGAACTGGTCTTCACCATGGTGTGAGAGTCCAGCTCATCTTCATCCTATGAAGAAACGTTTGTCAGAATGCAGCAGATCATTTAAAAAAAAATCCAAAGTTAAGAAAACAAAGTATTGATTACTTTTATATCTTCAGGTGACCTAAGTGTACTTCTAGAATTCCAGGTTTAAAACTTCAAAAGAAATTACAAAATAAAAAATGATCCATATTAAGGAAGAATAAAAACTTTCTTCTTTCACACAGATGTACAGCAAGATGGATATACCAGAAACATGGCACACATACACACTTTGCATCAGCAGCCAGCTTTGAGTAGCTCGGTGATTTTCATGACCCATTATATTTTTATTTCAGTGTTTGGTGGAACACTGGCACAGGTTGCCCAGAGAGGTGGTAGACGCCCCATCCCTGGAGACATTCAAGGTCAGGTTGGAACAGGCCTACAGGAGAGATGGGGAGGGACTCTTTACCGGGGAGTGCAGCGATAGGATGAGGGGTAACGGTTTTAAACTGAAAGAGAGGAGATTTAGATTAGATACTAGAAAGAAATTCTTTACTGTGAGGGTGGTGAGACACTGGACACACGTCCAACTCTAACCATTCTATGATTCTATGATTATACACACAATATCACAGCATGTCAGGAATAATGTGATGGACTATACACATTTTCTGTATAAGTAAAATCTATTACCCAAGGAGAAAAAACAAAATAAAACAAAAACCCCACACCAAGAAAAAAAAAAAAACCAACCCAAACAAAACAAAAACACCCACAAAACAAAAAGCCCAATCAAACAAAAACTCCCCAAAAATAAAATTTAAAAAACTCACCCAAGCCCCAAAACTCTATAAGGTCTGGCACTTTCTACTTCTTACTGAACTCGTTTCTTTCCTTTCCTGTTATTGCAGCAGACAATTTGCCTCCAGTATAGATGTAAGCGCATGAGCCAGTTACACTGCCCGAGTGCCTGCTTCTCTAACTGTTGGTCTAGGCAGATACTGAGAATTGTAGTTAGCAGTGACACCAATACACCAGCTCCTGAAAATTATTTATTACATCTCAACTAAGAGACAAAAAAACAGATCTAATTTTGATTCGGAGAGTCTGGCTAACAGCGTAACATACTGAAAACAGAACACAGATCTAAATCCGTGATTAAAATTTCAAATGTCAAAAGCATCATTCTTTACCAGTTCATAATTTGTAAAAATATTAAAGTTTTTCATTTGTGTTCTTCCTGGGTTTTCTAGTTGCATTTTAAAACACTATATTTAGTACCCTACCCTTAAAAAAATTGTAATATTCCCAAAGATACAGATAGTTTGCAGCTACAGCACTAGAGGACTGCAAGTAAATAAATGAGAATATTTTAGTACTGCTCCTCCTGGTGGCAACTTTAATTTTCTTTACTTACCCCACAACATTTGCTAACCCCAGTGGTTTTTACAAGTTAGATTTTTACCTTTCTAATGAGGGCACTCAGAAAGTAAAGTCCAACAGTGTCTTTTTGCATTGCATTTTAAAAGTGCCAGAAAAATTAAGTTATTTCCAAGTGCCTCCCTCAGTACTTCAATACAATGCAAAACTGACTCACAATATACTGCTGTTTCTCCTATTAAGTGCTACAGATGCAGTGTGTCTACCAGGCAGGCAAATCTCTGAGCTTAAGTCACAGTTACACTTTATATACAGATTTGCTTGACTAATATTAATATCCACTTGCAGTGCCTATGGTCCTAAACTTAAGAAAACTGAAATCAGAAATAAAACAAATATTTTCCTGAGACTTAAAACTTTTATTTTAGAACTTAGTGAAAACAAGTGATTGCTAACAATAAGAGCAAGTATGAATCATGGAATTGTCAGAGTTGGAAGGGACCTCTAGAGATCATCTAGTCCAACTCCCCTGCTAAAGCAGGGTTGCCCAGAGCACATTACTCAGGACTGCATCCAGGCGGGTCTTGAAAATCTCCGGAGAAGGGGACTCCACGACCTCCCTGGGCAGCCTGTTCCTGGGCTCTGTCACCCTCACCAGAAAGAAGTTTTTCCTCATATTTGAATGGAACTTCCTATGTTCCAGCTTGTGCCCGTTGCCCCTCGTCCTGGCACTGGGATCCACTGAAAAAAAGTCCGGCTCCATCCTCCCTCAAGCCACCCTTTAGATACTTATAAGCATTAATAAGGTCTCCCCTCAGCCCTCTTTTCTCCAGGTTAAAGAGCCCCAGCTCTCTCAGCCTTTCCTCATAAAGGAGATGGCTCCAATCCCTTAATCATCTTTGTTGCCCTTTGCTGGACTCTCTCCAGTAGTTCCCTGTCTCTCTTGAACTGGGGAGCCCAGAACTGGACGCAGTATTCCAGTTGTGGCCTCACAACTGTGGCAGGGTAGAGGGGGAGAATGACCTCCCTCGACCTACCATTCTCATATCTTCTGACTCATTAAAAACATTGATATTTTATTTATTCAGTCAAATCAAGCATCTGGATTTGTTCCAAAGAATAGCACTTCATTTCCAGTCTGAGAGTGTCAAAAGTCTTTATCTTACTCTTGTCTTTCAGCAAAGAGAAGAGTTATCTTCTATTACCTAGAAGGCTAAGGATCAAAAAAGTCCACCTCGGTACTAACAGAATAGTTGCCCCAAAAAGGAAGTGGACAACAGTTTTGATCAATGTTGTTTTCCCTTGATCACAAATGATGTACCGAGAGAGGGAGAGAGAAATACAAAATTTTTTTTAGCAGCCTGTACATTCCCCAAAATAATTAATTTTTCATTCCAGTATTTCCCACAAATATGAGATTTAGCTGATAATGGCAGTAGACTACACTGGATCTGAAAAAGTAACTTTACAAAAATATCTAGTGGATCCAAGTTATGTATGTGCATGTTTATACGAGAGATTAAAGTGATTCCTTCATACAAATTCTGATTCCTGCTTTACAGTTTGTAAATACTGATATAGAACTTCAGATCTGTTGTTAAAAACAGTAAACTCACTGATTATATAAAAACAAACACAATCTCAATTTTAACCAGGAAAAAAATATAAAGTATTAAAGCTGAAGTGTCATGTTCTCATACTGTTTACGAAGACAGATCCAAGAATCAAGCAATAAAGGCCAGCTAACTCTGGAATTAAATTTTCTGCCATTTTCTTGTGTAGAAGTAATAAGCACCAAACTTACATTTGTCAGGGGTTTTTGATACACCACCAGTAACAGCAACAGAAAGAGCGCACAAGCGAGATCACTAATATCTCTTGAAATGCTACAGAAAATAGAATAAACTACAGAAACTCTGAACAACATTAGAGCGTAAAGTAAGTACAAGGAAACATTGCCAATACCCTGCAACCCTATGGGACTAACTGCTTGAATCTCCTTATTTATTAAAATAAGTTAGAAGATTAACAAAACCAACCCTTAAAGCATGGAAATGCAATCATAGAGACTTGATTATCAGGACAGCTAATTCACAGAATCACGGAATTGTCGGAGTTGGAAGGGACCTCTAGAGATCATCTAGTCCAACTCCCCTGCTAAAGCAGGGTTGCCCAGAGCACATTACTCAGGACTGCGTCCAGGCGGGTCTTGAAAATCTCCGGAGAAGGGGACTCCACGACCTCCCTGGGCAGCCTGTTCCCGGGCTCTGTCACCCTCACCGGAAAGAAGTTTTTCCTCATATTTGAATGGAACTTCCTATGTTCCAGCTTGTGCCCGTTGCCCCTCGTCCTGGCACTGGGATCCACTGAAAAGAGTCCAGCTCCATCCTCCCTCAAATCACCCTTTAGGTACTTATAAGCATTAATAAGGTCTCCCCTCAGCCTTCTTTTCTCCAGGCTAAAGAGTCCCAGCTCTCTCAGCCTTTCCTCATAAGGGAGATGCTCCAATCCCTTAATCATCTTAGTTGCCCTACGTTGGACTCTCTCCAGTAGTTCCCTGTCTCTCTTGAACTGGGGAGCCCAGAACTGGACACAGTATTCCAGTTGTGGCCTCACCAGTGCAGAGCAGAGGGGGAGAATGACCTTCCTCGACCTATTGGTCACACTCTTCCCTATGCAGCCCAGGATTCCATTGGCCCTCTTGGCGACAAGGGCACATTGCTGGCTCATGAATAGTTTACACCAGGACCCGCAGATCCTTTCCCTCAGAAGTGCTTTCCAGCAGGTCCAGTCTTCAAAGAGACTTCAGTGTAAACAACACACAGGACTTCACAATATGCTTCTAACGTAGAAGAGTTCTGCATCACACAAGAAGTTTTCTCAGAAAAGATGGCCTCACACATCATACCTGAGTCTACATCATGATAGAAATGAATAAGCCAAGGTGATAAAGATTAATGGATTTTTTGGTTGCATTTTTAACATTCATAGGAAAAAAAAAGGGATGAAGACTGATAAAGAAAAAACTAAACAAGACAAGCAAATACTGCAGCTTGCCTTTAAAAGCTCTTTAACTATGTTTTGTGCATGTAAAATCAACACTAGAGGGCACCAGAGACAGCTAACTAGACTGCAATACATTAAAGGAAGATTTACATGCTGGCAAAATTTAGTATCCTGTAAAATAATTTCATTTACTATTAACACCTCATCATCACCTTTGAATAACGTGGCTGCAGTCACAGCTATCTTTTTGTAAAAGCACTGTATTAGCTACATAAACACATAATATAGTTTGGTCAAGAACAACGATTTTGTAAAAGTTCCTAACGTACAAGGCCCAACTACAACCCAAGGATATGCTTAACACTGAGCACACCTTTAAGCTTAGACCCATCAGCAAAACTGGTAAAGGCTTAACTCAAATCCCATCAGATTCACTAGACATATGTCACAAAACAATGTTTAAGGTGGTTTTCTACCTCCTTCTAATTGATACACCTAGTAACAACTTGCTGCTGATAATTACCTCCCTATGCTTACTCTTCCTATAATTGGTTTCTGGCTCTAAATTGCTGTGGATTTTAACAATATGCTCCTAAAAAGCTGTTTATGCCCCTTGGGTAGCTATATTTCACTCGACAAAGTCATCTTTACATATTTCTAACTTAAAGGACACTTAAAGGACTGCAATCAAATTTAATTAGCACACATGTTAAGTGCTCTCTGGCTTAAAGGAAAAATGCTATGAAAACAAAGTTTTAACACTGTCATTGAAAGTTACATATATATACACACATACAGATACATAGATATATCCTATACATAAACACATGAAAGACAAAAACCTTCAGAAAAATACAGCCTTGTGTATCAAATTTAAAATACAGAATAACTCAATGACCACTAGTTCCTTTAAAAAAACTACATAAATATTGTAAAAATATAAAGGAGTAATTATAGCAATTATTTCTTACGGTGTCAAAAGACAGACACCAACTTCTCATAATTAATATACGATTAACCGAAGAAACTTTTGTACGAATGAATACATAAGCCTACATACAGGAATAATTGATTATTGATGGTTGGCTAAGTTGTTGATAGTTGTCAATCACTAAGTGCCTAAGAAAACCAAAAATGGAGGACTGAAGTAGTAATTCCTTGTTTGAATACTCTAAAATAATTAAGCATTCCTCACATAATAGGGACATTAAAATGTAAAAGAAAACATATAGGAAGAGCTGCTTTTTAGCTCATTCCTTTAAAGATCCACAGAAATAAATATTTAGACGTGTTTCCTGCAAGCTGCCAGGCAACGAGTTACTTTACATTCCCATAATACAGCTGCCCAGCCTCAGCATCCAATTCACATCACACTTCAAAAAACACACGAGAGAAGAGATTGCTCATGTTCAGTAAAGCCTAAACTAACATTTAAACTTTGATATTGGGATTAACCTTCTGTAGAATACACCACTTGCAATTTTTGCTTAATTAAAAAAATCTGTATAATTCTCAGCACCTATCAAAACATGTCAGTTTGTCAGAAGGCATTCTCATCATCACACAAGCAGCTCTCGTAACAGGCATAAAACCAGTTCAGAGCACACTATTTGTAATGATATTATATCTCTCCGGAGGGATACAGACATGAAGACTGTATTCAACCTGGCCATTTATTTACAGCTGTATAATATGAAGGTTTGAACAGCAATAAATATTTACATTACAACCGACAACTTCCTATACTATGAAATGTTCACAGAAAAAGGTAAAAATGAAAAATAAGAATCAATTTTAGGGATGTGACTCTTCCTCATTTGAAGGAAAACAATCTGAATCAATCCTGAAAATTAAGCACATAATTGTGAAATCCTTGCATCTGATTAATTCTCTAAAACCACCCACTCCTCTCCATTTTACTTTTAGTTAAGCAAGTCACTTATAACCTGAGTGCCCATTGCAATACACATACGGCTTTATGTGGGAATTAAAGCTGTAACAAGCCTTATTCAAATGTAACTGTTAGGGTTAAACCTGGTTTCCTAATAAAATGAACATCGTAGTCAGACATTCTACACCCTTCTTCTGGATAGGTCCCAAAACAGGCACCAGTGAGTAATGGGCACAACTGCTCACGCTTTACATCAGAAATTCTTCAGGGTTTAGAAGAATAAATTCACAACCCCAACAGGTTAACTGAAACCATTCTTTTTCAAAAGTATATGGACTCAATTCACTGCCCATGAGAGATCTTTAACATTGATAGATTCTACTTAACACTAACATCAATATTTGCTCTTGCTTTTAGGTGTTATTAAACACGCATTTCTCCAGGTATGACTGCGCCTTTGCATGTCTACGGTGAAGACTGTTGGGAAAAATCCACTCCTAAATTTATGTGCCAGGTGGCTATTTCTTTCCAACTGAACAGTGACTCTAATTTCATATACAATCTGTAAACATTTATAGATATTAAAATATGAAGAAATATACGCATGACTCACTGTCCCTGCTACTACACAAGGTAACACAGAGACTGTCATTAATCTTTCTAGAATTGCTGCCATCATTGCATGTCGGCTTATCAAAACCTGTATTATCATTTGAACTATAAGTTTGTGTAGTCATGCAAACTACACACAAGCAGCCCTATATTTCTTCAGGGTTCTGTGAAGACTGGTACATAAGAAGGAGGAATGTGAAATGGTTATTTATCTTTACACTTGAATGCTGGACTGCTAACTTCTTCCACTGCAATAGACCAAACTGGCCCTCATATTATCTGTTTTCCCTTTCCAGAAGGGAAAGAATAAACACTCAGAAGTGTAAAAAAGAATTGGTTTATTGCTTTTCTGGCAGTTCCCCAAACAAGTTCTAAATTAAATGGAAGACATAATCTTTGATCTTGATTTGAAATCAAATTGAAGTGAGGGGGGTGTTGTTATTTGTTTGGGATTTTTTTTAAATGACAAACACAAATGTTCCAATGCTTTAATTTTATTCTTTTGGTTTTCATCCTGGTTTTCTTTAAAAACTTGTGGGTCCATTGATCAATCTCTGCCTAGTACACTCTAAAAACTAAAATCTGTGCTGTCCAGAATTTCACTTAATTCAGGCCTGAATCACACCTACACGTTGCTCGGGAGTCTTCCAGCATGGAGTACATGAACAACATGAATTTAGGAAACATGGTACAGAAAACTACTCTGATTAAATAAAAAAAAAAAAAAAGTAGTAACTGTTTATCCTGCTGTTTCTTAGATTGGCTGGTTTTGTGCTTTGTGCTTTTGGCTGTGATCAAAGTCTTTAGTGACTGCAACTGAACAAGATGCTGGTGTCATCTCTCAAATGAATCTGGAATTTCTTACGACGCACTGCATTGAAATTCAGTTGCAAAACACGGGAAGTCTGTATTACAACCGAAGTATTATTAAAACCAGTTCAGAACAAAATTAGTTCTGCATTGTGACAACACGAAAGCTATTCATAGGTCACTACCAAACATGGAGTTTTGACAAACTGTATTTGTCAACAAGGAAATCCCTCCTCCTCACCTCACCATCACTATTCTTCGTTTCACACACTTGTACCCTCATTTTTTCTAGCAAAGCTAAGTATTTCCAAATTTTTTTCACTCAAGGCTTACCAAGAAATCCAAAATTACTAAAGGCATATATTTAACAATATCAAAAGTCATACTTACTACCAAATATCACATTAACAGTTTTAACAAAAGTAAAAATTTCATCCTAATTAAAAACCTTATGACAGATTATTTTTTAGAATTTTAAAACCATATGAAAACTTTGGGAATTGAAACACCTCAACAGCATAAAAGAACATAAACAAAAATCTTTTTAAAAATAGGAACAAAAATCCCTTTTCACTTAATCTAATGGCAAATTCTTTCAAAAGTTTAACTATTCAATATAAATGTTACAGCAAAAATACCTGGACATCCTCTTGTCCACTACGAGACATTTTTGCAGTAGTAAATACATGGTGGCTTATAGTCTTCCTTCGATAAAGCTGATGGAGATAAAGGGAAAAAAGGCACAAAACCTCTCCAGAATAATCTCCAGGAATAATGAAATTTATCTATTCATGATCAGGATAAAAAATACAAAATCATCATTCCAGTAAGCGCCACTTCCCACTTTGCCAGAAGCACCAGCTAGTACTTCTCTTTTGTTTGCTCCACTTACAAGTATTGTATCATCTTCTTATCTTTGCACATGGTCTTTCTCTACATTTGGAACTTCCCCCAAACTCAAAGAGATCTATTCCTTCCCCCTACTAAAGTTTACAAGAATGACACAAACTATTTTTAAAAAATACCAATTTTCTCTGCCGTGAGCAAAGCTGGCCTTTGCTGAAGAACTACAGTTAAACTCTCAATCACCTTACCATGATATTACAAATAAATCCTCTGAATTATTGTTGCTTCAAACATACAAATAGGTCTATAGAAAATGCAAGACAGCCTGGCTTACCTGAGCTCACAATGAATTTGACTACAGACTATTTATGTAGGCTAGTCTACTACTGGACCTCTCTCACAGCAAACAAAGCAGACATAAAATTGTAAGGATTAACCTTTCTGTGTTTTCCCCAAAGAAAAACAGTTACAATAACCTGTTAAGCAGAGTTAGAATGTGTAGTTCAAGCAGTTAGCAGCCCTTAACAACACGCGTTAACCACCCAGTTGAACTCTTAAACTTGTCTTCTCATGCTCTAAAATATTAAGGGGTAGTTTGCATTAATCTCTTTTGTGCTTTGTATTCAGCTTACCTTCAGTGTTACTTTAAGTCCATCCTTTATGAAGTTTACTTTCTATTAAAATAGGCCGAAAGAGGCAGCCAGCTTATCTTGCTGAGGAAGCAAATTACTTAGCTCAAAAATGCAACCGCAAGGGCTTATCTAATTATGTCCAAATACAATATATTATGAAGTCAATGTCCAGGATTCATCTCTCTTAACATCTCATGCAAACTTAATTTGGTATTATCTATTAATTTTAGTTAATCAGTTGTAGCCTGTAAGTCACCATCACCATAGAAAACTAAAAAGGAGTATAAGACATCAAATTATGAAGGATAACACTATTCATAGAAGTACTTCAATCATTAACTCCAAGGATACTATACAGCATAATGAGCATGTTCAGTGTATTTTATTGTTTTTTATTTAGTACTTCTGAAGTCTTTTGCAAATACAGCAGTACAAAGGGCTTGCCCTTACAAACATACCCTTCTTTTCAAAATGTCTATACTGTTAAAGTTTTCATGCAGACTCTCTCATCCTTCTTGCCTATTTGTCATCCGAAGTGTCATCTAGTGGTCCCTCCACTCTAGATAATACAACTATAAAAGTTCATTTTCCAACTTCTCCCCTTCTGTCTTTCATTATGCTAAAGTCATATTCTACTTTTCATTTTTCTACGTTTCTTGTCAGAGCTGACTAGTCTGATTCACTAGTCCCCTTTCTATCTATCATTTCATTCTGTACTGGGAAGTCAGCTCCACCTCAAACTGGCCTCTTCCATTACTCACCTCCTAAGTTTTCCAACCCCTTTATTCTCTTCTCAGGTTCCCTGCTACTACTGGTAGGGCTGCCTCTAGCTATCTGCAAGACTGTCATTATTGTCCTTTAAAACTCCTCACTGTCATGATCCTGAAAAAAAGCTGAGCAAGGTATGCTAATTCCAGAGCTTCTCATGCTGACTAATCTCTCTCCTCTGTGTCGCTCTGCCATGCACTCTCACCTTCTGCCTTATATTTAAGAGCAGTTTCTTTCAAGTGGAGGCTGATTGGTTCTGGATTTGTTGATGCTCATGAACTGGTATACGATTACAGCCCCTAAAATTGTTTTAGTATAAGTAAAAAATGACAGACCTAGCATTTCCATAGACTACTACTGCGCTTATAAAAGTAAGGCAACCTTGCAGCAAAGGTGGCTAATCGCATCCCAGGCTGCATTAGGAGGACTGTTACCAGCCCGTCGGAGGGAGGTGGTCCCTCCCCTCTGCTCAGCACTGGTGAGGCCACACTTGGAGTACTGGGTCCACTTCCGGCCTCCCCAGTACAAGAGAGACATGGACATACTGGAGACAATCCAGCAAAGGGCTATAATTAAGGGACTGGAGCATCTCTCCAATGAGAAGAGGCTGGAGAGAGTTGGGAATCTTCAGCCTGGAGAAGAGAAGGTTCATGGGGGACCTCATTAATGTGTACAAATACCTGAAGGGAAAGTACAAATTGATCAGAACCAGGCTCTTCTCAGCGGTGCCCAGTGACAGGACCAGAGGCAATGGGCACACACTGAAACACAGGAGGTTCCCTCTGGACATCAGGAAACACTTTTCTTACTGTGAGGGTGACCTGACCAAGCACTGACACAAGCTGCCCAGGAAAGCTGTGGAGTTTCCCTCCTTGGGAGATATTTAAAAGCTGTCTGGACACGGTCCTGAGCAGCCAGCTCTAGGTAGCCCTGCTTGAGTAGGGGGTTGTCCTGGTTTGAGGTAAAACAGAATTGATTTTCTGTTCAGTAATTTTACCTTTTTAGCTGGGCCTCTTCTAACTAACTAAACTCTGAAATTAACAGCGTATTGTTCAGAAACTGTTCGCTCTCATAGTGATAAAACCTGATTATACCAAGGAATGGTATGCAGAGAGGCCCTTGCTTATTCTTATTGCTATAACAACCAAGGTCAAGTAAATTTGTTATTTGCCCCATTGGAGGGTCGGAAGTGGAAAAGTGTAGAGGGGTCACACCTGTAGGGAGGAACGGACAGGACAGGTGACCCAAAACTGACCAACAGGGTATTCCATCCCATCTGCATCATGCTCAGTATAAAAGCTGAGGGGTCAAAGGGTCAGCTCTCTTCCTTCAATGGCCGACGTCCGAGGAGGACCCTGTCTATTCGTCTGCCTTTGATCCTGATCCATGTGTTCCTGACTCCAGATCCAGAGTCCAGCTCCTGTCCATCACCCAGTCCAGCCTGGGACTTTCCCCTGTGCCTGCTGGTGACTTGATCATCATCCTGGGAGCTTGATATGGTTTTGTATATACTGTATACTTTTTTTTTTTTCTCCTTTTTCTTAGAAGCACAAGGAGTTGCTAAACACTTCTTCAGTCGAGTTGGACCAAATTTGCGTTGCACCCTTCCCCCAGTAGTGGGAGAGGGAAGGTGTACACCACATACTGAGCTGGCAGGGATTGTTTCATCCCTGCCCGGCAATCTGGTTTCCCCATCTGAACCTCGGAATAAGTAATTAGATGTCATACCTAATTCGGGGTTAGTGCAGAAGACATCAACAATGCCCAAGTGTTTGAGGTCTACAGTTCAGACAGCAATAGCAGAGAGGAAAGCATGCTAGTAAAGGCATTAGGTTTTCACATAGGTAATAAATCAGACTCTTCAGAGATCAACTATTCAGTATATCAAGTCACAAACATCAACTCTGCATGTCAAATAACACATGTCCACATAGGCAACATTTCCTAATGTAAAGAAAAATAATCCCAACCTTCCCTGTCTGTTTAATTACCGGCTAAACAAATACAACCCAGAGTAAGCCATCTTTATAAACACAAGCTATCAATACTCTTAGAACAGAAAAATATCCAGCAAACAAAAGGCCATACTGTCTGTTGGGATACAACACACTCCACAGAATCTCCTTGAAAGGTATTCCTATATATAGATCATCACCTAACACTCTGTAACACATAACAAGGGTTCTGCACTTTGGGATAGGGCAGATTTCATTACTGCACTGCTCTTCTCTGTTTGCTCAAAGCTGTAAGATTTCTACTAACATTCCGTCTCCATCTTCTCTGTGTGTTATTCCTGGTTGACCTTGGCTCTCATTGTACATGTGGCAATTCACTTCTCTGAAGCACATATTGCTGCATTGCACAAGACTGCCCTAAAATAAATCATGTAGGGACAGTAATAATGCCAGGAACACTGACTTATTTCTAACATTGCCAAACAATTCTAAATACAACCTATTTATCACATGACCTGCTTCTCTCCTCAAACATGCTGACGTCTTCTGAAGAATGAAATGCTGTCACCATTTTCACTTTAGGCATAACTTGATTCAAACCATATTGTAATCACTACTTACTGTGCTTTCTAACTAACAATATATAAAAAAAAAAAAAAAGCTAAGTAGTCTGAACTGAAAATTAAACCACTTGTCCAGAGCCCGTATGTGAAAGTGGAACCTTAACAGTTTTGAGTTGTTGGGTTTTTTTTCATGTTAGTCTGAACAGCTGAAGTCGACATGGTTTCTTTTCCCACCTCCTAGAAAAACTTTTCACTAGGACACCTCGTGGAATAGCACTGAAAGCTGGCTCATACAGCATTACTCACAGCAGCATTACTCATCATAAATAAGAGTGGAATACCCAGCCCTCATAGGCTAGAAAACAGGTAGAAAGCTGGTAAAAAAAACCACATTTGAACACAAATACAGGAAGCAGGGGTTTAACTACAACTTATCCATAAAGTACGGCTAGTTATAGGAAAAAAAGGTACACACCGAATTTTCTTCCTCCTCTTCTAGTTCTCTCTGCTGTTCCTCATGTCGCTTTGCCTTTATCTCCATAGCTTCAGTGATCAGGTCCCTTAAAATTGAAACTGGCTTGGCATTCTTAATAAATGTATGCTAGAAAAAAAGAGTCACTGAATTATATAACATCATTACAATAGTTACACTTCAGACATAATTACAACTACTATTCTAAACCACAGATTTCAGTGATAAATAGCATTTTACATTACACAATAATTAAAATCTACACTAATACAACATACAATATCTTTTAGCTGCTTCATAACTAAGATTTTACTTTACCTATTTCTAACAACTACAAGCCTTCAGAAATGTAATCACATAACAACTGTTTAATAGTTAAAGATATAATTGTCCAAAGGAAACATGCAATAAGTAGTAAATAAATAGTGTGTTGATTGTCTGACATAGAAAAACAAACTTTTTCAGATATTCAGTTACAGAATTTAATTAATCTTAACAAACTGACAGAATAAATTAGTGGCTGTACGCAAAGCAACTATGGCTGCCTACTTCAACAAACCTGTACTTTATATGTCATAAAACATTTCTTGATTTATGATGATGAAATGTGGAACAAGGAAAAAAATACGTTACTTCTAGCAGGAAGATTAATTTTTAATTCAAGGCCATTTAAAATATCATGTTTTCCTTTAAGACAACATGTGCACGATACCATTTACATTAATTTTGCTGTCTAGTAAATGCCTGCTGTCAGAAAAATAACTCTAAGCACCTCAGAAACGTATTATTAAATATTAAAAAATTGTTCCACAGAGTTGATGAAGCCTAGTGTCCCACACCTATTATCTTTCTTCTCCCTTGATATATTAATTCAATCACTCTTCTTTTTCCTCCATGATCTTTCCTCACAAGAGCTACTTTCATTCCCACTCACACACACCTAAAGCACCTCCAGCTCCATCACACATGCTCCAAATTCCAGCTAAAGGGAAAAGGCAACACGTAGTTGTGCTGGACACAGTTTTCTGGACGGTAAGCATGTGGAAAGAGGAACACTGAAGCTGGTTTGTTTTTGTTTTTTTTCTTTTTTCTTCTTACTTGCACGCATTAAGGCAAGTCTTTTCTATCCAGCTGCCAGTCTTCAGCTAACCATATGAACTTCAAATCTTTAAGGTCTCAAGTACTGATTCATACATCCTATGAAAATCTAAAACTTTCAATTTTATTCTCTTTGCAGCCTACATTTTGATGTTTTCACACAAGTTATGAACTTGATGATATATTACTGGAAACTGCTTTGCAAAATTTTTATATTCTCCTTGTAGTAGAGTTCACTGGAATTTAAATTTTAAAAGAGGCTACTGCTACTTAGAGGCAGAATAAATCTACCATGAGTGTCTTACAGACAAAATTTCAGGAGATCAGATTCTTATGTAGACTCATGAACAAAGAAAATTAGGAATCATATTTACCAATAGCAGTGAAAAGCATTAAAACAACAAGAAGTTATCCAAAAATTTAATGAATTAGGAATCAGAAAGTAAAAGGAGCAAAAGAACTAGCAAATTTTTTCACTTCTGTCTGATTATCAAGCAAGCTTATTTACAGGGAATTTTAGATTCCATTTCAATCATCATGGAACCTATTATAATTTTTCTAGAAATCATTTTTTCCCCCTCCTCTTTCGCTACCTTTGTTTTTCCTTAGTTACTTGTAGTCTTATGACAACCCTGAAGGCAGCAGATAACGCGAATACAAACTAAAATGTGTGGGCCCTTTACAATTATGTCCACTTCACAAATATTAAATCTTTCATGACAGATTAGTCCCTCCTGGTTGATTTTTTTAGTTCTTTGAAATCTCTCTGCTTTATTTCTATCTCAGTACCAAGAAGACGCAACTGTTAGATTTCAGCAACTACCAGAAGCTCAGGTCAATGAGCAGGCAAAAGCCTGGCACACCCTGCCCTGGCTCCCTAAGTCCATACTGCCAACTGTGGCTCAAATTTAATAGTGTTACTTGGTATAAATCAGCCCAAGAACAAACTCCTTATACTGCCCATCTGCATCAGACCCTTCTAGGACACAGAGCAACCTGTCTGCTTAATTTGACATAACCAGAGGGGCAGATCAAATATACTCCATGGGTGGTCCACACTGAGGGGCAACCTGGGCTCAGTTCCTTTACTTAACACTTACCTAAATCCTGAGAGCCTCTAACCACAAAGCAAGGATCCAATGTTAACAGCAAGAACCAGCCCTAAACTATATAAAGAGCAATTAATTTTTAGAAGTGGCAAAGGAGAAAGAAAATACAGGAGATACAGGAGCTGACAGAGAAAAGACCACAAAATGGAAAAGAAATAAGGCATGATAATAGTTAAAATGAGATTTGCCCTAAGAAATTTTCACAGCAGTTCTAGTTTGAGACTAGAGGAAAAAAGCCATAAAACTTGCATTTCCTCAGTAACTTAAAGACTGACCTGTAGCAGCTGTGTTGCTGTAGCTCTTTGTTCAGGATTTTTCACTAAGCATTTCTTCACAAAATCTGTGAATTCATCAGACCAGAGCTCTGGCTTCCGGAATGTTGGAGGGGGATTTGTAGGAATCATAAAAATAGCCTAGATAAAAATCAAACAACAATAGCAAGCTTAAACAAAACACATAATCATAGCACTGAAGCCAAGTAAATAAATTGCTTTATCCACCTTTCTTATCAAGCTAAGAATCTGGAAGACAAATTTAAGTAAGCTAGGATTTCCACTTGGATCAAGATTCAGGAAGTAAATCCATCTGCTACTAATGTAGCTACTTCCCATTAGATTTTCTCTATTTAAACTGTACCCCATTGAGCACATCACTCACTATTTTATCTATTGCTGTTTATCAGTCTCAAGAGAGGATTTTGTTCTTTTGGAAATTCTTAGTAGAAATGATGGCACTGCTTGTTTAAACGGACACATATACAGTTGCTGTGAAAAGCCATATTCACCTTCTGTCTTAACTGCATTTAGGTTTATATGAGAATTGCTTAGGAAATTTGGTAGGATTGCTATTTCCTTTTGCATTCATAATTCTTTGGATGTAGTTTTAAAACTTACTTTTACTAGTAAGATTTAGAAATGTATTCTGAAAGACCAAAGACAACACTAAAAGATAACAAAAATAAAATAATCAAGTAACTTGCCTAGTAGCAGTCAGAATTTGAAATTGAAGAGACAGCATTTTACCTATATAACAGAAATTTCACACTGTCGAGAACCATATGCAGACAGATTTTTCAATTAGGAAAAAAAAGATTCATACTATATTAAAAAAAAAAACGTTTGCCCCACTGAAGATTATATATATAGTGCCATTTTCTTTATGATTTTTTCCAGGTTTTCCTCTAATTATAGATTTACACCTGCAGGGAAAAAAAAGGCAGTACAATTGTGAGATACTACTGTAAAATAATTGGAAATTTTGAACTTCTGTATGTAATATCTCAAATGAATTTAGTATTGCTGCTTAAGATTTACACATGACAGCAACACACTACCTGGAATTAGGTCTTATTGACAGAAATAAGCTCCTATTTTATTCTAGAACCAGGTTCAATTCAACCACATTTTCTAAAGTGAAAAGAAAGTAAAAGCTCCTTCTTTGTTTTTCTACAAGGACAGACAAAAATACGTTCTCAGAAAAGGGGAAAATATTGAAATGAGAAATTATGCACACTGTTAACATAGTAGAGGCACCAGAAGCTTCAGCCTGGTTTTAAAACACAGGGAGAAGAGAGAGGGAGATTCCTGAGATTTTATCCATAACTTAAGTCTGACTGGCCTTGACAGTTAGGTGGACTTGTTCAAACCCTCTTTCTAAAATTCTTATACACTGAAGAAAAGCAGAATCCATTCAAAATTATGCAAAAAACTGTTTGTTATCATTTTAATGAAAAATTATTTCAGTACTAAATAGTCTGCTTTAATTCAAATATTTAAATGTTTACAAAATCCCTTTCATTATCTGCCTAATACAAAAATTGCAAGAGGAGGCCTGAGCATTTTGTTTAATACAGACATATGCTATAATAGCTTTGTATTTTCAGTGGGCAGCAGTGCCAAACTAGTATATGAATTCAGATAGAAAACGTGGCACTCTATTACCCTGTAATTTGCCTTACATACTTCACTTCTGATAAAAGATTAATTGTCACTACCAGAGAAGTGCTTCTAGTATAAAGCAGTGGCTAACAAATTCAGCTGTTTCTGTCCTTGAGAGCAATGATCTCTCCTGAACTTTGAACTGATGACTTTTAATCTTATCTTTAGCTGTTTCGAACAGTGAGCTCTGCAGTAGCTATTGAAAACGCGCAGCTGTAACAAAAGACTAGCAACTTCTGTTTATGTGGTATCCAAATGTATACCTCCTGTTTGATAATAAACATTGTCCTGTCTCTCCGCAGGTAAGCGAACCTTAGTTTCAGAGTCCAACTCAGCTCCAGTGTTCTGGGAAAACTATTTGCCTTTGCCAATTATTTTCATAAACGGCACAGCAGTTAAGAACCACAGCAAAGTGGCTTCTTTATAATTCACAACGGACAATGAGAAGAAAGAGGGAATTCATGAATCATTCTTTTATGGCAGGCAATAAAAGTCACAAAAGGAGAGATTCACGAGCTAAAGTTAGGGTCCTAAATCCACATTTACACTTTCCATGTTTGTTGAAAATACCAACTTCAGAAGCATGTATATTTACTTAATGCTTGAACTGTAGGCTTTTCTAAATCTTGATACGTGACATAAGCTGTGTTAGCTAAAAAAAAAGTAATGTAAATGTGTTTTTGCAATACAAGAGAATATTTAGAAACTATTTATTTGGAGTATTTAGTCCAATTTGTTTAGTCCAACTTGTTAATTATGCCATGCACTTGCTAGTGTGTACCTCTCCCCCCAGCTCTCATTAACTAGCCTGAATGCTGGGTTTCAATTCCAACTTGACCCTCTACTTCCTCATTTTGACTTACGTATTTCTCTGCATAAAGTTAAGTTCCTCCTCTCTTTCAAAACACTCTATTCATTTAGCTTCCAACCACTTCTGTTTCCTTCCAAGACACTTGCAAAGCAATCACTGAAGAACTATAAAGCTAGTCCCAAATCTCCAGGAATAAAGACACAATGCTTATCTGACAGGAATTTATCCCTCATTTTTGCTTCCATTTCTTGTCAAATAGATCTTTTCTATCCTAAAAGAACTCTGTCCCCTCTGAGCTGTTTCAGCCACTTTGTTCCATAGGTGCCACGGGAAGCAGGAAACCTAAGAGACCTGGTTTTTTCAGGCTTCTTTCACCTTACTCTATATTTCTCCAGTCCCTGTAGTAATTTTTTACCACCACACTTGGAATTTTCTCTGGAAGTTTCCCACAGCTACTGATATTAGTTCAGTTCTTGCGTAGGGCTGATAGTAATGCCCATACAGCCAGCGTTAGGCAATGGTTGCTTAAAAGAAAAACACAACTATCAGCTACCATCCACCCAATTACATCGGCTGATTTGGCAGGAACATCTGCAGGAAACATTAGAAGGAAATTGTTCAGCAGAAGGGGCAGGCTCTGACATACTACAAAAGAGCTGGGGCTAATACTTCTCTCTCTCCCACCTTCAACATCACCTTCCACGTTTCCCTACATACCTGAGATAGACTGGCAAGTCTTGCTCAGGTAACACAGTTTCTACCCTAACTGTTGCCTGAAAGCACTTACCGGCCCAATAACCAGCAGTTATGGTTAAGCTGAATACTGGACTGAGGACCAGGTCTTAAATGAGAGCAGAACTGCACAAGCCAGCACATTATTTTCTTTTTATTATTCTTAAAGGGCCTAGCATTTAAAATGAAGTCCAGGCTGAAAACATACTTTTCGTGAAGGTTTCTTTATGGATACTTTTATTGGCGTGAAAGTGTAATCAGATGAATTAGGAAATGCCAAAAGAAAAATGAGACCCTCATATACTGGATTTGGGATTTCCTAATCAGAAAATCCTTGCAGCTCATTCTTCCTGTCAGTCAGGGTAATACATCTGTATTTCACACAGCCCACGAACACATTAAATGATCAACACTAACATGGTACTGTGTCTTTTGGGCTTTAGCTCCTTGAATATCTTGCTTCTATTGCTTAGTTTAAATAAATGACTTTTAATAAATAGCAGGAAATCAAAAGAGTAACTTTTACTGTTATTAATTGCCCAGTATCATGAATGCTACTGAGGGAGACGGCAAAGATTGTTATATTGTGGCAATTTTATAATTTTCATACTGTGAAGCTCTGTTGCTAGAATCTGCAGAGAGAAACTTTTTTAGAAAGAGGGGAAGGATACAAGACACTCACAGGCCGTTTCTGACTCCATAATTATGCTACTTAGTTTATCAAACTACTGCAGAAAACAAACTCCAAAACACATTTAAACTCAGTAACACATTTTAGAGTACAAAATCCTATTTAAGGCTGGGAGAGTTTAAGTCTTGAATACTGTAACATTTTATTAGCTTTAGAGACAAAGAATCAGCTGAAAGACATAATTTCCTCTTCTTTGTGACAGATGCCATGGAACTTTCCTCCCTTCTTGAATAGCCTTCAAAAAGGTTATTGAAACACCACTAATTATTCAATTACACAATTCAACAGATGTCTAGAAATGAAACACTAGCATGGACAAGAAGTGTGAGATACTAACAGGTTCTACATTGGCTTTGCTTTGTGGAGCTTTTTTTTTAAAAAAAAAAAAAATTCAGAACTACCATATTGTTACAGCAAAGTTTTTTGCAAAACTGTAACAGGGAAAAACACAGTTACTGAACAACACCTTGTGAGTTTAAAGGCAAAGAATCAATTCATGATCTGCTTTAGTGTAGACGGTAAAATCACCAGCTTCCTCCTCCCGTCTGCAAACACAGTAGTTCCTGAAGATCTAGTATGCTCACACTTTTTGTGTGAATTTGTGAGAATTACAAACAGGTTTGGTTCCATCAGACATCTATCAGACACCTGATCCAAGGAGATTCTCAATATCCCCCGAGTTTGATAAAACCCCTAACTGGAATCTGGATGTGTGATTCAAAATGTTTGAAAAGCTTCAATATCTTTCTGTTTGAAATATTACTTCTGTTGAAGCAGCCAATACCAATTTTCACTCTTTTCAGAAAGAAAGAAGTGGCTTCTCAGTCATGCAACAATTCTTATTCACCTCGTTCAATTATTATTCATGCTCTTTACTAATCTCAGTAGCAAGAGCAGCATGAACTACAGAGATTGAGAATCACTCAAATCAAAACTGTGCATCCAAAGGCCTGTGCAGTGCTATTTTCTTCTTTTTCACTGCCTCTCTCATACCTCACATACTTCTAGCAGAAGTGCCTTGAAGAGACACACTAAAACAAAGCATTCATCTCAATTTTGCACAGGAAAAGAACAGTTTACCCTGAATTAAAGATTAGAAAAATGCAAAAGTTTTCAAACAACTTTCAACCTCTTCACTTATCACTAACACTTTTTTGAAACTGTGTCCCCTAAGAAGCATTTACTGAAGGTATGCTCAGTGAATAAACACTCCAGACTGATTTAGCCACCCAATGGATAACTGCTTCTCCCATACCTTAGCTAAAATACTTTTTTGTTTTAAGCTAAAATATTGAAGAAGCTGTTCCCAATTTAGGGAAAAAAACATTCACTAAAGGTACTAATTTTTCAGTCAACTTTAATAATGAATTATCAAAAGAAAAATATTTGGAAATATCATCTGAAAAAAAAAAAAAAAACCAACAAACACCACACACAAAAAACCCCACACCAGCAATTACATTATTCTGAAAGCTAGAGCATCAAAACAGGAAGGAAACACCTTTTCCCTTTCACAAAATTTGAAAAAACTGATAGCACCAAATATTGAAAAATACAGTTTAATTGCTAGGAGTAGGTATTTCCAACATTAAGCAAAAACTTAAAGATACCTATCACCGTTCAAACAGAAAGGCACTTTCTTCACTAGGAGTTAGCAACGACTGTTCATCCAACTGAGTAACAGAACGAGAACACCGTGCTGTTACATCCATCCACCTCACAAGCTCCCAGCGAAGCACAGCTAGAACTACCAACACAGGCCTAAATGCAAGAAGGGATAAGTGGAGATTTAGTCCAGAAAACTTCTGGACAAGCAACAACCGATACAGAATTTTTAATCCTAATGAAGGGAAATACATGTGACGTTTAACATACAATTCTTTTGTGCTCACCTTGGCGTTCTTTAGTAGTGACCACTGATTAAATCATGTATACAATACTGCTTACAGCAAAAATGACACTCAAATTATCTTAGGATAAAAGGACAGGCATCTCACATATTAACACTGGGAGGACTTAAAAAAATAAAACAAAACACCAGAAAAGGAAAAAAAACCCACCACATAACTGTTACCAGTGGTTTAACAGCCATTCGCTGTCACAAGCTTCTCTCTGGAATGATGACCTTTGCTGTTCAAAGCAAAGTATGATGAACTTAAGATGTAAAGTAATAAAGTAATAAACACAGAGAAAAGATACATAATGGAAAGAATAATCACATGATTAACAGCAAAGATGGGTTACTGAAAGATAAGCCACTTACATTGACCTGTGTATTTATTATTGCTAGTAAGCTCATAACATTTTGACAGCGTTACAATAGGTCAAGAATGTAAAGATATCAAACATAGTAATGCAATTGTAAATCTACTGAAAAGAATCAACCCTTTCCTTGTTAGAACCATCACGCAAGAGAACTGTGCCTCAAGATTCACCTCTGAACTTACTCTTTCTACTAAAGGTGGGAGTTGAACTCGATGATCCTTATGGATCCCTTCTAACTTGAGATATTCTATGATACTTCCTTTAAAAAAAAAAGGCTTTAAATTTCAAAAGAACATTACACAATTTATTCTGTGACCACAGTTTGAAGAAGTCAGCATTCTAAGGAAACAAGTTCATTCAGTTTGGTTTTTTGTTTTTTTTCACTGGTTTTAAACAAGCTCACTTATACAACTGACTTTTAAATCCCATCACATATCATAACTTTAAAGCTCTAGCATATCCTGAGACAAATCTGCATTCGTATATTTAACAGGCAGGATTTATTGAACTGGCTGTTATCCAATTAGCAAGACGAAGAGCAAATTCTCTCTGCTAACTCATCTAGAAGGATGGTGTCATCTGCATATGTCTGTTCACTATCAAACCCTTTTTTTCAGATGAGTAATAAAAATATTTATTACCACCAATCTTTTCCCAGAAATATCACCCCAGCCTGCTGTCCTATGCCAGCTAATTTACCAATTTAACCAGGAGTTTTTGTTTTGTTTCGTTTCCTTTCTGAAAGTTTCTCGACCACTCATAAGCCATCACTTACAATATCCAAAGAGATCTGGAAGCAACTCAACAAATGACTTGCTGGAGTTGTATGCAAAGAAACAACTGTTTATCTGCAGTGGCCTTCTTTTGCTTGCTTATTTCTTCTTCCTCTCCCTTCAAATCCAGCAGACTTATCAATATTTCTCCAGGCTTTCTTTCAACACATTTAAATAATTCCCTATGATGTGGGGAACTCTTCATGACTTTTGCCTGTAGGTTTTTTGCTATTACATTGTCCCAACTTTCCATCTTCTACTTTAAAATGGAATACCAATTGGAACGGAATATCCAATTCGGTAGGGCTATTTCAATTTCCTGAATCCAACTTTTCACCGGAAAATATTCCAGAATTCTGAACATTGTCCTCCCATTGATGTAACATTCAAGTTCCCATATCATCTGCAAGGTTACGAACTCATTGACATAGGTGAAGTTACAGCAGAAGAGAGAGTCAGCAGTCTGATCCTCAAAATTCTCCACTCTTTCAACTTGGATAATAAACCTTTAAAGAATGGCAATAAATGCCTTTTGAAAGTTTGTAGAAATGACAAAGCATGGAAATATCTGCAATCTCACAAAAGTGTTTTAACTGTTCTTTGGCTTCAGTTGGGTGTTTTTGTTGTTTCTTTGGAGGGTTTTTTAGGGCGAGAGGTGGAGGGTGTTTTAGATAAATGAAATTACACAATTTTTAAAGCAAAGGCACTAACTGAAAACAAAAATAATTTCAGGCTACTCAAGATTTTGTGCTTAAACTACTCCAGGCAGCTAAAGATTTTTGAGGACTTGTTGGAGCAAGTCCAGAGGAGAGTCACAAAGATGATCAGACGGCTGGAGCACCTCTCCTATGAAGACAGGCTGAGAGAGTTGGAGTGTTCAGCCTGGAGAAGACTCTGGGGAGACCTTACAGCAGCCCTCCAGTACCTAAAGGGGACCTACAGGAGAGATGGGGAGGGACAGGGACTCTTTTTCAGGGAGTGTAGTGATAGGACAAGGGATAGTGTCCCAAAAGAGGGGAGATTTAGATTAAATATCCTGAGACACTGGAACAGGTTGCCCAGAGAAGTTGTGGATGCCCCACCCCTGGAAGTGTTCAAGGCCAGACTGGATGGGGCTTTGAGCAACCTGTTCTAGTGGGAAATGTTTAGAACTCAATGATGTTTTGTTTGGTTTTTTTATTAGTCGACAGACAGGATTTTTCAGAAAAAAATACCTAACTTTCAAATAATGCCATATAGATACAAAACAGCAAAAATTACTTAACTTTTTATTGAAAGGTTATATTGAAAGTTCACATCCACAATAATTATGTCTCCACATTTTTACAGTGTCCAGGGACACACACAAAAAAAAATGGAAAAAAAAAACCCAAACCAAAAATCACAATGATTAAAACAATCCAAACAACCAGAAAACAAGACAATGAAAGTCAGCAATCCTTACAAACATACACAAGCGTTTCAAACACCGGAAAGGAACTGCAGCATTCATACACCACCTAGGGCAGTATTTCCAACAATTTCACTCACCAAAAGGAAAGCCTAAATGAGCCACAAATTAGTTCATGATTGTTGTTCTGAGAAGTACCCCCAATATCAGCACTGGGCAAGAAAGACACGCTGTCTTTAGACTGAAAGAAGTATCTGATGTAGTGGTTTAACCTTCTAATTCAATTTTTACTTGACATGGACTTGGAAAAGATTTTTCAACCTAGCTGTATAGGAGAAAATTTCCTTTTGATAGCGATGGGCAACACCTCCTTTTTGTGAGGAAACCACCGTAACAGAGAGATGGGGCCACTTTGGACCACTAATCAATTCAAGGTTCTACCACAGCCCTCAGGAAACTTCACCAACATTGAAGAGCCTCTCAGACAAAATTATACATTATGGCAGATCTTTGATCAAGAGCCAGGCAACTCACTGCCTAAAGGACAATTCCCAGACACACGAGTGTCCAGGAATCAAAAGAGGAAGAAGGTGTCTTCATGAATGTTGGTACCTCTCTCAGATAGAAGCATCCTGCTATTCACTTAAATCCCCACTTTCACAGAATCCGAGATCTAGAACATAAGAGAAGAGTCTTCAATACTGAAAAAAGAAAGAGTTGTTCAGGCTCAACTTGAACAACTAGTTTCTTAACAGTTACAAAACAAGGAAACGGTTCTGGTAGCACACATTATGTGACTGAATCCAGGGAATAGCCTTTTGGATTAATTTAGTCTTCTTTCACCATAGTTTCTTCTACTCCTGATTCAGTACTATCTTGAAAATTCAGAGACATAATGCCTTCAAGGTTCCAATTCTGTTACCCAGACTAAGAAATTTACTTTCCCTCCAAGAAAATTCCAACCGTATAGCTTACTTTAATAACAATCTTTTCTTCCCACAGTATTTTCTGCAGTTTCTGAGAAAATGAGGCAGTGATTACATCCAGAAATGTACTAACATTTACTGAGACATGAAGTGGAAAAATTGCATTTGCAATTATATTTACTAATAAAAGAGTCAAGGAGTGAGTAACTTATATTTGTGAGAAAAAGCTGTAGTATAATAGCTGGACATTAAATGTGAAACCTCTGCCATAACCACACACAGTAGTAATGACAGAAAGCATTGAAGAAATATGCAGTAGTTTGTCTTTTTTCAGGATACATTAGACCTCCAGCAGCAGTACTCTGTTCACTTTTAGGCAGCGCACTTTCAGAGACGTGTAAACCAACCAAAAAGTTTTTTCAAAAGAGAGCAACTATAATGCTTAGATATTTAAAAAACACAATCTGCAAGGAAAGATTGAATGAATTAGGATTGCCTAGTGTAAAGAGGAGGTGACTATAGTAAGAACATGGTAACAGTCTCCATGTTAAACACCACTTCAAAGGGGAAGAAAATTTTTTTTCAAGTCTGTAAAAAACAGAAGAAAAGCTAATGAGTTTCAATTTCAACAAAGAATACCCATGTTACAGACTAGGAAAGTTTCCAGTAAACTACCTGAGAAGTTCCAGAATTTGTCATTGTATTCTACCAAAAATTATAGACAAACACAGTTTCAGAACTGTATGACCAAAATTTGGGCATATGTTTCCAAGATCATTTCCACCATCACCACCTCCCTGTGTTCATGCAGATCAAGAAGTCTCAGAAGACACAGTATTTTCCCCACGTCTACCCTGAAAATTCAGTGGAAGATTCAGTGCATTACAGAAAGACTAAACAAAATGAAACTGCATGCGTATCCGTCACATGTTGCTCTCTCTCCCTGCAGCAGCTCTCCTGCCTCTGATTTTATGTGGATTATGTAAGGACTTATATTTAAGAGTCAATACTTCAAGAGGTTACAGATAGCACAAAAGAAAGCAGGAATTTAATCTAATCATATCACAATTGCAGTAGAGTCTTGCTAGAAAAATAATCTTCATGTTGTGAATTAAAAAACCTACAGGGGCTGACAGCCCACTGGGATGTCCAAAGGTGACTTTGGTAGTAAAATTTAAAAAAAAAAAAAAAAAGAGGATTATCATGTCTGGTCAGCCTAGGTACAGAAACAGAATAAGCATGTTTAACAGAAGAAACATGAACACAAAGGAAAAATGCTCACAATAATGTTTGCTGTTTCCTACTTCACCACCTACAATGGCAACAAATAAACAGGTGACAGCAAAATCCATCCACCAGCACAAAGAAACATGACCCATTCACTTGCAGTGTTCAGACAAAGAACTAAAATTAAACTGATATATTACAATATTCCAGATATTAAATGCCTACATCCCACTGAAATTTTCTAGTCTATGAAAGAGTAACTGAGTATTAAGTTTTTGCCATCTTAAAGCTCTGTCTACTTTCAAGCAAAGAAGGAAAACTTCTCCTGTCTCTACTCCACTGAAACCCAAGGTACTGAGAAAATACAAGACAATGGCGCTGCTTTCCTGGCTACCAGGTACATACAGAGAACAGTGTTACCGTCCTTGCCCAGCTAGTATTTCCAATATTCTCTGTAATACCTTCATAAAAATATAATTTACATTGTAGCCCCTTAATTTCATTGCTAGATTAGTGTAAAAGTTATCTACATCCTTTCCTGTAAAGAAATGTAGTTGCTAGAACAAATCTAACTTTTTTTTTACTCCATAGGCCATGATGCAGGCACAAGCAGTGAGAGGCATCAAAGTAAAATTTGGACATTTGAATGACAAAATGAAAAGAGAAGTATAAGCAAAGCACAGTGACACTTACACAATGACACTAGTCCGACATTTTTAAAAAGTAACACCACTTTTAAACCAAAGTGAGTAATACAACTGCAAGATCAAAATCGGAGTCAAAATTAAAATATACCACTGGAACTGAAACTTCAGTTCTTCACGGCACTTTGTTATCTTGGTAGGTGTAACCACTGCTCTCTGAAACAGAAAGCAAAAAATATGAACTACATAATGGCATTCAAAAGTAATCCTACCAAATGACAAAGGTAAAACAATATACCAAATTGTGGACAGGCCAGGTAGATCAAAAAGAAAATATGTTTCTGTAATGGCATTGTGTCTGACAAAACTGGAATTGACAATGATTGGTCATGACTTAATAACTGACACGACACACGTCCCAAGGAAGGGAAAATCTTCCAAGAAGAAAACAAAATTCAAATGCCAGTTATTATTATTTTTTAAATGAAGACAGTAAAAAGGTAAAATGAACTGTGAGCCAAAGTTGGCTCCCTATATCTTCAGTTTTATTTATCAAACTGAAAAAATCTCTCCAACTTTCTCTTTTCCTGTATAAGACCAAAACTATGAGATGTTCTGTTTGTATTACAATTACACTAATTCAATGCAGGTCACTTGCTTTTTACTGAGTCCAGATGACATTTAGTAAGCTAAACATGGGCCAATTAGCCTTAAAGAAAAAAAAAAAAAAAAAAAAAAGAGAAGCGGGGGGAGGCCGATTGCCCCTGGGTAGGTCATACAGTGGCTACGGAACACAATTGCTTGAGTTACATTTTGACTAACATCAAACACAGAACTGAAGCTAAAAACTACCTTTTTTTTTCCTGCATGCCTTCTAGATTTCTCACATTGAAATACACTAATTTAAAATCCATCTCTTTCCCACCCTGAGGTGATAGATACGAACAGACTCACCAGAAGTTTTTGTTGTTTCCTCTTTCTCCACTCAATTTAAAAAAAAGCATTTTTAATACTCTAAGAAGTATAAACAATGTAGTTTCCACTTTATTTTTAATATCCCCAGTGGCTAACTAACCTTTTCAAGCCTGCTCATTTGAACTTAACACAGTAAAAAAGAAAAACATAGCACTGGAGATTTAGTGAACACTAAAAATAATAATGGTCTAAGCCTCTGCTATTTCTGCAATAACATTTGTATTCTTAAATCAACCTGAACTGCCACGTAATTAGCCATACAATAACCTTTACTGATAATGCAGAGAAACTAGTTCCAGAGGGGTAGGAAAATCCTCAAGCTTATCTCCAAGAAGCAAATAAACAATATGTCTTTGTTAATGTCTCAGTCATGATCAAGGACCGAATCCTTTCTGACAAAAACACTAGCTATAAAATGATAACTAAAATCTACACTACTAAATAATACATCAATCTAGACTTAGTGTAACTGACTGTAAATCTGTCAACGGTATTCTTTCAAACCATGTCTGGATTTGGCACCTTTTTTTTTTTCCCCAGAAGTTTTCCACTTCTCAAACAGTAGTAACAACTGCTGAAGTAGAATTTCATATGTATTAAAAAATAATAGCCCGGTTAGTTGCTTATTCTATAAACACACTGAATTATGCAAGTAATTTATTATTTGTATCATCTCAAGTTTTGTACCCATCTCTACTTCCACCCAACATGATCGGCTCGGCTCTTAACAAAGCTCATCCAACACAGGGAACAGCAGCTAACGCCACACATGCTAATTAGATCCCATTATGCTAATGGCATCTAATGCTAATTAGATGTCTTCCAGACTTGGTCATCATCTTCAAAATATTGCACACCCTAGAGGAAATACACAGAAGTCATGCAGATAAACTGCTTAGTTGCAGATGGTATCACCCTGCAGGATCAAGGACAAAGAAAAAAAATTCTCCATGTAATGAAGAAAAAAAGCTCATAGGTAAAATGTTACATTTTGAGGCCAGAATACGTACAGACACTGAGATAAAAGAACCCACAGTAGTGTGAATTGGCCTTGCATCTAAATTACTTTGCTTAAGCCTAGTTTTAAATAAACCTAAGGGAGAATCTAGTTATTTTTTTTAAAAAAAAAAGCAAGCATTTTTCAAGATTCCCAAATTATTTAACCTGAAATATTTTATTGCAATGCTGACAAAATTTTATAGGTTTTGGTCTAATCTGTAGTCTGTGTTGTACTGCCTTATTCAAAAACTTACTTATTAATCACACTTCCTAAATTTTTGTTAGGGTCTCATTTAACCTATTGCATTTTGTTCCATTCAGGCACGTATCATGGCTTCCCTACAATGACTGACACCGCAGAGAAAAAAAAAACACAACTGAAAGCAAAGCCCTGTTACTGCAGGTACACACAGAAACAAAATTCTTTCACAAACAGTTTAGGGAACAAAAATTTACAACCTATATTACTGGAAAAATTACAGTTTAGCGATGTGGCTGTTGCAACCACTCAAGTATGCAAACAATACAGCAATGGCTGAAGCACTGACTAGAAATGCTGATATCGTATAAATGGGTCATATCACAGCCTTAACTCCTAGCAGCTTGTCCCCAGTTTATATAAAAAAAAAAACCACACCCTCAAGGCAGAAGGCAGGGAAGGAATTTTGAATGCAAAGGTTCAAGACATGGCAGCCACATCGACCATTTATGTGTAACTGTTTCTCCCTCAACAGATATGTCAGTGTTCGTGCTCCTGGTTCTCCTAGCAATATCATAACTATTCACTGAGTAAACTACATAGTTCACATGAAAAGCATCTCAAAAAGCATCTTATCAAGACTCATCTCGTTTGAACAGCCTCTGAATGGCAAAGTACTTTACAGTACGTGTATGGAACTACCAAGTGAAGGCTTTGCAGATCTGAGAAAATTACACTTTGAAAGTGCTGGAGATCTCACCTCTCTCTCTTGCTATAATTATATGTATTCATTCCACTCAAGCAGCTTTACTGAAATTCCTCTATCCAATACAATGGTCCCCAGCTTGAGATAATAGTATCTAAAGAGCTTCCTATAGCAGAGACAATACAGGCAAGAGATATTCATGAGCAAATAGAAAAATAAAGCATGCCTGACATCTATAATGTTAGCTAAGGGATGCATGCAATTTTGAAAAAAGTATCAGCTGGTTAGCTTCCCAACATAAGAAAATAATAACCTAATCCCAATAAAAGTCTGCACAAGAGTCACAAAATTAATCAAACTGCTCCGTTCCTCTGCAGATTCAAGGTCAACAAAAAGGAAGACTATTAAAAGGTGCAGATGAAAGCAAATGACTACAGACTTGAAAGAATTTCTGAGGGATAGCACAGAGTCACAAAATGGTTGAGATTGGAAGGGACCTCTGGAGGTCATTTTGTCCAACATCCCTGCTCAAGGAGGGCCACTTACAGGCAGTTGCCCAGGACCATGTCCACACAGCTTTTGAATACCTTATGTATGCCCTGGGACACTTCCTAGCTGAATAGGGCTCTCAGCACTCAAACACAGCATGACTGAAGAAAAAAAGTCCCTCATGGAAGCCAGTAAACAGAGAAGTAACATAAGTGATAAAAATCAAAAAGAAAAAGCTTGATATGGAATAGGGAATTGGATATGAAATATGGAATTGTTACTTTCTGTGAATTTCCAGAGCAAAAAGACTTCCTTTGGAAGTCCCCATCTCAAAGGACAAATCTTGAAACGTTGTCCCAGATCGAAATTTTTCTGAAAACTGTCAGAAGCTGTTCCTGAGAAATATTATACTACTGTATATACCTTGGGTGAAAAAATAAAAATTTAGCATAATAAACAAACAACTTCATAGGGACTCAGCTTCCCTTGACTTCTTGCATCCTTCTTTTGCCCGTGTTCCTTAGGAGACTAACCCTCATCTGTGAGAAAGCGATCTCTCCTAGGAGATCGCTCGTCTTGGTCACATGTACATATAATGTCCTCAGGCCACAGAGGAGCTCTTATGTCCAAAGTTTCTGATGTGAATGATGAGAAGTGGATGACAATATCATCTTGTTAAAACAGGATGAAGACTGAAGCTATACCAGGCAACCCGAGTCTCAGAGATACTGTCAAAGTCAGTTATGAGCTAGCACAGTGTAGATGTGAATTCCAGGCATACAGTCCATTCATCAAGACCAAAGCAAAGTACTAATATAAAACAGGGCCACCAGAAGACTTTGCATTAAGAGTGCCGTGACTGTACCTACAAACTCCAACATCTCTACTAGTCCTTAAATTTTTCTGGAACATTCTTTCCTTTATCACTGTATTTAGAGCTGATGTCTTCCCTCCGCAACCCTACACATTTAGCCTAATACCAGGCTGCAAACTGCACCCGAATCTATTTCAAATCAGAAATGAGAGCAAGTGAATTGGAAGACAGCAAGAGCTGGAAAGCTGCTGAAGACTACTGGCTCAAACTTCAGGCAGACAAATGCTGGGCACTCCGCCTGAAAGCGCTAAGTGCAAGTGATAAAGCAAGGGCTTCTCCAGAACAGACAGCAAGACCAGAAAGCACAGAGGACAATATCCTGATTATTCCTTCTGCAGTTTCTCTTGGCTCCTTACAAGGAGTTACGTGCGCTGATGTTCTGAAGCAATGACTCAAAAACAGTCTAGCACACCCCAGAGGGCCCTTCCTTTGGCATAGCCCCAGGCACTGCAAAATCAAGGCCCCCAACAAGCCCAGTGTCCAGTAAATTATCTTCTTTGTCCATAAACGGATATGCCCACCAAAGAAGGGAATAAGCCTTCATAACTTAAAGGGAACATAAAAACTTAGCTAGGAATGCTATAAAGGTCATTAAACAAGCAGGATAAAGAGCATTCACTTGAATAAAATTTCACTTATTTTAAGTGGGTCTCAATTTGAATGAGGCTATTGAGTGTACCCTCAGTAAATTTGCAGATGACACCAAGTTGGGCAGAAGTGATGATCTGCCTGAGGGTAGGAAGGAACCAAAAAGCTGATCTTAAGAACAGCAGCAGAAGTTTTAAATAAAATAAATTCAGGATAAATTAATTCAGAGATTCAATGCCTGTTGTTATATTTTTCATACGACAATATGCAATGACTGGAAGTCAAAGTTAAAACGTTTTCATGTGAATCTGCCTACAAGTACAGACAAATACAGAATGATTTACCAGGAGCTCCGATGAAGTCTTCTCCAAAGGATATATTTGACAATCACTTACTGTTGGGAATGTATAACAAGACCCGTGTAAGCAACAAACATTTTCTACACAGTAGTTTAGCATTCCCAAGGCACCCATTCTTAGCAATAAAACTGACAGAGCCTCAGTTTAGTATCAGATGGAGATATAAGTTCATGATAGCTCTTAGGCACAAATAAGCTATATAAATATAGCTTAAAGAGCTATATAGAGACAACAGTTCACACTCATGTGGTCAACAAGAAGACATCATACAAGTCACTGAACAAACAATGCCTTCTGAGTGTTGGTAAACATGGAGATTAAAAAATAATTAAACAAATCTGCACTTTTTTGCCTGCCTGAAAAGATCCAGATGTAACTGGGCATTATTTGGAAATACATATAAAATCAAAGAACTCAAATGTGTGTGTGTGTGCATATATATGGAGTTCCTTGAGATCTAGCCATACTTGTATATAAAAAAATAATTCCATATATATTGTGTGCGCACTGGCAGCCCAGAAAGCCAACTGCATCCTGGGCTGCATCAAAAGAAGTGTGGCCAGCAGGTCGTGGGAGGTGATTCTACCCCTCTACCCTGCGCTCATGAGACCCCACCTGGAATACTGTGTCCAGCTTTGGAGTCCCCCACACAGGAAGGACGTGGACCTGCTGGAATGGGTCCAGCGGAGGGCCACGAAGATGATCAGAGGGATGGAGCACCTCCCCTATGAAGACAGGCTGAGAGAGCTGGGGTTGTTCAGCCTGGAGAAGAGAAGGCTCCGGGGAGACCTCACAGCAGCCTTCCAATATCTGAAGGGAGCCTACAGGAGGAGATGGGGAGGGACTCTTTGTCAGGAAGTGTAGTGAAAGAACAAGGGGTAATGGTTTTAAGTTGGAAGAGGGGAGATTTAGATTAGATATTAGGAGGAAATTCTTTACTGTGAGGGTGGTGAAGCACTGGAACAGGTTGCCCAGGGAGGTTGTGGATGCCCCATCCGTGGAAGTGTTTAAGGCCAGGCTGGATGGGGCTTTGAGCAACCTGCTCTAGTGGGAGGTGTCCCTGCCCATGGCAGGGGGGCTGGAACTCAATGATCTTTAAGGTCCCTTCCAACTCTAACCATTCTATGATTCTATATACACACATGTGAGTTCTTTGATTGTAGATATTGATATACAGAGAGATCTTATATATACACATATATATATCTCAAAGACCTAACTCCATACAGATATATATATATAAAAAAAAAAAATCAGTAAAAATAAAAAAAAAATCATTGTTTTCTTCACCTTCACTCAATGGAGGCAGGTTTCTACGTGTTTGGAAGTGGCTTGTAACCACGGGAAAGAGATTATGAATAATATAATGCTCATTTTTGTCTGAAAATCCTGAGGCTTCTGACCATCTATTTATCTTCTGGAACAAGTTTTTTTTAAATTCATTGCTCTGCCTCTGAACAAGATTTGCATGTAATTCCCTATCAAGGCTGTCTGTATCAGAGATGAAGCATAACTCTAAAGTACACTAGCACAAGGTACAGCAGCTAAGGAAGGGTGAGCTCTTACAGTGTACCACTTACATCCCATTAGCTACTCACACTCTGACCTCACAGCCGTCAGTTTTTTTCCCTTAGGAAGCTGGCATGCAGAGACAACAAAATACAGCAGAAACAAATACTACTGAAAAATCTGAAAGCAGAGGTTCCCTTAGTGAAGGGATCACCATAGCTGGGTTCTCATCTTCGCTAAAGTTCCTAACACACTGCAGCTAAGTCAAATTAGAGTCAGGTGCAATACATCACCCTCCTCTAATATGCAAACTTCACATAGATGAAGACCAAAAATATAATTCAAACAAATCCCCACACACAATTTTCACAGATGTGAGGAAAGAGAAGGTGTGAAACAGAAATGCAATCTTTCAAGGAGGAGACTTTGCCAAGCTTCACCCCTCTGGCTTTACTTGTCTCTTCTCTCCTGCCTGCTGGGGAGCTCCCCTTTGCCCAGCCAAAGCAACAGGGATAAGAGAGGAGGTGGAAGAGAGGAAAATTCATGTGGAAATCAGTGAAAGAGACAACAGTTCTGAGCAGATCTTGCTTGACTACTAAGCATCAAAGTCTGGCCTCAACTTATGGTGGAGGACCAGCCAACCGTTACACTCTGGCTCAAAATAGGGCCATCTAACACCCTCCACTTCCAGAACGTATCGCACACCTGCCAAAGGACATAAAATCTTTTTTTGAGAACCACTGTTCTATGTATTAAAAGTATTGGTTAAAAATAAAAAAAAAAGCTAAGCATACATATTTTAATCATCTATAGCAAGTCACCTTCATTTTAGTAGTGAATACTCAATTTCCTTAATCAAATTATAAATACACTTCATGATAAATTGAAGACGTGAAAACATAGAACTTATCTCATAAATTTGCCAGTTTCCATGAAGAACAGCACCCAAAACCAACACGCTTTACCTTTGCACGCCACCCAGCATTAGATTTCTCTGCCATTTGGACTTAATAACACCTCATACATATAAATGACTCTCTCAAGGAAGGAAAAGCCATCTTTGGTAGACTATCATTGCAATGGTTACCTGAACCCAGTAATCAACAATTCTTTCAAATTCTTATCATATTACCAATTTTTTATCAGAAACAGATGTTAGCAGCACAACTTAGTCAGAATTATTGAACAACTTTTCTTTCAATTTCATAACAAATTAGGCAATGCTTAGTTGATGCATCTGAAAAAAGTTACAGAATCCCAAGCCCTAAGGCACTGGACTGGGTGTCATAATTTAAACCACCAGCAGCTGAAATGCAAAGGCATTAGAAACATAACATTTTACTCTGTAGAACAAATTTCTCTTGCAGATCACAATCTTTATTTGTTAATAAATTCTGCAGTCCCAACAGCAACCACAAGCTACCATTTCAACGTCAAAAGCCTAGTGGAATTCTTACAAACTTAATCATAAAGCTACCTGAATGCTTACAAATTAGTACTGAAACATAAATAATTAAATAAAATTTCATTTATTTTATTTATTAAAGGCAGTCTTGGGCATAGTGACCACGAAACGATAGAGTTTTCAATTCATAACACAAAGGCAAAGAAGAGGCTACTGAAGGGAATAATGCGGAAGTCACCTCACCTAGAGAGTCTACTACAGCAGCTCAACCTAGGTAACAATTCTCCAATTTAAATAGAAAAGAAGGTATTTTCAGTCATTGTCTTTAGGTCCAGATTTGGTGCCATGGTCCCTAGTAATCCAGTTTACTGCCTTTAAAGTCACTCTCCAGGCTATTTATAAAAACATAATTGTCAAAGGAAACCATAAGAAGTGGAGATTTTTGTCAATTGCCGAAATTCTGGAGTATGAAATTTCTTATTTTAGTAAGAAAGCCTTTTGCACTGAGAGCCTTTTGATCAAAGTAATGATATAAAAGGCAAAAAAAGAGTTACAGTGTGATTGCCAGGGTTGCCAGCATCCATCTAGTCACCATATGTTTTCTGATAACTGTTATTAGTTAACTGCGTTACAAACGTAAGCATGACATTCACCGTAGACCTTTTTCTTCCATTAACAGTAAAGGTTAATTTTATGGAAAACAAGTTCCCTCAAGGTCCGAAAGAAAGCTGAGCCAGCCATGTTTTTATTTTCTGAATATAGGCAAGTAATTAAGGTAACATCCTAACTAGACTATTAAGCAGCTGTGGGAAAGGAACGCACTCGGTGTGTGAAACAAGACCTGGAGGACACATCTCGCCCTTAACGGCTTATGAAAATGAACATTTTACCCACTGACTTCATCCACAAGAAAAAGACAAAATAGTAAAGGATCAAGAACAAACTTTACAAAAGGCCAGCCAATGAGCTCAGGTTGCCCCAGGAAGCCAAAATGTGCCTTCTCAAGCTCTATACCTGTAAGGATTGTCAAAGATATGAAGCCAGAATTATAGAGTCCTAGTGATTTTTTCATAATTTTTTTTTTTTTTTTTTCAAATCTGCAGTTAACACCACAGTTCTAATACCATTGTTTGGAAACATACTTTTACCATTGCTCTACCATCATTGTTAAAATATTTACAAAGGAAGAGGTGATAAAGAAAAGGAAACAAAAATGAAGAGGGAAACTGTTCTCGTTAAAACTTTCTTTCCTACGTATCTGTGCTAACCTAATGTCAGTGTTAATAACCCCCAGGGGCACCAAATACCGATTGCCTTTTTTTCAAATATGAGGAAATTGATTTGTATGATACTGTTTGCTGAAAGCAAAGCATACCTAGATACAGACCAAACAGTCCTTAAGTCACCTGTCAACCACAGACGTAAAAAAAAAAAAAAAAATAATCACAGGGATCACTTCATCTACCACCAAAATACTTTCAAGAGGCAGATGAATCAGAAACAGATATAGTTTTGATGCAAAGGGGATGCTTGTAACTGCATCATGTTTTAGGAAGAACACCCATATACAATATACAACAAATTTAACGTGAAAGGGCCCGCTTTGATCCCCTCTTGCATAAATCAAAGTCTACAAAAAACATGCAAAAGCAGGTCTAATGAGAACAGGTTTTTGAACAGTGAAAAATGTGTTGTTAAGTAATTTGAATGTTCTGCGTGATTCAGAAATAAAGGGTGGGATTAAACTTAGCCTACAAGTATGTCGTTAATCTCCTCCTAGTTTCTTTGATGGGGCAAGGAACACCGGAGGCTTTTGATCAAAATGATTGATGCATCTTGAAAGATAGATCAGAGCACTTCTTCCCAAAGTTTTTAGGTTTTCCCACTCAACTCTTCGAATGCTATAGATACAAACATGTAATTTTTCCATTCATTTGGAAGTCAGTACTATTGAGAGCTCAGGTACATCAAAAACACTCAAGATACAGGGCCATTTGTTATCTCTGGGAATCTTTAAAAATAATCATCTGTACCTCTAAAACATTTCAAGACAGACAGAAAGACGGGCTGGTTTCTGGGAAGCAGTTTCTCAACAAATCCTTCATCTGCAGACCTTTATGTTCGTGTATAGTAAGGTGAATTTAGGGTGAATTTCTTCCTCCAGAAAGTCTTTCCTGCCCCCTCCTTCAACCAATATCACATCAATGAAATAATGTACAATACTGTTCAAAAACCAGCTGTGTCAGCACAGCTGATGTGATACAGCTATGCTGATGTAACAGCTTCTTGCCACGCAAAAGGGAGATTACTCTCCCCTTCACACACTTCCAGTGATTCTCTGACGGCATTAAACGAACTGAACTCATTATTTTGGAAGAAAATTACTGCCATCTCAAAAAAAAAAAAGGGAACTATCTATCAAATCAGAAATTTGGATCAGCTCAGCAACAATACCAGACAAGTTTGTCAGGTACGACAAGCACAAGAGATCACAAAACACTAGGTGCAAAAATCCTGACACACCTTAGGGGTGTTCCCTTCCACAGCAGCAAAGCTGAGTTGCTTAAATTTTACACTTCCATTAAGCTAGGAGAAAAAGATAGCAAAGTTGTTTAAAGTTTGTGATTATTTTCTCGATGATTTTTCTCAGATTTTTGTTTTGGTTTTTTACTTTAGGAAGTAATTTAGATTTCTCTTTATAGAGTTCAAACTCAAGAGAATTTTTGTCTTAAGTTACAGCCATTTTGTGAAAGTTTTCAGAACAACCCTGGATGACAAAGTTTGCAGTTGAAGGTGTGACTGTGCCATTCTGGAATGGCTAGAATGGATGGAGTCAAGTCATGGTAATACCAATTTTCTGCGTTCATTAAGTTTGCCCAGGTCCCTTGGCCAGATGTCCCATACTGCTATTCCCACCCATAATCATTGCTATGGAGACACACGCTATATAAAACACATTTGTCAGTATTTCGGTCACGCTTGTGCTGTGTAGCCATACTACGGGCATGTTAATCCGGTTGATTTTTATCAAGGCTCCTTTCAGACAACACTAAAGCAGCTTTAGGAATCATAATGCCAGATCAGAAACACTGCAACAGAACACACTCTCTCCTCCAGTAAGTTAATTAAAAAAAAAGAAATTTAATAGGTTAAACTTTGTATCAGCTAACTTTATGTTGAACCAAATCTTAATCTACCCTCAGCTGGCATAAAGTCAACAAGCCAGCAGCACAAATACAGCAACGCATGTTTTAGCCACTTAGAGAAATGCACTTCTGTGCCCACGCTCAGTCCAGGCACTATGAATGAATCCAGTATTAAAGATTATGAACTACAGCCTGAAACAGCAGGTATTTTATACACAAAGAGAGATAAACATGTAAACAAGCTCAGAGGCCGGGTGTGTTACTTTGGATAGAGACCCCCATTAGCGGTGTAGGGCTTCTGAGCTGGAGCTGACTCAGACTCTGCCTTCTGAGAGCACTTCTGTCTGAGCACCCATCAACTCTTCTACCTCCACACAGACAGACATGGCCTTAGGCTTTGAGCCTATCCCACTGTTCATCCAGGGCTACAGCAGTAAGACCTCCCTCCGGTACCATCAGCTTACTGTAGTATTTCCAGTCCAGCAAGAACCTTCTAGCTACTTCATACTCCACATATTTTCACACCACAGAAGTGGCATTGCATCCAGTTGCTCCAGAGTCACCGTTTATATATGACAATTCACATGAATGCAAGAAGGATCAACTTTTAAGAAACTTTGTACTGATTTCTCTACACAATTCAGACTCTTTAACAACACCACATTCATTAAAGCTCCTCTTTTAGTTTGTTTTAAAAATTAGGAACTTACACATGCTAATTTTGGTTCCCAAAAATCAAATGCTTACTGCTTCTCAATATCTAAAAATACAGTTTGCAGAAATTAGTTGTATTATTCAGAGAAATATACAAATAGCAAGATTAAGGAACGTTCCTCTCTTATCTGACAAAAAAAAAAAATTGGAATTATTTAACATGCACACACAGTTTCCCTGGAGAAACTCCTGGAGAAATGTAAGAGAACAGTATGGACAAAGCTCACTAGTGTCTCTATGTACGTGCCCAATGCAGACACAACCTCTGTCCCAAGGCCAGACTTCATGATTATTACATTTCTTAAGGAACATCCTGGTTGAAACACATGACTCTTTTTCAGGACATGCATGTCAGTTTGCCCGTAAGTCTTGTGTTTGCTAATGCAAACACATTTTTTTACATTTACCTACGTAAACATTCATAGCATGAAAAAAGGAGCAGCAGCAGATAGAACACTGGGCTGCCACCTCTGTTGCCAAGCCTACAGACATAGCACCAGGATGCTGGGAAGTACCACAGAAGCCATCATAAGTTCCCTGGAATTCCATCAGAGGTCCTCCCCAGCAAAATAGTCTTCTCTGAGAACAGATCACTTCATTATCTTCCAAAACTACTCTAAATTTCTGAGGGATAATGGAAAACATTACATACCAGAAACTTCCCAGACTCTCCAGCGTTTCTGTAATTCTCACTATCAATCAAAAAGTTCTCGTTAGCTCTGATTTGCTCCACCAAAACACCAACACTTTTTACTTTTTTTAATCATCAACAGTATATAGCATCAATATATATCTCTCTCTCTCTCTCTCTATCTCAATCAATAGCATAGAGTTCAAGAATATACTCCACAGAAGAGGCTTTTGTTGGTAGAGGTTTTCAGGTAGGCAGGTACACACAATAAGCATATTTCCAAAAATTATGTCCGTGTTTGCTTTTCTGAAACACAAACTAGAAACTGATAATGCATTAAGATTTGAGATGATTGGAACGCCGTACAAATAATCTTCATAATCAATCTGAATTCTCAAACATGGTAAAGAAGCAAAGAAGAAAGTAGAAACCTGGAGGTGACACTTGTCTTGGCTTCTTTTCTTTCCCATGGGAACACCAATAATGAGAACTTATATCTGGAATAAAAATTTGGCTCCATATAGACCATGCAATCTAAAAATTATGAACTTTTACTCTACTTCTCTGCAGGTAGACAGTACAGCTTTTAAACACAGCTTTTTCTGCCATGGGATATCAAAAGTACATCCTCTATAGTCTCTCAATGCATTTTTAAAATAAAGTAACAACACAAATTGGCATTAATACAGAAAATTCTAAAACAAAAATCACCAACTGCATGCCCAAATCATTCACATTAGTTCACAAACTAACGACTGTGAGTTAGAACTTTAAGTATTTAGTCAATAAAATGAAAGGCTGAAATGAAAAAGCCAGGCTGGTTTCATTCTTCTCTAAAACCAGGGTGGTCTACGGGCAATTTTTGATACCACTGGTGTTGCCAGGGAAACAAAATGAAAACAGGTGCCATCAAATACAAATTAAAGATTTAGTTTTCTTTTAAACCACCTTAAAACAAAGTTTCCATAAACTTTTTAACCGATACTACTACAAATTTGACAATACTTTATAACAAGAAAAGGATTATAAGTTGTCTTTAGACCATCAAGTTTTAACTGAAACAAATTTAGACTGGTTGGCAACCCTTCCTTTTAGATAAATTTCTTCCATTAAATATGCATCATCCTCTTTAAAAATGACCTGGTGTACATTTTAAGGCAATATAATACCAAGACAGAAACAGGGTACATAAAGCCTTAATAAGCTTTCTCCATTCCAAATTTTACCTTCCTTTTGATCTAAGCAATTTTTTTAAGTTTTTTTTACAAAGTAAACAACCAATATAGACTTTAGTATTTAAAGTATAGACTAAGCATTTTAAAATCTTATGGTAAGTAGCAATAGAAGCTTAGTATTTTCTTCCTAATCTGATTGCGGTTTTCTCTCATATTATTAAAAATCAAATAAATACGCCTTTAGCTAAAATGCAAGTAGATACACTTTTGCTTTTAAAAAGTGTAGTAACATGTTAAGAATTTGGTGATATAGCAGTCAAGTCTCTTTAAAGCACTTTGTCCAAGTCAACCAGCTATACTGACAGAAAACACGTCCAAGTTTAAGAAAAAATGAATATATAATTCACTTCAATAAATAAGCATTGATTCAAGCTTCCAAGCTTAAAATTATTTACTGAGGTTTTTTTTGGCTTAACAAGACACTAGTCACATACAAAAATCCAAACAGACCTACCACTTAAAAGCAATACACAAATTCCCTCTTCTTCAATAAAGCTACCTGCCAGACCTCTGAATAAAAATTAACATTATATATTTTGTGTTAACCCTGGAAATTGAAAGATTATAGAAATAAAAAAAAAAATAGAAGCATCTATAGTAAACATATATAGCTCATCACTTAAAAGTTTTTAAATCCATGGTATATTTTACAATATCCTGCGGGGTATTTTAGAATTTTTGGTAAAAAGTTCTCATAAATCTGTGCATAAACACCATAGCGAGTAATTTTCCAAGTCCATAGTGCAAGTTAAAAAGAAATTGAATAAATTCAGTATACAATGATGTGTACAAATGATGGACAGGCTTTTTCAAATAAGAATATATGTAAGGCTGATTAATAAAAAAGTCTTGTAATATTAAAATTATGATTCTAGTTTTAATGCATCTTGATGATTTACTAATACCAATTGCCTATTTCAAATAAAATTTTGTTGAGATCTTCAAGTTGCACCGTGCACTTTGCTAAGTGCAAAATAGTTTTCTTTTGCACTTTGAGCTACATTTACAGTCCTGCTAATATCACATATGAGCAGATCTACAGTGATTTAAAATTTCTGAATGAGCTTTTTGGTGGGCTATTTTTCACTTGTTTGTTTTTAACATTTGTTCAGGGCGAAAGCAGCCAGCTCAGCAACAGAGAATAACGTTAACCTACCCTGCGCTAGGTTTGTTGAATACATGCCTGGCTTCATCCACATTAACAGTTCTATCAAATAATCTTTAACAACGCTTACAGATGTAGGATTTGATGCAATGCTCACTCAAAGTCATCAAGAATCCTTCCATCAATTTTATGGCTTCATTCAACCTCCATTACCGTTCCAATGTCCTTGAAAAGTAATATTCCCAGGTCAAACTATTATTCCCTATTAAAGTATCTTGCAAATAAATGGGTAGTATCATGGTATGGTCCTTTTTTCAGATTAGCACTTGTAAAAATCTGAATCATACAGAAAAGATACACAGCGTTACATGAAACTAACCAACATCAAACTTCCTTTACAGTTATTTTAGTTAAAGTTTCAAGTTAAACTCACTTGTGTGTAATTATGAAATTACTGTACTGATCCTCCACTTACTTTGAAAGTGATTAATCAAAGTCAGAGAAAACCAACCATCAACTGAAGTATGTTTCAAATTTCCTATTCAAGGGTTAGTCTAAAAAGATGAACTAATTTAATTTTAATTAAATCCTCATTTAAAAGCATGAAATAAATGTTTTTCATTTAATTCAAATTAAACTCCAGTTCCAGTCCAAATTTCAAATATTCACCGCTTCTGCTACTTTATTACACATGACAGATTAACATTTCCTTTTTGCACACATATGCAACCAAATCTGGTATCATAAAAAAAAAGTATAATTTATAATTCCTTTAATTTAACAGTAATAAGCATATTATTTATTCCACCCAAAAAAATTCTAGTGATATGAAGGACTGAAGATGCATGCTCTAAACCACAGTGAAACATTTATGCTAGATTCTGTAACCACAAATACTTTTAACTACACTTTATTTATACTGCAACAGTTTTACTATGTGAACGTCCAAGTCATCTCTTCACTGAAGAGAAAAACAAGTTAGAGAGAAGCAAGAAAGAAGAGCAGTTAAGCAACACATACAAGAAAACAACTATTACATACATCAGACTGTGGACTTTTCAAAAGCTTTAATGTGGATGAGAATAGGGCCTTGTTATCTTCCGATTTAATCATCATACACACCCCAAGTAATCTAATGTTTTCACAGTATGCAGATCAACGCTAGTGTCATACCATTCTGTGCTGATTAGACAAACAAATGTGAATGGATGGTGAACCTTTATAAAGCACTGATTTCCTCTCATTAGTGAGCTCTTCTTCCAGACTTCACAGAGCTTCCCCTGTCTTACTGCAGTAGCATCTTCTGGATTTCTAAAGCTGGACTCAATCCAACCTTGTTTACTGTTATCCCCATCTTTTAATTTCTTCTGCTCCTTACATCCTGCTCTATGTCATTTTTCCTCCCTATGAAGAATCAGATACTACCTTGTCAGTATCTTGATTAAAAGAAACTAGATTAATCAGGCCAGTCCTGCACCCCTTTGCAAATCTCTAGGGAAAGAGAATTGAACAACTGTTTGTACCCAGTCTTTCACGTGGTTTGTACTCTCAAGAATACCATAAACCAGAAAGATCCGTCAGTCTTTTCCGTGGGAAGAAGGGAGTACAGGCTCTTGATAAAGCAACGTGGCGCAACCTCTTCAAAAAGTTCCTTGGAGTATCAGGGAGAAAATTTTTATAATCTGCAAGTTTTGCCAGAGAACAAATGGTATTTTTCCTGTCTTGGTTTCACCACAGTATTACAAAAACTCTCCTTTCCACATGAAATAGGCTGATGTTAAGCATACTATCCCTTTGCATAGCAAGCTGTCAAGTCCTGGAAACTGGATGCTGCCACGCTAGCACATCACTCTCTATGAGGCTTGACACTCGTAAGTGGATCTGGTAAAGTCAAGAAATGAATTATCAATTGCAATTTAAAAAAATAAAATATCTCAGGCTTTATTTCATATGTTTTGCAACTGGACACCTCTAAACTCATCTTCAGTGTCCGAGAACCACTCACATACTATTTCCTTTACTCTGTTTATCTTATTTGGATAAGCCGTGCTTGGCGTGTTGGAACTTTCATTAAAATTCTACACTAGACATGCTGAAAAATGGGAAGAAGTTATATTTCGATATCACAAGAAACTAGACTATACCCTGGGAGCACTTGCCTGGTTTGACCTCCTCTCTCACCTCAGATTATTTCCCATTCGCTCCTCCTCTACAGCGAGTCCATAGAAGGGCTGCTCACAAGCAAATAAGCAAATTAAATCCTGTAGAAATTTGCTTCCTCCATGAATCCTGCAGGCATTAAATACTAAAAAAGATGTTATGTTCAAAGTGTACTATGTCTGTATCTATGCCTAGCATTTCCACAAAGAATAGGAGCCTAAGGAGGAAAGCACTTGAACCCTTCATAGACCACCCTACATACATAAGTAAACACTGAATGCATTTTAACTGAAATCGTAACTTTAAGTTTGGAGATCGCATGCAGGGGCAAGGGAGGAATCTCTGCAGCTCTACGAGCACTTTGCCCACGAGCCACAAGTGCAGCTTTCACAAACAATGACTTTTCTGGAGGACCAGTTTGCACTTCATTTCATTTCAATCCACTGCTAAAAATAACTCAACCACAGTGAAAACTAATGTCAAACTGACACAATTACCAAGTACCTAAAACCTGTCTCTTTTCACTTAGTAAAAATGACATTGCTGCAAGAGTTAACAGGTGCCTTAATTGTATTCCAGAAAATTTACAGATGTATTTCTTCAAGTTAAGTTACATATAACAACCCATAGAAAACTTGCTTTTATACACCTATTAAAGAATGCTGACAAAATAAGCAACCAAGTCCAAGTCTCATTACAATTATAGCAAGCACTAACTGGCATCTTAACTCACAGAAAGAGCGACTTTCCTGGTGATACTAAGGTTCTATGCAAAGTCTATGCAAATATCTTAGGTAGGTATGCACATCAGGTATTTTCTCACCCAAAAAAAATGGAATATACACAGATATGGAAGATCAAATGTACAAAATTACTTATTTTTATTTGCCCAACATTTCTAATCCCTCAATTCCAGAAGCCTTGTTGAAAGGAGTCAAATCATGAACAGGGGGTTAGGAACTGGCCTGCACCTCAGCTATAACATACCACATCAGAAGGAGTTCGGGTAAAGAGGTCTGTTAAAGAATGATCAGTGTTTATAGTTAAGTTTAAAAAAAAAAAAAATTAAAAATCTGTGTTTGTTTTGACAAGTAAAATGGATCTTGAATGAAAAAGCACTTGGGACCTTATTTTTTAAATGTACTGCTGAAAGAAGTATCTTATCTGGGTTTTTTCATTCATACAAAAGTGGCCATACAACAATTATTCATGTTTTGACCAGAGCAGGTGGACAGGTTGCTTACTGATCTGAAGTAGCAGCATATTTAAAAGAAAATTTAAAGCTTTCTATTTTAAAAACTCTCATGTAAAGCAAGTCACACTTCCTTAGAGTTCAACCCTGAAAAGAAAGTTGTTGAACAAAAAAAGAAAACTACCCGAGATCAGCACTGGTACTAGTATAGGTGCAACTGGTTTGAAGCACATACTACTACTCCTCTCTCAAAGAAAAAAATGCTACATATCCTGTTACCATATGGAGTTGCATTTCTTGTGGTGATATATGTGAGAAGCAACTCCTTTGACATTAATTTTTTTTCTTTTTTTTTTTTTCTTTTTTCCCAATCCATATAGAGAACATAGTTTATTTTCCAATAGACAAATACTGTCTGGTATTAATTGTGCACTTTTTTTTTCTTGAATAAAGTTATAACATCTATTTGAAATTCTGGCTATAAATAGTAAATATGAAGTAATAAGTAAGTTTGGTAAATATGGTAAATATGAAACACCTGCCTTCAGCTGCATGCAAACGGCAGGCCAAGGGAAGTTGTTTACCCCATGAAGTTCTGCTGTATCGTGGCAATAGCATTTAAAGATGGAAAAACAAATGAGGCGGAGGAGGGAGGCTTTCTGGGGGGACACTTACCCGTGAAAGGTCTGAGAACCCTGTCTCATTTTATTAATACGCCCAACTGGAAAAAATCCAAAAGCAGAGGCTACAAAAAAGTCAGTTTGTCCCTTGCAACAGGCACTTCTAAGGGCCACCTCCAGAAAAGCTTTGCAGTCTGCAGACACTTACTAGTCTATCAGAAAAAGGAAGAGCAATCTCTTTTCTTCCCCTGAGACTCTCTTTGCATTCAAAATGTAAATGAAATCCAGAGCAGTAAAACCAGCATGACAGCACTGCACCTACAGCTATAGCTCCCAAGAACGACAGTATCTGAAAACATTATGACCTTTGATATACTTATGTATACAGGACTTTAAAACTAATTATTATTTAATGAATCATAATAAATTTATAAATGGACAACTGAGACTCTGGTTTTGCAATCACTTTAAGTCAACCTCAGCACCAACTTAGCTGAAAAGGAATGACCCGATTCTCCTACTGGTTCCAGCCACATATTTTTGTCCCCTAATTTTCTGATCCAGATTATTATGTGGCCACCTAAACGCTCATTCCAACAGAAATGGGTGGTGAAAATGCACAGAAACAGGTAGGAATACCACTCCTTTGCAGCCATTGCCTGCATGTAGGCAAGTTTAAAGCAAACAAAAACTCTATTTAAAGCCTAGAGAGGTTCAAAGGTCTTCCAACAGCTCTTTGGGAAGCCTGCAGCAAGATATATGCTTCTCCAGTTTTTGTCTACTGTCTCAACCCTATCACATCAGTGTCGTAGGTACTCATTTATTATTTACGAATGTAGAATAAATACAGCATTGTGTAAGATAACACACACTAAAATCCTGTCCTGAGAAGTCAGATTTATTAAGAAATACAAGAAAAGACACAAAACAATGGAAGATCCAGAGGAAAAGGAAGTCACTTTTTTTAGTTCTTTTAACTATATGCATTCCTACCATTTAAAGAACCGGATGTGTTAGGGTCCCACACACTTTTTCAAGACTTAAGATTTAACTATTGTAAAGTAATCTCAGTACGTTAAGTCACTTAAATGCACTTAGGATATTTAATTGTAAGGGAACTATCATAACATAGAATGCACAACAGAAATATTGAATTATGACCTCCTTGAGGAATCACACTCAGTGAGTCCTGCCACAGCTCACTGTCATTCTTCCACAAGATTTTGAAAAGGTAGTAAAATAAACAGTAACGTACAATCAAAAATCCATATTTTAAATCCCTTAAAATATTAGCTCACTATCTAGAAACAGCAAGCAATATCTCAAGTTACAAATTAACAAAAAGTGCTTCAGAAAGTTCTTAAAAGGAAAAGGACTTTTAGAATTAAACTCTTTTCTAAAGTTAAGCAAAAACACTAAAATAAGAAAACATGTAATACACTTTTACAAACCTACTCTAAATTAACATCACTATTGCTGAGATAAGATAGGTGAACTCCCAAAGAAAATAATAGAAACCAATAAGACAATTCCATCTGTTGGAGAGATGAAATGCAAGAGTAACTATACAGAAAGACATCTGACATAGCCAGAAGTAGATTTTCTTTTTCCCCTCTCTTCAATGTCTGGCACAAAAGGCATAAAGGAAACCATTTGCTCAATGACTGAAAAACTGGTCGCAATCAGACAACGATGCTCAACATGACATCTTCCTTGGTTGTTGCAGCTTTACACAGCAATAATTCTCACTTCAATCTCCAGTTTTAATGCAATATGCCGAGAATAAAAAACTGGGAAACGGTTGATTGTTATAAGATACATCAGAAATAAAAGGTTATTACAAACAGATTAGTCCAGGGTGGAAATTACACAGGCTAAGCAGGAGGCATGGATAATCTGGGTAAGTGCCATGGAAAAATAAATATCATGATTGGACTTAAGGCAAATGGAAGCAGTTCAAATTGGCTTCCTCCAATTCACTGCAGAACATGTGATGCCCACATGTCTATTTCCAACAAACCTCACTATAAAGAAACAAAGGCCAATACTGTGAAGTGTTGAAAAACACATCTACCACCAGCTTCTTCCATACCACAGCAACGTGAATTATTGCAGCTGCCTGATAAGCATGAAAGAAAAGAGCGCGGGGGTTTGGGGGCTTTTTTTTTTTCTTGGAAAAGAGCTACCAGTATTTATCTGAAGCACACCACCCGCTCAGTAAGCATTGACCTTGCAAAGAAGAGCAGTTCTAGCAAGCTAACTTTTCAGAACATCAGTTCCTTTATCCAATTCCACGTGAGGCCACAGAAATGCTAGTGTTCACTTCACAGAAAGGTCAGGAACTCCTCACTAGGGACTGGTTGTCTCTATAATCAGCAGCCCACATGTATTTTGGCTTAAATTGATGAAGAAAGTCACAGCCTCATAGCAGTAAGTGATTATGTCGTTGTGAATATAAGGAAAATTTGTGGTAAGGGTGGTCCTAGAGAAAGGACCTCAAAAAACCACTATTCTTAAGTTTTAAAATTAGCTTTATGGCAAAGTGTTGTTAATCTACTTGTTAACAAAACCAAATATCAGCAATAGGTGGATTATGATCAAGTAAAAACTTTGCAGCTTAAAGGATCTTCCACCAGAAAAAATTCTTTTACATGACAAATTTGAGATCATGGCTTGAATTGCAAAGACAGAAGATACTTCAAAAGCACATTACTGATTTTTATCAAAAAGCAAGATCACACATATTATGGCAAAACAGTGCCAATCTTTATGCTTCCATTATAGATTTAAAAAAAAAAAAAAAGAGGAATTTTGAAATAAATTATAGTAAAGACAGATATTGCACAAAGATGAGAGACTGAACAAAGCAGTTAATGGTTTGAGTTAAATTCAGTCAGCAGTAGGACATAAATACTTCATCAGAACAGGACAGAATACATGCTGCAGTCAATGGGGGACACAGGAATGCAGCTGTTAAAACATATCACTGCAGCTTCAGAGTAGGAGCTTGAGTCTTGCTCTAGAACCACACTGAAGCCCCCTTTAATTAGCTCCACTATAAATCCACAACTGCTCATCCCAGCAGAGCAATCAAAGGCAGATGCAACCACTGTTAGCCACATTAACCCTGGCTGCTGCACTGACTACTGCAATCAACATGCTTTTAGCCCTGCTGGGTGGGTTAAGTTTTCTAGATTCGTCTAAGTTTTGGACTTATCAGCAAATTTCTTGCTATTTCCAGTGGCTGTATCACCACATTTTAGGGCAACCTTGAGAGCATCTGTATTTCTTCCTCCTTTAAAAATACATGAAAACACTCCCGGTTTGATGAAAACTCAAGAGAAAATACAGAAGTTTCACTTTTCATCATTAGCAGAAGCACAAAAGGACTCTGACATTGAATGTGAGGCGTTCCATTACTCTAAACGTGAATAAAGCATTAGACTTACTGGGCTGGCAAATGCTCTTGAACTTTGAGCCTCAAATCAAGTATGACAACTGCAGGTTCTGCTGAACTCAGATTTGCAGCAGAAACAAGTGAAATAGCGCTGATGACACAGGGTCAAATACACTAAAACTGGATACTTAAACAGAAAAAAACTGCTGTTTTTCCCCCCACATGGAATTCCATTTTGCACTCCCCCCACTTCTCATTCTTTCCCAGCTGAAACTAGTGCAATTCTTCGGAGTAGCTAGAGTGTGGTTAAGCAGAGGAAGCTATGCTTGTTTGCATGGAATCTGCTATTTCCTCTCTGCCAAAACACTTGTTTAAAGAAGTCATGTAATATTTCTATTAAGCTGTAAATGCAGTTGACAAGGAAATGGCCTACTGGCAGTGCATTACCTTTGTGGCAGTGCCAACCAGCCTACAGCAAAATAATGCACATGGTAATTTCAACATGCATTCCCAAGTAACAAAATTGTGCCTTACATAAATACCACAGAACTCCAGTAACATCTAGAAAAAAGTAATGAAAATTTGCCCAAGCTTTCATGCTTGCCTGTATCAATTCTATGTCATAACTAAAACAAAGTAGGAAAGCATCTACATATGTCTAAAAGTCTTGTGAAGCTGTATCATATGACAGTGGGAAAACTATTGCAACTTAAATCTGTGTATTTCTTGTTAACCACTGTAACAACTCACTAATAAAAATTAAGGAAAACTGCAGGTATCAAATATACAAAAGAGTACTAACAGCACACAAGCCCTTAAAAACCATAATGTAATTTATTAACAAGAACACATGTTCTATGTAATCCAGAATTGTTGTGTTAAATTACTTTGGCCTTTGATAGCATTCATTTGATTACAAGAATTAAGCAGATTCACAATCTTTCAAATTTAGTGACCTTTGATTTATAAGCAACTATTGTCAAGCGTATAAAAACCCTCTCTGATAATGTAGTCCTCACCTTTCAACACCTAGTACAACTAGGTTAATGATGTTAAAATGAACTTAGATGTAAGTAAGACATTTCCATTTAAAAGTACAACCAAAAATCCCGGCATGATCAAATGTATTTAATCTGTAATCAATAGTTCTTAAAAATATTTTTAAATGTTATTTCATCTGAAATTAACTTCACATGAAAAACAAACTTCAGAGATACTTATTTTGTTCTCAGCTCGCATCTGAGTATTTTCAGTTTGAACAGGAAAATTACTAAGCTTTATTTCCAAAATTATGTCATGTTTCTAATTGCAAAACACTCACTAGGTTTAACCAAGCTGCACATTGCCATAAGACTTAAGGAAACATCTCTGCTCCAAAGCACACACAAACAAAAATCACGAACCCAACAGCACTAAACACACTTGAACTCATATCTCCATCACCTTACAGTAGTAATATATGAAAAGTAGCTTCTCTTTCAACTGAGGTGGCTTCCTTATATTAAGATCCTGATATATCAGGCACCAGCAAGAAAAAATTGAATAAAATAATCCAGTATGCATGCCATTTTTGCAGCAAATCACAAAGATGAAAAAAACCTGCTTTTAGCAATATAAAATGCCTTGTTAATATCAAATGGTTTTAGATATAAACAATTCAAGAAGGGAGTATTTATTGATACTCAGTGCAATCAGTGTAGCTATTCCATAGCTCATTTCAAAAAAAATAAAAGCATGACTAACAGTAGCAACAGTTGTTCCTAGATATTGTTCCCCATAAACTTCTCCAAGGAATTTCTTCATAACTGCTACTACTCATGAAGTAATTAATTCTATTTACATTTTATTTTGCAAAAAGTAAATTAATTCAGTAGCAGACTTTAAAAGTTAGTAATAAATAAAACCTGTCAGAGGTTACTAATAGTAGCAGCGCTCACATAAGACAATTCTGAATCCTTCTTCAGGTCATCCTTACTTCAAAACTCCCTTTCAAAGGAAGATGGTCTCTTGGTTATGGAGCTCTCCAAGTGCAGGTACAGTATACAATAGGCTCTATATGTTGCCTTCAAGTCAATTAAGCCCTTACTGCTTTAGTTCTCTCTCAAGCAGAGATAAAAAGCATTCTGAAACCTTAGAATCATGTTAAAACACAGGAAAACTGCAGTAAATAGGAAGCAAGACAGCAAGTAAAAATCCTTAGTCTTAAAATCTTTGTCCGTAAATGTACAGTTTTATGATTCCAGCATATAGGGGTTTTTCAGGTTTTTGTTCTTGCTTGTTGTATTTAAAAAACAAAACAAAAAACACCACCACACACTCTTACCCTCATTGGATGAATATCAGCATAGGGAGGCTTTCCTTCAGCCATTTCTATTGAAGTGATACCAAGGGACCAGATGTCTGCCACACAGTTATAGCCGATCTCTTGTATTACTTCAGGAGCCATCCAAAATGGAGTTCCTATAACAGTATTACGTTTTGCCATTGTATCCTGTAATTATATTATTTATACAATTAAAACAGTGATGCTTATTTTCAGTTTCTTTTGATATGAATTCTATATTTAAAAGTTAAATTAGCCACCCAAAGGTCAAATGGTAGTGACTTCCAATTAGGACCAAACAGATTCAGCCCACGAGCCCACAGAGGCCAAACAGGTAACAATGATCATAAACCTCAAACAAGTTTAAATGGGATCATCAGGCACTTGAAGTACACTGGGTTTTAAAAATAAACAACTAAAAACTGAATAGCCTTGCAATACATTAAATGCTTATCATGATAAAGAACGTTCACTCTACCACTAGTCACTCCTCAGACACAAAATTCAAGGCAGAAGGAAAAGACAAAAATAAAATAACATAGTTAGGAGCACTACAGCATTTTTAAATTACCTTTCCACAGGTACTTACTGTTAACTGGCCAGCCACACCAAAATCAGCTAATTTTGCATGTCCCTCCGTGTTAAGAAGGATGTTTCCAGCCTTTATATCTCTGTGTATTTTTCTCATAAAGTGCAAGTATTCAAGACCTTTAAGAGTAGATTTCAGAATAGTTGCAATTTCATCTTCTGTTAGCTGAAAGAAAAGATAAAACCACTTTAAGGTATACACATAGAGTCTATATATTTGAACTATTTAAAATATGATCATTTCATAATAATTATTATAAATAATAAAGACAATGCATATTAATATATTTTATTTTAACACAGGAATATGGCCAATAGGATTACAATTCAAAACTCTCATTTACTAACTTGATCTATGTAGCTTGATTCTTACATGTCTAGAGTCCGGTTAGAGCAAATGAGCTGCAAAACCAAAGAAGGGACTGACTGATGCAGATCAGATAGCAGAATATGCAATATTCTCTTGCCTGGCAATCAAAAGTTACTACTCTCTAGATACTGACATCCTTCATAAAGATTGTTGCACAGTTTCTACAATATACAACTAATATATTTATCACTATGATCATACAAATTAATTGTGAAGTTATGCATTACCTTTGTCAAAACAAAGGTAACGGTGGTCACCACTGGACTAAATGGCACATACCAGAATACATCCCTGGAAAAAGAGATAGCCCTAGCCCTTTCTCTACTGTGGAAGGCTACAGCTATTCCTCAAACATCTGTGCCCGTAAGTTCTTCACACAGTTCGCCCAAACTAAAACAGTCCTACATTCAGAAAGAGATGAAAGGAATGCCATGTTTTATTTCGCAAATTCCTACATATGAAATGCTCTGTCTACAATTAATAGTATCTTTTGTCCACCAGCTATTCCTTCCTAATTGCTCTACTATTAGTTTCTCATTGCCAGCAAAACTTACAAATTAGAGAGAATGAATTAAGAGCTGCTTCTTTTTTTAAATATCTACCAAAAATGTTACTTTGCTGTCTATGCAAATGTCTCCTGTTAGTTCTTAATCTTAAGTGTAGACAATCCACATGAGCTACACTATAATATATCATGTTGTTATCGCACTATGAAGTTGTACAATTGAACTAGCAGAAATCTTAATATAGTTGGCCCTGAATATATTTTATAAGACAAGCCAGATTTTAGTAAGCACAACTACCACTACGTGAAGATAATGCAACATGTCAATCCACGACCTTCAAAAGCAGTTGCAGCCTGTTAATATCTTCTGGTGTCTTAAAAAACATAATCCTTTACAGAATGTTTACCAGTGCATAATACTATTTTCTACAGCCACACTGAATTTTTAACATGTTTCTCTATGTTCTTTAATAATAGCATTGCCTTCAGTTACTTCTGAGTTTAGGACTTTAGAGTTCCTGATGTCAACAATACCTTTTGCATAGTTATGCTTTCATATCATGTTTGCTGCTTATTTTACAGTCAAGATGAACGGAAAGGTACTCTCAAATTAGTCAAGTAACTAAATACAAACTGAGAAACAATACAGTAAAAAAAAAAGATATTTCCATTTATCTGTTTCATAAATTACATGAACTACGAGTAAGTTATCAGCTAGCACAGCTGTTTATCTTCATCGCTTTAGATCAACATAAAAGGAACACATAAAGCTCCTGAGCAAGTGTTATCAGAGAAACAGTAAGAGTAAATATTTTGCAGGTACTAGACACATCAAGAACACTTCTCAGATTTTGACCAACATTTATTCTAGAATAGAAGGAAAAAACCACACACACAATTCATCCCATGTGATCCAATTTCTCAAGGGTCTACAAAGAAACTATTCATGCAACTGAAATGCTGTTCAATTACAGTACATCGATGCTTTAATATAAGAACTAAACAAACAAACTTAAATTCTTAGAAATGCAAGAAACTGCAAACTGAAGATGAATACTCTAATTTGGCTGCAACACCAGGTTGCATTTTTCCCCTTCCCCTACTTTTCCAATCATATACAGAAATTAAATCAAGCAATAGCAATTCCTTCCAGTTTCAGTTTTGAAAGTACTGGTACACATCCGCACTTCCCTCCAAAAAAAACACCACCAAAAGCCCACAAGAAACAAAAAACGCACTCATAATCACTCAAAGCCAACAGAATGACTCAACAGAAAGGAAAAAATGATTAGTCAGCAAGATTATCTGCACTTAAGTTGCTCATAACAAGTTTTAATTATTTAACAAACAGAACCACTTCCCTATTCCAGCTTCTATCCAGTCTCATAAAACCTGGGCGTGGAGCCCAAGGGCGCAGTTACACACGCATTTATTTGAACAGCAGTGCCAAGCTCCAGTCCTTCCTTTCAGTGGAACCTACAGCAGTAATTCCCATTGTGTGCCAGCCCTTCCACTCAACAACTGTAACTGACCCTAGTTAAAAATAAACCTGTCTGCCAAATTATTTGTCAAACAATTCAGTTCCCCCAATTCAATTAATGGCACAGTCAACAAGGATGTAGCAGAGCAGGAGCTGCTCAAACTGGCGTTGCTTTCCAAATAAGTACATGTGTCGCTATACCCAGAGTCCCCGTGACTTCTTAGAAACCTTTCCCTATGCAAGTAGAGGATGAAACTGATGGTGGCATTAACTCCATGCTCCACAGCAAGCACCACCTCTGCTGCACATTGCGCATTCCTTGCCTGTCATTTACCTCTGAGATCTTTCAGTGCTTCTATTCAGTGGCACGCTGCTCAAAGTCTTTATTTGTGCTACTACTTTATGGTGACTACTATGCTGCTTCAACGGATTGTATGCCAGGAGAACTGAAAACCCTGTTATAAGCAGCTCAAACAAGACAGCTCTCCTGGCATCACACCAAGGGAGTGAAACCACCTACCTGCTCTGGAGTCAAGAAAGAATGGACCTTCAATCAACTGTAAGATAAACTAAACTACGGTCAGAAGAGTATCTGGAGAAAGAGACAACTCTCATTATATGAGCTAATAATTTTGTGATGAAGTACACTAAAACTGTTATTATCTGAAGACTTGTACTACGGGCAATCTAAGCTCTGGCTATTAACAAATACTGTGTCGTGACTTGTTTGTGACATGCTGAGCATAACACTTTCTGCCAGACCTTTGCCAAATCCACCCCACTGCAGAAACAATACAACATCCTGAATCTCCAAAGACTTCCATGCAGTTAGTTCTGAACACGCATGAAAAAAATGATCCCAAGCACTGACAAATGTACAGCAAGAGGGGCATACAATTTACTGCCCACTTTCATCCAGAAACAAGTATTAGGAGAAACTGTGCTTAGAAGGCTCTGTAGAGAAGGTCTCTCTTCAATATGTTGTGTTCCTAAAGAGGTAAATCCCTAGCTTTAGTTCTTCAAAAATTAATGGTTAAACCACACGGAGATCTTTGGATCTACTGTAGATGGAGAAGTGCTTTTGCAGCTGCATGGCAAATCCCAGGTCTCAAAACGAAAGGGTAATAGAACACCCGCACCAAAGGGCTGACAAACTAAAGACTGAAAGCTAGCCAACGTCAGTCTAATTTACAAGGACATGAGGGAAGACCCAGAAAACTACAGACCATTTAGTCTAACCTCAGTTCCTGGAAAAATTATGGAGAACATACTGGATACTACTGAAATATATTTAAAGAACAATGCAATCATCAGGCACAGTCAACATGGGTTCACAAACAGAAAGCCCTGTTTAAACTAAATGGATGTCCTTCTATTGATAAGGTCACCCACCTAGCAGATGAAGGGAAAGCAGCAGATGTAGTCTTTTTGCGTTTTAATAAGGCTTTCGATATTGTCCCTCACAGCATCCTTCTAGACAAGTTGTCCAGCTGTGGGATGAGTGGGTTCATGGTGCACTAGCTGAAGGGCAGAGTTCAAAGGGTTGCAGTGAACAGGGCTACCCTGAGCACTGTGTGCAGTTCTGGGCCCCGCAATTGAAGAAGGATGTGAAGGTCCCTGGATGCTTCCAGAGGAGGGCAACCAAGCTGGAGAAAGGGCTAGAAGGAATGTCCCATGAAGAACAGCTAAGGACTTTGAGCTTGTCTAGTTTGGAGAAAAGGAGGCACATTCCTGAAGACACATTACCTAAAATGCATCAATGGCTTATGTCTTCGTATGTACAAGATATGAAAAAAATGGTTTGTTGGGAAATATTTTTTTTTTTTTTTAAACACAAGACACAACATATAGCTTTTCTTTACATCATATGGAGACTAGATGGTACATAAACTAACATAAGCCTGATGCAATTTGAGGGAACAGATCAGCCAGATACACTTCTCAAGCCTAGCAATTGTTGGAAGCAATAAGGCACCAGAGTATGTAAGAACAGGTCTGAAGTTCCTCCAATTATTCATTTATTTACAAAATCTTACAAAACCACAAGTAAACTCTTAAAATCCACCACAAAATAGTTCCTAATTACAGCTCCTCCCTCCTTTACCATAAATTATAGGCTCTCCTCATAAGGATGGTTAAAAGTCACTATGCAGGTAGTGTAGTGCCTGTGTCCCGGCAAGTGACTTTCAACTAACAAAGGAAATAGCTAAGTACAGAATCAGCCCATAATACACCTTGTAATTGCACACAACTTGACATCTACCTAATATCCAGTACTCTCTAGTTCTAACAGCAGTTTGATGCTAACATACAAGCAATACCATTGATAACTACCACACAGTACAGTTAAAAGAAACAAACTATTTGATATTTTAATATGAGGCATAGCACAGAATTGGAAGAAATTACCTCTGGAGATCATCTAGTCCAAACCCCCTGCCCAAGCAGGTTCACCTAGAGTAGGCTGGACAGGAACGCTAAAGAGACCCAGGTCTCTCAGCCTTTCCTTATAGGAGAGGTGCTCTAGTCCCTTGATCATCTTTGTAGCCCTCCACTGGGCTCTCCCCAGTAGTTCCCTGTCTTTCTTGAACTGGGGAGCCCAGAACTGGACACTACTCCAGATGTGGCCTCACCAGGGCACAGCAGATGGGGAGGATGACTTCCCTCAACCTGCTGGTCACACACTTTCTAATGCGCCCTAGGAGACCATTGGCCTTCTTGGCCACAAGGGCACACTGCTGGCTCATGGTCAACTTGCTGTCCACCAGGACTCCCAGGTCCCTCTCTGCAGAGCTGCTTTCCAGCAGGTCAATCTCTATCCTGTACTGGTGCGTGGGGTTATTCCTCCTCCGGTGCAGGACCCTACACCGGAGTTGTTGAACTTCATTAGGTTCCTCTCCACCCAACTCTCCAGCCTGTCCAGGTCTCACTGTATCATGGCACAGCCTTTTGGTGTGTCAGCCACTGTGTCACCAGCAAACTTGCTGAGAGTACACTCTGTCCCCTCATCCAGGTTGTTGATGAATACACTGAACAAGACTGGGCCCAGTACTGACCGCTGGGGAACACCACTAGTTACAGGCCTCCAACCAGACTCTGCACTACTGATCACAACCTGCCATTCAGCCAGTTCTCAATCCACCTCACTGTCCACTCATCTAACCCCCACTTCCTAAGCTTACCTATGAGGATGTTATGGGAGACAGTGTCAAAAGCCTTGCTAAAGTCAAGGTAGACAACGTCCACCGCTCTCCCTTCACCCACGCAGCCAGTCATGCCTTCACAGAAGACTATCAGATTGGTCAAGCATGATTTCCTCTTGGTGAACACATGTTGACCACTCCTGATAACCTTCTTTTCCTTTGCTTAGAGATGACATACAGGATGAACTGTTCCATCACCTTTCCAGAGACTGAGGCAAGGCTGACTGGCCTGTAGTTTCCTGGGTCCTCCTACTTGCCTGTTTTGAAGAGTGGCATGACATTAGCCTTCCTCCAGTCCTCAGGCACCTCTCCTGTTCTCCATGACCTTTCAGAAACAATAAGTGGCTTCGCAATAACATCTGCCAGCTCCCTCAGCACTCGTGAGTGCATCCCATCAGGGCCCACAGATTTGTGGGTGTCAAGTCTGCCTAAATGATCTCTAACCCAATCCTCCTCGATCAAGGGACAGTCTTCCTTTCTCCAGGCTCTCTCTCCCACCTCCAGGGTCTGGGGTTCCTGAGGGCTGGCCTTAGCAGTAAGGACTGAAGAAGGCATTCAGTAACTCCGCCTTCTCTGCATCCTCCATCACCAGAGCACCCATCTCATTCAGCAGCAGACCCACATCTTCCCTAGTCTTCCTTTACTACTGATGTATTTGAAGAAGCCCTTCTAATTGTCCTTGACACCCCTTGTCAGGTTTAATTCCAAGTGGGCCCTAGCCTTCCTCATTGCATCCCTGCATACTCCGACAATGTTCTCATATTTCTCCCAAATGTCCAGTCCCATTCTCCACATTCTGTAAACTTTCTTCTTCCATCTGAGTTTTTCCAGAAGCTCCTTGCTCATCCATGCAGGTTTCCTGCCTCCTTTGCCCGATTTCTTGCTCCTAGGGATGCACCAACCTTGAGCCTGTGGTGCTTAAATATTAACCAGCTCTCTTGCACCCCCATTTCTTCTAAAGCCTTAGCCCACAGGATTCCTCCAAGTAGGTCTTTGAAGAGGCCAAAGTTAGATCTCTTGAAGTCCAGGCTTGTAATTCTTCTCTTTTTCCCTTTTCTTCTACACAGGATCCTGAACTCCACCATCTCATGGTCACTGCAGCCAAGGCTAACCCCAGCCTTCACATCCCCAACTGGTTCTTCTTTGTTTGTCAGCACAAGGTCCAGCAGGTCACCTCGCCTCATTGGTTCTTCCACCACCTGTGTCAAAAAGTTATCATCAATGCTCGGCAGGAACCTTCTGGACCTTGCGTGCCTGGCTGTCTTTGTCTTTCCAACAAACATCAGGGTGGTTGAAGTCCCCCATGAGAACCAGGGCCTATGATCGTGAGGCTATTTCCAGCTGTCTGTAGAAGACCTCACCAACCTCCTCATCCTGATCTGGTGGTCTGTAGTAAACACCCACAACAGTGTCTCCCATATTAGCCTGACTCTTAATTCTTATCCATAAGATCTCAACACGTTCTTCATCCACCCCTAGGCAGAGCTCGATACATTCCAGTTGCTCTCTCAAATAGAGAGCAACTCCACCACCTTGCCCCACTGGCCTGTCTTTCCTAAAAAGTACATAGCCATATGTTACAGTCAATGTTGCTATCCTGGTCTGGATGTAAGATTCTTATACTGTACTATTCCTGATCAAGCCATATGGGTATTATATTTCCTGTTAAAACAGTTAACGTATTTTATTCTGAGCTTTTATACTTACAGCACCATTCTTCCATTAGCACAGTATGCTCTATACCTCGCACCTTAGTATAGTTTCACAGTCATTATCTTTCTACTTCATTTCTGATTTCCAGTTGTGTCAAGATCCTCATTTAAAATCCTGTGGAACATTTACCTGCTTGGTATCTTTAATTAGTTATAATTCTGTATGCTGTCCCTTTGATGGGTTGGTGCTACCCGCTAAATATGAAACGGCCATGAAGCAGCTTCAAATCCTTCACCATATAAACCACATGCAAGTTATACATTAAAATTCATGTGAACGATAAAGGTGAACAACTTCACAGTGTACATAGAAACATTAAGTGTGAAGCCAATCTTTAAAACTGAAATTTGGAGCAAAGCAGATCGCAGAAAATTCAGGTGTTCCAAATCTATTAGGAGACCAGTTAATCCACATATTTACATCTATGGATGCCACGCACAAGGGAGACTTAAGAGTGCATTTATACAGTCTATCACACACTACCCAATCCATGCAGCTGTTGGGACAACTCATCTACAGATTCTCTGCTCACAGTCAATCATTATCCTTCCTGAGGGCCCCTCTGAAAGGGTCTGGGTCAGCTGAATTGCTTTAGTTGCCTAAGTCCATTCCCAGCTGCTCTTTTTACACTAAGTAATACATGCACACTAAGCCTGACGCTTCCAGGAAGTATCAGATCACTGCATCTAAACAGTCTGATTAGGTCAAGCACACTGGCTAAGTGCACTCTCATGGCAAATAAAGGCACCATGGTATAATTGTTCTTCCACCAGAAGCTACGAAGCTTGAACATCATCGACCTTATTATCTCATGCTTCTCCTATTCTTAATTTATGTGAAGACAAGACTGGACTAACAAAGAAGATGAAATGCAGGAGAGATGAGCAAATGAGCAGGGGAGATGACAGTTACTATGCTATACTTCAAATACTACAGGTGGGATGCGTAACATGAATTAAGAGGTTTTTTTTTTTTTTTACAGTTGCAGCTCTAGCCTGAAGTCAACATTAGATTCTGGTTCCCATTGTCTGCTACAAAATTCAGTGAGACTACACTCTCCTGATGCCACTTCCCTTGAGCTTCGCTTTCAGAGCAATTATTTTTCAGACTTCTTTTTTTAAGCAGATCTGCATGCTCTGTGGAAAGACAGTGCTCTTCAAACAAAATCACAGCCTATGTCTTGGGTGAGATACCAAATCATGACATCTAAATTACTTATGATGACAAAGTTTAGCCTAAGACTTTCAATAATTGTCTCAAACGCCTATATTATAACTAATGGGAGACCTCAATATTACGATAATGGACAGAATATGAACTATTATAGGAGAATTCCCAGTTTTACTCAAGTGTAAAAATTTTGGCACAGGATCATACAAAGGAAGTAAAGCAGCAAGTGCCGTTCTTCTTACTGATCCCAAGTCATGCTGCATGTAAAATCACATGGGAAATATGCCGCAATAAACATAACAATGACCATTCACTGCACAGGTGATGATCAGTGTCAGTACTTTTTTCAGATGTTTGTTTTTGACTACATAATCCCAGTAACATAACTTTTGTTATGTTTCTTGAATACAATATGCAACAGTCCCCATCTTCTCTTCTCCGTAAATTAGCATTTTTATACTGGATAATTCAAGATAGCACTAACAAATCAGTCTTCTACCTGTAGTTCAAAAATTAATATAGCCTAGCAGCAACATAAAATTATCTAACACACATCACATGGAAAACTATTTCAGGATCTCAGGCACCTCCCATGGTCACACGCTCAACATTAGCTAGCACTAATAAGCACACATAGGGAAACAAAGAACTGATTAGAATATGGAAGTCAGACTACTTAGCCCTTATTCTTCACTCCCAAGTTCCAGCTTGCTATGACATCTGTGAAGTATTTGCCAGACAAGGGCAAAGCTTCAAGCAGCAGCAGATGCATCTGCAGATCACCACCTTCCAACAGGCCTGCTAACAGCAGCAAAGCTTAGTGTTTGTAAAAACACAGAATCCTCAGAGGAATGAAGGCTACTGGAAAGAAGCAAGATCTACCTGACAAAGGAGGCCAAGAGCACCTTTATTTGCTAACCTAGACAGAAGAGTTTTAAACTAGGTTCACTGGAGAACAGACATCAAAGCCTTCAAGTAAGTGGAGGAACAGAGAATGGGTAAGCACGTATTGGACAGGGTTTCCAGGGGAGGTTTTCTCACTCCCTTTGAGAGAAAGCAGGGCAGACAGGTACATCTGAAACTCTGTGCACAGAAGTATACAGCCTGTGATGTGAACAGGAAGAACTGCAAGCCTGTGCGCAGCTGCAGAGCTATGATGTCACTGGAAGTAGAGACGGAACAGACAGCTCGCACAACTAGCATGCTGTCAGAGATGGACGCAGGCTCCTCACAAGCAACAAGCAGGAAGGACGGGCAGGGTTGAGCTCTTCACAAACATGCAGCTCTGCTATGGAACACTTAAACTTGTTGGGAGTTTATAGGTCAAAAAAAAAAAAAAAAAAAATCAGAAGTGTAGCCCAAAGGATGCATGCCATCATGGCATCTGCTACAAACCACACAATCGAAAAGGTAAAATAGATGAAGTCATCCTCAGCACTGGAAGAAGCCTCTGATCATAGGCCACCGACCTGGGGAGGGAGGGGTGCAACCAGCTTAATACCTGTTGGGAGGGCAACATGGCAGGGTACAAAAAAAAAAATCCAGGAGCAAGCCGTAATAATTTTTACTGCAGGTGCTTTACAGGCCCACTACAGGAGGTATTCAACTAGACCAGCCACTCATGAGTAGAAGAACATGCCAAGGGATGGCAGAGGCAGCCCTAGCAGCAACTATGAGATGCTGGAGATTAAATTATGGAGGAAGTAACAAAAGCAAGTAGCAGAACCAGATTTCCAGATGGCAAACCTCAGCTGGTTAAAGGAACTAGTAGGTAGGATCCCAGGGCATGCTGCCCTAGAGGGCAATGGAACCTTGAAGAGCTGGTTGAGCATCAAGGGCAACCTCTTTAAAGTATGAAAACAGTCATTCCTGACATGCAAGATAACAAACAAGTACAACAGGAGGCCATCTGTAATGAACTAGGAACTCCTGACAGAGCTAAAGTGCAAAAACTGAAGTGTATAAGAGACAGAAGCAGAAATAGATTACTAAAGACAAATAAGAGACGCATCCAGAAGTGCCAAGGAGCTGGCTAGTGCCAGTTCAAGGCTACATCTTACCAGCTTTAAAAAGCTACAGCAATCAGGGGATGTCCCTTATGATACCATCTTCAAAAAGGGCAAGAATGATTCAAAAAATTACAGGGTGACCAGGTTATCCTCAGTCCGTAGGATATTATGGAGCAAATCCTGACAGAAGCTAATTTCTAGACACACAAAGGGTAAAAAGGTGAATGGAAACAGTCAGCACAAGTTTACCAGAATGAAATCATGCCAAATTAACCTGGCCGCTTTCCTATAAGGATGAAGAGAGAGCTCAGGATTTCATTTAGTTTGACTTTACAAAGGCTGTTGGCTAAAAAGGTTCCATTGGAGACTGTCAATCTGGGGAATCATAGAGAATATGCAGAAGAACAACTCGCTGGACTGCTGGGCTCAATAGTGGTTCAAAATGTAACTAACACCCAGCTATAAGTGATATTCCTCAGAGGTTGATGCTAGGGTGAATACTCCAACATTTTCATCAACAACCTAGACACTGAGCTAGAACACACACCCATCATGTTTGTGGGTAACATTAAACAGGGGGAAGCTGTCAGTACACTAAAAGGCAGGGCCGCCACTCAGATAACAAGACCTCAACAAGCTGGAGGAATTAGGTTGACAACAAACTTGAAGTTCAACAAATGCAAAGTCCCACATCTAGGACAGAAGAATACCATGCCATGAACAGCTGAGGATCAATGGGGCAGGTAGCATTGCTGCAGGAAAGGTTCTGGGGTGGTTCCAGTAGACAAGCTGAACACAAATCAGCAACATACTCTCACAACACGGAAGGCTCACCATACGTTAGTCTTCATTAAGAAAGTACAGTCAGGAAGTCAGGTCAAGTAAATATTCCTCTTTATTTAGCAAGTTAGCAGATTTAGCTAGTTGTGGAATCTGGAAGACTGTGCCCAGCTTCAGGCTACTATAAAAGAAATGCTGACCAACTGGAGAGTCCAGCAGTGGGGGCTAGAGCACATGACATACCAAGTTGAAAGAGCAAGGTTTGTCTTGTCTGAAGATGAATGGATATTTCAATGCAATTTTCAACAATCTAAATGGGGGATTTAAAAAAAAAAAAAAAATCCTCAGAGGCAGACACTTCTCAGAGTGGCAGAGGAAAAGAACGGGCAACAGTCACAAGTGGTATCTAACTGAACTTCCTTTGTGACACGAAAAAAGTTCACAGGGCTGCAGAGAGAGACAGTTGAGTCTCCCCCTTCTCAGATTTTCAAAACTCGATGGAACAAGGTCCTGATCAACCTAATTGAACTTCAAAATTCACCTTCCTTGGAACAGGAGATTCAACTAGATTACTTCCAGAGGTCCCTTTCAAAGTAAAATTATCACTTATTTCAAAGCAGTGGCTCACTGTTCACCTCCTTCCTCACCACCTCTAAAACAAACATCCAATTTCAGAGTAACCTTTCCTTTTCCCTGAATTTTCCTACATTGCCTCCACTTCCTCACCACAATAATATACAGCAATAAATCCATCTCAACTTTAAACAGATTCTTTTATTGCAAAATAAAATGTATATGGAAGAAGGATATGTTTTTCTGACCATGAAACTTGGCTTAATTCCTCAGATTGAGGCATATTAGATGGATTAGAATTTTATATGCAGAGAGATTGACTCAAACTGGAAAGACATTAACAATTCAGATGGTATTTCTGGCTCTCCAAGGCAAACAATAATGGGATTCTTCAAGGGGAAAGAGCGTTGTGGGGAGGCAATAAGGTTAAACTTCCACCCTTTCGTATAACAGGAATAAGACTTTGAGTGTTTTGCAATGCGAGGTGCATGTGGGGTACCTGATTAAACATTCATTTAAACACCTACCTCTGATTGGAACACATTAGTATAAATTTCTTTATATTCTGTGTTTACATGCTCATTTTATTGTTTCAGCAACTTAAAACTGGCATTACCGAAAATTAAATAGAAGAGGGGGGAAAAAAGTTGTTGCTTAGATTATGTAATTCTAACAATCTTCTCTTTGAAAAATCTTTAGCAGCTCAAATTAAAAAATGAGTAACTGACTTCAAACCACAAATGCAACTTCTGCCATTCTCCAAAAATCTCCCCATATTTGCCTTCTGAAATTTGGAGGGAAGGTGGTAAAGGAAAGGAGATCTGTTGAATATGCAACTAGACAGACTGTACAGATCAGAAAAACACATGAAAATTCTATCCCCCCCGAACATATTATAGCCTCTCTCAGCTTTTAGCAGTGACCTGACAAGGGAAAGAGATCACTAGCAAATATGAACGTTGCAAAACCCAGCAAAGACAGACATCAGAACCGAAGTAGTACTTTGTAAGTTTTCTTCCAAGAAGCACATTTTAAAAATAGAAAGTACAGTGTATTATATGATGCTATTGCAGAAGCTAGTATACACTACCTTGGTTTGTAAAGCTAGACATGGAATAAGGCAACCAGGGCATTTGGGATCAATTTATTTCGTCTTCCTCAGTCTGGCTGCATAGAAAAGTACTTTAGTCTTGGCCTAAAGATCAGTCTCTGAGCTGTAACTCAGCTGACTAGCCCATTCATTCAACTCATCTCCCAGAAGGCTTACCGACACAACATGGACAGCAGCATATCCAGGATGGACTTGTCCACTGCCATAAATTCTGGCCACTGATATCAGTTAAACAAATTAGCCAGCACAGAAGGAATTTCAGTCTTTGTGTATAGACTAGCCAGCTACTAATTAATCCATGTGGGCTCAATTGAGGAAGTTATACTGTGACAGATGCTGATATATACTATGATAGAGGCCTTAAGATAACCAGCTAACAGATGCAAATCACATGTACTTTAATTTTAATTTGTAGGCCTTTGCTGCACTATTTTAACTGTGAAATACGACTGCTTAAAACGGCAAAATAACATTCTTATGAGCAAAGTACTTTTAGCGCAGAGAGGCTAAAGCCAATTGAATTTGGTCCTCAAGAGAGACAGGATTAGAATGACTCAGTTAATTGTGGTCAGTGGATGAGGAAGTGCACCCTAAATATCAGCAGAGGCAGGGTTGCTGGTGTGTCAATAATCCCCAATATATTAACACCAGCCAGCAGGACTTCAAGTATTGCTTCACATTGTAATTATCTCACTCTATTGCGAGCTGCCACTGAAAAGGTCAGTCCCATTCCTTCATTTCCTTCTCTTTCCCCACTGCTCATTCTAATGTCTGTTGCATCAGATCAAGCCACTGTGCGTCCACAGTAAATCCTGAGTTAGCTCACGTGAGGGAGGGAAGGATAGACTAGAGAGGAAAAAGTACCCCTATCAGATCATCAGGCTTAGCCACCATCACCCTGCAGCCTCACAATCACTGCATCTGAAGCATGGAAGAGGCAGGAACACATCAGCCAGGTTGGAGAATAACAGCAGAACTGCCCTTTCTGGCAGTAACCCACAATTTGACTGTGTAAGACACAGGTGCCTCCCAAATCAGTCTCTGAGAAAAGCAGACAAAACTAGATATACAGCTTTGTTGCCTTGGACTAATGAACTACACTGCTGATGAGCTAACAGGCATCATAAGCTCGCTCTAGTGCTGCTGATCTGCCTGGCACACTAGAAGACTCCAGGGTAGAATTCCAGGGGTCAATTTAACTTCAAAGTAGCGGCGTGGGCCTCTTGGACAAGAACCCGCTCCCGTCAAGCTGAAAGCCTCTCTATATGAACAGGCTTCCAACAGTCACTAGAAGTTTCCTTAACTTTGAATTGTGCTTCCCTCGTTTTTGATCCATTAGAGCAAAGCCCAGCGTTGTTCACTTCCTAGACAACAAAACTTTTGAAGAAGTAAGGGGAAACACAGATACAGAAAAAGAAGATCAGTAAATTTTTAGTTTTGGAGATGAGAAACAAGGGCAAACATATAGTAATGTTTCCTCTCCAAATATGAGGTGACATCCGCCTTTTCCTGTGGCTTATTCTGATACGATCACAGAATATTTCAGGTTGCAAAAGACCTTTAAAGGTCATTTAGTCCAAGTGATGATCCTAACAACCATTACATTAAAGCAAGGGTTCTTACTTCAACTCTCTCTTCCTCAGTTTATTATTTATGTGGAGAAGCAGGAAATAAGCTTTTCCTTGGCCCAGCCACAGTCTTCATTTGACAATTTAAGAAAATCATGGAACACATAATATTGTGTGTCTGAGTCTATTCAATAAGTATTCTGACAAAATAAGAATCAATTCCCTCCTTACTTCCAAGTGAAGACATTTCCTTTTTCTCTTGTGAAAAGTACAGTGAAACCACTTCTTGTTTCCACTTAAAAAAAAAATTTAAGGTCACTAACAGAATGCTGAAGTACTCTAAGCAGCCTCATTCCAGTAATACAGTCACAAGCTTTCCCACACACAGTCTGGGTGAGCACATCACTGTTCCACAAAGAGCAAGACAATTTAAACAAATCCAAAGCCTCTGCCTAAATCTTCCAAAACTTGCAACACATAGGTACGGCAAGTGAGAGGGGCAGAGGTTTGCTTTGCTTTTTTTGTTACAAGCACCAGAACACCCCCTATCCTAAACCAGAATAAAAGTTCCATCTAGCCCGGTAGCCTGTCTGAATGTAAGCACGTGTCAAGTAAACAGCAATAGTTATCTGCTTCACCTTCCTGGAGACCTGAAGCACCTGGATTTCCTGCTCCAACCATTAAATATTTGTATTCAGCCACAGTCAATTTTTCCTGGTCTTACTGAATTGCCTTTTGAGAACAAACTCTTAGCATCTGTAAGATCTTCTATAACTATACAGTGGACCTTATCATCATGTGTAGAGAAAAAAAACATTTTGCTTTGGATTTACTAACATAAGTGATCTCTTGTTCCATAATGAATAGAAAGATACAGTCATATTTTACTCGCTTTCTTTGTGCTACTCAGAGCTTTCAAACCCTTCCACCATCTCTCTCCCTCCAGGTACCTCTTCTCAACACAGAAGTATCCTAACTCATTCCATATCTCCTTTTAGAGAAGTATTCTTTACTTCTGATCACCCTTGTCACCTTCCTTTAACTTCCATAGATCTGCTACGTCCTTTCAATTCTAGACTAGTGTGCACCATTTCTCATTGGAGCTACTGACCATTGGATTATATACAACTGTAAGGACACCGCTTTTAAAGGTTGCAGGAACTCCAGGAATCTCCCATTGGTTTTGGCTTTTCCTCAATCATCAGTTCAACATTACAGCAGCCCTGATGCAAGCGACCTTCTCCACAGGGGCTCCCTCTAGTCTGGACATCAACACCACTTCCTAATAAATAAAATTCTATTTTCCATTACATCTTATTTTCTAAGCCTAAACATTGCTTTTCTCTACCTCTCTTTCCCTCTGTTCCCAGGTACAGTGAAAGGAACATTTCGGGGCACATTTACAAAATGTAAAGAGCTAGCAAGTAGAGGGTCATGTCACAGTACTTATTGGTAAACCGAATACCTTATGTTACAGCCCACTACCAGAGATAATGGACTCAAAAGAACAAAGAATTATTTGACATCTACAACAAAACATTTTTTTCAGAGAAGCTCTTTCTTAAGAAGAGCTAACAAAGCCTGTTTCCTACAGGTTTGCACCCTCTCCTATATTACTGCTGTTATAAGCCCGTTAGCACTCTTCCATACAACCCTCAGTCTGGTTCCCTCTCACATTCCTTAGCTGGCATCCCTTCCCCTTCTCATTCTTTGAGTAATGCCAATTTGTCTTGCTCCCACTCACTAATTAGGCAGCATGAGTATTGTATGCCTTTTTCCAAACCATGCACGTACTAAGTGGCCTGCTGACAAGACTGTGAGGTGGAAGGGATAGGAGAAAGAAGCTGCACACAGTTTTGCGTTGTACAAAGCAGTAGTTTTCAAGAAACTTACAGGATGTCCATATTTCAAAACCCATTTGCTTCTGCTGATGACTCCACAGAGGAATGGACAAACAGATAGTCAGAACAACTGCACGAGCTTGTTTCCTGAGAAACCAAGGCACAGATATGCCCCTTGGCATCAGCCAGAATCTTGTCTTGTAACTCTAATTTTCATTATGGCTTCTAGTCTAAATTCACAGTTGAAGTTTAGTGAATGTTATACATTTTTTGAAACAACTCACCGTTTTATTACGAAGTCTAATTATGTCTGAAACAGAGCCAGCTCCACAATATTCCATAACAATCCATAGATCTGTGTTCTTAAAATAGCTGCCATAGTACTTGACAACATAGGGACTAGATGGAAAAAAAAGTTAGACAAATAGATTAATTCTTAGCAGGGAAAAAAAAAACACCACATCATTACAAATGTTAAAAATTACAGTTTGACACACACTAACACAGCTAAAGAGCAAGTGTAATCAAACGCATTTTAAAACTGTAATTAGCTTAACCAATGCCTTGTTAGAATAAATTCTGAACGCTCAATAAAATTATAAAGGCAATACTACATATATCACTAGCTTCCAGTGATCTTCAAATACAGACATAGTTTTTCCTAAACATTAGTCTTCTGATAAGATGTGGATGCCCCTTTCCTGGAAACATTTGAGACCAGGCTGGATGAGGCTTTGAGCAACCTGGTCTAGTGGTTGGGAGGTGTCCCTGCCCATGGCAGGGGGGTTGGAACTAAATGATCTTTAAGGTCCCTTCCAATCCAAACCATTCTACGATTCTATGATATAAAGCTTTGGGGTTCCCTCCTCTAAGGTCTCTCTTAATTTTTTAACACTCCTCATAGTGTCATTGATGTTTCTCTTCTTAAAAATACTGCCTTGTTCCTACAGGAACTTGCCTTTACAGAATGCAAGCTGGGTCAACTCCCTCCTAACTAGTGAAAATGTCTAACAAACAAGTATGACATACTGATCCTGCCCCTTATAAATTCCTGAAGTGAGAAAGGTTACCATTACTTCTCAAGAAAACCCACTGATCTCCATTACCATCTCTTGCCAGATTTACATTATGCTAGTATTCCCAGAACAATTTGCATGTATTACTACAAGCCAGGACATGATAATCTTTTCAAAACATCAAGTGCTGTAGAACCTCAAAAAGCTGTTCACATTTGCTTAAAGCCATTTCCATATCAACTGCTTGTCTTAGAATCTACATTTCTCCCCTTAAAAGAGCTTCAGTACATACAGTGTAGCTAGTTCTAGAAACAGGCATCGAGAAGAAAGAAACGGTGTTAAGCCTTAATCTTTTATTTGAGATGCTGCAACAGCTCAGTGGTTTTCTGTAATATCTGTGGAACCGAACCATCACACATGAAAATAAAGTACTAAAAAGTGCATCATCCCTCCCATCAGTACTGCACAGCACTGTTCTCTGCACCAAGGCACATGACACACACACAAGCCCACGGTGCACAGCTGCAGCCCAACCCTTCTTTTCAGTCAGCGAATGGTGGCATCTTGTCCAATGAAAGAAGAGTTTGTGTTCTAAAATTCTGAACTCTTACTCGTAAAAAAAAAAAAAAGAAATCATACAATAGTACACGTCCAGTAGATACTAAATGCAACATGTTGTTCAAAGAAAAGCAGGAAACAAAGAAAGCACGGAGAATTCTAAGCAGAGGCAAGTACTTATTTTTCAACAGTTTCGATGATGTACATTATTTGTACTTCCTTCAATCTAAGCTAAGGACAGGAGGAGGTCCGCATAGTGTTTCCTTTACATAAATTGTCTTTAATTTTCCAAATAAAAAAAAGTTGGCAGCTACACATATTTCACCTAGATTCACAAGTACAAATACATTTTCACATACACTTCTAGAAAGAGAGCAGAATTGTCATACCTACCTATCACATTGTTGCATTATAGAAATTTCTTTGATTATTTCTTGAAGATCTGACTCCACGGGGACCTGTTTAATTGCTACAACTTGTCCAGATTCTTTGTGTATTGCTTTAAACACGCTACCATAAGACCTAAAAATAAGAGAGATCTTTATTATTTTTTTTTTTTAAAACAAGATAAACTGCTTCTCATTTCCATTATTCAGAAACTTTAAAAAAGTTACAGAAGCCATATGTTTACACAGAAGTTTGAGGGTTTTTTCAGACTGCAAAAAAATTCAGTTCTATCGGGACCTCAAGAAAGACATGCCTCTGAAGAATGAATCTTTGTCAAGATGCAGTGTATCTAACTCCAGTACAGGCTCAGGTACTTTTTCTACCTTAATAAACTCGGGAAATCAAAAATGCATAAACATATTTGGGGAAGCACAGAAGTCTACTGATGCATGCATTTGGTTTATTATTAAAACTTGTCTAGAGAAGCATTCCTTAGGGCATTTACAGTCACTCTCTCTGTAACTTAATATTCAACACATGCTTTATATACAGTTTCCCTCTGATCCCAACCCCTCATAAATAGCTGCACTTACCCTTCACCAAGTTTCTCCAGAACATCAAAGACTTCTTCAGGCTGCTTAGTTAAACTATCTTCACTTAGCTTTTTCAGTTTGCTAAAAGACAGACAAACATTATTTGTTTGTTTGGGGGGTGAATAGATACAGAACTCAGGCAAACTTTCATACAAGTGAGCAGACAGAAAAAAGATTCTAGAGAAAGACATATTACACTGAAAATAAAGTGCCAAATTAAAATACAGTAATAAAATCTTAATCAACCATCACATAAGATAGAAAAATTCATGACAGTTATTGTCATTATCACTTTCCCACTAATGTTTCCTCAATTCAAAGCAGCACGGGACCAATTCCACTGTCCAAACCACTTTGCTAAAGTGGAAACAGTCAAAGAATACAATAAAGCTTACCTTTCATCAAGGAGCAGCCAGCACGCAAACACATGCTCATTACTGCCTAGAGTATGCCACGTTGTTATCTAAGAAAGTATAAACCAATCCTTCACACACATGAAGTATCCACTTTCTAAACTACACCACTTATAAGCCAGTGAATTACATCAAGTTAAAAGCAGAATCTACAGTCAAGATGACTCTGGGAGCTTATGGTAGCACTTAACCTTCACAGGTGGTAGCAGAACAGTGGAATTCCAAGAGTTGGGTACTCAAAGAGTTGTTGGAGCAGCCCCTTTTGCATCTTTGTGAATGTACATAGGGACAAGTGCAACAAAATCTCTCACTACATACCACCACCATATTTTGCCCTCCATCTCTCTCACACAGTCTCAAATCACTCAGTACCACTCTACTATTTCTCCCTGCACCTTCAACACACTCTTCCCATTATCCTTTGTCTTTTACAAACAGTCCTAGCCTTTCCCCAGTCTCCAGCATTCCCATCCAGCCAGCCCTCCAGACTCCTGTCGAATCTCAGAACACAACTTGGCTGCAAGTTTGTGATGGAGCTGATACTTAATATTGCCCAGGAAAATATAACCACACACACACTGCAGTGAGACAGGGTGGCTGCAACATATAAATCCCTCAGCCTAAAAGATAAAGGGAATTTTGCTGCAAGATTCAAATAACAAGTTAACTCTATATGATTGCCAAGGGTACTATTAAAGTAGAGGATGAGCTGAAGAATAGCTGGTGCTGTAATGTTAGATATAGACAATGTATTCCATGTGCAGGGGGAGAAAAAAGGGGAAAAAAAACCACAACTTGGAAGCACAGCACATCATTGAGAGCTTATAGAAACTCCTTCATATTAAGAGATGCAATTCCACAATACACAGCACTAAAGAAAAAAAAAAAAAAAAAAGAGAAACGATCGATGAAGTAATTCCTGAGTCAGAAGAAACTGGTTACTGCCAGCCATCTAAGCAAAGACAAAAATTTAAAGTAATTGTATAAGCACACAGGTCATATGGATTAGTGTTAAACAAGCAAAGCAAGGGCCGGGGGGAGTGGTGGTGGTGGTGTGTGCACCAGGAGGGTGGACACATTTATGTATCAAAGAATTATTTCACAGATGCAGCAGTTATATGAATACAAAAAACATCCACAATCAGTGAGGAGAGGTGCATGAACTGCTGTAGAGACCATGCAGTTTGGTAAAGCGAACAGGCAGGAAGCTGGAAAGCACATGTGTTTAAGGGAGAATAAAAATCTCCACAGCAAAGGAAAGGCACAACTCCTAAACATGAAGAAAAACAGCGTAAAACTCAAATTAGAGCAGCTAAATAAAGTCTGCAAAAGTGGCCTACAAATCAAGCACAGGAACACATAACTCTGCTTTCTTTTTTGCCCTCTCTCTGCTTGTTAGACTAGAAAGCAGAAAGACAGAACTTAAATCTTGCAGGATAGAACACATTTCATTACTGAACAAGTGTAGGTTCACAGAAAAAAAAAAAAAAAAAAGAAGAGGGGGCAAAAATACTTTGCAGATAGGTATTAAATAAACAAATCATTTGTTTTTCTTCTTTTGTTTCGGATTCTTTTTTCCCCCTCTGATCAGGTTCTCTGGAGCCTCAAAGGCAGCATTCACAGAATAAGTTACTGCAATCGTCCTCTGCTTGCCACCAACAAAAAGCATGCACGGTATGCTCATGATGCTAGCAAAGTCTCAAAAAATAAGAAGCATGACCATTAGCTGAGTCTCTCACTTGACCGAAGAGCTGCATAACAGAAGACACGCTCAACAGAAGAGTGGAGGGACTGAACTTTTTAGTAACTGCAAGAAAAGGGTAACCTCATGCAGTAACCTCAACCAAAGATGTCTAAGAAGAGAACACTTCCACCTGCTCATCAGAAGAGCAACATCTGCTAAAATGAGATGGAAAAAAGATACATATCCATACCAAAAGGGTTCCAGCAGAACCATTAATGCCAAGGCATTGGGTGTGCTTGGGAAGAGCTATGGAAACAGTCACAAACAGCCATAAACTGATCAAAACCAATGTCACTGTCAAATAATAGGTTATCCAGAGTACTTTAGAGGCAACCTGGAGGCCAAAGACATAAGTATTCTGTAGTTTTAAAACTATTTTCACATTATCCAACTCCAACAAACAGGTTATGAGACAAAAATTGCACTTAATACTAAGGCAGCTGAATACTAAACCTATTTAGAGGAAGAAAGATATGTCAACCTCAGGAATTTCTTCACCAAACACACTGCTCAGAGTGCTTCACAGTCTTTCACAAATACATTGTAAAAGTACAGACGCTAGGTCCAGTGTTCAAGTGACGGTATTAACACCACAGTTCTTTGAATCATAGAAAGATCCTAATGACTCAGACTGTTTAATGACTTCTATTTCTAGAAGTTTAATAGAATTCCCAGCTCTTAACTACAGAACAGCATCTGATATACCCTGAAAGGTATATTGCGATAAAGAAAGAATTTTTCACAGAAAGAATGGTCGGGCATTGGAATAGGCTGCCCAGGGAGGTGGTTGAGTCACCATCCCTGGATGTGTTTAAGAGACATTTAGATGTGGTGTTGGAGGATATGATATAGGGGACAACTTTGTAGTGTAGGGTAGATGGTTGGACTTGATGATCCCAAGGGTCTCTTCCAACCTGGACGATTCTATGATTCTAAAGAAAGTGTTTATGAAAGCTTCATGAGAAGCAAGGAGGAGGAAGATGACTGTTGTAACTGGCTGTAAAGCACTATGTAGCATACAAGAAGAAAAGACTTGAAACATTATCTTATTATATTGGTTAAAAACAAGCAATTAAAACTTGGGACAGAGAAACACATCCAAGACTTCAGAACCAGCTTCTTAATCGGTTGTTTGTGTGCACATGTCCTACTATCCACACTTCAAAAATGTGCAAGATAAGACACAGAGCGCCAAACATTTCAGAAGGATCACCGTTTTTTTTTTTTTTTTGAAGTATTCTATGTGGGAAGTGAATACTATAAGCATCCAGCAACATACCTATCTGCAAAGACATGACTGGAAATATTAGAGGATTGGAGGGGAGGCAAAACTGAAGAGACAAAGGGCTCTCAAAAACAGAGAGAAAGAAGCTGTCTCATTCCTCTCCCTCACGTGTCCTCTACTTTCACAAGTGTTTAAAAGAGAACAAATAAATCAGTACATTCAGGCACTGTTTTATTCTGGCCACAGGATATAAGTGCCACATATATATATCTGTGAGAAAGCCTAAAGGAGATGCATAGAAGACAAGTATAAAACCTGGGGACAAAGTCATCCTGCTGTTGTTCACTCTAGAAAAATCATCAGGTACTGGCTATGGGCTATTTCAGTAGTTTTCCAGGAGAGCTGTTCCTGAAAGCAGGAGAACTAACCAAACTACAATTCTGGGACAAGAGTTGTCAAAAGGGTTTTCTTGTTCCAAGCAGGTTTGACTTTCTGCATAACACCTAGTCTCTCTTGCTTAAAAGGAAAATACATCCTATCAAAGAACTGTACTTTTATAAACCCAGTTGATGCGAGAAAACATTCATACTTAGCATAACCAGAGTCTTACACATCATTGAGTACATCAGCTAAACTCCACATAACCAAATGCAGAAAGATCTAGGAACAGCGAGAGGCACCCAAGACTACCAATATCATAAAGACCAGAAAGATCTGAAATGCGACCTGGAAGAGCAAGAGATATGGGGTTTTTTCCCCCCAAAATTAAATAACAAAGTCTGAGTTTAGTGTCCTATAGTCATTACATGCAGACTTTACAAAACAGATTGGTGATGTGCTACAGAGGTAGGCATAAAAAAAAAAGCCCTGAAAGCTAACAAAGAAAAATAAAGCAGGACTAAAGAATAGAACTCCATCAATTACTGTCATGAGTTATGGAAAACTGGACAGCTGCTCCGTGAAACATGAATATGTGTGGTTTATTTTGCAGAAGAACTAGCACACTGAAACATTTAAAAAGAATGGCTGGGATCAATTATACTGATACATTAAAAGAGAAGCTAGTAAGAGAAATCACTGCAGTCATCAGAAATAGAGGTGGCATATGAAAGCCTTGAGACATTTACCCTGCTTTACACCATTCACACAAGTAGAAGCAAGTTTAAGACAGTTTACATTGTTATATTGTTATTAAATTTCTATTAAATTTAGCTTTCAACCAATAAAACCCAAACAAACTTACACTTTTGTCCCATCATTTTCAGGAGGAACTTGACAACTGTCATCTATGTGACCTTACATGCCCATTAACACAAAAATTAAGACCAGTGTATTTTTCACAGATAACTTGTTTTTAAAATATGAACTTTTTCCTTCTCACAAAACTTAAATTTCAGTGAAAATTAAACTGTCTGAGTTTAAGGAAAGGAGTAGAAAACATTAACTAACAAGCTCCACACTTGTTAAGACACCTTTAATTTGGCAGCAGTGTGCAGGAGATGGGCAAGATTAAAAACTATGTATTTGACAAAACTGTGTGTCTAGCTGCTTTCCTTTTCACTTGTATGCAACCTAATGTCCTCATACCTGAGTATGCCAATATATACAGAAAAATGTAACAATAACAACAGGGTAAAATTACAAAACTGAGGCAAATTTTGTAACTGACTATTTTGAGAGTGAATGTCCTTTTAGTGAAGAAGTATGAATACACAGATGAAATAGTTAGAAATTCAGCTGCAAGAAAACACTGTGTCAACTACTGTACAAATTGTTCAGTATAAAGTCAGAACACCTACTTTAAATTATTTTTAAAAGTAAAATGATTCTGAAAAGGGCTCATACTTAGAAGTCTTTTTATACTGTTGCAGTATTTTGCTCAAACAAGAAAAGCAAGTGATTTTGACAGCATCCCCATTTAAAAGCCATAGTCACCTAGCCCGTCATTTGGGCATCATCGCTGCTACTTACTGAAAGGCTGTTTTAAAGATTTACACAACACACAGTGTTTTGTGTGTTCCATTACAGGCAGAGGGGGAATATAAGGGCCCTATACCTGTGAAAGAACATTGGGATTCTAGGACATCAGTGCACCTTTGAAGTGTTCATATGGAATTCTTGCTACATCTAAATGAATATCTTGCACTACAGATATCAGGCACAATAGATGCCTGATGGTAACCGCTCCTGTGGTCAGCAGGCACCAAAATGAAGAAGTCTAGTGCCCACATCTATTTTGCCAAGTCAACATGGTGCATCCCAAGCCACTACTGTATCCACAAGGAGGCATTGAAATAAATTAACCCCCAAGAAGTAGGCTGTACTCCTTCTAGACTTGCAGAAGAAGGGGGTGGCTTAGCAGAAGAGTTGGGAACACCAATCAGAAACCGTACAAAAAAGAGGATAAAGTGGATAGATATGCACAGGCTGCAGACGTTTACATCTTACGAAAAACTGAGTTTAAATCTTCCCTTCCACTAGAGAATTAAATCCATTAAGTTCTCATTACATTCAAGTTTCCAGAAATAAGCCTCAAAAAACACAGAAAGTATAAAAACATGCCAGAGAGTTTAGAAGTTCTCTCATTAGCTTTCTAGTTCTTCTTAACTGAATCTAAGGATTTAAACAGCTTCTTACTCTCAATCAGGCCAGACACACACATCCAGCTAGGCAGTAATTAGAGCAAACTCCAGATCTTCTAAAAAACTCCTGTAGGTTATGCTAACTTCAAGTTTCACTTTCAATCCTTTGGTATCACCACATTTCAGGCTTTGCACTGGTGCTGGTAACACTGATTACTCCTCAGACATTCCCATTTCTTCCCCTAAACCCTTGTTAGTGCCTCTCCTACTTCCTTTATTTGAGACATACAGTACTGTCGGTCTGAAACTACAGTGTAGGCCTGTCCCTCCTCCCCTCATTGCCTGCTAAAAACACTCCACGTAACTACTAAACTGTTCTTGGTCAAAGTTTTCAATAGTAGATACTGCTCCATCACCTGCTAAAAACACTCTGCATAACAACTACTAATCAATTCTAGGTCAAAGTTTTCAGTAGTAGATACTGTTACTTGATGGAGGAAAAAAAAACAGTGAGAGTTCAAGACCACATTTTTCCCAAGTCCTGTCATCCCACAGGAAGCTGTTTTAAAGGTTTTAAATCTATATGTTTTTAAGTAAAATGTAAAAGTTGATTTATTATCTTCTGCCATAAATTTATGTTGTGCAGTTCCTAGATTTTTCATCAAATTAACAAGAAGCAAGAGCAAACTACTTGGACTGCTCTAAGACAGTAAGTATTTATGTAAATTGTGTAACTACATTCTGTATACCACACAACTACATTCTATGTAGGATATAACTACATCCAAGAAAGGATTGTTCAAATTTAAATATATACATACAATTAAAGCAAAATTATTTCGTGCACTGAGTGTCACATTTAAAGCAAAAGCTCATGGTTTCACGTCATTACACATGCACAAAAAAAGAAGTCAAGTCATAAATGTTCAAAAAAACCCAACCCCGCGTAGTAATTAATATGACCAGATAGCATATATCATTCTAAATAAATATACTGTGGGAATACTCCCGATTTTTGCCTCTTCCCACTCCCTGATTTGCAATTGCAACTATGCAACGCCCACCCCCACAAGCATCCCTCCGCCAGCCGGACACAAGGGCGCTTTAGAGCATGGAAAGATAAGAACAGTTAATGTCGGTTTCTTCCACAGACCTGGACTATAAAGTGCACAGACACACACACACACACCCCCCAGGCCACAAAGGACTCATCTCGGCGATGAAGCTCCTCTCATTTCACATTAAAACGTTCCTCTTGAGACTCAAGCAGCCCCTAAGCGTTTACCTACAGCTGGACGCTTACCCAAGGCGGTTATTTCGGGAATGACACACAGAAAACCACCCCCAACAGCACACAACCCCTCAGCTCCCTCCGTTGTCCCACCGCCCCCCTCACAGCCCCCAGAACCGGAGCCTCCCAAGGCCGGTAGGGAGCCGAGGGGGAAGTGCCCGTCCGTTCCTCCCCCAAGGCCTCACCCCGGCCCTACCGCCCCCGGGAGATGGTCGTTACCTCTTGGGCGCTGCCTGCTCCATGCCGCTGCCGGCCCCACCGTCCAGACTGGAGGGGGGGATGTTCCCGGTCCGGGGCAGCACCGGGCCGGTAGCCGCTAAACTCCCTCACAACTTTTTGGTGCGAACTCGCTGGCCCTTTAAACGGGGCTCGCGCCCTCCCTCGGCCGCCGTCGCCGCCGCTCCCGGCCTCTCTCAGGCAACCGCCACTACCGCTACCTACCCGGCTGCCGGCCGAGACCCGCCCCTCCCGCGCCTCTCAGTGGCTACCACCGGTGCCACCGCGAGTGCTGATTGGGCGGTGCCGAAGTCGCTCAGCGGGGACGCGGCCCCACCCACCACGGGAAGAGCGGGCGGTGGCGGGAGGGGAAGAACATGGAGGCGGCCGTGCCTCCGGGGGGAGCCGAGGCGCTGCGCTCCCGGCATGCTCCGCGCGGCCGTGGCCCGCGGGGCACGCCGGGAGTTGTAGTCCTGCAGAGCAACTGGCCCTACTCGTTCCCGCGGGAGGGGCCCGGCCTGGCGAGGCAAACCGGGCGGCGAAGAAACGGGAGAACTGGGGCCCTGAGGCGACGTCGGGGCGAAGGGCAGCCGTCCCGCCCCTGCACGCTCACCTCGTCCCCCGACTCTTGGAGCTGGGCCTTGGGGCAAGGGCAGGCCCGGGGCAGAGCCGCCGCCTGAGGCGGGGGCTGAGGGCGATTCTCCCCCGGCTGCTGCCACCCTCGGGCCCCGTCTCCTCGGGACGGTGGCGTGCGCCTTTCATCCGCCTGTCTGCTCCAGCCAAGGGGCAGCCGCGCTGAGCTGCATCCAGCCCCTCCTGGAAACGCTAAGTCTCTTCATGGACAGCTGGCTCCGGGGCACAGCAGAGAGGAAGCCTGAAGTTAGTCATGGCAGGAGTTGGGGGGGCTGCGCTCCAGCGCTGGCCCCGGTGACACGGCACAGCTTTGAGGTGAGGAACGCTGGCGCTTGGCACTCGGCTTTTTGGTGCCAAAGCACACAAGTTACACTGCAAAACCATAGGAAGCTGTCACATCATTACTCACGCAGCAGATTTTAGGCCATCAAGGACCATAGGACAGTTACCTGCAATTTCTCCGCCTTACAACTTCTGACTTCCTGCTGTTTGTGTAGCAGTTGAACCGACAGAGCATCCAAGTAGATCCGGCCAAGTCAGTACAAGAGAAGCTTAAATGTGCAAGCCAATTTCTGTATCCTTTCCTGAAAATAGGTTTATTTGCCTAACTAATGGAAGTTCAAGGTAGTAAAACACTTACGCAACATCCATACAAATACTGAGGTGCCCAAGTTGCACTTTAAAGTGATTTTAGATGTAGGAGCATAACAGCACTCCGCCTTAAAAAAAAATCTGCATTCCGTACCTAATTTAGTCTCTTTGATGTGCATTAGCAAGGGAATTTTGAATGAAGTTGTGCAAGTCCTCTACTTTGGCTGAGTCAGTCCAATACAGTTGACTCACTGTGGTCGGGCTAAATGCACAATGGCAATATCGAATGAGTCCATAAAACAAATCACACACCACCATATGACCTTTTGTGTGTCTGTGTTTTTCTGAGTCATGGAAAAACTGCAATAGAATGGCTTCCTCCGCACAACAGATTGTCGGAGAACTCTTCAAGTATCATCCCACAAGCCAGAGTGGCTCACCAGCAGTACTGCCAGATGTGTCCATACCATAGATGACTGTTTGTAGGAGATGCCAAAAAAAAAACAACCCAGGAGAAGGATCCAGCAAATACCTCAGATGCAGTGTGGTATGAGTGCATTAGAAAGTGGCATGGAGGAGCCCCGCAACACTTCCCATCTCCCAGTTCTAGGACAAGAGAGGTCAGTCTGGTAGAAGATGCCAACATTGCTTTACAAGGTATTTGCCTGTACCCACTGACCAATTTTTATTTACATTTCACCAATTCCACTTAATGAAGGGAAGCCTGACATCCCTACTTCGCTGTGATACCCCTGGAATGTAAAGACTGTCTCCACATCATTTAACACAAAATTTTAAGGAAGTATTTTGTCCGGGTTATTTCAGAGGAGGCAGGTTTTTTCCAGCTCCCCCTCTTCAGTCAAAACTGTGATAAACTATACATTCAAGCAAGGAAAGTCTGTCTTAGAGAAAATACAGGCATTCTAGTATCATTGTAACAGCAAGACAAAGGAAGGGAGCCAATAAGTGCTACCTCTCCCCATTCATACATATATTTCTTTCTCTGGAAAATGTTAGGCTAAACAGTCTAATCTGCCACTCTTCCATCCCCCTTTAACAACAGTTGACAAAGAACAAGTCTAAAGAAGATTTGTCCAAGAATAGCAGATTTAGATACTGGCTCTCTCATTCAAAAAAATTTAATACCACAGTCCTCACTCCCAGAAAATACCCTGACGACCCGATAATTGAGGAAGGGGACAGGAATGTCCTTCAACATTGCCAGTGAAGACAGAAGAGTGGGAAAAAACCCAAGATGCCTGAAACAGAAAAAGTTACGTTACCTGGCTTTATAACCTAGCAAGGCAGACAGTGCCAAAAAATATGGACTAATTCCATGCCTTTCTCACAGAAGTTTCAGTTGTGCCTTATTCAACTGCCAGAATGCTTTCTAAGTACATTTATGCTGAAAATAAAATATCAATAAGAAGACAAGATATATACGGTAGTGTTTTTCAAGATTACTTTATTAATCTCTTACCATTGCAAACGGATTTTTAATCGATGACATTGGAATAAGTAACACCATCTCACCTTTCCCCTGCACCAGGAATTTAGGATCCGTGCTGTGAAATATAGCACTGATTTGGTATTCATTGCAATGCTGTACCTAGCCACCAGCAAAGAAGGAACTTTGAAAGGGAAAACAGACTCCTCTGTTCTGCTGCGTCATTCAGGCTTTCCAGTCGAGGGAAGTCTAGATTTTCTGGAGGCATGAATATGCTACTGCTGGTGTCTAGACAACATGGAGATGAGGAAGTTGCAGACAATCTACATGGGTATTCCCATGATTTCTTCCAACAGGGGAATTATATAACACTGCTAAGAAGACAGGTGAGTAAGAAAGGGTTTAATGTAGCCTGATCTTAAAAATATAGGAGAAACCTAACTGAATTACCCTTTTTCTTCTAAAGTATTTCATCCAGTTCACCAATTTATCAGCTGCATTAGGACTCCCTTCTCTGCATCAACATCAAATGCAATTCCTTAGACCAAAGGGTAGATGAAGACCATACTTAGTTTTTAAGTACTATAATTATTTTATATTATAATGTAGTTTTGTAAACAGATAAAATAATGTATATTGTAATTACTTATACTGCAATGGAATCAGGAATCATGATGGCATGGACAAGTATTAAGTGCTGTATAACCACAAACTAAGACGATTCACAAGCCCCTATAAATATATGAACCAAAAAGTCCCAAGATGTCAATCCTGCCTCCATAGCACATAATTCGTAATAAACTGAGAAGGATAAAAATTACTTGAGAAGCTCGTGGCTGAGTTTCTAACAGGTATTACTAATTAAGATTTAAATTCCAAATATATACTTCAAAGTCACTCATAAACATCATGCAAATAAATTATGTATGTTATAGTAGGGACCTTATCTAGTTCCTTTGGTAGCAAATAAAAGCAGCATTTACTTCAGAAGGTATTCGATCAGGCTTATTTAAACAACGTGTGTTGTAAGTAATACACGGCACTACTAGAAAACAGCAGAATTAATAGTACATGTTTTCCATATGTCACAAACACCTTACATTCTCCAGACTAAATACCCCTAGTCCTTCATCATGTCTGTGGTGCTTTCCACAGCATAGCTCTTTTCCCCATGTGCTTTCTACCCTCTCACCACAGCAGCCCCCAAGTTCTTTCGCAGGGTCCTCTGTGTCGGTCCAAAGTTCCTCCATTCACCCCCTCGGCGTGCCAAAACCCAAAATATCCTTACTGCCTGCATAGACCCTCCCCAAGCACACCCGCAGTTCTGTGCTCTCCACAATCCTTCCACAATCACTGGTATCTCACCGTGCCTTGGACCACCCTGGTGTTACCCATGGAGTTATGAGTATCCTGTGTCTGTACCACAACCTGCCGTTTAGCTCACAGGAGGTTTTTAGCTCAGAGGAGAAGAGCACAGGTCAGTCCACAGCATGGTCCCAAACCCAGCACCTAGGGACAGAGTTTCCCTTACTTTTCCCTTGCCGTGGGGTGGAGAGCCTCACAAACAGGGCATTCTCTCCTCCTTTCCCTCCTAGCCATCAACTTACTATAATTGCAGACCTCCAGCTTTTCATAAAAAAAATGATTAATATTGGCTAGCTAAGTCACAAATGATTGCGAAGAGGAGAAAGGCAAGGAAGGGCAGGCAAGCCCAGAGACGGAATGAATGCAGGAGCCTGATTTCCTTAGAAACCGATTCATAAATTCTGTAGACAAATAGTCAACAACAACATGTTTGCATGTCTCTCCCTGTGACTGCCTGATAGCCATCTGGTATGCTGAAAGTTAAAGAAAAGGCCTTGAATGAAATACCAGCTTGTTTATACAGAAGATAAGAAAAAGTGACTTCTGCCTATATTTTTTCCCACCTATCATGTCTAATGCAAAGTAACCTTGAAGGCTTATCTAAGAATTTGTTATATACTTTCCTAACCCTGTCAGTCATAAAATAGTCATAAATAAAAGAACAGCATATTCTCGTTTGGACTAAAATTTAAATTTTTTTCAAAGTGAGTTCTTAATCAAGCTCAGGAATAAAGAATAATTTTTAAAATTTATTTCATTTCCTGAACTATTGACAACTTAGTGGTTAATTAGTGTCACATAAAAGGAAATTGACTTTTTTCTGGTCCAGTAAAAGAAAGATGCAGAGAATAAATAGTCAGGAAATATAGGTACAGATTCTGCCATCCATAGCCACTGTATTAAAATCAGCATGATTCACAAATACATTAAAAAGAGCAGTAAAAACCTGCAATAGTAAAATCTTAGCTGCAGTGCTGCAGTTCCTCTCACTACCTCGTATACATCATTTTGGTATCCAAAATATTATTACTAGACCTAAAGACATTTGTTGATTAGGATAGGATTTTTCTGTTGACTAACCATTTCACTCACAGTCTTAGTAACAGGCTATATATAGACTTACCATTTGCTATTTTTCCTATTATAGCACACTATGGTAAAAATAAACCATGGATACAGAGCTGCTATTTACAGTTAACCACAGAAGATATTCCAGTTTGTACTACAGCTGCATTGATTGTGCTTGTGGGATCTATGGATTACCATCACCTTGAAAAAAAAAAAAATTCATTTTGGTTTGTAAAACAATTACTGTTGTTGTGGTAATACTCAGGGTTACTCTGGATTCCTTTCTACATAAAAATATTCCCCTGCTTTCGGTGGGCAACCATCTGTTCTCCAGTCTGCAAAGAGGTGTGCTCACATCCTGGAGAATAAATAAATAACTTAATAAATCAAGGCTTCATACCTGCATTCGGAATGGAAACTGGTATCAATAACTAAAGAATGACTGGATCATCATTACTTTATGAAGCAAGTGCTACATGAAGCTGCCTAAATATATACAGCTTGATGCCCAAGGCTTCCACCACAATGGAGGCTGCATTTTTCTCCCATCTTCCTGTAGCTCCTGAGCTGAGAGTTTGAGGAATACACAACAGAAGTGTTTAGGGAAGATTAGAATATTTTTTTTATTTTTAGGGACAATTGTTTCAAGAGGCTAACAAGACCCATTCTTTCAGCTCTAAAGAAAGGAGGCTTCCTTGCCCTTGTGGGCCTTTCACAGAAGTGCTTGAAGAGAAGTAAAAAAAGGTGGGATGCACAAGTAGAGAATAACAAATGACAAATAAGGAGAACCCATTGCAACAGGAAAGCAGATTGTGAATACTGAGCGCTACAAAAGCAATGCCATGAGATGCTTACAGCTTATTCAGTTACAGGGCTTTTTTTTTTTTTTAAATAAAACCCTTCCTATTTATTTCTGAAGTGCATCTCCAGCTTGCTTCATAGATATTACGAAGCAAATGTTTTGTTTGTGGAAGAATCACTTATTCTAAATGCTTTAAAATCCAGAAACCACAAAAATTTCAGTTTCCTATTTTTTTCCAACCTTTCCCAATCAAAACATGCCAGAAGATCATAATTCAAGTCCGAATAAGCTACTCATATAACATGTACAGTCACACTTAAAAAAAAAAAAAAAAAAAAAAAAGACCTAAATACAGTTCTAGTCTTAAAACTTCACAAAAAAAGTTCAGTGGCGTAACAGCCATTTCATGACTGACTGTGAAGTAATGGTTCTGATTACAAGATAAGATCCCATGGAAAGTAGAAATATATCCAAAACAAGAAGAAGATTAAGCTTTGCACTTACATTCCCATTCTGCTCTTAAAAGCAGCAGGAAGCCTTCCTCACAGCAGCCCGTGTACTAAAGAAAGAGCAAAGCAGCAAATAATAAAGTTTCACGGAACTGGCTTTATGCGATGCACTGATTTGAGCCTCCTCTAATCAGGTTCGGTTTGGTTCAGTAGGGGACAGTTTTATGGTATCCTCATTGCTCGCCAGAATGAGTACTTAAACTGCTGTCACTAACGAGCAAGGGAACTTTCTGCTGAAAACAAAACTTTGAAGTGACTGAGTGTAAATATGTCAGGCTATAAAAACACAGCGAAACATATAGCACGTTCCTATCTAGAGAGCTTATGAACCCAAATAAATTTGAGACCTAAGCTTTTTCTACTATTCCTTCACTGAAAATGAATTTTCTTAGGTGCAAGCAGAAAACCAGTGGAAGAGTAATGGATTTCTTTAATAACAAAAAAGAGTATCAACAGCCATCAACACTGCCCATTTTTACCCAAGCTGGGTTTAGCAAAAAGAAAATGTTCTTGTGATATAATTTTCTCTGCAGAGCAGAGGAAAATAGAGCAATTCCATATGCTAGGAGCTTTCTTAATGGAAACAGTTAATTTACCACATGAGGAATATCACATGCATACCACTTCCACCTAAAATGAATCACTCCTTCCAGTTGAGAAAACTGAGGTCTTTTATCTTCCTCAGGGTGGAGTCCATCTCCTCCCATAGATCCCTACAGAGTAAAACTGCTAATCGTTTTAAGATTTAAAGACATTACTTCTTTTGTGTTCATATATCACATTTCAATGTCTTCTAAACAAGAGAGAGCTTAATGTTTTTGTGTAACCTTGAACTGGCCGATACACAACTTTTATTGCTTCATCCTTGAGCTCTTCTGTAGTTCCATGATCTGATTTGTTACACTGGTGGTATTAAGCTGCTCTTACCGGATTAACAATACACAGTTTAAATTCCTTAAAGCTAATTTTTAAATGAATGTGCTAATTTGAATACTACGTAAAGCAATGAAAACAGAAAGCAATGAAGAAGAAGAAGAAAGCTAAACATGTTTTAATATATACTGCGTCTCTCGTTCAGTAAGATTAATAGATAGTAAATCCCTGCTCTATGCAGTTCAAACTAGGCAGAATGTCTCTAGGACCTGATCCAAAATCTGTTAACGTCAACAGAGTCTTTCTTTCAAATATACTACTTCGGGGATCAGTTCTCAAAGGAGAGCCCTGTCTAGTTTGTTCATGGGACTGTGAATATAAATGCAGATTTTTACTTGACTGGTGTTTCCATCCTTGGCCCAATTCATCTCCCAGAAGGATGGAGGAAAGGTCAAAATTGGAGGCAGATCGCATTAGACGCTACCATTTATTTGACATAACCTCTTAATAATATGTCATAGGTTTATTTGATAAGAAACAATGCAGTCAGAAATGATAAACAGTGGAGAAGTGGTCCCCTTATTGTGGGATAGATACTAATCATCTGAAATTTCAGACAGTGGGAAAATTTGCTGTTCAGAGTCCCAGGGACACTTATGCAATGTTGTATAATATGCCTTGCATATTAATGTATAATGCATTACAATGTCAGCTTATAATACGCATTGCATATTTTACAATATGCAACGGCATAGCAATTTTAAGTGAGAAAATGTGTAGGAAGATTAAAGTCACACAACTGTGTTAGAATACCCTCAAATACATACAGCAGTACTTATGCATAAAGTAACAGGAACAACACATTATAAACACAAATGCTTGATTCTCTGCTGTATTATTGGCATTTATCTTGACCTTTTAAAATAGTCTTTCAAAAACAAGTACCTCATTTTGACGGGTGTGGGATACTCAACAGCTCTTAATTAAATGCCTCAAGAGCAGACTTTAAAACTGTGTTCTAAAGTATATTGAATTAGGCTCCACAAGACCAGTTTTTGGCACCTGTTCCTGAAATAAGAAAAAAAAAAAAAAAAAGCACGCTGAACCAAGATTATGCATTATTTTCCAGGAATTCAGCAATTTCTTGGAGAGATTAAATTTACTGCAGCTTTGAAATAACAGGGTTACTGCACATTCTGAATGGTTGAGCGTCTCTGCAGGACTGGATAACAGCTACCACAGGGGTCTCAAGGGATTTTATTGTAGTTAACCCATCCTCCTGTTCTGTTCCTGCTTTTACATGCAAAAGAAAATGTTTGTGCTTAATACCATATTTATAGCTATCAGTAATAGTTAGTTCCTTTCTGGTTTTACTGTACCAGCATGTACAAGAAATACATAAAACTATATATATTATTGCTACTACTTTGCAAGATGTTGTGTATATTGTAAAGCTGGCTCTCTAATAGAAGGCAGCTAAAGACCTCTGCACTTAAATCTGCCAAAGCTGATACAGCAATCACAAACATGTGTTGTTACACTTCTCGTGGCTCATCTCCACATGGTGCAGCTGTTGTGTTGGCTAAAGAAAATGCAGGCCCAAGGGAAAGAAATTTAATTCAGCTGGGGTGACTTCCACTAAAAAAACGTGTTTTAAGGAGAACAGGTGTCTTACAGTAAGGGGGATTGTTTGAGAGGTTTTCCCCAAACTTGCTTTGCTTCTAGGAAATCTGTACTAAAGTGGTAATGATCTCTTGCAGTCTAATTTTTAAATAATACCCCTCAAAAATGCAATGGATTCCAGAAATTCTATTTTTGTTTATTTGTCTTAGTTCTAGGACAGGAAGGCTAGCACACGACCTTATCGCGCAAGTTAGAAGCTGGAGGGAGCCTCATTTCTGTTATTCGGATTCCTTAGCCTTAAGAAAGTTTGTTTCATCAACAACTGACTGTGCTGAGACAGAGCTGCAGCCGGTATAAGTTACCAGTGGTCACCCCTAGAGCTGAGCCACTTTATACCTATATATCTGTTGTTTTAAGCTTAATTTTTGACTAAAGTCACTTAAATGTAGCTTCCTCCTAAATATGTTCTTACTTACTCAAAATAAATAAGCTAAGCTGTACTACATAGTCTAGTAAAACAGTATTAAGCCTATGACTTTTTTCTTTTCCAGAAAGGCGTTTACCTTGCGTACTGTGATACCTTCTCTAGTTTCCTTGTGCATTCCTGCCTCTCTGCTTCCTGCGTCCTCTGGTATGTCAGAGTGGGAAGTGTTTGACTGATGCTCAGTGGCTGACTCAGCAGCCTTCCTGCCACGGTCAGTAGCGGATCCCACAGTGCTGAGGCAGTGGGATCCCTGGAAGCTGGGAAACACTGTTTTCCCAGCAGGCTCTCAGGAGGTCTCTCTCTCGGTGACGGATGAACCAACCCCTTGGACAGATGTAGCTGAGGCCAGCTCAGCTCTCTTCCTGCTGTCAACCCCCTTTCCAAAATAAGGTTACTCCAGAGGGTAGTCTCTTGTTGTGTAGGTGTCTTCATGCTGCAGTTTCTTGCTTTGGGCCCGTTTGTTCTGTCTTCCACAAGGTCAGAATTCCTGCTCTTTGGGGGAAATAGAAGTCCAAATGACAGATGATTTTTCCACACAGATGCCGTTCCTACGGAGTTTGTTCTCTTATAGGATGTATAGGAGCTGGTCTCGGTTCTTCCTTCTCAGGTCTTAACTAAATAAATGTTATGACGACCAACTTCTGTTTATCTTTTTACAAGGTTAAGCTTGTTAGCGCTTAGCATCAATCTTTATTGCTATATGTTGTGTCCCCAGCGTGCAGACCTTGGGCAGTTTTTTAGGCTTCTTCTCAAGTTTCTAAATTGGAGACCCAGTACTCCTACTGAATTCCTCCTTTTGAATAAAATCCAGAATTCACTGAGTCAATAGCAAAATTCATGAGATTTTTGTCCTCTGTGTGTGTCTGCACATAAAGACCTGCAACAAATCTTGCATTTTCACACAATTCCCCTTACCAAGGAAAATAAAATTATTCTGGCCTTCCCACTTTTCTCAGCAGGAATTGTGGCAAAGGCCCTAAGTCTCATCGATGGGAGGAACTGCCATGGCCACGCCTCATGTCAAAAGCTGGGAGCAGATGGACCCTGCCAGTGAGGGAGAGAAGGATCTCAATTAATAAAATGAGGAGAAGCCAACTGTAGAACAAAACCTGCGTTCACAGTGAAGCCATTATGGGGACATGCACTCTTTATTGTGTGTATGTACAACCAGTATTTTTTCCAAACACTGAAAAAAAGAATTTATTATTTGTAGAATGAGATTTATTCAGCAGAGTATCTGAGTGTCACTGAAGGAAGCTGGTTAAAGTGATATCTGAATTTAAGAGTAACCTCTTGCTTTTCATGGCATTGGAGTACGTGCTTATCAGGGAAGTTTTATGTTTGAGGTTCAGGGAGAAGGTGATGGCCATCTCCTCTGAATGCTTTCAGATGACTGATTTTCAGAAAGCTGCTGGCATTCTTCCAGCTGGAGGCCTGGCCATTAGATAAGCTTAACATTATGGTGGCCATTTGCAAAACAGATGAGAGCAGAAATAGCAAAAGGAAATGAGAAACCGAAGAAACCTGCTGGAACTCCCTGCAAATAAAGACCCAACCTTGGAAGGAAAAGTCTTAGATCCTTCCACTGAAAGAAAAACTGGTGAGCATAAGGTTTCAGCTGCTAAAACTATAAATGCTGTCCCAAGGGAGATAAAAGTACCAGCCAGAGAAAGACCACCACAAGTGCCAGCCTCAAGAAATCTAGGAAACATTATGCTTGCTTCCTTTGTGAGAGTCTGCACAAACGTTTTTAGGTATTACCAGATAGGATCCATTTGCTTCTGCTTTCAGGTTGTTTTTTTAACAATGAAGCCCATGGCCACCCTGGCTAAGAATCCTGTTTAATAACCCCTCCTTTGCCAGTATTTAAATAGTGTCACATGGCATTGGAGCATTTCCCTACTGGAAGATTTGAGAGGTACCATTTGGCAGATCCTGTGGTGGGTGTTCACACCACCCTTCCAGCTACCTCTTCCCACTTTCTGCCAGAAATTACTGTTTCTGGAAGTGACTTGGCAAAAGGGACAGTACCTGTAGTTCAGCAATTCTAGTTCGGTCAGACGCCCTGATTCAAGCTTGCAAGCAGATATAGCTGAGGACCACTCGGTTTTGTTCTTCTTTTAGTAGCTGAAGTCTCCTTTGTACTGGCATTTGGAAATGTTGTGAGCAGTGATCCTTGGTTACCATGTTTTCACTATCAGAGTTTCACATGGAAATGGAACTGATGTGGTGGAAACAGAAACGGGGCTCTCTCCACTGATAATTTCCTGGCAGAGGGAAAATATTAAGTCATCTTTTTAAAATCAAATAGTCTCACCTGAGTAAATATTCTAGCAATTCCAATTTTTAATTTTATTATCATAGTCTGTTGCTCAAGCTGTGTTTTCTGACTGTGCAGCAATAATAGTGCTATGAGCACATGAAGATCTTTCAAACTGGCATTGTATTCGGTTCCTTTTACATTTCCGCACATAATCTGCATAACATTATTAAATCTTTCCTGTACATTATTTAGCCTCTGGGATCAAATGAAATCATACATAACTGGAACTCTTTGGGCTTTGACAGATGTCCTCTGGCAGATTTTTTGCAGCGGTTTAAGTTGTTACTGCTCTCAGCTATTTTCTTGGCCTTTTCCTGGAATGGGACATGTCTCAGCTGCTCTGGTGGAACACACTAACCTCTTAGCTTTTAAAGATTATAAAAGCGGGTTTGAGTTACTGCCCCAGATTTTGAACTGAAGTGGCTGAAGTAAAGGTATGGTCCTTTTCACCAGCTCACCTACAGGAAAAGTAATCCTGCACAGACAGCTGTCGGAGGCGTTGGGAGGGTAATGTGGAAGACTTGCTTGCAAGCTCGTGGAGGAATATTTACAGCATCTTGCCTCCTGTCCATTTTCCATGGGAGAGCACAGGAAAGCTCGATATTCTCTTAAAACAGTGAAGGTAGTGATAAAAATACTTACCTTTTGCTTTTTGTAAGCATACAGATTCTTCTGAAATCAGTCTGCTTTGTGGGCTGTCTCCTACTGTGGGTCATGAAGTCATCCGAAGTTATCATACTTCGATGGTGCAGAGTTTGTTTCCTTTCATCTGTACACCTGCAGAAGGCTTTTTATGTGGGGGGGAGCTTTTTCTGCCTTGCGTATTTTGTAAATAACCTCTTTGCTAAAGAGAACCCTAGACTTATGATCTCTGCCTAAGTTACCACACTTTTGACAGATTTGCGCTGAATAAAAATAGTCATCCCAACATCCCTCATTTGTTTTTTAAAGCCTCTGTATCAACCATTTAATATGGCAAAAAAAACCACCCCACACCATTGCATTTTAATGAGTTTGGGCAGTTTTGAACAACTGAGTATTTAAATCTGTGAATAAACTTAAGAATGTGTCACTGCTTTCAAGAAGCGTACTTTAGTTTTAAGAAACCACAGCTGCAACAATAAGATGGAAATTTGACACACACTAGGTTGAAGGTGGCAAGGATTAAAGGTATGGAATTAGAAAAAAGAAGCCCTTGCGCCGTTGAGCAGAATGCGGGACATAAATCAGTGACTAACTTTGGCTAAGCTTTGTGTTATGGAAGTATGCAGCATTGCAGCTTCACAGTTATCAGTATTTGTCATCTTGAGTATCAGTACACATGCCAGATGCAAAAGAGGGGCCCGGAGAGAACATGGGGGATGAGGAAAAGAAAATTAATAATTTCAGTGACAATGTACACTATTTTGATGTGAAACAGAACTTCTGTAATATTTCAAGGGACTTACACACACACATATATATATGTATGGACAAAAGCTGTTGGAAATAAGCCTTTGACTTCAAAATGTGCCTGATTAAAAAGAATACTGATAAGAATTAAGATGAGAACAGCTGGAACTTTGATTGCAGTTATGTTTTCTTCTGGATGTTTATTTCTAGATCACTTTTGCAGCTGCTTTTATCTACTCCTTAGAAGTTCTTGTAGATTTGAGGAACCATTAGCTGCAAAAGTAAACATCAGCTCTGGTCTGGTTTTATACATCTTCTTGAAACCATTGAGTGGGGAAAAGATAACATTAGACTAATGCTGAGCTAGATCAGACTTAAGTGATGCTTTGAACAGCCTTTTAGCATTTCAGGCTCCACCTGTAACTCTAACAGAAAGTTGAGTATTTCTAATATTCTTTACCAAGCACATAGGAATTACCAAGCTCTAGGAATGAAAATACTCTTTCTGAGAAAATTAAATTCACTTCTCACTGTGGTTCAAAATACACAATGCTTTCAAGTGTGCCTCCACTATCTAGGTACAGGGTTGGTCCTTAAACCAGTTCTGCTGCTTTTCAGGATCTGTCATCTATAAATATTATGCTTTGAATAGAACAGATCTGCAGTTTTGACTTCACTCTGTTATTGTAGTTGTTTAAGGTTCTTTAATAACTGTGGCTTTGTATTTCCTCAAGACCTGTCTGCTTGGAGACTGGAGAAAGGTCAGGGTTAACCCTGCTTAACCTTAGCTAATGACCTTTATCGGTGGTCTCCTTTTCAGATCTCAGGAGTGTCAGCAACGCTGCTGTGGCCACAGACTGACTCTAATACCAGCTCCCACTGAAATAAACACACTGTATTATATTTGCTTGATTCTCTTTCCCAACAGAAATTCTTACCATGCCACCTCTGGCCAAAGTCATGGAGACTTCTCTGTTTTCAGGTTTCACAAAGAGTTCAAGCACAAGATACATTTTGTTCATTAATCCTTTCAGGTGGCTTCATGAGTCTTCTCTTGGGGCCTTTCTTGGATTTAGAAAATATTTTTTCACTTAATATAATCAGCTTTCATTTCTCTGTCCTGAGTATTTCTGTTAATCACAGAATCATGGAATGGTTTGGGTTGGAAGGAACCTTAAAGATCATCAGTTGCAACCCCCCTGCCACGGGCAGGGACACCACCCACTAGACCAGGGCACTCAAAGCCCCATCCAGCCTGGCCTTGAACTCTCCATAGGCACTGTCATAAGCTCCCTGAAAGCCCCTCTTCTTGCAGGCCCCATTGATCCTTGCTTCCATCACAGCCAGGAAGGTTGTCATTCCAAAGTGTGCCTTGTCCCAGGGTCTCTGCTGCTCCCTTCCATGCAAACCCAGCCCCCTGAAACAGCAGAGTGCTGCATCTCCACAGGTGGGTTCCATCCAGCAGTTCAGAGACAGGCAGACTCAGGATAACAGTGAAATTCAAAAGCTCCTGGTTACATTTGAACAACCAGTAATGATCAGGACAAATGAAGTGGAAAAAGGGAATACATATTACGCTTGAACATTTGTAGTGTAGCTGACAGTATCTCTTTCCCTTCTCCACTGATCTGAAAAGCTGAAAATAAGGGGCCTCAAGGCAGTTCTGTTTCTGCTGCAGTGTGATGTCCTCGGCTTTCAGCACTTCTCGGGTGCTAAAATGAGTTCTGCTGTTGAAATGAATGGGGTTTGTATTTTTCTTGGAAACAGTTCCCAAAGGGGCATTTGAAAGAATAGCATAACCAACTAATAATTTTCATCAGCCTATCATGGGTAAGCAGGTCAAATCAATGAAATAGTTAATGCAAACAAGGCAGATCTGCAATAATCATTGATACTCTTTATGAGATGGACCATGCCATCTAGTATGGATGAAACAGGGGAAATAGCCATTCACTAGTTTTCATCTTACCATCTACCAGCGTGTGCAGGTCCCTCGAATGCTTGTGAAGTGTCTATGAAGGGGAACTAAGGAGAGCAAATGGAATGCCAATCCTCTGATCAGGGACCTGCATCACCACGGGAACAGAAAACAGGAGTCCCTGAGCAAAGAAGGTGCAAATCCACTGCTGGGTCTCAACTTCAAGAGAGGGGAAGGAAGGGGAGGGGAAGGGGAGGCAAGATCAAGAAAATTCTTCACCAGAAAGTCTTCTGACTAGTCCCTGCCCAGCTCAGATAGATTCTTGAACTGATCCGTTCCTGTTCCTAGCCATTGCTTTTACTGTGCAGCCTTTCTGTGCTCCAGAGTGATCTTGTCCTGATATTTCTCCACAGTGGTTGTGTAGAGTTCATGTGTTTGGGGCTCTCAAAAGAGCCCAAAAAAAGGGCTCTTTTTTCCATGTCACAAGCTAGATCCAAAATGTTCTGCTCTGCTCTGAAAAGTCTCCAAAGTGTATCACCACAATGTCCACAAGTTTCACGTTGGAGCAACCCAACAGAAGGTGCACACAGCGGTGCTACGAGGTGGCAGCAGGAGAAGCTGAGGGGAACACCAGCACCTAAGGCAGAAACAAGGTGGTGATAACAGATGAGTGAGTGCCAACAATTTAACTCATGGAAAAGGACATGAAAGCACACATGATGCAAAATCTTGCCTAGAATGGTAACTGCCCTTGGAATTTTTATAAGCTTGTATTCACTTGTTTATTTTTATAAGGTACTCTGAAAATAATGGCCCTGATTGAGGAGATCTTTTAAACCAGTGGTAGAACACACGCTCAGCAGGTGGCTTTGGCATATAAAGAAATTAAAGGACCTGCTTAGGTACTTCCCTGGGTAGTGATGAACTTAAGTATGTGCTTAAGTGCTTTATTGGATTATACCAAATAGAGATACCGGGTAATGTTCAGCCTTGGCATTACCGTTAAGAGTTTTCAAACGCCTTACCATGGTAAGTTTTCCCTCGATTTCTTCGTATTTCAGGAATCTTCAATATCTTAACTTTAAAAGACCCTGATTTTATTAAGAAGTGCAGGGTTCCATCAGTAAGGTTTGCCTGGGCATCCCAGGGGTGAGTCTGCCTTGGAACAATTGGTACTTTTTCGTAATATCCATTATTGTCCTCTTCTTTGAATTAGATGCCACAAACAACTGAAAAAACACGCAGAGATTAATACAGACATTGTGCACATCTGTAAGTGATGATTTGCATATGCTTGCACCGTGCTTGTAATGCTCTGAAAATATCTGAAATGCTCTGTAGTATCCTGGTTTATAACATATCCTTCGCCACAGTTTACACATCAAGAATGCATGCTGCTGAAAACAGGAAACACACATGCGGAGGGTAGGTAAAAGGGGATTACAGTGTACATATATTCAACAGAATAGTCCCAGTTTAGGAGTATCATAAGCATCAGGCTTGCATAAACAAATCAGTGCTTAACCCACAGATGTATCTAATGACCATATGGATTCTGCATGTTTACAACTGGAAAAAAGCCTCTGAGCTTTTCTATTGTTTGCTGACTTTCACCCTATAGTATTAATTTTATTTGTGAAAATCAAGTTATTCACTGGGATATAAAAGTTCTTAAAAGGAAATGGAGTTATTTAGTATACGCCACAGGACAAGATGTATGGGCCCTGTTCTCTGCTGCCTTGGAGTTCTCATGTCCTAGGTGAGTTACGAGGCATGCAACCAAACGTACAACTGCATTTCTTAAACCAATTTATTGCTTTTATACAATATTTCTGTTAGATTTCCCCCCCTTACAGTTGGCTCCAAGATTGCAAACTTCGGGATCCTTCCAGTCTGAGGCAGCTGCAGAACTTCATCAGTGCCTGAAATCCCCCTTTCCCCAGGAGCGAAGCGTACAAGCCCACGTCTGTGCAGCAAGCAGGCGGCCCTGAAGCCCCACGGACCTCCACCTTGCGGGCTGTTACTTGGCACGTCTGCCAAGCGAGGTAAAATGCTACCACCAGAGAGTAAGCCAAGCCTGCCAGCCGGGGGGGGCGTGGGGGGGGGGGAAGGGGGCGACCCTCTGCAGTCCCTAGGCTCAGCTCAGAGGGGTATGGAGAGACAAGGAAGGGGCCCACTTTGTGTGGGATGGGTGTCTATGCTTCCAGCCGTGGCTGTAGGCAGTAGCCCTGCTCAGTGTTTCAGTGCTGACGGCAGGAAAGACTTTAGCCAAATGGTTGCTTAAACCAAACTATAATAAGGTACGGCACGTTGTATTTCTTTATGTCTTGACAACTGCTCGTTTCAGGCACCACAAAAACATCTCATTGCTGATGGCGGGGGAAAGAATGCTTTAGACTAGAAAAATCCATTTATCGAGGCTTTTCTCCCCCTTTTCCCTGGGGAGCTCAGCAAGCAGCAGGCTGGTAGGAGCAGGAGAGAGCCGCCAGCTTTGGGGTGTGCTGGGTGGGCTCGCCTCGGGGCAGGACATCTGCAAGGAGAGAGGTTCTCCCGGCCGGAGATGGACACCCCCGTTCTCAGGGCCGGGGCAGAGCATCCCCGCCGGCGCCGGCCGGCTGTGCCAGCCCGTGCCCCCGCCACGGAGCCTTTGCTCCACGGAGACCCGCGGGGCCGACCCGGCTCTCCCGGGCTCGGGGACCGCAGTCGGGGCAAGGCGGCGGCACCGCAGCGGGCGGCGGCCGCGCCCGGTCCCCGCGGGGCCGGCGACCGCCTCCGCATCCTCCCTGGCTCTGTCCGCACCGTGCGGTTGCACCGCAGCGCGCAAGCTCCGCGGGGCGAGGGGCCCCCACCGCCGTGCACCCACGGCAAAGCTGGCCTCGGCCAAGGGCGGTTTGACACCTCTCCCGGTGTGTCCGTGAGCCCCGCGGTCTCCCGACGTGGGGCCGGGAGCTCCCGGGAGGGGGGGGGGCCCGGGCACGGCGGCGGCTGAAGAGCCCGCCGGGGCTCGATGCTCCCTACCGAGGGGAAGGCGAGGAGGAAGCACCCGTCGGGCTGGCTGCGGTGGTGGTGCCCGTCGGGGAGGCGTCGGGGCGGGCAGCCGGCGGTGCCGCCCGCGGGGAGCCCCGCGGCCGGGGACCGCGGGCAGGGGCCGCGGGCGAGGGGGTGACGGGGGCTGCGCGGCTGTGGGAGACGCGGACGAGATCCGTCCCGCTGAGGTCGTTGTGTGCTTAATTGCTTTCTTCTTTTATGGAAATTAATCGCGGCGTTGTTTTACGGGGATCCGAGTCTGAGGTGGGGAAAGGGAGAGGCTGAGTGGGAGTTGCATCGGCGGGTGTCCCCCGGAGCCTGCCCAGCGCCTCGCCTCCGGCCGCCTCCGCCTGCTTGTCAAACCTTGGCATCTCCTGACTGGTACATTAAAAACAAAACAAAAAAAATCCCACCCCATTAAATCGGAGTGAAGTAGGTGATGATTTAGTCACCAAGAAACACCAGCGGAATCAGATGCCGGGTCGACTGGCAGTCACTGTTTTCCTTAAGGAAAAATAAAATTAAATAAGTCCTCGGTGTGTAGCCCGAGTCGTTCGCAGCACCGGCCTGTCTGTCGGCGGGCGGCAGCCCGGGGCCGGGACGCGGCCCGCCCGTACGCTCGCTGCCGAGCGGCGCCTCTGCCCTGCGCGCACCGGCCGCGCCCCCCGAGCCCGCGGCGTCGGGAGCCGTCGGGGCACCTCCCTAGCCCGGGTGCGGGGGTGCCCTTCTCCGGGGACTGCGCTCCCGGCCCTTTCCCTCTGCAGAGCCCCAGCCGGGAGCCGGAGCCGGCCCGGGTACCCCCGCGGGTCGGTGCTGCGGGAACACCGGCCGCGCCGTCTCCGCTCCCGGCCGCCCCTTTTTCCTTTGGCTGGGGCTCTGGGCTCTGAGATTCGCCCCCCACCTTCCTCCCCCCCCCCCAAGTCATTCTAAGGGGGTGTGAGTCCCCCAGCGACCGCAGCCGCCCACTGCTGACAGCAGCGGTTTGCAAAGGTCTGAGCCGCTTCGTGCGTGCGTCGCGCACCGCAGCCGCGCACGGTGCTCCGCGGGAAGGCCGGCCAACCCCGCCGCGGGGCCTCGCTTGCCGCCGAGCAGCGGTCCCGTTCCCCCTCCGCTTCCCCGGGTGCATTTCTTTGCTCACAACGGGGCGGGTGGTCAAGGTTTGCCCCGGGCTGCCCTGCCAGCGGAGGAACTGCTTTAATCTGTTCCTCGCAGGGAGAACAAACAGTGCCTATCTCCCTGCTCCCCTGGACGGAGTCCAGCGCTCCGGATGTATTTGGGGCGGGGGGCGGGGGCGAGGACACAGAGCGGGGAGAAGCTGAGGTGGCCGCGGCGGTGTCGGCACCGGCGGGACGCACGGATGGGAGTCGGCGGCGCGGGGTGCGCACCGGGGCCCCCGCGGAGGGCGCCGCTGCCTCCCCCCCACGTCGGGACACCGCGGCCGCCGTCTGCCAGGCGGTGCGGGGAAGGCTCCGCGCCGGGTGCCGCCGGGACCCCCGCCCGAACGCACCCCGCGGGTGCGGAGCGGTGTCGGAGCCGGCTGCGGGCGGAGCGGGTAGGGCGCCACGCCGGCCTCCAGGGGGCGCTGCAGCACCGCGGGCCGCCGGCGGTGCCCGACGCGGAGCTCCGCGCCCCCCCCGCCCCCGCCGCTCTCCCGGCCGGGCCCCGCGGCCGTCCAGGGCACAGCGGGGCGGCAGGCTCTGCCCCGCCGGAGCAGGGCACCTGCCCAGAGCAGAAACGCCCGTACTCCGCAGGCCGCGGGGTGGCCGTCGGTGGCGGCCCCGTGCAGCGGGAAGGCCGGTGGGGGCGGGAGGGGCCCGCCCGGGGTGGACGCGGAAAGGTGACGCGGAAGCGCAGGGCTCCGGCGAGACCCTGTGACCTGCGGCCCCCTGGGTGTCACCCCTGCTGGACGGGTGTCCGCTGCCGCGGAGCTCACCCCGACGTCCGAGCGACCCCGCGCCCCGGCGGTACCGGCCGGGTCTCGCCGCGCACCTGCCGGTTGGGCCGGGCCGGGCGGCGGCGAGCCGGGGTCACTGGGCGCAGACGTGCGGGGCTGCCGCCGCGCTGCCGGTAGCGGGAGAGCGTAGCCGGAATGTACCAGGGGCGGCCGGGGAGCAAACAGCTTGGGCGGCGACCCTGCACCGCTCCGTTCCCCTCCCCGGTTCCCTCCGCTTTGAGCCTTTTTCGTTACCTGGTCGGTTTGGGTTTTGGGGAGATTGTTGTTGGTTTTGAGTTGGGTTTGGTTGGTTGTTTTTGGTTTTGTTTTTGTTTTGTTCTGTTTTGTTTTGTTTTTAATTTGGGTTTACTTGTGGTTGGTTTTCTTTAAAAAAAAAAAAAAAATCCTCAGCAAGTGCGGCTTATTTTTCCTTACTGTAAAGGGCAAGAAATTATGGTTCTCCCGAAACAGATCCCTCAAATCCTTGTGTCCGGGGGGTTCTTCCTCGGCACCCGCAAGCCAGCAGTGCGGGGCGGAAAATTCGACTGTAAAGTCCCCTTTCCACTTCGTTCTTGAGGCAACCGGCTTCGCTCGGGAAAGCAAAACAACGAGGGCAGGCGGGTGCCCCGCACTGCGCCGTCCCGCAGCCCCCCAGCCCGCCCGCGGCCGGCGAGCCCTGGCCCCGCGCAGGCTCCCGCGGCCGCCCGCACCCACCTCGCACCCGGCCCGGGGGATCGCTCCTTCTCCCGGAACTGGGAACCTCGGTGTCCTCACCGCCCAGGAGACGAAATACTATTTATTTAGGGTGGCTGAGAGTTAAAATAGGGCATTTTCGAAGCAGGATTTTAGGAAAAGAAACGAAAAACAGCCCGAGCGGCCGGCGGCAGCCGCCCGCTGCAACGAGCGCCAGCCTCGGCTGCCCTGTCCTGGGAGGGCACACCTCAGACCTTCCTCTGCCGTCTCCTGTTCCTTCTCTTTGATTAATTTTTTTCTACTATATGCTAAAAGGAGGAAAAGAAAATCCCGATGCAGCCGCCACTTCTGTCCTCTTTTCTTTCGCGGGCTCGAATTAACTGGCACAGAGTCTACCTTGAAAATTTTTCAAAGCTGTTTTTAAATGCCATTTCTTCCGACATCTTTTAATACTTCTCAAAGCCTACCTCCGATCTCCAGTCTAGACTATAGAATAAATTCCCCATACATGTGATTTAAGTAATGCACAGAACAAGATAACGTTACAAATAAAAATTCAACCCATATTGCTCTATGCGACCTACCATATTGCAGCTAACGACGAAAATGAATACAGTGCTTTAATCGAGAAATTTGAAAAAGGTCACAGAGGCCCCATTTAGCAGTAAATTCCCCGGTAATAAATCGAAACTGCTCTCGAAACTATTTGTCTGTTCCAGGTAGGGACTGTGTGCCTCGTCACTGCTCATGGGGCTACCGCCGCTTCCCTTCTCTTTTTGAATCTGCCTTTAGGCGCCTAAATATCAGTTAAAGGGAAGAGCCGAACGGCTGCAGTGTCGGTCCACGGGGCTACCCGACCCGACGGCCGCGGAGCCGTTCGGACGTGAGAGCTACCTGCACCTACGTGTCCCCTCGGAGACATGGGCGCCCATAAAACCCCCACGCTTTGGGGTTGGGGGTTACGTTAGGTGTTTAAGGTGAGTGTCGCTCTGGCCGGGGCACGACGGACGGTGAGGCGCAGGGAGCGCTCAAATCCCCGCGGCCGCGGCCGGCAGCGGGGCGGGGGGCGGCGGGCCGCTCTCGGAGGGAAAAGTCACCTTAGGTGACGCGGGGCGGGGGGGGGGGGGGGGGGGGGGAGTGAGAGGGGAGAAAGGGGGGGCATCCTGCCCCTTTAAAACCCAGTTGCTACCCAAACACAAGTAAACAGTGGGGCCGGCGCGGCGGGGCGGGCCGGGGCCGGGGGCGGTCCCGTCCCGTCCCGTCGGGGCGGAGCGGAGCGGCGCGGCCCCGAGCGCGGGGCTGTGCGCGCCGCGGGGTGGGCCGGCGGCGGGCGGGCGGGCGGGGACAGCGCTCCACGCCACTCACCGCTGAAATGTGATGGACCGGGCAGGGGGCGGCTCAGACTCTCGCCGAGCCTCGCCGGGGTCGAAGGCGGGAGGCTGCGGGCGGGTGGCGGCGGTCTATGCCGGGGCCCCGGGACCGCCGCAGCCAGAGCTCCCAGCCGCCGCCCAGCTCTCCGCAACATGCCGGCCGCCGCCGGGCCCCGGCCCCGCTGAGCGCCCCCGCTGTGGATCTAATGTCTCCGTGAAGGTGCCGCGGCCGCCGCCTCGGCTTTGCCCCGGGAGGAGCAGCCGACTGCGGTAGGTGAGTGGCTCCCCCGGCCCGCCCCGCCCGCTGCCGTCGGCGGGAACGGGGCGGCGGGGCCCCGGGGAGGCGGAGGGGGATCGCGGGGTCTCCGGGTTTACTTTCAGTTTGCAGCTCCGCGGCGGCTCGGGTGCGGGTACCCCCCGCACGCCCGCGGGCGCGTTGGTGCGGGGCCAGGCGGCGGGGGCCTGCCGGGGTGCGCGGTCGATGTCCTCCACGCGAAATTCCTGGCGGGGAGGAGCCCCGATCCCTGCGTGAACTGACCCGCGGGTCGGGCTGGAGAAGTCCTCGGTCCGTGGAAATACACCTGGCTGCGCGGGCAGCGGCGGCGGCGGGTGAGGCTGGCGGGGAGCGGAGGCGGCCCAGGGCCCTTCCGCTCCCCGGGAACGGCCGCAGAGCCCTCGGGGCACGGCCCCGACCCCGGCCCCGCCGCGGGAGGCAGGGGAGCGCCGGCCGGGCCGGCAGCAGACAGGCAGGCAGGTAGAGAGGGGCGTACTGCCGAGGCACCGGACTTAATTTAATTAAGCGTTCTGAATGGCAAGGGAAAAGGAAGTGCCAAGGTTTAAGTAACATCCGTTTTTAGTTGACTTTCCCCCCCGCACCTTATTATAACTGGCCTTAAAATCACGCAGGAAGGCACTTTCTGGTCTTTTTTTTTTTTTTTTTTTTTTTTTTTTTTTTGGTAGGTTTTAATAAAGTTACCGCCCAGTACGAATAGTAATAGATGAACCGTGGTTCAGGCAACGGTGTCATTTGAGGAGTTTCTGCGTTGAAATACCGATTTCGCGTTCCGAATAGTTTTTCGGACTTGGTTCTTTGACACGAAGACGAGCGCCCTGCGATGACACCGCCACACAGAGCTGCAAAACGCGGCTGGGAAGGAGGAGGCTCTGCCCTACGGAAATCCCGTACCCACCTCGGTTATAGCTCGTAGCCGGTGGCTCCCAAGTCCCGCTGCAGCGAGCCAGGATGGAAGCAGGAGCCACGGTAGCAGGCAGCGAAAAGCGATTTTATTGCCGCTGGGTCGGTTTCTGGCGGAAAGCGAATAGGAACTCACACTACGACATCTTTAAAAATAAATGTCTATATATAACCACCACCACCCTTAAAAAAAAAAAAAAAAAGTCGCCATATATAATAGGTCGTATCGATAACACCGTCCCTGGTCTCGATACAATCAGGAACGAGAAAAACTGGGCAGCAGCGGAGGAAATCCGGGAGAGCCACGATTCAAGGAAAACGAAAACAGGGGTGGGTAGCGCTGCTGTTCACCCCCGAACTCGTTGCCGCATTTTTTTCCCGGAAGGCCAGTTCAGTGCGGTGCCACAAACGGGGAGGAAAAATATTTTAGGAAAAAATACCCAAAAGTCACTTCCCACCGGGAGGCTGCACGGTGCCCGCGGAGCGGCCCGAGCCGTGCGGTCGCGGTGAGGGCTGCGGGGCGGCGGCGGCCCAGAGGGGCCCGGACGCTGCTCCCGGGGCGCGGGCTCCGCGCTCCGAGAGTTTCCTTTACTTTTGGAGTTGTTTGGGGGGCTTGGGGTTTGTTGTTGGGTGTCTCTTTTTTTCTTGGGGGGGGGGGGAGAGGGGAGAAGGGGGCGGAATGTCTTTTTTATTTTAGAAACTACGCACTACCAGTCCTTCCACCTACATCCCAGGAGGTGCTGGGGCACCCTCGGCCCTACCTCTTGTTTACAGGCCCGGAGGGACCCCGGGGCTTGCTTTCGCTCCGCTGGGGAACAGCCGCCGCTTTTCTGGGTCGTGGCAGCCGCTTGGCTGCTGGAAGTGAACCCCCGCCGAAAACAAAAAAAAAAAAGGAGAGGGCAGGAGCTTACCCCCCGCGCCGATGCCTCCCGGCCCCGCGGGAGGGGAGCGTCTCCCCGGGGGCGCCGAGGGGTCCCCCCGGGCGGCGGGAGAAGCGGCCCGGCTGTTTCGGTTGAATGGGCTGAGTGAAACCCTCTGACAGTCACGCACCGCTCATTAGCTCACGGCCCCGGGAACGGCGGAGGGGGTGCGGGGGGGCTCGGCCGGACGGCTCCGTCCCGCAGAGGCTGCGCTCTCCCTTCGCGGCCCTGCGGGATGGCGAGAGCCGGCTGCGGGGCAGCGCCTTGCCGGACTGCCCTCGGCGGGCCGGGGAGGCCTCCGGGCCGGCCGCCTTCCTCGCCGCCGATGGGATCGCCAGGGCCCGGGCGGGCTACGTGGGGCGGCCCCGGCCATCTGGAAGGGATCTCAGCGCAAAGTGGATTTATTTAGGACCTGCGGCGCGGGGGGCTGGGTAGGAGGTGTGCGTGCGGGGCAGGGGCTCCTTTTCTCTCCCTCGGTTATCTTGATAAATGAGTTGTTGTTGAAGGAAGAAAAATAAGCACCCGAGGTGGGATAAACGCGGGGTTTACCCCCCCGCCGCCTCGCCCCCACCCGGGCCTTCCTCGGCTCTCCGTGAGCACGCTGCTCCCTCCCGGGGAGGCCCCAGCCAGGACAGGGTCGGGGTCGGGGCCTCCGCGCCCGGGGGGGCCGGGCGGAGGGTGAGAGCGACGCGGGGGGCAGGAGGGAGGCGGCCCCGGGAGTCCCCGCGGCCCGGGCTGGGCGCTGCGGGTGGACGGCGGCCCCAGGGAGCGGAGCGGCCCCGGCTCCCGTCCCGGCTCTGTTCCGGGTGTATTTTTCCACGATTCGTTTAATTCGAATCCGCGGCGCCTTCGGTTGGCTCGGCGCTGCGTTTTCTCCTTTTTCTTTTAATTTGGGGTGGGCGTTTCCGGGAGTGATATCTTAATTTTTTATATTTTTTTTTACGCTGTAGCTTTTCCGGTCGAAGCGATCGCGCCGGTGGGTCGGTGGCGGCCGCTGGCCCCGGCGGAGGACGGGAGCCGGGGCTGCGGCGGGGCGCCGGGGCCGCGACAAGGCAGCGCACCGGAGCCGTGCCTGGCCCTCCTTGGCTCCGCCGCTGCGCTCGCCTCGGTAAGGGGGACCCCGCTGCTCTCGGTAAAGCTCTCTTTCCCCTCCTTTCTCCCTCTTTTTTCCCAGGATTTTCTCCCCGTCTCGAAAGCCCAGCAGAGGCACCAGCCGCACCGCCGGCCTGCGCCCGCCCCGGAAAGATGGGAAGCAAGGCTCTGCCAGCCCCCATTCCGCTGCACCCCTCGCTCCAACTCACCAACTACTCCTTCCTCCAGGCTGTGAACACCTTCCCCGCAGCTGTGGACCAGTTGCAAGGTCTGTATGGACTCAGCGCCGTGCAAACCATGCACATGAACCACTGGACATTGGGCTACCCCAATGTGCATGAAATCACCCGCTCCACCATCACGGAGATGGCGGCCGCCCAGGGCTTGGTGGACTCCCGCTTCCCTTTCCCCGCACTCCCCTTCGCCACGCATCTCTTCCACCCCAAGCAAGGGGCCATCGCCCACGTCCTCCCGGCCTTGCACAAGGACAGGCCCCGCTTTGACTTTGCCAACCTGGCCGTGGCCGCCACGCAGGAGGACCCTCCCAAGGTGGGGGAGCTCGCCAAGCTGAGCCCCGGACTGGCCTCGCCCCTGTCGGGCATCAGCAAGCTGTCCCCGGACAGGAAGCCCTCCCGCGGCCGCCTGCCCTCCAAGACGAAAAAGGAGTTCATCTGCAAGTTCTGCGGCAGGCACTTCACCAAGTCCTACAACCTCCTCATCCACGAGCGGACCCACACGGACGAGCGGCCCTACACCTGCGACATCTGCCACAAGGCTTTCCGGAGGCAGGACCACCTGCGGGACCACCGGTGAGGGACCACCGCGACAGGCGCCGGGCGGAGCTGGGGTGGGGGGAGCCGCTCGGGGGAGAGGGGGGGTGAGGCTGAGCTGCCACGGGAGCTCTGGACTGAGCCAACAGGAGAAAACGGCCGCTCCGACTTCTGCGGCCGCGGAGGGGCCAGGGCAGCCAAAACCTGCCCTCTGCGTCGGACGGGCATCCACGTTGGGGGGGCTGGGGTGAAGGCCCCGGGGCTGTTGTGCTTCTGAAGCGCGGCCCTGGGGGTTGCGGGGAGGAGGACGGGACGCAGGTGGGCGCTCCCCGGCTCACCCTCCTCCACCTCCGCACCCCTGGGCCGGTGCCGAGCGGCGCCCGCGGGAGATCCGCGCCGCCCTCGGGGGAGAACGGGCTCGGGTCCCGCCGGCGGAGCAGATGCTGTCCCGATCTGTCACCAGAGAGGGCAATCACGCCTCGATACGAAATACTGCAAATGTTTTAAACCCGTAGAGGTGTTTAACCGTGAACAGAATTATACGGGAGGGGGGAAATTAAGCGGGAGGTGGGGGGGAACCGGGACTGGGGGAGCGGGTGGGCCCCGCGCTGCCGGCAGCACCGCTCACCCCTCGGGTTGCCTTCCAGGTACATCCATTCCAAAGAGAAACCCTTCAAGTGCCAGGAGTGCGGGAAGGGCTTCTGCCAGTCCAGGACCCTGGCGGTCCACAAAACCCTACACATGCAGGTGAGCCCGCCGCGGGGCGGGGGCGGCGGCTGCCGGGGGGGGACGGGGCTCCGATGAGGAGGGGAGTGAGGGGGCTCCGGCACTTGACGGCTCCGTGCTTCCCCGGGAGAGGGAAGCGGCCGGCGGTTACCGCCGCGGCCGCGGGAGACCCGCGTAAAAACGGTGGCCGCGGGAGAGGGGCTGAAAGCCGGAGGCGACGCGGTTGGCGGCGGGGAGCGAGCCCCGGGTTCGGTTTTGCCCGCCCCGCCGCTTCGAGGCGTTTTTCGTTGAGGGCTCCAGCCCTGCCTCGGCGGCGGCAGGCGCAGGGCGGCGGGGGAGCCCGGCGGCGCGGTGCGGAGCGGCGCGGAAAGGTGCGGAGCGGTGCGGAGCGCCCCGCTCGCCCGCCGGGACCGCCGCGGAGCGCCGTCGGGCAGCGGAAGCCCCGGAGCGGGAGGGCGGCGCGGCGGCCGCTTTCCGGGCGCCCCAAGGAGCGCGAAATGTCACCGATCGAGAACTATAAAATAAGCCTTTTGGGGCAGGAAGGGGCGAGCAGAGGCGGTCTGCCGTCCGCCCGCGGCTGCTCTCGCTTCGTGTCCAACCCCGATATTTCCAAGTTGTGCGTTGCGATAAGAAAAAAAGTGCAGTAATACGTTAACCCGGGTAGTTTGTGAAGGATTAATCCTTTGCTTGCTTCAAATCTGAACAGGAATCTCCACACAAATGCCCCACATGTGGAAGAACCTTTAATCAAAGAAGTAACCTGAAAACTCACCTTCTTACCCATACAGACATCAAGCCCTACAACTGTGAGCAGTGCGGCAAAGTGTTCAGGCGAAACTGTGATCTACGGCGGCACAGTCTAACTCACACCCCGCGGCAGGACTTCTAGAGCAGCCAGGGACCCGCGCCCGCTCCGGCAGCTCCAACTTGCCCATTTTACTCAAGGACTGTGTTGTAGGAGCTCACAGGCAGGCACACACACACACAGGGAGACACACACGCAGACTCGGGGCCAAGCTTTCCTACCCACACGTCTGCGAAACTCGTTTAGAGAGTGCGGACTGCAGGATCGGGCCCCTCTCCAACCCACAGCCAGGCGTAAAGCTCATCTTGTAGATACTCGCGGCTCATTTTAGAGCTCTGTACAGAATGTGGTTTTTCTTCGTTTGTTTGTTTCGTATCGTCGTGTCAGATGCACATCGATAACAAATCGGGAAGGCAAAGTATCTCTTAAAAGTGTATTTCAAAATAAATCCTTTTTTTTTTTCCAAATACCTCCTGCCTTGTTGTATTATTCTCTGAACATTTGGGCTTTTTTTTCCTGCTGTGTCAATGCAATGGTAAAGCATATTGAATAAATTTCCTAGCCGGGTAATTGTACTGTCACAACAATTTTGGTGATCGCTTTTGTTTGGCCTGTTTCACTGTCGCTGTTGTGTTATCTATTGTTAAGTAAAATGAAAGTGCCGTATTTGAGAGTTTATAGATCTATTACTTAATAGTATGAATGTCTAAATATTAACTTCTGTACTTTTTTTTCTTATTATTTTCCCGAACGAAATATTTTTTTTTTTTTTAAAGAAGAGAAAGGAAGAAATACTTGCAAATAAACAGATCTTAGGAAATAATGCATAGAGCCGTTCTTACGCCAAAGCGGCTTATTAGTAACTTATTTGCAATCAGCCCATATATTGTAAAAGTCATCCCTCTCGCGGAGATTGCAGCAGGCAGCCTCCTGCCAGTAGACTTTGGACACGGGCAATTCACCCGCGTAGACAGGGACTTTATCCTGCAGAAGACGATTCTTTCCCGACAGCTCTGGGAGCAAACAGCGAGGCGCAAATACCGCCCCCCCCGCCCCCGCCGCGGGGCTCATCCCCGGGACCCCCGCGGGCCCCTCGCAGGGCGGCGGTGCTGGCGGCGGGGAGCCCCCTCCCATCTCCCTCCCTCCCTTCCTCCGTCCGCGCGGCTCCGCGCCGCGCCGCGCCCGCGGGAGCCGCCCGCTGCCGAGCACAGGTCACGCTCCTGGGGGCGGACGGAGGGGCGCCGAGGAGAGGGGCTGTTCCCCCCTCCCGGGACACCCTCGCCCCGCAATGCCCCCCCTTCCCTCACTACCCCTGTGAGCCCTCAGCCACCCCCCCCTCGGCGGCCTGGCATGCCCACCCCAAGGGCTGCACGCTCAGCACCTGCGTCCAGTATGCAGGTAGAAGGGTGGGGGCACAGACACCCGGCCTCCCCTCCTTTATCACCCTTGTGAGCCCCTCACCAGTGCCTCAGGTCCCCCCTGGGAAGGCCTGGTGACAGTGCTGAGGCATTATCCCTGAGGTGCTGTAAGGCGGCTTGGATGTGCACAGAATCATAGAACCATAGACTCATCTGGGCCGGAAGGGACCTTCAAAGGTCATCTAGTCCGACCCCCCCCACAGTCAGCGGGGACACCCCCAACTAGACCAGGTAGAGGCATCCCCTCCTCTGCCATGCCACTGCTCGTGTCGCTGTCAGCACCCTCCCTGCAGTGTCTTGGGTAGTTTGGGGCCCCAAAAGTTCTTCTGTTCCAGGCTGGGGACACCTGTCCTGCCCTACTTCTCTCCCAAACTAAGGACAGGGTTAGAATGGCAGGGAGAAACCTTCTCCCCAGCCCAGGGAGCCTTGTCCAGGGGGGCATAGGGGGAGAACGATCCCCTCGCACCCAGCTCAGCAGGGGGCCCCACCTAGAAGGGTGCCATGGCTCGGAGATAGTCTATGCATGGGGGAGTCACAGGTCCCAGCAGCTATAGTGTCCCCATCCCCGACCCTTGTTGGTCCCGCAGCAGGGAACCAAACAGCCTGAAACCTGTTAATGAGTAGCAAGTCAAAACCAGAAGCGCCTGAGCTGTGGTCGGGCCACGGGTGCAGAAAGGGCTGCATTGCTGCCTGCAGCTGCTGGTTATCGCTGTCTGCTGCCTCCACAGAGGGCTACCCTGTCCACCCCAGGGCCAGGGGTAGGAATCCCCAAGCCAGCCCTGCTCTGCCCCAGGCTGAGGTGATCTTCCACTGGTGCAGCTGACATGGCAGTCTCAAATGTGGCCAAAATTTCTTAGGTGGTCAAGGCTCATCTCTCCGTCTGCTCCTGTCCAGCAAGATGCAGAAGGAAAAAAAAAAAAAAGTTTCTTCAGCCAGAAATATTGGCCTGCTGGCTAAAGAACAGCCTCCCTAGTCAAAGTTTATTTAAGGGCCATCTGCTCCCTTCCTCTTCACCTCCTGTTACTTGCACCCTTTCCCTTGCTGGGTGCTGCACCGCACTGCCTCCTCCCCGCTCCGTCTTGGCAGCCCCTGACCTCCCTTCCTAGCACACTCCTCTCCAAACCTCTCTCCATGGGCATCTCTCGCTCCCTCTCCGTGGGCATCTTCCCAGTATCTGATTTCTTCCTGTCTGACTGATTTTTCTATTCCCAGTGTATTCCCGTTCTCCCAGTAGGTTATTTCCTCTAAGTTTCTCTACCCTTATTGTTCTCCGAGTTCCTGTCCCCAGGCCCTTTTGCATCCCTGGTTTCTTGTTCTCAGACCCAAGTACGCGCAGCGAGGCTGGGATAACTCCATTCGAGTAAACACCCCTGTCAGGATGCATATGGGCTTATTCCGCTCCTCCTAGGCCAAGCACTATGTGCAGTTTGTTTAGAAGGAACTTAATCTGATGAACAATATCAAAGGACTAAATTAAAGCGATTGCATGTAGCTAAGGTTTTATTTAATTGTTTGGAGTTGCTTGTTTAATAACCTTCCCCCTGAGCAGACACAGACTGTAAATTTATCTTCTGAGGATTTCAAAAGTTCAGTGGCCAGAACAAAGCCTGAAGAGCTGAAAAAGGGCAGTGACAAGTATCTAATAGCTGGTCCCTAGACTGGTTTTTAAACTTAAATTTTTTTAATTTAAATTTAAACCAGTAGCTATCATCTTAAAATGTCAGAGGATGATTTAGTATTTCTCCTTAATATCAATACACTTGCCTATGGCACTGACACGCTCCATTCACTTTTTTAAAAGATCATATCTCCCTGGGAAATTTCAGAGACAGCTATAAAGAGCAAGTTACAATACACATAGAGTTCATCTGTATTAGACCTGTTGGAAATAGAAACAGATCCTGTAAAGCTATCTCTGGGGCTGGGCTAGGGTTTTTATTGCCATAAAGTGCCATCCTGACTTTCACAATGCAAACACTAAATACACTGATATCCCCGTGACTGCTGTTTGTGTGAAGTATCCTCCTTCCCCCTGGAGCTCAGTCCCAGCACACAGCATGCAGCTCCGCGCTTCTGCAGTTTCCTGGAGCTTTCCAAACCACCTGCATCCAGCTTCCCCATGTTCTTCTGTCCCCCATTGTCCCCATTTTTTTTTTGGCACTGCTTTTTGTCTTCTGGACTGGCACCATTTGTTCTACACCTTTTGCTGTGTTAGAGGCAGCAGCTGCAGTGGGGTAGCATGGGGAAGGACAAGCTGTGCTACATATTGGGGAGAAAAAAAAAAAAAAGCAGATAATAAGATATAATGTGGCCATAATCTCGATTTCTGGGGGGAAAATCAGATGAAAAAAAAATATAGTCCTTTAGGTTGCATCTGAAAACTGAGCTCTTTGTACCATTAGTTGCTGAAATGGATGCTGCCGATGGCAGAGCAGCTCAGCCCAGCTATGTGTGCATAATGCTTTTCTATGAGGTCATCTATTACATAGCAACAGCACGCCACGCCATTCCAGACCAGCGCTGACTATTCCTGATGCCAGTGCAGCTTTGCTGGCAAAGCCCAACTTTGTACTGGTCCCACCTCAGGAGCAGGCACAGCCTGGATCTAAATGGGAGACAGCCCAGCAGTGCAGGAATGTGGCATGGCCGTGTCTGGCTGCGTCTGAGGGCTAGTGCCCAGGATCCCACTATTTCAACAAATCCAAGACATTTGAGTAAAACATGTGAAAATACATTATTTATTGAACTTCTGCCCCCCCCGCCCCAGTGCAGGTACACTAGCCATCCTTAGAGCATTTTAAGCACGCTGGGACCGGCACAAAGCCAGCAGCATGGTCCCGGGAGGACATGGGTTGGCGGCACAGGCGGCTGGTGGCAGCCCCTGCTGCTCAGGGTGGGAGCTCTGTTGGCAGCAGCACTGCAGCCCCCGGCCTTCACGACCCTCACAGGCATCAAGGCGGGGGGGGTGGGAAATGATTTGAGGTTAATGAAAAAAGCAATGTACTGGCCCCAAAATTGCAAGTCGGAGTTTGCGGTTAGTCGGCTAAGCTGCACTGGCAGCTCAGAGCCTCTCATCGCTCCGTGATCCTAACATCGTAACTGCAGATAGTCCTTTATGTGTGGAAGAGTGACTTTGTTTACCAAGCTACGTTACACAAGGATTTAGGCATATGTTGCTTTCATACTAATGTTGTACTGTGTTTCCAGCATATCCTTCCCTCCTCACAGCATCTCTTTTCCTCCCTAATTACAGAAGCTTTGAATAGATCTTTTTTTCTACTTATAATGGTGTAATTATGGCAAAAATAGTGTAGCTACTAGCCAAAATGTTATTTTTGTTGAAGTTATTAAAGAGATAAATACTTAGATTTAAAAATCTTTATTTACATTCAAAAGGCATCACATCTGTATAAAACTTTCATTTTAATCTCTATTTTCAAAAATCCAGATGCAGCTGTTTGTGAAACTTTTTCTAGAAGCTTCTGGTCTATCAAATAAGAGATGCAAAAATATTTACGTGGAGAACACTAAACATCTACTTTAATCTGCAGAATTAAGGCAATGCGAAGTGTAGACTGCTCTCCCTACTCCAAGCCTCCCTTGCGAGCTCGAGCATCCTTTTCCAGCCGTGACCTTCAAATACTGCCTGGGAATTTATGCCATGCTTAGTCACTTTAAAAACTTATTTTAAAATTTACTGATATGGAGAATATCGACCTCAGCTTGAAGCGAGTGGTCTATGCAGCACGGCCCTGCCAGTATGGTTGCACCAGTGGGGAGTGCAAATAGGTCATGTCCCCAGCCAGTGCACAGGCATGGGCACAGATGGGTATGCAGGTGGCATGGCCTCGATGGAGACCCCATGTGCGGTGCTGGGAGATGAGGTGGCTCCAGGGGATGGACAGATGTCTCAGGTCTGGCTATGCTGGTTGAAGGAGGCGTCTCTCCTGGCTGTGGGCTACTGCCAGCCCCAGCAGCCAAGTCTGGTGGCTGTCACGGGGCTGGTTTGGATTTTGGGAGCTGGGGGTGCGGTCCCATAAGCTGTCCTGCTGACAGCTCCTTCGGGGCTGCAGTGGAAGGGGGTGGAGGAGGGTACTGGGCAATCCCTGGGCTGCTTGGGAGCAGCCAAGCAAATCTCCAGGCCTTTGGGGTCCATCTGCCTCCAGTCTCATCTCAGTAGGAGAAGGGGAGCAGCAGGACTTTTGCTTCCCTGAAATTCTCGTAGGATCCAGAGAGTGGCTCCATCGCCTCACAGGGCTGAGGGCTGCGGCTGGGAGAAGATTATTTAAACCCCCGCTCTTTTCCATCTCTGCAGAAATCCCCCAGACTTCTGGCTTTGCAAGGAGCAAACTTCACCTTCCCTGTGCAGATAGGCAGGAAAGCTGCCGGCGCGGGCGGCTCCGGTGGTGTCTTGCCGTAGGCAGCGCTGCCAGACTCCCGCTCCTGCTCTGACAGCGCCTTGACCTAGGGCTCCCCCACTGCACCATGGTGAGGGCTCTCCTACACGCCAGGGCATTTTGGAGACCTGCTCATTCGTCTGGGGGAAGGAGATTGATTGATTGATTGCCCTTCTTTTTTTCTTTTTCAAGCATAAGAGGAAGTAAAACCTTTTTTTTCTTTTTTTTTTTCCTTAGAGATTATATACGAGGCATTGTCTCTGATTCTGCCAGCTGACATCCTTTGGCGTCACTACCACTCAGTGCACTGAAGATGCCTCAAGGTGTGTCAGTTGTGCTCCACGTCAGTGTGCCTTGATGTATCTCTTTGGCTGGGATTGAAAGGTACAGTTTCTAAATCTCTCGGTGACCCATTTTGCATGGATCACTGGTGCGCTAGAATGCGGCTGCTCCTTCCCATCGTGTTAATGCAGGTTTGCCCGCGTTCAAAGCAGCCTGCGCTCCACGTGCCACGCTGAGCACACGGGGAGAGCTCGCCCTTGAGTCTCTGCCCGAAACCAGCCCGGCTGCTCCAGGCTCGATATCTCCCACACAAGTTCCGTGCTTTTGGTGCTTTCCTTGCTGTATCACAGTCCTTTTATTTAAACCTTGTAAATTCTTTGGCTTGATAAACATAGGCAGGCAGCTGGATTATGTTAATCTGGGGCTCGCCGTCAGCAAGCACAGCGAATGCTCCCTGCTGGCAGAGGCACCCTCTTCTCCCCGGGTCCCATGGCCAAGCTGGGTGGCGATGCTCAGAGTGTCAGTGGGAAAAGGACCAAAGTGCCTGTGAAGGAGCTTCTCAGCACCACCTCTGGTCACAGGCTGGAGCACCCTTGAAACCGGTCCTGGGGATGGCCCAAATTAATACTTAATTAATACTTCCAGTGCATCCCTGTGGCTCCCTACGCTGTGTTGGCTGCGTGCTGGCCCGTCTGCCTGCGCGCTGGGCTGGCGAGGAGGGTGGCGGGAAGGCAAACCCTCAGGGGTCCTTCTAGAAGGCCCCGAGGCCCGGCTGCCATGGCAGATGGGATTGGTGGGCAGCCTCAGCCCCAGGTGTGCTCAGGCTGCCTGTGAGGGCAATGCAAAGGCGGTGCGCCTGCCTGCAGGGCGCCCTGGCCCTCAGAGCCCTTTCAAGGCCGCCTGGCTGAGGTACAATGGAAACCCAGCTCTGATTTAGTCCAGGAGCTGGTTCTGCTGGGATGAATCATTCAATCACACAAGCATCCCATGACTTTGCCTTTCATTTCCATGTTGTGGCCTCCTTTTCTTGCTCCACAGTGGAAACGATGGCCTGATTCTGTCCTGGAGATGCATGGGCATGGACCACAACTGACAAACACTCGGAAAATAAGGAAGCCTTCAAGGGGATTTCAGTTATATAGACAGATTTCAGTTATATAGACAACAGAAGGAATCTGAGTGAATGGGTCTAATCCTCCTTGTCTTCTTTTTTCATGCACCCATTATCCTCTAAGTTTCTTTCACAGAAAAGCGGTTCTTGAAATTAATGCTGCATTAAGAGGCATGTGGCAGCTCATAGCATCACATGTCATGTTCTTGCCAAGCTACGACCACATCTGTGTCATGATTCATAATTTCAAACTCCCATTAAAAAAATGAAAAACTACCTAGCAGTTTTTCAGTAGTTCAGCTGTGGGCAACTCACATGTTTCTGAGCCTCGTTTGCCTAGTTAAAATGAAAACTAAACTCTAAACATATCAAGTTTTTAATGAAAAATCAGACTGCGATGCAGTTGCATGGTCTTGTCCTTTCCTAGGGGCACAACAGGCTCAGTTCCATTAAATCGCCCAATAGGTCCAAATAAACTGGGGTCATGGCGCAGGAGCGAGGGCTGTAGGTGGGGACCTCTCTGCCTTCACTCAAGTCGAGCCCTACAGAGGCAGCATTTCGTTTGTTTGCTTCAACAGGGCTTTCCAACTGGGAAGTGAGGATACAGGCGGATGAACAAGTTACTGCAGGGAAAACAGGGGGTGTGAAAATTCAGCATCTCGGCTACTGCCAAGAAACGGCTCTTATGTATTCTTTAACCCCCTCATAAACACAAATTCACTTCCCCTCTCCCACAAGGGATGAGACACCCGGCTTGTGCTACAAGGTACTGCCGGGTAAGAGGGTGCACGTGGGCACTTGCCACCAAAGAATAACCAAACCATAGGCTGATGTTACTTTGTCCTGCAGTTAGCTGTTTGTCTCCCTGAACTCTGGGGCACAACAGGTTAATTTCCCAAAAAGCCCCATGGCAAAGTCCGGATTCAGGTGAGGGAATGGCATGGGAGCTTCCCTGCTCAAAGGCCTTTGCCCCACAGCCACTTGCAGGCAGCAACCTGGTTTGACTGAAATTCTTCAGGCTTCAGCAACAGGAAATTGCAGATGAGAGAACGTGCTGTGAAGTGCACTTACACAGTTTCAGTCGCAAGCCGTGAAGAGTGTCAGCTCCCCGAGCTCTGAACTTTAACACTGCTGTTAATACTGGTTTTTCTAATAGCACGGAGATCAATGGAGGATCAGGGCCTCTTCGTAGTAGACAACCTCCCAATGACGCTCAAGAAACCCTCGTCCTACCATCACGCTGCTGGAACATGTCCAGAGGAGAGCCACCACGCTGGTGAGGGGTCTAGAGAACAAGTCATATGAGGAGAGGCTGAGGGAACTGGGCATGTTTAGTTTGGAGAAGAGGAGGCTGAGGGGGGACCTCACCGCCCTCTACAACTACCTGAAAGGAGGGTGTAGAGAGGTGGGTGTTGGCCTCTTCTCCCAAATGACAGGACCAGAGGAAACAGTCTAAAGTTGCAGCAGGGGAGGTTTAGATTAGATATTAGGAAGAATTACTTTACTGAGAGAGTGGTCAGGCACTGGAACAGCCTGCCCAGGGACGTGGTGGAGTCGCCATCCCTGGAGGTATTTAAGAAACGTGTAGACATGGCACTTCAGGGCATGTTCTGGTGCCTGAGACTGTTGGTTTGCGTCTGTTTGTGGGTGGGTGTGGTGTGTGGTTGTGGGTGTTTGTTTTGTGTGATTTTTGTTTTTGTTTTGTTTTTTGGTCTTTTGTTGGTTTGTGGTTTTTTGTTTTTTTGTTTTTTTTGTGGTTGGACTCGATGATCTCAAAGGTCCCTTCCAACCAAGAAGATTCTGTGATCACACAATTTGCTGTCTAAGCACCCCAGCAAACCCTCTAGCACATTACAGTGTCCCAGACACAATAAAGAGGGTTAGGAAGGCAACTTTATTTTAAAATCTAGTTTTCAGGGGTCTCCTCTGCCAGGCAGCAGCAGAGGCACCCTGAAATGCTGCTCACAGCAATGATAGATGCTCTTCAGGGGCCATGAGAAGAGAAGTGGGGTTTTTGGCTGGTGCATTATTCCTTCTCATTGGGGAGCCCCAGGGACTCTTCTCGTACAGGTGTGCGTTGGAGTGCTGGTGGGGAGAAGATCCTTGCCCCAAAACCTTGTGGGCTGTGTAAATTGCCCCTGAGGACTTAGCACCACTCTGGTTTTCACATTGCACTTGCCAGTAATTTAGACAGACTGTGGCAGCGTAAAGGCCGGTCAAGATGGTTGAATGAACTCCCAGGACTCCCCACAGGACTGGAGTTCCCCCCAACACAGCCAGGAGAGGGGTGGGTGCATGGCTGGTAGGAGCAAGGCGGGCTGGTTTCTGCCCCATGATGAGGCAGGGGCCCTGTCTGCTCCCCGGGGACAATAGGCCCCATCCTGGGAGCAGGCTGGTTTCAATATGGGGCTCTCCATCTTGATCCAGTTTGGATGGGTCAAGACATGTTGAGACATGCCCTTTCAATATGCTGCGTTTTATTAAAAACAAAGTAGCTGTGGGCCAGATTGTAAAACTAGGTGGGCCTCATTTGTCTGTCCCTACTGTAAGCCAATGAAACCTTCAACATATCCAAACTCTCACCTTTTTACCCATTTGAATGAAAAAGCATCACTAATAAAAGAAAATGACTCACCTAATGCTAAACCTGAGCTCTGTAGATCAGCTTTGATCAAATTCACTGACATTTGGATAACTGCATTATTATAACTAAAACATCTTTTAAAGTTTTTTTTTCCAGACGCTCATTCTTTAAACTTTGCTTTGATCACTGCACATATCCTTTTCAGCAGAAATTTGTCCACAGAGGGTGAATTTTTTTCATTTGTTTTTCATATGGATTCTCTTTCCTTTGTTCATATTTTAAATCAGTGAAGCTACCCTTCGAGCTAACCCTTATAATAAAAATGCAGCTACTGTGCAGCTTTTAACAACTCATTTAACCCATCTGTGTCTCAGTATTCTTGTTAGCAACCCAAGGAAACTAACACTTATTTATGCAATGAGGCTGATCATGAGGCATAATTAGATATTATTTTTTTTGTAGGATAAAGTAAACGTTTCAGAAGAGCAGAGCAGGGAAGTGGTAGTCTCTTTTATGGTGGTCTAACACCACCAATTTGTAATATGTTACAACAGTAGTGTTACAAAATGCTGCGTAAAAGAACTTTTCTTTCAGAAAGTACTTTTGAATTAGTCCAAGTGCTTCAGTTTCCAAATAAGAGTCACAATCCGAGATGATTAAAATTAATGGAAGCAGGAATGTGTCAGGACAATTACAAATGAAAAGATTGAAATCACTGGAGCTGGAAGGGCAAAAATCCGCCTGCGTATAAATATGTGTCTGTGTGTGAAGCTCAGCTTTAAATGCTGAGGAGGGTAAAGCTTGACTTCTCTTTTTCTATGAGAAAAATTTAACACATCTATGATGCAACATAATTTAATTTAGGATCAGAAAAAAAGCGTTTCTAACCAATTTTCCCCTTTCCAGCAAGCAGGAAGACTATTTAAGTTTTAATTTGCTAATTATAATTTATTGTAATTTGACCGTCCAGCCGGGGAAGGTAGACACCGACCATGCGTTCCTGAAGTGGGTGGCTATCAGGCTCTAGAGTCAAGATAGTTCTTATTAGTGTTTTTTTACAGCATGGGCAGAGTTCTTGTTATACCTTGTAACAGCGGTGGATTAACCGCAAATAATCTTCGAAACTTTGAAGTCTAAAGCTGTAGCACCTTTTACCGTATTCTAGAAAAAAAGTGAATGGGTTCAAATAACCTTCGCTGGAGAGATTCTTTCCCTGTCTCGTACCAAAGTGCAGTCTCTAAGACTCGTATGACTGCCTGCGCGGCCATTTTGCAAACACGTATGCGTGTCATCTGACAGAACAAGCCCTTAAACTCCGTACGGCTTCTGTCACGAATAAAACTATTTATGAGCGCACACATTTGCAAAGATCAGGCCCCGTGAACATTAGCTCCACATCAAGCTTCTTAGCGATGGCTTGTTTTCCCAAAACACTTAAGGCTGAGGATCCCTATTAATATAAATCTGCTTTAAACAGGAGATAGTCATTTTTTAACGCAGACATTCTCTAATATTTTCATGATGTGGCTCATACCTTAATAGATAGCAGTTGCGATGCAGATCTAGCTGTGCAGCCCACAGTTGCCTAACATATTTGCGGTAATGAGAACCCTTGCCGACATGGAAAATTAATATTAAGAAAATTAATGTAAGGAAAATCTTTAATGGGCTTTTGTCTGTGTCTAATGCAATTTAGCAGTTAGCAGAAGGAAGGAATTTAGTACCAGGTGAGTAGCCAGCTCTTCAGAAAACATGCTTCGTTGACCACATTTTAAGACCTGCTGTTTTGACTTAGCACATCAGGAGGAATATCTGCTTCATAAACAACAGCATGAAACATCTCACTCAGGATGCCGCCTGGCAGTCTCAGCTGTCAGAACCTTGCCCACAAGAAAAAGTCCCTTGGCACAAAGGCTTTTCATGTTGGTGCCCTTTCTGCCTGGGGAAGTGTTTTGAGAGCTCAGAAACTTCAGCAGGGCAGGAGAGCAGATCTCAAACGCACCTACCAGTGACAGGGTGAAAAGAAATGTTATCTTTTCATTAGCAGCATCTGTCAAATCCTCTGGCAAAACAGAAGTAGCAGTTATCCCAATAAGAAAGGCTGCGCTGCTTATTTATTACATTTTCAAGAAGCGTAGTGTCACAGCAACAGGGCAGCATGCAGACACTGCTCGGCACAGCAGGGGAAGAAATCCCAGACGGGGACCAAGCTTCTCTGCCTCCCACCCCAGCCTCTTGCACCCGCTGCCCCCATAGCACACAACTGCCACCGCGTCAGAGAACACCCATGTTGGTATCGGCTTTTTGGCTTTTTTCAAGGTGATCTGTAAAATGCGGAGTGGTCTAGATGTTAGGGTCTTTTCATCTGTTGCCTGGATTTCTCTTGAAACACCGTATGGAGGAAGTCTGGCGTACTTTCCCCCTTTTTGCTGCTAGGAAGGTAGCTACTAACTCCCTTTATTTCCTGGGGATTGTGGATATTAGAGATGATGGAAGCACAAGATATCTGAGATGACATGACAGAAACCAAGGGGGCAAAGAATTCTTGGAAGAAAAGACATTTTTTTCATTTTGGACAGCTTGAAAGTGTTTTGTTTTGTTTTGTTTTGTTTTGTCCCTACCTAAATTCCTTGAAAACAATACTTAGCAGGAGGGAGGAGTTTCTTGGTAAACATTGTGTATTTTCTGCTGTTTTTCAAGGACTGAGCAGACTCCTAACAGCCTTCTGAGTCCCCCCTGAGAGACACAAATTGCGAGAGGAAGGGTTGTATTTGATTGATAAGAAGTGTGTGTGTGTGCAAATAAAAGGAGCAGCAAATCCAGCTTCCTTAAATCCCTTCCTTCTTGCACGCCAGATCACCTTTAGCATCAGGCCCAGTCCTGCAGCTGCTGTTTTCCAGCAGGTCTCCTCGACACCAGCCGTGGCTGCTGACCTGCTCTGGGTACAGAATCAGGCCCCATCTCTCCGAATCCCTTCCCTTCACCCTTTCATTCCCACAGCCCAAAGGAAGTGGAAAATGAAAGTCAATTGTTTTCTGCACTTGTTCAAAATCAAACTGAAACAGATGCCAGAAGTCCTCTGAAAGTGAAAGATAGTAATTATTTTCTAAAACACTGACATAATCTTTTTTTTGGAAAAAACCTCTGCTGCTCATTCTTTCCTTACTAAGAGTCCACGTAGGCACGGAGGACAAGGCTTGTTTTATCATGGAACTGACTGTCTTTCTGGAAATCCTAGTGAAGACATCAAGAAATGTTGTTAAGATGAAGGATTTTTCAGGATTTGGATAGCTAGTCCTACCCAAATCAGAAATAATTTATTCTTCATAACTAGTTCAGAGAATCTTTAAGCCAGATTGACTAGCAATATGTTAATATACATAATCATCTCAAATATTGGTACTAGCGTGCTCACATTGTTCAGAAACAATATATTTATAAAACATGCTTATAAAACATAATTATTGGAGTTGCTTCTGTGCTGTGCATGCCCATCTCATTTATTTACATCCCCAAATATTTAAGAAAACTTTGTTTTTCAGCATGTGGATGATTAATTCATTATTAGTTCACATATGAAAATAAACAGAGTAATGCAAAATACTGTAATTAAAATACTGTATTTTTTTCTCCCTGGAAACCTGATATAATTTAAATCAACTTTTCTTAGTTGATTATGTTTTTTTATAGAGAGTAAATAACATATATATTTGGACACATATACATTCCCCCCTCCCCAATATATATATATTGTTTTGTAACTGAAACATTTGCATTTGTCATCAATAATAGCAAAACATGGACTCGATCCAATCGCTTTGCAGTTTTCTGTCACATAAATGCAGTAAAGAAATATTAAAATCATATATATAGTTATACTCACCATACTACAGTAGTTTTCTGTCTAGATTTTGAATTCTATACTCAACTCCACTAGAAACCACTATTTTATCTTGCATTACCATGTTCTTTCTCATCAGAAAATTACTACTTATATTCTCATAAAACATTCGACAGACCCATAAAGATAAAAATGTGCACAAAGCATAGATAACAAAAGTTTATGTCAAACAATACATATCAAAGAGAAGAGACTTCACTTCCCTTTTGCTACCTCCACCCATATATTTTAACATTAATCAAATCATTACTACATCATTGCTAGTAGCCACAAATGGCTCGTATTAACTCATTTCTTCTCATTCAAACTGATTTTTTATTAAATCCTTAACCATCATTATATCAAAATAGTATGTTAATAAACATTTTAAAAAGTTGATGAACTAGAACATCTGAACTTTTGGCTCGTTACGTGGACCCAAACCCAAAAACACATTAAAAGAGAGTAAAATCTAAAATTTCAATTAATCTTAACCAGAAGTTCACACAATGAGAATATTGAAGAGACTTTGTAATACCTAATATTGCCTGAAAATATTTAAAATCCACATGTGAATATAAAATAACTTCTCGCTTGACTTCATTGACCCAGAATTGTCAGAGGAATAAAAAGTTCAGTAATTCCTAAAAGTAGCAAAGTGTGATTTGCTCTGATTTCAGCTTAAATTATCTATTTATCTATATCTGCCTTTTCTCTCTTCAGAAAGCAGAGAGGATTTGTTCGTTCATGGTCTTTAAAAACACTGTCTTATTTTCATTAAGCTAAGCCCACTGCTGATGTAATTCTTGCATTACAAAGGTCTTAATTTAAACCATGACATAAATGCTTTTCATCAGTTGATTTTTTGTTCTTTGTGCCAAATTTCTTGCATTTTTAAAATAAAGAATATGGTGTATAATAACTGCTGCGGGACAGGCTGCTTTATTCTTCAATATGAAAGACAAATGGGGTGTGACATGCATACGTTTCAACATGCAGCACTTACTTCTTCAGGACCTTTACTTTTTCCACTGTTTTCTCAGTAGACTATTTCACTTCCTTTGAATCAGGCCTAACGATAACACTGGATTTGAAGCACGGTTCTCGGCGTTGAGCACACTGACGGGACCAAGAGGTGAAAAGTGCTTCTAATCTCTCTCCTCTCTCTCTGTCTCCCCCCCTCTCCCTCTCCCGCTCCCTGCCTCCCTCTCTTTCCTTCCCCCCTCCACTCAAGGATTTGGGGTCTGCAGATGATAATTTACAGAGCACTTTGGAAGAAGGGTGGGGATGCATTCCTAACACCCCAAATCCTGGTTTGCATTACACATTAGGGATTTCAAAGCACACCAAGATTTAATCATAATCAGAAAGTAGAGAAATCGTTTCTACAACATTCTGCAGCGTCGAGTCCTTCTTTTTTGGTTTGGTTTTTTTTTTTTTTTTGCTTTGGTATCACTGTAACTAATACAGCAACATTGTACCGTCATTGTGTCATACTATCATTGCAATGATCGATGAGCTATGCTAATGCATCTGGGAAAACTGCATAACTTGTTCAGTTTGGGTATTATTTCGAGTTTAGGAGCTTGGTTAATTTTCAGACAGAGTCAAAAGACACCAGCTGCTTCCCTACTTAAATGTGAAAGTACAGAAGAAATTTTTCTTGATTAACATTACTAGAAATGAATCAAGATTACAATGGGAAGGATGCAAATATTTTATTGAAGCAGAAGTTTCACTGCGATCTACGCTAATACCAAACTGCAGTGTTAGTTCATTGATCTCTACAAGACAATATTGTCAGATACAGAAGAGGTTAAGAAAATCTCAAATTAATTTGAAGAAAGAATAAAAACTTTTAATGAACTCTGCATCTGCTGCATTTTAGAAGATGTTGGACTGATACTTCTATATTTACCGTGGCTTTATACTTTGTCTTAAAACAAATGCTCCTAAAAATTGCCAAAGATAGGATACAGTGATAGATTGACTTTTAGCCTGTCAACTTTCTTGTATTATGCAAGACACTAAATAAAATGGAAAAGGTATCTTTTTTTTTTTTTAAATTCAGATTAAATGTTTGTAATTAATTAAACTTGATGTAAAGTAATTTAAATACCTTAATTTTATTTCCTGGATATTGGGCATGTCAATAAAATTGAAGCTGGGGAAATAAATATTTTTACTATTAAATACTTAGGAATACAATATGTTGCCTATTTCTGAATTGCAGACTATATCCATAAGGTTGGATATTATATGGCTTGTTATTTTATCTTTTCTCCTTTATTTACATTATTGTCTGTGCAAAATCCTTTTGTACAAACCTGAGCAGAAGAGGAAAGCAGGGCTATTCTTCAAGGGTGTGTTCATCTTCACATTTTTTAAACCTTTTTTGATAGATTTATATCAAGGCTGAAGTAATTCACTCTGGGACAAAACTTGGCATCAAAACTTTTAAATACAAGCACATTTTTCTTTTGATTTTTTTTTTAAGAAAATTTAAAAATCAGTCGGCACATTTTTAAAGGCAAAGGTTTAAGTCCTGATCCATTTAAACTCAATGGGAGTTTTGCCATTGACTTCAGTGGAGCCAGGACTTCCTTCAAATGACAGAAAACAATTACATTTAGTATTTTCAGATGGAAAATTTGTGATTATATAAATTAAGATTGTCTTTTTGGTGGGGGGTTACGTATTGTATAATCCATAGCGTGAACTCATCTCTGGATATCTTTCTGTTAAGTGACTATCTTTTTTTCATTAAGATAAGTAACAGTTCAACATATGTGGTTACTTAAGAAATTCCTCAGGATCTTTAGCGGAGTCTTTTGGGATAACATGTGAAATCAGCCGTTGTCATTCATGACAAAGATCCCACATAATTTTTCCAAAGAGTTCGGCATGCCAATGAGAGTGGATAAGCATGGGTGGTTGTATTTTGCCCATGCACTTTCCATCTGACATTTGGGTTTGAGGTGGGACTTTTGCCTTTCCTGCCCTCAGCTGCTATCAGGTATCACTTTGCATTTAGTAACTTAGACCTCTAGCCAGGTCAGGAGAGATATGAACTTAATTAACTTGCTGTGCTTCACAGAAAGACGAGGTTATCATTGATGAAATCCTGCTTGCCTTAATCAAAGGAGAAAACCCGACCCTTGGAGAAGTTGTTAAGAATGGCTTGCATGAGGTACCTGCAGGATGAGACCTGAGATCCAGCCTTTCTCTCTCCCAGGTAAAGCTTTTCAAAAGAAATTTATCAAACCCCAAACCTGTTCTCCCCTTCCACCTGGCAGTGGGGATCCAGTTGAGTTCAAATATTAGTGATGCTAAAGCTATCTTAGATGATACAATTTCTGTATGAGAGACGAGTGGTTCAAGAAACCCTACCCCAAGATCCCTGCTTCAGAACCTCTGACCCCCGATGCTCCCTTCCCTGGGGGTTTAACCCCACACTTGGGGCCTTCGGACAGAGCCAGGCTGCTGTAGGAAGGGCAGCTCTTTCCCCATGCCAGCAGGGCCGGATGGCGTCTGGCTCTGCCAGTTCATACTGGTATTCCTGCAAGTGTTTCAGGACATTAGAAACTGGACCGGCTATATTGTCATGGTCTGGTCCAAGAGGACAGCCAACATTTAAGGCCTTTTTGGGTGTTTCCTTTGGATGTGAGTTTGATGGTAATTCTCTGGTGCAATCCTGCTTATTTACAAAGAATAAACAGAGTCTGCTTTCCCGAACCTGAGGAGGGACCGGCAGCAGCACGCAATGTCTTTGCCCAGAATCCCTGGCCAGCCCTTCCAGAGAGTTTTCTGCTGAAAGGGAGCTCTGCTCTCTGCTTTCATCCCAGCTCTACAGCCAGCACTCACTCAGCTTCACTCTGGCTGCTCTCTCTCCTAACACACAGATTTTGTGGCCCTTTCTCTCCGTTGCCTGCACACCTCACGCTGTCTGCACCGAGGGAGGAAGGGCTCCCACACGCCACAGGTGCATGGGCCATGCAACCCGGGGAGACCAGAGCTTCTACTTGTCTTCCTCCTCCACAAAAATGCCATGAACCTGAACAAATTGGGTCAGTGACACCACGTTATGGCCGTGCCCTCCCATCCCGGGCCCAGGTAAGACAGAGCTGCCCTTGGCGTGTGTACCCTGGCAGCCTGCCCTTCCCAAAAGCTCAGCAGAAAGCAGAGTGACAAGTGTCCTCTAATTGTCCAGATAAATAGCTCCTTCTTCTAGATACACATGTACCATGGCCTTTTGAGGTCATGATGAACAGATAATATTGCAAAGGCTTGAAAACACAAGTGCTGACAGTGAGCACCGAGGCAAGGCTGAACAGTAAGCTGGACTGGGCTAAAGTCACCGCTCACTCTGTGAGCAAACACGGAACCAGAGCCAGGAGAGTGAAACACCTGGCTTTTATTTCTTCCTCCACATATAGTGTTCTCACCAAGCGCTTTCTGCAAATGGAGTCCCTGTATGTCTTGGCTGTTCTCTGTATGTAAATGTACTATTGCAGTGTGTAGCTTCCTCCACACATACACTTTCATCATTATATCCCTTTCGTCCTTTTTTGGTGAATAACTATATTATATGTTACTATTATCAATAGTTTTCACTTTCATAATTATATTCCTTTCATCCTTATTTGGGGAATAACTACATTATGCGTTAATACTAGCAATAGTTTGCACTGTTAACATTCTATTATACCCCCCTAAAATCTAATAATAATTTCACATTTATAATATATAGACCTACACCCTCGATCTGAATTTATGTATATATGAGCAAACACCATTTTTTTTGCTGTCCAGATGAACCATTTTCTAAGATTTTAGAAGGTTAGTTTTTCTACATCAGCATGCTGTACGAAGCCTAACATAGACCCCACAGCAGCGAGATGTTGCAGGAACTGCCTGGCAGCCCTATGGCAATGGGCTGTTACCTTGTGCTGCTGTCTGTTGTGATACAGCGTTAATATTACCTGGTTCTTCACGGGCATAGTCCTTCCACACCTGCCTTGGGAGAGGGCTATCTTCCCACCTTCTGTCTCCACATTTATGATCTGTTGTGTTAGGGCTATGACCAAATACATCTGGTTGATGTGTTTGCAGTTGCAGTTAAATATATAAGGCGTTTCACAGTGTGATGAGAACTTGTTGTTTCAATTTGAGTAGCTTTTAGTGTACGCAGAAATAACAGGATTCTGCATTGATTTCCTATTTTTTAAATGTTGTAGCCTTTTCAGTTTGTTGCTCAGAGTAAACACTGGCCTCTGTATATCCGTCCTGCTCTCCATCTGGTATTCTGAGACTGCAAGCAGTAGTAAAGGTGGGGCTACAGACATCAAAGATACTCATACGTCTTGAAACTAAGCACTGTGCTAAACTCCCTTTAATGCTTCTGTGGGAAAGTGTCTCCATATGTCATCCCATGTATTTTCTTTGCTATTTAAAGTATTGCTTAATAGTACACTAAGCTGGTGGAAAACTATTTGCTTTGTTGAGTTAGTTCTACTCTGGCTTAATGCAGGGCTGGGTAAGCATCAGAGCCGGTGCACGGGAGCAAGTGGGACCAGGAGCAGCTGGGGTGGGAGGAAGAGGGACTGGGGCACCCATTAGGCAGTGGGGCTTCCTTTGCTGAGAAGTGGTTATCAGCCCGGCTGAGGGGAGAAACCCTTGGCTGGCTGGGAGGTGTTGAGGTGGGGATGTAGCCAGACTTGCACTTCATCAATTGCATGAACTCCCCATGAGTAAGTGGGGTCTGTATCTGGGAAGTATTTTCAGATCTCTCCCACCCCCATCTCCTTAGCCTGAGTCCTACTCCTTTTGGACTCCTCTTCCCAACTTCATGCTTTCTCTCTCTTCTCTTCAGCAATTAGAGTGTCTTACTGCAATCCTGTCCTCTTGTTTCTTGTATTGTCTCTGTCTTGTGGTTCTCCCAGTTCTGTAATCACTCTTTTAACAAGTTCTCTGGAAACTCCTTCTTATGCTCCCCTATTGATTTTCAGTTTTTGTCTTTGATCTCTTTCCCTGGTTTCTCTACGCTTCATCTCTGGACCACCTCCTCCAGAAACAGAAATGTAGAAGTCATTATTGCACTAACGATTCATAAACAGACTGCGCATCTCCTGCCTTGTCCTCCTGCCTTTCACTTTTTTTGCCTGCTTTTGAACAAAAAAAGCCCACCCTTTCCCATTTCTTCCACACAGCCAAAAAGGCGGAAGTCACAAGACCAGAAGAACAGTTACTCCTTTAGACTAGTTGTTTCTCTGGACTTTTAAGTCAACTGCCTTTAGAACCTTGATTTTTCTTTAATTTGGGTTTATTGTTCCCCCCTCATTTACAATTACAGATCAAATGTCTTGTGAGACTTTGTCCTTCTTAGAGCTGTTATTTCTTTTCCACTCCAGGACATGGTGACATCTGTTGTGCTTTTCCAGCTTCTGCAGCTTTGGAGAGGCAGTGTCCGATAGATTCCCTCCCGGCTGTTCTTTGACACTATTTGGACTACTGTACTTTCTTGGCTGCTGCCCTTCTCCTGCAAGACACCCCAAGCAAGAAATCTCGTTGACAGGTGGGTCCTTCAAAAAGAATATGATAAAACTGACAAGACTGCCTTTCAACTCACAGTCTAGTTATCACTAGATTAACTATTTTGCCTGAGTTATTGCAGTGGTCAGGAGCCCTGCTCTTGCACTAGGACTTCTCTTGTGCAAGAGAAGGTTACATTAGGGAAAGTCTTTGTGGACAAATTATTCAGTTCAGCCCTAGGTCTCTCCTCTATGCTCTCCTCTCTGTCTTCCTGCAAGATGTGACCAGAGCGCACAAGGCTGTTTGCATGAATGCACGCGGTACAGCCCTCCCTGTTGCACAGTTACGCCCTTTACATCAGTAGCTGCACTCAACCCCATGTGCACTTTTTTTACCAGAGTATCTCAGGAGGAAAAATTAGAAACCTTCAAATATAATGTTTTATTGGAACAAAGGTGATTTTTCAAAGGTGACTTTTAAATAGAACGTAGAAAATGTCAAGGGTTCTGCTAGTCTTTAACTGTAATATGGCATTGATATGGAGGCTACACTATCAAATCATAACGAACTCCAACTCCAAAGGATCTGAGTCTGCAAAAATCAGGTCTCACACCTTCTCACTAGGCAGCCTGGTACTGTGATACAAGAACTGCTTTGCATTTGGGAAGGTTAAAGAAGAAGGGATCTGAGCAAGCTAACTCTGTACATTCAGGACTAGAAAAATGCTGGTTCATAAATTAAAACTTCTCAGTGAAATCAAATTCTACTCACTTCATTGGAAGTGCAACTTTATTTCTAGTGAAATGAGCATGGTCAATCCCTCTACGTTTAATTTTCTGTGTCTGAAAATTCAAATACGAGAGAAAGTATTTCTCTGACTCTTCTATTGAGGGACCTGTTTTCCTGCACTGATTTGAGTGGGGCTGTACCGGTATAAGTGAGGATAGCACTTGACTTGACCCTGTGTTCGTGCTTATATTTTGCCCCTATTCACAGAGTGGAAACTTACTGGATTTTTTCCATTAGGAGGAGAAATTGATGATAGGAGTCAGGAATGTCTTTGGTTTATTTACAAAGCATGTACTCAGAATCTTGTTTCTGTGAATGCAGTAGAAACAAACAACAGGCACTTTTCTTACTCAAAGTTTCCAAGCTCGCTTCTGTAGTGCAGCATGTTCCTCGTAGAGCCGCGCTGCTCCGCTTTGGGCCCCTCACAGGACTGCTTCTCTGCCTGCTGTTTCTCATGGACAGTGAGACACACACACACACACACACACACCCCCCATCTAACCAGCTGGCTTCCTCACCTCCACGTTCTGGTTGAGCTCAGCCTACTTCTGTTCGGGCTCCAGCACCATTGAGGTGGCATCTTCCACTGTCTCCAGCCTCCTACTCCTGACAGGACTAAATTGCTCTTTTCATTTAGCTCAAAGGACAGACACCTGCATTAGCTTTTCTGAGGTATGTGACTGTAGATTAAAAAAATCCACTGCCATGAAAATTCCATATAGATACAACCCCCCCACACACATATGCACACACACACACGGCTTCCGAGCCTTTGGAAGAGCTGAGTAACTTGTAGTATAACAGAATTACAAAATTGTTTCATCGTTGTCTAAATAATTTACAGTTCTCAGTTCCTTTACTGTAGGCAAGCTTTCACACTAGTTTTACAACCACACAGCTTATCTCAGATCTGTGGCATGAACTTTTGTCAAAGGAAAAGAAATAAATGATGGCAAAAAAATCTTGACAGCTAAGTATCATTTCTGAATGCCTGCAACAAGGCAATGTTCTCACATTTCAAACAAGTGCTAATTTTTACAGTATTGATCCAGTCACTCTTTAGCTCTGCTAATCACATTTTGATAGGAAGGTGCAGTGTGTAGTGCCAGAAAGAGATTTTTCCTCCTGTGAAAAAAATTCCCCAAGCATTTCAAACTAAAAAGGTGAGGGCTATGGGCAGGCACAGTTACACTGCACTGTATTTCTCAGCTCACAGTCTTAAAGTTCTTTTCCATCTTGAGTAATATTTACTTGTAGCAAAGAACAGTAGAATAGTTTTAATTGCAAGTGAATCTAAAAACAGTCTCTCATCAGAACCCACTGCGCAAAAAGTGCAGAGCTGATGGAGGTATAATATTCTCATGGAGTTACAGCTTTGCAGTGTTTCCATACTTTCTTCCCGGGGCAAACTTCTTATAACCTGAACTGCACAAAGGTTCACTTTTCCTCTGATCTCTACAATTTACTGATCTCTGTTATTTGTATATTTTCATGCGTAAAATTGATCAGATCAATTCTGGTTTAGGTGCATATACACTATTCTAAAACAATTTAAAAACTATTAGTAGGGTGTGATAAGCATTACATTTATCGTATTTACATCAAATAAAAGAATAGCTAATTGTTTCTGAAACAGATTCTTTGAACCTGATGTTGGGCCAATAAGACAGGGATGTTTTCAGTGATTCTTTTCATATGTTTATTGGATGCACACATTGCTTGTATTCGTCAATAGCATTGAAAGCTATGACTAGATAGGACAAAATAAACATTTTTAAACATGAACAGACTGCATTAGTAGCAGTGGAATGCATCTAGTTAACTAAAGACATTGTCCTCAGGCACTAAAGAGATCATAATTACAGTTGCAACTCCACCTTCTGGTTTATTTTGCTCTGAGGAGTCCAAGAGTTTGGATTCTTTATTTTGAATAAATGTGGATACTTCCTTCAGGGTCTGAAAAAGGAAAAATTGACAGCTACATTCCAAAGAAAGCTTAGCTGGATGGAAAATGACTGCTTGCAATACTAATGTGCTCTTTGTTTAGTGGCGCAAATCAGTATCATCTCTTTAAAAGTGTGTAACTAGGATAAATATTGGATATGACACCAAAGAGTTATCTTCATTTCACGAGTTAAAGATTTCCATATGAAAATAAGTGTATATGTGTGAAACTTTTTTTTGAACAACCTTGAACAAATTTGTGGGAAAAATACAGTGGAAAGCTCTTCTAGCTTGTGGTGTTTGGGCTGCTTCAAAGAAACACTGTGGGAACACAAAGATAAATGAATCAGATGGAGGTGGAGAGTGAAAGAACAGCTACATCCTTGACTAATTTTGTTCTGTGATATCAAAGAGTCTCAAGTTTTCCATAGTTCTCTCCATATTTGTAAAGCTGGGGTACTGCCACAGACACTCTTCTATACTAAAGACAGTATTTTTAACATTTAGTATTCCTCTTTGCCACACCTACCCGTAGCAATTAATTTTCCATTTACTCTCAGTGGTTTCAGAACAATATCCAAACTCCTACTTCTTGGTCAGAAGGATTTTAAGCGTGTAGCTCTCTTTTAAAAAAGGAGTCACACACAGGTTTGGTTATAAACATCTTTCTGCATCCTTAGAAATCAATAGCGACTGAGAGTCAGATAAGGGATTTAACAGAAAAAGTTATAACCCTGTGTAAAGACAAGCACCAGCAGTGGAACAGTGATAAATGAAGCTGTTCAGGCTCCCTGGCATGTTGATTCTGTGGAGTACATTTTACTGAAACAGTTTCCATATCATGTTTGGCTTCATGAATGTTCAGTGGTAGAGGCCAAATCCTGTCTTCAATCCAGTCTCTGCAATTCCCTTCAACCACGTTGCAGCTTTCATCTGTTTTCTTGCATCAGATTCCTTCACAGGAGTTCAGCCGTGCCAAGCATCTTGAAGTTGTATTACTAAGAATGTTTCAAGCACAAATCTCTTAGCCTCATCACCGAAGACAAGCGCCTTTGCCCAAGTGCAGAAAGGGTTGCTTTGCCCTAAATCCAAGGAAAAAACCTGGCAGTTTTGCACCACTTTGGGCTGAGATCTTGGCCTTTAAAGCTATGGCTTAAACATAGGTGCTGAACCGAAGTAAGGTTTGGACTTTGGAAGAGGAATCAGTGTCAGCAGGAATCTGTGAAATGTTTCCAGGTGAAGAGAACATTCTCCAGCGTGTCCCTAGACTGGCTTGTCTGCAGGGCTTGGGAAAAACAGCATCTTAATTTTCTCTGTTACAACCCACATTCACAGACTGAAATTATAGCTGTGCCTTGGTCTGATCTCTGGTTCCACCCCCTCCCTCCCCAGGGTTTCAACCCTTTCTCCCTTCCTTCTGAGCAGAAATGAATGGGAGAGCAGGGAACCTTTTGTCAGTCTCAGCTCAGGACTGTCTGGGGCCAACCAGAGTGTCAAGACTTCCCCAGAGGAGAAAGGACTAACCAAAAAAAAGCCTGTGAGGCAAAGGCAAAAAAGGGCAAGAGTGCAAGGGTTGAGGGCTCAGAAGTAGATCAGGAAGATATCAGGGGACCACACCAAACAGAGAACCACCACAAATTCCCACAAAGCTGCAAGTATCACTACTCAGTCCTTCACGTTTCCTTAGCTAGACTTTTGCACCTTGACAAGAAGCCTTTCCTGCTATTGTCCCCCATGCTTCCCTACCTCACCATGCCAGTCAGCATGTGCATGCCCAAGGGACATCCCCTCTGCTCCTGTCCTGCTCCCCTGGTAAAGTGCCTGGTTTGGCTCTGGGGAGGGCTGCTTTCTTGTCCCTGCTAGCCCCAGGGCAGCTTGTGTCTAAAAATGACCCTGGCTGAAAGTAAGAGGAGAGAAGATGTGTTTTCGCAATGCTACGATGCTATAAATCCTAGTGTAGACAAGGCGATGCAGGAACTCTGTCCTGCCAGCGCTGGGACATTTAGAAGGGTATGGATTGGCTTTTGGGGTGCTCAAGCACATTCCTAGCTGAAATGTCTTCTAAGAGAAGCTTCAGGCTAGAGATGGGAGCGGGTGGAGGAGGGAAGGAGGGAAGCCTAGGAGAAAAAGCAGCTGATGGCCAACAGTGAGGAAATGAGGAAGGTATTGTCTCTTTCTCTACTGAGAATGGAACCATTTCATTTGAAGAAGAAACATCTGAGAAATAATTTTAAAATACTGTCTTAAAACAGCTAGGACTAGCAGACATCAGTCAGGGGAAATCTGTCTTTAAATTCCAGGCATTGGAACTGTATTTCTATTGTGTTTGAACCAATTCAGTCAACCCCACTTAATTTCCATTGTTGAGGGAGTCTAAGAGAGGCAGGAAAGAAAGAGAAAAACAAAGTCTACTGGAGAGATATGCTGAGAAAGAAAAGAACATTCTGAGAATAGGAAAAAAAAAAGTAGAGAATTGACAGGAAGAATAGAAAATGAATAGAAAGAAATAGAAAGCTAGTGAAGTAATCTTCTGGTCGTTTTTTTTTTTTTTTTGGTAGAGATTTTGTCCTCAGACTATTGTAACCATCCACCTGTATAGTAACTATAAAATACACACTGGACATAACAAGCTAATCTTCTGACTTTTCTTTGCGTCACCTCTATGGGGAAAATGCCACAAGAGAAATTTATCTGACATGTTGTCATATCTCTTTGTGTTTTAAACCTGTCTGAAATGAAAAAGTGAAGCAGTTTGTTTGAATTGCAGAAGGGGTTTTGGCTTACACCCCATGAAAATATGATTATAAATTCCTGCTGCATTTACTGTTGGCATATTATAAACAATTGAGTCCACTGATTACTGGGTTATATAAGAATTCCTATGTTATTTGAGACTTAATACATCAGGAGCTGTATAAAAGTGACATACCTATTTTTTAACATCTAAAATCCGAACTAAATGGAACTTTTTCTGTTCTGTGGGATTTTTCATTGCTGGCTGGGGGAGGAGGAAAGAAAACTGTGGGAGTTCTTGCCTCATACTCCCAAGCTGATTGCTTTCAGTGCAATTTTTACCCATTTGCAGCTGGGCTGTTAGTATTCCTGCTCTGTGACAGTGATGTCCCCATCCAGATATTCAAAATGTCAGTGTCCTTATTTAAACCTCTGGGGTTCAGCCTCTGCATTTGATTCAAGATTTTGAAAGTCTTGGCATTTATCTTGATGTTTCTTGATGAATTGTAGGGCATGAAAGAAACTGCATTTCGACCATCCCATTTTACCTTAGTTGTGGCACGCCACATTATCTGTCACAGATGGGAAAAAAGCATGTGAATGAATGTAATCCATTTATTGGTTTATGGTCACAAAGTCCTCAAGGGAGTGTTCCAAATCCAGAATGCTGGATTTGGTATTTCAGTGAGTTAGCAAAAAGACATAGCTTCCTATTAACTATATGCCCAGCAGTGCTTAAATTTTTGGTGAAGTCATCAAAGGTGCAGAGCAGTCGCATGTAAAAGCACTCTTATTAGACATTTTTAGAAATAATTGATTTTTTTTGGGAAAAAGCTTTCTGAGATCTTCAAAATGCAATTGTAGAAGAGATTATCTATATGAGGATGACCCAGCTGAAGAACATATTTTCAGAAAACATTACTATCCCGTACTATGGAATACGCAGCTCTGTGCGTTCTATTGTATTCTACCAGTATTCTATAGTATTTGTTCTGTTCTCATGTATTCTTACAAACGGTATATTTTTGCCTATTACTGACATACCAGGGCAAGCCTGAACCATAGGTATTTGAGTAGGTGAGAGTGAGGGTGTTGTAAATTTGCTTTTTCTGCAAGCTGCTGATAGGGTAATAGTTTTCCTGAAAGAAAAAGTAAAGTATAGGCAGTTACAGCAAAATGGACTCACATTGTCCTTTAAGTTTACTTCAGTTTGATCATGAAACTTAGATTAGTAAGAGACATAATCGGAGTGAGCTAGCAGTCTCCATTCTTTCAAGTTTGGCTTGCCATTGTGGAACCATTTTTTTCTGATATAGGGACATCTTCCTAGGCAGAAAGCTGTGGAGACCATCAGGTTCATTTGTTGGCGTCATGGAGCTGTATTTGGATCTCTCCAGGTCACACTGGATTCCCAACATACTCCAAGTGTAGAAGGTGTTTAGAATGGATCATAGATCCCATTTGATAAAATGTGCAAGTGAGGCATAATGTGTAACTTATTAAACTGATAGCTCAGGAGTTGATTACTCATTGGTAAGAGGCTCATACCGCAAAAGAAGAACATGGTGAAGAAGAATGTTATTAAATGGATTTCTACAGGCAGACTGTGTGGTCCACAATGTTAAAATAAGAAGCAGGAAATCCCATGTTCCACCTTTGATTCCACTATCAGCTATTTAATGGCATTGTTTATTAATATAATCATTATTTGTACAACAGTGTCACTTAGAAACTTTAAGTACGGGACTCCAGCTGAGCCATTTAATCTCCAGGGTTCGCTTTCCCTATCTCATAGTAATATTTTAGAGCCATATTGTTAGGAAGACTTAGTAATGTTTGCTGAGCACTTCGAAGAAATGGAGCTACATATTAAGGTATAAGGAGGCTTGTTATTTAGAAAAAATTATTTTTCAAAAGCAAACAATTTTGGCAAGATGATAAAAGGAAGAAAGAAAGAGGGAGTGTAGGACTGAAGACAGTATGTTCATTTTCTTGTCACTAAACAGTAAACTCTTTAAGGAACACTGTATTCTTTCATTCTCATTGTTCTATCACCCAGCCTCTTGCACTCAAGAGCAGTCGTTTCATATCTGTATTTACACTTCTCAAGCCATACTCTGCGCTCGTGCTTTTCAGCACTTTATACATTTATTTAAGGATCAACTCGGACCACTTATTCTTCTTATTAGGAAAACACATCACATTCACACATCATAGCCTGCAACTGCAAAGCTATTATAAATCATAAGATAGCACTGACACCCCCCTTTCATCTTCTCAGAGATCCAATGCTCTTTTCAGGGGCTTTACTTTCATTTAGGTTGCTTTGCTACTTCTTCCTCGGGATTGTAATAAATAGTCTTTCATTTCTTATCTCAGCCAATAGGTTTTTTTATCCTCCTGATAGTGCACAACAGCGTGCTGGTTAGTTGTTCGTGTACATAGATCAATCCATGCATCTTTGGCAATCAAAAGCTATACCTCAGTGACAACTCCTTTACCAAAAGGCAATGCCCATATAAAAATCATTAATCTAATCTTCTTGTGCCCAAATTATTACATCTATCAGAAATATATTTACTGTACATTTTCTTTGTATAAGTACAGTTTGGGGATGAAAAACAAGAAAGTATATCTCAAGTCATGACATTTTTGTGCTATGAAGAACAAGATAAAATATGGACCTTGCTTTCAGTGGTTTTAAGCTGAATTCAAGTAATATAAATTAGGTAAAGGTCCAGTGAGAGGAAAAAGTAATACAACCTAATGAAAAAGACACGACACAGAACAGACAATGTTAGGAATGGAAGGAGGATGTGTAGAGGAGAAGGCAGTGGGAACGTGTCATAGACAGCCAGAAGAGGGATAAGATTTGGAGGATGTGGCTGTAGAGATGTCATCAGGACAATTAAAAAGTAACAAAAACAAAGAAGGTATTATCCACTTGGAGCCCTGCTGGTAATTCTATTGCATACTTAAAACTTAATCCACAAGTTGCTGCTTGTCAGCTCATTAAGTCAATCTACTTGCTTTTTTAATCGCCCGTGTTGCTAATGATAAGCATGTAAATATTTTGTGGCAATATTATGTGACATTTACATACCAGCATTTAAAATATGATCTAGCTCTGAAGAAAAGGTGAATCGATGAGACTCCACAGCTCTTTTGAAATGTCTTTTGTTACAGTTACGAAAAATAGAATTATAATTTTAAAGGAGATGTTAATTCCCCATGAACTTTAAACAAATAAGCAGCAAAAAGTCTGATCTGGACAGTTCAGGTAAATTTGGCTGGTGTGAATGGGTGGCTAACATGACACAACTGGCTATGTGGTATTCCAGTAAATTTCTTTTTATTTTCTGCTTAAACTCACTGTTAAGTACATAGCTTGTTTGTAACTATCTGATTTCTAAACGTTGTACATTAGTTAAAATGATGTGTTCTGTGAATCTGGTCACAAGATACTGCCTTGACTGTGCATGAAAAACATGCTGGAGATAAGCTGTTTGGTTTTTGCCTAATAACGAAAGGTCCAACTCTGTAAATTTAGGTAAGGCGATCTATCTGGAATAGGAATTTAGCTTGTTTTAAAAGCCACTTTCTGAACAGATTCGTTTCCTAATCTATAAAGGGGAAATGGGCTCTTTTTGGATTAGAAAACATTATCTCCTTCAGGGTTTGCAGGATTGTGTCTCCACTGCGTGAACCCAGTATTCACAGGATTGTGTAATGGTAAAAGTATTTGGCTGGAACAGCCAGCTTTATGATTGACTGATGATATTCTACTGAAGAAGATCTAAGTGAAGATAACATTTTCAAAAGAAAAATATTGCTGGCACTTGACTACCTGTTCTGTACAGCATTTATTCGCACTTGTCAACTAACCAAAATAAAACCTTTAATGCTGCCAATTTGTGACCTTCTTTGCTGTAAAATATTCTGTTACTAAATCAGCATTTCTCTGCTGTCTGTGTTTGTCTTAAACCTTTTTGTGAAACAGTATCTACCTCCTTAGAGCCATTTACTGCCCTTGCTGTGTACGCAATGAGAGTTCTGTGCAAAGATCAAGGGGACATTAGGTGTAGTTACATCCAGGTGATAGTGATGCAGGGTTTACTTTAGGGTTGCTGATTTATTAGGATACATTTTGTGTGTTCTTGCTGAAGGACAACTCAGCGGTATTGGAGCCTGAACTCATTGTTCTCAACTTTAAAATGCTTTTTACGCTGAATAGTTAGGATGAGCTGGGTAAATGTTTTGAGGTTTTTTAAGGTAATGAGTTAAAGACACATGAAACTACAGTTATGTTTTACCAGCTTAATACAGCCATAAACTGTAATGCCTGATTTATCCTGATGAAATAATGAGAAGATGTTAACATTTCTCAGAATAATCTGTGATGAATAGGAAGTGTTTTTGCCTATGGCTATATTGTGCTAGGGTCTGATTATATCAGAGCTCATAAATTATAAAGTCAGAAGGGACCACTGTGATCATCTGGCTTGGCCTCTTTTATAATACAAGCCATGGGACTTCCCTGAATTAATTCCTGTTTGAACTGGAGCACAAAGTTTAGAGAAGCAGCCAATCTCAATTAAAATATTTCCAGTGATGGAGAGCCCACAGCAACCCTTAGTGAATTGTTTCAAGGAACAACTATTCTTGCCCTTACATTTTTGTGCCTTATTTTTATTTTGAATTTGCCTTGATTCAGCTTCCAGCAATTAAATCTTATTATGCTTTTGTCTGCTAGACTAACTCTCATTTATCAAAATCATATCCCTGCCATAGATACTTATGGTCTGTGATCATCTCATCTCATCTCTTAGCCTCTTCTTTCTTAAAATAACAGATTGAACTCTTTGAGTGTATTGCTATAAAACATGTTTTCGGATTCTTTAATGAGTCCCATGACTCTTCTCCCAAATCTGTGTGATCTATCAGCATCCTCTATGGATTGTAAACATCAGGAATGGACTCCAGTCCACCACAAGTCCCACCAATACCAAGTGTAGCAGTCACATCATCTTCCTCACTCTTTGTAAGTGCTCCTGGCTATATACCTTTAGGATCCCTTTTGGCTGCAGTGCCCATTGAGAGGTTACATTCAGCAGGTTACTGACCAGCAACACTCAGATGTTAAGTCAAATTCTTGAATGTTATGAGTAATTTAGAAGTAGAAAAAAGTTCTATCAGAAGAGATTTTAACTTTCTTATGCAGAACTAAATTATATCCAGGCTGAACATAGTTGGACGTGGGTGCAGGGAAGGATTCCCCTCACTGCCTGACTCTCTCATATGTGTCTCTGTATGAGGTTGTGTACAACAGCTTTAGTGCTTAGTGGGGCAAAAGCGTTGACCATCAGGTGCTCCACTCCACAACAAATTAACTGGACAAGGGAAGAGAAGAGAGAAAGTGGTGGCTCCACCCAGCTGCGCACAACAGCAGACCTGTCTCCCCCACCTTTCCACAGTGCATCAGAGCTGGGCATCCCCTCTCTGGGCACCGTCGGTCCCAGAAGATTGTAAGAAGAACATGGGGAGGCACGGCGGTGCCTGGAGGCAGATTTCTCCAAATTCATATGACAATGAATGTCTGGGATCATTCAGTTTTCAAGCACGGGTAGCGAGAGAGTCAAGACAATTCAATAGCCTGGCAGTATTCCTTCAGTCTTGCGTGCTGTCTTCTCTAATGAAGTGCCTCCTCAAAGTCACTCTACGCTTCATTTTGGAGTATGAGTAAGCATCCTCACACCACTTCAGACAATGTCATCAGTAATTTGTGACTTGCACAGGCACCTATGTAAACCAGCCACTCCCCCCCAGGGAGATTAGTGGAGCTTGTGCTAAACCTTGTTCCTGTGCATAGTCACTGTTGTTGCATGAACTATTTAGATTAAAGCTGATGTAGGTCTCCCTGCTGATACTGGCATTGTCTTTATTGTAGCAGTGTGGATGGGCCTTCAGCTCATAGATATTTTTGATATCAGCCAACAATACAGGGTAAGGATGGACAGGTTATATACAGTAAATTACCCTGTGACTATGTCCCCATAGGGAATATATTTATACTAATGTCCCATTTACTGCATTTCTTTGAGATACCGAAATTAAGTGCAAATACCATGACCAATTTATGTGCTTAGCATTCTGTTACACACCCTTGAAGTCTTAAAGTCATTAGCATCATACATATTTTAACACACTCATCTCTCTTTTTCTCTTTTCTTAACTGCGTGTGGGATCTAAGATGTTTTCCTCAGGGCTCGGAGAGGTGTTGCTCCACACTGTGCCGTAGCCCAGGGTCTTGGATATACCCCGTAGGAGTTTAATGAGTGTTTATCTTCTGATAGTGCCAAAAGGCTGTCTCACACTCAGTCCTTCCGGTGGCTGAAGTTTCTCAATTTGGTACTGATCATATCTCTGTTGAGGTAGATTTTACTATCCCTCATAGCAATGCCAATGTCCCGGTGTTGCAATAATGTCTCAGAGAAACACATGCTTGCCCATTGCTGTATTATGTCAACAAGAATTTACTTCTTCAATGCCCTGAGTTTCTTTCAAGATCACAGTTTGGCCTGGGGAGACCCCTGGTTACAACAAGGTCTCCTGGTTAGAGGGCAGTTAGGTTTTTGGTGGTAGTGAGTTCTCATCTTTTCATATGCACCGTTCTTCCTCATCCTCTCACCACCACTAGTGACAGCGATGCTGGGGCGATAGATGCAGAAATCTGCAGACAACATTGTGTGCAGCCTCAGGACGCTGTTTAAGCTCTTGGTATGTGTATTTCTTTATATAGGAACGGCTGACTGTATATTTTCTTTGCTTTTTGCGGAGATACAGTTTCACACTGTGTTCATGTGATTGCAACCATGCAACTTAACACGCTCCTGGGTTAAGTTACTGCCTCTCAGTTGGGAAGCAGTCTCAAGTCACAATATGCAGGACAAAAACAAAGTAAAATGGACTAAGTTTACACTCAACAGTGACAGTGCTTTAACTTTGCATTTGCATTTGCAAGAGATGTATGAATACTTACTGTGTAAGTAACTTCCAGCTCAAAATTGTAACTTCTTGTGGTGCATTTTCTCAAAAGGTCCATCCCTACTATGCCTCCAGGCCTGCTAGGGATGCTGCAGTTTTTCATAGTCTCTTTTGCAGTTTGGACCACATTTCCCCACGTCTCACATCTGCTCACCAGGTTCCTGGATATCCTTGATACAGTTTGGCCAGTTTGTCGTGCCTCCGGCTCTCCAGATACAGACTTCTCTTCCAAAATGGCTCTGCTTTATTCTTGAGAGTTTCTATTTTCAGTCATCCAGCTGCCCTTACATATACTATCTTCTGTGCCCAATTCATCTTGATAGCTCCAATATTTTTGAGAGACAAGCAAAGTTTTTCCCTGAAGTCTGGCTACCCTATCAGAAAGCTAGACACAAGCACTTGTAAATCTTTTTCTTGCAAACGTTGTTTTCAGATATTTTCCAAATCTCTGACTTGAAACCAGCTGTATAAGAATAAAAAAAAAAAAAAAAGGAAAACTATCCACTTCACACATACATTGGGCAGAGGTTCACTTTTTTTTATCCCTGGTTAAAAATGGTATATAGTTGGATTTTCTATCTGTCAGAGTACTTCTTGCTTATTTCCCCTATTTCCATGCTGCAGGACTTCTCTAGCTAAAAATTAGTTCTGTGTAGACAGAAGCTTTTGTTAAAAGTTGTTTATGACTTTCTGCCCTTACACATATACCTGCAGCTGTATCGCAAGACACTCTTCCCAGTGCATGTTTTTATCCTGTTGGTAACAGTGAACTTGATACAAAAGCAACAGGGTATTTCTGTTTTCAGTGCAATGCCTCAATCTTGTTTCAATAGCATCATATTATATGCTTTCCTACTGGTTATAGTGATCACATTTAAAGGTGTGAAATATGTTTCCCGATAGATGTGATGGCAGCATCATGTTGAAGTTGTTTTCTTACTATAGCATCTTTCTCCATTAGCTGCACCAAGGGTTTCCCACACATTTAAGAGTCTTGGAAGAAATATCAATAGATATTTCTCATAATAAAATAAGAGAAAGCAGAGAAAATAGTGTGGAAAAGAATAAACATAGCTAATACAAATATATGTAAATAAGATGATGATAATATAAAATGAGAATGTAATGGAAAAAGGCAGACAACAGAGACCTTTCCTTCCCTTTTCTGCACCTCCTCCTCCTGCCCACCACCACTCCCTGGGAGGCAGATACTTGTTAGCAGTGTCTCCACCTTGAGCCCAGCAGTGATCCCTGGGCTTGTAGTGAGCCACGTCAGCAAGCTGGCATGGCACAGATCACTGCTGTGCAAATGAGCTAGACAGGGTCTGGCAGCAGGATGGCGTAAGGCAGAACTCGTTCGTTCAGGCACATTTCTACTGCTTATCAACCCACGCTGGCTCAGACGGAAGTTTCTTCATCATGTCCTAGGCTCCTGCACATTATTTAACACATGAGACTAAACAACGTTACAGGACCTTCTGTGAGTTCAAACTTTAGGGACATGGGGTGTACCAGCTTTTTCACACACATAATACAGGAGGAAGCTGCTACTATGCAGGTTTTAAACCAAAGCAGTATCAAGACCTCTATGAAACCCACTGAGCAAGAGTCTGTTCTGTGGCATAACTGGCATACAAGTGAACCAGCCTGGAAGCTGCTTACCATAAGAGAAAGTAGGTGACTGTAAAAAAGATGTGACATCATTTTATGCAAATAATAACTAGATGTTTAGCAGGTGGTTGGTATTTCACTCTGAAATGAAACAAACGTAATTGATGGTTTAGTCCAATTGCTACCAAAGACTGGCCATAGTTGGCTGTAAGACAAGCACTGGCTCTCAGAGCTGCTGTCCAAGTCTACCCTACTCCCTATTCTTACTTTATTTCAAGACAGAAAACTCTCTGAGGTTCTTGGGGCACAAGTAAGATGCAAGTCTTTCAACATTGCTTGCTGATGGGCATTGACATCTCCCCTGGCTGACACGATGAGCTAAAGTTACCTCTAAACTGGTGGCCCTGGAAACATTTTGGAGCTCTTGAAATTAAGCAAGCAACATATCTGCATAGGAACCCCATATTAAGGTGGTCTCTCGCTACACACCACTTTTCTCCTCAGCTCCATTGTAACTCCATTACCATCAGAAAGAAACTTAGGTGCCCTGTGCAGAAGAGAGCTACCTCATGTTTTAACCAAACTCCCAGTTTTGAGTTCTGGTCTGAGGAACCAAGCCCTGGGGTACACCAAACACCCACACACCAGGATGTCTAAATGCAGTCTGAAGAGCTGAATAGTTCTTTTTATTTTTTTCTGTAAAAAGGAGCAAGCTAGATTGGTATTAGGTTGAGTGAAGAGCCTGAGAAGAGCTTGAGGGCTGAAGGCAGCATGTGTGGATTGGATCACATGGTTTTATTGTGTGATGGAAGCACTGAACAGAGAAAGCACAGGGCAGCAGACAGGTTTGATAAACTTCAGTCAAGATCTTGCTTTTAAGTGGATGAGTGATCATCAGTAGAAAGTCTCATGGGAGCTGAGCAAGGGGAACATTGCAGAGGCCAAGAGTCACAATTTTGAAGGACTGTTGGCAAAGTACACTTTGAAACACTTACTGTGTATCTTCACTGAGTAGCTGGTGTGTGCTACATGCTGAGGGTCTGGCTCCCCGGTCACGTAAACTAAGGGCCCAGCCAGGCTGAGAACCATGACCTCTGCAAGTGGTTGCGTTGCCTTCCCACGCGATGTAGGTTGGAGATGCGGCTGCAATGCTGAGTGCTCTGCTGACCTTCAGTACTTTAGGCAGACTGCAAAAAACTGTTCCAGTGCAAAGGCTGGAAGTCATATCTCCGTGTTGTCCTTAGCTGGGTGGGCAAGAGGAGGGGAGATTAACTGGAGAAAAGTTGTGAAATATTTTTCCCCAAGTCCTGATAAAATCAGAGTCTTTGAGGAATGTGTGAGCCTTTCTGTGCCGCTTTGCCAACCCTGAGAGGGGTTGGTATCTTTGTACCATATACACCCCAGTCATTAGCCACATAAGAATCAATAGTTACGGTTGTCCTTCCTTGCACTGCTTTGGGGAACCTTGCCTCTGTCATGAAACTGCTCACATTTTAGTTTTTAGTTTCTTCTGACATGTCTGAGGGCAAGCACAAAAGCCTAAAAACAAGTGTGACAAAATCATGCTATAAATAATGTCCGCTGAAAAGTCAAATGAGCTTTTTCCTAAGACCAAGTAAGGATACTGGTTCAGGCCAGTTGCTCAGAAAGCTGCTACCAAAATCCTACTTTTCAAAACAAAGATGTCCCTCGTTCCTTTCAGGAATAAAAACCTAAAAACCCTTCTCCTGAGAAAACCAGGAGAGTTTTTCCAAAGTGGAGGAGCAAACCTTCTCCCCCACAACTCTCACCCAACTACTTGCAGTCTAGCTGATTCCTTATCACTCAAAACCTGATCCTCTTTATTTTGAAGTCATCTGAGGATGCATGAATTAGGAAAGGAGAAAACACATGAGAAGGAGGTTCTGTGCGTATGTGGAAAAGCGATCTAGAAGAAAGTGGGGTACATGTGCTGAAGAGAGGTTGAACATGTGTTTCAGTAGGAGGTTGTATTACAATTCCCACATAAGTTGGGTCTGGCATAGAGCCTGTAAGCAGGCTTTGAATAGATTTGTGGAGCCTGCATGTACAAACACATATTGGGGAAATTTTCATGTATCCACATATTTGTTTTAGTTTTGAAGTGCTGGTGCAATGTGTGTGCATAGGAGAGAATGAAAGTGCATGCGAGTGAAGGCAGAGAGAGAGCCAGTTTCTGTAGCTATGCCAGCAGAGCATAAATATATAATTCGTAGCGTGGGAAGAAGCTAGCACAGAAGACCTCTACGGTGATGAAAGTATGATGAAACATCTGGGTTAAAAGATGAATACAAAAGAGCGCACGAAGAGTCAGACTGAGGAAGACGGGAAGAAGAAAGAGTGATAGAAGGAATCCAGAGAGACAGGGAGGGACAGCACACAAAAGGCAGAGGAGAAAAGCAGGGGAGCCGACTGTTGCACGTTGTAAGAGGAAACATCTCAAAAGAGAAAAACATAAGAAAGTTAAAAGGGAAGAAATAGTGTGAAGACACTGAAAAAATACAAAGAACATAGAGCCAATTTTTAAAATTGCTTTTGGTTAAGTTGGATTTTTCTAGGGTGAGGACTTTCTCTTTGGGGGTTATTGCTTTTTTGGTGTAAAATGCACTGCAGAGCCAGAAAAGTGCTTGCAGTCAGTCCCAGTTTCTTGCTACGTCTCTCATGATTTTGTCTTTCTTTTTAATTTGGACAAAATTTTTCTTCACTGCCTTGACAAGCCCCCTCAAAAAGCAGCTTTTTCTACCTGTACCTATGCGTCACTGTTACTGGCTAGTGTTCAAACTGTCTCATTTACTTACCAAAAAAGATTCCCGTCTCTTAGAAGTTTCACGAATTTTACCATGTTAAAGGAAATTCTCTGCCATTCCTCATGCAGTTAAATCTTGTCACACACATTGCAGGGACACATGATAAGAGAAGCTTCTGTCCTGGGCTTGCCTGAGATATTTCCATACAGTACAGGTGGGATATAAACATAAAGGGTAGAGTGAGGGGGAGCACCAGCTAGAAATGGGGAGAGCCAGGGAGAAGAAGGATGCAGAGGTGGGTAAAGCAAAGCAAGGGCAGTTAGGAGAGAGGCTACAAAAAGCAGAACAAAAAAAAAGCAGAATATAGAATGAGAAGAACTTGCTAGGTAGTGGAAATGAAGTAACATGGAAACTGAAAATAGAGTAAAAAACAGAATTTAAAAGGAGAAAATTAGTAGGGAAATGGAAATACAACAAAACCCGTACAAGAAATCTATAACAGTGGAAGAAACTAAAGGAAAGTCTAGGGCAAGGTAGAGAAGACTAGAAACAATAAAATAGGTAGAAGAAAAGCAGAATAATAAGCCAGTAAGCAATTTTTAAAAGAGTAAAAATTGACTGAAGTCCATGTCCATTTATTTATAGGTATTGTTAGGGAAGAGATGCCCTGTATTTTTATGTAAAACTTGGGAGGTTGGAAACAAATGTTTAGACAGGCACTCCTGCTGGAAGAGAGTTTTTTTGTTTTCCTTAGGCCTTTTATTAACACACAGTTAGATCTCTGTAGCTAATTACACTGCTGCATTACTGATCATGTTAGGTAGAGTATATTGACATTGAGAGAGGGTGGACAGGAGGCACAATAGGTTCAGTGATGTGTGTATAAACATTTCTAGCTACACCCTCACGGGAAAAAGTTCCAACTCTCTCCATGCAGAAAACAAGTCGAGACCTTTGAGAAAGTAAGCAATAGAGATAGGTCTAAGCCACAAGATTTTTAATCCTGCAACAAGATAGAAAGGGATGCTATGGAAATTAGAAACTGGGCTCAGTTTCTTGAATATAACTTCTATGTATACACCCCCCTCATTTATTTTACTGCAGCAGTTCAGATCCTTGGGCTTTTCTAGGATTAATTTCTAGCCAGAACCATGTCTAGTTATTCTATATACTTTTGACCCCAGTTTTGCAGCATTATCTGCATTAGTAAGCACTTAATCATGTGCATACAGCCACTGACTTTGCTCGTGGGTGTAAGTTCACCATTGTTAATAAGGCCTTCTAAATGTTTTAATTCACAGAATAAATTGTTCTTTTGGTGTGAAATCATACTTTGCATTGCTTAAACACAAGCAGCTGGATGGACTTTTTATGCATTTTAATAAGGACAACAAAACTGCCCTTTTGTTTTACATTTTCTTGTACTTAGATCGTGCCCTCATTCCTTGTATTTCCTATTTACAGTATTTCATGTAGATAGTTTAAAATGCTTATAAGACTGAGGCAGGGAACAGTTTAACCTCTGACAAGGGCAGCATTTTTAAATTCAACTGTAAGCAGTTAGTTAAGAAAAATCTGTTTCCACTTTCCTGATGGGATGCCTTTAAACAAAATGCAGGTTGACTACATACAGAAAAGCCATGATTTTGGCCTTGCCAGAAAAGGCCAAATCCTGCAGATCCCTATTCACATGAGCCGTCCTTCAAATGGTGAGTCTTTTTCAAGTAGAAAGAAATACTCATGTGATTTTAAGATTTGCAGAATTTGGCCTCCAGCTAACCACTTGGCAAAACTTGTGCCTCCACAATATTTGTAGTCCCAAGTAAAACCTCTTAAGTGGTTTTTGATTCCTTTTCAGTATTAAACTCCTCCAGAAAAAAAGGCTGCCAGGTAATGAACTTTCCCAGGATTCAGAATGTTTGCGAAAATGATAACAAAACAAGTCCCTAAAAGCTGAGTCATGGAATTTAGAAAAACAAAATTTTACAACGGTGTAACCTAGGGACTAATGACTTCATCTTACTTCCTCTATGGATTTACATGAATATAAACAAGAAAAAGAATTTGGCTTGGAAAAGCTGATTGAAAATTAAAGGATAGTCTAGTCATTTTTAATGGGCCAAATTCTGTAGCCTTACTAGAGCAAAACTGCCAATGTTGTCATTTGATATCGAAGGAGTGTTGCCCGACTCAGGGCTGTAGCTCTTTAACAGGAGATGCACATCCACTAGAGTTAGTCTTTTTATTCCCTTCGATAAATATTTTCAGAAGTCAAGCAAAGGTTTTCTTTTCCTCTGTTGAAAGCAGAGAGGGGTTCCCCTTTTTCATCCTATTTGATAAGAAGTGCTGCACCGCACCACTGTCTCTTCTTGCCTGCTGCAACGAGGATGCCTCCTCCTGCTTCAGCCTACATTGCTCAGCAGATATCTGAGGACCATATGTGTGCTAATCTCTCCAGCCATCCTCCTGCGGCCAGTATTGTCACTTCATGTGGCTTCATTGCATTGCAAGCCAGCACAGAATCGAACCGTATTCAGTAATCCTACTGGGAAGGAGAAGATAAAATCCACAGAGCAGTCATTCCTCAAGCAAGGTTCACAATGGAAAAAAATAAAACAGGGCTACTGTAGGTTCACAGCAGAAATACAACTGTTCACAACTCCAAGGCATCTCTATCCCATTATCCAAAAGGATTTGGGAAATGTCCAAGAGGAATGATATGGTTGTCTACTTTTGTGGGAAGAAACAAACTGGATAAAGTTAATTTCTTTCACTAACAGACATCTGTGATTTTTTACTGGGTTTGCCAATGAAACTACTTCCAAAATGTTGGGGGTAACAATATAGACCTGAAAAATCGGCATCCGAATGTTAAATATTATTTTATTCTCAATATATTTTCGCTGTCTTCTAAAATCAGGCTACTGATTTTGCATGAGTGAAATTATACAACCTACTAGAAAACATTTTATGATCTAAGAATTGTCTCAAATGACACCAAAATAGCTGCTCCATGTTTCATAATGCCATAATTTTGCATTCTGCTATCTCTTGAGCTCACCCTCTTCTGCACTGTTCCCCTCATTGAATCTATCCCAGATGCAACATTAAATACCACTTTATTGGAGCCCTGTGCTTCTTCAGCCTCTGAAGAGGAAAGGAAACCTTTATCTGGCAATTTGTATTTTTGGTTATTTGGTTCTTAATGTATTTCAGGCTGCTTCACATTAGAGGCCTAGATGGCATACATAGAGCATGGCATAGAGCAGAAGGCAGGTGAGACAGTTCGTGATAAATGAAATTTATCTCATGAATATCAGCACCTCATTTGTGTACGTGTGTGTTTTCCCCGTTGCTGAGTTAATTATTCTTGGTAATAATACTGAGTCAGACACCTGAATGTATCATTGCAGACAAACCCATGTTATTTATGCATTTTCACTAAACTAATCCTTGCCACAGGCAAGATTTTAACCTTGTAAGGGGTTGCAAGCTGTTCATGCATGGAGTAGCTCTTCCCAAGGAACAGACTGTGAGCAAATTTAGACTCATAGTCCCGGCTTGCGCCTTGTTCTCCCTCTCTTGTGGGGAGGAATAAGAGACAGAGCCACAACCGTTTCAAAATCTCTGAAGATTCTTTGATACAGAAGAAGTTTTATGTGAAGATCATTTAAGAAAAGCAAACCTGGGCGAGGAACACATCTTTCTTAAAGTGGCTGTAATTTCTTTATTAGGAACAGGAAGAAAGCAAAATACCAGCTCTCGTTCATCACGGAGATAATCTCAGCCGTCACGCAGCTGCCCAGGAGAGTTGAGCCCTGTTTGCTCCAACAGACCAGCGCACATCTTGTCTCTGCTGGCATTTCCCTTTGAAGGACCTCACCGCCCACAACCTGGTAGCTCTCTCTGTTTTTCCTCTCCCTCCAGCAGCGGCGAGCCCAGCCCGGTGATGCTGGGGGCCGGGGGTGCACCTCTGCGGGCAGGCAGAGCCAGCTGCCCGCCGCTGGAACACAGCCCTGTCCCAGCGCTGGGTGCCGGCGGCTTAAAGCAGAGTTACGGGCAGGAAAATTGCTACGTGAAGGCACACACTCTGCCTCAACAGAGCTGTTCCCTGCGTACCCTGGAATTAGAGCTGCTTACTTTTCCGACCAAAAGCCTGTTCTTACTATTGTTAGCACTGCAGAGGCAGGAAGCTCTGGGAGGGTGAGCTGGCTTCTATTCTGTTTTTCACATCATCAACAAAATTGTCAGCTAATTTCCTATTGCAGAATCTTTATTACCAGCAATGACCTATGAGGCAGAATGAATATTTCTTACTTTCAAATCTCAGGTGGAAGCTGCAGGTTGGCAGCTGGAAAAAACAGATTTTTGACCTGTAAACTCAGCAAATACAATATGAAAGTCATTGAAAATGAAAAATAAGGATCTTGGGTTTGTCTCTGTTAAAGAATATCTGAATTACAAACATATTAAAAAAAAAGTCTGTTTGTTTTTCATTTTTTTTGTAGGTTTTTTTGTTGTTTGGGGTTATTTGTTTGGTTGGTTTTGGGGTTTTTTTTTCTTTTTTGTCAGCTGTTCTTTAAGGCTCCGTTAAATCCCTTGGTTTCAAACTCGTGTTGAAACATATAGCTTTGCTAACCCTAAAACTGGCATCCTACAGTCATCAAAAATAATGAGACCAGCTTAAAAGTCTTAAGTTCCAGAAATAATAAGACGGAATTTTTAAACTTCTAACCTTTTATCAAATTTGTGTTTGTATTTTCAGATGTTACAAATGTGAGGGGTAGAAAAACACTTAAAGAAAAAGAAGCTTAAAGCGGTCATGGGTTCATTCACATCCAAGAATGGCAGTTATAAAGGAAGAAGCAAATATTGAAACTCAAGATAAAATCTTGAGACTTCTCAAAACTGAACACCACCATCCCCCCAGACCAAAAGTAGCTCTTATTCTGGAATTCAGACTGTAAATCTCCACTAAGAAGGCAGAGCAAAAATACAGCAGAAGAACGTAATTTCTTAAAAAAGAAATTAACTTTAAAGCATGCTGAAAGTAAAGCCACTTCAAGCTCAGCAGCCAGAATGAAAAAAAACTGAAGCACTGGAAGATTTGCAAGTGCGAATTAAGGTATACTTCTCACCATTCCTAAAGTGAAGCAATTTTGTCGTCATTCCTCTTTGCCCAGCAAATACCCTTTTTGAGGTGAAGACAGTTAAAAGCGACTATCTCCTTATGGTTCATTGAGGTCAACAGGAGTTTTAAATGTGAAAGGACTGCAGCACTTAGTCCTTGTCTAGTTAGTCATTATAGAGAGACCTGTTGACCCTGCAGCTCCTTACCCTGCGCTGATATTTTAGGAAGTCCACAAAACAGTTTAAATTATTTGGAGATTAAGAAAATCATAAAGAAGAAAAACACGTAACTGGAAAGCATCAGTCCTAGTGGAGAGTGGCGAGAAATCAAACTTACACAGGGAAAGTTTTCAACTATGCTGTCAAAAAAAAAAATAATAAATGGGAGACATTTGCACAGTTTGTACCCTACAGTACCAAAATCTGTCCCAGGCAAGGGTCCAGTGGAAGGAAATGTAGTGTAATTAGAATTTGGAAGGAGGAATAAACAGGCGTTGAATTCAATTTCTATTAGAAAGCTCATTGTAGCTCTAATTCTACAGAAACTACAGCCGCTTGACATAATAAACAGCCTACAGGTGGAGAACCTAGTACAACTTCAAAAAGAACAAGAAAAGTAGAGATCGTATGAATGACCCCTTTACCCCTACAAAAAGAAGCACTAAAAATAAGTCATTGATGTAATGTGGAGTAGGTGTTCACTCAAAGAAAACATGAAAAATTTATAGATCTACAGGGTATAAGGTTTTCCTTACTATAACACTTCTCCAAGGTGTAAAATATGTTTTAAAGAACTACTTATCCTATTGTTCAAAAATTAGTTACTTTTGCCGATACAGAAGCTCATGACACACAATTTTATCAAAGGTTTGGCTGAAATCCAAATAAATTGTTCTGTGTGAACTTCTGTATTTTTATCAGCTTTGCAAAACTCTAAAAAGATAAAGTCAAGATAGAAGACTAATCAAACAGAGAGAGCTTTTTTTTGCCGTCCCTAAAGGCAGTGAACTAACACCAAGTTAGTAAAACTAACATGGGTGGAAGCAGTTTGCATGAAATTATTGTCAGCAACTTCGCTCAAAACACAAAGTAAAACTTTTCTGAGATCAGAAGTGTCTGGTACGCTTCTGAGAATTATTTTATCCCTTTACTATCCCATTTGCTCCATTTAGTTTTGGCTGGGGCCCGAATGTACAGAATGGCTGACTTTCTCATGTGCTGAGTGCAACCTTAAGCCGAAACAGCCATAACCTTTTTTGACAGGTGTTCCCTTGAGTTTTCCAGCCCAGATCTTCATATTCATAATAACCTAAGAAGTTGGGAAATTTTTAGATTGCTGTGTGTTCTTCCTGAAACTCCTCAAAATCGTTGCAGGGAAAACAAAATTAACATACTGCGTTCATTTTATTGCAGAATACACAACTTTCCTGAAAAAGGTGAATAGATAAAGTAAAAAAATAGTCCGTATTTGAAAAGCTTTGGATATCTGATGCCTTTATAGCATACTGTACCTTTAACTTGAGAAATTATCTGTCTTCTGACACAGTGGACATTTTGTTTGCAGTTGTTTCCCACAAGAACAGAATTACTTTTATTTCTTGGTTTTCATCTTGAAATTCTTGAAATTAGAGATTCAGAGAAAAGTGGAATAGTTTTGTGTATTATGTACAAAAATGTACATAATATTTATGTACACACACAATATGTATGTACATACACAAACCCCAAACCCAAATATATATATAAAGTAAATAAACATAATCTGCAACCATAGATGATATTATTTGTTACTTTCATCCACTTGCATATACATTTTGTTGGAGAGAAAATAAGGAGCCCTGCACTAACAGATGTTGCAGAGCTGCGTCGTGGTGTCCACAGCGCCCTTCTCCAGAAGCAGTTGAATGCACAGAAATTCCAGGCTTGATCCCTTGTAATCACATCCTGTGTTATCATTGGTTTGCAAATCGTCAACGTACATAATCTTAGTTTTAATCAAACATCCAGCTACAGACTTCACTAACAAAACAACTCAAATTTTGAGTAAAAAATCGACACTTCAAGTGCCAGCACAAACCTACATTTTCTGTGACAACCGCCGACTTCCACAAGTGCAGTAAGGGAAACTCCGAAAGGCGGTAGAAAAACCCCTTCCTTGGTATCCCTATCAAGCGAGCCCATTTTGTCCTTTGCAATAATGCATTGTATGGTATTTTCTACCTTGTTTGGTATTTAGAGTTGGAATTTATTGCCAGGCTTCCTGGCAGCAAGCTGTGCAGGTTGCAGGCGGAGGCTGATGGAGGTGAGTGAATTAATGTGGTGGTTGTTTGGAATGTCGTCCAGCTGCCAGGGAGAATTATGTTTGTTTGCCTTTGGCACAAGTGTGAAAGGAACAGCCGTAGATTTCAGAAGTGTGAGTCTACATTTTTATATCTCACACTAATGAATACATTTTTTTGTATCCTATACATTTGGGGAAATAGTAGAATTTATTTGTAGATTTTATTTACCACTTGTGTGGCAGAGAGATAATGTTTCCTTAGAGACCGAATTTGTACTTTAGAAAAAAAAAAAGGAAAAAAGAAAAAAGAAAGAAAGAAAGAAAAGACCTGACTAATCCAAAACGGTGTCAGCAAAAGTTACCCTAATTTCACTATTTTTGAAACTATATCTAAAGTCAGATCAAAGGATGGGGAATTTCAGCAAGGTTTGAAAAGTTCTTCATGTAGCATTTTTTTCTGGGGGGGGGGGAAAGGCACTGAAAGATAATTTCATATTTGTTTTCTGCTGGAATTTTACTTCTTCCAGTTGGATCTTTCCTTTACCTATAACCTGTCAGTTATCCCTACCCCAACCTCCTGTGCTATCAAGGGAGGGATGATAATGCTATTTGTAACGTGCTCTGATGTGAAAAGTGCTATAGAAGATTGAATCGTTGTTGCTGATAGGACTAGAAATTTCCCCAACTAGATCTGTCAATAGCTGACACTAAAACAACAAGGTACAAAGTGCATTTGAAGACTGTCAGACACCATTGCTTTTTTGTTTTCTCTAGCAAACTGTTCCTCAGATAGCTGACTTGACCTAGAGATGTTTAAAAAGATCAAGGGCTCAGTGGCTCAGAAAGAAAAAAAAAAAGATTGAAAAGAATAATATTAGTTCCTCTATACTGTGTAAAGCCTAATGGTCTCTTGTCCCATTGTAGCATGTAAATAAAACTGTCACTTATATCTCTTCTGTTGGTCTTAATAATGTTGAAAGGAAAAAAGCTTTCTTGTTTTGGTTCAGTAATGAACCAAAAATAATAATTTGCAACATTATTTTTTAATAATTACGTGAAATAATTATTTGCAAAAAAGTCGTGCTTTATCAGAGATTTTAAAACAGAAAATAATGGATACTTACACTTAGCTTCTTAGTTTCTTTGTGCAGATATGTAACTTATCAGTAAAATTGCAAATGAAAATAAGCTTTGCAACTTAATTTTAATGATTCTGAAGTTATTGTTTATATGTTAATTAATTGCTGTTAAGACTGAAATCTACTATAACAATTCAATTACTATTTGAGGAGAGGCAAATATATTAAACATTAATGAGAAAATAATTTGTTGAATTAATATTCCTCAAATCCTTGTTTCATTGTAACCATTAAAAAAAATGTTTGCAACCATGATCAGAGCCTGGTTCCTTCAAGGAAGGAAAGATGTATTAAGAGGCATGACCCAAAGGAGAAAGAAAAATAGATGTGAGTGTTTAAGCAGAACTACTTTCTGGTAGGATGAAGATGTGAGATTAACTTTGGTTATGGGGCAAGGGGTAAAGAGGCAGGGACAAGAACAAAGAAGAGGAAAGCAAAAGAAGGAAAATGGGGTAGCAGCTAAAGAAAACAAGAATAAAAAAGAACAATAGAAAATAAGGAGTGGAGGATAAAAAAATGTGACAGAGAAGAACGAAAAATAAGGGTTAGTGGGGACAGAGAAAGAGCATAAGAAGCCAAGGCCGGGGGGGAAATAAGAGAGAACTACATAAAATAAGGGCAGGGTGAAAAAACTAACAAGGGAGGAAAGGAAACCTCCCCAGGTGAGTGCTAAATTGAAGGGAGAAGGGTAAGTCTCTCTTGGAGCCATCAGTGCTTCCAAGTTACCCACACGCAACCCCTCTGAGGCGCCCTACGGTCATGGCTGTGCAGCCTTGATGCCAAGATAACTACTTGGAGCTGTGGCCCAGTGTCAGAGGGAGCAGGAAAAAATGGCAGAAAGAGTGCAGTGGCAGCAAAACCTCACCTCTCCCTGGGCAGAGTGCTCCTGCCAACAGGCCAGCTGCAGCCAGCTGTGGCTGGAGTCACTTGGTACTTGCTCTGTGAGAGGGGTGAGCCCAAGAACAGCAGGGGTGTCGCAGGCAGCCAGACCTCTGCAGCTTCCCATCTTCTTTGTGTGCCGGTGCCTAAGGAGGTGAGGGTAGAAGGACAGCTGGAGAAGAGAGCAGCAGAAGAAATAAGGAAAAGCAAAACCTACTGTAAAAGAGGGCAAAAGAGAGAAGAGAGTACAAAAGAAAAGTAAAATTAATGGTCATGGCCTCTTTACAGGAAGAAATTACTCCTACCACACACACAAGTGATCCCTATGTGAGCTGTAAGTAGGAGAGGCACAGCAAGGAGCTTGAGCTGAGTGATGTACATGAAAGCACAAGAGTGACACAGGTTTCTGTTGCAAATCCAGCCACTCTTAAATGTGGAAACACTTCTACTAGGGTGGTTCAATGGCGTATGTTAGTATCAGTTCATTTCTGATCAGCTTTGACCTTTTACAGAAGGCAAGCCCAGATTTATCTTCTTTATTTATTTTGCCAACATGGCTGTGTTCCTCAGCAGAATAATTAGTTGAGTCAGTAGAGCTCTGGGAATAGACTTCCAGTTGACATGCGCTCCCTCTTCTGGTTGGCATTTGCCTCTACACATCAACACCAAAATAAAGACAAATTTAGGTCCTCTAGCTTTTTAAAAGAAAGCATCTTAAAGCATTCTGCTTGTTCTATTTTTATATGGCTGTGAGACCACTGCTGCTTATGCCACCCTTGGTGGACCAATAGCACATGAAGATGGACACCTTAAGTCTTTCAAACAGGAGGTTTTACAGTCCATGAAGTCTTTTCATGGATTTTTTTTTTGTTTAAAATGGTATTTCCATCATGTTACTGATTTGAGTGTGCATTAGTGTCACTGTTTTCTTCCCCACATGGACAGGTGGCTCATGCTCCCTGACACAGCCATTCCCAGCTCAGCTCTGGCACATGGGGCAACCAAAGCTACTGGTCTGGATTTTGGGGAGATCTGATACATGATCAGCTTGGCATTATTGCAGGTAGTCTTGCAGGTTCACTTTATCTGAAGCCATAGGCAGTGAGGAAATACAATGCTAAAAATATATCCTTGGTGAAACAGCTCAGTCTGAGCATTTCTGTGAAAAGAATTAATTCTTCACTTTGGCTGTGGCCTGTTACAGAGTAACCATGTGAGCAAGGAGCCACACTTGGTAATGCAGTGGATCCGTTCAGAGAGCCGAAAAATGCTGCAGTCAGAGCTATGGCTGTTAGGGCTGGGTGGCCTCTGGTGTGACCAGCAGCCGGCCAGATATCTAGTAGCATGCCTTGCAGTTTGAGTTAATGAACTAAACTCGATAGCAATCAAGTCCTGAATTCTAATCCTGTCTCTAACACCGAGTCCTGGTCTAAATCTAGTTATGATCTTTCTGATTTGCTTCCACATCTACAAAGTGGGAATAATCCATACTTGTAATACTTACCAGACACGCCAAAGCAGATCTTCAGCATTTACACTTCATATCATCTGTTAAGCTGCCTCTGCTTGACTAGGTCAGGCCTCGTTGGTGCTACCACATAAATGTTAAAACTTGCCATCATCTGATCTTTGAAACAGGCAGCTCCAATTCACTGCCTTTTTTTTTTTTTTCCTTTTTTGGAAAATTACCCTTTGAAATACTGTTTTAATAAAAAGGAACAGAAGAAAAGTCTACTTGGCCAATTCTTATGTTAAGATCTAGGACAGATTGCTGGATGGTATTTTACATTCAGACTGAAATTATTACTTTGGCCCTTAGGCAAAATGTACCAGAAACTTGTCTTGGGTCATGCTAGAAAAGAATGATGAAGAAAGCAAACATTTTTTATTTTAAATATAGTCTGTAAGTTTTTTCAAACATAGAGATTAAATTTAGACAATTGTCTTGGAAACAATCTCAGAGAAAATTTGGATTTTGTTTCTGTTCATCAATTTCCTAACTGTTAAAATTTTAAATAAGCAGTATCAGTCAATTGTCATTTCCTGTTCTAGAAAGTTTTCTTCACTGGTTTTAACTGTTTCCTATCATTATCACAGTTCAGTGCTTGCAAACAGTAAAACAGCTGAACAAAACAGGCACCCACTACTATTTCCAAGTCTTTTTCAACCCACAGGCAAAACTATATTCCAGTTGTCCATAAGAATTTCACTCAAAGTTGTTGAGGTTTCTTTGGGGTTTTTATTGCACAAAATAAATATTCAAATATATACTAAGTTAAACTAAATTATCAACTAATGTTTGCTAGAGGTTATATCTTGCCTGGAGAAGTTAATTTTTGTAGTGTAACCCACATGGAAATGTAACTTGTGTGAGAATTGCTTTACTATCATTATCTACAACATCACTGCAGAACAAGTCAGCACAGTGACGTGGCATTATTTTTAGGACACAAAATGCTCAAAGTACGCTTAAAAAAACTGCTGATATTGCTGTTGCAGTGATACAGATATGGCTCAAATGCATATGTATCTCCAAGTCCTTTTATCAACACTGTATTCTTTTTAAGGAACATATCAAATAATGTTAACTTTCATTTGAGAGGAAACAAAGCAGAGCTGATGGGGTTCATAATCATTCAGCATTTCTTTTCTAACCAAACACCACTCATTAAACAGAAAATTTGCTCCCTTGGATACTTGATTCCTTGTAAACCCAGAGAAAAGCTGACACTTTAGAGATGTACATCTTGGACAAATATTTTGCAGTTATAACACACAAACAATTCCAGTGACAGGAACTCCTGTGGCACATTATGAAAAATTGAGCTTGAAAACCATCACACCCAGCCCTTTTGCTGACACCTTTGGTCCCCAAACTTTGCTTCACAAGTGAGTAGATTGTGGCTGCTCGGGGAATACCACTGGGCACAGGTTTAGAGAGTCCTGCGAGGTAGCAGAGTACAGCACCATGGCCTGTCACCTGCCTTGTGATAAAATACACCACCTGGGTCCCCTGGCACACAATATATCTCATGGCCAGATGATGCTCCACAAGCAAAAAGCTTAGCAAACAGTGCTGGCTGTCCTGCTGAGGGAGGACCAGAGCTGCCCACCTCAACATCAGAATGGAATTTCAGCCAAAATGAGGAAAGGCTTCACTTACTTATGGACACCAAATAATGTGGTAGTGAGGAAATTTATCTTGCTCTGGGCACAGCCAGGTTTAAATCACTGCTGTCAGATTTGAAGCAGTCTGAACTGGGGATTCACCACGACAGGTAACTACTTAGCTCCAGCGATGTGTCTGTCTCCTTCTCGGACTGTCTTGCTTTCAAAACGGGCTGAAAAGTCTTAATTTCACCCTGCATCAGAATGAAATCAAATGCCAAAACCTCAGAATTTTTCACGAAACAGAATCCTTGTTTCCTGGCCAGCCCTATTATTGAACCTTAATATGATACAACATGTGTCCATATTTGCACACATGGTCCACAGCCCTTACACATGTGTAAATCCTACTGAAGTCATGTATAAAGGATCAGGCTCTAAGGCTGTTATAGAAAAAGTTCATGTTTCACTGACTTTTTGGTATTCTTTGAAGATATTACATTAAGAGTAAATATAGAGAAGTACATGTTATATGCAAGATTTTCAGAGAACATTTAACTTCCACACCAGAAGGTCACATCTAAGGCAATATGGTCTTGGAACAAGTTCAAAGTTGTCACACTTGATAAAAATAGCTTAAAGGGCACATAACTGTGCTGGAATACGGGAAAACAGTGGAACATGAGAGGGAGAATGATTGAAGGCCCCGTTACTAATTACGTACATACTTTGCTGCTATTGAAAGCTAGGTTTCCAAGCATGTACATATTAGTTAAGTTATATAGAAGTGCAAGCAATTAAAAGAATATAAATGCTTTTGTATTGCCATATCTAAGGAAACAACATTTTATAAATATAATTTTCTAAAATAATGGAACGTCTTTTGCCAATAAACAAATACAGGATAAATTATCTTTGTTCCTAGTTTCAAAATTATGTTTATACATATACATGTGTTTTTGCATTGGTTATTAATTTTTTGTAATATTTTCTTGAAAAACAAACTCCATTATTTTTTTCGCTAGTATAAGAAATTACATTCACTTTTCTACGTTTCATTTGAAACTGTTGCAATTATTTTATGAGGAAAAATAATTGGTAGTTTTTTGTAACATCCTGAAAGAGAGACGGATGTACACAATGGAGAGCTGAACTTCAGGAAAATGCAAATTACACTAGAGGTCCTGATGGGCTGTTATAGGACAATATGTGGTATATTATAAGCAACAGTTTACATTAAATTGCCTCTTGAAATACACATCCTAGCTGGCTAGCAGTTACTAGCCCTTAGGATTGTGTTCTATGTATTGGATACCTGTTAAGGCACAGTCAAACCTCCTGGTAATACTTCAGCCATACATTTAAGTGAGCATAAAATAAGATCCTGTAGCCCTTCTGCAAACTGATTCACCCACACAACAGTCCTGCTTAAGAGAGGTTGTTTCGTAAGTATCAGGACACTCAGTAAGTCATGGGTCAGGTGTCCTGCATGGAAAGCAACACCATGCATCTTCCAGTTTAATGTTTTGATTTATTGTATTGTCATCTTAATTTTGTCTCTGTAAAGAGCATGTCACATGGAGGAATCTTTTGCTTTACTTTTGCTTGAGATACTTGCTATATTTTGCACATACTTTTTAATGATTGATGGTATGGTGCAATCTTTGTGCCAAAACTTCAAAAAAATTAATGTTTGATGATTTTGTAATGCAATACTTTTGACTCAGTTCTGCCCAGAATTACTACATGCAGAGCTCAGTCATGTCCCAATCCTATTTATCTCAATAAGGCTCTTAATGATGAGAAAAAGAAATTGCTATCTTCCGTGCTCAAAAACAAATTATTTATTCATCCACATTCCTCCCTGCAGAGAAACTGCCTCGGATGCAGGGTTGGTGGTTTTTTTGACCAGGTTTCCTCTCATAGGAAACTTACTTAAATTACCATGTAAGGTAATTTATTTTATGGCATCAGTCTGCAAAAAGTATGTTTCATGACAGCGACACTTTTTTTTGCCATAGCAATGGAGTACTTAAGAATTGAAGGTAACCCTTCAACTAGAGAAAGACATCCAAATGCAGAGGTATCTCATGCCTCCCATGATAACAAATAGCTAACAGGAAGATTTTAAATCTTTGGTGAGGAGGAAGTAAACGATAGCAAAAGTGCCTGAAAGCCACTCTAACCGGTGATAGAGAACAACCAAACTCCAGGAGGTGCACTGGATACAGAGAACTCCCTATACAACCCCTTTAAAATATATAACCAAGGGAAATGGTTACATTATATTACAGCAGAGAAGCAACAATGTAATTTATGCCGCTCAGTTTAAAAGCATCACATTTTTATACAATAACAAAAAAGCAGAGAGTCTGAGTCATTAGAAAAATACTTGCACAGCTGGTAAATTGTATTTTCTATGGACCTTATACATGTGATTCTAAGCGCAAAGTATACACATTATTAGGGTCAATCCAAATCCAGGCTGTTGAAAAATCCAAAGTGTTGGAGGATTTAGGATCTTCCTGTGGATTTTGTTGTAGCCTCCACAATCTATGCTTTCATTAAAATAATATATGTTCTAACTTTCCAGGTTCTGAAAGGAGCCTTTACAATGTTAACCAGTGCACTGTCTTGCAGACCCTCCAGCCCACAGACTGAAACAATACTACCAGGACATGTTGAATAATAACAATATTTATTCTGTACTTTTGTCTTCTTAGAATGGATTGACCACTGATTCAGAAGCAAAGAACTACTGTGATATGGCCCTGGCTTCTCACTCAATTGGAGACGGTAATGTTTTAGTGGTTTTAGTGCTAACCATCTATGAAAGAGCACAAAAGGTAGCACACCCCCAGAAAGCAAGATGATGAGGGTCTGCGCGTCTGTTGCAACCCTGTTCAGAGGGATCGTACTACTCTGCTCTTTCCTCTTTGTAAAGTGAGAGTGAAACAGTCCATCAGAAGTTTGCTTAGCTGGGAAAAATGACACATCTGCTGTCCATTCTTTTTTTGTCTTGGTGTCTGGAAAGAAGTGCTTCATTTCTTGTTGCATCTGGACAAAGACAGACCTACTGGAGGTGCTCCCAGCTCCCTGAAGTTTCTAGGATGTTTTGGTTCAAACTTCTTCTCTACTCAGACTTGGGTTCACCTACTTTCCCAGTCATATTTACACAGAACATTTCTTTTGGCTGTGTTTCTCCACGGTCACTATATCCCTCTCTTTATCTAGTGTACAGTTCTGAGAACTGCAGTGTACAGGAAGGCTTTTAGTCCTCTTGCCAGTGCATATAGCCAACTGCTGGGAAGCCCTTGAGCTGGAAGAGATCAGAAGCCATATAATTCTTCATGAGCCAATGCCCATTGCTTTTAACTCAAGTGGATTTAAAGGCCATCCAAGTAATGCAAACTGGATTTGTATGACTCCAGTCCAATGGATTGGATCTCATTGAAAGGATTTTGCTACCAAAATTATTTGCATTGCAGCAGAGCTAAAAGCTGCAGTCAGGAATCAAAATAATATTTTACAAGACACTGTACAAACCCAGAACAAAAAAGGTGGTCCACGCCTGAAAAATATACAACATAAAGGTGTCATCTGGCTTTATGCTTTTCCCAGATGTAACAGTTGGCATGTGTTTTGTACATAAGCTTTGCCACAGGAAAAAATGTTGCACCTAATTACATCCTAAGGTAACAGATAACATGGAGATATGACTGATGGATGGGGAGCCCAAGGACATAATCGTATGACAGTGATCCATCAGACAGGGAGGGTATCAGTTCCCTTGCTCCTAGCTGTTGTCATTTTGGTAGACATCCTGGTGACAGGGAGTTTTAAGGAAGGAGAAGACAAAGTACAGTGACAGTCTTTGCAGATGTTTAAAACATGTTGTCTCCATGTATGAAAGACTGCTCAGGCAGTAACATACAGAGGGTGAAAAACTTTGTGTCGGGATGGTGATTTGCACACCTGCCAGAGCAGAAGTGAGCATGGATCTGCTGCAAGAGTAAAGGAGGGAGAGTAAGGGTAATGTGCTTGAAAGAAATGCAAAGCACTGAAAATGAAATCCCTTGTATCTATTGTGAAAAACTCGGACAACTTAATGGAGGGATGCAAAAGGGAGGTTGGCACTTTGTAGGGAAGAGAAATAGCGTAGATTTGCAATTGTCAAGTGCTTTAGGAAAGGATGCTGTGGTACCTCAGAAATGAGATGATGAGAACATGAACTTTATCTTTGCTAATTAATAGCAGCTGCCCTGCTTTCAGAAGTTTTCCATGAGTAAAGTTTAAGTTACCTTGATAATTATTTTGTCCAGCTTCCCTAAAACAATATTCATCCTTTCTCAGTACCAAATTTGTATGTCTCAACGAAGCAAATACACCCTCCTATGAAATACAACTATTTCTCCCTTTTCACACAGATTTTTTTCTTGTTGAAGACGAAAATGCGTGAAACTTGAGATAAAGCAGAGGTACAAAGAGAAAATAGCCTAAAATGGCCCAGTTTTTCCAGGTAATTTGCGAGCAGAATTAAAATCAGCAGCTCTGTTCCGTTGGGAAGAGAACATCTTTTCAGTCCATTAAATTGTTAGGACTAATTTTCGTTTCTAGAAATGTCATGTGTTTGTTTGAAAACAAAATAAATGTGATGACAAAACATCTGGACACAAGGTTATGAGATCCATTTCCATAAACCAGGTGATTCATGTGGTGTCAGCTTTTGAAATAGAAACTAAGAATTCTTTTTTGAGAGTTCTTTCCATCTCACAGACTTGTACTTATTTGTTCTTAGGCATGAGATATCTATGTAAAGATTGAACAAGTGATCAGAAACGCAGCGTCCTCATGTCAGCAAGCTTTATTTTTGCAGTCCATGCCACAAATGTAAACTACTAATAGATTGGGTTAGTCATATTTCCTTTATTTCTCACATAGACCTTAAGACTTCCCAACATGGAGCAAGATTCAGAAAAGAATGAGAGCTACCGCCAATAAAATCCTTTGCAATCTCTCATACAATATTATAATAAATCATGCTATAAATACTTGGGTACTTCATGAAAGACTCTCTCAAATTCCGGCTACCATCAATAATCTGGGGTAAGTCAACACTCTTCCCATCCTTTCATGTTTTAGATTATATGGAGAAAATATTAGGTGCACATCTTGTAATTGAAATAGCATCAAGAACACTGAATTAAAATGCAAAAAAAAGTGTCAATTGGGTGGTCCATTATTCATCTTTGGACTAATGAATGATACTTATCTGTACATAAAGAGATGTTCACTATATTGTGGCTGGATGATACAAAAAGCATAACAAGAAGTATAACAAGTTCTCGTGCATCACATCAGTGCATGTTGGGTATGGCACACTGGAAATCAGTACCAGTTGCTAGTGAGCGTGTTACATAAAAGTATGGACTAAAAAAAAGTAAGCCCTTAGAATGTAACACAAGATGCTGTCTATTTAGTGAACTTAAAATTGAAAGGAAAAGTTTCCACTTTCTCCAACTTTCATTTCATTCCTAGATTAATGTTGTCAGCAATGTTGAATCCAAAATGTGGATAGGAAATTACATGAATGAACATTTAAAGAACCAGGACAGCAAGTAATTGACAGTGGCTGCCTAGAGAGTAAGAACCACTTAAAAGCAAGAACAAATCCACAGTGTCTCAAAACTTCTAACCAAAACAAAAATGTCTCAAAACTGCAACCTGATGAATAGACAGTGTACCTATCTCCTAATCACCTTTTCCCAGGTCTCACCTACATCCTCTGTGTCGTATTCACCTGCTCTGTCTGTTCCTCAGTTTAAAATCCAATCAGATCATTAGGCTTCCAGCTTTAAGCGTTGGTGCAATCTCCCTTCTGGTGTTAAGGGATGGTCACTCATTGTCCATCTTTTCAGGCTTCCTCCAAACCTCCTGCTCTGGGCAGACATTTTCCCCAGACTCTGTATCTTGTTTTCCAGGGACAAAGGGAATCCTGAGCAGCCATTCCACCAGAAGTGGGATCCTTGCAGAGCTTTTATAGCCATTGATTTTTTGAGAGGTGTGAAACAGATACTTAATTGCTTGACAAAATATGTCAGAAATTTAATACTAATGTCTGTAAATTTTTGGAGAGAAAAAAATACGGCTACCTAGTCTGTAAGCTATATGCTAGGATGAAGAGCTAAAAAATTAGCAGAAGTTCTAGAAACGCAAAAAGCCTCCCTCACATATAAGATCCAAGTATCCCAATTTTATATGCTTTACGTGCTCTCTCTTTAGTCCTTTGTCTCTTTCATGGTCTGATTTCAATTTATACAGACTAATTTAAGCATTAGGACCCATGTTTACTTATCTATAAAGTCCAAGAAAGCCAGGAGATCAGTGCTGCAATAATAAAGATTTTACTTGCATGGAGCTGTGGCTGCCAATCAGGTTCCAAGGGAGGCTTTTTGGAACTGACACACGTTTTCTTGAGTTTGCAGTTCTTCTAGCTGTTCAATGTGTCTGATATTCATTAATATCAGCTCTACAATATGAAACCTAAGGACATTTTCATTTACAGTAAGAAGAAACTTTAGAACGGACTTCAGCTCCTGCAGAAATGCTCTGGGCTCCAGCTGAAGGACAAGCCAAGCAAAGGGCATCACAGAGGGTTACAGTGTCACCGAAAAACTTTGCAATAAATAATGAAGGCAACTGCATTTTAGCATAATTCAAGGGAAAAAAAACATTACTGAGCTTTGCTATTTCTATCTTCATCCTCTAAAGAACCAAGTGATGACACAGAAATAAGCTGTCAGTTACTTTTTATCTTTCGGTAACATACAAAATTTTTAAAATCAGGAAAAAATATAATAGCAGGGTGGTATTTCTAAATGTTTATTTAAAAAAATATATATAGTATATGTGTGTATTTTATATGTATTGAAAATTATTTATAAAGACAAATACATATAAAAATGCATGTGTTTGTCATTTTTTGGTGAATATAAATATATAAATATCAGAAAACAGTGATCATTTAACTCTTGAAAAGCAGGACTATTTTAAAGAATGCACGCAAGAAGTTGTCGTTAGAAGTACATATGTTTTGCATGAACAGTACAGCAATCGTCAAGCAAAAACCTGTGTGAAACTTTTAGTGCATAAATCTCCTCATGCCTGGAGGCAGTAATAAATTACATGTTTCTTTACAAATACATTTTAAAATTGTCAAACATACATTTCATGTACTGGAATCAGAAATAATGTCTTCTTGGCTGATTTTTTTTTATATATATATTCCATAATTAGGTATAGAAGTCAAAGATATCTCTTTATACTCAAAGGATCCATAAACCCTTTAAACATACTGGAACAGGTCAACTATCTTTCTATACCCTAAAATTTCACTACTGCAAGACTGCAAGACAATTGCTCTCCTTTGTTACCAGTTGAAAAAATATTTGGAAAACACTTTTAACTTTCCCAGTTTATATGGTTTACTGGGAAATTATACTCCTAGAAGACCAAAAGTGCATTGCTTGTACACTCCCACTCTGTTCCATTCAGGTTTCCTATCTCGTCTTTCATTCATTCTGGTGTGTGAATGAAAAGTTCAGTACTGTAGGTGTTCTGGAGACGCAATACAGCCTCTGTATCGGAGGTCTAATAATTCCCAAAGTAATCTGAATGTATGTAAAAAGAATTTATGCATGTAGTCCACATTTTAAAACACCAGTTACTGTAGTTAAATCCTTACATTCGAGTGCACCCTGGGTGTTTGGACCAGACCCTTTCCAACCCAACCCTGCTCACTCTGGTCAAGCTGGTTGTTAGTCCATGTGCATCCTTCTGAAGAGGGGGTTCATCAGATGCTTCCCCCGTTCACCCAGAGCCAACACTCTGACAGAGGAGATGCTAGGGGAAGCTGGCAAAGCCTCCGAGCCAGGTTAGCACGCGAATCTGCATAAATGTGCCTCACTCCTCAGTGCCCTGAGTAGTTTGTCCCCAACCTGCTACAGGGATTTACATTTACCAGAGATTTAGAAAGTGTTGGGAAAAGCGATTTCCTAAAAAGCCAAGATGAGGCAGCAATGAGATTGGATTACATATCAAAAGCTACTTGCTTCCAGAACTTTGTGACCTTCATTCACTGAATTAATACTGTTCAGTTTTACTTAGTGTGGACTTAACCATTTCAACAGACTCTTGCTCATAATCATAGTTACAAATTCTAAATTTACTTTTTAAATATTTTTTTTCCTTTTGAACTCTCATTTTCCATTTTGAAGGTGCCACAATTCAGCCTATTTTCTTTAGCTCTTGAAAAAAATTACTACCTCAAGCCTACAGCTGAAAGTTTTTTCAGTAGATTTTCAAGCAAAATTTAGGGAATAGAAGAGCCAACAAAGCTTACAACAGACACTCGGTCACACTGGGATACACCTAACGTTCACATTACATACATTTTTTTTTCTTAAATTTTTATTTGTTTTTGTTTTTTCCAAATTTTAAATCTGTGTGCATTTTGTTGAGCTTGAAGATAACCCCATAGTCATAAAAACGGGATGGTAATTTTTTGTTTCCCACTTTTTGATGGCTGCATATGATTTAATAATTACATATATGACATCACTAATAAGCTATGCAATTCTAATAGCAAAACAGATTGATTTATATTGTTTGCTTTTGTTGACGTAATTTTTAAATGTCTGAAAAATATTAGAAGATACATAATTTTAATTGGTCTAGTCATGAGCTGAGGAAATTCCCAGTAAAACAGAGGGCAAAACTTTATATCTTTACAAAATCTCTTTACAATATATTTTACATATATTATATAATACATGCTTTTATATACATTCTTTATATATTTCTATATAGTATATAATAGGAAAAAGGAATCAGCACAAAACGTTACAGATTAAGTAGTCCAAATTTTAGCACCTAGAACAGAAGAGGAAGAAGCCCAAGTCACTTTTGATTTCCTTCACAGATGTTTCTAAAATATCTCCATTAGCATTGCTTATTTAAGGTCACCAACTCTTTCATGCTGTCACTCTCATGCTGTCCAGAGGGCACCTCCATAGGCTATAAAGGACCACAAAATAGCAAAGTCTTCTCCCATATGGATATACTGAAGGCTCCTGGGACCACCTGCCCACATCCATGCTGCTCTACTTGGAGGCATCGGAGCAGGACAAGTAGAATCGGAGCAGGACAGACACAGACAGCAGCTTGCCCACTAAGCTAACTTGGTTAAAGTACCCTGTGCCAGCCAAGGGACATAGCGAAGGAGAAGGTTAGAGGATTGGAAACCTTTTTCCAGTGAAAAAGGAGTTCCTCACAGGTTGTTGACAATTCGCCTTGTCAATAACCTCAGATTTCCCCGACTTCCTGTAAATAGCCTAGGCCAACCATTTAAAAATTTATTTAAATGTCTAATTTCCTTGCTTTTTCCCTTGACTGCAGCCTCTGCTAGTGGGATAGTCACTTAATCATCCGCTGACTTTCCTCATCTTTCCTCATTTTTATGAACTCTATTTTTCCCCGCCACTTTGCACTCCACCGATCCCACTTCTGTAGCAGAAAGTGCACATCACCCATAGCAGCAACAACACTGAAGATAGAAACACACCTACAGTCTCTTCTATCATGATACAGTCCTCTGTAAATAGATGCATTTCCTGAGGACTTCCCTGAAGTCCTGTCCTCTTCACTTCTGGCCAAATGTTACACAAACTTGTGTACACTTTCCCAGTCTCCAGATTGAACTGTCCTATTTTCGCTTGCTTTTAAGGGATTCAGAATGATTCAAGTTATATGAATGAACAAGATGTTCGTTCATACCACTAGATCTGCACTTTTTGGTTATATCTATTGGGCACATTTCACTGAATTGCTGAAACATTGAATAAATCGGACTGGCTCAGGCAGCTGATGTTTCCAGCAGACATGCCCTCGTTGCTTGGTATGCTCAAGTTCATTACTGCACACAACCTGCCTGTTACTTGCAAATTCCCCCTGTTCTCGGCTCTCACCTCTTTGCACAGCAGGGACCTCTCGAAACCCTCTCCAGCTACTTTTGTTTCATGCCACCCACTTCCTTTCTGTCAAAGACTGATTCCCGTATGACCCCTTCCTCTCATTTTTTTGTATTTTTTTTTCTTCTGTAGGAAACAAATTATTCAGAATGTCAACATACTTGCACTGGAACTGAGATGGAGGTAGTTATAATGAAATGCTAATAACTGCCAGGAAAATTACAGAGTTGTTCTGAGCTGCTAGGTCTGCCAAGCAGCTGCCAGGAGCACTACGTGTCTCCCTTACTCTTCTTCTAGTTTACTGATTTTCACCAAAACAGGGCGTTGTTCTTCAATTCCAAACTTTCAGAAAACATTCCAGCGTTGATTGGATGTGTCATTCAAAAGTAGTCACACAATGGACAAAGAAACAGAGGAATTTTTTTCTGTTGAAACGAGGACTTTTGATGCATGCTTAGGGTGTGCTTCAACATTACACTTATCTGTTGGCGCGTCCCTCTGCTGTGTCAATGCAACTCTATAGGGAGCCTGTGCTATAAACGAGGTTGCTTCCATTAACACAGATTATTTCACTGAGATGGCTTGCAGTGCAGACTCCCAAAAAGTTTTACCAGTAAAATTCAACACTCCCACAACTCCAGCAGAGGGACAGAAACGTGTAGCGGCTGTGTAAAGGAACTCTTCAAGAACGTTCGTAAGTCAGAAGCAGATCCTTAGTCAAAGACCATTGATGTTAAAATGTTTCTGACCTTCACCTGCCTGCTGCCACCTCTCAGCCACAGGTCAACATGCCACAGCTGCTGAAGAATGGCCAGACATACGCTCGGGTATGAGCTGTGGGAGTGGTGACCATCGTTAGAGGAAAAGCAACCCAAGCTGCTTCAACTCCTTGTGAGGTGAATACCATCTTACGGGCTGTGATTCACAAGTGAGGATGGCACAGCAAACGAGGCGACGGTGTATGTAAAGCGCGGGCAGATTCATGATTAACTCAGCGTGCGTAGACTAGAGGCAGAGTAGACAGCTAACCCATCAGGAGCCGGAGCCTTCAGACCCTGACTAGCTCAGCCAGGTTTCCACATGGGTACTGCTACGGGAGGGCAGACTCCTACCCGACCACACGCTCTTTGGGCCCATATATTGCTTTCTTTTCTGTTTTCAGCCATGCCACAACACCGTGCAGATTAAACACACCTGACTGCAAATTTCCAGGAGGGATATCTAACTCAACGGGCATCTCCCAGGCTTTTCTTTAAAACTCAAATCAGAGGCCCCTGTAAAAGGTTATTCATTATCTACATCAAAGCCGTGCCTGGAGGCGCTGCCTACTGCACTCCAGCCTGGAAAAAAATGGGCCCCGGCTCTTTTCCAGCCGACCCACATGCCAGCCCGCCAGGAGTCCATTACCTCACGTCTCTCCAGGGCGTTTGCTCCCCAACAGCAGCGACCCCGGCAGGGCTCAGGGCTGCTACGGGGGGCTTTTCTTCATGGCCAGCACACTGAGAAGAGCTCTGGCCACACCAGCAAACCGAAGCGTAACTTGCGCCTCGCAACTGAAATGGTGAAATTCAGAACCCGAGCAGAAACCCCACTCAAAGGCAAAGCAGAAAACGTCCATCTTTATTAAACACAGGGGAAATAACCAACGTGTCCGGCGTCACCGAGGTTTACCCCAAATGGCCACCCATCGATACAACGATGTGAATCACAATTTGGAGCTGGCGTTGGCCGAAGCCACACACCCAACAGTAACCCATTTCGGGGATTTATGGCGGGTTAAAGCCCGCCCTCCTCGGCCTCTTTTCCCGAGGAATTTACGCCCGTGCGGCGGCAGGACCCCCTCCGCCGTGTGAGGTGACGGCAGTCGCGGACCCCAGGACCGGCGGCCTCTACCACCTCCCCGTTTCCCGCCCACCACCTCCTAGCCCCACCACCGCTCCCGCTCGCCCCCCCCACCTCCCTCACGGCGGCCCCGCCCCGCCCCCGGCGCAACGCCCGCCCCCCCTTCCCGCCCGTCCCCCCCTGGCAGAGCGCGTGACCTCCGCCAGCTTCAAAGCCGACTTCCGGTCCCACCGCGAAACCTATCCGGCGTGGGGCGGCGGGGACCAGAGGGAGAGCACACGCGCCGGGGAACCCGGAAGTTGCCGTGCGGCGGAGCCGGAGCGGCCGGAGTTGCCTGCGCGGGGCTCCTGCGGCCCGGCCGGCCCGGGGGCGCGGAGCCTCCGAAGGCGGTTGGAAGGGCAGGTAAAAGGGGTCCTGAGAGGGCATAGGGCTGGGGGAGGGAGTTGTGAGGGGTGTCCCGAGGGTACGGGCGGGGGGTTCCCGGCTTCGTGGGGGTGCCCAGGGGAGGTTGCGGCGGTGATGGGGGCGGGAAAAGGTCCCCTCGGTGAGGGTCGGGGGTAGGAGAGTGGTGGTGGCAAGCGTTAATGTAACTTCAGCTTGGGTTATGAGGGATGTTGATTTACTTAGAGTTAAGGGTGGCACGGAGCTGGCGTTTTTGCTGTGTGCAGGATACTGGAGGTATCAGATGGGTGAGGTGTGTCTAAGGTGATGTTTTAGTGTGGACTTTTATCACTTAAAAGTTCCACGGTTTTTGTCACTTAAATTTCATGTGAAAGCATGGTAGGCTGCTTGATCCCCTCCTTCTTTGTTTTTATGATTTTTTTTGGGTTGGCTTTTCTTTTGATAGTGAGCAAGCCAATTATTAGTTTATATATATATATATATAAACACACATATGTATATATATAAAAGTCGGAAATTTGTAAATGAAAACAGGTGTCCTTTTGTCTTGGTATGTTTCATGTGTATGTGTCTTGTATACGTCTTGGTATATTTCATGTCATGTGTATACGTCTTGGTATATTTCATGTCATGTGTATACGTCTTGGTATATTTCATGTCATGTGTATACGTCTTGGTATATTTCATGTCATGTGTATACGTCTTGGTATATTTCACCTACACCTATTTATGTGTAGGTATATCTGTCTCTACATATACATATATATGTTTAGAAAGCAGAATTTGAAATATAATTTTTTATACGTCCAAGCAATGTGACTGTTGCCTTATTGAAAATCAGGCTGACAGATTTATAAATAATATCTCATTGTCCTGTCTTTTTTTTTTTTTTTTTTTTTCCCCTAGTACTTGACCTGTAATACAGAAATCTTCCAGAATGCTGGAGTCATATGTAACTCCTATTTTGATGAGTTATGTGAATCGCTACATAAAGAACTTGAAGCCTTCAGATCTACAGTTGTCACTCTGGGGAGGGGATGTTGTACTCAGTAAACTTGAATTAAAATTGGATGTACTTGAACAGGTATGTTATGTTTACGATAGTTACAGTTTATGTCTTTGGTCTGAAAGAAATTGACTAAATAGTTTGGATTGGTCAGTGCAGATAAATGTTCATTTAGTACTCACTGTTTTTTTTTCTTACACAAGTACTTCCCCGCCCCCCGAATTTAGTTATTCTTGCATTAATTCAATGCTATTTATTTAGTAATGAATGGCAATTCTTTGCACATTCTGTAAGTTACGGGGTGTGAGGAGAAAGGCTGTTTTTGTGGACATGTTTCTTCTTTCAGTAACAATAGTTATACAGCATGAACATTAGTTAATTTGATTTTCCAGGCATATTTACTAATTGCATGTACTAACTAATTCAAAATATCACAAAGTAAAGTAGGATCTCTTCTTATTTATGCACAGTAAATACAGATTTGTGTTCTCATATTGTTTTATGATTCCAGTTTTCATCATTCCAGTTGTATCTAAACTTAAGAGTAATTGAGGGACGTGTCTGATCAACTGGTTTGTGTGGGTTAGATCAGGAGGCTCTGTAAAACTTAGCCTTAAAAAGACAAGCTTGACCAATATAAAACAATTGATACAGAGTTTGGAACCTGTAGCTGTCAATATGAGCTAGTAGTCTTAGCGGAGGGACTGTTTCCTTCTATCATTATCTGAGTTGGCAACTTAAGGAGCCGAGTGTGTGAGCCAGATAAAGCTGTTTGCTGTTGTGTGTGGTGTAGCAAGTCTTAGCTGGAGTCCTGCTTCCAAGTGAAGGAGCTGAGAGAAATGCAGCAAAAAATAATGGGAGATTTAGACAATATGGCCATTGAAAGAAGAATAAAATAGACAGGGAATGTGGATCTAATTTTGAGTAAAATAAGGAGAGACAAGATAGGGCAAGAGTTACATGGATGAGACAAAGAATGGGATAAATTGCACTCAGTAAAACTTAAATGGGACATCAAGGACAATTTTCTCATGTTTTAATTGAATTCTGAGGCATTGGAGTAGACTGAGAAGACCGCATGGTCTCTATCAGGGGAGACCTTTTAGAATGTGAATAATAATAATAATTAACCATAATATTTATGGTTAATTAAGTATCTCTGATCCTACTTTGGAAGAGGAGGCAGTGTTTCAAAAGATCCTGTCCTGTTTTCTGTGAAGAGCCTGATTTGGCTTCCTTCAAGTATTTGGTGGCCTCTGTGTTTTCTCTCAAGTCTTTTAGTTCCTCATTTTCTTGGTACAGCTTGTCCATACAGCTGATATGGATACTAGACTTCAGTTGTGTAGGATATGTTCCTCCTGTGAATATTTAAAGCTTTTTTTTTTTTTTTACTGTATGTATTATGGAATCAAAGAAGGGCTGATCAGAGGGAATTCGGGAGGCTGTCTAGTCCATCCTCGTGTTCTGAGCAGGGCTGTTGCCAGCATTGTCAGATTGGCTTCTGGTTTTCTCCAGTTGAGTCTTGAAATCTCCTGTCTTGGTTGTGAAAACTTCCTCTTTGGGTAAACTGCTATACTGTGTAGAGAAAAAGTTTGTCTTAGTAACAAAGAATGATTTGGGATGGATATATTAAATTTGCTTATATTACCTGGCGTTTTTAGGATTTTGCTGCCATCATCTATGTGGTTCCCTTTCAAATAGTTGCACTCTGCTGCAGGTGATCCCTGTCTTCATCTTTGTCTGCCTACGTATCAGCTGGGTACCTAAATATCCAGTGCAATCTGTTAATGTCATGGCTTTCGTAGAGGCAGATGTTACCTTATGTACCTGTGCTTATGTCTTATGAGCTTGAATGGTGATGTGAGTATGTGATGAACACAAAATTTAGCTCAGATTAATTTTTTTACATTATTTGACTCTGTGTTTATGTGAAATGTAGTCATCTGAATTTGGCTTTTATTATTCTTTGGAACTTACCTGGACCTACAGACTGTATTTAGGATGTCTTTTTCTCTTTTTTTTTTGTGGAAGGGGTGCTGCTTTATGCCTGCTCAGCAAAACTCTTTGGGTGTGTAGTACTATATCCCCAAGGATTTTCAGCTGGCAGAGCGCTCCCTTGAAAAGCTAAACTCTCTAAAAATTACCAGTATATAATATTTTGTTTGGGTTCTTTGCCTGATTGGATTCATAATATCCAAAATTAGTCACCTTAACTGCTCTGGTCTTCTAACATCCTTTCTGTCCTGGGCTGTTGTCCCCAGCCTGGTTCCCTGCTCCTTATCTGGCATAAATGCAGCCTTAATTTTGTACTTTAGGCTTTGGATACAAATGCACATACCCTGGATATCTTTGTCTGGAGCCTTAAACGTTTTCACAGAATGCCAGCTTTTGTGGAACTCTACGTGATTTTTTGGGAACGTCAGCATAGCTGCCAAACTACCTGGACAAAGCACCTTATAACAAGTTTGGGAACAAGTCTGTGCTTTCTCCCTTCGTTCCTTGAACTTCAGCCGATGTTAGTGTTCCCATGTCACATTGCGCTCTATGGGCCAGCAAACAGAATTCCAAAGAACAGAGGGTAAACTGCTGTCTATTGTAGAAGATCTTTGGGTTTGGGACCAAGTTGGAACCAATACCTTTTGAAATTAGTTGTAATATAGTTGTTGACATAGAAGATTTATCGAACACAAAGAGAAGGTTTCAGTACGTGAAAATGCTTATGCATGTTTTTACATATATTTTTGTATGCTTTATGTGCTTGCATTAAACTAGGCTGAATGCTATTGCAATAACTCTTAGATCTCTCCTTCCCCTGCTCCTTTCCCCTTGTTTGTTGTGTATGTGGGGGAATACTAGTGAAAGCTGAGTACTAGTTTGTACTCAGGTTCAACCTTCTAGGTACAATGTAGCTTTTGTACATAATTATGTTACTCTTTGAATAGCCAGTTAATTTTATAATAATTGTCTTTAGTTGAAGATTAAATCTAAAAATTGTGGTGGAGGTCACTATGATACCAGAGGTAACAGAATTGCCTATGAATTTGGTAACTGAATTTGGTAACTAGTTTTTGTGTAATATTTCTGTTGTCATAGTGGTACCAAAGAGGTAAGATACGTGGGGAGCTTTTATTTTTACTGTTTGTGTGTATTTCTATAGCATCATAGCTTACTATGTTAGCTCTTTTATAAGCAAAGATAGAACGGTCTTTGATTGGGAGACAAAAGAGGACTTGATCTAGCAATTAGTGAATTTTATTGTAGTGTGGACTTTTCATATCTGAAAGAACTTAGAAAGAAATATGAAAAAATGCTAATATACTTGAAATAATATTAAGGAAATGAAGGCATGAAAATATCCTTACTGTAAGTGTCTGTTATGGGCCACTAGGTTACTTGTGAAATACCTTTTCTTCACATTCAAGGCTGTATTTCAGTTAATACTGACATGGAGGAAACAATACTTGCCTATCACCCTGAAGTTTGGGAGAGCCTTGTATTTTAGGGCAAGGGAAATTATGATCGTCTAGTCTGCAGTCTTGCATGATATCAGTCATGTATGAGTCAAGCCCAGGAGTTTGTTTTCAGCTATATCATAATTTTTTTGAAGGATTTATGTGACGTAAATGTAAACCTGAAGTGTAAAGTGTAATCATTCACAAATACAAAAGATACATTAAGAATTTCATGCAGTACTTAATGAAAGGGGAAAGATTGCACAGGAAAGGGGGAGGAATAAAAATGATCTTTGTTATGTTGTATTATGAACAAGTTACTAAATATGGTACACATTTGTTTTGTATTGTCTACTGAAATAGCACCACAAAGATTTCTCTGCATTGCTTTAAGGAAACTTGCTTTTGCAATTAGGATAATGTCAGACAACATTTGTATCTAAATTCCCTTAAAGAACAGTGGCTTGTAAATACGCTGTGCATTTGGTTGCATCACCTCATTTTGAAAGAATTCCTACTTCTGTTTCTTTCAATATCTTACAGTTAACCAGACAAAAATGAGAATGTGTTAAACCCATCCAGCAAATAGTGTAAAACCACTTTGGAATGCCTTTTGAAGTAAACTCATAACATAAATTTGTGAACGCAAGTCAGGATCTAAGTAGACATTGGGGTATTGGTGACATAAAAATTATGTATCGGCAAGTCTGGAAACAGAATTTATTTCTATTACTGTTGATAGTAATAGTTTGCTGTCTTAATTCATGAAAGCATTGTCTAAAGTCATACTGTATTTCTATATTGCATATTTTTTGATCATTTATTTCTGTGTCCTGTGTTGTGTTCTCTCCCCTCCCCCCCCAGGCTGTGGGACGTAAGGTAGCAACATCTGTAGCTGAACTGTCCAGTAGTTGCTTTTCAGTGGTTTAACTGAAACTGTCTAGACTAAAATTTTGTGTTGATTGTAAGCCTAAGGCTGAATTTTTAGGACTGAAGCTTTTAACTGAATTCCTTCAGTATATTAGTGAATGAAATGAAGAAAAAAACACTTTGTAAAAACAAATTAACAGTTTTCTTCAAACTGGTTTTATGAGAAGGTCTGTAACTCTCATCTTTCAGAATGGGGACTTGAAATTAGATGTGACTTTGTGTAAGCATGGCCGAGGTAGCAGTCGGGAGTTTCCCTGGTGTGAGATGGGTGTGGCTTTTTAACTTTGTTAATGAAAGCTCATTAAACCCCCAAAGCTAATTTGCAAACTGAAAGCTGTGCTTTGCCAGAAAAAATTACAGCTATAACTTTGTGTAGTTGTCTTCTGAAGATTTTGTCAGCAGTGAATATACTTAAGTCTACTCTTAGCTCTTAGATGCAAGATGAACTTTTTCATAGTACCTGTAGAAAGGCTGAGGAGGTATCAGCTGCAGAATGGAGCTTAGTATTGCTTCTTAGCAGCTGTTGTTGCTGTGATGGCGCTAGATATTTGTGCGTAAGAATAGTTGACTTCTCTTTTGGGTGACTAATCAGAGGCTACCTCGGGATGCTAACCCGCCACAGTTATGGTAGTGGTTATTTCGACTCTTAACTTACAGCACGGTTACTACTTAGAAAAATCAAAATTCTTAGTGGGCTTTCAAAACATGTCACTAAGATTTGATTACAGTTTCAAGATGTTAGGTAAATAATAACATCAACTAACTTCACAGAAATATTCTATGGGTAGACTTTATAATATATGTCAAGTACTAAATGCAAAATCCACTTGTCCTCAAATTTTATTTGTGTAGAACTTGTATACAGCAGGGATAGGTCTAGAGTCAAGCAGTGCAGGAAAACAGACTTTCTGGATCCACTTCTATGTGTTTGTCTGGAATTCCCTAGCAACTTGCCTGTTTGACCTCAGAGTTTATGGACCATCTCTGTTTAAATTCTACTCATTCTAGGAGTGCTGCATCAAAGTGTGTAAATACATAAACTGGGCTGAGGTGCAAAGGTGCTTAAGCCCCAGGTGGCCCAGTTTTGCCAGGGAAATTCTGAAGTTTTGAGCAAAGGTTTATGTCTCTGAGTTCACTAAGAAACACAGCAGTTAAGAATCTGGGGGGGGTGGTCAACAGCAAGCTCAAGATGAGCCAGCAGTGTACCCTGGCAGCCAAGCGGGTGAATATCATCCTGGCTGCATCAAATACAGTGTAATCAGCCGGTCAAAGAGGTATTCAGCGTTGGTGTGGCCTCACCTTAGGCACTGTGTGCAGTTCTGGGCCCCACAACTGAAGAAGGATGTGAAGGTCCTTGAATGCTTCCAGAGGAGGGCAACAAAGCTGGCGAAAGGACTGGAAGGAATGTCCCATGAGGAGCAGCTAAGGACTTTGGGCTTGTCTAGTTTGGAGAAAAGGATGCTGAGGGGTGACCTCGCTGATCTCTCCAGCTTCCTGAGGAGGGGATGTGGAGAGGGGAGTGCTGGTCTCTTCTCCCTGGGATCCAGAAACAGGACACGTAGGAATGGTTGAAAGCTGCACCAGGGGAGGTTAAGACTGGACGTTAGGAAGCTTTTCTCTACCAAGAGGGTGGTTAGTCACTGGAATAGGCTTCCTAGGGAGGTGGTTAATCCCCCAAGCCTGTCTGTGTTTAAGAGTTTAAACAACTCCAAGTGAAGACATCGGTTGGTTTTTTTTCTCCATTGAAACTCTAAACCTTGATAACTGAAAATGTCAGGATAGGAGATGAGAAAAGTGAGAAGATATGTTGTCATTGAGGCCTCATCATTAGAATCGTTAGTGTTGAGAATGCAGACTTAAAATTCTGACACATAAAATATTGTTTCTTTATTTTGCACTAAGCATTTATTTTCATTATTCTGAATCTTGATTTCAAGTCCTGGGACCAGGTCTCTAGCCTGACCTTCTGTCTGATAAGGGTTAAGCTCATGCTTCCCAGGAGAACCTCTGAAGCTGCTGGAGAAATGTCAACTCTTTATATCTGAAGAATTTGGCTAAACCCTTGGGACATGGTTTCCTGGTGACTTGCTGCATGCAGCAGCTGGCTCACTGTGGCTGTCCTATAGAGGTGTGATCTGTGCATTGAGCGGGTGGAGTGCCAGGCATTTGTTAGGAGTTCTGGACTGACTTGTGCCAGTTTTTAAAGCAGTGTGACATCCATGTTAGGCCTTGGGAGAGGAGGAGTCTGATTTTGCCAATGAAGAATTTAATAACTTTGTATTTACTGAGCAGTTTGATGTGAAAGGGGCAACAATGGGCCAATCTTAAGATCACCAGACTCTTACAACTGTAAAATATACTAAAACGTAAGTACTAAAATATTTTGGAGAAAATTGCCTTTGTGTGGCTTTGTCAATGTTTGTTTAATTCCAAATTTGTGTTCTTCAGAATAACGCAGGTTACATATCAGTTTAAGTATTTACTTTCGCTTGGTTCACTTCTATTTCTCCCTTGAAAAATGATGCATTTTGCAGTAGCTTCATGCAAGGGAGGTGATTTTAAACTGTCTTTTGTTATCAAGGCCATGGTAATCCAAATGTCTCCTTTGAACAGACTAATTGTAACGTAAGCATGCAAGTGATTCTAAAGCCAGTTGCCAAGACCCATTGCACACCTCTGATCTGAGGAGGGAGAACAAATTTTGACTTATGTTTTGTGCTAGAGCCACACTATTTTAAGTTACAAATGCGTCTTGAATCTTGGTATCTTTCATTAGTTAATTCACCGCTTCTTTTGTTGTTGTTAGGAGCTGAAACTACCATTTACTTTTTTAAGTGGGCATATCCATGAACTTCGGATTCATGTGCCATGGACAAAATTGGGATCAGAACCAGTTGTCATCACTATCAATACAATGGAATGCATCTTGAAATTAAAGGATGGAGCTCAGGTAAGAAATGTGATGAATGCTGTTCTAACATTAAGAAGTTGATGAGAATAATGGCTTATATAGGTCACTTTCTTTAAAGCCATATGAAGCATAAGGCACGTGAAATTGTGCTCCCTGTTATTTTCTGAGAGGGTAATATTGTTATTCTTATCATGGCTAATAGTTTCCTGTATGCTTGTCTTTAATTCTTTATTAGCTCTAGCTGTGTTCTTGCAGATGTAAAAGCGTGTTAATAGTGCTTTGAGCAATATGGCATCCTGTGTGCTCCCAGTTTCTGCCTCTCAAGAAGCAGTGCTGGTTGCTTGAGACAGCTCTGAGCTGTACACTGGGTATTTTTCAGAAGAGGTGTTGGTGTGCTTTACGGCTCCTGGAGTGTAATTCTGTTTTCCCTTTAGATATTGTAGTACTTGCTTGAATGCGCTTGGAAGGCTTCTTAGATACAAGGGTCTCAAAGGGCTTTTTGTTTAGTTGCTTGCAATAGTTTGGCCACTGCGACATTTCACAGGTTCAGGAAAGACTTCCTTCTGACACAATAAAGCTGAAATATGTTGTGGCTCAGTTTTGTTATATGTCTAATTCATATAACAAAAAGTACTTGCGTATCTTAATGTTGAACTTGTTTTTTCAGTCAGTGTGGCTCTTTAACTGTAGAGAGGTTTTTGTGGTGGGTTTTTTTGTTTGCTTTTGGGTTTTTTTCAAAGCCTTGGTCACATTGCAGTTTCAACATAGTCTTCCAGTTACATTAAGGATCATGCAAAAGAAAATTCCAATTCGTGCAAAGCTTTCAAGTGCTTCATAGGATGTTTGAGCTGTTAACATTTAACATCAAAAATTAGATACAAGCCATCAGGAACATTGGAAAACACTTTTTCCATTACATTTGATGTTTCTTGTAATACTCTTTTACAATTCCAGAGTTAAAAGGCTTTTGTTGCTGGAGTAGAAATTCCTACTCCTAGGTATGCCACCCACAAAGTATCTGCTTGTGTTGTGTAGTTACACTTAATCTATGTGCATATACACACATGTGTGCACACAACAACCAAATGCAAAGTACTTTTCCAATGTTAAGGTAAGATTTCGAGGCCAGATGTTCAACAAGAAATGTGTTTTAGAAGCAGCAAATTGCAACTAATTAAGAAGTTGCAGAAGAAGTTTTGTAGCCCATGACTTTGTGCAACCCAAAATTAATATTTGATATTGGACCATGCAGATGGCTACTACCAGAATGATCAGATTTCCTGCTTGCATGGTATTTGAAACTTAAATTTTGTGGTGCATACAGCAAAAGGTCAAGTGTCATGAATGTAAAGTACTCTCAAAACAAGTATTTGTTACAGATGTTTAAGATTCAGGGGCAGGAAAGGATTTTTGAAAATTGCAACTGACATTTGAACAAATTATTCAGTGGTATGTACACTCAGGAGGGTAAAATTTGGGTCTGTGCCATAGAAGGATTACCTTTGACTAACAAGAATGTAAATGAAAACACTCTTATGCTGTTTTCTAAGGATATGGTTTAAAAAGTTGACAGCTTGAATTTTATTTCTTTAATTACTATTTGAAAGTGTTTTAGAAAAAGAAAATGTTTTGACAAATTCTTGTGTTCAAACTTTGAGTGTGACAATTGGCTAAAACCAATTGTCATAAAAATCTTTGTAATCAGTGAGTAAAAAACCTGAATGCAATAGAATATTTCTCTGGAAAATGATAATAAAATGACCTTGCAATGAATTTAACTCCAACTGGAACTGTTCTGCCAAGAACCTCATATGAGCAAAAAGCATAATTAGCAAGAAAGCCTACTTTAGTTCCCAACAATTTAGTGGCTTGATCCTGCATTTTAGTTCCTCAGGTGAAACCTCTGAGCACATGCATAATTTCACCAGTGCAAAAATAAAGTTTCTGACCTCAATTTAGTATGATGTGTATTCTTTGGAAAAGGGTTATTTCAAATAATGTTTATTTTGAAGATGTACGGGGATTAAAATACAGGGCATTGTTTGAAGCTATTGTCCAATGGACCCTACAGGTCTTTGAGCTAAAAACCTCTCTCCCTTTATGTTTTTGAAGAGTGTCAGCCCCCTGGGAATGCTGTTGTACATCCGTGCTTTACTGTGATACTGTGTCATTGTTAATTCAGTTTCGGTGTTAGTTTGGCTTTATTTTTGTTGTTTATGCTATTGCAGCATCTCCTCACAGGAGATAAAAGTTTGGAGTAGACAGTCGTGGCTCAACTTCTAGTTTTAGGCTAATATTATTTTCTAAGCAGAAAAGTGGTAAGTTCACCCAGTGATATACAAAATCCAGAGTGTAGAATTAGTGGTATTTTTAGTGAATTTTGAAGTTTGAGCATCTTGAAGGTTGTTGCTTCCCCCGCCTCTTCTTTGTGCTTTTTTTTCTTGCCTCCTTGTTTACAGGTGATACTACTACTTCTAAAACAAGAATGTTAAATAAATATGGCTATTTTATAAGAAAATGAAGTTTAAGTGCATCAGGAGCAGAACTTTGCAGTGATTAAAGTGGTGTCCTATTGAACATGCTTCATACGTGCTCTTTGGGTTATGAAGTTACTTGTTGCCAGTAATTGAAGTAGAAATTGAGTGTGAGGCATTTTGGTTTGCTTTGTCAGCTTAATGAAACTGTACCTGAGTTTTTCTGCTACTGAAAGTAATCCTCTGCAGCACTGAGTTTTAAGTATGACCATTTATAATGTTATCAAATTCATGAAATATGTTGGTAAGTACTATTTGAAATGTGTTCTTAAACACTTATATGTGGTCCTGAAGTTCGCTTGACTTCTGTTTGTTAAGTTATGTTAATTGACTCCCATGGGACTGTTCTTCATGAATGTTATGTATTATTTTAGGGGGCGGTTAAATTCCTGGTGTTATATTCTTCTCACTACTTATCTCTGCATACTAAACTTCAGGACTTTTATCTAGAATTGAAATCCTCTTGCTAAACCTCTCTTGATGCTGTTTTTTCTCCTAGAGATTTTCTAAGTTTTTGCACTGTTAGGCCCTTAACTTTTTTCTTTTCTACCCAATTTTTTTTAATAAAAGCTATTTGAAATTCTTTGCTCATTTTTCGTTGCCTCTCCATGCTACAATACCTCTGTGCCCAAACCAAAGGCTTTCAATTCAGACTGTACAAATTGGGAAGGGCAAGTATGTTTCTGTTTTTCCTTCATCTTCCTGACATTAAAACTAACTGCAAGATTAGTCAACTTTATGTTCAACCTTGAATTCTGCGGTTTTTAGCCTTGGAACTGACGCAAATGAGGAGATTCAAGGAGACGTGTATTATCTGTATTATTGCTTCATTTTTGGAGTCCTTGCCTTTACTCAGGACACAGTGCATCAGGAATATGCTGATGTATATAAATATGAAAGCTCTCCCTTTTCCCAAGGATAACTAATTATGGAAACCGGGAGGACTGTTAGATACAAGCACTTACAGGGGTACAGGGAAACCCAGTAGCTGTTTGGATGAGCATACAGACAATTAAGCACTGTTCCTTTTATGAGGCATTACAAAGAAGTTTTTGAAGGAATAGCATAATTGTGTGGAAACAGTGGAGAACAGCCCACAAGCATGATTGTCAGAATAGCAGACCCATTCTTATCTGACAATCAGTAGAGACTGTCATCAAAGAATGCTGAAAGCAGAAATTGATCTTGACTGGGAAATGATCAAGATGGTAGATAGGGTGTGCAGACAGGTTATGAAGGACTTTGAAGACAGAAGGCTTGTGTTTGAGCGTATAGTTATATAAAGTTTTTGCTTAGGTGGTAAAGCTAGCTCCAGGTCTGAAGCACTGCTTTACTGCTTTTCTCCTCCTCACCTGGGTTATAGTAGTTCAAATGAATGTGGCTGTGCTGTTTTTTCTGAGTGTATACGTACACTGCTCAGTGATGGCAAAAATATGGTAAGACTTCAAGTCAGAGGATTAACTAACAGTCTTTAGTGGCCTGGCTTTCTGCTTTTCATTTTTTTCATGTAGAACCTTAAGGTCTTTATTTTTGAAATATTTTAATTTGCTACTCGCTCATTTTCATAGTGGTATCTTTAGTTCAGTAAATCTGATACTGAGTTCTAACACTTCTATACAAAGTTTAAGATGAAGTTTATATCGAGAGCTGCACTACAGGAGGCAAACTGTCATCAGCTAGTGTTGAATCATAATCTCAGGTTAATCACAAATACGAAATTCATCATTAAGCAGCCAGTTCATGCTGCTTTTATTTATTTTACTAGCTTAATACAACAAAGGGGATTTTATCTGTGAGTGTGCATACAAATAAGTATATGTAAGTAACAAGAACAATTTCTGTATTAATTTTAATTAACTAAATCCTTCGTGTAAATTGGACTTTAAGTAGTTTAATCTTTTCCAAAGGTTCAGGAAAGTTTGGCAGAACCTTTGGTTGGGTTTTATGCCATATCTTATCAAGATCTCCAGTCTGAAGAATTCTTACGTTTTCTGTGAATTGTTGGATGTGAAAAGAAGTGGTTTAGGTAGGAGGTTCTCTTTCAGGGTTATTATCTTTCTGAGGAAGAAATACAATGTCCCACAAATCTTTCAAAAACATGTAGTAAACTTACTCTTTCAGTAGATGAAGCAGTGAAGGCAGGCTGTTACAGCTGCTAGAAAAGGCCTTGCAGCATTTGGTTGCACTTGTCTTTGTATTTCCAGTGTTTTCAAATGAGTGGTTGAAGAGGAGATACTGAACATCTTTGATTAAAGCTGGATTAATATTCATACGTTCTGGCTGGGCAAGCAAGAGTGATGATGTAACTTACTAATTTTTTTTCTACTAAGCACTTTCATATGAAAGTCTTTAAAAGCAAGGCATCTGACATTTTAGATTGAACAAATTCACAAAGGCAATTTCTTCTTTAGCAAGCAGAATTACTGCAGAGACGCACGTGGGCACATTTCTTATTACTGTAGCTGTAGAAGTCCTTCCACTGCCATTGTGTTGCCTAAACCTGAATAGTTTATTTACCAAAGTGGCTGTTACCATGTTAGTGATTTTTGGACAGTTTCCTTGTGAATTTCAGCCTTTTTCAGGGCTCAATGATGGTGATCATGTCTGAAATGTCTTTCAAATGTCTGAAATGGATTACTATGAAAGGTATGAGTGGTCCCCCTGGATTCTTCTGTGCTTGTGCCTGGACCCTAAGCCAATACTGGTGTGCTGCCTACAGGTAAAGATAGAGGGGCAATCCTGGCCTAATCCTAGTGCTTAGTCTGGTGAGTGAGCCTTGCTTTTCAGTGTTTCTGCTGAAGAACAAGACTTTGGATAGTAAGCACTTTGCTTTCTGCTTCATGCAATACAGGGTGACATCTTTACCAGCAGCGCTGTACCCAGCTCTTGAGAATGCTCATAGGGACAAGGCATGATAAACTGTCCCAGTATCTTCAGAATATTTGTGACTCTGTTTACGTTAGAAGGATCTCACTAGGAGGACACCTTTCTGAGCAGCCAAACAGTGTATGACTGAGCAAGAAAGGGAATGTATGAGTGCCCACTGTAACCAAACTTTCTGGGTTTTGTAACATTTTCCTGTTTGTTTGTGTTTTTTTTTATTGTGACAATACACATATACATGAAAGATGCCAACAAGGTGTGTTTACCTTTCTGCCTGCTTGTTTTCTAAACACTTTCTCCAACTGGCTGAAAATTAAATGCTTATTAGAACGAGGTAGCATTTCAAGGAGTGAAACTATCAAGTTTTAAATCTTTCTAAACTGATGGTTTCCTTCAGTTTGCAAAAAATGATTGAAAGACAGTCTTCGTAATGCAGTCCTGGTAGCTGTAAAGCTAATTTGACATGGATGTATTATCTTACAGCTGCTGTATTTGTGGAGGATTGCTGTTTAAAAACAAATTTCTTCTGGAGGTAGTAATGCTTGTCAACTGTTGGGGTTTTGTTGAGACTCAAGACCTCAGGTTCCTTGGTTGCCTTGCCATGATTTGTGGCACTTTGTGTCTTTTAGTATATTCTTGCAGTTTGTCTTAAGCATATGGCCTAGGCTTCTTGTGATCTATTCCAAGTTGCTCTTTGCTTTCCTAAAATTTAAGTATTTAGGATTAAAGATTATTTGTTTTTTATGATTATTTGGCTATATTGGCTTGGTCTGGCTAACTGTCTTTTTAAGATGTCTGTTGTGTGTTGGAAAACATCGCCTTGCCAAAGAGGAAATAACACTTTAAGTTTTAAACAACCCATTGCCCCCCCCAAAAAACCCCCCAAACCCCCTCAAAACAGCTTAATTGTCCTTTAAGTCCAAGAAGGACAGAAATATATTTACTTATGTATAAATATAGGTCATAATGTTTTAATTCTTTATATATAAGTGCACATGAGCTTCATTTTAACTCCCAAATCAATGTTCTAGGTTTGGAGGCTGAGCTCTTTTTCAAATACTTGTGTGGTGCTAGCTCTGTACCTCACTTAATATATGAACTTATTATAGCCTGTTAAACAACCCTGCAGCTGCAGAGCCTGCAACTCCGGTTTTCTTCCTTCATCAGGTGAAGTTTGAGTTAACTGGATTGTTGCAGGATATGTGTGTTTCCGAGAGACATCTCCTGGAGTCCTCTCTGACTTGCTGTAGAGTCCCAGCCATATTTACGAAAGCAGGCATCTCACAATTTATATCAGATTTATGGTGGTGTTAGCTTAGCGCAAGGAACCTGTTTGGAGCATGCCTTTTGAAGTTCGCTGGTCTTATGCAGAACATCAGTTGGAGAACTGTCTTTTGCAAGTAGCGAGAGGAAGGGATGATGCAGATAGGAGTAGTACATAGAGGAGGGCTGGGGCAGCCAAATGGACAAATAGGTGAGAAGGAATTAAAGCCACCTGATGAATGTGAAGGGGGGAGGTGTTTTTTGGGGGTAGTGGGTGGTGGTCCTTAAAGCTTTCGTAGCTTTACAGGTAATTATAAATACATTGTTTAATCAAATGAGGGTATCAAGCTTACATGAAGGATTTCATTTGTTTACCTTGGAACACCTGGCTAGCTGAGAAATCTCTCATTTTCATGGAACCTTGTCAGGATGCTGTATTTTGGAAAGATAATACTAATTTTGGATACATTGGGGTTGTTTTCCACGTGTATGAATCTTCTGGGGAATACTGAATAGTGCTGAATTTCTTGAATCTGTCATAATATTTCAGTCTTAGGAAATAATATATTAAATGACTATGCTTTGAAAATTGTTTGGGGATTTTTCTTTCTTCAGAGCAAATTGCTAGAACACAGTTATTTCATGGGTTTGTTCTAAAATAGATGTGGATATCGGGGTTGGTGTTTTCTGGATCAACTCGTATTTCACCAGAAATCAGTGCTTTACGTGACGTGTTTCTGATTTGTACTTTTTTGAAGCCTTTGGCTTTTGGGCAGACACTTTTAAATTAGTCTTTTTCACTTTTTTTCTTTATTTTTGTTTATTCCCTTATTTTTCTTATTCTGTTTTGTTTTCTTTATTTTTAAGTCTTTTTTTTTTTCTTTTAAACACTGAAAATGCAGGCATTGACTTCCTAATTAGCTTTCTCCTACTTATAACTTCAATTTAGCTATAATTGTCTTTGGTATTTGGCTGTATAAGTTGATTCCCCTCCTTTTTGTAACCTCTTCTCTCTTCCATGTTAGGTCTCTTCCTCTGTCAGTGTTCCCAAGTTCTGTAAAATACAATTTTGACAAAAATTCATGAAATAATATCTCAGCAGGTCACCTCAAACTTGTGGATGTCTTGCCTTTATTCTTATTGTCTTTCCTTCAGTTTACTTGGCTGATGGAGCTCACTCAGTGCCTTCCATTTTGCTTCCAGCGTTAGCCTACTTCTTTCCATGTGCTGACATGTTCTGGGACTAGGGAATTTTCAAGACCTGGTGTCTGTCTATCGTAACGCCATGTAAATGCACTTTGCAGTTCTACTTCAACACAGAGTGAAGAAGCAGACTGGGTCCATTTTCAAAAATGAGTTCGTTGAGAAATAACACGGCGAGAATTCAAAATCTCAAAATTTAATATTAAATCAACACATCTTCATATAACTTTTTCTCAATAGTATCATTGATGAAAAATAATTATTTTCATTTGTTGAAAATTGAAGTGTTATGAACATGTTGCACATGGGCTACCATTTCTGAAAACAAGAGCTAGATGTCAATCTGTGAGACTTTTCTTGGAACTGTAGTGTATTAGGAGTGGAGATTAGTTCATGTAGAAGCTGCAAAACATGCTGGGAGTATGTCCTGGCTGAAGTGTTTCACCATATCTTAGTTGTGGAAACTTGCTTATTGCTGAAAATATTTTAGTGTGATCAAATAGGGCACAAGTAACGGTCATTTTAACCTGTTTTTCTCTCTGTGTTTCTCCCTACCTCCTCTCTTATTTCTGCTTCCATAACGTTCTCTAAAATGAATTCTAGTATTTGACTGTAACTTGCTACTGGCAAGTTATATTCTATTTAAAAAATGAATTGGAAATCAAATTATGTATGCCAACAGCCAGTAAAACTGCTTGACCTCCAAATATGCACATTTCTCTTTGGTCATGCACATGAAAATTTATAAGCCTATACCAGTGTTAGCAAAATCTGTATTACTTTCTTTAACCAGAAGCAGGTGCTTCTCTTCTCTGCATGGATAATCATGTTTCTGTGCTTATCTCTGTATGAGTTCTGTCTTGAAATACAATTTCATTTTAGTGAGCTGCCTCTTACACATTTCTTTGATGCTTGACATCCATATATATCCCACTTCTCTTGGTATTCCTACTTTGTCTGTGAAGTAGTTCAAAAGTTGACAGTTCAGTAGTGTTGCCCATGTGGAGGGGAAGAGTTTTTGTCTCAGAGGAAGCTGATGTTGCTTCTTTGATTAATTTAAAACTGTAGTTCCCTATTTCATACTCTGTATCTTTAGATTCCCTTGCTTGATGGATTGTGATATTACTTAACAAGTGAAGAAGCAGCAAACCTACTTACCTGCTGTGCTGCATTGGTGTAGAAAGTTGGTTCTTTATATGTATGTTTGTGTGGGCATGTATCTCTGCATATTAAAGGCAGCTTTCCATCTGACTCTTTAATTTCATTATTGGTTGGTGGTAAGGAGGAACACTTGGGACAGGAAATATGAATAGCGTGTAGTACATAGGTAAACAGTGTCTTTATATAGTCAAAATTTCATTGTTATTCCATGTTTTAGTAAGGCAGTGAAGAGCTATTTTCTGACTGTTTTGTGGGCAAACACTGTCACATATGCCCACATATTTCCTTTTCCTCAAACTAAACCATTTTTTTTTTTCTGGAGTTCTTTCATGGACCATTCTTCACATGTTCTGTAATCACTAGAAAAGTGCAGACCCCAGACTGAGTATTTGCACTATGTAGTACAGCTATATTCTAGAGAGTCTACATTAAGATTGTGAATGTTATGGTTGTTTATAGATCAAATTAGCTGAATTTGCTGTGTGGAGAGAGAAGATGATATGCAAGGGATTTCTAGGCTCAAAATGAACTTGGAAACTGATTGTCAGGTTGAACTCTTGGCAAAGCACTAGTTAGAAAGTGCTCTGTTGAAATGTAAATAATAGTTTTATTCTGTACCAGCTAGGATAGTATCCAGTGATTATATATTTTTTTCCCTTTGAAGTGGCTGTGCTGCTAGGGAATTGAAGGGATTACGTGTTGCAAACCAACATCATAGTAAGGAAGTAGATGGCATAAGTATTAGAGCTAATGCAGCGATGACCATTGTAACTTGCTTTTTAGAACTTCTGAGTATGTTGTGGGTCTCAAAGTTGTGGCGGATTTGAATATGAATACACTTCTGGAAGGTCACTCCTGACATTAGTCCCCTTGAAGATAATTTTTCTCATGCTTTTAGTATCTTGCACTCCAAAGACTTTTAACTTCCAAAACACAGCTGCTTTGGCAGGTGTGGAGGTACAGCGGAGTTGAATTAACTATTGCGTTTTGATTAAACTTAAGAAAACTACTTATTGCACATCTTAGGAGCTGCTTTAGAGTGACTTTTGAATACAATGACACGTGCTTATGAGCTTATTAATCTTTGTGATGTACATACAGATACGTACAAACATATCACATCAAAATTAGCAGGGAAAACAGCACAACGTCTTGTCAGACTTGTGTGTTAATACATAACGATTTTGGAAAACTATAAGTAGTACCAACTACTTAAACTATGAGTGCCAACACTTAACAACATAGTACAAATGTTATATCTGTAACTTTGTGTGTTGGGAGACTGTCTGCAAAGACAGCTAAGAGGATGGTGCAGAAGCTCATTATTTGAGGAACTGTGCTGAGGGTAGTCCTGGGCAGGTAACTAACTGGATCGGTCTGTGTTAGCCAGCCAGAGACCCTTTCCTCCCTTGTGGTGTGGACTGAGGCATTTGGAGAGCAGAAGCTGGCTTGTATGTCACTGATGAAACTGAATTTTAAATTTAAGGCTAAGTTGCATTTGCTATTATGCAGTTCAGGATTTAAACCTGCACCAGCTGCTTTCAGAACAAGGCTGTTGCAGCGTAAGTCTGCACTGTTCGTGGTGATGCATCAGCTAGAAAAGGTTGTTTGGTTTCTTTTTTGCTGTGATTAATTTGGTGAATTCGTAGTTGGGGGTGATGTCATGGTATGTATTCTTGAATTTTGGAAAGGAATCCATTTGCACAGGAACAGAGACAAATGGTGATCACTGCAGTACTATTGCTACAGAATCGCATTTCAGAGCAGACCTTTGTTTTGATCAAGTTACAGGAAAAAAACCTCCAATAATAGTTTTTGTGATAGACTTCATTACTGAAAGTAGAAACAAACAGAAGTATTTATCTATTTTACTTCTGCAGGTGGGCAAGTAGATAGGAGTTGAAACTCAGATACCACAACCTTGCTGATTTATATTCCAGAAAATAGGTTTACTAAGGCAAATGCAAGTACTAACATCTAAGTGCTGTATTTATCTTTATAAAAGTACAGAGAAACTGTTCTGCTATGTAGATACAGGTGTATAAAGTAGAAAGATTAAGAGTAATCCTTGTACCTTTACTATTTTTACTTAGGGTTTTTCTTGACCTACTTACAGCAAGGAAACGCAATGCCGATAGTCAGTGTCTTTGTTCCAAGGTATAGGGTGAAAGGATTTATATATCATCTTTGGCATAATTCCCAGAAGTCTAGGGTCAGATTCTGATTTGGCTTTCCCTGGCGTAGGTCTGCAATACCTCAACTGATTTACTTTGGAGTAATTCCAGATTTGTCCCAATCCATCTGACATCAAATTGGGACCCTACAATCCAGCTTTGTTTCATGTAGTTGGGTGAAGAGTTTGGATTGGTATGGTTTAAGGGGGAATGAGGTGAGGTAATGCATTTAAAAATATTTCCTTGGAGAGGAAGTAGTTTTTCCTCGTTTGTTGATAGATTAAAGCATAGTTAAATTTGTTGGAATGTATTTTAACTCCTCATTATAGCAAAACCTACTATTTCAGAACGGGCATGATTACAGATTTTGTAGTGGAAAAAACCTGTAATTTATCCACCTTTGGTAAAAGCATTTTAAAATTCCAAAAGACAAAATACTCTTAATTCTTTCAAGTACAAGGTGTACTCTGAAATTATAGCTTGTTCCTTTTGGAAAGAGTGGTATTTTCTCTGAAAGGGTGTGATTCGATTATAATTTATTAGATACAGTTATTGAACTTAAGCAGAAAAATTCCCTTTATTCACCTATTGCGTGTGACTTACCTTACAATACCTGCACTTAAAGAGTGGTTCCTGCTAAATAATTTTGATGAGCAACTGATGTAGATTGCCTGTAAGCGTTCAAAACACACAGTAATAAACTCTGTCCTAGTGAGGTGCACTTATTCTCAAAGAATGGGGAAATACTCAGGTTTAAATGTGCACTTTGTTTTCTAAGGAAAAAATCACTCCTGTACCTTTTTACAGGCCATAGAACCCCAGGGAATTTGTACTGTACTGCAGGCAATATCCTGGACCATTCAGTGGTCTCAGTCATCTTCTTAGTTTAACTCCAACTGTTAAATAAATATTTACAGTTGAACTTCATGTTTATTTCTTTCCCTCTGGAGAAGAGGGAACAAACTTGATCCCTCTGAGAAATGTGAATTTTTTTTTTCTTCCTCCTCTCTTCTTTGGCATGTTTGTTTAGTGGTTCTGACTCTGACTTGCGAAAAGACTGTCCTGAGGGCATCACGTTGGCTTTCTGAGTTTCCTTACTTGGTCTTCTTTACCCAGGCACCCATCAGCTTTGGACTAGTTGGTGTCTAGCAGGGCTATCTGTCAAAATGCAGAGGTCTAAAGAGCCCAGGATGCTATAAGGTGTTGTCCGTCACTTTCAGTGTAAGTCCTTTTGCATTGCACCTAATTGGAGGATGAATAACACAAAGCTGCTTTACCCTTTTTTATTTTATATGCATGAATCATTCTTCTGGAAGATTTTGTCATGTAAAGGGTTCTATGGATTTGAGTTATTTATTTTGCAAGTATTTTTGGTTAAAGCTGAAAATGTATTTTGGTTTCATTACATAGTGAAGCACTTTTGTTTCCCCCTTATTTTTTCCTCTTAGCCTGTCAGCATTATTCAACATTTCAGGTTAGTGTAGGATTCCCTGATATAAACTAACAGCTGCTGCAGCAGCACTAAAGTGTAATTACTTAGTATTAGGCCCAAAGCTCGTTAGTCCTGGTGTTTTGGAGTTGTGTTGATAATTAGGGACTACTTTCCAAAGAACCACAGTGGTTTTTCCATGCAGCTCTGTGAGCTGAGTGTTCTGATCAATGCAATCAATGCTGCTCTGCTATCTTCTGTAGGAGCAGTTGCGTTCCAGTTCTTTGGGTGGGTGGGCTACTCTTAGGTGTGTGTGTTTTTTTTTTTTTTTTAATTCCCAGTGGCAGAAGAGTGTCATGTGTCATGGTTTCTGGGATGCTTTCTGTAGGTGAATATCATCTGGACTGTGTTGTATTATGTGTGTAGCTTTGCTGCCTTCTGGAAGCCTCTGTCTTCCTGCATCTCTACTGGATTCCAGGTGTTTAAGCTTTCTGCCCTGTATTTTTTTCCCCAGCAGGACCTGATGAAAACCTGAGAAAGAGGGTGGACAAGAGGGCTGACTCCATACAGTCCATTCAGCCTGTTCCTGACAGTCCTCTTTCCCATATGTTCCTCAGTGCCTGGGTTGTAGGGTAAATGCATTGTTCTTGCAGTGGAAAGTGGCCATCTTTCCTGGAAGCTCTTCAACCCTTTTCCCAGTGTGCATTTAAATATGGGTTCATTATATGATGGGGGAGAGGCTACAAGTCTTCTAGATAAAATGGTCCTGGGGAGCAGGCTGCCTTCTGCAGTGCAGTCATCTGGTGTGCAGCTGAGGCTCTTAAGAGAGGAGGCCAAAGGGAACAAGCTAGATGAATTGTCCTGCCATACTGCATATGGCCTGTGGGCTATAGGTTGTTCATCCTAGATAGTTGCTTGCAATTGTGAAGAACATTAAGATTTTGCAGTAAAACTTTAGAGAAATACTTAACAGCATGAGAAAAATCTGCTTAAGCCACAATGAACTCTCTAATTCTTTTTACCAGCCTTCCACGAGGAGGGAGCATCTGGTGGACAGAATAGATCAGAGTCCTGAGTGCATATGCTAGTGGTTTCATTGTCATCAACAGACATTACATTTTTGTTGATTTATTTTGTGCAATGAATAAAACTTCATTTCCTGCTCTGTTGAGGATGTTCTACTTTGCTTGACTTGTACAAAAATGAACTATGGTTGTATCCATATAAAAGTTGAAAGCAACTGGGTGGCATGGAGTTAATAGTGGACATCTTTTTTTATCTACTTATGTGTATATGACAGTTCTTTTCATCTGAAATCCTCTAGTTGTTGATGATGCTAAATCTTCTGCAGTTAACTTTCCCTCCTCAGGACTGTTGTCTAAAGGTCAAGGTACTCTCATCTTTTCTTTGTTTATTACATATCTAAGAGTATTCCACTCATAAATGTGGCTTATAAAACTGTAGTTTATTACCCAAGCACTTCTGTCCTCAGTAAAGTAAAACCAAGTGAACTGTGCATATAGTTGTTGGAAAAGCTGAGATTCACTTATATTGGTGTTGGTATAACCCAAATTAACTTGAAAAAAGAGCATGCTATAGCTGCTCAGTCACTTTACTTTTGGCATTTTTGATGAAAACATAACTTCTGCAAAATTATATTTTCTTTCTAGTGAAACCCCGATGTTGTTTTTAGCCTTTCTTTCTCTTTTGTCTTGGAAAAAAAAGATGAAACAATAGTGAGTTTGGAATAACACATAGCAGTATTTTTCCTACTTTACAAAGCAGGACCCTCACAGTTTTGGGTCTATGAAGTACTGAGTTGTATCTAATTAAACTGCTGTTGTGTGTCATTTGTAGCTTGGATGTCTGGTTGGTGTTTCTGGCTGTGTTTCCTTGGAAGCATTCCTGTTGTCTTTCACTGAAGTGCCTAATAAGGTGCATGAGTCCTGTGGCTACAGAGCACCACCTGAGAGATGTGCTTTTGGAAGAAAAAACTGGATGCTCTCAGGGCTAGTGTGTCTTGGGCCATGTTTCAGTTCAGTTGGATGGTTTTTTGTGTGTGAAAACTCAGACAAAATAAAGTTGTGTTGCTTTGTGGAATGTTGGAAAACTTTCTTTGAAACAGAAATACCAAAATACAGCTTCTCAGAAATCTGAAAGTAAACTTTGGTGCTTTCAATTAATGATTTTTTTTCCCCACAGTTTTCATCCTGGTCTAGTACTAAAAGTATCCAGGTGATGAGACCACAGGAGCCTGACTGCAGTGAATTGGCCAGTGTTTTAGCATCTGGTGAGGAACAGATTTTCTTCAGAATTGACAGCTGATGAGCACTTGTCTTGCCTCTGGCCATGCTGGACCTGGCTAGAGGTTGATGATTCTGGCTCACAGATTTTTAGTTTGGGATGCAGTTATATGATTCTGACTCTTACTTGAGGGTAAACTGCAGCTAATTTGAAACTAATGCTTCATGTCTTTCTTTCTCCATTGTTAAACCAAACTGTTGATTATATAATACCAAGATCCTATTTATTCCTTGGCACCAGTGGGACTGGTACAAGTTCTGTGTGTTGCTTGCTCATAGATTGTGGATCCCAGCTCTTGAGCTAATTTCTTGTGACCTGCTGACACTGGTATTTCATGATTTCTGGTTTAGTAAGCTTCTGAACACTCCTGCGCACAGAGCGGTCTGATGTGCTCCTTTCTTATGCTTTGTGGAAAAGAACTGGGAGGCAGTTTGCCAGTTCCAGAACAAGTAATGGGTAGTGCCACAAAGAGAGAGAGAAAGCTGTGGAGATTGCTGCTAGTGGTTCTGAAGAGATCTCTTGCTTGTGAGATGTGACTGTAACAAAAATATGAAGGAAATGTGATCTGGTGGGATTGAACTTTTTATGAGTGGTGGTGCCCTTCCTCTTTAAACTCTGTCCTGCCCTGCTCTGCTTGAAGACAGTCACATGTGTGGTGCTGCGCTCTATGTGTTCGTTTCCCCCCACTCCTTTGTGCTTCATCTCAAAATTATCCCAATTTTTAAGTTCTCTTTTTTTTTTTCTGCCTGTTTTAGTGTTTTTGACTTTTGCTCATTTTCTGATGCCTGACCTGTGAGTTTTGCCAATCTAAAATGTCTGGTGTATGACATCTTACATTTTATGAATATGTGATATTCTTGGATACCTTTACCCAATTCAAAATCTTAATAGTGATGATACCTGCGTCTTTAATGTGCAGCATACTTGTATTTTATACTATTGTGGTTTTTTTTTTATTTGGGCCTGCACTACAGTTTCAAATCTTGTTTTAGAAATGGTAGGACAGGCAGGAAGATGGGGAAGGGAGGACAAGGATGCTTATTTACATCCAGGTCAGCCCACACATGTAAGAATTTGGTAGGCTTGAACATGTTCAGAATGATTCTTAGGCTTTACTGCCTGAGGGATCTCATATGTTTCAGCTTTCTATTCCTCACTTACTTCAGATGACCACTTGCTGTGCTGCTTGCTGTACAGTAAGATGCTGTTTTCCCCCTGAGCTGTTTTCTCTGCCACCTGAGCTTATGCTTTGCCTTTCTGAACTTCCCCTCCTTGCTCCAACCACCTCTCTCCCTTAACAAACCGATAGTGTTTCAACTGCGACTTCATTTTGAATGTAAATACAGATTTATTGTTGCTATTGCATGATCTATTTGGCCTTAATTGAAGGAGTGCAAGACCTCAGTTTTGGAATGGGCTCATGTTGTATTTTGAAGATGAGAAGCATATAAGCTCCCCACCAGAAAGCCAGGCCTTGAAAGCTTGTCCTGCAGTCCTGTACCAGTTTCCACAAATACTCATTTTAATCAGAATCCTGATCTCAACTAGGCTGAAAAATGCAATTAGCATAGCAACTAATTAGAGGACAAAGGTAGTTTTAATCAATATTTACAGTATTTGGAAACACTTATTTCTTAAATATTAATAAGCCTTAAAGATTAACAAGTGCTTGTCTGACAAAACAAGTTTTATATTATTGTATTTTTGAGTTTAAATTTACACACAAAAAAAGACATTTGGATTCCCTTAGAATAGCTCAAACCCTTTAATAGATTATTTGATGAATCTCATAATTTAAAAAATTAGACTCTTGCACAATTTCAAAGTTACAAAGTATTTTCATTTGGCTTGGTAAGCAGAGGTAGTGTGCATAGACTTTTCTAATGTAGGTTTTTTTTTCTGACAGTAAAAATGCAAATAACAGTAGTCTTTATCACACTTGGGTTTATAAATTGAGCTTTTTATAAGCTCTTGCTTGATTAAAATTTTTAATGAAACTCAGTGTATTTAAGGAAAAATTTCCTTTACCCTCTTGGGAATGCTACCCTCCTCCTGTTTTCTATTTGTCCTTTTTGTGAACTTTCATTTCTAAAAAAAAAAATGTTATTCCATGAACTATTTAAATATGTGATGTTTTGTCCAAAGCTTATACATAATTCTGATTCTATAAACCCACTTGTTTAACATTCTAGTAAAAATATGTATTTCAGACCGAAGTAAATTCATCACTGGAATGTTATGCCTCTTCTTATGATCCCTTTTCTTAATTGAGCCATTGCTTTTCCAATCTTGTGATTAAAATCACCCCTTTCATGTGAACATACTTCTATACTTCATTTAACCTATTAGAGAACACTGATAAGTAAGGTGCATTTAAATATAAATTGAAATTACAGTAATGATATAAAATGCAAATACTTTTCTACACCATTATCTCTTTTTGCCATAGTCTAAGGCTTGGAGGAAAAAAAATATTAGCAGTAATGGATCTTGTGATTTGGTAGAAAGAGGGTTCACAGTGTGGTTTTTGGGTGTGTGTTTTTTTCTTTTTTGTGTGTGTATGTATGGCTGCAGATCCAGTGTTCCCATGTGTTGTGGTTACATTAGTTGTTCAGCATATCAGTTCTTTTGCTCCTGTGTAACAGCAGCTGTGACAAACTTCTAGCAACATGTAACTTGCTGGAAAAAGTCCCTAATAAAACTGGTAAGTTTGAACTTCAAAACTAGCCTCTAGTACATGTATATATTCAGAGACAATACTCGCTGGAGCTTAGTCTCTATTATGTTGAAAGCAGATGCCTGTTGGTGTTTGCTGGGCAGATAGTCAATGCTTGGCCCGAGAAAAAACAAAAATTAGCTAGTTTATGGAGAAGGCTTGTTGTTGCTACAGGGTGTAGCATTTAAGGTGCTGCAGGAGATGAGCTTGGGGACAGCAATGTTGCTCTTCACTGCCCTTATGGTACCTGCTGAGAAGTCTGCAAAGCCCTTGACTCCCAAGGTCGGCCATCTCATCCTTTGCCATCCACAGCCTTTCCCTCACCTTGTGTGTGGTCCAGCAGGTTCCCCAGTTGGCAAAACTCATGTGTGGTTCAGTAGCTTTACCCAGTCTGTTTCATTGCTGCGATATATATTGTTCTTAATTAATGCAATTCTGAAACCAGTAGTTCAGTTGCCCAAAGATTAATTTGAAAATACTTGGCCATTTTAATTTCCTGCTTAGCAGTGGCATCCGCACAGAATACCGTGCGAGTAGCAGGTAGTTTCACGATTCTCTGGGGGGCATGGTTTGCTACAGCTGGTTTTGCTGTACTCTTATTCAATAAAATGTTTTACTGAATATCTCATAACAAGCTGCTGTTGTACAGTCATGGTGGTATTTTGTAATAAACCTACAATAATCCACCTGCATGTATTCCAGCAAAAGGTTTAATGAATTGAGTCTTTCTCAATGCTGGCCACCTCCTACCTCCCCACTCTGAGGTGGACAATGTCCCAGACTCTGCTTGAAAGGTAATACTGGGGCAAAGTAACTCGGAAACCTAGGCTCCTTCCACCTGAGAAACACGCTCCTTCCTCCAGAAGGCAGGGGAGGGGAAAAAACCCAAGCCTGCTAGGTATGTAGAGTTACCAAACATGCCTTTCATTGCTTATCTGAAATGCTTTAACACAGTATCTTTATTCTGTGTTGTCTTATACGGTCCTGTTTTACATCAGGAACAACTGGACGTATCTGAGGTGCATACTGGCACCTAGTTTCTAAATTTTGTCCTGTGGAATATTCAGATGGTTTAAAAGGTAGTCATCTAAACAACTGTACATTAGTATGGGGAAAAACCTGTTTCAAATAACTCTTATATATCTTGCAGCATTTAATATACATCTAGTAATAGCTGTGTATGTAATTGTCTCTATATGATCAAAATCAATTATTGGACATACTTTTTACATTCAAATGCCAAATTAAAATTTACTGTCAAGTGTGAGTGAGGCTTCTTTTTCCATTTAATAACGCTGGAACTAAGATTTACCACTCTGTGCATAGTTCAACTTAGTATGTTGTAGTTGATTGAAGTGTTGCTGTGAGATGCTTATGGGAATTTTCTCATGCTCGTTGGTTTGGCTGTTGTTCAGAGAGCCGTTTTTATAACTTCTTCCAAACTGTTTTGGTGAGCTTACAGATCTTACATATAATAAGCCATTTAGTAAGTTTTAGTCCCTTTAAAACCTTGTAGAGAGACAGTCACACATTTGAGTTTCACATAGCAAAAGAAAGAACCTGTGACAGGGAATAAGGGCAGTGTCTACTTTTTTTTATTTTCCCTTGTATTAAGCTGGGGAGATGACTGGCCATGCTATGAGTCGCACTCTTTGGTGAAAGTGGTATTTCTTGTGTATTAAAGGTGCTGAATTTAAGGAACACTTTGTTTTTTGTTTCTACAATACTCTGTTCTTGTTTCCTTTGTCTTTTGTGATCTTTATTCTACTATCCCCCTTCCATTTCTGATCATCTACTACTTTGTCCTTTTTGGCACTATTCAGTAGCCAATATTGGAGAAAGTAATTATTGAAGAAGCTTCCTACAGTCCTGGATGAATAGGCTTTTGAGACCTATTCATCACTTGAGACCTAACAGGAGCTTTTTGATCATCTAATCTTACTATAAGAAGGTATCTAAAAAGGGAACTAATTTTCCCTGATCTTTAGCACTATGATAAATCAAGTTTCTTCCTTGGGCTAACATATGGCACCTAAAAAAAAAAAAATCAGTTTTGTGCCTGGAAGTTTCTTTTCTTTGGTAGACTTATGAAGGATTGTTTTAAAATTGATCAGGATGTTTGCAGGGCTTGCCGCCCTAGGAATCTGAATATCTCTGGCCTTGTTTCTGCACACTTTGAAGTACAAGGGAAAAGTTTGGGTTGGTGATTTAATGATTCTCTGATGTATATACTGCCACAGGGCTGGTGGTGTCCCAGATGCATGCTCTGGGCTAATGTAACTTGCAGCAGGGGAGCAACATGAGACTGTAGGGTGGAAGACAGAAATAAAGAGTACTTTCTCCCTTTTCCCTCTTGACGTTAGGAAATGAAGGAGGATTTCATGTGCAGAACTTGTTACAGAGATTGGGATACTGTAATTTTACAATTTTAACAGTAGTAAACATAGGAAAGGGCTCAACTGGACTAGTGGTCTGTGGCTCATGTACACTTTCTTTGAGGTATTTGGCAAAATGAACTATGTCACCTTTTGGTTGCATGGATATGGGTGGATGGATGGACTTCCGCATAATGGAGTATATTAAGTCAAGTGTAACATTTGCCTAGGAGAAGAGAGGGAGAGAATAGAGAGGGTAGGGACCAGAAAAGAAGTGCTGAGTATGTTAGTGGTTCTTGAGTTCTCTAGGATGTGATGTGCAGGATGTAGTTCTGCATAATGGCTTCCTCAGCACTGTGTGGAACATGCCTAATTTCTTGATTGGATAAGCAGCTCTTGTGTGGTGTTTTTTTTTTTGTTAATATTATTTAACTTAACTGAAAAGCCCCACTACTTTTCAGCGCTTGCTCTTCTGCTCCTGCAGTTTTCTGTCCTCCGTGCTGCTGATGCACCAGTTGGCAAAAATTCCTTTTAGAGGCCCTCAGTTTGTAGTGCTTTTGAAGTTCAGGGTAGAGTTGGATGAAATATATTTGTGAGGATTTAATCTTGTTCAAAAAAACTTACAATGTACAGGTGTTCTGCATAAAATGTTCCTGTTGTCTTTGGTCATTTGTCCTTTGAGATAGAGTAACTCCTCACAGTAGCTTTGGGTTCTATATCGTTGATTTCTGCAGCTGTAAATCAGGATTGATAAGGAAAGAGTAAGGAAGGTGCAGTACCCTGAAACTTGGTAATCCCCAGCCTTTTTATATGTGATTCTTCAGCAGCCTTGAAGTACTTTCCTGCTTTTAGGAATGTGTAATTGATGTGTCACTGTCCATCAAGGACTTGGTGCAACTTCTTGAAAATGAGAGGTAACAAATATGATTTCATCAGTGATTTACATTAATCAAAACCATCTGAAAGTGAAAAGCTACTGTGTCTGTATGTTGACTCATCTTTAGCACCTAATTACAGTGTAAAGCTTTTATTCTAGAACAAATCCCAGTTGGCCCTATCATGTAGAAACAAGAGAAATGTCTTTAGTCTTCTGCTGTCTCACATCGTGCCTGTTAGGTTTTGAGACTTTTAATTTTTGTTTGGAGCTTAAAAAGTCTTCGGTCTGATATCATAAAAATGAAATATTCCAAATACATGTAAGTATTTTTGTTGTGATTGACCTAAAATAATGTAGTGATGAGGATGGTTTGCATCTTGAAAGAAAAATCTAAGCCTCTGCTTGGTTTTCTAAACTGAGCATATTTTTATGTAATAAATAAATATGGTTTTCATGGCATATTTTTAGCACTGTTATTTAATAGACTAAAAGACTATAAACTCTATACATTTAAAAAATTTAAATACACTTAAATATGAGGAGAAACTTCTTCACGGTGAGGGTGACAGAGCCCTGGAACAGGCTGACCAGGGAGGTTGTGGAGTCCCCTTCTCTGGAGATCTTCAAGACCCGCTTGGATGCAGTCCTGAGTAATGTCCTCTGGGCAATCCTGCTTTAGCAGGGGAGTTGGACTAGATGACCTCTAGAGGTCCCTTCCAACTCTGACAATTCTGTGATTCTGTGATCCGTAAAAAAAAACTGATCAGAAAGGGAATTGTTTCACATTGAAGTGTAAACCTAAGAGGAGGGGAGGGGGGGACACAAACCAGGCAAGGATCTTTAATTTACAGGGATAGTTATGAATATTTATGGTTTTTTGTTACAAAAGTAACAGATAAAAAATACTCTCCCTGACCAGGATACCACATGCAAAATTTTGATTAAACACAAGGATACTTTTCTAGTAAAATGTAACACCATGAATACCACTTCACAGATTGACAGAATGGTAGGGGTTGGAAGGGACCTTCAGAGATAATCTAGTCCAACCCCTGCCAAAGCAGGGTCACCTAGAGCAGGTTGCAGAGGAACTCATCCAGGTGGGATTTCAATGTCTCCAGAAAAGGAGACTCCACAACTTCTCTGGGCAGTCTGGTCCCCTGTCCCCCTCTGTCACCCTCAAAGTAAAGAAGTTTTTCCTCATGTTCTTAGTACTTCTTACCAAAACCGCTTTCATATGTGGTTTTGGAAAGCTGAGTACAGGAACACAGAATACTCATGGGAAAATGTTGTGCTTTATTCAGTCTACTGTGTTTTTTCTTTTTAGCTGTAAGTATATCCACATATATTGTGTGTGTATTAATCTTTTTTTATTTGCTACAATGATGAACACTGCCAAAATACCTTCATGAAGTAATCTTTTGTGGGAAGTAATTAAAGACTTTTAGTCTCTGCTACTATGTACAAATAGTACACTTGCACATAGGAGCAGAGGGTATGTGATGGGCAAGTGTGCACGTAATGTGAGTCTAATATAAGCATAAAAGAGCAGATGTAGAAGCATCCTTGGTTTTTGATATCTTACATGTGTCATGTTTATTTGTAGCTGGAAATGACATTTTAGTAAGCTGTATCTGTATATGTAGAAGTAATCTACAAATTTAAGTTATGAAAAGTTTTGCATTGACACTTGTGATGTAAAAATTTATAAGGCATAGATGATAGCACTGTGACTACTGCGATTTTTGTCATCTGGATTTTTTATGAAAAAATCACAAAAGTATATATACAATTGATGACTTTCCAATACTCTGTATCATGATTTGGCATGAAGTTTTGGCTTGATAATGTAGATGCTCTTTGTTCTTAATCTATATTGTTACTACTTTTATTTTTCAAAGACTTAATAAAATTCACAGGTTGTCTGTCTCCAGTATTGCATCTCTTTTTTACCATTGTATTGAAACAGCAACTCTTTAATCATATTTTAAATTAATTTTTTGTATTTCTTTTTCTATTTAACTAGATTCTTTTTCATCCTAATGCTTGTAGAGTATAAGATAGTTTAAAACAAGACTGCATGTGGATAGGAAAAGGCTGTTCATCATTTGGTACAAACGCTTATCTACATGTAAGTGTGCCTGTGGGCTTCCACAAACCAAGCAGGATTAGGATGAAATTCTAACTGCCAGATTATGGTTCTAAAAACACATAGGAAGTGACAATATAGGAAACACAGTTCAGTATATTTAAAAAGATGAATATTTACATGTCATTGTGTGACTACGTTAAGAGACTCATATCAGTATGATGCACTGCCACAATCATGTCCATGGTAACTTTCTTGATATGCAGTGTATTGTCTATTTGAACCTTGTATTACAGCTTAGAAACTGATTTTGAGGCTCACTTAGATGTAGATGACCGTTTAAGCACTCAACGCTTCATTATTTCCAAATTTCCTGGAAGTTCTGATGTGCTGGCCCATTAGCTATATGAAAGCTAGAGCATTTTTTTCTTACAAAATATAAAAAAAATACTAACCTCTTTGTGTAGTGAATCACAAACTTGTGTTCATCCCCCAACAGTAAGTCTTGAGAAAGAGCAGCTCTCAGAATCAGTTGACCATACTTTTTCAAAATTTCAGAAAAACACATTGCTCGAACTGACATGGTTTAGAGCTTTATATTCCAGAGAACTTAAATAATATGTATGTATCAATACTTTATGTTGAACAAACATAGTTTTTAAAACTTTGTTTTAACGGTGTACAGGTCTCATTACAGGACTCATTCAGAAGTGACAGTTGCAGTGTCCAACTTCATGGGCACAAGTATGATGTAGCTCAACCTTCTCTGAGATGTGGGGTAAATATTTGGTGCACAGGCTGTTTGAGGGGGAAGGAGGAAAAGACAGTGGTGAGGAGACCTGCCTGGAAAGAGTAAGCGTAGAGGGTGTGTATATGGTGGATTCAGGAGTAGATGGACTATGGTCTGTGCCACAGGAGGGTGCTAAAGCATGAACGTGATTCCTGGGTGATTTACATGGGTGGACAGTCTTGAGTTGTCTTAGTCCTTAAGCGATTGGTATTACCTAAAATTCCCATCCAGACTTATTTGTAAAGTGAGGGATTTGCCTTCTGAATAATGGAATTACCTGTTGTAACTTCTCTTCAGGGCTGTAGATAAAAAGCATCACTCAAAACGCTCTTTTCATTTGGTATGAATGCAGTTGCACTTAAATGAATTTATAGTATTGTGGATAGTATACTTTTAAGTTTTTGAAGAAGCTAAAACTCTCCAACATCCCAACAAATATATATACCATTTAAAATGATAAATGTTAGAGAAACCTGAATGAGTTGGTGACTTAGTGGTGATTACAAATGTCAAACTTACCTGTGACTACATACCTGTGATTACTTATGTCAAACTTACTTAAATTTATAGAACACATTTCTTAATGTGAATAGATAAAACCCCAATGAATTATAGATGTAAGAGACTGTTTTCGTGAGTTTAGCTTTAAATATATTTCTTGGCCTCTGTTTTTCAGTAGTTTTGTTACAGATGATGTTCCATGTTTTGATTTGAAATGAGACATTATTATTTTCTTCCACACTAAATGCTCCCTGAGCTTTCCTGCTTGGCATCATATGAGATTAGAGGATGTTTCCAGGCTTTTAACTTTCCCACATACATATTTTTTTCCCCAAGTTCTCTTGAATTTTATTTCTCCATCTTGTTGTCCAGTTTTTAATCTCTTGCTTTTGCGTGGGGCTGGAGTGTGCAGTTGAGCAACGAAAAGTAACAGTCCCCCCAGCTCCTGTCAGAATGTTTGTATGTTTAATTCCCTTGGGCACTTAACTTCATTTCTTGCTGACACTCACTTTCCTCCCTCATTTTAAACCTGTACTCATTCTTTTGTTGCAAATTAGGCCAGGAATAAAAGAAAAATTATTTTCCATTCAAAATGAGTGGCACAGATTTGGGAGAAGGGATTTTGCTCTTAATTTTATATTAAAAAAAAAAACAAACCCTTCCGATTAGCTTGTACCAAGGAAGGTATATTCATTTGAAGAATTTAGTCAAAATTTCTGTAAGGAAGTGGTGTGCACATTGTGGTCACTAGAAAGAATAATAAATGTTGGATTCTCATAAAAAGTCGCTACTGCCTGAGAAGGAGGCACATTGTATTTTAAACTAACCAATGTGATAAAAGCTTACATGTTATGTTACAATTACAGAGGTCTTTTGTAAAACGTCGCAACAGTTATAAAGTAGTGTTGACAGCTCCACTTCTCAATATGTAGCATTCTGGTGGTTTTGTGTGATAGATTGCTGACTATTTTAGAAGATAGATTATTGTTTGTTTAGGTTTAAGGTAATGTTTCAAAAGCTTTCTTATTTAAAAAGTAGTGCATTATAAATGGCAATAAATTCCTTGAAATGATGTACACATCACAGACTGACAATTGCAAAAGAAATGACTGATTATAAGCAAAAACTCCTTAATGTACATGCTTTGAATAAGTTGCAGCTATGTGTACTTTTTTACATTGATTAACTAGGAAGTTTTTGCAGCCATTCAGCCAGCTTTGTAGTTCAGTCCATTAGTTTTAACTAATCTTATTTAGATAAGATGTAATTGATGAATTACATTTGGTAAAAAACTATTCTTCCGCATAGTGGTGTCTGAAGTTAAATTTTATTTTTTATTTTTACTCTAAGTGAAAGTGAGTTGCTACAAATACAGTAGGGCTATTAATGTGTAATTGGAAGTTTAAATACAAGCATTTTGTTAAAAACATCATCTTGTTTTTATAGAAGCCTTGCTTGAGACAACTAAATAGCTGGAGATAACTGGGACCTTCCACTAACTTGGCTTCTGTGTTTAGAATTTGATTAGCTGAAAAGTTAGAAAACTATCTAAATTAGGACAAATGATGTTTCATCTGGCTGTATGGAAGTCTCCAAAATTTGACATACAATTACACTCACCCAATAGGTTTTAATTTGTTAAAGGTATTTGAATGTCATTCATAAGTAGTATTAACAATACAATTACATAGTATTACATGAATGTGCATAGAATGCACAAAAAGTACGCTGCATGAGAATGACTATTGGAAATATGTTAAGAAATGAAGTTTTGTCTTAACATAACACTAAAAAGCCATTAGTATTCCTGTTGTGAAGATTCTGCTTAGTTCTTAAAAGGGAAATTTTTTTGTACAAGTGTGATGTCCATGTTCCAATCTCCTTCTGTAGATGGTATTGAATGCTGAGTTCTTACGTTTTCTTTAATGAAAATCCCCACGCTTTTGAATTTGCAGAATGCTGTGAAAACTGTGGAGAGTTTCAGTATTTCTGTGCCTGCAGCTGACAGCTCTCTTTCCTACTTGAACCTCCCTGTACTGGCAAAAATGTCCTGAAAAGTACCGTTTCCAGCTTGGAAAGAATTCCACTGGTGTGTGTTCTGTGGAAATGGCCACAAGCTCAAATTTGGCTTGGCCCCATCTCAAATGGTAACCAGGGAAGAAAGGACCGCTTGGCCAAAATGTGTGACCCAGCGATTTTTAGTTGTTTGGTTTTAACCTTGATATCTTAAGGAAACTAGACATGTGTGGGTTTTTTTTTTTTCTGTCGTTGAGTCTTCTCTTCCTCTTGTTTCACACTGCTCCAGTAAATTTTGAAACTGTTGACTAGTTTAAAACAATTTTGATGGAGAATTTGTCACTTTAAGGATAATAACCTATAAATTTGTGAAAATTAGTGGCAGCTGGGAGACCCTAGTAGGTATACTCCTCCTTCTGACCTTGGCATGTATAATCCATTGCCATTTCATTACCTCCTTTCCTCTCTTTCCAGCCCCAGCAGCTACCAAAAGCCAAGCAGGGCCCAAATGATGCTCAGCAATGAGAAGAGCTTGCTTGGATCGCATGTTCTCCAGGCAAAGCTTTGTGCCTCGGGCCTTTCTCTGTCATGTGTCAGAAGTTTGTTGTGATGTTAGAAATTTGAGCTGGGGGATTACTCAATTTTCTGGGGCCCTGCTGTAGGTATGCTCCCAATAGTGGTTGGGATTAGGAGAAAATTTGGTCTGGACAGTATTCTACCTTCCTCTGAAGGAAGTGGGTGGCAAGGTTATGTTGCAATAAAAATTATTACTACATCCTCGGCAGGTGCTCGGTGGAGGGAATTCTTGCACGTGGGGTCTGGCTTTCTAATAAACTGCTGTAGGAAATGTGTTAGGGGAAAGTACCCCCTAAAAAAAGTGTGAAATGGACCTGCAACTACAACCCACTAGGACAGTGGGAGGAAACAAGTACACTTAAGAGTCTGCTGCCACAAAGGAAAGTGGTGTTGTGGTGAAGAGTCTGGTGCCAATTGAAATAGTGCTGGGGACTAGTGCTAGCCCTGTAGCAGGTGGAACAAATACAGTAAGAAGAGTGATTTGAATGGGCCAGGTTTTTGCTAATTGTTCCCAGTTTTAATGAACTGGTGATATGATTGAGCCATGCTCACAATGGTATTTAGATCTTCCTGCAGTGTTCAGAACAACATACTTGAATAGCTGAGCACTATTTCTCTAGCATTTATTTAATTAGTATTTTGGGGACCTGTAACAAGGATGAAAGTATGTCCAGTACAGTGTCTTCCAGAATAGCACACAAAAAAGTAAACTGGCCTAAGTATCACTACTGTACACAGAGGAAATGCAGTGGTGTAAGGAAAAAAACATTTGTTGTGGTGCTGACCGGTTCAGTGGTTGGACCTGTCTGTGGGTGAGAGGGTCCTGTAACAGCCCCTGAATTAGGGGGGTTAGGTGGGATGACAGCAGAACAGTCAATCTGTTCTGGAGTTTCCGTGTATTGGAGATAAACTGTTTCAATGTGAAATACATATTCTGTTTTGTTCAGACTTAAATTTCAAGAAAAAGTTGTGGATTTTCTTTAATAGATATCAGTTCTTTTAACACTCTTAATTTTATTAGATTTTTATTCTTTCTGAACATAAGTCAGAAAAGAGAATAAAAATGTTGTAGGTCACTTCTCGTCTCTTTTATGTTTTGCAGTCTGTTCTGAGTGTGTTTCCTGTCACTTTCTTCTCAGTCCTTCATGGTAAACTGTTTCAGCCAGTCTTCCTTCTCGTTTCCAGTCATAGAGAACATGTTGGGCAGAAGAACCTTTTTTAGCCCACATCCATCCCATATCAAGGATGCTCCACACCATTGGTTTTGCTGAAGGAGCTCACCTAGCACTAGTCTTTCTGCTACATCTCTCCTCTAGGCTCCTTTCCTTTCAGGCCACCCTGGTGTGAGAATTACTGAGTTAGAGCTCTGTGGAATAAACATTTAAGAAGTGCCTTTTTTTTCATTCCTTCCATACTTAGAATAGAATCATAGAATCATCCAGGTTGGAAGAGACCCTTGGGATCATCGAGTCCAACCAACTACCCTACACTACAAAGTTCTTCCCTATATCATATCCCCCAACACCACATCTAAACGTCTCTTAAACACATCCAGGGACGGTGACTCAACCACCTCCCTGGGCAGCCTGTTCCAATGCCCGACCACCCTTTCTGTGAAAAATTCTTTCCTAATGTTCAGTCTAAACCTACCCTGCTGGAGCTTGAAGCCATTCCCTCTTGTTCTGTCATTAGTTACCTGTGCGAAGAGACCAGCACCAACCTCTCTACAGTGTCCTTTCAAGTAGTTGTAGAGAGTGATGAGGTCTCCCCTCAGCCACCTCTTCCTCAAACTAAACAGTCCCAGCCTCCTCTTCCTCAAACTAAACAGTACTTCTTTATATAGTAATGCCAAATCTTGAGTATAGCAGCCAGTTACTACTGTAATATTACTTATTGTTTGTTGGGGTTTTTTTGTAGCTTTGAGACCTCTGATCATGGATCAGGACCCCTCTGTGCTAGGTATTCAACAAACACAGCATAATGTTACAGAATTAAGATACCCTGACTTGTATCCCCCGAAACCACAGGGCAAACTTTCTGTAACATGAGGAAGAGTGAAATCTTTAAAAGTTTATCCTAGGAGAAATTGCAGAAAAGCCATTTTGAGATGTTTGTTTCTATTAAAAAGCACTTACATTTATTGTGTTTTTAAAAAAAATTATGAGGCCACCTACCATGATGTATCAGAAACTTTACCAGATGATCAGTTAACACTTTATAGTATAACTTTCTTTCCAAAATAGGAAGAAGATGTTTTTACAACTTACTTCCCTCAAAGACTTGCGAAGTCATTTTATTTGTTGCTCTGTCTTAGATGTTGAGAAATTGGGGTGTATTTCTGAGGATCACTTAGTGAGAATAGCCCATTTTATTTATCTTTTGCCTTATCACCATAGGCTTTTAGACTCTGACAGCTCCCTTTCTTGTAAACAAAGGAATCTTCCTCTTGAATACCTCAGATGATCACCTAATCAAAACAGTAGCAACATCACAGGGAGATAGGCAAACAGCACACGTTCTCAAGTATCAGTGCAACAGACTTCCTACAAGCTTCTTGGCTTTCAGCTGGGGCTGCTGTGACAGCATTTTAACCTGTCCACAGCTTTCACATGGATTTTTAACTCATACCCCTATTTCAGAGCACGTTGTGCTATGCTAATATAAAATTAACAAAACATGGCTTATGATAAGAGACTGAGAGATGGGTGTAACCTCTAGGACAGTGTGCCTTGCTCATCACTGCTACTACTTGTTTCTCTGAATCTAACATCAGCTAGATTTCCCCTCTTTCAGTTTAAAACTGTTACCCCTTGTCCTATCATTACACTTCCTCACAGAGTCCCTCCCCATCTCTCTTATAGGTCCCCTTTAGGTACTGAAAGGCTGCTATAAGGTCTCCCTGGAGCCTTCTCTTCTCCAGGCTGAACAACCCCAACTCTCTCATCCTGTCTTCATAGGAGAGGTGCTCCAGCCCACTGATAATTTTCGTGGCCCTCCTCTGGACCCCTTCCAACAGGCCCATGTCCTTCCTGTGCTGAGGACTCTAGAGCTGGATGCAGTACTCCAGGGGGGTTTTTGCTGGAGCAGAGTAGAGGGGTAGAATCACCTCCCTCGACCTGCTGGCCATGTTTCTTTTGATGCAGTCCAGGATGTGGTTGGCTTTCTGGGCTGCAAGTGCCCATTGCTGGCTCATGTTGAGCTTCCCATCCACCAGCACCCCCAAGTCCTTCTCCTCAGGGCTGCTCTCCAGCCATTCTCTGCCCGGCCTGTATTTGTGCTTGGGATTGCTGTGACCCAGGTGCAGGGCCTTGCACTTGGCCTTGTTGAACTTCGTGAGGTTTGCACAGGCCCACTTCTCAAGCCTGTCCGGGTCCCTCCGGATGGTATTCCTTCCCTCCAGTGTGTTGACTGCGCCACACAGCTTAGTGTCATTGGGTGCAGTCATCACTGACCATGTCTCCAACAAAAATGTTAAACAGCACTGGTCCCAGTACTGACCCCTGAGGAATGCCACTTGTCACTGGTTTCCACTTGGACATCGAGCCATTGACCACAACCCTTTGAGCGCAGCTATCTAGCCAGTTCCTTATCCACTGAGTGGTCCATCCATCAAATCTGTGTCTCTCCAGTTTAGAGACCAGGATGTCACATGGGACAGTGTCAAACACTTTGCATAAGTCCAGGTGGATGACATCTGTTGCTATCTCCTTATCTACCAATGCTGTAGAAACATCGTCGAAGGCCATCAGATTTGTCAAGCATGACTTGCCCTTGGTGGAGCCATTTTGGCTGTCCCCATTCATGTCCTTATTTTCCATGTGCCTTAGCAGAGATTCCAGGAGGATCTGCTCCATGATCTTGCCAGGCACAGAGGTGAGACTTACTGGCCTGTAGTTCCCTGGGTCTTCCTTTTTTTCTTTTTTGAAAATGGGGGTTATGTTTCTCCCTTTCCAGTCAGTGTGAACTTCACCAGACTGCCACGACTTTTCAGATTAATGGAAAGCGGCTTAGCAACTTCATCTGCCAGTTCCCTCAGGACCTGTGGATGGATTTCATCAGGTCCCATGGACTTATGTACCTTCGGGTTCCTTAGATGGTCTTGAACCTAATCTTCTACTGTGGGCAGTTCTTCATTCTCACAGGCCATGTTTTTGCCTTCTCTGAGATAATATTTTTAAAAACTTGTATTACTTTTTGTTTCATTTTTGCATGGGGAGGAATCATAGAGCAATTTGGGATAATCTCTGAATATGATTTAGTCCTACCTCATGCCCAAAGCAAGTCCAATTAGAGCAGGTTGCTCCAGGGCTTGGCCGGCCAATTGTTGAAAAGCTCCAAAGATTGAGACTCCACTACCTCTCTGGGTAGCTTGTTTCAATACTTGATCAACCTCCTGGTAAAAAAGCTTTTTCCCTGCTTGGAATTGCCTGTGTTTCAGATTTGTCAAAGTACTGTGAGAGAATGAGTGGCAACAGACACAGAACCTGGCTCCCTCTTCTCTGTACCCTCCCAGCAGGTAACTGTGGACAGCAGTAGGATCTCCCTTCAGGCTGAACAACCCTAGTTTTCTCAGTCTCCCCTGATGGAAAGTGTATGTGCTCCAGCCCTTGAACCACCATGGTGACTCTCCATTGGACTTAGTTCTGGTATGTCCATGTCCTTCCAGGGTGCAGTATTCCACATAATATCTCACCAGGGACAAAGAGAGGGGAAGAATCATGCCCCTGGCTTCATCTTTGCTAACACAGTCGAGTACACAGTTGGCCTTCTTTATGGCGAGGGCACACTGCTGACTCATGTTCAACTTGGTATCCACTGGGATCCTTGGATTCTCTTCTGCAAAGCTGCTTTCTAGCAATTTGGGTCTTAGTCTGTTAGTTACACAGAGTACCTCCATCTCAGGTGCAGGACTTAGTGTTTGGACTTCACAGAGTTCTTAACAGCCCATTTATTCAGCCTCTCAAGGACCCTATCAATAGCAGTCCTGCCCACCACTACATCGGCTCCTCCCTGAAGGTTGATACCATCCACAGCCTCACTGAGGGTGCACTCTATCCCATCTTCCAGGCCTTTAATAAGGATGTTAAACACCACAGGCTTAGTGCCGATCCCTGAGGGATGCCACAAGTATCCAGCCACCAGTTGGGCTTTGTACCCCTGACCACAACCCTTTGAGCCCAAGTGGTCCAGCTGCTTTTTCACCCAACTTATCTCTCACTATCCAGTTGATATCTCGCTAGTTTGGGAATCAAGTCTGGGCAGGGCACTGTGTCAAAGGCCTTGCTAGAATGAATATGTGCTGACCTTCCATCTCACCACAGGCAGCTCACAACTCAGCCATATAAGCACAGGCCACTAGTGGGAAATGAATCCTCTTCTTGCAGTTTTTCCATCTTGCAATTTAAGATATCCTTTACAGAAATAGAAATATGCATCTCTTACTGACTTGTAAAGGATATTAAGCTTGATGTTTTAGACATTACAAAGGATCAGAAAAGGCAAAATTTTGTAGAGGAAGAGAGAAAATGGCAATGGAGAACTCTGCAAGTTTGTGCAGTAGGTTCAGGTTTTAAAATTGTAATTCATAATGGTTCTTTTTATATATTTTCTTGTATGTGGGTGGTTTTTTTTTATACTCAGTTTTCCTTATTTTTAACTTGATTTGATGAAAGCAGAGAGACAATATTTGCATAAATAGCGAAGTGATTCCCAAGAGAAAACATTATTTTCCCATGAAGCATGCTTATGAGGTATTTTATTTGGGAGATCTTGCACATTAAATAGGATTTATGTGTTATAAAAGGGGAAAGTATCTTTTTAAAGAGAAAAAGAACTATGTATTTTAAATTTAGAAAATAAAATAATGAATGAAGATAATAAGCTCTGCTTATTAGGAAAGATCATAATAAGCCTCAACTAGTATGTGTTCAGGTGTTGTTAATTATAATTCAATTTAAGCCTCATGATAACTGTTTTATATTGTAGAAGAAAACTGACTGAGGAACTTGCATGTAAATTTAGTAGCCTGAGCGTCCTTAGCATGTTACTTATGACTTGCATAGTTTTAGATGTAACCGTAGGGCTTTATAGAAACATTTCAGCCATGTACCTGCTGACACATTTGCCAAAAGGGAAGAAGGAGCCAGGTTGTGCAAACTTCTATTTGTCCTGCTCCAAAGTACATTTGAATAACAACTCCCACAAGCAGGACCTCATCTTAAATTTTTTAAGTTTTCTAGGCTTTACTTATGAAGCAAGCTAGTGGGAAAAGATATTTTTGTAAATGAGTGTTATTTTCTTTAAAAATCATCTCCCCGGGTACATTATGAGTATTTTTAGTTTTCTGGTGTTGTGACTCTTGTTTGGAATCACTATTGTTGTTGCTAAAATGAATGGGCATTTATCAAATCTCATACTGTGACTATAGTTATTAGCACTTTTGGAATGTTACTCCCTTCCCAGTCCCAGTATAATTTTGACTTTAACTTTAAAATGTTTGTCATCTGGTGTGAGGTGGATTTATGGAAGTGTAGTAGTTTTAGTGCCTTTTGGCTGTATGTTTCTGATGACATCACTGTGATCTAGACAGTGTGTGACTCTAGTTGGTTCCAGTGTTAAATAGTTTCATAATTATGCTAGTTTTGGCAGTTTGCTTGGAACTTTTTCCCATCTCTTTAATGAACGTGTTTTACTTCTGGGCTTATGAGACAGCCACATGTTTGAGAAATTAATAGTGTGCTCTTAAAGTTAACATTGAGCAGAAGTGTGCAGATACAAAAAGCTTTTGGTTATACATCTGTGTAGGAATGTAGTTCCGATAAGGTCATGACCACTGTTATCATCTTCCAGTAATTAAAGAATAGAACATTTGCTTAATAAAGTATCAGTAGCTGTTGTGAAAAATGGTGTGTGTTCACACTCAGAAACCCCCCATACAGCTCTCGAAAACCTTTTTGATAATTGTAATTTAAGGGAATGAATGGATGTTATTCTAGATGAAAAAAAAAAATTTTTCCAAATGTTTGGTCAGGTTGAATTCTCCTTAAATTTAGGAGGGATACTCTATTAGTTCACATGGATTAAGTCACAAAGGTCTGTTTCTGAGATAAATTTTTGTGTTGCATTTTGGCATCATCTTGGAACATGTACATTTTTGTTTTGATTACTTTTAGGACCAACTTGCTGTAAATGGTTGCAACCATTTTCCATCACAACAGACTTGTAGCTCAGGGAAATAGAAAAAGCTTATTACATTGAGTTTATTTATATGTTAAGATTTGAGACTTTCTTTCAAAGTTAACACGATCTAAGGGTTCTCTGCCTCTTTCCTTTAAAACAAACAAAACCACCCAAACACCTGTGTGGTAGTGTGTATTCCTTACTCTCTGAAAGCCTCAAAAGCTTAAACCACTCTTATTTCATCTTTAAGTGTTAGTAATACTCTATGTGATTAAAACGTTGCATAGATTTTGCACGAAGTTTATGATACATCAAACAAGGTTGTGTCAGTATGCAGATAGAAAAGTTAGACTTGAATGTAGTCAGGCTTGATACAGGTAACACTTCAAAAATAGAATGCCTTTCCCATGTCCTCAGCCCCCCTTTCTTTTTCTCATAGCCAACATAAATATTAAAAGGCAAGCGTAATGTGATCCTATCAGATCAAATCATTAAATACTCGTACCACAGCATTCAGTACAAATCCATAAGTGAGCTCAGGAAAAAAGGAAATGTGCTAATTAAGCTGTTTGGTCACTCTGACATCTTGAGGTTTTTTGCAAGTTCAACACGAAAATAGCAGTGTGGTGACTCATCTGAAAAAATATTTTCATGCCACATATGAACTAGTTTCCAAGAAAGAGGGTATGGTTAAAAGTTATTTCAAAAATTTTAGCTTATAGGTCTATGATCTAATTTTTCTCAGTAAGCTGGAGCTGTGAAGGAGAGGCGAGCTTTTCTGGTTACAAAATATACATGCTGATGAAGAGGCTTCTGTCACCCCAGGTTTAAAGATAAAGCAAGAGCTTTGAGCTGTCATCATGTCTCAGGTATGCCGTGAAAAGAGCGGTGGCTTTCTAATGAAATTGCACCGTAGTTAGATGTTCTGAGAGAGTCTTAAGGAGACTCACATTCCTGGATGAAAAGCATCAGAAGGTTGTCAGAGATAAGAAAGCAAACAAATGCCCTCTGGAGTTGATGCTAGACACCCATTTAATTTTTTTCATGTACTGGAATGGGAAAGTCCTGAATGACTGAAATGGCCAAATAACTATAAATTAAAAAACAACAAACAGCTTATTTCAGTTCTATAGGAATGACTGGAAAATCTCAAATCCTTTGTGGTAACTTGTCCTTTTTTTTTTAATAAAAAGCTGTCTTCTACCCTTCTAATGTATGAATGGGTCTGTCTTTCTGCAGTTTCTCCAAATAAGTTTAGGCTTATGGTCTCCCCTGTCCCCACACCATGCCCAGCTAAGATTATTTCCTCATCTTTTTTTCTTAGTGAAATGGTATGTCCACTTTATCAGATAATTTCCTTCTGTGTTCTGTTTTTTCTAACTGTGGAGTGGAAGGAAAGAACCTCCCTTCAATTGTTTTTGAAGTTGTAGACTTCTATTTAAAATGTATCCCTACATGTTACTGCAGGGAAACACATGATCTATCCTGTACAAAAACCCAGCACAGTTTTAGCTGTTTGCTTTTTGGTGATCAGAGGACTTAAGAATGCTGTAGCTTCATACTGAAGCACTTGACATTTGTTCCCTGAAACCTTCTTGTAAATACGTTGTGTGATCCCAATAGTGCCATGACCCACAGAGCATTTCACTATTTTTTTTTCTGCAGTAGACTACATCTATCAGAGAGAGTTTCTTGGGTCAAAAGTTGTAAGAATTTGCTTCCTCTCTAACCTGCTCTTCTAATACACTTACAAGAATATTTGTATTACATTTCTTGGCTTTCTTGCACTTGAGTCTTGTAGTTAAACTGTCATTCTGGAATGTAATGGGACTACTAGTGGGGTATTTAAAACCCTAAATTCAGCTAATTAAAATTTTTGTGTGTCTGTGAATTTCATCTTGTAAGGCTTGTATCATATTTTCTAATTATGAGCCGTGTTTCCTGCTTCTGAATTCCTTAAGGTGAATAAGCTACATAGAAGCTCAAGGTGAGCAGGTGCCCTCAGTTCATTTATCTTTTCTGGGGCCATGTTTTACTATTTTAGAAGTCTGTGAAAATATTTTCTTTGTGAATCAGCTTCAATTAGCTGTATTAGGAAGGACATGACTCTGACATCTTGGAACCGTCTGAGGTGGTTTCATGAGTAGGTATGGAAGCTCATAAAATTCAGTAGTTTCTTGTATTTGTTTTGGTAGTCTGCAGGGCTCTGTCTCTGTTTGAAGGAATGTTTCAGCAGAAATGCAGTTAGATGAAATGTGTTCAATTGAAATTAATAATTAAATTACTGAGGTTTTCTTTTAAATAAAAGTTAGTGGAAGTATTAATTGCAAATAATTTTTTTCTTGTCCTACTAGGTTTGTAATAATTTCTGTAGTTATATGTGTATATGGGATTGAATTGATGGAAAAACAGTAACAGGAGTTTAATTTGCCAAATCTTTACTAAGTCGTTCTACCCGCATTTATTTTCTTTTTGTTTGGTTGACTCAATTGCTTTCTTTTCCTCTTGCAGGAAGACCACGAAAGTTGTGGTTCCAGTTCAACCAACCGCAGTACCACAGAAAGCATGAAATCAGCAGTAAAACCACGACGAGTTCAGCAATCTGCTTCTCCTGACCCCGATTTACCTCCAGGTAATCCATAATTGGATTTCTCCTTTTCTTCCTCTCCTTGGAGAGGGAGGTGGGGGAGAGCATCTGTCGTTCTCATTGGCCAATCTGGCCCAAACCACGGCATTTCAGAACCTGGATTGTATTCGAGTGATAGAAAATACCTACATTTCATTCAGGTGACCACAGTGTCTAAGTTAGACTATTATATGTCTGTCCACCTACAAATCACATAAAGGTGAGCAAAACACTTGAATATTATAAAATCAAACCAAATTGCAATAAAACGTAGTTTATCCTTATATCTTTTCCTTCCATTTTGTTGAATCCTTAAATTTATAGAACTTGTAGCGCAAGATAGATAAGTGTGAGAAATATATTGTAGGGGTAGTGTGTTAAATTTTTATCCTCTGCTGCTCTGGTTCTCCTGTTTCAGATCACTCCATTTTCTACTGCTCATTAACTGCTCAGTGATTCACATAAAGTTGTTGTCTTGTATGTTTTCAGACATTTTTTTTTTACCAGTTTTTTATAATAAAGGTAAGATTTTCTGAGAGTGATAATTCTGAGAGATATTTCTTATCAAGTCCTGTATCTACTGGTGGAGATGTTCACTTTTTTTCTGATGTGGAATTTAGCTCAGTTGAACTTGGAGATACTTAGATGATATAAAAATTCCTAAGGAACTGTATATCTCATTACTATTGCCTCTGAGTTTGCACAAATATTTGAAGTATGAGGTGTTTTGTGCGGAAAAATGAAATTGGAGAGTACTGAAATGAATTGCAATTTTCCTTCTTGGGGGAATTAATCTTAGATGGGTTAAAGACATGACAGTGTTGTTAAGCTTTTTTTTCTGTCTTTTCTTAACAGAAAGCTTATCCTTGCCTTGAATCAAAAGAGCGCGTTGAAATTTAGTGTGTGGAATATTATGTACTACAGAGTATCATCTTGCTTTGAAAAAGGGTACTGGAGGAGCCAGGTCTGGAGGCCCTCTCTGAGATCCTGTAAACCGGTGGCTTGGAGTTGTGGGACTCTTGGCATCCACCATGTCCTACCATGGACAGCGCTTCACCTCTGGCAGTTCCTTGGCGTTTGGTTGTTTGGGCCTCATCCCTGAACAACAGGAGTCAAGGGGTTGCCAAAGTGTCGGATGATTGTATTGCCTTCAGTGACACTTTTAGGATTTTTTTTTTCCTCAAGTTTGTTTCTGTCAGTGTTATCTGTGGACCTCCCAGAAAGGTGTAGTCTTAGTGAAAGGCTGGAGGTCTGCTTATTGTAATGTTGACATCTAATGAAGTTAAAACCTTCCAATAGATGTTTCCACAGACCCAGATATAACGTGTTCATGGAAAATTGGTTTGTGTGTTATCTTCTATGAAAATACTAAGGTCCTTAATGATCAGCGTGATCACACAAATTGCACGTATTATATTTGCAGTAGCATAGCAAATTATCAGATCTGCTGCCTTCTTATGTTCCTGTTTGATAGTTTCTGTAGATGTACTTTGTGCTTCTCTGAAGCTATAGGGCACTATCACCTCCTTTGCTGTCATCACATTCCTTCTTCAACTGCATAGAGTGTGTTGGTAGTGAAATCTAATGATTCAGAGAGAATTAGTGAAATTTTACCTCATTGGATGGACTATAAGTTTCTTTCCATGTGGCAAAGTTCTCTAAATACAGTTGATTCTGGTTTTGCCTTTTTTTTGATGCACAAATAACACTGTTTAATAGAGAGGTCCTTTGTGGTAAACAGCCTCCATGAGGAGTAGATTTTATTCTCTGTGGTACAGGATATGGCTTTGCTAAGCTTTAATTTGCATATCCTGGATTTTAGTAAGATGTTGAGTCATCTACTTAGATTAGTTTTAGTATTTGGAGGATATAGATATCATACTACTATTGTAATTTGTTGAAAGATTTGTCATTTAGCTCTGTTGTGTTCTCAGAGATGGCACTAGACAGAGCTTAGCTGAAAAAGTAGCTTTGGTAGTAACAGAGCACTGCTAAACTTAAGATGTTTAGATATGACCAGTCTGATGATATTAATTCTGTTGAATCAATAGACCACTCTGTTGACTATAATGCTACGATATTTTGGAGGGTTGGATCTGAAACTGCATTTGTAGCTCTTACTGCACAGTGCAGCCTGACGGGTTCTGGAGAATTTGGAAAAAGCATACATGTGGATTTTGTGGTCCACCTCTGGAGAGAATTTACCCCTACAGATTTTCTAGTATTTTTAGTCACTTCATCATATTATACCCGAATTTTAGTGGCAAAGGTGGTCATAGTGTTATATTTTAAAATTACAGGAATAAGAAGCAACCCCCACCTGTTTTCTCCCGCTTGTATTTAAAACACACACACACCCTTTTTTAAAACTGTCTTATACATGAACTTGCTGATGTTTTTGTTAGTTTGTTTCAAGTAGCAAGAATTACAATTTAATTTTTTAAAAAGACTTCTCAAGAATCTGATTTTAGTATATTTGAAGCTAAACTCAATTAGAAAGCTGGTACCTATATGGTACTTCTAACAATATACTGTACTACTAGTTTGGAAATGTCTTCACAGAAATGTGAAACAAAGTTCTAATGAAATCTGTGACCCCTGTTTCATTTGGAAGATATAATTCTGCTCACTCCTATCCCTTCAGGCAAAAAGACACGCAGATGAAAACATTGTTGCTCTTTTCCTGAATAATGCTGGAAGCTATCAATAGAAATTGCTTTTTTATTTTTCTGCTGTGATGCTGGATGTGTAATGTTTTTGTCGTTCACAGCAGGAAAATGTAAATTAGATTGACTTTGAAAGACCCTTGAAAGCAAAATGTTGAAAAACTTTGGACTTGTGGAGTGACAGCTTTGCTTTCTTCAGTGAAATTACTAGCTTGCTTTAAAACCATAATTAAATTACTGGTTATGATTTTTATAGCTGTTAGTTATATAGTCTGCAAAATATTTCTGTGCTGAACCTAAGCAACTAAATGCTTTTTGCTGGCTTCTAGTTATATACAGACCAATTTACACTTCTGTAGTGATGGATATGAGGCTCTTATGCCCCTTAATTATTGAAATAATACATATGGTTTCCTGAATTCATATAACCTAAAAATATGTTACCATTTTCAGAAGTCAGTGAGAAAATTCTTAAAAACAAGTTTTTCCACATATTTTCCAGTAGGTTTTTTTTAGAGTGATATTCTAAAAAGGTAAATTCAGATTATAGAATTGTTAGAAATCTGACAGTACTAACCTGTCAAAATTTTGACTTTTGCTGCATTTCTGGATTTTCTGTTTCTGTAGACAGTGTTCTAAAACATTTTCAAGATTTTGTTTTAATACAATTACAATCCTATTAAGGTGGCAGGAGATGTTAAAATGCTGTTTCTGTCCTGCTGGAACCAGCTGTGCTCAAAGGGTTATGTATATTCAAGAATGGTATAAAATGAAGCAAGCTGAGTTATGATAAGAAATGTGATATGTATTTTACAATTAAGATCGTAATATTGAAATACTTCTAAAACTTAGAAATGTACCTGATCAGAATCAAAATATTCTGCTAAAGGTAGCTGAAAGCCTTTTTTGCGTTTAGTAAAAGAGGTGATTGCAGGCTTTGAATGCTGGAAAAGGAAAAATGTCTTATGTAAACTGTGTAAAACTTGCAGTTGTGGAACTCAGTCACTTATGTAATGGTAAAACATTCCATATACTCTAAGGTGAAAAGTAATATTTGAGTGTGAAAACAATGAATAGCTAGAAAAAGCAGAATAGAATGGAAGTAGCATCCTGAGTCTGCTTCTACTGATCTCACAATGTTTTGATGTTCATTTTCAATTTTATTTGAATTAAAATCTTTGATATAAATGAGTCTTAGTTTCGCAAGTTTCAGAAAACTACTCCTGAAGCCTGTGGACTTAAACTTGTGTCATTAACTGGCTTTTTTTCAGTGGAGTTACCAAACTAGACCTCTATAGCATGTATTAAATGTATTTTTAGATAGAATGTGAGTAATGTTATAAATTTTAAAACACAGAAATTTTAAGGCTTGGGGTTTTTTCAGCACAAATGAGTTAGCTCCATAGTTACATTCAGTATACATAAAAGACATGACTATGGGTAGTATTTGATTTCTTTACCATATTGGTAAAATATGAGTGTTTACTGCATACTGGGAATTCACAGATGAGTTCATTTTTCCAATCATATTACATCTGAAAAAATTTAAATGGATTTCTTCCCAGCAGGCTTCAGTGCAGGTGCTTACTATTTGGGTTGTTGACAGAAATTGATTTTGTTATACCTCACAGGGGTCTTACTGAGCATGCTGTGGATATATTAGCTTTTAGAATGAAAAGAAGTACTAGGCATATTAATGTTTAGTTAACTTTAAAAAAAATAGGTGAGGGGGCACATAGGCGTAATACGTGCATACATGAAAAGTAACCTAGCAACTGGTGTTCACTTTTCCAAACCTATTTCTAAATAACTTTCAAATAAAAAAGTCACTGTCATTAAAATTCTTTGTCTACATTAATCTAGTCTTGTTTTCTTAATTAGTTTGAAAGTTGATTCTTGCCACCAAAAATTAATCTTTTGCATATATTACATTTCTAGTGTTTACAGGGTTTTTTCCTATAGCTTATTGCATTTCCAGGATGCTGATTGACTTAATGGCCTTGGATGTTAGAGAGTTGAAAGCTGTGTGATTTTTTTGGGTAAATTAAGGACAATTGTACTTGGTTTGGTTTAGTTTGATTTTAAAAAGAATATATGTTGGAAATAGTGACCTTAGTAATAAATGAATTTGGCATGGTGTTTTCCCTATAACTCCAAAGAATTTGTTTTATTTTATAGGTTATGTTCAGAGTTTGATTAGGCGTGTTGTGAACAACGTCAACATTGTGATCAACAATCTCATATTAAAGTATGTGGAGGATGATATTGTTCTCTCAGTCAATATCACTTCTGCAGAATGTTATACAGTGGATGAGTTTTGGGATCGAGCTTTTATGGACATCTCTGGTGAGTAGATATTTGGTTTTAGGTATCACAGTGGAGGCGCTCTTAAATTCACAAAGAAATTCACAAGTCTAATGAAAATGGCTCTTTATGTCAGAAGTGAGATAGTTCCTGCCTGTTTTCATTTCTTACAGTTTTTCTCTTCTTCATTTTGAAGAGCCGATTATAATAATATAGATTGATTCTTAACCCATACTTCTATAATCACAGATAAATATACAACAGGTTTTGAAGTCCCCTCTGCTCATACTTGCCATCGTTCTGTGATTACATTTTATTTTGCACTCGCTGTTGGCAGTGAGTGCTTAGGCAGTCTATTTCTCTTTTTGTGAATGAGCCAAGTTGTGAATTCATTCATTTTGTGAATGAGCATCTTAAGGTGTCCTGTTGCAATTGTTTGTGATGATCTTACTATCTAGCCAGCTTGTTTAGAGTGTTTAGTAAAACATGCTGTATTGTGGTGAGCGTAGCACACCAATTGCTTGACATGCTTCATTTAGCTTCACATTTTCAGCAAAAAAACCTCCCAAATTTTGATTTTTATCTTGGTCTTCAGTATCTGAATGTGTCGGTCTTTGAATTACAAATGTTCACCTATAAGTCTGGGTGTTCTTACTGACATCTGGTAGAGGTGGAATTTGGACACAGTATTTTAAGATCACGCAGAAAGATCTCTGGTAGAACAGGGAATTTGACTAATGGATTCCTGACCACCAGACCCATTTCTTTGTTCTGGCTAAAATTATTACAAACTAACATGGCAAAATTACAAAATGCATTTCATGTTAAGATCACTATAATAGCTTTTGTTTACTTTGGAAGATTCAAAAGAAAACTGGGGAAAAATATGTAAGATTCTTTCTGGGAGAATAATGAGAATAATATTTATTGGTCTTATGCTTGCACATGAAGCAGTAGTCTTATTTTATAAATAGATCTAAGTACAGTAAAGAGATGAAAATTTAAATTGGGTGTAACTTATTTGTCCTCACTCAAGTATGCAGCTGAAAAAGTCTGTAACACGTTAAATTATTCTCTAGTCACAAAAGCAAGTACTTTACTGATGATTTAAATAACTACCATGTGACTCTCATGTTGTTTTCTTCTAGTTAAGAACATGTATGCATAACTTGTTTTTCTTAAACAATGTGTTTTTTTTAACCTATATACTTCTTTTAAAAGCCACCGATCTGGTACTGAGAAAGATGATCAACTTTTCTGACTGCACAGTATGTCTTGATAAGAGAAATGCTAGTGGTAAAATCGAATTCTACCAGGAACCTCTGCTGTACAAATGTTCTTTCAGGACTCGTCTGCATTTTACTTACGATAACCTCAACTCCAAAATGCCATCTATTATTAAAGTAGGTATCCAAAATAATTTTTTTTTTGCTATTCACTTGTGAAGTTTTTTGATGTTTTTCAGAATATACTTTGAAATTTAAAATGAAAAGCTAATGCTCTTGGGTAAGGGTTTTTTTGGTTGTGTTTTGTTCATATGATGCAATTATTCTATGTACAGTAAAAGCATGGAAGTAATACTCTCTAATCTTTTCTATTTTTCCTGAAGCTTTAAAAAAGAAAGCATAATAGAGGAAAAAAAATGTCTGCAGGTAATCTGTTAAATAAAAAAACCCAACTGTATGCTTTAAGGTGCCTCCAATGAGATGGGAAGGATTTTTTGTTTATGTTATTGTTTCAAGTGTAGCTTCAACTCAAATAACGAGAAACTTCAGTGTATTAACACTATTTAGTGAACTGTGTGAAATGGATTAGCAAGCCAAGCCCAATCCCTAGTGAGTAGGGGTGCAATATTACTCGTGTTCATCTGTCACTAGGTGACATCTTCACATTTTGTAGCGCAGAAGAAAAATGCTGAATTGGTAGAGAGACTAAACCACCTTTCACTCTTTTTTTTTCCTTTGTTTTTTCCCCCTGCTCTGTATGTCATACACGTAAGCTTTGTCTTCCCTCCTTCTCTCAAAAAAATCCCAGTGGTGCCCATTTAATTAGTTGGGAACTGTTTTAAATTAACACACAGACTTTATAGTAGGCTTTTCCCAAGTTTTAATAAAAAGCAATCTCCAGGTGCATGTACTGCAAAATAGTCAATCTGAGATAAATTTTGATGGGCATTTCTCAAGGATATAATTTAAAAGTGTCACTCTTTCAGTTAGGAGTGCCACAAAGATGATCAGGAGCACCTTTTCTATGAAGACAGGCTGAGAGAGTTGGGGTTGGACAGCCTGGAGGAGAGAAGGCTCTGGGGAGACCTTACAGCAGCCTTTCAGTACATGAAAGGGAGCCTACAGGAGAGATGGGGAGGGACTCTTTATGAGGGTGTGGAGCGACAGGATGAGGGGTAATGGTTTTAAACTGAAAGAGGGGAGATTTAGATTAGATATTAGGAAGAATGCACCTGAAGGGTAGATTTCTGAATGCCAGCAATTTTTCTTTTGGTGCTTTTTTTCCCAGCTAGAGACAAAAGCCAGCAGCGCTCAATCTTTTTCTCCAAATCTGTGAAGATCTCTATAATGAAAGCTTTGATACTCTGTGTTCTTCACTTGGTGAAGCACATCTGTTTTTCAGTCTTGAGTGAAAGTTTCCAAGACTTCCACATTTGCAATAGCATATGCTCTTTTGGTTTCTCTGTAGAGGATATTTCTAAAACCTGTGTAATTTTGACTGCATTGTCTATTGCAAAGTTTTGGCCAAACTAATCTTAATGAGTTTAATTTGAGACTTCTTAATGGAAGACAGTACTTGGATATGCATTTGTATGCTTTTAAACACTAAGCTCCTATTTTCAATTTTAGAATGAAAATAGTGTACGTGGGGGAAGGTGGCAAAACACATTTAAAATGATTAGAGTTTTAAGCTTTTTGTTGCTTTTCTTTTTGAAATCATCATGGGATGAGACAACGGTGAGACAGATGAGCTGATTTGCACTGGGGATGTCAGTCCTGCCTCCCCCTGTTTGCAGCAGCACTGACATTTGTCTGACCTGTCAGTCATCTAAGGCAACTCACTGTATTGACAGAGAGCTAACTGCACAAGAAGAAATAAATAGTTTTCCACTGCTTTTAGGGAGATGGGTCAAGTTAACTGAGGGACAGGTGAGTTCTGCTGGCAATGTAAGAGCAGGATCATGATGGGAGGGTAGTACCACACAAGAAGTCCAGAAGTGTAACATAATTTCAATTAGGCCACTATATAAGTATGTTCATTGTGTGCAGTGCTACCTCGTGTTCCTGTCTTTCACTATGATGTATGCCCCTTGTGCGACTTTTAAAAAGGCTTCTGGCAAAATAATATTTTTTTTTTTTTCCCCAAATCTTAAGACAGTTATTTGCTCCTTATCTTTCCTGTTGTTCATCTGCTGGAAAAGATTTATTATTGACAATTTTTAATCAACTGGCCCTGAAAAGTTGATATTGAAGGATTAATTTTTAATTTCAAAAATGTTTCTTAGGATTTTACATGCTATTTTCTTTCAGAGAATTTTAAATAATAGCTGAATTCTGATATATCTGAAATCTTTTCTCTAGTCCATATAAATCGCTGATACTATGTTGTCACTCATTCTGTATGACTAAGGCTGTGGCTTTATTAATGAATTTACTCATATAAATTTATTAGTGAACTATTACTAGTAAATTTGCATGTTTTTATACAAATATTTTACTACTGTATTTTTACCTGTCCATGTGCAATACTGTTTAAAAAGTCATTTTTCACGTTTCTTGAGTAGATTGCATTAAGGACAATGCTGATGTGTAGTTACTTTCCATTTCCATTATTTTCACCCCCAACATTTAGAAACTGGACCTGGAGCTAGAAACATGTCTAACATTATAGACAAAATTATTTTAATAAGATTACTATTTTACGCAGGTCTTACTTCAATGAAAGGTAGCTTTCTTAGCAAGGCTGATTTTGTCTTTATAGTATGATCACATACTCATAAAAATATTCTGAACTATTGAATAAAATAGCTAAAATATTTAAAGAAGGATATCTTTTCATCTCAGTAATTGCAGTCTTTGCAAAAACTTTTTTTCATTTAGAGAAAAATGCTTAATTGCACGTTTGAACTGAAATATTCAGAGAAGCTGGTTTTCTGCGCTTCAGCTGGAATGAATCCTTTCCGGCCCCGTTACTTGTCCACTAGCAACAATGTTGGGAGTGGGAAAGAACGAAAATGAAGGACCCTTTATATGAAACCCAATATATCTAGGTTTTCTTTAGCGTGCAGAGATTTTTATGAAAATCTATAATGAAAATACAGAAAAAGTTTAATCAGATGTGCTTATGTGACTTGTATTTTAGAAATTACTTCAAAAACATTTGTAAAAAAAAAAACATATATATGTATGCAAAATATATTACATTTGACTTTTCAACCTGAAGGTCTCCAACCTTCTTCAACTCAAAGAGTGTATTTTTTTGACAGTAATTTTTTGTACCCTTTTGCCTTGTGTTGTATTGCAGCTTTTGTTTATAGAAATTCAAATGCATGTACAAAACAAATATGGAGTTGTATGGTTTAAAAGCTGGCTTTAATGATGACGGAGCTTTGTTATTATTTGCCTTTGTTCTCTTTCATGTTATAGGTTCACACATTAGTTGACAGTTTGAAACTTTCAATCTCTGATCAGCAGCTTCCTATGTTTATACGTATAATGCAGCTTGGGATTGCTCTGTATTATGGAGAAATAGGCAACTTCAAAGATGGGGAAAGTGAAGAATTGATTTGCCACACTAAAGATATGTTGGGAAATATCACAGGTAAGTACAACTTTTACTTTTTAAAAAGAAGTGTTAAAGACATTAATTTCTTTGATTTTTACAAATACAAATGGCCAAGGCTTGTCATTGCAAAGTATCTCAGCAGTCAACAGTTTATTAGAGAGGCAGTTCGTTGTGCTGGGTAAGTATGTGGTGCTCTAACATCTTTTTCATGTTATGTTCTGAAAAGTATTCTGGTAGTCCTGACTAAACAGGTTAAACTTTATCTAAAAAGACCATTTTAAGAGTTGTGATGCAGTAGGGTACTTTGAATTTATCCATTACTATATTGTGCAACGAGGCACCTGCCCTTAGGCGACTTTGACTTTTTTATTTAGTTCAAATGTGACTGCTGCCAGTTTCAAAGTGATGTGTTTTTCCATTTTGCTTTGAAACTTGCTACTGAGAATAGATCTATCGGCATTTGTTCTAAACAGCAAAGCATTATTTTGCACTATGTTTTCAGTAGGTCTGTCCTTTTTCATTGTCTAGTCTCCTCCGCTTTTTATTTTTGTAAAACATGTATTCCCTCTTCTACATCATCTTTCATGGGAACCTACTGTGACATGATATTTTGAGGAGCACTGTACTGATTGAGGGGTGAATTCTCTTTAACTTTGTGTGACGGCTTCCTATCTGCAGCTTCCCAAATATTGCTGTTAGAACAGTGGTGTGTTTTGAGATGTGAAGCTTTTACTCCAGCCTCAATTTTATGTGGCTTTTCTAGGAGCTACCAACTTTGCTATTGTATCTTTATTTTTTTCTAGTTGTATCGTGTCATGTATTTGAGTGTTGAGGTTATGTGTTAGGTGAATTATTAGGAATTTGCAGCAACAAGAAATGCATATAGGTGCTTAGTTTATATTAAAATCTAAGGGAAATGAAATTTCTAAGTAGACATTAGAAATTAAATACTCTATACTTCTATTCACTTCTATGTAAAATTTAAACAGAACATTCAAGAGTCAAGCAGTCATATTGACTTATATCACACTATTTTTTTCAGTAATTTAATTAGGAATGTTATGATCTTGAACATCTAAACTTGAATCTGAAGTTCTTGTATCAGGCACTAAATGAAAGAGAAAAGAGAGGATGAACTGTCACTCCGAATTTTCTTGGTTTTATGCTTTTGTAGAGCAGAAGTTAATTTACTTGTCAAAACAGGGAACTTACTTAGAGATTTGTGTTGTAATTTTAATCTCCTTGAGAAATAAGTTTTGGGTATCTTTCCAAGGTTGAATTTGGATCTGGGGGAATAGGAAGAGATATTTACTACACAGCCAAGAGCATGGTAACTTCTAGAAAATTCTTGGAAATACATGTGAAGGTGATGCAGCACTCTTAAACTATACTTGTGTTTATAGTATTACAATGGTTTTGCATAAACTGCTAAATTCATTTTGTTCTGTTTAAGAAATACACAATTTTAATTTACATAAGAAGTTTATAATCTTTTTTGACTCTGTGTTGCTGTCTTCTCTGGTTTCAAAGAAAACATTGGAAAAATGACAGCAGTGGAAATTTCTTTGCCAAAATATAGCCTTCAGTGTTGGTTGGCACAGATAGCCATTTCACTGTTGTGCCAGATGTAGGATTCTCTGTCAAGCTCCTGCTATGTGGAACTGAGCAAATAAATAAGATGTCTGTAAATAGGTCTCATGTATTTTTTTCTAATGCTCAAATAGTTTTTTGCACTAGAAATTATTTGCCTTACAAGGAATGTGGAGTATGTTACACAAGACATGATTAGAAGTACTTAATGTTCTGAAAATATTAATTTTCTCCTGAGACTTAAGCATACAGATTTTAGAAAAATAATTGATATGCATTTTAAGAACTTCTTCCATCTAACCAAAGTTTTAATTGTACTATTTGCAGGAGAAAGGGTGAAGAGCTTTTCTATGAAGAGTTGCATTACACTTGCTTTCAGAAAGAGGGTTGTCTTTGTACCATGAATAGCTTCCTTTTCTTCCCATCAAAGTTCATCCAAATTTGACCAAGTTTTCATGCCATAGAGATTTATGATATTTAGAGTTGCTTGAACTTTGTAGCTGGATTCCCGGAGCTACTGAGGCGAGTAGGACCGCTTGAATATAGGAAAGACAGTGAAAGAATAGAGAAATCATGTAAGTCAATATGAGAACAGCTGAGATCTGGTAGGCAGTGAGTTTCATGTGAAAAGATGTAAGGATTGGAGACAAAGATTAGCTGAGCAATGAGAAGACTGAAATGAACATCTGTAACTGTGGAAGAGGGTGGAAGTTGGATAGGAGAGGTATGCAGGTTTCGTTTGTTTGGCTTCTTTTGGTTAGGATGCAAGATGGCTGGTGAAACAGAAATATAGTTTAAGCAAAGATTAAGGGTAAAATGAAAGGCATCTGCCTACAAGTACTCAGTCTTTTCTGCATCTGGAATGGAATTTGAAATTCTTATTTCCAAATATGAGTAAAATCTTTGGCAATGTGTATCTTGTCATCCTTATTTCTAATGTATGTCCTCAGGAAGGTTGAATTGCAGTTGCTGTCTGTAAATCTCATTTGAGTTCTTTTTTGAACAACTGTGAACGTGTCTTCCTAGTTTTTCATAAAACAGCCATCTAAAAAATAAATATCATGTAACTTCACATTGAGGTACACAAGAGTTGCCAAAAGGGTCAGAAATTAGATGAAGATATTTTGCCACATACAGGCTAACCCTGTTACCAACTGTTTTCCTTCATAGCATTTATGCTCGTTTCCTGCATAGAGTTTAGTATATGTATAGGCATACCGGACACAAACGTGTGCACATGCATGTACACATACAAATAAAACTCTTAAATATCTAATGTTTTTTTCCTCTTGTTCAGTGCAGTTAAGCAGCAGTGCCAAATTGACATATAACCAGGTTAACCATACCATCAGTTTGTGAGTTTACTTTTTTTTTTTTCTGGCTTCATATTTTATCTGTGAGAAGGAAAAAAAACCCACTTTCTTAGCACTTCATGGTGCATTTGTCATCCCAATTTCCAACCACAGATTTGAACTTTCCTGAGGAAACTTTGAACGTGCTACTATTTTCAGAAAAAAATATGTAATCAAGTACAATAATAAATGACACGTATTATCTGCTGAGCTATATTAGCCACATTTTTTTTTCCAAGAGTAGCGCTTCATGAAATCTAGGACTAATTCCACTGGAACTGTGCCTAAATTTTTTACAGTTTAATTATGTACAGACCTCCTTTACAAATAATATTGTTACAACTCTTTGAAAGGGTTCTGAAGATTCATTAAGCGGTTTAATCCAGTATTTATTAGTAAGCAACCCCCCCACCCTTTCAGTTTAAAGAATTTACTGGATTTGGTTATCACTAATTCTTAGTCTTTTGGATGGACCTTATTTTTATTATGTCATAGTTAACATAATAAAATCAGTCACCTGTCCATGTCTGAGTATTCCAGCAGCAGATTGTTCTTCTATACCCAACCGTAAGACCAAAACTTTGAGGTTTGGCAGCAGACTAGCCTGTGTCATGAACATCTATTTTGCTCCAATTCTGTTATGCTGAAAGCATTCAAAATACACAGGTAAAATTACAGGTCAGAAATACAGGTACAAATTCGCTTTAGTTTGGTATGTAAATTCACTTGGTACTGCATGCGTACTGGATCATGCTCTTGCTCAGAGCTGGACAGGCCTTTTGCTTCTGAGGGTTTGAGGGCTGCCTGAATTGTGGGCTTGGATGTCTGTACGGGTAGCACAAAGAAGAAAATTGATGTATTTCAGTTCAGACAGATACAGAAGTGAGAAGGGTTTGGACAAGAGTCTGTGGTAGACCCGTATTTGTGGCAGGTTGGGACTAGAGAATAAACTTTTGGTTTGTGGTGGAAAAATTGGCTAATGTAACTAGAAATGAAAACAATTTAGGCATGAAAGAGGACAAGAAACCAGGAGGCAAGAGAGAGCTGGAATTTAGTTGGATGGGGTTGCTGAGGTTGATGATCTGAGGCTGAAATACTAGAACTGGTTAAGTAAAGAATGATCTGAGAGGTCTGAAGAACAGAAAAAGCGCTCAAGCAGAGCAAATCTAGCACTCGCTGAACAGAGAAATACAAACAGTGGACTAGAAATGAAAAATCGCTTGGCTGAGGGAGGGTGCGGGGAAGGCAGACAGCTGAGATGAGTCTGCACAGTGATGTTAGGAGATGCTGAGTATGAAGCTTGGGAAAGATGTGAGAAGCTGGAATCATGAGCAGTATGAGCTACTGAGCTTCTGAGAGTGGTTTTAACAGTTCCAGGTGCTACCTCCTCTGAACGATTGCCTTGAGATTCTGTATTATGAAAGTGTTTTGTTTTTTATTTTTTCATGAAATGAAATAGATGGCAGATCTAATTCCAGTATAGAAAGCGTGTTTCCCAGGTGTAAAATGGCAATAATAACAGTACCATTTCATCCCAAAGGAACATTGTGAAATTTTCTAATATTTGTAAAGCACACTGACCCTGTCATGATCTTTACTCTAAAAAAAAAAGAAGTGAAAATAAAGAAGGCCTTTGTGAACGCGAGTGCACATAAAATGTTGCATAGATACTATAAAACTCTATTTTTTAATGGGCTGGAGTGCTCCTTATTGAAAACTTGGTGGTAAGAACAGTAGTAGCATGGGGAATTTTTTGGGATACAAATGGAACAAAAAGCAGATCAAGAGAATGAGTTTAATATATTGCCAGCTTTGGGCTGAATATGAGATTTCAGTTGACTGAGAAAACCAGGTGCAAATAATTTGTGACAGCAAGAAATTCTATGTGAGCATTAGTTGTTGGAGAAGGAATTGACTCTGCAGTATTCTATTAGGATAAAAATGGGAGAACTGAAATAGATTTATTTATCCATACTTGCCTGAGGAAAAGCGGCTGTACACTGTGTTAAAGAGTTTGGGTAGAGTTGAGTTATTCTTAAGCAGTGGAGAAAACGGTCCCCAGTTAGACTGAAATGATGTCAGGATAAAAGGTCGTATGTGCTAAATTGCACTTCCCTGTGTATTTTTCTTGTCCCTACGCTTTTTATCTGTCTGCTTTTGAGGGTTAAAGAGATGGTTAAAATACATATGATCTCTGTACCCGAGTACATAATACTGTTTCAGCTCTTTATGTTTTCATGTGTTTTGTGGGGTAAACGGCCAGTGCAGTAAACCCCACAGTCTTTTTTTTTTTTCCCCTCCAGTCATCTAGCTCCATTATTGGAGATTCTTCCTGGCATATACGCTTTGATATGCTCCCAAGGAACAGTAGGTATAGCGGCAGTTCGTATTTCAACAGGCTGTAAAGATGCAGCGTAGACAGACGAAATGGGGCTTGTGGGGTCAGTGCATTGTGCAGCCATCTAACAGCCAGCGTGACAGTGACTAACCTTGTGGGCATCTATAATAGTGCAATCTAACTGTTTGCTGAGATCCTATATGCAGAGGATGGGTATCAAGCTCATTGTATGGTGATGGCCAGATTTCATTAAGTTGGAATAAATGTTTGGGCACATAGAATTGCTTGTGTCTGTTAACATCAGTTAAATGAGCAGCAGTTAAAATGAGTAGCAAATAAAAAAAAATAAATCTTCCCAAATTTAAAGTTCCTAAATTGGCGAGATTAAATTTGTTAAATATTTTTTATTGTTTTAGGAACTATAACCTTTTTGTGGAGAATTAGATTTTTATGAATACCTTTTAAACATGTATTTTATGTTGTCTTGCCATTTTCTTTTTTTCTTGAAAAACATTAATACCCTTTTTGTAGTAGATACCACAAAAATGTGATTAAATCTTTGAAAGGCATGAATCATAGGTTTTTTTTTTTTAAATTACACAAAAGCTTAAATATCAGCCCAGTTTTTCTGCTGCTGATTTTAAAAGTAATTTAAGGTAGATGGCGGAATGCAAGCATTTTTTTTTAAGGCTTCTAGTGAGCAAAGTATATTTCCAATTCATCTGCTTGAGCTTGTGTGCGAGATATGAAACAAAAGTACTTTTCGGATTGGCATTGTCAGACAACTAACACCTTCCTCTCCCTATTGGGTATATGCACTTACATATCACTTTGAGATTAATTGTCCTGTGATGTGTACCTCAGCCCTGAGGCGCTTGCCCTTTTGTTGTGATATTTCATATTATTTAGTCTCCTTTGCCATTAAAATGGAAAATAGATCCCATACCTCTTGTCCCAGTTCTGGTGTTTTACAATCACTGTCACTTGTTTTGTAGCTCGCCCTTAACTATATCTGCTTCTCATTTTATTGAGAGTGGGATATTGTTTAATTAATTGGAATTTTAAAATAATTGATTAGCAACCCCAGGTAGTATCATGGGGAGCACTTTAGAATAATTATTGGTGTTATTTCAGCACTTTTGGCATTGTTATTTATTTGGAGTTTTCTTAAGAAATTTGGAAGATGATTCTCTCCCTCCTTATCCATCAGTTCTTCGCTAGAGTAGTTTCAATTTACAGTAAAACAAGCCAGGTAGACTAAGAGTAGAAGCTTGGGGAAGTTTGTTTAATAGATGGAGGTACGTACTATGAAAAAGCAGATTTTCTATAGAGTCGAACCTGAAGCTTTTCTGTGTTCCAGTCACATTCCATATCTAGTGGACTGTGCAAGTCAGAAGTAAAAGGAAGCTATGATTTCTTCCCTTGATATTTATTTACATTTATCTGTAAGGTGGGAGCGCATTCTGGTCTAGTAGGATCCAGACGTTGGACTTTAAGGAAGATGCTGTTCTTGATGCAGAAATAAGAAGAAACCCTTAAGTGTTACTATTTGCAGTACTGATTCCTGGCTGTCTGAATCACTGTACTGGGTTGTCTTGTGCAAAATAAGTGTGATACCTCTTAAATGTGTAAAAGTACTGTCATTTGAGTGAATGACTTTGTTATAATATTTTATTCATGCTACAATTGTGATGGCATCAGATTTTCAACTAGAAAGTGTTGGAGGTACATCTGTTTTCAAAAGGAGATGCAGAATACCTTTCGGACTACAGTTTGGTACATAGGATTTTAGTTTCTGCTGGTGTTGGTACCATTTCCAGTTACGTGCAATTGCCTTCATCGATATTGCTGTGCTAGTGTAATGTGTACGTGATAGATCATGGGACACTATTTTTTAATACGTACTGTGAAGTAAAACTAGTTGAACATCGAAAATTTAAGCTACTATCATCGTAAATATTGTGAGTTTTCTTGTGGCAGTCAATTTATTGTATTTCTATGGTTTAGATCCAAAATGAACATCATCTTTCAAATAAAATTCAGTTTGGCAACACAGCCACTGAGTAGTGTAAACATATTGGGGAGAACTTTTACAAACATTGAACTTGGTCTTTTTTCTGTATGTTAGTAATTTCTGTGCATTCCTTTATGTAATAAATACCTGCAAAGGAAAGTTATAAGAAAATATTTGTTACTCTGAAAACATGTGTGTTATTACATTTGAGATTCTTCAAGAACAGTTCATGCTGCAAGGACAAATTTTTAAGGGCTATTGCATTCTCAGGGTCAGCACCAAAACTATTGTTATCAACCAGATAACTCTGGTTCCTTGCAAATTTCTCTTTTCTTTTTTTTGGTTTTGTTTGTATTCATAATTAATGATAATGTCATTTTAGCAATGAGTTTGCAGTAGCGTCTTTAGGTTATAGCAGGTAAAATCTGGTTGAGGAAATGAATTTTATATCTGCATTATTTAGTGATAATAGAATGAACATTACAGCTGTGTTCTTGAAGTAATTATGAAGTTTCATTTATGCAGTTTCATGGTTTATTAAACCAGATGAAAAATTATGCTATTGCCAGCAGGGATGGCGATGCATTCCCTCCCTCTTCCCTAGTGCTAGCACTTGTATTTATGTTGCCACAGGCTAAGCTGGATCAGCCATACCTGGCTGAAATCTAACACAGGAAGAAAAATAAATAAATACAAAGAGTAATTTTCTACTGGGTTAGTTCCAGACTTATGGTGAGAGATACCAGACTCTTAGAGTTTCCAGACTCTTAGAGATAAGTATCTCAAACCCTTTAAAAGAAAGGATAGGGAATTTCTCAAGATCAAACTTCATTTGGACATGGAAACAGTGAGATGCAATCACACTGCAATCTTGTAATTTATATAAAACGTATTTCTTAACTGGAATCACTGCCCTACAGTATGAAGCAAGATTGTTCCAGTGTGATCTCAGCTATGGGTAGCTAGCAAGAGTGGATTTAGAAATTTGATGAGTAGGAGCATTTTGTCCTTTAACAAACTGCTGCATGTGAAGCATAGGAGTTTTATCATTATATTTCACTATCCTATGTTTGCAGTTGATGTAGTGGTTAGTGTAGTTAGTTAAAACCAAAGAGGCTTTGGGTTTCCAAAGTACATACTCCCCTTCATGCACTACTTGTTATAAAGGTATTTACATTATATTTATGCTTTGAAGTGTTTAGAGGATGTTGTGGATTGCTTACGAGGCTGATGTGAATTTGTTCCAAAGTTTGACTGTTGATTACGTAATGGTTGTAGTAGTTTTAATTTAGTGAGAGAAGATAGGTTTATCTTCCTCTTTTTATGTTTTCTGTCTCACAGCATATAGATATCACCATTTTAGTCTAACTTCTGTCTTATTTTAATGGCTTCCAAAATACTAATATTATGAACCAAACTATTATTTGGCATCTTTTACTGTTGTCTCTGTGCGTAAACATACCGCAGCAAAGAGGTATGCTAAATGATGGCTGAATTTTATGGCTATGGAGACCAAATGTTATGCATGACCTAGGTCCTTCACCTCTGGATTTTTTTCCCTTTTGGCAGACTTTCCACCATTTCTTCTGTCCTTGCCAGCAACAGTCTAGGCTAAGCTGCTCGAGTCATGCTCCATATGAATTCTTTTTCCTTCTACATCTGACAGTTCTGCCTCTTAGCCATTTCCAAGACTTTATGCGCACCTCTTCTGTATTTCCTGTGTTTCAAGATTTACATTTGGATTGAAATCTGAACTCTGACACTGTTTTGTAGAGAGAGCAGGAAGGAAGCTTGCATTGCCCTTATGGGAGGAGATGTCCTCGCCTCCAAGCGTGTGCAGAGAGTTCTCATGGGTGTTTGTTCTTATGCTTTCTCCTATTGCACAAGTGTATAAATAATTAGGCTAAAAGACTAACTAGACTAAAGACTAAAAGCTCTAACACTTGCAAGAGTGGGTCCTCCGAGATAAAAAAAATAAGTAAATAGAAATGGAATATGCCTATTTCCATTCTCAGTTAAATAATACATTCAATATTGCTCCCCTGGGGGAACAGTTCTGCATCCTGTACTACCTATGGTAACTCTGAAGCAGTTAATGCTCCCCGAGAGTCCTAGAAGAGTGGTGATGAAAGCTAAGTTAATTGTGCTGTTTGTACATGCACGGTGTTACCCATTTGGATCATGAATCTTTGACTTGTATCTCTGTGGAAATCCTTTTTTTGTTCTGTATGCTGTCTTTAATATTTTTTTTCACAGAAGACCAGCATTTGGATTTTTTTGACTCACAGGTGGCATACCGGCTTTTTTGAGTGTAGGTAAACCTGTGTCTTTCATACTTGAAAACCTGATTTTTAGACAAAGGAGGTTTTCAACCTTAATTTTTGGATCTGTGTTGTGTTTACATTTTCCTTATTATGGCTTTTGCAACTGAAGTCCTTTTTTATTTAATTTTCAAACTGAAAACTATAAGATTTTAATAAATGTTTATTTAGTAGTGTTTAATTAGCAACTTCAGAATGGCTTTAACAAAAGAAGTCTTGAAAGCATGTGGTATAGATGACAAATTCTTGTCCCATTGCAAATGTATGATAATAAAACTTTTGCAAAGATCCTTAATATTTTTTGGAGGACAATGTTAATGAATCAAACAAGTGTTTAGAAAATTATATTCAGAAATTTAAAATTTCTTCTTATTTTCTATCATTATAAATCCAATATCAGTGAATAATATGTGCAATATTGTCCTAGGTAAATTTCACATGCTATAATTTTGAGTAAAATAAACTAATTTTCAAGCATGGTTGATTTGAAATTTGACTTTTTGTTTTAAAAGGTGCAGAAGATGAAACAAGCTCAGTAATGCAATATCCAACACAGTATATTAATCAAGATCCTTATTTGCATCAAGACGATGACCAGCAGCAAGGATGGGTTTCTTGGGCTTGGTCTTTTGTTCCTGCTATTGTGAGTTACGATGATGAAGAGAATGATTCTAGTGGAACTAGTGATGGAACGACGCTACACCAGCAGAAATCTCAGTCCCTCAAGGATCCAATTATTTCAATTGGGTTTTACTGTACAAAGGCAACAGTGACTTTTAAGGTAAGTATTTCTCTGTGTTGAATAGGATTTATTTGGCTTGTTGAGAAAGTGCTTAAAGATTATCTGCATGCTTGTCTACTGTTTGATTTGAGAGAGGAAATATTACAGTAATGAATAACAAATGTGAATGTTGAAAGTTCCTCTCGCATCATAATGTATTGTTAATTACAGTGTGAGGTAGTTTTGCTATTTGAAGTGGAATTTGCATATGGACATGTTAATTTTGAATAGAAACCACTTGATTTACTTAAATTAATATTTTTTGATGAGAGAAAAAGCTTAAAAGTTTTTCTATGGATGTTTATTCCAGTATTCTATCCATCTAACACTTATATAAATATACTTCTTCATAAAAAACTTTTAGCTTTGTATAGCTCATGAATTTGAAGAATGTTTTTTCTATTTTTAAACTATAATATGTGCAAATATGAATTTAAATTGATAATGTTGAAATTATTTTCCATGGGTTAGAACTGAGTTAAAGAAGGGATAAATTACACGTATACTCTGAGCTATAAACTATGTATGCAGAGAAAGATTTAAGTATTTTCTGTTAACAAACCATAAAATAGTTGCTGGGCTTCTCTCTGTTCCTTTTATAAGCTTGTAGAAGGGAATATAGAGAGCCTGAATAAGATACTGAGATGTACTGACAGAAATTAAAAATTAAGGTTCTGAATTAGCAAAATACTTTCTACAAGTGCCAGACTGTATACACATAGAATTGCTTGCACAACTATAATAGAAAGTGGCTCTTAGTTTAGTAATTAAACATATATTAGATCAAGGCCAGAACTCTTCGGAGTAGGAACTAATACTATTTCTATGAGCAGCGGAATAACTAAGGTTGGTGGTTTTTTTTTTTTTTAACACTTTCAGCCTTTTGGATGAACTGCAGTGCTTTCATAGAATCATAAAATAGTTTGGATTGGAAGGCAACTTTAAAGGTCATCTAGTCCAACCCCCCTGCGTTGAGCAGGGATATCTTCAACTAGATCAGATTGCTCAGAGCTCCATCCAACCTGACCTTGAATGTTTCCAGGAATGGGGGCATCTACCACAGAATGACAGAATGGTAGGGGTTGGAAGGGACCTCTGGAGACCATCTAGTCCAACCCCGCCAGCGAAGCAGGTTCACCTAGAGCAGGCTGGACAGGAACACCTCCAGGCGGGTTTTGAAAATCTCCAGAGAAGGAGACTCCACAACCTCTCTGGGCAGCCTGATCTGGTGCTCTGGCACCCTCAAAGAAGTTTTTCCTCATGTTGAGATGGAATTTCCTGTGTTCCTATTTGTGCCTGTTGCCCCTTGTCCTGTCACTGGGCACCACCTCTTTAGGCAACCTGTTCCAGTGTTTCACCACACTCATTATAAAAAAAACCAACAACTTTCTTATATCTAGTCTATATATCTGCCCAACCCAGGTGCAGGACCCTGCACTCGGCCTTGTTGAACCTCATGAGGTTCTCATGGGCCCACTTCTCGAGCTTGACCAGGTCACTCTGGATGGTATCCTGTCTCTTAGGCCTAGCAACTGCCCCACTCAGCTTAGTGTCATCTGCAAACTTGCTGAGGGTGCACTCAATCCTACTGTCTATGTCATTGATGAAGATATTAAACAGCACTGGTCCCAGTACGGATCCCCGAGGGACACCACTTGTCACTGATCTCCATCTGGACATTGAGCTGTTGACCACTTCCCTCTGGATGTGGTCATCCAACCAATTCCTCATCCACTGCACAGTCCACCCATCAAATCCATGTGTCTCTAATGTAGAGAGAGGGATGTTGTGGGAGGTTGTGTCGAAGGCCTTATGGCAGTCCAGGTAGACGACATCCATAGCTTTTTCCTTGTCCACTGATGTAGCCAATCCATCATAGAAGGCCACAAGGTTGGTCAGGCAGGACTTGCCTTTGGTGAACCCATGCAGGCTGTCTCAAATCATCTCCCTGTCTGCCCTGTGCCTTAGCATACCTTCTAGGAGAGTCTGTTCTATGATGTTCATAACCCTTGTATAATGTTTATGGGCCTGATTATACACTCAATACCACCAGCTCCTTTTTCTGCCTGTTTGGCTTGTTATTTGTGCACAAGAGTGTGTTTTGAGTGGCTTCACGGTTACTTTCTCTTAGCTTTTTTTGTTTGGTGGCATAGCAGAGCATTTAGCTGCTCAGCAACTGACAGAAAGGATGAGACAAGCAACTTTTGCAGCTGCAGGCATTCTGTGGGGAGGTTAGTGTTTTAAGCCTTCAGTCTCCTGGCAAATTTGTTTGCAGAATTTGAGGACATAAAACATCAACAGCCATTCAGTCATGTTCTTTTGTGTCAATCTGTTTCAGCCTTCATTTTTAAAAAACACAACAAACAGGCTAAAAATAAATAACGAATTTTTTTTTTCTTCCTCCTTTAATTATATCCCTGGGACACTACTTAAAAAAGCTGAACAACTAACCATAACTGAAATTTCTCATTTATCATTGCTCAGCATCTTCTTTCTTTTGTGCCTTGCCATACAGTAGTAATTTTGTGTCCTCTTTCCTCACATGGGAAAACTCATTAAAAATAATATGAACTTCTCTTTTGAACAAGATTTGCTGGATTGGCCTTTCTTAATGTTTCCTTGGGAAGCTTACGCATTTTGTATTAGGAAGTGATAAAAACTACTTAAAATGTAACATCTTGCATTCTATAAATTTTAAATTTGAAGTGATGTATGATACTAATACGGTGACGGTTAGGAGGAAAACAGAATTCATTGTTCTGCTTGCATGCAAAGAATATATGGAATTAATTTGTGGTTCATATTTTGGTTAAAAAATAAGGTCAAGTTTCTGCATTAGCATTCTGAACAATTGATATCATTCCAACTAAAAATCATGCCAAATTAAATGTAGCATTTTCTAATAATTGTGAAAATGATTCTTGTAATGTCTGAGTTCTTTTAATCAATTAATTGCTTTTCCTCTACAATAATTGCACACAGCTGAAGGGTGATCAGCGATTTTTTTAATCCAATTTTCTTGGACATTTGGATTACAAAATTTTAATTGGAAACCACATCCATGTGTATCCACTCTTGAAAATAATGAGAGCTTATGGATATTTTTATATAAAAATTAGAATTTGAACTATTTAAGCTGCCTAGCATAAACAAATGTACATATTTTTCTTAATGCAAAACATAACACCTTCATTATTTTGTGTCTCTTTTCTCCTTTTTCTTAGCTGCAGGTTATATTCTTTTTAACATGTGCGTACGTGTTTCACCAATTTAAATTTTTATATCGAAATCATGCAAGAAATGGCAATTGAGAGAAACATGCATTTATACGACAATCAAAATGTTTCTCTAAGATTATCATGCTGTTTGCTGGGAAGAATAAATAATGATGTATGGATTTTTATAGCAATTTATAAGCTAATTTGATACTATATTAATAATGCAGCTGTGTATCTGTTTCATCTTTTCACATAGTTTCTGTTTAGATAAGCAAACTAAAAATACTATAGTGGTTTTAAGACTTTCTGTTATGGCATACTTCAACCAGAAGTTGAATATGAGAAGTTCTTATATGGATAATGTGTTACAGCTGTTTAACTGCACCTGTTTCCTGCTTGGAATATATATATATATATAATAAATTTTAGCCCATAATTTAATTTGTCTTCATCAGTTCTGTATATTAATGACATTACTGCTGTTTAATACTAATATTGACTTAAATAAGGTGTTTATCCTGTTGTTTCATAGCTCACTGAAATGCAAGCTGAAAGTAGTTATTACAGCCCTCAGAAAGTAAAATCCAAAGAAGTTATATGCTGGGAACAAGAAGGAACCACAGTTGAGGTAATTTTCCTTTGACAGGGTTGTTTTTTTTATTCATTATAAATACTGTAGTAAATAGTTACGAATAAAATATTTTGAAATTATTTCATTACTGATTGTTCGTGTTCTGCTACATTGGATGTGTTCATTGTAATAATCACGTAGACAGAAATTCTCTAAATTTCTAGTGTTGTAGTGATCAGACTTTAATCCCTTCCTTCGAGGTACACTGTTTGATTATCTTGCTCGTTATTAAAGCTCTAAATATATAAACCTAAACATATTTCAGTTCACTTTTCTGTATATTATCTAATTTTCATGGAGTAGAATTCTTCAAAATATTATCTAATTTTCATGGAGTAGAATTCTTCAAAATACACATTTTATTTTTCCTCACTAGGTCCTTATGAAAGGGGAGCATTTCTTTGATTGCCAAATAGGCTTTGTTGGTTGCCAAGCTATGTGCCTTAAAGGAATTATGGGAATTAAAGACTTTGAAGAGAACATGAATAGGAGTGAAGAAGTGAGTATATTGAAATGTCAGTTGACTTGCAGAAGAAGCAATTCTGGTATGTTTTAGAATCATCATAGAATAGTTTAGGTTGGAAGGGACCTTTAAAGATCATCTAGTCCAACCTCCATTACCCCTTGTCCTATCGCAACAGGCCCTGCTAAAAAGTTTGCCCCCATCTTTCCTGTAAGGCCCTTTGAGTACTGAAAGGTCACAGTAAGTTCTCACTGGGGCCTTCTCTTCTCCAGGCTGAACAACCCCAACCCTCTCAGACTTTCTTCACAGGAGAGGTGCTCCAGCCCTCTGATCCTTTTGTGGCCCTCCTTTGGACCCCTTCCAACAGGTCCGTGTCTTTCCTGTGCTGAGGGCTCCAGAGCTGGATGCAGTGCTCCAGGTGGGGTCTCACTGGAGCAGAGTAGAGGGGTAGAACCACCTCCCTCAACCTGCTGGCCACGCTTCTTTTGATGCAACCCAGGATACGGTTGGCCTTCTGGGCTGCGAGCACACACTGCCAGCTCATGTCCATCTTTTTATCAGCCGGTACCCTTCTCGGCAGGGCTGCTCTCAATCTCCTTATTTGGAAAATGATCATTTACTGTACTATGGTTGGTATGATGGGGCAGGTTCTTATACTTCCCCTGTGAGAGTGGCATTTCTTGGCATCCGTCTCAAGCAAAATGTATGCAAATATGTGCAGCACAGAAAACAAACAAGAAGAATTAGATATCCTTACACAGCTGTTGTGTTACCCCATGATGTTATTGGGCTTATAGAGGTGTGTTGGGGGACACTACGTGGCTGGTGTGCTGCATTGGATACACATGGGCTTTTTCATAGAGGAAGGCTGGGGAGGCAAGTGTCAGCCAACTGTAAAAGGTGCTGCGTTGACCTTGTTAGATACAAGGGAGGCGTGGTTGGGGATGTGAGGGTGGATGGCGGCTGTGTCTGCAGCAACTGTGAGATTGTGAGATATAAAATCGTGAGAGAAGTGATTTTTGGATTGGTGTGGGTGGGTGAGCGAATGAGTTTCCTGTAGGTTAGTTGATAAGGGACATCTGGGTTTTTGCTCTTTTTCATTTTTCTGCCACCCTCTAGGGTGTGAATTTAAGAAAATATCTGTTTTTGTGAGAATGATGGTGACGTTGATACTGCCTCACCTGTCATCTTTCTGTGCTGCTGTAGTTGGGACTGTGCCTTTCATAAAGGTTCCAGCTTTGTTGTATGTGATTTTTTTTTTCCAACCATCTATTCTCAATCTCATATAAATGACTGTTTTGGAAGGATAACTCTTGATGGAGAAGTTGTGTAGATTTCAGTAGAATAGAGGGTTTGGGATACAGAGAAGGCGTGTAAAAATCTATGAGTAAAGAGGAGTGCAAGAGGTAGCAAGCAGGTCATACGCTGAAATAAGTGCTTTTCATGAAAAGGTTAGATAAAGCATCTGAAAGGCATTGGTCAGTCAGAGAAATGGGAGTATGTAGTGACAAGATGTTGTATAGTTAAGAGGTTGGGACAGAATTTGGAGTAACAGTGATCTGAGGTTATTTTCTATTAAAATGAAACTAGTATGTTCTGTATTGTGGGTTCTGTAATATTCAGTAGCTCAGTCTGTCTTAGTTTGAAAATGGGGAGGGAGTGGATGGGAAATTCAGCATTGTTTGAATAAAGTTATTTTAATTTTCTTATCTTCATTCATAATGAAATATGCTCTTGAGGGATGCTACCATGTCATTAGTGCATTATGACAGAACTGAAACTGGTCTGTTAACTTGACTTTTTTTTTTTATTCCCTTGCCTTATTATTATTTTCTGCTACCTCATGAAGGAGGCCTACTTCTTTAATTGTGGAGAAAATCTGAGCGCAAAAGGGATGACATACCTTACGAATTCACTGTTCGATTACAGAAGTCCAGAAAATAATAGCATTCGTGCAGAATTTATATTGGATGCAGCTCATCATAAGGTCAGAGAATTACATTTTTCGTAGAAAAAAAATTCTAATGCTCTCTAACGGATTTCTAATTATTGTTTAGATCTGTGTACTATTAGAGGACTGATTTTCATTACTTTGTCATGTCTAAATGAGTCTTACTTTCAGATGGCCAAAAAAAAAAAAGTAAACCTGTTTGTGGTTAAAACCAAAACCAAACCAAAAACATGTCCAAAAGAAACCTCAAACTCCCCTCCTGCCCTAAAAGCTGAATTAGTGTTATAGTTTCTGAAAGCATTAACTACAGAATACCTGCAGAGAAAAACGAGAGATATGAGAGAATGCTAACAAAAGGTCAAGCTTTACCAGCACATACTTCTTTAAACCCAACCAGGAAGTAGTTCGAGGTCTTCAAACTAAGAAGTGCTCTCTTGGAAACTGGATCTTGGGCAATGTTAATTTTATTGTCTTTGTGCCATATTTGTCTACTTAGAGGAAGACTTGCTAATTCTGCCTTTGGTAGAGACAAATTTTCAGTCACCTATAGTCTCTGTTTTGTAAATTGTGCAGTAAAACTTTATTGCCTGACTGTCTGCAATTACTAAAGACTGGATGTGGTGACCATGGTGGTCCCTTCCAGGTGTGTTCATAGGTAGAGTTCTATGCTCTGTGTTATTGCACAGGTAAGCAATTTCCAATTTTAAATATATCTAATTTCTTTTAAATTTTTACTGTTTCCACCTTTTTGGTACTACTGATGAAGTGTAATGCTGAAGGATCTCATAAAAAAAAAAAAAGAAATTAAGGAGTGAAATCACAAGTCCTATACATATTCAAACATTTCCCATAGTGTGTTTTAGTTTTAAACTTTACTCTTTCCTTGGCCTGTCTTTGATGCTTTTATGATTTGCCTATATTTTGGCAAGAGGGGAAGCAAGCTTGCTGTGTAATAAGGGATTATATTATATATCAATCCCAATGATGGCATAAGCCTTGATAGGTTTCCTACTGTTTAAAGACAAAGCCACAATATTCCTTAAATAAAGCAAACTAGAATGAATGATCTTGAATTTTCAGTGTATTTAATTAGGCAGATCTGTTGGATGCAAAAGGTCAAGTGAAGAATATTTACTCCATTAAAGGTACTAATTAACTAGTTGTTATTGATGAGTTGGTCAGCATGTCCACTGGAATTATTGATGTCCCTTTGTGTGGCCTCAAATAGAAGTTACATTACCTATCGGAAAAGGTGAATTCTTTGGGATAACCTCTGTCCTTTGTTTTGATAAGCCTTTCCGTGTGTTGATGCACAAATTCAAACATGGATATATCTCTCTCATACCAACCTATCAGTTGATAATCTCAAGATTCTTTCCTAATACAACATTTTCTTTGTTTGCTTTGCTTTGTTGGTAGGAGACATACACAGAGATAGCCGGAATGCAGAGGTTTGGGGCTTTCTACATGGATTACTTGTACACAATGGAAAGCACCAGTGGCAAAGGTACCTTTTTTTCTTTGTTTACCCTGTTAAATAATAGAAACAAAGACTTTTCATGCCCAGCTGGTCCTTGACCAACTGTCCTCTAACTTACCTTAGATTTAGCATCAGGTTCATCGTTAAAATGTTTTCATCTTCGCTGATGTGTTTGACATAAGCTGTTTTGGTTAGCTGTTGATTGTTGGTGTTCTCTTTTTTCCTGCATAAGTAATCACAATGACATCTTTCATAGTCAGTTACTAAACTGAAAAAAATTCTCTTGTAGCAGTGATGAAGTTCATAAAGCCATTTTTTTTTATGATGTCTTTTTTTTAAATGTTGTTGTCATTATTGACTTTGGGGGGTGGGGTGGGGTGGGAATATCTTTTGAGAAACCTTAGTTGAAGAATGAAGTTGATCATCTACTTGGTGCAGAAGTTGAAAAGGACTGTCGTTTTCTCCTGTGAAAAAAAATGCAAGAATGAGAGATAGTGTGGAGAATTAATTTTGAAATATACATATTGGAAAATTTTGTGAGCAAATATTAGCCTAAACAGTGCACACATAGATATTGGCTAATTCTAAGTAATTTTTGAGATTCCTGTCAATTATTTTCTAAATCTGAGAAAATACAGTGGATTCATTGCAGTAAGTATACCTACTTTTGTGAGTGTCACAGAAGCCAGGATAAAGGAGTTAATGTATCAGCAAGTAATATGTATATATTTTTATACAGATATTCTTATCATGAATTGCAATGTGATTTCCCCCCATCCCTGGTAAGATTGTCATCTGCAGTTGCTGTTCTGCAGTTTTATTGCCTAAATAATGCTTTCCTCCCCACCTGTGTATTTATTATCATGAATACTATTTCTGTGGGCAGCTGTTGGGAATGTCTTGCTATTCTGTGACTGAATATTTACCTGTCATTGCTACCTAGTCCAACTCATCTGTGGTGTTTTGCTGGTTTTGTTTCTATGTAAGAGAAGTCTCAACTCCTAATGTTTTTGTGGTTTTTTTGTGGTTTTTTTTTTTTTCCTGGACTTGTTGGACATTGAGTATAAAAGGACTAGGAAAGAAAAACTTCCAGTTTGGTTAGAGGATGGATCATGCAAAGCTTATAAAAAGAAATAAATTCTGCTATTTCCCTTGACAGTAGAGGGATACTCTAGGTAATTTAACAGTTCTTTCCTGGCCTTGAGTCTTTCCTCTCTGTACCATGAGTGTGATGTGAAGCTGAGAAAATGTATGTTAAGTCAAGCTTCTACTGCAGTCTACTACTTAGATAAGTGAAGAAATAATTGTTTAATTGCATGCAGAACATTTCTGTAGAGAAGATGAAGACCTAGGGTAAGCCTTATCTCCTTTTTGAATTTTGGTATGGAAATTTGAATATGCATAGATTATTTGATTATGAGGAAAAAATCATTTTGTGGAGTATTTTGTTGTATTTCTCTGCACAAGGAATTTAATGACACATCTTTTTCTGACTGTAAGTAATCCATTTCAGAAATTGCTGAACTCGGCAACATTTTTTTTGTTTTCCTCAAGGCCAGGCTACTGATATTTTCTGACTACCTTTTCACCTCCTCAGCTTCTATTCTGTTTCTATCAGTTTGCTTTCTCAGGGCCTTGGCTTTTATTTCCTGCATCACTCATCAGGAAAACAGCTCACAAAATGCTGCTTGGATTCCTGTCAAGCCTTGGTGTGTGCTTTTATTTCAGTAGTGCTCCCCTAATTTCAGCTACCTGGCTACATAAAAGAATGGAGTAATTAATTTTTAAGTTAATGAGTTAAATGGTTGTTACAGCTCTAGAATCAAGAACTTACAACCTTAAATTTTCAAATAGTTTTGTTCCTCAGAAAAGTAAATACGATATTTTCTGCCAGTTTTCTAGCTTATTTTTCTATATTGTGAGTCCAGTATGTAATTATTAAATAGAACATGATCAAAGAAGTGTAAATTTATTTCATTTGAAGTGAAGTTATAAATACCTCAAGATTTTGAAAACAATATAAATCTTGACGCATTTAAAAAATGTGATGTTTATATGGAAGTATTTATGTAAATATTTACGCTTTACTATTTCTTGTTTTGACATTGATAACTATGTTTTTATTTACAATCAGTGCACACCACCTTCCCCTAAAAAACTTAACCCAACTTAAGTTATGAGAGGCTGTTATTGTGATTGTAAGATTTTAATTAAGGCAATTTTGGTTTGACACCTTCTTTGCCCCTTTAACCTTTCCCAAAGCCTATACGATTACTGATTAAACCGCAAGTGCCTCATGGATAACATTAACCTCAGGTGTTTCACGTGTCCCTTATAGAAGTGCATTAATCACTTCTAGAATTTTGAATGAAAACAAGATAGATAGTCATGCACAGTAGTTTTATTTTGAAATTCTGCCTGTCCTTCCCTCCCAACTTTATTTTTCTATTTTTTGTGTTGTATATCAATACAAAATAGTAATTTCCCTGAAACATTGTGTAGGCTGTCAGTTCCTCATCACTGATTTGCATGCCCTACAGACTTAATGGGGTGTATTTTTGAAATTATATTGTGTTTATAATGTGTACATGTCTGTTTTGGTAGCAAGTTTATTATGCAGCACCCTCATTTTAAGTTTTTTTTTTTGTCAGTTAGAATTAGACTTATGGTTTATGGAGAACTGAACACTCAGTGATCAGAAATTATTTTCCTTTATGCATTTGCAAAGTTTCAAAAGTAACCTGTGATCAGCTACTTCTGTAGAACTAACAGATTTTCTATCACATTCTCTTTGCATTTAGTTAGAATTGCATGGAACTATTCCAGAAAGTGGTTTGTGTAAATGCTGTCACTTCAATATATTATTCATATACATGGAATATATACTAATGAATTTGTTTTTTTCTTTTTAAAAAAGGTAGGCTGTTACTACTTCTAAAGGCTTTTGGCCATGATATTTTTATGTGAGGTTATGGTTTTTTACCCTCCTTAGTAGGGTTCATCTGAACTGGATACTGTGTAGAAATGGAAAGAAAAAAATCCATGTTAACTGCATATTAAATAAAGCACGCCCTGACAGCAGGCCATATGCCTGCTTTACCTCATCAGTGAATGGAAGGAAGGGTCAGTCTGGGTTGTGACAATACAAGTGAGCGTGATTCCCATCACTGTTCTAGCCTGTGTACCAGCAGCTAGCATTTCAAGGTACCATATCTGTAGTTTCCTTGCAAGCACACCTTTTCCTTGATTATTTGGGATGGATATCTTTGTGGTAAACTGTAGAAAGTTTGGAACAGCATAGCTGTTGTTGGCACCTGGGATTAAGTTGCCACAGAAGTTTGGAGACAGTTTGGGCACCTTCAAAGAGTCCCAGGCTTGAGAAAGGTGTCCAGAGTTGGTTCCCAAGTTGTGCTGTGCTTGGAGGCAAGGCAGAATCTTGCCGTTTGCTCTGCGTTGAACAGGAATAATGCTTGTTTAAACGTGTTAAACTAGTCATGGTGTATTTATGTATTGAATTTCCATTGTTGTATTTTCTGTATATTTATGTCTGTGATTACAGGATTTGAAACAAAAGTAGCTGATAAAAAATTTTACTATGTCCAGTTGTTTGGTGTAATTTGTTTTTATTTATAAAACTCCTTGTAGTTTCTGGGAATCAGCAAGACCTTTCTTCAGTAAAGAGTGAAGATTTTGGAGGTGTTCAGGAGATGTCTACAAAAAGCCTTATTGTGGGCCCACTCAGTCTTCGATTGGATAGCAGCGCGGTACACCGGATAATGAAAATGATAGTTTGTGCTCTGGAACATGAATATGAGCCATACAGCAGAACTAAGCCAGGTTTGCCCCTATTGCATATACTCGAATACACAGAATTAAACCAGGCCAAGTTCGGTGCTCTTGAAGGTGTAACTTCCAAGTAGTTAAACTGCAAATCTGTCAGGGGATTTTATGAGTCCAAAAAGCAAAATTTGAAATAAAGATAAAATTAATCACAATATCCCCATCAGTGTTGGATATACCTCAGATAATTTCAGACACTTTGGAGGCCATTTGTTTCAATGACAAGCCTCTTGTTGAGTAAGGAGGGCTTTTTTCATTGATAACTAGCTTAATTTTGGAGTCTGAGAGAAGAAAGCATCCCTGTTGGTATGTATTTATTAGTTTGAAATAATAGTTATATAGGATAAAAATGCTGGGTACAAGCTATGGTAAACCATTAAGATGAGTTTCTGAAAAAGGGCTATACAAATTTCAAAGTAAGGAAAATACAGTTCTGATTGCATTTAGCCTTAGGTAGAACCAATAAAATTATTAACTATTAAGAGGGGGGCATGCTTTCCATTTTTTGGCCATCCCTAGCCATTTCTGAAACAGCACTTGTGGAAGTTATTTTATATATTTTAGTCAAACATATGTAATCTTGATTTATTGTAGATATTATGGATGGAAATAGAACTATACCAAGCTCAGAAGAAGTGGCATCATTGGAGGAATACATTCCCACTCGACTTACAACGTTCACTGTTCTTAAGTGTACAATTATAATCCCAGTGGCAGAATTCAATTTACTAGACCACTTGATGCCAATAATCATGGGTGAAAAGGTATGTATGCACAGATATTTATTCAATTCTTTATATTGGCATGTGCTGTTTCTTACTGGGCTGTTATTCCATGTGCCAGATGTATTACTGAGTTCCAAATGAGTTTGGTGCCCATGAGCCTGCCCTTCAGATACCTCAGACAAGTGGTGTGCGCAGTGGCTAGCTAGACTTGTAAACTGAAGGTGTCATGTACTGGTAGGAAAAAAGAATTCGGAAGAAATAGGATTTTAAATCATCAAGCAGATTAAAAAAGAAGTAGCTCCGACTTGAAGTTTTTTATGGAAACCTTTTGATCAGAAGAGTAAATGTTATCATTTTGCCATGCATGTCTTCCCAAACTTGAATAAGTCTGAAATCTTTGAATACATAGGCTTGCTAGAGACTTCATAGATGTTAGCAGCCAGCTTGCTCTGTACTAGTTCCAGCCCGGACACCAGCAGGACTCTGGCTGTTACTGAGCCAAACGGCTGAGTGACTAGCTCAGAGAGCCAGAAATGACATTTTCTAACTTCCTTGATTTGTTTTATCTTCTGAATATATGTAGTAGAACTCCACCTAAAGAATCCTGTAGTGGTTGTATTCCTACAGGCCTTCTTCCTCATTGCACAAAGCTGAGGAACTGCAGGGATGCATTAGTGTTTTGTAGTGAAGACTTCTGCAGTAGGTTTACCTCTTGTGGCAGAGTCTGGAAGGAATTTTATGGATGAGGGAAGGGACAGGAAGAAGAGGGGAGGAAAAAAAAAATCAATTCTTGATTGAGTTCCATTTCTAGGAATTTTCATGTGATATTAAACACTTCCAATGTATTTTTGACAAGTGGACACTACATGTTCCTTGTACTTGTGGACAAACTTCTAGTGGGATGTATTTTGCAGAAGTTCTCAGTATTAGTGAATTATTTTTGTATCAGCCTTTCTTTTCAGTGATAATTTTTTGTCAAAAATGGAGATGAAGTTGTATGTTCTGAAGGGGTTGTGAAAGTAATCTTATTAGTATATGTGAAGCATTTATATGTAAGAAAGGTGAAAATGATTGGAAAAAGTTTATTACTTTTTTTTCCCCCCAGAGATGAATTTGAGTAGTATTAGGTGATGGAAGGCACAATGTCATTAAATTATCTTGATAATATGATAGATACCTGCTGACTAGGGGAGCACTGTCTCACTTGTGCTCTATTTTCTCATAGAATGTGCCTATTTACAGCATTTATGTGTATGCGTAAGAGAACAGAGTTCCGAAAGTCTTAATTTATGGTATTTCTTATAGTGTGCTTGTATAACTTTTTATTGGTGAAGTGAAATACACACAATTGCATACACATTAACACTTCACTCGGATCACTAGTCTATAGGCTGCAGCATATATACAATTTCAAGCATGTGCCCGTTGTCGTGGTTTGGAGTGTGCTTAAGGAGCGTGTATCTCTTTGTTAAATTCAGACTGCTTATCTTTTCAGTTAAGGTGGCTGGAGGGAGTGAACTGTTGACAAATCTTTATCTCATTCAGAAGCTTCTAATACTAGAAAAGGGGACTTTACCAGGTATCTAATGGGAAGCATTATTTCCTTTCAGCTGGGAACAGCCCAATGGGATTGTGGTGGTTTTCACCTTATGGGCATGTGCAGATAGTATTTTTATAAAGGGAGAGCAGCCCCATATTTATTGTAGGTTTGAGGCAAACAAGTTGAATTCAAGTGAACTTTTTTGTTATTTTTTTTTTAATTTTGAGTTTCAATTTACGTTCCCTGAGTGAAGCCAAACCTATTAAAAATAATAATAATAATTTTGAATTTTAGATTGAAAATCATACACACATCAACTTGTCCTATTTTGATACAAGTTTCATAAAATTTTTAGATTGATAGAGTGATTTGGATCGGAAGAGATGTCTGGAGATGATCTCCAGGAGTCCGACATCCTGCTCAAAGTAAGCCCAAGTAGAGCAGGTTGCTCCAGGGGCTGTCCAGTCAAGTGCTGAATTAGCTCCAAGGACAGAGATTCTATAAAAAGCAATTACCTCACAGTACACTTTTGACAAGAGTCTGGCTCCCTCTTCTCTATATCCTCTCAGCAGGTAGCTGTAGATAGCAGTTGCATCTCCCTTTGGCCTTCTCCAGGCTGAATGACTCCTGAGAGAGAGCTCTTGTGCTCCAACCCTCTAACCACTTTGGTAGCCCTCCAACAAACTTACTCTGATATGTGCATGTTTTTCTTGTACTGGATACAGTACTTAGTTTCAATGGACACTATCAAAAATATAGTTGGATGTGTAAAATTGCAATATTTATTTTTTTTGAACGATATCTGTGTGGTTTTTTTTTTTTTTGCTGAGATGTCTGGCATGACTGTGAATACATAATAATATATGACAGTGTAAAGGTTAGATCAGCATGAGTTTAGTATGGTGACAGTGCTTTGGAGTGATAAAAATGTAAGCAAATATTTTATAGAACAAAATATTTTGACTTTGCATATTCTTGTAGTGGGTTGACCTTGGCCAGCTGCCAGATGTTTATCCAGCCGCTTTCACTTGTCCTCAACAGGACAGCGGGGAGGGAATAGGATGGGTCGAGGTAAAGAGCAGGAGATCGCTTACCAATTACCATTACTAGCAAAACAGACTTGGGGAAAATTAATTTAACTTATTGCCAATTAAAATATATTTCGGTAGTGAGAAACAAAGACAAGAATCAAAATAGCATCTTTCCCCCATACTCCTTTTTCCCAGACTTGACTCCTTCATTCCCTGACTCTTCTATCTCCCACCCCGCAACATAAGGGGATGGGAAATAGGGGTTGCGGTCAGTCTGTAACAGTTCATCTCTGCCACTCCCTCTTCCTCACGCTTTGGCCTGCTCCAGTGGGAGTCCTTCCCACAGTCCTTGAGGAAAAAATTTGCTCCAGTGTGAGCTCTCCACAAGGCTGCAGTGTCCTTCAGTGCATATCCACCTGCTCCAGTGTGGGTATCTGCTCTGGTGTGGTCCCTTCCACGGGCTGCAGGGAAACAGCTGCTCCACCGATGGAAAGTGCTACAGGTACTAAATATGCTGTGTCCCTTGCTAAGGGACAGCAGTTCAGGACTAGTGGCTTCTACATGCCTCCAGCATAAAATTAAAATCTTCACACTCTGAAGCTGTATTCTGAGGGATAGTTGAATAAATTCTCTGAATGTCAGTTGATGGTGGAGAATTGTCGTGGTTTTAGCCGAATTTACCAAAACCAGACTGACAGATGACCCTTCCCCCCTCTCTCCCCGCCAAAAGAGAGAGGAGAGAAAGAGATAAGGAGATTTAGAAGTTTACAATGAACTAAACTACTTTAATGAAGAAGTAATATTAAAATAAAAATAAAGAAGAAAATAATGAAATAGATACAATATATACAAAACCGTATCAAGCTCCCAGGATGACAATCACGTCACCAGCAGGCACTGGGGAAGTCCCAGACTGGACTCAGCGACGAATGGGAACTGGATTCCAGCTCTGGAGTCAGGAATACACGGATCGGGATCAAAGGCAGATGAACAGACAGAGTCCTCTCTGGATGTCGGCCATCGCAGGAAGGGGGGTGACCCTTTGATCCCTCAGCCTTTATACTGAGCATGGGGCAGATGGGATGGAATACCCTAGTTGGTCAGGTTTGGGTCACCTGTCCTGTCCACTCCTCCCCACCGATGTGACCCCTCAACGTTTTTCCATTTCCGACCTTCTAAGGGGGCAAATAACGAACTTGGCTGACCTTGGTTGTTATAGCAATAAGTATAAGCAAGGGCCTCTCTGCATACCATTCCTTGGCATGGAGCACAAACATTGGTCTTATCATTCTGAGATAATTTTTTTTTATTGTGGAGTTTTCTCCACAATATGCTGTTAATTTCAGAGAGTTAGAGGAGGCCTAGCTGGGATGTAAAGTTACAGAACAGAAAATTGGTTCGGTTTTACTTCAAACTGGGACAAGAATAATTAAGCTCTTAACTCTTTCACAAGTGTACTATAGAAAATCAGGAAAAGGAAGAAGAGGTTGTTTTTATTCTAGAACATGAAATATGTTCATTTAAATCAGGAACAGTTTGTTACTAAACTTGTTCTAGAAGCTTTTAACTTGAAATTGGTAATTCATTAGTGAAGGGTCTACAGAAATATGTAGGAAAACAGAACTAATTGGGTTTCTGGGTTCTTGGTGTTTTCATCGGCAAGTGAGTAGCTCAGTTAATGCCTAGGGAAGCTTTCGCTTTTGTCCTCTTTTGGAAATCTTAGCAAGTTTACGTGAATATTGGCCAAGAAGGTCAACAGCATCCTGGCTTGTATCAGAAATAGTGTGGCCAGCAGGACTAGGGAAGTGATTGTCCCCCTGTACTCAGCACTGGTGAGGCCACACTTTGAGTACTGTGTTCAATTTTGGGCCCCTCACTACAAGAAAGACATTGAGGTGCTTGAGCTTGTCCAGAGAAGGGCAATGAAGCTGGTGAGAGGTCTGGAAAACAAGTCTTACGAGGAGTGGCTGAGGGAGCTGGGATTGTTTAGCCTGGAGAAAAGGAGGCTGAGGGGAGACCTTATTGCTCTCTACAGCTACCTGAAAGGAGGTTGTAGTGAGGTGGAGGTTGGTGTCTTCTCCCAGGTAACAAGCAATAGGACAAGAGGAAATGGGGTCAGGTTGTGCCAGGGGAGATTCAGATTGGATATTAGGAAAAATTTCTTCACAGAAGGGGTTGTCAAACATTGGAACAGTCTGCCCAAGGAAGTGATGGAGTCACCATCTCTGGAGGTATTTAAAAGACATGTAGGTGTGACACTTAGGGACGTGGTTTAGTGGTGGCTTTGGCAGTGTTAAATATACAGTTGGACTAGGTGATCTTTTCCAACCTAAATGATTCTATGATTCTATGAGCTACAGGGGAACATCTGCTCTGGTGCCTGGAGAACCACCTCCCCCCCCCTCCTTTTCTGACCTTGCTGTTCGTATTGCTGTTTCTCTTTTTTGTCCCTCAGTCCTTTCAGCCTGTGTGGCATTTTTGTCTTTTCTTAAATATGTTTCCACAGAGGTGCCACCAGCTTGGCCAAAGGGCTCAGCTGAGCCCTGTGGTGGGGCTGTTGCAGCACTGGCTGGAACTGGCTGGAAACAGCTGTGCCCAGCACAGGGCTGCCCTTGGTCTCCCATCACAGAGGCCACCCCTGCACCTCCCTGCTGTCAGCACCTGGGCACTGACACCCAAGACAATTATGAATTAAAAAGTTCCTACATAAATTTTAAACTTTGTAGAAATTGTTTTGAAAAGATTTGAGGACTCACATTGTAATGGCCGTAGGCCATTCTATTTGTAAACAGTTTATTACATGGACATTTGCTTGTGTCTGTGTGTGGGAGGTAAGAATATGTAAATATGCCAGATAATATGTCTGTAGTGTAATACCTGCATGTTTTTCCCCCCCTCCCCTAGAACTTAAGTGGACTGTTAAATGCTACAAGCTTCCAGCCCTTGCGGCCTTTACCTTCTGTCCGAATTTTGGTGGATAAGGTTAACCTGGAGCACTCAGTGCCGATGTACGCCGAGCAACTGGTGCACATGGTCAGCAGCCTCGGCCAGCCATCGGACAACCTGCTTCATTACTGTTACTCACACTGCTATCTGAAGGTAAAAGAAGGCTTGAGATCTGTTTCTTCTTGCGACATGCTTAGAAAAAGTTAATATAAGTGTAGATAATCCTACGTGTTAGCGGGTTTCTTGAGAGAAAGTTTTCAGCTTATCTAAAAGGATGTAAACACATCTCACAGAATGTTGTTGTTTGGGATCGCTGCTTCTGACCTGAGCCAAATGTTTTGTAATATAAACAGAGAACTTCACATGAGGAAACTATGCAAACTGAAGCCCCAAGGTCTTTCTGGCAAGACTGAGTTAAAATAATTTGGGAAGAAACCTTCCCCCTCTTCTAGGATAATGCTATAGAATATGTAGATTGTAGTGGATTACGCTTAGAAACTTGATGGGATATTATGAGGAAAAAATATCACTTCTACTAGTATTGATAGAGCAAAACCATGACAGTGAAGGTATGCAATCAAAAACTATTGCCAAGCATTTTCACTTGTTTTCATTATAAAAGGAAAACCTTCTGAATGTTACAGATCCATTGTGTGGGACGAGTTCTCATTGTGAGGTTGGGGCAAGTTTAAGAAGGTACTGAAAAATTGCTTTGAGATTATTTAGTAGCCATTTGCTGAGATTTTAGTAGAATGAAAAAGTAAAATCTCAAGCAGAGTTTTAAAACAGGCCTTCCAACCTTTTGGCTTGTGCTCAGGCAGTTTGAAACCTTTTGGAGTGCTACTAAAATGTAAATATTTACTACTAGTACTGTTCATTTTGCTAAATTTTTCAGTTATCCATTCAGTTCCATGCTGCTATCTTAATAGAGATTTAAACGATGAAATTCTTATTATCTACATAAAACAAACTCTGCCAGAAATGCGAGACAAGCTTTGTTTTCTCTGAAAACTACCTTCTGTCACATTTAAAGTGATTGGATGGTGATCGTGCAAGTCATCTGTATGTTTTTCAATTTAAGGGAATTTTTTTCTATTCAAAAAGTTTTTAGCAGCTGTTTGATCACTGTTTGCAAAATGTGGACTACAATTTTGATTTTTATAGGCTTTATTTGCTAGGTGAATATAGACCAAAGTGTTCTGTTCTTATGTGAATGGTGGTACAGCATGTTAAAAAGTCAACTCTACAACCATTTATTTTCTATCAAACAAGGAAAAATCATAAAAAACAATTGTGATCAAGCTTTCTTTAGATGCTCTTATTAAGAAATAAAGCTGTGAAGAGAAGCTTCTCATTTCCTTAATTACCACTTTTTTTTAGGCCCATGTTATAATTGCAAAAAGTGATTTTGTTCATTTTATTTGCAAGGCAATGTGCAATTGGCAGAATTAAAGGATATAGAGTAATGTATTCTAGTTGATTAATTATAATTTGGCATTTTTTTTAAATTCAGCAGAACATCAACATTTTTTGAGTGAAGCAAAGATTTTTGTATGTATTCCTACTGGTACATTTATTTTACGTAGATTTTTCTAGCTTTTTGTGTTTGGGGGAAAAGGAATTATCTAAAAATAATACACAATTTGTTTCATATTTTATTAACTATATTTAAAAAATATGTATATTATGATATAAAAATAACTTGAAAGTGATCTCGTCATGTGATAGTATACACTTTGACCAAATTAATTTGTTTCAGATATTTGGTTTTCAAGCATCACTGACTTCCTTGGATAGTAAAGGATTGTACTGCTTCCCTGTTCCAGTTATTCCCTCATTCAGTACTGCTGTTTATGGCAAGCTGATCAAGTTTCCCAAATATTGGTAAGCATTAAGAATGTACAGTGTACTTAAGTAATATACTCAACTAGTTTTGTGTTTCTAATTGAATGGTTTAAAAATGATATGCTTCATATATATATCCCTAAACTTCTGTCTCTTCTATCATATTCTACTATTAAGACTATTATCGTTAATAAATTTCTTTGTAAGGATAGCTGTTAATAAACATTTTAGACCCTAGGTTGGATGAGAGAACAGGCTACGCAAGCCCTGTAGTAAATGGCTTTGTTCTAGACCTTGTAGAATTCTGTGAAACAGTTTCTGTTCTTCCTTGAATGGATTCAAAAGCTGAAGTTGTATACTGGTGGCAAGCCTGATGTTTAACTGACCTAACAGGTCAGCTCTTTCTGTTGTAACTCAACCCAATAAAAAGCAAGAAATGGAGGGGAAGGGGAAAACCAACCCAACCCAAAACACCTCAACAAAATGATTTATTTTTGTTTACTATTTACAGTTGGAACTGTTTTAACATTGTGATCAGGTATTGAGCTGATTGTAGCATTTCAGATTTTAAATGCAAACACTTTTGTTCTGAGAACAGTTCTGTGCTTTAGTATTACATGAGCTATATCATTTTTTTTCTTACTTCAGTGCCATGGAAATTCAGTATTTAAATTCAGTTCTACAGGTTTAATCTTGTGATGATAAATGTCAATAAATTTTTATTAATAAATAGTATTTATAAAAACTATCTTCAAGAAAATGCATTTTGGCAATACTGTGGACAGAACATTGGTTTTCTCTGTCCCTCATGTTGAGCAGTAGCTGTCTGTGATACTACTTTATAATTAAATCCATAAAAAAACCTTCTTACATAAAATGACAAAATAACAGAAAAACAGGTTAATGTGTTAAATACTTTGGCTTCAAACATTCTGTATTGTATAGGTAATTTGTAACAGTCATTTCTTCGTAAAAGTTTAACGGGATAGAAAGCAAAAAAGAGAAGACTACATATGTGATGTTCACAGTGCTAGAGAAGATACTAGTTTTTCTTGTACAAGCTGTGATACCATGTTAAATATAAGAGGTTTTTAGCGTAATCAGCACACCACCAGGTGGTAGCAGCCTAATTGACTTTCTCATATTTTCCATCAATAGTTTACCAATGTGCTAACCACTTAAGATGAATTGCTGTTCTGTTGCAGCATCTTGCTGAAAAATAATAAATGTCACCGGGATAACCCATAGTCAGCACTAATCGGAGTACTTGGTGGGATTGACAGCCTTTCCTGACATGACCTGACATTTAGCACTAAGCTCTAGTTAGTGATCCTTGTTGTTAAACTGTAGAAATAAATTAGTGTTTAGTAGTAAACTTAAATTTATTTAGTACATTATAAAGCCCATGGTTAGTTGTGCAAAACCAAAAAATTGTATTATAGATGAGAAATGGTTGAAAAAAAGTCTGTCATCTGACAAGTTCATGTTATTCAAGTGCTAGTGCTTTCTCATGGGTGCACTTGAGCTCTCTTTTGTGTGTGCTTGCATTTGCTGTGCTCAATCTCTTGCTTGCTCGTGCTTGGTTTCTCGTGCTTTCCCACACGTGCTGTTGCACACTTGCCATCGTGCTCTGTCTCATATGTCCAAGGTCTCGCGCTCGCAGTCTCGCGCTTGCATTCTCTCACATGCATTCTCTGCTTCTCTCTTGTGCTTTATATCTTGGTCACTCTCTTTCTCTCTCTATTAAAAATACATTGTGTTACAAGCGTGCCCAGCTGGAAAATAGAGTATGGTAGACTAATAACAGAGAAAAATAAAAATGAGCAGTAGTTTTGGGGAGTGGAGGCAGGGGAATGGTCCTGCCTTAAAATAGCAAATCATCTATCAGCATTTATTAGTAATCTTGTAATACCAACACTTATTGTGGTCTAGTGTATTTAAAAATAATTTTAATAGCTTTCTCACTTTTTTAATGAGATATGATATCTTTCTAAAGTTTATTTATTTATTAACAGTGTGAAATAATTATATAAAAATTATATAAAATTAACTTATTCCAACAATTTATCTAAACTAAGCAACACCAATTTGCGGGTAATAAAGTAGAAAAACAAATGAGTACAGCAGCAGCCTGGTTAAATGAAGTGTAGTTTGAAGTGAATAAAACTCCAGATGAAACGCATCAAATAGCACTTGAACTAAATCGAAATCAGCATGAGGACTGAGAGCTTCATTGAAGTCATGCAGTGAGTGAGAATTAGTCTGGTAGGATAACCTGGTAATGTCATTAAACTTAAATTCAGTCCTCTCTCCCTCCCCGCCCCCCCCAAATTATACCACCTGCTTTATTTGGATTTTTAGATTTCACATTCCAGAGTTTCTTAAAGTACACACATCTGATGCTACATGTGTTCTTCTATTTCTTCGTAGAAAATATATACCACAGACCATGCCTTTTAAAAACAAAGACATTTTATGAACTGTTATGGAATCCCTCAGGTAGTATGTTTTGAGTTAGCAGTGAAAATCTCAACTTTATTTCTGACATAAATCAGTAGAATAGCTTTCTTTTCTAGTTTCAATATAATAATCTCAAAATGTATACGGTGTTTAAAATACTGTATTAATATTTATTTTTTAAAGCTAGTTGATAAACGTTGGTAACGTGTTTTAACAGATAAAATTTCATCAACATCAGCACAGTAGATTCTAGTAAATAGCCATAAATGTTAGAAAAGTGCTGTTTCATTTGCCTACTAGATTGATGTCTGTTTTAATTTCAGTTAATACACTTTCTTTTTATAAAAGAAATGTGCTGAAGCTCGCTATTTAACTAAGTCTTCAATTTCTTTTAAATTGTATAACTAATCTATTTTTATTTGAAAGTAAAAACATCTGGTCTTTTGTTTTGGTCAAGCATAACAAGATGCAAAATACAATGTTAATGTCAATATTTTACAACTGCTTTATGTAGTGTTGGATGCCAGATTGTAAAGCAGCTTTCAAAGCTTTCAGGAGGATGTCTAAAAACAACTGAGAATTAGCAGAATAAGGTTAAAAGCCTAGAATGGATGACAAGAATGTTTATTGCCAAACAAAAATTTTGAGAGGAATTAGTTTTTTTTTTTATTTTTGGCTACAGTATCTGTGGTAACAGATGAGATAATCTACTGTAAGACACTTGAATGTTATAGCCCTCTATCACTTAAAAAAATATCACTATATTGCACTTCTTCAGAATATTAAAGTAACATTAAAGAATATAGGTTCTGAATAGCCTTCCTTTATTTTTCTGATATCTGGATTGATAGTGAACTGTGTTGTCTGTATGTTTTGAGCTCGATATTGGTCCAGTTCTAAGTGAGTGTTTTTTATTGCTTTTCTTCTTTTCTTCACCTGTCTTCTCTAAATTCCCTTCCTGTGGACAAGCATTCCTCTAGACTCTTGTTTTCCTTATCAGGTCTGTGGGAAGGTTCTCACTGTCTCCACCTGTGACACCTTTTGAGACTTTAAACAGTGGTGGAATAAGATTATAAATGGGGAATATGCGATCTATCCCTGCCATCCTTTCTATTCATCTTCTTAGTCCAGTAGTCTACTTTCAAGGGGTCTGTTTCCTTGATAATGAGTCTCCTCTTTTTCATTTTGAGACCAGAGCAATAGCTGCTCATTTGCTCTCTGCAAGGAAGCACCAGTACAGATTTGACTAATAGCTGGTCATGTTAAATTTGAGTGTGGGTGAATCTTTTATGAACAAGTTGAGGACCTGCTGGGTAAATTAGTATCTAGGATTTCATGGCCTACACTCTAATTATGAGAGAGTACAGAGCAGTTAATTGATTGTTCTTGAATCATTAGTCTATCAGAACAAAAATCTGAAAAAGAAACTTGCAAGTAGATCTAAATAATTACTAGTAAACAGAAAAAAATCTTTAAGAGACTAACTGAATATAATTTTTACAAAGATTCTTTTTATTTTTGAACTATTCTCTGTAGGAAATACATTTTAGCTTAAACATAATAGGCAGTGTGCTAATCTTACTCAAGCAGTCTCTGATCAGGAAGGATTCTTGACAACATGAGATTTGATTTGTGTTGGCATTGTGTCTTTTTCCTTCAGTGTTTTTTGTTAAAGAGCTAATCATTATTGACGAAAGTTTAAAATTTGCTCTGCTGTTAAAGTCACACGTATCGTATGCTGGTTACCTCAGCTGTCCAGAGATATTTCACTTGTTTCACTTGTGAAAGCTGTGGATTACAGTCCTGACACAGTTATTTTATTAATCTGTGCCCTCACAGTACGGAAAGATCACTACCGAAACCTAGATACAGAGATCCTCACAAGGAATATATATGTGTATTTTCTCTAGACTTTGTTTTTATGAACCCTTAAGAACATTTATAGAATATATCTGTTCTTAATATTTCAACACAGATTGAACTGTACAGGTAAATATTTACTATGTCTCTAGAATCTGTTACATTTACATTAGATTGGCATGTTAGGCCATAACCTCCTTTTGGCTAACTATTATACAGTGATATTGAGAAACGTATTTTGCCAGCAACCTGAACCATCAGCGTTTTATGTTTTCTTACCTGGCTTCATAGCTTTTATTTTGACTTTGTCACCGTGTAGTTGCTTTGTACACAATTCAAACTTTTTTAATTTCCAACTTTAATATTAAACATTACAGAACATGAGGATTCTAAAGACCTTGTGTTATTACTGTTTGGGTTTCTGCTCAAACTTTTGTTACTGTAAAGCTGTTTGTATTTTTATACAGCTTTACTTCCATTTTCTTCCATCATATATCCCTTACAAGGCAAACATCCCTTTCTTAATCAAAGCCAGGTAGTGGTGTGCCATACAACTGCATTCTTACTGACAGAATTCATCATTAGACTCCGTATACAATCCAGTAAGGTCATTATAAGGTCTAGTATGAGTCAGCATGTGGACCTGCTCATGTCTGCTTTATGGATCATCTTGAAAATTCTGGTATCTTGAAATTTACTGGTATCACAATGAATTGACCAGAGTGAGAGCAATTAATGTTGATCCACAAGCAGTGTGGTAGATGAAGATCTGGCTTCTTCCATGGTAAGAAGTTCTTTAGCAAGGAAATTAGCTCCTGCTGACATGGCCTTTACCAGCAAGGTACTACTGTGATGACAGTAGGAGATACTCGGATTTGCTGCTTACTGAAAAGAGGACTAAAATTGTATAATGGGGGATCAGGTGAACTGTCTGTCTTTGTTACTTTTTTGATTGAAATATCTTCTCAGGTCATGTCCAGTGGAGAAATGCTGCTTTGTAACTAGGAATCACAGTAGATTTGTGAGTTTAAGAGTCATGAGAAGTAGCTGTTCAGTGCAGTTGTGCTAGTAAGAGGCAAGTGGACCCTGCTGTCAGGAAACACAGAGCCAGATATCCACAGACTGTAACATTAGATCATAAATCTAGGAAGTTTTCTAATAAATTGACACTTGTGTCTTGATTTTGGCAGCTTATTTTATTGACTAGTCACAGTAAATCAAGAGTAATGTCAATTTAGATTGGATGCGGATTGTATTTCACATGGGCAGTTGAGGGGCATGCTCTGTTCCTGGGTCAGAAGCAGAAACAGGTTGAAAACACATGAAACTCATTTTGTAGCATTCAGTTGTGACTATTAGTTATGTCAGTAATTGGATATAACTGCCAGATGAAAATTCAGGGTATCCTTCGAAACAGAAAAGATCTGAGATTGCGTGCCTGAACAGATGCAATCAGTGTATGGGACCGGAGAGAGTTTCAGCCACATCAGCATCATCTGAGTTAGAACTAGCACATGTAAAAACCTGTTTGAACTATTGAGATATGCCAGTGATACAGGCTGTGCAAAACCAGACAGAAACAGTCATTCTCTTGGGTTCTGCAGAGGTGGTTGTGTAGAATTGCCTCAGATGTGAACAATCAGTCTAGGGAGTATGTGGGATTGCTTTGGCATTGTGTGCTTCTCTGCCATTGCCTAGAAAATGCATCAAAGAACGTAACACTAAATCAAACTTTTTTAAAAAAAAGTTTATTGGTAGCTGTTTTTGGTATGGGTTTGTGAGCAATGAACTTGACACTTTTGGAAGTTTGGTTTACTGAGCGGCTTTTTGTTTGAGGAGTAGGTATGTCAATATATTATAGCAAATTATAAGCAGTAGTATAGGTTGATTTAACAGTTTTAAAAGGAGAATGATTTTTCATTGATAACACTGTTTAACATATCTATCATTATAAAAGTTAAGGTAGGCCATGCTTGTGTGTAAGGATGAAGACTCGTAAGGAACTTGTGTGGAACGTTTTTTAATCTGCAGTGATATTAACGTATCAAGTTGCAACATGAACATGTTGGGGAGCTTTCAACTGCACTCTTCTGGAAGGAGCTGTTGTCAGTTACCAAGAAGAACCCTCTGTCCGGGAGGAGTTTTGCATTTTGAGTACATGACTGGCAGCTTGATTACTGTGATTATAAATTAACTTCAGTTGGAAACCTCTAGTTTAATTTTTTTTTTTAAATCTAGTTCAGATCTAATGTTACCGCTTCTCAGCAGATGTGGCAGACAGCATTCAACAAATGTGTTAAAAGTGTATTTTTAATCAATGTAAAATGAAAGCAGTTGCATTTTTTTATTATTGTCCATGAGGAGGAAATTCAGCAGAGTTGACAGTAAAGGGTGGTTATCTGTAGTGTTTCCAGTGTAGTTACTTAAACTAATTAATTGTCCAGTCTCTTCAGTGAAAGTAAATTAAGCCTAGTAACTAAGACCTGTCCAGGGAAAGTGGTTGCACATGGTGAATACTTTATCCTGGCTGTTGTAACTGTTGCCATCAGTATTTGCTGACATTTGTACTAGAAACAAGAAAATGGTATTTATTTCAAAATGTGTAAGATTTTCAGGTTTAAAGCCACATTTTCTTTACTTGAGACTGATGAAAGGTATGAAAAACTTACTGTCTTAAAGCTGAAGTGCTGTTCTGCGGCATAAATACTAAAGAAAACATAAATCCCTGATATATATTGCTTTTGTATTGGATGTATTTGGAAATTCTGTTTCTCTTAGTATTACCACTATCTGTAGAAAGTATCTGGTGTTGTGGTTTAGGCTGGGCTGGCCTCTAAATGGGTGACAGATGCTCTGGTTAGGAATTTCAGTGATATTCTCAGTTTATGAGGGTTTACCCATGTAAACTCTGGCCAGAAAGATTCAGTGGTGGCAATTATTCACACACAGTGTTTGTCCTTTATTTCTCCAGAATTTTGCCTGTTAATGTGACACTCAGTTGCATTTGATAACCATGATAAATGGTGACAGAAACATTTTATTAAAAAAAATAAAATCTGTATTTATCTTCACTTGGAGCAGCATGTTAACCTGTTCACCTGTCCATAATACCTTAGCAGCTTTACTTTTATCTGTGCTTATCTCTGGGTAGGAGAAGCATACTGCCCTGCGTCCAGTATCATTTGTTTGCTGTATTCTCCTCTTGCTTGTTCCCTCTGTGACCCAGATGTGCTTTTTCTTTTCTGTGGGAATAGTCCTCATAGATCAGGATCTGTCTTTTGTTCTTGGCTAAGTGTTTGTATATTGTTTGTGTACAAGGAAACATCCTCAGCATTTTTCTTTAAGCACTTTTATCCTAGTTTTTTATAGTTTTGTATAATTTTTTGTATTATTGTTTCTTTGGCAACACTTTTAACTTATTTTAAAAGTAACCTGTCAGCTGCACATGCTGAGGAACAGGTACTTTGTTGAACACACACTAATGTTTGGACCTCTATTGGGCCTGTATGTTCTGTAGGCGTTGTCTGATTTTTAATTAGGTTTTAATCTTCTAAAGGACATTAACTACCAGTTTCTGAACTAGATTTTTTAGTATGACATGTTTTGGAGGAGAATGTTAGAGGGCAATTTGAACAAAAGGGGAAAAACAAGAGAGGAACTGAAGTCATGCTGGTGTGGGATGAGGCGCTAAAACAGTGACCTGTGAGAATAAAATCTGTTTATCAGAACAGAGTTGGAAATAGGTTACACCTGTTTCAGGTGCTTCTGATATTGAGGCAAGAAATAGAAAGGATTATGTTAGTTAAGATGCTAATACAAGAATTGTTGATTTATTTTTCAGTTGATGAGAATTTTTATCCGTTATAGCATGTACATTTTTTAAACAAAAGCCTGCAGGATTTTAAAATAAATTTTAATGAATTTTCTGATGTTTAACTAGCATATCCTTTGCATTTAATGAATGATTCCAAAATGAACAATCGAACAGAAGGAAGTATATTTGGTTAGCCTGATTAGAATATTCCTTTGATAGTCAAGAAATGTGCATATACATGCAGAATGACACAGTTAAGAGTCTGATTTTTGTATTTTTAAAAGAAGGGAAAATGGAAATGTAATAATGCTGTCACTGACACAAATGTTCAGAGAAAGAGGCTATTTGTTATACTCTAGTTTTATTGTGCATACATCTCGAATTTGGCTGTGTATACATATTATAGCAAGGAAATGTTTTTCTGATGTGTTTTACTGACAGTATCTTTTCCTCAGTATGTGTGTATGTGATAATTTTGATGGTCTTGAAAACTTATTGGGCCTTGTGAAGTTTTTAAGAAATGAAATAGACGTAATGAGACAGTGAATAGACCAAAACTGAATAAAAAACTATATCCATAGAATCTGCTTCAAAGTTTATATTATTTTGGGGAATGGATGGTGTAACATCAATGGCGGAGTCAATGTTTAAGATGGTAAGTTTAGATTTAACAATAATTGTAGTATTTGAAGTAAAAAGTATTATGCATGTACTAAGATTTAATATTTTGCTGTAAATAGCTTCTGATATCTCCTAAAATTCTTTGAAGTTACTTAATGAGGCCGCAATAGAGTTATTTTAACAGCCTTTATACTCTTTCTGCTGATATATTGTTTCTGCAGTGTATAGATGTGAATCATTAGCACACCTTGTCCACGAGCACAACCTTGCTGTTGATGATACCCTTGATCCATCCTTTGCTATGTTAAAGGCATATTCTGGTAATGGCAAAACCAAACCACCACCACCACCACCCTCCTTCCAGCAACTTCCTTTTGATGCTGTAACTTCTGTCTCAAAAAACCCTAGAATTGGCGTTTGGGGTACTTTCAGGCAAAGAAGAGTGGAATTAGATGCTTTTATTTACATTTATGGATTTAATGGAATTCAGTAGTTGCCTGTGAATACAGAAATATGACCTTGTATCTTTTAGTCTTGTGCACTTTCTTCTTGTGTCATCTCCATCAGTGCACTATTTTAGTTCAAATATTGTTTTAGCTAATGCAGACATGTACCTTCTTACCCCTCTGACCTTTATGGTCTAGCTATAAAGAATTTGCCAGAATTTCAAACAACCTTTTTTTCTCTCACTATAAATGCATCTTTTTCTGCCGAAAGATTTTATCCATTTATAAAGGAAAATAAGCAGTATTCAAAAATATTTAGTAGAAGAAATTCACAGAAAACTCCAAATCCTAACCAATTTACCTTCTTGGGCAAAGTTTCTTATTTACATCAGTTGTTAGTGTTTACTTGAAGCTGAGGTGGTGTTCAGCTCTTGAATCCTTAGCAGGGAATTTGAAACTGTTTTGGTTCCCAAGAAGGACTTTGAACTTTTCATGGAGGAAACAAAATGGGAGTTTTTGTCGATCTTCTAACAACTTTGTAGCTGTTAATAATCTTCAAGAAAAGAATACTTAGGCAAATTTATCTACATTTTGTCACTTTTTTGTTTTACACAATTTTCGTGGGAGTACTTAGAGATGAGTTAAGACTATGTATTCAAAAATAGTATACAGGAGAAATTTGCAAGGGGAGGCAGGAAGGGGTATGTGTGTATTAGTGTGTGTATGAGTTATATGTATTTTCTTTCTGTTCCCTTTCTCAGCATTTCATTCCACAGCTATCTTTCTCTTAATGCTCTAAATAAACTTTTATTTTTCCCAATCCCTACTTTGAGTTTCCAAGCACTTTTAAAGAGGATTCAGTCATACAGCTTGTTCTCTACACATGTGCTTTGAGCTTCTTCTATTCTTCTGTTCTTCCCATCTTCCAAACATTTTATTGGAAATACTCTAAAGATGCCTCTTTTCCTTTGCATTTTCTTACTTGTTTCTTTTTTTTTCTTGGTGTATGTTCTCTATCCTTGTGCCTTAATCCCACTGTATTGATTTTTTTTTTTTCATTCTTTTTCCTCTTACTGTCTGAAACTTGTGAGAGGAAGATAATTGTGAGCCTTTTTGTGCCTCTTTCCTTCTTAAATGTCACTGTCATCTTCTGTCACCTTCTGTCTTGCAGTTTCTTCAAGGGTTGGGAGAATGCCCTGCAAGTTCCATAGCTTTCTCTAAGACAACAAAGTCTGTTATCTGTCCTTGTGACTGTTCCTGCTCGAAGCAGTTCCTCTTCCTTGCTCCCTGGAAAGAGGAGTCATCTTCTATCTCAGTTAACTCTCACAAGCCACTGTTCCTAGTTTGCAAGACTTGCTAATATCCTTACTTCAGGAGATGTCCTCAGATGAGAAGAAAACAAAGCCTCTGTTCACCATATCTGCATTCTTCACATCTGTGTTGTTTAGAGAAGGGTCAGACTTCTGGGATAGCAACTTTTCCTCTGCATAAAATACAACTTTATGCTCATGTTTTTCCTCCTAGAGGATAGGGTCTGGTCAGAGGATAGTGGTCAGCTGTGCTGGATCTGGCAAATGGAAAGGTCCTCACCATAGATAGGGCCCATGAGCTGGGCTGTTTTCTTCTAAATAATGTACATGTAATTTTTGAATATGTCTGATAATTTCCAAAGTGGTGTAAGAAATAGCAGAGAGGAAAGTCACAGTGCAAATTTGGTGTAGGAAAAAAGTTTGAAATTTGAAATCATTAATAGAATGGAGTGGATTAAGAAATGAAATATCTGCACATTTTGAAATAAATTTATATGGAGATAACTAATTTGTATTTAAGAAGCCAAATTTTGCAGCTCTGCTGGGAATAAAAGAAGTGATTTGACAGTAACTTAAAAGTGCAATTTTAAAAGGTCATATTGGGTAGAAATTCATATCAAAAAATCCTTACTTGTGCTTCTATTAATTAAAAAAATTCTATCCTACAAAAATCGTATCCTGTGTCCTACAAAAATACTTGTAACTGACTGTATTATTAGCTGCTGAATTGACTGTGTGAATTTCGCTCAGCTTGAAGGGGTGGTTTCTGAGAGCTCCTGCTCTTTTTTCTGACAGCATGAAAGGATGGTGGTTGTAGTTGCTGTTTTCGGGGCTGCCAGGCAAGACTTTTGCTCCCCCGATAACACCAGATTAAGCATGGTTCTCCTTGCCAAATGGCAGCAGCCTTCATGTCCTATTCCTGTTTTGTAGCATCATGTTCAGCAGATGCCTGTGTTTGTCTCCGCAGTTTTCTTCATTGAGCACCAGCGTGTTTCTGAGCCCTCCTGGCTCCCTGTTTTACCTGCTAATGGCAACCAAATGGCTCTGTGTGGCAGATTTAGAGGATTGATTTACTGGCTGTTGCTGCTGCTTCTGGGAGTGTGTGAAAGGGGAAGGAGGAGATGAGGGGGGGAGAAGTTGCTTCTCTGGACAGTAAAGCAGGCTGCTTCTGTGGGAAGGCAGTTTCCCAAACACTGTTCCACCCCTGTGGCTACTGAGATTGGGTTTAAAAAAGCTACAAATAATGTATTTACATTACAAATAATGAATTTACAAAAGCTACAAATAGCTCATGGTTTGTTTTAATAAACACAGACCTTTGCTGTCTGGACGTTTGTGGACACTAGCAACTCTTACCTGGTTACTTCTGGTGGTTTTGGTGGTCTTGATTATCTGCAGTTGTTTATTACAGCATCTCCAAGTTCCTGATGATTTCCACCACCGTCAGGGGTTGTCATTTACCAGGAGGTAAATGACAATTATTGCATTTATTTTGGCATTGCTGCTTTTCCGAGTAGGAACTAGTTCTCCCGAAAAGATACGAGGCACAACTGAAATGGTAGATATAGAAGTGCTTTGCGTCTGGTCTGATTCCCTCTGTACTACCCTCATGAAGACACTGGCTCCCTATAGAAAGTCCTTGTTTCTTTCTGGACTTCTTTCTTTCTTGGTTGTTTTTTTTTGTTTTTTTTTTTTTTTTTTTTGTTTTTGTTTTTTAAATATATGTTTTGAGCTTTGGTCTCTGTACTGAGAACCAATTTTTCTCATGATCGTTATATTTGGATCTTGCTGGACATAATGCAGCTAAATGTTATATCTCTTCCCTTGTCCCAAACAATAGCCATAACCAATGGCAATAAGATTCCTAAATTCAAATGAAGAAGTTACAGACTTTCTTACGGAAATAAGGAAAGAATAGATGTTTAAAGGGTTAGTAAGAAAAAATGTCCTAAACTGGCATTAATTGCATTCCATGAGGAGAGTTTCTTATCCCTTATTTTCTCATTCCCCCCTTTCCCCCCCCACCTTCTGGAGTTCTGAAGATGCAGTTCTTCAAAGATACAACTTTATGCACAAGATTCAGTTGGTAGATGATGTATGTAAAGCTAACCATATAAAGGACACGAAGAAGACTGAAGACTCATACTGTAATCTCAGAGCAGAGAACTTGGAATGTTATTCTTTTCTAGATTGCTCATATCATTTTAATGATTGTTTCTGGAGACAGATATTAACTAGTTATTAGAAAAAGAGGTTTTTTTCAAAGGAAGAAATAGCAATTAGTGACTGACCTCCACTTGCAGTTTGGTGAGAGTTCAAATCTGTAGCATCTGTCCCATTGATGCGCTTTCCCAAACTCAACAAGGTGAATTTGATCTAAACTTCCTAAATATATTTTCTCTAATGCAGCTGCAGGTTTAACATCTTCCTGCATTACAGGTTCAGCAGCCACCACTCGTGTCCAAACATAAGACTGAAGACCCAACTGCTTGTTGGGTTATTCCTTCTTGGTATCAACAAATCTTTAGTTCAAATCTGTTGCATTTTGAGACATAGGTAATGACTTAACTGGAAGTGGAGATAGACTGCTTTCTTCCTTTCTTAAACTTTTAATCCAGTGGGTGAAAAGACTCTTCTGATGCTTAGTGTAGCTGGATTCAAGCTGAAGGCAATTTAGACTTTCCTACCCTCACATTCCAGATCTTTGTTTTTTCTTGCACCTTTTGACATTTTCTCTTGGTGTCTCACAGCATATAAACCCATCCTACTGAGGTCACTGCTTTTTGCTTCCTTGTTGCTTCAAAAAACAGTCCTATTACTTGCATGTAAGAATAATTTTAATAATTTTTAATAATTATTATCATTTTTAATGTCCAGATGTAACAAAACAAGCTTAAATGATTTTAAAAACAATAAAAGTTTAGAGCTCCTAGCATGTATGTAGAGTCTTGCATTCTTTGCTTCAAAGGGATTCTTTTTGCAAGATTTCTTCCTTTTAGTATTTGTTTGACTTTAGTAATTGTATTTGTTCTTGTAATAGTGCATCTATTTTTGCTTTGCTGTATAAGGCTAAATTTTATTGTTCCATTAACACACACACTGTACTGACTATTCTCTGTTCATTTTCTAAGATGTATTGAAGCTTGTACTTAGCCTGCATTGTTTTGTTTTCACAATTGTTTCAAGGAAATCCATTTATTTGCTGACGTTCACATATGAATTAACACTTTGCAAACGTTTTTCATCACTGACAATTTCAATTCCATAACTGATGTTAAAAAAATACTATACAGAAGTCAGTTTTGAAATGATTGTGTTTTCTTCTAATCCCATCTCTAAAATTTTCAGAAAGAAAAAGTTAATTTGTTTACTAATCCAAAAAAAGAGAAAAAGTTGGTGAAATTCATAGTTTTCTCCCTTGTAATAAATTGTAGGATTAGCGGTGTTTCCTACAAATAAGAGGCCAAGGCAGCTGCAGTTGCTGAAAATGTACCTGTGTAAGAGATGATATAAGATGTCAGGTAACCTTTAGGGAAGCCTACAGAAGGACATTCATTTATGAAGTGTTCCAAAGTGGGTTTAATTATTATTTTTTCATAATAATTAACTTGGCCCTCTAGCACAAATAACCTGTATGTTGCTGTCTGAAAAGTAAAAATTGTTACTGTATGCAGACATGTGACATGACGGTTTTTTATTGTGAGTAGTAGTGACTTCAGTCTTGCATTTAAAAAAATAATAATTCCAAGAATGTAGTGGTTAACTTCCTTTCCCTTTCTTCTTCTCCCTGTGTGCTCCCTTCAGAGTTTTGATATTTGTAATTTATTAGCTGGACATTGCTTCCCTTACCCAATAATAGTTGCTTAAATGTTAAGAAAAGGATCAGAATTTTCATTTTCTTAAAATTGATATGAAAGATCAGATTAAGTAGAAATCTGGATTTTTTGTAGGTATGTAGATGAAGCCTTTGTTCATGTCAAATACAAAACCAGCATACGTTTTCCCTTTGCCTAAGAGGAAGGGTGTGCAAATGCTGAGTGACATTATTTAGGCATTTAAATTACATTCAGGTTCTTCTAAGGCACAGTTGCTGGGTTCTAGTAGCAGGTTACTAGTTTTGTTATTTTGGAAAAAATGAACTAACCGTATTTTACTGTACAGGATATGAGTAATAACAAAAATTAAATTTTTGGAAACATTTTGCAGGTTCCAGCTTTGCAGTTGGGGACTCTATATAAACCTCTGGAGCCAGCTGTTCACCACTATATTCTTTCAATCACTCTGAGGTGTTGATTTTAAAAGAATGAGTTGCTGTTCCTAACGTCTACAGACTGAAAATATTTCATAGCAGGCCTGTGAACTTACATGGATTGGTTATATTGGTGCCTATGCGTGGTGTATAATAAGGACCAATTCATGTTTTCATTCAAAAACAGCGAAGAAAACTATTTTCTTTAATGGTATGCCAGTTTTATCCAAATATTTCAGCAAGTCTGTATTACAGTTTGTCAGCAAACTGGGTACAACCAAAGTGTATTTAAAAATCGTTTAATTAGGACAGATTCATTTTCACTCCGTGCCACTACACAGCAAGACTTGCTTGTTCATATTTCCTTAAATTTATTCTGGAACTTGTCCAAGTTCAGCTTTAATGAGTAGCCTATCCTGCTAGTTACATTAGGATTTATTTTCCCCTAGAGAAGAGTGTTTGAATTGGTAGGTTTTTAACCTGTTCAGTTAAATGAACATATGTTCAGAACTGCATCTTAACTCTTGAGTGTAAAGATTTGAGAAATAATTATTTCTATTGTTGTTACAGTTTTAAAGTACAGTTTAAATAATGGTTTTAGACTCTGACTATGTGCCATAACTGTTTTAATATGGTGATGAGTTTTGATATGAAGTCACATTCAGTTGCTTAATACAAATTTAATGATACAATATAGAAACACAGATCTGACTTAGTTTACTGAAAAACTTATTTGTACTTGTATTTTCAATTATTGCTTGAATATATCTCTTGGGTCATAAAACTTGGCTAAATATAGCTCAGTACCTTATTAATGATGGATTTTCTGTATTAACAGGTGCATTTTGGTAGCAAACTTGTATTTTAAGTTCTTTTAAATGCATTATTTGTGTTTCAAAACTATTATAATAAATCCTGAATTATAAATGCACTTTCATCAGTAGCCAGGTCTAGTTAAAATTTCCTTTAAGCAACATTTGCTGCACACATGGTACAAAACTCCCCCCTGCCTTGATTTTTTTTTTCTATAAAAAAGGATTTATTTTCTTCAACTTCCCATTCCTCCAAAGTTATCTGAAAAGGACCAGTAGACTTCATACCTATGGGATTGCTAAAGTACAATAAGTGTAGAATTTGCATACTGTTAAAAAAATTTCATACACTGCTATTACCCATAAGGGACTATTTTATGTGAAAATTAAGCTTTATATTTAGAACAGTTTAGTACAGTAGCTGTAATATGTATTAAATGAATAGGCAAACTTTTAAAGCAAAATCTTTTCCACTGTCATATTGTGTGCTGTGATTGTCACAGCTCTTCACAGACCTCCCTCTGAAGTACATGAATTTGTTAATACAAACGTGTTATTTAAATGGAATTATTGTGGAGTCATGTTTTTCCTGAATTTTTCTGAAAAAGGTTTTCCACCTTCTTCCTTCCTTCCCAGTTTTACATTAGGGAACCCGTCTTTCAAAATATTCAGATACTTTTTTCTGAAATATTTAGTTTTGATCCTGTAAAATAATATTCAGCAATAATAAGAAAAGGTAGGAAGTATAAGTTATCTGAAAGAATAACGAAAGGAAAAAGGATAAGGGAAAAATGTTACAGTGCACTTCTGTGATGAGATAAATAATAAAAGATCACCATACATGGTTTGAAAAAAAAAAAAGGAATACTTGGAAACATTCTGATCGTGCATTACACTTCTTTCCATGTAATACTTGCAAAAGCTTTGGTAAAGAGCATATCTAGTTTTCTAGCTTCGATTCTACATAAAAGTAAATGGTTTGTGCTGTCTTTAATTTTGAGTTTTAAAATATTTTTTTTTTATTTTTATTTTTTACTTATTGTATGTATAGCATTTAGTTTTACAGGGATGGATTTTCCTAAGTACGGAATCACCTTATATAGTCTTTTACTTATATGCACCTTTTCTGCTTAAATTGGTCAACTGCAGAGCTTAGACTTACGCTTTAGGAAATTCTAGGAGAGCAGGTTCAAATGCTAATTTAGGAATTAGAAAAGGCCACAGCGTTGCAGTCTCCACCTGTGCTTTTCATGGAACCCAGAGCTTTTCTTCTAGCGTCTGTATGGCTATGTGTACACGGAGGAACGTATGTCTATCTGAGGAGCTGAAATGGGAGATATATTTTTATCTCATTGTGTCCACAAGAGAGTCATCTTCATGTGTCCTTTCATGTGTGTTGTGTGGTAGAAATTGTCAGAATATGTTCTAGGCTGTTAGTTCCTTTTGGTTGTCTATCTGAGTAAAAATGGTTTTATTTAGTTTTTTTTTTAACCAGGCAGCATCTTTCTCGATTTGCCTGACTTAATACTAGTAGTAGTTTCAGCTTTTGTTGTCTCTCCTTAAAGGAGTTCTAATTTTCTAAATAGCTTATTTTTTGAAGTTTAGACAAAAATGTTTTTTTAAATGGCTGTCTTGTGACAACAGATTTCGGGTGTGTTTGGTTGCATTCTTTTCTGGGATGGCCACATGGGGTGTTTGTACTTTTTGGGAGAAGAACATTTTTAGGAAAGGTGTGTGGTTTGTTTGAACTTCAAACTGAGAGACAGAAAGAGCTTCAGGAGTTTTGTACCGATATTTCTTAGCGCTTTAGTGACCTGTTGGTCTGCAGTTGCTGAGAGCAGCGATCTCGGGCAGTGAGGCCAGCATGTGGTCTGCTCATGTACTCTAGAAAGATCTTTACATGGTTGTCAGCAGAAGAGGCAGGTAGGAGTTACTTAGTTCCCCCAAGCAGGACAAATGTTTTTTTTTTTTCTTGTTCTAACTCGCTGTTTGGTGTCTGACTACTATTAAAAAAAAAAACACCAAAAAAACCAAAACAAAACAACAAACCCAAAGAAATGAGGCTAATGCAAGATCTCTTCTGAAAAGGCCTCTAATGAGTTTTGATTTTTCCTAGCCACAGAGGCTGTACCGATCAAAATATGGTAGTTCCAAACTTCAAAGACTGATAGATTCTGAAAGATTCATTCAAATGGTGGACTCTTTTTTTTTTCTTTTTTTTTTTTTTTTTTTTTTTTTTTTTTCCTTTTCCATGCTGAAGGAAACTTCTACTACCAGACACAAGGCTCAATTCTCCCATATAATCATGAAATGTTTTTCTTTCATCCATGTTTTTTCTGCAAATGGCATTTGAAGCTGGCAGTACAGTTGTGTCATTAGCTTCAAATGAGTTGCGACTCAGAGGCAAACTTGCTGCTGGTTTCTTCCCATCTTCTCAGTATTTTTGAGACAGGCAGTCCTGATTCCCGGCTTTGATGCTGAAAAACTTTGGTCTAAAGAATACTGATTACTGTTACAGAAGGCTACAACATCTGTTTTTGTTTGTTCTTTGTCTTCTATCTGTATTTACTTCCATTTTCTGAAAATCTTTCATGAGTTTTTTCTTTCATAGGAATCAGCTTTTGTTTTATTCCTTTTGGTTTTATTTTCAGTGAGGAGCAATGGAATTGGCTTTTGTGGATGGCCTTTATCTATACTTTGATTTATGGTGTAGATATCCAGAGCTGAGATAATTATCATAATCTCCCTTTATAGGCAATGGGCAGAAATAGTGACCTACAGAAAGCAGTTCATTTAATCCCTAGATCTAGAATGAATGGATCTCTGTAACATATGTAAGTGTTGGTTTCTTTCCTTTACCTTAAAAGGTATCTAACACTTGATGAGATTAATTCCACTTGTTCCAGAGAAAATGGTTTTCAATTAGCTGTTTCCTGGTATCGACAATGAATTGAGGGAGGAGATCTGTTTTTGACTTCAGGTGGATGCTTGTATGTGCGAGCCCCAGTTCAAAGTGATGACATTACCTTTGGCTGTATTACCGTGTCAACAGGGTAGTTGATACATGTCTTCTCATGTTCAGAATGCTTGTTTCCAAATCACGTTTCATATGTCACACAGGCCTTATCTGCAGCTTATGGGCCAAAAGCGTTAGCTTTTTTTTTTTGCTATTCTGCTTCCTCGTCTGTTCCATGATGCTAATGACCATGGGTCTGAGAAGTGATGATGTGCTTTTTCTCTTCAGTTTTCTTGGTAAAGGGCTACTTCCCCCCCAATCAGGTGCAGAATGTGCCAAGGAAGTCTACTTTTTATTGCCAGAATTCTGTATCGCTTCACACTGTTCCAGATGTTAGAGTTTGAGCATCAGGAGTGGCCTGTTTCTGAATTCGTGGAAGTCTTCTGCAGAGTCTCCACTGCTAGTATAATCGTGTGTTTGGTTATATGGCTGCAAGCATTTTCTTGTGGAGCCAGATAGGAGATGCAGTGTATTGTGACTGCTTGTGACAGTTCCTTGAAAGGTTTTGATTTTGCCAATGTAAAGAGCCATTCAGTGTCTGCAGGGGAGTGTCTTTACATTTTCAGTCCCTTGAACATTTTGGTAAAGGATGTTTTTTTTCTGGGCTAAGGGATTGTGTGAGCAGCTTCAGCAGCTTTTGCTCATTTGAGGTTCTGATTCCCAATGGAACATTAACCTAATATTGTTAATTTTCATGCAGTTTTAGGCTTGTCCCTAAAATCTTCTAATGGAGGACATTCTCCAGAATGAGAATGAGCTAATCTGTGCATCAGTGATTATATTCTGGGGACACAAGAGAAAATAATGCTAAATAACGCAAAAATACATTTCAGTGATGGAGCAGGAGGTGATTAGGGCAAGAATAATAATGTTGTAATTATGCTGCAGGAAAAGGCTCCAAAATGAGAATTTTAAAGAACCTTTGCATTTTTTCTTGAATGTAACAAATCAAACTGTTGCTTAATTTCAGTTTATTAGGAAGAGAAAGTGACTTACTGATTTCACTATAGCGGTAGTGGAGCCGTCTTGTTAATAGTGGATTGTATTGTCAGAGAAGAAGTTATTTCTAAACTGAATGTCCTTTACCTTGCACTACCCTCCCAGTGATTTTCTCTGCCTGTTTCTCCTCCCCAATTATAAGTTAAAAAGTGTTGAAAAATATTGGAATCACATACTGATCTCTATGTCAGCCAACTATAAGGAATATGAGGAGAAATATGGAATATGGGGCTCTTTGTATTTTGTTGTATGGATATTGTCTGTATGTGTTTTTGGATCACTGGACATATCTCGTTTAGTGATACACTGTAAACTTTTAAATAAAAATTTTTCAGAAAATTCAATTTTTAAACAGATTACATCTATGTTTTTAATAACTGCACAATTTTATGAGTAGCTCCTGTTTTGGTGGGATCACTTGGAATTGCTTTGATTAAATATTTTAAACCCAAGACATAATTAGATAAAAATACGATTTTTCCTCGTTTTGGACGGAGATGTAGAGTTAAATCATGTAACAGAAGTCCTATTTAGGGTGAAGTTCAGTATAAGTAGAATCAGCTCTTACAAGAAGAAATTTAACAGGCATACACAGCTCCAACCTTACAAACTAACAGCTTATAGTCTAATATGTGAGTAAGGTTTTAAATTGTTATTTTTATGCACCAAAGTAATTGATTTTCCTTTTTTTCTTTTTCTTTGCCCCTCAATATTTTAAACAGGACCAAGCGAGCTCATGTCCCACTAACAGAATGCATATTTGAGCTTCCTAATTTGACAGTTCAAGCAACTAGAGCTCAAACCCTTCTGCTTCAAACTATTTATCAGAGCTGGTGTCATCCTGTTGGAAATGTCGGTTCGGTGCCGGTAAATGAAGCTTTACTGAATGAGGTTTTCCAAACGTCAGGTAAATATGTGATGCTTTTGGTTAAATATTTATTATGGTACAGAGCACTGCTAGTGAATGTGCATACAACTATATCCTTTAAATCCAGGTTTTTACTTATAGTAGTTAACAGACAGAATGTTTTTTGTGTGTATATGGGTATTTATAGCTTATGCTTAAAATCCAGGATGTAAGCTAAGCCACCAAGCTTCACTCCTTGGCACCAATTTCTGGATGCATTTAATTTTCCCATACAGGATAATTTTTCCATGCTTCCCTCATCTGAAACATCCACCCTTGCTTACCTTATATGGTGCAGTGTTGTAACTTAAGATCATTCAGAGGTGAAGCTGTTGGAGGAAATAAAAAATACTGGATTATTAAGGGCTTTATTCATCAATGGCATACACTGAATATTTTTAAAGGGCTGCAGGTGTTTCTTATCCAGTTTCATAAATAAATGTTACTTGACTGTTGTGAAACTACTGAAGATATGCAAGTCTCAGTGATGATGATATAAACAATGAAATTGGTTACCTGTCATCCTTTTTCAAAGCACCTGTGTATTTTGGGAGTAAATTAAGGATTTTGACTAGCTTACAGAGGAGACCTTCAAGCGCGTAAAGGTCATTCAGAAGAAGAAAATATATATTTTTTTTCTTTATATTTCTATGCAGGCTAGAATCACTTAGACCCACTATTATTTAGACCCATTATTGTTTATCTGTTGTGGATAAACATGTAACAAGAACAATTTAGATCTTTTGGAATCTCCATTGTCTCGGAGAATTTGTTAGGAGAATGATTCAGATGTAGTAAATGATGACTTGAAGCAGAATGATAGATTAGACTACCACTGGAAGTCTTTATCAGTCTTATTTTCCTTTTTCAGTCCTGTTGTTTTTTTTTAAAGCTAAATCTGTGTTGATCTAATGGTTCAAAAGAACTGTTGTATTTTCAGGTGTGTAACCCTTGGAATAACTGTTTTAAGCTCTTAGTTGTTCCTTCTTTCCCAAAAGTCACTGATTCCTTCATTCTCTGTGGGTCACTTAAGGATGAGATTCTGAGGTTTTATTTTCAAGTACTGGTACTTCTGAAGGGAGCAGGTTTACAATCCACACCTCAGAAAAATGTGAAAATACAGTCATTTGACCATTTCAGATGACCTTAGGGTTTGCACGGTTGCAAACTAACCTGATGCATCATTTAACATGTTTCAGGCCTTCAGTTCAATGAACTGTGATATAACCGTGCTAACAATACATCTGCAGAATAGAAATCTGGAGCACACATTTTAAGTACTTAAAATAAAGTAAATGACCAGAATAGTACAGTTGTTTTGATCTTCTCTTGTTCATGGCTTAACGCTTGACCTGGTAAATTTTATACTTCTGTAGTTGTACTTTGCATTAACTAGATGAAGGCAGCTTTGAGTTCAAGGCTATGAAATGATTGCTGTCTACCCTTTTGCCCAAATTCTTGGCTGGTTTAATTCTATAAGTCTACTACCTTTTGTTGGAATACCTTTGTATAAAACTTTGTATCATGCCTTGTTGAAAATCATCCTTGTACTTAGTGTCAATTTCCACTTACTTAAACAATAAAGTGTATGTGTGTAAGCTTCTAAAAAAAACCTGACAGTAATTGCACACGAAATTGGAATTTCAGCCTTTTTTTTTTTTTAGTGAGGCAATTAGGAGGATACTGTACTCAATAAGGAACTTTTCAGTAAACAAAACACATTTGTTAATTACTGATGTTCTCTTACTAAGATTCAGCTTAGTTTCTCCAACATAAAACAGCAGCTGATGAATGTTCCTTGGGAGTCCAGCAGTTCCCGCCTGCATTGTGTGTCCCTGTGCTTCTCTGGGCTTGTGCAGATTGGCATTTGGTGGGCTGATGCCTCCTGTGGTGGGCCTGGGAATAGCCCAGCAGGGTATTATTTGGGCTTCCCTTCCTGCCATTTTCTCTCTGAGCATGTTTGTGGGTGTACAGGTGAGCTTTTATTGTATAACATGACATATCATGGAAATATCAGTCTTTTTGTCAATGGTATTGTGTTTTCCATCAGATTACAGCTCATTTTTAGCTATGCACAGCAGTACTACAAAAGTACTTCAAGATAACAGATTTCTGTCCTTGTGGTGCTGTGGATTGATTATTTCTTTGATCAGTTTTGTACAAATAATGCAAGTATAAATGCATTTGCTTTATTTTCTTTCATAGCTCTTTCCCTTTATTCCTTTGCCTTTCCTGATTTTGTTTCTATGAAATCGTGTTCTTGCAGGAAAAATTAACAATACAATTAAAGATCTTACCTTCACTTTATCCTGTTTCCCAGGGAGTCTCTTTCTTGAAATTCATTGCTTTCATTGTGCTATTACAAGAATCATAAACTGTATTTCATGAGTACTGGTGCCCAAGTTATCTTCTCCCTTTACACTTTCAAACTACTAAAAGCCATCTTTCTAACTAATTAGAAATATAGCAGCACAAACAGCTATGTCTCTATCTGGATTCTTATCCCTCTGTTAAAAATAAATAAAAAAGCCCTGCCCAGATGTGACGTTCTCAAAAATAAAGAAAGAGATTATGTAGTTTGTCTTCCTTTTTTTTTTATGGTCTGCTGTTATCTGGAGACTTCCAGCAAATCTACCTGCCTGTGATCAGGATCATAGGATTTTACACATTCTTGATACATAGTAGAACACTGTGCTTTTTTTCTCTTTGTGAAAAACTGTGTGTTTTTCACTGTAGAAGTGTTCTAGTTATGCATTACCCTTCCAGATCCGTTCTGCTGATTTTGAAAATATACCGAGGCTTCAAATTTCTCTTCTGTAATTTATTACTTGCACATAGCTGGCCTCAGATATGTTTGGCGTTTGTTTCCATTGCCTGCATCTTTCTGAACTGTCTAGGTCTGTGTTGCCACTTTTTGTGTGATGATTGAAGACCGTTATTGGGCTGAAACAGTTGTTGCTGAGCTCCTTATGCCTTTACTGGGGCTTTGTGCCTGGTGCTTTTTGTGAGTGATGGGCTTCCATAATGTATTGATTCCGTATAACTTGAACTCAAAAGTGATATGACAAGCCTTTGGATCCTCATAGATCTTTTTTAGCAGGAATTATGGTCCCTAGTTGTATTGTATGCCTTTTCCAACACAGCCATCTTCTCCAGTTTTAAAACTGCATCGCTGAAACTCTGCTTACAATATGGTCTAAGACATACTGTAGGGAAAGAACAACATTAATTAGAGGGGGGGGGAAGAAAGAAAAAGTGGAAAGGAAGGAAAAAGGGAGAAAGAGGATCAGCTAATAAAAAGGGGAGAGATGGAGGGGAAGACAAACCAAGGAGAAGCAGGTAGAGTTAAAGTAGAAAAGCAGTAAAAGTTAAGAAAGTCAAAATTTAGTAGGAAGACAAGTACAGATACATGAGTTGCAGGAGGAGAGAACATCAGAGAAGAACATATGACTCTTGGCCCTTTGACATGCTGCGGGGAGTCTCAAGGTACGAAGGCCTCTTTGGGAACCTGTCTGCTGGGTAACTGCTGAAAGACTTTCTCTGGATGTAGTTTAAAAAGGGAGCTCTGCACTGTGTGTTTCCACAGAAGTAGGAACAGAATTTATAGCTAGTATCTGAGGTTCTGTCCTATGGTTTCATCTGGAGCAGAAATGTTTTTCTGCTCCAAAACTTTGTTCAAAGCTAATTTAGACTGAGGGTGGTGTAGGGATTCAGAACAAACTCTCAAGCTCTTTCCTGTACAAATTCTTGTTAGGAAATAGATTCATGGAATACCAGGGAGGGAAAATTGCCTGAAGATTAACACTCTTATGTCTCCCACCTACCCTCCTCCCCCTGCTCTCCAGAAGCCTTTTTCTACTAGGAGAAAAACAGTTTCCTCAAGTATTTCATAGTTGATTGGTTGTGAGACTTGCTGTCTTCATCAGATAGTCTGAGAGTTTCTCTTTTGATTAACTTGGTCAAAGGCAGGCTATCTGGAAAAAAAAAAAAAAGTTTTGAAATCTCAAAAGCAAAGTTGTATGTGTTTGGTTTGTGACAGAATTTAAGAATGAAGTGTCTGTACTACTTAAAATCCGTGTTTATCATACATATTATAAGGTGTGTTATCTTAAAACTACCAGTAAAAAGATGAGTATGGTACTGTGAGCTCAGAACTTGTGGAGAACGGGTAAAATGAGTATTTCAAGAAGGATATATGGGTTTTAGACTAGATATTTATTGTAAATGTGTTTAGATATTGTGCCTTCCTTAAGACTGGTTCTGATAAAAGCAGATTTTTAATTATAACTCATTTGGAATTTAAAGACAGAGGAAATGGCTTAATGAGATTTTTGAAAGCACCTAACTCCCTTCATTGCAGTGATACCTTAGCACTTTTGCAATCCCTAGTTTTAAATGCCCACTTGGCAAAGGTTCTTTTCAAATGTCAACTGGTATTTTTAGGGTTCAGAGAAGCCAAGACAATTAAAAAATTTGAGATAATTGAAAACAATGAAACTTCTTGAATGAATAAATTTTACCATTAAAAAGTACAAGAAAGATTCATACTGCCTAAAATATGAGTTGTGCAAGAACAAAAAGAATACAAAATTTAAAATAGAAGATGGGAATACAAAGTGACAAAATGCAAAATAAGAAATGGATAAATAAAACAGCTGCAAACAACTGTTTGCTCTTTTTCATGGGTCAAGAAAAAGGCGTTACTAACTTTTTGATAATGCATTACATCTAAAATAGAAAAATTAAGGATAAAAGGAGTCTTCAACCCACACATAGCTCTTTGGAAATTTATGTTTGTGTTTTGGTTTTATTTTATAATCCTTTTGGTATATAAGCACAATAGTATGTTTCATGTCAGTGAAATATGTTAGTTCTTATGCTTGCACATGCTCATGAAACATCCTGATTTTGCATTTCATACACTATAAATGTGGAAACAAACATGAATCTGAAAGGCATCATGCTTTCTACATTTTTGCAAGTAGATGTATTGATGTTAAAAAATCCTTTTACAATTACTATTATTATACATTTTTTTTAAAAAGTAAGGGTACCAAATACCAAAATTTTAGGAAAATAGTGGCAGTTAAGATTTCTCAAAGGCTGAGCATAATTAATCCTATGGAGTAATTTTACAGTGTACTTTTTCATTATTTGTAAGTAGGTACCTGAAGCACTCAGTTTCTAACCATTTCAGCCTGCCAAGAAAACATATACACAGTCACACATGGCTTTAGTTTACTCTGGAAAACTGGAACTTGCTACCACTTTTTCCTTGTCCTATTCAGGTAGTTCATTATTTTGTTGACAGTTCGGTTCCATTAATCTGGTATTTTTGGGAAAATTGCTTGCAGACCTTACATTTCTCTGTTGAAGGTGATCAAATAGGCATTTGAATCCCTCATGTAAATGATGTCTTAAAGTTAAAATAAAATCTACTTTCCAGAAAGTAACTGTAAAACTATTTTATGCAAGATTTCATGTGGGATACCTTAATGGTTGAATAATAAATTTTACCTCATAAAAATGAAATTCAATAATACAGTAGCTTTCTCAGCGCGGTAGCATCTGGTTGAATCTCATGAGAGCCAATATTTTCCAACTCATTAGGATCATGTCGTTCTGTATGTCGTCAACATTGACTTAGCCAAGCTACCTTTACTTACATAACCGCCAAACTATTAAATAGGTCTCTTGTGGAGTGAAGTCAAATATTCCTCCTATTTTGCTTTTGCCTTGGAAGAAGAGAAGAAAATGTACATACTGTAACATTTAAACATCTGGTCTAAACCACATCAGGGTAACACTGAGGAAAGTAACAGGATTCAGTATTCTTCCCAGGTGTATGTATAAAAAAGGGTTGTGGAGCTGCTGCATATTTCTTTTAACCACTTAGGAAAAAGACTGAAATAAGTGACTTGCCTTTCTAATACCACTGTTTTTAAAACTACTTTTTTCCTCTTACCTGCTCCCCTGCCACCAAACCCCAAATCACAAAACCCAGCAAAAGCCCAACATTTCGAAGTTTTGTGGTAATGCAGGTTGTTAAGCTCTAATCACTTCCTTGCAACATATTGGCATTTAATCTGTTTGTTCCACATAATGTGGCCAGTTTCAGCGTAGGTTTTGAGGAGTATAGCTTAAACTTTCTGTTTAAAATCAAAGTGTAAAAGTGTATTCTCTTAAGTAGTTGCTTGGGAGCGGCAGGACACAGCTGTATGAAACTTGCACAGTAAAACATTTGCATGGGTGATTGTACCTACATGTGTCCTCATCCTTCATGGAGGCTTCTGAATGCAATGTCTAAATAGTATTATTTTTATACATTGTATATTTCTGGTAGGTTATCGACTCTAGTTTCAGATGGAAACAGAGTGTCAATAAGCAACCTAAGCAAAATTTGTTCTTTATCTTAATTATTTGAGCTTAATATAGTTGTGTATAATCTTTATTTCCTCTTGTTGTAGATATTTTAGTGTTATTCTTAAGTCATGAACTGACTTACACTGAACATGGGATAGGTGGGACATTTTATCACTATAATATGTAATCAGTGGGCTTTAGCTTTTTGAGTTTCTTCTTAATAAATCCACTGCTTGAAGAAATGTTTCTATAGTGGCCTGAAATGAGGAACTAACATATGAAGTATGCATGTGAACCTGTAATTATAATTGCCTTTTTTTTTTCCAGTCCAATTCATATACACTAATAAGATTTGCAATTGAAAAATACAGCTTTCTGATGAAAGAATAGTGGCAGGCATACTTAAGGCATTCATACCAGCTTAACTCTGATTTATAACATTGTGCTAAAGAATCTAGTGTACTTAAGATCCATTTGAGACTTTTTAAACTTCTGTTGTGGGGAAAGCGAATGTATACATAGTGTCAACAGCACTACAGTCAAGGAGTAAAAGAAAAGCTGAGAAACAATCAGTAGTTTGTGAAAGGAAGATGTGTAAACATGAAATATATAGATATACTTAAATGTATATAAGCTGCTTCAGTTGAATTGTATTTCAGAATTGCAGGGGAGCTCAGTTCAGTGTGTATGTTGAAATTAACAGCAAACTCTTGTTGAGTATGTTGGTGGGCTACCAAAAACAAGACACCTAAGCTTAGAGCTATAAATAGCGCCCTTCCTCCAGACTCTGTAGTTTATTTGCACAAATAGCAATGGAAGCTGTGACTGAGAGCACCTGTTTTGTTTGTTCAGCTGTTAGCTCTATGCTATTTCTTCTTCTATTAAGAAAGGTGTGTTTGGACAGCAGGGAGGTAGGCTGCCTTTTTGCCTTGTTCTAGCTGCCACGTACTGCATCAGGTCAAAAATGCTACAGGGAGGTTGTGGTGGTGGCTTCTTTTCTAAGAGCAATAGAGCGTGTTGAGACTAAGCTACTGGAATTCAGCATTATGACAAGATGACTAGGAAGAACATTAAGTCATGAGTCTGCTGCATAATAGGAAATGGAAAATTTCTGAGGAGAGCTCAGTGCAGACACAAAGCTTCAGAGATACGAGAAGAAAAGATTCTTTTTTGGGTAGGACCTAGAGAAGTTGTTGTCAAATTCAGAGTGAACAAGGAAGCCATAAGTGGTTGCCGATACCAGAATAAAACATGAATGAGAAGTTTTTTCGGTGTTTTTCGGTGCCTGTGTTTCAAGAAGAAGATGCATGCAGAGGTCCTGCAACAGAAGTGCTACCATTTGCTGAACAGTGCTTTTCAGAAGAGCAAAAGGAAACTACTTCTTTGACCCTGACAAATAATAATAGGGTCATCAGAAAATTCAACTTGGAAGGGACTGCAGGAAGTCTCTAGTCCAATCTTCTGCTACGGTCGCAGTCAGTTACAGGATCAGACCACGTTCCTTACAGCTTTATCCAGTCAGGCCTTGAAAATCTCCAAGGGTAAGAATACCCTGCCTCTCTGTGCAACCTGTACCACTGCTGGACTGTTCTCATGGTGAGAGTTTTTCCTCCTATAGAAGCAGAAGCTTTCTTGTTTCAATATATGACCATTGTCTTTCATCCTCCTACTGTGCACTGCTGTGAACGGATGCCATCCAGAAGGACCTGGACAAGCTGGAGAAGTGGGCCCATGTGAACCTCATGAAGTTCAACAAGGCCAAGTGCAAGGTCCTGCATGTGGATTGGGGCAATCCCAGGCACAAATACAGGCTGGACTGAGAATAGATTGAGAGCAGCTCTGACAAGAAGGACCTGGGGGTGTTAGGGGATGAGAAGCTCAACATTATCCAGCTATGTCTGCTTGCAGCCCAGAAATCCAACCGTATCCTGGGCTGCATCAAAAGCAACATGGCAAGCAGGTCAAGGGAGGTGATTCTGCCCCTCTGCTGTGGTGAGACCCCACCTGGAGTACTCCATCCAGCTCTGGGGCTCTGAGCATAGGAAGGACACGGACCTGTTGGAGCAGGTCCAGAGGAAGGCCATGAAGATGATAAGAGAGCTGGAGCACTTCTCCTGTGAAGACAGGCTGAAAGAGTTGGGGTGGTTCATTCTGGAGAAGAAAAGGCTCTGAGGAGACCTTATAGCAGCTTTCTAATACCTAAAGGGGGCCTACAAGAAAGATGGGGAGGGATTCTTTATAGTGTAACAACAGGATGAGGGGTGATAGTTTTAAACTGAAAAAGGGTAGATTTAGATTAGATATTAGGAAGAAATTTTTTTACTGTGAGGGTGGGGAGACAGTGGACCAGGTTGCCCAGGGAAGTTGTGGATGCCCCATCCCTGGAAGTGTTTAAGGCCAGGCTGGATGGGGCTTTGAGCAACCTGCTCTAGTGGGAGGTGTCCCTGCACATGGCAGGGGGATGGACCTAGGTGATCTTTAAGGTCCCTTCCAACTCAAACCATTCTATGATACAGCGAGATACTCGGAGCAGGAAATAAAAATGCATACAGGTGATACAACACAAATGATCAATAATTTATGTCTACTAACGGTATAATCTTTTCTGTTTATGGTTTCATGAGGCCTCTTTTCATCTTAAAATGTAAACAAAGCTTTACATTTGTAACAGGCTGCTAAAACTGCGTGTTACAGGGTCTTGTTCACAAATTTCATTTCTTGGGCTTTAGTAGTTTGTATTTAAAAATTTTAGATGTGTGTTATCACATTATGTAGTGCTGTTTAAAAATGCCACTGTTGGAGTGAACATAAACAAATAAGCTCCCCTAGCAGTTCCTTAGCTTAGATTGTAAAACTGAGGTATATTATTTTCATACACAATCTTCCCGCTTCTCGTGGTTCTGTACTGTATGTGCATTAAAATAATGTCAGCTCTTAAATTTCAGCATCCAGTTACAGTTTGGTATAAGAATCCCTTTCTGTGCCTTCATCTCTCCCTAATACATCCATGCCTTTCATTTTTTCTCCATTTGGTTAATTAAAGTATTAAAATTTCTATATGGACACGGTTGAAAAATGTACGGGGATCTTCCCCACTTTTTCAAGTGTAAGTGCCAAATATTGTAAGCATCAAAAAAAAGCACAAAGATAGCGACTAAATTAGGTATTTAACCCTTCTCCAAATTTACTGTACATCCAGAAGAAAATGTTCCAGGTTATCTTTCCTACACAGATTGTCACTTAGAGATGTTACACTCTTACTGAAGACCTTTTCCAGGAAAAACAAACCACAATATCCTCAGGTTTATCCATATAAAAAGAAAAAAGTAATGAGAAAAGATTGTATTGTATCCCTGTATTATGCGTTTAATTCAGTCTGAGTGAAATAGTTGGTTCAATCTGTAATGTTGTGCAGGGCAGTAGTTTTGTTTGAATAACAGAATGGCATTTTTTTTTTCATTGTAGGGTTAAAGTTAATAAAAATGCTTTCTGATCCTGGAACAACTTGGATCACTTAAAAAGAAATTGTAACATCTTATAGCATATCTCCCCCCCCTTGATAATCAGAGTGAGAAATTTTGCAGTTTGGAAAGTAGCAGGCTAATTAGACATTTTGGTCTTGATGAGGCAAGAAATACCAGCAAGGAAATTTTGAATGCAATAGACTATTAGGGATTGTGAATGAAATGAGTAAATAATAACTACAGAATCGAAAAATTTCCTTTGAGGAACTTCTCGTAGTGAAAGTATGTTTGCTGTAGTAGTAATCTTTACTTTAGGAAAAAACCCACAAGTTGTAATCAAAAGTAGATAGATTTAAGAATAAGCACCTTTATAAAATATTAAACGTTTCTGTTTGCAAATGTGTAATATTGAAGGCTGATCTTGAGCAGTGAATTTACGTAATGTGTGTAGTCTTGGTCAAATAGAAGTTGTGCTAAGTTAAAATAATGTGACATTCTGAATATAATTACTTTCCATTTGTGTGGGCATTGTGTGGTCAGATGATAAATACCAATGGTATTGCCATGGAAAGATACCAGAGTATTACGCACTGCAATAGCAATTGCTAGTCTGATGCCACATGTGATTTATTATTATATTAAAGCAGGTCTTTTAAAAAGCTATTTACATTGTGATTATTTTAAACCTAGAGAGTATAGATCCAAATCCCAGTTTGTAATTGCAGGGATATTCAAGAAAAAGATACTCTTTTCCAGGAAGATAACTTGTGGTAGAGTTGTTAAGCTGTTGAAAGTCAGACTGTATGAGGAACGATGATTGTGACCCTTGTCACAAAAGAATACTAAAGAATAATGTTTTTCCTACATGTCTAGTCCACCTCACACTCATAGAATGAAATTAATGCAAGATACATTCAATAAGGTAATGGTACAGACAAAGTGTATTTGTACTGGAAAGTGCTAACCTACAGTTAGAGCAGTGCTTTGACTATGAGTTGTTTAGGTTAGTATTATGCCTCTAAAGGTGGGCAGTAATTTTGGAGAAAAATTCTACCAATGTTAGTAATACACAGTAACAAAAAGGTAGTAACAATAGGGCAGACAAAGTTAGTGAAACATTGGATTCTCAGGAAACTATAGTAAGGAAGAAGATTTTTAAATTAATATGTTACAGTGTTCAGAATGCTTTTGGAGGGGAATTGCTGAGGAATAAATGAATAAAGGGAGGTGTTCTGTTATATTGTTATTTAACGGTATCTAGTGATGTCCCTTCTGTTTGTGTGAAGTGTAATAGGAAAATTAAATATGGCACAGCAGATGTAACTGCTTTGATCTTGCTTTGAAGTGTTCTACTATTGTAGGAAAGCATTCCTTACTTTGCAGTATTGTTGTTGTACTTTTTTCCCCATGAATATCACACTGTGATATGTTAATTCAAAACTCTAAGGAGATGTTGGACTTTTATGTATAACCACATCTGCTGAATTCTGGAAGCTCTGTCTTATGCAAAATAAGAGCTCCTACATCTGCTTAACATCCTCCAGAACATACTTTGGAACTAGACAATTTGCTGCTGTCAATTCAGAGAAGGTAATCAGATCTATTTCCAGAAACACCTTTGTTTTGGTTGGAGATCATATAAATAAGAGTAGTGCCCAGTCTGAGCATACTTTCTTTCTGTTATGATTACATCATAGGGCTGGTATGGACACAGATCAAAACAAATGTGTGGTTTGCTTTTTCAAATTTTATTTTCCTTTTTCACCCTCAGTTTTTGGCTGTATTTTCTTTGTTTTGAGGGCAAGATGATAAATAAATCCAGATATTACACCTTCTTATGCTGATTTCTGCTGTATTTACACCCTGGCTTTGTTGCTGCATCTCATTGATGATCTTTTCCTCTTTTTACTGTTTTTATGTTGGATCCCAGGATATTCGACCCTCTTCTTCTTTATTGGACATCTTTGTTCCTATTTTTTTCCTTTCTCCTTTTGATTTGCCTCTTTTTCTGCTTTTCTTTAGTGAACAGCAGGGTATCTGGTCTGTTAGGTATGGAGGGGTGAAATTGTCTCTTGCATAGTAGCTTTAAATGTTCTTCTGAGCTAGGGATTTTGTAACAATTTTTTTTTCTCCATTATTACAGGGTATGCGGAGCGACTATGTAGAAAATAAAGAAATTAAGAAGAAATGCAGCTCTTGGGTAGTGTTACAGAAATGGGAAATGTCTTAAATCTAGACTGATACAAAGGGTTTTTTTAAGTATTCCAGTAATTTTTCAAATTTTCCAATTTAATACATTGACATGTTTTTTCTGAACATGCTGTTGGGAGAAGAAAAGCTTCATTGCTCTAAGGGTCTGCTCTTAAGAAACTACATCTAGTTTCTTTTTCATATGAATTGTCACGTTAGCAGGAGAATATTGTCGTGTGGCTCTATGTGCTTTCTGAGAGAAGTGAGTACTGGATGATTCAGAGGAAGATGTGAGAATCCCAGCGTTATAGAAGCTTGCTCCTCTGCAGAAGCTTTGACTTCCCTTCTTATGCTAGATCTCATTTTTACCTGGCTTGTGTGACATACCACAGCTGGATACAGCAATTCTTTTATGCCAACTACTTTATTCCTGTATTAGTTAACATTTTTCATTCTCCTGTATGTAATCTCAGGTTTGTGATGTCCCCTTTAACATATATACCGACATACCATCTCAGAAATCCAGAACACAATTAAATTTTTGGATGCAGAATTATACTCTTTTCTGAGTACCTTCAGATTTGTTACCACTGTGAAGAATTAGCCATCCCTCTGCAGCAAGTGTCAGCAAAAGGAGTTAAATAAGAGCCTGGTTTAGTTATTTGCTTGGTAAAACAGAAGGTTTCAAATGTTTACGCTTCCAAAGGATGACTAGAGTTAGAAATAAAAATAGATGTTTTCAGAGGCACTTTGGATATCCCATGAGTCTGTTGTGATTTGCTGTCAGAGAGAGAGTCCATTTTTACCCAGTAGAATGTAGGCGAGTTGCAGCCCTGCCTGCCAGAAGGGAACAAAGTCTTCTCTTCCCTTCCTTCCAAAACGCACCAAAGCAAAAGGGTTGTTTTTATTATGGCCTGCTATAAACCAAGGAATTGGGTACAGAGAGGATGAATGATTTTTTAAATTTTTTTTTTTTTTTAAACCAGTTGTACTGTCTTTCATGCTTCCCAGGTTTTAAATGCAATTTTTGTATGAGTGCTTGACAGTGAATGTTTGCTGTTGTAAGTAGTTCAGACCGTGTGCTTGGTGCACTCTTGGCAGTAAATGTATGACTGGCAAGTTTAGAATTGTAGGGTGTACAATGTGAAACACCTGTTAGATATCTATTGTACTTAATCTTTTTGCAGATTCTTCTGAAGTCCCACTTAGCTTCTAAAGAACATAGTTTCTGTGTGTATTCAGTGGCTTTTCAAATGCTGTGGAATTGTGTTATAATGAACATAACATACAGTTCAGAAGGCTGAGCTGTGTTCTATTCTGACGATGCTGGGCATGGTCTAAAGAAATTACATCTAAAAATATACTATTTGTGCTAACAGACCAGATCACTTCAGAGACATTAGGAGTCCATAGATATTTACGTCTACTCGTTTTAAGCTGACTGTAGGCTTTAAAGCAAAGCTTTGAGGTACTGACATAACAGCATTTGCAGTTCTGTTGAAAGCTCATGATTGCATCTTGCTGTAGCTCTCATAGCTCCTGGTTTCATCAGTTAACTCTGTATTCCGTCCACTGGGCTTAGATGAGGTGATTGTGATCACCAAAGTGCTAAGCACTTGATCTTCTGTCTTTCAAGAGAGCTTTTTATAAAACTTGCTTTGATGTGTACTTCGTGTCCAGGCTACTTTCCCAGTGGGATCACTTTTATGCTGCTATCTATTCGTATGTTGCAGTATCCCATATGTTATCAATGAAGCACAGCTTGCCAACAGATTTGTGCTTATTACCAAGATAGTACCTCTACCGTATTCAGCAATAAGAACAACTATTTCTTTAATTCCTAAAATTTGCCTTCTGTAAATTTGCACAAATACTCGAAAAACTCTCTTTGCATGTACAGAGTATTCCTTAAATACAGGAAAAAAACTAGCTGAAGAAGGGAATAGTACTGGACTAAGCTATTGTCATGGTCTCAGTTTTCCCATCTCATGCCCTCCTAATTCCTTTGCTGCCTTTGTTTGAATGACTTGTCTAAGTTTGAATATAAACTTTTAGGGGAGTTTCTTTCTAGGAATGTCGGTAAACAGCTGTTCTAACCTAAACACCGGAGGGGAAAATGATCAGCAGAAAGGAGCTGGTGATCAGTTTTAGGGCATTGCAGTAAGCACTAAAAAGTCCACATGTATGGTTATGAGACGAAATAGAGAAATACTGTTCAGAGCATTCACTGAAAAACATGTTTTTTCTAGTATTTGTCTGCCAGGCGTTCAGTCAGAAGCTGCATTTGCTATGGTAGCATTTGATGAGAAAATTGGGCTGCAGAAAAAGAAGCTGCAAACTTTATAACAAAACACCTTGAAGCGCATGTACAAGAAAAATGGATGATTTTCTAGAGAACTGACTTTGTCTGTGTTCCTCCCTGTTACATTCTCAAGCTGCTCTGAGTTATGAAGGTTGTCATTTAGGTTTCTGTAATATTGCCCAGTCTTTTCTGGAACCCATCTAACTGTACAAATGCTTCCAGGGTGAACATGAGGCTATATTTTATTGCACTAGGTGGCTTTTTTTTTTGAGGCTTTCAAAATGGCTTGAGTATCTGTGTGTTAATTAGTTTTTTGTGAGATTTTCTTTAATTTTCCCTTGAAATTCTTGTTTGCTGTAATGCAGTATGATTTCTCTGTGTATCTATCACGTTCCTTAATCTCCTTTGCAGAGTGTTCAGTGTTTTATTCTGTTGTTCGAATTTCCACATTTCATGTCCACATTTCATGTATGGAAGTATAAGCTTCTAATAGATCACAGAAATACTGCAGAAGTCATTTTGGAAACTTTACAAAGAATGGCAGAAAAAAAGTATGGTTTGAGGTGGCAGGATATTGAAGAGATCTGATGGTGCAAAGAGAAGATTTAGGTTTCTGGGTTTCTTTTGCCCGGGGAAGGAGTGGCAAAGGAGCATCCAGTGCTGACACCCAGTACCTGCAACAGTGTGACTCGCTCTTCCAGGATGGCTCCCGAGGAGCTTGGTGTGTCACCCCACTGTCACCCTTTGTGACAGCAATGCAGTCACAATGCCCCGGGGCAGGTAAAAGGGGCATCCTCTTGGGGCCCACTGCCAGACTGCAGTCCCCGCAACCAGGACAGAGCTGGTCCTAGTCCAGACTGATGTTATGGTCCCGTAGCATGAAATACGGAGAATAATGAAGGAGGAGAGCCTTAATATGTGAATGTTCTCTGCATCAGTGAGCAGGACTACAGCTGATGGTAGACTGCTATTCCTCTTGGAGCTAAGAATCCTGAACTTGATTATGGTGGTACAATCAAGGGTAAGAGATGAATTTGAGGTGGGTGTTGACTTACATGTGGAAATGAATACTGGCTCTTCTCAAGCAGAGGTAAGTGCTCTTTGAAACCACGACAAAATGGTGATTGTGTCAGATTTCTTCACGTGGTGAAGATATCTCTAAGAAGTCTTTAAGAAGTTGCATCAAAAAGGTCAGAGTTGCAGTTTGTTCGTTAACCTTTCTGAAATTTGAGGAATAGTCTTTTAAGCAACTCTTCTCTAAGGCTCGCTTACCTCTTTTCTGTCCTGCAGTATGACTTGCAATTGCTGCCCAAAATGGTAGTGAAAAATAACGAGCAGATACAATAGGTAAAATAGGGCCATGTGTAAATTTTTGTAACCAACTCTGACTTCACTTAATTGCTGTTTTGAAACCTTTTTCGTTAATAATATCTTATAAGTTGATAAGTTGTCGTGGGTAGAGGTCTTTGTAGCATTTCATGATCTAAAGGGAAAAGATATGCCTTTCGTTTCTGTAAAACCCACTTCAATTTTCTTCTATACTTAGGAGTCATGTTCTATTTCATTGAGGTAGTACAGAGCTTTTTGGTTTTAGTCAATTAGAAGGTGACTTCTTAGTGCAGTTGCAATTAAAATCACAGTTCAGAGCCAAAGTACACTTAACGGTGCTTCCCTGTGAGCACAGAGCTTACCAGCTGGAGCTCAGAAACTTGCTGGCCATAGCATCATGATGCTTTCTTCTTTTCATAAGCCAATGAATGATGATTTAAACAAAAGAGTTAAAATATTTATAATTTCTATAATTCACTTTTACCTATATTAAGTACATATGTACCCTTTTGGCTAAGTCTTTGTATTCAAGTGGGGAATATCTTTTCATTCTTTGCCATTTTTTGTTTTTGCTTTCACTTATTTTAAACATATAAGCAAAAAGAACATAATGCTGAGAAATGGCTCCGTGGTTGTCCTACATTAGATTAGCGCTGTACGTTGTCTGGTCCTCCCAGAAGCCTTGAAGAAGAGCTTGACTTTTGAATGCTTTTCAAGTCATTATTTTGGCATTCGAAAAGCCGTTGATTTTCTCAAGGCTCATGTGGACTTCGGAGTGGGAAATAAAACTCATAACAGAAATTACTTGCAAGCGTGGAAGAGTTGCTTTGTAAGAGATAAATCTACTGGTATTAGAGGCAACTGCATCATCTATTCAAAATGAAACTTTTCCATCTAGCAAATTGAGGTATAACAAGTTCCACTAACCAAAATAAATTCCAGTTAAAAGATGCGTTTTTACGTTGGCAGTAGTTAAAGACTGCAACAACTTACTGAGACTGCAGGGTTGTTCTTTTTGACAGATTCATGCTGCTGTTTACATACAGTAGGGGAATCCTCTGGTCTGTATTTTAAAAGAATTGAGGCTGGATGATCACACAGCTTCCTTCTTTTCTTTTTCATTCTGTGTTATTTGATGCTTCACAAATTATTTTCTGTTTGAAATGTTATTTCCCCCAGATCTCTAACTGGAGCCAGCTGATTTCTGAACTAGCCTGTTGATCAAGCTGTGTCTCTTTAATGCAGTTGACCCTTGTTAGCTTTTGGTGCTAGCTGGAGTTGTATATTTTGCTATTGGTTTATATTTAATTTGAGTCTTGTTGTGTATATGTTTTCTTTATATGAGGCTTCTGTTCTTTCTGTTGCATATTAACTTAATAGGTTTATCTGTAGCGAATGGTGATTGAAAAATAAAATGTTTCATCAGTATTGTGAGAATCCAGGCTTACAATACCAAACCATAAGGAAAGTTTACAAAGCTTGTTGAATGTGACATGTTATAGAAGTTCGCTCACCTTTCTTTTGCTTCACTAATTGTTTTAAAAAGAAGTTATTAAATGCCGTTAGGATAAACTCCATGAAACCGACTGTTTTAAGTTAAATAAGTGTAATATAATTTCCTCATGATTGCCGTGTCATTCATCAGTGTAATTTTTAGAATGAAAAAACCTCAAAAGCAACAAACTTATTCTGTTTTATAATGACTCAGCTATTTCGTATGCTGCTTGAAAAAATCTTTACCTTCTTAGGAAGTTATCAAGCAACAACTATTGAATAATCATCTTTATATGTATTGCCAGTAATTCAGAGATATATTGTAATTCTAGGCATTGACAAGAATGAATCCCTCATTAATTGAGGATAGCTGGTTTTCATTGTGAGGCTTTTATACTTAACTGACTACCTCAGATATTTTTTCCGTTTTGCACAATTTCTCTTTGGCAAAGGAAACTTCCTGATAATAACAATTTTTTAAAAAAGTAAACAGAGAAGTGTTTCAGCAGCGTGCTGCTTGCTCAAGCTGTTTTGTGGAGGAGGTGGCTTGGGTTTGCATGATTTCAAAGATTTTTATCATGGCTGTTCATACTTTTTGCTTGCTACAAAAGTTACTGGGTGTGTGAACTGCCATGTAATAATGGATAGAATCATAGAATGGTTACAGTGGGAAGGGAGCTTAAAGATCATCTAGTTCTAAAAACCCTGCCATGGGCAGGGACACCACCCACTAGAGCAGGTTGCTCAAAGCCCCATCCAGCCTGGCCTTAAACACTTCCAGGGATGGGGCATCCACAGCTTCCCTGGGCAACCTGGTCTAGTGCCTCACCACCCTTACGGTAAAGAATTTCTTCCCAATATCTAATCTAAATCTACCCTTTTTCAGTTTAAAACTATCACCCCTCATCCTGTTGTTACACTATAAAGAATCCCTCCCCATCTTTCTTGTAGGCCCCCTTTAGGTACTAGAAGGTTGCTATATGGTCTCCCTGGAGCCTTTTCTTCTCCAGGCTGAACAACCGCAACTCTTTCAGCCTGTCTTCACAGGAGAAGTGCTCCAGCCCTCTTATCATCTTCATGGCCTTCCTCTGGACTTGCTCCAACAGGTCTGTGTCCTCCTTATGCTGGGGGCTCCAGAGCTGGATCCAGTAGACCAGTTGGGGTCTCACCAGAGCTGAATAGAGGGGCAGAATCACTTCTGTTGATCTGCTGGCCAGGCTTTTGATGCAGCCCAGGATACGGTTGGCTGCCTGGGCTGCAAGCAGACATGTTGAGCTTCTCATCCACCAACACCCCCAAGTCCATCTCCATAGGGCAGCTCTCAGTCCCTTCTCCACCCAGCCTGTATTTGTGCCTGGGATTCCTGTGACCCAGGTGCAGGACCTTGTACTTGGCCTTGTTTAACTTCATGAGGTTTGCACGAGTCCCCCTTTAAAATATGTCCAGGTCCTTCTGGACAACATCCCTCCAGCATGTCAGCTGCACCACACGGCTTGGTGTCATTGAGTGCACCCTCAGCGAGTTTGTCAATCCCTCTGTCCATGTCACCGACAAAGATGTCAAACAGCACTGGTCCCAGTACCACTCCTGAGGAATGTCACTCATCACTGGTCTGCACTTGGGTATGGAGCTGTTGATCACGACCCTTTGAGTGCGACCATCAAACCAGTTCCTTATCCACTGAGTGGTCCATCCATGCAGTCCATGTCTCTCTTTAGAGACAAGGATGTCATGCACGACAGTGTCAAATGCTTTGCTCAAGTCCAGGTAGATGATGTCAGTTGCTCTTCCATTATCCACCAACTCTGTAATGCCATCATAGAAGGCCACCAGATTTGTCAGACATGATTTGCTCTTAGTGAAGCCGTGTTGGCTGTCACTGATCACCTCCTTATTTACCTCACCGATCACCTCATGTGCCTTAGCATAGTTTCCAGGAGGATCTGTTGCCGGGCACAGAGGTGAGACTGGCTAGCCTGTAGTTTCCCTTTTTAAAAATGGGGGTTATGTTTCCCCTTTTCCAGTCAGTGGGAACTTTACTGGACTGCTGTGACTTCTGAAATGTGATGGATAGTGGCTTGGGAACTTCATCTTTCAGTTTGAAGTTGGGAAGGTAAAATAACAACTTCTTCACTTTCGGTCCTTGATATTAGCCTTGGAATCGAAATGTGTCAGATGAATTCCTTAAGCCTGCTGTGAGTTGTCTGTATTTTATCCTGCTTTGCACAGTACAAAATAATGTTGTGCAGTGCTACTATTTTTATACTTTTAGTTCCACACCTGTTTCTTTGTTAAAAAAAACCCCACTTCTAGAATACGTAAGCACAATAGAGTTGTCCTTCAGATCATTCTCATCTGTGTTAAGAACTGTTTGATATTTCAGTTGTAGGACTCTGTTTCCCAACAAAAGTCATGTGACATCAGCAGTGAGGTGCAATAAGAGCTCTCTTAGGATTACTTTAAATAGAATGGAAGACGTTGAGTATATAAGGTTGTGTGGCCTTGAATGTGATTTTTATTTGATATACGAGCTGTGACATAGCTATTGCATGACTGAGATGTGCCTGTAAGCGATGTAGTGTACAGATGGGGTTTCTCTGAAACAAAGCCAGCGACTAAATCTGAATGTGCTCATTTAAAGGGTAAAGAATACTTCATAAAACATATGGAAACATTTCTATGTTTTTTCATTAAATAGGCTTCTTACTCCTTACGCATTTTTTATGATTGTTCATGCTAATATGTCATTTACCTGAATCAAGACTGCCTATGCATCTGTTTGGTTTAGTGACATTTGTATAATGTTATGAATCTTTTATTTTAAAACACACGAAATACGCTTTTCTATTTTATGATTCCAGAACTTTTCATCATTTCAAAGGTGAAATATTCCTTTTCACAGAACTGTTGGAAAAAACCTTACCCTTAGGCATTGCAAAATATAAGATTTAGGAAGAGTGTCAAATGATAGTAATAGGGCAGTTACACAGTAGGATTTGAAGGACGTGGTTATTGGGATCCACTGAAATTAAATCCAGGATTATGTACATTTGAATAAGAAATGTAGACCAATTTATACAAAGAAGATCTCACTCTTTAAATGCACAGATGCTGAAAATGTGCAGGAATCATAGCAGTCTGCAACTCAACAGGGACTTTCTGTGTCATGCTGTGTTAATGGGAGCTAGTGAGAATTTGGTGTTTGTGATAGGAGAACGATAAGTAAAAATATGAATATGTAAACATAGGTTTTATATGTGATGCTTATAAGGTAGAAGATAATGCTTATATCCAATTTTTTGTAGCTTAAAAAGAAAATCAAAAAGTAGAAGAGTGCACAGAGGAGATCTGTAAAGCTCATAAGAGAATTGGAGAAAGACACCTTCAATTGAAATAAGTAGAAAATGCATCTTTGTCTTCCGAGATTTGAAAAATGTCCTGATTGTGCCACCTGTGTACCTTCAAATGAATAGTAAATTGGGTAGTAAAGGATTCCTTCATCTCTTTTTGCCTTTTCTTTGGTAAAGCCCTCCAGTTAAACCCACGGAAACTGGTATATTAAAAATAAAGGACACATTTCCAATAGTGAAAGTGGTTATATTTAGACCAGCCTACCAAGAGAAGCATAGAAACTTCAAAAAAATGTTCTGATTTGAGTAACTACTTCCTCCAGCATGAGTTAGGTGTCATCAGACAAACCGAGTAAATACCAGGTTCCAAAGGATGCCGAGTAACAGGAGTCATGGGAAGTAGTCACACTGTAAAAAAACAACAACAACAACAACAACAAAAAAAAACAACAAAAAACCAAACCCTGTTACAGGGCAGTGTGGTTGCTGTTGGTTTACATTAAACAAACAAAACCACCTCTGGATAAATACAGAGAAGAAAACAAAATGGTGGAAAGGCTATTGAAACAAAGACAACCCTTCTGGTTCAAGAGTCATACATTTTTAATAGATGGAGAATTGTCTAGGAAACGTCATTCAGACTTTCCCTGTTCTGATGCTGTTCGTTAGGAATGCAGCATTGGTTCCAGGTGGGATGTTGGTTTATGTGGACCTTTGGTTTAACTCTTATGTTCTTCAATAATGTTTTGAATGCAAACTGTTTATGGGAAGGAAACATTTTTGTCTTAAACTCAAAATTTGGATGTTAGTCTAAAACGACATACAGCAAATGTAGGTTGTATAATAATAGTTTTTTATGCAAACTCAAATTATCCAGTACAAGGAACTTCTCTCCCTCATTTATTCCTTAATCAGTGTTTCCTTCTTAATGCCCAACGAAATCTAAGAAAGTTAGTAATGACTTTTGACAATGTAGTGGCTTTTAATAGGAAATTATTATTTTCAGCAGGTGATAAATATTTTACTTTTTGTTGTCTTGTGTAACTCACCATTGGAACAGGTGGCTGTCTTGGTTGCTTGATACTGAAGATAGTCCTGCTGGATCATGTTATAGGAAGAATGATCTCTCACTGTCTCTCTTGCACAAATGCTACATATATATATATGTATGTATTGATTTATATTACCAGCATTGTTTTAGATGTTTGGGCTTGTTCTGAGGGAATGAAGGACACGTTCAAATGTTGTTTATACAGTTTTGCTCAAAGCTCTATCACTGAGCCTATTAGTTCTGTCTTTTTATTCTCTCTTACTGATTGTGTAGAGGGACTTTCTATATAGTTTCTTTATCTTTGCTGTCTTATCTTTTGCTTTCCTTCATTCTGTAGGGGTTTGTTTTAAGTTACCTTAAACTTCCCTCTTCTCTTCCTCTTCATCTAATATTTGACAGTCTAGTTGCTACCATTGAGAATCCAAAGCATCCGAGCTACTTCTGAGCATGTGATCTGCAATTACATACAGGGACCCTGTGGAAGAAATACATGTTATTAATTTTTGTCATTTAATGAAAAAAAACCCCACCAAACCACCAAAATTTCCCAACACTAATTGATAATATTCTAGTTAATTTATTTGCAGGGATGTGAGGTGGAAACTGCAAATCCTAAATTTGTTGGTCCTGCCCACCCATCTGTCTCCTCATTTCCTTGATTCCAGATCCTTAGGCTCTAAGTGCTTTAGATTTGAAGCAGGCTTTAGTAATATGTGTATAGTATCTTATATTATGGATCTACTTTTTTAATATGATGGCAAATCCATACTGTGTTTTAACTCTTAAATCTATTAAATTGATGTAAATCTGTTAAATTAATGTAGTGGTGGCATTCATAGCTGCTCTTCAGAATCACTAATGTAGCACAACAGGGCCTTGATGCCTGAGATCTCTAGGCAGTAGCTCTATACAAAGAACATGTACCTTTGCAAGGAAGAATACCCCAGAAACAAATCAGTGGTTTATGTTCTTCCTTTGTAATTATCGTGTCTCATTTATAATGGTTCAGAGTTTTGCTCTGTCTCCCCTCAGGCCGTGATTACAGTGTTTGAGCCAGACTTTTGGGTTTTTTAGACTATTTTATCAGTCTAATCATACCTGTAATGGAAGGCTTTTAAGGGTTCAAGGAATAAAGACATCAAACTTGATCTAGCTCTTGCAACGACATAGTCTTTTTGAAACTTTTGGCACCTGTTTATTCTTGTATACACTGTTGAAGTGTTTTGGTGCCAGATTTTGGTTGCAGGCATTTTCATAAGGATAAGAGGGTTTTAAAACCTCGTCTGTACTGTCTTGAAAAATATGTGATTTCCTATTATTTTTACCTGATGTAGGATCATACTACTGTGTAAAGGGGTGGTCCTCCCTTCCACTCCTGACAGCATCTTTCCCACACCTTCTAATGATCAGGCAGATATGTGAGCAGTTAGTTCAGCTTTTAGATCCAGCTGGAAATTGCTCCTTCTGAGGGTTATTTTTCAGTCAATTTAGTCATTTATCTGGCTTATAACATGACCACATGAGCACTAGAGGCAACGCAAGGCAGAGGGAATGATGGCATTGCCCCAAGGGGAGAGCACCTCGGAGCTGAATGAATTTATAAGCTGGTCTTGGTATCACGCACCGCAGCAATCCCAAACTCTTACTTTAGTGCGTTGGCTTTTTCTTTTACTTTCTGAAAGATGCATAATTTGCAGGTTTTTAATTACTTACAACCTTTGTGTGTTTAAAATAATTATTAATTCCCTCTTATTGTTTACACTGTATTTATGTAAATTGCATAAGATTATTTGTGCCTCATCTATTAAGGCTGAAATCCATACTATCTCAATCAAAAGGAAGTCATAGTTGATGAGATTCTACATGCTGCTACGCTGTAACATACTTGTAGCTTTGTGCCAAAAATACTTTGTGCATTCCTCTTAAGAGAGGTAAAATTGAAGTTTCTTTAGTAACATCCCTACATTGAGAATTTACAAAGCAGGTATCTGTAGTCAGTGTGCAGGTAGGATTTAGTCCCTCAGTTTTGAAGTGGTAACTTTCTGTAAAGGAAAGGTTCCGTTTCTTTTATATACCTCTACTATTTAGTGATCTTTTCAGAAGGTGTTACTATATAGCCAGTCTCATATGGTGAGATTTCTGCACATACACTGGCATAAAAAATTGAACTGTTTTTTTTCTGGCCTTGAAGCCAAAAAAAAAAAAAGTCAACATTGAAAGGTTGTTATCTTATCTAGTTTGGAGATGTAGAGGAGAAATTTAAAGTAGGAGTCAAGAGAATAGAAATTTTTGATTATAGGAGGTACATATGAAGATTGTGTTTGCAAAGGGATCCTGCAATTGTAAAGAGTTGTGAAGCAGGCCCTCTATACAGCTGCATGGGTATGCTCTGCAAAGAAAATGACTATTTGTATCGAAAACTATTCTAAGCAGTAATTTTATCCATGGTAAAACCAGATACAATGCTTTTTGCAAGAGCTACCACACCTGGCCTCTAGATAATTCTTGGTTAACAAGAAGAGTCCTCCTTTTGTGCTTTTATTGAAACAAATACAAATTTATTCTGTTTATGATTTGGGCATTTGGAGGATGGTTGTGAGGTTAGCTTGGTTTCCTCTGTCGTCTTTGCAAATAAGTAAGATGCAATTTCCTTGAGGTGTCTCAGTCACTTATATTTCCTTCTAATAATGATTGATTTCAGTGTCTTGCTTTATTTGATATCTGTACAAAAATTCTCTGTACATCAGACTGTATGGCTATATTTTGTGCCATTTCTTACTAAAAGAAGTAAATATATTACCTCATCTCTTAATCAGCTAACTATGCCACTGATGACCCAGTACTTTTGGTGTAATGCTGCTGCTGTTGAAGCTCAGCCAGACTCCAGGGACCTCTCTGTTATACGCTACTGTAGGCAATTCTTAGGGTGTAGAGCCAAATACCTTTTTCCCTTGGTTTGATTTCCACTTTGATTTTCTTTGGGATTTTTATTTCCTAAGGAAGGTTGGCCTTTCCTTTAGTAGCTTAAATATGTAAATGGTCTACCTGTTTTGTGATTACTGGGTGCAATTGAAGCATCAGTGTGTGTTTTCCTTTTTTTCATCTTCATTTCTATGTTTCCCATGAGTATGTCATGCATAGGTGTGGTATTTTTCATATTAGCAAAGCAACTATACTAGCAAAGTGTGTCAGCAACACAGATGAGATTCCTTTAGGAATTCCTCTAAGATACTTATCATTACTCTTTTCGTTTGGTTTTCAAATTACTCAGTTTATACAATTGCAGCAGAAATATTTTAGACTTCTGCAAATCTTTAGGGAATATAACTGAGAATTGTCAGCTAATGTGCAGCTGAAAAGCAGCTTAATGAATTGTAAAACTGTTGTGTTCCCTTTCTTTAAAATGTAACAAAGGCGTTATCTGTAAGGAAGCTGTTGGAGTAATTCTAAATAAGTAGGTTTCTAAAACTGCCAACAGCCTCCGTTTATAACACTAACAACTGTATTCTGGAAGAACAAAATTTGATCATCAGCAAGTTTATTCATAATCTTTCTTATTAAAACTTCTGGATATTTTTGGCCTTACCCTACAGTGATGACACACTTAGCAGAGGAAATAAAGAACCTATGCATTCCTTATACAAGAAATGAGATCTCTATCTTGTTTTCTTTTGTTTTACACATTGCATTTATGTGTGTCCATATCAGTATGGGTATATTTTCTTCTTGAAAAGGCATTTGGATCTTAAGTATTCAGGTAGCATGTCTATTTTAGCTTTGTCACCAGTATTAGGAATCTTTACCCTTCTTAAAATTTTATTTGGATCACTGTTACGGTGTAAATTGACTTTCACAAATCATGTTAACATCATCTTCTCTTTCTTTGTTTTCCTCTTGGAAATAGTTTGGGCCTTTTATATGGCTTATCTTTTGTGTATTGTCTCCTGTTACAATGAAATACTTTGGGTTGGTGAGATAATAGCCCAAATCTTTCCACCTGTGAGTGTATTGGCAGATGTACAGTTTCCCGTAATAGGATGAAGCCTATTGAAAGTTAGTGTGTTTAACAGCAGTTGCCATTTCATATAGCCGGTCTACACATTGTTTCTGTGTACTCTGTGAAAAGGTTATTAGTTAACTATTTCCTCTGGGAATTCATTTGAAACATATGTCTGATTATTATTTACGCATTCTGGTCAGTGTGTTGAAAAAATTTCTTTCCTGTATTTATTGACATTGTCTGAAGTCTTGGGAGCTACCCTGTCATGTGTTGTGTAACCACTACAAGAAGTAGCTAATGTGTTGTGATATAAATGGAGAAGCTTGATGTTAGGTTATTTTATGTATTTTATCACATAATTGAACATCAAGAGGAATTCTCCTTTGCTCCCACACTTATATATGTGTTCTTCAAAGCACAAATGTAATTTGAAAAGTTTAATTATCATAGTTTATTATCCATTTGCTGAGTAGGGGCTTCTTAACACTGCAAAATGAATTTCCGTTCCTATATGCAGAACTTCTGAATTTGTTGTAGTAGCATAATGAAAAGTCCTGAAAGAAGATGCACGTTAATGCTTATTTTAACATATTTTATAGTGTGATCTTCAGGGAGAATGTCACTTAGCTCTGCTTGCCTGTTACAAATTATTCAGTGGCTTCTCACAAGTTATCCTGTTTGTCCAGAACAGGTAATCAAGTTCTTCACAGTGAAGTTGAACTCAATTTGCCGTGGTGAGAAGAACCACGGGCTCATCTCTGCTAATAATAATTATGAATGAGCAACAATACCGCTGCTGCAGACACAGTAATTTTTAGTTTTCTTACATAAACAATTACCCTCAGTGAAGTTAACACGAGGATTAACTTGAGTATGGATAATCCAGATACAGACTGTAGGGAAGAATTTGATTCTCTTCAAAAGTCACCATAAAGAGAAGCAATATTCGCAGCAACTCCTGATTACCATTCTTGCACGGACCCCGTAGCTCTAACTTCTGCAATGCAGGCATATGGGGATTCAAAATTAAGTGTAGGCTTAAATTTTTGTTTGTGGGGAAGGAATCTGGTAAAACGAAATGTTCTGTGATGTCTGTGTTTGTTTCTTTCTGGGAAGTGATTCGAGGCTATTGAGATCAAAGTCTGTCAGCAGGAGTAGTTAATGTGAGGTATGTGGAAATGCATGGTAAAGAAGGTTCCATGGGGTTTTTTTGTGAGTTTTTTTGGTGTTTGGTGGTGGTTTTTTTTTTTTTAGGTTCTGTATATGTTTATTTTCAGAGAAAGACTTATGGTTTACATTGTTAGAATACAGTGTTCTAGACATAAATGCCATCTTTCCACAACTGTAGTGTATGCTTGTGCCTGTAGGACAAAATTAAGGCAAATGAAATAATAAACATCCTTATAGTTATTTATTATGTTCCAATTTTTCTGTGTTACAAAAGGAGGACATCTTTTCTGAGTGTGACATGCTAAATATTGAATTAATTTCCAAAGGAATGTCTGCTTTTCATTTTTAAGATGGTACTGTATTTAATGCATTCTAGACATGTGAAAATGATTATGGAAATAAGGGTATGTGATCTGAGCTTCGCTGTCGCTTTGGTGTGCAGTGTAACTCATGTTAAAGACCATGTTATTCAACACTTTTGCTAATAAGGACAGTTTTCTGCTAAGCACAATAATGATCTCATTTTGTTTCTCTTCAGGAGACTTCTGGTTTAATATATGCAGAAATTATAGTCTCAATATTGGAAGTTGCATTGAGAGCTCCACTGTTGACCTTTTAATGTTTTTATCTGGAAAAAGGGATTTGTCTGAAAATATATTCTGTTGATTGGAAGGTCCCATGTCTTCATTCCTGCGCCCCCCAACAAAGAAGAGTTCTAATTTTTATATTGGTGTTCTTCCAAATACATACTAAAATGTTTCTAAGTAGCAAACAGAAGAAAGTAGTAGAAAGGCTCTTCCCATTTGCCTTTTCTCTTACAGATTGTTATTGATGTTATTTCGTGACTAATCTCTCACATATAAATCTTCTTGCTCTGCTGATGACTGTAACTAGCAAAATTGTGACTTGACAGTCCCTGGGTAAGAATAGTAGTGACTTCTTAAAGTGACGCAGTGTAAAAATGACTTGAACTATTGACCGTCCCTCAGTTTACTGTTAACTAATTATGCTAATTGGAAAAGTTTATTAGTTAACATTACTTAGTCATAAATTAACTTGTTAAAATACCATGTGTGAAGAACTTCATTTAGAAAGCGTGAAGGACTTAGGAGAATTGAGTCCTTAGCTTGAGACAACAGCTGATTGGACTGCTAGAAAGTAATCCGTTTTGAGCTGTGAGCTCTCTGTCTTAAATTCTGAGAAAAAAAGTCTATGTTTCCATAAATTTATTGATGTAAATACGAGAATATACAATCTATTGTTATATAGTGGAGACATATAGTCCTCTTTAAGGATTTAATTTAGCTAGGTCTTAACCATAGATGTATAAATAGTATGTAAATACTTAAAAATGCTAGAGAAATAAATGGATTTTGAAGATTATTTGTTTGGTGCTTCAAGAAGAATAGAGGACAAACAGTGTTTTATTTTGGTAAACAAGCCACTTCATTGCTTTGAAGAAAATGTACGTGAAGACTGAAGTTAAAGCTTTAAAAATCTACTGCACCAAAATATCTGCCAGGAGAATTTTTTCTGTCAAACTGCATAAAGAAAGCGTTACATTAAATCCACATTTCATGGGCATGTTATGGAAGGAAACTACTTATCAGTGCACATCTACCAACTAGGTAGTATGCAAATTCTTTATCCTGTTTTCCTCACAGTAATCTTTTTCCCGGATCTTTGAATGAGGAACATAAAGTCAGAATTTCATTTTTATGTGGAAACAAAAAAGAACATGCAGTTTATTTATTGAGTTATTTTGCCTTAAACAGCATTATAAAATACAAAACAGTGGTAGTCACTTACTGATTTAATTACCAGTAGATGTAAGAGATACAATTTACTACAGAAAAAAGTAAAAGATGAAGCAGTTGTGTAGTTTCCAAGCAAGTAATATAGGACACATTTAAAAAACATAAGAAATGGTTTAATTTCATTAACTGTGGTCTAATATGTTGTGCATCCCACTCTTGGTAAACCACAGCGGCATTTACTGGCTATTGCTTCAAAGCACTACTGTTTTTCATCCCTTTTCGTTGGCCAAGTGTGTCATAAGAGCATTAACTAAAGTCTGGAAAACAGTTCTCATGGATTTTGCTTTAATGATAAATCTAACATATAGTGCACTTGCTGATATAATCAAGTGAATGGAATTTCCAAAATCTTGACTTAATGTCTTTTAAGTATGAAGCAATAATGTTTTTATGAAGTAGCTTTTAAATGGCATTTGTTGAAGTGGAGAGCAGCTGGATTAGAAGGGTCTGTTTCTAACTGCAATCAGCAATGATCATAGTATCATATTACAGTCACCCTATAAAATAGCTTGTATTTTAAGAAAAATGGGAAAAAAGTGGGGGTAGGAGTGGAGAGAGAAGTAAGCATGGTCTGTGTGATGCCCAAAGGGGTCTGGAATTGGTTACAGTTTGATGATGTTGCTTCAGCTGTGTGGGCAACAGTGTAGTTCTCAATATAGGAAGTTCTTTATCAATTTAGGTTTTATCAGGTTTTTAAAACATTGCGGAGGTACAGTCAAGATGCATTTCTCAAGCATTTTAAGTTGTTGGGTGGCTTTTTAATTGTGATGTTTGCAAGGGTAAGATTTCACTAGAATAAAGACCAAAATTACAGAATGTTTCTCTGTACTACAAAATCTTTTTACTAATTTTGCATTTGTATTCGTTTCTATAAATAGAACGTGTCTCTGTGTATCCCACCTTGGTTTTGTCCCTTTTTCAGCTCATAGGCTCTTTGAACAGGGACAGTATTTTCTTTTGTTTCTTGCAGAACATTAAATGTATTAGTGATGGTGTGTTCTAAAATTTAAGTCACTGCTGAGACACAAACTTTAATTCAGGGAACTATTGCATCCTTCCAGTGATTGTGTATGGATCCTCTTTAATATGTTGTATCAGTTGATTAACTTAACTGCAAGCTATTTCAGCAGTAGCTTGTAGCTTTCCTGTGGTAGGCAATCTACTTCATGAGGTCTACTGGTTTAACACTATGCAGGAATGTCTTAAGTGTTAGGACTCAATGAATAAATAAAAATTTTGGAGACACAAAATGCTCTTGTTCATCAGTGTTCTTGAGTAGTTCCCAAGTGGGGTCTTATGCTTTAACTTTTATTAATTTGATAAAAAAAAGAGTCATGCTATCTACAGCAGAAAATGTAAAAAGTTCATTAATGCCTTTATTCTTGTAGATTTCTTGATTTGATTTGTTCCAGAAGGGTTTGATACAGTCTTAGGCAGGATCTGATTAAGATATACATAATATAACTGTGCCTAAAATCCCAGCCAACTAAGACAGACAAATTGTTATATTTTAGTTTTAAATTAAACGAAAACAAAAGTGTAGATGACTTGATTGTAAAGACATTCTGAATACTATTTTTCATGTGTAGGCAAAAAAATGCGTTCATCCCTGCCATCTAGCTGTATAGATCCTTCATCATTAGAATAAGAACTGTGTTTCCCTATCAGATAGTTCAAATAACTTAATTTTTCTTCCTGGAGAGGACCTTCTGTTGAAAGTACTTCACTTGCCTGAGTTCTCTAGATAGAAAAGAGGGTCTATGGCTTGATTTAATTGTACTGGAATAGTGCTCCTCAGAATATGGGAATGGGTTAAGGGAAATTTGCATCATGACGTGCCCAGATTTTCTGGGTTTATTTTTTTTTTTAATTGGAAAGGATTGTCTTAGAGAGCTCAGGCCAGATTCAGATTCATACCTACAACAAGGCCAAGCCAAGTTCCATATTTAGTCTACTTGAAGAAGTAGGTCTTGAGGTTCTGCTGGCATCTGTAGGACTTTCCCTTTTATGTGTTCAGGGCTCTCCTTTCTTGCCTTCTGTCTCTTACTAGGATATTCCACCTCCAACTCCACCCCTAGTAATGGACACGAGCACCATGCATTTGTAGTACCAGAATATGATGATACTCTTAGTAGAATATGTGATTGGGTCCATCATTTTCACAGGTGATATTGAAGCTTTGCTTCTGGAAAGGCTGAATCTGAGCGAATTAACAGCAGTGGGACTGATGTGTAACACAGCAATTATTGTGCAGTTTGGTTAATCCAAAAGATTATCCAGTAACAGCAAAGTTAGGATTATTTCTGTGTACATGTAGAAGACTTCTTTTAGATCTACATATATAACAGCAACACTATAATAGTTTTGTGCTAATTTTTCAGTGATTAATTTGTATAATATTAATGAAATGATTACAAAACATGAATCTTCCCCTATGTAATGAATAGATACACCTGTAAGACCTTGTATTTCTCTAGAGAAAAATTAATGTCTAGAAGCCGAATGTTTTTCTTGAAGTCATGCAGGAAATACCTGCCAAAACCAGGATTAGAATGCAAGTTTCTGGCTGATAGGTCTGTGTATAATCCTCTGTATCACTGTAATGTGCGGGGTAAGCCAATGCCCCTCACCCTTCCCCTCACTCTCTCTTTCTTTCCCCCTTGCTCTCTCTCTCCCCCTCTTTAATTTCTAGTCTTTTATAGTTCACTGTATGGTATTGATTAACACTTAGGACCGCTAATTCGTCTTTTAAAATTTTTTGTAGTATTCACAGAAACACTTTCTTAAAGATTTCCTAAAAATTCACATTTTTGCCAAGAGGACTAGTGGTTTGGAAAGGCACAATTTTCCTTTATCAACATCACATTTTTTGCTCCATAGTATTGTCATCATCTTTAGTTGTTTTTCAAGAAAGATATTTCAGGTTTTTTTCTGAACTGGGGCATACTGATTTCTCAGGAGCTTTTATGTAGTGGTAGATCATTTTAATAAAACAATTCTATTTTTCTTTTGAATGTGGTTTGTTTGTTAGTGGTATAATATGCCATTAAATCATGATAACTTTGCCCTCAAACCATCAGTCTGTTCTGCACTGTTCCATTTATTCTTGTATCTTTGATACGCACTTTGTCTTCAGCTTACCAGAAAAGAGTAATTCCATGGTTAAAGCTTTATATGTTTCTTTTGTAGGCTGTAGATCCGAGATAGCCTATAATTTCAGGGATACATATTTTGCACCTTTCTGTTTTGATTCAGAAAGATATAGTTGTTTGCATAAAAGAAATAATTAACTTTGCCATTTCCATTTTCCCTATATTCTAAATATCTATTTTTGTTTTGGAGTGTTTTAGTGGCTCTCATACTGAGTATGGCTGAGTGGTGTTCATCTCTCTGTCTCTGGTGCCATGTGTGGCTTTTCAGCATTTACTACAACCTGTTGGGCTTAAAAGAACAGCTACCTTTATTTATACCACATGAGGGAATCACTATGTGATTGTTAGTTACCTATCAGTAATTCTAATTATTAGATCTTACCATAATGTTAACATAACCTTTATTAACTTTACTGAGCCACTGATAGTGATATTCCTAGTGGATGAATGGTACATGGTCTCGAAATGTCATTAGGTCATGTTTAAGAAAATGACCTTTAGGAAGCTCCTTCTCTTCTTTCTTGAAATCATGCAATTAACTTAATGAAGAGGGGGCATTCCTGCTCACAGTGTTCCCAGGTGCTGCCAAGTGCCTCTGTACTCCAGGAAAATGTGGTAACGTTCTCGGTGCTGGTCAGTGTCTGCCCTACTGATGTGTTGAATTGATATCTTCCTTCCAGCATGTGAGTGTGTAAATATGTCATCTGCAGAAAAGGTAGCGTTGGGTAAGAAAGATCTGGTAAATTTTCATTATTTTAAACAAGCACCAAAGAGAAGTAAGTGCCTGCACCTGCGTGTTATTTGAACTCAAAGTTTAATGGATGAAAAGCATCTAGGATTTGTCCTGATAGTATTCAATTTTCTTCATCTTTTGTGACGCAATTCTTAAATGCCAAAATACATACCATACACTGAAAGTTCTGGATAATTAGGTGGCAAGTTGTTTTAAAAGTTTTGTTAATTTTCTTATTGATTCATTTTATTCTTGCTTTTGATATATGAAGTTTCTTAAAGGAAACTTGCATAAAATTAGGCTTAGTGCTTTTTCTGGTTGATTAAAATATTTTTAACATCTGTATGACCACCATGAAATTCTGTAGATGCCGGTGTCTTCCAGACAGTTCTGAGAGCGTGTAATTTTTGTTGGTTTTTTTTTAAAAAAAAACCCATTAAAATCATAATTTAAACAAGCGAACAAGTTACAGTAAATTGTTTATTCTGCACTACTTTTTCTCAAGTGTTCATTTAGGTCACCTGTGATCTAAGCAGTTAGAGCAAAAAACATAGATAGAAAAATTCTAAGTAGTTATAGTAAATGTGACAAAGTATAATATATAACTAGTAAGAAACTTTATGATATACTAACTATAATTAATTCCAGTGATTTGTCTGTTAAAGCCAATGCAAATAATTGTAACATCTGTCAAAAACCAAGCACTAGCATGAAAACCTTTTAACATTTTGCACTTAATAAACTATTTTATACATAAACTACCTTATTGTTTATATTAAAAACTAAAAAATATTCAGTCTGTTCCAGCCATTCTAACAAAAACTTTAATAAGTAGACATTGCATAAAAATGACACAATCCAGCAGTTATTTGGTAAGGCCAGCATAATCATAAATTTACCATCCATGCTTTTCCAAAAATACTAACCCATATTGTTCTCCCTGGACCTGTTGCAGGGATGACTAATCCAGCTGCTGAGGTCTCCCTTTATGTGTTTGATGGAACACTTGGCTTGCGAGACTACAGCTGTGTGTTTATGTGCAGTGCACACCTGCAGAGGCCTGACAAATAGCTGTAGTATGCAGAGTATACAAAATTACCCTGGCAGTGCTGCAAATAAGGAAGTTTCTGTTTTGAAGTCCATATGTGTGTGAGCTTGAGATGCCAGCTGGGGTATTTATGTTGCATTGCACAGATGTAAAACTGCCAACTGATTTTATACCAAATAAAGGCTAATCTTTTTATACATACTTGGTGTCAGAGTTATGAAGTGGTACATAAGAATGTTCTCACGACTTAGCTCTTTTAAAATAAAAGCTGACATTAAAAATGCTCGAACTCACAGTATGCATAGAGGGTAAAAGATAAAAACGTACTGTATTTACTTAGATACCTGCTATAGCACAGTATCTTAAGGGTTTTATTATTAGTGATGTGTAGTTATTAGCTGCACATAATCAGGGCTTGATTTATTGTATGCATATACACTATACTATATATCCTTTTTTCTAGGAGGTCACTTTGGCTCTGTGTTGAATCCGGTTTATGGGTTCTGAAATGTGAAAGCCCAATTTATATAGCTACTTAACTTGAAAGCTTTGCTTTCCTATTTTTGAATGTGTTTAAGCACAGTGATAATTTTTCATCAAATATAATATGAGCTTTGAAAATTGTTATTCTTAGTAGACCTTGTTTGTGAAGATGCTTTTAAAGGTAATATTTGCCTTCGAATACCTAAGAAATTAAAAAGAAAGTACTGATTTCATTTGCTAAAACTAACAAATAGCACAGATTTAAGTCTTGATTGTTCCATCATTTTAGTTCATACTAAAAGTCAAGGTACTAACTAGGTGCAATGACAATGAGTTGAGATGAATAGTTTATGTTTTGATGGTTCACTGCATATAGTTAAGTACTGCGTACTTAATCCTTTTTAAATGGGTTAAAGGAGGGCTTGGCAGAGCGAGGGTTAATATGCAGTTGTGAAAGTGAATGGTTTCTGTGCTGCTGAATATACGCTTTGGATGTTCCTTAAGTTACATTTTTAGGCTTAACACATTTTTCCTTCAATTACTTTTTTTTTTTTCCTCCTTACTTTATCAAGCAATTTTAGTGCTGTTTTTAATTGGTTGTTTATTCTGGGCTACTGAAACATTTGAAGATGCATAGAATTCTGCTTTGGCTTACTGTGTCACAATGTATACTTGAAATACGTTCACGCTAAATGTGTAAGAACAAAGAAAATGGGAGCAACGTTGAAGTATATCACTATAGAATGTGTCTCTGAGGACTGAAGAATTTATTTTGCTAAATGTAATGTACAGCTTAGGAATGACTAGCCATCACACACAGCTCACCAGTCTGGTGGAGCCTTTTTAAACCAAAAGAATTTCATACGTACACACATGTGCATGTACATGCTCACCCTGAGATAGCAGTCTTGGGCTTCCTGAGCTTAAAATTAATGTCTGCAAGTATCCCCCAGAAGTTCAAACATTATTCAGATTCCCAAGGTTCGGAAACACAATTTCTTGATTACTAAACTTTAGAGCAGAATTTTCACTAGTGTTCCTGGTAGTTAGATGAAGAGGTAATGATGTACTGCAAGTGGGAGGAAGAGTTGAGCTGTGCCCCCATAATTCTGCAGAGGCGTGTCGTCTTGGCTAAGATAAAAGCCTAAGGGTGCCTGTGAGATGCTGGTGCTACCATTAGCTGCTGAGAAGGAGTCGATACAGCAGAGAAGGGCGGGAAACAATACAGGATGCCAAATCTGAGTGAAAAATGGAAACACTTCAAAAGAAGTTACTTCTGCTAGATGAGTATAGGAAGTCTTAATTGTTGTTATATCCTCTATTTAGGAAGCATATTTAAGACCAAAAGAGCAGAATTGTGTTGGTGTGTGAGGAAATATGTTGCAAAGATGGTTTAGTTATGTTGTGTCGGGGCCAGCTCTCTTATAGAAGGATATCACTTCAAACAGATTGCCGCCACTGCAGGTTGCAAACACACAATTGAAGGCTTCTAGTTCTCAGCTCATGCACAGATGTCTTTCAATAAGTTTAGCCAGTAATTTCTTCAAATTGCTCAGTTTATCAGCAGCACATGTCATCAATCCTGGAGTGGTTGCTCAAGTCAAACTACAGAATCCTTAGCTTACAGACACAGCTGCAAACAGGTGAACAGGCAGAAAGTAATTTGTGCAGCTTGGTGGCTGTCAGACAAAAGACAGACAATCTGTGTTTAAAACAGATTGCAGGCCTTGCATGAGCCAGACAAAAGGGATTTCTACAACTGCAAATAATTCCAAGGTTAACATATTTTCCTTTCTGCCATTAGGTGATTTGTTAAAATTGGAAACAATGAGCATTATAAATCTACACAGAAACTAGAGATAAGATGAAAGAGAAAAACAGATCGCTAAATAAGTTTACATCCTTCTGTTGAAAAGCATACAACTGGCATTCATATAGGCCTCCTTTTTATAAACGAAGCTGAGCTATAATACCTATGACATTCAGTACATATTTGAAATTATGGTAAAGACGTCTAATTGGCAAAAGAAACAACACTGTAGAAAGAGTCAGTTCATAGTAATGTTCTTCTGTATTAAAATGTTGACTCTTTTTCTTTTCAAATTCTCCTTTGGATGTCATCCTAAGATACTGTGAAGATTTATCAGGATTTCGTTTTAACTTTGAAGTCCTGTACTTACTCAGGCATTTTAATATTGGGTAGATTTATCAAGATTTACTGTACTAAGTATATCAGAGTTGAAATTTCTAACAAACAAGCTTACTGTAGTGTTAGCCTAATTACAGTAAGTTAGAAAACATGTACTTCCCCAGTCACACATATTACATCTTCAAACGTGTGACTGCAGAATATCTATTCCTTCCACTTCTCTTGGGCTCTGTAAACTTGCCTTGACCTCAAAACTTCTTCTGCAGCATTCCATGAGGTACTAATCAAGCTAATGTAATATAGCCCTTCTTCCTGTTTAGTTCAGTGAGTAAGTACTTATGTGCAATAATATTGACGGGTAATTCTATGCTTAGTTTAAGTTGTTCCGCCGCATTTATTTTCCATGTTATTTAAAACTTATCAACATAGAGATACGTGAATGGAAGAAGATGCAAAGAGTAACTGTCTACTTTAAGGTAACATCTGGTTTTGTGAAGATATGATTCTGTGCATAGAGGATAAATCAGTCTGCTAAGGACACTGCTTGAAATATATTGAAATCAATGAGCTTTCTGTGTATAATCATAACACATATTACAATGGATTAATGAATACAGTTGTATGATTCTGCTTAATCATGCAAAAGTGTTCACAAAAATTATTTAAATTGTTCCATCAAAATTCACTGTTGCTTTTAAAATTAAAAACAGGAGCTTACTTAAAATAGTATGTACTTTTTGTTTTGTGGTCATGCCTATATTACATACTTGTGCCCAGTATAAATGTTGTTGTAATCGAAGAACAGTATTGTTAGGCTTTTGCAAGTTTGTATTTTTATCAAAATACAGCACTAAATAATTCTGTAGGGAAACCTTATGCTGAGGCTCAGTTGAAGAATTCCTTAAATTTCTCAGCTATGAAGAAGTATGTCACAAACATGCTTTAATAATCTATGGTATGGAAGTACTCTTTTTCATGCCTTTTTTTTTTTGATAAAATGCGAATTCCAAAGATTAAATTGCATCCTTACTATATGCTGTGTTACAGCACTTTCCTTGCATTTGGATTTTCTTCTTTTTTTTGCATCTTAATAGACAGTAAGATTTTAGCTTCTCAGAAATCAATCACGCTGATGGAGATTTTTCTGTTCTTTGGTCTGAAAAGATATTATGTTAGATTCTTTTGTTTTAATAACGCTGACAGCATGTGTCTTGCTTGTTGGTTGTGCAGGGTATATGCTGTAGATTGTAGCCTGACATTGTTACGGTGTTAGCGTGTATGGACTTCATGTATTTCACTGTGAAGGTGAGATCATCATCTTTAAAGGATGGTTTTAATTTGTGTTGGTGAATCAAGTGGATACTGTATTTAAGGAGGGGGAAAAAGTGTACTCATGCAGGTTGCTGTCTGCAGTCCAAATTGCTGATCAGAGAGTCTTTATACACATCGGTAATGTGCTGTGCAATATAAGCTGAAATATATTCCACAAGGGAGGAAAACGGAATAGGTTACATACGCTGTTCCTAAGTGCAATGAATATAAAACTCCATTACTCACTTTAAGCAGGTGCTTTTTATATGAGGCTTTAAAGAAATATAAAACTGCTGGTGAAATGATTGGTTTGTACAGACACGACTTAACTTCCAGTACTTTGACCAGATAAAGAGGTTAAAAATATTTCTACAAACATTTCTTTAATGATTTCAAGGATTAAAGGTTAATATCCTCCTGGTGTAAGAAACTGCCATTCCAGACACTAAATGCACTGTTCCATTCAAGTCCTCAGTAGTTGCATAGAATATTTAAAAGAAAATATAAACATTTATAAAAAATTTAAACACAAACTCGGAGCATTGTGGTTTTAAGCTTCTATCCTAAAAGATGTGTATTTAAATTCCTGGGAGGAGCACAGTGATATCATAAAGAAATACAGTGCGATATAGAAAACTGATTGAGTAAGAATGATACTCCAGTTAGAAACAAAACACATTTTTAAAGAACCTGAAATCTTGTCATCTATGTGTGTGGAAAACTGCATGTGAAGGGGTAGCCTTAGATCTTTCTGTTCTTTAAAGCAGCATATACTATCTGAGAAGGAAAATCATGGGGAGACTGTTCAAGATAATACTGATACATTGTGTTTAAATATTTTTCCATGTAGTCTCTATCATGTTTTACTTACCCACCATGTCTCAATTACTGTCTTCCTGCCATTTCCTACTCCTTTACAGTCAATGTCCCCAGCAGCAACCTCTACTGTCCATTTCTTAACCACCTGACCGTTGGCTTTCTTTGCCTCCCAACTGAAAGACGTAAATGTTCTCTTTCACTTCCCCCAACAACACCAGAAACTCAGGAAATCAAACTGTTAATCATTACACCTTAAATGTTAGTTCTTACTATTTTTCTATAATACTGTTACTGAACACATCTGCACTCCTTCTTTCAAGTTTTTATGAACCTTTGTGGTTTCTTTGCTTCTTAAAGAATTACTGTGTCCATCCTCTAGAATCCTCAATTTGTTGATGTTTTTACTAGTCCATAACTGTTCTGTCCTATATGTAATTATCTCAAATTGATCTTGTGTGAGATTTTAGCCATTAGGTACTCTGTTTGACAGCAAGCAGGTGACCAGGTGTCACGTGTGTCACAGGGAAGCTCAGAACTATGTGTAGGTCCAGGTGAGATCTGGCATTTCTTTTCTTCTGCATAGTAGGTATGTTACATAGCACTTCAAAGTTTGCATCTGCTCTGGTGAATGAGGCTTTTTTAGGGCAAAGGAATACAAACTCATGGGAAACCAGGCTTTATCAGTTTCATAATTCTAAATAGCTTATTTAAATAGATGTGTCTTAGAAAAATGAGCTCCACAGTTGAAACAGAAGGTGATGAGATCTGAGATGAGCTCTAGTTCCTCTAAGACTTTGTTCTTTCATCCTACATTTTGCTGTCCTAGAAATCTGCAGATGCCCTTTTTCTCTAGTTGCTATGCACCTTTTTACTAAAAGAAGAGTTCTAAAATTCAGGGTTTATTCCAGAGCCTAAACATATATTGCAACTTACGCTTAGTGTATTTGAAGATGAAGCATTTGCACTGGTAATGGATTGAACTTAAACTAGACTTAATAGAAACTCAGGATAAAAAATGCAGTTCAGGTTTTTGATGATCATATCCATAGAATCACAGAATCTATGTGGTTGGAAAAGACCTTTAAGATCATCGAGTCCAACCTTTAACCTGGCACTGCTAAGTCCACCACTAAATACATTAGCATATAATAATGAGGAAGAATGTTTTAATATACTTTAGGTGTTGACATTTTGCATGAGCTATTGAACTTATCCTCAGGTACAGCAAGACTACTGTATTTGAAAGGGATAGAAGACTTACACGACTAAGATGGAAGCAACCAATTGCGAGTGCATGTTTCCAACCAAAGGGTGTGTAGGGTGGAAACTGTGAGCTGTTTCCTCTCTCCATCTGTCTGTCTGTCTTCTTCAGGATCTTGCTTCAAATACTTTATGGTGAAAGTTTCTCAAGTTCTTATTTATGTGTCCTGGAATTACTTGCATCTATGTAATTTTTAGCATTTGTCTACTGACAATGTATAGATACAAAGATTGATAGGACGTGCTTTTTGAGAGTTAGAAATTCAGATTCTGATAGTTTTTTTATGTTTTCTTGAAAGAAAAAGGTTATATTAATGCATTAACTTGCGTTTCTACCATTTGTCTCAGATGATACAGCGGTATCTGAAATGCAGCTGTTGAATTCTGCAGGATGAAAATCAATCCTTTTCTTCTTTCTGAACCTCTGTTTACAACAGCAGGAACAGTGCCAGTAAAGCCACTTTAATCCTGTGTCCTGACCAGTGTCATGTTGCCAAATCTAAAATAATAGCTTCAATTAAGTATGTTTATAATTGATGATGCCTAAATAGCCTGCATGTTAGCAATAACAAGGTTGATAATAATGAGTTGCCCAAAACTACACTTGTCACAGCAAGATTTTAGAGCTAGTTGTAATACTATATAAGTTTAAAGATGGAAGGTGGTGTTCCTTCTCTAAATGTTGGTTAATTAGATCAAAAGGAGCAGCAGTCAGACTATGGATGGATGGTGTTTCTGTACCCTACGCTGAGAATGTTACATGATGGTCCTTGTCATTTTGATAGGTTGTGGTAGTAAGTCCGTGAATGTTTGCTGGCCGGCCTTAGTACAGTGGGTAAAGGGAGTTCTGAAGCATTTCCCAGCTTTGTTGTATTTTCAGAAGAGGCTTTTTTTCAGTGGTAGCTGCTTAGTTCTTCTATGAACATTCAAAATTAAAGTATTATTTTACCTGACTGGATAATCACTTAAAACAGATTATCAATAAAGAGTTATTCAAAGGTGCTTCTGACCTAGAATGCATTTAAGATATTATATCAAATGTTCTGTGACTTCTTCAATATTGGTTTTCAGTCTTTGAATCACAGGTTTCTTTTTTAACTCTCCATTTGAAGGAGGATTTTAGAAAAATCAAGAAGTTCATGGATTAAAGGCAGATGAGAACGTGTGTGAAGGCCGTTGTGTGGAGTCTCGAAATGTGAATGTAGCAACAGGGATTTGCCAGATTTAAGTGACTCTCCCTCTAGGTAAAATGCTGCTGTTCTTTAGCAAGCTGGGAAGTTTATTGCGATGTGTAAATCTCCATTACTAAATGATGGTGCTACATCTGTTTTAGTGTTTAGGAAATGGAGATGCCTTAATTAGTTTACAGGCAGTTTAAGGATTAAAATGGTTAGTTACAGAGATCCTAATATTGATCTCCAAGGTGAAGACCAGTGTATGACTTGTGCTTGGCCCTGGAATCTGTCTGTGAAAATACTGAAAGTATGTGAGGAGACTTGTTTTTGTGTTACATGTGCTCATACATGTGGTTTTTGCAGCTTATGTTCTGATGAAGAGAATGGTGGATACTTACATTGGTAAATGTTTTGTCGTTGTTGCCCAAGAAGAAAAAAGCTTGACCTTCTTTAGAGTATATTTCCTCCTGTCTGTCAATAACTGCTCTCACCCTGCCATGCATTTACTTTTCCGTTGAGTACCATGATTGAAGAGAAAATGAAAGAAGAGCTATTTTTTAGGACAGATTTCTTTTGAGGTGTAGAACTGTGGCACAAGAAGCTCAAGAGAGTGGAAAATCTACGCAGCTCACCACACATTAGAGGCAAGACAAGTCTATCATAATCCTTTTGTTATTCCCCGTTAAGTCTTGAGAGTGGGTGGGGATGCAACAATAATTTCACAGAATAGTGGTATATAGACTGAAAACTGGTTGACACAGTTACAAGAAAACAAATAATTATGATAATCACAATAGCAATAGTAATGCTAAATAAAGTTGAGTTTTTTTTTTTAAAAAAAAAAGACCTGTCCCTTGATACCTCCTTAAAATAAGTTGCCTGAATTACCATTTTGAAGAAGAGATAAAATAGTAGCCGCTGAGTGTCTATGTTAGGGCTGCAAAATGTGGTCTCCAGACTATGGTGGCAGATTAAAAATGTGGAATTGTGAACACAGTAAAGATATTTGGGGAACTTAATCACAAAGATTTAGTTTTACTACAGAAAAAAACTGAGAAAGTATTTATAACCTGGCTTCTACATTTTAGAAAATACTTTTTTCCCCTCTGTTTTTCCAATTACAAAAAAAAAAAAAGGAATTAAAGAACCCAAACACAAAACCCCAGTGTTTTCTCTTCAGGTGTTGTGTGTGAGCAAATGCAGTGATCGAAAGAGATGTTGAAGTTCCGATGCTGCTGCTGTTTTACTGCAATGAGGAACATGAAAACTCATGCTCCCCCAGTGCTTTGAACATGAGAAGTAAGACTGATGCCAGCTAGAGCTGCTCTTTGTGGCTTCTGTTATGTTCGTACTGCAAGGAGGAAGGAATTAAGTTTGGTTTTATCTTCAAGTTCTTCAGAAGTGTCATCTCTCTAACCGAGTTCAGTACAGACTTTCAGAAGTTCTCACTGAGGGCACTGCTCAAGCAGGGACTGAACATAAGTATCTCTCATGAAAGAAATGAGGTTTTTCTTATGCTTCAATTAGTTTACTAGCTTTTCTCTGTTACTTAAATATATGTTTTTGTGAAAATAATGGGACATTTTTTTCTTGATTCCAGTAAGACTTAGGCCTAAATGTTATTTCATTTGGTTAATAGATCCTTGCTTTTATTCATAGATTATCCTTTTACTGCGTTTGAAATCATTTTGACATGAATGTGACAGTCCTTTACTATATCATGTTGCCAAACCGTAGTTTATTGGTACTTAATGCTTTAAATATTGAAATTTTTCCTTGTGAGGCCATAACTTAAATATGGAGAGAATTCATGTGGAGCTGCTTCTAGAAGTTTTAGTCATGCCTTACTCATTTCCTATTTTGCATTTTGCAGTTCTCTTTTGTGATCTTTCTAAAGAATTATTTATTGAATTTCAGGGATTTGGCGGCACACAGTCCTGACTTTTGTCCTCAGAATCAGTAACATACCTCTCTTGCTGGTTTCCTGTCTTTTCTATTGACAGTTTAGATTTTGTCTCTTGGTTTTCCATTAATCATTGCAAATTCACCTTATTACAAATGGATTGGTAAAAGATGTGTAGGCCATTGGTAAAATCACTAATTAGGTAACTTTTTTTTTTTTAACAGAACTTAAATTGGATGATGGCTCAGCATTAATAGGCTTGTTAGCAGAAATCCTGGGCTGATCTATAAAGACACAATTGTGACCTGCATTGGTATTTGATTCCCTCCTGCTTGCACATAGAATGTCACTGAATGCAGGGACTTGGGACAAGCTGCATAATTGGGTTATGTACATGGAGAGGACCAAAGATACGACCAGAAAAGCTGGGGAGAGGATGCAAATGCCTGCTTTAAAGTGTGGGAGAACCTTCCTTGACGGTGTGATACTTCTGTGCCTGTTTCTAGAACAGAATGGCTCTTTAGGCTTGGAGTTAAAATTAAAGTGGCTTAGTGTGCACAAGGTGTAAATTGTCAAGGCGTAGTAGATTTTAAGTTAGAAAACCTTTCTGCCTATTTTGGGGTTCTGCAGTATGGAACAGCTTTTTAGGGCTTTGGTGATGTGTTATATTTTGCGTGCGATAGTCTGATTCAGCTAAAACAGATTAGGTTTGATTACCAAGTATAAATACGGTTACATGTTAGGAACGAAACATTTGATTTTTACTGCAAGTAGTTCTACAATGAGTAAGCTTTTTCCAGTACAAAAATTACACAACTAGAAAATTGTAACTTTTTTTTTCTGGAAGCAGCCACAGGTTCAATTTGGTGGAGACAGGTATATGTATCTCTCTGTCTCCAAAAAGTACTTGATTGCCATATTCCTGATGAAAATAATAAATTAACTAAAGAAATTGTGAGGAGTACACAGACATGGTTGCTCTGTTCTCCAGTTCTGACTACACTGAGTAACAAAGTGAGGTAAATCACAGTGCTGCTTTTGAAGGTGTGTTTCCAGGAGAGCGAGTACAGCACAAATTCTACTTTGTTGCCTTGCACCTTGGAAATAAGCCTTTCTCATGCTTCATTTGCAGGACGTTGAATTTGGATAACGTTGCCTTTGGCAATGATAGATTTGTTTTCCCTGGTTCCTCTTTGAATTCACGCTCAGTGTCTTAATTAAAATCTTGTGCAATGTTTGTCTCCATACTAAATTTGAGTTCATATTTGGAGGCATGGAGCATTTCTTATCTAGGATTTTTAACAACCAATCGATCAATCCCTTGAGAAGACACTACTTCTAAAAAGTTTATAAACATTAAGGGAAGGGAGCCCTGTTCTTTGCTCGCTTAAACATTTGTTTGCTGAAATAGGTACTTAAGGAATATTTTAACTATGTATACAACTGAGGCTTTGATTTTATAATGAATGAGATAATAAGGAGAAACTACAGATATTAAGAAGCATACATAGGAAACAAAGCTTCTTTCTCCTCTATAGAGTAGCTTGCCAATTTGACAAGTTTATGAGGGGTGGTTCATCATTTCCAAAAATTTTCAGAGACCAAAGAAAATGTGCTGTTTCTCTATATTAAACCTATTCATTATAAATCGTTCACCAAAAGTCTCTAAACTTTCTGCACTTTGAAAAAGAGACTTGTGTCTGGGCAAGAGGAATCACCTTAAGTTTAAGTGATTTTTGACTTAATGATGGAAGTCTAGTTAGGCATCCTAAGTTCCTTATTCCTTATTGTAGCCTCTGTATAGGATTTTAATATTTAATAAATGGGCTTTCTGAGTATTCCTCAGTCCAGACCTGTGAAACCTGAGCAGAATTCATTTTTCTTGCAACTTCTCCTTGCTTACTGTGGTGTGCTGTGGTTATCAGGTGTTAAAATGGGCAGGATGATGTTGCCATTTATGTCATAGCAACATAAAAAAGGAGGGGCATGATTATGCCATGTCTTCCTAAAACTTTTTAATTTTCTTATCAAATAATTAAAAACAACTGAGAACGTGTTCATCCTATCCCTCTAATAGGTGTTCCAGAAAGAAATAGCTTAGTACAGAAATCAGTTTGTGAGTTTCTTGAAGGCCAAGCTATTCGGCTTGTCCAGCTTCCCATCATGAACCCAAAGTGCTGGCTGGGTGAAAAACAGTGCACTGGCCTAGTCTGACCTATGCGTTGCTGACTGCCCTGCATATGCTGCCTGGTCAGGTCACAGGACAAATATACCCACATTTTCATGAAGCTGTAGGAAATAAATATCTTCGATAATGTTGCCATATCTTGCTGAAATTCAATGTGTTCAGAAGTTATTTAGTGAGGGCATAGAGCTGAATGGAAACAAATAGGGAGTATGATCACATGAAACTTGGTTGCTTCTTCTTAAATATGATACTAAAATAAAATTCAATTTATGCGTGTAACTAATGTGGAAAGTTTAGCCTTAGTGCAGAGAGGTTGTCCAGGGTAATGCATCTAAAAGTGGACTCCATGATGGAAAATATTTAGTTTTAAAAGTACTTAATCTTCTGTAGTGAAGTGCAAGAAATGTATCGGACATCACACCTTATATTTTGAGGCATAAAAGAGTTGCTGACAGGTGGAAATAGTAAGAAGCTACCAGTTTTGAGAAGACTTGAAAGATGGGGTTCAGATTATGAACTCAAATTTGTTTTGCTTTGACTGTAATCTTGGCTGCTACTAATAGTATTTTACAATCTTTGTTTTGGAATAGGCAGAAGGGAAAAACATACCTTTCCCCCCTCTCCCCCCAACACAATGGCCTCTATTTGCACAAGTTTATAGGAATTATGAGGAGGCAGAGCTAAGACTAGGAAATGCCTACAGATACCCTATCGGCTTTTGAGAAATTCATGCATTGTGCCTGATACCACACCTTAGATCAAAGGGGATTTTCAGCTTTAAAAGAGGCTTACCCTGGGCAAGCCTGGGAATGAGGGTGTATTCACAAGACTAAAACTGGTAGCTGATCTTTCAGACTGGGAACTGATGGGGTGTTGTAGTGGCAGGCACACAAACAGGTTGCAGTGAGCATTCTTTGAGCCTGAAGCCTTCCTGAATTGCAAATTAGGGAGAAGCTGGGCTTGGCTTATCTCAAACGCAGAAGACAAGTTAAATTTTGTCAGAAAGGATGCACAGAGTGTAAACCCTACTTTCACCTGGCACTCTGATTTACTAAATGACATGTGTCCCTTCGTGTGCTGCTTCTCTCTTCTTACCTTGGAAAGCACTTTTTATTCAAAAAATTGTTTTAATGTCTTATCAGAACAAAACTTAAATATATGTCAAGAAGTCTGCTTACCAAAAGGTCTTATATGCACTACCAAATATACTTCAATGTTTAGGAACTGAAATAAGCACAGTAAACTAAGCACAATTACCAGGTTTAATTCTAAATTTTCTGTTTCTTATAATTTCCTAGGCATTTTCCTTACTACTATATATTGTAGGTTTTTCTTTGGGTTAAGTCTTTGAGAGATTGTGAAAAAAACTAATGAGTTCATTCTGCAGAAAATATATTAAGTTTCTTTAACATGTGTAACTATCTTGAAATACGTAACAAAATGATTTTAAATTTTTTTTAACCTGATATTCCATAATACTTTCCTTGCATAATTATGGATTTTGGAAGAAGTTCTGTGTTACATATGAAAGGAAATGGTTCCATAATTATACTAATGTTTGCATAATTAACAAGCTGCTTGCCAGTTTTAACTGACAAATTCCAAGTCACTTGTGCATGAGGGGGGAAAAAACCATAAAAAATGGTAACTTCTGTTAGTTTTTCCTTTCATACTTCTTACAGGTGTTGAAACTATTTCTTTCTAATTTGCAAGTAAATTTATGTATTTTTTTCCTGATAGGCAGCGCTGTATGGAATAGGGCTGCTTTCTCCACCCGTGCTCTGGGGCTGTTTTGGGGGCTGCCCTCGAGCTCAGCCAACACATCTCAGTCCTGAGTTGTAAGATCCCCTGCTGCTGCCACCGCCGTTCTAGGCAGCTCTTCAGAAGTGTCTGCCAATAGCACCGGTTTCTTCCAACCGGTGCTGTAGTTTTCTGATGTGCACAAATTGGGGCTGAGGAAAGACCACCAAAACTTATTTCCACTTGTGACCTAAGGCAAGGTTTGAACTCCAGTTTCCGTCAAAAAATGGCAAGTGTGCCGTTGGCCTTCTCTGCCGTTCAGCTGCCTGGGTTTAATGCTTTACATGGCTACTGAGTAAAATGTTGTTGTCTAAATGTAAGCTTGAAAACACTTAGTGATTTTAAGATCTTGAAATGAAAGGGTCATAATAAAAACATGAAAGAGGATAGTTGAGGTGGCACTTATAAAGTGAAAACAAAAGTGTATGTGTGTATAAATACATATTTATTATTCCAATTTCTAAGTGACCTTGTGTGTTTTCCTCACAGTGTCTATATATGTTTTATGCACAACTGTTTGTATTAAAATGCCCATATACAGCGTTCTCTCTCTTGCATTTAAAAACTGCGAATCACAAAAAAAAAAATGCTATAAGAACATCTAAGGTAGATAATTAAAGTATAATTAAGTTTAAATGCCTTGGTGAAGGAATATAAAAATATTTAAATTCAACAGGCTAGTACATTTGCAGTTTTCTTTTATTAGGTGTGAAATCTAAGAATCCCCTGCCAACTCTTGAGGGCTCAATCCAGAATGTTGAATTGAAGTACTGCGGCACATCATTGGTCAAATGTGCCTCTGGGACCGTGGGATCAATAAAAATTTGTGCCAAAGCCCCAGGTATGTGCAGCTGGACCATGTAAAACTTTATTGCCTGTATAGGAGAATTGGCCTTGCTTTTTACAAGGAGAGTTACTGAAACAAGAATTTACTCATTGTTCCTATGAATCAGAGAGGTTTTTTTTGTATTCTGTTTTGGAGTTTTTTATTATTATTGTTAAGTGTGCCAGGATGATCCAGTCTGGCCCCAGTATAGTCAATTTTTACACTGAATAAAAAATAAAGATGTTGGGTTTTTTCTGCTGAGACAAATATTAATCTAAAAGCAGTGAAGAAACTGGAATAACTCTGCATTTTTGCATTACGTAGAGTATTTGCATTTTGTTTTATTTGTAGCATAATTTTGATGTATTCTGCTTATTGTTTAAATTTTCATTTTCCATTAATGCTGCAAGTGTGTATTTTGCTTGTTAAGTTTTTGGGGGCTCTGTGATAAATAATTTTTAAATTTCTTTAATAGAATTTTTCTTGAAGAACATGAAGGAACTTTTCCAATCAATGTCCATGATTCCTTCATATGTAAAGGCAGCTAATGTCAAGAATATTAAAAACGTAGTGTATTTAAATCTAAATTGAGTTAATGGTGATTTAAAAAGGTATTATTTTATAAAGTTGGGATTGAAATTACTATTTTAAAGAGAATGGATTACTTTATTTGAAATCCTCCTGGATGTAAAGACATTTACAATATAATATTAAGGAAGTTGTTTTATAGTTTATATGAGATTGCTCTTTCTATTTCTTCTTTTAATTATGTACCTACAATGTTAATAGCTGTTCTCTTTGGACTAGTGAATGTTTATGTGTTGAAAATTTATCTTGTTACAGGAAAAGCTGTAAGGAGTTTAATCTTTATTTTAGGTGATGGTGGAAAAGAGAAATTGATTCCTTTAATTCAAGGCCCTTCTGACACCAGAGACTTACACAGCAGTAAGTGGCTCAATGAGAGTAGAAAGCCAGAATCTCTCTTAGCTCCAGATTTGGTAGCCTTTACAATCCAAATTCCACAGTGTATGGACTACTGCCATAATTCTGGTAAGTGCAAAACTCTTGTTAAGCCGGTATCACATTACACTTTTCCTATCCAATGTAATTTTCAAAAGAGGGGCTTGATATAAAATGTGCCAAATGCCAAAGTATCTTTTTCACATACTGTTCACATTATTACTTTACTTCAGCTCACTGTGAGACACAAAAACTAAAAGCAGCATTTTGATGTGCATCTTCTTCAATAAGGAATGCTTCATTGACTTTAGTTGCCTTTTAAATTATTTATACAGAACCTTTTGTAAACTTCTTTTTTGGGAGTAGGATCCATGTTGAAAATGTTAGTTATATTCTTTCTTCCCTTTATCTGTTGGGTCGAGCTTCTTATACAGATGTTGACATACTGAATTCAAAATGGTTCATATAAATTTGCAGCATAATTTATAATTAGAGAATTTGTTTATCATAAAATTTGTTAATAATAAGAAAGATGATTTTTAAAATGCTACCGAGCACACATTTAATGTCATCAAACTTGGTGTTGTGGTGGATTTAGATAAGAAACAAGTTAATATATTCATAGTGTGGCTTGGATAAATTTAGGGGTGTTGTTTACTTTGTGGAACTAAATACTTTTACTTGACATTCTTATGGTTTCTGTGGGCTTTAAACAAAACATTGGTCTGTTTTAAGTGACGCTGACAATTTTGAAATTTATCTAGTTTAAAGTAGCTATAATATAGTTTGTGAAATACACGTGGATCTAGCTTTTTCCTGTCTGTATGGTACATTTTAAAACCTTCTCTTGTGTTTTTAAAGCTTTATCCTGTTGCCATGCTAAGAGTGCAATCAAATAATGTGGAAAAAAACCAAACTGAAAAGAGCATCTAGTTTAAGGAAAGTAAAAGAATTAGCTGACCCCAATATTATGAAACATTAAAATGAAAAGTGTGCTTTTTTCTCTAATTTTTTTCTTGAGTAGTGGTTGTTGAATGTCATTAGTCTGAAAAGTCACAGTGAGTTTATTACCATCTTTGTAATTTTTATATGCATATGTAAGTAACCTCTGATTCTTATGCAAAGTAAATATTTGTGAGCACTGCGCACTCCAGCAGTTGTCAGGTCATTTTTTCAGTTACTGTGCTTGTATGTTTCTCGGAGCGCATCATGCTGGAAATGTTTATGGCAGTGTTTTTATAACAATTATCTTAAGTTCCTGCCCCTAAAACATTGCTGAAAAGCAATTCATGATTCAAGTCAAATTATTCAGATCTGGTTTTTAAAAAAAGTGAAAATCTGTTGCACTTGTGGGCTCACTTAAGTAGCTTTTAAATGTTCGTAATAATGATATATATTACTGTTATTACATTTTCTGCCATTTTTGAGGATTTTTAGTTTAATTTTCTGATTTTTGTCTTAGAATATTATTTGCATTTTAAAGGAGCTGCGCATACTTACGTATACTATAGAATTATTGCTTTTGTTACAGGTCACAGTGATCACATACATTTTAGCTCATCAGTATTATGGATCATCCAATTAGATAGAAGAGAGTACTTGACAGGCTGTGGCAGGAGATGCCTACAAGAATTAAGGCACCAACAAATGAAGTGACCGCCAGACCCAAATGCAGGGACTTTGAGAGGCAGAAAATTGGTTTGTAATAGACGAGTGTCTATGGTACCTTTTCTGTAGCTGAATGGAGATAAATTTAAAATGCTAAGATTTTAGAATTGAAAATTTACCAGATGCTTCACACTCCCACCCCCCAGTACCTCAGGAAAGTTGTACTGATCCTGTGTACTGAGGGGCAGTCGCTGACCTGCGTGCTCAGGCTCCGGCTCTGCTTCTCTAGGTCTGTAAGGTGGCACCCGTGATTGATGATAAATAAGAAGGAAAAGCTGACTGGTATGTTAAAGCTTTGGTCCCAGTAAACATGAAGAGTAGTGTATTGCAAATGGTGTGGGAGTATTTGGGGTTTTTTAAAATATAAATTAAACTAGGAAACAATAACGTTTAAATTATCTCAGGTTCTATACAAAGGATGAGGGAGTTAATTAAAGCTTTCGCTTTCAAATACTTGCTTAAGGAAGGGAGGCAATTTAATACAGGAGATAAGGCTATTCTTTTCATTACCACTGTGAAAACTACACGGAGAGAAAATGTGAAGTGATTTGAGAGCATAAAAATGCTTTTGCTGTCAGTTGCAGTCACTTTTGGGAATTAAGAAAGCTATATTGGATAACTTGACAGCAAATTCGACTCATGTCTCAGGGGAAAAAAGGGTTGTTTATAGCTGTACTTCTGGAGATGATTGTGTAGTACTGAAGTTGTGCTATTCAAGCAATTTATCCTAATAATGTTAGATACAGTGTTCTGGAATAGAGAATGTCCATTAAGAGCAGAGTGATATAATAGCTTTTAGTGTGTAAAACCAAGAGAAGCAATTGCAGGGGAGTTTCTGGGTACTCTGGAAGAATCTTGGAATACAACACAATGCTTATTGAAGTGCCTTTTAAATTTTTCTTGTTTATATAAAAATTAGTAAAGGAAGAGCAACTAATGAATTCATTATGCTTCTGTGAAGTTGAATGGAAAACAACTTGGTCCAAAATTAAAGCAGTTGTTTGGATATATAATGCCAAGGAAGAGGTTGTGCAGATTGCATGAGAATCTTGAATAAATCAGGGAGTATTTACCTGGAGAACAAGTAGAGCACCTTTCCTCCTCCTCTCCCTCTCGAGTCAGCGACTGTCTACTGTCTGTACCACTTGAATCATATGGTCTAGGGTGACCAGGACGGTTGTGCAGCTTCTTTTACTGCTTGTCTGTAGGTGGCCCTGCAAAGATTCAGTGTCTGTTTACAATTTGAGCGATAAGGTATTTTACACTAGTATTTTATTTCTTGCTATTTCACTTGCTGCTGCTGAGAGGAAGAGGGGAAAAAATACGGTTCTTGTAGTTCCGTACTGCACTGAGTATAACCAGCAAAGGAAAAAACTCTATTGTTACCCTTTGTGGAATTACATTTTATAAAGTGTGTGATATATAGCATATACAGGCAAAGTAAGCATTATGTATAACAAGTGCATATACTGGTGATTACTTAGCAAGAGTATTTTACTGTTTGGTGCACAAAGTATTGTTAGACACAGTGGAAAACCGATCCACCTATGGCAGAGGAAGTATTTAGGGATACATAATATAAATATTATTTTGTTTAGTCCTTCAACAGAAGTCTGCATGTGGGTGCTTTTAATTTTGGACAGTTCTGTTGTATGAAAAACTGCCCCAGGTACTTCGGTGCATAGTTGTAAAAATCAGTGGATGTGCTCCCCAGCACATCCACATTTATTTTCATCACATTTATCTAAACTGCAGCATATATAATAAATACAAGAAAGGAGATTATTCCATTACCCCAGGTCTTGGGAAGGTCTTCTTACTGCTTCTCTAAACTAACCCTAGCTTTATTAACCCTCAGAGCAGGCTGCAGACCTTGTTTATTTCACCTGGCCTTCCAGAGAAATAGGGAGATTTCGGAATGAATGCTGGTGTTAGTATTTAATTATGAGCAGCTGTTGAATAGATGAGGTGAGCTGATTAAGCTCTATTTGGTTTGCCATATTGAATAATTGGGAGTGCCTGCACAGCCGGTGTATGGAGAAATTTATTACATATAAATCAAGAGGACCTAAAACAAAAAATACAATTAATGAAGTTTTCTTTGAGGTTAGCTTAAATATTCAGTAATGCAACAGTGAAATAAGGGAGTAAACAAAAGTACCTGTATTAATATCATGCTCATATATGGTAAATTGATACACCCAGTGGAGTGAAGTAAGAGTGAGAAGGCTTCTCTAGTTTGTGAAAGCTGCACGAAGGCTGAAGAGCAAATATTCAACCTGGTAAAAGTTGGTAATTTCTCCTTTAAGTGTTATTTTCCTTAAACTTCCAAAGTTTTTTGGATTTTTTTTCCACTGTCAATATTTTTTAAGTTTAGATAAGATCACTCCATTCTCTGCCCCTTCCACAAGAAGGAAAAATAATTTGTGAAGAGAAAATATTTTTAAGACTGAAGAAATCCTATCTTCCAACATGAAAAAAGTGCTGTAAATGTTGTACCAGCAGGAACATTTTTTTTCCTATCATAAACCAGCTGATTTTATCTGTTAGAACTTATTTGAAAGGAGTTGAGAGATTTTACATATGTTTGTTTTTATGCATACACACCTAGATATGCCCCCAGCTCCCCCTTTCTTGCAGTTAAAAAAGCCTGTCACTGACATATTTTTTTATTTAATTTTGACTACTTAGCCTGGGGATACTGTGAAGTCTGGATTTTAAAGCTGGAACAATGATATTTTTTTATGTTCTCAATTCTAATTTAAGTGAGTGCTTGTGCTAGTAAATGAAAAAAAACCCTTGTAAAAGAGAATTCATAAACTAATTGGAAGTATTTTAGAAAGATTTGACACAATGAATGAGTAAAAATGCTTAATATATTGGAGTAATTAAAGACAATTCACATTTGTGGTTTGGGTATAAATGTGTAAAAATTATACCCATCTATCTTATTACATTTCCTTTTCTCTCCCTGAGGATTTCACTATGTACTTTATCTGTAATTGTTGCCAGTTTTCTATCAAGTTCCCACTGGGCTTCTGGTGCAAAAAATCTTATCCTCTCGATGACAGAGCTTGCCTGAATGATTTCATGCTCTTAGCATTTTTGTTCACGGGAATTAGGGGCAGAATGTAACTGCAGCTGAACATAGCATCTATTTTTGTAATTTTGAAGTTTAGACTCTGTTATTGGAACTAAATGAAGAGATGCAGGTGTTCTCCAGTTCAAGTCCTTTGGGATTTTTTGATGGTAGATGCTTGAAAAGAAAATGCATGTGTTTCCAGAGTCAAACAGCAGCTGTGGACAAGGATTTATGTTTTTCTCAGAACTTTGGGATTTCAAAATGTTACATTTAATCACATGCACAGAAAGGAGAGCAAATGTTAAAGATGTTACATATAAAACTAGGGGACTGATCTTTTTACCATACCAACTAGTTGTGGGAATAGAGGAACAAAGTGATCTTTAATCTTAATATGAACAATTTCAAAAGGATTATGATAGTTGCCAGGACTCTGGTCTTTTGAGAACTGTGCTCTTGCAGCGCACAACATTTATATCCTCTTAATTGCTTTTAAAATCTGGTTTATTCTCATATTTTTGCCTTGGAAAAATAGAAATGTTAATAGTATAAGATACTGAAAACACAGTGCTCGTGTAGTACTTATGTTAGAGTAGGGTGAATTTAAATTCACATAAGTATACATTTTTAGAACAAGTTTTCTAGTAATGTCCTGAAGTTTTCAAAATTGGGTTAAAAATAGATGTACAACTGCCCGAACTGAGAGGCTAAATTTAAAATTTTTCCAAGTTACAGAACTTGTGGGCAGAAGTATTTTGTGGTAATTCAGTTTCTCCCTCCCTTTTTCTCTTTCCTACAACTTTGAAATTAGTTTGTTGTAGTATGCAAAATGTCTGACATCTTTTAATTTCATCACAAGTTCAAGTAGGGGCAGCAGATGGTGGTACTACTCGGCTGTTCAGGATGGGAGGGTGGTGTGGGGAAGATCAAGTTGGTAACAGTGGTAAATGCCAGATAGTTAATACCTCTCTGAGAAAGTAAAAGCGTCTTTTAAAATGCATTTAGTTTGTACATTTTAGCAGCTTGTATATGCTCCATCTTCCCCCGTAACCCTCACAGCTCAATATGTTGTGCTCTACAGCCAGGTTAAGTATCAAATATTTTTCCAGACCTGAATCACCTCCGTATCTACTGTCTTACAAAAGTCCAATAGTTATTACTTTTTGCAAGAGGGAAGTAAACTTGTCCTCAAGCACAGTCTGTTACTCTGCTGGCTCTAATTATAAAATTCATGTCCATGGGAGTAGCATCAGGGAGGGATGTACTCTACGATGCTAACTAGACTAAGGTTATTTACAGTGTGTTGCATATCTCTGGCAACTGGCTGTAAGTTCTGGTTATAGAAAGGTAATTGTGAAATGCAGGAATTAAGGCAGCTTGGTCAACTTTCCATCAAGTAATTCTGCAAATCCTCTTGGGGAAAGAGGTGTTTTCATCTGTCTTCATACGTTGCATTCAGTTTCTCTCAATATGCCATAAATCTTTCAACAATACATGTAGCCTAGAATTCTGAAATTGTGGTTAAATAGGATTCTGAGTTTTGTAAAATGATATTTGAAAAATTGATATTAAAAAAGCTACACTCAACAACTGAAGATTTGAGCTGTTGAGTGGTGGGTAATATGGGGTATGCAGGTTTTAAAGTGCATAAAGGAAATCTCCCTACTTTCTCTTTAAACAGAGCATAACCTAGAAAATTCTGTAAAAGCAACTGAAAAAGTTGAGTTGTTAAAAAAGCCTTTTTATTTTTTAACCTTTTAACTCATTAAATATGTAAAAGTTGGGGAATGGCAGATATGAGACTATTTCTGCTACCTTTACTTTGTATGTATACATGTGTGTTCTGTAGGATTTCTATTAATTTACAATCTGGTAGTATCAAAGTGTTTCATTTGGCCACCAAAGTCATATTTAACACTTCTGGTATGAAAAAAATAAATCTAAATGTGCTTTTGAATAACTTCTATTTCCATAACAGTATAGCATTATATTCCTGTGCTTCATATATTTGGGAAAATACATCCACGTTTTCCTCTTGTAGCATCTGGAAAAGCATTATTCAGCAAGGTGACTAGATACTTACTGATGGTGCAGAGAGTTTTGGAAACGTGACAGGCATATGCTCTCAGCAATTGCTGACACATAGCTTTGGACATTGAAATCTGTTTTTAATTGAGAAAATATACGTTGGCCAACATATTGGGATAGCTCCTACTCGTTTTGAAAAAATGCCATGGGATCTTTAACTTCCATTTGGATGCTTCCCAGACATGGGCATAAGGGACTGTAACTGTTTACTTTCAAATGGTGTTTAAACTGTTTCCAGGTTTTATAATTGAATTATATTGCTCTCACTACCGCTTTGGTGATATAAATGTTTCATATAAAATAACTGGTTTTTTTAATGAAATGCTAAATAGATATAACTGAAAATCAGTAGACTTTTGCTGGTAAAATATAAATGCGTTTTGAGAAGGTCAATTTTTGTTTTTCAGACTTGAGCAACAACTGTTTAAATAACATCTTGCTGAACAGAAATATAGCACATTTGATGAAAAACAGCATTAAATGAAGTATTTCCAATATTTTAATGCAGAAATTATGATCTAAATCTATTTTTTTTTCTAACTAATGTTTTTTTCTTAGTAATTTTCATGGTTCAACTCTGTAGTGTGTTAAAAAGAAGCTCTGGGTCACTCCCAAGATTCCAGTGTTCTGGTTATAATACACACAAATAGTACTAATAGTATCATTTATATGGTTTAGGATGCATTCTTAAATGTGCAGAGTTGAGTATTCAGCCACATTGTCCCCTTCCACCCAAACTGTCCTGAAGTTCCTACACAAGTTCCTTTCCATGATGTAACAAACCATAGAATTGTCTAGGTTGGAAGGGACGCTTAAGATCATCTAGTCCAGCCATCAAATAGCCATTTGTGGTCACAAAATAAAGTTGTGCCATTACCAAGTGACTGAATACTTAGTTTTATGTAGAAAGCAACATTTAAAGGGAGGATTAGACAAAGCAGGTTAGAAACTCAGCAGTATATTGATTTATTTAATTCAATGAGATAACTCCAGTGATGAGTCCCAAGCTAAGACATAATCCTATAGTTGAACACTTACATTAGTTTTGTTTCCTTCATGTGCTGTGAAGCTTCTGAAAGTCAATTTCTATTTTTATCAAAAATCTTCAAACTGTATAGAAATTAGTACTGCAGGAGCGATTAGTCACTTTTAACCTTTAGACCATTTAATCACTTCTGTGCTGTATGAGCTGATTTCATTTTCCTTTTACTGGTGCGCTGAAATAGAACTAATATGTGCAAGATATTCATGTGTTTACTGGTGTAAAGTAGCAGAAATACTTAAAATTGATACGAGGAAAACAGTGCACTGTCATTTTTCAGTTCTATTAATAGCTAAAATTACCATAATTATATAATGTGAGCATTTAATATTGAATATATATATAACAGATTTCTAACTACAGCAACTTCAAACACAAATACTGTATATTTGAGGTATCCTGACATTCTCAGTATCACATGGAGTACTAAATATATTTGAGAAATGCAGTGATAAGATTATAGTGGATGTATAGTTTAATTAAATAGCTAAATATTTTTAATTCTTAATTTAAATCTGATTTACACTCTTCAGCAGAGGAAAAGGCATTTTAAAAAGGAAAACCAATATATTTTTCTGAAGTAGTGTCTGAAAGCTGGTTCAGTTAAGACAGAAACACTTGCTGGAGCAAAGTAATTTGCTGACCTGAGTCCTGAGTTCGCATTCAAACACTCTTCTGCTGCTAACTGTTGATACTGAGGTCCATTTACAGCACAGAAAATAAATGCAAAGTCTGGCTCTCCTAAGTGTTTTCCTAATTCTTGATGCATTTTTAAGATGAAGTAGATGGATCTGAAAAAAAAATAAAATATTGTGATTTTCCCTAAGAGTTTTAGAAAATTGATTCTTTATGTCTGTAAGCAGAATAGCAAAACATCTTGGGGTTCTACTCTCTGACCTTAATGAGAAGGTTGCATGGTTATGCAGGGAGGAATGGGTGCCCTGACAATGAGAACTGAAGGGATGGGGAGTCTTAAGCAAACTTGTCAGCTCTTACAGTTAGCCTAGTAAGAGTCTGCCTGCATCTGCCAACTCTTCCACTTCTAGCCTGTGAGCATCATCTGTCACTATACACCTTCTTAGGCCATTTGTCTGGGATCGGTGCCAAGCTGGAGAAGTAGCTTTGACTATGCTGCCTCATATCCAGGAATCTTGGAAAAATAGCCCACTGCCTGTGGGAAGGTGGACATGAAAGTAGTCGGACCAATTGGAGTTTGAGTCACATCTTTTTTAATTTTAGTGTCAATAACTGTCATGCTAGAGGAAAAAAACCAACCATATTCTAAAAATATGATACAAACCATAAATGAAAATAAATTATAATCTGAAAATTGATCTTAGATACCAGAATAATAATCTGAATAAATCAGGGGCTGATTGCCTCTTCCTGTCTCCACCCTGCCCTTGAAAATGCCTGTGCTTGTTTTATTTCTGGAATAAAACTACTTAAACCATACAGAAACATTGCTTTAATACAATACAAAGTAAAATATTAGAACTGGCTATCATAGGAAAATCCCGCCCCCCCCCCCCCCAAATGGAGAAAATAATGGAAATTTTATAAATAGAAACAATTCTTCCTGGAAAACTAAGAGAAGATATGATTGACTCTAATGAAGCATCAAATACAGTGTTTGGCTCAACATTAGTGAGCAGGGTTATGGAGCACATGTGATGAATCATCACCTCTGGAGATTATTCTTCTGTTCTGTATTTGTCCATGGCATAGAGGGTAATCAGTAAGATGTAATTAATCATCTTTAAAATAAACTGGATATCTTTTCTTCACTGGGCTTTGACTAAATTATATATACAGTATATTTCTTGTATTTAGTGTAGCTATGTTCATGTTTGGTTATCTTTTCAGTGGAAATAAATTAATGAAAGGAGAATTTAAATTCTCTTCTCTGTCTAATTTTGAGCTCATATTATAGTGTCCCAGCTGTGATAAGAGAAAGAGGGATTCAGTATTTAGCAAATCTTCTCTCTAGGTTGTGACCTGAAAATTCGTACAAGAAAATGAAAGATGTTCGATATGTCTTTGTTTTATTTGAAAGATAATTTAGCCCAAGCCCTGGATTAATGTTTTTCAGACATTAAAATTATTGCAAAATAGTTGTTTTGTACATGTTTGATGATAGATTCATTATTAAAGGATAAGCTTAAAATTAATCTGTTACCTTAAAACTGTGTTTTTAAACCAACTTCTGGAAAACTTGATGGATACGAAGTGATCAGGGTAATAGAATTTTCTGAAAGCAGATGTGTGAATTTTAAAGTGCACATCAATCCTTTAAGCAGTTGCATGTCTAAATCAATGAAATAAAACTTTAATGCAGATAGCATTCAGTTGATAAAATTGTTTTTAATTAAATAACAGGAAATAATTAAGGTATACTTGACTGTATTTTGGAGTTTTGAAAACAGATGTAATAAAAACATAACAATAATCTTCATAATACTAATTCTATTTAGTGTAAAGACTTTTATAATAGTTTGAAGCCAGTAATACTTTTTCTATTTCTTCACTGGCAACATAACACAGAATAAGTATAAGCCTGTGAAAGGGATGACTTAACACAACTGTTGATGCACTTTGAATGAAACATCTTTATCAAGTTAATACAACAAGCAGTCATGCCCTACTTGAATTACTCATTTATAATGGCTGAGCAGCAGCCTAGACGTGGACTTTGAAATCCTGGGAAAATAAGATGCATGCATGCGTTCAAATGTCTAAAGCCTTTGCTTAGAGCAGCTGTAAAATGTTGAAGTGAGATGTCAGCTACTAGCTGTTGTCTGCAGTTTTAGTCTGAAGCAAGATGTGATCATTTAATTGCTAACTAAGGTTAGTATTATTTTAATCATTGCATCCTCGGTTCAAGACTTTCTGTTTTCAAGAGCCCTTTGAACATTTAGGGCCTAAGAATCCAAATATTTATCTGCTTTTCGCACGCTTTTAATGCACAGATTATTTCAACTTTATTTTAAGACCTTATTTGTTTTGTTATAATACATAGGCTGCTCTCTAACTTTTGTTGTGCTTCTGATGAGGGAGTAGTTATCCTATAGATTTTTAAATTATCAAAATAAAGCCCATGTATGGGGTAGCAATTCCAAAAATGCTACCTGTGTGCTCACCGAAGACATGAGTATAATAGCTGGTAAAAGCCGTGTATTAAAAGGATTTCTGTTTCTTTGCACTGTTGGGGTGTTGCAGCTCGCACAATTTTTTGCAGATGACTGTATTGCCAGGTTCCTTGTCCTCACAGCTTGATACCGTGTTTCCTTTGAAAAGATAGACATGTAGGAAATTAACTGTACAACTTTAATTTTTCTTCAAATGCTTGCACAATACCAAAGAGTGTGCATCCCATTATGCTTGAATCAGAGATTTTTGATAAGAAGTGCCAGATGTTGTGTATCAAGTATCCTCACGCTTCCCAAGTTAAGGCTGCAGAAATAACCACTCTCAGTGCAGGAGTTGTACAAGCTGCAGTGACACAATGTGAGCGAGAGCAGGAACTCCCACTTTTGCTTGTTGGAATATCTGTAAGGGCAGTGTGAACTTTGTCTTTATGTGGCACTTTGGAGGCATTCAACAATGGCCGTGTTTTATCTGTCCAGCGGTACTCATAAACATCTTAGAGCAGTCGGTGAGGCTGCAGGGGTGCTTACTTAAAGACTGTTCAGGAATTGGTCAAGTAGTGTTTTCCTTCTTGTTTCTGTTACAAGTAGAACTAGGATTCCTTGTACTTCCCTTGTACTTCATTTCAGTCTGTTTCCTGGAACAGGGCATCTTAACATACACCATACAAACTTGTTTTTTTCCTCTGGAAAATCACTATCTCAAAATTGTGGTGGAAGGAGCAGGTGTTTTCTACACAACGGTAGGAAATTAAACCACAAACTCAGAGATCATGCCTGCCTTTCTGCTAATGGGAAAACTGAGAGGCAAAAATAATCCACCTTAAAGGTAGAAGTATGATGGTTAAAATTTCCACTAATATTTGTCCAGGGCAGCACTCTAGAGGTATTGGAGATATAACCAGGGAGGACATTACTTATCTTACACTGTTGGGCAAAATGGAACATTTTGGAATGGTTTGCATTGCTTTTCCCCACTGAGGTAGTCTAATGGGCTGCTCCAAGAGGATGACGGAGGGATATTTGCAAGAAGGATGCACTAACTCTTGTAGCCTTGACTGTGACTTGGCTCTCTTTGGCTTTAGCTGCAACAGTTTGTCACTTCTCAAATGGCAGCAGCTCAGCTCCAGTAAATGGTTTCTGTATATTGAGGTGTGAACATACTTGAGCAAGTGACGCCAGAACATTTGTTTTTAAGAGCATAGAAATGAGTAATTAAGAAGCATACTTGTACAAAAGTAGTATGAGGTAATGCTAAGGGAACGAGATGTTTTTCATTCATTTTCTGTGAGGTCCCATAGTGAAACGCTTGCAAGTGAATGCTGTTGTACTGGGGGCCACTCTAACTCAGGATCAGTTACAGCAGCATTTTGGTCCTGGCTTTGAGGAAATAAAGCAACGACTGAGTTCCTGCCATGCTTTCCAACATGAGGCAAGCAAAGTTCTATAACCTTTGTCTTAATACAGATACCTCTGTGTGTTCCTTTTCCTTACTGCTCTTTCTAGGGGAGGTTATTGGCTCATAGCGTAGCAGCCAGCATGTAAGACTGCAGTTTGTGTGCTCCTGAGCCTTTGACCTAACCTTTGGGGTTCACTCCTCATAGGGCCATGACTCCCAACAGCACTGGAACTTAGAAGCCTTCCTACTGTTGCTGGTTCAGAGAAGCAGAACCAGTGTAACAAATAAAAAAAAATGTTTTAGATACCAAAAATATGAAGCTAACCCAGCTTGCAGTCCAACTCCTTTTCTTTTTCTGGACAATTTTACTTGTTTTCTTAAAGGAGAGATAAAGCCCTCTTCCTACCATTCATTTCTTAACCTGGAATGCCAAAATTAAGAATTTGGAATGGCCAGAGTTGATTTCTAAATTACAGTTGAAAAAAGTGGGAATACCTAATTGCTTCTTACCAGACAGCTGTCATAATTTCCTTAAATATTTTCATGCTTAGCTATATCTGTATATATACATGCACGTGTGTAAGTATAAGGAGCGAACAAGGTATCTATAATTATTGTATCTGTGAATAGGATGTTCTGAGTATTAGTGAGATTTGGGAGGAAAACTTAGAAAAATGATGTTGTAATCCACTGTACATTTTTTGACCTACCCTTATAAATATATCAGAGAGCTACAGCTTGAGAGAAAATATAAGTCTTTTTATCTCTAGATGCTCTTGTTTCCCAGAGGGTTACAAGGGGAACAGGAGGAGAGTTTTTTTAATTCCTTTATCCATAACTCAGTCCCTTTGGAAAATCTCCAGTTGGTTTTTCATACCCCAGGAAGAATGCCAGCAAGACACTTGGTGGTTTTTGACAAATCCTACTTAGTTTCTGTCAGTACCAGTGCAGTGTGGTTGACATCTTTTAGACAAACTCTCCTTATTTACGGTGGGATAGAAAAGAGAGTAGCAGTTGATTGAGTTTTTCTCCAGTAGTTTTTCCTTCATAAGATAATAGTAAAATATCTTATGACATAATAGTTTCTTCATACTTACTTTAGGAATTTTTACATGACTTACCTGGCCTTGGCCTGTCATGAATATATGATACCTGCAGCACTTTTAAATGAAGTTTGCATGTCACATTAACTTATACATAATAGATGTCTTAGTTTATATAACCTGTATCAATGCTATCAACATAACTTTAGAGAAAATAAGTTTTTTGAGCTTCATGTGGCTTCTGTACTAAATTTTTAGTGTGCTCTTATGAATTAAATTATCCAAACAAATAGGCTGTACCTAATAAAGATATGTGACACCACCACACCCCCCTCCCCTGCCCCAGAAATCCTAGACAAAAGCTATTAAGTATGGCAGCTCGAAATATGTAAAAGGTGGTTAGCGTCACTGGTTTTAGTGCAGTAGTTTAAGAATAACATTACACTTGCTTAGAACAGTAGATGTGTCTTGCATGTCAGTTTGCCAATGCAAATAATATTCATACTTTTCTAAGGCTTTTTAATATGCTTCTTCTGTGAAGTGCAGTTTAATATTTAGTTACTGATAGCGCCCGTTATTATTGTTATGCTTTGGATCAAAGAAAAGATAAAATAGTCTGAATTACAAAGCATTCGATAGCTTAAATTTTCTGCCTAAGGAATAACAAAAAGTAGCAGACTGAAGTTCAAATTTATATGGTGAATAAGTTTGAGTAGTTTTCTGTGCCATTAGCGGAACAAATTAAACTTTTGCTGGTTGAGTGCATATACCTAAACAGTGTAGTGTGGGAGGATTATCAGCCAGTTAGTCTTATTGGTTTATTGGCAGCAGAGCAGATTTAAACCAAATTTTCCCATGGCAGAGGTACTGTATCAGCGATCCCAGAAGTTTTCCTAAGAAATTTATGAAGTGGTATGAAAGTAAATTACTGAAGAGCCATCAAAGCAAGCATGTTATTAATTGACAATTTATTGACTTCACCCTTACTGCTAGTTAAAAGAAAGAAAAAAAGAGGATTAGGATTCAGCCTTCACTTTGAAAGCTGCGTGAGGTCTTTTGTACAATATTTTAGTTAAGCTGTAATTAATTAACTTAATTAAACAAATATTAGCGAAAGAGTAAAAGCACACTTACTCTGACGGATCTATAAAAATAGTCATAAGATCAATGTAAATAAGTAATGGAAAGTGTGAATCTGGGTCTGGTTAGGGCAGAGTGTAACACCAGTTATCTTTGATCTTCTGAGAAACTTAGTCCTTGCTCAAGCGCATCTCTCGTAGACGTCACTGACTAATTGCCAAAGAACTGCTGGGTCTTTACCCTTCCCATTAAGGTCAAAAATATATTGCTTTTTATTATACTGGACCATTTCTTTGTGCCTGGGTTTAACATGTTTATTTCAAACAGCATTGCAACTTGCTTTTGTTGTTTATTATTTTACCCATATTAAAAGAATGGGCTAGTGATTACAGTAGAAAGAAGCTATCTTGTGTTAATTCTTTTTTCTTCGATTAACTTGCTGGTCCTGACAAATTATTTAACTTCTCTGTATCAGTTCGTCTGTAAAAAATGTATATTACCATCGGTGCAAAATGCTATGGGAATTACCATAAGAATATTTTCAGACTCTCATCTGGAAGGTATTGTATGAAGCCTGGAATTTTATAGTGATAGTAGTTATATATTAAGTATTAGTGAGCATGCTGTAGATTTATTAAGCATCTATTATTTGAGATAGGAATTTGATTCCTGATAATTATGATGTGGAACTGGAGGTCTCCTTAAGCACTAGAAAAAACCCCAAAGCTGTTTTTCCCAGATTAATCATGTATAGTTTAAATTTATAGTTTTTTTGTCAGTCTTGATTAAGACACATAGATTTAATGAGAGGAATATTTTTCCTATTACTAATAGTCCCTAAAGAGTACTGCATGTAAAACACATGAACTCTTTCCCTTTCTGCCTCTTTCTGATGCCTGTGAACTTTTTCTGTTGCTTTGAATGGCTTATAAATTGTTTTCCAGGTAGGAGGGAGAATGCTTGACTTTCACTCAGAGTTGAATTTCTTGAGAAAATATCATTCTGATCAGTGTGTCCACAATGGGAGCTATTACAGAATAGTTTACTTCACTATCAAGGCTTTTTGGCCAATTTACCCATGAAAGCAGTCTCCTAGAAATCTGCTTAATCAGTAATACTGTTTTGAAAATAAACATTTTGTAAGGATCTGTCCTTTTCTATTAACAGCTCCAAACATTCTAAATAAATCTAAGTAATTTTTTTTCAGTCACCCATGATATACTTCCCTTCTTTGATATTGTCAGTTTTACCTACTTTGTTCATGGTACTTCAACTTTGATCTCGGCTAATTGCCATTAAATTCACACCGCTTACTGACTTGGCAAGCCAGAGCAAGTTAATGCTATTCATCATAAGGAGACCAGTTACTTTATTCTGTCCCCTCTGGGCACATGCTTGTTTGTTTAACAGCAAAATGGTTTGAGCAGTTTTACATATGCTGCTCATACATTTTCCATGTGAAAATCAATAACATAGCAGAATTCTACAACTGAAGCTTTTTAAATGTGTTTATCGCTTAAGACAGGTATATTTAAAATACAAGATATTTTTTCATGTTGTTTCAAATACTGCTTCTGTCCCACAGTGGGATTTCATATGAGGTATTTGGAGCTCGTCCTTGGGTCAAAGAAGAATTTTTGTCTGTTTGGTGTTTTTCACTTTCCAAAATAAAGACTGCTTTTGCCTGCAAAGCTATTAAAATGCATTTAAATTAAATGAATGCAGGCTTTTACTCCCCTCAAATGCCAGAGACTGTCAGATCTTGGGTGAAGAAAAGAGAATCTCCCAATTCAGTGTCTGGCCTGGGCCGTGCCCACCGTCCTTGCCCAGCTATTGTAGTGGTATCTTCTGGGCACTGCATGATTTACCAGCATTAATACTGATAGGGAAGAATTGGTTTATTAAATAAGTATATTTATTAATTTAAAATATTTTAAAATCTTAAATGCGTATTTTAAATCTTAAACAGTTCTGATAAAGCAAGTATGTTGTAAAAAATTTCATATATATTAGCTTAAGCTTTTTTTCTGCAAAAAGAACAGGACTGCATTCACTGGGAAATTGGATAGTGGTTATTTTTAATCCCCCAATCCGATAATGCCCTTAAGAAACATTTATTTACCAATAATAGTTCCTTTTTCCAGAGTATGCAATGACAATGTACATTTGAGGCCAGGTGTAACATCTAATGTATTAATACAAAGTTAAGAATAAGCAGAAATCATTAAGTAGATTTTTATAATCTGTATTGTTAAAATGACTCTTAATTAGAAACTGAGGAAAAACTTCAAATTCATTTAGCAAATTTATTACCAAGTCCTCATGAAGGCAGCTTGGGAGATGGTAATGGTACAGCGCATTTGCCAGTGTGTTCGTTGAATCCTTCAAAACTTCTTTGACCTTAGTTAATAATAATTTTTCTGCATTATGAGAAGAATATTTTTTTTATATAATCATCTCCCTTTAGAAAAAAAAGGGGAAGTACATTTGAAAAATGAGAACACGTTTTTGTTTGTACAAAACTGTAGAAATGCTGCTGCTTTTCTACCCCTCTTCTCTCCCCTCCCCCCAACACTGAAATTAGATTTTCTGATTTGATCAAAATTCTTTGTGTTTTTTTTTTTTTTTTAATGAGCATCTGTTCTTTGGTGAGTTTTTTTGGTTTTGTTTTGGTCACTTAATGCTCTTTATTTCCACTTACTGGTTTCATCCAGTGTGTTTCAGTGTCTGCCTTAAGTCTGGAAAATTAATTTTACTGGAATATTCTTTGAATTTTACTCTGCCTAGACTTCTTAATGAATGTTTATATCCCTGTGTGGAAGAGCTGAGCTGTCTACTCCAAAGTTTTACATATTTTGATAACTGAGACAATTTAATTATCTTTAATTTTTTTATGTCTGATATATGCAACGAATGCGAACATGGAGAGGGAAAAAGTATAACACCAGTATGAAGGGAAAAACAAAGGATAAACCTGAACTCGCACTGGGGCCCATCAAAGGCTAAGTGCTGAAAAACTACAGTATGCTGAACTGCATCCAGATGCGATGTTATCATTCTTTATTACTTGGTTAAATGCTAGGGTTCAGTAATTAGTGCAGTTCTGTTGTTGCTGTTGTTTTTCTGGATGTTTTAAGAATCAGTTTTAAAAGAACCATCATTGTTCAAACAATTTCACACCATAACAGATTGCATGTAAAGTGCATCCAGCGGAAATCAAAGCAGAGCTCAGCCAGGTGCCAAGAGCAGAGTAGCCAACTGTGGGAGTTGAAACCTCATCTGAGCTGACTCGCTCTCTTCCTTTTTACATCCCACACTGATAAGAAAAAACATGATGATCACCACAGTTCTGTCTGGTGGATCTGCTAGAAATTGTGGTATGAGGACATTAATAGTAGCCTCAACATTAAAGATTTCAAACTACTGTGTGAATGATTGGTTTGGGTCCTTAGGGTCCTTCACTTTAGAATGATGTAGTGGAAAAGCTTTTTGTTTGTTTGTTTTGGTTATGTCATACAGTTTTCTCATAAGACTTGTGTTAATGATGAGGAAGCAAGATTTAAATAGACTGTTTCTTGTTCTAGTGAAGTTTGAGTTCTTTCTCCAGAAGAGTAAAATGTGATGTGAGACAGTTAAATACAGTAAAAACTGAAATAAGCTGTCCCAGCTAAAATCACTAGACCACCCAGGTCTTGGACCACCCAAGGGACCAACAACAGGCAGTTGCATGAAAGAGATGCCCTTTTACTAGAGGTCGAACAAGTCATATTGCAGATCTTGGAAAAATTTGGTAGTGATTTCTTAATACAGTTGGCTGCCTGCTGGAGGTGGTCCTTGTTCTAAGTTCCCACTGTATAAGCAGTGTCCCTCTGAAAACGGCCCTCCTTATTTACTTATGACCTTAACCTTACCATTTTTTTTCTCTTTTTAGAGCAAAAGTAGAATTAGTAGTTTAGCAATGTGTTGCTACTGTCTGGAGATTTCAAGTTATTAGAGAGTTTGTGTAGTGACACATGTAAGTGAGATTTTTGAATGGGGGATATTTGATCGATGCTACGATTTGATCGATGCTTTGAGATTTGTAATGAGAATCATATTGGAAACAGTCATGTAAATAATTCTTATTCGAACTGCCTTAACTGTACTTCTGTTTGCGAGAAATGGTACAATATGAGACCAGCTAATTCAACATGAGAATTGCTCTGTACCCAAGCTAAAGTGGCCTTTGGAAAACATAGAAGATACCTTCTTTGGAAATCATTGAAAGTAGCAGTTTTTGTCCTTAAAACCAGAGTGAAGTGATGTATATGAACAGTGTAAATATTTTCTATGATTAAAAATAGACAGTGCTGGGAAACTCCCTTGAATTACAGTGTTTCCTGTGGCAACCATCATTTCAAGATGGTTTCCCATTCTCTTATTTTTCAAATTTGTTAGATAAAGTTTAAGTCATATAACTTAACCATTTCAAACCAACATTTCTATGTACATGCTTTTGTAGCAATAATGTTATTGTGATGATGATAACTTAAGGACAGAAGGAAGGTTGGCTGAGTATTACAGTATTACAATTACTACCTTATGTTACATTAACTGTTATTTGTTAACCTTATGTTACATTAACTGTTCAGCATCCCTCCATCATGTCTTAGTAAAATCTTGTATTTCTGTAGCCTCATTTCAGTAGCTAGAGAAAATAGTTAAAACTAAGAAGGGGCATGTTATGCAAAACTTCACTCAAGCATATTGATATATTTCCTTAGCATTATTTTCCATTATAGGTTTTATTTAACGTCTAGTTTTCTGATTTTTCTTTTCATCCTTTCTTAAAACTAAAATAAAGGTGGCATCTAATTTCTCCCTTCTTACAAGCTGGGTAGAGCACTGGCTAACTAATTAATTAACTAATTTTATAGATAAAAATCTGTGTACTTTCATAGTTCTTTTTTTTTATTCGGTCAGTTTTATTCAATCTAAAATGAATACAAGCGTTCTTATGGACCTCTTGAAAGATACAAAGAATTGCTGTTTCTTTTCAAAATAGGAAAAAACTTTTGAATAAAGAGGAATTCAATTAAAGCCCTGTAAGCACCTGAGCTTCTAGAGCAGCAAGGTAGAGGCATGGTGGGTCAGCTGATGTGGATGGTATGGAGGGACTACTGATGGGATACAGTGTAAAATACCTAGATGTTGTGCCTGCCTGTGTATTATTGTGGGTATATGTTTAGGTGTATAGGCTAATTTTGATCTGTGCATTAATAATTGTTTAATTATCAAATTGATATTATAAACACATAAGTTCCACAACTACTGCTTTCTTCATTTAATTAAATATTGGTGAGGTAGAGCCCAGTATAACAAACCCAGCCGTTTTGTTTCTTTAGTTATTATTTTATGTGTGTGGAATATAAGAATATAGATTTGGGTCATCCACATCATCAAATGAAGTGCAGGTACCAACGTAATAATAATTTTAAGTCAGAACAGTTCACAAAACATTCAGTCCACGTGTTCTACAAGCCATAAAGCCTTTCCATTTTACCACCCTATAACAGAGTAAAAAAGAAAAAAAAAATAGTCCTGAGATAAAGTAGTAGAGAACATACTAATTATGGTTTTAATTTTTGTTGATAAACAATGAAATGATGAAATAAAATCAGTGATGACGAAATCAGCATTATTTGTAGGTATAGAGATAAGCTATGTATTTTTATTACCAACCTTTCTAATTTTTCTCCAGTTCCGTAATGCTAATAATTCGTTGCAAATCTGTGTAAACAGACTCCCGATGAACAGTTTTACTGAGGGGAATATTCTCGGCAGGGCTTTGTTAACCTGACATTCTGTGGTTTCGCCTCATAAAACTAGCAAAGGGCTCTCTGCGTGGAATGTTAATGGGGTGAAGTAATGAATGCAGGATGGGATGTAAGATTCGAGCATGCATAAAGTCCTTACTTGGGTGTTTTGGAGGAGATCCTTGCAGACAGTAGCTAAGAGATAAAAGCATTGGGATTATTTTTTTTTTTTTTAAGCTAACAGTTGGATCTCTTTGCTGGAAAATGGGCTTTGAAGTTTAGTGGTGGTATGAAAGTAAGAAAGTAATTAAAAATTAAGGTACATACATTTCTTTTAATTTGGTCCTGGTGAAAGAGGGGTCATCCTCTTGGTTTTAACACAGTTTTAAAAATTGTTCCTATTTCAAAACATTCTTATAAATTATGTGCTTTTTAGTTGTGCAGTAATATACTGTAATGAGATTTTCTTTAAGAGGAAGGTTGCTTGTGCCATAGCTTTACTTTCTTTGTAAAAGCAGCACTTTGGGAAACATTTGACTAAACTAATTTAAATTCCTGTAATTTGTAATTGCTTTTCTGGGAAAATATATCCAATACTTTCCTTCATAGTTCCCAAAGAACCAAGCAGTGAAATTTTTATACAAGTCCAGTGCTAATTAGTTACACTGTTCAGGCATGACCTGATCTTGAATTTGGTGTAAAGGGAATGACAACGTGTACGGATGAGCTGTTTCTTGGTCTGTGTAAGAGTGATGTTTGTTAGTTGAGGGCCCAGATCAGGGCCGGTGAAGCAGGTGTATTTATTCATATTACAGTAAAGCCCATCCATAACTGCCAATCTGAGGATTTTGGTCAGATTCCCTCCCCCTCTCCCCCACGCCCCGTAATGACTTGGTTACTTTATGCTCTCACTACCTGATGTGAAGTGCTGCTCCATCAGAATGCCTGTCCTGAAGAGATTTAAGTTCTCCCTGTAACATTATTAGATACACGATAGGGAGAAGGGATGGCTAGTTGTGATTTGAAACAGATAATCCTTGTTTTGGCGTGGGGGGAGTCTTTTTTTCCCCACAAGACAGAAGATTTTTGTATTTCTTACTGAAGTACAAACAGGCAGTTGTATTAGAATAAAGTTTCGTGATACGGAATGACAAGTACTGATACTACAGAGAAAGCATACAGCTTGTTTTGGGAAAAAGTACTGATTCAGATTCGAGGAAAAAGAAGTGACCACTAAACAGTGGGGCTATGATAAACTAAATATTGGGAAATTGCTTACTAGGTAATTTTAAAAGCGGCTAGTCTTAACTGTCTGATATGAGAGAGGGGCAGGGGGCAGACCTGAAGAAAGTCAATTTGCCTATTTACTGGCCTTGTCTTTATCGACACGTTTGCATCTAAGATAAATGAAAAAGTAAAGTAAGCATCAGCCTAGGTCATTACTTTCAATTTTCACTAAGTTATGAGAAAACAAGTTTGTAGCACTGGAAGAATACAGGTGTTGGGTTTTTTTGGGTGTAGGGGGTGAAGAAGAGGAGGGTTTTAAAGAGACAGGATAACCTTTGTAGTACTAGCATTGCTGGCTGATACCAATTCTAGATAAATTATGGAATATCCATATGGAATTTCATATGCACATGGAGTAAAATTAATGCCACTAAAATGATCATGAGGGAAAGTGGAATGTGAGATGCTTACTTCTGTCAGCCAAATGTTGTTAAAATGAAGAGTAACACAATGAATACCACATTGTAATGTTGATGTAATGTAAGTGGGCACGTGTCATTTACCTGTTTTAAATAATGAAGTGTCTTGGTTTATTGAGATTATTAAAAAGGCAGTTAAAAGAGAACTTTATGAATGCTGGTAAGGCAACAGTTTTTTGAAGCTCTTCAGAATCTACACAAGATTGAACAGGGATTCTGGAACAATTTAAACTCAGAGGGGTGTATTTTAATGAAGGTGATGATTTGAACAGTTTATGAAGGGTGATCAATGTAGTCTGTATTACTGGAAATAACCAAGCGAGGGCTTTTTCAGAAGATACGTTCAAGTACAGCTATGTGTTTGAAGGCAAACTCAGAGAAGTTCTGTCACCTGCTTTTCAGTACAATTAATTAGGTGGATGGATCTTGACTTACTGCTGTCTCTCAATTAGCACATGGTACTGATAGCATTTCTAAAATAATCAAAGACTGTCTGGTAAGTTAGAAAATACAGAGCCATTACTAGTCTTCCTCAGAGCTTTTTTCCTAAATTCTTAAGATGTGGGATTCTTCAGTACTTGCTCTTCCTCTTAAATTCTAGAAATCAAAAATACATGAAGAACAAACTTAAAAGAGTAATACGCAACTTAATGCCAATATTTTTTTGGAGCATTAAGTTTTATGTATTAAATGCAAGGAAGATATGTAGCAAAGACTTAAGGTTGCAGCTGGCCCCACTCTTGTAGGCACTCAGGTGTGCTCTCAGTAAGATGCAACGAAGTGTCTCAGTTCATTTATGCTTGTTTCTGGTCGTTCAGATAACTTCAGAAGTTTGGATTTGTTGTTTTTTTCCTCCTATCTGATAGCAAAAGTTAGAAGTTTGGTTTTAAATGCAGGCTTAAAATATTTGAATTCTAACAACCTGTTGAGTATCTTATATGCCGTTCTGTGGAGCAGTGATTGCATTGCATTGATGGCACCCAGCTGCATGTGTCCCCTTTGGGTAGTCCCTTTGTCAGTGCCTAATGAAGATATAAGATTTGGATGAGAGCAAGCTGGCTGAAAGCCAGATAAGATGAGGTGATGGCAGTGGTTTGAGAGCAGCAGCTGGAGGAACCCTCAGAGGTCATGTTATTCTTTGAAGGAATGTAACCAGTATTAAGTCTTGGAGCACAAAAAGTGTTCTGACTAGGTGCTCATTAAGCCAAACTGGGTTAGTTTTTGTTTTTTTCCTCCAGCAGAAAAAGGTAAGTGGGCTTAATGGGACAACTTTTGCTGTCAGTGATATAACAGAGCATTATAGTCTCAGAAACTAAAGAGTGTTTAATGGCAACTCCAAGTATTGTACAACCAGCTCTGAGAATCATAAGATTAAAAATTAGTTTGAGCATTCTTTTCGTTTTTTCAGATCTCTTTCAGTTTATTTCATTTGTGTTTACACTCATGTGCTTCACTTTTCTTTTAAGAAGGTATATTTATTGCTTGGATGGTGACAAAACATAAGAACAATATAAATTATGTACCGTAAATCATTTACCAAGGGAATTGGTGATATTTCAGTTCATAAACTGTTGTTATTTCAAAACAGAATGTTAGTTAGAATGGAAGACACAAGCTGACAGTATTTACTTATGTATTTACTTCCTCTGAGATAGAATGAAAGAAGCAGCATTGGTTTTTCACTGGTAAAACATATAAACCTTCAGCTAATGTGACTTTTTAGTGTCTCCAGGATTGACGGTTGTGTAGTCTGGTTCAAAACCGGATGATGGAGCTTGTTCTGAGAGTAGAAGCCTGAAAACAGAAGTCAGCCAAAAGTGGATTAATGCCCCATCTCTAGCCACATGTAATTCACTTGAAAGTGTAGTATTTACTAATAAAACCACTTAAACAAATCTTCAACAATTTGAGGAAAAAGTACTCCTTACATGGAATTTAATAGGTGAGTTGAATAGTGTTGCATCATTTGTGAAAAAGCATCGTATAGAATTGTTCCATTTAGAGAAAAATAAAAAATAAAAAAATTGTACACACAATTTGATTCTTAAGCAGCGTTACCATACCTCTACTCCATCTGCCAAGTTTAGGGTTCTTGGGTTCACAGTCCCCATTGGCATCAGTGTATGTGTTTGGCCCTTGCCAAAGTCTTAGGGAGCTTTTAAGAAATCTTAGAGCTCACGCACTCTCCTGAGCGCTAGTACCTGGGGAAGACCCAGAGGGTCCCTACATTTGCACTCCCAAGGCTCAGGAATGAGTTGTTTCCCGAGAAACTAAAGATGGTTCTTCAGCTGTTCATAGCAAGAGCCTTTCTTTAATCCTTTTTAACTTTTCAACAGGGTTGTTTTATGCCAATACCAGTAAAACTGTATTTGTTTGCTGAAAAGGTCGTGAACCTACTAACATTTGTGGCCACAAGAGAACACAGGAAGTCTCCTAATGATAGTAGGGGTTGGAAAGCTAGCCCAACAAAAGCCAGATTAGTCCGCATGTAATGCAAGGAACCTCATAAAAGGAATGTTTCCAGTATTTTTTTCTTTACTTCTTTCTACTGTGCGGTCCCCTTCTGCTCCTTTAAGCCCAGTGATCACCATATTTTTACCTCATGAGTATCACACATACCTTTTTAAAATAAAATAAACGTTAGAAAGTCTTAAAAAGAGAAATCAGGGGCTAGTAAGAAACTTGCAGAAACTGTGAAGTTATATTGCTTCTCAAATGCAGGAAGCAAACATTTAAAATTAATCGACTGAATCCTCAGGTTTGGGGAGTTAGAATAAAGTTGTGACGAAATTTATGTTGTGATTGACATTTTAAAAAGTGTTTAATGAATATGTTTAGGTTATTTACACGGATCTGCTCCAATGTTTTGTTTAAGAGAGCATGAATTTCTGGAGGGTATTTGATGCTTAATCACAGGAACTATGACTGTGGTATGATAGGAGCAAAATTATCATTCTACCATAAATATTTAATCTTAAAATGTGGATTAAAATTGGTCAGGTGCTTTTCTTTATCCTTTTAGTGAAGCAGAGATTCCATTAAATTTATTTTGTTTGTTTCCTTTGCTTTTATTTTTCTTAATAAATTTGTTATGGTTTGAGAGAACCCATAACAATCTATTGTTGTTAGACAATTATTCTATCACCCGACGACCCCTCCCCACCCGGAAAGGGGAATCGGGGGAACACAAAAAAATACAAGGGTTGAAATATAAATAGATTTAATAGACTAAAACTAAATAATTAACAATAATACTAAAGAACCAGTATTAATCCCGATACTGATATAGGATATACAGGAATTATACTCAGCCAACTATATCAGCAGGAAGCTGTGCACTCCCAGCAGTGGATAGCAAGTATCGGACACTGGGAGCGCAATGGCTTCAGGAGGAAGGAAAGGCCTCAGGCTTCCAGCACCGGGGCAAGGAGTTGTCTGGACCCGCTGCCATCAGGGAGAGAGCCACGCAGCAAACTTTTCTAATTTATATTGAATGTGACATTCATGGTATGAAATAATCCCGTTGGCCAGCCTGGGTCAAATGCCCAGGCCTTGCTCCTCCTTGTCCTTGCACCCGGCAAGGCTCGAAAACACTAAAACCTTGAATCCCACAGAGCCTGGCTGGCTGTAAAGTAAATATTTTCACAAATTCAGACACTAGAGTCTTCTAAAAGTGCAATTTTCCCCAGCATTAGAAGAAAAGTTAGTCCTGTGTCTCTCAACCCAGGACACACTGCAAAAGGAAAGATGTAGGAAACTGAACAATAATGATTTTTTTTTCTAGATTGTCAGAATTTAGGGGCACTTCTCACATACTTCACATTTGACAGAGGATTCAAGCTAAAGCTTAGACCTAATGTACCAATTTGTAAGTTCCGTTTTTCTTGTATTTATTGGAAAGAGTCTCTTAAGATAGAGGGTACTTTTCTACCACAATCCCATGATTCAAGTATTAAGTAAGTAGAAATAGTTGGATTCTGTGAAGCCTTTATCTCTGTTAATGATAAGTGGCCGATGCTGAAAAGATCAGCTAGCTGCTGGCTGGGTCGCCTTTTTGGGCTTCTTGGTTTGATAACCCAAATCAGTAATAATTCTACTTCATTAAAATGTCAAAGACCTCGATCTGTCTTTGCCTGATAAAGAACAGGCATTAGGGCTTTGGAGCTGTTCTATAGTCTCATTGGATTATGCAGCTAATTTATAGATTTGTCTGCGTCACAGCTCTTTGACAGCGGTATCCTTTGTTAACGCCTTTCTTATCAAGCTTTTCTTTCTCTGCTGCTTATTTATTTGTTTCCTCTTCTGTGAGGTCTGTGAAGGAGAAAGTAAGAGACTTTCTGCTGCTGTGGCGAGGAGTGTGACCAGTAGCTGCAGCGATAGCATTAGCAGGGTTAGGGCAGTGCTTTTAAATTGGTGACATGAGAGGGAGTTTGTTTTTATTGGGACAGAGTGAGAAGTTTGCCATACTTCACCAAAAATAGAAAGCGATCGCACCCTCATAAGCACAACGCTAGATATTATTGTCTCCACAGGTCTCCTCAAGAGTTTGTTAGTTTGCCAAGTTGTACAGTTGTTCGTTTAGACTGCTTGTGTTGTCACAGGACTGTAATGGGGAGAATCTTAAGCACAGATGGTGAACAAGACAGAGGCAAAAGGAGAATGATCTAAAAATAAGGAAAGTTCTTTAGTACTAGTCTTACTGTGGTAAGGAGAAATCTTATATGTAATTGAAATATTCACTGGGGGTGTATGGGGGGAAGTATACGTATCTAGTTGTGAATCTGCTAATGAAATTACTGTGCATACTAGAATCGTAGGCTGCAGGGCAGGGCTTCTTCCAGTGTTTTTGCAATACTGGGAAATTACTATAATAGTATAATTATTTATATACTTCTGTTTATTAGACTTATAAGTAAAGATAGAAAACCCAATTACATGAGTGCAACAGGCTACTGTTCCTGACCACAGCTTTTACTGGAAAAGAGTGGGGATGCTGAACACAACTTACTTCCTGGAAAATAGCTTTGCTTTTTATAACTGAAAGTCTAAACCCTCGCACTCTTTTGTCTTAAGTAGCAATGATGACAGATTCTTAATTATAATAGTATTACTGGAAAGCACTGTTACAACCTGCAAAGGGATTTCGCACTTGCCATCTATTATTTTGCTGAATTATTAAGAAGTCCTTGGCTATATTTTATTGCTCTGAAAGTTAATTCGTTGTGATGATAGAAAACTCAACAATTATTAACTCTCTATATATGTCTAAAGCCATACACATTTTTCAGCCAACAGATGTTTCTTGCAATTGCAACTAGTGAATATTTTTTTAATGGTAATATTATATAAAAGTTGTGTTTTGTAGTATGGAACACATATAAGGCTAAAACATTTCTGTTTTATCTGTTGCTGACAATATGCTCAAATTGCAAAAAAAGTTAGTTTTGTTTGAAGTGGCAAAGATTGGCCAATCTCCCAAGTGTCTTTTATTTTCATTAATTTATTTATTCTTGTTATGTTTTTGTTGTGCATTGCATTTCCCCATCTTCATTGAAATTCCTCCTCAAAAACTCTTCTTTTGTCAGCCTGTCAGCACAGAAGCAAGAGATGGAAAAGGCTTGTTAGGTCACCCAGTCAGCCTTGCTATACAGTGAAGCAAGGAGAGGTCAGTAAAGGGGGAGGAATGTTTTTGAGTTTTCTCTGGTAGGTTTTCAAGTAACTGCTGGTACATCCAAAGTAAAGCCCAGCAGTTACCTGTGTTTTCTGCTGAGTGCTAATGGACCTGGTCCATGTAGCCATAATATAGTCATATTATGAATAAAACTTTGGGTTTTAATACTCAGTCTGAGATCTGTGAAAGAAACTAAATGCTGATAGTAAGAAGCAAGTGTCTGTGTGTGGAGGATGTAGATAATGCATATATTCCTGTTTATAAAGTGGGAAAGCTTCTTGTCCGCGTGTGGTATCTGAAGAGGCTGGAACAGTGTCGTTCAGCTGCCTGAGACTTAAGATGATAGCCACTCTGCCTGCCAAAAAAAAAAAACCAAAAAAAAGGCAATCTGAGGTGCCCAGAAAGAAAATCAAGCTGAAATAAATGATTTTGTACATAATTATTTCACAAGAATAATGGATTTCATCATTCCATCATCCTGTATAAGCTCTGCACTAGTGATAAAAGGTAATGCAATCTGAACTGCTAGTTTGATGCAAGTGAAATATTTTCATGTCTTTTGAGATGTATATAATTGTTTAACTATGTAATGAAAACTAGGTGGATACTAGATGGGTTTAAAGATGGGTGATGAGGAAGTAGTTTATAATAATCCTCTCTTTACTAGGAGATACAAAAAGTTTGACCAAATATATATATATATATATAGACACACACACATACATATGCATGTATCTAAGTGTGTGTGTATATATATATATGGATGTATATACAAATGCTTTTTTCTCTCTGTCCTTGACTTTATATTGGACACTTCATTTTAAGAGAATGGGCAGATCAGTTAGTATCTAATCCCATGGCTTTGTTGTTGGGTTTAGCTGGTATAATTAGTTGTCAGTGAAATGGTGATGCGCTGATTACTCTTAGCATATTGCAGGTGCTGTGGCTAGGAGCACACAGGATGGTTACATCCTGCTGTCAGTGTCAGAGCGGTCCTAGGTTGGCATATGTGACCTGATTGGATAATTAATGAAATTACAGATACCTGATAGTTTGATCCTGTCGCTTTAAGAGAGCAGGAGTCCTACAGGTCTATTGAAATAAATAGAAATGCCTGACAAGGATCAGAGGCAAAAAAATCACTCCCCATTCCACTCAACTTGGGCAGTGAATTTTATAATAACCTGACTTACAAGCTCTGGGGTTCAGGATTGATTTATTTATCACAGTGTACTTACAAATGTTTTTAAACTCTGAATATGCTGTCTTTTAGGTATCAGCAAGCTTTTGAACCCACAGTAAGTAAAGCTGGGTAATGCATTTTGGTTCCTCGTGGTAAGGGAACTGGACTCAATAACTTGGATATTGGGACAAACTTCTTCACTAAAAGGGTTATAAAGCATTGGAATGGGCTGCCCAGGGAAGTGATTGAGTTCACCATCCCTGGAGGTATTTAAAAGATGTGTAGATGTGGCATTTAAGGACGTGGTCTAGTGGTGGACTTGGTAGTGTTAGGTTAATGTTGGATTCAATGACCGTAAAGATCTTTTCCAACCTAAATGATTCTATATGCCAAAGTTGGTTGGTTTTTTTTTTTCTTTTTCCTCTTCTTTTTCTGTTTTTTTCCTCTTTATACTTTCCCTCCCCTCTTCCTCTCCCCTTTCCCTCGATTTGCCCCCCCTCCTTTTTCGTTGGTTTTTTTTTTTTTTTTTTAAGTTTTTAGTCAGGCGACAGTTACTAACAGAAACTCAAAGAATAATTCCTGGAACCTATTGCAACATTTCTCTGCTACTTAAGGAGAACACAATATCTTCTTGATTTAGGTGGACAAGTTAGCGCCCCTGAGTTTTTACCCGGAACCCTATACGCACACAAGGATTAATGTATAATGGTGAGATTTCTTTCTTTCAATATGAACTTGTGCACCAGGGATGTTTCATGTTTACTTTTCAAAACCAAAACCTTTCAGCACGTCTTTTCATGAGCAAAATTAGAATCTGCTAGTGCCAAATCCAAAATGTTTATCTGAGAAATCCTGATTGAATAGGGCAAACAAATGTCTGGGGAAAGAATTTTATCTGATACAGTAGCTCTGCTGGTCTACATCTCTGTGGGTATTCTGGTCAGAAGTGCAATTAAGACAGTTGTTAGCATTCTCTCTCTTTGTACAGGTTCTTAGCATTAACAACCAAGATCCTTCTCAAATGGCCAGAAAAAATCCATCTGCCTTAAGAGGAAACTCCCTGTTAGTTCCAAATTATGAAGAAAGCTGATATCTTTGCAGCCATAAAGTCAACTTCATGTGTAATGCACCCCACAATTCCCCCAGCTGTCGGCTGGCATGATAGCTATCAACATAATCACTAGACATGCTCTGTGGCTCTGACCCTTTTCTGCCCTTTATATAGGAAAGTGTCTGTTCCGTGAGCTAATGATCAGACACAGATAATAAGGCTTTCCTTTCCTTGCCCCGGAAATCTACTTCAAGCTTGTCATTCCCTTCTAAGTAAGGGTGCTCTTAAGTCCTAATGCAGTCCCTGCTTGCCTCAGAAGTAACAGAGCTCGTCACTGCTGCTTTGAAAACTGCAAGTCAAGCTTGGGGTTTGACCAGTTGCTTCAGAAGTGACATCAGGCTATTGCATCTTCAAAATGACTAGATGGTATTTATAATTATGTTCAAAGTCTTCTCCCATCCTGTTATCCATTTTCCTTCCTTCTAACTCTCAAAATGGTTATACATCACAGTCGTTGGATAGCATTGCCATAGTTATTTGTGTGGTACAGTAAGAAATTAGGAAGTTTTCTGCTCGTTTTCCTTTTATTTTTTTTTACAGAAGTCACAGACATTCTGATAACTCTTTAGAAAAAAAAAGAAATGTAGACAAATACAAACTGTCATCATCAAATACAAATTCCTTTTCTGTGGAGATCAAATTTCATCTAATGAGTTGTGGTACTTCATGCCATTTTGCAGACCTCATTAGAATTTTTCAAATCTAGGTTTTAAACTTTGACTTCTGTATTCTTCTGTAGAGAACTAAGTTATTTTTCTTTTTTTCCAAAGTGGCTGGGAGCACAGCAAGCACATCTTATTGATATCAAAACGTTTGGGAAAATTATTCCAGATTTGTATAAACTACTATATTTCTTTGTAGACTGTGTCTCTATATGCCCTGTGTAGTGGGACTTCAGTGGTATTTGGGATTTGAGTGCTGAGATGAAATTAGTATTTACAAATAACTGTGATTTTGTTTGAAGTATCATTCCTGGACTCTGATTTTAATTATTATTATTTTTTACAGTTGAAAGTAGTCTTATTTCCAGTTACTTTCCTATTTCCCTCTGCTTTCTGATTTTTTTGAGAATAAAGAGAAAAAAAATCTGAATAATTGAATGAATGGTTGGGAGATGTTAATGAATGGCGGCTGGATGAGCTGCAGGAAAGGATGGAGGAGATTGCAAGGTCAAGAGACAAGAGATTTGGCCTTGGGAAATGAAGAATGAGGGAGAAATAGGTTTACCTTCATTGAAGAGAAATGTGAATGGCTGTTTTCATCCCGAAATGTGTATACAAAGGTGGAGGCAAGGAGGCTTCCACTCATTTTTTCCACATTAGATACAAATGCAATACCCTTTGCACCTGAAATAATGCAGGTTTTAGGATTTTTTGATTTGTAAGGCAATCATATGACTCTTATTGAGTAGACTCAAGATCTTATGGGTTATCTCTAGGTTGATGGTATTTAGAGCCGATTAAGTGTAGTATCATTTTAGAAGAAAATTTTGTTATATAATTTCCATCTCCAAGTAGCACAGCTATCATCATGGTATGGAGTTCTGTTGATATGATTAACTCCACTTTTGAATGATTTTTTTTTTTTCTGCATGAGTTCTGAAGTAGTTGTCATTGAATCATGAACGCAGAAGCAGCTTTCTATTTATTTGTTGGTTGGTTTATGACATGGTAGTAGGTTGCAACTTGCGTGAATTAGTGAGTTTTCAAAATTTGGAGTGGTACGAAGACTGCATCGTAGAGGGTCTGTTTTCACACAGGTGGTGGCACCCCCCAGCCCTTTTACCCCAAAAAGCTGAAAACTGTTGTGCTAGGAAAGTCAGAAGGCTGTCTGGGGGACTGTAACGGTAAGTTTTAGTGAAGGGATGAGGGTAACGGTCTCTGTCTTTGGCATGCTTTCTTGGTTTTGATTTCTGTTGGGGGATTTTCTGTGAAACATTGCAAGCATTTATGCTTCCGTAGCTCATACTTCAGGTCTGTCTCTTCTAATAAATTATAAAGCTGGTTGCTGTGTTTCTACAGCCTTTCACCTAACAATAAATGACTTCTTCCCTGTAGATTACCAGTATATTCAGGAAGCCATTGAATAATCGATGGTGATTTAATCATCTCGTGTTGTGGAAAGGTTGTGGAAGAACTGGCTTTTTTTCAGAGATGCATGTGATGGTGGCTTTTTGCAGCTAGTTTGGGAAAGTATGCCTGAGGGGTACAGGATGAAGGTTGAAAGAACATCCATTTGTGAGTCTGGCCTGGCTATTGATCCAGGCTAGCTTCAATTCAAGGGAGAAGCTGCTGCTCTGAACGTCCTGGCAGAGGTTATCCAACCAAGATTCCAGCTACTCCATGGAGGGGGAAGGCAGCCGACCTGATAGAATAATTTACATTGAGATAAAGTTCTCCTAATCCAGGAAGTGTTACTCTGGTGACAATCCATAATAGCTGTTTCAGCACCTTGTTTCTTCAGACGCTATGGACAAACCAGTTCCTCCCCATCTGCTGCCTGTCTTAGGGAAGTGCTGCATTGTTTAGATTTAGTAAGTACAATGCAAATATAATGGTAGATCATTCATAGGGACAATTAAATACACCAAGAAATAGATCTAGGCTTTGGATGATGAAAAGATTGATTACTCTGTTCTGAGGAGCAGTAGCCTTCAATTTTTATTTTTTTTTGAGTATTGTAATGAGAGCCTTATATTTTAAGAAATTGTGGACAAATTAATTAAGGTGACTGCTTTAGGGTGCTTTATTTTCTTTAACATTACTGCCCCCATATGGATATAGTCAGAACGTACAGTGGATGTAGGGAAGGCATTTTGCGTTTAAAGCAGTTTTAAAAAAAAATATTTTTTTGGTCAATTCTGAGCTCTTAGATTTCAACTTGCTTTTATTTGCTTGGTATTCAAACAAAATAAGGTATGGGAAGGTAGGTGCTGATGCTCTCCAACATATAGCTTTCAAAGAAATGCGCTTTTGAAGTAAATATAACTGGTAAGTTTGCAAATGCACCTGTAGCCCACAAGTCTTCTAGAAAATCATCTCACTGCTAAGTAGAGATTCAAGCAGTAAACTTTCTTTGGAAATGAATTTTCCGTAAGTGTAGCCGCAACCTTTTAAAATCCATTTCAAGATTTTAAAAATAAAATTTGACAGGTCATCTCTAACAACTTCTGAACAAAGCCATGTCGCTGGTACATGTAACTGAGTTAAAGGTGATTTTTGTTAAAGCTAAGCAAGGTAATAAACTGGAAGAAATGAATCTTATCATTTAGATCATATAACTCTCATTGAAGCTAATTTTACTGCTGGAGTTAACTGGTTTCTGTGAATAAGTAAAAAAAAAACCAAACACAAACCCAAAACAACAGAAAAAAAACCACCCCAAAACCCCAACATCTTTTTTCTGTACTTTTGTGTGGTTCACTGTATAGTACTAAATTTTCAGTCCTGAACTGGTTGGGTTGAAAGATTATTTTTAACAAGCCCCATGCAGGAAAATACAAAAATGAGGAATTAATAAAGATTTACTATTGCCACAGCAGCATTTTTTTTTAAATGGCCATTTCCAGGCAACTAGGGGAACAGTTAAAACTTTTTTTTAATCAGTTAAAGTGTTACAGGCCAAGTCGAGTGTTCTTACAGGCCAAGTTGAGTGTTCTTTATTTATTCCAAGTAGCTCATTCAGTAAATTCTTTGAATGTCCCAAAGGGCTCTGTGTGGAAAGGATGTTTACAAGTACAAAGTCAGTGTTATACTTACACTATATGCTTGCTTAACTCTAGTTTGTCTTAAATGTGCTAATATATGTTACTATTTGCAACATTAAATTTGTTCTGCACAACAATTTGTAATCTATTAAATGTAGTCAATAATGACTTTTTTTGCTGGAAGTAACCCATTTTGGTTTCTTCCGCGTTTTGAGACCATTAAAATGGTACCAAACAACAACTTTTGCTGCAGACAGCAATATTTTTTCCAGTTTGGTATTTAGGAAATCTTTCCTTCTCTTCGGCTGTATGGAGTCCCTTATTTTATGTTCGTCCTTTATGCAATTTGATAAAATTCATTTTTCAAGTGAAAAGGCTTTATCTTCCCTCTGAAGTGCGAATTTATTTTGGAAAATAGGTGATAGTGTTTGCCCATTGTCTGTAGGAGAAGAATGGGGGATATGTAGGCATTTATGACAACTTTTATACCTACAGTAAACCTTTGTAAATACTAGTAAGTTATCGTTTCAGTAACTCATTTACTTTTCAGGTTTATCTTAAGATTGAGGCTTTCATTTGCAATATTGGAATTAAATGGACAAAAAATAACATAAAAATTAAAAAAAGCAATTAGAAATGTCCCCTTATTGTAAGGATAGCAAGCTCTGCGTGATTATCTGTTAGCAACAGAATTGTTTGTTGTAATTTTTAGCAATTTGCCTTCCAAACAGGCAGTGCTGCAAAGGGGCACAGATCAGCAAATCATGTGCCTGACAGCGTGTGCTGCTGTGATGAACAGAAAAGGAATGGAAACTTTTATTTGAACTACGGAAAATGAAACAGTAGCTCAACAACATATTTTTCATGTCCCTACTTACCTATTGATAATTAAGATGTAATACGGATTAGCAGGAGTAATAGTATTTTAGGAAAGAAATTAGGTTAAAAGAATGTTTACTTCTGAACCTACTGTGTAGCCAGATAAGAATTAAAGTTGTGCTCAGTGGTAATGAAGTTGCTGCTCTTCTGTGCCATTTTAGGGCAGACGCAAAAGCCAATTGCACAGGAGATAGCCGTAAAATGACTACAGAGGAAAATTAGCCGACACAGAATGGGGTTGAAGAACAGCTGTTGAAGTGGAGCTGAGTGACATACTCCTTGTCTGTGCTTTATTTTCCTTAAGAGAAAAAATTTGAGATCCACATGGTCTGAGTTAACTGATTCTTCTGCAACACCATTCCAGTGAATCTCTGTGAAGTGAGAATCCAAAATATGTAGAATTTTCTTGTCCTATTACCATAACTTTTTACTGAAAAAAGAACAAAATACTGTCTTAACATTTTGCTCACTTTCCCTGTTTCTGAGATTGTGTTGCTTTTCATTTCTGTTCCAGTTAAATCTATTCAGCTGAAGAATATATTTGAAAGGCTTCAGGTTTGGATTACAGCATCAAAGTCTATGCAAGGCAGCAAATCTGTTTTCTTCATTAATTTTGTTTCAATTTCAAATTGAAGTAATACAGACTTAGTAGGACAGATGATAATTATTTGCTATATGAGACCTTTATATAATGATCATCATAAAACTTCAGTTACCAAAATTGGGTTTCAAATCAGATTGCAGTAAATTATTTGTCACACTGTAAAAGTAAATGGTACATTAAAAAAAACAAAACACCTATATTTCAGGTTCAGAAAACAGAGTTAAGAAAAAAAACCAAAAGGGTGAGTGTAGGACAACATGCCTGTAAGAGTAAGAGGTACACTGATGGGTTGAAAGTGAAAACATTAAATGTACTTGAGGGGCTGCATTTGAAGAAATGAGGGAAGATGCTGATGAGAATAAATATATTTGGTGTGTTGGGAATAATACAACATGAGAATTGCGAAAGAAGATGAGGCAGATGGAAGGAAGCTGTCAAATAGCAGAATGCATGGAAGAAAGATTAGAACTCGGGAAGAGTAACTGTATTTGGAGATAATAAGGTATAAAAAGTGAGTAATGATGTCAGTATATTAAGTACCTAAATTAATTATGCCTTAAAAATATATTTTTTAAGCTTTCTTTTGGGAATCCAGCATGGTAGATCGTCATACAGTTAAATACTTTGGGTGGATTTGGAATACTGGATTTCCACTGACACCAGCAACATTGCCAGAAGTTCCCATGCTACCATTTTCCATTGTTTCTCCCAGACTTATCAATGGACCAAAAGATAATGCCAGTCTCCTGCACTTAGTTGATTTAAACCATATTAGCCTACCGTGTTCTAGTGGGAACCTGCCATGTTCTTGTGGGAATCTCTTATGTAACTTAAAAAAAAAAAATAAATCACCCAAGCAAACAAAAACCCAAATGCCTCTTTTGTTGTCCCATTCTCTAAAACTCCTCTCTCCACCACTGTCATCTTCAGTGTTAGCAAAGCACTGACAACTTGCAAAAACTATATTGGACACAATGCATATTGGACACAAATGCATATTTGCCCCAAATGCAGATATAATTTTTATTCTTTACAACAAAGGAAATTTTGTAGCAGAAATGTCACAGAATAGTACAAGTATATGCAGATTGGATGTGCTGCTTTGTAATACCCCAGCAGAGGTGACGGAATCCTCCTCCTTCATCAGGAGCTTCTGTGGGGGCCCTGGTCCATCTTTCTCCTATGTAACACAGCCGAATTTGACCTGGATCACCAGAGGGCACTGCTGGGTCTCTTTACGGGGCCATACTGTTAGATACCTCTGGGAGATAGTCAATGACTATAGAGGAAGCTGTGTCTTTTTTCCCAACTTATGCTCTGATAATACCCTTTTTTCCTTCGTGATCCAGTAAGTGATGTGGAAAGACGATAGAAGGTACATTTCCTGGGTTTTGGTGTAGGGTTTTCTGTGTTAAGGTTTTCTTCCCCACCCCTTGGCCCCATGTCCATTCCCTCTTACCATGGAAGCTTGACTCGTGTTCCTACTTCAGGCACCTCAGGTATGATTCATGGACTGATGTTTAGGATCCACAGTTTCACAGTTTCCTGGTAATCAATAAAAACATGCACTTCCATGTGGCATCTCAATGCTTCCATTGGACAATATGAAAATAATATCGTCTGTGAATAACTAATGTCTCAGTAAAGAGAGATTATAGCTTCTCTCAATATTTTTAATCTACTTTATTATGTTACGCTATGTGCTAATTTCATAATAAAAGAATGATGAGGAAAAGGTTCTTCACAAAAGACTATATGTTTGAGTCTTCAGCTTGGAGAATGTTTACAAACATTTTGCACTAATGGAAAATACATAAAAGATATTCAGAGCTGTAGGTTGCTTCTGAATGTGGCGGTAGTGACAGGAAAGTAAACTTTCATGTAATAAAAATTGACATTGCATTTGAGCTTTATTATTTGACTTTTGCTATACTGAAGCTTGAGTATCATGAAGTTGGCGGGTAGAATAAATGACTTCTTTTTTTTTTTTTCCTCAGTGAGATATCTAAAGTGATAGAATCCTTGCATATACTGTGAAAGTTACTTCTGTAGCTTCACATCAACCAGCTGCCTGGAGGCAATGCTGGTTTTGGTGTTATCTGCCATAGGCACTTCACAAGCAGTGTATCTGCTACGTATTTGTTAGCACGAGATTGCTGCCAGTACTTGAGAGTGAAGGAATGTGCAGGATTAGGATGTGCCAGCCAGCATGCTCTGACAGGGCTGGGGGCTTGTGAGCTGGGGGCATAGCTAGTCCGTCTGGGAGGATGGGCTAGTTCTGCTGGAAGGTGTTGGGAGCTGTGTCTATTTGTTCTTCAAGTGGCATCTGTGGAGGATTCTTATCCCTTTCCTGAACCTGGTGGTCTCTTGGGACAGGAGCCTTTGTAAGGGCTGGAGGAGTCAGTCTTTGTATCTTGTGAGAGTGGGAATAATTGGTGTATAATTTTTCAGGAGTGTTTTAAATAGAATGTTATTTCTTCAGTTAAAAAAAATAATTCATCTCAACATTTTTAGGTATTATAGTAACAGTGGTATCTCTTACATTAAAATTCTGTAGAACACGTTAGAGGAATTAATGCTAAGTGGTTTTCTGACATCGGGAAGAAACTGTCAATGGTTGTTCTGCTATAGAATAATATAAGACTGAATTAATTTGTGAATTTTTATCATTAAATGGTTATTTAATTGTAAATACTGTATGTTCTCCTTATAATAATAATAATGTTTTAGAGTATAAAATGTGCTGCACATCAAATATACGATGTTTGAAACCTTTTTTCAGTGTCTGTAACTCCTTCACTAGCCACTACAGCTGGAGAGCATAAGATATGGGCACAACTGCAAAAATTCAGATTAGATGCACAGATGATCTATTTGCTCATTTGCTTTATTCCACTTAAGTGAAAAAGTCATGTCTAATAAAGAAGTGTAAAGTAGGTCCTTTGATGTTAAAAATGCTCATCTTTAATGTCCGAGAACCTTTTTTTTGCCTTGATTTTTAGGCACAATTAGTATTCATTAACTTGTGGTTAGACACAAAATAGATGTTTAAGACAGATTGTTTTTAACTGATGTATTACCTTTATACCATACTTCTGCGGGAGGAGACATACAACTTTCATACGTTATTATGCATTATATTTAAATAATATCTGATCTGATTGAACCTTATGAATACACGACCTAGGACAGGTCAGTCATAAATCAAAAATCAAAGTTTAAGTAACATTTATCTTGCCGTCCATGTTCACCTTACATTGTGAACTCCAGCATCTTTTGATGGTTTTACATTTGCTTATTGTAATTCTCACAACTGAATTGCATTTAAATTTAAGTAATACATTTGTGTTTTCTTTCACTCTTACTATGCTACTGGGATTGAATTACAAGTATCGTAGTATTTCTTTTTAATCATTATTAGGATTATTTCAAATATGGATCATCTTTTTCTTAGTGGCTGGGAGTTTTAAGAAAATTGGGTTTTAGCCTGTTTTAATCAAAAGCATCCATTAAACATCCATTGAAATCTGCTACCCTGCTCTTGTGTAGCTGAACAAATGAGGAGAACTAGACAATCATATATCCAAAAATGCAAATCCTTTAGGCTGTTAAATAATATTTCTTGTAAATTCGTAAAAATGTTGCAAATTGTTACAAATGAAAATCATAGAGCAGCTTGCGACAAAGATTTGCTGCTGTACAGGAAGATGTTCTGAGTTGTGTGAAAAGGATTAATGTAGAATTCAGCATATAATCATCTGAGTTACAAATGATATGTGAGGGTAGTAGGGAATGTTATATTTAATGAAATAACTTACAGTACTGTCAGGTCTTCTGAGATTCAACAGATGCAAACGCTGATATAAACACGCTCTCCTAACCAGCAAGCAGTACAAGCAGCCCAATAAGGTGCTTGCTCCCTCACTGTACCTTGCTGTTTTCATAGCAATCCACGCAGGACATTTCCCACTGAGGGTACAAGAATTTAGAGTAGATTCTATTAAATAATGTTCTTCCAGTATATCTCTTAACTATAGCAGACTGCTGTTGTGAGCCTCCCTGTTTCTTTTTCCAGGGCACATCACAAACATGATCGGGTTGATCTGAATAGAAGGTATTTTCCTTAAATTAAGGAGGGACTCAAGTTAGTTACTGTGCAAAAACAACTTGGATATTCCTAGCTATCGACAACATGGAATTATTTTCTGGCAAATTCTCTGAATTTTAAGTGAAGACGAAGATTCTTTTCTTAACATATATCTGTAAAATAAGAACATGACATTGAAAACTTCCAAGGCAGTCATATTAACTGTCTTCTTTTGCCTTGGACTGAAAACAGCTAAGTAAACAGTTATTTTGAACTATTTTGTCACGTCTTTCAGTTGGACACTGTTTAGCATCTAGCTTGTCACTCTGGAGATAGTTGAACATAGATTAATATTTACAGAGAATTTATGTCATTTTAATAACCTTTGGAATTAGTATAAATTCACATAAAAAGAGAAACCGGCTATGCAGCAATAGTAACAAAACAGATAAAACTTATTCCACGTAAAATTAATGATGTGGTAAGGAGCAGGAAGCAACTGCAGCACAGCATGTATGGTACCGTTCCTTTTGTTAACAGTATATATCAGCTGTTTTTCTCTTAAACCCATGACTTAATGAAACTTTAAAATTACTCAGTCCATTATCCATGATGGGGTTTTGTTAGAATGGCAACTGCATGCTTGAAATGCTTATACATCACTCATTTTTTAAACAGTTTTAAAATGTTCTCACCATTTAAAAAAAGAAAAAAAGCCCACTCCCCACCCCTCCAAAAGAAAAAAAAACAACCCAAAAGCCAAATATCTACTTAGTATCACAAAACATAAAGCTATAAACAGGCACAAGATTTTATAAACATCTGCATTTTATTCCAGAAATCTGGTTTCTACACGCAGCGTTATAATCGTAATAACGGACTATGAGGTTAATGAGCCGGGGAAGAAGCAGCTGGTCAGAATTATTTCCCTTAATATCCAGAAAATGAAGATGAGGTAAAATCCGCTAGCTTTTTTCCTCTTAGAGGTACAGGAATTGGCTAGCTTGCTTGCTGTTATGTTCACCTCTTGGTTTTAGAACCGGCACCACTCCAGCCCCAGCGCAGAAATACAGCTCTGAGATACCTGGGCGAGCGAACGTCCTGTTGAGGTTGTGCTATGGTTACACGGCAGGGCCCGTGCAGGACCCGCAACTGGTGGTGTCAGGCAGAACATTTAAAATCACGTTGGAGAACCTAAAGTGTGATTACAAGTAAACATTCCTTTTAATGTTTGATTGCTTAGCTCTTTGATTATTTTCTTACCGTTTTTACCCAATTGTTTGTTGGTTTTTTTTTTAATTATAATTTTAATAGTCTGACGTTTGCACTAACAAATGCAGGAAAACTTGATCGAAGTAGTGTGAAGCAGGTACGGGTTTTGCTGATCTGATGATGCAAGAGCACATACCACTCTTTTGGAGCACATCCCCAAAAGATTTGCTCAGAAAATTAGCATTCTGAACACATCATGATGTATCGTTAGCTATCTGCAGGAATACTTGCTTTGTAAAGAAACTGAGTGTTCTTATAATGCTTGTGCAGATGTTTTATACAGTTTACTTAACACTTTTCTTGCGAAAAATCTTAAATGAGGTTTGTAAAATCATAAAGCTGCAGTTTTCAGCTTACTGCCAAAATAATACTAAAGGTTACATGTTTCTGTTTATTTGTAACATTTTTCTCAGAAGACACTGTAAAAATGTGAAAGCTGGTTTCACTTAAAAATCAGTTTTTCAAGGCAACATTTAAAAACTCCCACTGTGGCCTGAGTGTATGACAGCAGCTTTCTGCACTTCTACTAGTTAAGAGATGCAGTTTTATAATTTACCTTACCTGTGGTTTTTCCAGTGCCCATATTGGAGAGGTTTATGTGCTTTTAAAAATAATTTTTAAAAAAATTAATAATTTAAATAATAGCCAACTAGATAGTGTTGTTGATATTTTTAATTAGGAGAAGCATTCACACAAGCCCAAAAGTGAAAGTAAAATTTCTGCTCTCAGTTTAGCTAGGAAGTGATTTAAAACACTGAATTAAACAACATTTGGATTTATTAAACAAACAATCTAATTAAATTTTACTTTCTTTCAAGTTTTTTAAAACGTTTACCAGTGATAGAAGAGGTTAAAAAATGGATTTGAAAAGAGATATGTTTTCATAATAGTATAGCTAATGCTTTAATATATATTAAGCGTGGTTAATCTAATACATATTTCCTATCATTCAGAAATATTAGTTAGGAGATTTAGCAAGCTTGTACCTAATAAGTTCTTGATTAGGTCCCCGTGAGTGAGAAGACACTGATCATAAGTCTCAACACCATTCAAGAATGTGTATTTCAGTCTAAAAGGAAATGAGTTTACTATATTTGATATTTCAGTTTTTTGCATGCATCATTTCTAGCTCTTCTGGATCCTTAGAATAATTTTTCTTAACAGCTGACCTTAATTGTGTGTTCAAAGCGTGCAAACATGTTGTTATTGAGAAGAATAACTTTGTTCTACTTCAACTAAATGATGCAGTAATTTTGAAACAACTAGTAAACATTAAACAGCCATCCCCTGTGCTCTGCAGGTAGAAATGAACTGCACAAACTTTGGCTTGGTTTGTGGTTTTGTGCATTAATTTCGGATGTGAAAAGGCTAATAGTTACTTTTTCTGCTTTCTGCATTGGAGGCTCACAGCTTTGAATAAGGCAGAAGAATAAAGCAACTTTTATAATAAGCTAGTTTGGCAATCTGGATATCTTTAAGAATATTCTGAATGCTATCTTTCATTGATTTTTTTTTTTTTCTTTTTTAATAACATGTTCTGAAATCTATACTGTACTGTGCCATAAAGACTTAAATATCACATTTAATGTAATCCTTTGATTTTTTTGCGCTCTATATGACCTGTAAAGACATGCTTTTATTATTTGTCTATCGGTGAGCATGGCAAAATTCATTATATTATTGAGAAAAGTTATTTCAATAATTCAGAATTTTTGATAAATTTACCTGGGAACGTTTATGAATTGGAAGATTATTTCAGTTTTAAAAAAATACTTTAAAAATATTCAAAGTTACCCTCAGTAATAAAGACAGGATGATCAACAGTCTCCTCCAGTATTACTCATGTTGATGCTTTGCATTGCATCCTTTCTTTTCTGGCATTTTTGACATTATTGCTTCATCTCTGTAAAAGAATTGTGGTGGGCTTTCCCTTGCCCAGCTAAGATTCTTCTGAAATCTATAGCTGTAACATTCATAGTGACTCTAACCATTGTCTATAGAGTCTGAATTACTATACGTTTCTAGTAGCATAATTGCTAGTTTAGGAAGTTACCAAAGAATTGGAGGAAATGTCATATCAGTTCTTCTTTGTAACTGATATATATGAAGGTATTCTAGAAAGGGGTAAAATTGATACCAATAAAGGTGAATTTTACATTTTTATATATTGAGATGACTGAATCTGTGATTAATAATTCATTGTTTCTAGGTTTTATGTTTATTTGCAAGAAGATTATACAAAGGAAAACTATTTCTTCTGCAGAGTTTATTAGCATCCCAGATGAAAGTTAGGGAAGTAACAGGCAAAACTGAAGGCAAGGAATCTAGATTGCACTATATGTGTTCAATATACTGATATGTAAATTCAATCAGAATTTTAGGCAATTTCACACTATGCAGCAACAGGGCATATTTTCTTGGGTATTCACGCTATGTGGGAGTTTTCCAGTTAGTAGTACACATTATAGCTTGAAAAAGTCCTCCAATATGTAATGTAGTTTATGTGAAATCTTCTTTCTAGAATCTCTTGAAACTACAGCACATTCCCAAGACTTTTTGAAGCTGGATTCCCATCTCTAGATGTGAATACAGTTATATCCACATTTAAGATGTCAGTTAGTCCATGCCTGTTTGTGTCTTGGTACAAACATTGCAGTGTATGTGGAGATGTTTATCTGTTCTCCCTCCTTCCTTACGTGTAGGTTTTATAAGTTGAGGGAGGCTTTTTGGTTTTGTGTGACAGGTGTAAGTCTATCAAAATGGTACTGTAAAGCTCAAAATCAAATTATCTTTAATGGACTTGTGGAATTTCATTCAAATTTGGAATTAAGTCAATATGGTGTTACTAAGTTTACCTCTAAAGTGTAGTTTTCCTTGTTTGTGTAAATTTGGCACAGATTCAGTGTGTGTTTTTATGTGTGTGTACCGGCATTCACAAATTCACGCCCCTTTTGGAATTCTTCCATATGTAGACATCAGCTGCAAAAAGGACTAGGATTGACTGTCCATTAGAAAATCTGCCCATTTTATGTTCATAGTATATCTTGTATTTCTTGTATATCAAAACTTGTATTTCTTTCCCACTCAGTATCCATGCACTACAAATTTCATATTTTTCAAAGTTGTTTGTTGTTTTTTTTAAAGAAACATTTGCTTTCAACTTGAGCCCTACGTATCAAATTTCTGTTGCAGTGCACATATTAAAAAAAAAAAAAAAAAGTTTATGGTAGTAGAACTACTTGTGTAACTTTACCTATCTTGTAGTGTCACAACTTTGACAGTGTAACACGCTGTGGCTATTTCTGTTCTGGCTCATTGTTTGGCAACTCATTTATATGCTATTTATTGCAATCTTGAATCACTTGGGTAGAGCATGAAGTATTCTTAAGCAATATAAAGGAGTGTATTATTTTCTATTTATAAGATGCATAGTTTTCTGTTCTTCCTCTACTTACATTTCTGCTATAGAAAAGCATAATCTTACATGGAGTTTCTGCTCTAAAGCTTGCTTGCCTTCCTAAATTATTTTCTTATTCCTCAACCTCTGTGTCTGTGAGTGTATTCTTTTAGTTGAGCACCTAAGAAAGTATGTGAAATCTTCTGTGTTTCCTGTTGCCTCTCAGAAGCTGTAATGTTTAAGAAAAAAGGAAACAAACCACAGCTGCATATTATTCAAATTACTTTTAAGAGAAGGCACATGAGGCATCTCCTGCTGAAAAGATTTCAGTTTTATAACTTAACTTTCAAGACCAGTTGGTATCCATAGTCACAACACTACAAATGTTCAGCTGCTGAAGGAGGAATGAAAATAGCTCCCTTGGTGCCCTGTTGCCGTAGGGGAAGAATCTCGTTGCAATTCCCAGAGGAATACTGCTGTAAGAAATTGCAAAATAGCATTTTGGCAGACGATAGTGAGGTGTTTATAAATACAGAAGCTGAACTGTATTAGGAAACTTCTTGGCAGTTTTCAGAGCGTTCGCTGGTTTTAGTTTAAAATCCATAATATAAAACTAACAAACTGGAGATTGTATTGAAAATCACTCGGATGGAGATATATTGAGGCATTGCTCATTTTAACTATATCGTTAGTTCACAATCTTCCTACAGTGTTTCACAATAGAAGAAAAGGAGTGGTGGCACTCTGCCACTCTGGTCACAGGGAAAGGGAGGATGCGATTCTGTTATCAGTGTGCTTATGTATATTGCGATGCACAGTGAACTGCCTACAGATCATAGAAATCATGGTTTTAAACTGAATATAGTAAAGCTTCACTCTGCTGTAGTAGAAAAGTTGAGAGAGCTTATTAGACTCTCTGATAGCTTAGTTAAGTTAATACATCTGGATCATGACTGATACTGTTCTCTACATTAAGAAAGATGATGGCATGTGGTTCTCTCTTCCCTGCTGGGACATCGGTGAAATCAAGTATTCTAGCAAAGGTCTATTTCCTGTGATTTCAGAGCCTTGGAGCAGACCTCAGCTATTTTCTGCTTTTTTAAGCTGAATGAGATATTGATAATTCTAATGTCTGTTTTTCTGGGCTGAGAATTGCCCAGTATAGGTATCTTTGTTAGGAAGTAAAGAGGAAGTCTGACCTTTAAAGATAAAGGTAAATCTGTGCTCTTTTCTGATGTCCTCCTGCCACATCTCTGACTCTACAGGTGCTCCACAAGTCTAGGAATGGTTCCATATGACTAATCCTTTCAAACCCAGCCTATTTAAGATAGTTTTGAGACTTCCGCTCTCAGTATCTCCAGTGTTTTCTTGCTCCATATGAGCTCTTCACCTGTGGTTTGCATCTCCATGGCCCTTTGGCCTTCAGCTGAAGCTCTCTGTGCAGCAGTTTCTGTGTGAAATTTGGAGGCTTTTTTAATCAAACTGTGCTGCAGGATTGTCTACAGTTTTGTTGCATATCTGGAGACACTGGCATCTTAATCAGTTAACGTCTTTCTGAACAGTATGTAAAGTGCAGCTACTGGTGGTATATTGTATACATACAATGCAGTTATAAAAATCTACAAATAATATTGCATTTGGAAAAGAGGTTCTGCCGTTGCAGTTTGTTTAAAGCTCTGAGGTCCATATCCAGGTGGTTTGGACCTGGAGTTGTTCAAAACACATTTACTTTGGAGTTGACTATAGTAAATAGGCAATCATTTAAAAATGAAGAAAAGAGAATTACTTAACCAGTAAGCGAAATTCAAGATACACGTGTGTATACATTTTTATTTCTGTGCTCTCTGCTGTGGGATTTGGAGAATGTATAATGCTTTTGGCATGGAGCATAGAATGAATCAGGGAGCATAAATACTGAATGAATTGTATTGTGAAACAGAAGTTTCCAGGTTTGAGTGCTTAAAACTGACCCTTTTGACTGACCGGAGCTGCATGCAGTGTTCTCGGTATCTGTGTACACAATGGATTTATGCAGTGATACAGATGATATTTTCTGTTTTATTGCCTGTTCCTTCCTTCCTACTGAACATTGAGCTAACACTTTTCTAGAACAAACAGAAATCTTGTTTTCTGAGTCAAAGCAGTCAGCACAGTTATCATTTTACATGTAAAGTTAAGATATGAGGCAGCGATACCAGTAGGAAAAGTATGTTTATCTGTATTGAATTAGATGGGATGCTTTGGGGGTCCTCTCAGCCCTGTTGTTGGTTACTGTGGGTAGCTCAGCAGACTTGGTCACCACATTAATCTCCTGGAATGTCTTGGGCAGCACAGGTCCCTGCAGGGCTCTGCCTTCTTCCACAGTGAAAATTAGCATGTTTTTCTGTCACTGTTTCTTTTCTCCTAAATGATTAATCCAATCTCAAATTATTTATCTATTTAACTTCCTCTCCTATCCTTTATAGGTAGCATAATTTCTTTAAAAGCTTTGATGAAACACCTTGTGAAATTTGTGTAAGGAATTCCGGTAGACTACAGAACTAAATCTGCTTTGTCCTTATGCTTGTTGATTCCTTAGGAGAACACTAGGTTTGAGCCATAGTATTTCTCAATTTGTAATTAAATTTGTTCACATTTTAGTTGCAGAGTAGAATATGATCCAAAAGTAGTACTAGACTCCTGAGATCAAATGAAAGAAGGCATTTTCTGCCCTACTCTCATTTCTAATCTCAGACCATAAAATAGAGGAATTAGCAAAGTTCTCGTTTAATAAAAAATATACATATGAATGTTTTATTCCTAGTCTATTTGAGAAGATGTCTGTTTTCAGTAGTTCATCAGAAATCCATTCTATGGAATTACTGCATTTTACAAGTGAGACTAAAAGTCCTTATAATCTGAAGAATAGCCACCACCGCCTTTAAAATAGGATCGAGGAGGTCTCAGCCAAGTAGAGCAAACAAAAAAATTGGAAAACTGCCTCATAGTTTCTTCAGAGCACCAAACAACTTTTTGCTTCAATGGAATGTACAGTCTCCTCTTGACCCATAAGAGTGAGTAACTGCAAGTTGTACAGGTTCCATATGGAAAATGAAAAGGAACAACCTCGACATTACAACACGTATTTGAGTTCTTTTGTCACAGAGCTAAACAAGCAAAAATTCTCAAACCTTTGTTAGAATTTTGAAAACCTGACCAGATATGATCAAGTTAACATAGTTTATGGCATTAGTTAGAGGTCTAGGCAATCCTTGTCATACATGTAACTGTGGTGGTATCAGATACAGAGGCAGAACTGTTGGTAGCCTGGGAGCTAACTCTCTTATACGTGAAAGTGTCACGACACTTGCAGAGCAGATCTTATCCATGAGGTTTCATAACAAATACAGCCTATGGACGTAGAGTCAGATTGATGATCAGATTTATAACATCAAATGTTATGTCTTCTAGTGAGACTTTTGGGGGGAAAAAGGACAAAGGGACTAGACTGTGGTAGATACCTTTGTACACTGAAGAGGTTAGTTGTAAGCACTACTGGGTTTCCGAGTACCCCCTTGTATAGTGCTGTCTCCAGTACCAGCCTCTGCTTGGAGTCCGTTTGGGCCACACTGCATTTTCGGAGTGGAAATGTAACTCTCAGGGCAACTTGAGCGTTGTATTTCTCCCCATTTATTTTTTTTTTATGAATAAAACAAACCAGGTGTTCTTGGTTTGTATAAAATGCTTCATGTTTTATAAAACGTTCATATAGTTCTATTCACTCACTGACAATGTGATTTTGAAGTCATTATAATATATCCTTGCTTCCTATCTGTATAGTCCTTTCTCTCAGATGAATTTAGAGCTCCTCATTCTCCTTATATTTACAGAATAGTAAGTGTGACGGTTAAATATATAAATAACACCTAAAAGTGAACATGAGGAAATGATACTTGAATGAGACGTTCTTGCATTAAAAACCTAGAAACTGGGGAAGAGGTGCTATGGAACTTAGGATAGGAATATTGCTGTTATGTTTTCATAGAGACGATACAGTAATCATCCAAACAAAGCAGACATTTCTGTATTCTACAGCTGCCTACACATTTCCTATTTTTCTTGATTGTTATTGCCTATTAAACTGTTTCCATGAACCCATATCAGTGTATTCTCTAAAGGAAATTCAACTATTGCTCAAATGAATTTTGGAAAACAAAGCAGCTTTTCAAGATACTTTTTTTCAAGAACATACAGCAAACAAGTTAAATAAGAATATTCTAGCATTTTTGTAAAAACTTGCGTCTTAGCATGCCATGATGTCCTTCCTCAGTAAGAAAGACAAAATACTAAATGGCCTCTACCCCATTCTTAACATGAAAGGACAGAGATGATATGAAATAACTGAGGTTTGTTCTCCACACCTTGCTTCAGATTGATTTGCGGAAACGTGGCTCCTTGTACTTCAGAAAAATGTTGCCCAAAGAACAGCTCTTTGTGATAACCAATGTATTCAGCGGTTTCGTGTTTCACCTCATTATCTTACATCTTTGACTATAACTCTATAATTCCATAATTCAGCATTTGTGACTACTTGGGTATGTATATTGATGGAGATAGGATGTTTCTTTAACCATAATGATAGCTTATAAGAACAGTCAATTAAAGTTAGGCTCGCATGATTTAGACTGATGATTAATACAAGTCAAACCCTACATTTATTTTTGCTACTAGTTACAGTAGGTACTTAGTTGTGGCACATAACTTTAACATCTGAATTCTATCCCTGGGTCCTGCTGTGTGATTTAATAACTTCATTTCTCTGCCTCACTTTCTCTGTTTTTGAAATAAAAATAATGATGCTGACCTCTTTTGTTTCAGCACTTAATGCGTTTCTGTTATAAACCTCAGTAGGAGAGTTACAAGATCACGATAGCAGTAGAAGTACATTCTTATTGAATGTTTCCAAAGATCAAAAGCTTTTTTTTTTTTTTAAAAAAAAAAAAAGAATAGTGTTAAAATATTATGGGGTGTGTATGCTTGAGCAAAGACTAACTGTTGTATGAAGGAACTGTGTTTGATATTACAGACAAAAGTACTTAGTTCATGAGAAAATGTTCCCCCTCTACTTATGTTTTAATGAAATATTCTAATATTGGTCTAAGCAACTAAACTAATTGATCTTAGAGTTCTTCTAAGCACTTGGTGAACATAAAACTGTATGCAAGTAAGTAGACTTGGAGATCTTTCTCTCAGATAAAATTGTGGTAATGTTTACATAAAAGGCCATCTGTAATCATTCAAGTTCAACCTTGAATAGGGAGACACACAGACATATATTTCAGTAGTTAGGCAAAATTTATTAACTTATCGTAGCTGGTATAATGTAAAAATAATTTTTCACAATCACATAAACTTTGATGTAGCTTGAAATATCTGTTTCCCTTGTCTGACTCAGCAATTCAGGATGAAATGCAGGACTCTGTCTCTTAGATAAGCTGTTTATTTTGCAAGACAATCATGTTGGCTTGTCACCGGTATTCCAAAGTGGACAAAAAGGGGTTGCATGTTTCATTTTTATGCTGTGTAACTGCGATTTCTAACTCCTACTTCAGCTCTCATTCTTCAGCTTGGGATGTGACTGCAAATGGCTGTGGTGCCATAGGATAGCTAATTGGTAAAGCCTGTTTGGAATGTGGGTAAGTGAGCCATTTTGGCAGTAAGCAGAGTAGTAAAGAGCACTCTTTTTCCCTCAGTTGACTCCCAGGCTAAAATTAAACAAGAGTTCGATGTTTCCACATTTAGTGATTTACAATGCATCTGTTCTGAGTCAACTAGCAGAAAGAACTAATTTCCTATATACTTTTATAAAAAAGAGCTCTTCATTTGGGTGTAATATGCAGATCTACATTTTTATAATATGCCTTAGTGGAAATGCCCTTTAAAACAGTAAGATAATAAGTAAAAAGATTATTTCTTCTTTCTGTTATCCTTTAAAATAATTGGATAATAAATTAATGATGCTAACTCAACCTGTATCAGCACCTGCTTATCATTCACATGTCCTGAGACGTCTAGGAGTCATAACCTCAGTGCTAAAATAATTCATGGTGCAGCTTATATAGCAAGATGGTGTAATGTTTTCTTTAGTTACCTAGTTGCTAAAAATAAACAAAACTTGTCAGAATTAGGTTTTTTGTAGATCATTCCCTTTGGTCATATTTGTGATTCCTCCCCAGTAGAAAGTGTGCATTAACTATAACTTAAACTTCAGTTTCCTGTAGAGGTTTTTCAGTTTGTTTTATAGGGGAATATGTAAAATGTTTTACTGAAAGTTTTTACTGGAAATAGCAATATAGATGTGTTTGGATACTGCATATACAGCAGAATTTGGAAAGAATTCTCCCAGGGTGATCCTTTATTGTTGTAGAAATAAAATACATTTTTCTGCACATAAATAGCAAGGCTGCTTCTCAATGTCTAGTGCATCATAGTATGCTGTCATTGTGTTAAGTGTTTCATTTCAATAAGTAAATTTATGACTGAACTATTATTGTCTGCTTTTTCTAGTTAATCTTTTTCACCAAAATGTTGGGAGTGACTCAGTAATGCAGTTTACTCTTTCACAAAGCTCTTACATTTCCAAGACAGCCGTTTTTGCCAAATATTACTAACTTCCCTTCTCCTTCCCAAAGCACTCGTTCACCTCTGCCGTCCTCTTTCACCATCCTGCTGCCTTCATCCTTTTCTTCCATCTCTGTGATATTCAAAGCTCTTTCCCATTCTTTCATCACTGCTGAACATCCCTCAGCATCACCGCTCTGCTGCTCGACTCTGCTCCATTTCACTGCTCCTGCCTTTACCTCTGGCCTCTTCTCTGCAGCTGCCTCCCCCGGGTGTCCTCTTCCACCTTGCCAGAAGTGTACCATATTCCCTTTTTGTCCCACGTATTACGTGCTTGAATTTCCCTTTTGAAGGAGAGGGTAGGGCTAGAGCCCAAGGCTAGCGACCCCTCTTCTCCCTGCTCCTCCAGCAGCCTTTGCTCAGCATTCAAGGTGGGAGGAGGTGGTGGCAGAGCCAACCCAAATGCAGGGGGCACCAGGTTATCTATCCTCTGTGGGCCTCCTGGTCCCGTGGGAAGATGAGTGCTGTTGCTGCAGCTGTCATCGGCCAAGGAAGCTTGTTAAGAAGGATGAGAGTGCCAAGCGCAGCTGTGCTCTGCTGCCTCCTGTTCGTCCTCCTCCTCCGCCGACGCCTGCAGCCTCCCCTCGGCTTGCTCCTTCAGGAGAGAGACAAGAAAGTTGGGGAGGAAGGAAATTATTTGCCCAAACTGCATCATGCAAACAACACCATGACTTTGAGGAAATTCTCAAATGTTCAAAGATTATGTGGTGTTGGGTTCGATTCTTATTTTTCAAATCATTTACTAGATAGACGTAATAGATAACTCTGGCAAGAACTGGGATCTGGAAATGAAACCCAGTATGGTATGGGACTAAGGTCTGTTTTTTCTGAAATATAAATTTAATTAAAAGGAGAAAAGGGGAGGGGAGAAAAGAAAGTTCACCACAGTCTTAATGAAATCCAGGAAACTCGAGCATTGCATTTTGACAGAGACAAAATAGCAATTAATTTTTTTTCCTTAGACGTGTAAGGAGTCTGCTGCCAACTTACAGCTTGGTCCTCACATCAGTGAGATCTTCGTTGAAAACTGAGGGGGGGATTTTTATTTCTTGGCATGAAAACACAAGTTTAAGGCGGGGGGGAGGCAAATCTGAGAACCTTTTCTTTGACTACATAGTTATTTTGAAGAAAGCTGTTACACAGAAAACAACTTTACATAGGTGATTAACTGCTCTTTGAATATAGTGGCTAAGCAGCAAATACAGCAGTAAATTTCAGTAATTCAATGTGACAGAAGTGGCTCGGTAGGAGGCCAAAGTTACCTGACAGTCAAATTGAAAGGCACATAATGTAATTGCTTATCTGAGTACTTGTACTGGGTTTTTCGTGGGTTTGTTGTTGTTTTTTTTTTCTGTCCCAAACACAAGCTATCAAGGACAAAAGACAACTGGAAAAATAAACTATTTTGCTCTCTGTTCTACCTTACTTTAGAGTTTTCTGGGATTGTGCTAGTGTGACTTCACTGCAGTGAAAACATAATTTCAGTTCAAAGCATGACTTGTATTGAAATTCTTAGTTTTAGCTAATTTTTCAGTAAACAAGAAACTAAATTGAGTAAGTAGCATCATGTGCTACAGTAACATTTCTTTTTTTTTTTCTCCCCTTTCAGGAGTCTGTTATAAATATGGGGGTTTTGTTGACTTTGCCTGTAGGCTGACTTTATCCCTCACTCTTTGGGAGGTCTCTGACTCCCACTTGTCATATCACATGTACATTAAACCTTTCATTAAGTATTGCTGACAACAGGCCGTATCTCTTAAAGATGCAGGATTCCCTTATTTTGGCTTCCAAGTATCTTATAAAAGCTAATGATTGTAGCATGTACTTTATCAGTCCTCTGTTACCTTCTGCCTCTTTTTTTCAGTCTCCTCCAGATCCTGCTACAAGGCATATTCACTGCTCTTCTGACTTGCACGTTACCCATTTACTTTATGCTTGACATTGGCTTTGCCTTAAATCGCAGATTTATTTCTAAGGTTTATTACTGACATTTAAAGCCATCAGATCACACAGACTCATCTGTGTATAGGAGTTCCTCACAGTGTGTGTTCCAGCTCTGAGCCTGTGCTAAGCAGATGATTTATCTTTGTATATTTCTTGACTGCCATTTTCCCATTGAACTCATCAAGCTTTGCTTGCATCGCCCCAAGTTGGTGGGTCTTCTGCCATTTAGAATTCAGCTGGGTTGAAAATGTTGTTATATACAATAAACTATATACATGTTGTTATAAACAATAAACTCATAACTTACCTTCCCCCCCCCCCCCCCTCCCATCACAATTTTGGTGATGTATTACTTGTTTTCAGGTGTATGTTTTTTGCTGGTTTTTGGAAAGTACATTCAATTGTGTGACAAGCTTTCTGAGTTTATTTGAATTTATTATTCAGATTGCTGCATAATTATATTGTATACTACAGAGTAAATATGTTATATATTGCTTTAGGAACTATGATTCTTTGAATTATAGAAGTCCTGTAATTCTCTAGAACTTGGTGCGAGGACCTTCCACTAACCAGAATTTCTGTTTTGAATTTATTTTGTGATTTATTTTATTTATTTATTTGTAGTGAAATTGTAAAACTTATGTGAAAAGATAACTGGCTATTATTACTTGCCACACCTTTTTAATATAATTGATAACGTTGCATTATATTAATCCATTTGTTTCTGAATTTTACAGCTTTGTAATTTAGTTCTGCTGCAATAGGTATCTGTACTATTGGAACAAAAGCCTCACTAATACATCATCAGATTTTTAATGCAGGTTATAGCGCTTCATAAATTGGGTCTCAATGTGCTTGGTCTGAACTATATGCTGAGATTTCTGCATACTGAGAACAGTTTTTGTCCTATTTTGAGCCTTAATGCTTCCCATGAAAGTATTTCTTCACAAGCATAAGAAAATTAAGAATTTTACTTTTAAGAAATGAAGATATAGTAGTCCTATCTTGCAATCGTAGGACTTCAAAAGTGAGATGTAAAGAAAATATGACATATTGTAAAATAGGACAAAATCCAAAGAGCTTACAGTACTGAGACTGCCAACATTAGCAGAGTTCAAAAATTTGCCTTATTTTACCTAACTAGTCCATTAAAGAATATTTGTGACCACATCTACACAAAACATGTTTTTCTGAGCAGCTTTGGGCAGAACAGGCACCTAAGTTAGACCTGTCTTCACTAAAAGAACCTACTGTTCTAGACAAGTTTTTCTTTACTGAGGTTGGGGAGAGTCATGCATTATAATCTCTTTCTGTCAGGGGTCTCATTGACTCATGTCTTGCATAATGTTATTGTTGGCTGAGAATCTGAGGAAGGGTGTTGTGTGTATTCAGTTACACACACAACTTTGTGAAAACAAGCATTTTTCTTGGCAGAAAATTGTAATACGCAAAATCAAAATGCAATTCTCTGCATTTGTTTTTTGTGTGTGTCCATAACACTGGCAGCGCTGGCAAGTTTCTCACTTTGAAGAAGTTATTGAGTTTTATATTTTAATTATTACTCTTGATTGGAATTTAAAAGAAATATATATGTAAGTCCAATCCAAACAAAAGTCTGCATCAAAGATGATTTGTGTGCACGAAAAATGAATACATATATGGAGGTAATTTACGTTTTCTTTTCTTTTCTATGATGTGTAGGTGCAGTGCTCTTGTCCAGCATACAAGGGTTAGCAATTAATGTTGATCCAGTCCTGTATACTTGGCTTATCTACCAGCCTCAGAAACGAGCTAGTAGACACATTCAGCAGGTATGTATTTTTGGAGGGAAAGGAGTGGGGAGAGGGGAAACTTTCTCTTCCATGTCTGCCAACAGTGGATTCTTGTTCTGCATATTTTTTTTTTTCTCTCACTCTGGTCTTTGTAATTTGCCGCAAGTACTGCTGATCTTATTTTGAATTATTTAAAATGTTAAGTTTTGCATATGAGAATTTTCATGTCATGGAATTTTAATTTATAATCTTTAATTAAAAGAATAGAATGTTTTTTGATGGTCACTATTTACAATCAGTATTTTGCAAGTAGCTTTAACTACTGAGACCTCATAAGTCGCCTGAGCCTGAATAGTAAAACGTGTTTTAACCATTTGGGATCGTCTATGAAATAATTGCATAACTTGTTATAAAATCACTACTCTTATTAAAGCCCATTTTAATAGATGAACCATACAGTTTAGAACTTGCCATAAGTGAATGCTGTAACAGAGATTCTGTATATCATGTCAAAACACATATTTGCATTTGAAGTGCTCAGAAAAGATACGAAAAGTTAAGGCTGTGGGTCTATGTGGCACAGTCTTTTCTTTGACATGTTCTTGACCTTAACTTTCATGCCTCATACTCCTGACCTGGAAAGAACACAGGTTTTGCCTGATTTTAAACTGATTTCAAACTGATTTCTAACTTATTTTACTGCAGATCAGTAGATGTTCTTCAGATGTTCTAAAGCTTAAATTTGACATAATTGATCAAACTAGTGGTCTGCGTAGCCTGATGTTCTGCCTCGGTTATGTGGTCAATTATTAAGTGGCCAATAAAGAACCTTTTGATATTTGTCTCATATATATCTCTTATAGAACACTAGGCACATCAGGGAAGTTTTATACTGGGCCCTTGAAGTGATTAACATGATCTGTAAACATCCCTGTTTCTTTTGTGTAAATGATCTTGTTAGGTAGTAATTGTCAAACATGAATTTGAGTCCCATTAAGCTCATTCGGCACCAGCACCATCTGAAAAGCTTCCAATGTGTGCACTGCTGCTTTATCATTTTAATACCTTTATGCTGTTTTTAAATGTGTTGAGTTATTCTTCATTCCTGCATTGTAACTGGAGCAGCACAACATTTCCTACTATACCTCTTTTTTAAAACAGACCATTTATTTACTTTTGCAATACTGTTATGTATCCTTCCAAAATGTAATTGAACCTGGTTATTTCAAATGTTCATATGAGTCTTTCCTTAACGTTATTATATATATAATCAACTGTTACTCAGTGCTTTCTCTTTTGATTGCCTTTGTATACTGAGTGACTAGAAAGGTTTAATGACTACATTAGCAAACTTATTTGTCTCTGGTTTTGATCACCAGTAGCAAAATTTTTAGCCAAATTTTGATTAAGTGGTTATTTGCAATTTGTGTCATTACCTTATACAGCCTTCTAATTTTTTTCTGATTAAAATTAGTGTGTCACATTTATTAGCATTTAGAGCATTTAGAGTTGCTTAGTGACTTGAAAGTATTTTAAATGTAAATTTATAAGCCTAACTGTTGACATCATACTAGTTTCACCATTAATGTAACTGTGGTAATTGACTGCACATAATAAAAGTTACAATGTCTGTAGTAGTTGTGAAGAAACTTTAATTGAAAAGAAAATGCTATACCTGTATTAAACTATCCTTAACCAAAGACTTTCTTTATGTAACTCTATAATTATCCTAGAATAAGGATTTTAGTCAAAGTTATGGCCTTGTATATTACTGGAAAAGGTTTAGTTTCCATAGTCTAATTTGTATAAAAAAACTTGCATACTTTGTACAACCTTCATAATTTTTGAACATTTAATGGAACAACTGTAAGACGTGATGCTTTCAACCAAGTTATAGTCAAAATGTTATTGATTCATAAACCTCTTTTCTTCCTCTATTTTATCAGTCTTATACAATCGCAACAGAAAAAAAGGAAAGTACATCACATTAGAAGTTCCTTGTGTGATTCAGAGATCTTAAATGTTAAGATATTTTAAATTTTATTGTCTACTTGATACAATTTATTTGCTCTGTCATTATAACTGAGTCAAAATTGTGAGTTTTACCTGAAAACCCATAGTCAGAAAATCTTCCAGTACATTTTTTTCTGTGTACACATTCTATCAAGTAATAACATTGAGTTCAGTAAGTTAAATCAAATTATTAGTTTACTTGGGATCACAACTATAGCCATGTAAATTTGTCATGGCATAAAGGGATAGGGCTGGGATGGTCTGGCTCCCCACAGAGACAGGTATACCTTTACGTACCGGAACTTCTTCAGATTTGTTTTTCTTTTAATTATTACTGTGGGATTCTTGGGTTTATGATGCCAATTTGCTAGTACGTGTATTTTACATCTTTACTGAAATACTCCCTATGTGTAATGTAACTGTGTTGGTGGGGTTTACTCTGAAAGCATGAAAAGTTAGAAATATCAGAACATACTTAACTTTATAAGCTGAAATGGATTAGGACAGAAGTAAGCACAAAAGTAAATGTGTTTTTACAAAACACATAAATTTTCAATGATTTTTCCACGAAGCTTTACTGTGTTGTCCTTAAGAAATGTAATTCTCTTTGTCCGTACTGAGATTTTATTCAACTGGAACAGGACAATGAAGGAGTGCTGCGTTGGGGTGTGGGGGTACACGCAGCCCAGTGGGGACAACCCCTTTTCATTTATTACTGTTCGACTCTTGCTAAACCTACCTCTGTTTGCACCTCACTTACCCAGCAGCCAGTAATTGTAGAACTAGGCTGATAGCTGAGGCCGTTCTGTCACTTGGTTTGTACAGATGTTACCTCTTTTTAGTTTCTCCCCTCCTTTACCCAGTGCGTCCATTTTGTACAATTAGGTTATAAACTCTTTAACCGTGTTTATGTAGCATGTAGTACACTAGGCCACGAGTCCTGGTATGTTCTTAGGTGGTGTCTGAAAATTGTGATGAATGATAAATGAGGATTTTAAAAGTCTGACTAAGGGTAAACACCAAAAGGAGAGAGAAGCTGTTTAAATGAAAAGTTATGTTTGGCACAATAATCAGTGGATATAAACAGGTTCTTCATATATCTAGGCTAGAAGTAAAAGATTTTAAAATCTTGCATATTAAGACTAAAGTTTTTTGCTGCTTCTGTTATCATTAGAAGGGAATTTTCTGACTTGTTCATATATGGAATTTTATGTCTTTAGGAACAATGTGTATGACAGCTGTTTGCAGGAGAAAGGGACTGGACTTAGTGTTTATCTAAAGAAAATGTTAGGATCTAGAAATTCACTTAATGTACAATGCTTCTACGTAAGTTGTGTTTCTGTATGGTCTGCAAGCTACATACATCATTCATTCTCATGTTCATTTTAAACTGACTTAAAAAAAAAAAAAAAGGAAAATTTGGAAATAGAGCTAGCCTTTAAGGCTTCTGCATAATTTTTTAAAATACAATGGAATGTTTGGTGCCAGATGCTTTCAGTGAATGATGTTGTGGCGTATTACCTTTTTGTTACAAAGGGACGGTGCATGCCAAAGCATGGCTGCTGTTACGTATTTGAATAATGGTCTGTGGGGTTGCTGTTGTGGCTATATTGTCAGTGCTTTAGGGTAAATGGAAGTAAATAGAACTTGTTTTTCTCTATCCATTTTGAATTCCAACATGCATCTATAAGTTTTCCATTGTCCCCATTGAAGCACAGAAACAATGAGAACATTTCAGTCTAAAAATCCATGAGACACTCTTGGTGCTTGAACAAATCTGTGTATTGCTTTTGAATTTCTTTCATGGCTACTAGAAATATGTGGTGTAGTTAAGTTTCTTTGTTGAAGTGAAAGCATTGTGTAAAATAAGCCTCTTCTGTATCTATAGTCTTGTCCATTATTGCCTTTTACCCAATTGGTGATACTGGACATAGGTCAGTATAATGCCATTCTGAGGGGGATAACTGGATTTTAATGAGTAGTAATGCTTCTTACAAACTTTGGTTTGGCAGAAATGAAACAACAAGTCTATATATATAAAACACAAACAAGCACAGAGCTTTTGTTGCAGGCTTTTGATGTCCTTATTTTAATATGTTTGTTTCAAGTTTATAATTTGTAAATTTTCCCAGTAATAATAGAGGAAACTACTGAAACAGTTTGTAGTAAGAAGTTCTGCTCTCTGTTTGTGTACTGTATGGTATACAGTGTGCAGCATGTTTTCTTTGAAAGGTGATATGGCAAAGCCAATGCTGCTTATTTTATATTAGTCAGGAATAGAACTGACATCTTTCTTTGAACTGAACTTGAGGCAAACTCTTTAGTTTTCTTATGTGTGAAGTCTGCAAAATTCTTTTAGCTATTACAGTAAGTTGTTTGAGGTCTTGCTCAATAAAGAGCGTGTTCCAGTGCTCAGTCACCCTCATAGTAAAAACATGTTTCTTTATGTTCAGAGTGAGCCTCCCGTGTTTCGGTCTGTGCCCATTGCTTCTGGTCCTGTCACTGGGCACCACTGAAAAGAGCCTGGATCCATCTTCTTTGCACCCTCCCTTCAGGTACTTTTGTACATTGATGAGGTTCCCCGTGAGCCTTCTCTTCTCCAGGCTGAACAGTCCCGGCTCTCTCAGCCTTTCCTCATGTGGAAGATACTCTAGTCCCTTAATCATCTTTGTGGCTGTTTGATGGACTCTTTCCAGTATGTCCATGCCTCTCTTGTACCAGGAAGTCCAGAACTAGACCCACCACTGAGTAGAGGGGAAGGATCACCTCCCTTGACTTGCTGGGAGTACACTCTCCAGTGCAGCCCAGTATACCATTCACTTTCTTTGCAACAAGGGCACTTTGCTGGCTCTTGTTCAACCTGGTGTCCACCGGGACCTTTTCAGCAAAGCTGCTTTCCAGCTGGGGAGCCCCCAGCATATACTGGTGCATGAGATGGTTCCTACCCAGGTGCAGGACTTTGCACTTCTTATTGTTGAACTTCATGAGGTTCCTGTCAGCCCGTTTCTCCAGCCTGCCAGGGTCCCTCTGGATGGAAGCACAACCCTTTGGCATATCAGCCATTCCTCACATTAATGAAGACATTGAACAGGATTGGACCCATTATTTACCCCTGGGGTACATTGCTACTTGCTGGAGTCCAACTAGACTTCATGCCACTGATCACCACCCTCTAGGCCCAGCCATTCAGCTGGTTTTCACTCCACTGTCTGCTCATCTAGCCCATACTTCATGGGCTTCTCTATGAAGATCTGACAGTGTCAAAGGCCTTATTGAAGTCAAGGTAGATAATATCCACTGCTCTTCCTTCATCTACCAAGTCAGTCATTTAATCATAAAATGTTATCAAACTGGTAATGAATGACTTTCACTTGGTGAAACTATGCTGATAGTCATCTTCTTGTCCTTCACATGCCTGGAAGTCGTTTCTGGGACTAGTTGTTCCATCACCTTCCCAAGGACTGAGGTGAGGCTGACTGGAATGTAGTTCCCTGTGTCTTTCTCCTTACCCTTCTTGAAGATAGAAGTGATGTTTGCTTTCTTCCAGTCCTCTGGTACCTCTCCCAGTTGCCATGATTGTTCAAAGAACATTGTAAGTGACCTTGTGATGACATCTGCCAGCTCTCTGAGCACTCATGTGGTGTGCATGCCATGAGGGCCTGTGGACATACATATGTCTAGTTTGCTTAAGTATTCCCTAACCTGATCCTCTTCCACTGAGAGTAAGTCTTCCTTGCTCCGTCCTTTCCCCCTGGTGACTGGGAGCTGGCATTCAAGGCTGGGCTTGCTAGTAAAGACTGAGGTGCCGAAGGCATTCAGTACCTCAGCCTTTTCCAATAGGAAAAGAAGCTCATGAGTTTCCTGACTTGATATCAATGTGTATTCCTATAGACCATGAAATATTTTAGCTGGTTCTTTATAGCTCTTTTGCCCTCCTACTCCTTTCCTGTTCTTAACTGAAGTGAACAAAAGAAGTTAGTTAAGATTGTGTAATACACAATTTATACACACTTAAAAACAATGTTCCATGTTGATTTCATGTCTAACGGTTCTGAATAATATACAAATAGAATAAAATGCAGGTTTTTGGTGTTAGCAAAGGAAGAAAAAGATGTGGATTGGCAACAGGGATATGAGGAGGTAAGGAGAAGGTATTTGTTATCATGAGAGTGTTTTCACCTCATCATCAGCTGATTATCTTTCCAGATAATCAGTATAGCAAGTATTACAAGCTGCTTTGTCTAGAAAGATGCTATTGGTAGATCACCTTGCCTGTTTGGAGCATTGTACTGTGTGTACAGTGTGTAGTAATCAACACCAGAAACCTTTGCCAGCTAACGGGTTAAGAAACAAAAAACCCAAGAGCACCCAAGACACGGTATATATTAAAGGGGCAGCAATTGCTGGAATTGATTTTCTTAAGTTATATTAGTTTAACTCCTCAGCAATACTGACCTGAAATAACTTGAGTCTTAGTGCAGAGCAGGGAATAAATTTTATAAATCAAAGTACTGTGACTTAAAGTTCAAAACTTATTTTCAAAATCCTCGTTTTTTTACTTGTAAGCTGTAGACATCTTAGAGATGTTTTAACTCAGCACCTTCTGATCATCATGCCCATTAAGATGCTTAGACCAAATTGTTAGTTTAAAAGCAAAAACACAACAAACAGAACTTGTTACTTAATGTATATGTTAAAAAAGAGGGAATTTGTCATCCTTAGTTATATATAGAAACAACTAAGGAAAAGACATTGCACGTCTTCTAGATTCATCATGCTTTAAAGTACTGGAATGTAATATACCTACATGATTCCAGAATCCAAACTATTCCCTCTTTTCATGAATACATACACCGTGGAAGATTGTGTATCCCAATTCAAAACCAAGAATTTTTCATAAGCTGGGTAGGCAGATTACAGAATTCATCATTAGCAATTCCATTTAATCTGTTTTTTCCTTTCAACATTTTTCTCTGCTCGTTTTCTCTTTTCTCTACCATTACCTTAGGAATTTTACTGTTACAGAATCCTTTCACTGCTTTACGGAAAGGTCATTGTGAGCTGAGGATATTATCAACTCTCGATGGTATGCTTTGGGCAATTTTTCATTCAGAGGTCTGCACCAGTGGTCTCTCTGGAATGTTTGCCTAAGATGAAATGATTTTGTCATCATGACTTGGTCAATAGACTCATGTAGAACAAGTAATTTTTCTAATTTGATCTGTCTTAAGATGACTTTTGGAATATTGCAGATCTTTGTGTCTTTAGGAGCCAAACACTTCTGAATGAATGGCAATGAATGAATAACACAATGTAAGGGCAAGTTTCAGTGCCCAAATTTAAGATTTTTCCATGTTATAGCAAAATTGGGCATTGAGGGTAGAGCTGTGTTGCCCTTCTTTAGTTCTAGTTTTTCTCTTCTACATTGATAAATAGCAGGAAAGGCTTTGATAAAACAAGCATGCTTCTGTGGTAAACTTAATTATCTTCTTGGTGTGTGAAGATTTCTCAAATTATAGTAGGTTTTGATTTCTGATAGTTTGCAGGCCAAAAGCACTGTGTTTATCCCTATCAGAATCTGTCACCTCTTACCCCAAGGAAAACAATTAAGTTTTTGAAGGATGTAAGAATGAAGCTACTGCTTAAAAGCTACATGGGACCTGAACCTTATATGTTCTGCTTTCAGAGACCCCTTAAAACTGCTGATAGAATGCTTTCACTAGTTGGTGAAAATGTGGAGGTTCTTGGCTGACATCAGTTCATCGCATAAGTTTGGAAAGGTTACAGCTAATTGGCGATTGGTCTTTTATCCCAGCAGAGCACTTTCCTGAGCATACCTGAAATTCCTACACAGCAGTCACAGAATTTAATTTGAATGAGCAAGTTCATCTGCCAGGAAAGAAGGTGCCTTTGTGAACCCCAGGGGTTAAGCATGCCTAATCTTCTTAATTGGGGATCAATTTAATTTTAATTCATATAATATTATTAATTAATTATGTTTAATTGAGAAGTAGGCCTAATGCCTAGTTTCGTTTGAGGCCTCTGAAGCGATTTAGGTGTGTTATTTATATATATATATATAATGTTATTATTATTTATATATATTTATTATTATAATATATTTATATATTTATATATTTATTATTATAAATATTATTATTAATAAATTATATATTTATTATATATTATTTATATATAAAATATATTTATATATATTATTATTTTTATATATGTGTTATATATTATTAGTCTCAGAAATAAAACAAATGAAATGTAACTGTAGTCAAGCAGCAATTGTGATTTCATGATATTAGAACTTGTTGCAAGGTGGGCAAGGTAGATCCTCCTTGTTGCTGGAGCTCATTCGGGCACAGCGTGGGACGGTTTTGCAGCATAGGTAAATATTCTTCAATCTGGGTCTGGTGTCATTTCAAAGATGGCAACCCTTGTCTGGGCTGAGGCTTCTGAGTTCAGTATTTCACAAGCCAGTGCTTCATTTTTTTCTTTTAGTAATAATATTTAAGTTCCTATCTTGGAGTATCCTTTTGCCTTTGGATTGTTATCAGGGAGGTGACTGTGTAGGCATCCCTCAAATGAAGGTTATGGGTCTGCTCAGCTGGTCAAGTTTTCGTTAGAATACATTTCGCATGTTCCCAAATCTGCCTACATCTTCTTCAGCCTCACACTCATGGGAAGTTATAATTCAGAAATAAAATACTTTATTACCAAAAATCCCAAGTAAAATAAAATACTAATTTATTCTACCTGGGGCAACTTTCCACTAGCCCTCTTTACAGGATATTTTAGCTTCAGTTAGTTGTCATATCTCCACATAAATCAGGAAATACTTGGGGCTTGGTATTTTTGGCAAGTTGGTTTTTAGCTATTATTGTTCTGTGCCTTTCTCTGATTTTAGATCTTTATCATTTCCAAAGTCATGTTGACCACACAGTATGAAGTAAGATAAAAAATTTAGTCTTACCTGTTGATCCATTTACATGCATAAATAGCATATATGTATGTGTCAGTGTTGTGTACACACTTACTATGGTGTCTAATGTGTTAGATTATGTGTCAATAAAACCTAAATTTGGAAAAGGGTAGCTTTCCTGTAGGTTTTTAGCTACTGCTTTAAAAGTTAATTGTAATAATTATTCTGGAAAAGTGGTAAATTTTATTATTTTGAGTACCATGAATCATTATTAATCTAGTATTCACTATATAATAGCCACAGAACATTATTGCATTGATAAAACTATGGTCAGTATTCTAGAACAGAATCTGATTGTGACTTTGTGTCAACGTAACAACGTCATATAAATGTTGCCATAGTTCCATAGCTTTATTAAATGTTCTTTATTTACCTTCTTGATAATACTACCAATTAGTAACCAGAAAGCTTACATCCCAAGTAGGTGTGTTAAACTTTACTACATATTACTTTTCTAACTAGCTTTTTGGATTCTTGTGATGAAATGCTTATGATAACACTTGCCTGCAATGTCTCCTTTCCCATCAGATTCATCTTCTCGTACAGCTGTGGGGCTCTTGTCATCTGCTATTTCCCAAGCCACAATTTCCTCATCAGTTTGTGGCTAAAACCCAAATCTTGATGATCCTTTTCCATCTAGTTCAATGTTGATCTTTCATCTTCTGCATTCTTTTAACCAGAAATCTTTTGCCAAAAATCTGACAAGATTGTACTGGGCGTCATCAACAGCAACATCAGGCTTGATTTCAGTGAGCAAAGATGAAACAGCTGTTTCATTGTCCAGATCAGCACTCGAACACTCAATATTTGGTCATAATTTTTTCCAGCTTTGTCTGGCTGTGATAGCCTTGATGTTTTTCACTATATGACTAGTGGTGTAACTTATTATTATATTTTGCTGATCCATTTCTTCAGTGGTTCAGAAATAGATACTGCTTCTTCTGACAGTATTTCCATCCTATTGTCTTTTGTACTGTTTTGCATCGTCTGTGTTCATTCTTCAGAAACTCTTGTTTCACTTCGGCACGTCGGTGTTCTTGCAGTGTTATGTCCAGAATTGCCAAATCATGGCTCAACAGTTGCTGTCATGGGAAAGCCACAGATGGCTTTGCCTTCTAAAAGGTTGTATCAGATAAACTGCTAAATTTTGAAAATAAATGATGTAAAGAGTCCGACAAAAGTTTACAAAACTTCAGACTCTCTCTCTGTATGCATGTGGGTAGTATTTCTGTGGTGTACAACTTGTCTTTTCAAAGCTGATGGGGTTTTTTTGTTGTTGTTATGGCTAGAGGACACCAAAGTAGCATGTTACTGTATTCCAGAAGGACTTTTTAGGGCTTTTGGAGACAAAGCTGGTGACTGTACATTCAGAGAGAGGAGGAGATGAGAGTTCTGTTTGTCATTGACATTAGTATTTTCCTATTAACTTTGCATACCACTGTATATATAAGTTGATTGTTTTCACTGGAGTTGGATTAAATAGTTGATTGTCTTTCGTATTTTAATTTACTTTTATAGTGGAAAATAGCGGAGGCGTTTGGAAGTCATTCTCCTTCAATTAAATGATTTTTCTGTTTGTTTTGGGGTTTTGTATGTGTGCACGTGTTGCACACTGCTTGATTCAGTGATCTGTTTTCTATTGGAGAAAATTTACAAGCACATTGCCCGCCTCACACGAATTTGTTTCCCACAGAGATTCCTAATGCAACGTGTGAGGTTTCTCGTTACTCAGCTATATGGATTACATTTTCGATCCAATACCAACAAAATTAAATTACACAAAAATTGATTAAGATGCGAGTAATCCTGATGTCTGATCTTTAGAAAAAAAATTTTGTCATCTTTAAATGATAACCCCCTGCAAAATCAATGGTAGAAATACTCTGCTTTTGTCAGCTGGGATACAATTTATGTAGCAGCTAATGCTACAGCAAAATGTTAACAGCCAACTGTACAGCAAAGTTGAGGATCCGTTTTTTAAAACGATTTTGTCTTTTCTAGCCCATGTTACTTAAAAAAAAAAAGTAACAACAAAGCCAATAGACTGTATTCATTTGAGGACTTCCAGTTCCAGAATCCATGTGAATTAATAAGCATCACTCTTTTCTAATCTTAAAATAAGGATGCTGTCCTTCAAACTAGATTTTAATGCCTTCAATTTTGTTTAACAGTGTCATATTTTGAGCAGTTCGTCATTTATTGATATGCTTGAAAGACAACAATTCAAAATCAGCTGTGGTCAGAATTAAATTTTATATTTAAAATGTGAGGTACAAATATAATGTGTAAATAACAATGCATCTTTTCTTTCAAAGTTTAATGAAGGGTGATAAATTTCTTTGCCAAATTTTGGGATCTTCACATCTAGCTAAAATTTTGCTGTATCCATTAGACATTTAGGTAATTATTTTGCTTTGGTGATCATCCAGGTTTATTCATATACATTTTGATTGGCTAACAAGCATGGTATTTTAAGTTAATAAATTATATTTCACATTTTTGTAATCATAGAGCTTATCTTCAGACTAACAAACTTACAAGTGCAGGTCTCAATGTAGCGTTTCATAACTTGTTTTCAAAACATATGTGCTCCAATCATTATTTCAAGTTGTCTTCTATATATTTCAAAATATGTAGTTTAAGACATGCTTCTCATGACAATGTCATAATTCAGTATTAATGTGTTTTGGTTTTGAGTGTTTCACACGGCATTTATTTTTCTAGCAGTCTGTCGGAACTGTCCCGCTTGGTGTGTCAGTAACTCGAAAAAAAGAGGATGAGGCATCAGTTGGAAGTGCACCTTTGGCAAGGCAGCAGTCCAATCAAGCTTCCGAGTATGCCAGCAGTCCTGTCAAAACAAAAACAGTAACAGGTACGTATGGTCACTTCATTGAAACTACCCATTCTGCCTTTGCAACCTCCCTCAATAACATGCGTCCACAATTGAACAGCATCAGCTGTGCAAATACTGTTGAACAACTTTCAGTTTTAAAGAAATTTTCTCCTAGAAAATTCCAACTTTTTAAATTAATCAAATTTGCAATTTTGAAATGTATGTTTAATTTTCTTCTCATTTTTGTTTAGGTACTATCTTCAGGGCCCTGATAGTTTCATGTAACAAATTTTCTAAAATGAGATAAAGGGAGATGTGCTTTCAATAAAATATACTCTATTTACTGTGATATTTAATATTGTAGTCCATAATTTTATCAGACTTTAAACGCTGTGGTTAATCTCTTTGATTTCAGTCAGTCTGTTCACATTGCTTAAAGTGTGACATGTATGGAACTCGAGATGTATGCATAAACAGTTAAAATTCACTGTTTTCAAAATCTCCCATAGAAATTCATTTGTTGGCACTTCTGTTTCTGGAGCTCAAGAAATTATTAAATTTAGGAATATTATCTGGCCACTTACTAGTGCTAAAATTAAACTTTGTTATCACTAATCAAGATGATAAGGCTTTCTGGGGTTTTCTAGTTGGTTATAGTACTGTCTGCAAGTGGTAAAGTAGGAGAACTTCCAATAAAGGTGACTATCCAGCTGAGACTTTCAGTAATCCTTCTGAAATACAGTGAACAAATTCTCTTTTCCTTTGCATTGATGTTTATTTCCAGATAATCATGAAGTACTTCAAGATGTTGTCTGCTTAAACTGCGATTACAGTCTTGTCTGTTAGTGGTAGGGTTAATTGTTATTTTGCGATTAAAAAGGATGGACTAAAACCAGAGAATCTGTTTGCTGAATATTATGCGGGTTGCCACATTATCATTGGTAGTAAAATAATAGATTCATTTCAAAGACTGCTTTCTATTTCATGTATGAATATCCTTTATTTTTACCATTCATTTATGAATTTCCTTTAATTTTGCCTGTAATGAAATCACTGTACTAAGTATATTCTTCTTTTAACTATATTTATCACCTGTTCTGCTATATCAACATCATCAATTATACGTTTTGTTTCTTCTTGAGTTTAATTCTGCCTGTGCCTGTGAACAAAGCACAAAGGTGTAATTCATTAGAGAAACTTTTGTAACTTTGAATACTTTGACCTTCAAAACCAGCTATTTGCATGAACAGGTGATAGATTAGTTTGCGCTAATGACCAACTTATAAAAGTATGTGTGTAGTTTGCAGAAGTAGCTTTGTACTTGAGTTCTGAAAATTAGTGTCCCAGTCCGGTACCTGCTCAGCTTGCTAGCCAGTTTTGATCTTCAGCCTTTATTATTCTTCACCTTGAGTATTATCTTTTCTGCATTAACAACCACACCAGAATAGTCTACTAAAGGAAAATCTTATTGTTCAAAATCTAGAAATGCCATGAATATCAGTTTTGCTTTTGTTTTGGGTTTTGTGTGTGTAAGAGCAGAAATGATAAAACAAAATGATAAACTATAAATAACGCCCTAAAAGCAAAAGGAGGATTTTCGTGCATCTCAACTTCTTCCACTTTATAATTTGAAGTCAAAATCAAGATGTGTTTTCAATTACTTAGTACAACATACATCGCTGCAAAAATGAAAAGTACGTTTTTAAGTTTCATTTACGTTAGCTACCATTTACTTTACGCATTCACTTTATCAAATAGTTTAGCCTAAATGCTGGGGTTTTTGTGACTAAGCAGATATTTGCTTCTCTATAAAACAATTTCACGGCATAGAGTTTGATACTAATAAATGAAAGATGATAGTACTGATTCTCTCAAGTGATAACATTGACTAAGCATTTTCTTTTACGAATGAGAAGCAGTCTTTTAAAGAAGAGATGACTAGATTTGGTTTCTTTGACTACCAACTGTTTAAAATTTGTTGAAAAAAGTTACTATTTTTTTAAGTGAAGCTACATACATATAGCGCAGGCTCTATTTTGTTGGGGTTTAGGATGCGGCGTGCCTGACTGCTGGTTTGAAGGCTAGCCTGTGTTTTAAAATGTCTACCTATTTGTTATACTCTGGAGATAAAATGCTAGGTGTAAAATACCTGAAGTATTTGAGATTTACATGCAAAGAATGGGGAATAAAAATATAAAATGAATGCCAAAGAGCAAAACCCTGGTATACTTATGAAATTATTGAAAGGGATGCTATCTGTCTCCTTCAGTAGACCACACAGTTTTCCCTTAATTTAAGAAAGAAAGGAGAGCACACCACAGTGCCATGCAGGCTGCTTCTCTGTAGAGCCTCCTGAAACTTCATGCCATGTTAGAAGCTTTTCCTTTACGGTTCATCTTGTGCCCCGTTCAACAGAATTGGCTTTGCACTGCAAGATTCAAGGGACAGTAAAGGCTAACACGTATGTCGTAGCACAAAAAAAGTCTCTGCTTTGTAAACAAAGCCACCAGTTACAGTGGTTAGAAAAGGCTGGATGAATACAAGGTGAGATCTCATTCTCAGAGAAGTTTTGGTGGATCCTTCCTCTCACGATTCGTTTCTTTACAGGTATATAACATGCTGCAATATGGTGAATGAGTGACTTGTTTATTAAACTAAAAATAGAGTGCCTGTGATTCTTTTTTCTGTGATTCTAATTTTTCTGTGTCCCTTCCTCCCACAATTTTTTGCTTTATTTCCTTTCTTTTAGTTTCACCTACTTTCTGAGTTTTCTTTCATTAATTGTCTCACATTTTTAAACCAGGAATATCACAATGATGATAGGTCTAGGACATATTATGCTACAAAAGCATTCTAGGTAAAGGAGGCAATGATCCTTGTAAGCCTCGTATTTCTTAATCATCAAGGCTCTACCTACAGATGCTTTAAGTTGTCAGAAAATTGAGATTCCTACATTGATAGCAAGCACATATGCATAAACTTTGCAGATTGAAAGAGCCTGGATCTTAAAATCATGCTATTCAGGTGCTGATTTGGAATTTATCCTTTTCAAGTCTAGCATGATCTCAGCAGTCACTCCCTTGAGAACTGCTAGAAACCAACCGTATGTATTAAATGAAAGCAGTTTGTAATCACAGCTGTAAAATGATTTAAAACATTGATCTTGAGTTCAGTTTATTAGTTAATGGCTGCTGAGACCTTGCCAAAAATGAAACATGGGAAAAGAGCAAAACTGCTATTTATATGGTATCTGTCTGTGAAAATCCAAGGTTTCTGTTCTGAAGTCTCGAATTGTAGTTATTTATAAATCTCATTAACTACAGAGGCTTCAAAAACGGAGTAAGACAACAGAATATATGGTTTAAAGTTTGTATAATGTGGTGTAAGGTATAAGGTGATAAAGAATATTTTTTTTTAAAAAGTATTTACCTCAGTTCCTTCATCCACCTACTTTTCCTATTCTCAGCAATTCAGTAGTTCCCTGTTAGTTCAATGAAAAGTGATCTGCAGACCTATAGCTATACACAGAAGTATAACTCTTATGTCTGGATAGTGGCAAAATGGTTGCTATATGTGTATATAAATACGTTATTTTTATATATATACATATATATATATATATAGCATTTGTAGCATACCTATACAGGAAGATATGGTGGGCCACAGCAGATGGATAGGGCAGTCTTTGAAAGCTGTCCTGTGCACACTATTGAATAATTAAAGTGTATGTTCTCAAACATTTGAGATGGGTGCTCATTCTTTACTAAAACAACTTGTGGGTTTCATTCATATTAAATTATTATAATTATTTTCAGTTTGTTTGAAAAATACAATAACACTTTCTATGCATAAAGATGAAATTGTTTGGGGTCTTCTTTTTTTACTGCCTCCTAGTGAGGTATTTTACACTGACATTTAATTTCACCAACATCTATCATGACATCCAACATTTAGCAGTGCTTGGAAGTAACCATATCCCAGACACAAATTTGATACTGTCTTGTGAGGTGTAGCCCAGTGACTATGGCATCTAAGTTTTCAGTAACAGAAAAGTAGCCTCACACATGCTCTTTAGTATAAGGAACGCTTTTAATGAAAGAAGCTACTTTAGAGAGACTGAAAAGGTTATTAATTTTTTTCTCGCTCAGAATCCTGAAGGTTGAGTTTTCTTATAGCCACAGGTTAGGTAGGTACGTGAAATTTAATGTGTCGTCTCAGAAGTCACGAACCTTTCAGCTGGAGTAGGCCCGACAGCCTCTTACAAAGGCAACTGAAAACTAAGTGTCCTATCCCATAACTGAAACTACACTTGTCACGTACAATTTTGCTGCTCCCTGTTATGCAACAGCCAGATATTTGGTCCTGGTGCAGGGGGTGACTGCATTTCAGCCATGTCGTCAGTGTACACCAGGGCATATGACAGCAGGTAAGTGGTTTTCATCACTAGGTCTAGCGCATGTGAGCAGGGATTGCTCCATTTTGTTGTCCAGTGGACAGATTGCAAGGGCGTTTGCAAAAGAGAATTCAACAATGGTGGGCTTTGGACAACTTTTTTCCATAGGCGGGGTTGGTCAGGTCCACAGGTCAGAGCATGCAGTGGTCGTGTAATTCCACTACAATTTCAGTATTACCATGGAATAATCAGTCCCAAATTCAAAGCCAAGAAGAAATTCCAGCATTGTTTCATTCTGCAGGAAGCGCTTAAGTTGTGCATAAAAGTATGTGCATAAAAGTATGTGCATATAGAAAGAAAGACAGGATATGAAATTGTTGCAGTTTGGAAAAATCTCTTGTGTTTCTGAAACATAGACATTTTGTTCTGTGAAACTATTCTTCTTACAGAGAAATAATTAACGATTTTTAAAGTTTCATAAACGCTCTTAACACCAAGTCTACTATTTGTTTGTATTTCAAGCAGATGGAGGATGGTGTCAAAACAAGAAAGTTCAAAACTTTGTCTTAGGTGGCCTTTATATTCTCTGCCCTCTATAAATTGTCTGCTTTCTCATAAGGACAGAGCTCCTGTTGCCAATTTCTATCTTCTTTACCCTGCTTACTTATTTTCCCAAAGCTTGTAGAAATGTAATATCTTTGGAATATTTATCCTGTCAAATTTGATTTATATTGACCAGCAAATGTAAAATTAATTAAAGGACAAGCAAATGAGTTGCGGCATCTGCATGGAATATAGGATTGCATAAGCCACCTTTCCATAGGAAAACAGGCAAAGAAAGATCCCCATCTTTCCTTTCAATCACTTTCTAACATTTGACAGTGTAGGTATAGTAACACACAAGTTGGTCATTACTCACTATAACTGGAACATCTTGGTTGTTATAGGAAGTGTTAGTAAGTTCATTTTGGAAGCTCTGCTCAAGTAATTCTTTAAATTCCTTCAAAATATACACAAGATATTTCTGAACCACTACTAAGTACTTCTCCATAAAAGTGGAGAAAAGAGGAAGCTTTAAATGTAGATATGTGTCTATTTTATTTAGACCAACTGATGCTGTGTTAATGTTTTTATTTGAAATTTCATCTTAAGTTAATAAACTTTCTGCTGGGTACAGCATGGCAGAATATCACCTGTATTTAGCAAAACTGGATGCAGTTACTGATGCTTTTTTTTCCTAAAGTACAACTAGAATGCTGAACTAGATTCCTGCTAAAATAAGCCGTTGGAATGCAAAAAACTGGCAAATGTGAGTGAGGTCTGGCTGGTGAGAAATCAATGGATTATCTGAAGTATTTGAATTAGTAGGTCACTGTTTCTGCTCAATGAACTGAATGATTATCGTTTATTCATGCCTGCTGTCAAATTTGTGACTGATTTATTTGGGAAGATGAATGGAATTAAATAGATGCTAAATAAGGAAAGGAAAATATAGGAATTTAAATCTGACGCTCATTTACCTAGGGTGCCTGAAAATACTAGGATTTTTATATTTTTATAAATGGGCTTTAGTTCTTGGAAGGATTATTCAAAAGGAATGTCTCCAGGCATAGATGACTTATAGTAATTTTTAAATGGCTGGACAGTCACATACCTATATTGAAAATTAATTATTGTGAGTTTTCATAGCTAGTGAAATGTTTGACTTTTGTGTTATGATGGCATGATTTCTTCAGTTCAGCACATGGATTTCAAAAACGTTAGTAACACAAAGCCAATGTAGTTTATGAAACCCACTTTCTGTATGGAGAAATTCAAAGTTGAGAGAGAGAGAGAATGTGTGTTTATTTTTAGATTATATTTAAAAGACTAAAGAACTTTCAGTGTATTTTTTAAAAGGCAGAAAACTAGACAGAATTCCTCCTGCAATTACCAGAAAAAACCTTGCAAATCTGAAGGCTGAAATTCTTACTTCACAGTATAAAATTTATTTTGAATGGTGAGATTAAGATAAATTCAGGCATAGTCTTTAGATATGAACACACATATAACACATTTTTGTAATTACTAATATAGTAGCTCAGTTTTGCCTGTGAAAGACTGTTATTGATTTGTACAAAAGTTTCAGTCCTTTTTTATTTTTGTTTCCAGAACTAAATAGGTATTTTTTGCCAGAAAAAGTGCAGCAATTGCTAAGAATTTGGTGGGAGAAAACGCTGACCACAGCCATTCCCTAGCCAACCCCCACTTTCACACAGATCCTTTTTGCTTGCACAACAATGTTAATATCACATTTGTCTTTGTTTACTGACATGTTTACTGTAGAAAAAGGCATGTTAGGTAAAAAGTCAAAAGCTTCTGTATTTTAACACTTATTCTGCTGCTAACTCATTGACTGATTTGGTCTCTACACCCCTCTGCTGCCATTTCCCTGGGCCTAAAGGACTTGCTCTAGTTTCTTGTCAAGGACTGTGTGGCTCAGTTATCCTCTTGATTGATAAAAGAAATGTTTTATCTGCACCATTAGTAAAGTAGAACGCAAAAACGCTCAAAGGCCAGTAAAGAAATGATTTACGCAAAGACTGTTCAGTATGTGGGCAAGTATATTGCATATTTTTATAAACATAACAGGACTTCCTGCTGTTATTTAAGTTCTTTTTTTTTATTCTCGAGCATCCTGGTGAAGGGTGCAAACTCTTTTACATACAGATCATCATAGTCTATCCGTAGAAAAAAAAAATCTCAGTTACACGAATAATTCAAATATCAGTCGTACAGGAATGCGGGCATAGGGAATAACTTCTCTTATGATACTGCAGAAATAAAATGTGAATATTTCTCAAATGCTTCGGATGGATAATGGTGGTTCAGAAAATGTTAGTAAATAGAGCTTTGAGCTTCACCTAATGCTTTCATTGAGCCTTCTACTTGGATTAACTTTTGAATTGGATTGTGGGAAAAAATAGTACATTAAGATAGAAAGTATTTTTAATGAGCTATTGTTCTGTGTTTTTGCAATTTCTTATATTTGTATAATGTTTTAATATCAAATCATGGAACAAAGTTATTATATGGAAATGCATTCTATTGAGAACAGAATTTGTTTCTTTGGCCATCATATATCTATACACAAAATTGTGAATCATTTGTAATTCCTTCATATATCTCTCTCTATATACATATATGTTTAGCTCTGTTGTGTTGCAAATACAAAAATATGTAGACTTGTGAGCAAAATTGGAATGCAAACCTAGGGCAAAGAAGCTTTATTATACATAGAAACCAAAACATGCTGCTTTACAGAAAAGAGCAACTAAGTTTTAAGTAGGTGGTGGCATTTATTTTATTTTTTTTTTGGGGGGGTGGGGTGGGGAGAGGGGAGGGGAATAGTTTTTGTTTTGTTTTACATATGAAAAAAACAATTTTCCCGCAAAAAAAAAATAATCTGTAGGCCATTTAGGTTTTTTTCCAGAGTTGTTTGAAGTTTCATTTTTCTCCTCCACTGCATTTTAATCTCATCTCTAATCCTTTAGACCCCTTGATCAGTTCCTTAATGGCTTGCATTTGTTGGAAACACCTTGGTATTTATTTTTTTTTTATTTCTGATATAAAGCCATATTTAATGCATGAATACATGAATAGATATTAAGAAAACCCAATGAGTTCTCTTTGACACTATGGAGGCTACTTCTAATTTTAGCAGAGGAACAATCTTTCCAGAAAAAAACATGCAATAACAGTACACTTTCCTTTGATTTCTTTCTTCTTTTGAATACTATTAATGTTCATGTGTCTTGCTGTCATGGCCTCTTAGTAACTACCATTATTTTGCAATAGGATTTTTCTCTGCTTACCTCAGTTCTGATGTGTGAGAAGCTGCGTGACAGATGATGTGACGTGGGAAGGAAAGCCTGCCCAGCTTGTTGGGGTCATATGACAGATGCATTTTGAGTATGGTCATACGGCAGGATGGCGGAGAGGCTTGTCCTGCTGCAGGCTGCTGCATGGGTGTCTGTCCATGGACCTGGTCTTTCAGTAGGAGCTCTCTGAGCTTTTGGGGATCATTGAAAGTATGGGTTTGCCTGCAGCAGGGTAACCTTTTCCAACCAGAAAGAACCTGCTGCCCTCTTAATGCATGAGATATCTGAGGCAGTGAATACCAATAGCACCGTTTTCCTCAAAGATCTTTTTATTTTTAAAACTTTTGAGTATTTTGTGTATCAGACTTCTAAAGCAACCAGTTCCCAGTAGGTTAAAAACCATAAAGGAGGCAGCATATGTCCATATAAGAAGGACACCTTGATCTGGAATGTATACCTAAAAGTCGTGCTTAGTGGCATCTACAAAGACAGTATGTTTATGATTAATTTTGCAGGATTGAAACTTCTATGGAAACTCCCTCTATAGTTTAACCATAAATTGTGAAATTAATTGTGAAATCTGCTGCTTCTGGTAGCTCAATCCTGATTCATCTGATCAGTCCTTTTAAAAAAGTCTGTTTATTACCAGTGTGGTTCTGAAATTGATGGTGAGTGTGGTAGCCTCTGAGTGATTGATAGTTGATTGAAATAGTTGTGCTATATATTTTTACAAAAATACCAATTACACAATATGGGACTAAAAGATGAGAGTAGGAACATTTTATGTTCCTGTACACTGGTTTTTCATTCAATTTGTATGACCTGAAACACACACCCCCCATTCCATTTTTTTTTTTTCCTCATCAGTTTGTGTTTCATACAAATCATATTTTCTATCTCGCTATTGCTGACTGGCTCCTGGCTTCAGCACAAGGCAGATTATAATGCCAGGAAGTGTTCCTAGGTTTTGAATTCAGCAGTAGCTGAGTAGCATAATTATTTTAGGAGATTAACCTTCATACTGAGACAGATGGAGCTGATCCAGTCTACATGTCTACTATAGAGGACTACCCAAACACTCACAGTAGCCACACCAGACTACTGCCATCTCTTAGCAGCTGTCACCTGCTGATGGCCTTGCCTGACAAGGAATGATGACATTGTTCTGTCACAGCATCCCTTCAGACAAAAGTCAGGTCCTTACCAGTACAGGAGAAAAATGAAGAGGGCTTTTTTTCTTTTCAGGAGTTATGTGTTTGATTCTTCTTTTTACTCTGAAACACTTCTTTTTATTTCTCTGGTTTTATTTTTACTTTCTCTATTTTCCATGATTTCTGGTTAAATCATTTCCTTTATGTTTGTTGGGTTTCAAGGCTTTTGTTTTCTTGGTCTTCTGGTTGAGTATGGGGTATTACAGTGAAGCTGTTGTCTATCACGGATATTCCTGGAATTTGAATCAGCTTTGCAGGTTTAAGTTGCACATATATAGAGAGAAACAAGTGGAGCTTCCACCAGTTAATTTTATTTTTAATTCACACATAGTTGTTTCTGGTATTAGAAAGTTGATTCCCCTAATTGAGAGAGAATTAGCAGAGTGCATGCTTCCCAGTGAACAAAACATGGAAGACTGGAACAAAATCTAGCTTTAGGTCCACTCACAAGGAATGCACTTGTTCACTGACAGGATGTTGATGTTGCCTGCTGATTGTGCTGTAAAAGATGTGATTTTACATTGTGTTTATCTGTTCATCCTGACCTGAAACATTCCTGCCTGTGAGATTTCCAGAGTCTTACAGTGACTTTGTATACTGTTCTCCCCTTTATCCACACTTGCATTCTGGGGTTCTACATTCCAGTAACTCTTTTATTCTGATATGTCTTGACACTGAAGCTGCTTCTAATTCTTACCTTGTAATATGTGTAGTGTAGGGCCTGACTACACAGAGAAGATGCTGTGAACTGAGTTAGGGTAAGAAGTTAAGGCAGAACAGCTATTCCTCTCTGAATGTCTTTGTTTTAACTTAATCCATTCATACTGTGTCCCATTCTGGGCTCCCCAGTTCAAGAGAGACAGGGAACTACTGGAGAGTCCAACGTAGAGCAACTAAGATGATTAAGGGATTGGAGCACCTCCCTTATGAGGAAAGGCTCAAAGAGCTGGGGCTCTTTAGTCTGGAGAAGAGAAGGCTGAGGGGAGACCTTATCTATGTGTACAAGTACCTAAAGGGTGGGTTGAAGGATGATGGAGCTGGACTCTTTTCAGTGGTTTCCAGCGATAGGACGAGGGGCAACGGGCACAAGCTGTAACATAGGAAGTTCCATTTAAATATGAGGAGAAACTTCTTTCCAGTGAGGGTGCCAGAGCCCTGGAACAGGCTGCCCAGGGAGGTCGTGGAGTCCCCTACTCTGGAGATTTTCAAGACCTGCCTGGACGCAGTCCTGAGTGATGTGCTCTGGGCAATCCTGCTTTAGCAGGTGAGTTGGACTAGATGATCTCTAGAGGTCCCTTCCAACTCTGACAATTCCGTGATTCCATGATACAGTGGATGAAATATTCACTGTATGGCATAAAAGTGTCCACATGAGAAAATGTTATCAAATAGCTACTCCACGCTGCTTCTCCTTAAGAACAATTTACTTGTTTGGTCTCTCCAGCACAGCTGACAACAAACAATCCTGAAATGTCACCCTTTTTACATTCTCATGATCCAATTTTCATTCTTTATCATTCTACTAGATCTATAACTGGAGCCAGGAATATCTGAGAGGACTAATCATACTGCAGCCATAAACATTGTCTTTCATTCTTGATCACCTCTCTTTTTGAATCTTTTGATTCCCCATCAGTTTAATAAAGTTAATTCTTCTCTTTCTTTTCAGATCATTAAAAATACTATTTGTTGAAGGATTTTGTCTAGAATATTAATGAACACTGGTGTTTTCTAACCTTGATGGGAAAAATGTCACAAATTAATCTTCAAGTGGCATTAACATTGCATGCTTTTGGCGGATAATCACCTCTCAGATGTTTCATTTTTAATTCCTTGCATGTTTCCTTGCATGATCAAAAATGTCTGAAGACCCAGTGATGCATATCAAGGGGCATATACTTTTTCTCACCTGAGTTCACTCAATAGCATAATTTTAAGAATTTTTCTGTAGTTTGTATGCCACATCTCTCCTTAGCTGTATAACTGGGAGACATAAATTGTCTCTTGTTTGAAACTTGTGCTGGTTTCAATTTAGTTTTAAAATGAAGTAATGAAAACTTCATAATTTATTCCTGCAGTCTTGTCAGCTCAACAACATGTAGGCCAAAACTGGAAATATTAAAGAAGTTGACAATAACTTGGTGTGTATCTCAAAATATAAGAAGGAGGTTATTCTTTAAGAGATGACAGAAGGAACTTTGATCTTAAATGTCCCTTCCAACCTAGACAATTCTCTGATTCTATATAATTCTATGTACTACTCAAACAGTCATCAATGGGTTTGTAGTTACTGCTTGGTCTCCTCACCAGTCCTCTTTTGAAGTTCTACTGTGCTTATATTCAATTAAATCCTTCTGTTATCGTAAATATTTTCATATTGATCTTATTAAATAACTAACAATTTAAGGAAATTTCTCTTTTACTAGAATATATTGAATTTTCCTGAAATATTTCATACTTTAGTACCGTTAAGTTTGACAAAGTAAGAAAACGGTTTAATTTTTATGCCTTTGGGGGGGGGAGGGAGCATACTCCAGTTTTTGTTAAGTGAATTTTTCAAGGAGGAAAAAACCAAGGGCTGTAATTTAATATGGGCTGTCTTCATTTCTTAAGAGTTTAGAAAACTAAAACCATTTTTAGATTACACTGGCAGCAATGTATGTGAAAACCTCTTGGATTGCTATTCCATCACCGAATAGGTTATCACACTTTGAAAACTGTCTTAATTTGCTTAGGTCATGCATTCATCATATTTTCTTAGCAGTTTACATTAAAAAAGTTTAAGCCCTTCATTTCATTGTGTTTCTCACCAAGCTTAACTGATACAGTTGCATTGCCAAGTTTAATAATAGACACACTATTATTACGTCCATAGTGAGATAAATAGTGAGAGAAAATCTCTTCTAAAATTTAAAATAAATGATCCTTTTCTTTGCTACCAAAGTATATTACTTATATATTCTTTGTGTAACTAAGTTTTGTTGTTTGCATTAGAATCTCGTCCTTTGTCACTTCCTGTGAAAACCATGCTGAACTCATCTGAAAGCTGCAGAAGTCCTGAAGAAAGAATGAAGGAATTTATTGGAATAGTGTGGAATGCAGTTAAACGCCTTACACTTCAGGTAAGATGAAAAGGAAGTGAAAAAAGCCCTGTGTCTTTCCAAGCTTTATGATACTTTTTATGCATCCTAGTGCTTTTTATTAGAGGGTTTTTAGAGGAGCTCCCAAGTTTTATTGTGTTATTTCAGTAGTTGCAAAGTCTTAGAGAATGAAAAATAAAGTATAGATTTTTGGTAAATTAGGCAAAGAATGCTTTGGGTTTAGAATATCAGTTTTCAAAATACGTTTTTATATCCAAAGGGAAGATCCTTTAAAAAGCTATATGAAGAAAAAAATGTTTACGTTTATAACACAGAAAGGTGTCACAGTTATCCATAGTTAGATTTGCACAGTAGCTTCCTTTCTAAAAATATTTGAGGAAAATGTGTGTGATAAATATTTTCTTGGGGTGTATGATACAATATGATGTTATACAGTGATGGCTTAGCTGCTTACTCGTCTACTTTTTCATAAAGGACAAGTAGGTGACCACTTGGATTAAACCATTTCATCCTCCACTGCTCTAGATTGTGATCGGTGATCAGTAAAAGCAGAGCTTTCATGTGGCAGTATATATGCATACTATACACAAAAAAAGACCATGTTAGAAGTCTAATGTTAAAATTCCATGATCAAATACTGGATGGCTTAGAAATGCTGGAATTAGGATTCTGTTCTTCCAAGTACCTATCAAGTGCCTGCTTAGAAATTACCCTAATTTAGAATTATTATAATCTTTGCCTTTTGAACAGGACTTTCAGTGAGATTGGTATTTTATGGTACACCAGAATATAATAGCAAAGCTGGTTTTATGTTAAAATGAAATTCAAAAAATACACACACATACACACACACACCCCCCTATTTCTGACAGAAAGTAATCTTTGAATGCCTATCCCTTCTTCCTATCAAGAAATATAATTATTTATATATAGGCTTATCCCAGAACCTGTGTCTGTTTTACTCCTCATTCACGCAGAAATTACTTTGGGTTAAAAATATTCAAAAGTTTGAAAGTTTTGCCTGAGCAAGAACTTCAAACTCGTGACTTGATTGCAGAACATACTGAAGTTGAGGTGGTGCTTTCTATTAACTCTACTAACCTACTTAACTCAATTCTAACTAACTAACCATGCACAAACACAGGCTGGGTGGAGCATGGATTGAGGGCATCCCTGAGGAAAAGGACTTGGGGGTGTTGGTGGATGAGACGCTCAACATGAGCTGGCAACAGGCGTTCACAGCCCAGGAAGCCAACCGCATCCTGGGCTGCATCAAAAGAAGCATGGCCAGCAGGTCGAGGGAGGTGATTCTGCCCCTCTGCTCTGGTGATGCCCCTCTTGGAGTACTGGGTCCAGCTCTGGGGCCCCAATATAAGAAGGACATGGACCTGTTGGAGCAGGTCCAGCGGAGGGCCTGACAGGCTGAGAGAGTTGGGGTTGTTTAAATTGGAGAAGAGAAGGCTCCGGGGAGACCTTATAGCAGTCTTTCAGTACTTAAAAGGGGCCTACAGAAAAGGTGAAGACAAGACACTTTATCAGGGAGTGTAGCAATAGGGCAAGGGGTAATGGTTTTAAACTGAAAGAGGGGAGATTTAGATTAGATATCAGGAAGAAATTCTTTACTGTGAGCATGGGGAGGCACTGGAACAGGTTGCCCAGAGAAGCTGTGGATGCCCCATCCCTGGAAGTGTTCAAGACCAGGTTGGATGGGGCTTTGAGCAACCTGCTCTAGTGGGAGGTGTCCCTGCCCATGGCATGGGGGTTGGAATGGGAGGATCTTTAAGGTCCATTCCAGTTCTAACCATTCACCATTCTATGCTTCTATGATTCTGTAACTCTAGTTTTTGGCCAGCTCTTTCATCATTGTTTCATGAGGATTTTGTTTGTTTTCCTTTCTTTTTTAACATTGCCACCACTGGAGATTAAAATGGCAAGATAAGGGGAGTCAAGAGAGAGACTTTGTAAGCTATTTGAAGGAAGCAGTGTATTTTTGTTACATGTCTGGGTGGTGCCTAACATAATGAGACTCCATATATAAATGAGGCTTACAGTGTGAGTCATAATAAAAATAATTATATAATAACTAGGATGATGAAGAGCTGGATCCTTTATAAATGGGAAAGATTGAATCAGGAGTAAGATACTCTGTTTGTACATTTTTCAAGGTACGCTTTGTTATATAAACAACCAGCAAAGTGAATTTGTTTCAAAGAATGGTTAAGATGCTGACTAGCTAAAAATAATGTTTGCTTGTTACCAAAAAGAAAAAAAAAAGTTTGTGTTAAAACTAGTGGGGTTTTTGTGGAGATGAAAGCTGATGACAGTGATGGGCACATGTTTTCTCTGACAGTAAATTGTAAATATATCACTGCTCTGCAATAATATACTCATGGATTAGAGCTATTACTGGCAGAGGATTTTTTTGTATTAGATACTCTTTCTGATGTTTGAGGTTCTAGATTTATTTACTTTTTACAGTGTTTCTTGGTAAGGTACTCATGCTTTCAGTTTTCATCATTACGAATATGAAATTATAATTTTAGGTTTTATCTGTGTTGAAATTACATGGCCCTATGAATTCATACAACAGCTTACACGCTTCTGATATGTTTCATCCTTATGCTTTAATCATACTTGGTGAAGTATATGCCAACATCTTGCCAGAAGGGCATTACATGTTATTGGTGAGAAGTTTCAATAGGCTCCAAGGAAACACCACAGGACAAGTCTAAGACCATGCCTTCAAACAAATATGCAGTAGTCCTTCTTAATGAAATATAAAGGCTTTATAGATATGCTTGCTGTTCCTTTTATTATTTAGTCCCTATGTCTATTTTATTTAAATATCTTTTTCAAGGTAGAAATGCATATGTATAGCTTTTTTCCTTCAATACCAGCCTATATGGAAAGCTGAAATTTGTGCAAGGCAACGTGCAGAGGGTAAGATGATGAGAGTTATGACTCTGTTTTTCAATTCAAGTACAGTATGATTATTTTTTTATAAAACAAAATAGTTGTTTTATTAAACATAAATATATTAATATGTTAAATTCATACAGCTTTTGTATATTTTATTGTCATTTGGCATGAAAGAGGCACATTTCTAGAATATTTTGTTCGGTTAAATGCTTAAAGCACTTAGACTCTAAGATTTTTTTTTTTTTCTAAAGCTATTTTCATGTTCCTGGATCTTTTATTAACATGATTGTAGAACAGAGAAGTCTGTAGTTGTCATCAGATAAAACAGAACTTCATAACTTAAAATCATCAAAGGATTATTCTTTTAGTGGAAGTTTGAGTTAGTAAATGCGTTTGGAACCAAAGCGACTGGAACGTTTATTTTGGATCCAAAGCTGGTACTTGCTTAACCTTAGCCTTGGCTTGCTTATGATAGAATATTGCACGAAGATTTGTGCATTGGAGTTGTGGTAAGCTATTAGTATTTAAGTGAAAAGACTTTCATAGTTAACTATAAAAAGTTGGTTTTATTATTTAGTTGTTGTAGGATTTTATATGCAGCCTTGAAGTCTTTTTGGCAATTAAACTCTGTAGGAGGGTAATACTTGCTTTTCACATGTTCTTCTTACTAATAGTTGCTAAAATAGTGGAGCAGTATAAACACAATTATTTTTAATTGGTTGTTAATGCTGAATTCCAGGGAGAATAATGAAGGATCTGTATTAAAAGCAAATGAATTAATTAATTAATGCCAACTAAATAAGAGTGTAATTTTTACATATAAAACTTACCCAGATATTCCACATGCCTTTAAATATCCCTGAAATTATTTGAAAAAAATGAGTCTGTTTCCTGAAATTATTGAAAATAATATTTTCTTTAAAGCATGTAACTTCTACAGGATTTGAGTCAAAGTGAAACACTGATTGAAAGAACAGAACGTAGGGATGAGATTGACTGGAGTTCCTGTTCTTTCAACAGTGGTCTTCATTCACGAGTCAGGAAGAGATTCTGTGACTTGTAACTTAGCAGTTACAGCTATCAGCACTCAGCAGTTATGAGACAGGATGATTTCTAAAGTTGGTTATTTACCACGAAATGACAAAAAATGACATTTTCCGTAACCAAAATAAAAACTTTTCAAAATCAGTCTTTCTTAGAAAAAAATAGGAATGCTGTGTAGTGCTAAGACATTGTGTTTTAAGTGGTCAAAGAAAACGCAGCTGATCCTTATACTCATTTGTATGTACAGGCGGCCTGCTCTCTTACTTCATTTACTCATGTCCGCTGCTTTCCATTCATATCTCTTTTACTTTTTGTCTAATTTCAAAACATGAATTTCTGGCCTGCCTTTTAAAATTCTAATGAACAGTGTGTGTGTGGCTCGACTGCAGATGGTCTAATTAGGTAGAGCTAATTTGGATGTCAGAGGCTGAGGTATGGTCTTATAATAGTGACTGCACCAGAGCCCCTGCGTAAAATGAGTCATGGTGGTTCTTTGCAGTTTTGGAAGTCATTGCGAGATTATATTCTGTATCTGAAATGCCCAGAAAAATGCATTAGCCTTTCTGCCGAGAGCATATGATGGATGACGGTTAATGCTGAGAGAGGCCATTTCCCAGGAGACCCCTTTATGTGAGTGTCACCTTGTGGGTCATCTTCAATGCCTCTAATTGGTTTATAAAGCTGTAAAATGTGGGTTAGGGAAGGGAATCTCCTTACGGCATCACTGTCACAAAAGGCTGTAAAATCTCCTGTACAGCCTGTCCCTCTTCGTTGTGCTTGTGCAGGATAACTATGGTGTGTCACTTGTTCTGTTTTGGTCCCTCCAGCCCACTCTCCTCAGTTAGGAAGACCTAATTCTCTGCAGTGTATGTTTCAGCATTCTCTCTATCGAGCAGCATTCCTTTTTATAGATTATTAAGTAAAAATACTCCATTTAATCTGGTAACTTAAGATTTTCCTTTTTATACAACTGAGATCTTAAAGTCATTGCACTTTTTTAGCCTTATATATTAGTAAATGCTTAGAGCAATATGCTTTGCATAACTTTTTAGCAGTAGAAGGGGAAAATACTGCTTACTTCATTGGTTTACCATTAGTGTACGTTACTTAGCATGTATAGGCCTTGACATAGTAGAAATGAAAATAGGAGGTGATTCTGTTTCAAGAATTTGTAATAATTCCTTCTCTTTAACACATGAATGTGTTCAGTATTGGCAAAAGAACACGTTGCTACCAAAACTGAAATAAGATCCTTGAAACAGAAAGGATGTTGCCATGGAAAAATGAAGTAACACTCAGTGCAGCTGCGAAGCATTAATGAGTAGGATATTTTTTTAAAAGATCATTTGTGTTTGGTGTGGCTTGGAGGGTCCCAACCAGATGGTTTCCATGAACAGGATCTGACCTCCAGCTTGAGGACTTCTTACTGGCAGATTACTTCATTTTCTTTCCCTTGGATTGTCAGATCCTTACATTAATGCAAGATTTACTGCTGCAGATTTATATTCAGTTACATAAATCAGTCACATTTTACATTAAATTCACAATTTTAGACACACAGTTTAACAGTTATTTAAAAAGTGTAAAAAGATTTATATGATAGCTTTAATATATGCTATTGATGTAGTTTAATTTTAAGTTACTTGGATTACATATATTTTAAAGCACTTTCCGATTGGTGAATCAATCTGTAGCACACGTTCTCACTTTTGTCCAACATATAATGCCATCACTTTAGGTGCGCTCTTCCATTCCTCAACTGGAACTTATTAGACAGATCTCCAGATTCTGTCAGATAAACGTACACAGATTCTGTTGAAGTTGATAGTTGTGTCTACGCAGAATCTGCCTCCAAGAAATTCAACAGGTGCAATTCAGTTTTGCAGTTATTGGGCCCTTGTGCATCCAAGTTGGCAATTTCTTATGTAATTATAATAATTGCATGATTTGCCCTAAAATGTGGAATTTTGCCATATGTTCATTGTGTTGGCCTTTGAAATCCTGCAAAAATGTTTTGCAAAATTCATTTATTCATATAAAACTGCAAATGAAACACAAGTAAGCAAACATACCTGTAAGCAAATCTGTAATATTACATACGGAGGACCTGATGTTGTTGTGTAAATGCCACCAAAATTCGTGGTCTGACTCCCATTCAGTTGTTTGAAAATGAGTGGCAAAGTAATGCTTATGTAAACAGGAATTTCCCTCAGGCATTTGAAGGAGTGAAACTGTTGTGATTCCACTTCAATATTCTTGATACAGCAAAGTAAAAGGAAACAAAGTGATCTGAAGAACTTGTCTTCAGTTACAAAGCTGTACTGAACTGTAAATTAAGTGTAAAAACTCTACTGAGTATTGAGATCTCTTCTCAAGAGTACTTTGTAAAACATCTCCTGTAGATCCTGCTGCTGGTAATGTGATGAAGTATAATATCTCTCCAAGTTGGTGGAATTTTTGGATTATTATTACCACATGGCTTGTATATCCAGGCAGCATTTGATGTTAATCATCATGGATACATATATGAAGAATGGATGATTTGTTATAAACTGTTTACTCAGCAAATTCACTGATAAAACAAAAGTTATACTGATCATAAGTTCTTTTGTCATATATTTATCATTATCCGACAATGGCTTGACCTGCAACCTATTACTAATAGACCAGAAAACGATTTAATGTGTCACTGTAAAAATCTTTGCAAATTGACACAATGACTAATTTACCAGTTTAAAAAAAAATTCCAAATCTATTACATCTGTAACAATACACTGTTGCTTTTCATCCAGTATAAATAAAGTACACTCTGCAACCTTGGATCAATAAACTACTTATCAAAGATGTAATTAACTTCATTTTACAACTCAAACAGTTCTAAAACTAGAAACAAACACAGACTTCATGTAACAATGTATTTATTTTTGCAAAATTCTACTTTTATTTTTCTGCAGTGAATTCTTGTCAGTTTGTTTAAGCAAAAGGGCACAAAAATGCTGAAATAAAGATGAATATCTGTGTTCTCCTCACTAGGCTGGCAAAGTACTTATGGTGCTGAGGAATTCCAGCTCAGCTGCAAATCACTATTACGGTTTTGGGGGACTATTAGCCTTCAGGGGAGGGTATGGAGTACGAACCTTGATTTTAAGCTGTGATGTCTTTAATGATGTCAAATAAGAAGACTCTCTTATGTAAGTTTGCAGCAAACAAAAGTTCTTCTATCACAAATAGCTACTTGTGTCCAACATTGTGTACACTGGACTTTTCCAAACTGTTGTGAAGAAATGAACTGAATCATAGTTTGTAGTCGCTTAACACTTGTTCAAGTGTGCAGGCTGTTAGGGCTATTTGATATCCAGGTGCAGAATATTACTTGTAAGAGCCAAGGAAAGACTAACAGTCTGCAGCTTACACCACCTCTGAGTTAACAAGTCACGATGAGTTCAGTTCTCGGTTTGGCCTCACTCAGCCTGCTAGAAGCTCATAAGGAGATGGCAGAATGGTCAGAAATGTTTCAGGGTAACAGCATTGCTTGAAAATAAAGGATAAAAAAGTGCTATTTCAAATGAAACCATATGCACTACTTCTGATTTGCAATGAAAACAGGATAAAAGCTATATAAACTTTCTGAACTTCGTTCATTTCTCTTTCTCTTTGTGTATGCATGCACCTATCCATTTGTTTTAAAGTTGTTTTTTCACTAAAGGTTATGTTTTTCCTAGTTTATCTGATGATCAACCCTTTTATACACACTTATTACTGTTGATGACAAAGCAAAGACAAAATTTTCCCTGAAATAGGTCTTTATAGAATTCTTTATAAAAAGTAATGGCATATAAAACGTTGGTTAGTTCTAGAGGCATAGCTATTGCTAACAACTAATGAACTGCAAAAAGATGTCTTTCTCAGCTTTATTGTGAGAACATTTTCTGACTCAATTACACCTCTTGTAAAAAGCTGTTGAAATGTAGATAGATGTATGTTCAGTTTATATGGCAACACCTTTCTGATCAAATTTACAGACCAAATTCACACTTTTTCTTCCCTCTCATAGTCATAATTTATAAGAATAGATTATTTTCCAATATTTTGTGTCACCTTTCCTCTGAATTCAACAAAAAATTAGACTATTTTCAATCAACTGTGGTGGATGAGTAACTTGAGATTTTGTACCAAGATGAATACTCCACATGGGGAGGAAAAAATAATAATCTGTTTCTGAGAAATCTTTTTTGGCTTTGTTTTTTCAGCTTGAAGTGCAATCTTGTTGTGTATTCCTCCCGAATGACAGCCTGCCTTCCCCAAGTACTATTGTATCGGGCGACATTCCTGGGACCGTGCGAAGCTGGTATCACGGGCAGGCCAGTATGCCCGGCACACTTGTTGTCTGCTTGCCCCAGATAAAGATTATGAGTGCTGGACACAAACACATGGAACCATTGCAGGAAATCCCATTTGTTGTGCTGAGACCCATCTTGGAAGAAGGTAGTGTGATAAACTCAAAAAACTTTACTGTTTTTAACTGTTTTTAACTGTTACAAAAATTAGCTTCATTTTATTTTGAAAACTTCTGATGTGCTGCCTTTTTAGCAGTATGTTATGTATTATTGATGGATAGAAATACTAATAGCAAGGTTTGCCCCATGCAGATCAAAGTGAAAGTCATCATCAAAGAGCTAGTTCTGTGATATGTTTTGTATGTTGTTTGAAGCCAAAAGAATGCAGAAGTGCAATTTTTACCTTCGTTGGTTTTTTCATTTGCGTTACGTGTAGCCACAAACAGTTGGTTTGACACAGCTGGAGCAGGCAGTGAGTTGTGAATTCCAAGAGAGAATGGAAGCAAGTTAGGACAAACTTCCCATGCCACCATTTCTGGCCAAAAAAAACCCTAAACAAACAAACAAGCAAACCCCAAAACAAGTCTTGGGTCTAACATTCAGACTGGACATAAGGAAAAGATTCTTCACTGAGAGGATCACTGGAACAGACTCTGCAGGGCAGTGGTCATGGCACTAAGCCTGGCAGTTCAAGAAGCACCAGGACAACACTCTTAATCATATGGTATAGTTTTATGTAGTCCTGCAGGGAGTTGGACTCGATGATCCTTATGGGTCCCTTCCAACTTGAGATATTCTATGATTCTATGTAAGACAAGAAAAGAAATTCATAAATACAGTAGACAATTTTAAAAAAGCAACTTTATTGGTCATCTTGATAGGCAAAAATTGTGTTCTGTTTTGTATCTATAGGGATTGTAGCAAGGTTTTTGTAGATATTTTAAAAAAAACAGTTGAGAAGATTGGTATGAGTGTTTATGGGGGGATGGTCTTGTGCATAGGCTAAAGTTGAGAAAAAGTATGGCAGTTCTAATTTGAAAAGCTAATATGTGATAAAGGTTTCAGTTGTAGACCAATTTGAGGCAAGAATCAGCTTTTAACATTCCGCAACGGATTGAGAAATGAAAGAAGGGGATAAGCGGTAAAGGACCTAGCAAAATATGATTTTTTTTATTTTTTTTTTAAACAGAGCCCTTAGAAATAATCCAAGTAAATGTTAAATAGATTTGCAGCAGTATTCTGAAGGAATACTGATGTAAAAATCTTCTTCTACAGATACTCATATGAAAAATTGCATATTGGAAATAGGTGAGGCAAGTATCCCTAACAGTCTTGAGTCTTGGGGTTTAGATTTATTTTAATGGCATCCATGAGACCTAGTCTTATGTCTAAGTTGAAAATTTCATGGAAAAGCCAGTTGTTGTGGTTTAACCCCAGTTGGCAGCTCAGCCCCACACAGCCACTTCGTCACTCCCCCTTAGCGTAATGGGGAGAGAATTGGAAGGGTGGGAGTGAGAAAACTCCTGGTTGAGATAAAGACAGTTCAGTAGGTAAAGCAAAAGCTAAATGTGCAAGCAAAGCAAAATATGGAATTTATTCGCTGCTTCCTATTGTCAGGCAGGTGTTTAGCCATTTCCAGGAAAGCAGGGCTCCATCACGCATAACAGATACTTGGGAAGACAAAGGCCATAACTGCCATAACTCCCTTCCTCCTTCCCCCAGCTTTTATTGCTGAGCACATCATATGATATGGGATGTCCCTTTGGTCTGTTGGGGCCAGCTGTCCCAGCTGTGTCCCCTCCCAGCTTCTTGTGCACACCCAGCCTGCTCACTGAAATATCTTAGCAGGGTGCGAGCACTGCTCAGCAATAACTAAACCATCCCTGTGTTATCAGCACTGTTTTCCTAACAAATCCAAAACATAGCCCTATACCAGCTACTGTGAAGAAGATTAAGTCTGTCTCAGCCAAAACCAGTACATCAGTGTACAGTTAGTTCATCATTTTTTTTTTGAAAGACTTGTTGCTGGTTTGTGTATTTGTTCTAAGATGGAGAGAGGGAGATGCAGCAACTGTTCCAGTGCTTTTCTGACAGCATTTTGTGGGAAAACTATTCTGTTTTCTGCATATTTATTGCTGAAACATAAACAATTATAAAGGGTATGCTATGAAAAACTTAAGTCAAAAGCAAGTTCAAGAGCTACCCCTGCTCCTGCCATCTGAAATTCGTTTGGATTTGTGTTTTCCCTCTCCCTTTGTTCTACCACTTATTTTCGACTCTTTTCCTCCTTCCTGTATTTCACCTTAACTCACAGCAACAAAGATAAAAGTGTAGTTTTTAATAATGTAAATCATATTAGAGATCCTGCCAACTGAAAGAAAAAAAAAAAGAGAGAGAGAAAGGTATATGTGTTTTTCCTAATAACTTTCAGTAGGAATGGTCTAATTTGCTAATCATAGTAACAGATAAAAGATAAATTTAACCAAAGTCTTTTGTTTGTTTTAAACTGATGATGTAATTTAAACCATTTATGGAAGTAAGAAGTCATTTGAATTTTGTCAAACCCAGATTTGAAGGAAAGATCCTAGTAAAAGAAAAGAATCCCCCTGGTTGGGATAAAGCCTATGGTAAGGAATTTATTTGTGTGTGGCTTTGTGCACTGGGAATAATGCCAAACAGAAGTTCTCACAATCTTGATATTTTTGATTCTCTAATGGAGCCGTTGCCTTCTTCCATGCCAAAACTCCCCCCTTAAACAGACTATTAAAAAGTTTTTTCAAAGCTTTTCAGTCACCTTCCTTCTTTCTTTCTTCACATGTAGATGTAAATAATTTTTATAAACTCTTATTGAGAGAGTCTCTTAATATCCATTCTATCTTTGAACAAGACTTCAGGGACATACCATCATTCTTAAGACGTGTTACCGTCTCTCTGAAATTATATTTATTCAGCCTTGCTTTTCCTGGAAACTATTTTTTGAATCATTCCTTCTTTTATAAAGAAGATGTAAGTAAAAGGCTTGTTTGCAGAGATGCATTGTTACTTTTAAGAAAGCTGTGTGCTTACTCATATTTTTCTTATTACAGGAAAAATTAAAAGAGGAGGAAAAGGGAGCATAGTCATACTGTCATTTGGGGATATTGCAGCCTACTCACAGAGACTTATTGACCTCAAGATGTCAACATGCTAAAAATAGCTCATACAGTGTCCCACAATCAGTTCTTTCTATTTGTTTTCAGAGTTCTGATACATTTATTTTTTGAGGTAATAGTAGTTTGTAGGAATACTTAAAAGAACATTTCAAGTACAATACTTCAATACAGAAATATAATTTAGCTTTGTCCTGCTAAGTAACTCAAGAACAGAAATGGATTTGTCTATGTGAAGAAAGACATATTCTGTTGAACTGCTGTTGAATAACAAATACAACTAAATAAGTTCATAAAAAGTTATTAAATTACTTTAAGTATTATATTTACAGTTCAAATCAATCAAGTGTGATCTATCCATGAGGTACTACTCACTGAGGATATTAAAATAGAATCATAGAGCAGTCCAGGCTGTCAGGGACCTTGAGTGATCATCTGGTCCGTACTTTTGTGGGAAAGGGAGCCTAGATGACATTATCGAGCACCCTGTCCAGTCGCATCTTGAAAACCTCCACATCCCTGGGAAGGTTGTTCCAGTGAATGATTTATCTTACTGTAAAAAAAAAAATTTCTTTCTTATATCAAGATGAAACCTCTCCCAGTGCAACTTGTACCCGTTGCCTATTGTCTTCTCCATTTTAGCTCCTTGTGAAGAGGGGAACCTCTGTCCTATTTGTAGCTTCCCTTTAAGTAAAATAGTTGCAAAGAAGAAATTAAATAGTTAGAAAGTCAGTTTGATCAGAACTGAAATATTTAGAGAACTGCAGAGGGTGAGTTGTGACTTTCTGTGCATACTTGTGTACATCCAACTTCAAATACTTGACAGTTCATCTATGTACTCTCTAAGTCCCAACCTAGAGTGATAGGATAAAATCTGATAAATTTGCAGTTGGACAAAGTATTTTCTTATGATCAGGACTTCTGGACTGCTAAGTAGCTTCCAAAAATGTATAATGTTATAACAGGAAAGTAAACTGAAGACGTTAAGGCAACTAAAATTTTGCTTTGGATAAAGCACTAAGTTTTAGAGTAATAATGAGAACATTATTGGCATCTGTGAAATCTTCCTGTGTTTAGAAGTTAACATTTTTTTATTCTTTTAATTTAGAATCTTTTCCTGGCTCCCAGTCACATTTTAAACTAGTTATTTTTGGTTTGGTCTGTCGCCCCTGTGTCAATCCTGTTGTCGTTGTCTTTTTTTTTTTTTTTTTTTTTTTTTTTTTTTGTCTTTTGTCAATAATCCCTAGTTAGCGCATGTAAAGTGTTCCTCACTGGGTTCATACCAGTAAGTTTTATGAATCCATCTTTGTAAAAATGTTTGCTTAGGTCAGATACAGTAAGATACAGATATTTAGGTAAGAGAGTAAAATACATTTTAGGAACCAATGTTCAAAATATCTTAAAATTGTTGTTGATATTGCTAGATACTATGTTCATGTTTTCATATGGATAGCTGTATACTGACAATCATGTAAATCACTGTATTCCAAACATTTAAATCAGGTGGCTTTTATTTGTGAAATATGACAAATTGTATAACCTCACAGTTTTTTTTTTTTAAGCGTATGTTTAAACTCAATAATTTGTCAAGTGACTTGTAGGGAAATAGAAAATTAGGGCATCTAATATTCGTGTGTGAATTAGCTATAACAAAATGTATTGGTCATAAACTCCTACAATATAATAGAAACATATATCTTTCAACCTGCAAAAAAGGCAATTAATCGTTTAAAGTGGAGGGGCAATATCTTGGCCATTCTTAGAAGTTGTCGTCTTGCATTAGATTTTAAAAAAATGCTCAACTTCAATATAATAACCGAAAAATAATTTCTGTAAATTGTAAGGTGAATATCTGACATTCAAATAGTGTGCTATCTGAGTTTATATTCAATGTCACCAGCTGTTAAACATGGTAATTATTGTATTTAATTTATCTGTTATGGTTAATGACACTGTAAAATTAGTTCTCATATTTTAGTGACATTCTTCAGTATCTGAAAAGCAATGAAGTTCTGCATAAACAACTCGTTATTGTCATGTTCAGCTGTTAGAGCTCTCTAGGAGCTGGGTTTAAGTTAGAAAAGCTGGTGTGTTAGTACTTACATTCGAAGTCTGTGGAACTAAATCGCATCTGCTGAAAGTGTGCTCTGGACTTGGGCAGAGCCCTCAAGCCTTTTGACTGGGTGCATGTGGGATTTGCAGCCATACGACCGCTTCCCTGTTGCTTGACTGGGAGGAAGTACAGTAGTGACCTCACATCTAATGGTTGCAATGCCTTTTAAACATTGCACGTCACACAAGAATGTGAGTGTGTTGGAAGTCTGTGTAACGGCCCTGCAGTGTGGGTACAGAAAGGGAAATGGAGACTGAGTAGTCAAGATGCTTTTTGAAGATCGCAAAGGATACCTTTAGCAAGTCTGGGAATAGATCCCAGATCATATGCATGATAAAGCTTTCATGATCTCTCTCCTACTATTACTAATTTTAAACAAACAAAATTTCGCATTTATACAACTGTCAACATTGTATACACAATATTGTCTACAATTGCCACTTCTGCACTCTAATTTTTAAAATAAAGAGAAGTATCACATAAAAGTGAGAGCAAACATATAACAATTATTAGTAGTTAAGTACATATATCAATGTTGTATGTCACGCATATGGAAAGGTTTATAATGAACATTAACTCTAGCTAAGAAACAATGTGCATCAAGTAACTACCGGAGAAACTGTTTGCACATAGCAAAAATTTTTAATTACATATGTTGGAGAAATAACTCAAACACTCTGTAGGAAAGAAGTTTTGCTAAACTATTGCAAATAGCAGATGAATAATGAATGCCAGTTCTTTGAAAACTGTCTGGTGAGTGGGTCAGTCAACTTCCAAAGATCTGAAAGTGGTATTTATAAATTTAAGAAGTTATCAAAGCAGTTGAAATATATTAATGAATACATCTTCAAGTTTTTTAAATCAATAGTGATGTTTGAAGAAATTAAAAATAAGGATTTAGAGAGCAGTAGATCAGGAATTAATGGGAATCTTCAGCCATGCTAGGAGTTTTTCATGTGTGTCTTTTATAATCTTACCCATAAGAGATGTGGGGTAAGCTCTAGTTCCACTGAAGGCAATGTCAGGTTTACTTATAATATTTCAGCATAAAAGAATCTCAGCAATTGAGTGACAAAACAATAGGATACATGGATAGGAAGGTTAGATGTAGAGAAAATATCTGCCAAGTGTGGCACTGGCTTTTCATTTCTTCCTACTAATAAACCATTTTTTAAATAAATCCTATAAACAATGTTGCTTTTGATGTTTAGACACTCTGAATTAATTATTTAAGTAGTTTCATAAAACCAATCTACAAATGAATGCAGGTAAGGTTTTTTTAAAAAACCAATAAAGCAAACATAGGTACAGCAAAAAAACAAGGATTTATCAGGTGGAGAGTTCCGGTATAATGTTAGAATGGTCACATAGTGTTGGTGGAGCTGAAAAAGAGGTAACTGATGATATTAGGGGGAATTTTATAGTTGTAGATTTGCCATATCTTTACTACAGCATTTGTTCAGCATACTGTGGTTTCTGTACATTGATAAAATTTGATTGGTATTTTCCTTTTAAGGTAGATAATGTATGCAGCACAGAAAAATTAATATTCAGTATTTTCTTTGTAGATTCTTTCTTTCTAATCCATGAAATATAAACTATGTTAATTTACTGTGGTGGTCACAGAGGAAAACAAAGTTCGTGCATAGTAATTAGAAACATGTCATTAGAGTTGACTTTGCATTTGAATTTTTTCCATCTTTTACAATTAATATTTTGTATTACTTGGCTGACTGAATTTGGAAAAAATACAGATTTCTAACTACTTTTAAATTTCTAATCTGAAACCTTTCCAAAATATTTTTAAATTAGTTTTGGCTGAGCTGAATTCTTCAATATACAATAGCTTCAAAATAAAGTTTTCAGTTCTCACTTTGGATGAGACACACAGACTCTCCTGATATGTACTCCTGACCATATAAATTTATTGCTGCTGCCACCTGTGGAAGAAACAATAGAACTCTTATTAAAATAATATGATAAAAAGATGTCTAGATCCAGCTTTATTTTAATCTCAAAACTATTTCTAAATTTTCTTTAACATAATTGCAGTTAAAGCTTAATTTGTGCTAATTCTTAGGGATGTGGTTTCTCAGCAGGATAGTGTTGACCGTAAGCCACACTAGGCAGCAAACACACTCTCCATATGTTGCTTATACACTACTTGGAATTTTTTATTGCCTTTTGAGACTCCAAGGGCCCATCTCAATGTATACTTGTATTTGTCTGCCATCTTCTGTTCTGATTCTCAAGCCTCATGCTTCTGGGCTAATAGATTAATTTGGAGTCTTCTTACCCGTAACTCCAGGCCCAAATCTTGAAAATTAAACTTTATACCAAATAATCTTCTGAATTTTGATATTGGAAGGAGAACTTTTCTCCTTCTCTTCCTCCAAATGAATGTGCTCTGCACAAAGATGAGAACTGTTTCAGCCCAGGCTGAGGTTTGTGGATGCTCACCAGCCTGCTGTGTTTGCATCTGAGACTGCATCCAGCCACTGTTACGGTACTTTGAATTGGGGCAGGCAGTTTTCTGTTGGTGGGCTGAAGATTCACATGCTGGGCACAGACTCTCCATCATTCAAGTGGGGGAAAAAGGCCCAACTTCCTCAGCAGAAAATCTGACAAATGGAATTATGAAGACTTTCTTTAGAGGAAAAAAAACAAACAACCACCTGAAAGAATTGTTACACTTTTGTACTTCTAAAGAGCAAAAACCCATATCTGTTTCAGGTAAAATGAGAATTATCCACGTATCTTTTATTCTCTCATTTTCCTCATTTCTGTTGAGGATTCTTTGGATTTTGGTTCAGTGTCTGTTGTAGAGCCTAAATTCTTTCTCTGGGACCCAGTTATCATACGCGGGATTGTATTGGGTTTATGTGGCAAGGTTTTAGTAGGGGGGAGGAGTGCAGGGGTGGCTTCTGTGAGAAGATGCTAGAAGCTTCCCCCAGGTCCGAAAGAGCCACTTCTAACTGGCTGCGAGATGGACTCGCCACTGGCCAAGGCCGAGCCCATCAGCAGTGTTGGTAGCGCCTCTGTGTGTGGGACCTGGGGCTGGAGCAGGGAAAAAGTGTGAGAAGGAAGGAGCAGCAGAGACAACTTGTGATGAACTGACCACAACGCCCATTCCCTGTCCCCTTGCGCTGCTCAGGGCAGAGGAGGTCGAGAATTTGGGAGTGAAGTTGTGCCCGGGGTGGGGAGAAGGTCGTTTTAGATTTGTTCTTATTTCCAGTTATCCTGCTCTGGTGTTAATTGACAATAAAGTAAATTGGTGGATGAGGGAAATGCTGTGGATGTTGTTTACCTGGACTTTAATAAGGCCTTTGCTACAGTCTGTAATTTTTAGTAAGGCCTACTAGGTGTTTTTTTGTATGATACAGTCTTTGTATTTTTAGTAAGGCCTTTGATACAGTATCCTGGCCTGTATCAGGAACAGCGTGGTGAGTAGGACTCGGGAGGTGATCGTCCCCCTGTCCTCGGCACTGGTGAGACCCCACCTCGAGTGCTGTGTCCAGTTTTGGGCCCCTTACCACAAAAAAGACATTGAGGTGCTGGAGCGGGTCCAGAGAAGGGCAACGAAGCTGGTGAGGGGTCTGGAGAATAAGTCTTATGAGGACAGGCTGAGGGAGCTGGGGGTGTTCAGCCTGGAGAAAAGGAGGCTGAGAGACCTTATCGCTCTCTGCAACTACCTGAAAGGAGGGTGTAGAGAGGCAGGGATCGGTCTCTTCTACCAAGTCACGGGCGAGAGGACAAGAGGAAATGGCCTCAAGTTGCACCAGGGGAGGTTCAGATTGGATAGTAGAAAAAATTTTTACACTGAAAGGGTTATTAAGCATTGGAATGGGCTTCCCAGGGAAGTGGTTGAGGCACCATCCCTGGAGGTATTTAAAAGACGGGTTGACATAGTGCTTAGTGACATGGTTTAGTGATGGTTTTTATCAGAGTTAGGTTGATGGTTGGACTAGATGATCTTAAAGGTCCTTTCCAACCTAGACAATTCTATGATTCTGTGATTCTAAATTAATTTTCAGGTCAAGTCTGTTTTACCTGTGATGGTAATTGCTGAGTGATCTCTCTGTCCTTGTCTCAATCTCCAAGCCTTTTGTCATATTTTCTTTTCCCTGTCCAGCTAAGGAGGGGATTGATAGAGCAGCTTTGGTGGGCTCCTGGTGACCAGGCAAGTTCAAACCTACCACAGGGATTCTGCTTCAGTTTCCATAATCTGTGTTCTCAGTTCGTTTCAACAGTACCTGGTAGAGCTGTTGAAGGTTTTCTCTATACTAAGAAGAGTTCCTGTTGGCCTTTTAAAGACCTACCCAAATAGTTCTCTCTGTGGTCTTGCTTTGGAAACTTTCTCTTTTCTTTCTATTTCATCAATCTAAAGAAAACTGATTGTGCTGAAGTTGCAGCCATTTTGTTGTTCAGCTGGACACTGCCAGTTCCCTTGCTGATTATTCTTGATAATGATTCATAGTAGGCTGCCAGGTACTTCTCCAGTTAGGCTCCCTCCTAAATATAGGAAATGAAGTGCTCAGTGTATGCTTAGAATAATTTCTTTTTACAAAATCCATTGTCATTTTGTTCCTAGGAAGTTAAGTGGAGGCAGTGGAAGATATATTATGTAAGGAACTGCCTCTGCCATCCATATGCTGAAATAAGTGGGGAGTGGTTTCAGGATACTCCTCAGTTTGAGGAAGATCTTATAAAGCAAAAAGAATGTTCTTTAAAGACTATGTTGTACACATTTATTCACAGTTTGGGGTTAAAATTCGCAATGAACTTCAGTTGTTTAGAAGTTGTAAAAAATTTATTGCCATTGTTTAAATTTCAAGGTATAGAATGGAATTGATGGTTGAGTTATATTTGTGAGAGTTTGGGATCAATTTAATGGTTGTTAATTGTGCTTTCTGACTTCTGAGAGGGTTTAGGATAAGGCCTTTATTGAGTTTTGAGAAAATAATTGCCTAGTTTTTATTATGCAATTATTTAACTGTTTGCCCTTTTTTTTAGGTGATGCTTTTCCGTGGACTATTAGTCTGCATCATTTCAGTGTATATACTCTCCTTGGACAACAGATGACACTTAATTTAGTGGAACCAATGGGCTGTACTTCTACTTTAGCTGTTACTTCACAGAAACTGCTTGCTTCGGGGCCAGAATCCAGACACTCATTTGTTGTCTGCCTCCATGTCGACCTCGAGTCCCTTGAAATAAAATGCTCCAACCCCCAGGTTGGTACATTTAATTGATTTATGAAAGGAAATTAAAAATAACTCAATTTAAGTACAATTGTTCTGCATTTTGTTGAAGAGGGTCTCTTCTATCTTAATTTTTTTTTAACTGGGCCATCAAGATCAAGGTGCTTAGATTAAGATTTGCTTTGAAGCTCTCTCAAGTTTTGTAATTTAAACTCTTCTCAAAATGTAATAGCTACAGTATAAATGCATCTTTTAGCTGATGGAGTGAAATGAATTGCAGATGTACAGTTAAATGCTATAGTGCTGTTCTGCTGTCACCATGGATTCATATATTGAAGTGGTTTAATGTAATTTTTTACCATATTTTCATAGAACTAACATTTCTTCAAACGTAAAATATTTTTTAGGCAGTAGTAATCTTTAGAAAAGGAAGAAAACCCAGATGAATGTGTGTAAACAAAAGTTACCACCTTGTTTATGTTTATTAAAAGGCAAAGATACAAATAGATTCTGCAAATAGATTTATAGAAAGTGCACCCTGTACTTTTCTGACCTGGATCAAGTTTGCTATAGTTCCAAATAGAGTAGGGTTTTTTATGCCAAATTTTTATTAATCTTGACTGCAACTTGAATAACGCTTTCTTGACAGTTGCAACATTTCCAGTGGTGCTGGAGAGAACACTCTTGTTCTTGGGAACTGCAAATCTGTTGAGGTCTGAGTAGGGCTCTGCATTCATACACTGTCTGCTCCGAAGTTTTAGTCATATGTAAGATTTTTCTAAGGATGTCATGGACAAAAAGGACTGTTTATTGCTTCATTTAATAGAAAGAAAGGAAAAGAACACAAAGTATTACAATTTTGATCTGATACGCAGCACATCACGTTTGTGAAGATTTATGGACCTATGGCCTAAGTCTGGGAATACTAAAGCTGGTATTAAAGCCACTAAGGTGGCCGGTGCAATTTTAATGTTATCCCTCGTGTGTACTCATTACAATGTGTTTCTCAGTCACATGCAGTTTTTCCCTTGCCTCATTCCTTGTTCTATGAATGAAAGAAGTGTTTTAAACTATGTATTTATTTTATCCTCAGTGTGTGGTCTCCTGCCCTATTCACTGTCTTCCATCCAAGTTATTTCTGACTCATTTGCTATGTGCCATTGTCTTCTGTACTGGATGGGCTCACACTCTCCAGGAAGAGGGTTGGTAGAGTGAGATTATGCACTGGACATGGCAAATTAAGATTTAAAATTGAGGAGCCTCAACAAGGTCTACTCAGACTTGTAAAGCTGTATGACAGGTGTGTTTGCACATATAAAGGGTTGTCACTGTGTTATAAATGTGTAAATGAGAATGGACAAAATTATGATTTTGCTGAAAAATTTATATTTTATACTTAAAGGCTTCTGAAAGCTTTAATTTGCAACCTGGTGGTATTTCCATAACTTTTAATGAATTAATATGTGATAGTTTTACAACCTATGTAAACTTGCCTTATTCTGTATTAATTTTCACAGAACTGTACAAAATTTGTCTTGATATTGCTGCTATTCAGAGAATTGGCAAATATTGTAAGATGTTCATTTAGCAAAATAGTTTGCTACATTAGATCGGTATGTTCTCAGTGAAATTCCAGCAAATGGTCTTTTTTTTTTTTTTTTTTTTTAAATCTCCAGTTAATCTCATCGTTAATATATGTAATACATTAATAGTATTCATTTATAAGCAGGATGGCATTGTTATAAGTGAAAACCTCATCTAAACTGTAGTTGCAAATTAAAAAGAAAAATAGGTTAAGTAAAACACATTTTTAAGCTTTCCTACCAAAGTGTGATCAAATAATTTGTTTTGCAAACTGTAAGAAAATCGTTGCACTAGGAAATTTAAATTGTAAGCTTCACGTAAATCATATTATGAGTATAGTAAAATGTTAAAAAGAAGTTGTACAGTCAGATAGATATCAGACTAAATTTTGTTGTCTTAAAGGATGTCCTTCTACACTGTGATGTTATTTATTTACTGAAGTATTATAATGACCAAAAGGATGCAGACAAATTATTTGAGATTAGTGAAGGTTCTTGAGCTGTACATTCTCCCTTACATCTGCCTTACTTGCCCTTTCTGCTTTACTTATGCAAAAGGGGAAAAAAACCCATCAATCTTCTCTAACCAGATGTTCAAGGACAGAAGATGGAAAATACAATTACACAAACAGCATTTCATAGTTATTAATTCACAGTAGAGTAACTGTGCAATTTGATTCTTTAGAATGACAGTCTGTATTTTTTCTATAGATGACAGCCTTAAAGTAGGTGATACTTAGTGAATTTGTTAAATGGTAGCAAAGGTGAAGTATTTTACTGTATGACTATTATGATTTTAATATGAAACCATGATCTGATGGTTGTATCCCTTTAAAATCAGTAGATGCTTCCAGTGTGCAAAATTGCCAGGATATTGCCTTTTGTTGTAGTTCTCAATTTTTTAGCAATGTGTTATTTTTTAAGTATAAAATGGTATAATATATATTGAACTTCACAGATTTTGCCAACTAGAGAGTGGGGTCTCTACTGAGTTATGTGTGGTTTTGCTGGGGAGGGCGTGAAATCAGTGAAAGGGGGGGAAACTTCTTAACAAATACTGGGAGAGTTATTCCTATTTTTGTCATACTATTTTTCCTCTCTTGAATAGAGTATACTAAAAATAATTATTATATATTAAACTGTTATGCTCAAAAAATACTTATAAAGGAGAGAGGCCTTACACTTACATTAGCTCTTCTAATAGAATCAGAAATAGGTTTTCAAAATGTTGTGGCTTAACCCCAGCCAGCAACTAAACACCACACAGTTGCGTGCTCACTCCCTCCCTGGTGGGATGAGAGACAATCAGAAGAGTAAAAGTGAGAAAACTCATGTGTTGAGATAAAGACAGTTTAATTAGTAAAGTAAAAGCTGTGTGCACAAGCAAAGCAAAATATGGAATTAATTCGCTGCTTCCTATCGGCAGGCAAGTGTTTAGCCATCTGCAGGAAAGCAGGGCTCCATCGTGCGTAATGGTTACTTGGGAAGATAAATGCCATCTCATCACAAATGTCCCTCCCCTCCCTTCTTCTTCCCCCAGCTTTCTGTACTGAGCACGACACCATATGGTATGGGGTATCCCTTTGGTCAGTTTGGATCAGCTGTCCTGGCTGTGTCCTCTCCAACTTCTCATGCACCCCCAGCCTGCTCGCTGGTGGGTTGATGTGAAAGGCAGAAAAGGCCTTGATGCTGTGTGAGCACTGCTCAGCAGTAACTAAAACATCCCTGTGTTATCAATACTGTTCTCAGCACAAATCCAAAACATAGCCCCCTAACTAGCTATTGTGTGGAAAATTAACTCTATCCCAGCCAAAAACAGCACACAAAATCTTAAGACTACTCACTTGAAAAAGTGCAACCAACAAGAGAATTAGAAATCCTTCCATTTTAATAGGTAACAACCATGGAATAAAAGTGTATTAAAAATAATCAGAGATGTTAACTCTTTATTTGAAGTTTTAAAATTTTTATTTACCTTTAGACATGTGCCACCTTTTTTGTTTTAATGATGTTTTGTTGTAAGGCTTTTTGGTATTTTCTACTTTTTAACATATCTCCATGAAAATCATCACATAATTAAAATGTGCCCTTTTCTTGCTGAACTTGTTGTTTTGTCTCTGGTTTCCAGAGCAGGGTAGAGTATTAGGGTCATACTACTTAGCTGTCTGGTTGCTGGCAATGTTTGGAGAGATGGCTACTGCTGTCTGAAATAGCCGCTGTTTCAGAGTTCCTGAAAAGATTCTAGCCTGAGCATTTAAAAAAAAAAAATCTCCCAAATAACATAAGTAATTATTAGCTTTTATGATTATGACTGTTTAAATTCTTCAGTGTTGGATTAGCTGATGACCAACCTCTTTACTTTGTGTATGAGCATGTATGTAAACGCAGAAGTTGCATCATTCCTTCTTTTGGGTTATTTTGTGCCTTTATAAGCAGTAGCATAATTAAATTTCTGGAAGCCTTGCTTCATTAAGACAAGTGTAGCTTAAACTATCCTTAGGTTTCTTGACCAAAAAATATTTTGAGGGAGGGGAGGTTGCAAGCACGTATGATTTGGATGTGTGCCTGTATCCAGTTAATTTCTAGATACTCTTTTGCCAGCTTAAGTGTCAACACCAGCTAATGTTATATTACTCAATCTGTCGCATGGACATTATTAGTTGATATTCCTGAGTTACATGGAAGAAACTCAGGACAACTTAGAAATTTGTGATTAGTAATTTAAAAGCTGCCAGTGCATATCAGAGCGCTACAGACACAAAATATTTTCAAGCATAACTAAAAGAACTTTTTGCCACAGCCGGAGTTATTGTTTGTCTCTAGGTTGTTTTATATATGAAGACAAAAAAAGTACTGAGAAGTTCATCTCCTTTAAGGAAAAATTCTGTCGAAAGAGTATATGACCTGCTCAGTGTAAGCCTTGAAACTTCAAAAGAAAATCCAGGATGAATTGAGAAGGTTTTTATAAAATTCCAGCACTTCACCTCTTAAGAAAGGACTGTAGCATGTATTTTGAGACTTCATCACACACTCTCACGCACAAAATCAAGTACTGTTTTATATCAAGTGTAGATTGACAGCAGTGTTTTTCTGCATCTGTTCTGCCCACATAAGAAGCCAGCTTCATAGGCTAGATGTGTCCTGAGGCTTAAAGTTCTTATAAATATGAGAATTTCCATTTTTTATAATGGCAAGTTGGGTATGGTATCCAGCTGTGGATCAGCTTATATATTGTTTGCAGTTTTCTCTGAGCATGTTTTATACAGTATATTGCAATATGTTGTCATACAAATTCTGTGATTAATGCTTATTTACAAAAACTTGTGTAAATATCTTAGAACTGAGTCAAACAATGTGCAAGTTAAACACTGTGTTTCTGAATATTAGAATGACATATGCCAGGGAGCTATTGAGTTTGATAGTGGATATTCTTTCTAAAACATAGAACAGTTTCATATGCTGCGTAGGATCATTATTTTAATACCATTTAAATGAATAATTTTTGCATTGTTAATATTTCATAAAACTCATATGTTTACCTTTTTCTAGAGGCAGCACCTATACATATGAAATATACCACAAATTACCTTTGTTTAATTGTTAAAATTTATATTAGTAAAAGTTTTACAAGACCATGTTCTTAGTTATGTTTTTATGAGCTACGTACCATATGTTTAGACAAAGCACAGATTATTTTTATCAAAATCACTATACTGTAACTGGTATTAATTATTTTAATTGCAATGTAGTTGCTTATCAGAACATTATAAATGGTGAGAAGTTCGGTTTTGCTACATTCTAAGTCTTGGTGGATGACTTTGATGATTTTCCTTCACCTCATTAAGGAAAGCTCCATCTTAAAAAAGGTTTCTTTTTCTTTTAGGTGCAGCTTCTGTATGAACTGGCTGAGATCACAAGTAAAGTTTGGAATAAAATTCAGAGGAAAGGAATGCTGTATCAGTCTTCTATCTACACTGAAACAGTGACAGGACCTGTTCCTCCAAGCTCTCCAGTTAAAAGCAGTGTTGGTACCGCTCCACCAGATACCAGCACATATAGCCCATCTGCTGACGTTGGGACCACTACAGAGGTAGGCTTTCTTAAAAAAAGTAGCATGTGAGTTCTGACTTACAAGGTGTGGTGCACAGTCAAGTAAGAATCAGAAGGATCAGAAGGAGTGGCAGTGTCCCTACAGAAAGTAGCTTTGCCCCAGTAAACAGAGGAAGAATACTTCATTACTCAGTTTGGTGGAAAAAGAGGAAAGGGCGGGGGGGGCGGGAGGAGAAAAAAGAAATTGCCTTATTGCTCCTATGTTTATTATTTGTCTGGATTGTTTCTCTTTGAAGTGAATTAATATTAGCTCTTCTCAGAAAATTATGGTTAGTGTTTTTGGGTCAAGAAGTATAAAGCATTTTTCAACTCCAGAATTATTAGAATTGTAACTGGTGTTTTGAAGTACCTGGGATACCTGTGAGTCATCCGAAGCAGTTTCAGCAGTCAGCCTGTGATGTTACAGCCTGTCACTGCGAAGCCTGAGTTAGGAGAGCTGCTGTGTGTAGACTGTGTTGACAACTGGGAGAGATACAGGGGCAGTGAAGTCTCCCAAGGCTGGCATCGTGGGTCACCCAGCTGTACCCTCACGCCAGGTCCATCCAGCCATTGTTACCTTCCATCTATGAGCTACTTCGGGAGCTCAGGTCCTTCCCCTCTCCCAGCTGTCCTGTGTCTCAGGAGTGCTTTGCTTTTTTGTAACGCAGTCACGTAAGGATTTGGGTGAGCAGCTTCAAATATAAGAAAGATTGGCCACTTGTTTTTATGTATTTCTGCTTCTTTAATGTACAGCACTGTGTAACTACCTGGAGCGATCTGGTACCTGATCTTAATCTCTGTCTGCACCTAAGGCTGTAAAATATGGGAAGGAGTTCTGTGTCTCCACCATACTGAGGAAAAAAGGCTAATTCTTTTATCAGTGTGAATACAGTGTTAAACCATGAGTTTACACTAGTAGTATCATTACCTATGAGTCACCAAGTGGCTGATACAGTAGAATGGGTGGTCACAGGAGGCTGTGCAACTGTTCTGAGAGACCGAGTTTCATTCTCAGGATAAACAAAGCAATTTAGGGGGGCCTCACAGAACAGTTCTGGAGCACAGGCAAATACAAAGCAGTTTGAACACTAAGTGCGATTACATATTTGACAACATTTGGCCAGAATTGCTTTAACCCTATGTATGGTTTGTATTAATTCCTGGTATCGTTTGGGGAAAATGAAATGGTGGTTGGTAGGGCTTACTTTTTCTATGCATCACACACACACAGACAGAGGTAACTGTCATTAAAAGGTATTTGAGCTAGAATTTCAGTTCTTAAGTTGTTTCACTAAAATGTTTCTAGATTATTTGAATAGCCTGATTTTTGGTGTATTTCTATGTGTGTGATCTCAGTTGTGAAAAATTTTGCCATGGATATAGAATTGAAGGTAAGCAATCATAGTAAGAAAATAATATGGTCACAAAACCAGTATTTTTTTCACCTACTCACATCAAATCCTTTTCTCATTAAAATCAGAAACCACCAGCTTTATAAATAACAATTTGGTTTTGACCCTCTATATAGACAGCAGTATTTGGAGTACATGCTGTACTTGGAGCGTTACTTGAAACTGATTCAGTAATTGTTTTAATCCATATGTTACCAAGATTATTTTGGTAATATAGGTCCAAGTTCAACGTTCATATCCTACCCTTTTCAAAAATGTTGTTCATCATTTAAATAATTTTATTCCTATTTTCAATAAATGTTACGCATTAGCTAAATAAATTTTCTCCTGTTCTAAATGAAGTTTGGTGGATTAGCCAACAAAGCACAATGTTAGAATTTGTGTTCAGTCTTTTCCACTCTGAAGCTAAAACCATAATTTTCATCTTGTTAGAATGCAAAGTTCTATTAAAACAGATGTCATTAATGTTGGATTTTTTTTTCCTTGATAGAGGACTCAGAGTTTACATAGCACTTTACAACTGAGATTTTAAAACTGGTTTGAAAGAAATGTATGTGCTTAGGATAAATAAATTTTAAATTGACCCAATAAATTAAAAAAAATACTAAATATATGGAAGAGGAAAGAAAGCTACAAACAGGAGAAGACTTTTGCATGAAGCAAACTATAAGTTCTTATTACTGAAAGACTGAGGAATAGAGCTCCTGTCCATTGCCTCCATTCAGAGCTCTCAGTCCACGGTGTTCTGGGGTAGGAAGGCAGTTCAGAAGAAAGACCCAGCACAAGGGATGTATAAGTGCACAGATGGAAAAGCATACTGGGGCAGGTGTCATTTGTTTAATAGAGGCACTGAGGTGGGAGAATATGTACATGACCAGATATTTGAGGTTGTAAGAAGTTCTTTGTTCAAGAAATTGAAAATGAGAATTAGAAAGGAAAAGATTCACAGAGTTGTTCAAGTAGGAGGGTAATATTTTTTGCTCAGTTGCTGAGGAAAATCCTACTCCATTTCTGACTAACTGGTGGGAATATTAGGTGTATTGAGGTGATGAAAACCAAAGTATTATGTAGGCATTACAAGGGTTTCAATTAACAGGAAAAAAAAAAAAGTGAAGGTTTTGAATTACTGTGGTTGAAAAAAGACTTGGAGAGAATCTTTGACATGGACATTCAAGCCAGAGATTAGACTCCTATAAGACTAGTAGCTGCAAAAATGCTGTACTTGAGTTTGTGGGTACTATCATTTTTATGAATTTGAGAGTCAATGTTTATACTTGAAGACCACCTTTGATATCAGTCTTGTGATTTCTTGAAGAAAGTTAGCAGTACTGTAAGGTGAAAAAGAATGGATAGCCAGGGAAGGACTCATCTAAGTGATTTGGTTGTTATGGGATGTAACTTCAAAGGTTGTCTTGACCTAGTGCTTTCTTCTATTTAAAGACCAATGCTTAAACCAAAACAAACCTCAAAAAGCAAATTATCCCTTAGCTTTTAGGACTAATTTATGTCAAGCTACCAGTTGGAGTGAGGTGAATCGCCTAGCAGGATGACCAAGTTAATGCATTCTAGATGATGTAAACAAAGTAACATTTTCCAGATTTTTATTAAGCCATTGGGAAAATGATCTTATGCACTCTACCACCATTTTAAATCAATGTAGTCATCACTTTACCTGAATGTTTTTTTCTTTTTAATCTTTTGGTGGCCATCAATGAAAATAAATCTCAAAGTGTTTTGAAGCTATACAATGAACTTTTGCAGATCAAGATGTGTAAAGTAGCTAAGAACATTGTTCTTGAGATTATGCATAGTCCTGATGTCTGTGAGTTGTGTAGTACAGTTGGGAGTGGGAAAGGGAAGGATGTAGTAGAATTATACTTGGCTAACCAGTGAGAAATAATAAAAGGCACCATATTTTCTTCTCACATTCCTAATAGACTATTTTAGACAATATAAATTAAGTAATTCATAACATAATGGTTGGCAGTATCTCCATAACACATTCTCTTCTGTGGTTGGTGGCTGTCTCTGAACGTATTCAATGTATTTCCTAGTATCAAAGCATGAGCTAGGTTTTCATTACAATGACATGGTTGCTGTCCTGTTCTTTTAGGTAAGGATTGTTGAGAATTTAAAAACATACGTATTGAAAAATTAGCTGAGGAATGGGGTTTTTTAAGTGTAGGGATTTTACAATTAATGTGTTATTTTGTTCTGTGGGAGACAAATGATTATTTTTAAAGCTGCAATGGACTTGCTATAAATGAGTCTTCATTTGAAGAAAAATAACCTCCTTAGTATGTTCAAATATGCACAGAACCCTATTATAGATGCAGGGGTGCATCTGAGTGGCATCTGTACAGAGTCTATACAGCCGCCTTCTGCCCCCCAAACAAGCAAAGTCAACAGGCCTTGTAGACGAGAAATGTAAACAGATTTATTTTTTTTATTGTTTTGTCTCTTGTGAAGTAGAGCAGCTAGTTCTACCTGTCAAATTGCCTAATGGGCTGCAGATGTCAGTCTGTTATACCATACTGTTTTCAATGAGGCTAAGTTTTTCCTCTGGCTGAGGGACGTAGTTCTCCACAGTCTATCCAAGTGTGGATCATCGTATGTAACATCTATCTTAGACAAGACTTTATCTGGAAACCCTGTTTGTTCAGAGGAGCCTAACTGGTGAAATCCAAACCGCTATTTTAAAACCCAGTTGCATTTTCTTGCACTAAGAACAGTTGAGGACTGCATATTTTTACAGGTATCTTCTGAAGAAGTAATTTTAATTTCAAAAAGTGTAGAAGCAGGGTGGGGGATGTCAGAATAACCTAATGCTTGTCAGCTTCATGTGTTGTGGTATTCTTCAAGTACCCTTCAGAGACTGGTATAGAAAATCCGAGCCATGGGGAGGGATTGGTGGTATTTGGAGATGAAGGCAAAAGTTATCTTTAATACCTCACAGAAATGGTGATTGTAGAAACCTGGGATGTCAGGAAAGTTAACCAACTGAGAATAAGTGATACTGCATGGAAGTGGAAGATAACTGAAAAAGGCATGGTTTCAGTGAACAGTAGAGGGGAAAGGGAAGGTGAAGGCAACTTTGGGGAGGCAGCTGAGAAGATTGGAGCAGTGTTCCACTATTTTCTTGCATCTGATTTATCCCTGTCTGTGGTTTTGCTGCTGGTTAGAACTGGCCTACTCCTTTCCCTTCCCACGGAGTCTGAATTCCATCAAGGGAGCCATAAAAGAAGATGAGGCAGTTATAGTGCAAGCACTCACTGGCCGGGAGACCTAACACCAACAAAACCTTGCTTGATTGCTGTCTTGATACTGGCAGGTCTGAAAACAACTTGCAAATACTCAGAGAAGTAGAAAAATACTTTTATTTTAATCTCTTCAAATACTGTGTATTTAATGTCTTTACATTCTCTAAAATGCTAGTATTGATTACTTATAGGTGCATATTTTGGTCTTCAGAAATTTGAAGGTACTTATTATTGGCCTATTGTTACTCACAAAGAAGTCAGTGGGAGCAAACCCATGTTGTTTGATTGGAAAATACCATCCTGTATTTATAAATTATAACTTATTTTCAGACTATTGTAACAATAATGTTTTTAATGAAAGAAATGGTAAAATGGTATATAAAAATCAAGTGCATCAGCCACAATGTCACCTTGCACCTATATATTTTATAGTCATTATTGCTAATAAGCAGCAATGAATATATAGAGTTATTAAACAATAATATGCATTTCTACAGTTTTGACTTAAGGACATTTTCCAGAAGTTTGCATTTTATCAGAGTCTGTGTTTTGTTTATATATTCTTATATTTTTAAAGCTTGAAATCCCGAAGTTTGTTGAACAGAAATACTTTGCTGCAATAGGTTTGGTTTTTTTTAAGTGTAGGGATTTTACAGTTAATGTGTTATTTTGTTCTGTGGGAGACAAATGATTATTTTTAAAGCTTCTTTCAGCTGCAATGGACTTGCTATAAATGAGTCGGAAGAAAGCAAACTCTCACAACTGTTTATATTAAACAGCAAAAGAAGTAATTTGTTTATGTGATCTGTGGATGATTTATATTTTGAGCTGCGTGTAATTCTTTTCATGCTGACAAGTTGATAGTGAGCACCACAGACCGATGTGGATCAAGCTACCTAGCTTACTGAATTTTAGTCTGGGTGGTGGTAAGAGAGGGAAACATGAGTGAGAGGCTTAAGTGCTGGAGGGCTGGAAACAGTTAATCATTTTTACCATCCCTTCTTTGGAACAGCAAAAGCAAAGGTAGTACAGACTACAACAGGCCACTTGTTACTGTTTACTTAAGTACAAACAGTGGTAGAAGTGTTTAGTCCTTGGGGAAGCTCAGTGATTGAGCAAGAACGCAGAAGTTATTTTGATAAGGCATAGCAGTAGTGTGGCCAAACTGTGATCATCCCTGAGCTTTAGGCAGGCCAAGGATGAAGGCCTCATATGTTTGGATCTTCCTGATGAACAAAGATAAATTCTCCTAAGAAAATAAACTCAGTATATTGGTCAATTTGCAACAATTGGTGAAAGAATTAAATTGTATATTTTAGGACTTGGCATGAGAAGTTGTGGGAAAATAGTTCAGGGTTTCTGACTCTGGCTTGATTTTTGTGTAGATCTGGAAACAGAGCAGAAAATTAATGCATAAACATATTTAACAATACCATGCTGGGTGCTGAAAATCCAAAATGAAAATTGAAACTGCATGAGAAACAAGAGCACAGTCTCTCTTCTCACTTCGGTTTCTTAGTTTTCACTGCAAAAAAAATTCTAAGAATTTGAGGTTATTTAAAAAAAAAAAAAAAAGAAATAAAAAAGACACCAGCTACTGAAGACTATCAGTTCTTCAGCTCCTGTGGCTCTGCCCAGTGATCCTGGTTACAGTACCATTAACAGAAGTCTAAGAAGAGATTCAGTCTCTTCATTTTTCACCCCCCAAAAGGATAGCCATGTATCAACATCTGCCTTCAGAGGAACATCTGCAGTGCTTCTGCCACTGAGAAACAGAGTGGGCCAATTCAACTGTTTACTTATGTATGAATGGCAGAAAAAAATTCACGTAGTATGTTCACATTGAACTGCTGAGGTAGAGGATGGGCCGAGCCGGTAACCTGGTCACCTCTGAGAGGGACATGGTGCTGAGCAGCTGGGGATGCCTGTTGATAAGCTCTGCAGCTGGCACAGCTGCAAACAGAAGAGGTTATCCCTGAAAACCTCAGCTTAATGCAGTTTTAGCTAGTCCAAGCCATAGTATGCACAAGTGACCTGGAATACTGGATGGGAATGTGGTAACCCGAGTACAGAATTGCAGTGCAAAGCTAAGCACAAGTGAGTTGAGGCCCTGGTTAGGACTTGCAGGCCCTGTGATAGAACAAGTTCCAAAATCCTGGCAATTTCAGGTCCAGGTGTCTGTCCCCTAGCTTACTCTGCCTCTGACTGTGTTCAGAGGTTCACAATTCCTTTGTTTCTGATAATGGTGTTGTACATCAATAACCTCCATTTGACTCCCAGAAATTCGAGGACTAATTTTCTTCTTCAACTTCGCTTCAGAAATATGTGCATGTGTAGGCCTTGTGTATTGACTGACTAAAGTTTTGTTCTACAGCTGTGCAATTGTGTGCCACACAATTTGAATAGCATTTAATAAAGCCACCTGGCGTGCTACTGAAATTAAAGTGTGAGAAACATCTGCAAATCAGGCAAGTGTAAGCACAAACAACGTTGGAATGATGCCAGTGAAAGTTTAGCGCCAGTGATAGTAATGGAGACTGTGAGCCTTGGCCTCTTGGCCTCTTTTCTTCACCTGTGTATTTTTTTTTGGTTATAGCATATAAGATGTATGGCCTATTCCATTACATATTTAGAAAAGGAGGAATCAGTTTTGGATGATACATCTGGGCCTGTATCTGTAACTCTGTTTTGTTGTAAACTTCACAGATGTAATAGGCTTGGAGGTTGTAGGGGCCAAAATTCAGGGTTTCCTGCTTTTAAATTTGATTGCACATTCCTGGGTTAATTTGCTGGTTGTATATGTCAGGGATTATGCTAGATAAATGCAGTTCTTCAAGAATCTCACAAATACTGTTATAAGTAGCCTTATGCCAAAATTATCAACTGGCTGATTCTCTGAGAGTCATAGTACATCATTTAATATCTTAAAAAAAATAAGCTTAAAGAAAAGTGTGGGAAAATGATACCCTCAGTTTTCTACAGAACAAAGTTATCTATATACTCAAACCACTAAACAAAAACAGCTCTCTGGAAAAAAAAAAGTTAACAAAATGCATGAAACATCTGAACACATTAAATTATGAAAATAAAAGAATCGAATTATACAATTTAAAACTTGCCATGGTAGCAGTATGTATTTGCTGTGTAACTGTGCCCCTTTAAGTTTAATTTACTATTGTTTCCTTCTTTTTTAACTATCAGAAATGTAGAGACCTGCCAAAATTTTAGAACAAAGTTGATTTTCATAGAAAAAGCATTTTGGAACATATCCAGTGGGAGAGTGAGGGTGTGTATGGAGGGTGGGGAGGAGACGGTCTCCCGTTCCCACCCCCTCCATCACAGTTTGTAAGTTACAGTGTGGCAAAGTAAGTGTGCCTGCAGTACAAAAAGAACTCAAAAAATACTACAGCTCTAAAAAAAAAAAAGGGGAAAAAAAAGAGAAAATGCTTTTTATAGAATGAACAGAATAGAGTGCAGCAAATTGGTCCACAGAATATCAACATTGGCTTGAACTTTGACTTGAACTGTAAATAAACATATTATCAGGTTTAAATTAGTATTGTTTCTCTCTTTCCTTAACCTTTAATTGGCTTCCATTTCTTGATACCCTGTAAAATCCACCTGAGGATCTCAGCTAAGGGAAATTGTCTTTGGCTGTCTCCTTCCTTCAGAGTGCCCTGCACAAGGGGTCCCCCCATTCCAAAATACCACTGACTCCAGCATCTCTAGACCCTATGAGGTTTGATGAGAACAGTCATCCCAGACACAATGAAACACCCACACAGAAGCATCATCTTTTAGGGGTACCATGCAAAGGCAAATTATAAAGGTGTGGGAAGTTACTGGAAAGCAGAGTGTCAAAGAACTGTTTGGATGAGTTATATGAAAGAAACAAGAAGAATTTATTGGCAGAAATTAAAAGGCTCATCACTGATGCCATGCTGATGGCATGAAATTGCAAGTCATGAAGTAGGATGAGTCCTCTCTGATGTCAGAATGAGGACTTTACAAATAAAGACTCATTAAGAAGGGAAGGAGGATTCTCAAAGAATTGTGTTCTTTCCAGCTCTGGAAGGACACAGTTTTGCTCCTGTTTTTCATGGCTTTACAAGTAGGCAGAGTAGATAGTTGGCGGGGAGGCAGGCATTTTAAGAGGGTGGACAGCGATAGTCAGGGGATGACAGAATGGCTGGTTGGTTTTTGCCTCCTGGCTTATGCCACTGTCCTGTCAATGGAGCTTGCCTTTTCAGGAGAAGCAATGACTACCATTGGTTAGTACTGGAGAAGTGGCTGCTCTACCTACATCCTTTCAGAGGCTGGGTGGTAACACTCTCTAAGGCTGTTTCACAATTTTCATTCCTTCTCCATACTTTTGCATTCCAAGGATAGTATCTTCCTTGAAGAAACAAAACTGAGTTGTGCTTACAGTGCTGAAAAGATACCTACTTCCATGTTGCTGTCAGTACTGCCTTGTAGGACAATTAGTCGGAACTGGAGAGAGTAGAGTTCTTTGTGAGGACAGTAGGAAATGTCTTGCAAAGGCATAAATAGTACTCAGAGATAGGAGTCTTTGGATAAAAAGGTGTGGCAAGAGGGAGGAAGGATTTTGCTGCGGAAGCAAATAGGAAATATGAGTCACAGTTTGACAGAAAAAAGTTTCTCTCTTCCCTAAACAGTTATTTAGAAGGTTCTACCACCCCTTTATTTTTTCATCTTGTTGAATGCCCTATGTCCACTGTGCCATGCTAGCTTTGGAGTTGGATGCATCTTTGTGAAATGAGCTATTTGAGATTTCTCCAGTTAGGTGTCCTACTGTGGTAGATATTAAATATTAGTAGATACACAGCAGGAGACAGGCCGGGCTACATTTAATAATCTAAATTTGCAGACGGTATAAGAGAAAAATGGAAGAGGCAAGAGTGAACAAATTCTAAAAACAAGAGTCATATTAAGTCCATGTCTTGGAGAGGGATTTCAGGTGGTTTTGTGTAAGGAAGTTGTTCAATGAGAACATATTGGAGAAGAAACGCTCAAAAGAAAAAGGACAGGGAAGGAAGCAGGAAGGGAGAGAAGGCGTAGTGTGTGGCTGAAGTTTTGGTGTTGTGTTTTTTTTTTTTTTTTTAAATCAGCATATAGCCTTGAGTAGGTCTTTTCTCCCATTTCGTTTATAAGGTAGTTGTTACAGATTTAAACAGGCCATCAACTTGGTGACAATTAAGAACCTTTCAGGGAAGAAAGGATTCTAAAAGAGAGAAGGTGTTATAGAAATGGGTGGATAAAATAGTATAGGGAAGTTTCCCTCTGGGGGGTCTACTTGAAGGAAACCAGATGAATCTCCTTCTCCTTTAACTCTGGTTGTCTGCTTGTTCTCTTCTATGCTCTGTTAGCAGCTCTCTTGCCAATGCACTCATCCATTCATCCCTTGTTTCTGTAACTTGTCTTCTGTAAGTACATTCAGAATCTTCTTTCCCAGATTTGTTTTCTTAACTCCTATTATTGCAACCCTCTCCTTCTTCCACCACACATGCAAATAAATATGTACATACACAGATAAGTGTTCTTTCTTTTTGATTGATCTTGCTCATGCCCTTCTGGTCCTTGTCCAGCGACTTCAGACCAGTCTGTACATGTCTGTCTCATAGAGAAAGAAAGAGAGGAGTTTTTCTTTTGTCTGAGTGTCTGGGCTAATTGCACTTCTGTCTTTATGGACTCCATGAGGACCACACATTTAATTGATAGCCCTCTAAGTACTGCTTTTTTTATTGGAGCCAGAACTTAATTCAGACCAATGCATAGGTGTTATTTTCTTCAATTTGTTTCTGCAGGTCTTCGGTACCTCCAGCTCTGTGTGTGTTTGTTCATTCATTCATTTATATTTTCTCTCTCTCAATCTGAACATTAATAAGTGATCAAGCATTTTATAGTAGACATCTAGAAGATTTACATAGAATAAAGACATCACAGACAAAACCTGTCATAGGAAAATGAATATATAATATGCATTCCAATTTATTACCATATTAAATAATGGTAATAAATATTCCATATTTATGGAATTATTTATTCCAATTAAATTTATTATTTATTTGCCTTTTCATATTTAAGATGCTAGCCTAGATTGCATCTTTTCAGAGGTTAGTACTGTCAATATTACATGATTTTCTTACCTTCTGTTAGTTGAAGGTGAGTTGCTTGGTTTTCCTATAGGTTGAAACTCTCCATTGTCTGTCTTTAATGGTCTGTGATCTCATTCCTACATGGCACTCACAAATCCAATGAGTAATACCTTTTTTTATTTTGACTTGTACGCTGTCACGTAATGCCATATCCATGGTTCCTTGACACAGTATGGCTAATGTTTAAGGAAATCTTTCCAATTGTAACAGCACTTGCTTTCTGTACATTAATGAAATGCTTCTCAAAGAGATGGTTTTCTTCATCATCAACTCTTCTGCAAAAAACAGGCATTTTTTTATTTGCTGTTGACCAGCCACTGATGATAGTACTAATCTCTAATCCTAGAAATTTATAAGTTGAATTACTTAATTTTTAGAAGGAGAAGCTTTAATTCAAGTAACTACCAGGGTATTTTTTCCTGTGATGCTTTTTTTAAAAACAGATTTCTTTAATATAGTCAATGCAGATTTGTACATAGATAGTTTTACACATACCTGAATTATGTACTAGGTATTTACATTCATAATGAAAAAGCAGCATTAAATGGATTCAGTCTCGAACACATTAGAATTGGACTTGTATTTCTTTCTTTTCCTCTTCACAAATGGTATCTGAAGAGCAAAAGCCCACTGTTACTTGAATGACATTTCATACAGCAAAATCTAATTTCTCAGTCCATAAAACATATTGCAGTTTGTTAAACTAAATCTAGCAATTTTGATACTTTAAAATATTGCATACGTTTATAGTTATATATAATGTTATGGAAATACCACTGATTTTTCTTAATTGATGAGAGTAGGATATTTCTTTTCTTTTCTTTCTGAATTGTGTGACTTCACTATGGAACGAGCATTACACTGCTGTATACCATCTCCCTCCATCAGTAGTTAGCCTGAAGGTTTGTCTTAATTGAGCTGTGGCTTGATTCATTTTTCCTGCTCACTTGTTTTCAAAAGTGAGATGAGGAGATTGAAATATATATATACTCCACTATGAAGCCTCTTATTAATAGCCACTAACATTTTGCACCTCTGGAGTCTAACAGTTATTCAAAACATGGTCACCTATGGCTCTACAGGTAGTCTGTTCAGAGCTGCAAGAAATAATGCCCTGTATAAGAAATATGAAAATAAATAGAAGTAGACCTGTTTTCTTTCTTGCATTTTGATTAATGCAAGATACTATCACCATAGATAATTGAAGGTGAATTGAATCTTAATTTTCATTTCAAGACTTCTTAGTATTATTTTCCGGTAACATACCTTAGCTGCACAAGCTCTCCCTTCCTCACATGAGTGAATATCTCTAGTGGTAAGTTCTCTATGTCAGTTATTGACAACATAGATGGTTTCTTACCAATTGTAATAGATGTCACTGAGTTTTTTCAAGAGTAGAGGTTATACTGCACAGAGATAAAGTACCTTTGCTGTTTCAGTCTGTGTCCTCTAAGAGTTTCACTGGGAATATTAATTTGAGTGACATATAGCTGAAAACATGAAGCAGAAGCTGTGTTTGAGTGTTTCTCTGAAAAATAAAGTGGTAAAGGTAATCATATTCTTCGTTATGCAATAAATTCTAAAAGCACAATCTCAGCTGCTCCATTTGGTGTATATCAGATAGCCCAAAGTCATAATGGATTGTGTGCAAGACTTGTACGATTTTGACCTACCTTCTTGTCTTCTCTTGCAGTAAGGTTGGTCTTAAGAGAACATGTATACATGATAGAAATCCTATAATTAAACTGTAGACCTGAGTTGATTGAAAATGTGATTTATCAACATAAGTGCTTCCGTATGAGCTGTGTCATTTCGTTTGGGATAAATTCTACCCATCCAGAAAATAGATTGCTAACAGAATTTCCATACTCACATTCTCCAGTCTTGGACTGAAGAATGAGTCAAATACTGTCAGATTTTAAATTCTGCTACTTAAAGTAAGTTTTCCTGGGACATCTGAAGCTGAAATGAGTGCATTGTCATTTCTTGCCTGACAGGTTAAAATGGATTCAGTCAAACTGCAATGCTTTCTGTGTAGGTCCGATTCCAGGGTGTTTTCCATATAAGTCATCTTGGGTAGTCATTAGATAAATCTCAAAATTCCCAAACATGTTGTTCATCAGAATTTACAATTTCTAATCCCAAAACCTTAATTGAAAGTTAAGGCTTTGGGTGTTTATTGGTCTGTAAATCTTAGAAACAACTTGGTTCTTTCCTTTTGTGCTTGAATAACAAAGAAAACTTGCAACACTTGGTGGAGTTGCAAGTGAACATGCTGGTGGATTTTAGTGGCTTCTGGTTGACATTAAGGAATTCTGTGTCCATTGCATTCAGTTTAATAGGCTGTAAACACCACAAGATGATGAGCAATTATATGTTTGCGTCTTTCCTTTCCTATTTGGAGACAGTAAGTTCCAGCAAAGGAGCAGGGTGAAGTACTATGGCTGGTAAATATGTCAGTTGTGCCATTAAGAATTATCAGAACGTGCTCTGAGGGCTCTGATAAGCCCTTTTAACAGGATTTTCAGTTTTATTTGTCATGTTCTTTTCCTAAAAACATTAACCTTTGTGTCTTCTTTGTTGCGCCCTTAATGTTTCAGATAATGAATGGAGATTATTGATGGCACAGAAGCTTCTAGAAACTCATTTGCCAATAGATTGTATATTTTTGGAATCTTGCAAGTGACAATTACCTTTTTTAAACAATGAAAATATTTTAAAAGTCGCAACTAAAATCTTTCCATTTCTTAAAAAAAGCTATTATTTTTTAAAATCATTTTTCCCAAGCAGTTACAGGGAAGCACATAAAAGAAGGGAATAAAAACCAACCCCCAAAACAGTGTGTAGTTAGTATAGAAGTGTTATGCCCATAATGGGTGGCTCTTCGTTCGGCACCTCCAACAACTCCTTCTTCCTTTACCTTTCAGATATGCTCAAGCTCCTTATCCCCTTTCCCATTGCGTCTCAGAACATTCCTATCAGCCTGTGTGTTTTCATTGATGATAGTATTTTATTAGTGTAGAGTTAATGAGGAAAGCTCACTGTGCCAAGTGGAACTAAGTCATGGAACCTTACAGTTTTACCATATAATCTTTGCCAAAGTCTATTACCTCTGCCTGAGAAAAGGGGATATATTTTGGTTTTGTTTTTCTTTTTTTCCATTTGTTAATAAATGACTTAGTTCAAATATACTATCAGTGAGTCTGTATTTATATTTATATAGTTTGGGCATGTACATCAGTCTAGACAGAAGAAAAAAGAGGAGTGGTGAAAAGCAATACTTTTTTTTCTCAGCTGTTACATCTTTTTCATAGGGTGATTCTCTTCAGGGTGGTGATGATTCTCCATTTTCAGACTCAATCACATTGGAACAAACAACAAGTAATATTGGAGTCTCAAGCGGACGTGTCAGCCTATGGATGCAGTGGATGTTGCCAAAAATTACTGTAAAATTGTTTGCTCCTGATCCTAGAAATAATGGCACAGGTATTCAGCTTTTTTTCCCCTAATATACTATTTTAAATTCCATACATTATTTTTACAGCACAGTATTAATATAATCCGGGAAACTATAGGCCTGTCAGTCTGACCTCAGTACTGGGAAAGATCGTGGAGAGGATCATCTAGAGTGAGCTCTCACGGCAAGTGCAGGGCAACCGAAGGATCAGAGCCAGCCAGCATGGGTTTATGAAAGGGAGGTCCTGCTTAACCAACTTGATCTCTTTCTATGACCACGTGACCCACCTTCTGGATGCGGGGAAGGCTGTGGACGTTGTCTGCCTGGACTTTGGTAAGGCCTTTGACACCGTCCCCCACAGCGTTCTCCTGGAGAAGCTGGCAAATCATGGCATAGACAAGTGTACTCTTCACTGGGTAAAAAACTGGCTGGATGGCCGAGCCCAGAGAGTTGTAATTAATGGGGTGAAATCCAGTTGGCGGCCGGTCACCAGTGGTGTCCCTCAGGGCTCAGTTTTGGGCCCGGTCTTGTTTAATATCTTTATTGATGATCTGGATGAGGGGATTGAGTGCACCCTCAGTAAGTTTGCAGATGACACCAAGCCAGGTGGGAGTGTTGATCTGCTTGAGGGTCGGCAGGCTCTACAGAGGGACCTGGACGGGTTGGATCAATGGGCTAAGGCCAATGGGATGAGGTTTAATAAGGCCAAGTGCCGGGTCCTGCATTTCGGTCACAACAACCCCAGGCAACGCTACAGGCTTGGGGAAGAGTGGCTGGAAAGCTGCCCAGCAGAAAAGGACCCTGGGTGTGTTGGTGGACAGCCGGCTTAACGTGAGCCAGCAGTGTGCCCAGGTGGCCAAGAAGGCCAACGGCATCCTGGCCTGTATCAGGAATAGCGTGGCCAGCAGGAGTAGGGAAGTGATGGTGCCTCTGTACTCGGCACTGGTGAGGCCTCACCTCAAATACTGTGTTCAGTTCTGGGCCCCTCACTACAGGAAGGACATTGAAGTGCTGGAGTGTGTCCAGAGGAGAGCCACCAAGCTGGTGAGCGGTCTGGAGAACAAGTCATATGAGGAGAGGCTGAGGGAACTGGGCATGTTTAGTTTGGAGAAGAGGAGGCTGAGGGGGGACCTCATTGCCCTCTACAACTACCTGAAAGGAGGTTGTAGAGAGGTGGGTGTTGGTCTCTTCTCCCAAGCGAATAATGGCAGGACCAGAGGAAATGGTCTGAAGTTGCAGCAGGGGAGGTTTAGGTTAGATATTAGGAAGAATTACTTTACTGAGAGAGTGGTCAGGCACTGGAACAGCCTGCCCAGGGAGATGGTGGAGTCGCCATCCCTGGAGGTATTTAAGAAACGTGTAGACATGGCACTTCAGGGCATGCTCTGGTGCCCGAGACTGTTGGTTTGTGTCTGTTTGTGGGTGGGTGTGGGGTGGGGTTGTGGGTGTTTGTTTTGCTTTGGTTTTGGTGTTGTGGTTTTTGTTGTGGGGGTTTTTTTTTGTTGGTTTTTGTTGTTGTTGTTGTTGTTTTGGTTCTTTGGGTTTTTTTGGTTTTTTGGTTTTTTGTTGGTTGGACTCGATGATCTCAAAGGTCCCTTTCCAACCAAGAAGATTCTGTGATTAGCTATTCAGAGCATCTATTGACAATATTAAACACTGTAATGCAGAAATAGTGGGTTGGATCTATATTTTAAGTTAGAGTGACAAGCTGTTGTTAGGTTAGTGCAAATAATCAGAATTCATTGTTGTTCTTTGGCATAAACTTCCCTCTCCATGTGGAAAGATTATTATATTAAATTAGAAATAAGTTGATTATTTTACTTAATAGTACTGCATTTATTGCCTTAGAAGCAATAATTTTTCATTTTATTAAGTAGTATGTTTTGTGTATGTCCATGTGTAAATATGTAGTTTTGTATTGATAATTTCAAATTTAAATTTAACATAATTATCATAGTATAATCGTTAAAGTCATAGGAAGTTTAATATGGACTTCAACAAAGAAGTTTCAACTTCTGTCTTGAAAAGGTAAATATGTGTGGTACCCAGCTTCTCTTTTTCCTTTGAGATTAAAGTTAGATTATCATCCAGACAGTAATTCTTTGGAAGGAACTCAGATTCTATAAATGTACTGCAAGACTTCAAATATTTTTTTTGTAAGCAAACACTGCTGCTTAGTAATTAACATTGTTACTCATAGACATGTGAAAATATAAGGAGACTAATTGTTAAAGCTAATTTTCAAGGAGATGTACTTGAGCCTTTGATTTTAAAAAATAATTACATGAGAGAAAGAAATTTCAAGTATTGTTAGAGAAAATATCTTGGTAAATACTATTTTACATTTTTTTTTCAGGAATTATACTGTGAACACCTGAACTTAAACCTCTCTGCATAGTTGTATAAAAAAGTTTGGACTCTAGGATTTTTTCTGGTTCCTGACACTTGAATCTAAAAGTGCTTTATGAAAAAACTCTTGAGTAGAAGTAACATCATCCTATTTACAAAATGTAGTGTCTCAGATATGTTTCTTGCTTAAAATTTTGCAAGTTTCAGATTAATAATTTTTATTTTCTTTGACTCTTGTAGAAGTTTGTGTTGTCAGTGAATTAGAAGATCTCAGTGCCTCAGTGGATATGCAGGATGTCTATACCAAAATCAAATGTAAAATAGAAAGCTTCAATATTGACCATTACAGAAACAGGTAATTCCTGGGAGTTATTCTGCTTTAATTTCAGGCTGAAAGAAGACTGGTGGTTTTTTTTCTTAATTCTTAACATATGTTTACGGTAACTGTTCAATTTCAACAAAATGATTTTAACTTTTTAAGTAATAAAAGTCAGAACATTTTCTCAGAATTATATTTGATTCCAAAGAAAGATATAGAAATCATTGTAAATCAGGAGGGTGTTTTTTCACACTTACTGCTCTCTTGTTCCATTAGACAAAAATCTTTCATTTTAGCTGAACTTTTGAATGGAAAATTCCTTCAATATTGCTTCATGATGATTTATCCTACCATACTCTTAGATATTAAAAAGTTTCTAAAAAATGGAACTGTTTCTTTTGCTGTGGCTTAGCAACACTATAATGCAGGGAACTAAGCTCATTATGTCTGTTTGTGTAACACGGCATAGTGATATGCAGACATGCCCGAGTAATATTTCAGTAATTAATGTTAACCAGTATATCATCAATATTGTGTACGTTTAGTTGGTAGTTAGGCCTAATATGCTTGCAACTTTAGCCAAGTTCGTTAGTTGAATAGGTTGCTGCCCCAATGCAACTGCATTCATTTGGCACCCAGATGCAGAGTTCCGTAGAGAGATTGAGTGTGCCGCCTTCTAGCTTGTATTGGCCACGAACACGCTAGTCTTGACAAAATAATAGAGAGCCTACATAGTCTTTGATCAACTGGGTTGGTATTTGCCATTAAAGACCAACAGATTCTGTTATGGGAGACATAAATTAGGAAAAAATAGTTGTCGTGTTACTCCCTGAGAGGGAAAAAAATAGTTAAAAGCTTCAGAGCTTTTTTTGGCATTGAAAATTACTAAAATATTTAGAAGTACACATCATTTTGACTTAGGAGCTAATGTCTGTAAGGCCTTGTTGGACACTTATCGTTCTCTGTGTAGAACAGGAAGGAGATTTAATGTCAACTTAGTGGTTACCAGCCTTTGTGAGACTTTTTTTCTGATCAGTGTAAAAAAAGTTTTAATTCTGTTCTCATGCTGAAGTTAGAAATGCAGTTATCATTTGTACATATTGTAATATTTGATAATCAAAACTTGTACTTTTGATTTAAAAAGATTTTTTAAAATAGTCATGATGCTTTAAAATGCTTTGGAATCCCAGTAGCTAGGTGCTCTTAACAGGCTGCTTTGTCTGCAGATACTATGAAAAGTACTTCATCCCAGGACCCTAACGTTCCATTAGAAATATTTTCAACTTCAGGATGTTCTTGTTTGCTAAAGTTATATTAAGGCTTTAAAAAAAATAGTATTTTCATTTGACAAAATTGTTGTTCTTATTTATATTTCATAATCTCTTCAAAGTACCTTTCTCTAAATCTCTGTGGACTAAAACCAAAAGCAGAGAATAGATAAGGTGAACATTCTTTCTTCCAGGCCAGGGGGAGACTGGCAGTCAGGACATTTTGAAGGAATATTTCTACAATGCAGAGAAAAGCTTTTGGTGAGATTTCTTTAGTAAACTAAGGTGTTTACCTGAATAAATCTTCTTAAGCAACAGATTTTTCTTTATTCTTATACATGTTAAAAAGAATGATTACAGGAACTCTAGTACAAAGCACATTTTAATATCTAATAGCTCATTTTTTCCTAAACAATTCTATGACTTTATAACATATAAGAGTACAGCTTTTCATTCACAGTTTCTTTGTTCTTGTAATCATTCTCTTCTTCATTCCAATAAAGCAATCTGCTGAAAATCCAGGGGTAAGTCCTTTCTCTGTATGCCGAATTTTACTGTACTTTTATTCTCATGTGTCTTGACCTCTTGCTATAGGTTGTCCTTCCACATAAAATTTTACAAACTTTTTTTTTTTCTTTACCAGTTTTTTGCTTGATTTGATTTAATTTCAGCTTTTTAGGAAAAGGTATGGCATAGGCTCTACCTTGCAGTTACATAGAACCGTGCAAGTTTAATGTTTGGGGGTTTTTTTTGCTTATAGCAATTATTATTTTTTTTTTGCTTTTTGTCTTCCTCTCTTCCATGCCTTGTTTATTACCTCAAGCCTTGGGGAAGATTCTTGGTCTCTGGGGCAATATGGAGGTGTGTTCCTTTCCTGTACTGACAAGCTGAACAGACGTACCTTGTTGGTTCGACCCATCAGCAAGCAGGACCCTTTCAGTAATTTCTCTGGCTTCTTTCCCTCTGTAAGAATCTCTTTTTTTTTAATTTTTTACTACAGAACTTCCACTAATAAATACCAGTTGTGGTAAAAAAAAATAAACCTCAAATGGGTTTAGTTGCTTGTCATCTAAATTTATTTTTACTTAATATATTTGTTGCTTTTATTACATTCATCGTGTTATTTCTGTCTTATCCTTTAGTAATAGCTGTCGGTCATTTTTCAGTAGATATGGGAATGTTCACAACCTGGTACATAACAGCAGTCCACTGAGGCCAATGGGATTCATTTATATTAAAAATGAGCACATACTGTAATGTTTGGAGACCAAATATGGAAAAGCCAGCACTGAACACTACATGTTGTTCATGTAATTCTGTATCTACTTAGGGATTTAAGTACTTTGTAGTACTGCAGTGTACCTTTTATGCAACCTTTTAAAATTACTTCTTATAATTATGATAATGGAACAATTAACAATTTCATATTTGAGTCTTTCTTTTGAATGCTTGGAACATTACTTGTTGATTCAGATTATCTCAGTGTGAGATATTTAATACCTTTTTTCTTGTCTGTTTATCCTTGAAAAATTTTATATCTTATGACATTGGGCTTTTTATCTTCACAAATGTATGGCTGTATAGAGTCTTTTTATGTTAGTGGAAGTTCTGTATGGTCTGATTTATTTTTGTCGTGGATATTGATTGGTAATACTTTCTCTTATTCTGTTTGTTTTAGTTCTTACAGGAAATTAACTTACCAGTTTTTTAAATTCACTTAATCATAAAAGCTTCCAGTTTTTCAGCATTTAAGCTATGTATCCTGTTTACTTAAGAAAGAGATGTTGTTCTTCTATTAACAAGGTTTAAATTAGATTAAATTATTTCAAATTTAAGATGCTGCAAGAAGCGACTACTTCCAAAATATAGTTGCTTTCATTTCTGCTCACATGATTAAAGCTCATTTTTAAACAATCATAGAATTCTATCAAAATGTTTATTACACTGTTAGAATAATGGTTTTTATAGTTAATACTTTTACATTTTTCACTCACTAACAATGTGTGACTAAAAGACTTTCAAAGATAATATAGAAACTGTACTATATGTCTTCTGGGAGCTAAGCATCTAATTGTCATCTTTATCTAGGAAATCTATCTTTCTAAGTGAAGGATCTGCTATTTCTAAAGTACAGTGCTAAGTACCTTTATTTAAGTGATGTGCTTTGGCACATGGTACAGCTATTCTCTTTAAATACTCAGAGGTGATGAGGGAAAAAACAGTTCAGTTCTCAGAGTATTTAGTTGACTATAGGAGTTTTATACACCCATGTTTAGGTGAAGCGAAGCTATCTCGGCACCCAAGCGTTATTTTAGCACCTATGGTATTTGCACATACAGAAGGAACTATGTAAGGGAATAACATCTACTCCTAAAATGTCTAAAGTGAAGCAGAAATCAAAATATTTAACTGTGTGAAAAATTATCTGAAAATGTTTGGTAAATTTAGAATCTTGAATATTTGGGGTTTTTTTGGCAGATTGGATTTCAATGTCATACAGCATAAATAATCAGAAAAGAAAAAATATTCAGTAATCCATAGTTTTAGCTGAAACAATACAGTAAAGTGTGGGCACACTGTGGAAAAATTGTCCATTCAAAAAAAGGAAAGAGATATTTTCTACTGTTCAGAAACGGTGGAAAACTATTAGAAGATATAGAATTCTAAACATCCTAACTAACAGAGAATATGGCAATTGATAGATGTTATATGTGTACATATAACAGTTTTGCAGCAGTTTTTTAATCTTTTTTTTTTCCTTGAAATAGACAACTGCAAAGCTTTTAGATGGCTCACATCAGCAACATGGATTTCTTTCTCTCACTTACACCAAAGCTGTGACAAAAAACGTCCGGCACAAGTTGATATCAAGAAACGAACGAAGAACATTCCACAAGCTATCAGAAGGTCACACTGATGGTTCTCCTCACTTTCTTCATGAGATCCTTCTCTCTGCTCAGGCCTTTGATGTGGTCCTCTGTTTTCCGTTGCTTAATGCAATTGCAAGCATTTTTCAAGCCAGGTTGCCGAGGAGTCAAAAGGAGAAAAGAAAATCACCAGGCCAACCCATGAGGACTCATGCTCTAACTTCCCGCAACTTGCCTCTGATTTATATCAACACTGGTGTAATAAGAGTCTTCTTTCCCAAAAATGAGGAAGATCATCATACTGCAGAAGGTACTGTATTTTATGTTAGAGTTTTTTTGCTGTTCAGCAGTGTAGACAGGAATTCTAACTTAGTTAAATTACTGACCGTTGCTAGGGCCTTCAGTTTTAAGGGTCAGAGTTAGGAAACATCTAACATTCATGCTACTTCTCTAGAGATTTGCTGAAAAGGTTTTTTTAGGTATTTATTTGAGCTTTGCTTTCCTGCTACCTATAGAGTTTGCATTTCAAATGTGATTATAATAAAAAAAGTCCAAGAATTGTGGATAGAGATCTTAACCCAGTTCTGCGGTGGTGATTCTTGTGTCAGCTCTCATTATGCTGATACCAGTTCAGTCTTCCATAGACACCGGTTTCAGGGATGGAGCGTAAGCATTGAGCCTTAGCTCCTGTGGAAATTGGCACCTAGAAAACCATGCAATAGTGAAGCAGGTAGATATTCTAGTTCAGTTTGGAGAAAGTTATTAAAATGTACCTTGTGATTGATGCCCAACAGATGATATAGTTTATAATTTCTTTAGTAGGTCTTTGTTGAAGCTATTCAGACTCCATTATGTAAGTGGCTTTCAGGTGTTTACAGAGATATAGAGGCCATAAGCTTTTCTTTCAAACAGTGAGTAGCCATTTGATCTATGGATAATACTTTTCTGTAAGAGATTGTTTTCCCTTCATACATGAAATATATTTACAACCCTATTACAATCTTCATATATAAATAAGGAGATGCTGACACTAAAATTACACGATGTAACAGCTAGCAGGAATGTGATCACTTCTCTTACCAACAATTCTTCTAGACATTAAAAAAACCCCAAAAATCCCACAAGGAAAAAAGTGTTTTACTGGTATCATGATATGTTTACATAAGTCCTATAGGTATGGATTTTTGTTATCATTACATGTGATAGCACACAATATAATCCTAAGAGTATAGTCTTTAGATTTTTCTCATAACCTAATTGCAAGAAGTGCAGACAGTGAGAATTTACGTCGATCATTTTTTTGCCAGCATCCTTTACGATTTTCCAACTGGGAATGCTGAAAACACAGGAAGATAAAATTAGACTGGCTGTGTTGGCAAGAAAGAGTTATGATTCTGGTTGGGAGTTCTAGGGCATGCTGTCAAAGAAATCTTTTTTCAAAAGTATGTTTTTGTAGCTCTGTAGCTGTATACATCATTAAAAAGAAATTATAAAAAAATTTTGTCTTATTGCTATCTCTTACTTGAAAATACGTGCAAAGAACACAATTGTCATGCTTAACCATGGATTTAGGAAGAAAAATTATGTATGCTTTTAAAGAATAGTGCTAAAGATTAGCTTTACTAAATGAATAAGGAACTCAGCTAGCCTTTTCCACTGGAAAATTCTGAAATATCATCACTATGAAAATCCTTTCATTTCTTCTTTCACCCCATATTTTCCCAAACTCTCATCTGTTTCTGAATGTGAAATAAATTGCTTCTCTCTTCTACTGCTTATTGTCTTCAAGAACAATAGAAATTAGAAACAATAATAAGGAGTAAGAGTTGAATATGACCCATGTTACTGGTATGCTAGATCAGAAAAATGCTATATATTGTGGGTATATGCCCCCATAAGACCTCATTCATCATTTATTAAGAGAGATTTTTAATCCAGTAAGATTTTCATGTTTCAAGTTGTGATTGCTGCAGTAAAAGTCAGTCATTTACTGTTCATAGCTTGTACCTAGTGATAGCTACCAAAGCTATCCTCCCCCCAAAAAACATATTGCAATTGTGACTTTACATATAGAGTTTAAAAAATAAAATTCATGCAGTCCAAAACCAAACTTGCACCATGAACTGTGATACACAAACTCTATGAAATAACCAAAATCATTATTTTTCTCCTGAGGAATTTACATACATGCATTAATACACCCACGCAATTTTATAACACTTAAGTTTCATGGGTTTTGCAGCAGCACTAGCTTAACATTTCTCTTCATGGTGGACTTGAGGGCAGCGTTCTGTTCTAGGCAATAAGCAATGCTGCTTTCCCTCACTTTGATTTGTTAATGCATCGGGTGGTGTTTCAAGCTTTGGCCAGCAGCCCACACTTAACTTAGTGTTGAAGTAAAGACAACTAAATATATAAAAGCAATATATAACAAATAGAAACAAGGCATACTGCATAGCAGAACACTATAAGTAAAAATTGTAAATTCCAAAAAACTGATAAGAAGTGGTAAAGACAAGGAAAACCCACATCTGGCTGGTTTGAGGACAATAAGAACTTTTTTTCATAGGTACTAGAAGCAAAATATCAGGAATCACTAGAAAGGACATGACAAACTTGTTGATAATGAAAAAGCAAAGGCGGCATACTGAATAAACGTATGTCCTGCATTTGTAGAAGTGATATATTCTTGTCACATGAGCATGACTCCCTACTTTGAAGTCCGTCCTAACATATGGTCTGTAACATCCTCTTTGTTACCACTAAAGAGCTTCAAATCAGTCAGACTGAGTAACTTGTGCTTAGGGGTCTTAGTCTTCTGAGGCTAATTTTTAACACACCTTGGAAGAGCAGGTTTTAGACAGCTGAAGGTATATCTAGTAAAGTGAAATGTATGATGTTCAAATAAAATTAAGGCAGGTAGTTTTATTACTCTCCCTCAGAGAAAATAAAGGAAAAAAAAGTCTTTTACAAGATTCGATTAATAATGAGTTACATACTTGTTACACGATAATAAATATAGTTTTATGGAAAATTAGTCTTGCTAAACACATCTGATTTCCATTCTTGATTATGGTTACAATTCTTAGTTGATAAAATGTTGCAAAGATTTGATATGCGTAGACTTCCGTAAGGAGCTTGACATTGTGTCTCATGGTATTCTAATTTAAATATATCCCCATATGATACCTGTGGAAATGTTAAATGAACTAAAAATGGCTAACTGGAAGTCTAAAAAAAATACATTGTCATTTGGGAATAATAAGCAAAATTGGTATTTAATAATCTGAAAGTAACTATAAAACCATTGCTGCTAGCATCAATATTGCGAAGAATTTACTGAGGAAAATAACATTAAGGACTCTATAGGCCATGCGTCTGGATCACTGTGCTTACATCACTGCTTGTAGAAAATATACTAAATCTTCTAAAGCTAAAGTTATATATCAAGGAAAATATTTATGCATACTATATCTTCAGGAATGAAGGGACTAACCTGTGGCTCAAAACAGCTTAAGGGTGACAGGGGAGTTAGTGAAAAGAAATAAGAGCAGTAGCTGTACTTCTGCATATGGCAGATGATGGTATATCATGTCTAACTTCTTTCTACTATAAAAATTGGAATTGATAAAACTGGAGAGGGTGCTGAAAAGTACAACAACTGTTAATCAAGTGCTGGAGAAGAAGCCTTACAAGGAAAGATTAAAAGAGCATATAATGTGTTTAGCTCAGCAAAAAGAATACTGAGATGAATGGGTAAAACTGAGTGAGATTGTGAACAATGTTATTATAGTTGGGTAAGTAATTTTTTCCTAGATTGTACTTTTATTGTGTAGCGTAGACTTTTTACCCCCTCAAATTTTTAAATATTTATGATGACTATGGTCCTCAAACCAGGACAGTTTACTACATTATTCCCAAAATTTGAAAAACCAATGGGAGAATTCATGGGTTAATGAATGGAGATGCGAATTCATCGTCTTAAGTCATGACTCAGATTACCACTCATTAGAAACCAGCTGAAAATATTAATGCCTGTAATTCTTTCTGTTTTTAAAATTGACTTAATTCCTTGACCTACCAGAAGCTGTACACAAAAGAACCGTGCTCAGCCTTGAAAAAAAGCCTTAAACTGCTGATATAATAGAGACTGTGATGAGTGGTCCTGTGTTTATTTTGCTGTGCTAAGTGTCAGAGACAAATTAAAATTCTTAGCCTAAGATATATTTTATTAAGAACCACTTCTCAGAATGAGGCATTTGCCACCTAATTAAGTTGCAATTACAATCTGAAGTGTATTTAATACCTTCACTCCTTTTTCTTATGTATCAGAGAAAAAAATACAATTAAGCATACAGTGGCAGGAATTCTAATGCTTTGTACGATGCCTTACTCATTTTTTGATTTAAAAGTTGAAAATACAGTTTCTGATTTAGTCACAAACAGGATTTTGTTGTCAGCTTTACTTTTCTGCCTTAGTTCTAGCAACCAAACCATCTATATATGCTTTTGCTCTGCTTTTGGGGACTAAAGGATTTGACTTTGCTTTTTAAGTAGATGAGGTTCTTTTAAGTAAATCCCTGGTGTTCTGATTTAGTTATGTGTCAGAACTTGTGTTAGCCTCTGCTGCATGGTTACTGTGATATTCCCTACAGTTGTTTCAAAGTACCATGTTAGAATTTCTGTGATTTCTTATATCTGTTTAAAAATATACATATGTGTATATTTATAGCTGCAAAGTAGGGTGTTTTATTCACTAAGACACTAGAGAAGGCTTTTTTTAAGCTCATAGATTTCACTGGTTCTTTCCACACAAAACGTTTTGTTCTTCAGTAAAATATTTAAACTCTGCTCTGCTACTATCATCTTGTTTTCAGAGCTCATATATGAGCGTCTTGCAGAATTTCCTTGTTACTTATCGTGGTGGTGTTGAAGTCAACCATTTCACTTCAAGTGATGAACTCTTTGAGCTTGCATCACACATTCTCAGGAGCTTCCTAGTTACTATGAAGTCTTCTGAGCACAAGCTTCTCCAAATGTTTTGTGTATGTCTGTGTCTGCTGAGAAGGAGTTGCAGTAGACTCAGTCTTTTCCTGTGAGGAAACTTCACAGAGTTTGTTTACTACAAGAAATGTGGTGCTATTTTTTTTCTGGGCAGGACTTTGGTTTTCTATCTATATGACTGCTGCTTTTAAAACTAAGAATTTGTACATGTGGCTGAAATTTGAATATGATGGAGATGAAGTGGAAAGCAGAGATTTTTCTTCTTGGAGTAATTTTGTTATTGATGTGGAATTTACTGTCCAGTACTACATCTTGTTCTTTGTATATGTGTCAGATTTCAGATTCTCTTGTTTCAGTCCTTGTGTTTGAACTTTTCATGTGTGTTGCAACCCATACCAAATGCTACTAGGATGGTTACATTGTAATATCCTGCAGTGTTTTAAATCTAAAGGGCTTGGGCCCATACTAAAAAGGGTGCATGATTCAGATATTTCAGCAGATAATTATTGGAGAAACAGATCACAAAGAAGTTTGTGGGATCAACATCATTTTGGACCAAAAAAAACTGAAATAAAAAAGCATCATAGAAAAAGAGAAGTCCCAGACCAGGATTTAGTTGTGTCATAAAGCTCTGTGGGGAAATTAAATTACAATAGTTTTGTCTTTTATGTATCACAACAGTGCTATTGATTTTATGAGGATTTTTTTGCATTAGTTGTTGCTCCTGAGCAGAACTGAACCCTTAGCAGACATTCTTATTTGGATTTTTTTAAGAAATAGTTTTTTAGTATTTCTGCTATGTGCATTTGACTTTTAATCAAACACATATTTTCTCTTCTCCTAACTACAGCTAATCCAGCAATTAAAGAAGACACTTTGGTTCTCAAGATTGGATCTGTCTCTATGGCTCCTCAGGCTGACAACCCTCTTAGCAGAGCTGTGCTCAGAAAAGACATTTATCAGTAAGTGTTGGGGGAGGGGTTGGGGTTTTCATATATGGTCTCAGAAAAATTCATTTTAGGAGAAGTTAATTGATCAATAAAACGGGTACGTGCAGCCTGTAAAAATACTTTTCACATACAATCTTTTGATATTCAAAACCAGGTTTTTCTGATTTTCTTCACTTGTGGGCTTTCAAATCCATTTAGACAAATCAAGTTCTTCTGTGAAGTGCTGATGAATAACAGAATTTAAATGTCAAGTCATTACGAAGCTTAAGCTCACAGATGAGAACATTTTAAGAGGCTTTCTTTTATTCAGCTACTACTAAGTTCACCTAAGAGATAAAGAATTTTTTTGTGACTACCAGAGTGCTCAGTAGCCATATAGTGTGAAGGAGATAGATCTTAATAATATAAATGGTAAACATATATTCAAACTGTAGGATTCTTGATGTCATGTAGATCAAAGCTGAAAGGAATGCAAACTTCTAAGGAGCCCTTTCCCAGTAAACACATTTTCTGTGAAAATGTCATGCTCTGGATTGTGTCACTAAGTATGTGCAAACCACACTAATCATATATAGGCAGCAAAACTGGTGAACATATGTAATCAACATGATAAAAGTAATATATGATCCTTAGTAGAGTTGGCACTGTTGCCAGACATGAAAGTATGGTTGCAAATAATATCAAGTGAGAAAAGTCACAGAAATACAGATGAACAAGTGTCTTATACTTCCCGTTGGTCTGTTTTTCAGATGTGGCAATATTTTTAACTACTTCATAGTGCTCTTCAATAGAAATTACAAACATCAAAATCTTTTTCCCAGCAGTAAAACATTTACTGGGTAGAAAATGACAGCAAGTTTTACTTTTTGTCAAGACTAGGATTTTTAGGAGACCATGAAATATCTCCAGTTTCTCTTCTGATCACTTAGAAGTTGCAAGAGAGTCTTTTTCTTCATATTTCCATGTGGAAATATTTAAATTAGTGTTTTTTGCTTGTATGTTTAGTTATAGCAGGGCTTTTTTGATTTGTTTGGTTTTGGATTTTTAAATGAGCATTGTATCTATTGTATAATGGAGCTTTCATGGAAGAAATCTTACAGCCTGGCACTAGTAACAGCCTGATCCAACTCTCAAAGTGCCATAGTTAAAAGAGATCTTCCTGGCCTTTGTACAGGCTCTCTCTGCTTCTGCCCTCTCTGTCCAAGGAGACTCCTATCTGATACCTGCTTTGAGATTTACAGAACCAAATGTAGGTTCCACTCTGCTTCTCACAACAACCAAAATCTATCAGAAAAATCTGCTACGGTAAAGTGGAATTTGCAAATTCCAGCTTCTGTAAGGTCATTTCTGTCACCTAGGGGAACTGTGGAATGTTCCTTGTATGCACATCACAAATCAGTGAGTAAGCAACAGGAGGGATGTGATTTACATCTAAAATCAATGAAGCTATGCCCACTTAAATTTTTGAGTCTGATATGTTTGCATCTGTGGTTTTACCTGAAATGCAGAAATTCCATACTTTTCAATCCAAAAGTCGTTCAGTTGCCCTTTTGAATTATGGGTCTCTGGCTGTTATATACACAAATGTTCCAGACTACATTTGTGCAGTGTGTGTTTAGTTTTCATAGTTTTATACAGTTACAGTATGCTCCAGTCCTCCCTTAGAAGTTGGGACACCAAATGGGTAAGGTAGAAATAAGCACTGGGCCCCAGGCATCTCTCATCTGACTGTTAATGGCTTCTTTGTGACCAGTCTCGCAACATCATGCTTCCTGTGTCTTTTTCTGAGAAATGTCTGCCATTTTCAGTAATTTCCTCTAACTGCTTCAGTGACCATTCTTCTAATTTCTCAGCAGCTGTCAAATGACTCAGTCTTATCTTTGTTCCTTTAATCATCTAATTATACTAGCTTTAGTGTTTTTAAAATACGTTGGGGCAGAGTGTCAAGTTACTTTGCAGAGTTTTATGAGACAATATTGAAGTTGGTAGTGGGTGGTCTTTTGGTTTTGGGAAGAGAGTTAGTATTTTGATCTGTTTAAACAAGCGTCAACACTTTTGAGCAATATGAATTAATATTTTTTAATTAAAAATATTAAGATTCCAGTTTGGAGTCAAAGTTGATGCATTTTCTAATTACGTATTCTTTGATCCAGAACATACTGTAGTTACAGAAGCATCATTGAAGATAGCCGTTAATTTTCTGACATGACAGTCATGGCTATTAGACCAGTGCAGTTGTGAGTGGAGTTAATTTCACCATTTGACAGTTTTTCTTTAGAAAATAAGATAATACCAAGGTTTTTGTATTATTAAGACAGGCCACACAGCCTGTATTCAAGGACAGGAAAGCTCAGTGGGATATTTTTAGCACAAAGGCCTGATGTTGATACTATGAGATTTCTTAACTTACACAGTATTTGCCCTTTTTAACCTGCCCACGGTAGATGGTACTAGATAGCAAAAATGTGTAACTGGAGCTAATACAGAATGCTTAAAAATCAAGTAGTAAAATGAGCAAACCCACACAACATGTAACTTACATATTTTGGTGAAAGATTTGTTACTAAATATCAACAGAGGTACAAGTAGTACATTATCCAGTTTAAGACACTCTAAAAAAAGACTAGAATTACAGCAGCCTGTTGATTACTGAAGAATTAACTGCTACAGCATTCTAATAATCCCAACATGTCATCTTCTGTCTTTTTCCAACCTCTCTTCTCCTCTAATTTGCTGCTGCTGCTTTTAATAGAATAAAAGAAAATAAATCATTGTCTGAACCACTGTCTTTACAGTGTTTCTGGAGTGGGGATACAAACTTAATTTGTGGTGTCACTTTGGTTTAAACCGTCTTCTGTTTAGGTCTGAACTACAACCACATGCAATTAATGTCACTTTTGTAGTGTTTCATGAGAAAGAAGAATTTTTGCTTCTCATTTTGAAAGTGCTCTTTTAGAAAAGGCTGAGAAACTTTTTCATGGCTAAAGGCTGAATAGAATTTCCAAATATCTTTTGAATTTGTCCCATAAATTCAAACATGAAAAACTGAATGTGCTTATTTATCATCAACAGAATGCCAGTGCATGAAGAGTAAATCTAGTATGGCTGCAGGTCATACTAAATGAACCAGAACACTTCTGACCTGTAAGCTGAAGTGCCTCCATGTATGTCTTAGGAAAAATAGCTTACTTGCTTAACTTGGAGCAAGAACTAAATTGAAAATGGAATGTTGGAAAAATAACGTGCCCCAAAAGTTTGGGCACAAATATTTTTTCAGGTGATTATTGGAAGCTGGAAAGAAACGTAACTTCGGTTTTCTTATACCATATAAAAATTATTCTAAAATAACTGTTTCCTCCAGTAGAAAATGGACTAATTTAGTTTAGACTATTAATACACATAGTAAGCATAGATGCATGTACCATAACAGTAAATATAGGGCTCCTGAAAGAAGGGGCACATTTTTAGCTGGTAACAGTAACAGACGATTTCTCCTTTTCAAAATTTTTTTTTTCTACTAAATCCTAGGAGGTTTTTCTGTTTGTTTTAGTGAATTCTCATGAATTTCTGCTTCTTAAACCCCAGGTAAGGTGTGTTTGTCTTAAACAAATGTGATCACAATTTTATGTTCCCATCAAGAAACTGCCAGTTCTGTGGAGCAGAACTCTTGTATATACCAGAAGGCCTTGTGTTAGGTCCAGGGAGCAGAATAAAGGAGACTTTGGATAAGGATGCAAGTGAGGCAGCAGCCTATCCTGGCTTAAGAGAGGGAAGAACAGTTAATTAAAACTGTGGAGGAGTCAGAGTAAATGAAATTTCTGCTAAGCATTGGAGAGAACCACATTTTATTGGTTTTAATTACCTGATTATATTAAACTTGGGTTTGGGGGCGCTGCTGCTTGGAGACAACTCAGCATGTTGCAGAAATGCAAGATGATGTGGTTGTTTCTTGGCTTGTGTGATCATGCTGTGTATGCTAGAACTTTTGAAGTAGCCAAATGAATGGTCACATACATTTGACAAAACAGAGAAAGGTCTAGCAGTTTTGGAGAGGAAGAGTGTTGAGATAAGGAAATCGTGTTAATGACCTGATGGAGTGAAAGTCAGCCAGCTATTTCATATCAGAGAAATTACATCAGAGGGAAATTTTATAAACACTGTAACTACAAGAAAAAACAAGTATCTCTTTGGAGGCAAAAAATTGCATTTCTCAGTCCTGGGCTCGCTCTTGTTTGATGCTCCCGCGTCTAGTGAGATAAAAATTCCAACTGAGGTTTTTTTCCTCAAGATCTTCATAAATATCTCTCATCTTTGGATTTTTTGGTACCTAACATCAAAAGTACTAAGAACTTAACTGTACACCAGCTACACAGAGACTTCTAGCAGTTGTGGTGTTTGTAGCATACTTCGTTTGCTTTGGAGGACATCAGTTAAGATTTCATATTAGCAGTGAACAATTCTTTAAAAACTTAAATATATATATTCATGTGGAGAGTGCTAAAAGAAGTTATGTGGCAGATTCTGTTACCATAAAATCCAAGGGAAGCATAGAAACATGGAATAATTTCAGTTGGAAAGGACTTCTCTACTTCATCTAGTCCAGCCTCGTACTCAAAGCAATTTGGATCAAGTTGCTCAAGTCTTTCTCCAGACAAACCTAGCAGATTATTTAATCTGCCTGATAATCACTTGTCAAAAGAACAGACTTTTGATGGATATAAAGAATTCAGAGGGCACCAGTCCAGAAGATCCTTTTCCATGTATGGAGATGGCTGCAGCAAACAGAATAGCATCTCCTGGGGTAGCTCAAAAAGCCACATTTTCTTTTTTTTGTGTCTTCATATGTTTTTCTTTTGTCATTTCTTTAGTTCTTTCTCTTTTAATAAAAGTGGCTAATGTAGAATATCAGCATGAATAAATTATAATACTTTAAAGAAGTGGAACTAATCAAATGTGTCTGTCATCATCTTAGCCATTTTTCTGCCCAATTATCTCACATTCTGTGAGATTATTTCATCATCTTTTTATATTACAACAGTATTTTCCTGTATATACAAATAGTGCTTAGTGCAATTAAGCTGAGCATAGTTGGAATCCTTGAACACTTTTAGTCAATGGAAACATGACATAAAAAGGACTGAATTTTTTTAAAAAATGTGATGTTAGGGGTTTATAACAATGAGTAGCACGAGTTGTGCTAAACTAGCAGCAGAACTGGACAGTGTTGGTAGGAAAATGGCTGAGAAAACTTCATCACAAGTCCTAACAATTCTGTTTCTCTGACTGAAAAATATCAGGAAGAAGACACATGGCTCTGCTTAAATATGAAGCAGCACAGAGTTGAAATTGAAATGACATTTAGTTCTCATTCTGTATTGGGATAAAGGCCCTATTATACCAAATACTATGCAAATTGCATGCTTCGTTATATAGATAATTGCCAGTCCTCCCCAACATGGTTGTTTTTAGCAAACTGTGATGTGAAACATTAATTAATAGGATTTTAGGAAGTATCCATGAACATAGGCTGAAATAATTTTGAGGTAAAGTATTGTTAAGACAAAAACGAAATGGCTGACAGATGACAGAGAATACAGGCTGTTTGGAGGCCATTGTGAAAAGGCCTTACTTAAAAAGTCCGGAATAAATATTACTAAACTATGAAGTTCTGGAAGTTTAGGTGAATGGAATCACAAGCTTTCTTCAGCTTGGCCAATAAAGAATCTAATTGTTCTCCATGATCTGGATTCATCATTTTTGAGATCCAAGGATTTCATTCATGTCATACATCAAAGCTTACTAGTCCAGGTCTGAATGTTCCATGGTCATTTTCACATGTAGATCTTTCACAGATCAAAGCATAAAGCTGTCCTTAGACTGTTTTCAATTTGTGAATGTAAATGGAAATTCTTTAAAGACAACCACCACCCCCAAAAAATTACATCTAAAGAGTTTAATCATGAGAAGATAACTAAATTATTTCATATTTTTTCTTAAAACTTTTCGTCAGTACAAGCCTTTTTATTATAGATTTATCTAATCTGCTGTGTTTTTCATTTTTGTAGTTTACTGTTTTCCACTGTATTTTTAACTCTCGAACATTTACAAATAACAGTGTTGTATTTCTTACAAAATATCTGCTATTTATCTTTATTTCAAGGAGCTTTATCTAGAACATGCTTGTAATAATCACGTAATACCCATAATTGGTTAACAAAAATCCTTCAGTTTTAAAAAGGAGTAATAAACAATTTTCTGTGTCTGTGCTGATAGAGCTGGAGTGAGGGGAAGGAAAGAATGATGGAAGGAGTTTATGCAAGAAGCACATACATAGCCAGCAGTCTGTGTGGAAATCTGTTTTTTCTTTCAAATGTGGTTTGGAAAATCAAATGCTTTTCAAAACTTTTCAACAGTACCCACATCTATAAGCATCTTCTCTTCAGAAATATTTTTTGTTCAGTATTAAATTGCCGAGGGACATAGTTATATTCAAAAAACTTCACCTTTTTATTATTGTTACAAAAAGCCTAAATTTTCTATGATTGTACTAAAGAGGCTTTCCTTTTCAAACCAATTAACAGTAAAAAAAAAATAAAAATATTTTTTGCATAGAAGTTAAGTATTCAGATAAGTAAATGTTACCCAGAATGTGCACATAATAAGAATAACTTCCTTTTAAGAGTTGATTATTGTGTAAAAGTTATAATAAAACTTAATTTCTGTTCTACTCTATGGGGTTTTTTAATACTTCATTGAAGCTTATTTGGTAGGAAAACAAGGAATTAGCTAATGCTGACCTGAGGTCCTTTATTTTTCTTAGAAAAAAGACAGCAAAAACAATGAGTGAAAAAATGTATTAATACATAGTTTTTGTTGGAAATGTGAGCAGCTTATTAAAATGTGTATATATACCATAGGTAATTAGAAAAAGTGAAAGTTACAGTGCATCATAAGATCTCTGTTGCAATTTTTCTTTAATTTCAAAATGTTTAAAACTGCAGGGGTGATGTTAGGAAAATAACTTTTAGGGGAAAAAAATATCATCGTATTTCAAGGAGAGGTGTTTATTTTATTGCATAGAGGTTGTGAAACAGGGTTATGCTGTCACCTTTTTCAGTCCTTTTCTTCCTGTGTCAAGACAAAAAAATTGTAACAGTAAATATTTTAAACTTGTTCCTGTAACTTATTTTCTATCTTTTCAGATCAGGATGTCTTTTTTTTTTTTTTTAACAAGATTCTCTCTACATTTAATTTGGATATGCAATCTTTTTTCTTTTTTTTTATTTAATAATCTTTAGCTTTATTGTTTATGTTGAATGTTTAAATCAAAATATTCATATTAAATAGCAAGTTCTAAATATTGTCCTTTCCTGTTGTACTTGCACCCGTGTTTTTTTTAGCATAAGGACCTTAGGAAATATCATCTTTATCTTCCTTAAGAATCCTATTCCTCTCTCTGTAATAGGGCTTGGAAGTAAAGTCTTTTCCTGCTTTACATTTCTCTCTTCTATCTTTAGTAGAGAGGGGAAAAAAAAAGTCTACTTAGACCTTTTGCCCAGTAAAATATTCATATATATGGATAGCATTACATGGAAACACCAATCCTAATTAACATTGGCATGTTTGAGGCTATTGCAGCAGTTATTAATTTAAAAACCTCAGTGGAAACTAATTGTAAAATAACAGCTGGAACTGCCCATTTAGTTTCAGAAATGTAGCTTGTTAATTATCTAATACCAAAAGCTATTCAAAGCTAAATTTATATTTGGAATTCAACTTTAAAAATGTTCAGCTTTAACTATCAATCTTATTTTTACTTGAAATTTATTTAACTGTGAGTTTTACTGGAATCTGCAGTAATACATAACTAATTTGCCTAAATACATACATTTAAAAATACATTTCCTTATAATGTAATAGTTAAAATAAAAATCATAATAAGAAAAGCATTTCTACAACTTAGTTTTCTGTTTAATTCATCAGTTTAATCACTGTGTGCTCATTGCACATACCCACTTTATATTTTCTCTTTCACTTAGTAGCACTGAGGGTTTTTTATCTGATTCTCAGAATAATTTTTCATTTCTTTGTGCACAAAAGAAATAGCACATTGAAATATGCTTTATAGAAACATTTCTATGAAAGAGCACTGCCATTATTGTGTCATTTAAGCATCCATTTGTTGTTAATCATGGCAGCTCTTTTGGAAATCTTATTAAATAATTCAGGGAAAAAAACTGTCAAGTGAATGTCAATAAAAGACGAATTCAAAGGAATAACCAATTCATTCAAACAGAGCAAAGGTGAAATCTGTAAAATTGCTAGATATAATTTGAAGTCTCCTAGTAACTCTCAAACAATGCATGTATTAAAAAAAAGATTTTCATATTAAAAAATAGCATCCCTTCTCAATGATATATTGTTACTTTCAATTTTGTTTTGAGAACTTAATAAGCATTCTGTCTGCAAAGCTCTTTCCTTTCAGTTGGGTACGCTGCTTCTGACTTGGTTGAGGTTCTTGTACAAATATGTTCTTCACTCTAGCAACATCCCAGCCGTTCATGAGGAGGATGGGGGAGAAGGAATGAAATTAACTTTATGGAGATTCACAAAGATGTGTTTATGTGTGCCTGACAGTCCTGCTCTAGAGGCAGGCAGAGATTTCAAAGGGCATCTTCATAGATCTCTCAAATTCCTTCAAGTTTGACCTGGAAGATCATGGGAACTTGCTCACATGTTTGAGAGGGACTTCAGTGGTGAAGCATGGTGAGGAGAACCATTCTGAAGCTGGGCATCTTGTGGAGGTGCCCATTCCTTAGCAGTGCAGGGCAGTGCAGTGGGCTCCCCTGGCCTTGTGTACCAATTTCAGATCAGTACCTGGCTAGCCATGGCTGTCTTGCACACACTTTAGTGGGCAGATATGATGATAACAGCCTCGTGCTCCATGTTCAAACCTTGTTTTGGCTGTTGGCCTCACTCTAGTCCATTTGCTATACAGTGAAGGAGTTGCAGCAGAGTGAATATCTCAGTTTTAGCACTTAGGGCACCATGTTTAGATTTTTCTGGTAAAGCTTTGGAGTTTACAGTGTGGCTATGATTGTTTCGTTATTCAGGTGTAGCTCATTCTCACTAACACCTGTGTGTGATTTAGAACTAAATGGGAAATAGGTTTTCAGACTCCTTTTAAACTGGCCTGTGGGTTCAGGTCGTGAAATTTTCAGGTCAGACAGTTTAGCTGTGAACTTGGGAGACAAGAATGAGAGAAGCACCTCTTCAAAAAAGGAGCCTAGGAAGTGTTCAATAACATATTTTATATAATTTATTGTAGCATGTACTCCACTTCTTTGACTACTTAATCAAGATACCATCATTTAACAGCTTAAGGTCAGAAGTAAATAGCACTTGTAAAGTAAAACTTTCACAAGGGCATTGCTCTCTCTGTTATGCCAGTGCACTGCACTTTGTTCTATAAAAAGCTTTCTCAGCTGTGGGTGATCTTAACTACTGTATGTTCTACAAAGTCAAGGCTAAGTTAAAACTCCTTGGTCTTCTGATATTTCTTGCTGTCTCAAATACTGTTTTAACACAGTTGATTAGTATTTGCTGTGTGGTGTATATGGAGCTTGACACATGAAGTTCATACAACTTCAGTTTTGGAATCTGTAATATGTTTACGGTGACTGAGTGGAGGAGAGATTAGGATTTCCTTTGTTTGTACTGCTTTGAGGTGCTGTTTAACATAGTTTTTTTCTATTTCCATTTGTCCAAAAAGCTGCAGTTCTACTATGATGAAGCCTATTATAGTGAAGCCAATCAAAATAGAATCAAAAATTGTTTGAATTTTAGTTCCTTTTAATCCTTTTGAACTTTTAATTATGTTCTGTTATCATTTTATATACTGAAATGCTCAATATTTCAAACTACTTGCCTTGATATTTCCTAATCTGTAGATGACACATACTTGTGCATAATTTGTTTTTTTTATTGAGACCTTAAGGTTACTGCAGTTCTTGTCGTGTTCTCCCTTAAGAAGAGTCATTTCTTCTTTTTGTTTTGTAACCTTTTACTCATTTTAAACGACCCCTTCAGAAATCTCGTATCGCTGTTTCTCCTCAACCAACACACCTCCCTCACTGAAATCAGGTTGTGTAACTGTTCGCTTCCCTTAACTCTTAATAATGGCTCTTCCATCCATTTGAAAATATTTTTCAAACTGTTAATTCTTCTCCAAATTGATTCTTGAGTTACTACGGTGGAGACAAAACATGTTAGGTATTTGAAGAGCTGTTTGAGTAGAGAAGTCTCTCGGCCTCCCGCAGGAGCAAGTGATGTGCAGACTAGCCATGCCCAGTGAGGGGGCTACAGGTGTAAAGCCTGGGCCTGGGCTTCCTTTGGGCAGACCAGAATGGGGTGGATGTAATGTTGACTTTTAACATGACTTCAGCCACGGTCTTCTTTGGGCAATGAGTTTTGTGCCCACCTAGGTTGCAAATCTAAACTCGAGCTGTTCTAAGACCTGCTTCTCTTTGCAGCTCCGTGGTTTTGCTGGTTGTACTTGCGTTTAGTGAGCTGGGTGAGGGAGCTGAAGGAGCTTAAAAAATTTGGGGCAATTTTTTTCAGTCAGGTCATTGCCCTGAGCTTATTTATTGTACAGGCACAGAAGGATTAGCCCTAGCAAGAAGGTAGTATTGCAGCAGCCTGGGCTTGGATCAGCTTCATCTGCCATCATGCTTTGGGCTTTTGAAACACAGCACAGAACCTGACACTATGAACTAAGAATTTTAATAAAATTCTCAGATTCAGTATTAACATTATTAAACATACTGTAACAGTTTAAAAAGGTAAACAAAAAAGGTCACAGAGACAAAGAAAAAAGACGTTAAATACCAGTTAAAAATCCCAGGATACCTTTCACAGTTTACATACTCAGCAACTTGAATGCAATGAAAAATTTTGCAGATAAGCTGTAAAACTGGAAAATAAAAGGAAATCTAAAAGCTAGAGTTATTTTTTATGTGAGTTGTGTTGAATGTGTTATGTTATAAAGCAACATGATTGAAGTTTTTACATTTCTTTTCTTCTTTCAAGTTACCTCCCTTTAATCTTTCTTTTTCTCTAACCACATAGCTTTATATTTTGCCTGTTACTGTAAAATAGTGGAGGGAATGAGGAGAGAGGTGTTTGGGTTTCTGTTAATGTGTGAGAAAATAATTAGTTGGTCCTTATGAATTAATACCATTTTAAGAGCTGGCGTGATCCCCCTATACAAGTTACTTAAGTAAAATTCAGTGACTTTACAAAAAAACTCCTTACAGTCTTTTTTTTTCCCTGGGTGTCCTTTGCTGATTCTTAACATATATGATTGAGTCCACATATCAAGGTTACTTTTCTGTCTTATATGATGAAAATTAACGTCCATAAATCTTGCCTGTGATAAGTAATTTATTGTAAAATAATTCAGGAAAGCTTCTAGAAACTTATTATTCTATACAGTTTTCTTCTTAACTGTGAGTAAATATGATTTCCATCAGATTTGGTTTCAACAAATGTTTTGTTTGTTGAAAAGTATTTTCCAGTAATGTATAAAGCAGACTTTTTTTTCTTCATAGTATTTTTAATTATAACAGGATCTCAAGTTAAATATAATGCAAGTTGTGTGCTTCTGTTACTGGGAAAACCATATCCCATTTGTAATGAGACATTTGTTAACTTCTGTATACAGATTGTGGTTCATTCCATAAATATTTGTGGGTTCTCTGATGTCCCTCACAGGGTTTTATCTATGACACATTCATACCACAGTTCTTAAACTACTTTTTGGATAGAAGATTTCTTTCTTTTGCAAAACCATTTGCCAATCTCTTTCCATTTAATGTTTTTATGTATTCCTACTTTGGTTTTTGGTTAGTAAACAAAAAGGGTTATCAGAAATATATAGAATGATTACATGTTATTTGATCACATTTCTCTATGGGATACTATTCAAAGCTCATGGCAAAATTATGGCAAACCATGGCAAAATTAAATCCTTATTCCTCTTCTCCCAAGCAGCTCAAAGTGTATTGTTTAAGTGAGTATCGTTCCTCACCCTTTACTGATCTTCCGAGATAGCTTAGTGCTCAACCACCTTAAGTATAGTCAAAAGGCATGCTTACTACTTTGTCTACTTTGTCTAATTTGTCTTCCAGTATTCCTATTAAACCTGATTATGCTGCAGTAAAAAACAGATTAAAAAGTTATATACAGTGGTTCTGTTGCATTTCACATTCTGTTCCTTTTTTTTTTTTTTAATTCTTGGTCCTTAAAGATATAAATCCATCCCCTTTTTTTTAGGACTGCTTCATATTCTTATGGGGTTTATTAGTTGTAGGACACAAAGATAAATATAACATTCTTCAGCATCTCAAAACATTTTTCATGCCCTCTGATGCTTTTGGTCATTAGGGTATCTTTTTTTTCCTGTGAGAAGGCAGTGGCTAACACTGATACGTTAATGGCTAACACAAGTGTGTGTTGAGTAATAAAATACAGAGTTAATATCAGGCATCTCCATTGAGTGCAATGTCAATGAGTGGCATAAATCACAGATAATCCGTTTTTCTGCATCATAGTGTGTGTTTTCCAGCAATAAAAAATAAACAGGTGTGGAGGTGATACAAATAAAATTTAGGGGTATCTACATATAGATATATCCTGATACTTGCAGGATAGGAACAGAACAGATTTGAACTCTTCCTAATCACCAAAGTTATTTAACTATTGAGTAGTATTATTTAATGTTTGTATGTGACAGTTTTTCAAGGAACAGGAAGAAACTTACAGATTAGCAAACCCAGCTGCAAAATAAATCTGAAAGTTTTCTTTTTCCTAGCTTAAGGTTGGATGTGTGTATATATATGTGTATGTACAGATATTCAAGAAAAATTCAGAGGAATACAATTCTCTGGTAGGTGTTTTTTCAGACTCTATTTTGATACACCTTATTCTTCAGACAGCTTGCAATGGTTGATTTTCCGTATTCTTGGCATAATAAAAAAATGCCTGACATATGTAACGGCAAGTGTTGTAGAAGTTGCTTTCTAAAAATAATTTTTAAAACCTAAATATTGTATTCTTTATACATTGCAGCTCATAAAAAAATTTAAGCAACCGTATTACAAAACTGGACACAAACTAACTACAGGTGATAGAACTTGCAGTTTCCCAAATGGGCAATGCAGTGAATTGGGTTTATGTGTGTGTTTGTGTTGTAAAACTCTTGAGTTTTCTTCATTGGCACCACCATTTATATGCTTTGGGTGCCTCATGGAGTCAGTTGAAATACCTGACATCGGAATCTGTGGTCTTCATGGTCAATGTTGTGAATACACAGGGATATTTTGAGATAAGGATGACTCTTGCCTGATATTGCCCTGTTTAAGTGAAGCTTACTTAAAACCTCTGTTAAAAAACATCTCTAACAAGCTTTGTGTACATGCTGAATAGTAGGTTTTAACCAATTTAGTGTGAAGGCTTTATGTTTAATGTTTACAAAAGCAATGTTGTACTCTGTGGCTTCCTATGGCAGGATGTAGGTTTCTTAAGAATATGTTGTCTCCTGCTGCCAAAAGCTACCTCAGCAACAGTTTATAATGAATGAGAATCATCTTGAGTTTGGGCTCTGCTTGTTTTTTGTTATGTCCTTGTTGTTCTCTCTCTCATTCTCTAAGTTTTTTAGATATTTTATACTTTTGTCCTAAAGATGAGTTCTGAGGTCAATTTCCTAATATGTTTCATTTGTTCTGTTTTTCATCTTTTAAAACATATTCTAAATATATTAAAAAGCCTTTACATAGACAACCCTTTTTAAGTAGTGCGTCTGTGTGCATGTAGAAGTTTACTTTCAGAAAGTTCACTTATTGATATCACAGTTTAAGATTTAGCAGTAGTATGCTTTTCAGAAAAAAGCTACTAATTTATTTTTCATCGTAGAAGAAACAAGCTACAGTCACTTCAATCTGAAATAACTATTTGTAAAATTTAAGTTGCAGTAGTTGTATTTAATGACATGGAGGAATTGGTGGGTTTAAAATTGACTGTAAGAATGGGACTCCAAATATGTGGCTTATAGTTGTAGATCTGTTACAGATTTTGAGGTGAGAATCTATGTATCATAACTTAGTTTGTAAACTGACCTTTCAAGCTGATCTCTCTTGAAGTTTTGCTGCATCCTTCCACATCTGGATATTTCACTAAATTAATTAAAGGTGTTTGGAAAAAATATTAGTCCTTTAAGTGATGTGCAAAATACTTCTCAATAGCTTTAGTCTCTTATTTCTTTTAGAAAACCTTCCTAGATTTCTCTTTGGAAGTTTACACCCTTTGTCAAAGTTGTTAGTTCTTGAAAACTTTCTCTAATGGTTGTAGGTCAAGGAGAATGTGCTTGACCTTTAGGTGTGATTCTATTAGTCATAGTTTAAGAAAGAATAGAAACAGTATTAAAGAGGAGATGAGGTCTCTAGTAATAACATACCTAAAAGCTTTACTGTAAGTCCCTAAAAGAACTGGTGAAATACCATCAAAAGGTGTATCATAATCTCCCCAATCAAAGTATGTTGTAGTGGAGCACTTCTTTCCTCTGCTTCAGTCCTCCTGCAAAGCCAGATAAACTGGAAAATCTTGGTGGTGAAGCAGTTTGTTCAGGAGGATATTTTACTTTCATAATGGAAGAGATGGATGTTCAAAAGCTTTTTCTGAGGGGAAAAAACCCTGTAACAGATCCTAGGAAAGCTGGAAGGTTTGGGGACTCTGCTTTATCTGGTTCTCAAGCAGTTGACAAGAAACCTATAGAAGTCCAATAAGGAATAATGCAAGATGAGGGAGTTTGCAGGCACTCCGTACTTTGTTATGTTCAAGAAGAATTCTCTAGGGAAAGAAAGGAGTAAACTTACCAGGTGAATTGTGTTTTGATAACACCACCTTGATTTTTCAAGTCCTAATATTTTATAAAAAGAAACGCTTATTAGCATATAGTTGATACTAAATTTCCTCTAGAAAGAGCAAGACGTGGAAGTGAAACAATGATTTTCTATGTAACTGAGGTCTTGCCTGTTGGTTAGCTTCTGTCTGTGTAGCAAGGGCTTCTACCCACAGGCATGTGAACTCAAAGCTCTAATTCTCTCAGGAAACTAAAAGTGGTAGAACCTTGATATTTTGTGGGCACTGATGATTTTACATTGACCTCTCTGAAGTCAGGACATTTTAGCAGACATAGCTGAAGAAAAGAAGTAAAATACAATTTAAATCACCAAGGGAAAAGTTCAGGCTTACAGGTACAAACATTCAAGATGTGCTTTCAGGAAAATTAATTCATTTTAGAGAGGTATAATATCTTTTAAAAAGAGAAAATACAGTAGATGCAATTATTATTCAGACATGCATCATGTCTGAAAAAGAGACTGACAATTATAAAAAAAAATTGTCATTCACATATGCATCAGTGTCTTGAGAAACCAGTTGATTTGCAACCTAAATTAGGAAGAAAGCAGGAAAAGAATGAATGTCTGTAAAAATGCCAGTTTGTCATGAGAAAAATTCAACATTCAGGCAAATCTGAATTTCTCAAGTAGGCTGTTTTCAGCAGAAAATTTGTAAGCTTCTCAAATAGGTAATCAGTCACTTGCTCTTTGCAATGTTTAGGAGATTTTACTTACTTTTTTGAAGTTGTATTTACAACTGATTTTCCCATGTTCCTCTGCAAAAGGATCATTTCAGCAGTCTGAGCTCGCCCCTGTGTTCAGGATTAAAGGGCCGTCTTTCCATCCAGCCTGTCTTGGTACCTTTCTAAGGGAACTTGAATCTTAATTTTGATGCTAGTAAATCTAGACAAATCTAAATATTAGGATCATACAATATGTATTCATTGAATTTCAGAATGGAGAAGCGAGAATCACTCCAATTTGAACAGACTAGCAGTGCCTAACTGACTACAGTTTCATAACCTGTGAGCTGAGGGAGGTCTGGTTGGACCGAAGTATTTTGGACCGAAAGTTGGACCGAAAAACTATCCTCCAATAGTTTTTGTGTCTAAGACTACTTTAAGTGAAGTGAATCCCTGTGTTTCTGTGGAATTCCAAATTTTCTTATGAGATCCAAAGGCATACTGTAGATAAGTTCAAGTCATATAAGAGAATATTCAAGAAAAAAGTAGCGTGCTTCAATCATATCATATATAGCCTTAAAACACACACAAAAAAAGTAAAGGTTCAGTTACTCCATACAGCTCATAATGTATATGAAAGGTGCCATTCCTTGTGTTTTGCAGGGAATGACTCGTGGGATGATCAGGTTTGTATAGATGGCTCTGGTTTTTTCTAATCTGATTAGAAGAAACCTGAAACTCTACCGCCTCTCTAGTCAAATCATAATGTTTTCTTTCAGTACACACAAGATTAATTTTAATACTCTGGGGAAATATAAAGTACACATTATTCAATGAATGTTTTATTTTGATATGATTATGAATAATTTCTGCCTTTTGTAGTCCTAAGAATCCCTGAGAATAAATTAAGAATTTATTTGCAACTCTTTTTTCTTTTTTTTTCCCTTCTTCAAAAGTGTATTTAGACGTAAACTCCTGCAATATATCTTGTTAGGCATAGATTCATATTGAATTTGGAAGTGTCATTAACAATAGTTTAACGGGGTTTTAAGGAAGACAAAATACTGGTTTTGACAAGACAGGTAATATCTTTCATAATGAATATGGAATTACTTTTCTATCAGGACAGTTTCCCCAGTGATAAGTAAATAGGAAAAACAGTGCAAGGACTTCGGAAAAGAAGACTTAAAGGGGCTACTTTCAAAGACTTTGTTACTGACTTATTTTACAATATCATATAAAGTATTTTAGAAGTAGTATGAGCTTGCCATTATGAATGTAATGGTTCTGCAAAAAGAAAAAGAAAATACAAGTGCCATCTTGAGAAACTTATTTAATCAGTGTCAAAGATAAATTCAGATTGACTTTGAAAGTTGAATATTTGTGTTTTAGAATAGTTTCTTGTTGCAGTATCTATGCTGTAAACATCTTTTACAATATACGTGTGCTGAGAATATGGATTAGTACACGTTTTTTAATATACAGGGAAAACTGGTATTTATTTATTTCTAACATTCTGTACTACATTGTATAGAATTTGTTTGATGTCCAGGTGTGAGTTCGATATACTGACACAACAGCAAAAAGAAATCCTGTCCCATGTCAGCTTATCAAACACACTGTGGACAGTATGTCTTCTAGCTTCTACCATTGTACCTGGTTGCACCATTTAAAGAAATTCCATGCATCAAATATGAAGACTGTGTTCAGTGAAACTCAACCTCAGTATTTCCAGGTGAATTTCTAGAACATCTGAAAAGACTGAGGTATTGTATCACTAAACTAGGCGAATCAACTAAAACAAAGTGAAATACAGGATGAAAGCAATGGGAAAATCACAAGATTATTTACCTTAGCTATCTGGTAAACCAAGTACGCATTAAATATTTGAAAAATCAAAATTAAAGATCTTTTTACTGCCAAACAGCATTAGGTTTTGAGATAAAACTATTTCTGCCATGAAACAAAAGCATTAAAGGATTTGGGTTATATTGTATTTTGGCGTTTCTGTTAACTGCCACCCCAGACTTCCACTCCACCCTCTTAAACTCTTCAAGCTCTCTCCTCACTGATTCTATTTAGAGAAACTCTATTCCACTTGTTTTTTCTATAAACATTTGGCATCCAAAAATATCATACAGACCTTCCTTTGGAATTGTGCATACTTATCATTTATACAGTCTGTCAACTGTATATTTATACTATGCTCCCTGAATTTTGGTGAATGCTTCAAAACTATAACGAGATTCCTCGAACTGTCTAAACATTAAACAGTATAAAAATGAAAAACTGATCTTTAAAAGTTCAGACTTGCTCGTGCTGTTATTTTTGCTGAGGAATTTAAACAATAAAATTACAAAAGCAATTAAACAGATGACATCTAAATCCACAGCTGCAAACCTCAGCTTTGTTTCATTTTACGCTTTTTTTTTTTTGAGAGAGAAAGGCTGAAATTGCTTTATAGTTTACCAGACTGTACCTTATCATCACAGGATCATTCATGTGGTGTTCCAGATATGACTTTAGAAAACAACTGCATTGCAGAAGTTCTTCAGCTTCTTTACAATTACTTACTGTAGCAGAGCCTTTGGAACAAGGGGCTACTTTTAAATATCTGGTCACCTTACAGGATATGTAGAGCATTTCCTGCCCGTAGGACTAAAGGAAGGAAGCACAGGGCCAAAATGTTTGATGTGTGATCTACTGTAATTCCTTTCATGTGTTTAGTAGCTTTTATATGATCAATGCACTGCTACCAATCCTGACCTTGGTGTGGTCCAGTTCACTAAAATCTGACCTTCCTAAATGAATCGCAAATGGAATTATAGTAGCACCCACCTGGCACCACCACTGTAATTAATGGGCATGAGGGGGCGGTGTTCTTTTTTTCCTCTGAATATGTACCTACTGGATTTCAAAATTAAAATATTTAAATAGTTACATAAATAGTATCTTGATAAAAAATTGCAGTAGTTTATTTTTATACATATTTTTATATATTTGCATTCTTAAGCACTGTATATCCGATGATCTCAAAATTTTTTCTATGCCATTAATTAATTTTAGTCACAAGGTCATTTTGGCATTATGCCCACAATGTAGGTGAGTAAACTATTGAAGAGGTTAATTTTGTTGCTTAAAGAGATTTTTGAGATTTTTGTCTGTGTTGTCTATTTTTAAGAAAAAGCTTTCAAACTAATTGTAAGGGAAGACCTGTCTGCTTCAGCTTGGCACGAAAAAGCTGTGCTGAAAAGTATTAGTGAAAATAAAACAGTGTATTTTTGGTAAGACTTTTTGAAAAAAGTTAAGTAATTTGATTATTACTGTTATTATTTTCTGTAGAAGAGTTATTGCTGCACAACTGGGAAAGTCTAGAAGCAGAAGAGGGAATAAGTCTGTTTCAATCTGTCACGTCTACATTTGTTTCAAATGTGACGGTGTAATACCTAGCTTGGAGATATTTAAGCGAAACAGTTGTTGATAGAGTATTGTGATGGCTTTGCTGAAGATCTTCAATACTTTCTCTTAATGTCATTCTCTGTTTGCCAGGAACTGAGATCTTCATAGTAGTAGATTCTGTGCTGTGCTTGACGTACCTGGAAGCTTAGTGTCTTGAAATAGCAGATCAAACTCCTTTTCAAGGCTGAATTTTCTAAACCTGTATCTAACATCCTTATGTATTGCAGACTCTGACATTCAGGAGACTAAAAGACATGTAATGACACTTAACTAAATCTTAGTACTCTTTAATTTGATGGTGGATCCAGATCTTTAATCTGGATGATTGTGAAGTAGATGATTTGTTCTGTACACCCAATTGTCTTTTGGTTTTTTTCAATTGGGCACTTTGACATTCATGGTTTGAATGATGTCTTAGTGCACACTAATCTGTAGTTGAATCTTTGGTTTTTTTGGTGACTTGAAAGTACTGAGTTCCATAATTTCTCCACTATGCTTATCCTTCTGTTACCTAAAGATCTTTATAGCTACTTGGTGTCTCATCCTTCTCTTTAGCTTTTTTACACTTTAACCAGTTCCTCTCTGTGCCTTGATACTCATCTGTAAGAATACAGAATGAAAAAGGAACCAGTGCCCAAGAGAGACAAGTCAGATATTTATCCAGCATTAGTTTAAAATAGAGGAAAATTACCCATTATACTTGTACTTTTACTTACCTATATCAATTGTTTGAAGCAGTCTAGCACAATCAAAAGGATTTTTTTTATATGTTTTAGTCACTGCTTGTCTTTTTTTTTTCAACATACTAAGTGCAAAAGTAATCTACCTATCAGTTGATTTATGTCTATTCACAAAAACTATAAACACTGCAAATCATTATAGAATTAGAAGTATGTCCGTTAATGTCTACAAAATGTATTAATTTAGAATTCAATTAATAACTTCTTCCTCTGTGTTAGTAATGTGATGTATTTGTCCACTGTGAAATCTTTAGAAGTGGCCAGTCATTTTTATTTTGCTCACAGAGCCAGCACTGATGTTTTCTTTTTATAAGGGTCTTCCACATTTGATGATGAACCCAGGTACCTTAACTTACGGGACACCTGTCATACAGTGTCTTCTGTAGATAATGCTGTACAGAACACAACACTAGAGCTAATCAGGGGGAATGTAGTTTTCTTTGTTAAACAAATTCCTATAAAGATTAAATGTAATGTTAGAAAAGTGGAGTATAGGCATATGAACAAAATAGTGTCACTTGCTCATCAGAAAAGCATTAAACAAAGGAGCCTTACTGTACTCAGTTTATGTTTTTATTTAATCAAAACTTGCTGGTATCACACCCAGAGTATGCTGCCAGCAAGTATGGAGATGGGGCAGTAGTTGAGTTCTTCTGAGGCTGAGCTGGAGAGGGGAGAAGGCGCAGCTGCCAAGAAAGCCAGTCATATGTGGCATAGTTCCTGGGGAAAAGAGGCAGAAACGGTGAGAACTGGAGTTTATTGCTGACAGCATTTGACAGCCTGCTGTACTGACCCAGACTAAAATAAACCGTTTCCAACATCCCAGCAGTCACAAAACACTATGTTTGTTAAACCACAAATAAGTCTTCCTATGGACAGATGGCAGGGCAGGGAAGCAAAGCTGAGGTTACCCTTTGAGGGAGACAGGGAGCTCTCTCAGTATGGCAGAATGTGTATCCAGGATCATGTACCGAATCTTAGAAATTTATCAGGACCTTTCCTTCTTGCCTAAGGATGTCTCCTCCTCTCTTCTTGCAAGAATAGAATTTTCTTACCTGCTGCTTTTCTTTAACTTCAGTATTAGTGCCTTGTTGCCATCTTTCTTCTCCCTCCTGCACACTTCTGTGCCCTCCTGTTTTTTTTCTCCTTAACTTCTCGTTCTTCTTTTGGTCTTTTTCACAAATATATGTTTTTAATCTCTCCAAAGTGAGGCAAACCCAAGTTTTCCATCATAAACTGTCATGCTACAGGATTTCTTTTATTCCTGTTTTGAGATCATGTCTACATATGTTCTGTGATGTTGGGGAAGTTCTGTTTCTTTCCCAGTGGCTCAGGCGTTAGCTACTCTCCTGTGGCAAAGAGGCATCTACTTGCTATAATTTAAAAAAAAAAAAAATTAAATTAAAAAATAGTTGCCTTTCTTTGGAAAGCTGATACCTGTTTGGTATTTTACTAATAGAAGCTCAGTATTTTCAAAGGCCAGTATGGTTATCATAGATGCTCTAGGTTTACCAGATTTTTGTTCTGTGCCCTTCTTAATATCTATGGCATCTCACTCCAAATGGAGCTGTGTCCATTGCTTCCCTAACAGTTGTTTCAGTTTCCCCTGTTTGGTATAACACGTTCGATGGGGATTAAGTTAGGAAACTTTATTAAATTGAATTGGGGAAAAGGCAGCTAAGGAGCATTAAGTCAGTGATAAATATTGCTGTGATTTCTACAGTAGTTCAGTCACATCTCATTCATAGGTGATGGGCTTTCAGACTACATTCGGGCTCCACAAGCTTAAGCAGAAGAGGAGGTGGTCCTCTTGCATAGCATCTATGTCCAGGTCCAACAAGGTGCCACTGGTTCTTCTCCTATAAAGTAGAAGGTATATATTGATCCAAGCTTACTGTCTATTTAATTTTTAAATTAGAATAGGAAGACTCTTTTACCACAAGACAAAACCTTTAATAGTTGAAATTTGGATAGATAGGTTTGTCATCTCTGTAACTGGAAGTGGAAATCAGTACAGACAGAGATCTAGTAAGAGCTAACAAAAATTAGCTGTTTTCTGTAAAGTCTATGAATATTTCTTATTCATTACATAATGTATAGTCTTTGAATGCCATTTTCCTTGCTTACTTAGCTTTTTGTAGGTCTCAGATGAGCTATATGTGAATAGATTTAATGTGAATAGCTTCTTTACAGAACGTCTCAGAGTTATGCCTATTCAGCAGCATGTAGTAACTGGTTCAACATGAGCTGTTTCTTATATAAACATACAAAAAGCCTGACCCAGACTAAATCAATTTTAAAAAGAAAAACATTAAAACTGTGTTTCCTGTTACATGCTTATGGTCATCTTTGGTTGCTTATGATCTTACTGTATTATTGACTAACTGTTGTATTCGACACCACCTGCCGAAAGGTTCAGATGGGACAGTGAAGTTGTTTTCAGAAAGGGAAGCAATTACAATAATAAGCCCTACAGTACATTTCAGCTGGTAAAACAGTGTTTATGCTAGGGGTAGAGAAGTCATGGATTTGGCTTACTCTGTTTCCCTGATTTTATTTGTGACAAGGATTTCAAAACCTGCAGAATCAAAAAGGCTGCAAAGTTTATACATAGCGTGTGTGCTTACGATTAGGCCAGTTCTGCTGTGACTTAACTAATTCTCATCCTTAGTATACAACTAATAATTGGGGGCATACTTAGGAAAATAGTTGATATGGAAAACCAGAAATGAGTGCTTGTGTAAATGCCTGTATGTATATAACTTATTTGGGAAAAGGCTATATTATGATCCTTGTATGATACTGGCAGTATGTACTTTCTGAAAGCAATAATCAGCTTAGTCGAAACATCAAGGCATTAATAACTAATCTTCGTATTTTACATGTATAAGAAAGATGGGCACAAACTTTTTAGCAGGGTCTGTTGCAATAGAAAAAGGGGTAATGGCTTTAAGCTAAAAGAGGATAGATATAGACTAGATATAAGGAAGAAATTACAATAAGGGTGGTGAAACCCTGGCACAGGTTGCCCAGAGGGGTAGCAGATGTCCCATCCCTGTAAGCATTCAAGGTCAGGTTGGACAGGGCTCTGAGCAACCTGATCTAGTTGAAGATGTCCCTGGTCATTGCAGGGGGCTTGGACTAGATGATCTTTAAAGATTCCTTCCAACCCAAACTATTCTGTGATTCTAATAAAAGACACAATTGTTATGGTTAGATCTCTCTGTGTGGAAAGTTGACACACACATTCTTGAGTTTTAAGAAACCACATCTAATTTTGAAATACCACTACTGACATAACAGATTTTTAGCGTATTTCTGCTAACCATTTAAGAAATTTACAGGGCTACTGAACAATGCCATCACACTTCCTCCCCAGGAATGACTTGATCAAAATGGCTTTCCTGCCATTCACATGCTTCTGTGGGTAGATATGATTAATTACTTAATTTCTTAATTGCTAGCATACTCTGTTGGTGAGAATGGCAATGATATTAACAATTTCAACTGGGTTGAGATTTGGACAGGATTGGGATTGCACTTTGAAATAGGTTGTATGCCTATAGGTTGCGTGCCTATATTTAGAGATGGCATGCACTGCGTGCATTACAGGTTGAAATGTGCTGCTTTAATCCTTATTTTTAGATTGTTAGCATTAATGATTAAACAGATTGCAGAATTATTAAGTTTGCTGTGGAGACAGCGCATATGTACTAAATAATGACTCTGGCATAAGACAACAACCTAGACTGGAACAGTAGATTGGATGGCATATGCAAATAAGAAGCTTAAGATTCATCTCAGATATATGAAAACAATAAAAAAGAATACAATTTGACATGATCATAGATTCAAAGCAAAAAAATTTAAGATACCCTTGCTCCCTTTACTGGCTTGTTTTGAAAAACAGTGATAAGTTCATTTGCATATTTTTATTATAATATCAAATTAGCAGTGTTGTTCCTAGTGTTGAAAGGGCAAGATAATTTTCTTGGAAGATTTACTAGTGCTTATTAGCAGAAGACGAATGGTAGTAGGAGACTCTTCAGACACCAGTCACTGGTAAAATCGAATGGTCTTAGCAGCCTCCCCTTATCCAATAGCTCTTGGATGATCTGTTGAAGTTGGGTGTGACTGTTTCCCAAACTCAGCTCAAGATTGAAATTCTTCATAAAATCTAATGTAGTAGAATTTAGTGGAATCCACAGGTAATGCGGTTCACTCAAAAAAGTTTTTTTCTCACTTGTCAGAAGAATTCTAATAACAAAGCTCTGTAATGAAATTCCATGTTTAAAAGATTGAATTGTTTTTCTATCATCTTGGAATGCTCTTTCTAATTTTTATTCGATAGGTTTGGACAGTGGAACAATTGTCTCACAATAAAGTTGTTCATAATAGTGATATGTAGCTCTTCTTTTTGAGGTTTTGAATGTGACATCCTTTATCTATTCAGCAGATATGAGTTTGTCCTGCTTCTGCGTAAGGCTGCTCATACGGAGCTCATTGAAAGTGCAGTGAAGTCAGTCGACCGATCTTGTATCAACTTTGGTGGATCTGGCTAAATTTTGGAATATATTTATTTGCATATCTCCTGTTGAATTCCGTAGAAAAGAGGCAGGTGGATACTTCTGAAGATCTGGACTTACAATAATGCTTAGATGTAGTCAAGAATGGCAAAAATTAATACTTGAATTTTCTTAATTTTGTATCTTTGTGGATATCTGAGTGGTCTGAATTTGACCATTGTTGCTCTTTTTTTTCTGTTTTTTTTTTTTCTTTCCCTTTTTCCTTTGAAATTGCAGGAGAGCACTGAATCTAGGAATACTTCGAGACCCTGGATCAGAGGTTGAAGACAGACAATATCAAGTAGATCTTCAATCTATAAACATTGGTACTGCTTATTGGAATCAGTTGAAACCAGAGAAGGAAAATGGAAAAGGAGGGGTTTTGACAGAGAGTGAAAGAAATTCTCAAAATCCAGCACTTGAATGGAACATGGCCAGTAGGTAGGAAGTTTTTTTTAACTTATTCTTTTCTAGAATTACATAGCACAAACACTGCAGATATCATCCACACTATGTCAGAATCAAATAATTCTGTATTGTTTTTGCTTTCTATTACAAGGATATTTACATAGAGTTTTGGATTTTACATTTGAAATGCATATTACTATTATTGTTACACTGTAGTTACTGTCAAGTTATTGTGTGCTTTTGGTTCCATTATATGTTCTTTTCTGAGCAGCTTACTGTATGTCCATAAAAATAACTTCAGGGCTCAGACTTCAGCTTCTGGGTCTACAAGCAATGGGAGGTTTGGGATTTTCTTTTTTTAAAACTTTTGTTTGTCTTTTTACAAAGCTTGAGTAAAACCAGCTTAGACATTTTTAAGTTAGAGAAGGATAAAGTAAAACATTTCCTATTGGTTCTGAACTGTTTTTTGCACTTCTGTAAGTAAAACCAGATGAATTTTGAGAATGAGATATTTCAACTGAGTCTCCCTTATTGTGTATTGTATGATACACACACGCAAAGCCCCGCCCTCTAGTTAAGCAGGGTTGAAAGATAAAGCATGCATACACTTGCATGGTATTTTAAAAATTAAAGTTTTCAAATATAAAATGGGGGGGGCTAATAGGTAATTTGTGAAAATTTGAAAATTTTATTTTAGTTTTAATATACTTTCTTTACTTAACAATTCATACAGGTGGCTTAAAGCGAAATTTTTATAGACTGTGTAACAGTCAAAGTTGTCTTTTCAAAGCAAGAGGAATAAGGTCTGATGGCCAAAAGAAAGCTTTCAAAAGTCATTTTGTGGATTTGTATATGTTTCTGCTAGAAGATTTCTGTTTGCCCACACATTTATTTAATTATTCTCACTTAAAAGTTCCATATATCTAATTCATACAAAAACAATCTAATTTTTATGAATGCATGCATAATTTTATGGTTCCTAAGATTCCTGTCTGAATTGAGGGATGAGTTCCTAAAAGTGATATAGAAAAACAGGCAGTATCATAAGGACAGACAAAAATTGAATTATTGCTAGTTTGATTTTCAAAAAAAGGGAAGATGAGGACTCTCAGAGATATTTAAGAAGCTACGTGAGGATGGCACACAGGCTGAACTTTATAAATAATGAATTGATGAAAAACCAAGAGAGTAAATAAGCTTATTCTGGAGGAGTGTGTGCAGGAAAAAGATGTGATCAAGAATAAATTCCAGTTTATCATTGAAAACCAGAGGGCAGGAAAAGCAGGTCTAACTGAAGTAATGATAAAACCACAAGGAGTGACAGGAATATAGACAAAAATTTAAACACAGTAATAGTTTCTGTTCTTCATTTATAAGATCACCTGGTTCTTGCCTGTCTTTTAACAATTTTATTTTAAACTAGTACAATTCCATAGACAATTTTTTCTTAGCATTGAAAAAATGTATATGACCTGCTAGTTGGGCCTTGGTGTTGGGCAAGTTGCCCATGAAGTTCTTTCTCATAAAACCACACAGGGCCACTGGCATTTCTTGAAAGATAAGACGACATTAATCTCCAAAGGACTGCTGGCCAATTCACAAATTAAGCTAAAATAGCAAAACCACCCCCTGAGGAATTGGCTTTCCTTCTCCTTCCCGTTGGTCACTGAAATCCTGTTGCCAGCACACTTTGGTCTGAGCTTTATGGTTATAGATTTGGATAGGAAGTCTGGTGGGATTCCTGAAAAGCTATCAAGATAAGAATAAGAGGAGCAGCTATTACAGATAATCTGAGTTCTCTTTTTTTTTAGTAACTGCTTGGACATTCTTCTTTTCCTCAGCAGACTTCCAAAATAGAATTTTATTAGAATATATTTGACAAACAAGTATGCTTGTTTTGAAATTGCTTTTGAATGTATCTTTACTTGGGTTTTAATTTAGATCAGTTGTAATTAAATACATTAGCTTTTCCCAAGTGTTACACAATACAGTATTTTAATTCCAGCTTGAATTTGTTAAAAGAGAAAGTTTGTATAGTGTTTTCTTGTCCTTTTGGCTTAAAATTTTACACACTTACTACAGTTCTTTTTCAGGATGTTTGCATTTTTGCTTTTTAGTTGGCAGTTAGTTTTGCTGCATCTGGGTTTATTTTATGATCTGTGGAAGTTATGCGCTGAGAACTGGAAGAACCTGCATTGAACTCTGCCATCCACTAAGATATTTCCAAGCATGCAGCAAGAGGGTGGCTGTGTGGTGTTTTACATGGTGCTTAGAGTCTGCAGGGTGAAGTTTATCTTCAGTTTTCCTGCAACTACCACAGAAGCTTTATTCTTTGACCTATTTGTGATACTATTTTCTTTTTTAATTCTTTAAGTTTCTTAGACATGTTTAACATGGAACATAATGAATTATTTTTACTGAGTTATTTTAGGGTTCATTTCTGTGTTTGGTTTTAATGTACTTCTATTTGCTTTTACTTATCTTTTAGACCCAGTGTTCTGGTTTATTAGGTTCACTGGGCTTTAAGATTATTTTTTAAGATCCATTTCCAATTTTTAATTTTTAGGTCCTATGTCGTGCAGTACAGAATCCAACCTATGTCCAAGTATTTCATAGAGTCACTTTAAAGAAATATTCAGCATAGATACCAGCCATTTCATTTCTGAAATAGGCTATATTGTAATTTAGTCTACTGAGTTGAAATTTGGTCTTGTTTTAAAAAAAAAAAAAAATCAGTGAAAACCAATCACTGTAAATATAAGATCTATGGATATCATGCAAACAAATATTTGAAAGCTTTTGTCATAATTTATCATTTAAATACTTTAACAATCTTTACACAGAAAGTAAATTCAAATTTTCCCGCCATTTTTTCTGGAGTTCAATATTTCTACTACTTAATATCTCATGATTTTGAATTTTTTTAAAACTTTTACACTGTAATTTGGAAAGCAAGTAGTCTTGCTTTGAGACTCAGTGTTGAATATTTCAAGGTGTTTAATGTAAAATTCTTCAAGGGGGGCTGTTCTGAAGTGCTGCTGTGATGCCTTCTGTGCCTCCACAGGTCACCCCAAGAAGAATAGGGGAACTGGAGCACTCTGGTAGGGCGGATGCCCTCTCTTGGAAAAAAAAAAATCCAAATGCTGTGCTGTACTGAGGATCAGGGATCATAACTCTTCCCATTATGAAATGTTTATACTTCACTGTAGATGTTATAAAAAGCTCCCTAATGGTGTAATATATAAAAAGAATACTGGAAACAGTCAGACAGTTCTAATAAGGTTATGTACAAATGAAACCTGTCCACATTTATTCCCTTTACCAAACAGCATGTGGGGAACTGGGAGTACTTAACCAAAAGAAGTTTTCTTGATTGAAAACTGCTTTTTCAGCTTGCAGATCTCCTCCTCCCTCTACCTCCTCTCAATGGAAAAAACAACAGCCCTGAAGGAAATAAAGAAATATATCCTCTCTTGAGGCCTCGCCCCCGTCCCTGTGCAATCCCTCTACAGCTCCCAGCAGCAACTTCTGCTTCCTGCAGCCTGAATAAACTCTGTTTAAAAAAAAAAAAAAAATAATTGAGCTTAAAAGCATTACTTCTCTGTGTGGTAATGAATTGAGTGTGGCAATATACTTCAGTACAGTTTTGTCCTTGGCATACCACCATCTGGAACAGCTCTCTGCAACTCTCATTGAGTACGTCAGGGAGCCAATGATCTGTTGTACTAAACTGAACAAAATACCACTCTTGCTTTGCAAGGATCCTCAGAAAGGTTTCCTGCAGACTTTTCTTTGAATAGTTTTCATTTTCATGCTTTTTTTTAAATTTGAAATGCAGCTTGCCAAGTTCTAACGAGAAAAACCAGAAAAAAGTGATCAGTAGATCCATGCGTAGGGAAGGAGGGGCATCCCCTGTGAATCTTTTGGAATAAAATGCAGTTAACCAGTATTCAGACCTGTATTTCAGTCACTGTGTTTATTGTATCTGAAGTCATGCTTGTATTCTTAAAGCCTTACTCAATAAGATGGAGTATTAACCCACAGCAAAGAAATGTTGCACGGCATTCTTAATAAGATGAAAATTAGCTTTACTGAGGCACAATTATATTATAGTCATTCTGTACATGGTGTACATTTGTTCATTATCTAATTTTCGTTATTAGATAGTCCTCAAAATATTGCTATTCTGTTTCACTGTCTCGCAGGGTGTCTTTGCAACACCTCAGAGAGCTGACAGGGTGTGAACTGTTGTGTCCACTGGGAGACGGAGGTCTGAGGCATGATGATATTAGTAGTAGTTAGATATGCTAATACATCTGTGAATCAGGGATTAACTGATTTATACAACTACAAGGTAAACATGCAAGAGAAAAATCTTTCTTAAGTCCTAAGTTAGCATGCTAACCAACATAATATCTTTGGTTTTGCATGCCTCACACTACTGGAGAACACTATTTGGTTATGTGGCCCATTCCATGCTAATACTTGTTTTTTTCCTTTTATAAGTCGCAGAATTCATTGTGAGGATTCGTCTCTCTGTAGATAATAAACTTACATGGCATAAATGAGCTCTTGGTCATCTTTCATGTATTGAATGTATATGAGTTTCTCCCTGACCTATGTATTTTTAAGTATATAAGGGCTCAAACTCTAGATTCATTAAGGTATTTTTAAGGAAAAAAAACAACAATTAAGAATAAGGGAAACATTTCCAAATTTCACATCTACGTAATGTTTAGCTCTTACTGGCCAGTATTTTCGGTTTGTTTCGTTTAGTTTTTTCCACATAAAGCATCCAAGTTATAGTCCTTATTGTGCATTTTCACAGCTTATCCAGTCTCACATCTTCACGCTTCCTTGATTAGTGCAACATCATCTCTTTGGCAGTCCTTTCTCCTCATAAATTCAACGTGCTTCTGAGTGGATGTAATCAAATACTGATGATTTGATTCAATGTAATGAAATGTTGTTGCTTTGATTACAAAATTATGTTCTTCCCTTTTTTTTTCTCTTCCCACAACATTTTTTTGTCATATTAATCATTAGATATGTCTTTGCTTTCAAGGTACTGCTAGACTTCTATGTCTATCCATTTCCTTTTACGTGTCTCCTTTCACTTGCTTTGACACACCTACACTCACTGCTCATCAGATCTCATCATACCAGTAACCAGGGCTGCCGCGTTGCATTTTTGAAGAAGCACTTTCTTCCTCACTTCTAGGCTAACCTATATGTTATAAAGGCATTTCCTGTGAACATTCACAAAGTTATTGCAATGTCTTTTTCCAAATCCTTCCAAAAAAAATTCATTTCTACTACGCTGTAATATAAAAACTCATAAGACAGCTTTCAGGTTGCCAGTGTACAGATATAATGATCCACGGTGCTTAGTTGTTCCCTTTTACTTCCCTGTTTGCGTATGGGTGTTTTTTTCTTATACTTAAATTGTAAGCCTCTGAGGACAGAGACTATTTTTGTCCAGTGCTTTTACAATGTGAATCTGTGGTCCATAACTAGACTTCGCGTTACCGTGCAGATACAGCCCAAAGTCAGCACTGAGTAAAAGGCACCTCCAGGCCTTATCACAAATGCTTTGCTGCCTTGTTGCTTTGCGCTAGCATATGGTCTTTCAAATGTGCTGTACTTTTAAGTGTAGATGATCAACTGCTTTAACATCTCTAAAAGTACTAGCTTTTCCTTTTTTTTCCAAGACAAATATATAACAGATGCATAAATGAACCATGGAATGAGTGTGCTGCAGACATAGAGCCATCATTACGCTCTTCACAATCAAGTTTTTTCATAAGCTCATGTGGCGTACACCTGTGTTAAGTTAACGGTGCACTTAGGTGCAGTGTGGAAGACTTAATAATTCAAAGTGGAATTTGTTTCTTTGTTCCTTTTGTGCTCTTTCTCATATCCTCTCCCGTCATTATTTACTGTGCTCTGTTTGCCTTCTGTTTGTACTTACAATTATTTTGCTAATACTTGATTTGGCTGAGGTTCAAATTCACCAACTAGAAATGCAGAAAGCAGTAACGAGCGCAGGACATGGATACCACGTAGGGATGATTTTAAAATAAAATTAAAAAATCAGCAATCAATCTGCACTACCAAAAAAGTCCTTTAAGATGCAGTGTGTTGGGTATCTACTGGAATAACATTTGAAAATTAAGAAATGGTAATATGTATGAGCTGAAAAATAATTTGAACAATGATTGAATAGAACCAGTTGTGGGTTTGGGGTTCAACAAATAACTTGCCTTTATAGCTCTGTTTCATATATTGAAATCATACTTTCTAGCAGTTTTATGTCCCTTCAAGTGGATTTTTTTTTTTAATGTATAGCTGTGTGTTCTTTCATAGAATTGTTCTACTATTTAGCTCTTTCATTTTTCTCAAAAACAAAGGCACTTCTTTCTCGTCCTATTGTGAAGGGGAAATAGAAATTGGGTAGAAAGCCATCTGGTTTAAATTTAAAATGAAGGTGATGGCAGGGAGAGAAGCATTTGTAGAACTGGCAAAATCTAAGACCATTTTCTCAGTTGAAGATGTATGCTAACCACTAACAGGTCTGCTTTCTAATGTGGAGATCTAGTTAGACTAATCTTGCTTTAAAAACCGTCCTTGCAGACCACCAGAGCTACAGCTGACCAAAATGTTAAAGCTTTTAATGTAAGATGGTAGTTTTCTTACACTCGCTAATTGCCTTGCTCTTAAGCAAACTGCATACTGCTTACGGTAGTGTGCACCCAGCTCAGCAGTGTTTGTGGAGGTCATTTGAAGCAAAAGTTTATTAGACTTCTGCTCACTAAATACTAGTTCTGTGGTCTGTAGCATTTGCTGTTAACTTCTGGATACTGTTGTCTTAAATAAATTTAAAAGCTTTAAGACCTACCCACATCTGACAGTTTATATTTCCTTATAGATCACCATGCTTTCTACATGTTTTGAGGACATTTAGCAAATTGTTAGTAGAATCTGAAGCATCAAAATCTAAATAGTCTGAGCAGTAAATTGTCATCTATGGATTTTGAATCTTTTGAACTTTGCTGAATTACAGTCAACTTATGATATCTATTTAATTTCTTTTCAGCCTAACCCTTGGCCTACAAACCATTGGCATTTGAGATTGTGTACTTTTCAACAGAATCCATTTCAGAACTACTATCTTTACTAAACTATGTATATCAATACCTGTTCCTAATCAAGAGATTTAATTACCTATTACATATGCAGTCCAGAGATTTCTTCACAGACAGGCATATAGCCATGTTATTTAATGAGGTTAACATGGATAACTCTAGCTGATGGTAAGGACTAATTGTCTAATTGCGTAGTTCATGTGTCTGGCTCACTTGTGTGATTTATGCTGATGTCTGAACTGCCACATCTCAATTACTGGAGATGGCAAGATCATAGAATGGTTTAGGTTGGAAGAAACCTTAAAGATCACCTAGGTCCAGCCCCCCTGCCATGGGCAGGGGCACCTCCCACTAGACCAGGTTGCTCAAAGCCCCGTCCAACCTGGCCCTGAACACCACCAGGGATGGGGCATCCACAGCTTCTCTGGGCAACCTCTTCCAGTGCTTCACCACCCTCACAGTAAAGAATTTCTTCCTGATACCTAATCTACCTAATCTAAATCTGCTCCCTTCCAGTTTGAAGCCATTACCCCTTATCCTACCACTACATGCCCTGTAAAAAGTCCCTCTCCAGCTTTCTTGTAGGGCCATTTCAGATACCTGACATGCAGATATATCTGAAGAGTTCTACACAGATCTATTATCTTCTGTATGGTCATTGTGACAGATAGCTGAATAATTTAGTGTATACTTTTAACTTGCATAGTTTCACAGTTGATAGTTTTCCATTTTGTAAGCATAGGAAAACTTATCTTGACCCAATAACTTTTTGTTGATTTTGAGAATTCTCCTTGGTGAAATGAAGGTATTTAGCATTTCTATACATAATGACAGGTAAAAAGAATTATCAAAAAACTATCTTGATGGAAGGGTTCTCCCAGGAATTTGAACTGTATCCTCTTTTAGGGGCTGAGTACCATCTTGATCTCATTACGGTTTTTTTTTCACTGATCAGAGGCTCTCAGATGGCATTTTGTGGCAATAGTTTATTTGACCTGACCCAGAAGATTCTGGCTATTTGGAATGTGTTGTCATAAGCTATTAGTGATCCAAATATAACAGGGTTGTGCCTCTAGGCTTAGTATTTGGTTAAAGGAAAAAAAAAAATAAACAGTCAGCTGGAAAACAAATGTAATTTTTCATTTCAATGGCACAAATATTCTTGGCAAGCAAGCATTGATATTTAGATGAAAAGGTACCAACTAAGAGCAACCAGAGACAAAACAAGTAGAGAAAGTCTCACACCTCTCCATTTTCAAGGCATTTTAAACATGTTTGGCAATAGTTATCACAGATTTAATGTGCAAGCCCTAGAGTTTCTTGGGGTTTGCTAGTTTAATTTTTCATGTCTTCGATTTTTGTTTCAGTTATGTTGTTGTGTGCAGAATTTTTTCACCACAGAGTTTTAACGTAGGAATTCAAATATTATGCAGGCTTCAGGACAGCTATTCATAAAGTGAAAGGGCATCCACAGGCAAGTTTGAAAAATACTGTTAATAAAGTTTTGTATCTTTGGTCAAATGGTTTTGTATAGTTCATTACACAGTAGAAGCAATGTCAAATGTCAAGCTTGTCTACCTGGAGATGGGTTGAAGACTCGAATATTTTGACGTACTTTTTCTGTGAAAAGAAGGTAGAAGTCTGCCTTTAGGACTGGAAACAACATGGTGTATAACGATGATGTTTAATGCTTATTCAGGTAGCAGTCAAATGCAAGCTGGTATTAAAGCAGTTTTGTGATACATGCTGGATTTAAAGAAGAATATGAGGTTTTGCTGCTCAACAATTTATAATGTGATTTAATCTTTTCTTTTTTCTTGTTTTGTATTTTTTTTTTTTTTAGCATAAGGCGTCAACAGGAGAGGAGAGCAATTTTAACTCCAATTTTAACAGATTTCACAGTTCGAATAACTGCAGCTCCTGCAATTATTTTTACAAAAATTGATGCTGCAGAGAATTTACACCCAGAGGTTAGTACAAAATGTGAACAGAAATAGCATAACTTTTAATATGTTGATATTTTAATTCTTAATATTTTACTGTTCCACCATTTTAAGTGTCTAGGTGTTTTCAAGTATAGAGATTGCCCACTGGGGGAAAGAAAAATAAAATAAAAAAAAGAGGTAGTCTTAATTACTAGCTGAAATTCTCTTTCTCTGCTGGACAAAAAAAATTGTGTATAAGATTTGATATTAAAGGCCAGAGGTAGATAAGCCTGTTTGCACTTCAGAAAATAAGAATTCTTTAATGATTTCCAGCAATATTTTTCAACGATTTGTGATGGAAAGGTGTTGAGAAGAGGTGTTATAGTACAACATTACAAAACATTGTATTCACAAGCTTCTCATAAAGAAGCCTGAAAATGCAATCTGTACATTATCTATAAGAAGAAAGTTGAGCCGAGTTCTTCTAGTCAGATTTTCAAGCCCACAAATTTCCACAAAGCATCCACTTCCCAACCATTACTGCGGGTATTTCAAGGTATTACAAATTTAACAATCACTTTTACCAGTCTGTGGGTCAGCTTGTTAATGATTAGTCTGTGAAGAATGTTACACACAAAAGGTATTGTCTTCCTTTTTGGCATTGATTTGTAGCCCAAGAATTTAAAACACTTTATGTAGGGGAAATATCAGAAAGTTTTTGTCAGCCAACAAGGAGTATTTCTTGTAACAGCTACCTCCTGGGAATAGCAAAGCTGGTACAGGAGCATAAAGAGTATTAGGTGTGTATTGCAATGTGCAATAGGTGTACATGGTTGGAAAATAATAATGAATTGATATAGAAAGAAAAAATGAAAATTCATATTTTGTGTGAAGTGTCATCACAAGGGCAGATGTAAAAATTATTTAATGTAAAAAAGAAGTAGAAAGCTTAGGGGCTGGCTAGGATGCATAGAGGTTACTCAATTGAAAAAAAAAATATCTCTGAGCTTTACTAATGTTCATGTTCAAGAATTTCAGTGTTTTCTGTGCTTACATTCTTCCTGTTACCTATTCCCTGGGTGACATTCACTGATGAAGGGAAAGGTCTAGTTTAGACTGTGAAGAGCTTGAACATTGTACAACCTTCTCATGAGAAGGGGCAGTACTTTTACTTACTAAACAACCCTTCTGCATTGGTTCTGGTTTTCGTCTCTTTACCACTTGCCAGCAGTGGTGAAGAGCTTTTTTTGTGCTGGATAATACCAGTAAAACAGTGGCCATCCAGCTAGCTCTGCCAAGGTATTAAACAATGGTTTACAGGCAAAGAGAAATCAATTACGTTGGTTATCAGTGAGTTCCAACACAAGATTTCATTATAAATCAAGAAGAGTTTATGTTTAAAAGAAACAAAGTACATCCTTTTCTTGGAAGGAAAGGAGAATTGTAGTCACTGCCAGAAAATTAAAAACAAAATCTGACAGTCTACTGTTTGATACTACCAAGAGATGGAAGCAAGACCTTACACACAAGATGCTTTTCTTGCAAAATTTGTCTTAATAGTTATGATGTTGAATGCAGAGCAAAGAATAAGCCACATCCTTTTTTAGAAGGCTGAGACACCACTTTCTCCTGAAAAGACCTAATTAATACTATATATATTGAAGCATTGACTACAGAAGAGAATCACAGTACAGTTCAATAGAAGCTGAAAATTATTTCGCCAGTAGCTGTTAGCTAGTATTTTCCCTTAATTTTTCCTCAGGAAATTTTGGTGTGTGGTCATTCTTTGGAGGTGAATGTGACAACAAACCTGGATTTCTTCCTCAATGTGGCTCAAGTACAACTTCTTCAGCAGCTGGTACAAGCCAATATGGTTGGACTGGAACCTTCCAGTAGCACCACTGAGGTAGGTTTTTCCCTGGTTTGCAGCTGTGTTTTTTAGAGTTCTGTAACTCTGATCAGGTGTTTGCATCATCTAGACAAAATTATATAGGTAAATGAAATATGTGTATTATTGCTTCTTGGTCAGCTTTAAAATGCATTCTACTTTTTTTCTAACAATAGGATGTGTTATTTTAACAAGAATATTGTTCAATAAATTAGACTAAGGTGCAGTCTTATGCAGCATCTTATGTAAACAATAAAGTAGTTTTTTGAGGTTGTTTTGGCATTTAATTTTAACTTTTATTGAAGCTTTGGCATCTTCTTATGAGTTCACCTACTTTCTACTGTGTGCTTCACTAAAGCGAGTAAATTATAAAAGTTTCACTGTGCCTGGTAACCACTACTCACATTAACTCTCTTCACTCAGGTCCCTAAGATTCAACCCACCTCTGAATATTCTTATACTTTTCCAGTAAGAATGGTGATGGGTACATCATGAAGGGTCCTTCATCTTCACAACTAATCTTTCCTTTTTTCTCGACTTGTACAGTGTTCAGCTACGATCTCATGAATTTGTCATTCTTCTTTATTTTTGAAAGTTGGTACCTCAGTCTGCATTAAAGGCCAATCACTAACTGTGACAGACTTTTAAGTTTTAATTATTAAACTTCTGGGCTGGTACAAAAAAGGTTAGGAGAAAAGAAAGTGAAAACTTTGCCATAAGAAAAAATATGTATTTCTTATCTTCAAAACCAGGAATCTAGTCAGGCTGACAGCATCTTTTAAAGACAGTAGAAGATGATATGTGACAAGGTACAAATTCCACTGGAATGGTTTTGGATTCATTGAGGAAATCTTCACAAATAAGAACAAGAGTTAGGGAGAGAGATAAAGAGCAAGACACAATCAACTCTTCCTTTCCAAGAATCTAGCTAATGGGAGAGCTGAAGAAACTTTTTCCTCCCTTTTCTGAATCTCACAGATTCAGCGTGCATGTGAGGCTGGGTGGAAATGGGGAATGTTCCAGAGCAGCCAAACTGCTTATATTCCTCTCTTCTCACCCTGTCAAAACCCAGAAGTTGTTTGTATCCTGCTAATCTAGGCATCACATCATCCTCCTGCCTCCTTTATCCCTTCCCAAGGATAGAGGGAAATAAGGGCATTGTTTCATTACCATGTCGAAACATGAAAGATGTAGAAAAGAAATGCAGTGTATCTTTCCTTTCCTTGGATACTTTGCAGAACAGGGCCTCTTTTGGAGATAATCATTATAAATAAGTATATATAGGAATATCTTCAATAAACAATTTGTGGAGCACTGTTTTCCCATTGTCAGTGGAATGGATAGAATCAAAAGATTTGAATGGGTGCCAAGAATTTTAATTTAAAGTTGGTACTGTGCAGAAGTGCTGCATGACTGATGTGGATTGTACAAACTTAAAAGCAATTTACTTCATAATTTCAGAAAGCTTTTTGTTGACTACATCACAAGATACCAATTTGTTCTTCATTGATATCTCCCTTGCGTTATTGAGGTCTCCTGTAATGAGTAATGGGAGTATTTCTGGTTTGAAGGTGGTGTTGTTTGAACTATATCTTGATTCACTATACTGAAAATGTAAAATCCAATAGTCAGTTACTTTTTGTCCACTTCTTTCTTCAGTGTTCTGTAGTCTCACATGCCTATATGAAGCTACCTCACCCTCTAATATATGCACATTTGCTATTATCCTCATGTTTCTCCTTTAGTCAGCAGAGTGAAACATAATACACATTGTATGCTGGTATGCTGCTGTTTTCATCTCAGTGTAGTCTGGAGCCTGCACATGGCTATTCATACTTCACGCCTGCTAAGTATTTCATTGCAAGAATCAAAACATAATTTCATTAGGTTCCCTGGCTCCTCCTCCTTGCTTTTCTTGAAGATGGGCGTGACATTGACTATTTTCCAGACATCAAAGTGTCTCCCAGACAACACGTCCTTTCACATATAAGGAGTATCCCAGCAGTCACACTGGCCAGTTCCTTGAACACCTTTGGATATGTGCTGTCTGATATTTTAAGAGAAAAAAAAAAAAATTTTTTTTGAGCTGAATTTAGCTGAAAAATTGAGCTGCAGTTATCCATCCTCCAAAGGCTTTCCTAAAATATTGCAAATTATCTAGGCTATTATGCAGGTCATAATGATACACAGAACCTGTGCTCTCTTTCCCATGCCTCAGTGTTCCTCTTGCATTTGCATTCAACACAGTCTTACTCAGCAAGACAATTCATAGAAAATAGCTTGAAGATTTTTTTTCCCCACAGTGCCTGTTCGCTTTGCAGATTTAGAGCTTCTGGTTTGTAGCATTTGAGGATTTTCTCCAATATTTCTTATCCCCATGGGAATGTATAACAGGAAATGGAGAAACCAAGAAAGTTTGCATTTCCAAATCAGAATGTATGGAACCTGCCTCAAGATAACATGGCAGGGCTTTTCTTGAAGTTGAAAAGAATAAAACGTTTTTTTGTAGAAGGGACATTTTTACACATTGTTGAATAAATATTATTTTGGTATTTGTACATGAATTTATACCACTGAACTGTTAGCATTAATTACTTGTTCAATTATTTTCAAGGGTATTCAGAACCTACACACATACGATTCTTCTCTTCAGGGACTCATGAATGAATGAGCAACCACGCAATAAACAGAAATATGTAGAAACAGTGCAAACGGGCACTCTCTGAATAGGAAAGGGGACAAAGGAATGCCTTGAATTTCTTGAGATACCCGACCATAAATGAAATTTGGTTTATTGATGGTCCTTTTTGCTGCTAGAATAATGAAAAGATTGAGATAGATTCTTATCAAAGATTTTGTTGAGCATCTGTCAAAAAGTGTACTTCAATACTGAAAAATGAACTGTAACAAAAGCTGTAGGATTCAAGAGTTACCTAAAAGTAGGAAGAGAACAAGAATGGTAAATTCTTCATGTTTTTTAATGCATTGGTGCCACTTTAAAGACACTGCAGATGAAATATTGAAAGAACTCATAGAAATGCATTTGGATTTTTATACATCTGACCATGAACTAGTGAAAGTTGCAAAAATTTTGTTTCTGAAGGTGTCCAGCTGATGAAAAATTCTACACTGCTCATAGGGATTTAGTCTTTTTAAAGAAAAAAAAAAAAATCCAGCATATAGAATACAGAGCATAATTGTTCAGATGTAGTGAAAAGAAAAATTTAAGGTTGGAAGGGACTTTAGAGCACCATGGTTTCGAGACTAAAGGAAAGTTAGATTGGAACTCAGATTATGAATGGAATTTTGTATGACAGTGACTTAAGGCAATGAGTGTATTTGCTTGGCTTTTCTTTAGGCACTCCCATTATTACTAATTAAGATGACAGTCTCGATCATGTATCTTTCCTGCAGTCAAGCTGTTCAACCACATTTAAAAATGTGGCGTTTAACCTGTTGTCGGGAAGCTATTTTTACAGTATGAGGTCTTATTTCAAGGAAAAGTCAGTAGTGATGAATTGAATATTCATTTCATCGTATTGTTTCCTGTTAGCATCTGTTCAAACATAGTTATGCATGTGTATAATTACAATAGATTTGCTTTTTAGCATACAAACCTTAAGGTGTAGGATAGAATCGTGGAATAATTTAGGCTGGGAAGGACCTACAGAGTTCATATAGTCCAGGCCCCTGCTCACAGCAGGCCTAATTAGATCGGGTTGCTCTAGGGCTTCAGTCAAGTCTTGAATACCCCAAAAGACAGAAATTAACACAAATCTCTGGGCAGCCTAGTTGACCACCCAAATTGTTAAAAAAATAATTAATCCTAATATGTAATTGAAGTTTCTTGTATTCCCACTTGTGTCCATTGCTTCTCATCCTATCACCGGGCATCTCTGAGAAGAGTCTGGCACCATCTTCTCTATGGACTGCAGGTCCAGGTAGTTGTACACATGCCCATGGATGCCATATGATTAAACTTTTCATCATCTAATATTGCTGTCTTGATTTTGGAGCTATCTTGGTTGCCCTCTGTTGAACTCAGTTGATATTTTTCTTACTCTGTGAGGCCCAAAACTGGACACAGTATTCCACATGTGATCTCACGAGTGCTGGGTAAAGGGCAATAGTCACTTCCCTCAATCTACTGACCATGCTTCTGGCAATATAGTCCAAGATGCTGTTGGCCACCTTTGCTACCCAGCAGCATCACTGGCTTATGTCCACTAGGACTGCTTTGCAACCAGCTTGTATCATTGTTGAGGTTCTTTCTTCCTAGGTACAGGACTTCATATTTCTCCTCATTTGACATCCTTCTTTTTCTTGTTTGGCTCATTCATCTACCCTGTCTATGTCCCAGTGGATAGCAGCCCTGCCCTTGCACATATTCACTGCTTCCCATTAATCAGTAGCCTCTGAGCTCAATCATTCAACTAACTTTTTATCCATCTGGCAGTTCTCCTGTGTAATGTCCAAACTTGGATACAAGAATATTGTAGAAGTGCTAAAATCCTTGACAAATTGAGGTAAATGACATCCACTGCTCTACCCTTGTCCACAGATCAAGCCATTTTATCATAGAAACTAATCTGATAGATGTCTGCTTTGTGGATTCTGAGGAAGGGCAAAGCATGTTAGTCAGGAGCTTTGTCACTTAGCTCTGTTCATCTTCTTTGATACTTAGCAATGCTTTGCATTTTTTTCAGAGCCAATAGTTTCTACTGCTTGCAGCAAATGTCCAAGTAAAAACTATGAATATTTAAAGCTTGTGTCTTTTTCTGCTTCTCTCTAGCATTTTTTCTGTAGGCCTCTCTGCTGATTCTTTCTCCAGCAAGGTGAGCACTTGAGGGTGCCAGCTATGAGGGCTGATGACAGCTCTTCCAGCAAGCAGCCCTTTGAAGCTAACCAGTATTCCAAAGAAAGACAACAAAATATTTTGGGGATTCTGGGTATGATTTATGGGCCAGGGAGTGGGTCATAAGAGTCAAATGCACACACCTTGGCTGCAAGATGAATGTTATGGAGCTGTGAAGCCACAAATATTTGAGAAGTGCAAACATCAAGGCTGAAGTAGACTCATCTAGAGTTGTACAAAGAATTATAGAGATATACAAGGAGTTATATAATTAAAAATGAAAGGAAACATTATTCAAGTTTGAATGTTAGGAAAAATCTCATTTGGTGTAGAACACTGCTAAGGGACATGACAGAAAGATGTTGAGCTGAGGTCTTTTCACTGATTTTTCATATCAGGAGAATACCTGCTGGCTGTGGTTTTATGATTGAAATGGTTCTAATGTTAAAATCTCTAGCTGATCATAACAGCCACCTATCAGTTTCTTATTTATGTGATTTTTAGTTCAGTAAATTCTATTCACCTGCCCTGGATTTCAAAAAAATAAGCAACACTTAGTTAAAATGGCAAAAATCAGTGAATTACATTCTCTGAAGCCTAAAAATCATTAAGCAGGTAAATCTCTCTTTATTAGATAAAGACTATATTAAGACTGCCTGGGGCATGTGAATTACCAGCAGTAATTAGTTTTGTTATTCATTAATATCAAGTAATCATCATATTGTCTACTTTAAAAACAACCATGTATAAAGAATAACACATGACTACTTTTGAAACCAGTGTTTTCAAGCAGGTCAAATATTTATATTTTTTTAACAAAATAAAAAACATATTTTAAGGGGGCAGGGATGAACTACATCATTAAGAAAGGCAGAGATTGGGATGCTCTTTGATCTATGTATGTATTCTGTCCAGTATTCCACAGGAAAGAAAATCCCACCCTTAAGTCATACAGCTAATACAACTTTTTTTTCCTCAGTTTCCTGACTCCACTCTTTCTTCTTGATCTCCTACAGTCTACTTTGTTCCAGAAATCCACTCATAAGTGTCTTAACTTCCAGTATTTTTGACCTGACTCACTCATGATTTTCATATGCAGTCCTCCAGTTTTTTCATTGTGCAAAGTTGCTATGTTGGAAATTAAATAATAACATCAAGGATAAATGCAGCTTTGTGTCTTTGGAAATTATTTGAAGATGTCCAGTTTCTCACACAGGAAGAAAAATTCTTCAGAATATCATGGTACCTTCTGCAGGTTTTTTTCCTTAACTTGAAAAGCTAAAAGTGAAGAAACATCTGAAAATTTTCTTCAGTGGTTGATAGTTTCACTGGCAGATTTGCTTTTGTTCAAAATCTTTTGTTTTTTTCCTGGATCATCTTTTGGAAGGGATGTCATACTTATTGCTTCAGTACCATATTATCTTTGAATTTTGGGGGGTTTTTTTGGTAAGTCTAAAAAACACCGTTATATATTTCTAGCTTGGTCTTTCTTTTTTTGTAAATACCCAAAATTTTCACAAGTACTTCCTGTACGATGAATGACAAATTCATCGATATTTTTGAGCTTACTGCACAGAATGTAGAAAGGAATTAATATTTTGGACTCGTTACTAGATAAACATGATTGACATGACTACATAAATGTAGGTGATATGTGAGACACATGATACAGAAATGGCCCTAGTGGCTTAAACTGAGGCTCATTTATTTAGCCCTACATTAGCATATGACTTGAAAACAGTGTTAGAACAGATACATTAATTATGTATCCCGACAATATTTTCCCACCTATAATGTAGTATTTGCAGCTCAGGCACTTGCAGAGGTAGTGGTGATGTCTATGTATTTGATAATCTTCAGTGTTTTTTTCTCACGGATTTGTCCAGTTGCATTTGAAATTCATCTAAACTTTCATCATCTGCAATAACCTGTGGGAAGGAGTTCCACAGGTAACTATATGCAGTGGGAATAATACACCACCTCTTCTCCCCCGCCCCTTTTTTTTTTATTTCTTTTTGTTTATCTTGCATCAAGTTCTTATCTTAGGAAAAAAATAATCTTAGCCAACATCTCTGGGCCATTTTATCATTTTATCTCACATGCTCAGATCATACCCTGTTTTCAGTACCTCTTCCAGGTTGAAGATTCCTAGTGGTTTTTTCAACTAGGATTGTTTCCTACAGACTGTTTTGTTCTATTAGTTATTTTTGTTAAGCTGTTCTGGCTCTTTTTCAGTTTTACGGTGTCCATTTTTAAGGAATAAGTGGGGCATGGTCCAGACCAGAATTGCACCCACTATTAAAGATACAGACAGGCACACATGGATTTATATGTTGGCGCAGTGATGTTTTCCCTTTTATTCCATCTCCCTTTCCTGTAATTCTTGATAAGAGAATTGGGGTTTTATGTCTGCTACTGATCTTTTTTGTTTTTTTTCTTCTACCTGACCCTTTCATAGAACTGGATGTAATAAGGTTAAGAACTTGGTTTCAGGTGACAATAATCGACTTGGAGGCCATCTTTTTATATTCCTTTTATGGTTCTTTTTTCCTGCTTGCACCACTTTACATTTACTTGTATTATATTTAATCTGCTATTTTATTGCCCTGTCATTCAGCATTCTAGGGTCTTCAGTTCTTCACACTTGGCTCCTGAATAAGTTAATATACTTAGAAAAAATTCTCACCTTGTTCTTAATTCTTTTTTCCATTTATGAATATATTTAATGTGATCAGCATACATCACTATGAGAATACACTGATAACTATGAATCGTTAACTTGGCCTTGTACTCTTAGTTGAGTCATCTAGATTAATTGATCAATTATTTATCTAGGTGAGGACCTTCTTCCTTATTCCATGGAAACTTAGTCGACTAGACACATGCTGAATTGAGCTCTTGTTCCCAGCTAGCATGTTGCTTATCAATAGTGGGAATCTTTTATCTGCAGAACAGACTTTTTCTCTTAATTACCTAAAGCCGCAATCTTACAATGTACTCTCTGTAGACGATATTCCAAGTCTGATGAGGGAACCCATCAAAATGGGGAGCTGGTTTGAAATCAGACACACTTACCTGTAGTGAGCTTGTTGCCTCGTACAGTTCTGATTTTTCATGTCTTGCTCTTAAGTCACTGTCCCAAATTTTAAGTCTTTAAAACTTGAAACCCCAACATTTCAAAATTTCAGTTGAAGTTCAACTCAGCTGACAATATGGCTATTCCTCCTCTTTTTCTCTCCCCTCTAAAATTAACCTTCTTAGTAATAATACAGCTGTTCCTGTTTCCATGCTGAATTTTCAAGGTGGTTTATTTTTTAGATTGCTTTTTATTTTTATTTTTTTGTAAGTTAAGGACTTTTCAGTTTTGAGTTAAATTTATAACATTTTCACTGTAACTTAGAAACATGGATTGCATTCTATGTTTTGTTTAGTTTATTTTACCCTGGATAAACAGTGAGAAATTATCAGTAGTTAACAAATTATCTTTTAATAATACTTCCCAGAATTACAATTATCTTGTAATTACTTCTCACAAATAATATAACTACTTGCGAGAAGAGAGCCTACTGCTGATTTATTTATTCATTGGTCCCTGAGGCCTCATCTGTGAACAAACTTCAGAGAACCATCATGTTTCTCAGTACCTTTTCCCTCTGTTGCACCTGACTGGGGCTCATGCTTAGAGAGGTTTTTCTTAAGTTTTTAATCTGGTTTGTTGGAAAGAAAGCAATCTTTTAATGGGTGAGTTCAAGAGCCTTTTGTAGCTCTTCAACAGCAGGAGTTGAAGAGCTTGTTTGTTCTTTGTTTTTAAAGGAAAAAAGAATGAAATATCCTTTATGCAAGCAAGTTTAGTGTATTTAAAAATAAATAAAATTGCAGTAACAAAACTGTGACATTCCTAAATATTCCTGTCCGCAGTATTTGAAGTTAAATTCTCGCTGTTATATAATTAATATTTCATTATCCTTTTTTAACATGTAGATGAGGATATACTGAGAAAAGGGATGGAAAGTTTACCAAGGGACTGGATTTAAGCTGATTGAAAGCAGGTGGCTATCCACATTGTATCACAATTTTGGCACATCGCTCATTAAGAAAACCTATGCCACTGAAGTTAATTCACGCCCAACAGATGTTTAGTACTATAAAGGTATATGACCTGCTTGACACCAGTCACTGGAAGGAAAACATTTTTTCTTTTGATGTTTTGCATTAGGTACCATGGATATTACACATGTGTCTCACACACCTGAAAATAGAACCGATTTTCTATATAAAGTTTACATAAATGCACACTCATCTCTGCTGTTTATCCAACATAATTAATGTTTTATAGAGAAACTTGGGGTTCTCCCAAGTGTGGGGGTTGATTTAGTAGTGGACATGGCATTGAGAAACAGTCATTTCTGTTTCTAAATTAAATCGAAAAATCTTAAAACTATATAACTAAATTTTTTTTAAATGTATTAGTAGTAAAAATCTAGAAACAATCTAATGGGATACAAGTGATTTATCTTTTTAAAATATCGTGGTTATAGTAAATAGATTTTTTTGGATCTCTGCCTTTAGCCCAGGACTTTATGTACATATATGAATTTGAAGTGTAAAATTTCAGATTATAAATTATTATAATAATCCAGACTTGATTATGATAAACTTATGGATAGGCTTTTAAGCAATCAAATAACTAAGACTGGAAATACCCTGAGTTTGCAGCTGCCTGTTTTGATGTGTTAATAAACATTTGACCTTTGGAGTCAGGGAAGCAATCGTGGCAGTTTTTTTAAGGTTTTAGGCAAATAGGAAATTTGTATTTGTGCTTTTCCTCCCCCAGCCTCCTGTGGCAGCATGATGGTCTAAAGCTGGGTTTCAAATAAAATTAAGAACTTTAGGTTCAAGTGTTGGAAAGGCAATAATCCACTTAGCATTCAGTCTGACACAGAAAAAGCACATGTGCATCTTATTTCTGTAGGAATAAATAACTTACGGTAATGTCATTACAGGTCTGGCTGTGAGCAGTGATGTTCTTTCTCTGAAGAGAAGGGGAAGAATGCAGTAGTTGCCTTTTCCCTGTATTCTTGTTGACTTGTGGCAAATGAGTACAAATCAGCAGTTTTACAGTGGATAAGTTTTCAGCACAGAATACTTTTAACAGTTTCTGTCTGGATCTCACTCTGGATATAAATTAACTATGTTTTAATCCTTGGTGATATGTGCTAGGTAAAATATAAAACATGCCTTGTGCATGTTCTAAGTACTTTACAATCCTTTGTGAGAGTCAGTATATATCTGTAATTTAGAGTATGTCTGTCTTTAATAATAGATATTTTTATAATCTTCCAGGGTTTGAAAACACAACTAGAAGCTACTGGTGTAGATTATCTGAGGTTTATCTTAACTCTTGATAAAGTGCACTGGTACTTGGAGCAAATGGGGAGAGAAATTAGCTGTATTACTGCTTCAGTTAGGGCAATTATATTCTAGTAATGTATATTGCTATATTAATGATATTTCAAATGCAGATCCTCTTTGGTGCAAAGTAGGACCAACAAATCCATTTTCTCCCCTTAAAAAGCATGCAAACGGAAAATTGCAAGTCTTTCTGTGCCTAATAACTTCACGTTGCTACCAATAACTTCACAAACCTGTTAAAAAACACAAACCTTCACCAAAAAATGTAGGCCCTGTTTTTTAAAGACTCTCTGAAATATGGAAATACAGCAGAGGTAACATCCTGAAATTATGTTTTATTTTAGTCAGCAAAACTTTTCTAGCATGAGTGACCATACTGTTTGTTCCTGCTTTTAAAAACATGGGTATTACTTAATATCTGTTTGTAATTGGGAACAGTCTGTATATGGGTCTCAAAACCCACAGACATACCTTAGTCCAGTAAACTGCAGTTAATCAGTTAGTAAGACTATGACTTCTCAGAAAATGTTTTTTCTTCTCCATGTGAATTCAACTAGATGGATTAATCTCTGATTCTACTGACATAAAAAAATTATTTAGTAAGGCTAAAAAACATAGTACTGACAGTTTTTAGTTTTTATCAGAACGTTACATTAGAAATAGAATTCTGTACGTGTGCCATGAACATAAGATCAAAATGTAGTTGTAAGTTGTAGTTGCTTATTAGTGGAATTAAAATGTTGAAGTTTTGGCATTGCTGAATTTCTGGAATATTTTATTATGACTATATGAGCAGAATAATAAGGATTGTTGGAGTTCTGTTAAAATTACTGATTAGCCCGCTATAATCTTCCAAGTGCCAAGAGCTGTTCTTAACTTTCTCCTTTCAACAGTTTAGCATTGCAGGTTAGAATGATACTAGATCACAGCAGGTGCCGATTCAATAAATAACCAATAATTAATTCAATAACTTAAGCTGGTCCACTTGCTCTTAATTTTTTCCAAGCCTGGGCACATTGAATGACACTGTTTCATCAATCGCAGTGAATCTAACTTCATTAAGGGATTATCTAATCATCACATGGTGCTTGTTGGAGGCATCAGGTGGGTTTTGAAGGATTGGTAGTGATACTGGATTTGTTTGATTTTAGTCACTATTTAAGGTAGAACTAATGACTGGAATTTTTACTGATTTATGAACTTAGTTAAGAGATTTAGCAAGCTTTAATTAAAACACATGAATTGCCAAAATGAAATTAAATGAAGTATCAAATTGGAAAATAGATAGGGGAGCAATTTCAGACAAATAAGCCATATGATTAGCCTGTACGAGACAAGTAGTGTTAAGGCTGAAAGAAATGGCATTAAAACTGATTTGGGCAAGTAAAGAGGATGTCCTTTGGAAAGTTGTCTAACATCGGAAGCAAAGCTGACAGGTACGCTGGCTTTTCTATCATTACGGGATTTTTGATAATTCAGAGTTGTATAGATATCTTTGATTAAGATGACAGTGGAGATCACTGTGATTGGAATTACCTCAGACTGTAAGATTTCTTTCAATTAATTCATCTTTAGGTGGGAGATTTTTAATTAGTTTTTCAAATGATTGTTCCATAAATATTTTTTCTAAAAATAATAAAATAATTTAGTGATAGAGAATCCACTATAGTCATTCATAAACTTTTCCAATAAGTAATTCTTTCCAAGCTAAAAAAATGCACCTTATTTCTTGTTTTAAAATAGCAATCTATAACTTCAAAAATTCAATAATTGCTGTTAATGTCCAAGTGTCAGAGGTGGCAGTCTGTTACCTCTTTTCCCTTTTATCTGGAAACCATATTTGAAATAGCTAACTATATTTTAAAGCTGGAAGAATAAAGAGAAAATACATCGGTTATATACTGGCTTTGAATCTCATTGGAAAAATGTTTTTGATGTGTATTGAAGAAGAATGGGGGAAATTGGGAAAAAGAAACAGCGTTTAAAATGTGAAAAAACTTCACTCTCTTCCAAATATTTGAGTAGATCAAATCCTGAGGATTGTTGAGCAACTATAAACATCATTAATCTTAGTTAGGAAGCTTGATTCCACTGGAAGTTCTTGGTAAATAGAAGGATTAAATAATTGTCTCCTGCCTCAAAGATAAAATACATTGTGGTTTTCTGTTTTATGCTTTGGTTACATAAGTATAGACAGTCATCAAAGTAGCAACCCCTTGTTTAAAATTTAAAGGTGTGATTTCCAAATGGACTGTATTTGGTGGTTTATAGGGCAATGTTGTAAAGATTAGTGTAGACAAAAATAATAAAGAAGTGATGATTTATGGGTAATTTTTTTTCTTTAAGTGGTTTAATATTCTGTAAAGAGTTTCATGCCAGGTCTCTAGTGCTGTGTTTTTACTTATTATAAGCCCTAGCTTTAGACTCTTTTATAAATTCATCTTTGATGTACAGTAGACCTATTGTACTGACTTCTTCATAAAGTATAGTCTATTATTGCAAAGAATATTGCTTTGATCTGCTTGACAGGTTTAAAGTATGGACACATATGTGGTGTTTGATAAATTACCTGAGGGGCAAAGAATGTTGCTGCCTTTTCATAATTATTCACTTTTTTAGAATTAATATATGCCAAATTCTTACAAGAAGAAGATATAATACCTGCACATGGAGAACAGAAATGGAAGTGCTAGGAAAAGCAATACAAATATGAGAGTGAAGTGCAGTTAATGTCCTGATTTCATTCAGTGATGCCCCTAAGATTATAGGTGCAATATTAATAAAGGACCATATTTCCTCATTCTTAAAAGAATTTTTAATATTCTGGTAAAAGTCTTTCCAATATAAATGATAACTAGTTTTACTGCTGATTAGTGATACAACAGGTGAGTTCTCAAGGAGTTTATTTCTGAGTCTGGCAAATCCATTTCCTGGTGTCTATCACTTACCACCTGGAGATTTTTGGCAAGAGAGCATCTATTTGTCATACTAGCATTTAGAAGAGGAAAATACAAGAACTCCTCTTTGAAAAAGAAATGAAATACAAACCAACACTCATCTTGGTCTGCTGCTGTCCATGTAGGCATGCATGGATAACGTTTCTTACTGCAAGACAGTAAATCTTTTATTCCTCAATCAAATATGGCCATTGAGATCATTACCAACTATTTTTTGTACAAAGTACTCCTCCGTAAGCTTCAGGGTAAGGCTAGACGTTGGGAAAGTATTCATTTCTAAACAAATAATAATTTTGCTTAGATTTACTCTAGAGAATGTTCTTGTCTAATAACTATCTACATTGGAGACAATTATGAATACAAAGTGCAGTTATTTTGTATCTTCCCCAAAGAACTTAAAAGTTTCTTTCAAATGCTTACTTTTTCTTTACAAAATCTCTGTGAGGATTGTGGCTCTAGGAGAGAAATCAGTTGCACTAGTGAACATAAAATGCTTGCTTTTAAAATTCATGGCAAGTTAAATTTCTGAGGTATTTTCCAGAGGATGTGATCTGAAGCCTTAACCCATTTTCTGTCTTCTACTGGTGTATTTCTCCCTATCCCCTCCATCCCCGTTTGTCAGGTTACATAGTCTGGTTTGTTTATTTTTTGTTAGCCCAAATGCACACTTCAGTAGGCTATAAGTCCATAGCTATCCCATACAATCTGAAATTTAGATAGGTATCTAATAGAGTAATAAAAAACAAGCATAAGCTATGTCTTGAAAGAATCATAGCCAAATTAATCGTCTTTTGCATCCATCATTCTTATCCACAAGTTTTTAATTGCAGTGATGAATGCAGCACTCAACAATCAGTTGTTGCAAATATGGAAATATTTGCTCACGGTAGAAGTAGAAACCAAAAGATTGTCCCTGTTGTGGATCCCACTCAGACCTCCCCTGCCACTTTCTGGCTTTCTATAATTTCTCCCTGAGCAATGATCAAGGCTTCCAAAATTCTTCAATGTACTTGCTGTTATTATATCTACATGTTGCTAGCTATTAGAATACAGTAGATCCTGCACAAATTTAATGCTTAAAAAAATATTTCTTCCCCCAAAACACATGAAAAAAACTTCTTGTTGAAGTTGAGGAGAAACTGTATTTAATAATTCAGGTGGTGAAGGATGGACTCAGATGTACTGCTAAATGGTCACACAAAGAATGACCTGGGACTGAAGTGTCTGGTTGGAATTTTTATTCACAACTGATATGTATTTCAAGCATAATTTGCAGTCAGAGCCAATAGCCAATGGACAGAAGCTGTCATTCACCTGGGGGCAGTGTTGAGCAAAAACGAGGGAAACCTGGTGTGGGCAGATCTTTGTTTTCTTTCAGAAATTCAAGGTACGACCTGCTGGTTAATGTTTTCTGCTTTTGTAATACCTTCTTCTAGGTATTTGGTTTTGAGCACTCCGTCTTGGCTACCCAAGCACTGGCCCCAGCAGTGTTCGTCAGCCTGCCAGATGATATTTTGCTTCTAGACCTGGCTCTTTGCCAATCACTTTGAGTAAACCCCACCATCAGATGTGACATGTTCCATAAGGCTAACCCCCATGTTCTGATAAATTGCAAAGACAACCCACCAGCTTCCTGAATAAATGATTTTAATACTGGGGCGAGGAGGAAGAAGCAAAAGTTGTTTCAACTTTGGCGTTTTGTTCTTTTACAACAAAAATTATTTTTGGAGTCTCACTAATGTAAAGATCGGATATTTCATAGTGAGCAGAATGTTACTTGTAATCATTCCAGTAATGGGGAAGGCTAGGGGAAGTACAGCTCCTATCTGCTCAGACACCCAAACAAAATCAGCAAACGCTTCAGTGCGTAATAGGCAACACACTCATTACGGCAAACTAATTGTTAACAGAGTGGTCTCCAAAAGGGAGAAGGCCTAGAAAACTCATCTGTAGCAGCTGATTCCTTTCTAGCCTGGTTGAATCAAACGATATACTTATTTGTCACATTAGAGATATTGCAGTAGTATCTGGAGAAGATCTAAGTCATTCTTTATCACTTCAGATTAGGCTTAAGAAAGCATTTCTGGTAAGTTATAGTACCCTGTAATATGCTGGCTCAGGAAGTCTGGAAGAGTATTCTGAAAAAGTATTTCTCTGTGCTTACTTTATTTGTACTTTTTTCCCTAAGCACCCACTTATGGCTGCTGTCAAAGAACAGGAGTCCAGAAGGACCTTTGGTCTGACCCAGTAGCACCACTTTATGTTCTCTTATAGTTTATTTCTGCTTATGGCAATCTCATCAACTTTCTGTTGTTGCTATAACTTCACTGTAACGTCAAGAACATGATCAGCAGGAGGTATGTACAGAAGTGCTGTTACAATTGTATCACATAAAATTTGAAGGAATGATAGCTAATGGAGTTTATAGGAGTCTCTCTTGCCTATGGTACTTTAACAGAGCAAAGCCTTGAGTGAAGAGCAATTTAACTACACTTCAGTCAAGGTTATCAATGTATTACTTCTGTGGAGAATGAAAAAAAAAATCAAATAGTACCATATTTTTGTTGAAAACAAACATAACTTTGTTTTCCATTTGTATTTTGTTTAAAAATAATAACAATCAGAAAACTGGTAAAACAAGTTCCAGATAATACTACTTAAGAAGCCAGACAGCCAAAGTGTGAAGTGGCAGATGCACATGTTGCACAGATGTTGCGTTGACTGGTTAGTATCCTTATGGAAAGCTTGTGTAATTGGAAGTATTTTTAGTATGTTGAAACTTGGAGAAGTTGGCATCCTCGTTTACAAGTTTCTTTTGAAGAAGCTGTTTATCTTTTGTCTTTTGATTCCTGAAGTCGAAGGTAATCAGTGTTAGAGAGCCAGAACAGTCTTGGTTTCTGTATTTTATATGGATCGGAGGAATTTAGGTATGTCTTGATATGAGAAAGTGTGTTGGCACATAAAAAAGGTAATGTTGTGTGAAGATAGCTTCCTGAGGTTTTAAAGACATTTTTCATTATGCATTTGAAATTTGTTGCAATGACTAGAAGCAGAGCAAACTTTTAGTGTATGGTAACAGTAATGTCCCAGAAACAATAGGTATTGAAATGTGAACTGATAAAATACTTCTCAGAGAATTTTGTCTTTCTTGTGGTTTGCACAATTATCGATCAGATCTTGCATATCTGCTCAGTTTTGGCCCATGTTTTAAAGCTTCAAATTTTCATTTCAGGGAATAGCAGATCACACAGCACATAGTACCATATCTTTGATATCCTGGGCTAAGAGATACTTTCTGGTGGGTTACAGCTCTACAGTAATTGGAGAATCACTAATTTATTGAAGCTGGTTAATATGTTTAATAAAATTGTTAGCAGCAAGCTTATTACCTGGGATGTGTGGGCTGCATTTTTGCATGAATAATCAGTAAATGTAGCTTCCTTTTTTTTTTTCTTTTCATGAGTGTATGTTTAATGCTTTTAAACATGAGGTATTATAAAACTTCTAATTAGGTTACAAAGTGTAAAGTTTAAGAAAGAGCCCTAAGAAACAAGGTAAAGAGAAAGTAAAAAAAATTTTGATTATTTAGATTTGAAGCAGTTTGGCAGAGGTTCTCAAGCAGCTTGACAAAGGCTAGCTTAAAATTAGGCTTGTTTATTCTCACTGTGTTTATTTTATGGCTTTGGAAATAAAGGAGTATTTCCAGAGAAACATTTTCTCAGATGGGAAGGATTGCAGGGAGTTGTAGTTCTAAGCACACGCCACAACTAAATCTCCAAAGTAGCCCTAATTTGTGTCATTGACATTAAGAGATGTTTTATGCCTTCATTGTGCGAAGCCACTTCAGTGTGCTTTAAATCCAGAGCATGCCTTGTACACCCTACATGAATTTGTAAGAGAATGGTTTCCGTAACGTTAAAGCTCACTAAATTTGATAAGGAGGGATGGCATTTCATATCAATCTGATTAAAAAGGAAAATTAAGAATAAGGAAACAAAGGAAAATCTGTTTTGCTATAAATATATGTGACTTTAACTTCTGTCCCAGAATTACTAGAAAAAAATTAGCGTTCCAACCTGATTCTTGCAACCTAAACAGCTGTATTGAAGAGATCTTCACACTCAGGTTCTGCAAAGATGAAATTAAAGTGGAAAAAGTAGGGTTTATGATCTCTCTTTGGAGGTACAAAGCTAAGAATTTTTTTTTTATTTTACAATGAAGTGTCTGTTCATTAAGCATTCTGACTTAGGTAGTTCAGAAATATAAACAAACATATGAAATAAGATAGATATTAAACTTAAAAGATAAAGAATTCTCAGTATAGTAAAACCAAAAATGAAATTATAGATCCAAAATGTATTTCATTTTGTTAGGAAGAAACTGTTTTTTCCTGCTAGTTTCTAATGTCCCCAAGCACACAAATTATGTTGAAAAAAAGTGGGAAGTTGTATCCCATAGCCATTTAAACAGCGTGCTTGATTCAGAACCAGTTGCTCTGACATTTTTCTTAACTTTTTCTGTGACCACTTGAAGTAAGGTGGTAAAATGTTCATGCATATCAAGATTTCACATAAAACATAGCTGGGGAGGAATTTATCCAGAACAATAATCTGCAAAAGAGTTTGTGAATTATAGGCACACTTCCAAATCTTCCTTGCATGGACACTCCAAAGAATATTTTGTATTGTTAGTGAAAGGGAAAATACAGGTATTTCATCAGAATACTGTGAAGCTTCATATTAATAAAGTTTAAAGATGTCCCATATTCTTAAAGTGTAGTGAAGCTGCCATGCTGGAACAGAGCTAATAGGAAAATACCTCATAGGGACTGTTGTTATTTTCTGGGAAAAAGAAACAAAACAAAAAAATAAGAAAGAAACAAACGGACAAACAAGAAAACAAAACAAAAAAAAAAAGTGTTGATTTTGTTCTATGTTTACATTAATAGTAATTCATCTCTCAGGGTTTGGGGTTTTTTTCTTTTCTCTTTTGACATTTTTCTAAGTGTTTTAAGATGGAGCCTCATAGGATAGAACAATTTTTACCTGAGTTTTAAATGCAAGTTAGGGTTCTGTCCACTTCCCACCCCCAATTCGCCTACAGTACTTGGTTATCTGAACCAGACCGTCTTGTCTTTGCTCTATGAAATACGTTTCTTTTGTCTCATACTACCCTAAAAGACATAAGTGTTCTGTCCAATCTCTTAATTACATACTCTGCCTAGCAATATTTTGAACATAACCTGTGGATATTATTTTTATTATCAGTAACTTAAATATTATTGTACTTTTTTATCAAAACTATTAATAACTAAATGGTATGTAAAGTTAATTTTAAAACTTTGCCAATTCAGATCATTTAATTTATCAACCAGAGAATCTGAAGTATTCATTACAGAGATAATAAAAATATTGCTATGAAACAAGTCCAAAATTCAAGCCGTTCTTTAAATTATAGAACGCATGCAAGAAATCATACTGGTTCATTTTGAAAAAAAAAGGATTAGAAAAACAGAAACCGTGTAAGAACTATTATAGTTATGCCATAAATAGCAAGTATAGTTGGTTGTTGAAATGTAGACAGGACAAAATCAATAAAGACAACGCAGTGGCTCAAACTCACGCTAAACAGAAGTGTGAGAGAACACGTGCTTGGACTTTCTCACACTGTGGACATTGAATGTGTCATAGTGATGATTTGCTTAATCGCCTGATGAGGAGACGAAAGTTTGAGTGTTAGGTCACACGATGTATGACTGAGGGTTCTGCATTCTTTGATCTTGACTAATCTTCTCCTTTGAGTCATCTAACGCTTGTATACAGTAGAGTTTGATGCTGTGGCAACGTTACCTTGAGACAGCACCAGTTACAATTTCTTCCCCATGTGGAACATCACCTGCTTGGTAGTGCGGAAAACTTGATTCTTGACAGTAATTATAAACACATGGATTCTGTAATGCTCTTCATTTTAAAGTAAAATAATATGTTTTTTTCTTAAAGGGAAAGCTGAGGAATAAAAGCAGAAAGGATAGTTGAAGCCAGTAAAGAGTTAATTGAAGTTGTAGTCAGTGCGCAGTGAGCAATTTTCATTTTGAAGTTCCCTGTTTTCTTTGCAGGAAGGAACCTCTTTTTTTTTTTTGGCATTCCTTCACGAGGAACAGTCCTTTTCAGGCATTTTAACCTGGTTTTAGAAGTAATTAAAGCTAGTACGATCACTGTGTATGTCAGTCTTCCTCAAATAATATGTAATATCTTGTGTGTTCAGCCAAATTAAAAAGTAGAATAGAAGCCTTAATGTTAATTAACTTTTTATCTGTTTTGTGAAAATCAGGAAATGGATGGTGAGAAACCAAAACAGGTGTTGCCAGTGAGGGAAAGCTGTTATTCAATAGCTGGCAGTAGACACTGTTTGGCCACTTGTGTGGCTTGTATGGACTGGGTGGTCAACTAGGGATAAATAAGCTCCTTAATTGATTTTCTGAAGGCCAGAACTTCAGTTTAGTATGACATTGTTGCTTAAGCTTAATTATGCTTAGGCATAATTTTTGAGAGTGTACTGCTGTTAATCGTATTATCTGCCTTCCTACTTTTTCAGTTTTTCTGGCCAGCGGTAGTCTGTTTTCAAATTCAGGTAGTGCTGCATCATCTGAGACTGCACTAACTCGTGCCAGATTTTGGTAGGAAACAAATATGGGTATTTTCTCAAAAACTCATTTGCCTGTTCTAGTACATATTCAAGAGCTTTTCATACTTAAAACAGTACGAACAAGAATACTTGTATGAATAAATTTTCTTTTTATTGGTAGTGAGTTTAAACATAAAAAGAGAATAGCCTTCTGTATATATAAAATCAAATGGATGCAAAGATATTCCAGGGGTCCAGATTATTTTATTGGACAGAGTTAAGTGGTGTTTACTGTTTCCTCTCAAATGAATTCACATGAATCTGTGCTGCAATAGTATCCTTGGGCTATTTACAACCAGTTGTATGCTAAGCAGGATTAGATATAGTCATATTATAGCTTAATAATTTTTATAATGTTTTAAACTAAAAAAAAAATCCAATCTATGATCATAATTCTTTATTCATTAGATGTTAGTAAAAGAGTGGCATCTGAATCAGTGTCATCTAAATCTGAAAATCTATGTTCTGCAGCACCTTTGTAAGATGGTGAATGTTTAATTGTAAGGTGTCAGTAAGGTGTTGTAAGGTGTCAGTCTGACCTCGGTGCCTGGGAAGGTGATGGAACAGATCATCCTGAGTGCCATTATGCAACACATGAAGGATGCCCAGGTGATCAGGCCCAGCCAGCATGGGTTCACAAGGGGCAGGTCCTGCTTGACAAACCTGATCTCCTTCTATGACAAAGTGACTCGCTTGGTGGATGAAGGAAAGGCTGTGGATGTTATCTACCTAGACTTTAGCAAGGCCTTTGATACAGTGTCCCACAGTATCCTGCTGGAGAAACTGGATGCTCATGGCTTAGATGGGTATACTCTCCGCTGGGTTAAAAACTGGCTGGAGGGCCGGGCCCAGAGAGTGGTGGTGAATGGAATGAAGTCCAGTTGGCGACCGGTCACGAGTGGTGTCCCACAGGGCTCGGTACTGGGGCCGGTTCTCTTCAACATCTTTATCAATGATCTGGACGAGGGGATCGAAAGCACCCTCAGCAAATTTGCAGACGACACCAAGCTGGGTGGCAGTGTTGATCTGCTGGAGGGTAGAGAGGCTTTGCAGAGGGATCTAGACAGGCTGGATCGATGGGCTGAGACCAACGGGATGAGGTTCAATAAGGCCAAGTGCCGGGTCCTGCACTTGGGTCACAGCAACCCCAGGCAGCGCTACAGGCTTGGGGAAGAATGGCTGGAGAGCTGCCTGGCAGAAAAGGACCTGGGGGTGTTGGTCGACAGCAGGCTGAACATGAGCCAGCAGTGTGCCCAGGTGGCCAAAAAGGCCAACAGCATCCTGGCCTGTATCAAGAACAGTGTAGTGAGTAGGACCCGAGAGGTGATCGTCCCCCTGTACTCGGCACTGGTGAGACCCCACCTCGAGTACTGCGTCCAGCTTTGGGCCCCCTACCACAGGAAAGACATTGAGGTGCTGGAGCAGGTCCAGAGAAGGGCAACGAAGCTGGTGAGGGGTCTGGAGCACAAGTCTTACGAAGAGAGGCTGAGGGAGCTGGGGCTGTTCAGTCTGGGGAAGAGGAGACTGAGGGGAGACCTTATTGCTCTCTACAAGTACCTGAAAGGAGGCTGTAGAGAGGCGGGGGTCGGTCTCTTCTCCCAAGTTACAGATGATAGGACAAGAGGCAATGGCCTCAAGTTGCGCCAGGGGAAGTTCAGGTTAGATATTAGGAAATATTTCTTTACTGAAAGGGTTGTCAGGCATTGGAATGCGCTGCCCAGGGAGGTGGTTGAGGCACCATCCCTGGAGGTATTCAAGAGAGGAGTTGACATAGTGCTTGGGAATATGGATTAGTGTTGGGTGGTGTGGTGGTGTGTGTGTGGGTTGCGTGTGTGGTGGTTTTTTTTTGGTTTTTTTTTTTTTTTTTTTTTTCATTGGTTGGACTAGATGATCTTAAAAGGTCCCTTCCAACCTCTGTGATTCTGTGATTCTGTGACATATGTTTCCAATTTCAATTCACGTTAAAGACCTGAAACCTTGAAATGTAAAAAGAAGCTGTATGACTTAATTTAATGTCTGTGTGGTTTTTTTCTAAATACAAAATAACACGAAGATGTGTATGAAAGTTAGACATTTGAGACATACTTGTGCATAGAATTGATGGACAAAATTTGCACTGTGTATAAAACTTCATTTTCTTAGTATACGTTGTTCTACAAATTAATCTTATGCACTTAGGTAGTAAGCAGACTTACTAGATTTAGTCCTTTAAAGTGCATGAGAGGGTTTTTTTTTATGACAAGAAAGATTCTAATAAAATTAAAATCCAAGTATCTTGATGTGTAACAAACGCTTTGTTTCCCTTGAGGTAGAAAAATTATTGCCCTCTTAGTTTTTTCCTTGTGGTTGCCTATTATTTGATATGTTGTGCAATAAATTAAAATTAATCTTTGTTTGCTAAAGTCTAACAGGGTGCGATACAGTAGAATCTTATTTTATATTATAGGTGGGACACTATTCTAGCAATGCTGAAATCATACCTCATGCAGAGTATTCACACCTGAAAGAAAGTCACAGGCCAAAGAGAAACTAATATGGAAAACTGTAAATAATGGTCTTGCTATCCAAGACTGGTGAATCTGAAATGGGTTTTCATTTCTATTGAGAAAAACTTAGTGAGGACTCGTCACTTTCTTGGGAAGGCAAAAAAGTGTTTCCCTATATTTGTTAAAAGTAGATGTAAGTTTTTGCGTTAGATTCTTGCTTTACAATTTCCGTTGAGCCAAGTTGTCTTCATTTCTTTGACATGTTGACATGTTAGTAGATCAGATGAAGACAAATAGACTATTTGTATTATTTTGGACAAATAGACTATGTATTATTTTGATTTGTCTGGTGGTCTGGACATTATTTTGGTTTTTCTGAAGTCTTGCTTTTAATGCAATACTTAAAATTTGGAAATGGCTAAATCTTTTGAAATATAAATGGCATTGTCTTCTGATAATTTTTACTATTGGGCTATTATGTTCATACAGTTTTAAATGCAGAGTAAACTTGTAGCTGGATAGTGTCAGAGAGAGTGCCAAAAGTGTAACTTCTTGAGAATGCCAATAAAAACCCTTCGCTGGAATAGCTGAATAATACTTGCATCATTTTCCTGGTAGCTTTACCAGTACTTGGATTCCCACATAGCCACTTGTCGGATGTTTTCCTGAAAATAAAATTATTTTTGGTTAGTTCAAGGACACTATCAAAATAAAGTCCTTGCCAGTATCTTGAGTCATCACCATACCATGTTTCCATTGTTTGGAAGCTTTGTCTCATCATTTGATTTTGTTGCCAGAAACAGCAGGGAGATATCCTTTTGAAGGGCTGTGCAGTACTTTTGATACTTCCTATGAGCAAACATTTTCATTCCAGTAGAAACCTAGTTTCAATTCTTGTATTGGGAAAATGGCTGTGATTTTACTAAGACTCTTCCCAGCAGAAATCTTTCTTCTCAACTAAGCAAAAAAGAGGTGAGGGACCAAAGAAAATTCACACTAAAATAGGAAGCCTTAAGAGAAAGGGTCCATCTTATAGATATGAAGGCAGAACACATGAGGATTACTCAAAAGGACATATGCCTGTATGTGGTTGTGTATACATGCATAGAGGTTTTTAGATGGTGAAAACCTCTCATGACAAATGCTTTGAGTTGTGCGTCAACCTGAAATTTGTAGAAATGCACAATTTAGTTTTGAGCTTCAAATCTAAGCAGTTTTTTTAACATATTTTAAATTGCTTTGGAGAGTTTCATTCATCCTCCTACAATGCTGCACAAGTTGCATCCACAGTCACAACATGAAAACTTTAAGATGGCTGTATTTAAACTAGGTATTTTGAATAGAAGAATGTACTTTGAACTTTACATTTCAGTTGAGGTTTCCAAAAGTAGACAATAATTCTGTCATATTAATATTCTCACTATGACGAGCAACATTAATTTCTGGGATTATATGGGCTTCTGAGCCTCTCTGAATCCCAACAATTTATTTTTATTCGATGTCTTGCTTGCAGGGAGGTTCAGTTGTGTCAGCAATAATAATTTTCCACTTGTCTTGAACATTTGAATATTGCACTGGACTTTTGTTGAATGGAGAAATGAATGTAATAGCGTTTCTTCCTGGACACACAGTCTTCAGACTGGAAGGTAATAAGGAGCCTAGCTGTTATTTAATTTATTTCTAATATGTTCAATGTATTCTGCTATCTACCACAAAAGCCAATATAGTAAAATTACAGTGAACTGCATTTTAGTACATCGTCACCCTTTGGTGATAAGACCCACAAAGTACATGCATAGGTTCTGTGGCTTCGATAACTATGATAAAATCCAGTACTGTTCCAATTCCCATTTAGATAGCAGAGGTAGTTGTCACACTGACTTACGTTGCGGAGTGTTTCTGATTGGTATGGAGGAGATTAAAGAGCAAGGCCAGTACTTCCTTTTTTTAGGTTTTTACAGCTAGCTTCACTCTGTTTGAGTTACTGGTCGCTATATCAAACAGTGAAATCATAGATTATGATTGTGATTAAACACTGATATGAGTCATGCACATGATACTAATAACATTTACTGAATCAAATTCAGGTTTGCAGCCATTTCTAATTACTCTGAACTTATTTCTGCAGATAATTGGCCATAAGTATCTATGCAGAGAGAAGAAATTGTAAAGCTCTCAGTTGTTTGTACATAGAATGCAACTTTGGTGTTTCTGCTACACTAGTTAACGGGTTTGCTTAATAACCTTGCATATTAGCAATCTTTTTCCTCAGTGCAAGTTTCTGGGCAGTACTTCTGACTCTCTTCACTGAGACTGTACCTTCCCTCCGGATTACCTGTAACTCATTGCATGAATCAAGACTGAAAGCTTCATTCTTGATGACTCCTATGTAAAGATTTCCACTGGTTTTAACTTTCTCCATCAAAGCCCAGGAGTAATAGTTGACTTACTAGAGTATTCTCAGAAATGAAGTGACAACTATTTCAAATTACTGGAAAGTTGGTTAAAATAGAGAATCCATAAAACTGAAAATGGTTAGCTTTCCTGAGTAGAGGTCCTGCCTACAGGCAGTTTCATGAAACTCATACTTGAAGAACAGTGAGCGAAGACAGTATTTTAGGAGGTCAGGCATTTTTTTTCTTCACATAGCTACAGGGTTAATTAGGTCTATGTGTTTGCATTAATTCACCTGTGTTCTTGCAGTAATTTGTATGTCTTTTTTGCTTTCCCAAATTTGTATCAACAAAATTTTGCTTTCAAATTTTGTTGATACAAATCAGGTGCTTTTGCTGATTCTTTGCCTTCCAAAACAGGGACAGAAGAGAGTAGGAGAGATTCAGAATCACAAATAAATTATCTGCCAAACTTTTAACTGATCTACATGCTCTTAAAAATCTTTCTGCTTGTCATAAAATTCATTCTATCTGGCAGTAAGGTATTTTCCCCAGATAAATGTTTATTACATGTTGAACATCTGGGGGTTTTACCCATTGTATCTATTGGATCCTTGGTGTTTATACAGAGCCATTTCTCAGTAGGCTGGTCTGGATTGGGTGCGTCATTGGGTCTTTCTCCAGATTTGTCCATGATGAAGCCCACCACAGCAAATGGGTTTATGTGCAAAATCAGTATGGCCTCGCATAATAATGATCATCACTCTAAACAGTTAAAACTTACTAGCATTTATGTAATAATTCAAGCAGAACATTGATCCCTTATACGGAGGGGGTTTTTGTTCCATTCATTGAATTTATGCTTCTCCCTAACTTTTATTTTGCTGTAGATTAAAGATGTGATTAAAAGTAGTTCATAGCTGTGTGATACCACTGCATGTGCTGCAGGTTTGGTATCTTAAAAAGGCTTTAGAGACAAATAGAAAATCCTAACATACCTCCTCAAAGATTGTTTTTGACAAAATTTCCTATAGCAGTACACTAAAGGAAGCACATTTCAAATGACCTTTGTAAATGTCATGGTTTTTTACCACCTGTTAAATAGATAAGGCAGTTCTGTCCATCTTGTGTTTGGGCGGACTGGAGATTCCAGAACATGGACCATCGTGAGCTTGCTTTTCAAAGGTTATTTTTTCAGTACTCAGAATGTGAACCAATGTTTTTAAAATGATGTGCAGAAAGGAATACCTTGCACAGCCTATATAGCTGTGTTAGAAGCTATTTAGAACATTACTTTTAAGGCAGCACCTCACAAATATTTTGAAAGCATGGCCTACAGACATACTGTTCTTATGCTGTGTGCATTTGCATTTACAACAGTATATATTTTCCTCGTGGCCACTGCAGCAGTTGCATAATTTAAAAGAATATACTTAGAATAATATTTAAGAAAGTGTTTTAATAACATTCAACAAACAGGGAAAAAGAGGGAAAAATCAGCAACTGTTAGTGAACCAACAGGAACTTCATGGCCCAAAATTGGAAAACCATTATTTTTATGAAAAAACATAATATGTAAATAATATTCAGTAATATCTATAATCTTTTTGCATCTTAAATATAATACACTGGAATAATGTCACATAGAAGCATGTAAAGGCAAAAAGTGTTTTTCATTAAGAAGAAAACTTGTCTTTGTATCTAGGCCCTCTAATTGTCTTTAATGTCATTATCAGCCCACAGTTTGATGGCTCCAGTAAAATCTTAGCGCTGCAGTTAGAAGCTTTGAAAATGGCAGACTGCTGCAGGATGCGTTTCATAATAATTCTGTGTTGATTTTGCAGTAAGGTATAAAGTCAAATCTCAGCATGGTTTGAGTTCTGGGTGCTTTGAAGCAGCTTCCTTGCACTGAGAGACTAAGGCAGCTGGAAGACTGCCAGGCTTGATCAGTCAGGAAAGCCTGAAGATCCAGTCCCATGTGTCATCTGCTCCTGAAGGGGGCTTACAAAGGTCCTGTTTCTGACCTTTTATTCCTGCTCCAGTACCACAGTTCTTTTCTTTATGTTAATTATTTTTCAAACGAGTTCACACAGCACAATTTAGGATGCAATTTTGAGGCTCATTAGGCAAATCCAAACTGCGCTGCCACAGTCTGTCCTTTTCCTTCTCACTTTGTAGTACTACAGTGACACAGTGCAGGAAACAGAACAGGCCAAAAAAACAAATACATTTTTTCACATTTTTGGGGGTATTTGGTTTTGTTGGTTTTGTTTTTTCTTTCTGGGATTATTTTTTGGATGCTTCAAGACCTGTGACAAACAACTTGCTAAAAATGCAGATGTTTTGTGATGGCCTTGTTACCAAAAGCATATTCTGGAATTCTTAATTTCCTAGTCTTTAGTTCACATGCCACTGCATGTGCTTTACTTCCTTAGTCTTTTTATAAGATACACTGGACAAATCGAAACATGATTTAGTCAAACATTAGGCTAGACACAAGTTTTTTTAACTTGATATAGGCGAGAGGTAACAACTTACAGCAAAAGAAAATAAAAGAAAAGGGAAAAAAAAAAAAAGGCAGTAAGGCAGAAAAGATAATTTTCCAGACATCTGGAAGCTTTGAAACCTGAGGCATTTGACATCCCAGCATCCGTTTCAGTGAGCAGTAGTGTGCAGGCAATTGGACATTTCTCACTGGAGACTCCTCTACTGTGGATTTTTCTGCTTGTGGCATATAGTCTGACTCAGTCTGACTTACATTACTGGAAATAATGTAGAAGGAAGTTTGTTTACTTGGGCAACATGCGTACATGACATCATCTATGATGACCTCTATCACGAGGGATGAGGGCCAGCCAGCATGGGTTTATGAAAGGGACGTCCTGCTTAACCAACTTGATCTCTTTCTATGACCATGTGACCCGCCTTCTCGATGCGGGGAAGGCTGTGGACATTGTCTACCTGGACTTTGGTAAGGCCTTTGACACCGTCCCCCACAACGTTCTCCTGGAGAAGCTGGCGAATCATGGCATAGACAAGTGTACTCTTCACTGGGTAAAAAACTGGCTGGATGGCCGAGCCCAGAGAGTTGTAATTAATGGGGTGAAATCCAGTTGGCGGCCGGTCACCAGTGGTGTCCCTCAGGGCTCAGTTTTGGGCCCGGTCTTGTTTAATATCTTTATTGATGATCTGGATGAGGGGATTGAGTGCACCCTCAGTAAGTTTGCAGATGACACCAAGCCAGGTGGGAGTGTTGATCTGCTTGAGGGTCGGCAGGCTCTACAGAGGGACCTGGACGGGTTGGATCAATGGGCCAAGGCCAATGGGATGAGGTTTAATAAGGCCAAGTGCCAGGTCCTGCATTTCGGTCACAACAACCCCAGGCAACGCTACAGGCTTGGGGAAGAGTGGCTGGAAAGCTGCCCAGCAGAAAAGGACCTGGGTGTGTTGGTGGACAGCCGGCTTAACGTGAGCCAGCAGTGTGCCCAGGTGGCCAAGAAGGCCAATGGCATCCTGGCCTGTATCAGGAATAGCGTGGCCAGCAGGAGTAGGGAAGTGATGGTGCCTCTGTACTCGGCACTGGTGAGGCCTCACCTCAAATACTGTGTTCAGTTCTGGGCCCCTCACTACAGGAAGGACATTGAAGTGCTGGAGTGTGTCCAGAGGAGAGCCACCAAGCTGGTGAGCGGTCTGGAGAACAAGTCATATGAGGAGAGGCTGAGGGAACTGGGCATGTTTAGTTTGGAGAAGAGGAGGCTGAGGGGGGACCTCATTGCCCTCCACAACTACCTGAAAGGAGGTTGTAGAGAGGTGGGTGTTGGCCTCTTCTCCCAAGCGAATAATGGCAGGACCAGAGGAAATGGTCTGAAGGAAATGGTCTGAAGTTGCGGCAGGGTAGGTTTAGATTAGGTATTAGGAAGAATTACTTTACTGAGAGAGTGGTCAGGCACTGGAACAGCCTGCCCAGGGAGGTGGTGGAGTCGCCATCCCTGGAGGTATTTAAGAAACGTGTAGACATGGCACTTCAGGGCATGCTCTGGTGCCCGAGACTGTTGGTTTGTGTCTGTTTGTGGGTGGGGTGTGGTTGTGGGCGTTTGGTTTGGTTTTGGTGTTGGTGTTCTGGGATTTTTTGGGTGTGTGGGTTTGTTTTGGGGGGTTTTTTGTGTGGTTGGACTCGTTGATCTCAAAGGTCCCATCCAACCAAAAATATTTTGTGATTCTGTGATCTAATCTGCTGTGGATTTAGATATTTTAATTGCTCTTTAAGATGTTCAAAACAGATAATGGCTCTATACATATTAAGGAAAAGATTGTAGCATTTTATTTTGGGGATAGTTCATTTAACTGTACATTTATTTAGTTAAGAGGCTGTAAGGAGATTCTGTTTTATGAAAGTCAAGTACCAAGTTTACTGCGTTACAATAATGACTCTCTTCATACATTTGTTCATCCTATCCTAGAAAATGATGTCTAAATTTGCATTCTGAGGCTCTGTTGAATCCTGCTTTGAATCACTGCCGGGGTATCTGGCCTTTGCTTCTACATCTTTTCATTTATTTTACAGAACAGTGAATATTAGTCAATGGGAGAATATTCCAATTTACTCCAATGGGAGTAAATAACTTTGTTAAATTTCTCATGTCATAACAGTGAATCATCTGATATTTCCATATTTAATATTATTAAATTATTTAAACTCTTGCATCTCAGAATTGTTCAGTGAATTTTTAATTTAAACGTACTCATCATGTGAGAAAGTTTTTGATCTATGACTGAACGCCTGGTCAAGAAAACATCAATGTGTAAGACCCAGGGATTTTTTGCAGCTGAGCCCAGTATTGTGGTTGGTGTCACCCGGTAGCTCTGTGATTCCCAGGACTGGTCAGTGGCAACACCACTAAAAATATTCCCATCGCAGGCTGTGACGTGCCAATTCCAATGGCAAATTTGTTTATACAGCCGTACTGGGTGCTGAACTAGGTAATTAGTCTCTCTCTAGTGATTGAGAGCAAGCTTTCTGTTGTGAAATCACAGCCTTAATGACTTAAAATTGTAAATCCTTGAATGTTTTTTGTTGTGTTTTGGGATTTCATTGGTTTTTTTCCTCAATGTACTTAGGCAAACAAGTGAATGAGAGTTAATTCAGCCTTCTGCAAGGTTCAGCTAGCTTGATGAGACAAAGTTGCTTCCTCTAGATCAGATCAACACTAAACCACCATTTAATTCAGTATATCTTTCTGGGTGGAAATGTGACCCAAAACTGATACTGGTAAAACTGCAGTTGTCTACTGAAATATTAACATTGAAATGTTAATGTCATGCAAAATCAAGCTGAAATTTCAACTACTTCTTTTAAAAGTGTCAAAGTAAAATATGCAAGCAGAGTCCCATAGAAAAATGCTATTCCTTGGCTTTAAAAAAAGTGCAAAAATGAACAAACCCTCACCTTGTCTAAAGTAAATATGTGTATTTGTTTTAATCCAGATTTTTTCTCATAAAAGCAAAGATATGAACTTAAAATCCTGAAACTAAATTTGAAAAATAACACAAAAAAGCTAACACTTTTAGCAAAAATATTGGTGAAAAAATTCTGTTGGACAAAGTACTCTGCCAGATTTCAGCCTTGTCTTTTTCAATTGAAAGCTTTTCTTCAGGAAAAAAAAAAAAAGAACACAAAAGTTTCTTACTAGCCTTTTCATAGGGTAGCAAAATAAATATACTGTATTAAGATTATAAAATGAATTATGTTGGCATTAGAAAGGATTTAGCATTTGCATATTCCCATGTTACAATTGGAACATTAAGCACAGCTTTGATTTATGAATGTTTGGATCAGCATTTAGCAGAATGTAGCCTCTTACTCTACTTTTGAAGAGTTGGAAATATGTTGCACAAAGAAGCTGAGTTTGTATTGTTCCTTGCCATGACACCTTTCACGTAATTCCTACAGTATTGTGAAAACTACAATTTAATTCCTGTCAGGAGTATTTCTGTAGGTCTGGGAGCTCATATACATCATTACACTTCAAACTAGCATAATTTGTTTTGCAGCAAATTCTGGTTAAAAAGATAAATTCTTTAGTGAAAAAAAATACATTTGGCTTTTATATGAAATAAACTGTTTCAAACATTTCTGATATTTTTGTTGCCTCATTTTGGCTTGATTTAATAGTTCCCTTTTTGGAGGACAGTGTTGGATTCATGTTGTACAAAATTCGTTCTGTAGTTGGATTGATACAAGTAGAAGTGAGCCTGTGTAGATTAAATTGTAGACTGAAGTTTTAATTAAAACTTAAAAGGGAAACCTTTTTTAGAATGGAAGACATAATGTAGGAGTCTAATACGCTTATATGTGTGTCTTCCATTATATGTTCCATGTGAGATTAATATGTCAATTTCCAAAATAATTTTGATGATGGTCACAGTCAATCATATAACTCATATACAGAACCAGATAAAATTATTTTAGTTGAAGTATTCAGTAGAACAATGTAGCAAACTTTGGTTAACCAAAAAAAAAAGGTTCTTTAGATAACAATGATATGTCAAATTAATTTCAAAAGTGTTGGAGACTCTTTGATGCAGTAGATGAAGTACTTAGAACAAAGCCAGAAAAAAACTCTGCAGTTTTCTTTGTAATTTCAGTTTAAGCCTTTCCTATAGCTCAGTTTGTGTGGTAGGCAAGATTTTTACTTCCATGAACATATTTACTACTTTTTAGCAAAAGAAATAAAACTAGGTCACATGCCACAGTGATGGAGCAGATGTGATTGGCACTTTGATTCTGTGGTTTCACACTTGTGACTCTTTCCATAATTTATATAATGTGAAGAATGATCTCATGATGAACTGAAGGGTTTTGATTAGATTTAAGGAACAGCTATGTAGAAGGCTGGAAATTTTACTTCAATAGTGACATTATATAACCATAATTAATATGAGAAGCTGGAAAAATTATGCAGATGTAAATGCTTTTGAACTAGAGCAGTTGCACTTCCAAAGATTATGTTGCTTTCACTTATTCTATTAATTAGACAATTAACTAGTAAAAGATAAGAAAACTGGTAGAAATGTTTATAGTGAAATTTGCACACGCTTGCATTTGTTATTGTTGACATGTCTCTGCCATCTCAATACTTTTATCCAGAACAGAAAATAAATAAGAGTTACCTGGTTAAGATTGCAGTGACCTCAGATGGGACTGCTTGCCAATTTTGAAAAGCAAATATATTTAGCCTTGATTTTATGATGTACTTCTCTGTGTGTGTTCTACCGGACATGCTATTTCCATGCCCTTTCACTAAATAGATATATGTGTCATATGCCCTGTTGAACTCAGGGGGTTAAGCTAGTAAAGTTACCTATCTCAACACATGAAAAGGAAGAATTAGCCACAGTTCCCTAGCTACCAGTGTAGCTTTCAACACCTTTTCTATGGTGTCTAGTATTGATAGGATATATAACTGTGAAAGGACGAGAAAATGCACTGAAGTGATCTAAGAAGTAAACTATCATCTTGACATGTTTTTTCTAGCTATTGAAAACCTTTCCATATTGCAACTCATTCTGACAGTGAAACTGTAGAATTCCTCTAATTTAAGTACCATCTGGTTATGCTCAAAGCTTTAAAACTATTATCTCAGCATAAAATTTCAGCATCCTATACTTTTTTCTTCGCCAAACTATCCGTTTTTAAGCCACAAATATTTTTCCAGTCCTTTCAGATTTTATCTAAAAGTATATTTTAACAGTATTTAAATAGTTCTTAAACAATAACAATTTATCTTGATAGATGACATGCTGTGTTTTTTCATTTTATTTTAATTAGCCATTGTGGAACCAAATTCCCTTTTGTTTTATTCCTTTGAATACTGTTTAATTATAGTTATCATGCCAAGTATCTTAAAGGTTATTTTACCAATACAGTTTCATTTAACATAAGCCATGTGGAATCAATAGTCCTGTTTCCTAAAGTGAATGCTTGGAAAATCTTACATTCATATGTTAAGAGTACACATCCTTTCCTCATTAGTTGGAAAGTACAGGGATTTTGGCACAGGTTCTGTGTGGAAGCATTGTGCAGCTTTTATATGGATTTTGTTTTTAGCCTTTGATGACACTGTTTAGAATAGGAAGTATCTAATAAGTAAAGCATTTTGTCTAATGTGCTGCCAGTGTGTTTAATATATGCCTGGAGGTCTGAAACATTATCTTCTCCACTACAGTAATATGCATTTAATTCTCTGAAAGCAGAAGGTCGAACTTTTAAAAGGGACTCAAAGTACATTTTCAACTAAAATAATTTAAAACACATGGGATAGGGGACCAGAGTAATGTACAGTTGGTTTTTATGGTTTAATCATGATCATGTTAATGCACACCAGTAGCTAATTAAAGAAAACTTTTATTGTTCATTTTAAATGGGTTATGTAAAGAGTAAGAGAATTGATATAATGCAGCCCAATGATAAATGTTACCATTACATTTGCTAATAGCAAGCTGATATGCTGTTCTTGACATCTTTAAAGTATTGGCCCATTTATTCCATAATAAAGCAAAGAATCTTTTAAGAGTTGTTATACTGAGAGTCATTCCTTCTCATATCCTTATCCCATTAGAGGAATACCTAAATGATTCCCAAGTTTATTACTAGGCGTATTTTCAGGTTAACTGTGAAACTTGGTTGGAAGGCTTGATGCTTAGTGAGCTGAAATTGATGCAAGAAATTCCAGCGGTACTTCTGCACCTTTATTTTGTACCCAGTTGTTATATAAAGCTGTCTTGCAAATCATTACTCACTTGTTCCAACCTTTATAATATATGTGGTAAGAGCATACATAAGTCAAAGTTTCATTGTGGAACCGGGTGGCATGGAAAACTGTAATAGGATATGGTGTCTTTCACCTTTCGGGCACTGGTTCATATTCCATGCTGCTTAGTACCGAGCAGAAGTTACCATCTGACTGCTGTTCAGTGACCTGCGTGAATTGATTTGGGGTCTCAGTAAAGTTTCTGTAGTCGAATGTCCGCATAACAGGAAACTCAGCAGTTGGGACCAATTAGCACCCTTGCAGTAGTCTTCACAGAGAAGCTATAGTCTGAATACGGATGGAAGCAGAGCTGCTTTCTTGCCTTCCTTGAGGTGCTTTACATAGACCAGCACGTTTAATAAATACTTAATTATAAAAAGAAGCAAAAGAAAAGAAGTAGGCTTCAAGTCAAATCTATTTAGGTGTAAGAAGAGAGGTTCCCTTCAGAAACCAGAAGTACTGTGCTTGCACTCTCCCCTCAGGCATACCCATTCAATTCTTTTCTCCCTGGAAGATTATAATTTAGTGGATGACGTTGTATTTTCAATCACTCTAGCCAAGTCAAGCATAACCTAAATGTTAGGTAGCTGTAGAAATTCCTGATGCATAGAGGAGAACAAGGGAATGTCGTGTAGGTACCCGTAAGAGCGTCATTCCCTACAGAACCATGCTTTCTAAAAAATTTTTTCATCAGACTGACCTGATGGCTATGGAGCAATTAAAAATTGCTGGGTTTAGCAGCAGCCCTCTACTTTGTTTCAGGAAGCATTTTCATGAACTCATATGACGAGATTGTTTCACAGCTCCATCCCTTTTGTCTTCTGCTTGCCCTCAATACATGAGCAGTAAAACCATTTCTACCATTTTCAAAAGTGCCATCAGTGCAGAATACAGGTGAAGCACTTCATAGCTTACCAGACAGAAATGCTGAGGTGTAAATAGCCTGACTTTGCTAGGTTATCAGGAGGAGTCAGGATTTCTTGGCTCACAATGTAGTAATTCATTAAAATTGTCTCCAGTTATTTTTACAGAGGCTGCATTAAAAGTGGTATCACATTTACAAGTCAGCGATACGAGTCTGCCATAGAAATCAGCCACAAGGAATTTTATTGGTTATTTGAAAAATATGTACATGAGTGAATCTGAAAAGATTGTAACCAGAGCTGGCAAAAGCCTTTTCAAAGAAAATCTCAGCTAGTTAATGGTTCTGTTTTAGGATTTCCTCTGTAATACTTTTTTTCTAGTATATTCTTTCCTTTAAAGAAGAGGAGAGGGGGTTGCTCCCTTTGTTTCATAAAGCACAATATAAAGGAACCTTTAAAAAAACCCGCCTTTTTAACTCTCCCACAACCCAATTTCTGTAATATATGTAGAATCTATTCATATTGCTGCCTAAAGACAAAAGTTTGAATCACTGAATTTCTTCACTGTCCTTCATTCCTATAGTTAAGTTGCTGATAAATTTTTTAAGTTCTTGTAATTCACGATTATAGTTTTCAAGAGGAAGTTAAAGTATGGTTTGCCTTAGTTTATATCCCCCTTTTCAAAGATTCACTAGAATGAAGAAGATGAAAAGAAACTATTGAAGTAGGTCCTGGAACAAAGAAATGAAATCATTGAGTCAATGTGCAGCAGCAGCCAAAAAAAACCCGACAAAATATTGGACATCAGGATGGAGACTGAGAACAAGACAGAAGGCATTGTTTTACTGCTGTATAAAACCATAGCGATCCCACTTTCTGAATACTGTGTAGAGTACTCAAGAAGTGCATAGTGGAGTTACAGAAGTAGAGAAGGGAAACTAAAACGATTAAAGGTGCTGGAGCAGCTATTTTGTGAGGAGCGACTAAAAAGGCTGGGATTTCCCTGTCTGGAGATGAGAAGGCTGAGGGGGGGACTATGATCAAGGTTTACAAAGTCGTATCAGCAGTGATAATGCTGAATAGTCAAATCTTGCACTACAAAAGATGGGGAAATGCAATGATGCTAGTAGGAGATTGGTTTAAACCAGAGAAAAAAAAATAAATTGGAACTTGCTGCCCCAGAAGGTAGTGGAGGCCAGACACTGTCAGCATATTCAAAAAGGAAGTAGACGAATTCATAGACAAGAAGTCCAGAAATGGTACTAAACTGACTACACAGGTGCGTAGCACTGGCATCCTAAATGCAACAGCTATGGATGCTTGGGGAGTGGGAGAGGAAGACTGCAGGAAGTGGTCACAGTCCACGGTCTCTCTTGACAGAGTCTCCTCCTTATGCTGTTAAGCAGCGTACTGCGTTGGATGGATCACAAATCTGATTGACTTGGGCATTTCTTGTGTTAGTTCTTGTGCGGAGCAGAGCAGAAACAAACACTTCTACTGGGCAGCACAGATGGAAGTGTTAGTTATGCTGTGGAAGCTATACAGGCTGAATGCATGACTCTAAACTCCATATGAACCAGGGGAGTTGGCCATGCATCGTTGTTGTTATTATTATTATCATTATTGAATTTTTGCAGGGTTTTTTTCTAAATATTTTAGCATATGCTCCCGATCTTGCCCTGAAGTGCTTTGTAAGATTTCTACTTGTTTCACGAGCAGTATTGGAAGTGTTTTCTTCCTGAAACACCTTGTCTTGGGTATCTCTGTCTCTTGACATGGTACTATATGATCCCTGGCCACAGCCTTGCAACGTCTTGTTTCACTCTTGCATTTCCTGTGATAGAAGGAAAGCTCTTTTTGCTGTTTATCAGTGGTGTATGTTTTCTTTTTGGAATATTTCTATATGGAATGATTTCTCATGTGAAACCCCATGAATGTCACAGCAAAGACCATATGTAGCTTTGGTAAGCAGAGAACTCATACCCCATCACAGAGGCAGTCTTTGGGTGGTGCTGACATTTCCTTCAACTTTGGTGTTTTATATAAGACAGCTGTCATTTCCATGACACTTAAGAAAAATATTTTTCCTACAACATAATATTTGTACATTTCAGCTTGCAATTTCCATTTAGTCTTTTTGTGATTTTGCAGTAGATTAATATTACATTCTATTTCATCTAATCATGGTAAAATATTTTAGTGCCAAAGAGGACTTTCTGAGCTTTGGTACTCAAAACTGGAAAACAATCCTGATGAGGCTTTTTATTTACATTGCTTATTTCACAGAGATATGGTTTTATATTAAGCTATAAATTTCTTGTAGATTCTTTAGAGTTTAAAGAAAGATTTTAAATCTTAAAAAAAAAGTCATTTAAGCCTAGAAATCATTACTCCTTTTTTTTCCTTCATATGTTCTTTTGGCACTTCATCTGTTGTGAGTCATCATTTCATTGGAACAGACACCTGCTGTGTTTTCATGAGTGATTACTGTGTTAAAGTTAACTTGGCAGATAGTTTTTTATAATTCTCTTCTTTGACATCATGTTTATATAGTGATTGTTTGCTGCCACTGAAATGGAAACAGTTGGGATATGGATATCATAAGTTAATATAATATTTTCCTTTGCAGGTTTCCAAACAAGAGCAGAAAAAAATGGATGTGTCTGATGGAGGAACAGTTGAGACTTCTTCCCGTTATAGCGGTGCACAGGACAGTGGAATTGGCAGCGACAGTGTTAAAATCAGAATCATTCAGATCGAGCAGCACAGTGGTACCAGCCAGCACCGCATTGCCCGTCCTTCCCGCCAGTCTTCCATCGTGAAGAATCTCAATTTCATTCCCTTTGACGTTTTTGTTACAGCAAGTCGAATATCCTTGATGACTTACTCGTGCAGTGCCTTACCTAAATCAAAATCAGTACAAGATCAGAAAGAGGGTGAGAAAATAAGCAAAAGCTCCTTAAACCTTCCAGAATCGGGCTCTAGTGGCAGCCATGATACCAAGAAGCCCAGTCAGCCTTGCATTTCATCCGTGACAGCAGATGATCTTCTGAACAGTAACATTCCCCTGTCTACTGGGAGAAAAACAGGTCTTCTGTCACTGGAAAGTCTGCATGCTTCCACACGATCGTCTGCTCGACAAGCCCTGGGTGTAACAATAGTTCGGCAGCCTGGTCGCAGGGGAACTGGGGACATAGAGCTACAGCCATTTCTCTACCTCATTGTATCGCAGCCCTCTGTCCTCCTGAGCTGCCACCACAGAAAGCAAAAGGTAGAAATATCAGTGTTCGACGCTGGTCTTAAAGGAGTAGCCTCAGACTACAAGTGTACAGGTAAGAGCATTTAACGTTCGCTCCTGGTTATAACTGCCAAAATAATTGCACTTCTCAAAGTTCCTGGAGTGGTGGAAAACAGCTGAGAGACTTCTAGGACGTCTTTAAAAATCAAACGGTAAATATACATATTTTTAGGATTATACCCCACAGCTGAATCAAGTTAAGTGTGTAAAATGTTTGAAATTAATTAAGATCTAACCTTTTAGCAAACAGTTCTTCCTGTTCCTTGATATTATTTTCTCATTACCAGAATTGTTGCATTACCCTAACTTCTCAATGTTTCCTAAGGAATATAAGCCAAGCTGTTTTCATAAAAAGCATTTTTTATGACTGAATATCACAATATTTTCCTATGTTAGCCTACTGATAAAATTTAAAGGTAAACATTGTAGAAGCACCTGGTGTTTTGATCATACACTGTAAAAAAATTATAGTGATCTTCCAAATGACATCTAATGATGTCATGTATTTTAAGTTCTCATTCAGCTGAGTAATAGGGTTTTGCAAGAATTTCCTTCTCTTAATGAATGGCTTTTCTTTTTCTTTTTCTTTTTTCATATGCAAAGCTTATAGTAAATATCAGAATAACTGTTCAGAACAAAATAATCTGAAAATTTCTTTTTCTGTCTTACCTGTACTGCTGAATAGAGAAAGCAAATGACTGCAATTCATTTGTCTGACAGCCAGTACTGGGTGCAAGAATTTAATGAGATACATCATTACAGAGTATTACCCCAAAAAATGTAAATGAGGATGCAGAGGTCTACTGAATGTGCAGCCAGAGTGTGAGGTTTTAAATTGTTCACAGAAAGAGAGCTGTAGGTAAAAAACATTGCTAGTTTTTTGTTGCCAGAGTTCATACATCACACTAGTTGTGAGAAGCAGTATATGTTTTTTCTACGGCTATACTGAATCTTTGCTGAATGAGATGATATTTTTTGAAGATTGATATTAAAACAATGTGCTTATGCAAAAGACTAAAAATTCTATTTTTAATAGCCCTTAACTTTTTTTCAGAAATCTGAATTACAGTGGATTTTTAAGAGGGATTAAAGAGTGAGGAAGATTAGACAGCTGGAAAGAAGATACTTAAAATAGGGAGAAAATTTGTTCTCTGTTTTCTTTTATCATCCTTCCATTTTCATCTTTCTCTGCTGTTGCTGTCTTGTCTTGAAAGAAAGACAGCCGTGTCATGAACTTGATTTACTCCAGATTCCCATGTATATTTGTTAAATACTATATAAAAGGTGGTTATTGTAGCAATTAATATGAAAAGAATTAACAAATCAATTAACAAAGCAAAGCTTGAAGAAAAGTTGGAGTAGTTGTAAGTTAAAGATCACCAATTCATTAACTTAGCATTTCAGAAAGATGCATTAGGACTTACCCATTTCTCATGTCCGAGGCATTCGATTGTGTCCTTGTACAAGCTGCCCCACGTTACCGATAAACTTGGCAAAGTTCTCTCCATTCTGCTCCTAGAATTAACTTCTGAAATCTTTCACCATCTCCATATCTATGGGAGCAATTCTAGAAAATACAAGCTGTAATAAGGTCTTCCTACAAACTGAAAGTGGATCAGAGAGCAAAGAAGCATGGCAAGAAGTTTTAATAATAAAGATAGTAGGAACATAGAGCCTGAGAGCTCTATGTTGGTCACCAGCAGTTGTTCAGTGAGACCCATAGAGGTCTTCTTGGAGGACCAAAGACTAGCCCTGCATGGTCTTGCCCTTTTCTTTGGCTTTTTGTCTCTGTGTCAGGCAAAGGTAAAAGAGTGTGGAAGCAGGAGTCAGGCATTATGTGAAGGCAGAAGTTCTGGTCTCATCCTTCTGCCTTTGTGGGCAGTAGTAAATACCTTGTTTATGTATCAAACAGAATCCTATGCTTGCTACTGAAGCACTAGGGCTCTTTTCAGAAGAGTTTGAGAGATGGGTGGCAACATTCTAGTGCCTAAAAACACCATCCTAAATGTATTAATAAGTTAATAAAACTAATCCACGCTTCGTCACATACTAACTCACACAGCAAAATAGGTAGTATAAAGTTTTTATTGCGTCTTGTTGAGGAAGACCTGCTGTGCTTGTAATGGCATTGTTCAGGATTAATGTTGTCATACCACTGTAGTAACATGTTATTTTTGGAAATTTTTATTTCTCATTTCTAGCACACGTATTTGAGGGAAAATAGCCGTGAACTATGTATTATATATTGCATATCATATAATATAGCATCAGGAACATTGAATGACATATTTTATGCTCTGCTGTAGTCAATTTCATCAATCACGACAATTTTTCTTGATGTTGCGACTATCTGCTGACAGTTTTATCTGAAAGAGATGTATTGGCCCAATTCAGAGCAACATGAAGTTTATTTGAAAGAAATAAGTTAGCTTCTCTCCCTCTGTATGCACTAAATTCTTGTTTTTCTCTGTATATCAAGGACTGGAGGGTAGGAAGAGAACAATGTTTAATTTACAGTGAATGTTGCTAAAGACTATTTCCAGTTAGACTCCCTAGAAGACTGCTCTTGTGTCTATGGGTATGAATGCAGCTATCTCTCCGTTGTCTAAGGTAGGATGGGGAAGAGGACATAAGCTAAACATAAAAGATGTATTTTAACTAGATTATGGAGCGTATTTCCCCTTAAAAAAAACCAACAGTATTTAAATAGCGGGACTAGGCAAGCGGGCCTGATGAAAATGTTGTGTGCATTGCATCGCATGATGGAGATAGACAACAGCACAGCAGCAGCTCAGAAGGTTGGGCCTATAACATAGCAAATTTCATCACAACCTAAAAAAATTGAGACTTGTCTGGGCAAATGTTTGTTATAAAGTTTTATTGGTACTCCTGTGGGGGTGGTTTCTCATTACTTATACTAATATGGTTAAGCTTACATAGTTAAGCTATATATGAAATATGTAGATTCAATCCAAAACATGCTAATAAAAACTCTGCCATTTCAAATCATCATTCTCTCTCTATATATATATATGTATATATACACACCAAATATGCTGCATAAGAATGTCTTAGGAATGTTCTAAAGCATTTAGAAAAATTGTTTTGGATCATTTTTGTGTAGTTCTGAAAACTTGACTTCTGTTTGTTTGATGGCACTAGATTGAGATCCTAAGAAATACTGTGTTGTTTCTTACAGCTTTTCTAAAAGAAAAAAATCTAAAGATCTGAAACAACTCTCAAATCTTGCAAGACAGACACAAATACAAAAAAAAAAACCTTTAGGGTAAAGAAAAGCTGGTAATAGTTTAGACCTAGTTATGTTTTCCATCCTTCACCTCCCATTAGTGTATTTCTAAGAAATACATTGTTCAGCTGTAATTAACAAAGAATACTCTAGAATTTATAACTGCTGCTAACAGATAGTTTGATGAGAGTCTATTTTATGAAGCTTTGAATAAAATAGGGAAATTATCCCATAAAACTGCACCAGCATGAATTTTAAAGAGAATAATAGTTAATCCTGGGCTGGTGACAAAATTAAGCTTACTACCTTATGATGGTTTACTGCTTCGAGCATGTGTAGAAATGAAGTTTTTAATACTGTTATGAAACCACATGTATTTTATTTGGGATGAGGGTTTTCTTCTTATGTTTGAAAGATTTCAAGTTAATTCCCTTAAAATTCAGGATGTTGCACATTAAGCTATCACTTTTTTTGTGAGAGTATTACATGGTGGCCGAAACACCAAACTTCATCCAAAGAACTTGGCACCTCTGCCACTAGCTGTGTTATTTTTTTGCTTGCTTTCTGAAACATGAAAGAAATAAGAACTTAAGAATTAAATAGGAGGAAATAGGCTATTTTAAAGTTAAGTATTGTTAGTGTGTTCATTAGCAGTTAGTAGCAGCACATTTCCATCAGACCAGTGTCTATATGGGGGAGCATGTGCCTGCCTTGGAGCTGAAGATCTGATGGTTGTGCTTTCAGTTTCCTCTGTCCTTCTCTCCAACCAAGTCCACTGGCAAGTCAGTTTGTAGGAGGAGGAGACTTAGTCGGTTATTAAAATGTTAGCTCAATTTTATTATGGTTGTGCTAAACTGCTTCATTTGTGTTTTAAATTATTTTTGTAATTGCACAGCTTGATTGCAATTATGCTACCACCAGGTATAGGAACTTCAAGTCAAACTAAATAAATTAACAGAATAAATATTAACTGCTTAATAAGCACCATTAAAAAGACTAGTTGCTCCCTGAGTTTACTTGTAAGATTCTGTATAAATAGCCTGGAAGATACTATAAACCAACCTTTTTTTATTCAGTGATCGTCCTACATTGAATAAAAAGGCATCTGCTAACTGTTAGTTTTTGCAAACAGAGCATTGGCCATTTCCACTTAAATAAAAGTGGGTGCAATTGTTTTTAATGTAATCTCATAAGCCGCTTTTATAAATATTTTTTTAAATCTTTATTTGCTTTGTTTCAGGTAATGTGATCCAGATACTAAATTGCCTCATTTCCTGAGCATTGTGCTCTGGGCATTCTTGAAAAATCTTTTTTCTATTTGTTTGTTTGTTTACTTTCAAAGAGGAGGCTGTGGTGCTTGGTTTTTTTAAGGGAGAGAAATTTCTCAATAAATACTTGTTATGCATGGAATTTCTTCAGCTTCCACCAAAGAAGCATTTGCAAAAAAACAGGCATTGTGAGGCCATCCAGAATTATTCTTGATTTTTATAGTATTTTATTTTTTTTTTACACCCACGCCTTTGATGGCAGGGGGTCCGTGAAGAGCAGATGCAGTAGCTGAGACCACATGTAACCTCTGATCTGATGGAAAGCCCAGGCTGTGTGGAGGGCAGCACAGCCTGGCTCTGGCAGGAAGTCTGATTCACTGCCTCTCTGTCAGCCTTTGCTTCCTACGAGGCCGAGAGAGGATTTAAGGCTCTTTCCTAGCATAGCATTGAGGGAGTTCTGCTGGAGTGTCACCTGTTCCCCTCCAAGTATATTTATTGTCCAGTACATCTGCATCCATAGACAGGAGCCGGGGCGGGGGGGGTGTGGGGTGTGTGTGTGCAGCCCCCACCCGGAAAGACAAGCTGGCCTGGGAATATACATTCCTTTGGTTACTGTAAGTGCTCATTTTTGAACTTCCTGACACAGCACTTGTGAGTACGCTAGTAGAAATGTTTTCCCACTTGTGTTCTTTAAATTCCAATGGAAACCATTTTTAAAACAAGACCAAACGTTCCACTTTTGAGTTTGAAATGCAGAGATGATTGCAGCATCGTACTGGCTTTTAAAATTGACTGCAGACCAAAATATGATTCATCCATTGAAATAAAAGCGTGTTGCAGAGCTCATTTGGTCTGGGTAAAGTTCCAGCTGAAGAGGCCAAGTTGCCGTCCCGCGCACACGCTCAGTAGCCCTGTCCCCTGCCTGGCGGCTGCTGGGGTGCTGTGGAGCCCGGAGCCTCCCCCTTAAAGCCTCCCACAGGCTATGCCCCCTGAGCTGCCCTGGCCCTCAGCTGCAAACTGGAACAGAACCACATTGTGAAGAATTAAAATCTTCAAGATGTGAAATTTCTCCTGCCTCTCGCCTTTCCTTTCTTCTCATTTCCCTTTCTCTTTGCAAGGTTGGAGCTTGCTGTCTCCTGTTAACATGAGAATGAGAGGAGAGCAGGTGAAATCAAAAGCTTGCAAGTTCAGATCAAGTTTAGGAAGGTACTTCATAAACTGTGAAGTTTGGAGCTGAGGTCTGGACCTTAGCAACACTAAAAGTGGCTTTGGATGTTTGGGTGGATTTAAAAATAGCCAGAGATTATTTTTTTCTAAAAAAAAAAAAAAGGCCAGGGGGAAGGTGTGGACTTATTGAAGGCCTCAGAGCTTCTGTCTTGCGGATTTTAAATTACAGTCTTGATTGTCAATCTGCGATAGTTGTCTCACAATTTTTCTTTTGCTGCCACAGACAAATTTTTCACATGGTGTAGAGGATAGAATTTCTGGCCGTCTTCACTGCTCTTCCCTTCTCAAGCCTTTCTTTTCTCTCTCTTGGCTTGCTGTGGAGTAATTCTAGCCTCTCCTTTTACTTATATATGCATCCCTTGGGTTTTCTCCAGCATTTTCTTTATACAAATAGCTGTAAATTTAAGTGTTGATTTTTGGGAGAATCATAGAAAATGGAAATGGAAATGACCTATTATAATAGATTATTCAGACCGGTTCCCTGCTGATGCATAATTGTTCCCTATTGTACATTTTATAGTGTTCTGTCAAGTGTATTTTTAAACATTCTGAACATTTCCATCATTTCCTTGAGGGAGAAGAGTCCTTTTCTAACAGCTCTCCTCATCAGGAAATCCTCACTTTTCAGCCTAAATTTTCTTTTTCATTTAATTGCTTCTCTGGTGATTCCTATGCCCTTGGCATAGGGATTGATTGATTGATATTATTCCTTTCCCAATCCTTAATCCTATGAAAATGTGTATGATGTTTCCTACCTTACGAAGTATTTTAATCAAGACACACCTATTTCGGTCTTTTGAACTTTGGCATACATGAGTTTGTCCTACACAGATACATTTTATAGCTCCTATTTGGATGTTACTTCAAGTTTTTGAGATAATACACCACCATAGTCAGTTTTGAAATCTCTGGATTTTAGCTTTATTCTCGTTATGTAAAAATTTATTAATCCATATCTGGCATATTTGGATGTACAGTCAAGTCTGTAACCCAGGTTCCAAATTAACCATGTGCCATGGGCACAGAAGCACTCAAACTAGTTCTTTGCATGGCCCTTGGGTATTATTACCTCCAATGCAAAATTGTGTCGGTGCAACTATCCTGCTTACAGAATTAGCTCAGTTTCAGAACAACACAGTTTCACTTAAACCTGTTGGAGCAGGTCCAGAGGAGGTCCACAAAGATGATCAGAGGGCTGGAGCACCTGTCCCGTGAGGACAGGCTGCGAGAGTTGGGGTTGTTCATCCTGGAGAAGAGAAGGCTCCGGGGAGACCTTATTGTGACCTTTCAGTACTTAATGGGGGCTTATAAGAAAGATGGGAGCAAACTTTTTAGCAGGGCCTGTTGCAATAGGACAAGGGGTAATGGTTTTAAACTAGAAGAGGGTAGATTTCGACTATATAGAAGGAAGGAAATTTTTTACAACAAAGGTGGTGAAACACTGGCACAGGTTTCTGATAGAGGTGGTAGACACCCCATCCCTGGAAACATTCAGGGTCAGATTGGATGGGGCTCTGAGCAACCTGATCTAGTTGAAGAAGTCCCTGCTCATTGCAGTGGAGGGGGGTGGCCTAGATGACCTATAAAGGTCCCTTCCAACCCAAACTATTCTATGATTTTTTAACTACAAAAAAAAAAAAAAAAGTGCTTGAAATCAGTAAGGCCAGTGCTATGTTAAAAATAGTATATTTTGTTGGACTCAGGCTAATTTCGTTCACTGAGGTTTCTCTGTGTTGTGTTCCTAATCTGTAAATTCTGGAGTCCTTCTCATTATTCATGTATCCCAGTCCTGTGGTGCCCCAGGTAATGAAGAGGTGACGGTGCTGTGCTCCTTGGAGACATGACAGAGCAAAATAATCTCCTGAGAGCCCCATGGTTCCTTTTTTTTTTTTTTGATTCTGTGCTTATGTGCTGCAATTCCCACTGTCCTGAGGGCAAGGTTTGTGTACCTGATGTATTATGTCATGCAAGGATTTTCCGCTATGTAAGCTCTTTTCATCAGAGATATGTTCATCTTTAAACAGCTACAACTTTATAATAATTATCAGGTATTTTATAACATAATATTAGGAATAATATTAGGAATGCCTGCAAATGTATTCTGCAAAAGAAATGTTTGCTTGAATTTATTGGATTTTCTGAAAAGACAGTGGATGATCTAGGTTGCTATACACGGTATGTGACGATTAACTGTCAGAAATAAGATCAAATAATGGTATATTGCAACATTTTGCCCTATGCTGGTATACTTAAACGTTTACCGTAATACTTCTGAAGGAACAGTAACTTAGAGATCAATTTAATTGATTCAGTGATGTTCACTGCACAATATTCAGTAATTTTTAGAATGCTTTACACTATATATTCTGAAAAATATTAGCACATTACTTATTTATGAAGAACTACTAGCATAAAACAAGTTATTATGGTATAGATCCAAGTCAGAGGTAACATCCTTGTTCAGAACAACTACAAAACTATATTTTGGAAAAAATGTGTACTTTGGTGATAAAGATTTTATACTTTTTTTTTTAAATTTTCAGTATATTAGGCAAATTCCAGGCACAGGAAACAAGATATTCCCTAAAGCATTTACTATAGGAAAGGGAGTGTGTCACACCATTACGGTTAGTGTAATTAAAGGAAAGGGCTAAGAACCATAAAAATGTAGAAATTCACAAGGAAAATATACAAAACTGTTGTATGCAGTGACAGCTCTTAAATAACTGTTGAGAGCTGACTTTATAAATGTATAGCAGGAATAAAGGGAAGGAAAGGCTGTAATGTATATGCCATGCAGTACAAATACTGCTGTAAAGTCATTGCCTGAAAATTGATCAAATAAAAACAGAAGAATGTGCTAACTTTTGATCTTTTCCATATAGATCTAAAGTCATGATCAATTGGTTTCAGTAGGTTCTTTGAAATCACATAAGGGTTCATATGTGCCAAGTTTTATATGAATCACATGATAAGGTCAAGAAATACAAATTCCAAAGCTGACTTTATATACCCAGTCCACATATGACTGTGATACCACGATACCATATGTTGACTATAATAGTGGGTATGTAAATACTGTTCTTGAAAGAAATCCATTCAGTAAAACTCAAACAAAGCAATTATAGCAGTTTTTAATTGACTGAAAATGGGAGAGAATAGCATCAAGAAAATCTCCTTAAATCGTTAATGATGAGGCAGACATTCAATAGTTATCTTTGTCTTGATAACAAAGAATAATTGATTATTCATAATTTAAGACCTATAGTGCCAGAATTGAGGACTATTATAATGAAGGTCATGAGTTCCTAAAGATTAAAAAGCCTTTTACACTGCTAGTTTTGCCATTTGTAATATGTGGAAAATGAAGACTAGGAGGAAATGAAATGTAATATACTACTGTAATATTATAAATGGGTCAAAGGAATACAATTCAAGGTGGTAGCAAGAATAACTACTGATTAGCTATTGAGTGAAAATCCAAAGAGAATGATATAACCACATTGTCGTTATGCTCTGTTCCTGAGATCTGGTAGCGTTCCTGAGATCTGGGCTTTTAGCCTCTATCATTTATCTTTCCATCATTATTTTCTCTGCCTGGCAATGAAAATACAATCTAGAAGTAGCAGGTTTTGAGCACAGATTCTCTTGTAAGGACTCCTTAAGTGTCATCATAATTAAAGCTAAAATCGTGTGCTATTTAAAGTTATCTTGTAATAACTGGTGTCTTTTACTCATATTTTATGTGGTATTTTTGCGTGTGTTCTACATCTTGTGTAATTAGAACTTTGCCCTCTTGCATGTATATGCATGCGTTGTTATACACATGCATCTGTCTGTAGGCACAAATGCTATGTACAACAGTAGTATTGGAATATTATTTATTGTGTTACATTTTAAACTTTTTTATTTAATTATATTTAATGTACTTTTAGCCACGTGTTGTTTCATCAATTTTGTAAATATCATTTTATTATGTATCATATTCTCGGAATATCATTAATTACTATTAATGACTATGTTCATTATCACTTCTAGATCCTGGGAAGACTCTACCAGAAGCTCTGGATTATTGCAAGATTTGGTTGCAGACGGTAGCAGGAGAGGTTGATGCTAAAAGTGGTATTCCGCCTCCTCTTATCACCGTGCAAATTAAAGACTTCCTTAATGGACCAGGTAAATGCTGCACTTCAATCTCTGTTTTCTGGTGCAATCTGTTTGTAGATATGCACACATAGACACTCACATCAGATCATCACAAAAATGTTGTATTCCTTGCTAATGAATGTGAAAATTTCCCCCAGCAATTATTCTGAATTTAAATCAAGTTGAGGAATGGTCAGTCCTGGACCAGTCATAGGTTTAAGGTCTAATTATTTATTTTCTTCCCATTTTAGAAAAATTTTAGAAATTTTACTCCTCAAGATGGCAGAGGTTGGCAAATTTCCAACAGAATGAAACCTACCTGCTTCTAGCCCTAGAACAACTGAAATTTTATTACAGTTATGTTTACAAAAGCTGACTTTTGAAATGTTTCTGAAGATTTCTATAAACTGGCTTCTCTTAGGTTCTTTGGAATCTGGATACCTGACATTGCAAATTCCTATCATCTAAAGTGTCAATACTGTAAAATTTAAAAAATAGTGATATTGTGTTTCTTTAATTAACGTGGAATATAAGTGGTGTAGTATGAAGATTTGTTAGCGTTTACTTAAAATAATACTTGAAGTTTCACTCCTAGAGTGTCAGAAACTTCTCCAAATTGAAGTATGTAATCCATTCTGCTTTGTGAATTATGTATTTATAACTACATTACTATGTAGAATATAATTAAGGTTATAGTAGAAGTTAGAAAATACATTTACATTTACCTGTGCCATCATAATTCATCTCTCTTATGCATATTTGTTGAATTCTGTAACTTTTTTTTTTTCCCTGAATATCCTTACTTCACCCAGCACACAGAATATTATCAGTCATTTAGTGAGCCACTCTTCAGTACTGGGTTTTCCTATTCATTCAGTTGCCTATTCGTACAGTCTTGAACAGCACACGATCTAAACCTGGCTCTGCAGCAGAATTGCTTATTTCCTCTGCGTTGCTCACTGCTTTAGGATCTGAGCGCTACAGAAATACCAATTTACTTGCACAACCCTCCCATGGGTGATGGAATAGTATGCCCTTGCCATTTCACAGAAGGCAACTGAGGCACAGGGAAATTAAAGATTTTCTCTTTATATTAAGGATACCAATTTAAAACACACAATTTAGTTTTCCAAGCTACTTAAAAACATAGAATTTTAGATGTTGGAAACACAGTTCATATTGTCTTTGGGTGAAGCAGTAAACACTTTTGCATATCAGAGCCCGGGATTTCAAGTTGGACAGCCAGAGAATGAGACATACATATTTACCCGCTGACAATAAATACTGTGGTTAAGTAACTTGAAAATCCATTTTTTGCACGCAGGCAGGAGTCTCAAGGAAAGAATAAAGTACATGAACAACCTCATCATTGCCCCTTTTTTGTTTTTCTGTGCTTTCTTAAAAAAAGTATTTTAAGATAAGATTTTAAAACTACCTGACAGTGCAGAGTTTTTGTTATATTGATCCCTATTCAGCTTCATTAGTAGGACTTTGAACCTTCTGACTTACTGCATGTTCTACTGCCATGTCAACTAAAGGATTAAATGATAGTAGATTTTCATTCTAATCATGACCAGCACAAGACAGGTAGAGACACCTACTATCAGTGGCCTTTACAGATAGCTGATGAAAGCAGAAGAACATCAAGAGTCAGGATTTTTGAGTTCCGTTGGAAAGCCAAAAGGAAAATATTCTCTCTCAAGGCCACAATCTTTTGGTCACTGCTGCCAAATTGGTTTTCTTTAATCCTTTTTTTTTTCTCTATTCTTTCCAATTTTTTGATGTCCTCTCTCCCCACATCTGGCAGATTCCCATATTCCCAGACTCTTAGTGTGTGCATTCCCCTTTTCTCAAGGTTCTCCTTGTAGTTTCCTGGTGCAGCCTTTATATTTAATTTATTACACATCTGAAGGGGTTTTGCTGACACTCTTCTGTCAGTAGGACAAAATTTTAAACTAGCAAACATGGAAGTTGGTACCAGCATGAAAGTATCTATTTACAAGTATTCTGTCTACTCCGTTCTCAACAAGTCAGTCAGATCCCAAATCAGTGTTTCATCTCTCCCCTCCATGGTATTTGACTAAATACCATGTGAAAAACCGTAAATTAATGCATCATAAACTTCAGTCTGTTTATTCTTGCAAAGCCTATAAAACTTCAGAGATTTCTTCCAGGATCTCTTCTTAGCCAGAAGGCATTTTTTTTACCATCTTTTTGCTGCTAATTGGAATTATCATTACACATGACTCAACGGTAATTACTCTCTGAATTTTGATAAAGTGTTTTGCTGGTGTAATATAGCAAAACATCTCTGCATTCCTTTGCAGATTTTTCTAACCTCAGCTGTTGCCACTATGAGATCCTCTTCAAATAAACTAACCTTTACCAAAAAGCCTTCCTTGGGGGCTGGAGGTTTCACTGGATGAGTAATGGAAGGCGCTTTCCGCATGTGATTGCGTCAGAGCAGCACATGCAAAGAGTTACGAAAGCTTGACAGCTCCTCAGCAGGCTACTGGAAAATAAGTTACTGACTCTCCTGGGGGGAAAGTCCTCTAACCGCAACTTCTTCCATGGTGAGGTAGCTTGGCCGTCAGTGGGCTTGGAGAAAGTGTCTACATCACCAGATCCTAACTAAGCTGGCAGTTGTTTATTGAGGACAAGAACCTCAGCAAAACTCCTGAGAGCTCTTGTAAGGTCACCAGACAAACGATATTTGTGACGGGAGTCATCACAGTTAATAAACTGAATAAATAAATGCACTGCTAGAGTATAGTTATGTTGTAGGCCTTGAAAACTTACTCTTTTTTGGTGAACATTTGGCAAACAGTGCTGTTACTAACTGGCATGTTTTCTAAGGACATGCTGTGTGTTTCCGTATTCATTTATGTATCTGCATTTTATAACTGCAGTAAGTAAATTATTAAAGTGCATTGGATGCACCAGTAGGTGCTACCTGTTGGGTACAGGTGTGATCTGCTGTTCTGAAAAGTCAGCACATTTTTAAAAGCTGTGCCTATGCAGACAAAAATCTGGATGTAGCAGTTGTGATAACTGTACAGTTTTCTGTATAGATTTTAAGTGTACAAAGTTCAGTGGTTTAATTGTAATGTAATTTTTCTTACAAGCTACATTGTTGGTGTGCTGAGGTTAAATTTCAAATATAGCAAACTTGCCTATGTTTTATGATGCAAACTACTGTGCAAGCAGTTAAAAGAAAAAATCTGCAAGTGGTTCCCAGAGTTCGCTGTGTTAGATAAAACCAGTACTCCTTGTAAATAGTTTGTCAGCTGAAGTAGATAAGTAGATAGTGTTCCACAGAAAAATCGTATGGTTTCACCACACAGGAAACCAGGTTGTCAGTCCATATTAGCTCCGAGATCAAAAAACTACAGCAAGTAGCTAAACTTGGAAACCACTAATTAAATGAGAATAACAGGATACATTAATGCACTTCTTGCCACATGAGTTGATTATTTTGTACATTTTTGGCAACTAAAGAAAAATGATATTTCTTCCAGATTTAAGGTAATAGGATCCTAGGAGAAATAAGCATTCATCATCAGGCCTGTGGGAACAGACCTCAACTTTAACCCCACAATGTATTAAAGGACTATTCTTTCTCTTTCTACAGTAACTAATTATTTAAAATTTTTAAAATTCCATCTACATCAGTTTACATGACCCTCTCTCTTTTATATTCAGTCTGGTATTGGATTGTGCATCTAATTCTTGTCTAATACATATAAGTGAATTATTTATTGCTTCAGCATTAGATATTATTCATTAGGTGAGGAACAAATATGACCATCTTGTTTTAATAGTTGTTGAAAATTTATTGTCTTTACTGTCCAGTCCTTTGGATTCTTTTTTTAAATCAACTATGCTTTCTTAGCCATAAAAGCTGTCTTTTTGATGGATTCTTTCTGCATGCAAATGATACAAACCATGTTTATGAATTACAGCTTCTTACAAATTGCCTTAAAATACTTATACATGCAAAATATAGGTGGTTTATGCCGAAGTCCTCTTCCCCCAGCAGTTTCTTGGGGAAATGTGTGAACTAACTGCCGTCCTTGATACTTTGCCTTTTGAAGTAATTTCTGCAGAAGAAACTATGCAGACAAACTAAGAAATACCGTGTCCCTCTAAAAGATAAAGTGAGAACTGGAGGACAGGGGAAGGGGGGCTCTCTCCTGCCAGTCCCTCCCTGGCGGGGTTTGGACACAGCGCTGGATCTAGGGATATGCATAAAAAGCAAGGAACAAAAGCGCACTATGGCACTCTCTCCAGCTTTTTCCCCCCGTTTGTAAAGGCAACAATTGTATCCATTAGCAAGGTCAGTGGTTTGGAGAAACCTGGAAAATAGCAGCTACCAGAAACCCACTAGAATAATATCTCCAGCAGGTGATAGATTAGTTGGAACAAATTGGAACCATTGCACTTCAGCAATCCTGGTTTCTTTCAAGCTGTTTTAAAAATGTCGTCATTTTAATACACAATATCAGCCCTGCGGAACAGTCCTCAGCAGGTTAATTTGAATCATATGATGTATCACTGCCCTCAGCTGACATGAGCTCCGTTCCATGTGTGAAGCCATAATAAATCCATTCCCAACCGAGGCAAATTCCCTGTGAGAAGGTGAACTAATCCAGGCCTCACACTGGCATGTTAGCCCTCCGTAATTGAAAGCAGGGCCACCTGTTCCCAGCACAGTTAGCCTATAGAGAGAAAATTAGCATTAGATCAGATACTTAATATATTGAAAAATCATTCATACGACTTGCAAGTTCAGCTGTGGGCTGCTTAGCATGACATCATATATAAACCTAGGAATGTGCCCACTTGATCCCGGTTTAACAGTTTTGTTAACCATGGTGTTTGTTAACTTTGAAATGAGAATTTTTTGATTTAATGAGAGCTGACACGTGAGAAGGGGAACTAGCCAGGGTGCAGACTTTTCTAATTAACTCTGGGTCATTTGCAAAACTTTTGAGCTTTCTAGTTGGTTTTTTTTCCCCTTTGCTCTTTTACAAACAAGTTTTTAAAGCACTGACACTGTAGCCATGAAATGATATTTATTTGATTAAGAGGGCAAAGGGAAATATTCCAAACAGGTGGACCAGCCTGTAGGTACTGCTTTTTTTTTGACACATCTATTGTCTGTAATATCAGTGTAATAATATGTAAAATTATCAAAGTACCTTTCTAAAAGCAATGTCTACAATGCTTAGTGTAAATGAAATTTAGTTTCTTAAATGTCTTAAGTACTAAAAATGAAGACTGCACACTGGAGCCACGTGGATAAGTTTGTGTATTAACATTCTTTTTAAAACTTACTTGAAACATTTGCCCAATTTTCTGAAACCCTCTTTTTTTTTTTTTTCTTTCCTTTCTTCCTGTATGTCTTAATATAGATGTATTATTCAGCAGCTAAAGCAGATAATAGAGAGTTAATATTTATGGGTTCTTTTCCACAGACCTGCTCCATGACCTGGAACAATTTATTTCATCTCACTGTGTTGTGCTTCAGCTTCCCTGACTCTGTTGAGAGAGTTAGTGTTTCCCTTAGCTCAGGTTTTCCTTTCATGGTAGTGCCTCCTAATGCCCACATTATAGATTTTGGCCTCGCCATCCAACCCTTGACATGCTTTTGTAATATATTTGGTAGTTGCACAATCCCTTCCTTTCAGTCAGCATCCTATGAATAGTAGTAAACCTCCGTCCTTTATTAATGGTATCTTTGGTCTTTTCAACCTATAACAATTTATTTTGGTTCAGTTGTGACAATTTAAAAAATATAATAGAATTACATCACTGAGCCTTGTCTGAGATCTCAAACCCAGGCACTGGCTAGCAATAGCTGCTAATGTCTTCATGTCACCTTCACGTACTGTCGATGACATACTAGGTTGTGGAAGTAGGAGTTGTTACCGTGGGGGAACCACCCCCACGGCTCGAGTTGATTAAGCTGCTTCAAGGCTGTAGTTTGCCATATTGGCCTTAGAGAGCTCCTTCTGTGGGGCTGCAGCACACAGACGGCAGTAGGTAGGAATACTGAGCAGTGACTACCAGCCACTTCCAGACTAATTGGCATCTGTCTCACAGAAGCAGAACACAAGATGGACTGCAGATGGCCTCTGAAGCCTTGTCTCAAATTTCTTCCTTCTTTTCCCTTGATCCAAATTGGGAATGATGAATTAGAGGATAAAAACAATTCGTTTGTATTCTTCTTGCTTTTCAATTTCTTTTAATTTGTCTCTCTTTTGATGCCTGATCAGGGACAATTGAGAACAGTACAGCTAGTCTTTCCTTCACATGTCTCTCTCTTTCGTATCTTTATAAATTTAATTTTTGCAATTCAGCCATTTCCCTGTTACCGAAGGGCCACCCTGACTCCAAATCAGAATCAGGGCTCAAGATTACCTTTACCTTCCTCAGATTTCCTCTGTTAGACTCCTTACATCGGGATGGGTGGCTCCTGGAAAGAGAGTATTATTACTAGTGATAAAATGTTTCGTGCCTGTTGTCTGTTTCTGTCCTGTTTAGGACTAGGAAATTCAATCTTCCTAAGAGTTTAGGGCAAATAGTAGTTTCTTCTATAGCAGTACTATTAAGAAGTTTAATGTTTTACAGCCTTCTTGGGGAAGGGGAAAGCGAGACAGATGTCCAACCCAAGGAAGAAAGACCTTGCCTTTTCTATATTAGCTATGAGAAATAAAGGATCCACTGCAGAATGAGGGGTATGAGAAGTGAAAAAATTCTTGGAAAATGCCATATTTTTCTCTCTCACAGTTCAACATTTCTCATAGTCTATGAAAAGATCCCAGTCTTATAAATAAAGCTTATAAATAATTTTCATGGAGTTTACTTTCTGGTTTTTCAGATTAAGAGTATACTATGGTAGTTTATTAGTCATAGAAATAGTAACCTGGTGTACATCAAGTCATGGCATATATTAGACTAAGCCCACTGACTTCAGTAAGAGCTGGGATTGACCTAAAGCAACTTGCTAGGAGCTCTGTTATTTTTGGGTTACTTATTCATTCTTAGCCCACCAAATAAAAAGTCCTTTTGAGTAATATCATTATCCCAAGTTCAAAGAATAAAATTATATCTTCACAGTACAAATCTGAATGTTATGGAGAACAAGGGTAAAATACTCATAACTCTGAAATTTTTTATCTGAAGCTCTAAGTAATAAAATGACAAAGAAAAATTGTTTCAGACAGAAATTTCAGAGCGCTGCTTATAGGTTTTCTTTTATAGATGTTATGATTTTGTTCAAACAGGCCATATTGAATCCATTGGGTTTTTTGTAATAGATTTCAAAATACATAATAAATGTAAGTAATATGATGACTAATGGGTCAAGTGAAGTTGGAACTTTTTAAATGAGAAAATAGCTGGAAACAGTTTTCAGGAAACTATTCCAGTTGATTTTTGGTCCCCCACAAGGTGTACATTAACATAAACTCCGTAGAATCGCCTCTGGGACCTGAATTCCCTCTCTGATTTCATTATTGCAACGTGATTCTTTTCCTTTCGCTGTTAAGTCATCTCCTGGTGTGGTGGGAGCATATAATAAGTGTAATTTATTTATATTTATCTAATCTCCTTTTAACTCAATAGTTATTTCATCATTCTGTTTCCTAGTAGCTGTTCAGAAAGTTGTGAAGGGTAATTAGTAACTAATAATTGACAGACATGGATTTACTGCGTAATCTAAAGAGATGTAGTGAAGAAATTGAGAGAGAGAGAGAAAAAAATCAAATTCAACACTCAAATTCTACACTGTAATAAAAAATATTACTTTGATATCATCTAGTTCAGTCTGATTTAAACATCAGCAGATTTAGCAGAAATAACTCACTTGAACACAGTCCGTTTACAAGCATGGTCATTTCTTTGTATTTCTTTGTTGGAAATAGATAAACCCTGGTAAAATAAGTTACTGCTATTACGTCTTAAATCTAAAGAAAGCATTGGGGTATAATTATGGTAGCCAGTCACTAACAGGCCAAGGAGAGACTGATGTAATTGAGGAGATAGCAGTGGCTTTGAGCTGTCTTTTGCCCTGTCCTGATTCTGATGTAATTTTGGACAATTCAAAGACATGTTTGAATTATAGGAACCTTTGTTTTCCTACCGGTACAGAATCTGCAGTGTTGCGTGGGGTGCGTCCCAAGGTGTTTAAAATCATCTAAAAGATTGGATTTTGCACCCTAGAAATTTTATTCCAGTTGCATCTGTAAAGGTGACCCTTTACATTGTAACATCTCTTTTTAGCCCATTTTGCATGACTGGAGAAGCTGCTGAACATCTATCTTCATCAACTGCTATAAATAGCTCTTCATATTTCATCAGTTTTCACTGTTTTTGTCCATCACTTAAATATGTTTTTCTTAGAAAGAATGTTAAAGCTTCTTTTACTGTGCTAAGTGTAAAACAGGACAAAGACTAAAAACATGTTGATTGCTCAACTGGGTTTTATTTTTTGCATGTTTTAGTTAAAGTGCCAAAGAATTTCCTTACATAATCTTTACCCAGTTGTAAAAATAACCTATGTCATTATGAGATAATTAAAATATTTGCAGTGAAGGTTCCAGAGTTACATTTTCTGCAATTATGCTTCTGGCTGCCACCACCTTATGTCAGGGCTGATTCACTGGATAATGGTAACTTAATACATGCCTTTGTAAAGTTATCAGTCATAACAACATTTTTCTGTGTGACGTGCAGTTTCCGAACAGAAAACAAGGACGTCATTTGTCCTAGTGTCCATTTTTTTATTGCTTTCTTGGAACAGTGCAGTGTTTGTGAAAACAATTTGATTCTGTCCCACACAACATCCTTGTCTCTAAATTGGAGAGACATGGATTTGATGGATGGACCACTCTGTGGATAAGGAACTGGCTGGATGGTCACACTCACAGAGTCGTGGTCAATGGATCTATGTCCAAGTGGAGACCAGTGATGAGTGGCGTTCCTCAGGGGTCAGTATTCGGACCAGCGCTGTTTAAGATCTTTGTTGGTGACAAGCACAGTGCGATTGAGTGCACCCTCAGCAAGTTTGCTGATGACACCAAGCTGTGTGGTGCAGTCAACATACCTGAGGGACAGGATGCCATCCGGAAGGATCTGAAGATGCTTGAGAGGTGGGCCCGTGCAAACCCTGTGAAGTTCAACAAGGCCAAGTGCAAGGTCCTGCATGTGGGTGGGGCAATCCCAAACACAAATACAGGCTGGGAAGGGAATGGATTGAGAGCAGCCCTGAGGAGAAGGACTTAGGGGTGCTGGTGGACGGGAAGCTCAAACATGACCTGCAGTGTGCACTCACAGCCCAGAAATCCAACCGTATCCTGGGCTGCATCAAAAGAAGCATGGCCAGCAGGTCGAGGGAGGTGATTCTCTCCCTTTGCTCCCATGAGACCCCACCTGGAGTACTGCATCCATCTGGGGCCCCCAGCATAAGAAGGACATGGATCTGTTGGAGTAAGTCTAGAGGAGGGCCACGAAGATGGAGCACCTCTCTTATGAAGACAGGCTGAGAGACCTGGAGTTGTTCAGCCTGGAGAAGAGAAGACTCCAGGGAGACCTTATAGCAGCCTTCCAGTACCAAAAGGGGGCTTACAGGAAAGATGGGGAGGGACACTTTATCAGGAAGTGTAGCAATAGGATGAGGGGTAATGGTTTTAAACTGAAAGAGGGGAAATTTAGATTAGATCTCAGGAAGAAATTCTTTACTGTGAGGGTGATGAGGCACTGGAACAGGTTGCCCAGGGAAGTTGTGGCTGCGCCATCCCTGGAAGTGTTCAAGGCCAGGCTGGATGGGGCTTTGAGCAACCTGGTTTAGTGGGTGATTCCAACCTCCCCCATGGCAGGGGAGTTGGAACTAGATGATCTTTGAGGTCCCTTCCAACCTAAACCACTGTATGATTCTATGACTAGCAGCAGGGATGAAACACAGGCCCAGGACCGTAGGTGCCGTGCGTGTTCCACCATTGAGCTTCACCAGCCCCCTGTGTCTTCTGTACCGTGTCCTGAGGAACTCCAAGACAGAACCATTGGTCTCATGTTAATCTCCTTTTAAATCTTTCTCAGTTGGTTTACTCTCTGGCTTTAGCTTGACACCTATTCTATCAACTTATGTCTAAGCAGTTTTTGGGTTGTAGTGTTTTCGTTGGTTTTTTCCTCTTCTGGGCTGTCCTACATAGGAAAGTGTTGGCAATAAAATGTGCCTTTGACAAAGCAGTTAGATGTGAAAGCTGTGACACCAAGCAATAAGCATCCTTTCCTTATTTAGTAACTTACAAACTTAATTATGTAGCAAAACCAAGAGTATCTGTTCTATTTCACTCCTTTATTGCTAGATCACTAATGGAGACAATTAAGTCAATAAGGGACTTGTTTTGAAAGTGCCTAAATGGTTCAGAAATGCAAATCCTAGTGTGAGTTGGATTTCAAACTTGTGTCTTTTTAAAGATGCTGCACGTTTGTTTGTCTGTTGTGATTTTTTTAGAGATTTCACTAGAATAACACTCCTTTTGTTTTGAGGATCATAAGTAAATTAGTATTATAATGTCACATGGGTCTCTACTTTATTTGGAACTGTCCTTTCTCCATTCAGAGGGAGGAGAGGACCAATGATGTATGCAAAAAGGCAGGCAAGTCTTGGGGTATTCTTTAGTGCCAAGAATGGTGGAGAGATTTTCAAGTGTTATGCATTTTTCTTCCCTTGGTTTTAATTTAAAATATCGGTACATAAGTATGTTGAAAAATCTTCCAAATTGATCAAATGTGGTTTTGGATGCCTAAAAATCTTGCTCTCTTCTTATGTTGCCCAGCTTCCCCAGCTTTGATACTTGCCTTTCTACTCTGCCCATGCGTTAGCTAGTGTTTTATCACAGTTACTGGTTCAGTGTGGGAAGGCTTTACCACAAGAGAAAAAGTTTTCAGAAAACCCATTAATTAAAATTGTAAGTTGCAATTAGAATAGTTTTTCAGCCTTAAAGCCAGTTAGCTGTGGCTTGTAGAGTACTACAGGCTTTTTTCTAAGATTGTTTGGGGTTTTTTAATTCGGCTATAACAAATCTTACATGGCCATTAGTAAGTTTCTCTTGTCTATCTTGTGCTAGAGAAAGTGCTAGATTATAATTGAGAGACTTATCTTTTCAGATACCGAAACTTATCTAACTGAAGTTTAGAACGCCCAGATATTTTTGGGGGGTTAGAAATGTGCTTTTTCTTGTGCCTGGGACTCTCTAAAGTCAGTATAAATCTGTGTTTATGAGCGGCTCTGAAGCTTTGCTCCTACAGCCCTTTACTGTTGTAAAAACTTGTAATTTACCTAGAGTGGGAGATTCGAGCTCATTGAGTTTGCATCAGCATGAAGAGTAGAACATGATCTTGAACTTAAAACTAGGTCTTAATTTGGGTGAAATATTCATTAATCTGTGTAAAACCTTGAACAAACAGTGTTTCCTTTATATATTTATAATGAAACTCAAAACTAAGTAGTGCTACTTTCTGTGAACTTTTAATCTAGTTTAGATATATGCACAGAATTTTAATCATTTTCGGTTCTTGGGGGTGGGGTGATGGGAATCAAACAGCAAAGTGAAAAGCAAACTTTTCCCCCTGCCCAGGGTGGCTGTCTCATTACTGAGTGAAAGCTGAATTTGAAGTGAAAAAATTTTAAAACTAAGTCAAAGTGGATTTCTGTAATGAAGTGTAATGTACTGATTAAAAAGGCAGATCATAGAATCATAGAATAGTTAGAGTTGGAAGGGACCTTAAAGATCATCGAGTTCCAGCCCCCCTGCCCTGGGCAGGGACACCTCCCACCAGACCAGGTTGCTCAAAGCCCCATCCAGCCTGGCCTTAAACACTTCCAGGGATGGGGCATCCACAACTTCCCTGGGCAACCTGTTCCAGTGCTTCACCACCCTCACAGTAAAGAATTTCCTCCTAATATCTAATCTAAATCTGCCCTCTTTCAGTTTAAAACCATTACCCCTTTTCCTGTCACTACATCTCCTGCCAAAGAGTCCCTCTCCGGCTCTCCTGTAGGCTCCCTTCAGATACTGGAAGGCTGCTATGAGGTCTCCCTGGAGCCTTCTCTTCTCCAGGCTGAAGCATAGCAGCACAGAAATAAGTTTCAACCAATCGTAAAATCCCGCTTCCCATCTGTGAAAGAATCTTGGTAATTACGACATCTCAGCTACTAAAATATCACTATTGTTGATGTTGTTCATATTAGCTGCGATTTCTAAAAATTCTGTGAGTCTTTTAGCAGTCTGGGAAGTACGAGAATCCCTTAACAAGGAGGCCAAGAACGTTATTCTGATCTCCCTGGAAAACAAAGAAATCTAAACATACCTCAATTTTTATATTTGATTTTTATTTCACATTTCATCTTGAAAATGCATTGAAAAATACTGCATATTAGCTATGTAGGAAACAACAGAATATACGTGTTATTCACTCATTTAAACGTGTTGAAAATGTTCAGTGTTGGCTTTGGAGTTTAGTCAAATAGTTCTACTGGATGTAAAACTCAAGAGAATGTCAAGTATATTTTCATTCTGACACAAAAGGACTTATGTATTTACCCTCCTACACACTCAAATAAAGTGTGTGTCTTTCGGAAAACTGTGGTGATCCCTGGGAAGAAACAAGGAAATAAGATCAACTTTGGGACACATTTCTCCTTTTAAAACTGTATATAGTGAAGATTGCTTAGAGTACTTTTTGTGATCTTTTAATTCAGATTTATTCCTAAAAATATTGTTTCCTTCTATTTTACCGTTGATTCACTCCTTTTAATGAAACATGGTAGAAATAATGTTATCTCCACTAAACATCTAATTTACATTACTTGAATAATTGCACTACAGCTTCTCATATTTCTTTCTCCAATTCTCTCCTACAGCTGACATAAACGTGGACATATCAAAACCTTTGAAAGCAAATCTCAGTTTTGTCAGACTTGATCAAATAAACCAGTTTTTGAAGAAAATCATAACCAGAAATGACGATGAGTCCAGGAAGGAGGCTGCTCCATCAGCTGGCATGACTCCAGATGAGGATGTCACTTCAATAACCAAACACCCCAGTGCAAAGGATTTGCTACCTGCAGCGCACACCAGCACTGCACAAAAGGATTCAGTACAAGAAAACTTGTGGCGAGCCCTTTCCTGCTTCCAGAAAATCTCCATTCACACCGTCCAAATGGTTGTTTCGATGGAAACCATCCCACATCCCAATAAACCTTGTTTGCTAGTCTCTTTATCAAACCTCACTGGGAGCCTGAATATTAAAAGTGGACATAAAACTGCAGGTAAGATTTTTTGAAAGTTGGAAGTGCTACTGATTTGTTCAAGTGGTGGCCTGGTAACCATTTTAAAGCTTGGGGCACTGAGGGGAACTCCTCTAACTAACATAATAAATCCATAACAGAAAATAGCAAATCCCTGACAGGCTCCATTACCTGAGTTTTCCTTTCAGTGAGGCAGCACCCAAGAGAGCTTAATTTTGTAGGTAATATCCCCGAGCTTGTAATTACTAATTTATTGACAGAATTCTGGCTGGAATTCTGTATTCTGATAATTTACTACATACTTCAAAGGATAAAATTTTGACAGTTTTCACTCTCTAACTACATTTTCTTGTTAGGACCCTATATTTCTGTTTTAAAAAAATAGAAAAATAATTATTCAGAGCCCTGACATATGCTACTATGTAAATATTGGGTCATACCATTATTCTCCTTCAGGCTTATGAAGTTTTAAATTTTTACATGCTTCCTTTGCGCAGTTGAGAGTCATCCAGGGAAAACGGGTGTCCAGCCTCATTACTGCAGAGCTGTGAGGAAATATTACACCTTGGGTACAATTAACAGGGTACCAGAGACTCATTTAAAATAAAGACATTTTGAGTGTCTTTGTAAATTCTTTTATTAGTCTTTTAATAAAATGAATAAGATGGTACATTTACATGATGTGGAGATGAGCCAGATGTAGGTAGTTGGCAGAGTAGCTTGCGAGGTAAAATGGTCTGTAGCTGAGAGGAACAAGTTGCATGCCAAGTGAGGTGGTGATTTATTTCTTTTTCATCAGAAATATTTCTCCTCAGGCCAGCAAGTTTCAGTGCTTCTTTATTGTTTTAAAAGTTAAAAATGAAAAATTTAAGGTTTGTAGTACATGAAAGCCTGTGAAAGTGCTGGAGCCTGAAACTCTTGATTTATCCATAAATAAACAGCAGTACAGACAGGAACAGTGCCTGCGTTCCCACGCTTTTTCAATTGAATCTCAACCCTAGCATAGAAAACACTGCAACAGAGCAGAAGGCCTTTCTAATGTCCTTTAAAGAGTTTTAGTTTTCTTTCTGTGTAATAATCCTCTTTCCTTCCATCACTTCCCCTCTATCATTTATATACGTTATCAGTCCCATGGTACATTATGGTGTCCACAGCAAGCTTCGATATATCAAAGCCGAGCCCATTCCGTCGCTGTACTCGAAAGCAATTTGGCAAACTCAGCAGTGTATATCACTTACCCTGGAGTTTTTCATCTCCCAGGAGGATGTACCTTGCCTTGCACGTTAAGCCTCAGAAACATTCTGCTACGAAGTTCTGTTTCTTAATTCTTCTGGCAGTCTGAGGAAGCCAAGCTTTCTTTTGCATGTCACAAGCTATACATGAATCTTCGGTATGTTTCTAGTCTGGCAAGCATTGTTAAGTAAAGCAATACTGATGCTGAATCTAGTGAAAATGGAAATCAGTTCTATATGAAGAACTTTCATAACCAGACAATAGGCATCAACAGACTCTTTTCACTTTTTTTTCCCAGTTAAAAAAAGACAAGTAGATGTTCATGAGGTTTTGCATGCTCTTGTGACGGTGCAATTGTTTTAAGTTTCAAGAAGTGCAAAAGACACACTTCCACAAAACTGATTGAAACTATCAAAAAAATCTTTTAGTAATTTTTTATTATTTTTATTTAAAATTATTAGTATAAAATTAAAGTACTGATAGAAACCACAGTGGAAATTACAGCTTCAGAACAGAAGATAAATTACTCAGTGTGGGGGAAACGGTATTATAAACTTGTGTTCCAAATACTTTAGGATAATGCCGTAGTTACTAACTTGACTTGTTTTATTATTGCAAAGAAATTAGGCAAGCTACTCAATTTAAAAAAGTGTAGTAGCTGCGTCTTGGGAGCACGGAGTATTTAAATATGTCAGTTCTTCACTACTTTTCTTTTTACAAAAGGTTTTATAGATCTACCTTTTGAGCTGAACAGGGTTAATGTCAGATTTTTTTTTTATAGAATGAAACTAATACGCAAATACTTCACTGTGTCTTTGATTTTACAGTCAAATAACTATTGTGACCATCTGCAGCAGCTGCATTTTACGAATTATTTGCTGAACCGAGCTAAGCACAATGACAAAAGTAGTCATCTCAGATGTACTGTTAAAACAGAGGAAGAAAAAGGAGCATTGGTTGCCTTTTGTACAGTATGACCATCTGCTGTACAGATGTTATTATATAGAATGACTTCAGATACAATAATTGTAGAAAATTTTTATTAAAACCTCAACAATTTGCACTTGTTTACTTGAATCTGCATAACTCCCCAGTGAGACAACACAATACGCTTGGGGTTTCTTTGGTTCTCACTAGTTTTCTCTTTGATCCTTTTTGATGTGCTGACTTTAATAAACATAGTTAAAAACACTGTTCAAAAACATCATGGAAAAAACTACAAAGGAACAATTATAGCAGTAGAAACTACTCTAATCCCTTACTTACGCAAGCTATTTTTAGTGAAATATGTTTTTTTACACATTTTATGTGGCAGTGTTTTATAAACAGTGTAAACGACCCCTTTCCAGATGAGTTTTAATGTAGATGAAGTTGGTTTGTAAGGAATCCTATTTGCTAGGAATTATTTAGCAAAAAAAAAACCTTACAAGAATGTGTTGTAAGCATTTTTCCTCCCTTATAGGGGGAAAACAAAAGTGCGTGACCTTGCCTAATGCTTTGATTTTTTTAGCTGAAATTAAGAAAGAAGCTTGCCATATAACTTTTTTTTTAATTATCAGTTTTCCCTCTAGACTTCCCTGGTTTAATCATGGAAGCTAAAGGCCTTCTGTGTTAATTTTTCTTCTTAATTTCTTATGAAAGCAAAAAGATGTAGCTTCTGAAAAACAGAGGGGCTAATTAGTTGAATTATTTCATTTATAACAAAATAGATTTTAAGTGTTGAACACTCAAGTTGCAGTTGGATCAAATGAAAACACCTCCTTTTCTATACATCCTGCTGCACTGTTATACAACCCCAAACCCTTAGTGTGTCAAGGGACTTCATTTTTTTGACATTTTTCATGTTTTAGTACAACAGTTACTTGTAACAACATGGTTACTATTTCTACTAGAGTACTTATGTTTATCTCTGTACTTATGGTGAAATCCTGAGTATTTGATTTTAGTAAAGTAATACTGTTGTAGAATGTGATGCAGTGTATTGGCAAAAAACAAACCAAAACAAAATCCCTTTTCCAAAAAAAAATATTATTAATTTTACTTTAGAAGAGGCTACCAGTATAGTTTTTCTGACACCCCTAAGGGCAGGAGTTTAAGTCGTACTGATAATAAAATAAAATTAAATAAAATAATTATCTGTGGTCATTTTATATTTCGTGGCTTAGAGTTACAAGTTAAAACTTGTACCCATTTCATACAAGCAAATAACAAACATTTAGCTCATTTTTGGCAGCTTATTTATACCTATTTTGTACTGTAGAAAATCTCCCAAGGACTATCATTAGACCTTGGTTGGTGATTTTTGTCCTCTGAAGTATGTGGCATCATGTACAAAGTGGCAAGAGCTCTCAAGTGCCATGTACCCAGTCAGATTTGAGATTTCTTGGTATCACACCTGAGGTATGGAGCTCTCTCCAGAACAAGCACATGCCGTTAAAGTTGAAATAATTTTTAGCAACAAATACTGGTAAATAGAATGCAGTTCTGAACATATGGATTTCAGTTAGTTTATGTTTGGTGTTGAAATTAGCACTACCTACCTACCAAAAGAGCAGATAAATGAGAGAAGTTGAGGACTGTACTCTCCCCGGAGTGAAAGACAGCAAGAAGCCTGTAGCCTGTTGGTGGAACTTTATTTTGCTCTTGCTGGACACAGGAGGGAAGTCTTGCTGTTCAGTGTCTGAACAGAGAGAGTTACGGACATAAAGTATTCCAAAGATCATAGACAGAACTCTACCAGTCCTTCATCCCATATGCAGAGATGATTACTTCATCATATAAATTAGGGAAAAAAATAAACACTTGTTGGTCGTATGATAATCGCAAGGATTTTTACTAAACCTGAAAGAAACTGCATACTTAAGATACTTTACAGAAATATTAAAAATTAAATGCAGCTATTAATTGGTGTAGCACAAAGACCAAACTTAATTTTGGAGTTAACTGACTCTCTCGAGAAAACTCTGCTAAGGCGTTGTCATAGCCTTTGGATGCTGCAGATATGCAAGTTAGCCCATGGGGAAATAAAACATTAAATTAGATATGACTACCTAAAATAATATGCAGCAGTAACAAGCCATTTACAACACCCAGAAGACCTTTGTTACTTTTAGAAAGAAATATAAACTCTTTCCAACACTTGAACAATAGGAAATTAATTCTTTGTCAGTAAAAGCCAGAGGACAAACTAAATATTTAAATGGCCACTGAGGATTGAGGTGGAAGTGCAGCTTGTAGACAGCTATACAAATCACTAACAAACCTTAATGAATATTGGGTGTGGGCAATCAGGGTCCTGTCAGATTTGACACTGTGTCCCAAGTAGCTTAAACCCGACACTCAAGAAAAGGTGGAGACCTCATCAGGTCTCTAACATCTGGGATTTTATTTGTCATTTTGGCATACCCTGCAAGCGCAAAAGAAAGAGTAAAAGGGGATTATCCTGACAATGAAATGAGTTACTGAATCTTGTGATAATGAAAAGCAGAAGAATTCTAATTCCTTTCTATAGTCCCTGAGGTGGAGGTGCGTTTATAGTTCTGCAGGAGTATAATGTAGGAGGGAAGAACAGATGGCCTAAAATCCATGAAACAAGACACCACCTAATCCCAGGCCTGAGTACCACTATTAATCCTGGTCAGATTCCCTACTGGTACTTTGTAACAGGGTTCAGAATTGCTACTGATGAACTAGCACGTTAACTCCAGGGGAAAAAAAACCAAAAAACAAACAGTTAGTTGTAGGTTGTTGATTCGAGACAGGGTGCACTAATTTTGTAGAACTGCATTTACAGTTTAAATAACTTAACTTTAAAAAGTAGATTCCAAATGAAATTACATTAAGAACAAATGTAGTTGTTTTTGTAATCTCTTCAGTTTTTATTTTAAAAGTAATTGCATATTCTATTGAGACTGGAATTTTTTTTGTTATGTGGATCCCAGTGGCAGTAGTAGGTGATACAGCATTTTCATGGTAATCCATTCTATAGAATATTTACATTCATGAGGAAATACAGATAACAGTGAAAGCTGAATGTTTTCTTTGTACATTTTATGCTTTCTGTGCAATTCTTCTAGTTCAATCTACATTTTGCAGTGTGAGGCACAGAACAGAGATTAGGCATTATTGCCCTGTCTTAAAGACCAGGTCCTTACGTTGTTTAAATTCTTAACGTACTGGTAACACGTTTCTTCTTTTTCTATGACAAGAATATTGTTTATGGGCTAGGATCACCAGCTTGCTGCCCAAACCGAAGGTGCAATTCCATAGGAAGTTTAGGTTACTGTGGCCGCATATTTCCACACTCTGCCTTGTGCTAACACTGTTACTCGGGCAGCTACTCACTGTTGAGTCAGGGCACTGATCTGTCTAAAACTAACCCAACAGGAAAGAAAAGTTTCCAGCAGGATTGTCTCCTGCAGTTGGCTCACTGGGCAGGTACATTTTAATGACCGTGCTGGCACAAAAGACAATTCAGAGAACTATATAAAGGAGGGAGAGGGAGGAAGGATCGAAGGGAGGAGAAGATTTCAATGTTGGAGCCTGGACCTGGACTGGCCTTAATCCTGGGAAAGCACATTCCAAGAGTGTAGGGAAACCTGTTCAGTTTGAGTGGCCTGGGTATATCTGTCAAGACTGAGACTTCCACAAGCGTAATTCACTGGGTTATAGAGGCTTAGACAGCTCAGGTGCTGCCAGGCACTGTCTTCAGGATGGTTTATTTATAAAGAAAAGTTATCCTCTAGTTCATGGGCTATGTGGTTTATTAAAGCAGTTGAAATCCGGTGAGCAGAGGAGCAAAATTACACCAAAGCTGTAATTCTAATTCAACCTTGTGGCAATTATATAGGGCTACACTTTGAGTGGCATCCACTATTTTGTAATGCTTCATTTACTATGCAACCATTCATTGTCTGATTTTTCAGTAGTGGTAAGTATCTACAGCTTTATAAATCAGTAACAGTTGTAGGTACCAGCTATTTCCTGAAAACAAACTGAAGTTTTCAACCAACTGCCTAAAATAAAGATATGAAAATCCATAGATTATTTTTTTTTAAGTTGAAGAACCTCTCCATGGCCATCTGTAAAGATGAAGTAAAAATGTTTAGTCTCTTTTCTGAAAACAGCTGGTATCTAAAAATAAAATGTTTATGATACAAGAACCAAGTATTACGCATGCCAGTATAGCACTCAGTTTTGAAAGCTGGACTCATGGATGCAAAATGAACACTATTTTTGTTGTTTTCCATTATGCATTTTTCTACACTTAATTAGAATAAGATAGGGCAATATAGAACTTTACAAATACATTCTAAATTATTGTATACCAAAGACAGCCTTGACCAAAAATGAAAATCCCTTTAGATCTTAATTTTAATATGCCCTCTCTAATCAGGAGTCACAAAATCCAAAATTACCAAATCAACAAGTGAATTGAGATTTTTCAGCTATTTAGTATGCAGTAGTGTAATGAACATCATGTACCTGCCCAGTTATTCTTTAAGGGAGATGAGCTCATTTCAAATAGATAACCATCTTTGACTTCTCTTCTGATTCATCACTGACCTGAACTCCACTTGAACCTTGTTAGACACAAAACAAGCAGGATTCCTGGCCTGAGCTATAAAATATAATTAAGCCCTTTTGAAATGATGTGTAAAAGAACATAGCTTTACCCCCACTATAACTACTACCACCACCACAACCAATAAAGTTAAATCAAGCACTGCCTGTAATGGATTAAAATAATAAATGTTCCTGGGTTTTAGTGTTTGAAGTATTTGAAGAAAACAGGCTCCCAGCAGCCAGGACTGCTGAATGCATGGGGACATTTATTAGTGACGAATTCAAGGGTTTGGCCTGTTTAAGATCATTACTTTCTGTTTACCGTGTGCTACACATCTCATGTTTTTACAGAGCCCACATGTGTCCCCCATGTAATGCTGAAAAACTTAATTGCACTAAAGAATAGTTAATTGGTAATGTGTAAATATTGTTCTCATGGGGAGAATGAACTGTCATAAGATTCAGCTCGACACTAATGGGAAATCCAGTGCGGTCAGAGGATTGTTAACTAAATCTCTCCTGGAAAATTGTCCTTTACTGCGTCTCACCATTTGTTTGCTACTGCTCTTTCCAGACTTGAATAATTGGCTGCCTTTTAAACTAACTGCAGTGTTTCCCCTGTAATTATTTTCATGGCTTTGTTACCCTTTCTTCTCAGAAGCTGCTTCGTAGAGGTTACCTGTCAACAGAGCAGTGTAACTGTAGTATAACTACTCATTACATGATGTATCTGAAGTTTTCTTATGAGGAAAAAAATCATGTAGGTAATTATCAATATATTAGAGAAGATAACATAGGTGCATATTCAAAGCTGTCTTAGTACCTTTGGCAACTTTAAACTAGCTACTGAAGTTGCAGGTATGAAGAGTTCTGAATGCTCAAAAGCAAATATCGCAGATTATCACCTTAGTAATGTGTGACACTAAAGCAGAAAGTAGTAAGGAAAACCACTTGCTAATTAACCTTCAGCAGCCAGATTGTATCTCTGCTGCCCAGGCATGGAGGGCCCATGGGAGAGCCTGGACTTGGTCCTTCAGAGAGCACCGCAGTCCTTTGGGTGGTAATGTCACCTGCCAGCTGCTGCCGTCGGTGCAGACCACATCACTCCCACGCATCTTGCCCATATAGAAGAAAACTCTAGGAGAAAACTCTTTTCCCATATAGAAGTTTGCCAATTAAAATTGTGCTGCATGTTGTATGAGGTGACAGTGCAGTGAACCAAGCAGGATTTGCAGCTATCTAAGGAAGAGCAAATGCGTAGAGCATAGTAGAAGGAAAAGAACTACTGCTACATTTCTACTTGTTTCATTTGGAGTTGATTCAAATATCAGTATTTTAAAATGTTTTTGAAAACAGGAAGTCCATAGTTAATGTCAAAACATTGTCTCTCCCTTTGTCTGTGAACCAGGAAAAATAACAGAACTCTTTCTTAACACCTGTTTTGCCTGAACACTAAGTGATTGTTACTGTAAGGCAAGGGTTGTTTTAATGTATTTGCTGCATCTATTAAAATGGGCCAGCTTTTTTTGTTTCTATACACACGATTGGATTTATGCGCATAGGGCAGTGTAACAAACATGGAGCCTCCTATTATTGGTAAATGTTAATGTAACTATATTATAGTTATATATAAAACCTAATATAACTATATTTATAACTCAGAGTATTCGGATTCTATGAAATGTCTCTGTAAGCATAAATCAACTCTCTACTGACTAAAAAAAGAAAGATGTTACAAATTTAGTAAATTCTCTTTGCTATTCTGTTGTAATCATCTCCATCTTTAATTTCTGAGCAAGTTAATTTCTTGACATTACCAAGCAAGTGCTAGCTTTTTTTTTTTCAAACCCTCCTATGTTATTGCCAACTGTATAAAAATACCTGGCTATTCCTTTTGAGCGTATGTTTTCATAAAGGTAATCCTTCCAATGGCATGCAGAAGCCTGATGTAAGTTATATTTTGCTCAGTTAACATGGCAGCGTATTGCGGTGCTATTTGGGGCTGGGTGGAGCGTGACAACGGAGGGCTGGCGGCGTTTTTTAAACACTGTCCAAAGCAAGTGCTTCATATTTATTAGTCTCTTGGAGGAGTATTTTAAAAGTCATGAAGCTATTTGTTCCTAGAAGTAAATTATTGCACGTACTGAAAAGTGTGTTGGTGTTCATGAGCAATAGTCCAAACAGAACAAGTTAACTTCTACAGATCACAACAATCGTTTGTGAAGATATATTGCTTCTGTGTGGTGCCATCTCAAGTTCACTTTAAATGTTGTCTTTGATTTAATCTGTTTAAACTGAAGTTAGTATTCTACAATTGAAGTTTGTGAGAGATGCATGAGAGGACTGACTGAAAATAGTGTATGGGAGGGGAAGAAAACAGGAGAATTGTTTTGCATCTTTACCTTTCTGAGATGATTGCTTTGGGCATAGGAAAGCGACTTCACTAACTGAGTATATACTTTCAATGTTAGTACGGCAGTTAGAAATCTTAAATTAAGGTCCCTTCTAGTGCATACGGGTATTTCTTCACTCCCTTCCCTTAGGATATGAGATTATTTCTTTTCTAATATCATCTTTTAAGGATTTCCGTAGTAATGGTACCCCATTGAAGTTTCCCTCGGGCCCAAAGATCTATTTACTCTTGCTTTTTAGGGTTTGTGCATACTTGGTTTTCTTCATTTTTTTTCTTCAAGCTTCCTCAAGACATCACTTTGTACAGTCTGTCTGAATGCTCTCTGCATTTTGTTTTTTTTATTAAGAGCAAAATAGTTTTTATACTTCATCTCCAAAAGGCAATGTAGATAAAACTGCTAGGAAGGACGAGGATGTAATTTTTGCCTGCACAAGAGCAATCTGTATTGCAGCAAGAAAAAAAAAAATCTCTCATTGAGAGAGATCTATGAACTTTTCCTGGTATTTGTAGAACGCAACCCATGAATGTGTCTTATAATATTTCTTTTATTTAAAATTTACCAACACTTCCTTATTCTTAATTGTGTCTTCATTTCTCATTGTTTACATAGCGTTTGAGAAAGGCAGTGCTGATTTTAAACCAGCAGCATTATGTGCGGAATGCTCAGTTCTGTTTCTAAGCCATTGGATATTGTGTTTTCTTTGTACTTTGTGGAAGCTGAGAGGACAACAGAAAAAGACTGCAAAGCATAATCCTTCCAAGTGTAATCCCAGTGAAAGAAAACATAAATAAAACCACTTGTATTCTGGCATTCCTTTTTCCCTTTTGTTATTTCTGCAACTTGGCACATATTCCAGTAAAACTATAGAACGTTTCTGTATATTGCAGAATTGTGCAATAGTTACTGAGAATTTCTCCTCTTTAGTATGTATAGTATAAAAAAAGATTGAATTTCCAAATATTGCAGTGCCTCTTAAAATAGCTAGATTGAGCATAGCCGGGTGAGGGTGAGCCCTTCCCATAAAAACACATCTTTTTCTTGGTATGTGAAGCTGCTTCATTCCACAGTTTACAGACTGAAGTCTGAACCAGTACCAGAAGGAGAGGCGTCAGGGTGTGTTGATGTTTTCTTGATTATCACTGAAGTTGTGTCAAAAAAACACTGAGCAGTTTCTGTCGTATAAACCTGTTATACACGAGACCAGACGCAGGGGTTCAGAAGCCAGCATAAATAACCCAGAGCTAAAACCCTTTTCCAGTTGGTGACAACAGTCCCATTGATTGGCATGGGACAAAGGTTCACTCAAGCCCTTGATCATTCTTACTAAACTCCAAACTGCTCAAGGGAGAGATTCTTCTTGTTTGTGGTTCCCACTTGAGTTGAATACAATTCAACACCATTATTGCTATGGGGACTGTTGGACCACCTTCCTATTGGATGGTGGATTAAAAGAAAAAAAAAAGAAAAAATCAAATATATTTCCTTCCATTGTATAAAATTTTTCTCGGTATTATGAAGTCATAACTCCTAGGATGCAGACAGATGTCTTTCTGGATTCTAAAAGAAATTCATAGGGGAAGTTTGACTACCTGTATTCAAAACAGTGAGGTATATTTTTGTGGGATTTTTCTACCAGCAAAAGTATGAAAATATAAAAGGGAACTGTACCTTGAAACATCTGTATGTAAGCTTTAGAGGTTTTTTAATCTTTTGCCTTGGGTAAATATCCAGTGTCATTAGAAAAATAAGCTGTGGACTTAATAAATTATGGTGACATTCAGTATTCAGAGTGTTGAGTCCAAGTATAAGCACCAGAAAAGGAAAAGTTGACCCAACCTCAGATGTAGTACTTTTCATGTAAATACACAAAAGAAATACAGAGTTATTAAGTATGGTTTGTTTTATTAAACAGTGATTTGCTGTAAGTTAAATTCACAAGAGATGTGACATTTCTAGATAGTGTTTCTTTCCTAAAAATGTTTGTCTTTAATGAGAATACGTAAGTTCTGTCATAAATCTAACCTGCCATTATCTTTTTTTATGTTTTATAAAGCTATATAAAGTGCAAATAGTTATGATGTGAAAAGTGTAGATTAAACTGTTTTTTAGGTAAACACGTTATATATTTTGAGTTACAGTAATTGTTTTGAATACTTGAATTCAAACATTACCCTTATTCTCCTGCTAAGCACTCCAAAGTCTAGCAAGGCAATGTTTTATAATAACTAACCTGAACAAAAGCAGAGAGAATTGTTCAAAATAGCTATTTCCTATCAGTTTAAAATATAATCAAGTGAAGCAGCTGTTCTTGTTTTTAATAGACTCTTTTGAAAAAAAATTCATAGTTTAATGAAAAATGTCTCTTCTCATAAAACTTAAAATGCTCACACATATAAAAAGTCATAATGTTTTGGTAAATAGTTCTTTGTAAGGTATGTGCATGAGACATACCAGCTCCATAACTGCAACACTGTATAAAGTGTGCTCAATAGTGTTGGAAGAGCAAGCTAAAAGAAAAAAAATAAATCACGAGTCTTGTGGCCCAACTGTGATGCTGTTGCTTGGTGAGGAGAGCAATTGTCCACACAAGTATTTCCATGAAAGTCAGTGGGACTACTCGTGTGAGAAATTGCTTGCAGGCTCATGGTAAAATGAATTGAGGAAATAAGTCCATAAATGTTGGGAGAATAACAATGAGCAGGATTAATTGTCTCTCTCTCTTTTTAGGAATCCATGGATCATCTTTTGTCCTTGACGTAAAGGATTTCCTACTTAAAACAAGTCTCAAAGAAAGAGCCAGATCTCTGATGGGCCCTTTTTGCTGCTCTGTTAATGTGGAAGCCAAGTGGTGTAAGCACAGTGGTGATCCTGGCCCAGAGCAATCTATTCCGAAAATATACATCGATTTGAGAGGAGGACTCCTGCAGGTCTGTATAAGATGCTTGTTTCTGTTATTGAGCTGGACTGGATTTCGATGATTGAGATTTCATAAATAAATTGCATGAGAACCCGTAACGCTTTGCAGCCTACAACAGTTCATTGGGTTGAGGGGGTTTGCTTGTTTGTTTTGGGTGGTTTTTATTTTACCTTTTAAAATAAGTATCTAGTCTTTTCACGTAAAACTGTGGATTGAAAGGTTGTGTACTGTGTTTTGTTTGTTTTGTTTTTATTACTGCTTAAGCCATGTATTGTAGCTGTATGTGTGTGTTCCCTTAAAACTACTGGATCAAATTACTAACACTTAATATCTAGGACCCTGTTCTGATGTGTGCATGTTTGTCCATGAGCTATGTGTCTGTAATGCCTGGGGGTAGCTTGAAGAAATACATATCCTTTCTGTTTAAACTTACACCAGTTTCTCAGGGGAGTAATTATAAACTGTTGTCTGTAGCAATTAATACTCAGTTTTCCATGCTATCCTCTCCTTTTTGGAAGTGCCCACAACTTGAAACCAGTCCAAGAAGCATGGGAGTTCTTGAAATGAAAAATAGATTCTGTGCAGCTTAAACAAGTGGGCTTTAAGATATGTCTTGTTTTAATTATTTTTATTGTAGTATCTATACACACCAAATGTTTGAAAATAAATATATAAATCAAGCATATAAAACACAAAAAGGAAATTTTGACATTTAGTCGTGTCATTAGGTCTTTTCCCAGAATCGGCATTAGAAGTTCTTAAAACCACAGCACTGCAAATAGGGCTAATTGAATAATATGAATTTTAAAATATATATATCTTAATGAATACATAAAGTCAGTTTGTTTCTCTGCTTCTTTTTTATTTGTTATTCACAGGTATTTGGCTGACTACTTGTACATAATAATAAACAGTGGGGAGGGGTGTTCCCCAAAACTTTGGCGTTTTGACAAGGACCAGAAAAATATCTATAAATCCGAGAAAGCCATTTATTATTAGAGTATACACTGGGATAACTAGCTTTTGCAGAAAACAAACAAGTATTTGATCTGGCAGAATAGATTTGAGAATGCTGACAAGAGCATTAGCAATTCTGTTTCAAATTAATTTATTTATGGCTAATGATTTTACCAGCTCTAAACGTGACCTCATCTTATACCACTGTTAATTTGTATTGCAGCAGAGCCTTAGCCTCTGTGAAACTGGTGCCTCATCTGTGAATACTGTAGTAGGAGTTCCATGCTCTGGAGTTCCAGCTGCCTAAAAATAAAATAAATAAAATTGGGGGGAAAAAGCATTCCTCCCTCCTCAGTCAGTGGGGGACTGAGACCTCTGAGATGGGCTTAGGTGACACAGAGCTCCTTTGAGGTGGTGCTAGACCAAGTGTGGGGCCCTGAGGCCAGGGGTACTCTAGAAACTGCTCTTAGGGACATGACCCGGGTAGCCCGGGACTATTTAGCTCAGGACTAGCTGCAGCCATGTTTCAAGACGGTCTTGGTTTATTCCATGGGCTTACATGTAGATGCAGGGGAAGGAAAAGCTACCTTTTTGACAGCTGTACTACACTGCTGTTGGGCTTCTTCTAGTCTTTTCATATTTGAAAATTAGTATTCCCCAGTGAAAAAATTTGCACTACTTGTTATGTGCACACCTGACTTGTTTGCTTTACTCCTACCCTTACCATGGACTTTTAAGTTACTGTCTGGTGATTTTGATTTCATTCCACACTGGTTCTAAGTCTTAATTCTTCATTAATTGCTAGTTGATTCCATGTCTTCCCTGGTGCTTCTGGGCACACTTCTGCACATGAAGACTAAAGGACTTGTCCCCATTGACATGAGTCTCTCAAACAAGAGTTTGATTTGAGAAAAGCAGTGCTGCTTGTCAAAGCTGGGAGAGAGGAACTTGCCTTTTATTTTGCTGTAAAGCGTATGAATCTTATGGACTTTGAATGCCAGTTTTTCTTAAATATTTTTCTAAATTTCTGTTTTAAACTTAAAAAAAAGTCAAACTTTTAAAGCTCATTCAGAATTTAGAGCACATCCAATTCATATGCTGTATATACTTAATATTTGTGCTTAAGATCGTCTTTCATATGTCTTTCTAGTCATCTTCTTTGCTGTGTCACTTAGTTTTTAATGCATTCCAGAATTCCACTTTTGGAGCTACACACTCTTTGAACAGTTCAAACTTTGCATCTTTAAGGTTTTTTTTGTCATATCTTAAACTGCAAAACCTGTGACTAGTCCTAGCATTAGGTACTGCACTCAGCTGTAAGTTCTTGAGTATCACTTTTAAGTTCTGTGCTCTTCCAGGCAGCATCAGTATCAATTGTAAGTGGTAAGAATTAATGCTTTCCTTCAAACGATGAGAACAACAAATTTGCCAAATGGTTTTGTAAAGATTTCTTGTTGTTCCTGTTCTGTATTTTCACATTAAAGATCCTTGCAAGCAATTAAGGTGTAAGTAGAGCAGGCTGAAAGCTGTATAAAGTTCCTATTGGTTTGGGGAGGTTTGCTCCTTCAAAAAAGACTCAGTATTTTTATGTAATTGTTTTGTCTTTTCTCTTTCTTTTTCTTTTCTTCTTTTTTTTTTAAAGGTTTTCTGGGGCCAAGAGCATTTGAACTGTTTAGTTCTTCTCCAGGAGCTTCTGTGGCGGTACCTCACTAAAAACGGCAGTGTAGAGACATTGGTGTCTGAACGTACACACCCCACTTGTTTTTCTACAGAAAGGAATCAGGCCTCCAAAACTGAGCATACCTCAGATGATCTGAGAACAGGCCTGTTCCAATATATACAGGATGCAGGTAAGAAGAATATTGTTGCTCTCTTCTTTTTTCTTTTTTTTTTTTTTTTTCAGTTATAAAGTAAATACAGTAGTAACTTATTAAAGATTACTTGCTTCTTACAATGAATAATTGATATTTATTTTTTTTTTGGAAAAGCAATTGAAAAGACATCTGCTAGAATAAAAAAAATACTTTTTTGATTTCTTTCCATTAAGCTGCAACCTTTTAAAAGTCAGGGAAATTGCTTTTTTATTTTCTCTCCTTTTGATCCTGAGGGGTTTATTTTTAACTACTTTGGTCTCATATACCAGCATGTTTCTTTCTAGAAATTGTATAACAGATTATAGCTTTCTTTCATTTGACAGAAGCACAAAAATTGCCCAGTGCCTATGAAGTTGTGTTTTACAATGAAACTGAGGATAGTCCAGGAATGATGTTGTGGAGATATCCAGAACCCAGAGTGCTCACTCTTGTAAGAATTAACCCTGTTCCTTTTAATACCACTGAAGACCCAGATATTAGTACTGCTGACCTTGGAGATGTTCTTCAGGTGGGTAATGAGAGTTTTCTATTTCCATTAACAAAAGAAAATGTTACTGCTGTAAAGTGAATGTTTTCAAACTTAGTTTTATTAAAAATGAGCACAAAACAAATGTCAGGAGCTCTGTAAAATCAATACGAGGTAAATTCCACAGCTTGAGCGCATCTTTAGTTTTAAAACTACTTGTACAAACATTTTAACCACTTACCTGTAAAGTTTTTCCATGACATAAAAAGCTATAGCTAAATTTATCACTTCTGGTTTGCAAGCACGCAGGATTTTTATTCTATGTTCCTATGATTTCATCCATCAGTCTTTACTTAAAGACTCACTTTGATTTGAAACTGAGACATGTGAGGAAACACCTGGTCTGAGATTGCTAAGATTCAGTGGAATCATTAAAATCTCCAATCTGGCCATCCTGTCCTGTGTCTGTGTTGGCAGATGACTCTGCTTCTTCTGGTAAGATCCATAGGGTAGAGAGAAAGGATCCATTTTCTCTTGTTTTGCTTTGAGAGAGTTGAAGTGGGCAGTCCAGTTTGACTGTGTGAGATCATGGAACTGCCCTTCAAAGGAGGGCTGAGTGCTACAGCTGTGTGGCTCTGTGCCCCAAAAATAGACCATACCTCACGATTACACTGATTCCTAACTCTGAGAGGTTTTGCTTTCTCAAGTATACAATCAAGTAGTTACATTCTCTCCTGTCCAGTGTAATTCATCTTTATAAATTCACTTACTCCTTGCATACCTATTTGGATATTTGCTCAGTTTTAATTTTGTTAATATCATTTTCTTTTCTGTATTACAAATCGGATCTGTCATTTTTTTTAAATCTGAATCCACTTGTTAATCAGAATGGTGTTGTAAGTCCAGGGAAATTAATATCTCCCAGTTCTTCCTATTTGATCAGAAATGTTGAATTATATTTCATTATTGCTGTAACTTTAAAAATTGCTTTTAAAATTGAATTATGCATCAATATGCTTTGAGTTATGGGTAAGTAGGGTAATCTTCCTCAGATAAATGGTATAATGTTATTACCGTGCACATACTGTTAGTGAGATCATATAAGCGTCCTGCCAATTTCTTTGCCCTCTAGACAGCCAAATGTCAGCTCCTTTCAGTTATATGAAAATTAAAAAGAAATGGAAAAAAATCAGCTCCCCTTGGCATGAGGTTTGAATCAAAGATCAAAATTGTGTTATTGTATGCTGTCTTGGTGACCCTATTAGGTCACTATGGAAGCCGGCGATTTGCCTTCTTTCAGGATGGTATTTTCAGAGCACAGCACACCAAGTTTTTGGTATAATTGCATTAAGCTCTCATTATAGATAACAGACATCATGAACATAATGTATGTGCTTGTGAATTAATATGACCCTGTACAGGGGGAATATCGATGGTTCTTCAAGTGGGCATACGCATCTAGACTTCTAGTAGCACACACATTCTTCTGCTTTGTGCTTCCATGCTACGATCTAGAGAAAAGAAGATAGTTGCAATTGTCTTTCATTAGTCCTGAGATTGCCTCAGTCAGATAGAAACTGGGAAGCACTCAGCTACTAGTGTTCAGGTTCTGTCAACTTCTACTGGTCTTCATGTAATTCTTCAGATTTGCATTTAATCTTACACATTGACCACAGAGAACTGTTTCCATCAGTCGTCTTTTAAGTTTGTGGTCAAGCATCCCTTTATAGCTTCCCTCCATGATGCTTTTTACTGTGACACACTCTCTTCTTAAGGTCTGTCAACTTTATGATTAATTAATTCTTAGTAAGTCTTATATTACTGCCTTGGGCTTTCAATTACAAGGGACGAGATGAAAGATATCATCCAAATTAGAGGGCATCTATTCAAAAAGCACATGAAGTACAGAAATGTCTACAAGAGGATCCACATTTTGGTAGTGGGCCATTAATTATGGCAGTGATTGTTGCCTGGCTCTAGGTGGTGATTTATCACATTTTCCACAAATGGCCACGCATCTACACAGAGCAGCTCTGCAAAATATAGATAAACAGCTGTTTTAAACATAGACAATAGGGGTTTTTTTATTAGTCTAACATATCTATGTGGGTGAAATAAGTAATACAGAGCAATTTTATACATTCTTTAGGTAAACTGGATTTACAGAATACTCATCTCAAACTTTAGTTTCTCATTTAAATTAATCATGAGGCCTTTCATCAGCTCCACTTTTTCCCCGTATGGTTATATGTCTGTTTCTTAATATACTGCGTATTTAGTGCATATGGAAAATTCACAAAAAAAAAAAAAAAAAAAAAGAGTAAAAAGACAAAACAACACTTTTATTTTATTCGCTTCTTGACATAAAACATTAGAGGAACATCTACAAGCCAAAGACTTCAGCTTTTTTGAAAAAAGAATCTAAATTTAAAGACAATAATGATATAAATATATTAAAAATATATTTTAAAAACTCTCCCAGGATTGTGTATATCTTCAAATGCTAGGAGGACCCATAATGTCACCAGCTGTGTTACCAGTCTCCCTTAATCCTTTATTTCACATAAACCCAGACAAAGGTGCACTTTTGTAGTTTGTCTTGAATTAAAACTTTGCCAGTTGCATGTTCTTTCTTTCCAAGTAAGTTGGTGTGACATTTCATCTAGCTTTCTATCTTTGCTAAACTTCTTTTGGCATATCGTTTTAATCATAGGTAGGTTTTTTGGTTTTATAGCTATTCTTTAAATTCCTGGAACTTGCAAAAGCTTCACCATAAAGAGAATTTTTCTAGCTATTGAAGTTGTGTGTCATCTGCTGCAGCTAAAGGATAAGCAAACAGCTTCAGATTGTAAGAGTTGATATGAACTATATTGTCTCTGTAAAATCTTACCTTGCTGCTATTTCTAATTTTCCTAAGAGCTTATTTTCTTGTACTTGTGTTGTTGTAAAAGTAAGCTTTTTCACTGGTCAAGTTTCTAATTCTTTACTTTTTTACAATCCAAACATTATTGCTTTTATTTGTGGTGGGACAAAGAAGAACTGATGTTTCTACCATGGCATAGCATGTTGCATTTTCTTTAGCGATTTGACATAGGAGTTTGATCTATCTCCGTGAAGGAAGTGAGAAAAAAATCCTAGATGCACTTGCAAGAAACTGTATCAGGATTTTATTTCGTTTGTGAGATTGAGAGTATCTAAAGTTTTTTTTCTTCCTGTTTACCGGACATCGCAGCCCCTTTTTATTTAATTTTTAATCCCTCATTGTCCCATTTTCACATGCTACAAATGTTCTTTGGCACTATGTGATTTACTGTTCTTTCAGATAAGTAGTATTTGATGAAACACCTTTAGACTTCCCTGGTACCTTTTAATTTTTTAAGCAGTTCCTGTTCGGCAACACAAGGTGCATCTTATCCTCAGGTACTAAAGCCACTGTCTGGCATCACTTCTAGCCCTTTTTGACCTGGAGACCTTTTCTTATTTTACTCCTATTGTGTCTACATCACTGCCAAGATCTTTTCTGAATATACCTTCTCAAGAGTGTTTTAAAGTTTATATAGTAGTATTTGCAAGTTCTTACTAATGAAGAAAGTACATACGCAGGTATTGGTTTTGAAACACAAAATCAGTGAAGTGAAGCAAAAATCAATTTGCCACTTTGCTTACAAGTGTTTTGGGTGCAACTTTGTACAGCTAACTTTAAAAAAAAAAATTAGGGTTCCATATCAAGAGACAGATGTGCTATGGATGTGGAATATTCCTCAGTCTTTTATACTGAACATCTTTCTAGTTCCTTGATCAAAACTATTAACTCTTGACTGCTCTATCAGCTTCTGTTTCATTTCTGCTAATGGTTCTGTGTTTTCCAGGTTGTGAGATTTTTTTGATTGTTTAGGTGTTTTGGTGTTTAGAAAGCTCTATACACAGCTAAATATCTTAGTAAAGGTCAATGTGAGATGAAGGAATACACACACGAGAGCAGTAGGATCATGTTCTTGTAAGAAGAAAAAGTAAATGGGCTGTGTCTTGTTGAAGTAATGTGATAAATATTGCTCTAACGTATAAAGGGAATCTACAGAAAAGACCTTCAGGAAGCAACTCAAATGTTGGTAAAGGCATATCCTTTTGATCTTTACTATTGCTAAGATTATTTTTCAAATACATGGAGAAAAGAAAGCACATTCCACCGATAACTTCACTTAAGACAGCGCATGTTTCATAAGAGTGAAGTTAATCCCAGCGCTGACTCCATATAATGTCATGTAAGCCAGGGTAATCCATTACTGCCCAAATCAGCAAGGGCAAAAGGTAGAATGGTGTTGATGTGAGAATCATATTCGCACCTCAGGAGCAGAGAAAACTCCAAACTTGGAAAAATTTCACAAAATTAATTCAAAAGATAACAAGCAAGTTGAAGTAGCAATGCCATTACTTTAATTGGGACAAAATATTGAAGATTGGTATTGGTAGATCAAAAAAGATAACTCTCTGAGACTTTCTCAGTTACAACAGGTGAAACTTTTAAATCATTCAAGTAGATTGCTGGTAAGAGAAAGTCTTGTAGTTGAAGATATGTGGACGAGCAACTTTAAAAGCCTATTTTATTATGTACTTAAAGAAAACATGTACACAAAACCAGGGAGACAAAGCCTACTGCTCTGCCTCCACAGTAGTTAATGTTACATTTAGGACACTCTCTTGTGTAGATAATTTCTATAGTAAAAATTGTGCAGATGTTTATAGATCTGTCTCAGCAAGTATTCAGATGTGAAGACTTAAAGTATGCCTCTGTTTCCCAGTCTAATATTAAACTGTGTTCTACAAGGCAACCAGCTCGTCATTATAGGGCAACAGGTCTCTTATTTGCTCTATGACATTCTTGTTCGTAGCAGTTGAAGGTGGAATCTGTTGATGGTGATGATTCTCATTTTTGTCCATTATATGTCTTCCACTGAGGACTTTGAAGCATGGTAATAGACTTCAAGCAGAATATGTTTTATAAGGTATATAGAAATGTCTCCTGTAGGGGTATCAGAGTGGTAGAAGATACATGAGCAACTCAGGAACAAAAGCATGCTAGACAGTCTGAACTGGAGAGGAGGGGCTTCATAGCCTTTCTCCTCATCTCCCAAATGATGAGAACATTGGCTTGAGCTGGTTACAAGGACATCTGAAAGAGAATTTGCAGCTATTTCCTCCATACTGATTGTTCTGGTTGCTTTGGAAATACGGCATTAGGAAGAAAGGAGTAAGAGTAATTTCTAATTCCAGACAATAGTTTATGATTATGCAGATAATGCCACTGTCCCAGAATATAAAGGATAATTGAAGAAGAATAGATTCCGCACCATAAGAAGGGGCTGTATTTCAGAGCTGTTACGTAATGCTAAATTCAACTATGCTTGTACAGTTCCTTGGACCTGTCAGGTTGCAGCAGTTGAGAAAGGATAAGTGTTCTTCATTTCTGTGGTATTCTTACAATTTGAAGGAGGGAATCGTAGGAAAAAAAAATGTTAGTGATTCAGTAGTTACCTTCAAATTGTACAGATACAATGGGACTTAGCTACATTTAGGCATTTAAGCTCAAAGAAAGTGCTGCTGGATATCTGTGCTGTGAGGCTTAAAACTGTGCTTGCATTATGCTTCTAGTTTCCCAAAGTTTTCCTGTGTCTGTCTGCAGTCTTGTGAATTTCAGATTTACGTATGCCTTTGCCTCTGATTAGCCTATGTTGTTTTACTTTTCCGATTTCATCTGGACCACATGTCTATATCATTTTTCTTTACCAAGAACAAGGTTGACAGGTTTGGATTGGCAGGGGAGAAAGCAAAGACTGAGGGGGGCTCAGCAAGATAGGAAAGCAATATGCATGCCATCAAGGAACTATTCTGCTTTTGTGTGCAAGCAGGTGAACAGGACATACAAGTGATTTCCTGTACAGCTGGAGGCCTGTTTTAGCTAGTGAACTTTTTACAGAGATGCTCAGTGTTTGCCATTCCGTTGTAGAGTTATCTTTCCAATAAAGAGTATTGCTGGCACTGCTCCATATCTCAAACAAAAAGCTATGTATTGTCACAAGAGCGTTTACACAAGTGGCCATGGATTTAAAAGGTGGAGAAAACCAGATTTGTCTAATCAAAGTGGTCGTATAATGTGTAATGCTCCAAATTCTGAGCTCTCTGATATATTTAAGCTGCATCACCAATACAGACTTAAAATTCTTTCTCCTGGATTGTTATCCAGTGAGAGATACAAGCTGTTAAAGCTTAGAAGACAAAAGGAGGATAATCTATGGCATTTGTTCATTTCTCCATATGAAGTTAAAATAAAATATCTACGGAGCTATACCCTGACAGGTTTTTGTATTTGAGGATGTTTCCCTTGCGTACCTGCCAGGATTCCTATTGCATGCAAGTGTAGTCAGCATTATAACAGCTGATGAAAAGATGAATGTGTGCTGAGGTCTCCTTTTTTGGCCTTTCTTCTTTATACTGTCTCCTAATAAACAGAGCACTTATTCCTGGTTTAGAAAAGTGGTGATTAAATTAACCAGATCTCAAGGTCTACTGGAGAAAATAAGGACAGTGAGTATAGTTCTGAGGTTCCAAGGGCTTAACTGAGATTCAATAAAGAAAGACTAGGTAAATGAAACCACTCTGGTGAAATTCACTCAGAGAATTTGCTGAGATGGTGAAATCTCTTTTAGGAGAAGGTAAAGTATTTCCAACTTCAGAAGGCTAGGATTCAAAAAATTATCTGTTGCATTGCCTTACATGCTTATACTATTTAAATAAAGCATTTGCAAACTCTGCAGTCTGAAATCTGATTTTTTTCAACACTGTCAGCCAATAAACAGTCATTTTCTAACACCTTGTGGTTATTTAAACAGTGGCTTAAGGAAGCATGAGCTTAAGAATGACTGACATTAGACCTACTGTAAGTCATTATTTCAGGAAAGATTTGACATGACAGTCAACAGGAAAAGAATTATGATCAATGTCAAAGACATTCATTTTTCCTTTTAGCAGAGAATACCTCATCTTTGGCTGGCTCTGCTTCCTTTTTACTTTTCATTCCCTGTTGGGGCTACAGTGTTCAGCTGGGCATTTGAGAGTCTGGGAAAAGAGCTTTTTGGGAAACCACAAATTTTACTCATGTTTGATTTATTTCTTACATTCACAAAGCAACAACTATTTTGGAAATCCAGATGATTTGTGCGTGACAGGTTAGTGATTTAAGTTCATAGTGTTATTAGATAATAAGCTGTAAAGTTCAACCATGCTTATCGATAAACCTGTCGGTTTGCAATTTTTTGAATCTACCGCCGTGCATTTCAGTACTATCTTCAAATATTCAGGCTTTGTAGATGGATGGCAAAATAATTTGTCTAGCTGTTGTGAATTGCTCAGAAGGCAAATTTGGTGCTTTGTCTGGGATTCTGCTTTTTAAAAACTTAACATTTCTTGATAATTCTACCTCTTGATATTCAAAATGACTGTACTAGTCATGCTGTACATAGACTGTATATGGTGTTTTTGTGATCTCTCTACTGTGCGAAGAGTTGCAACAAGCTTGAAACGAAACAATATAGTATAACTATTGAGCATATCTGATCATAAACTAGAACTGTAACAAATGCCTTTTATTCTAATGTAGGAAACTGCTTTCCTGTCAGTAGAAGCAGCGTTTGCATCCCTGCCTGTGTACAAAAATGGACACACAGGTCATCATGTGAACAACTGGTCTGTTTGAGAGGGCTGAAGGCTTGCTTTTAGCCTGAGCCACTTAAACATCAGATAATCTGGATGTGAGCAAGTTTTGTGATGCTGGGCAGAGTTTTGCACGTTTTTGAAAACTAAGACTCTCTGACGATTAATGATAAGTATTGTCTTCATTTTCTTACAAGGAAGGAAGTCGGGGCTAAAGAAGTAGAAGTGCTACACAGTGAGTCTTACGCAGATGTTGAAACAGAGCCCGTTCTCTTTAGGAATTCTAGCTTTAAACATTATTTGTGAACTTCCTTGCCTGAGAGAAGGATTATCTCAGACTTCACTATTTTGTTACTGTATTTTGTGTGTATAATCTTAATTATTTTGCTGTGTGATCTTAGTGTTCACTGCATTGAGATGAGACTGTATCGTTTGGCCTACAGTTTCTGTGCAGTCTGCAGGGAGTTAAGCGTAACTTGTTGGGAATGTTAATGGAAGTTGTGCATAATTTGCCTGTGCATCACACTGAAATTTACCCTTTGGGGTTACTGAGCCAGTGAAAATTCTACCGGGTGCCAGAGGACTGACGAAACCATCAGATTATCTTAATGACAGATTTACACTCTCCTCGTGTTCTGTACTTTTCAGATTTTGTAACTCTGATTTATGAAACTTTGCAAACCAAAGTCCTTCCTGCCATACGCTGATCTTGTGGCACTTCTTGTAGGAATCTGGCTTTACTGTGGTGAGAATATGTGGTCAAAATAGCCCATATACCAAAAATTACCCAGTACTTTATGTATTAATAGACTGCTACCCTTGATCCCAGAGGTGACTACATTTCAACAGCATAGTGCTTATATTATTAATAAATACTGAAGCTTAGAAAATGAAAAGTCTTAAACACAATGTGAAAGATTGTTCCTGCATCAGAAAAAGCGAGTAAGTATTGCAAGAAGTAGGCAAGTCCCTAATGTAAGATCTCCTATCTATATACTTTTGTTTCTCAATACTCACAACAATACATTAAAACCCTCATAAATTAAATGAAATACTCTTGCTTTTGCTATTAGAAGAGCGAGTGATCTTCACATAAACTCAGTCTCAAGATGAATGACAGTTAGTAGAAAAAAAGTCCTGCAGAAATCAGTTGTAGCATAGTGCTATTCTGTGCTTTCTTAACAAAAGCTGTTAGTGTGTTTAGAGTAATTTTTCCATAATGAAAAAAGCCAGTATCTGTGACAGATTACATTACTATACACACCTGCATTTGCCCTGAACCTGCTAGCCTGATAAATTGATAAGTTGGTCACATGTTGTTTTAAAAAGGCAAAGAACGTAGTTCCTAATAAAAGAATGCTACATATTTCTTCTAAAAGGTTAAAAAGCATTTCTCAGGGCTCTTAAATTACCATATTCTGATACCAAGGGAAAATAAAACCTGGGCTTAGAGTCTTGTTTGTACTTAGAGGGCTTTCCGGACAGGAAGGCAATCTTGATGCAATTCAGTAAGCCACAATACCAGTGGGGCATTACAGGTGAAAAATTTGCAGCTGTACCCCTCACCACAATGTATTACAACTGTACAGTGGAATATTTCCTGTACAGAAATAGGGCTTGGTTAACTTTGTTTCCCAAGAGTAGATCACATTAAAATGTTATAAAATCATGATTTCCTGCATTTGAATACTTGTGGTTTCTCAACTGGTTCCAATATTACAAAGGGTTTTTTATAGTTTCTATTAGTTGAAGATGTATAGAAGCTTTTTTTCCAAAGTCAGCTAAAAGGCAGTTAAGTATTTTTAAAGAACAATTTCTCTCAGAAGACAGGAGCTTTCTTTCACATCTCTTTATTATAACTCTATTTAATATTTATTTTATAAACTGCAGAACAGATGTAAATTTAAATAAAATGAAATAAATATGCTAATAGGATCATAAATAAATTTGTTAAATGGAGTTGAAAGAGCTGAGGTATATGTTATTACTCAGAAAGCAAAATAGTAGTTATTTTCATTATTCAGCCAAAGACCTCAGGATGGATAGGGGAAAAAATTAAATCAAGCAGATACTGCATATTCAATTTTAAAGTGAGTCTTTATAGTTTAAAAGTTCTAGCTTTTGGACAAAATTTGTTAAACCAAATTCAAAGAGAAATAAAACAAATTCTGTGAAGAAATTGTATATGGGGTAATTTTGAAAAACTTCTCCAGTTGTGGTATCTGATTATTCCTGAGTGTTGAAAATTGAGAGTGCACCATAGTGGAATAACTGCCCAAATTATTCGGGTACGTAATATATCAAAATGGTGTCAAAGTACGGAAAACCATAATAAAAATACAAAGGAGATTGAGCCGGGGGACAGCAAATACTTTGTACAGATAGAATGTTTTTAATCTTAGTACTACTGCTAATCCTAATACTACTAATACTGGCTACATTTTTACCTCACTGTAAACCACTACATCTTTGGTTTTGGTGGGGTTTTTTTGGACCTTCATGAAAAGGGAAAATTGGTGGTCTGTAGCTGTGGCAGGAGCGGCTGCTGATATGGTACAGTCTTAGCCCTGAGGAAGGCTAAAAAAATGTTATCCAACGGGGATTTTGGTTTGTAGCACGATTTCACAATGTCAGTCACATAAGATGAACAGGAATGTGGATGTTGAGGTGTTCGACATTTGTCCAAAATGTTGTTCCACTGGTCAGATTGGATTGTGTGTATTGTGTGAACAGGCATATTAGAAAGCTTTTACTCTATTTAATATTAATTGTCTTTTAAGCACATTTTCTACATAATATATTTTTCTGCAAGGGTTTTTTTGCTATTTTTTGTATAAATAATACTGCAAAATCAAATTTAAAAGTAATGTTCTTGGTAGTTATTGCCAAGAATTTTTCCCTAATAAAAATCTGGATAAAGCTTTTTATTTCCTACTACTGTGACTTCTGGTCACCTAATGGGAGAATTGTATTTTTAAGGCAGTTGGCCCTAAAACAGTAAAATATCCTAATAACAGAATAGCTTTATTACAGAGCAATCAGTTTATTCATGCTCAGGAAGCTGGAGTTAAAATCTCAGCATGGGTTGGCGTCTGACACAAAGTGCTAGTTTGTATTGTATTCTGCCTCTGCTTCACTTAGGTGGCCCTGCTCGGAGAAGATAAAACACACACACGCTTCCTGTCTTCTGTGTGCATTTTCTTGTACAGTAGTTGTTTCTGGAATGAGCATAACTTCATTTCCAAGAGGAAGCGCCCACCATCTGAGGGACTGAGATTCAAGAAATGAGCATTTATTCTGTAGGCTATTTTCTAGCAAAAACATGAATCAAAAGGAAGCATCGCTGAAAGCAACATTAAGTACATTCTTCTGTAACCCAGCTGTTAATATCTTTCTTTCTTTCTGAGCTGGACAAGATGTATTTTGCAGCCTAAGAGATCTGCCTGTGCATAGTTAAAAGGTCTATTTTTTATATGGAGTTTAAAAATTGTATGCTCCAGTATTTAAGTAGTAAACCAATAATACTTTCATATACCCTTCATTCAGCAACCTCAAAGCAATAGGCAGATGGCTGTAGCTTTTTCCTAGAGGCAAAAAAGATGTCTGTGAAAGAGATGAGATTAGCTAAGAAATTGAGATATTTTAATTATTTCTGTCCTAAATGGCAATGACATCTGTGTCTGAGACCTGTTGGCATTATGACAATATATATAGTGAACAATAGGTATGATGATTTATGGTAACGTGACAGCTTGTGGAAGTGCATCGACGTTAGCCCCCTGCTCAGCTGCAGAGCTCTGCTGTAGAAACACACCTAGTGATAAGTGGTGTGCACTCAAGGCTTTTCAAGTCCAAATTAGCAAAGTAGTCTAAAGCTGGGAGGATAACATCAGGTCACAGGGAAATCTAGAAGCGTGTGATCATGAAAGCCTTTAAAAAGCACATATGGATCAACAGTCATTTCTTTCCCGTTGCTTTTTTATTATTACACATAACTTTGGGAATGAGGAGTATCCATGTGGTCAATAGGGTGCGCAGCACATGGATGAAAATATTGATATGTAACATACCGTTAACAGATTCTGTAGCATTTTTTGACCCTTAGTTTCCAAATAGGAATTAAGTTATGCTGGTACAGATAATGTGTGACACAATATATGATGAATAAGAAAAAACATGATCTGTCACATTGTAGTGCATTAGTGGGAATACTTCATGTTGGTTATTAATACTGTCTTGCTGATAGGTTAACAAGCTCGCAGGAAATTACTTGAAGGATGCAGGTTTTTGAGGGAGTTTTTGAGTTTGGAATTTTTCTTTTTGGGGTAAATGTATATGATAGAGGTTTCAGCTCTGCTGAAATTGAGACAGGCTCTATTTGTAGAAAGTTGATGTATGTTCACAGAGGTGATTCTTGTAATGTCTGTTAGTGTAATATATATGAAGACTTTTTTCTTAAAATGAAGCAAAACAAGAGATTCACGGAGAACAGGAAATCCACACTTTCTTAATTCAAAAGATTTCTGCTACAAGGTAACTATTTCATCTGAGTTGTTTCTTTGTGTCCTGTACTCCAAGGGGGCAGAACTGGAACTGTCAGTCAGAGGCAGCTGCTTTCCTTCCTGTCAGAATTTGTTAATACACCATTTTCATTCTTCATCAGAAGAGTGCCATGCAATTTTCAGATCTCCAGTGTCTATAGTCCACAGCACTAAAGAGAAAAAGAGGGAACCTTCAAATGATCTGCTTTGTTTTAAACTGATTTATCTTACTAACAGCTTTTGTTACAAGTACTTATAGTTTAGACTGCTTTCATTAAGCTTTTCACCCTGCTTCTGATCTCTGTTAATGCTGCTGAAAAAAAACCCACACTTGACTGCTGTTTTGCTCTCTCTTGCCATAATTGTCCTTCTAAATAACTGTTTGTGCCCCCGTACGTGGTTTTCCTGCAAAAGGGAGCTTGGAGATTCTTGGATAAATCTGAACCCACAGTTAAATGATAGTTTTTGCACACCTAAGTGGCAGGGGCTGTACATTAATGGTTCTTTTTGCATTTTACAGGTGAATAAAATCATTGCAATTCAAACTTTCTTTGAGAGCTAGGGAAAAAAAAAGCTCTGCAGAAGTCTGTTGAAGAAGCATGCTTGTTGTTAGCAAAGAAGTTTGTGGTTAGATACACTTCATTACTTTTTAGTTTTATAGAGACAGCACAAGTGGTCACATTTTCTGAGAGGTAACAGTTATCTGAATTACAGCTTGGGTTTTATTCAAATATTTTAAGGTAAAAGTACCATACGTAATTCTACATATGGGGAATTTTTTGTTGCAGCTAATTCACTTATTCCCACTGCCTATGACTCAGTTCTGGCGTTATAGCCCATTTCCAGGCTTTAACAACTATTATTTTTGGCAGTTAATATTGCCCAAAGCTACCATCTTTCCCTAAATTTACCCAGATCAGGCATTAGTAATAAACCCCCTAGAACAAATAAAGCTAGATATGTAGGAATCAAAGATTCTAAGTCAACTAAGTCTTTTGCAAGCTTCAAACTAGAAAGCTTACAGTTTGGGCAGTCCCAAACATGAGCTGTATTTTGTATAGGCAATCACATAAAGCATGTCTTTGACTTTTTACTTCTAATGCGCAGGTGGTGTCTTGAAACATACTGTCTCTTGCTCTGGTAGATTTTTTAACGTATTACAACACAGTTAGGAAAAAATTCCTGAGTGAAAATAAAGAGGAATAATCTTTTCAATGTGCTTACCAGCCTGCTTTAATTGTTATGTGATACGTTCTTTCTGGCTACTCATACTGCTGAGTCCAGTGTACCTATTCTTTTTTTTTATTTTTAAACAATATATATGAAATCTGGTTTGGGGTTTTTTTCAAGTTTTGCCCTGCCTTTATTTTCAATCTTTATTTTCCAATCACTCCATAATACTTTCCTCTAGCCTTAGTGAGAGTTTTATGTTTTTCTTATTGTAGTACCACTTCTGAAATTCCTTTATTGTGCTCTTTTACTTGTTCTTCCAGCTCATTAATTGCAGTGGGAATAGAATTCATCACCTTGCTTACCCTCTTTTAAAATGCCCGGTACATGCCATTCTAATCCAAAAAAAAAAAAAGAAAAAGTTTTGTTGTGAGATGTAATCTAAAAAAAATAAATATCATAAATAATAGGATAGCTTTATGAGACTTTTGTTGCATACATGTTACTCAGCAACATTGACAAGAAAGGATAACTTAGGTGTTGATAAGGAATAGAAAGCACAAAAACAAACCAAGTATTCAAATATATTGAAACAGATTCCTAAAAAATCTCATGGTATTTTAAGGACTGAGATTTAAAAATATGCAGAAATAAATACTGCTGTATGTAGAATTACCTGTGTAACCATGAAAGGCTGCAACATTTTTTTGAAAATGATACAGATCCTGTTGTAATTATATAATTCCAAGACTTTATGCTGTAGGCAATATGCCAAGTATCTCAATATTTTAAGTAAAATCAAATGTTTATCACCAGTGGAGACTCTGGAGGTTTAGAAAAGAAGTACCTGAGCATGAATGACTCCACAGTGTAGTATGAAAGAGAGTGAATGATGGAAGTTGCTCCTTATGTGTTCGTCATTAATGTAGGGGAATTCCTTGGATATATCCATAATTGAAGGGTAGGAACATTGCTGTGGTATTGTAATTTTGAGTGTTTGTCCATAGGCATTAAAGGTTAAAATAATTCAGCAATGAGAAGGTTTGAAGAAATCTAAAACTCTATAGTGACACTGAGAGCAAAAAGAATAAATATAGTGTGAGTTTGAAATATGGCTACAAACACCATAATGTGATATTTTATATTGCCCCGGTTGTGCATGGTACCATTTTCGAGTTAGCAACACAGAACCAGGAAAGATGTTTTCTGGGTCATCAAGCCCAGCTTGCTCGCAGCGGGGCAATGCTTGTTACTATCTCCGTCTTATTAACAAATCAAGCTGTCCTCGAACCATCCAACCTCTTTCTGTTCAGGTTTCTAACCTTACATTTTATTCATAGAGCAACTCAGTTTTGACCCATAGCTTCTATAGACCTTTTCCTCCATTAACTATTTCTCTCCTGAGGTGTGTGGGTAGAGCAAACATGTTCCTTTTGTTTTTCTTCTTTTGGTCTTCAAATCTGCACAGATCCCAGTGTGAGTTAATAAGGTTTTAACGTGAAGAATTGGAAATGAGTGCCGTATTCCAGATGGGGCCCTACTGGTGCCCTATATAAGTCAATTAATATTTGTCCCTTGCTTTTGGAAATATATCACTTAATGCCACCCTGAGAGACATCTACTTTTTCCAGGCATCATCATACTGTCTCGTAATTTTCCAGATGACCTTTATATCTTCGCCATTTCCAATTGAATATGCAAAAAAATGTATTGGTACCTTTATGTATATGACGTGTGCTTTTTGATGTTAGATCAATAAATTTTCTCAAACTCTAGTCTTCAAAATTAAATCAGCATTCCTGATTGATATTGCTATTCTACTCTGTTATATATGCTACTGGCATCAGAGTTCTGCTGGCAGTTATCAGATACTTTCTTCTTTTTTTCCTCCATCCCAACCTAAAATTTTAGTGACTGTGGTTGCTTTTTTCAATCTTCAGGTGTCATTGTGACTTGACAGATGTAGTAAAAATCCATGTGTCAGGTGGTTCCACGTGTTAATTTTTCTAGAATTCCGTGGTGATTATTTATGTTACCTTGCCCTCCCAAGCTTGAACTACTGAGCTCCCTGAATTTAGCCTTCATTCCTGTTAATTAATCAGCCTGTTGTCACCTGCATGTGCATTATAGTCCTAACTGAGTAACATGGAAGAGTACTTATGGAGCTTTTTCTAGCTGTGCCTAGATTTACTTGCATCTCTACCACATTCTTACTTTTTTCCTAGTTATTTACATATGTATGTGTATATACAGACAGATGGGGATAAAAAAGGTAATAGCACATACACCTGCATTCTTTTACTATTTGCTTTATGTCAACTTGACCTTAGTATTTCTTGAGCATGTACAAGTACCGTAACTCTGGATTTCTGTATCTTAATTCTAAATTCTTCATATCTTGTGATGCATCCAGGAATAATCCAAGTGGGTTATTTACAGTCTTAAAATTAGAGATGCGATTAAACAGAAGCTATTACGTATTTATTGTGTTTGGGTTCTCAAAATCACACAGTTATCTAAATAGATCACGTAATTACAAATACTTCATGATTTGTCCCAGGATTTTTATTCGTGTGTTGGCCCACCACAAAGCATTGTGTTGCCCATCATTGTTTTTACTCTACATCTTCGATTATTTTAATATGACAATAAATGGATAATTAATAAATGGATTTTTTTATGTAATAAAATTGAAAGAGCTAGTTCAAGAAAAAAAATTAATGATGGTTACATCATTAATCATGTGATGACATCTGATGGATTTTTTGGCTGTATAGTACAAATAATGATTAGTGGAACTGTCATTGTTATTCTTGGGTACAGTGGAACAAGTAGCTATTTCTGTACCAAGTGAGAGAAACTTTGAAGAGTTATTCTGCAATAACGTTCTAAAACCATTTTAAGTCAAGACAGCTCAGAACCTGAGTAACGGTTACAATTCTGATTTTCTATATGACAGCTTATGTTTATTTAATTTAGTTAGTTTTGCACTTTCTGCATGTACAGTAAATCCCATTATATTTGCAATCAAGCATAAAGTAATTATGCCTTCTCCCATTTATCACAGATTCCTTGCAGCTTGGAGTACTGGGATGAGCTTCAGAAATCATTTGTTGCATTCCGTGAATTCAGTCTCTCAGAAAGCAAAGTCTGTGAACTACAGCTGCCCAGTATCAACCTTGTGAACGACCAGAAAGAGCTCATAGCCTCCGATCTGTGGAGGATTGTCCTGAACAGCAGTCAGAATGTGGCTGATGACCAAAGGTAATTTTAAAGGAAAAACAGAAATCTAATGCTACACTCTTGAGAGGTCTTCTCCAAGAGACTTAGGAAATAAGTTACTGGTTTCATACGCAGTAAGAGTCACTGGTCTTAAATGTGCTTCACACTGTAGTTCACCTTCATGCAAGGGCATGGAGTGTGCATTAAAAGAGCTCTCCTTTAGATTTACAGGCAGCCTGGCAGCATCATATTCATCAATTTTCTGAACACAAGGATTACTGAAGAGTGAAGACAAACAGGCCATATCCTCAAACCTTTTAGCTGCACAAGGCAGTAAAATTAGCTAATTAACAAAAGGAGGCTGAGACGCAATCCATTGTATAACATAGTAATAAATAGTAAACATTCTTCTTCCATGCACCCGCCATACATTGCTTTTATTCTGTCCTCATTGCAAGTCAATGACTACAATAAGCCAAGTGTCTATTTTAAATATATTAAACAAAACTTTAGTACTTCAAGAGCATTGCAGCATTATTCACACAGCTTGCTTACTATGCTAACAGTAAAAAAATTTAATTGGCATTTTCAAACACTGGGGATACATTTTTCATTATGTTTACAGCTGGAAACAATGTACAATGACAGATATTCCCTCTACTTCCACTCACTCCATTTTGGTTAATATGTAGAGTAAGAAGAAATGAGTACAAATTCTTTCCACAAACAGCAGTGGAGTTGCTCTTGAAGACCTTCTTAACGTTTTATAGTTAGAATAGAAAACCCAGAACGATCCTGTGGGGTCATTGGTATTTGCTTATTGTTGCTGCCTTTGACACACGCTTAAATGAGTCTGTAGCATCCACATATATGTTACATGAAGCTACAGAATTCAGAGAAATCAGGAAATACAAACATGGCTAACAAAATCAATGAAGAAAATTAAACATCTGGTTTCCATTAATAGTATCGGGTTGGAAATGATTTCTTGATGTTAATTGTGAAAGAATGCATTTTCATCATTGAGAAGTTAAGTGTTTTAGACAAGGTTAATTCCTTTGAATGTGGGACCTTGGCAAAATTGCCTTCCTGGTCAGCTTAACACCGCAGAAATGTGAACTCGGTGGGAACTGAAAATGAAGTAGTGAAATCTAGTAGATTTTTTTCATCAAGCCATTTGGCACTGTAATCATGTTTATTGTTTTCTGCTCAAATAGGGTTCATCACTATATGCAGCATTTCATTCAGGGAGCTCCAGTAAGCTAATGAGTAGTAATCATTCAGAAAGAGGCTAGGGTTAAAATGAAATACAAATACTTAAAAATATATATATAAAACCAGTTTGGACTGTGATTAACACCAGAAACATCTTGCAGCATAACATGAATTCACTTGCCTAGAAGGTCTGAACTCGTGAGTTTTCACCTGGGAGGCTGCAGACCTGCTCCATGATAGTGACCGTCCTCAGTGGTATCAGTGTGTCTAGTTATAAAGGAGTAGATATATCCTAATGGCCTTGAGGTACCAGAAGCCTCCAAGGAAGACAATTGCTCTGTCCACAGCAATGATATTAGAAGCGCTGTGTCCTCCAGATTGTGTACACATAAAGCTAAAACAGAAACTACAGCTGAAAGGACAGGAATTAAACTGAAGCATTAGTAATTCACTGGATAGGGATAACGGGAAAGTAAAGAAGGCAGCAAAAAACATGCACCACACTACTGAGGTATTTGAAGGTCAACAAACAGAAGAGAAAGAGGGAAGTCAAGGGGAGGTGCTATGAACTGCCAGCTCCTTAGGCATGAGTTATGGACACTGCAGAGTCACTAGTCCCGATACTTTTGGTGGCCTGAGGAATTTGTAATAGTTTTAATAGGTGTAGTTTACACCTACATGAACACTAGACTGGAAAGTTAAAGATTCACGTAGGTCGGGGTGAACTACATCCAGAAGCCAGAAACCTGAGGGGATACATGAGGAAAACCTTTGAAATCAATCAGAGAAGATTAAATTCCCTGCCTCAGCCACAGTTTCAGATAGAAATTCAAACTGATCTCTCTTTATACTAGCTTCAAAGAAGGCTGTACTGCAAGCTTTGTTAAGGATAATTGCAGGAAGGACTGGTGTGGAAGAATTAGTCCTGACCATGCTGGAGTGATCCTTCATAGGGAAACAACGGGTCAGAAAAAGAGCAGCTCTTCCTCAGAGATGAGGCTTTGACCTATGGTGTTGGAGGCACACTATCTTTTTGTTGGAGACAGAGCAAACCGTGCCGGTCATGTTTTGAGGTTTTGAGACAGTTCACGAGCACTGAAATACGTATAGTTACAGCTGCAGAACAAGTTTGAGGTAACGGTTAATCCCTAAAGGATCATATTCTGTTAAAGGGAAGCCTGGTTTAGGAGATGGTGACAAATACAGTGGACCTGCAGAGAAGGCCAACCTTTCTAGGCCCCTAGTAGCATAGGAAGGCCATATTGGCAGTAGCTTTGCTGAAATTGTGGCTCTATCTTCATCAAACAAACATATGGCTACCAGTATGGATACTTTCTTATGACCAAGCACCCTAAAATGTATTCTGGATTCTACTTGACAAAAAAATCCCAGACTTTCTTGGTTTTGAGAGAGAGACTGCCCCATGTCATGGTAAATTTCAATGTTAGGCTTGTTCCTAAAGCAAGTATTTAACACGAGATTTTAGACTTGTGAGAAGAGCCACAAGGAGCTGTGCTTAAAGCCAGTGCCAAGTGTTAGACAGGGGACTTCGAGGGTGAGGGTATCTGTGAATGAGAGCGAGAAGTGAACACAGTATAAAAGTTGAATCTCAGTTTTCCTGGAGACTCATGGTGATTTGACATTACACCATTGACATGCCATAACTGTATGATTGATTAGCAAATGTAATTCACTATTAATTTTAAAGTATAAAAATGCTTAGTCTTGTTGAAGTTTATTTTCTTAATTTGATCTTTTATTTTGGGTCAGACTCTTAACAGATGCCATATGCATGCAGCTGTTGATCAATGATAATATTTTTTCCTTCAAATTCTGCAGAGATTTTTTTATGGTAACATTTATGATATGCTAATTATTAATAGGAGAGAGCTGATCCCTTAAGTACTTTATTACTGATTCCTAATATCAGTTATAAAGTATAAAATGTATGTGGCTCGTGACAGGCAAACGAAAACGTTTGTGAGACGATGTGTGATAAGTTGAGCAGTAGCTGGCACACTGGAGGGTATCAACCAGTAATGAATATGGGAATATGCAGAGATGTCATGATCCAAATCCTGCGATATGCAAGCTCTTTCTGACATTGATCAGGAGGTAATTAGAAATATTAAAATCAAGGGGTTATCTGGTTAAGGACATAGTATATATATATTTGTTGTTTGTTTTTAAGAATTTTGTAAACCATTCATTATTCAATGAATGAATAAGGTTTGAGTGAACATTTATGAATGTTTACTCAATGAATGAACAAATCTGAAGTCCTAAGTGAAATAATTTAGGATCCCCTTGGGTGTTTATGGAACGAATCATATATGGCATAAATGACTGTTTATAGAAGACCTTAAAATGGGGAATTAAAAGGAAATTATCATAGAATAAATTATTTTTATAGGCTGCATTTTCATGTTGCAGGACTAGCAAATTATAATCAAAATTACTTTTATTTAAAGCTCTCTATGGGTGGTGAGACACTAAACCCCCTCTCTGGTCTGCTTGGGAGGGTTTATCATTCTCTGTTTAAATGGTTTACGTTGCAAGATGTTCTATATATTTGTGCATCTCCTGTGTAATGTAAACAGTATTTTTATAATTACTGACATACTAATGTGAAATAGTAATTGAAAATGCCTTAAGATACAAACCATGAAACAAGTACAAAAGCTTTTAAATGAGCCTTAAATTGCTACTTTTTAAAAATTTAAGTGAGGAATCATGATCATGTTTCTTGCTAATTGTTTTAGCTTTTATTCAAAGTAGATGATGTACTGGATTTTGACCTCTAACAATTTGGGTTCAGACCAGCATTTGAGTCATAAATTAAATGAGTTAAGTGGTCTCTTTCTTCTTCCCAGTGGATATTTTCCCATGTTGCGGTTTCATCACAAATGGCAGTTTTGGTTTAAATATTCCACTCTTAAAATAACAAGAATAATGCAGGTCACTGTTAAGTCATTGTTCCCAGTTGCCATATATTTAATTTGAACTGCTTTGCATGATGTGAAACTATCATGCTTTATAATATATAATGACTTAGAATGTAGGTATTTTTCCATTTTAAAAATTCCCTTATTTCACAGGATTAAAAAAGAAAAAAGAAATTTCTGGCATTAAAGTCAGGTCAGTTTTACTTAGAATTTCCTCTGGTTTTGCTGCACCCAACCCTCAGCATCTTGTGCCAAACACAAAGCAGTAGAAGCTAGTTATTCCTTTTCTCCCCAGCTGAAGAGTTGTGGCACTCCACACTGCATTTTGTAGCTCCAAAGCAACCAAGACAATGTGGGATTTTTTTGATACTGTATTCATTTGATGCACAAGTTTTGATTTCACAATCAAATCTACCTCTATGATATTAACGCTTCTACTGTTGTTCAACAAGACTTAATAGAAAGTTTCCTGGGTTTCCAGCTAACACCGCTTTATTTTCTGTTTGTGCACAGCGTGTGATGGAGGACTGTGCCTTTTATTTCTGTGCTTTATGGAAAGTAAAAGGGGAAAGTAGCAGTGCTAAAGGTCTGACGGAAGTCTGCCTAGGCAAAAAGTTTTAATGGGATTTAGTTTAAAATCGAAGGGTCACGGTAGTGATTGTAGGGACTACAGTCCCCCTTTAAAACTATCCACCTCAGTATTATGATCTCTTATTACAGTTCTTTTTTAAGGCAATAATATGGTAATTTGCATGCTGCTCTTAGTATATTGTGTACCGTAACTAGTTTATGCTGTTTTTTAACTGTATTTTTATTTTCATAACAACATGGGGGCTATAATTCTGGATAGGGTTTCTGGTTGAGTAAAAATCAAATGGGCCCCTTCGTGTTTAAGAACACTTGAACAAAGCCTGATCAGACAGGAAAACAGCGATGAAAGAATCCCTGTTGCATCTCTTTTCAGATGATTTCTAGAAGGTGATCTTCTCTCTGTAGAGTGACTTTCCCTTTAAAACGTCATTTAGCGCACATTGTCCTGCTCCTCTCAGTCCTCCACTGCCAGTGCTTGTCCCTCCCTACCACAGGAGAGAATGTAAGGCCAGTTCTGTCCCAGGGAGCAACGTTGTCCCACCCTCATTTGCTGTTTCTCTCTGGCTAGATTTTTAAGCATGTGGATGGGCAGTGAAGTTTGCTAGGGAATCCTTTCAGTAGTGGGTCTTTCTGGTTTCTAAGGTGACTCTCTATGAGGAAACAAAAAACAGGTTTCGATCTTTTCTGTTTCCCAACATCTTGAGTTCCACGATATTACCTCTGCTTGATCTGCTGCTTGTGGGGCAGAAAAATCAGAGCAAAGTATGGCTAAATGCTTTAAAGTATTTCCCTGGTGTGAAGCTCTTGCTACATTTCCTCAAGCATGTCATGTTGCCCTGTAACCGTTGTGGTTATGAATGAGAAATTACAAAGGTCCCATCATGCTAAAATGCTTAATAAGTAAAAAGCAGGTATATAAAATTTGACTAAATAAGAATTTGGAGACTTTTGGTTTTTATTCTGTGAAAATATCCATCTCCAAAAAAACATGTCTAAGGACATAAAAATGCTGATTCACTGATATGTGACTCAAGGAATACTTTTCCAAGGAAAATAAATTTATAATTTCAGAATAAACCTCAAATTTCAGAAATAAATGTCCTTCCTTTTTACTGCAACTAGTTATACCTGTTTGTACAAACTAAATCTTAATTCAGAATATAAAGTGTAATTATTTTTTTTAAAGTTCCTTATAGTTTGGTTAACATTTGTTTGCACCTCTTTACCCTTTTTCTGTTTTCATTCCATATGTACCTGAAATTCTTTTTCTAATCAAAATGCAGTGAGCAAAAAAAATCTTAAAAAGTTGACAGTTATTCTGAAAGAACTAACCAGTTTCACAGATTCCAAAGTATTTGATGGTCTAAATCAGCATATGAATTTTGGTGGTTTTTGGATTTGCTTCCATGCCTTGTTCCAACAATCTAAGGAATGTCCATGGCAGAACAAAGAAAAGCCTCCCATTTCTCTGACTCTAGTCCACTCCCATAGATGTTTTATCATGTGAACACAAAGGACAATTTTATTTCCAAAGATACCACTTCTCAAAAGACCTACAACACCATTTTTGAAATGTGAACAGGCAATTTGAAGAGGTAAAGCACAGGAAAGCAGCTAAAAATCTGATTGTTTTACCTTTCATTCTTCACCGACCTAATTCAGTCTTGAATCTTTGATAGTTAGCTAATTTTAGTTGGCTTTTACTGCTATACAAGTATTTTGATTTATGTCCACAAATCTAAAGTTGGATTTAAGCTCCAGAAATAAATACCATACTAGTCAGTTACCGTAACACAAAATAATACTGATAAACTTACCTATCCATGAAATTCTACGCATTTGCAGCTGAATATTTGGAGTACCTACTCTGTGCACAATTTTGCAGTAACACACATGGAGTGATGAAAAATTTGGTCCTAAAAGCATAAGACATGTTGCTTTGAAAGGCACTGTTGAAATTTAAACTTGTGTTTGAATTTAAAGTATCTTTAAAATGTCCATGGAAATCTATTCATGGTGCTTTACAAAAGCTAATTATTTTATGTCAAAAATAGTAAGTTGGCATTAGTTAATCCTTCATTAAATTTTATTTTAAAAATAAAAGCAGTTTTGGACTGAGGACGTGGACTTAGTTTTCTTGAATCAAATCTATGTTTTGAAATTAAAGCTCTTTAGTCCCAAATTGCAAAGGGAGTGAGAATAAGGAACAGTAAGGGTAGATTTGGATTAAATTAGAAAGTTTATTTGTACTAAAGTGGTGTCTTAGCAACCTATAGAATTGTGGTGTGGTGTTAGTTTCTCTCAAGAGACTGAAAGATAATGCTTGGAAATTCATGGCGTCAGGAGTACAGCTAGCGAAAAAAAAGAAATCATTGGGGTGGCATCTTAAATGTATAGTTAATGTGTTGTAATAGGTGCTAGTAAAAGGCTCCAGGCTGAGCTTATAACACTCAGAGATTCTTTTTAAATTATGACCGTCGAATGAGAAGAGTGAAGGAAAGAAAGCTTAAAGGGGCAAGGTTTATGCGTAGAAGTAGTTTGATGGTTGAGTTGGTTTCCTTAAAATAAAATGAAGAAAATCATTCTCTTCACCAGATTAACTTTCAGCTCATTCTTATCACTTTAGTAATGGTAATGTACTCTGTTTAGCTATTTCAACAATTAAAGATAACTGGTATGGTTTGGTTTTATTTCTGTAAATATGGATCGCATTCAGGTGTTTCAGTTTGTAAATTGAAATTGCAGTGTGATAAAGGCATTGTTGGATTGCAATCTTGTCTGGTGTGTTCTGCTTCGGAAAAAGTACATACAGTAACATTAGCAGTTAAAAGAAAACAATGGGGCTGGCTGTGTCGGAAAACCAACATGGCACGTGGTCATGTCTTACTGTAAAGCGATAAAATCCTGGAAGTGTGAGCTACCACTTTGTTATCTACCTTCTGCAGCTCGGAAAGCGAATCTGGCTCACAAAGTGCGTGTGATCAGCTTGTAACCCCCACGGCATTAGCAGCCTGTACCCGGGTTGACTCCTGTTTTACTCCTTGGTTTGTGCCATCGCTAAGTGTGTTGATCCAATTTACTCATTTGGAAGTCCACCTCTGTCATCATCTTGATCAACTAGGCACAGGTATGTACTCCTTTATGTAGAATAATAAAAGCATATGTAGTTCATACACACTGCTTAACTGCTGTTTTGCTGTCTGTTGTCCCCATTTCCTCATTCAAACAGGCATTCTTGAAATATCACCAGTGTTACAGACTTCAGGTTAAAACTGATGACTTCTGTGTGTTGAGAAAGTACATACGGTAGGCAGCGGGGCTGGCTGATCTCCCCCCTTCCTCCCTCCGGAATGGGTAACTGTAGAAGCCATCCGGTTTTCGGAGTCTGATTAGTGACAGCAGGTGCCGCTTCAGTTTTGAGCCATCTTAGTGAATGAATTTGATCTTTTAAATTTTCCAGCATATTAACAGCACTATTAAAATATTTGAAGATTTTGCAACCCCCTTAGTAAGAATTCCTTGGAAGAGCTCTGAGAACTGCAGATTTAACTGCTATTTCAATTATGATCACTTTTGGAGCTACATCTGTTTTTGTTCAGTGCTCTCTGTCATTGCATTAATGGCAAATACATTCCAAGAGATCTTTAGATTATTGTCTGATTTTCAAATGCCAGGAATGCTTTCCATGGAAGATGAGCAAATATCTTAGATAATTTTGACAGGGAGAGCTCTCTCCGTGAGTAGTTTTTGTGTTTCTGCAAGTATTATAATATATTCAATATCAAATCATACCAAGACTGACGCTCAACGTCTAGCAAATAATTTTTTGTCTATCTGGTACCTTTATCAGTACATAATCTTCCTAACTATTACACTCCAATTCCAGATGCTCGATCTTTAAAATTACATGTATTGGAAAAAGCAAAAATCGGATTAAAATCAAATCCAGCTGTTTCATTTTTCAACAGCGACTGATGAGTGCTGATGCTGCTGTTGTTCTTGTTACAGCACCTAAAGGCCTTAAGTTTGGGGGCTCCCTTGTGCTATGTCATACATGAAGGGAGCACAAAGCTTATTGTATCCATGATGTATTTGTAGAATAGGGCTTGATCCTGGAAAGTGATGAGTGTTTTGGTTCCAAAGCTGTAGAGCACTTGAGCATATGCTAATTTTAAGCATGTCAGTAGTTCCAGCAACATAAATAATAACATCAATGGAAATATTTGCATGCTTAATGTTAAACAAGTGGTGTACGTGCCTTGCAGTGTCTGCTGCCACAGGGCTCAGCACTTTGCAGGACTGAGACTTCAGTGAATGCGATAAAATCTTTTTTATGATATATTTCTCATGCTTTAGTCTCAGGATACTGTTTTGTTTAATTTCTAGTATTGTGGAGTAATATGTTGCCTCTCAGTGGGTTTGTGGTCTTGAACCCTGTAATTGCAGCAAAGATAATTTTCATTGTGGAGCCTGTTAGCCTGCACAGTCACATGTCAGCAAATATTATATTGCTAATTTTTATTGTATTTGAAATGTACCATGTGTGGAATATCATATACATGTACTATAGCAAAAATTCTCACAGAAGAATGGTTTCTGCTCCAAATAGGTGGCGATCTGAAGTGTTGTGCAGTGTGTAGGTGAAGCAGTTTGGCTGGCTGGTCTGTTTACCATGAAAAGATTTTGGTTTGCAGATACTTTTTGTTTGCAGCTGCTGCTAATTACAGTTCTATTTTACATCTAATAAACAGCGTGAACAGGATTAATTTTAGATTTCAGAAATGTCAACTCTTTTATGAATTTTACTTGTTTTCATCATATGTACAAGTGGTTAAAACACAGTTTACAAAAACATATAGAATGTGGCAACAGTGATGTTCTACTCTTGTTCTTTCCCTTTTCAGCACCACCAAAGTTTCTTCAGCCATTTTTATCTGATAAGAACATGCCATCTGAGCTAGAATACATGATAATTTCCTTTGATGAGCCTCATGTTTATCTTCGTCAGTGGAGTGATGAGTTGATGTTCCAAGAGATCCAGTTTTCAACTCAAGCCGACTGTAAACTTTTGGAATGCCGAAACGTGACTATGCAGAGTGTTGTGAAACCTTTCAAAATCTGGGGGCAGATTGCTATTTCCAGCGGCACAGTAGGAAGGCTATTGGACTGCACGATAATGGTGGACCCCATTTTCATCAACTTTGGCCAATATGCTCTTCATTCTCTAAATACAGCAATTCAAGCTTGGCAGCAGGTATGCAAATATAATGGGGGGAAAAAATGTAGCTATTGTGATTCATTTAATAGCAAACTAGAATACCAACTGCATTTAAAAATATTCCAAGATATGTAAGCTAATTTACACTAGAAGTGTTTTTTGCTGATAAACTTTAATTCCGTGATAGCAATGAGAATTAGGAGAAAATAAATGCTATATGTAAAGGTAAATGTAGTCACAACTGCTTGAGTTGCAGTGAAACTACAAGGATTTATGTCAGAATAATCAGAATTTTGATCTTGAAATGCATAATATTCCGTTAATTTATGAAAAGGTGAGTGATGCATGATATGTAAGCACAGCTCAGTCTGAGCAGTAGAGCATATTGTTTCCAGCTACTACTTCTATCCTTATTGAAGTTCAACAATAGTTTCACATTACATTCTGTGCAAGCAGCATTAATGGCTGAAGCCAGTCCCAGCGTAAGGAACCTTGCTTCTGCAATGACCCCTTGAAGGCCTGTAATTCCCTTACTCCACTATAGCCTTGAAATCAAATCATTCTCTTCATCTGCCTGAAGACCTATGTGGAGCCTGGGAATTAATTACCTATCATGGCACTACAATAACAAAGCCCCCAAAAAAGGATAAAACATCTGTTTTATATCAAAAAATTCTTTTTTAAGGGCATTCCATGGTTTTCTTGTTGCAAAAGGACATTCATAAAACAAGATCTAGTGTGATTTAAATCTTTACAGCTGGCTCAAATATCAATGTGAACAAAAATCTTTGTAGCTCCAATTTCTGTTTTTTGTCATATTTTGAACAATGCTTTTAATAAAAAACAAACATAGAAAGTACAAGAGAGTCCTTGGTAGGCTGTTTAAACCCAAAATATTTCTGACTTAGTACTAGTCCCTCATCTAAGACATGTGTGGCAACTACTGCAAAATGGCCTTCAGAAAGGTCAGTTTCCTCTTAGGATGGAAGAAAAAAAAAGATCTCTCAGACATAGCTATACATATAAATAAAATATGGTGCATAAATATTTAAATGTTTTAAACCACATCATAGTGTGAATGACTGACTGACTACTCTGTGCCTTGAAGGAATATTCTGAGTTGAAAAAATGGAATTGTATATTTGATTAAGTAGAGCCATATGTCGCATAGTATATTGCTGACAGGTACATTCTATGAATAGTTGGTACTGATTTATACATGGATTTGGCAATGTTAACATGAGCCACAGGAGGATATACTTCTGTAATTGTTGCTGTAATTTTCTCGTTTCCTCTCATGTCAAGGGTACTTGCCACCATGTTCTGATGTGGTGGGTATCTAGCCCTGAGTATTCAAGATTAAAAACTAGCACTGCTTTGAAATTAGGGAACAGTTAACACGCAAGTGAGTTCAAAACGGCTTATTAAATTGTTACCAAGATGTTTTGTATGTGGCTTTACTTCCAGTTTGGGGGGCTGGGGGTGGAACACACTGCATGGGGAGGGAATGAGTTTCCCAGTGATAAGCATTGTATGATGTTTACTGCTTACATAAAATATAAAATAAATGCTGCCAACTAGAACCATGAATTTAATAAGCAGGAAAGGTTATTTGAATTCTCCACATATTTTTTACTGGATTAATATCTGAAACAAGTGATGTTGTAGTCAGTGGACAGACAGATGAAGCATGAAACAATTTGGCCCTGCACCTTTAGGTCAAGAGTTCAGGATTAACAGAAGCCTCTGTCGGTGTCTTTGTTTCCTAGATTTGGACTGATACTTTTTTTGTGTTTAAGTAATGATGAACATTTTGAAAGTAGATTAAGCCTAAAAAACATTAGGCATACAACTTGCTTTATACTTCTAAGTCACATGCTGAAAATCTGAGAGGATTAGCACTTTTTAAAAACAGTTTCCCCATTTGACATATTTCACTGTCTAGTCTGAAATCCCTGTTAAAATGCAAGCAGTAATGGCCTAATGCACATCTAAATGCAAAGCTAAAGTAATGGTTTTGATAATCAAATAACTGGGCAGGGAACTTCAAGATTGTTATTAATTTAGTTTTATTATTTAGTAATAACACATAGAGTATCAAGTGAGATAGAAAACGCATGTCTCCTGTGAATATACCAGGGGTGTTGGGCGGGGTGCCCTTTATTTGGACATTTAAGCCTTCACAAATTGTTTTATAGCATTAGTGCTTTATGATACCTGGAGACACAGGGTCACCTGAGAAAACAGCTCCCCACGTATGGTACTTGAGTATTCCTGGGGAAAAAAAGTATTCCTTTGTGGTCTCGCACTGCAAATGTTTTCCTGAACCCCTCAGAAGTTATAAAAGCTCCTGTTTTAAACCTGTTTTAAACCATTAGACCTTCTTTTCCTCGAGGTCTGTGTGGTGCTTAACCTTTCTGTTGGCAGTTGCATAAGTTTTGTTAATGAGCTGGGATCAGTCAAAATGACATCTGCGATCACAGAACTTTCCCCATCTTTCTACCACAAGCACAAAGAACAAAGGAAAAGGGTGCAGAAAATTTGCATGTAGCTTCAATTTAACTTTCTAGATGATCATAGAATCATAGAATGGCTAGAGTTGGAAAGGACCTTAAAGATCATCTAGTTCCAACCCCCCTGCCATGGGCAGGGACACCTCTCACTAGAGCAGGTTGCTTAAAGCCCCATCCAGCCTGGCCTTGAACACTTCCAGGGATGGGGCATCCACAACTTCCCTGGGCAACCTGTTCCAGTGCCTCACCACCCTCACTGTAAAGAATTTCTTCCTTATATCTAATCTAAATCTCTTCTCTTCCAATTTAAAACCATTGCCCCTTGTCCTGTCACCACTCTTCCTGACAAAGAGTCCCTCTTCAGCTCTTCTGTAGGCTCCCTTCAGGTATTGATAGGCTGTTATAAGGTCTCCCCGGAGCCTTCTCTTCTCCAGGCTATCATGGCAGTATCATGTCAGGATACTGCCATGAGAATGAAGTTTAAACAATCAGAAGGAAAATGTTCTTTTCTCTTAAAAGGACTTTGAGGGAAATAAGAAAATGCTAAAGACTTTCTGTCAAAAAAACATTACAAGAGAGAGAGTGTGTATGTTTGTGTGTGTGAGAGAGAGAAGGTTTGCCCAGGTCTTCGGTAGCTTGTGAGGCACACAGAAAATAACTTTGTGCATATAAAGAGGCCTAGGCTTTTATGGGGTTTTTTTCCAGATCTTTGCTTTGAAATAGCTGTGAGCTGAGATGTGAGCAGAAAGTCCTGAAACAGGGAAAGCCTGGTGACTAGTATTATGTGGGATGTTTTTCCCCTCTCTGAATAGAATTCACAAAATATTTGAAAGCCCAATAAAGGAGAAACACTTTCCAGGCCTCTCTGAGAGAAAGAAACAGCTGAAAAGTGATCTAAAGAGGGGCAGGAAATTGTCCCCCAGGAACTGACCCTAATCTGTATCTGATTCAGGCTGTTGATCTTTGGCTGTTTCTTTTGATTTGCTGTTTTAATTCAGAGCGGGAATTTTTTCCTAATCCACACTTAGGTGTTTTCAGCTTCTAGAGTCATCATTCAGCCCTTCAGCATCACTGCCATACAAATGGCCCAGTTCTGTTTGGTTTTATTATGTCTGGTTTCTCTACACTCTCCTTTATCAATCAATATTTCCTCACTCTATCCTTTTTCTGATTCTTTGGCGTTTTTTGGTTTTTGCTTACCCTAGAAGCTTCTATTTTCAGGCTTCAGCAGCAACTTTGGGATACAGTTCCCTGTGAAGCATGCAGGGAGCTGCTTCAGCTCCCCGGGGACCGAGAAGCATGGGTGGTAGTCTGGGAAAAATCTCCTGCATTTACTGCAAGGAGCATGAGAGTTTGCCTAGACCATTGCCTGTACAGTGCGTAGTTGCCATACTGAGCAAAGCATCCTCAAGCTTCCTTGATGATCCTTTAGTCAGTTGTTGTTACCAAGACTTGAGGCATCAGTAGCTCTCTCTGAAGCCTGGCAGCATGGAGCAATTCCTTATCATGCAAATCTTGGTGTTTCCTTGGTTAAACCTTTGGAACTGTTATGAAATTGAACTTAAAAATACCTCTTTTGCTTAGCTGAAGCTTACTGTTAAAAGCAGTGTATTCTAGTAGCAAACCTACCATTTAAGAGTAATGATTGATGGCAGTCATTCATCAGTACCAAAATGTGTGCAAGACTGTTAAAAATCCCTAATGGGATAATACTCCCCCAGTACAATTTAGAAGTTCTATGAATGCCAAAAACTCAAGATTAAAAAAATTGAAGCTTGCTAGATTCCTTTTTCCCTTCAGAAAATGCAAAAAACCTCCATTTTGACAGTAATAGTCAGGTAAAAAGAAGGAAGTTTGTCATCTTCTGGTGTTGTTTTTCCAGTCTGTGTGTAATCAGCAAGAAAATGTATTGGAGTAAAAAATTTTCTTAAAGTCCCCTGCGATTATATCTAGGTACATGCTGAGCTCTATGGATAGTAAATCCTCCCTTAAAAAAAAAAAAAAAATTTTGCAAAGCTGTAACAGGAAAATATATATATTTGTGGTAGACTTATGGGTATGTGGGTATGGCAGCTTGACAGTAAAAAGTCATAGATCCACCACTAGGAAATGCCAAAATAAACTCTGCACTCTGAAGTGGCACTGTAAATGTCAGCCTTCAGCATACCCAGATCTGCTACTGAATGTGATACAGACATACTGTTCTGTAGTGAGTTTTACCACTTTGAAAAAGTGAGATTTTGGTTATGCTCACCTGACTCTTGTTTCACAGAAGATACCTCATCTTATGCAGAAGAATTCATGAGATTTGGAAATAAGCTTTAATCTAAATATTATCATGCTGAGATATAATTTGAATAGCTTTTTGCACAAACACTCCCAGCCAACTTTTCTGACAGTGAGTTACAAAAGGAATTGCAACCTGCACCTTACGTTCTTCTTAAGCTAATAAACAGTGGTGAACATGCATTCAAGGATGCTAAATTGGACATACCTTGCACACTTCACTTTTCGGAAAATCTGTTCCAGGTGTATCACCCAGCAATGTGCTAGAAGCAATGTACCAAATGGTTTTTCATGTGTAACTAAGGATCCATAGGGATCTATGAGGAAATATTTTTCTCTCTCTTGTTTGATCTCTGAATTTCTGCAGGCTTCCAGGCACATTGTTATCAAAGAACTAGAGACCTATATGATCATAGACAGAGGAGGTGCTAGCTTCATTATGGCTGTTTAAAAGGTCCACTGAGAAAGAAAGGAGGGGAAGCAGAGTCGGCTCCAAAGACCATGGAGGTCCCCTAAGTTTGAGAAAACGTCATGGGAAGAAAGGATGAGAAAAGACCAGCTGGGCTATATTGTAGAGAGAAGGGAACCAACCAACAATAAAGCATTGTCAAAAGTATGTGCTGGGAAAGATGGGTCAAAAAGAGGTAACGAAAAGCACAAGAAGATGAATTCTTTGTGTTAGACACATTAAATTGCATGAAGACGATCCAAATGTTTCTTTCTTGGAGTAACTGTTATGGTTGCTAGATAGTTGCTTGTAAGTGGAAGATGCCAGCCTGGTAGTGACTAGGACAGAAATATATGAGAGATGATCTCCAAATCAAATTGTCAGTCACACTTTGACCTCTCCCGTACAGGGGATTATAGTTTGTGCCTTCAGGAGCGGAAGACCTCTAGCTCTGGTAATTTTTATGACTATCATATCGTCTGATTGTGTCAACAGAGTGACAAGCAGCCAGATGAAAAGCAGAAAGAAAGGGATAGAAGGATGCTGTAGGCAGGAGAAAAAGTGTTGTAAAATCTAAAATACTTCTAAAACCTTTGATAGTTTTTGATTTTTCCTATTTTCCTATCAAATTGCACGATGCATTTTCAAGCTATCCTGGTGGAGCTGTGAAAATACTCTCCCCAAATCTCCTGCTTTTTCTTTAGTTATTTGTTTAAGTGTTGTGGTATCAGGAGAGAGAGAGTCTTCTGCTGCTGACCCACAGCAACATTTCAAAGTAGAAGCAGCAGCTGGGGAAGAGGAAGCGCAGCCTGTTGGCCTGAGAGATCAGTTGTCAACCATGGAGAAGCCTCTCCATGCCTCTGCTCAGCCTGTAGTGCCCTGCCTGCCCTATGTGACGTGTCATTTCTGACTGAATTTAATGTCGTTGAAGTCTTTTACGTAAGTTAGGAAATCTAGTTTTTATTGTAGCTTTAAATCTTTAAGGTTTGCGTTACAGAAACATAAAGTAAAATATGCTAAGTGTTAGGGTATTTTTGTCAACCCAAACACTGGTTTTTGCAGAGAGTAGAGTACTATGAGACCAAAGCTAATGGCAAGAGATCTTGAAACATTTCTGCCTTGTAACAGTCGCCACTAGGCAGACAGCTGCCAAATGTCTTGCAATTAATCCGATGCTTACTGGCTTTCATATCCCTTTCCTTTCAGAACCAATGCCCCGAGGCAGAGGAGTTGGTCTTCAGCCATTTTGTGATCTGTAATGACACACAGGAGACACTGCGGTTTGGCCAGGTGGATACCGATGAAAATATTTTGCTGGCTAGTCTCCACAGTCACCAGTACAGCTGGCGCTCGCACAAGTCCCCACAGGTACGTCAGAAACAGCCCTTCAAATGCAGCAATTGCTCAAGCAGACTGGTGGCTTTGTGCATTGATTCCTGGATTTTCTCTCTGGGCTCGGCTATCTCTAATGCTCCGGTTCCTTCAGGAGCCACACGCTGGGGCTACATCAGAGAGAAAAGGTAAACAAAGAGTGAGGAAAGCCAGAAGTGTTTAGAAGCTACTCGAGGGTAGAACTGGATGTTCACGACCGCTTTCTCTAAAACTGAGCGGTTGTGGAAACTGAAGCTTCTGAAAAAAAGCAAAAGATCGCTTGCCAGGTTTTTATAACTAAGTGATCAGTGTCTGTTTTCTGTGATGTACATTAGAGGTTTGGGGAATTTTTTTAATGAATTGTTTTTACCAGAAGCATCTGTTCACTGAAATTGTTTGCAGAACAGGGTCAAACTGGACAAATCTCTCAACTCAGTATGTTCTTGCATTAGAAAAGATTTTAAATTGTCAGGAACACCCCACTTACATAGTTTAAATAATGCAGTTTCTGTTTCTTGGGTGTTTTTTTTAAGGATAAACACTGAAACTGAAATAAAATATTTTAAAATTATCAACAGGAAATATTTCAATGAAACCATGTTGTTGGTTTTCTTGACTGGTGGTGAATAATGGACTTTTCATCTTGATTCAAGATAGGACAAGAATTCAAATCTAAAAATAGTGTTTATGAGACATCAAAGCCATTTCTTCTCTCTTCTTAATATATGCCCAGCTCCTGCTGAGTGGGAGACTAGAGACCTGTGTCACCAGGCTTGCTGAGCAGCAGTCCTGTGCTGAAGAGTTACTAAAATTTTTACAGGTCCTAGAAGAAATATAGCGAATAGGGGTTCCTAACTTGGAAAATACCAGCCTTAGCATGTCAGAAAGAAGGTGAAGTTTGGATGGGATCTCTAAACAGGAGCTGTGCCCACTTTCACTGCTCACAAGTTTCAAGTTTCACTGGGAAGCAGAGATGGCAAATTTACTGTTTTTCATTCACATGTCAGTTGGTGGATATGCAAAACGACTGAATTTTACATGAATGCTGTAATATATGGAGAGCAAATTAGAGCAGAGTAAACAGTTGCAGTTGACAGTGAAGTCAAGGCGTAAGTTCAGAGGAAGGCAGGCTAATAAAGGACTGTCTCATCCCAGCGACAGAGCAGTTGTTATAAATTGTGTGCGCTGGTGTAATAGTGCACAGAGCGGGGGACCTTTGGAGACTTAGAGACATTGGAGTACTGTACCTCCCTTGTCACATTTTCAAAAAGGATATATGTTTTCTCATACAAGAAAAATGCCTGTGATGCCCCAGCCCATGGGCCAGCAACCCAAATGGGTGACAACCAGGCTTGTAGAAAGCTAGTGAAATGTGACCCATATTTCATGACCAATTATCACTTAGCAACCACCCAAAAAATCATATAAACCTTTTCATAAACCCATGGAAAAAGAAGGAAATGCTTAAAGCAAATATAAATAAAACCAGAACTAGCTTTCCTCTTAACAATCTTTCTTATCCATTTTCTGGTTACTTATATAAAATTACTCAGTTGAGAGAATCCTCTTTTTGACCATCATTCTAGATAGTTCTGATAATGGTGTACTTCCAATAATGGTGCAAACTGGAAGGAGTTTTGAAAAAGAGGATTATTTCAGCAAAGTGAAAAGTAGGAGAGTTAAAATTGCATCTTGTTACAGATGTAATATCAGTTGCAGCCGAGCTGCTAAAGACCATCATCATAATATATGGCATTAGCCATGCAACACCTGGAGAACTTAAATATTAAAACTCATCAGTAGCTTATGCTTTCAGTCACAGACCTGGGCTGTGCAAAACATTCCATTTTTGTGGTGACTATGTAAATTTCTTATTAAATGAAAAATAAAAGTGCAGGATGAAAGAATGGAAAAGTCCAGCAGAAAAACAAATCACACATTAGGAAGTAGATGAGGTGACAGTAGGAACTTCAGATTCATTTTTCAGATATTTATTCTTCAGCTGAAAGATGGTGATGTCAAAGGGTTTCCCCGTTCTGTTTTGCTCTGATCAGATTAAAATTCACTGAATTGGGCTGATAAATAGTCAGGAGTGTCATGTTGGATTCCCATGTCCCAGGAGATGGCAAAGCTAACAGCTCGCTCCTCCTGACTCAACCACATTGCTGGCCAGCAGGCTCTTCTAGTAGGGGTGTTATACCTCCCTTGTCCCAGCCCTTGGAAAAGTTTCAAGACCATTTCTGCTCTTTCAATGTTTTTCAACAGCCACCTCTTCCTGGGAAATTTAGAGACGAAAAAATAGCAGTGAGGTAATTTCACTGAAAACATATGGAAGCACAGGCTTTCCACACACTGTTGAGATAGAAGCAAATTTTCTTTACAAAGGTCGGAGGATCTTGGCATCCATCTATAAACCTTGCTCATTTGGTTAATGTTAAATACAAATCACTAAGTTTAGCATGCTCCAGAAAGGCAGTTCATCTAAACAGTCTAAACAGCACAATCCTTTGTCGTTTTAGATCATACAAAATAAGTTTGTTTAAATACTATTACAAATGTAGTCGTGTAAATTTTTTCGGTGATTAATACAAATCCTTGAAATGAAAATGGCGACTCAATTAAGACATCAGGTTGTCCCTATTATGCTATGGCACTTTTTTAATTGTTTCCATGCAAAGCTATCTAACAGCTTATTATCCAAAGGTCAGAATAATGCCCAAGCATGGACAAACCCTCCAAGTGTCATATTCAAGGAATGCTAGATGACTTCATAGTTATGAAATTATTTCATTTCTCATGATAATTCCCAACTTGCCAAGTTAGTGAATTTTAAGAACTCTGAGAGCAGATTGTAAGATAAATGTGAAATAATCCATACTTCTGGAGTCAGGGACTTCCCTCCAGGCATTAGTTCATACTTGACTTACTTGACTTACTCTTGGGGATAAAATGAGTTAGGACAAGGTCTTAGATACCACATTCTCTTACTGGGAAAGAAAACCAACTTGCACAACTTCGGCTGGCTCATGTTTCTTGTTACACAGGCACTAAGAAGCAGTGGTTGCCATGAAATACTTTATTTAACCTCTGCAAAATGTTTTTTTAGTATGGCAAGGCAGTTCAGTTAAATGAAAATAAATAGTTTTAAAAGGATTGTATTTCTTTCACATTCACATCAATAAAATTCTTCATTTTTCTTTTGCTAATTAGGCATAGTGAGAGATGCAGTAATTGCTCATTTGAATTATTTAACACAATTAAATATATATTCCTAAATGAAGTTATTTTTGTAATAGCAGATAGTTACATAATGCTTATTTACATTTAGAGTTAATTTTAATATTAATTAAGCTACTATAGACTATAATTAAAAAATGTTCAACTTTTTCACATTACGAAAACAGCTATAGCACACTAAGGATTTGGATTTATCAGCTATTGATGGTGTCCCTCCAACTGTTTGGCTTAACTTAAAGCTCCTTCCTTCCTTCGTTTTTTCCCAGCCCGGATCTTCTATGTTTCACGGAACCTAACCTTTCCCTTTTAACTTTCACTCTGAGTCCTCCAAGTCTCGCTAGTTTGGCTAATATTTCAGTAATAAGTCTGAGGTCCAATGCTCGCTTTTCTACTCCACTCCATCCCCCGTGTTTTCCTCAGATTTCATAAGGTTTTGACCTTCCTTAGGGATAAGACACCCCCAACTATATAGCCCCTTTCAGAGCTGGGGGGAGTCCAAAACTGATGATATTTGAGGCTTTAAACAATTCTAGCAAAAGTTGCCAGACATTGTGAGTTCCTTTTGCAGATTTTAATGAAAGTTAGAGGTCTGTTAGATATCATTAAAAGGGAAGAGAAGCTACATCACTCCTGTGCTCTACAGACAACACTGGCTCCTACATTATTATTGGATCCAATCTGTGTTACTTATCTTGATCTTCAAGTTGCTTTGTGGGATCCAGTTATGTCAAAAGTCATGTTTGTCTCCAAGACAGCTGTTTTTTAGGAGAAGAACTGGAGCATGTGATACATAGGGTGAAACTCTGAAGTTAGAAGAGATCAGATCTTCCTAGCAATTTACTCAGAGTTAAGGAATTCTGTCTTGCAGGACGGTAGGCAGCCGGAGGGTCGCACTAGGGATCCCCAGCAAATGTAAAAACCAGCTATGTGAGAACTATGTGAGAATCTTCTGTGTAGAGATTGGTTGTGAATAAACAGCAAAAATCTTCTCCAACATGCTAGTTATTACTAGTTATTTTCCCCATGCTCAAACTTCAGCAGAGTCCTCTGAAGAAGCAAGGAATAGTGGATCTAAAATCATTTCACTTTATACATAAAACATAACGTTGCATAGGTGAAGTCTGTATTAAAATTACCAGCTCCCAAACCTTTCTCCAGAGTCTTCTCCCAGGGTTATAATTATAGCTCATTTTCCCTTCACACTGTCCTTATTTGAAGCAGCAGATGCAGCAGGTAAAAGCCAGTTCTTATGTTGATTTGGGCAATGACTTCAATGAGAATGTGACCAAGTTACTGGTTATAAACAAAATAGATTTATTTCTTATCAAAGTAGGTAAATATGCCTGAAACAGCTATGTGTCACTTTATTGCTACTTAAATAGAATTTGAGAGAAAATATCTCTGTCATTGGCTTTTCTGTTCTGAATGTGTACTTACAAATTCTTGACTAGATATTAGTAGTGGTTAGTATATTAGTAATACCTTCACTGGAACCCGTTTGAAGTTTTTCTTCTCTTATTTTAAATAGTGCTGCAAATGACAACTTCTGCTAGAATTTTATAACGGTAATTTTTAAAGGCAGTTGTAGATTTGGAAACAGCTTTTAGAACCTCCTCCTCGTTCTCCTACAAAAAAAGACTGAAGCCAAGTTTTAATTTATTTTGCATCTCCAGCAGGATCATAATTCATTGTTATTTATTTCCAAGTTGCCATTCTTTCAGGTATTGTGTTATATAAAGTATAAGATGATATACAGTACTCTGTGGATTCAAACTTAGAAACTATTACTTATAAATCAGTTATTATTGGGATATTTTCCTCTTTTGTTGTTTAGGGATGTTACAAATTCTCTGCACAACCTTTTGTACTTTACATAATCCTCCCCAGGTCATTTCAGAACAACATCAGGCCAAAAAAATAAAACAGTTTATGTTGTTTTACACTGTTTGAGTGCTGAGAAATATAATGTTGCTTTACTTTGGGGTCCTGCATTTGAAATCAATGGTTATATTATGTTGTATTATATGTAATTGGCTTTCTAGATAATACCTGGGGCAGATAAGGATTGATGATGTCCATGAATCACATGAATCCTCATAATTTGATTACTGTTCCTTAAACAAAAGACTCTTCTTTTCCACACTGTCTAGAGCTAGTTTGTACCTGCCAGGGTCAGGCCTGCTTTGCAGGTTGTGTTGAGGCTCGCAACACCTCCAGGGTCTTATCTGCTGAGTGTGACCTTTTGCTTACTAGCCAGCATGGGGAGTGATGCAAGCAAAGTTGCTTTCTCCCATGCTTCATACTGGCCTTCTGTCTTACAAGGGACAATGGCGCAGAACTGGTCAGATTTCCCAGGTCCCATGAGAAAATGAAACCAAAATGAAATTCAAAATTTTTTTAGTGGCTGCTGCAGCTGTAAATGTGCAGAATGAACATTTCATTAACTGTTTTCCCAAATACTAGTAGGTTTTATTGTTGTAAGTCCTAGTCCTGGTCAAGGCCTGCCTTGTATCCTGAAAACATAACCAAAAAATACCGATCATCCTTCTTTAATTTTTCAATTAAAAATTGCTTTAGCTTCAAGTCTTAGAATTCAGCTCCCATTTCCAGGTTTCCATTTCCTCTGGGCTGCTGCATCATCACAACTTTTACTATCTCGTATGTTTTAAAATAATCAACTGCTTCCACACCATTAACCAGGTCCTCACTTGGTTCCTCTCAGTCTCTCAGAGTTGAGAGCAGTAACCCTTATTCTTCCCAAAAAGCATTTTCTAGTTTCACCTAGAAGACAGATATAATCTAACTACAGTAAAACCAAGTTAACTTTGGTGAATCTGCAAGCAAAGTAGAAATCAAATTTGTATCACTAAGCATTTTGGGGGCACAAGCTTTAAATTACTTCTACAGCTGGGAAATGCTGCCTTTTCTGGACAGGCTCCATTCTCAGTCTCATTTTTAATCCCCCATTTTAGTCTTCATGCCTTGTCATATGACACTTAACTTTATTTAGTCAGATCATATCCTTCACTTGCACATCTAGCTGAAAACCTAAGTAAATTTTGAGGAGTGCATAGAAACATTCTGTGAAGAGACATGATAAAGAACACAGCTTTTCTAATCATTTACTCCAGTAGGAGCAGCTTCATCTTCAATTTCTTTCCCTCTCAAAACAGAAATCCATAATGGCTCAGAATTACCAATCCAAACCCCAGCAAAGTCTAGTCAAAATAAAAACCTGTGTGTTATCTGTTGCTATGTTTCCCTAAAAGAAAATGCAGAAATCAAATGGTTACACAAATGTGTACCTATCTTCACATATACAATAGATAGTCTGTTTTAAATTCTCTCTAAGCTATAAATTGCCACTTATCACTGGATTACATTTGGTAGAACGCTTTTGAAGTCTGTTGAATATTCTTTGTAGCTTTTTGCAATGACTTCTCTTTTCTCCTAATATATGTACCATACTTAGCTATACTTGTTGAACTTTTTTTAAGCAGATGGTCTAATAAATACTTAGCATTTACTTAAAGCTTGATAAATGAAAGGGAGTTACATGGCAATTACCATGAATCTGTACTATTAGGTCAATTTTATAACATTAGAGCTCTGCCTTGTTGAATATCTAACATCATCTATTATGACGTCTTCTGCTAAAATAATGCTAACACCTGATTACTTAATTTTCTAAAATTACTTCAGTTTTTATTTCCTGCCATATATCCCTATATCACTTAGCGTCATTTGCTAATTACTTCGAGCCACGTTTTCCAGAAATCTCACATTTAAATAACTGATTCACCCAAAGATCCCTTTGCGTTTTCATGGAATGCAGTTTCTTGGCTCAAAAGTAAACTTACACGGTACGCAATTCCTATATTGTTATGTCATTAATATACATATATTAGATATCTTTAAAATAACTTATGAAGGCTGTATTTCCTTTGTATGTAGCATTTACCAGTATACAAATAGTATGTTTATAAAACAAGAAATTACCAATATATGGTAATAGCTCTTCCTTATTTTTCTTTCTGAAACGGGAAGTTAAATGCAGACTAATCATTGTGCTACAAAGAAAATTAGGAAGGCAGCATTTGGGAGCTAATGACTGCTCAGGGAAAGCTGACAGCGTGTTCCTTGGGAACATTCAACTCGCGAGCAAAGCTGTTTACACGGGGTGGAAGATATCCGATGTTGGAGCTCCATGCAATTACTAATCATCAGTTATGGCATTTATATGACATCTATCTTTGGAGCGCACTGTATTTTGTGTGCTTTCTAGCTAAGACTGACCACTTAGTACCTTTTCTCATTATTTGGCTGTCATTTCCAGCTACCAGTCTCTCCAAAGTAAACAGTTTTCTTGTTTCTCTTAGTTTTCATATGTGATGAGATTTATTCCCAGCTGCCTCTGTAAGAAACTGAACTGGTTCCAGCCACTGCAGTCAGATTTTTTGGGTTTGTTTTGTTTTTCCTTTTCTGTAACGAATACTTGAGAATCAAAGCGACGTGTTTGTTTATGAGTTTGAGTGTTCTAGTACACAGCTTCCATCAACATATTCTTGAATATAGAGCTGTGCCCACGCATGTGCTCATCCAGATGCATGCCCATGTGCACACTGGCACATATTAGCCTTTGTGCTTCCAGCGTAAAACTAATTTGAATCTGAATGCAACAGTCATCACTCTTGCAAATTCAAAAGCCACCCACTGAATGGATGTTATTGTTCTGTGTGTAACTTGTGCTGAGGATACCACAAATTGCAAACAGGCTACTGAGTTGTAATATCTTTGAAAGTTGTTGCTGCGGTTGTTTCTTAAAACAATGGAAAAATCCCAACATCCAGCCATTCACCAAGTCCAACTGGCCAGATCTATGGTCAGTGCTATCTCTTTTTGGAAACAAATAATGGGAGAACATAATATTTACAAGTTTCAATTTTTGCTCGTGTAAATAATCAAACTTTGGGCCTGATCCTGTTCTCAATTACTTAAATTAATTAATGACAGATGTCCAAAATCAGAGTGAAATTCAACCCTCAAGAGAGAATTCCCACAAGGCCTTTATACAACTGTTTTAAAGGACTTAAGTGATGCTTAGGCTCTGTGCTGGACCTCTGCAAAGAATAAATTTTACCCAGAATGCTTACTGCTTTGATCCCTTATATATAACTCACATTCTTAAGTTTGCACAGCCACAAAAGATCTATACAGAGCTAAATAGCCAGATCTTCAGCTGGCGTAAATTTATGTAACTTCATTGACCTACATGGAACAGTACCAATTTTCACTACTCTGGCTTAAAGAATCTCCATGGGATAGAGGTAAGTGCGTATGGTGGGTAAATGGATGAAAGGCTCTTCAAATGATGAAAGACTATATTGCTCTGGAAGTGATTTAAGTTAAACTGGAAAAAAGCCACTCCTTTTCCGGAATAAATCACACAGGGAGTATAATTATGCAGTTAAATTTCTTCTCATGCAGTCGAGCTTGAACTTGCCACCACATTTGTGTAAGAAATGAAATGTTTCCCATCTCTCAGCAATATGCTAAGTTCTACATTTAACACACACATATATGTGAGCTGTACAAGTATACATACAGATACATTTCCATCCTCCTTTATTTTGAAGGGAAGGGTATTTGTAATTTTCTGTCTTATTCTGAAGGCCAAAAATCTGGTCTGGACCTGCGTTCCATATCACCTTGCTGGTAATAAAAAGGATGGATTTCTAGAACAATTTCAAGGGCACTAAAAAAAAAATCTCTTATTTCCTGTTTTATACTCTCTAGTTTACATACTCTTTTTTTCAGAGGAGTTGTGTGCTGGATTTTTACCTTCCTAAATACAGCGTTAAATCAGATAATTTATAGAAATGCATGATGCAGAGCCATCTTACAGTATTGTTGATTTTTCTGTTTGCATCTGAAATCACAGAATCACAGAATAGGTGGATCATTCAGAGAACTGGTGTACTTAGCCTTTCTGAGTTTTAAAACTGAGAATATTTCCTCTGTCATGGGAATTCCTATCCTATTGCAGGGCTTTTTTTTTTTCCAGCTATGTATTGAAGTAGTAATTACTTTCTTTCCAGCTGTTACACATCTGTATTGAAGGCTGGGGAAACTGGCGGTGGTCTGAACCATTTAGTGTGGACAATGCAGGGACCTTTATTCGTACCATTCAGTACAAAGGCCGGACAGCGTCACTTATTATCAAGGTTCAGCAGCTCAGTGGAGTGCAAAAGCAAGTAAGTTTTTGATCCAGTTTGGAAAAAAATAACATGAGTAATTTAAACTCTTATCTATTCACGAATTAGTCACCTTATTATTTATTCTCTCCTACTGGGATCTGCAAAAAACCAAGTATAACGGTCTTCCAATGGCATTTTCATGAGTTTTTACAACTCTTCTTCTTCACTTTCATATGGATCTTAGCATTTAGAAGCTCTATTACCACTACATATTTTACATGTTCCAGTAAACTTCCCTTTGCGTGGTTTGTAAGTTCTGACAGTGCTAAATTACACAGTCTCTTGCATGTTTTAAGCTCTTGAGAAGCAGAATTTATACTTTTTTTTTAAGAAACTGTTCATATCTTATTCTGGGTTGTAATTCAGGCCTTTGTATTGTTAAAAGAGAAAGAAGTAATGACCAAATTACCATTTGAAAATGGGCTGCTGTGCAGCAACTTTTCTCATACTATCTTTGTAAAGAGATCTGTAATAATACTGCCTGCCTTGGCAGAAGCCAGAGCATGTGGTGGACATGTTCAGCTCATGGATATGGCAGAGCGCCTTATGTTGTGCAACACAAATACAGCTGATCAGACAAGAACAGTGCCTGGCGTCACTGAAAGCCCTGCTGAGATTTTGCTTGGTAGGTTGTAGCTATCGTGTGCACCCTCATTAATGAAAAGCAAATGAAGATGGCTGTAGCAGGGATACACGTGGAATGCTGTTCCTTGGTACAGCTTAGAAAAAGTCAGATATATGTTCTACGATAAATAATTCATCTATGATGGACAGCAACAACTCTTGAGTCTAATTTGCTCATTTTCTAGGAGGGTGCAATTAAATACAGAAATATGGTACAGCCATTTAATGTCATTATAAACTTTAAAACAGCAACCACGCTGAAAGGTCTGGATGGCTGGGTTGTGAAGGGAATGTGAGGTGTCAGTAGAAACCTTTCTTCTGAAGTATATCACTGTGTCTGCTCAGAAAGGGCTCAGCATTAAAGGACCATCACAGTACTCTCAAAATCCAAACCAGAGCTATGTCAGCTGTGGGCAGTACTGCTGAGTTCAGTGGGAATGAAAGTGGATATGTTACATGTTTCTTTCAAGCCCAGATATTGCCTTAGCAATATTTGAGGCGTTTTAATGCCTAGGTTTCTATGAAATTGCACATACGTTTGGCCAACAAAAATAATGTTTTACCATTCACTGCCTTCAGCAGTGCTTGGGAAAACCTAAAATAGGGAGATTATTCTTGTACAGCTTTTCACTCTATAATTCAATTTTGACTTTTCTGTTTCACAATTGTTTATATATGAGCTGCATATTTTTGTGTGTTTTAGATCCTAATCTGTGGAAGACAGACAGTCTGTAGTTACCTTTCCGAAAGTATTGAACTGAAAGTGGTTCAGCATTACATTAGTCAGGATGGACAGGCTGTTGTTAAAGAACACATCAACTGCCTTGCAGCCAAGCAGAAGTTACCTTCGTATGTCCTAGAAAACAATGAGCTCACCGAGCTGAGTGTGAAAGCGACAGGAGATGAAGACTGGTCCCAAGATGTATGTCTAAGTTCTAAACATACAGAACACAGCACTGTCATTCAGGTATGAGTAGAAATAGTTATGTGGAATATAGCCAAAAAATGTCCGAGAGAACTGGGGACTTTGTGTTTAGACTTCTGTTTGATATGATGAAATGTTGAATGTTATCATCTTGAAATAATTTTAGTGTAATGCTGCTGATCTCTCTTCATACAGGTACCATCTTCAAAGAGTTCAATTACATATGTGTGGTGCACAATTTTGACTTTAGAGCCCAACTCTCATGTGCAGCAACGATTAGTAAGTACATTTAACGTCTCTGAAATCTAAATGTTTATGCCTTACATGTCATATAATAAATTATGGGCAGAATGACCCACTTTAAAGATTTATTAATATCTTCTTTCACCAGTTGTAATACTGGAGTAAAATTAGCTTTAAATTGTTATATTCTTTTCTTTTTTGTAGATTGTTTTTAGCCCTCTTTTCATTGTAAGGAGCCATCTTCCAGACCCGATTATCATACATTTAGAGAAAAGGAGTCTGGGACTGAATGAAACACAAGTGATTCCAGGAAAAGGACAGGAGAAAGAACTGCAAAATATAGAACCTGATCTTACGCACCACTTGACTTTTCAAGCCAGGTAAAATACTCACTTTCCTTGAAAATGGTTCATTTATATGCAAAAGAAGGAATAATTTACACTTTAACTTCTGGTGGATTTTTTCCAAGAGTATGGGATATGCAGAGGAGATACAACAGAACAGGCATATATGGCCTGAAATTATATGATAGGAAACAATAGTTCAGGTTGGATATTAGGAAACATTTCTTTACTGAAAGGGTTATCAGGCATTGGAATGGGCTGCCCAGGGAGGTGGTGGAGTCACCATCCCTGGAGGTATTTAAGAAACGTGTAGACATGGTTCTTCAGGGCATGCTCTAGTGTCCAAGATTACTGGTTTGTGGTGGGGTGCTGTGTGGGTGGGTGATGGTTTTTGGTTTGGTTGTTGTTGTTGTGTGTTCAGGTGGTGGGTGGTGGTTTTGTTTGTGGAGGTTTTTTTTTTGTTGTTTTGTTTTTGTTTTTTTTTTTTTTTTTACTGTTGGTTGGACTCGATGATCTCTGAGGTCCCTTCCAACCACTACGATTCTGATTCTGATTCTAATAAATTTGGTATCACTATCCTAAGCAAATTGACATTTGTTTGCATAAACAGTCCACATTTTTGTGTTTTGAAAAATAAATTCCTAAATGATCTTGAAATGTTTTTTGAGAATGCTGAAGAGTTTCTAAGGTCTCAGACACAAAGGTCATTACAGTGTCATAACAAATTCACACATGTCAGATGATGCTCAGGAACTTGTTAGACATCATAAATTGATTCATCCATGATTACCTTGAGAGCGCTCCTCTGCAGAGTGCACTTGGAAAGCTTCATTAAAGAAAATGTTAGTGCTACTGATGCTTGATCTTGTTGTGTGACTAATCTGTTTTCAATGACAGGGAGGAAGATGATCCATCAGAGTGTGCAGTCCCTATCTCAACCACACTAATTAAACAGATAGCCACTAAGTCCCATCCAGGTGGCAATGTCAACCAAATACTGTCCGAGTTCTATGGCACCGCTAATCCTCCCCAGCCTGCATGGCCTTATAATAGGAAGGATTCAGACAGGTAATTCTTTGCTAAACCTTCTTCATGGTTGTTCCATTGCCTTTTCAAATGAACTGAAATCACGTTCAGGAAGACTATATGTGATCAACATGGAATATTTTTCAGTAATTACATGATTCCTGTATGTAAGCTGCAGAATCTGTTGCAGGTGGGAAAAAATTGAGGTCAGCCTAGGGGCTGCCCTTGATTACACTGAGAAGATTGCGTCAGCAAGGATTAAAAAAAAATGGAACTTTTTTTTGGTGCATCTTTACTGCAGCTCTAGAGGCTGTTGTTTATCCAGTAACTGTTTCAGTGCAGAGACAGGGAGTTGCTGTAGGAGTTGTTGCTGGGAAAAAAGATGGAAATGTGATTTTACAACTACAGAAGTCATAGGTTTAGTTCTGAGGGAGAGTGGTAATTTTGTTAAGGTGTTTCTTTAATTGGCTAAATTTAGGTTGAGCTTATGCAGTTAAAAATATGTCTTTATAGTCTATATGTAGCTAGATCTGCCTGACTGCATCTCAGTGTGTTCCAGAATGATAAGGTAAGAGGAGATTGTTTTTCTATTTCAAAACCAGAAAAACCTTGCAAATTTCTGAAAGTGACACCTTATCATGTGTTATCTTGAATTCATTATTCCTTTGTCTTTATCTTTTTGTTTATTTGTGGTTGAACAGCAACGAACAACTCTCCCAATGGGATAGCCCAATGCGGGTAAAGCTGTCGGTGTGGAAACCATGTGTTAAAACTCTGCTGATAGAACTCTTGCCCTGGGCTTTGCTTATCAATCAGTCCAAGTGGGATCTCTGGCTGTTTGAAGGAGAGAAGATCATTCTTCAAGTACCTACTGGGAAAGTAATTATACCTCCCAATTTTGAGGTAACTTTGCCATTCACGTTAACAGGCACAGTTCTGCTGAACATTCTGATTCTGAAAAATAGTCATTAATCCAGATGATTCCCACTTTCCAGTCACTGTGTCTGTTAGTCACATGGTGAGGAGTAAAAATACCAATAGAAATTTGCCACGCTGACTGAGCCACCAAGTGCGTAGAACAACATATTTGATAGCAATGTTTGAAGAACAACATGTCTTAAAGATGCATAGTTAAAAATTGTCTGTAAGACACTGTAGGAAGAGGACCTGCATTCCATCTGATTCAGCAGACTTCTCTCCTTCCTCCCAATTCAGCTAATGAATTTGCAACACAGGCATAATGTAGCAGCCCAAGTAAATTGCTATAAAGGCCAAGTATAGACCTTGGCCCCTGCTGTGCCAGCCTGTCACTTGGGAATTGTGACCACAGCAGCAAAGCCGACAGCCTGGAAGGAATGTTTGGTTTGAGAATGTTTTAGGTCAAGTTGTTGCACAGCTGGTATGCTGTCAAGAAAGGTTTGACAATGACATAAGGTGAATGACAAACGAGGAAGATTCTTTAGGATGCCTGTCTTCCTGAATTCACAGTTTTGTGTAGTGGATCTTCTCATATACCTTAGCTTGGCCATGCATGAGCTTTTTTATTATGAGCCAAATATTCTTCATTTTTAAAAGAATTAAAATAATTTGACACAGCATCTTGTCAATTCTGATTGGACAATCTGATGCTTTCTGTTTATTTTGCCATCTGTTTTTCCCTCATGTATGTCTGTTAATAAACAAAAGGTCTGCCTCTTAACACATCAGTGTAGACTATGGTCTTGATTCCACTGTGAAGGATTAGTCCCACAGCTGCATTGTGGTTTCATCTATCCTTGTACTGCATAGAAAGAAACAGAGGGAGAAAGGGAGGAAATGAGGTGGACTTCATACTTGGAAACTACATTTAACTCTAGTAGAAGTGTATCAAATAGTCAACAAGTGACAATTGGTCATTTTTCACTTGCAGGAGGCTTTTCAGGTTGGAATATACTGGGCAAACACTAATACCGTTCACAAATCAGTGGCAATTAAACTGGTTCATAATGTAACCTCCCCAAAATGGAAGGATGCCGATAACGGAGAAGTAGTTACGTTGGACGAAGAAGGTTTTGTTGAAGCTGAAATAAAACTTGGTGCTTTTCCAGGTCATCAAAAGGTTAGAAGAAAATTATAATGATTTATAACTTCATCATTTAAAAACAAAGTCATATAGCAGATGAAAACAACCAAATGTGTGAAAGCTGCCTAATTATGTTAATACATGTGAGATACATAATGAGAGTATAAACAATGTATGAAGCATAATTTAAAGAATTAGATGGCCAAAAATGTTCTACCCAAGTCATCAAGATCATACAATATCTCCTGAAAAAGAATTAATGACTTCTCAATCTCATTTGAAAAACATTGACAGATGCAACTTCAAAGATACGTGATGTGGCTCCAGTTACGAAGTGCATGAATGTAGACAGGATTTCCACAGTTAAAAAGAAAATGGCAGTTCTGTCACTGTGCCTTTTGTGGTTGTGTGTGTGACATCATTGTTTTTATCGTCTTACAGTTGTGTCAATTCTGCGTTTCTTCAATGGTTCGACAAGGTATACAAATTCTACAGATAGAAGATAAGACAACAATAATCAATGATACGTCATACCAAATCTATTATAGGCCACAGCTTTCTATTTCCAAACCCCACTCAGGAGAAGAGGTAAAGCACTGTGCATACTGTTTTTGTTTGTCATGTGCGGTACCTGGGTGTTTAGATTTGTGTGGTCTCAACTGCATATAGCAGAGCTTGAACAGAAACTTTAGACATAATAATGATAAAGTATTTTATATCATTTTAATTTAAAATACAGAATCCTGGATAAATTCAACTCCGGTAATTAACTGTGATCAGAAATCTGTGCAAAGCAGGAGATTCTTGCACGTTGCAAAATTAGTTCTGCCTGTTCTCCATCTGTTCAGGCACTAATGCCCATTTCTGTAAAATAGGCAGCGTAATCCGTAGTAGCTGTTGAAATTGTTCTCAGAATTTTTACTGAGTTCGCGTGTAAAAGAGGTATATTGGCCTGGCAGGCTGAAAAGTTTTTGTTATCCTTTTGGGAAGATTCCAGTTATCTGAACAAAGCTGCAGAGCTAGAGACGTGCCCAGAGTTTATGTATTTCACTGAGCTGCATCAAATCGTGAATATCAGTTTTCTAATAATTGCACAGTATATTTAGGGACTAGCTTACAGGAACCAAAATGTATGCATGGTCAATATATTTTAATCAACCATTTATACATATTTATTGAAGATTACATTTATAGTAAAATATGTGGAAAGAATTCTCAGGGTTAAACTTGCTAGAGGAGTTGGCAGATAAACAAATTTTTGAAGTTCTCTATTTCTGTATTGTTTTCCTTCTGCGTTAGTTTTCTTCACATCGGTAGCTACGTTTGTGCATCGCACATTTTATGGCAGTCTTTGGGATGGGAAATTGGAAGAATGTTGAGGCTAAAATCTATTCTTAGTTTTATATCTATAAATGGATTTTCTTCTCACAGTTATAGTACTGTTGCTTTTGGTAGAGTTATGTTGTGCAACTGAGCATGGACTGTAGATAACTGTGCTCAGTTAGCTGCGTAAATACACCTTGGGACAGAATTTGGCCAAATGGTTTTCAATGCAATGGTCTTAGTGCAACTCTTAGTTAGTTGAGGTCAGTTTGCTACTTGAGACTGTTCTGTGCAAGATCGACATGAATAAACTCCCTGTTGGGAGCCAGCATGTTGTGCTACCACCATCTTTTTTCTTTCCAGGACTTCCGCTCACCAGACAGTACGGTGTTCAGCGTCAGCCCAGCTGGGACACCACCCAGCGAGACGCTGAGCACTGTGCCCTGCTGGGACCTGATGTGGGACACCGGTCCCTTAGCTGAAGGGGTGCCTCTCACCGAAAAACGTGTGCTGCTGAGCTTCAGCCCAGGCGGCTGCGCCAGCAGTTGCGAGCTGTGGAGCCTACCAGCTGTCATTAAACAAGAGTTTCCTAGACAGAGCGTGGCGGTGCCCACAGGGGTTTGTGGTGAAAGTGGATTTTGTACCAGGTACCGTACACTGAACAATCATGAATTGTTGCCATAAAGCCTCAGCCAGTAACAAACCATAAGAGATTAATACAAAAGTCAAAGTAACACATGCCCCCCATATGTAAAGGCAAGTCTTACTTTAATTTAAAAATTGTTATCTTTTGATGGTTTTATTATAAATGGTTTAATGTTATGACCATGTACAAGTTGTACAATTTTTATAATGTATGTGCTGCTATTTTTTTACATGCATACAAAATAAGAGCGTGAAAAGTTTGTATTTGAGATTATGGTCTTTTTTAATTTGCAGGTAACAGTTTAAGAGTTCAAGGACATTGTGAAATAATACAATACAAAAACTCAGGTTTTGTTTATAAAAGTAAAAATATTTTTTAGTAAGAATAATAAGAGGATAAATAGGGAAAGCAAAAAAGGGGATGAAACTATTTTGAGAGTGCAACAAGGAAAGATTTCCAAGTTTTAAAGCTTGAAATATCCAAATGTGCACTCCACTTAAAAACAAATGCATCCAGCTAGTTTAAAATAACAGTCCAATGACTTGTCAGGTGCCCAACTTTAATTCTCAGACCTGATATCTGAATCTATTCATGCTTATGCTGATATAAACAAGCATCAATCTGCTGAAATTAGAGAAGCTACATCAGTATATATTACCAGCCATGTGATCTTTCCCTTTCTTGAAGTGCTTGGTACCATCCAAACCCTCATATAGTTCCTCTGCAGAGTCTAAGAGGTGTCATTGTGGATACTAGAGATTCTCACACAGACTACAGATTTTAAAAAAATTTAAAATGTGAAGAACAAGAAAAGAATTCCGTATAATACAGAGACAGGCATAGAGAATCTCATGTTCTTAACCAATTTTTCAAACTGTTTGGATTTTTAAAATCACCATGAGGTGAAGTTTTTTAGAAATAACCAATAAATTTGCACAAGGAAAAAAAAGAATTTGTGTTAATGTGTGAAGGCATTTTATGTAGCTAATGAGTAGAACTAGATTAATGTATTTTCATTTTGGAAATTTATGTAGTGATGATCCATAACATTAACATTTGAAAGGGCAATGGCATTGTGGATTGTTCCAGGGGAGCAGTCAGTTACAAATTTATGTATTTGTTAAAAATACCTTTCGTGTGTATCAGAGAAGTATGCGTGCAAATTCTTCTGGAAATTTTTGAAGATTTATGTTGAAAATTTGGGCCTACAATCTCATGTTTTTAATTTAATATAAATCTCTGCTGGCTAGGGCTCTCATCTTGCAAACACACGTGCTCAATTTAACTCATGAATAGTCTCTATGAAGTGATTTCTTCTCTAATGTTGTTTTTCGTGCTATTTCCACGTGTTCCTCTATCTAAATATAATACTCAGTGGAGATATGTGCTTGCCTACATGTATATAAATATCTGTGGAATTGGAACTTGATCATAAAGAAACTTACAGATGCTAGTTTTGGATGTTTTTAATTGTCCAGAGTAATAATACGTAAAGATTTAATCCAAAACGTGCATAATCAAATATATCTGCTTCTGTTTTAGAGCTATAGCACTGACTTACCAAGAGCATCTTGGCGTGATGTACCTAACACTTACAGAAGATCCTAGTCCTCGTATAATTATCCACAATAGGTGCTCAGTTCCATTGCTTGTAAAAGAGAACTTCAAAGGTAGGTGGTATGCAGTAATGAAAACCAGTGCACTGTTGCAGTATACATTATTTTACTGTATCTCTAATACAAAGCTGAGTTCAGTATGTCCTTTGGTTACAAGACCTTGATGCCTTCATAAAGGTCTGTCTCAAAATGAAAGACTCTGAAAGATACTGAAGCCTGGAAGCTATTGGAGTTCATCATGATGAGGTCTGAAGTATGAACTTACATGGCTCCAGGCTTTTGGGTCTCCCTGGTTCCAGCTGTCAAGGTGACTTGGCTCTAGCAGACTAGTGGACATCAGCTCATTCCCATGGAACATTTAAATCTCAGATTTGCAAATGTGACACAAAACATGCTGCCAAAATTCCAGTTACAGTATGTTAATGTAATGAACAGTGGAACACTATTTATGTAAATCGTAATGACATAAATAAGAAAAGGACAAAAGCCCGAACACATAAAAATTCCACCAATAGAAATGTTTCTATTTATTAGTAATATTTGAGACAGAAACTTCCTCATTTGTGTAAGCATAGTTGAGTTTTGATTTAATACAGGTTTTAGAAAGCCCTAATCTTGTATATTTTATATAATTTCAGATACACCAAAGTTTGAAGTTTATTGTAGAAAGATTCCAGCTCAATGTTCAGTTCATCATGAACTTTACCATCAAGTCTCCAGCTATCCAGATTGCAAAACAAGAGACTTGTTGCCCAGCATTCTTCTGAAAGTGATGTCATCCGATGAATTAGTAAATGAATGGAGTGATTTTGTGGACATCAACAATCAAGGAACACAAGTAAATCATTATTAACTATTTCCTAGTTCACAGCATAAATGATTGTCTTCCTGACCTGCATGGTATATCGTTCCTCTGCAATAAGCATATCCTTTCTGTTGGTTTGTTGGTTTTTTTTTTTTATTTAAGTGTTGGGAGTTCTCTTTCCTAAGCCCCTTCCTGTGGAAGCTGTAGTATGCAGATTACCTTCTTTGCTGGCTGTTTTTAAAAATAGCTACATCAAAATACAGGCTTTCTAGCGCTGAGGGGTTTTTACTTCTTTTTAATCAACCTGGTGTTCCCTGGAAAAATCAGTCCTGAAAATTTCTGGCCCCTGTAAGCAAAGAATCCCAGAGGAGCCAGGAAAATCCTGCAGTTTGGTAACTTAATTATCACAGGATTTTTATCTTTACATCTTGTAGAAATCATCACTGTCATTCTCCCTCGATGTCTTCACAGAAGCTACATGTGTCTTTCTAAAACAAAACAAAACCCCCTTTTCTTTCCTTCTGTTATTTTTCTCCTGTTTTGAGGTAAATGAAAACTTCCTTCACTGGAGTAATTCTTTTTGATGGGAATTTTTTCCATCTTTGAAGTCATTAGTTTACATGGAATCAACATAAACTGCTTGGCTCTTTGAAAGAAATACTAGTTTCAGATGTTTTCCCTGGGGACCAATCACAAAATGCTCTTGATTATTGAGTGTTACGTTATATAGCAAGTAGTTCAGTTTCATTCAGCAAGCCAGTCAAGCAACGCAAGGTTTCAGATTTCAGTCATTAATGTTATGCCAGACCAGGGCTCTTTATAAGTATCTGGCTCCTAGAAGGAATTAGATGCTAAGACAAGATTTGGGGATCGCTGTCTGCTTGAAGAACTCCCCAAATAAAAAGTGTAGCCTTCTGTTATTGAAGTTTTAGGGTTTACACCTAGAGAATTTCCCCAGGATTTCTCTGTCAGTCTTTCTCTTAAAAAACTATAAATATGTATAAATAAGGAATATGCTAATAGCTTTGCATACAACTCGGTTCAGATTGTGAAATGACTGAGATTTAAAGGATCTTGAGTAATTTGTACTCTTTCTATGTAGTCACAGATAAGTATTTCTTATTCTATTAGAAAGAAAATGTTATTTATTTACTGAAATTAAGGTATTTATCATCAAAATCATCTGAAATTGGAATTAAAATTACCAATCTTTAAGATCAATTAGGGGTTTTTTAGAATAATGAGGGTGTACTGAAAATTCAGTAAATGTCCTTTTTTCTTCAGTTCCATCATGCAGGATTGCAAATCTCTTTCAGATAAGCAAAGGATTAAAACCCACATATCAAAATTAGAAATTCTCTTATATGTAATTCTCAGAAGAATAAGACATAATTTGATGAACAAAATTTAATTATCTGTACAAGTATACACTCTGTACACTATAAATAGTGTAATGAGAATCAGTTTAAGTGCTGATCTTACTAAACTTCTAGGTGCTTTTCCATCTGGTGACTTGTTAACAGCAGTAAAGATTCTTCAAGACAAACAACTGTTAATTTTACCTGTGCTAGCCCATTATCTTTGTGTTATTCCTTGAGTTTGCATTCCTTTAAATTGTAGCTTCTGTCATTACAATCTAGTAAATGATTGTGTTGATAGTAGCCCTACAAGAAGAGACAAGCCAGCTTGCTCTAACAAGGACTGCTGTGAGTTTTCCAAACCTGAAAAGACCTTAATATTTTATATTCTGATAAAAGATTCTTTATATTTATATTTTATATTCTTCTTAATATAAATATTTAAATATAAATATTTAAATATTTATATTATTTCCTTGCAACACAAAACTTGCACAGAAATATTGTAGAATTAAGCTCCAAAAACAATACATCATTTCTTTCAGTAGAATATTAAGGATAACATGTTCAGAATGAAAGTTTGCATATCTGTAACCAAGACACAAACCTGTTGTCAAGTTCCCATTTTCTTGCCTTTTTAGACACTTTACGCGTTCCAATAGACTTTTGCAATTTCATTGTGGGAGCACCTTGCTTGTGAGGGTATTCTCACCAAATCAGTTTAGATGGCTTTAAAATGTGTTCAGTGTTGAGTTGTTAAGCAAGTCTTCATGTTACTTATTTTTTTAGTCTTCATGTGTTTTGGATCATGTTAGCAGACATTCATCTAACCAGCTCTGAGCTGGGGCATAGCAAAATAATGTTAATTTAGAGGTTTTTTTCCAGAGGAGAAGGTGGGATTTTGCAGAGCTCTAGCAATATGCCTTTCTCCTTAATCCAAAATCACAAATTAAAATTTCCTATTTATTCTTTTCTCATATAACTTCCCCCCTCCCCAGCACATGTTGCTTATTGCTGGAGAAAAAGTTTCTTATTAAATTGTATTCAGTTATACAGTTTAAGGATGAGGTGCAAATTTCATCTTGCTGTACAATTGAAATACTTAGAGTATTGGAGATGTTATTTTCTGATGTATTGAAATCTGTTTCTATTTTTCCTGAACAGTATCATGATTCGGGTAATGATCTCAACTAGAAGGCATTAATAGGATTGATTTGAATTATGGCATATGAAAAATAGTAATTTCAGTAGCATCCCATATGTTTCTAACTCTCTCCACTAGATTGTGTTCTTAACTGGCTTTGGCTATGTTTATGTGGACATTGCCCATCAGTGTGGAACAATAGTCATAACCTTGGCCCCAGAAGGAAGAGCAGGACCCGTCGAGATCAACCTCAACAGGTACATAACGCACATAAAAGATGATAAAAAGCATTGCAAAACAGTGCTGAGAGGTCAGTCAGCTTTCTGAGTGTTAACTGACTTATGAACCTTGGCTTAACTGTTTGGTTTGTTTAATACTGCTGCATGCTCTATGGCATATGTTTAGACCATATGTTATGCTTTGTGTATCAGAGCTAAAAAAGAACAATCTAACATCAAAAGTCATGTCACTTTAGGGTAAACACTAGATTTCTGATACAAAAAGTCCTGAGTTGTTCATTAAAAAACCCCACATTTTCCATTGTAATTAATTTTGATTGTGTTCATCAATTTAAAATGTCTTTAGCTAGGTCCTGCCATCTGTATTCATATAACCTACCACTAAAATTAGTAGGCAGCTTGATATGCAAGGACTGTAGAAATGGTCTTACAGTCAGTAATTAATTGTACTTTATTATAATACTCTTCTTTGGAAGACTTGTCCACTTCCATAGCACACCACAACTTGTTCCTCAGTTCTATGCAAGCGCAATTATAACACTACGTATTTCCAAGATGCCCGATGCCTGGCCTCCAGCAATGCTGTTACAATTCGAGCGGAATTTGTTGTACTGTTTTTGTTTGCACTGTAATTAAGTATTAATCCCCAAGGTACTGGTCATCAGCAGTACATAACAGCCTACTTGCTAGTTAAACTTGGCAATGGGCAGTTAACACTGGAGTGGGGAAGACCCTCAATGCCATCGGTATGAAAATGCTGTGGTGGCTATGTTGGAGGATACTTGCTGCACATGATGTGAAATGAATTATCCATAATAGTAATCATCAGTAGTGGCTCCCAGAAGATATTGTAACAGCTGAGGCTGTATGACAATTATCAGAAAATTGTATTTGTCTGCTTTAATACCTGACTCTGTTGTAAATCCAGTAGGGAGTTACTCTGTATATAGAGACATTCCTGTCCAGGCTGTCCTGTTGATGCATAAGAAAGCATGAGAAACCTGGCATAGATGTGTAATTATCCCATTTCTTAGAAGACCCCCTGGGTGGTACCCACTGTGGTGATTAAGGCTGCTAGATCCCATTAACATTAATGGGACTTGCACAATGAGTTTCCCAGGTATTACAGAGAATGTCTCTCCTGATAGTTTTTGGAGAAAGCAAGATGCCAGGTGAAGTCAAAATACATGAAGTGATAAAACTTCTTTTCCTTCCTGTCTTAGAAGTCAAGAGCAGACCCTGTCACTGAAAATGTTCATCAGTCAGTTAAGTCTTGCTGCGTTTGACGATATTACAAACCATAAAGTGTCATCTGAACTTCTGCGTCTCACAGCAGACAACATTTTCCTCCACATGGCCCCAGCCACCAGCTACCTGAGACCCCTGTCACAGGAGTACCAGCGGGACGCCATGGAAGCCCTCCCACAATTTCATAGTCTCCAAGTGTATTGTGAAGACTTGCAACTGGACAATCAGTTGTACAGCAAATCCAATTTCCATTTTGCAGTCCTGTTGTGCCAAGGAGAGAAAAATGAGACTGTGCAGTGGTCCAGAGTGAACAACCTCATTGCTTGCAACAAAGATTTGGAAAGCTATAAGGAAAACTGCTTTATAAAACTCTGCATTGCTTTTTCTGAAGAAGAGAATTTCATGTTTCATGTGAATGACCTCAGCTTTGAGCTCAAACCAGCTAGGCTGTATGTGGAAGACACCTTTGTTTACTACATTAAGACTTTGTTTGATACATATCTTCCAGAAAACAAAACAGCTTGCCAATCCATGAATACTTCAGATACTACCCTGGTACTGCCTGAACAAGTGAGAGAGCATGCAAGAGCTTTAGTCAAGCCAGTGAAGTTAAGAAAATTAACAATACAACCTGTTAATCTCCTTGTCAGTATTCACGCTTCCTTGAAACTGTATATAGCCTCAGATCACACCCCTCTCTCCTTCTCTGTATTTGAGCGAGGACCCATCTTCACCACTGCCAGGCAACTTGTCCATGCCTTAGCCATGCATTATGCTGCTGGAGCACTTTTCAGGGCAGGTCAGTACTTTTCCATAACATATAGCATTTTTATTAGGTACCAAGATTCTGTGGTTGTCTCTCAAGCTGACTAACCTAGATGTGAGCCATACAATTACTGTTTTCCTCAAACACCGTTTGATAATGATATTTTCAGACGCCTTTCATGTCCTGCCATAGGACAGAAGGGAAATAAAATGGCTGAGCAGACACCAGTGAAGATTCATAAAGTTGTGCTAAACATTAGCCAGCCGCCTGAAGGCTTTACAAAACTCTGAACGCAGCATAAAAATGTATTCTAGCTGGCTTAAGTTTTGTCATTTTATATTATAGCACTAGTCAGAATCAACCCACATTCCTCACATAAACTCCCCAAAACTACATTTAATCAAATTATTCAGCATGTTGCTCTGCATTCAGAAGTAAATTATAGCCCTGAATGTTGTTTTGTTGTTAAAACTCCTTTTGGCTGCAGTTTATGATTAGGAATCTGTCTTTCTTCATGCAGCCTTCATGCTAAACTGGCACGCAGATGTTTGTTGTCCTTTGATCCAAGAACTATGAAGTTTGCTGTTACTAACTTTTTTCCGTATAGGATCAATAGTGAGCAATTAGTCTATTAGGTTAGCAGGTACATTCTCTTTCTCATAAAGATTAATTTAGAAATAACAAAATTTGGTCTCAGCTGTATCTTATTGTGGAATGGAATTTGTACCTGAGAAAACAGGAAGCTCCTCCATGATCACACACAAGTAATATACTCCATGCTGAAACATGGGATTTATTTTCCTGTAATACTAATGGTCAGATTTTCTGAAATCCTGATGCTTCCATTTGTGCTGCAAGCCTGGCTGCGACCTGATTTCTATGCACAGTTTGCAAAACTGTACACATGCATTTATAAATAGAGAGATGCTGATCAGGTCTTTCACTGTGGCATACCTGACTTGCATAGCTGATTTTGGCAGCTGCGTACACAGTTGCGCACCAGAACATTGTGCACTGATTCATTATTTTCTTGCATTATTTTGCTTGCAAGATTTGCAGGTTTTTCTTTTTACTACTTGTTTGGATTTGGTTTACAGTCAAATCCCATAGTACAAAAGGGGAGATCTAGTTTCTTCCTAGTTAAGAGCAAAACTGTGGCCAAATATGGTCCACAGTGTGAATGTTTCTCCCCACAAGTGGCTAGGAGTGGTGATACAAGTGGTGATAGACTGCAGCAGGAAATTGGGGTTATACTGGCTTTTCATCTGCAACATCCCAGGTGAGGCACATATGCTAGCGAGGGATTCCTGAGCCTGCTCTTGGTCTTTCCTCCTGTGCTATCCTTGCAGCGTGCAGCAGTGCACAGCCCACTCTTTGCTCTTCTTGGGCTTATGATGTAGCTGAAATCAAGCAGGTTTAAATATTAAGAAATAAGATTTGCTTCAGCGGAACTGTTCTTCAGGAAAGCACATAAGCATATATTTAGTTACTACTTAAATCCTGCTCAAAGCACTGAAACTAAAATGTATTTTTGGAAAGGGGTTACCATGATTAAAATGGTGAATTGTGTTGATTAATGTTTGCTTGGGCGAAGAAGGTGCTTTATTTTGAAGAGTTTGTGACACTCATCAAAAGGCTGACTGTGTCAACAAAGTTAAAAAGGAGGAACAAAATCAAGCAAAAAGCTTTATATGGTCTGCAAACCCTGAGTCCTTTCCTCACCCTCAGGTGAGTTACACTTCTTGGATTGGTCTCTTATGGAAGAGGACCTCACTCTCCTGCCTTTTAACCACATTAATCTGCAAAACAAGGGGTTGTTTGACATCCCCCCACCTTCTGCTCACCGCTGCCTCATGCATAAATCGTTGTAGCATCTGCACAAACAGCATTCCCACACAGCTGTGCTTTATGCTTCAAGCGGGATATCGTCTCGTTTTGCCCTTAGCTGTGTGCAAGACCATTGCTGCCCTGTGGGAGGGGACAGGGTTTGCCGCAAAGCCTGCTAAAGGCGGTGTATGAGGCTGCCCCATATGCTGCAAAGGAGCAGCTGGAATCCATGTCTTGGAAGCAATGAATGGGGCTGGAGACCTCTGCTCAAATATGCTGACGAGCATTGCTTGTCTCAAATTAGCAAAACTTATAATGGAAATCTCCCATTCTTTTCTAATTAAGTTGGCTTCTATTTAAAATTATTACTGGTATTAGCTAGATCTAACCCTATAGTTACCTAAAAAGAAAATGCAGTGGCTCTCTGCTAATATAGTCATAATTATTTCGTATTAGTGGATATAATTATTAAGCATACTTTGGGAAATGGTAACCTGACATAATACTATATTTCTGCAAAGTAAAATGCAGCACAGAGCTTGTGAATTGAGAGATTATTCCTGATTCGTCATATTCCTGTTCCTGACTTACTCCCACGCCTTCCTCCTTGGGTTGGGTGGTCCATGCCGGCAGCGAGGAGCCATGACTTTCACTCTGGGCTTTGGCCAGGGAGAGTCACCCTTGCTGCAGGTTGCACGTTCCTCCCGAGTGCTCTCCAAGGGTGAGCACGTTCCTTCCAGAGGTTCCAAAACTGAGCCCACAGGCCAGGGCTGGACTGCAACAGCCCGTCCCCAGGATACCAGGCAACCCCTCAGCTTTGTGTTTAACCAGTTTCATTCCTGGTTTTACTCTGGCTTTCATTCCTGAGCCCGCTGGCTGGCCAAACAGGTGAGTGGAGTTGGAGTCTCCCCTGGCCTGGCCTGGCGGTGCCTGCCCGGGGTGTCGCAGGGCAGCAAGGCACTAACCCGCAGTGTCATGCAGCCCCTTTCTGTCACATCACCACCTCAGGACAAGGAATGCCAAAAACATTTAGTAAAAAAAAAAAAAAGGCTGCTTATAAGGGATTATAGCAACATTATTGATCAGAAAAAGCAGAAAGAGCATCTCTTCCATCTGTACAGGCCTCCCCGCCCCTCCAGCTTTTCATCACTTCACACAGTGGCAAGGATAATTTGTTAAAAATACTACAGCGAGGGAGTCGCAGGCCCAGCCTGGAGTGCTGGCTTCCCCCGGTCCCCAGCAGGGAAGGACTGCCAGGGGGACACTCCTCCCCAGGGCAGGGACCGTGGGGCCACAGTGCTCGTTGCCGCTCTGCTTGTCGCACTGCCAGTAGTACTTGTTTTTTGTTTTCATAGTCCATCCCACCCTCTCCCTTATGTCCACTGCGGTTCCCGCTTTTTATACTACATATACTGGAGTTCTCGACCTGCCAGGGCTGAAATGTGGGACAGATTCAACAAGAATAATAGATTTTCCGGGAGCTTAGAATGATAGTATGAGATTAATTCATTTCATATGAGTAACATTTTCTCTTCTGTTCAGTTTCATGATTCAGCCTTCCACAGGAGTGACTGGGAGGGGTTACTAGAAAACAAGAAAAGCATCTGGATAGCAGGAGTTCGCGGTGACGAGATGGGAATGAGGAGGGCAGCACAGATCAAGGGCCCTCGGTGGGAGAGCAGGAGGCCAATCTGTCCATCGTTCAGTCTCCTGGCCCTGTCACGCCTTGTGTCGCTCTGACAGTGCCAGTTGAAATCCATGGTACGGGGGCTCAAAGACCAGGCAGTTCCCATTTAACATTTATTGCCTTTTCTGAATAGCTCTCTCTGGGCTGCCGAAAAAAAAGTTGTGCAGCACTATTTCCCTAATAAATCTGCTGCCAACCAGCCTGAGAAAGACAAGACCTGCAAACAGCTTTCCAGCAACAGATTGCTGTGCGCTCAGCCATCCAGCAAGCTGCTGGCAACCCTGCGTTTATATAGGAAACCAGATCCGCAGATACCTCTCCTGGGATATGCATAAGGAATACTCCCCTATGAGTAACCTAATCAGCATGTAGATGTCATTGCTGTTTACACAACTGTACTGAGCAAAAGACATTTGTCTGGCTTTCACTGCACTCTAAAAGAAAATGATCAGCTTAGAAGGGTTGGGGTGGATTTAGAATAACTTCTTAAGCAGTTGTCAAAAATCTGCATCCCCTTTCCTAACACTCCATCAAGCAATTGACCTCCACACTCCGGTAAAGCAGTACATCGTATCAGTGTAAACTCCCTGTCACAATTCTATCACAGAGGGATGTGAAATCACAACGCTGCCTTATAGTGTCTAAAACCGACCCAGCCATCTGAACTTGCAGTCCTGTTCCTCTGAAGCTGTGAGGCTCTAGTATCCGCCTCTCTAGGACACTTTTAGCAGAAATACGGGAAGCTCCTGGAAGGAAGTCATTCTAAAGCTATTTGTGAGTTTGCCAAAAGGATTTCTTTGATTTACGAAGTATGAAAGATTGCCATTTCTGAATTCATAGTGCATGAGTTACTTCCCGTGTTTTGCTCAAAGGAAGTTCATAATGCGATGAATTCTAGTGTGAAAAAGAGAATTAAGGAATAACCTTTTCACAATTGCTGCTTCTGCAGTTTTTGCAGCCATAACGTGTCTTGTTTCTCCACACAGGCTGGGTTGTCGGATCCTTGGAAATTCTCGGAAGCCCGGCAAGTCTGGTGAGAAGCATAGGGAATGGCATAGCTGATTTCTTTAGGCTCCCCTATGAAGGGCTGACCAGAGGCCCAGGAGCATTTGTCAGTGGAGTTTCCAGAGGAACAACATCATTTGTAAAACACATTTCCAAAGGTAGAGCTTTCACTTTGTTGCTCCAACTACTGCTTTGTTGTCGTGCGCTGTTAAAGGATGTGTTAAAGTTTTAAACAATATTGCTTGCAGCTTTGTTTGGCTTGCTAGGCTGCAGCGAAATGCTGGGAGGGTAACAAAGCTCATATATAACATCTTATGTATTAAACAGATCACCGCTTAACTACAGTGTGTAAGAATGTTTCAGAAACTTCAGAATTTTAAACCTCCCAGTGGGAAACGGAGATTGGCTCAGCCAGTATTTCATGTGATAACTGCAGAAATATTAAAGGTGTTCTGTACTTCTGCTAACCATCAGAAATTCTACACTGTGTCGCCTCATCATATTTATTATTTCTTTTTTTTCAAGAAAAAAAAAAGTAGATACAGTTGTCATAACTGTGTAAGTACGTGGATAGGTTTTGACAGTGGGGCTGGTCTGGCCTGAGAACAGGAGCAGCTTTTGTTTTGCGAAGTCTGTACACACAGTGCCATCGCGTGGCTTCAGCTGCCCGGAGAGACGGCGGCGTGGCTGCCTCAGCCGCTCACTGCTCTCCAGGCTCCCCCAGGACACGTCCTGCCGAGCTCCTTCTGTAAATATTTGTTTACCTTTTCATCACACACACCCCCCCCTCCAATTAGATTAGCCTTAGAGAAGTTTGCGAGCTGGAGAGGGGTGTTGGGATGAGCTGCTGTTCCCACCGGCCAGGGAAACCTGGTGCAGGGTAATGTAAAAGGCGTGACACGGGACCGTCGGAGCAGCGTGGCGATGCTTAACAAATAGTAAAGTATGTTACACATGGGCAACTTTTCAATTGACTTGCTGTTCTGCTCGTAAGCTCAGTATTTCAGTGAGGCATAGAATGTCTCCATGTTTTAAATTAAAGCATTTTGATCCAGACCCAAATGTATATCTCCATGTATTTAGGTACACTGACGTCAATTACCAATCTGGCAACAAGTCTTGCTCGGAATATGGATAGGCTGTCACTGGATGAGGAGCATTACAACAGACAAGAAGAGTGGAGAAGGCAGCTTCCAGAGAGCTTGGGAGAAGGACTGAGACAGGGGCTCTCTCGTTTAGGCATTAGCCTTCTAGGTAACGTACAATTAATTATCAAATTGAGTGATAATACTGTTTTATGATCTTCTCACCAGCCTTTTCTCCATGTGAGTTATAATTGAAAAATCTGTTTGTTTTGGTGTTTTCTTTTGAAATAGCCTCACAGTATGTATATGAGATAGTTTCTTTTCATTAAGGTTTAGTAACTTTTGTATGTGTTTTTTGCTGATAAAAATCATTGCAGTTATAGAACAAGTTTGCACTCTTTTTATGAAATAGTATTTTCATTGGTACACGATGTATATCTGGGAAGAAAAGAATAATTCTGCTTTGGGCAGGGTGACTTACAACTAAGTCAGCACACAGACGTCATCACACTGATGTTTACTTTCCAATGAGTTATAGGAATGCCTTCCGAACCTGCTTGGTTTTGCTGCACTGTAGATATCGGGGATTCTTGGTTTTGTTTGAAAACCACTTGAGCTTAGTGCGGATGTTAAGTAAGCTTTGATGAGGAATTCTGCTTTAACAGAGAAACCCAGATCATCCTGATTCAGTGTAATTGCATTCATTAGGTAGCCAAGTGGTTTGGTTAGAAGTGAAGATTACTCTGGCCATTTCAAAATAGTACCTAAAAATTTGAAAACTAACCCATACTGGAAAAAAAATCTCTGCAAGAAGTTTTGCAGTGAGGAGCTGGATTTTCTAGGTTACTTCTACTTGTCACACAGCAAGGAATGCAGAACTGTATTGTTTGGCAGAGTTCCTCAGTACGTATTAAAGAGTATGAATCCCTTAGAGATCAAAGTGACCAAAAGCAGTCCAGTGCAAAAGGTTAGAAGAGCTGAAGCTTGAAAGGATTTGTCCTCTTTCCTAATCTTCAGTAGTGTACACAACTCCTAAATTTGCAACCGCAACCCTGAAAGCCCCAAAGAGGAAGTGGTAAAAATGTTACAAGTGTGGGTTAAGTTACTGGAAATTATTTTAAGCAATAACATTAGATGATGTGAAGCACTGTCATTTGATAATGCCTGTAAACCGGCAAGCGAGTGTCCTGGGAGAAATGTGCATAACGGAGAAATTTCATATATTAGTAGCTACTCTCCCAATAGTAAGCTGTTACTGGTGTTGCAAATCAAAGGCAGTTCAGAGAAGTTTTTATTTTTCCTTCTTGTTTTATTGGGCTACGGGCAGTCAGGTTGAGTAGCTGGATGAAAGATTATACTTCTAGAAGCACTGTGTCAGCCTGGTGTATGTGTGCTGGTGAAGTGGTTTGGTGATCTTGGCTCAGTTATAATAAGAGACAAATAACATGGTGGCTGTCCCCTTCACCGACACACCGGAGCCCTCAGAGCTAAAAGCATCAGCTGTACAGCCCAAACTAAAGAGCAAAACTTTGTAGCTTTGGCTGTAACCAGGCAAAGTTTCTGCTGTTCAGGAAAGCTGGGAACTCACGGCATACGGGCACAAATACGCCATGCCTGTTCCTCCCTGCGCACAAGGCTGTGGTCAGTCGTGGGATTACGACTGAGTTAAAAACAAAACCAAAGAAAAGAGTTATAATTTCAGTGTCGCTGACTTCCTAAGAAATCAGACTTCATGTGAGAAACCTAGAGCTCCATACTAGCATTTAAACAGTGCTCTTCCACAGCCTAGGATCTTGTTTTTACTCCCGCTGTTATTATTTAGAGATTCCTCCCTGCTAAATACCTCAGTTCTTAGCAGTGGAGGCAACAAAGCACTCAGATAAATAGCTGCGGTTACTGTGCAACTGGACTTAACAAGTATAGGACCTCTCACGAACACTGAGGAATCAGAAATATTCCAATGAATTTGTATCAGGCGTAATTTTTTTTATTTAAACCTGATTTTTTAAAAGCACATTTTCTCTATATACACAGCAGCATTGATGTAAATTGTGCCGAGACCTAAATTATGAATTCACTTTTTACAAATGCATCAGAAAGCTGTTTCTGTTCTGAACATTTAGTTCAAAGAATATTGTGGCTTCCCCCAGAAAAACAGTTGTGGTTGAAGGGAGGTACCACTGTGCTGCTTGCTTTCACCGGAACGTTCAGAGTAAACATGAACATGCTTACTCTAAAAATAACTGCAGGTTCTTCATACGTAACGAAACGAAGCAGAGCTGCGATGTTCTTTTCCTTCACAAGGATGAAGAGTTCAGATGAGCACAGGAATGCAGAGAGCAAGATCCTTTGAAGCCATAATTTCTATGACTTTCTAATTGTGAAATTGAGAAGTGTGAAAAAGATTTCTAGGATAGTCAAAGTACTGTCACGTTTGTAAAAGCTATCTGACTCGTGCGAGCAGCTTAAATAATTACAAATGCAGATTTCGTGCCTAGGCACAGGCGTGTAAGAGCCGTCAGTTCACCGATACGTTGTGGTATCTACGCGGAAAGAAGAGTTGCGTTTCTGATTTTTCTGAAAATCTGGCTCATGGTGGCCCTGATTCAGCAAAGCTCTTAAGCACATGCTTAAGTGCTTTGCTGAATCAGGGCCAAAATCATGTACTCTTGTCTCCTCCTCAGTGCAAGTTGTTCCCTGTGGTACATTCTTAAGTGCTTTGTCCTGTCTCATTTTAAATGACTCAAGCACTGTCAGGGTGTTGTTTGATTTGATTGTTATCTTTGGCTGGCTGTCATCTTCTTTTCTTGTTTGGGAGAGACTTCTGGGTCATTTTAGTAACATTTGTGCGTGGAAAGAAGCAAAAACCTATGATAGGTGTGTTTTTTCTTTTACATGATTAGACAAAAATGCAGTGAAATTGCATTGAAAATATTTAGATGATCGGCACTCCCCACCAAGGAACTATCTTTTGCATTTTGCATGACGGAGTCAAGCTTAAAACAGTAATTTAGAGCCGTGTAAAAGAGGATCTGAAACTATAGGATTTATTTTCAACTACTGGGCCACTATTCCATGTGCCAATTCTGTGAATACATTAATGCACACCAACAGGTGCTCTATTCTTTTAGCTGTATTTTTATGTGATGTTTGCTGTGATGAGACTATGCTTCAGCCTCGTTTCAGTGGGAAACACTTGCGGCAATCCTGAAGGACAACAGGGGAAAAAAGAGAAGGAAGCAAAATGGTTTCAGCTTGGCTGGCTTCCAGCCTTATGGCAAGGCATGGCCAGTTTTTCCTGCTGGGGGATTTTTTTCTATTATTTCTTGGTCTGAAAGAGTTTTTCAACAAGCAACCCCAGCTTTGCTAAGTTGTGTAAGCTGCGCTACGTTCACCAAACTGTCAGACTCTGCACGAATCAGTTGCTGCCCATAATCAAATTCTTCTTGAAGTAATACAGTGATATACTCTGAACTATCTGAATTTTGTAGTTATCAAAGTATCTTTTTTATGGTTACTGAGCAACATATATTAACCAGAGTGCACCCCAGCTGATGTTTAGCAGATGTTACGGTGTTGCTGGAACCTCTTTGGTCCAGTAATGGAAGAATATGTTTTTGTTTTGTTGCTTTGGTGTTTAATTTTATTGAGGTTTTCTTTATACATACATAATCTGTATGTACATATGTGGACATGCATATAAAATTGAATGCCTAGGGTAAAGAAGGAGAGAAAAATGGAGAATGGTTTCATTTAGAAAAAAAAAAAAAGAATGGGGAAGGGACAGGGACAGCAGTAGGACACCATAGCTGTCTCTAGGCTGTGTGCATGGGAGTGGGAGGGGAGGAACCACTACATGTGGTTCCATGCTCTGCTTCCCTGATACCCCACTGAAATCTGGGGGGAGACCTTATGGGGTAAGTCCATCCAGCACGGTTCTCCTAGCACTAACTTTGTTAGAAAGAAAGAAGCCACATGGACACCGGGTGACATCTGCTTCATAGTTTCTGGTGCTAGAAGATGCAGTGAACCTCATGTGGGTGTCACCATTATCTCACTGCTGTTGGGTTTTGAGGTTGCTCAGCCTTTTGACCTTTTTTTTTTTTTTTTTTTTACCCTTGGCCAACACATGATGCACACAGGAAAGGAGCTGCACAGATCTGGCTTTCCCATGCAAAGGTGGTAGGACCAGCCACTCCTTAATGAAAGGAGTAAGGTTAGAGTTTATTATGTGATTTGTGGGCGTGACCACAACATGTGAACGAGTGATATCAGTGAGTTGCAATTCAGGATGAGAGATTACAAAGGATGAGCAGAAAGGGAAGAGAAGATCATTGGTTATATATTTTGCAGGTAGAAAGACAGGACTTGCAAAAGGATTTGAGGTACACAAGGACAATGTCTTCACAGACAAGTTCAGAGCATGCATAAAATGGCAGAATAACACAAAGTGTGGAAGTACTAAACAACTGGCTAATTAAGCTATATATTATTTGGGGTACTATATAAATAATCTTATATAACACAGTCACAGCAGTTTCCATTCTGTTTCCTTGTCCTCTGGGCCTAATTCCAGCTGAGAAGTGCCTGGAGCATACCACAGGTCCTTTGGAGTAGGCTCTTATTTATTATTACCTTATAACATTGCTCAAGCGTATTGCAGTAAATAATTTACTAGTGCTAGGACTTAGGTGGATTACATTTAATAAGGCAATAACTTCTGTTCTGAAAGTGCAGTTGCTGTGGATGACCTCGATAGATAGGGTGAAGGAGGTCACAGGGTAACATAATACTGTAACTTAGCAGAACACCAAGTATTGTTTCATGCCTTCAAATGCATCACAATTGTACAAAAGAAAAGACTGGACGAACAATCCCAATTGTGTAATGCGGTGTTGGGGTATTATTTTAGTCAAGCAGCAGGAGCAGCTGGTAAGTACTAATGAAACAGAATTGAATTGAAAATTGTATCATTTCCATGGCGTGGCATTAAGGACACTGTGGCCTTTGTGGTACAAAGGGTGAACGTTCAGCTGCACGCTCAGCTTCACTGCCTGAGATCAGTAAAAACTGGGGAGCACATTAAAAATAGACCAACATTTTCAGGGGAAATCCTATACGTTTATTAGTAAAAGGTACACATCTAGAAGTTGGAAGCAATCGCTCTAAGAGGAGAGGAAGGCATTTATGGGGGAGGCGAGTTTCTTGAATTGCTGATAGATAGTATGATAGTATCCCAGGGACAAGGGTCTGAGGAAGTGTGTGCTGCTTCTCATCCTCGTCTTTTCTTTGGACAGAAAACCAGTGTACAAGTACGATATTAGTTCTTGTTGTTCAAAGTCAGCAACTTCTCTGTTTATCCAGTAACGGTAACTAAAACCATCTGAGAAACGGTTAGCGGCGAGCTGACTAGTGCATGTCACGCTGGTAAACACACAGGGCCAAATACCTCAGCCGTGATTGTCCAAATCTGTGGAATTACGCCTGGATTTGCTTCCACACACAAAACAGAATCTTCAAAGACGTCTGGGTTGCAGTAAAAATGCCTGGTTACCAAGGTGACACTGGATCTTACTCCTTAAATAATTGTTTTATCTTGATATTTGCAGCTGAAGGTGCAAACTCGGAGCCGGCCGGGGAGCCTGCAAACTTGCTTTTCACTGAGCAAAGATCCTCGGATCAGGCAGACCTTTTTCTAACTGATGTCACTTTGTCCAGTCCTTGTACTCTTAGCAATTTCCAAATAGCTTATCTATCAAAATTACAATAACTAGAGACATGTCTGTGGTTAAGTGGGTAGAGTAAACTCAAGATCAAAGAAATGTACCACCTCACATACCTGTTTACATTTAGGAAGATTTAAGTCGGAGTTCTCTGTTGATACTAAAAGCTGGGAAGGTCACTGTGTCACTTGTAAAAGTTTGACCCATTCGCATTAAAGTAAAATATGATCGTTTTCACAAAAAAGTAACAAAAAGTCTCAAAGTCTAATTCTGCTAATCTTAGTAATATATCAAAAGTTGCATTAGTTTATGAACATTTCTGGCAGTGGAAGAGGATATAAAAATGATCTATTGAATACAGGCAGTTTTTACGTTCATGAAGTCAATCTCAGGCTTACGTGAAAACCTCATTTCCATAACAGCTCAAGTCTTCTAAAACGGGTGGATTTTATTCCGAGCCCAATATTTTCAGAATTGCTACACAAAATGAGCTAAATTAAACTAACTCAGCAAAAGCATTTAGTGAAAGTAGGTGAAAGATGAAAGCATACTGTCAAGTTAAGTGATCTGAATGTTTAAAAAAGTAAAATACATTTTAAAAAATGGAAGTTGAGTTTTAACCTAAACCGAAGCTAATGCATTGTTTAGCTAATTGGTCGCGTGCTAAATAGCTGTATGAGAAGGGTGGGGTACAGTCTGTAATCCAAGCAACATCCAGGTCCAGTACTAAGATTTCCTCTTATTCTGAGATACTAATCTTTACTAATTACTGGGGACTTTTGTTTTTTCAGGTGCAATCGCTGGGATTGTGGATCAGCCGATGCAGAATTTTCAGCGAGTGTCCGAAGCCCAAGCTTCAGCCGGGCATAAAGCCAGAGGGGTCATCTCGGGGGTGGGGAAAGGAATCATGGGCGTCTTCACAAAGCCCATCGGAGGGGCAGCTGAGCTCGTCTCCCAGACAGGTTACGGTGAGTTTCTCCATTTCCAACATCCCTATTTTAATTTTAAAATGCTCTTCAGATACAACCTGCTATGTCTTACTTCCGTGGCTTAGTAGCTGTGTGACTTAAAGAAAGATTCAGAAATGCCAGCACTAAATAGCTATAAGTGTTGTGCTCGTTTTCTTAAAAACCATCATGTTGTGCTTCTCTCTTGTGTTACCGCTCAGCGCTGTACAGCCACAGAAACACAGAATGCAGAAAGCATGAAGTAATTCTTGGAATACAGTAGAATTAGTTACAGAAACACATGTGCTTACAAAAGAATTTTTGACATAAAAGTATTAGAGCAACACTATATCCAATTAGAGTGTTATTTTGAGATTGCTTTGTTACGGCAAGGAAAGAGTTGTGCTATCTCTACACAAAGAGAGAGTTGTTCCCAGAGCAAGAAGTGAGTCATGTAGTGGGACCATCCCCTTTGAACTGGAGAGTTGTGAGAAGAGAGTCCTGTTTTTAGATACACGGGTAACCTTTTAACAACCAGAGGTGGGTTTTCCAGCTCGACTGAGCACTTAGTGGCAGTGGTGGTGAAACCTTTCGGATTGATGTGAATACTTCTGAACAACCACAAACTGTAAAAGATAAAAATAAAATATCAAAATACACTAATTTCTTTGTTCCCAGTATCAATAAGTCAAAGCTGTTGGTCTGGGGGTGGGGGGCACTCAGGGAAGAAAACCAGGGAGACCTGTTGATACAAGGACAGATGTGTCAATAAGTTTGCCTCACTGATTACACCGGACAAACCTTGAAGATTTAAGCCTTTAATCGCTAGCAGTATTTATGTTTGTGATGTCTTGATTAGAATACGAGTAGTTCTCCTAGGACTTCAGTTTAGGATATTGTTTCCATGCTTCCCATTACATTCAGAACTCATTCCTTGAAGCAATCTATTTAAAGAAATAATGAAACAATTATTGCCGTTCTTTCAAATTATTTTTATCCTGGTTGTATGAGTGTAAATAATAACTGTTCTCCTGAATTATGCATCCCATAGGTGTAAAAACTGTATCGGTAAAATCAGAAACTTTTGTCAGTTGTCAGCCGGCTGAGTGGTGGGTTTGCTGCCCGTGGCGTTATTCTTTCTAGATTTAATCCCGCTGCACTCTTTATCAAGAAACCTGTAACAGTTGAGGGACGCTTTTCTTTGCAGATACGGTATACAAGAGATCATGTTTTCCACGAGCATGTGACAAAAAGAGTTAGCCAGGAAAAAACATAAAAACTGTATCAATAATAGCTGACAGTGCGTGAGAGGAAAACACACAAGAGTTCAAGTAACTCTTACCCACAACTGGATTGGAAGTGGGACCGTGCCTCTTGGGGGGGACCGAGGGGTGGGGGACCACACAGAAATAAACACATGTTCTCTCTTTCTCCATCTGTAAATAACATTTTCACTCACATAATGCTGAGAACCTCGGTAAGCCAACTGTTACAACTGGGATGCTGCTTTTAAGCATTACCATCAACATGTGTGCTAAAAATTAAAGGTTTTTTTTCAGCACTGATGTTTTGTTTAAATTATTATCCATTGTGTAAAAAGGAATCTAAGTTATTGACACCCTTATGCAAAAATGCCTTTTGCTTCAATGGAATGCTTAATTAGACAAAAGAAAATGTCTTTGTTTATTTAAAGAGTAACTTTGCACTAAACCGTATAACACTGGTGCTTGCTGCTTAACCTACTTCCTGTCTGTCTTGTAAAAATTTTTAAAACTACTTAATTTGTGAATTTTTTTGCAACCCACTCATTCTTTCTGGTGATCATACCTCATCTTTAGAAGTTTACAAGCCATCTGAAAGCATACGTACCGTATCGTCTTCAGCTTTGGATAGTCTGTTTAGAAACCTGTTTAACTGCTTCTTGTAGTCTCTATTCTGTGCTGGCACTAAGAAGAATTCACAATAAACCAGATGCCCCAGGAGATCTCATAAATGTATATGGATCTGTGTTTAACAGCTGGATTAAGTAACTGAACATTTAAATACAGTATCAAGGCAAACTTGCCTTCTAATTTGTACCGATCGTGACACGTATGTGGAAGTATTTTAATATTAAGCAAGAAAGTTAACAACAGTCTTGATTTTTTTACATAAATCTGAAGCGATGTGTCCCATCCTACTCTGAAATGATGGCTCTCAGGAGCATTATGTTTCTCTTGATTGCAAGGGTATGGCTGAGTTTTAGAACATACAGTGGGGTTTTTTTGTTTCTTGCTAATGCAAGATCACCAGGGTTAAGTGCGTAACTCTTGCATTGTAATATTTAATGAATTATCTTGATTATAGCTTCCAAAGTTGTGACATCATTTCGGATCTGCACTATTTTATGAACTGCTCTAAACAGATGACATCACCACAACGTGTAGCTGCTTTGTAGAAAACAACTACTAAAAAACTCAAATTCTCTTACCACAGGTATTTTGCATGGAGCTGGACTTTCTCAGCTTCCCAAGCAGCGCTCTCATCCAAACGATCAACATGTTGAGCAGGCTCCAAATAGCCACGTCAAATATGTCTGGTAAAATTATTTAGACACTTGCTCATTTTTACATCCACATTGTTTATTAATAGGTTCTGGCCCGTGGTCAAGTTAACGGGCTGCTTCCCGAGGAAGGGCTGAGTTACGGCAGTTTGTTTAGGAACATTAAACACAAAGGTAGTGCATAGAAACCCAATCTGCAAATGATGGGCTGCTGATCTGCTTCCAGCTTTGGAACTACAGAGCTGATCTTTATTTAATGGCATTCAGTGAGTTCTTACTTATTTATCATTGCACTGAGCCCAAGAAAAATACTGCACGTCTCCAGAAACAGCTGCTAGTGAAGATAGCTTTATTTTCTGCACTGGATTTGTAAGCCACTTCTCATGGTAATTTTTCTATTAGGATGGGAAATAGGCTGACCTAGCACAGTTATTAGGCCAATTTTGCAGTGAACGATTAAGGAGTTTTGATAAGTAACAGTTACACATTTATTCTCTAAATCTTAAATCTTATAATGGAGATTTGGAATATATTCCCTGGCTTATTTTATATGTGTAGGTGATAGGTACAGGCTTAAGTAAGAACATTAGTGATCAAAAGAAGTCCTGGAGGATCCAATGCATAACACTAATTACTACTATGGTTTTCCTTCTTTTTCTCTTTCTTTTTCTCTTTCTTTTTTTTTTTTTTTTTTCCTTGATAATGCAGGAAAATGCTGCAATCTCTAGGAAGGCCGGAGGTCCATATGGCCTTAGACGTCATGATCGTGAGTGGATCAGGGCAGCAGCATGAAGGCTGCTTACTGCTCACCTCGGAGGTGCTCTTCGTGGTCAGCATCAGTGAAGACACGCAGCAGCAGGCGTTCCCGGTGACTGAGATCGATTGTCTGGAAGATGATCAGCAAAAAGACCTGCTGAAGGTGCAGCTAAAACAACAGAGAGTGCCTTCTGATTTGGAGGTAAAGACTTGAGCGTGATTTTCATTCAAAGATCAAGTTACACTGATGGTGATGATGCTTTTGGCACTGGGCATGCTCACCTTTGGGTCAGGAGGCCAGAGTGCCAAACCAGGGCACCTGCTGTTTTCATGCACCTCATAGTTGACTGTGTTGCCCTTTCGATGAAAGGGACGTGTCTCCTCCCTTCTGTCCTTTTATTCGTCAAGATATTTCATATCTGTGACAGCGATTTTCTGAGACAAAAAGTAGAGAAGCCCAGGTTCTTGGTAAGCACAACCCCTTTTCTGAAGAGGTTCTCAGGACTACCTATGAGTGAGGTGTTCATTGTTTGGCAAGTCAGTGTTGCTGCCTCGACCTACAAAGTCACAGTGAGAACAGTTCCTTTTGTTCTTCCATCAATTCTGTTTTAACAGCTCAGTGATGCTGCTGCATGCTCCTTTCAGCACGTTTCTTACCTTGTCGCTTCCAACGCAGTGGTGTCTTACTTGGCAGGTCCCCGTATTTGCTTCCTTAGATCTTCCTTCTTCTGCAAAGGCTAACTTTAAAAGGATCGGTTCCTTTGCTGAGACTGGATGCACTAAGTGTTTGCCAGTAAGAGCATAAATCCTTCATCTTCATATTGAAAGATCTCTAAGCCATTTGAATGCTGAGGTTTTGGATGAATTATCTCCTTTTAATGGTAGAAGAATGTTATATTTTTACACTTTCGGGAAACAATGTTTATTGTATTAAGTTCTCAAGTGGAATCATATGAGTGATCATTTCAAAAACAAACACGCATGTCCCAGTTGTTGTTTGTATAAAAGTGTGTCAGGTAGTCCATAGACCGCCATACCAGAAATTTCTCTGTTTCAAATATAAGAAAAGAGCATACGTAAAACCCCGTGAAGTATGAGGTGTGCCAAAAAGCAGGGGAGGCTTCAGCACCTTCAATGAAATCCTAATTTTGCTGAAGTCACCATCGATTCCAGCACAGCAAGAACTTCATCTGTGTCATGACAGCGCTTGGATTTTTTTGTGAAAGCTTTTTTTAGTGCTGAATTCTCTATTTACATTTATTGTCTTTCCACTAACCTCAGTCTCACAGAGTGCTGTTGACTGAAGTTGCCTTCTCTCACCACAAAGCTGCACGAGGCATTACTTAAATTTCGATGCAAGCGGGCAAAGCTCAGCTTTTTTATCCCCGAATGCCGTGTGGTTGCTGGAGGCACACATCAGACTGAATCCAGACTACCCTGCTCGGTCCAGAGCTACTGTCCTGGAGAGAAGAGGAAGATAATTTGTTCTCCCTAAGGCATTTGATGCACTCGGCCCATCCTAACCCTAACTTTAGCACCAGCCCACTTTTTTTTTATTAGGCTGTAGTGCAATGGCTCTTGTCTTTGTACCCGGTTATCCAGGGGGTGAGGAGTAGGCTGCTGCTCTGGGGGAAGGGCTGCTTGCCCAAAGGTTGCTGCAAGGGGGTGATGAGGCAGAGGGGCTGCCTGTCAGGGAGAAGGGAAGGCAAGGAACAGGGAGCCTAATTCTAGTCCCTGCAGCTGGGAATGTACAGGACTCCTGGGCAAGTGGCTGCCGTACATGTATAGCACAACCCTCTATGGCATGTGCAGAGTCCAACGTTCCCACATACACATGCTAGTGCACGCGGTAGACGTGACCTGCTTTGCAGGTACTGGACCAAATACATGGTTTTTTCTGAAGTTCTGGATAGAAATATGGGACTCCTACTCCAGTGGCGTAGCAAAGCCAGGAGCTGTAAGCCTTGAGCCACCCAGCCTCAGTAGACAATCTCTTCTGCTGACATAGGCTCTTGAGAATGTGGTGAGCACATATGGCATGATAAAAGCAGTGAAGAGTGCCTTTGCCCCGGGTGGAGCGAAGTCAGTGATGGCAAGACAGCAAAAGCTGAGTGATGCTGTACAAAACAGACCTGGCATAAGCATTCCTTCAGAATGCAGAAGCCGATGCTGAAATTTATGTGAAAATAGGCTATAAGGAGGAGCAGTTGAAAGTAAGGCAAACAAGAATAAGAAAACTTAGGGGTTTTTTTTGCTAAGGCAGCTACACAATAAAAAAGATTCCAAAAGCTTCAAAGGTTTTAGTAATTACCTAGAGTTACGGAGTTATGTAATACTCTTTTGTAATTTATGTCTATTATAGATTATTGCCTTAGCGGACTGGGAAATTTCATAGTCATTTCCTTTCTGCAGCTGAGCGTGTCAGCTCTGCGGTGCTTGGGGTGCTGTGCGCAGCGCTGGTGGTGGTGGGAGCCAGGGCCTCCCCTTCCACTGCCCTACAAGAGCTTCTGTAGGAACTCTTAGAGTGTGATTAGGAAGAGGAGCTGCTCAGGAGCAGCAAGCTGTGACGTGCAGGCGAGCAGCCTCAGAGCTGCAGGCCTACACCCAAATAAGACACGACTCCTAAATATTAATGGCAGACCATCTTCCTGCACTGAAGAGGTCCTCAGCTGAAGTGCAGACACATCTGTACATGACGATATTAGTAAAGGTGGCTGGAATTTTTAGCTGGAAAATGCCCAGTCAGGTCAACCAAAATGTTATGATGAGTTTAGCAAAATAGAGGTGATGTTACCAAATGTAAATTATGTCTGGTTTTCTGATTAATTTAGTCAGAGATCCTAGAAATACTACAGCAAATTGAAACGTTTCATTTCAACATTATAAAAATCCACTTATTTGTCTTATTGCTCACAAAAATAATTGCCAAAAGTTTTGTTTCAGCTCTGCCCAAAACAGTTTCTCCCATTCCCTCTCCTCAGCTTCTTGGAACTATTAGGAAACAGAACATGAGTTGCTCTAGAGCTGTAGTCACCAGAGATGTTATAGAGCGTATTTTGACTCCTTCAGCAATAGATTTGCCCGATGGCTTGTTCGTTTCCACAATATATAACTTAATCCATCTGGCTAGGAATAGCCTGGGTGGGTTCTTGAAAACTCTGGCACTGACAACTTTGTTGTTGAAAGGGAAGCATTAATTGTACCTGGATTATCTTCCAAAGTAATCGAGACACTGCTTGTTTCCAGACAGACAAAGCACAGACCATCAGTGCTCCATACACGTCCCGTCTGCGCAACAAAGATGCTGTAGCTACTGTAGGGTTAGTTAGAATTGCTGAAGGCTTACTCTTTATAAGTCATAATGGGAGGAATTTTAGAAAAATTCTGGAGTTCTTAGCCCAAAAGTGTGGCCTTCCAGCATGAAAGGACATGGTATCTTTAGGATTCCTCTAGCAGGTGCGTTAAGCAATCCTTGACTTGAGTTTGGATTCATGAAATGATCTGGCTATTAACATTAAAGCTGTTCAAAGTAGTGGGCTGAGGCACTTAGTGACAACGTTAGGTCCCATTTAGGAAAAATTTAGAATAAAAGCAATTCTAAGTTTCTGATGTTGTCCTGACAATATAAGCTAAACTGAAACTGGCTGGAGAAGCAGACGGTTGCAGATGAAGTCATCTGGAAGCAAGTAGGGTCCCTGTTACTTTGGAAGACCATCCAAGTGCAGTTAATATTTCCTCCTGAATAATTATGCTGTGTCTGTGGGATATAGCCTGGGGCTGAAAATGAAGAATGGCTTCACAAGAGTAGGTGAGTGGGGATGCCAACACCAGTTCCATCTTCTTTTATAACTTGGGCCTTTTGGTCAGTGTGGAGGCAGAACTGTAATGCAGCTTCACCTGGGCTTTACCTAGAAGTAGAAACCAGGAAAAAAATGTGGAGCCACCAACTAGCAAGATTTACCCCATAACTTCTTAAAATCTAGTTTACGTAGGTGCTACTTTAATGTGTTTCTCTCCTTTCAACTGGTAAAATGGACTGACTGCTGAGATATTTTTTCTGTGCCACCAGACTGAGGACCTGGTTCAGACCATTCTCCCCTGTTAGCCGTGTGACTGCTGCAGGGATCTGCCTGCTGATTTTCCCTCCCTCTAAGGTCATTGACGGAAAACACACTCTCCTCTCCCCGTGTCGCCATTTCCGCTATTTCTAGGCATAGGCTCCAACCTTGAGCTTCTGGGCTTGTTCATGAGGCTGCTTCCTTTAGCATTTTTGTGGCGATGATTGAAAACAGGAGGGATCCTACTTGCTGAGCAGCAAATCCATCTCCAAAGGCATTGCAAAAAAAACCAGAGGGGACTGTTTTGATTTGGATGTGACATCTGTCGCTATCTATCAATCATAATAATTCTTTCTTCAAATAAGCAATGGTTTGTTTAAAATGAGCCTTGCAGACCAGAGTTGTGACGAGATATTGATCCTGGATGTTAAATGGAGTCCAATGGCACTGTTTGAAAATATCAGCCCATCTAGTGAGCCATGTGTAAACCTCCCTGAAAGACAGTCAGGAGACAGCAGCCTTTGAATCCTTAGTGTGACAGCCAACAAGCAAAGACATCTTAAATCCTACAAATATGAAACTCATCAGCAGTTCTCCAAGTGGAAATAAGGAAGCTTCAAAGCCTCACCCTGGAACAGCTTCTGCCTTTTTGTTCATGGTCATATTTTGGAAATAACTTCTATTCTGAGTGACTTTGCTAGTGATACCACTGTTGCATCCATGGTGGTATTTCTGAAATACATATTTTTGAAACAATGTGACTAGCTTGATGCTGCTTGCATGCTTTCCCTTCTCAAGCTAGTCATAGTCATCTTCAATTTCTTTGCCCATGACTTGTCATTTAATACTTTATCTGGTTGGAACCGTATGGTAGATGGCACCTTTCTGGTGAGGGTATTTGTTTTAGTGTGGTTTTCCCACTAGATGTAGGTTATTTGCATCCCTCTTGCTACAGAGCCTTGAACATCTACATATTTCAGCCTGCAAAAAGGGGTTTCTTCAGATGAGTCCTTCCAACTCATGGTGATGGAAAAGGCAGTTTGCACGGACGCCTTAGTTTCTTCTCCAGAAACAACACACCCAAACCATCTTTAGTAAAACCCTTTTGTTTCAAAAAATGGAATTGTGTGGGTCCTCTGACCCAGAATGGCTTTTTTGGTGGCCAGAAGCAGACGGATATATCCTGTTGTAGAACATTCACCTGGAAGGTAGCTTTCTAGCCTTTATTTTAAATCAAGTTAAAGACTTAAACTGAGCTGCACAGATATAGCTATGGGCCGTCTTTAATTGTACTTTGGGAGAAAAAGGTTTTGCTAATTAGGATTGCTATCTGATAAGCACTGCCAGGAGCTACTGGCATTTTTCTAAAAGGGGTTCAGATGGCTTTCCTGTCTACAAAGAGCTGATCTGTTGTAAAGATCTATTCTTGAGCAAAGTGTATAGAGTCCACCCTTGAAATTCTCAAAAGATACTGCTTGAATTTCCTAAGAAAGAGTTAGAGCTTCTCTGAAGTGTCCAAATCCACCAAGCACTGAACTATGGGAAAACACTGTTGATTAAAACATCCATTAAACTATTGTAGAAAAGATGCCAGGGAGGAAGACTTTTAACTACAGAAAGTCATGTGGAAGTTAGTTATTGTCCTTACTACTGAGTTCGGTTATTGTCAATCACTCAATAATCATTTTATCTCATCTGATTTCAGGCAGATGGAGCTCGAGAGAGACTATCGGAACAGCAGTACAACCGCCTTGTGGAGTACATCACAAAGACATCTTACCACCTCCCTCCCAGCACCGCGCCAGCAGTGCAACCTGTAGCTACCGACCACCTTCCAACTATAACGAAAACTTACCAATATGTAGTTGATCCAAATTTTGCCCAAGTATTCATTAGCAAATTCACCATGGTGAAAAATAAAGCTTTGAGGAAAGGATTTAATTAATTTGCGGTAAGTACAGTAATACCTTACCGGTCTGAAATTAATGCTTTCTCCGCATTAACCTACATCAAATGGAGATGCATGTAATTTTTGAGGAAGAAGGAGATGATAACAAAGTTAAGCCCAATAGCTTTTCTAATCTTGACAGCACTCCTGCTCCCTTGCCAAAATGTGAGCGCTGGAAAGGAAGTGTTTGAGCAAACGAATAAAGTGAAAAGGAACAGCCTTGGACTATAGCTCAATCAAAATCCTTTCCTTTTTAATAACCAAAAATCAGAGATTAAGGAAAAATTGCGTGCGTACAGACATCTTTGCCACACACACAAAATGCGTCTCGATACCTACTCTATCATATTTTAGGGTCTGCCAGTTTCTGTTATAAACCAGGTTTATAACTCAGCTGTAACAACTTGCTCAAGGCTGAGCCTCCCCCCACACACACTCACCCCCCCCCCAACACGTACGTCCTGAGGCAAAACATTTTCCCCCACTAAATCTGAAAAACCCAGTGTGGCTGGTTTAAGTTACTAGTGACAGCTGGGTTTTAGCACCACTTTAACCTTAAAATAGCTTCCTTTATTTGACTGAAGTTTTGCAGGACATTAGTCCTTAATGTAAACTAGTGCCTTTGTGTGGTTTGGAGAACAAAACATGAACTACAACATGAATTTATTTTTCAAACTCTCTGTATACAGAAACTTTATTTTATCCACCATCAAATATTCAGAAGGACTTTCAATGTATATATGACATTGTGCATTGTCTGGTTGTTAGCTGGAAGCCAGTAACATGCAGTTCAAAACTTTAAGCAGCAGAGCTCAGTCTCCTTAAAATCTACCAAAAATCTGTAAGGTCAATATAACATAGATGTGCAGGTGCTACGTATAACCTTGCTGGGTCTCACTTACTTCTGATCTGCCACCACTACACAGTATGTACTTCACTTAAGCCCTAATTCATTTTATGCTTATCATCATGGAACAGCTAAAGCCAGGGAGATTTAAAACCATGAGTTTTCAAGTACGTTTTTGCTAAGCGAAGTGAGTTATTTTTTTCAAGTTGATCAAAAAGTATGGACCCACAGGCTCCAATTACATGACTAGTTAATGATGCCATCACGATACACTTATGATGTTAAACACATCTTATTTTTCAGATGTTTTACAGTTTGTAGTAGACAAGAAATCACTGTCTCTGGGCGCAGGTAGGTTACTTTATACACCAAATCTGGCTACGGCAGCTTTAAAAAACAAGAGCTTACTTGGTTTTCAACTATGCGTGTTACTTTTCCCCCATTCTCTATGTACTTACGGACATGAATTTTGTCTGGGGATTCCTGAACATGGCCAGAATTGGAGACAAGAAAACTGGAATAAAATCTGATCATCATTTGGAGCAGATACATGCGCTTTATAGTTAATAACGTCTATGCATACTTGATACGACCAAATGCACAGTAAATAAGAATGTAGTAACTGCAATGTTTTTTCTCGTGAGTTCTGTTTTGTTAAAAGGTATTTCTAAAAGCCGCGTCTCTCGTGTACTGAAAATACAGAACCCTGGGATCTGCACTGTCCTTTCCTGAATGTGAAATAAGCCCATTCATTAACATTTCATACAGTGATTTAATAACTTAGTCATTGTTTAAATAACACTATTTAAATAATGTATATATACACACATGCTTAATTCCTGAATATTTTATGGAAATAGTTTAATACTTCTAATTTTGCATATTGGTGGATAAATTGTAATATAATGAGATTGTTTGAAGATAATAAAGCTATTCCTATAATACTTGGGTTTGTGAGCTATTCAGTCAGTCAGTTACAAAGGAATGAACAGGTCACTGTGTAGAGCAGTGACAAGACAGACATACAAGCTTCACGTAGACCCCATTAGACTCCAGTTGGTCACTGGACTCTGTCACGTACCAGAAAATGCAATAGGTCATGACAATACTTTGGAAGTAAAAACTGATGATTTAGCTTGCCAAAAAAACATGTGCTGAGAAGTTTTAGGCTTTTGTGACTGAGTCAAACCAGCACTGTAGTCACCGTTAGAATTAGACTATTCTGTTCGTTATTTACGCAGTGCACAAAGCAGCCAAGAGGATGCAAACACACCTGTAAAAGACGAGGGAAGGCAGCAGTTTAATCTCTAAAAGTTTGTAGATTGCAGCCATCATTTAAGATACATTTGTGGTTTTCCCTGAATTATATTCTCCTGGAATAAACACTTGCTTAAATTATACTCCTCTTCAGCAAATTAAGCGAGCGTCTTTACTGCATTAGGCAGGTTCTTTCTCCCCCTTCTGACCACATGTATGGAAACGTGTGGAGATGGCGTATAAATCAGCCTCTCCTGCATATGAGCTGCGTGAACTATGAAAACAAAAGTTGTGCAAAGAGCAGCTGCCTGTACTTAGCTGCTAAAGCACTCCAATGTGTACTCTTAAAACATGCCTACTCTCATAATGCTCTTTAGACCTGGAGAGCTCACAACTTCAAATCTATCTTTTTAGTTTGCTTCCAGAACAATCAATCATTCCTCAAACACTGGAGACTAAAGTAAAGTAAGCCAGCCAAAAATTTGAAGGCACGGTCAGGTTTATACACAGCAAGACCTTTCCCAAAGTAGTTTAGGTCAAACAATTCCTTTTTATATATTATTTCATGCATAAATATAGCAGAAACCTTTGCAGACTGTTGGGATGGCCTCAGCGCAGACAAGCACGTTTTTCAGCTCTGCATCTCCTAGAAACAGCATTGCCAGGCTCTGTAACAACCAGCTGATTAGGGTCTAACTCACACAGGTCTGGCTTGTCCCATGCTACACCCCACTCCCAAGTGCGTCTCAGGCAGGATTAGCTGAACTCTTGCTGGCAAAGGCAAAGAGAAAGACCAGGCGGGTGGGGGAGTGGAATAAAAGGAAAATTGATGGGTTGTTGCAGATTTCAGAAGAGGAGGTTAGCCCTTTTGCCTGCTCCTTCGTTAGTTACCCAGCTTTGCCCTCCCTTCCCACTCCCGAGGAAGGGCAGCCATGGGTTGGCTGCCATTCCCTGCTGAAAGAAGTACTTGCTTTGCAGCCATTGTGAAACCATAATATCATTTTACAGCAACGGTTCTAACCCGCAGACACCCAAAGCACAGACACAGCACTCGCCTTTCGTCATTGTTGTTGCACACATTCAGCCAGAGACATCTTCGAGCTCTGCTGTCTGGTCAGAGATACCTTCAGCCACAAACACTCTCATTTCATTAAATCAGGAACAGAGACTACAACAGTAACTGCTGTTGGCTGTAACAGTTTGGAAGAAACCTAGAATTTAAAAGTAAATTAATTCCTAGCAATTGGGAAGAATACAGGGGCTAGGGCTGCAAGGGGAGTCAGGTCTATTAGCCTGCACACCTGGCAGTAGCAAGTTCCTTTGCCTCTGAAGCTGTCAGTATGACTAAAGACCCCCGGCTATTTAAACCTGCAGACATGCCTGAGAAAATGTTAGTCAGTTCTTAATGGCACACAATGTTTATACTGTACACGAGGAAGATAAATGGGTATCATTTGCTATTGTTAAGCTTTGGTTTACATTTATAGGAACAGGGGTATTTTGATTACTAGCGCGTTTCCCCTGCACCACTAATGTCAAATTCCTTCTTTGCTTAAAGGAAGCACTGCCTGTACGGAAAGCTTAAAGGAAATCCCACGGTGCTCTGTAATAGTGTTCTGGATCAAATACATTACTTACTTGCTTTCATTAGTCCAAATGTTGCTCACGGATACCTATTAAGTGTTAAGTAGTTAATGATCCATTTAAAATAATGAGAGTTACTCCAAACAGGATTTGAACTGAAGACCTTCAAATACAACACAGATGGCTTAATTTGTCACGCTGCTTCGTACAAAGCCTTCACTCCTTTCAGAGTCAGCTTTGACTCCTCTACCAGTACCCACAGGCAGCAATCGAGAGCTACAGTCCTAGTACCATTGTCAACCTCAGCAACAGGCAACGCACAAAGCCCCAGATGAGGGGTGTCATGGCAGAAGATAAAGCATCAGGTCTTGGACTACACAGAATGTAGCAGAGATGAAAACTCTGGTTAGCTGACTACTTCCAGAGATTAAAAAGGAGATGAATCATGTCTAGAAGCAGCACGCAAAGATATTCATTACTGTAAAATCCTAAAAATAAGTATTTCTTGTCTGCTTTTACCCTCTTTCCCCTTGTACATCAAATAGATGCGACCGTACCTGCAGTTTACAGTCTTTTTCTAATCAGAGTAACATACCTCGTATAAGAGTTTGTAAGCCTTGATGTAGCTGTTTGCTGCTGTAAGGAAGGCAATACAGCAGTGGCAGCAGAAAAAGGTTGGCTAGTGTATTTCCAGAATTCCTCTCCAAATTCTTTCAGCCCAAGGTCAGTTCACCTTGTGAAGCCAGAGGTAACACAGAACCTTCCAGAAATCCAGCCTGTAACAACTATCCTCTTGCATATTCCCATCAGCAGCTGAGACAACCTCGCGGTAACTGCTCAGGGATAGACTTTGTTATCAAATGTGGAATTTGGCCAAAACAGGGATGCAAATAATTCCTGGGGGAAAGAAAACTAGACTTAGCCATCTTGAGCAATTTATGAAGACTTTCCACCACTCTTCCCAGCATCTGAGCATTTAAGCGTTTTGACATCAATGAAGACAACTAAGTGCCACTGACATATGTATTTTATTTATTGAGTTACATTAGAGCGTGCCATGCACTGAAGTGCACTACACTTTACAGTTCAGTGAGCAAATAAGGTTCGGTCATCAAGTCTCTTTAGACTGAAGGGAATCTGCAAGATAAAAAAAAATATTAAGTTATGTTGGACAAACTTTATGCTCTAAGGAAAACATATTAGTATGTATGAATGCAAAGCAATAGAGAGAATTATGTTTATGTGGTGGTTTAGTCTAGAGGAATTCCCCCTGTTATTTCCTGATGGTTTAAGATTCACACACCCTTCATGTGGCAAACAGAAGTGAAACATGGAACAAATCAAGAGCTGGAACAATACTGCTCAGCACGTCAGATTCACTGTACATGCTGCACTGATAACTGAATCAATCTTGCTAAGGGCCTGAAAGAAAAAGGAATGCAGCTTTCAGATAGGAGCCAGAGAGGAAGCAAGTGGTGTAGGCAACCTACCAAGGAAGGAAGAAAACCAAATTCAAATTGCTTCTCCACATTATATTGAACGCAATCCAAGACCAGCTGCGCTCCATGACAAGAGTCATGCAAGTGGTTAGCACTGAACTCTTAGCTTGCCCCTTTATTCTAGTACTGAGCACACTGCAGAGGTAGGAGACCCCTCAAATTTATACTTGCGCTTGGTTTCTGTTACCAGAATCACCACACAAAGTCCATGCCAAGTAGGTGAAACAGTGTAAATTCACACTTTGGTACCAAGTTGCCTACATGCCCAGCAGGAACAAACTTGGTGCAGAGCTCCAGGCTAACACCTTAACTCAGGAATTCTGCTTCCTGCCTACTGCCCTTTCCTCAGTTCTGGGGCTAAGTACCCATTCCAGAGTGAGTATTCTATGAGGTTAAACCACTGTATTTGCTGCCACATACAGAATATATTGAAATACAATGAGAGATGTAGACCGTGCATGACCACTGTACTCTTTAGGTAACTATACCAAAAATACCATCAAATTCAGCCTCCATCCAGCTTCCTAGGATTTAAGCTACTGAAGCAAAATAAAATGTCTTCCATCTGTTCTGCGTACTTGTTCTTTTCACAGTCTTTTCAGAACATTTGAAACACTGGCATTGTTTTCCCCTTCTTCAACTTACGTATTCACGTGCAGGCACACACAAAAAAAAACCCAACTCTTTCAACTATGAAAGAGTGAAAAATCTAACTTCTTACCTAAATAGGCTAAGGAATAAGAAGCATCAGCACTTCAAACAAAATCACAGATAAAGGATTTGTCTTTCACATTTTTCTTTTGAGCTGGTGTAATTAAGGAATGGAAGACATGTTTAGGAAACATTTAATTTTAACAGGTGCACACAATGTGCAATTTTTTTTTAACTGCAATGGGAACATAAGCTGCTGAGAGTGGAGCTCTATTTGCACTGAAAAATTCCTGTTCATGATTCCAATTAAATATTCAACATGCATCCTTGTTGACAGTGTTTGTTTCAAATGATTTTACCACCAGATGGCCTTTCAGAATACTCTGATGAAGGCCACCTGACTAAAGAATGCAATTCTAGTGTCTAAGAAAGCTTAAAAGTGCCTATATATTAGCAATACGATCAAACCAGAGGCAGAATTACCAGAATTAAAACCAGGTAAATTTATCATTTATCTTTGTTACAGTCATAGCTAAAAAACAAAGTTTCGCCCTCTCACCAAAAAAAAAAAATAAAAATAAAAAAACCAACCCAAAACTACCAAAGGGACTGCCATCTTTTTTCTTTTTAAATTTGTTAGAAGAGGTGGAGCTCTGCTTTTTTTATGTCATTGTGTTATGCAGAAACCAGATAGTTGTAGATTGTGACACAACAGAATTTAGTATTAATAGTGTTAAGTACAAATCTTTTATTCAATCTTGCTGCTTTAAGCAAACAGGCTGAGAAAATCCAGCTGGCCAGGATAATTAGAGCCACAGATTATCATGTAATGATCACAATATGAAAACATTCCAAAAGAATGAAAAAGCTATCGTTCTTGATTAACTTGAAGTCATTTTAAGAGAAGCAGAGAACTCAATGTAAAAAATTTGGATCAAGAGAGGGGGAGGAATTCTTTATTGAGTTGTCACATCATGAGTTTGTGCAGTGAGCGTGCTTATTAATAAACTACGACAAGGTTGAAGTCAAGGCTTCTTTTCCCTGGTGTTATGAAAACAAGTAAGGGAGAACAAAGTTTGGTAATCTTCAAACAAAAGGCAGTGTTAAGTGCTAGGAAAATATCATCATGAACAAAGTTGTATTCAAGTTTAATTAAGTGCGGCAAAAATCTGAGTATTAGTACAGGGAACTGTATGCCGTTGTGATTTTGTGTATCTATGTATGTATTTAAATGTATTTCCCCTCATGACTAGTTAGCTTCCCCCTCTCACCAACTTCAAAAGACAAAAGGCTGTGTGGAAGCTGTCTGTTTCATACACTAAGATGGATGCTACGAGAGAGAAACAGCCTCTCCCTTTTCTCATTCACTGTTCCACCACAAGTACCTAAGTAGCAAACAGAGACAGCCCAAAGCTAAGTAGTTCAAGATGTGACAGCATCAACATAGCAGTAATATCGGGCAAATCTTATAGCTTAATACAAAAGCCTTGTCTCCTCTCCACTGCTGCGTGAGCAGGGAAAGGCCTGGCCTCACCTTGTGCAAGTCTCCTGTATCACACCAGTTAAACACATTACCCAAAAGGTATTCGGGAGCTCTCTATTCTGCCCCTACTCCCCGCTCCCCACTTCCTGTATTTCTTCATGTTTTTATTACCCGGAGGTCTCTCAAGTGCAATTTGTATCCTTTTTCTTTGGGAGCACCTTACTACTTGATCAAAAAAGAAGAACCTCCAGATAGAAGCACAATGTTTCACTGAAACAATCAAGCTTACTCTTGTTCTAATGCAGAGGAGACTATTACCTGTTAATGCAGGTTGCCATCATTTGGGTGGTGCAGACTCAAACACACCAGCTGCCCTCATAGCTTCAAAGTCCTTCATGGGATCATAGTTTTTATAGAACTCTGCATAAGCTCGTTTTCTGGGTTCTGCAATTCCAAACTGGAAAGTAACACACAGAAAATTAAAGCTTGCAAAGCTCTACAAGCAGGGGTTTATTTTTTTTTCTATTAGTGCTATGATGTGTATCCGTGGAGATCGGCCTAACAAGCCCTTAGCTCAAATTAGTAAAATATTACTTTGTTCCTGTTCAAATCCACCTGACCACTGGTCAGAAAAACAAATGTCTGAAGTGAAACCTTAAAAAGAAAATTCATTACAAAATAGCACATTACACAGATGCAGAAACACTCTTCCTATATTGATACTCAAGTGTCCAATGCCCTCCCTGCTAACAGTTTTATAGGTAAAACATGCCATTATGGCAAGTTTTGTGGACAGCTGCAAAACTGTAACTCCAGATAAAATGGCATCCTAAAACAATGCATTACATTTAAGCTGCACTGTAGGTCAACTACAGAAGTCTGGGAAATTTTTACAAGCCTGCCAAGCCACACCTACAGCTCATTGACAGAAAAAGACACAGTCCTGACTCCTTGGATATTCATCCATCTGCACAGGAATATGCTCAAAAAGCCCCCAAAAAGGTGAAGAAAAGTCCAAGGTGGGTTTGTTCAACAGTATCTAACTGTAACCAAGTAAATCACTACTGAGATCCACGTTACTTAGTTCTAAATATGGTCTGCTGCCTTACCAGTGTGGGGGTAAGGCAAATATGTAGGGGTGCCAAATAAGGTTTAAAACCAAATAAGGTATAAAATTATAAGTCTGACCACAAACAAGCTTGCCTACCTCTTAACAGATGTGTTAAGCAGATGTTGAGCTTTAACTGTATATGGTTATTGTTTCTGACAGACATTTGTTGATCTCTGAGAAGCTTAAGTCAACTGTGATGGTTTTCTGATGAACAACCTGAAATTAACTTAATTTCTAGTCACTTTTATCAATAGCTTCCCGAGTACTAAAATGCTGCAAATAGTTTAAGAGTTCAATGGGCAAGCCAAGATCCAGTTCTTCCACAGGAATTCAAACTGTGTTGCTTTGTGCATGAGATCCAAGAATTATTTAGTAAAGGCATTCAAGAATGACCACCACCCTTTGTCAGAAGTCTCTTAAGGACCACGAAAACCAAAATCCAATGTGTAAGTTGCTTTTTTGTAAGTGTAATGCTCCATTTTCCCACAATACTTTAAAAGAAAGGATAAAAGGACCATACTGGCCTTCCCGAAAGACGGGTTTTCCGAATTCCATATAAGCAAGTTTTCTGAAATCAGTCTGGAGATAAAATAAGACTCTGACAACTCTAGAGTCTCGGAGACCATGATGGAGAGAGACACAGACTATCTAGAGTTAACATGCGTCAATCGTGTGAATGATCAATAGTCTAAGACCAGAAGATTCAAGGTTAAGTTGTCACGAATTGCATGATCTTGATCACACAGCTTAAGGCATCATGTTATTCATATCGTTTCTTCAAATGAAGATTAGAAAGATTTATTTATGTTCTGGAAACATGCTTACAAAAATACATTACTAAAGCTTTCTGATGAACAGCTCAACCAAATCTCAACAAAAAAATATTATGAATTCTTAAAACACTCTAATGAGTCCAGTTTATAATTGAATGACTACAGATCTCACCTTGTATAAAGCTGCACATCCCACAGATACAAAAAATGCCCCAAATAGATGAAACTTCATCCGCCTGGCCAAAAGGCGCCGCATTTGTGGCTTAGGCAACAGTGCAGACGACATGGTGATTATATTTCCTAGAAGAAAACAAAAAAGATAATTGCGGGACAAGAAGTTCTACTTAAATAATTTTCTGTAACTCTACGCTAGAAAGATTGTGCTTTTTCTGTTGTATAATAATCACCTTCACAACATAAGCAAGAGCACTCCTTCTCTATCTGACTTCTCAATGAGACTATTTAAGGGACAACATTCAAGGATGACCTATTTATGACATGAATCCAATTAAGTTTTTATACTCCTTACATCCAACACTCATGGAATCAAGACTGGCCTTCACTGTTCATATTAAACCCTTTCCTCCCTGCAGAGTCTACCACTTCAGTCCTACTGTCCTGGCATTTACATCAAAACACATTCAGAACATTGATCAAATTTTATTCATTTCTAAGGAAAAGCATATGCTTCTTGAACTGGTTTTGTGGTTTGGGGTGTTGTTTTTTAATAACTGCACACTCTATTGCATTAAAAGAATTTTTTTCTGTTCCATAAGATTTTACTAAAAACCTACAAGGCCTGAAGCAGGCGGCTCTCTTTAAACAGCAGTTAAAGGTTCACTGGGCGAGGAGCGGCTCCCAGGCCGTGCTGCCCTGCCCTCTGTGCGGCCTCCAGCGCCCACAGAGCCCGGGAGCAAAAACCAGGAGGTGGCCCTGCTGTCCCCAACGCCCGCGGTGCTGCCACAGCCGCGCAGCACCACTCTCCTTTCACACTGAAGAGGAACCACCACATAAAGGCCCTTCTCCGGCCCCACCGCCGCCCTGGCCAGGCTGAGTCAAGCCCCGCAGCGGTTCCCCCTCAGAGAAGGCAGGGCGCCCGCCGCCGCAGGGCCCGTCCCCGCCACCCTCAGGGACGCGCAGAGGTCACGGGCTGCCGCAACTGGCCGCGGCCGAAGGGAGAGCGGCGGCTGGTTGCCCTCGGGACGATGCGGGGAGAGGGGACCGGCGGCGGGGAGGTGGGAGGGGGAACAGGACCGGGGGGACAGGAGCGCGGCCTCACCTCAGCGCGGGCCCACCAACGTCCTTCCGCCCCGCCGGCCGGGCACCTCTGCGGCCGCGCTACCCCGCATGCGCGGGAGGCTGCGGCCTGGCTACGGCGAGCGGCTGGGCTCAAACCCGGCGCGCGCGCGCGTCGCCAGGGGCGAGGGGGTGGGACGATCGGCCTCACCCTGTCGGGCATTGCCAAGGGGAAAGGGCGGGCTGCCCAGCCGAAAGGCGACCGGTGCGACGCTGTGTGACGGCCGTTCCGTCACCTCAGGCCTCCTGGGCACCCAACACCCTCGGCGGGCACAGCGAGTGCCATGTGGGCTGGCCTGGCCGCTGCCGAGACACCTGGTTTCTCCCCACCGGTGCACTTGGGCCGAGTTATGAGTTCTTTTCAAGATTTAGCAATAAGCAATTTAAAAAACAAGAAAACAAGAAAAAGCACAGTAAAAATGCCTTCCTCCTTTCCTATTTGGTACTTTGGTGACTGCATCTGTCCCCTCCTGGTCTCCCCAGTCCAGGAAGGATATTGGTGTGTGGGATGTGGGCCCGGCCCAGGGATGGTAAGGGGCTGGGGGACACCAGGGCAGGCTGAGGGAGCTGCCTCTGGTTACGAGGGTGGTGAGACACTGGAACAGGTTGCCCAGAGAAGCTGTGGATGCCCCATCCCTGGAAGTGTTCAAGGCCAGGTTGGATGAAGCTTTTGAGCACCCTGGTCCTGTGGGAGGTGTCCCTGCCCATGGCAGGGGGGTTGAACTAGATGATCTTTGAAGGTCCCTTCCAACCCAAACCATTCTATGAGTGTATGGAGCACCCTCAGCGAGGCCTGCTGGGCCGAGACAGGCCAAACCACAGCCCTCGTGCCAGCCAAGAGCCATTGCAATGCTGCCTGCTCACCGCCCCACCACTTCCCCAACAAACCGGTGCCCTCCACCCTTCCCACACGTCAGTCACTTTTCCAGATCTCCAGAGTGGCCATCAAACCCAAATGACCATAATACCAGAATACATGAATTAATAATCTTTGTAGAGTTTGCTAAGAATGATTGACCAAGCCTAGAAACATATCAATCTGTTTGTAATCCTTCCTAGATATCCCTTAGCCAGCTTTTGCACCTTTCTTGGGAATGAGGCACATGTGTGCTTTGCCCAGGGTTTCCATCTAATCACCACCTGCATATGGTATTGTCGTTGTTTCCATTCCTGGGGAGTCTCTGTGGGATTTACTCTAAATGCTATAAATTCCTGCCTTGAAAAAACTGAAGCCACTCATGTGCAGCGAGATATTCATCAAACCTTGCACTCCCTTGCCAAAGCCAGCAGGTCCTGACATCAAATGGCAAGAGGAGATGGGCCCTTAAAACTGAAAAGAAGTTGCTTTTCCTTTGATGGAATTAAAGAAGAGGAAAGTGTGAGTAGAAAATTGCAGAGCGAAATCATACAGCCACGGCTACAAGCTGGGAGAATGGTCTTTGCCACAGCAGTCTGAATAGATGGAATTTGGACAACGTTCCTCAAAGTGTTACAATAGTTGAGACTGAAACAAAAAATGTCTGTCCAAGAGTTTTTCCTGTGTGGATTAACACAAAAAGGCAAATGTTAATGATGTCATGCAGAAAGAATGACAAGATATATCTATAACCTGATTGGGGGGGGTGTCTAAGGAAATACCCAGGTCCACAAGGGTGCTGCTGTTCCTGAGGCAAGCTCATGAAGTCATTTGGTGAGACCAGAAAAGAAATGGCAGGGAGAGTTGTCCAGGGAATCTTAAAAGCTCCACTCAACTTGCCCTAGTATTATGCAATGTCAGAAAAAGAGGATACAAAATTAATTGGAATAACAGCGGAGCAGGTTTCATGGCTACTATCGTTATATATAAGGAATTTTCCTATAAACGTCAGTCTTGGTGAGACAGAAGAGTTTGGTGGATGGACCTAGGTCTGCAAATAAAGTCTTGATTGCTGTTTTCAATAGCTTACTTCATGGCTGGCCAGGTCATTAAATTCTTTTCTATGTGATCAGTTTCCCCATGTGCCTGAGATACTGCTGGCTAGGCATCTTTGTGTTATAGTTAAGATGCTAAATGAAGTGCTAATTGTTATTATTCTTTGACGTCATTACTGTGGAATATACAGCCAACTCCTTATTGTTCTGTATAAAGGGCAGTTTGGGACTGTGCAAATAAGGGATAAAAAAAGTATAGAAATACGTTGGAGGAAGAGCCGTGGAAGGAGGGCAAAGATAATCAGCTCCATCAAGTTAGTGCACAGAGTTGCTTCCTATCACGCTGGTTTCTGAACAGATTATAATGGCTCGATGTGGTTTTGAACCTGAGTCGACCCCTTCCATCCAAATCCATCAGAGCAAATAAACCTTCTGAAAACACTGAGGCGTACAGTACAGAGACAACAGCAGTTACTTCCTTCCCGGTCCACCCAGTCCCTGGAGTTTCTGCCACCTGCTTCAGTTGTCTTTTGGACCTGACTATTAGGACTATTTGCTCAAAAGGTGCCACGGTTACTGAACTAGAAACTGCAGTCCTCTTTCCCTCTCCAAAATGCTATAGCACCAGCAACAGTTGATGCTTCTTCAGTACTTGAAAGGAATCATCTTTGTGAAGGAGTGAAGGAAGGCATTAATGCTAAAGCATTTCTTGCTTGCGCTCCATTGAAATTTAAAATAAAATTTACCTCTGACTTTAGTGAGAGAAAATTTAGGCAGTGGATCCTTGTCTTTTCCACAAAGAGTGCCAGCTGTCATACTTAGCACTGTACTCTCTGTGGTGTGGACTGGAGCCGACTAGGAACAGGACTGTGACAATCAAGTGATTTTGCATATGCCACAAAAAGTCTTTAGATAGTCATAATCTGGATCAAATTAGAACCAAAAATCTACTGGAAAAAGATCACATGGGACATCAGCAATCCCCTGAGCCAGCTGCACGCCTAAATAGTTTAGTTTATTGTAAAATCTACCTCTCTATCACAAAAGAAAAAAGTTAAACAATGTTATGTGCCACATATGAAAATGCATACATTTGTGCTCCTCCTCCCATTTCTGTGCCAGAAATTAACTAAGCGCGTACTGTCTTACCACGGCCGTGTCGACATCAATCAATGGTGCTGTGGAACAAACAAAGATATTGTGGCACAAGAAGTCATTTAGCAGAATTGGAATGGCAGCCGTACAATAAATGAGGGTGAATCAATGATTCCTAAATGGAAAAAGTCAAAATTAGTAGGGGGAAGAAAAATATTTTTGTACTTCCAAAAGGGCATTATAAACAAAGGAGAGAAAAAAAGCAAAAGTTCAAATCAGAATAAATGGAGCGGGCAGGGATTTCACAAGCCTTTGTTGATTTTATGCATGCTTCTGAAAGAGGAAAAAAAAAAAGAGATTTCTTAAGTTCTGTTCAACTTGTAAAGAGTTGGATTTTTAGTCTTTTTATACACATTGAATAGTGATATAATTACGTGAATGATCCTGTGTTTGGTACCGTTCATGACCTATATTGTTAAAAAAAGAGACTCTGCTATTTACCAAGTTCCCAACTTGTGGTGAAGACATGGCTGATGTGTGTATTCAGGCCCAGGAACTAGAAAACAAACCAAGTTCCACAGCTGAGACGTTAACATTCATGTGATACCTTCTCCCCCTACTTTCTTTTCTGGAGCATGGTTCTGTATTAATTGTTCTCACTCTGGAGTCCTTCAGGTTCAGAGGGCCTGTCTGAAACAAATATACTGCTTATTTTAGCAACAGGAAAACCTTTTTTGGATAAACTGCATTTTTAAGCAAGTAATACTCTATATATGTGTCATTCTTGCCTAAAAGCTTAACTTAGACAAGTTTAACTTCATCATTCATTGCCGGAAATATTCTACATTATCATCTGATTTCTTAGAAAAATACACCCACAGAAACACCTCCTTCCAGTCCCTGTTCCTTGCTCAAAGCCCTTTAAATGGTGCCGGTATTTTTCTGTCTTTTGTGTTTTCAAATGTTGTGTAGCCTGTTTGCAACGGAAATAAAGTTGTCAAAGACAATGTTTTTATGCTGTTCCTTTACTCCTCTGTATTTGCGTAGAGGGGCCTTACCCTGGGAAAGCTTTTTCATTCCCCATCCTTGTTTTCCCATGAACTGGTGGAGTTAAACTACCTTTACAGACAAATGCTCCAATCAACCAGTCAACACATGAAGTTGTTACATGTAATTCAGCCTCTACAGTCCTATCTCAGCAACTGACAGCCCATCAGATGTCGGCCACAAGCATTCCCAGCCTGGGTTGAGCTCCAGAAAGTGTCCAGGTAAGAACAGCACAGGAGCAGAGTTCCTCCGTTTGAAAATGACAGCAAGGACCACAACAGGAGGACAAAAGGCCAAGCTTTTCACATTCCTTTTCAGAGCACAGAGTTTGGTTGATGTGCTGTGACATGGTTTGGTTTCACACAAGGTGAAATTCTCTAGCTCCAAACGTCATCTGCCATATGGAAACTATCGTATGGCAGACGATATCTGCATGGCCTGCCCGGCATCCTGGTGGGTCTGTACACACAAGCACCTGGCACACATACCAGAACTCTCCTCCTTGATCATGGGTGTGTTACAGTAAGTCTGAGCAGAAGATTCATGGGTACCCTTCAGTAGCCCAAACAAAGAGTGTTCTTCATACCTTAATAGGGTTTAGACCAGACCTTTTCTTAGTTTCTGTTTTTCCTAGATGTGACCAGTGATCATCTGACCTCCAGGAAAGTGGAAAGTGGCCAAGTGCTGCTGTTCATACAGCTATTGGTTTGTTCAAGGAATTAATTCTGACAGAAAATGACAGACCAACTTACCCGTGGGTGTAAAACAGTTGCTGTGATGTGGGAAAGCCTCCTTCGAATAGAAGATCAGACTCACTCTCCACAGGTCACTGCATTTGGCCCCTTTCTTGGTTAGGTTCAACGTGCTTGCTCTGGGCAGCTCTTGGCTCAGTGGGCTCCTCTCAGAGGAGCGAGCTGCGTGGAGAGGAGAAGAGGCCTTGCTCAGGTTAGGGACTGCACCCCAAGAGAGTGACACCTAAAAATTTGCAGCTGTAGGATGTTACCGAGAGACATCTGTGCCTTTTATTTGATTTACGCAGCACAGTGCAGAGCACATCCTGACGAAATAAAAGGCTGTGCCAGGTTAAGTGTAAAGTGCCGCTTTTGCAATTGTTTCCTGTGGCAAGTTTTTAGACCTTTTCTTACAGGTTTCTAAACCTCTTGTTTTAGTCTGTTTTAATTCATGTTGAGGTGATGACATGGTAAGTGCTATGAGACATTGGCAAGTTTTCCTTTCTGGGTCTGAAATGATAGTCTAGAAAGAGTAGGGGGTGTCTCAGATTTGTTGTGACTTGTATCATCACACGGCAGTCACGCCAACCAAATTGTGTCCATTTATGAAAAAAGAGAGTTCATGAACACAATTAAAAACAGAAATAAAATAACAAGTACCCCAGAGATTATGTATTTCTTGAACTCTTTGCGACCTGGTGAACGAATTGTGAGCCTGAGAGCTTGTCTGTTGTTTCCAATTACATCACCTGGTCTAATAAAAGATATCCCCTCTTCCTAAAAAACGCCATTGCTTTTGTTTATTTTGGTGTTGGAAAAACCTATCGATTAAGCATTGCTATGTTGTGTAAAGGGTCTATAGCTTTTATTTGATGTTTGATGGTACTGAAAATATAATAGATTTTCTTTACAACCATAAATTGGGCAACATTTGAAGTCCTACCACTCAGGGAGTCCCTGACTACAAAATCCCCAGTGGAGCCAAAATCCGGTCAGATTGTGGTCCCAGGTTTGAAAGGTGAGGCACAGTCAGACGTGTGAGGCTTCCAGAAAGTAGTCAAATCATCTGTTTGTGTTTTTTTAACAAACTTGTTATTAGAATAAACTTTTTAAAATATGTATACTTAAACCAGCCTGTTTTAACTTTACTGTTTTGTTTGAAATAATCTAATTAGGAAATTGTGGATCTCGGGTTTCTACTGCATTGAAATTTTTGAGCTTCATGATTAACAAAACTGGCAATAGATAACAGCATAAGCAACCTTAGTTAAATATATTTTGATTAAGTGAGTTCAGGATACATTTTCCTAAGACAAATTTGGCCATGTTCAATATGGCATCACATGTAAACGTCTGGAAAAACTGCAATGTTTTTCCAAGCAGGAGGCATGAGATTACTATAATCCATATCCTCCACCACAGTATTAATTAGCATGGCTCACTAACCAGGGACGTAATATTTGTAAATGAAACTCTAGAAGGGCATCAGTAAGGAACAGGATGTTGAAGCCAAATGGAAAACATGAACCAATAAAAAGGCTGAACTAGCTAGAAGTGCAAGCTCAGCCTTTGAAGTTAGTTCAAGTACTGCATGCTTTAATTTTGGTGTAATCTTATGATGGGGGTACAAACAAGAACTCAGAAACAGATTTTGTAACATTTGGCCCAATAGTAGATGAATCAGTTTGTTGATGGTTACCAACAATTGCACAGCCAGAGAAGCTGTGGTCTTTGTTAAACCAGATTGAATAATTGGCTTCAGTGGGAGTTTCGGGTGCAGAGCAAATGAAGTGTCACGGCCCTTGACTGTCGTAAGATTCCTTAGCAGAGGCTAAGCTTTTGCATTCAGAACAACGCAAATATGGATTCAGAGAAAATAACTCCCTCAAGAGTTCATCTACTCACTCCCCTGCCCCAATATGGCTCTGAAAATACATAGTCATTCCTGGCAAATGTGCGTATCTTATCTGTTTTTAGAATCCCTCTGATGACAATAAGGATACCAAAAGCTCTCTGGGCAGTTCATTTCCAACGCTTAACTATTGTCTCAAAATACAATCTGTGATTAGTACTACATTACCTTGGCAAGCCCAACTAAGACTATGTATTTCTGTGTATTTGATTGTGTTTTGCTTTGTTTTGTTTTTTTTTAATACACTGTTGTGTGGAGCTGCAGTGACAAAGCCATGCTTTCCTGGTGTTTCGCTCGGAAAAAGACCCCAAAAGATCACTGTTTTCGTCCTTTGGGCAGCTTTCTGAAGGCCTACTACTGCCAGGTGTAGTCACCTCCAGAGACGTGAATTAAGAGAACAACTTTCAGTATATTCAGCAAATTTCAGGATCAGGAAGCTAGGAGTTAAGATGATCTTTGAACTGGAAGGTCATAACTGGAAGATGAACACAATCATACATACTCTCCTTTTTTTAGATCAAGTATTCAGTTCATTAGCTTGAAAATAGTAAATCATTTATCATAGTCTTTAGTGAGTGGCCCAACACATGCTGTTAATTACTTTCTCATTTGGGAGAAAAAACACAGTGAAAGTTAATTTTTTCTTGCATATGCTTTCTAGAGGAAAAAGAACTCCCAAAAATTGCACTTATTTTCTCTTTCCAGCAGCCACGCAGACCTCTGGAAAGAGCCATATTCCTCAGCAAAGCAAGTGTAATGGCTCTGTCCTCTCAAATGCAAATGAGTATGAACGCAAACATTTTAATGAAACGTAAAGACCTTCATTTAAAAAAAAATACACAGAAGTAAATGGTTGCAATATTGTATTAGGAAAAAGATGATATGCACCAAATTAAGCCCTACATGATTATGACAGTAAAATAGTTTACCAAACAAGGTAATTTTATGCATATATAGTGTATATTTGTATGCACCCAAGCACACACAAATCCGTGAAGTACATAGACATGTATACGTGCCTGCACACACATATACACATACGAAACTGTAGAGGTGTAAATTACTCTAGAGATGTGACAGATTTGATTCCCATTTTTGTGGAATGAGTGATGTTCAAGCCAGTCAGGGTCTGGGGTTTACAAAACTAATGCTGGTCGGTTGGGTCTCGCAGCTGGGATGAAATTCATTGAGTTGCCTACGGTTGAAAACTACTAAGAATGCTGAAAGCTTGGTGATTGCATTTACCGAGCCATAGGCACCGCAGCCTGTTATACTGAGTATTCCCAGTGAAATCTCTGTATTTACTGACTTTGACAGATGGGGAATATTGCATAAGCTATTGTGTGCCTGTGCATTCCTTGAGTGTGATGCTCTGTTTTTTTCTTGCTTGCCTTGTCATTTGTTTCATTTAACTTTCTCATTAATGGCACAATTGCTTTGCTTTGTTCAAAAATCCTTTTCTGAGAAGCGAGTATTACTTTCTTTTTAAACTTTTTGCCAACAAAAGATTTTCAAACGCATATGGTACAGAGCTTACTACATTTCCACTTTTCCTTTGACATGAAATGAAAACCTAACATGAGAAATGCACACAGTTCATCAGCATACTCTGAACAAATACATAATTAACATGTGGAATAAGCAATGCTGTTGTCAACGCTTTCACATATGTTACCATGAAACTAAAATATTTTAATTAGTAGAGAAATAGAGGAAAATCCAAGCAAATGCAGTCTGCGCTTGACATATAAATTAGCTTGGCTCAATGAATATTAAAAATAAGGGAATTTCATCTATACCTTGTCTACCCTTACCATATTAGGACAGGTTAGTGAGTCCTGCATAATTCCAATCTGCTCCAGCGCTCTAATAAATTATTACTTGGCAGAGAAGTATCCATCATGGACGTTGTGCAAATGCTTTACTAAATCACTGGTAGAAATCAAAATGTGTGAGTTCATTAGCAGGTAGGTAGAAAGTGTAGACTTTGGTGTTTTGTATTAATCCAATGTGCTGGACTGACAGAACCTTATTTGAAGGCCACGTAATAAGAGGAAAAATGAAAAAGCTATATAGCAATACCATGTGGCTTCTGATTTGGGAACTGCAATTTAGCCTATTAGACATGGACCTGTTCCAAAAGTGCACATTCAAACAATCATGCATGAAGGAGTTAGAAACACAGATGTGAATTATAACTCTCTGAAATCCTGGGAATGCTCCAAATCAGACCATTAGAGGTAGGTTTGAACTGTGAGTACAGATCCAGATCTAAAATTTTTGTTCAAACTTGTCTTTCCCTAACATTTTTACAGCAACTACTGAATGTATTAAAACCAGCAATGTTCCATAAGCTTAAAAAAATACCAGTTAACCCCATCTTAGCTGTATTCAGACATGATTCACAATGACAGACTAAAGGCATTTCTATAGAAAAGCAGTAATAAAAATCATCAGTTGAATGTAATGGGACAGTTTAAACAGGTCAAATTCAGGCTGGATTACAGCAGGTCCGTTGGCCACGTACAGCTGCACGGTGATCAGTTTGGCCCAGCGTTTAACATTAGAAACATAAATAATTTAAAGATTTTCTTTCCCAAGTTTGGGACAGAACTTTGAAACATCTGGTCTCTTTTCAATCATTTTTACACACACACTAGCTTAAGTGAATCTTTTTGAGCAATAGTGTTGGGTGGGATTGAGGCTGGCCATTTCACAAACGTACAAAGGCTAGAGGATAGAAAATGTCCCCAAGTCTGTAATGCAGTACAGGGCTAAAGGCACAGAAGGGGACATCTGCCATTTTTTAGAGTTCTCAACAGCAGGGAACTGAAGGTCCCACATTTATGAAAATACCCACTTCATTGATCCTTTTATCTGTAGACTTCATTAGTGCAGGTTTCTCTTTTTTTTTTTTTTTTTTTTTTTTAAGTCAAACTTATTTGCAAAGTGAGTCACAGTGATTCCTCTCATGTAACAGATGTAAAAGGTGTGGCACAAACCAGTCGGGCCTTGGCCAGCCAGAACTGTCTGCTGAGAGGACCAATGGTAGAAACTGGGTCTGCTGAATCTGGTTCTGCTGCTGTGTCTGCAAAGAGCTTGTCTTCGTTGCTGATCTCAGTGCCTGACGATTAAATACTAGATTTCCACACCTTGAAAGGGACAAACGAAGCTGCAGCTCAGGCTCTAAGACTGTTCCCCATGAATAGTGCTTTAAGAAACAGCCACTAAAAAGTGATCGTGAGGAGTATGGAGGCAACGGCAGAGCAGCATTGTACAGACACAAATGAGAAAGCATTTTGCTCCTTTTTAAATGGCCTGGTGACTACCACTACCACTCTTGTGAACCGTTGTTAAGTGTGCACATTAATAACATAAGCTGGCACTACGTATTTGCAGGAATTAATCACATAGTCTGATACATTTATGTGTCATGCAGTAGCAGGAGAGAAGTCAAAGCAAAGCGTATAAAGCCCCTTCCTGAAGTGCGTGGTCACAGCTTATGTTGATGTCAAAAGTATTTGAATTAGCAACTTCAGGACTGCACCCTCAAAGATTATAAAATGTTTTAATAAACATGCCAGGTCTGATGAGAGAAAAGTGAAATATACAGTAATAGCATCTAAGCGTAAATATTTATGAATCCAAGTGATGGCTTAAAAAAATTCCAAAATAGTTCCAATATGTTGCATTTCTTGGGAGTAAACATGAAAAGTAAGTCTGAATGAATATGATTAGATTGTGTATTTTGAACGCCACTAAAGCATAAATCCATCCAGAAGAGTTTCTGGGTTTGCAGGTTTTTGAAAAGGGTTTGTATTGTCTGCAGCAACAAACTCCACAGACAACTGTTCTGCCATGGACTTCTGAAAGTATCAAGCTATATGTAGTTAAAATAAAGAAGGAACAAGGTTTTAGTTATCTAAAAGGAGAGGTGATAAGCTCGTTGAGTAAAACTTTTCTAGCCCTTTAAAACTGCCGAGCTCACATAGGTGTTACACCAGCAACCTGAGAGAGACCAGCAACCTGCTCTAGTGGAGGTGTCCCTGCCCATGGCAGGGGGGTTGGAACTCAATGATCTTTAAGGTCCCTTCCAGCTCTAACCATTCTATGATTCTATGATTCTAAATCTGAAGAACAAGATAAAAAGGCAATAGCAGTCCAAGCAGAAAGTGCTGTATCACAGAAGTCATATAGAGCCATCATTTAGAACAATAGCAGTTCGTTAGTCTCTATAGCTGTTCAGTTCTTGGGCTCATTACTGGAATTGGTAATAGTCATTGCTTGGTCCCTTGGGAGGAGACTAAAACCACTATTCCATTTCAGGTGTATGACCACATAGCAGTTGTGGAGTATCTGCCATTGCATCAGATTAGATTCAGTAACCCAGAAGTGAAAGGGTCCCTGTTTCATAATAAATCCCCTGTCAAATTGCTCAATATTTCTTTAAAATTAACACATAAGATGGGCATACTGATATGACATGCATTTCTAGCATTACTAATACACATGATCCTCTTCAGTTGCATCCTCCTTATGGCTTATAAATGACTGTGTGTTTATACACAGATATATATACACGCATATATATATTTCAGTTAACATGGAGACAAAACTGCAAACTGGATTGAGGGTTATCATTGGTTTGCAGAACTTTGAGTGGATAGAGCCAGTTGGCAAAATTGTACTCACTCATCAAAGTACATGAAGTACTTTTTTTGTTTGTTTTTTTAAGTTTGATAGACGTGTATGGTATTAATCATAGTAACTGTCTGGGACAGTAGTTTTTGCGTAGGGGCTGGTAAATTTTTGTTAACAATTTGGCAAGGCTGGAGCATATTCACAAGGAGTTTTATCATCTGTGACAAATATCTGGATAATATTTTTCATTTTAGAAGTAATCCAAGTGTGATTCAGGTCAAAGCTACCACCGTAAGATGAGCATTGCCTTGCATGTTATTTAACTGTCTCAAAATGCCATGAAGGCAAGAGTACAACAAAACAAACTGACTGCCATGCACCAGCAATTGGTTTCGTGTGCTGTACTGACTACAGCAGTAGAAGGTGGCCTCTCACGTGTTTTTTAGACTGACATACACCACTGCATTTATGGTATTTCGTGATTCCTCTTTGCCTTTCACATTAATGAGTGGTAGGCCACACAGTACCACGTGTGCTCTGCTCACTACAAGATGCTACATTCCACCCTCCTCAGATGTAGTGAGCATTAAAGTTTCCTGCATCTGTGAAATTTGGGAAAACATGAAATACATGAACAAGAATTTTGTTTTACTCCCTTGTGGCTTCCACCCACGACATCTTTCTCAGGTAACATCACACGAGCAAACAACCCAAACACAGAAGGAATGGAGATAAGCACGAGGCAAACTCTGCCTCTGAACTGTGGTGAAAGCAGGAACTGAACCAATGATCTCCCTTGCTCCTCTGTGAGGATATATGAGCAGGGCAGCTATATCCATAAAAGTGAGTGCCTTTTTTCCCTGCCAGCCTGTCTGAAGCAACTCCCGATGGAACTACCATACAATTCTTGGTCATCGTGTCAAAAGTGAAAAAGAAAAAGACTATTAGTTGTCCTTAGCTGCCACTCCACACTGAGGAGGAAAGGTCTCTTGAATGGTCCTTAGCAGTGTGATCTAAGAGCTCCAAGTGAAGAACCAAGTGAAGAACCTGTACTTCTGACAACTGTGGTGGGGCTGCATGGCTTGTTCTCCCTGTCCAAGAGGTTGGGAAGGGTAGCAGAAAACAATCCCTTCCCTAACTCAGGGGTAGTCCTCGGAAACTCAGCAAGCTGGAGCTCCCTGATCTGCCTTTCTCTTACATGCGTTACACACATGTAGAGAAGAATGGAGCCAACAACTTTGTGGCTGGGGACTGGTGTTTAAAGTGGTCTGAAGAATGTGGAGAGGTCTATCATTATCCTGTCCCCTGCCTAGCAGTTAATTCTGCCCCTGCCTCCTCTTGACTCTGCAATTAATCCTTTGGCCCTAGTCCCAACATCGACTCTGCCTCAGTTCTTTTCAAAACTCTTAAAATTGTAAAAAGAAGCAAGAATGTAGGGAGAGCTACACAAGAGCTATGAGGTCCTGCAACCTTCTGTTGACTAACTGACTGTGGGAGGAATGATGTGTTACAGAAGTTCTCAATCACATCTGTGTCCTGATGTATTTTAAGCCTTCCTTGTTGATCCATACAGAAATGAGGCAGGAGGTGTACTTTGGATCAGGAATCAGGCTGGACTGGGAGCAAACCACAACACAGTTTGATTTTATGATAGCCTGGACACCTCATGAGTTATCCTTGACAGATAGAAGCTGCATGAATTGCAGTCCTGAGAACATAGTGTGCCGAGACGCTGCTTCAGGGCTGTGAGTTCAATGCAGTGTTTTACTTGTTCATTAGATCAGGCACTGAAGAACTGGGTTTGATGATCTTTAGGACCAAGACCACCCGGTTGTTTGTACCATGCATACTTCAGCAGAATCTTAGTCTGACTTGAGCCTCACGGTGTACTATTAAACAAATCAGTAACACAAGAGTCAGTATCGCAACCAGTTGATGTGGAAGATGTTTATTTTCTACCCCTGACTAATGTCCTGTGGTTCTTAGTAATATTCCAAGTCATCATCCTAGCTCTGGAAACATAAGGACAAACCTTGCACGCACATTATTTTTGTGCCTCCTGCCCACCTCCGTTAAATGTCTCTGCATTCCCTTCCTCAGAGAGATTTTAATCTGCCTGCAAAAGGTAACAGAAAGTCATTGCTGGGTTGCAGCCAGTTGAAATAGTCAGAACAGTTCTTCAATAAATGCATCACAAAAAGAGAAACAAGGTGTGGTTGGACTGGTCCTCACTAGCAACCAGTCTCCCACCCAGCTGCTTGCTTACTCACTCACTCCCCACTCTCCCCCAGCAGGACAAGGGGAGAAAAGAGGAAAAACAGGGAAGAGAAAGAGAAGGAGATTGCTTACCAATTACTGTTGCAGGCAAAACAGACTCAAATTGGGAAAAATAATTTATTGCCAGTTAGGATAAATCATTACTGATTCAGGTAGTGGGAAACAAACCCAAGAAAAGCGAACATTTATACACTTAGACAAAACACTTTTCCTCCACCTTTTCCAGGTTCTAGGTCTCTCCAAGCACCTCTCTTCCCCTCCTTGTTACCGCCACAGGTTACACTCACACTGCAGTGGGTGAGGCACTGGGCATCCCCTTCTTCCTTCTCACTCTTTTCCTCTGCTGCAGTGTGGGTTCTCCATGGGCTGCAGGGAATATGTGCTCCACCACAGACCACCTTCTCTGGCCTTGGTGTTTCCTCTGTTGTTTTTCACTCTTTTTATTCCTGCCTGCCCCCTCTGGATTTCTTTGCTCTTTCTTAAATATGTTTCCCTGAGGTGCCACCATCTTGGCTGCAGGACTCAGCTGTGCCCTGTGGTGGGTTGGCTGGAACCGGCTGGAACCAAGGGTGTCCAGCATGGGGCAGCCGCAGCCCCCCTCACAGAGGCCCCCACTACAGTCCCCCCACTGCCAGCACCTTGCCATTTATACTCAATACACAAGGTGTGACCTCCTCTGTAACAAAGCGGAGAGAAGCTGTCCCATCAAGAGCAGCAGTGGTCTTTTGTAAGTATCTCACTCGACCAGCAGAGAGCATGGCTGAGGAGAACCACCAGAGGGTCATGACGGAAGAAGAGGAAACCACTCAAATGTAGTGGCAACACTTGAGCTATTGGGAGGGAAGGGGCAGGGTAGACAAATTTTCAGTCGTATTGGAGAGCAGGCTGCAACTGAAGCTGGTGAGAAAGACATCTCAAACCACTCAAGACTCAAGACCTCTACTTTCTCAGGGTGTTAGACCATACCAGAGCCTGATGCCTGGCGGGAATGCAGCTCTCAGGTTTTGAATCACAGGGTGGGCCAGGGACTGCTGGGCTGGTCTGCAGCAATGACTGCAGCTACCTTGTAGGCCCTTTTTGAGTGCTGAGACCAGCTGGAGGTTTCTCAGCTACAAAGCAGGACCAAAGCCCCTGTGCAAGACCTCTACACACTGATACAGCTGCGTGTGAAGCAGAGCTGCAGTACAAAAAGGCATAAATCTATGAAATATAGTAACACCTGCAGAGGTGCATAAGGTCCAAGGTGACTGGATGACTTTAACTGCAACTAGAGGAAGTAATAAAAGGGCAGAAAGACAATACGAGGGAAGATAAAGAAATTCTGAAGTTTTCTCTGAAGCCACATACAGAAAATGCTGCCACAGGAGAGACTAGCAAGGGCAGGACACCAACTTGCCTAAAATAGCAGTGTTGAAGTACTGAATTAGAATTCTAGAGAAAGAAGGAGCAGAAAAGGAAGGGGAGCAATAGTCTAAGTTCTATTAATTTTTTTCAGTCCATCTAATTTGAGCATAGGCTTAAAAAAACAAAACAAAACCTCTAGGGGATTCTTCCATCTAGGAATTCAAGCTTTGAAGCAAAATCTGCTTTTCTGTCTTTAGCAGATCTCTTTGCTGTCCCACTTCTTTCTCCCATTCTAATGTTTAATTGGCTTCAGCAGAGATGATCTATTGCTAGTTCTGTGTCAGGCCCTTGCCAGTAACACCATGGGGTCTGAGCTTCCTCCAGTCATCTCATGCTCTTATTTAAAATATTTTAACTGGAAAGCTTAGATAACTGCATTTCAGAGACTACCATTTTGCAACAAAATTCCATCTGGTCAACATTAGGTCCACTAACCATGGTTGGAGTGAAAAATAATCTTGCCTTCATGTTGAGTCTGTACAGCTTCAGTTAAACGTGATTTGGTGTGGGATAACTTTCTACTAATGAGCATCAGTACTGACAGCAGGAAAAACTAGCTTTTAAGAATCCAAATTTCAAAGCACACTTCTTGGCAGTCTGTTACTCACTTTCTATTTCTTGGGAAGATTTGAGTGTTTCTCCAAAATCATACTACTCTTTGGAGAAATGGTAGATTTTTCAGAGTTTCCAGGCTTTAGGAAGGACATATATGAAGCACCTGTGTATGGAAAGAAAATTAAAATTATAGGAAACTGAGTGGTTTTAATATTACATAGTGTTATTGCTAGCCCTACTTCTAAATTGAGTTATCTAATGAAAAAACAGGTCATAATATCCTTGGGAAAGACCTAAGAGGATATACCCAGCTCACAGGATGATGAGGCAATGCCTTTTAAGTCCCCCCAAAATAGGATTGCCATGCCACATACAGAATGAAGAAATGGCCGTATTCGTCTCTGCAGTAGGACCTGTGCAGTAACGACAATGCTGATACCCTACAACTTTAATTTTCCCTTTCTTAGAAAGCTTATCAGTCACAAGTACGGTGCAGGGAGCAACTCTTCTGCAGACAGCGTAAGAGGGGCAGGGATTTATGTACGTAGCTTCAAAGGAGAGCAAACAAAGTCCTTATGCTGAGAGAATTTCACCTAAGTTATAAGCTTGTCCTCCTGAGCTACAGAGCTTGGTTAACAACCTGTAAGGAATGATGATGAGTTTTTCTCCAGATCATCTTCCATTTTAAGGTGTATTCTCTCCCGCGCCAAGGCTTCTACGTACTTGGAATAGGACCAGGAAGCCTGCAAGAACCATTGAAAACCATCAGCCTCCAGACCATATCACTGGTAGTTCCTGGTCCGTTTCAACAGTGAGACAAAAAAATTGTTTATGTTATATCCCTGTTATTGAATAATCACAATTATCAAGAAGAGAAGTTTTGTCATGACAATTCTGGAATTGTGGGAAAAATACTATTGCTGCAAATAAGCAAATCTCTGCATATCAGCAGAACACAACTCAAGCCTAAACCAAATTCTTTCTGGATATGAATTTCACAAGTAATGAAAAGCTTCTTATTTCAGAATTGAAATTCCTTCTCTTCAATTGTTCTTTAAATAAAGATTCCTTTTAAATCTACACACCTAAAGGGCTTGATATGTTGTTAGACGTTAATACTACTCAGAACCTAAGTCTTAAAAAAAGTAACAAAGAAAGTAAAAAAGTGGTCACTGACAGGTAGATAAACTTATAACAGCAAAGTTAATTGTAGAAGAAAGAACAGTTATTGAAGAATCACGTGACAGCAGTATTCCAAACCAAACTCAAACTTCCCATTCTCCCAAGATCATTTTCTCTCTCTTGAGTGATATCTGTAGCAACATTTTTATTACTCACCTGCAACCCATATCCTTCTGAAAATGATGCTGATCCTGTCTCTGCGCTAATCTCATCTACCAAAGTACTGCTGATGAGTTTTGTCCCCACTTCTTTAACCTGCCAATAGGAAGAACTCATAATTAGATATAAACAATAGTTACTGAGCTAAAGTAAAAAGCAAAGTCTGAGGAAGCAAAAGTTGTCATTGGAGATGAGATAGTGTCATATGCACTAATGTTTTGTAATGTCCAGCTTCATACTTCATAATTCATCATGCTGGTCATAATAAAAAACAGCAGAAGATACTGGGTTTTTTAATTATTTCTGTGTCCTAATTGGAGTTTCCTCACCCCTACACTCCTGTCGACTATCTTCCTTTCAGATTCAATACCTACTCCAAAATATAGTTAAGCGAGAGGGCAGATCTGCAACATAGCATGTTTTAAGGACAGAGAGGCCTTTGTGATCCTCTAATTTGGCCTCAGGTATAAATGTAGAACGTAGGATTGTCATGATTAATTCCAGCTTGATCCAGTAGCTGTGAATGAACTACAGTATACATGGTAGGAAAACAGGCAATCTGATTTAAAAAAATTGCAGTGAAGGACAAGGCATTGTAACCCTTGGTAAACTGCTCTGGTGATTAACTATTTGTCATTTTCACATTGGTTCAGTGTTTTACAAAGGCTGCAGCTTTGCACATTCTGTCAGATGATCCCAAAACTCTTTATGAACATTTATCAATTGTCATATTTAACCTCAGGTAATTAACCCCATGACATCCCCATGAGGCGAGTAATATAACCTTCCCATGTTGCAAATGAGAAGGTGACAAAAAATGAGGTCAAATGGTTCCCAAAGTCACTCAGAAAGCCCTTGAAAGATATGAAAAGGATCAGAATATCCAAATTCCTTGCTCTCAAGGTCCCTTTTCTTTCCTCATCATCCTCGCTGTCCTATGAAGCCATCATCTATAAAGGTGACTTTTAGGTATAGAACTGGCCAGGCAATGTGATGTTTATCTTTCTCCAGAAGCAGACTTACTAACTTCTGTGGCACACTAAATTGGTGGATCAAGGGTGCCAAAGCAAATACAGCAGTAGTCTGTATGCTAATATACCACAGTTTATGTTTGCTAGCTTTCTCAATGAGAATAGTGAAGCGAGTGAGGTCTTCAGTAATGCTTTGTCATATCAAATTAGGCAATGTTATGGTAATATCATATCCCATGACAATATACCACTTACTAACAAATAAGCTTACTGCTAAGAAGCTTAAAGAGAGATGAGGGAAACATGGAAAAGGAAAATTAATGCTTATTTTCGTTTTGCCAAAATAGGTTTTACCTTTCTCTGCTAAGGGCACGGAAAGAATAAGTACAGATTTACAGTGTAAGTTGAAACTATTTTGTACACTTGAAAGCAAGACATCCAAAATCTATTTTGAAAGTAAAATGCAACTGTGTATACAACAAATTACAAATACTGGCATCAAGGCAGTCTGCAAAAAGTGACTAATGATATTTTTTAAAGTATGTGGCATGTGCATCTAGCAGTTAACAAAGGAACAAATCCACAGACAGGCCCATACAAAGATGAGCCCATAAAGCTGTGCCACACTAAGGGCAGATATGTGAAAACACAGAAGCAAACCATACTCTCCCCAATATCTTTTAAAATAACTATTTCAGCTCAGTACTTAAGCAATCACATTATATTGAATGTTCAAGTTTATTTCACCCTGTACCTACCAATCCCTGCCTTCCAGACACCAAGCTTAAAAGAGGTCTCTGCATTGTACAGTGCTTGCATGGCATCCTTCACAGTCAGCCACTCCTCCCCTGCACCGAGTCCATTGCCAGGAAGCCTTCAACAGGATTCGCCCCATAAATAACAAATAGGCACACTCAAAAAATATTGAGATAGTCAAATAATACCAAGTCATGCATCATGATCCAGTGAAAACTTCCTTGACTGCCCGTTTTTTCCATAATACTACATACAAGTCCAACTCTTATCCAGTTCATTCAGAAAGTGAGGTGAGCCCAGGTAGACTGGGCACCCAAGGGACAAATTTGTGAGAAAGGAGAAAGTAAAATTCCTCCCCCAGGACAATGATTGTTCCGTTTGACATAAATCCAAAATGGCAACTGATTTGGGGGGAAGAAGAAAATATACATATAAGAAAAAAAATATCATTTATAACCCTTGCCAGAGCTTTCCTCTCCTTCAGCATGAGCCTAGTGGGGCAGAGGAGCATAGACATTATTTTAAATGCCAAGAAATCATCACCTTCTACAAGCTGCCAAGTGAACCTGCTATCGCTTATGTTGGATGAGTCTTATCAGTATCCTTCAGGGATACTGAATCATTTGAATAGTTACGTTGTCACTGAGGGGACAGAAATCTCAGGCAAGAGAACACGGAATGGCAAATTCTTTAAACAATAATAGAGGGGAAGAAAGGTTTCAAAAACTTATCTGTTCCAGCTATTCTTTCAAGAGATTTTAAAAGGCAACTGGTTTACTGATAACATTTTGTGAGAAGAATGGTCTGCAAACTGTTTACTGAACTGCATGCATTCTCTGCCTGTCACTTTCTAAAATTTCTTACCCTATTTCCCAGCTTAGAAGGGTAATTCACCTTTCCCATTTGTTCCCCATAAAAGCTAGGCTTTTGCCCTCCTGGCCAAGATTTGCTCTTTACTTCCTTGATCTTAATCAGAAATCTTATAGACAGGCAACAAACAGATGGAAAAAATAAGTCTGTGAAAACGCAAAAGTGCATTACTTTGAAATATTGCATTCTTGTGCTATAAGTATTGCCAATGGCCTTGCCAGACATATCTGTATGGAGGCAACGTGCTTTGGAGAAAGAAACAAGAGCTCTTGGATTTTAGACTTCACTTGACATTGGTGTGTGGCCTTGAGTAACGCTTCACTGGTCCTCAGTTTTCATGTGTCTAAAAGAGGATAACAATGTGTACATGTTCTTACAGGCATATATGTCTTTATCTGTCCAGGTTCTCATGTGGTTCTCATCACAAGTAACATCTCAACACATGTGTACATGGTATTTAAAATATGTAAAGGTCTTTTAATGCTACTTATGATAGTTTGCAAGTCCAGTAATTTCTCTGCCTTTAAAGGAATGTTCTCTCCTCAAAGCTAGCCAAACAATTACATTTTGTAAAAAATAAACTTTTGCAAAGCCTATAATCAATAGAAAAAAAAAATCCATTATATTTTAATAATAAAATTCCAACAAAAACAATTTTACAAGCAAGCATTCCGATGTAGAGGTCACAGTTCTGTTAATGCACTGAAACTGTCTGGAAACTCATTGTGAACAGTCTAACAACTTCACTGTCAAAGCTGAGAAATACTCAAGAAAAGACAAAGACTACACAAGGCAGAATTTTCAAATGCTCCTTCTGAAAAATAGATATGAAATCTGGCTTGGTTTGTTTTTTCTTTCAATAATGACACAGGACTGTAAATTCTAAAATAGGACAGTACATAATGAAAGTGCAAACAGGTCTGCTATTTCCCATTGTACACATGGACTGTACATAGATTTATTTCTTTTTTAATGCAGCCCTCTTTTTTGCTCTTCTCTTGGCACAAAAGATGACTCAAATACGTTTTCCCCTCTGCTTAATGAAAGGAGTATTCCATTGACTCATGTGCTTCAAGTTAAACACATGTATGTGCATTGGCAGGATTGGGAACTAATCGTCCCCGGACCAGGTTGCATGTAAAGCCTGAATTCTAAGAAAAAGATTTCGGTAGCTTTGGATCAGGCTGAGAAAGGGATATTTGAATTCTTGCATGTTTGCTCATGAAGGAGTTTTTATACGGTTTGTCAGCTGTCACGTGAAACTTTGTGAGCCTTACCTCTGCTGTTTTGCCTTCCTTCTTTTGCATCTTTTTTCCTTTTTTTTTCTCCAAGGCAAGTAGAATTTTGTCACTAGCCAAATTGCTTCGAAACTTACAAAATTTTGGCCAAAATTTAAACAGAAGAGCAAAAATAGTCATCTGCACAGAAAGAAAAGAGAGTCAGTCTTGACCATATTAAGAAAACAGAGTTTACTGTAAAATAAAATGTAGTTTACCGTGAGAATGAAATAACTATTTCTTTTTGAATACACAGCCTTGTTCCTCCCACGTACTGTGTCCTGACATTTCAGCCCAGCTTTGCTCGGCACATGCTTTTCATCAGTGTGTTTATTACTGGTGAGAAATCTTCCTAAAACACAGTTAAAAGGCACTTTCTTTTTTTATATTTCCCTAAACAATTGTTTGCATTAATGAAAACATCCATCATTTTTTACAAGTATTCCTGATAAAATATACACCAGTTGAATTGCTTTTGCACAACTGTTCTGCTCAAGTATTTCAAATATTCAGTTCATTAGGGAGAGGGGTTTTTTTCCCTCCTTAAGAGAAAGGAAATACTTTTTTTGCCTCTGGAAAGGCTCTTAAACCACATTACAGATCTATGAGCAAATCTTGGATAATTTTTAAATGATATAATCTCTCACAGGGTCTTTTTTGAACTAGAATAAGAAAAACAATTTTAGAAAAGCAAACAGAGGGGCTTAGTGAATTCTGTTGCTGCACATACTGAGGCTCACATTTTTCGATGTAGATGTTTAATTCTCATTGAGAAACTTGGCTTCAAAGGAGGCGAGCATGCTCAGCACCTCACCACTTCTGGCCCAACAGACTTGAAAGTGACATGTGAGTCACTGTCATGTTCTAGTCACAGCTTTTTGGCCAAGTTCTTCCCTTCGTTTTGTGCCACATTTCTGGAGCTCACTGGGTATAGACAGGCTGAAATGAGACTTCATATTTCTCTTAGGACCTGTGTGAACCCTCTTCTCTGACAAACTATTCATCTTTTGTGATCCAAACACTTTATGGACTCACAGTTGATGTGTAAAGGTGTTGGTTGTAGTTTGTTAGGAAAAGAAGAGGATCTAGTTTTCTTGGGTTTATAAGGTAAGTCAGAGGAGACAGTAACGATGAATAAGAAAATAGTAAGTCTGTAGTAAAGGTTCAAAAATTGCTGGTCAGTCTGATTAGTACAAAGATGAGAGAGAAAATTGCCTACGGCCACTTAATACAGACTTTCTGTAATAAAAATGGGAAAGACATTAAGTTAAGCCGTCTTTGTGCTTTACTCACATCTGTATTTTTTCATAAACTACAAAACCTACAGACTTTCTAAGTATGAATTACTTCTCTGACATTAAGCAAGTGGTAAAAAAGAAGCAATTAAAAACACAGACAGAATTCATTTCTACTGCCAGAATTCCTAGCACAGACCTGGATAACACCTTTCCAGGATCAGCTAGTTGTCAGAGATTGTCCAGTTTATTGAGCAGTAAATATCTGAAACCTCTCTCATCTCCACCGTACAGTCTTCATTGAAATGCATGACTATCGTGTTCTCCTTCATGCCCAGGCTTATGTATGGAGTCCAAATTGCCACATAAACAACAAAAACTGTCCTTAAAATCGGGTACGGAGACTCTGGTCAGATCTGTTACAGAGATTCTCCCAGCTTCTTACCTGTGCTTCTCTAAAAATGTAAGGTCCTAGTTCTTTCCTGCGCTCCAGAATCTTCTTTGCTTGTTCAGTTGGGATGTCAATCTGCAAAGCTGGGGGTACGGCAGAATTAATAAAGCAGTCAATAATAGCTGTGATCTTTTTCTGGACTGTGGCATCATCACAATGAGAATGGCACAGGTCCTGAAAGATGAAAAATAGCATTTTCAGTCAATGGAGAGAGAGACTCAGACCCTTCACAGGGGCCCAGTGATCAAAGAGTAGTAGTCATACAAAAATAATTATACAATAGATTTTTTCAGTATGTAGGGCAAAATTCTTATAGCAAATGTGCACAGTCAAAGACATAGTTAAGACATGAGTGGGACTTCTGGTTTGCAAATGCAGATATATAGCAATCATTGCTTTGAGGTGATAATCTGTGCCTGCACATTCTGATGGAACAGGATAGTTTTTATCCTGCCTTCAGTCTAAGTACGTTACTGGCAAATATGAGGCATTTCTGAAAAGAGAAACACACTTACAGGTGTGAAATGCACTGATTTTCACAATAAGCCTGCTATGACTAGCATAGCCGTAGTAACTAAAAGACAAAGAAATGCTCTAAATACTCCAAGAAAAGAGGGGAATTATTTAGAGGGTACAAGGTGTTATAACCAGGAATGTTGGCACAAGAGGGGACAATTTCAGCTACCAGTACAATCTTCTATTCATTGAAATCTAGTTTCCCCATTCATTAATATTTTCTAGTTTCCCAAAAAGCTCAACGTTTGAAATAACTCTGTGCAAAACAAAATACAAAACAAACCTGGACTTACAAGGGTGAGATCTTAAAGAAACATTGGGGGTTTCTACTTTTTTAAATGTGATCCCATTGTTCTTGTAAAACCTGTTATTACTGTGTTTTCACACTCTGACGATGCTACCGTTGGACTTTGGCAGGACGGAAAAATAATTGAAAGAACTTCCTTCAAATGCTTTGAAATACAAACTTTCCATCTATCCATAAACCTCAAGATTTTTTTATAACACTAGGAGATTATCACATACATCTCCTAAAGACAAAATGAGCACCCTGGAGGATTTTCAGGAAGAGCGTGCTCTAAATGAAGAATTTGCATTTAGTTTTGGTATAGGAGGCTAGGTATTTACTTTGCAAAGAAATTAAAACCAGAGTTTTTAACCAGAAATGTGGTATGTGAAAGAGCTGGCTTGTTTTATTATGAATACTTTTTAGTTTTGTGAAGGAAAAAAAGAATGATAACAGCTACAATAAGGAAAGTAAGGCAATATAAAAACATATGCAATATATCCTAAGAATATATTATGGCTTCCTTTGCTCATTTAACATAGAAGAAAAGGCAGAGAGCTTAAATGGGGAAGACAAACAAGCCATATGATATCAAGAGGGATGAGACATGAACATAGAGGAACAGATGGAAATGATCCACAGAGTTATATTTCTTCATATTTGTTTTAAAAAAAATAATAATTTGTTTTTTGATTGTCCCAAGATGTGCTGCCAGCTTGATGGGTTACAAGGAGCAATGCAGTCACTGACTCCTAAAGGGATTTCTGTCTAAACTGATGGCACGATAGGGCTCAGACAATACAAGTATGCACTGTGCAAAGCGCTGCCCACATCTTTGGCGATATTCTTCCAGTTCAGCCTGACCCACAACACTCCTACTACTCCAGCCCTTTGCTTCTATAAAGAGTATCAACTGCCAACTATGACAAATCGCGTGCATGTAGAAATATGGTCAGATTGTACTTTTTCTTGATAAGAAGACAAATAAAATTAACATAAGTGAAGGAGAGAGGGTGGGACATAAAATAATGAAGGTTTTCTTCAGAGACCAGATCCACAAAGAAAACAGTTTAAACTACACTCCACATTAATTTGCAGAAAGTTTCCATTTCCTTCACAACGCAGTGATGAAGAGTCACAAATCTGAAAAAAGCATCAAATATTTTGAGAAGGATTTATGTCAGGGAACTTCAAGTGCCTTCATGTCAAGTTTCTAGTCTAAGCTAGTCACTCTGTAACCAAGAGAGAGACAGCAGCAGCTCCAGAGAGCATTTCAGCCTATGATTCCTCACTTGGGGATCAGAGACTCTGTGAGGAGGAGAAATTGCCCCCTGGAAACAGAGAGGCTTCAGCTGCTAAAGCAGACCCCAAATTCAAATGCGTAAAACTAAACAGTGAAAATAAACCCACGTGCCTGCAGCAGGATCTCCAACTGCTACTGCAGCATCAACTGTGTTTCCCTCCTGATTTCTGAGCATGATAGCTAACCTCATGCTCCCTGCCTGCCACGTGCGCACAGGCTGTGTTCAGGAGCCCAGTCTCCAGGCTGTGGACTCCAGTAGCACTTTTGCATCAGCAGTATCCCAGAGGCAAAAGGAACAGCTGAAAGATCTGTGGTGTCCTGCACTCAGTCCAGGGTGCTACTAGGAGGCTGCACTGTGATTTTAAGCCTCACTCCAGAATTTTCCCATTGTGTTTCAGCCCACACAGCAGCAATTTCACAAAGGGAAAAAGTTCTCCTAATTCTAACTGGGAGAGAGGCAACCCCTGCTGAAATTCCCTATCACGTTATACCTTGGCTGCACCCTCAGCTGCAGTCAAATGTGACTGTAGGGAGTGCAAGGGAGCTGGGGGCTTCACTGTACATATAAGCTTTTTGGGTAAATACTGTCTTTACGTCTGTACGTTTGATTGAATTTAAAAGTTTTCTCTGATTTTTGAGGGATTAACAAATTCAGGAATAATCCCATTATTTAACAGTATGTAACTATAAAAACAGAATTAACATTTTAATGCTTGCATATTTTCTACTGCTCAGTAGATGTATACCAAAATCTGGGAATTAGCTAGTTAGTAGTGTCCCTTTAGAGACTAAGAAGAATGTTACAGTTTGAAGAAGCGTAAAGAAATATAGGGATAATACAGTCAAGTCATTAAAAATAGCTACTCTTAAGAAGCAAGGATTTTTATCAAAGAAAAACAGGTTAAACAGTGAAAGAGGTTTTACTATGAACAAGAAAATGCCTAGAGATATTCTTGTTAAAATTCTACTGATATGCAGAAATGGATGCATTTGCTTACAAATTGAACAATATTCCCCTTGTTCCATTTTACCACCGTACCTTATACTTCTGTACCTCTTGCCAAAAGAGCACTCCGTTCTCCAGTAGGTCTCCTTTCAGTGACACAAAGCGTTGAAATTGATTTGCTGTCACTGGATTCAACAGCGCTTTGCGGAAAGCAATTATTTCACTAGATGAAGAGACACACTTATTGTCCACATGCTGTCAAAAGAAGAAATAAATGTACCAAATAAACTTTGTTTCAAAAAGCAGTAACAAAGGCATTAGTTAGCGTAAACTGTCTGATTCTTATCTTTGCACTGACCCTAACTTTCAGTAGTTTATGAGTTTATGACATGGATACAATAGAATGTGGCAAGGTTTCATTTCTTTCTTTCCTTCTTTTTTCTTTTTTTTTTTTTTTTCCAGTTTGGTTTGGGCAACATTTTTTGGAAGACGTGATGGGAGAGGAAATGACTGACAATGATTTAGACCATATGACTACATCCTATAAAGTATGGAAACAGCTATTGTTATTGATTATGGCAACAGGCTACTTTTCTAGAGAACAGTTTGAGTTTTGTGCAAACAAACAACAAAGAAAAAGGAACAGAGAAACCACATAGCTTAAAGTTGTAAAATGCTTCTGACAGGGATCTCACCAACAAAATGAGCTTTGAAATGTGTTGCCATGATCACCAACAGAAGCTGGGGAGTTTGCTCTCTGTGGAATAAAGCTACCAATAGCAAAATAGAATTTAAAGTCATCGAGACATTTTGGAAATCCTCATGCTGCAAAGCACAGAGCAGTAGGCAGCCAGGAAAGGGTGGAGAAAGAAAGATGGCTTATGCAGGGACGGTTTGTTTGAAATTAAGTTCAGGCTGGCCTGCCTTCCTGAACAAACAGTTCTTGTGCTGTCACTGAGGAGCAAGCCAAACAACCCCCTCTTTGTTATCAGATGGATGAATGAAAACTATCTTCTAACAGTGGTATAAAACTCTTGAAGTCCTGGAGGGATGGAGTGCTGTTCAATGGTCAGCAAGGGACAGAAACATTTTTAATTGCTGCAGACAGTCCTGGAAGTCTAATTTGATTCTAAGCTGAAGGTCTTTGCAGCTTCTCTTAAAAACAGGGGTTATGCTTAGCATCCTGCCGCGGAGCCTGCCAGGGATGAGAGCCTACACCTGAGAGAGGGAGGGTGGTGGCTGTCCAAAGGGTCCTTTGGTTAAAATAAAGTCAGCTCAACTTAGACAGTAAGGTGGCATCTTCTCAGCCCTCCTCCAATTCTCCAAACATGTTCTGTCCCCTGTGGCCTGGATTTAGGGAACTTTTGGGAAAAATTATTTCTGGAGCATATTCATGATGGGAAGAACAAAACAATGCTCCCATCCCTATACTACTATATGAACACTACTTATTTTATGGGTCAACAACCTTGAAGCAGAACATGGAAAATAACCGTCTTCCTGACAAACAGACAAAGGGAAAACTCAGTTAACAGAACCCACATGGAGTTTGGATCTCTTTCGAACTAATGGTTTGCGCAGATAATTGGTGACCGGGTCTCCAGTTTGATTTCAACAGACAATAAAAGTTCAACTGAATAAATGTACACAACTTGTATGTTGGCAATCACAAAGAGTTCACTGCTCTTCAAGAGGAAAAAACTGGCAAATATCTGATGAAATGTATTATTACAAAGGTTTAAGATGTTTAAAATTGATATTATCTCAGTGCTGTAAGATTAAAATACAATTCTAAATGAAACAGATACTGTGAGATATGATTAAACCTGCCCACTCCACTGCATACTTCACATTCCCTTTTGTGTCTGCACGTAATCCACTCGCAATAATAAATAAACTACCAGATGCTGGAATGAACAGCTTGTCCCAATAAGTCCACTGCATGAAAAATACAGATAAATGTGAATTAAAGGTACAATACCAATTTGAGGAGGGTTAAGAGTGCTCCAAAGTCCAGGACAAGAAGCATGTTTTTTTCAAGTATGACCTCTCCAGCCAGGAAGGGAGAGAAATTTACCGTGAACATCCAGCGGGGAGCTAAATTCACCAGTAATGTGAGTAATCAGTCCACTGTAGCCAATACAGTCATGCCCGCTTTTGACAGCATTACATTTGGGCCTCACACAGTCAGCAGGGAAATTGTGAACAATGTGTAAGGTCCAAACAGAAAAGACAGTGAAACTGCAGACACAAGAGACACAGTAAACTTCACTTGCCTTCCACATCCTGGTTGTCTTCTGTTTTTGGCGTGGAAGATCTTCAGTTATGTCCCTTATCTGCGGTTGAACAAAAGATTATCATTGCATTTTTTAACTCTTCTTGTTTCATCTTCAGCCCTCTAATGACTGAGTTATGTAATGTAAGTAATGTTAGAATAGTTGATATATCTTCATTTGGATCTTTAAATTTGAAACTTGCTGTGGACCCACACTGAACACCATCCCTTGTTCAGGTGTAAATGAGCATGTGCTCATTAACACTGGGGAGTTAGAGAAGACAAAAGGCAATGGCAGTCAAACTGCGCTCTTCTACTGGTTTACCTCACCCATAATGTTATGAGGGACCAATTCTGTTGGGAACAGATTTTGGTCTATAACTTTTTTTTTTTCTATGAAACATTTTTAGTTCCTTTGGACAGCTGTATCAGAAATACAGACGATCCTGCAGCTTCTTTGTAGCAAAAATACACCTCAAATCAAGGGCAGATTTTCTGAATAAGGACTACATAGCATGCCCACAGTGTTTGGTCACTGTGAAATATGAAGCCAAGTGGAGAATGTCATCTGGTTTCATTTCTTCTAAAATACGTTCTTCAAAGGACCTTTTCATCCTCTGAGTTTGCAGTAAGAAATAGAAAAGAGCAGTCAGACATAAATGGAGTTAGGAAAAGACTAAAAGCTCATTAGAAGTATGTATTTCCTGTAAACTGTTTATTAGAGTTGAATACAGCATTTTCCAAACTGCGTGGGCTGCTCTCCCTGCCAGCACAGTGCAGCAGGTGCAAGAGGAGGCATGAGCTGACTTCCAGACCTGGAAGCGACTTCGCCTTATCACATGGGTTTGTGCCACAGCTCGTAAAGGAAATGGAGTTCAGCTAAAAAAGGGCAGAGGGTTATGAAATTTTGTTTTAACATAATCATTATTAAAATTACAATTTGCCTTATCAGAACCTGCAGTTTTCAGATTGTTTAGTGCTCTGAGTCAATGAAAAGGATCCAGTTCAAATGCACTTCTGACAACCTTATTGATGTTAAAAAGATCACTGAAAACGAGTTTTATGAGTCAATGCAGTCTGCCTATGTGTCTGCTTGGTGGAACTGTCAAGTTTCCTTCTGCTGTGACATTCGCATTTCAGAGCTATTGTGGAAGTGCAAAAAACCCCAAGTCTTTCTGTATCTGCCACCAGCAGGATGATCTCCCTGCACAGATCCCAGCCACACAGGCACTCTCATAAAAGGCATATGTTAGCTCTGCCCATTCCTCAGTCTTTCTAATGAGCCAGCAGGAGGCGAAAGGCTTCTCATCCCCATTTTTCTGGCAACTTTCTGAAGTAACCAATTGGAAACAAGGCTTGTAACAGTTAACCTCCCCACTCAGCAGAGTTTCACAAGTCCTTGAGTCATTTCTACATGCATTGCAGCTCCAGATGGCAGAATATGGACAGTGTAAGAGAGACAGAGAGAATACAGCGTGGAAAGCCCACTCATTTGCTTGTGTTCTCGTCCCCTTGGGCAAATCCTTTACACAAAGTACCATTTCTTCTTGGGGCAAGTATATGGCTAGAGTAGAATGGCATATGGGGAGTGCAGCACTCCCCATATTCAAAGATTAGTTTACTCCTCTGGCAGCCTGGCTGGCAGCACAGCTAACACCAGCTTCTTCAGATTCAGGATCTAACAATAATACTGTCGGCCAGACTAAGCCTTCAGAGGAACTGCCTTCACAATTATCAAGCTAAATGCTTCGACCTGTACATGCTCGAGCATCGCTTTTAGTGTAAACTGAATGTGAGCTGTGGGCTGCTTTTCCTCTGAAGCATTTTATCCCAATGGTAAATTATGGGCCAAATAAAAAACAATGCCTGAATGTGATGCTGTTGTTAAAAAATTACCTTTGCTTGTCCCTCCGCCCCATGGTGCTCATCTGCCAGGAACAATGGCAGCCATTGTTTTTCTAATCTCTTCTGGACGCATTGCTGAATTTCTATCAGAACCGCTGGTGAAAGTTGATCATGAAGGATTTGTCCCCATCCTCCACCTGAACGTATTAGCTAAGCAATCCAAATACAATAACACATGACATAAACTTTTGTGTATACCAAAAGTCCTTTATCTCTCTACATCCTTGATTTAGCAAAGCATGAGCTTAACTGTAAGCAAAGCATTTAATGCGTGCTTACCCAAGGCTCACATGTACTTTTCATAAAAGGGTACAGATTACATTTGTCCCTACCTATAATAGAATACAGACTCCGGCAAATAATACCCCAGATTGACCAAGTAAATTTCCTAAGCATCAAGATATATTGGAGTACCACAGCCCAGACTCACTGTCTGTGCCTTTACTGACATACTAAAATAGAAAGCTGGAAGAAGTCACTCTGCCTGAAACCCATTTTTACACTTTTTCTGAGATGTTTTGTGCTTGCTCTGGCTGTGGCCTCAAATCAGGGTTTAAGAGAGATGTTCTGTAAGGGTGGGGGAGGAAGAGTGTAAACAAGAAGGAGGGGATCCCCACAACCAGAACAGATCCAGATTTCTGGCCAAAAATGTAGGTAAGATTTGAGGAGATACTATGGGGAAAAGCTGGATTAAAGCTGTTTATGGACTTTTATCTGTCATATTCAGTATGATTGCTATTTATGAATGGTTTTGTAACTGGTACCTGTTCTTGTTGTTCTCTGGTAGCTGGGCTGTTTGGTCCAAAGAAGTACTTTTTGTTTAAGTATTTGTTTTTAATGTCCTTAGATTTTTCCTCCCTTTTTTCTTTATCCTTGTGGAACATCTTTCTGAATTGTTCAATATCTAGCCAGCACATGAGATCCATGCTACAAACAAATTTAAACAGAATGTTATTACAATATTGAGTTAATTTCATCGACATTCTAGGGAGTTATTAGTTTAACCACAAGCCACCAAAGTGTTCAAGTCCTAAATACCAGGTCAGATTGGACTGAAATTTTATGTCATTTTTCCTTTGCTAGTACCATCTGGTGAGACCATGGCACTTACTGAACAGGCAGATCAAACACACATCTTCAGGATCTAATTTAGGGTCCCTTCTGGGGTACCCTGAAAAGACTAACCTCCTCAGTGTGCCGCTGCTAAATCCAGCAGGGACTGTGAACCAGAGCCATAGTGCAGAGCTCACAGAGGGAATGAAAAATGAAACAGATGAGAATTTGAAGCAGTACTGAGGCTGTGAGCCACCGAGAGATGAGTTGACACCCCCTGTTCTGCCTCCTCCTTGTATCGCCAGAGAAAGGAACAGGAATGACAGCTGGGAACATCAACCCCAGAAATGCCCCCTTTCTTGCCCCATGTGAAGGGCTAGAATTTAAGTCAGTCCGCAGTCAAGACGACAAAAACAATTTATGATAAATTTTGTTTCTAGGGCTTTTTGTGGGATGCCTTTTCATAAATTACTGATTCTACTACTTGCTTCATTATCCATAGTAAGTGACAAATAATCTCCATATGCAATTCTTGATCTATATATTGTTCATAATCATTTGAGTGTATGCTGTCAATTTAAGTTTTCTTTAATGGAACATATATTGGTTTTATGCTTTAAACCAGAGGACAAAGTAAGTGACATATCTACAATTTCAGTTTAATTTATATGACTGTTTTCTGATAGTATCTTATTAGCTGAAGTTTTGTGAGCATTTTAATGACGACATTCACCTCAGCAGGAAATATGAAACATTAAATTCAGACAAATCTATTTCACTTTTCCTTTCAGTTAATAAGTGGCTTTTTTGAAACATTAATCTATGAGTAAAATTTTCAAAAGCATCCAACTGATTTAAGAACAGATGTCCCCCTTTCAAAAATCTTTTGAGACCCTTACAGACCTAAGTTCTATTGAGACTGAAATTCTTTCATTCGCTAGTTCATCACAACACGAATAAGTTCACCCAAATGCAAGTGATCCAAGTTACTGTGGTTTAGGGAGTTATTCCTTGGCATCTGCCTGTGATAACTGATCAAATACATCCATCTGATTTAAAAAGCAAAATATATAATCTTAAAGTGTGTTAGGTTAAACCATTTACAGTGGCAGCTTGTCCTAGCGTACCATTCTTTTTCATTTCAACAGATCAGGAGGACGTGCATAGTCAGGTAGTCTGGTGAGACTAACAAGTGGTAACCCATTAACCCAAAGTAACACAAATTCTCCTGCAATTGTGTGAATATATCCTATATATTTAAGAAAATATTAATTAATGGAATTTTGTTTAGTTTCTTACCAGAATTTGTGCCTAGGTGCTCAGCAGCCTGTCCTTCCTGAAACTTGGATCACTTACAATTGGGCAATAACAGAACCATAAATTTTGATGAAGAGGCAAATGACATATTTGTTGGTTTTTGCTGAAATTTTCCAGATTGCGTTAGTTCTAGTATCCCTTCAGCTTATAGTACCGTTAAGGATCTTTATTTATCATGCCAGCTGGACATTGAAGTTACTAGGTCTGGACCCAGCTCTGTTTTGTGAGACTTTCTCAAATGTTTTTCTTCATTATGAATTTTTACAAAAGGAAATTTCTCCATGAATTAAACATTTTTCTGTCTGGCTCTGTCACTTAAGATGAGACTTGTCTGTGATTAACAGAGAGACAGCAAGTCCCAGAGGCAATTCAGTGTACCTCTCCAGGACCCCATACTAGCCAGTGACCTGTTCTCTGGTGATTCCTACCATTTCCCTAGTTAGACAGGAACTCTACACCAGTGGTCTCCCAAGTGAATTCTGTGCACCCTGGGGCACATGTGAGATGATTTATTGGGGGCAGGAAGAAAATACTAGAAATTCAGTAGCACAAATATATAATTTATAAAAAAATAAATATACGTATATTGAGGGTGCATGCTCAAAAATTTTTTACTGATGGGGTGTGCGATCCAAAAAGTTTGGAGACCACTGGTGTAGAAAACTAATGCAGAATTCACTTGACCATTGACCCCCACAGCATAAGAATCTCCATCCGAACTAATAACCTACAGTCTTTTTGTAGTCAGTGAGCAGAAATAGCCATCTTCAGGAATGATCTATCCAAACTAGTTTTAGATGTTACGTTCAGAATTAGAAAAATTGTGTCCAGAAGTGTATATTTCTCTCTCTGACTACAAAGGGAAGCTATGATGATAAGCGGAAGTGATGACATTGAGACTTGGCCAGAGAAATCCTGTGCTAGATGTCCATCTCTGGACACTTTTGAAAAAGCTGACCAATATCCAATCTAAAATGATAGCAGTGCCTGACTGGAAGCAATAGGCAATATGCAAAGCATCAGTTCATGAGAACCCAGTTTAAAGGAAGGAAGTGACAGTTCAAGGACTTGCTAACAGTTATTTTAAAAATATATTTGCTTTTTCCTAAAACAGGATAGAGATTAGTATGGGGCTTGGGAAGAAAAAAAAAAAAAAAGGTGGCAAACTCACATTTACTTCTGCTAGAACTTCTGTTTAGATTCATTTTTAAATAAATGGGCCCACTTTTTCAAAAACACTGCATAAGCTGTATCTGCTGTGAGCTGGTACTTAATTCTGTTCAGATCAGTGCAAACACAAAACTGTGGTTGCTCTCACACTGTGAGAATAATATGGCTGTCTTCTATTTGTACATTTTTATAACATCCAGCTTTAATTTTTAAAATGTATTAAATTGAATCTGTACTAAAAAAGAAAAAATTTTACTCATTATAGGCTAATTGCTCTACTCAGGAGTTTGCCACTAATCAAAGCAGAAAGTGAAAGCAGAACTGAAATACCATCATGTTATGACAGGAGAATTTTTAACCAAAAAAATGTTAAGACAGTCAGTTTTCTGAACAATGTGCCTGTGCATTTCATAAATATACAAACATATTTTTTAAAAAGACTAAAATCTGTGAACATTGAGATAGCCAAGATCCCCAGCAAAGATTTATTCTGAACTTAGAAATGAGTAAAATAGTAACAATGAAGAAACATACCCAGCAGAATGCTCATTAAGAAAAGTCCAGAACTGTTCTAACTTCTCTTTGTCGTGGATCAGGTCAGACAGACTAGGACCTGCTGATTCTTTGGGAGCTTGACTCAAGTGCTGATCTTCTTTGAGAGAATCAAGGCAGGGTGGCAAACCAGTGTCAGCAATTGTACTCTGAGGGAAGAAATTATTTCACTCACATAACTGCTTCTTTCATGTCTGTATTTTGTTCAGTCTAATAATCCTTGCATTAGATAACTCCTGTCTCTATAGAACAGCTTTTTGATTGCTAAGAAAATAGAGTTAAGGCTCCAGCTCTTAGTTTTTTGTTTCCTTTAAACATACCAGTGTGTGCAGGTTTCATAATCAAATAAATTAATATCTAGCTGTAACTTACTTGAAATTTAGGTATTAACTTAAGATTAAGGGCCCAAAATACGTTCTATAGACTTTAATGGAAACTATCTCATTGACTCAAATCATACAGTGGTCTGATGTTGATATAACTGACAGAAAACCTGTATTTGTAATTAACACAATGGCTGTCAATCATTACCCAAAGTGAATGGTAGAAATTGGACTGCTTGCTTCTCCAAACTGACATGTAGTCAGTCTTTCATGTGTGATACTCAAAGTGTTAACCCTCTCTGATAGAAAAAGAGTTTGTTTTTGTTAGTAGGTACTCGTCTTACCTCATCCTTCTTGGAACCACTCTCTTGATGCAAAGCCTGGAGCTTTCTAAAGTACACGGAGTCCAGCTGTCGAGTTTCTTCCACCAACTCCACCTAATAAAAATAATATCTTATGTCATCCCTACAGTACACATTATAGAAAGATGGAGAACTGGACGGGCACCTTGCCAGTGACAGTGGATAGGAAAGAATATGTTTGCCAGTAATGAGAGTGATGTTTAGAAGACAGTAAAAGTCACATCCTTGTGACAAACAATTCAATTAAAAGGTCTGGTAGAACAAAATTTTCAGATCAGTGTAGGATCTCATGTAGATTTCTACAGAACACCACTAAATAATCTAACCTTTCTATATTTAAGAAAAGAACTTTGTATTTAAATAATTGCTAAATGATATTGTGTATATTGTGTCAGACTTACCTGATTGCCTATACCAGCAAATTGTATGTCAAAGAAGCAGAAAAACAGCTCTTAAAACTATGACTTTCAGTGGGAAATGTCAAAAAGAGAGAGTGGCACAGATTTCCAGAAATGGAAATTTAAGACAAGAAAGACACTGTATCGTTTAAACAATGAAGGTGAAAACTTTCAGACTTCCAGTTTTGTACCCTTCCTTAGTTTTATACTGGGTAATGCCTTAAAATAATAAATTGTGCATGATTAGAACTCGTGAAGCATTGGCATTTTTTATCTTAATTAGAAGCCTTATGTATATAACTAGAGTAGTTCTCCATGTTATGTGCAAAAAATCGGTAACTGCGTAAGGAACATTTTGGTGACCCTCTTGGCTGACTAAACCATTCAAATGCAGGGTTTAGGATATTTAGCAAAATTGAGCCAATGCGTTGTACTGATTAACACACCCATTACAAAGATTAGAAAGCCGTGGTCTTATTGTACAAGAGTTTGTGTGCAAGAGAGAAAAGAGAGTTTTTAGATTAATATTCATTACACTTTTGTCTAAATGTGAATACCACACTAATCACCGTGTTATCTGAATGCCTTCAGGCTCAGTGTAACTCTATTCCACTGTTATAAAGTGCTTTTGGGTATTCTTTCCTTTAAAAGAAAACGGACTTTAAAAGTAAATAGGAAAATAATTCAGAACATTTTTCATAAAGTTTAAACCGAAAGCAGATAGAGACAGGATGATAGTCGACAATAAAAAGGAACTCTCCTGTTTTCATGCTTCGTTTAAAGATAAAAATGTACATACTGACCATGTCCCAAATAAACAATTTTGGACTCACCTAATTCTTGATAAAATATCTTGTTTCATTATGGGCCAAATATATCCTGCTGTATGGTAGAACAAAGGGGAAGAGTAGAGCCAGGGACTGAACAAAATACAAAGCAGACCTTGTCTTTGTGCTGGGAAGGAGTGTGCCTAAGCATCAGCCTGCGCCTAGTACAAAGAGAATCTAGTGCCTCCTAGAACAGGTCGGTTTATGCCTGTGCATTATAACTCTTCACAAACGCGTGTGTTGTGCACTCAAAAGGATTTAGTTCTGTTTTTTCGTGCTCTGATTAAGATGTTTGTGTTATTAGGGCACTGAGAAGTCTGCATGTAACTACACTTGCAAAGAAAAGCGTCCTCTGAACAGAAAGGGCAATAGATTATCCCTCAGTTAACTCAAGGGGTATAAACTGACATACACATTAACTTAAAGCAAAACTGTATTTTCAGTTCTTACTTCGGAGGAATTCTTCCACCGCTAAAAGCAATGAAAACACTGTATTCAGAGCGTGATCAAAAGCAGAGTCCTTTTTATAGAAAAATGATGTATATTACTCGGCTGAGTCAATGACTTGACTCAGTGAGGACTGGCTATAGATATGAGACAACTAGTGTTGATAATACACACAGAAAATACACATTTACAAAAGAATGTAAAACTATTCTGATAGAAGGTAAATAAAATTTCAGATTAATTAAAACATTGATCAATTACACAGTGTTCTGCAGATCATAAACAATTATAGCTGAAAGCTTAGAAAAAATAATTTATATGAAAGCTTATAAAAGATGCTGAAGTGAAGAGAATATTTTGCAGATGTGTTTGGATTAGTATATTTCATTTTAGTAATTTTTTTTCAGTGTTTAAACTTTCAAAGTTTCTTAAGGAAATTAAGTTATCACAGGAAGAGAGGGAAGATCCCCTTGTGAATTAATTAGAAGGTAGAAAATAAGAAATAAAGAAATAAATAACTTTCATTATGGGGTGGGGTTCCTTTTGGAGTCTCACAGGGATCTGCACTGAGGTTGTTTTTTTAAACATTCAAAAATTATCTGGAAAAGGAGGTGAGTTAGGAGACAACAAAGTTTGCAAAATGATTCCACAGAGCAAAAAATTAAATTGACTGTGAAGAGCTGCAGGATTTCAGGACACTTTAGCCTCTGCATGATAAAAGGGCAGCTGAATTCAATGACAATAAACATTAAGTCATTGCAGTGAGCTCCAAATTAGGGCTTTCCATTAGTTGTTATTACTTAGTAAAGAGATCTTGGAATCATTGCAGATGGCTATTAGCTTACATTTTGCACATCTACTCAAGGTTCACTGTAAGTCAAAAGGCAATTAGAACCATAGGAACAATTAGGAAAGGAACAAAGAGCAAAATAGAAAACATGATTCTGCCACTGGATAATCCTTAGTGCCTCCAGATTTTGAGTAGTCCTTGCATCTCATCGAAAGAATATAAAATAACAGATACAGATGGGGGTGATAAGTGTAACAAAGGTATGGAACACCTTTTTTAAGAGGAAAGGTCAAATAGTCTAGGATTCTTGAGTTTCAAAGAGATATAATTGAAGTGGGATACAACAGAAACATGTAAAAGCATAACAACATCGAGAATATGACAAGCTAACAATTGTTCACTGTTCCTCATGACATACAAAACTAGGGCACCAGGTGAAATTATAAGGGAGGGGTTTGCAAACAAACCAAGATAAGCATTTTTTCTCCTATTGCATGATTAACCATGGAACACACTACTACAATGAGGCTGAAGAAATAAAATGACTCAAAAATGACACATTTACATAAATCCATGGGGGAAAAAAACCTCATCAAAGACTATTAAACACATAAACATGGATAAGACCTCTGCTTCATGAACCTCCTCAGCTGCAAAGTGCTAAAGCTGGCAATACTCTGTATGGGGTTTTTTTCTGTTCTTATGCTCTATTCTTAAGTGTTTAATACTGCCCACCACCTAATAGGCTTAGATCATTCTCAACTTTGATTTTATATATCTGTTCTCCTAGTTGTTCATACATGCATGCGTGATATAGTAACAAAAATACACTGCATTACAAAACTTCTGCAAAAGGATTTCAGAAGTGTTGCAGGGGGCAATGCATGCATGTTCTCATTACATGCTGACAGGAGTATCAGCAGCAAGTAATGATATTTCCTGTAAAAAAGGAGGTGCTTCATCTAAGGTCATAGTGGAAAAAAAAAAGGAACAAGAATGGACTACCTGCCCTTCAACTCCTGGTTCCTCACTGCCACTTTCTCCTTCCATATCCAGGAGAGAGATCTTAAAGACTTGGAATTAGAAGTTTGACCTACAGTTGGTAACTTGTAGCTAAGTTTATAAAGAGCAGAGAGCCACAGCCTGCACCACTGCCTCCACCATTTCTTGTTCTTATTTGTCAAAAGCAGAGTCAGGATTGCAGCTACCTCCTCTGACCTGCATGAACCTGCTCCATTCAGGCCTTCAGAGGCTCTCTGGTATTAGAACTGAGTACATCGCTGAGCCACCTACTCCAGGAAGCCTGCAGGGCACAGTTAGCCCTTACACAGCAGGGCAGCTACCTAAAAAGTGCGTGTGGGAAATACAGCTGGTTCACTGTACCACGTTTCCTCTTATGCTAATCAGTAGCTACACTTGAATTCTAAACACCAAGGAATACTTCATAAAATTAATACGGACCTAACATCACCGTAGTGACACTCTAGAAACACAGCTTATTTTGTGCTTATCATTAAAAACATAGAAGGCTTGTGGGCAATCCATCATAAGGAAATCACTTTTGATCAATTTTGATGCACTTCCTGAGTGCAAAGAGAAATTTTGCCATAGCAAGATGCATTCTTCCCTAATTCACAGACCAAGGGGTCTATGAAGCCAGAACCTTCCTTTTGGATGGGAAGTCTGCTCTCCACAGGATACTCAGCCTACTCTCTGCATCAGCGTAGAAAGGAGTGGGTGAACAAAACATCCCATAATACTTTTCACTTGCTGACTATAAATGTAAAATTGGTTGCATATGAAGGCTCTTGTGATTTTCTTCCCTAACATAAGAACTTTTCACAGTATCATCCAGATCAGTTACCTTTCCATAAGCGTATTTGTCTGCTTCCACCATCTTCATCCAGGGTTCTAGTAGAACAGTGAGAATATGTTCTTCTGCTGGGTCAAAAAGATCCTCAAAAGCTGGGTCAATTTTCTGGTAAATAATGTTTTTCTTACTCTGATGAAGTCCAATGTCCATACTGGCAGATGGGGCAATGTAACTTGCATAAAGGAACTACAATAAAACAGAAGAAAACTGGTTTTTAGCCATTATCCAATCACAGTCCATTGAAGGACAGAATTAGTGCATATTTGTCTCCCGCTGCCCTGCTGTTTATTCTGAACATACATCTAATTATACCTGACCTTTTTTTTACCAATATTAATATTTTGTCCAAAATTCAGTTATTGCCATAACCTCTGTGCCATTTATATTCCTGTTTGTGAAAATGGTTAGACGACAAAATAATGCTTAACGGAAATTTTGCTTGGAGATATGTGACTGATTCTTAGTTAGATTCAGATAACCACAATCATTACAGCAACTGCACTCTTCATGAAGTCACATTGGTTTTTTTGCAGAATATGTGCTGGGCCAACTCGTGAAGGAGTCTTACTTCGGAACAGAAGAGAATGTATAAATTCAGTGTTAAAATTAATGAAAAATTACAAGATTTCATTCTGTGTGGAGATTCTCTTGCACAGTTCTTTGACATTGGTGAGACTCCATCATGGTACAGGATCCATAACAGGAGATATCACTGCACAATTGAGGTCTAAATCCTTACCAAAGCAAGGATTACAATATGCTTTTTTATGAAGCAGAGTTTACCATTCAACATCTACAAAAAGAAGAAAGCTGAACCTGGAAAATGTTTCCTTCTCACTAGCAGCTCATTCTTGAAGCATAGAGTAATTTTTTTATTTATTTCAAAGGATTTTTTTTTCCAAATAGTCCCCTAAGTCAAATTCTTGTTTTTTAAATGTTTAACAAATTGCTATGAAAAATATCAAAAACTCAGAGAAAAACACTTTCTTCCAGGAATATCTTGGAAGAAGAATATATCTTTCTAATACATCATGACTCTGACTGCAGCTAGGAACTCAAGTGAAAAAAGATGCTGCCATAACAAATTTCAGATATTTATTAATGTTTTATCTTCTTCATATCATCAAAGTCTAACTAATTTTCAAACATATAGTCAGGGGATCAGATTAGTAGCATAAATCAGAGTTCCTCTCTACGATAGAACTGAGGAGCTCATCTTCACTATTTATTATCACACAGATTTAGCAATGAAGAATGCAGGTTTCTGATAATTCTCATTTTCCTTATGTTGCTAAAATCCAACTGTAAGTAGCAAATGTACAAAGCAGTAGAAAAGAAGAAAATAATACATTTACTCTTTGTTCAATCATTAATCAAACATTGTTGTGTTTAGATTTCAAGCACAGTGGGATAATGTTTGTGTACATTAAATAATTATGTTTCTGTTTATTTTTAAATGAAATTCTGATTTATTAGTCTCTTTCTTTCAAACAGCAACGGTACCAGAATACATGCCCATTATTTTGGACCTTAACAATTTGAAGCAGGCCCTTTAGACTCTCCTGCTATCAGGTCACTGAGGAATACAGGGCTAAGATGGCTGACATCAATCCCCCAGTTAGAATTTGTTGTGATTATGGTATTTACTGTCTATACAGGATTCCACCCACTTTCTACCTAGACCAAATCACCGAAAACAAAGATGTTTTGTGGCTATTTTGGTCCATGTTATAGTGCGATAAAGGCCCCCAAGTACAAGGGTAAGGTTGAAAAATGAGGACATCCACTGGAAGAATCCTAGATGAAGAACAAGACCACACTTAGTCTAAATTATGCCCTTCTCAACAAATCCCCAAATAAATTTAAATTTGACAGAGATGGCATTAATTAGATTCATAGTGATTTCAAAATTTGGAAGTTATTTTAAAGAACCCTGACACTAGTGAAGTTTCAGTTACATCATGTTCTAGTCTGTCCAAAACATTTAACTTATAAAATAGCCAAATTAGAAGGGACCAGTCCAATGATACAAAGATGTGGTATCTTTAAAAATAGACTTTTTAAACAGGGGTTAAACATTTTATTCATCATTAGGGCTACATTGGTCCACCTGTTATGACTCATAAAACCATACAAGGGATCTGTAAATTGGTGAAAATGGTCCAAAAGAGGTCACATTTTAACACATATTTAACCTGGTTTCTAAGAAGGCTGATCATTTTTAGCATAGTTTTAAGAATAAAATCAAAACAAACACTCCGCAAGTCTCTCGGGTGGAAGTCTTCTTTTCCCCATGATTTTGTCTGAAATGGATTAAATTGAGTATATTTGCTACTCTTCTTTAGAGCTGACAAAAAAACCAGCAGCCTATAGAGTCAGAAATTGCCTGGACTAAGGAAGCTTTGGCCATAAACTATTGTCAGTCTGCTCACATAAATACTGTCATAATATATTGCCATAGAAGGGACTGCCTTTGCAAGCTGCTCTACCTGCAGAACTGCACCCAGTCCTGTATAACTTCACATGCAAACCTGGATTATGGTAAAAACAGACTTTTTTTTTTCCAGAAACAATAGTTAGGGCTGGTAATACAGAAATTCAGAGGTGATTAAGCTAGCTGTAGGAGTGCACTTTTCCAAATTCAAAGGACCAGACCCTCCCTGCTGTAATCAGGATGGCCTCTTCACTTTTGAAGGATGCTGATTTACAGTGTCTGAGGATTTGGGATGATGCCATCTTTTTGCTAAAATTCTTGTAAGAATCCATTGCTATGTGATTTGATTCATCAAGTAAAAAGATAGCATCACAAAACAACAAAGTGAATGTGTGCACTCATAGATAGGTGAGAAATGAGAAGGAACATTCATCCCTGTGTCCCTTGCTGAGGATTCAAGTGCATCTGTAGATCTGCACTGATCTGAATGCATAGGCTGCAGGGAAACCAGCTGCAGAGTGTTCTAGACATGCCAAAAAAAGAGGAAGTGTCTGTGTCCACAGTTTTGAACAATGGGCAATGAAGTCAGCGAGATATAAGGGGAAAATACATTGTATCCTTTAAAAAGGAATATTCATAGCCTTTTTTGACTCCCATGTCATAGAAGTCTTGTGGTTTTCTGAACCTCAGTGGAATAGCAATACTATTGCTGTATTGGCCATCCTCCTAAAGGATCAATAGGAAAAAATTACATTTAATGAACTTAAACGTTATCAAATTCATGCAAAAATCTTATCTTGCACATCACACTTCATTTATTCAACATTTTATTCCTTTTGCAAAACAGAAAGAATTTTCCTACCTGCCAGCTATACATTTTCCTATAAATGTATTAGAATAAGTGATGTATTGAACCCAAAACCCTATGTGGAAATTTGGTCAGAGTTTGCATCTTGAAATTACTTATAATGGCACAAATCTGAAGACAGGAAACACTTAGGAAATTCAAGTTAAGAATTTGGCATCATTTATGACTTTCCAAATCAGGGATTGTTCAGGCCTTGGGTTTTGGTGTGAATTCATTCCCAGATGAGAAGTCTTTGGTAAGAGTTCTCAGAATGACTAGAGTGAAGCAAGAAACATGAAGAAAATTTAAGCCCAAGTGCTTTGTATTGCTGCCCAAAGGCATGGATACCGCTCTGATCTAAATGAGGGGCTTGTGCAGCTGCTTGACAGAATCATATGATGGAATAATACAATGCACTGGCTGGTCTTAAATGGAAAGGCTAAACTCCTTAACCCCCATCATCACTTTCCACTAACATAAATCTTGTGTCTGACCCTAAAAGTTTACAGTAATGATAGCTCCCTCTATCTAAATTGATTCTAGTGTTAAAATATTGTACTTCTCATAACTGTATTAAATTTTCTAACTCTAAATAACTGTTTTTTTATCAAAAACTACAATATGTGTTTCTTTATTGCTTTTCTTTCTCAATTTATTTTACACTCCTGTGCATATGTTCGTAGTGAATAACAATGTATGTTCCTGGATGATAACTGGTACTCATCATTTTTCTTATCCATCAGACTTCATTCTCTCTGTAGTTTCTTTCCCTGGATGAAAGAATATACACCTTGGAATGCATTTTCTTACTTTGTCATAAAGCTGAGATGAAAATGCCTAACAAATGAAACAATGAATAGCAGATAGATAGCAATCCAGGTTTGCTCTTGTTTCTAACAGGAAGCAGGCAGAACACATACAGAATACTTTGGATTTATCTTTCTGTAATAAATAGCAAAATATACATGACGATGTGCTGTGCAAATCTGATCCACATTCTCCTAGGAGTATTTGGAATGACTATCCTATTGTGCCAAAGGTGAGCACAGAATTTGGGAAGGCATCTCTTCCATAAGCAAACCCTGTAGATTGGATGCAGCTTGACTCTTTACCGTGTTCCAATGAAAACAAGAATAATTTTTGTGCAGCCTTAAAAGGCAAGCTTGAGAATGATACCAAATGTTGCAGCACATGTGTTGATTTGTTATGTTACATTTCAGCTGTTAGTTATGCTAATGGAACAGTTTCACATATTTCGTTTTGATGTATTTACTTTAATGGCTATGTGTATGTAGCTCTCTGCAATTGCCTGGTAACACTGATTGTACGATGTTCTGCTGTCACCACCAGGCCAGCACTGGAAATAAGATAAGTGAAAAACAACCTGGGCCTTAATTTTCAGCCGTGCAAGTGGTGCAGAAAGAGTGTAATCTGGTGTTAAATGAAACCAAATTGAAAACCACTGTGTACCATAACCTAAGATTTGGCCTGCAACAAAACATATAGGAAAATAAAGAGACAGTCTAGATATGATTAACTTGTACACCTGTTGTGAGTGGGGTCCCTTGTCACACACAGGCCTGGGCAGGTACAGGAGACAGTCAGCCTGAGGGGTGCAGTCAGTTGCCCTCAACCTCAGACTGTAAATAGAGCTGGAGGGGAAGCCAACTAAACAGGGTAGCAGTTCAACTTAGCCAATGCATGACAGGAGAGAGGCAGGAATCTGTGCCTGAATCTCCACTTGGAGTTTCTGTACAAATAACACAATTCAGGTGAGAATTCTGGATGGCTATGCAAAATTCTGTAATTTGCCCCAGTAAAACCTCCAAGAAGGAAAAGAAGACAAATTTAAGGAAGTCCAGATGCTCAGTAACATAAACCATACAAAGAGATTATTCTCCACTGCTCTCTACAGATATTTTTTCCAATGACACGTGAAGTAGCTTTGCTCTATTACAGCATATACTGAAATATGCAGATAGGATATACTCCTACACAGGGTTTACAGAGGAAAAACAGACCTAAATTTCACAAAGGGATTTTAAAAGTTGCTTGGAGTTCTTCTAATTATATCACGCTTCTGCTGCCTCCTTCCCTGGCAGTATCAGACTATTCCGCGGTTGGTGACAGCCATCAGCACCCATGTGGTGAACCAGTTCACTTTTGTTTTACTCCCTGACTTAAAGTGTATGCTTAATTAAGAATGCTTGTTTATAGGAAGTATCAGTTCCACTTTATGGTAAATGACGGTCTAAAGATCAAATTGGGGTAACGATGACTGCGAAAAGTGCATAGTGATGCCCTTGACAATCAGAAAAACAAGACTGACAACTGAAAGATCCATTTTCATGACTAAGGCCATTATCTGAGGTCTGGACTGTGAGACCTGCAATTCCAACCCACACAAGAGATGGAAGGAAAGGTACGGCTTAATTAGACGATTTGGAAAAAATATCTCTGATGTTAACGCTAAGCAGATAGTTTCCAAATATGACACAGAGTAGCAAAGGGGAGATTAAGCAAACTGAGTATAACAGATAAAACTGGGAACAGGCAGCAGAGCCTAAAAATCAGGCTATGCATGATTAACATTTAAATAAAGTTATTCCATGGAAACAATCCAAAGAGCTTCTTTTGTTGTCCACAGCCCAGATTTACTTTTGTGTGGGTTGTCAAGATTTGGAAACTTTTCTACTTTCTATCTTCTTTTCAGTCTCTACACTGCACAAATGTATTTGTGAAGGGAAAACACATTATTTACAACTTACTTGAGCTTGCTTGCATATTTTATAAGGATGAAGAGTTTCTTGGTAGAAAAGCTGATGATAAGCCTGTAGGTCAAACCAAAAGTACGCACTGTTCTTCCACAACTAGAGACAAAAAAATATTTTAAGTTATTGCTACCCAAATATCACAGCTTTATAAAAGGTTTACTTTCCAATGCAAGTAATTATTTAGCTCCTTGGGTTCATCATAAATCAAGCTCAATTTAAGATGGATTTAATCTCCTGTTGCATACTGGCAGAAGGACAACATATTTAATGGCATCGTCACTGTGATACTGTATCTTTTATTGTATCCTATATGCATAATTGGCCATTAAAATTGTTAACATTGTAGTTAACATTTGAAGAGTAACCACATCTCAGTGGCATAAAGCCAGCACAAAAGGAGAAATGCTGGTAATGGACATTCAGAATTTGTGCCATGGTGAAATAGCATTTTGCAGTAATAACTAAGACAATTAAATATTGTGTACTTGACGTATGTGACTGGGACTATCATTACATTTTTATTACATGCATTTCTGAGGCACAGAGTATTGGCGTCATTTCATAAATTCAAACAAACATCAAAAGATCTTTCATAAGAAGGAGTCTAGATCTTTTCCCAAGTCCTCTGGTTTAGTCATGTGCTTATGGAGTTTGTATCTTAAAAATACCCTGAAACCCCCATCACTGGAGAATAAAGTGTTCCAAAAAGATAGGGGCAGGGAACTTTGTTCCACAAACTGTAGCCTGCCAGACCTGGCATATGAGTGAAATAGGTTCCACAGTTGTAGACAAAACCTTAAGGAAATAATTTTCAAAGGAGTCTGGCACCTGCAAAGGCTAGAGAACATGTCAGTGGGGGCATATCTCCAATGAAAAAATAAGTTACTTCTACTTAGATTTCTATCTATACACATTTAACATTTTTAGTTGAAGGTATTCCGCTTTGGAAACATTGGCTGTTGCCTTCTGGTAGCCAAAGGCATTTCTAGCTACTGCTGCTGGATTCCGGGTTGTGCCAGCGGTGAAACAGATGTCCATCTTGATTGCATTCAAATCTCCCCTAAAGACTCAATTTTTCTGCAAAGCCACTAAACACTGACTCAGATTCATAACTTGTTCCAACCAATCCTCAATTTACACCCAGCAATGAATGATGGATCTGCTGACTGCAGACAAGAAATAGTGTTATGTTTCTCAGAAATCCAAGAAGCTTCGTGGAAGCAGAAGAACGTTTTTAAAACATTGGAGATTTTGGACATCACTAACCCAACAAGTGAGAAGGAGGCAGATTATCATGAGTAATAGCATAGCAGATTTTCCATCTTTTTAAAAAATGTTTTTGTGGGTTAAGACCTCATTTTTTCTGCCAAGTTAAAGGCTAGTTTTTAAAAATGATTAGTCTTTTTTTTTATCCCTGATGGTACAATCAGATTTCCGATAGGTTTGAGACAGTTAGGATCTGACAGCTTGGTTAAGACCTGTCATTAGTTTGAATATACACATGAACAGTTTATTGTCGTTGAGGGATTGGAGTCTCACAAGTAATAATTCATCCAGTCATCAATCTTTCTTTCTCCATTTTTTTTTTCAGTCTGGCTACCCTCTATAACTTGGCATTCAGTCAATTGTGAACTAAATTATCACAGGGTAGGAAAATGCTCATACCTTATTCCCTGACTTCTCACAGAAGTGTGTGAAGTAGTAGCCTGCTCTGTTCTCCAAATAAAGAGACTGCAGCATGCTTTCCATTCTTGCTCCCCCTAAAACAACACTGCCAGCAGCACTTTTCCCCTGGACAAATAAAATATAGTTGTACAGCAAGGAATAACAGGCTTTCATTATTTTCAAATGTCAGTACATTGCAATGGAGGGCCGTGCAGTGTGTTCAATTAGTATCTTCATCCCAAGAAACTACACTCCATTTTCTACTACATATGCAATTGATCATAGCTCTCCATACCATTTTCCCACTAAATATTCACATCCAGTGAAATAAGTCTGATGACTGAAGGCATGCAGAGTAGCAAAATGACCATAGCATCCCTTAGTTGGTTCCTCAATACTTGAAACAGGAAAACAAACCTGGCCTTAATTCTGTCATTGACTCCTTAGCTCCAGATCTGGGGAATTCCAATGATACTAAACCACATCACTTAGCTGTCAAAAGTTGTCTCAGCTCAGGCTACTGTCTTTTGAACCAACAGAAATCAACAGGTGGTTATTTGGTCAAGCCTCAAAAAGATTAGCTATCATGGAACAAGAGCTATGTCTCCTGGGGTTACACCGCTGACATCAGCATCAAAATCATGAGCATTTTAGGGGAGAGGAAACCCATGCCCTTTACTGTGGCTAGCTCCTGGAGCATTTGAGGAAGAATACATCCATTTTGACAATGCTCACAGAGAAACCAGAGTAGAGTAAAAACTAGTAAATTAGCTTCTGATGATCACAAGAGAGGAACCTTGGCTGACTTGCTGTCTCTGATAGCAGAAGTGGGAGCACATGAGTGTGGTGGCTGACAACCAGCTTCTTTCCAAATAATAACAGGGATGGAGAAGGGCAGGAGGAAGCCAGACTTCTGAAGCAGAGCAGGAAGATCCTACTACTCAGTATAAAGTTAAATTGTGGATCCCTGCATTCCCTTTGCATCATATTTGTTATGGAAAATTGTGGGGTCCTGACTGTAGGTTCCATTCTAGCCCTGTAAGTGTAAATGGATAATATTTTCCTCCCTCAGCCAGAGGGAAACTCTGTATGATGAAGGTGTATAAAAACTAATAGTTCACGGTGCTAACATTTCCCTAATATAAGCTTCTAACTGCAAATGTCCCCTAATTGCAAAGACTACCCTTTTCTTACATCAAAATTAACAAAGTAAAATGATCCTAGTGAAGTAATAAACAAAGTATGATTTCGATGTGAAAAACAAACAATCATGTGCTCAAGTGATCAGCAAACTCCATGCATATGTAAACAGGCCCAGATGTCTTAATTCTTTTTTTTTTTTTTTTTTAGTTGGGAGGCCATGGGTATCAATACACTGATGAAACTGCAGTGTGTTTCGAGACCATTCCACAAGTGTGAAAAGTTTTGGATATATTTTAAATTGCTAAATCTTGACATCTCATGTGTTCAATTTGTCAGCATTTTAACAGCTATTGAGAAAAGGCTATTCTGTGCAGCCTGTCCCTTTTGAGATTTGCTGGATTGAGGGCTTGCTTAGCAGGCAATAATTCAACAAAGAAAAGAATGAAGTACACAAGCAATAAAGACGAGTTGTACAAGTGAAGCATTTTCCTCTTATGAATTTAACTATTTTAATGACTTTCTAGGGCAGATTCAATTTTCACTCTAAGTCTGGTATACTTTCCTAGGCAACCATTCCACTGAAGCATTTATTCAGTGAATTTTCCATAATAGCCTACTGAACACACAGTCACCATGGAGAAGATCAACACTTTCTACTGAAAATAAACCTCTGTACGTGCCATGATTTCCTATCAAATAGGTGACAGATACCACACAGAAAATGCTGACATTCTAATTATACCTCTGCATATGGCATTGACATTCACATAATCAAAGCAATTTCTCCCCATCATTGACTACTTCCCCTTTAATACTACAGAATAAAGAGTTTTAACCCATGATTCAAGACAACTAATGTTTTCAAGCACTACTTGCCGGGAGCAGCTCAGCATAGGTGTACTTTCTATGCCCCTGGTATTTTGAGTCCTTGGTGTCATCCAAAGCTAAGCAATGAATCATGTTTCCGCTCACTGACTTTGGCCTAGATCCACAAACAAACAAAATTTTCAATACATATTTAAGAAAAAACTAGAACTGATTATAAAATAAACAGCTAAAAACAGGGAGGTAAAATGACATAGCGAATAGCAGAGGAAAAAGTACATGGAGTTCAAATTTATAATAAATGTAAAAAATATAGAGGAATACTTTTTCACGTGGCCCTTGGAAATCACTGACAGCATATCTTTGAGGACAAGTGCTTGAGAGAGGTTAAAAGAATAGAAATGTGTGTAGATAATATCAACAATTACACAAGAGTAGGTAAAACACCCATATTTAGAGAAATAAACCCTTTTGCATTGTGGCACAAACAAATGAGAAACTAATCAAGCAGGGAGGAATCCTCTAGGCACACAATCTGTACCATAACTGTGCTTCACTAAGCAGATTGTTGTATTAAAGAAAAGTATTCATGAAAACAGTATGATCTAAAAACATTTCATAAATATTTGAGGTATATTGGTGTGCAAAAAGATGTACAAGGGATTTTGGTACTTACCACTTTCTACCCCTAGAAATGTCATCACTTCGGGGACTCTGACTTGGTGGCAGGGTGGGTGATAATCTTGATGATGTCTTCAAAGATAAATGTGGCATAGCTAGTTCTAATAAAGTTGATGGTGAGCTTGTTCTGCTTTTCTAAAAGAAATGACAGAAAAATAAGGCAATCCTGATTATTTTCACACCTTTGTGTTTTCTTAACATGTTCTCATTAACTACTCAGAAACATTCAAGGGTTTTCAGGACTGTTTTTCCTTGTCAGTCACAATATGTAAAACTGCAAATTGCAAAAACCTTCTCTAAGTATCTTGCAAAATTTTTCAGCACACCTTTATAACCTATATGGCTTAAAAATTACATTTTCAACAGGTAGAAATGTTACATGCACTTTGTACAAAATTACAGAGGATGTGAGGTGAAGAGAATGTGAGTGTTTTGTGAATCTTTACTAAGATTACCTTAAGTAGCTCACTAAGACAGATACAATCACTCAGAATAGGAGAGAAAGGGGGGATTCTACCATACATCACTGACTTATTTTGATCAAAATCATGCTATGAGTTTTTGGAGATGTCAGTTGCATTCAGAGTACCCTCAAAAATTCAGAGTCAGAATATTCAGAGTTATTCAGAAATACTGCTCTTCCTAAGCTCTTGCAAGCACAGTGAAACAGGAAGATTCAAAAGTACAGATTTCTCACAGAAAAAAAAAGGAAAAGAAAAAAGGGAAAAGAAAAGAAAAAAAAACAGCAAATGGTCCATCAGCTGATTCCATAGGGTTCATGGATGCCAGGTCAAGGTCATAGTTTTCTTCAAGTGCTGACCTCCACAGGAACTGGAAAACCTGCAGAGTTAGGATCCTGTCTGCCTGACCTACAGCTAGTCCTGGATTATTAGAGTACCTTGTGAAGATAGAATGGATCTCTGTAAGAGACAGCTGCTTCTGGCTCCCATTCCTGCTGTGATCAGAGGGAACCTGGTTTCTGGACCCAGCTTCCTCTGAACAGAAAATCTTTCCTACTGTTTTTCCTCCGTTATCTCCATGAATTTGCCTTTTAAAAAATATAATTGTACTCTAAAACTATCCAAATCAAATTAACAGAGGTGTATGTGAACAGTCTGTGACATAGACCAGCCAGTTCTTGGTACTGGAACCATAGTCTTGATTTACATTCTCCAAGTACCTTCTGTGCCGAGGCTTAACAGTGTGTTGCTGAAAACCTGCAGCCTTCATTGCAGTTACCTCTCAAATTCAGGCTTTCAAGGAAAAAAAGGAGTCAAAACTGATTGGCATGCTACAAGCTGTGAAAAGGTCTGTGTTGTGTGGCTCATGGACCTCTGTAGAAAGCAAAAATCATGTGTATCTGCTTGAAGGACTGTGGTGATAGAAAATGAACTGAACTCTGCCCTTTTTACAAATGTGACAGGTAGATTCAGGGTAACTGCAGTGAAGTTGTAAGAATTACTCTGGATTAAAAAAAGGCTGGTTGAAGGTCAGAATCTATGCTGCTAGATCCATAATTTTGCAGTTCTGAGAATTTTGAACTAAAATATCTATCCAAAAGACTTATGAAATAGCCAGGATGTAACTGAGAAGATAATTTGACTCAATTTGTAGCAACCTGTTGCATAAAGTATAGTAAAGTTTTGACGCATTTTTATACATAACCATTTGCAACAGACCACCTTGCTAAATCTTGACTTCCTAACAACCACGTGCCATCTTCTTGTTCCATTGAATTCAAGGAGTTTTATCATTGTTTTTGACGGGACAAGGCTTTGTTTTTTCAATGTTGTGATCCTACCTGAGGAACGGAAGGTGGTGTCCTAGGCATGCAAGACTTAGGTGCCAATGGTAGCAATGATACCATTTGTGGAAAAGGATCAATGTCCACCCTTGGCCTCTCTTGGCATGTGTGCCAGAGCTTCAGTTTTGCACTGGCAGTATCTATTGCTGTTGAATGAGTCACACAAAATCTGGGACCCCTAGGGAAAAAAACAAGCTCATAAGTACAACTTTCCCAAAACATGAACTATTGGACTGTTTGGTTTCTTTCTTTTTTTCCCCTTGATGGTGTTTAGTGTATTAAGATATGGTGCTATATGCATCTAGAATTAAAAATCAGTTAGTGCTAAAGATATATTTTGACATTGCACTCTTGCAAATCTAAAACCAAGACACACATAAATAAACTTAGGTTGCAAATTCTGCACGATTACATAGTTGCCTTTGTATGAGTTCACAGTAGGATATGCTCCATCCATCCTACAGCAAGGAATAGAAAAGTATTGTAGGTCACAGGACTCAGATAACAACTCTCATGAGGTCCCACAGCAAAGTTCACAATTAGAGGTGTTTGTTTATGTCTGCAATTTGTTGATCCCCCTTGTGGAGGAGAAACCTTCAAAAATTTAGCTTATGTTTTGGAGACAGGTTAGAATTTGTATTCTCATTTAAGCTGTCAATATGTAAAAGGCATTTTGTATGACAGATATTGAACACTAAAGTCTCGGAGTCAAATTCCGTGTAGATGTATAGTCAGAGCATCCTCAGAAACATGAGAAGGGCAATATGGGGAATTGGTTAGGACAGAATTAACCTTTTATGCCAGAAGGGATTGCTCTATCCTGAAGGCTAAAGTTTAGTTGAAAAGTATCCGAGACAGCTATACACAAAGTAGCTGAGATGCTCTGGCAGTAAAATAACAAGGGCTCAGTAAGACAGATCTACCTGACTTCTCAGCAGATCGCAGTGCAGTTTATGCTCAACTAAAAATTCAGAGGCAACATTTGCTAATATTTATGATGACACTACTTCCCATAATTGCAATGGGATAAGTGAGATGAAATAAAACTAATAGGCTTATCAAAGAAAAAGGAAATTTGTTAAACAATAGAATCTTAGTTCGTGTTCATTTTTTCATACCAGTAAAGAAGTAGAGGTTTCAGTACTTCAGGCTGAATCCGTCTTAAATGCCTTATATTCCACTGATGTCCATGCAGTAGATGAAGTCTGAGTAAGACTTCTGAACCAAGGAAATAGTCCCCACTGCTCAGCAGATAGAGTTTTCTCATCTTAGTGAGTTGCCTTGAGTCAACAAAAATAGTCACATAAGCATGTATCAGATGCTACACAGAACTAAGTACAGTTCATCCTACCAGTTAAACTGCTGTCATGCAACATGTTTTTAATTGCAAGTGGCAGAAGCCAAAACAATTTTTCCGCAAATTAAAGACAGGTTATGTATAAGATAAAATGTAGAGTGCCTTAGAATAAACAATCTGAATCCAGCAGAGCCTTTCATTAAAGTACTTTGTCATACTGAATGCGTACTTGTGAATTTAAGTTCTTTTATTTCTTTTTTAATTTCTGTTGTCATCTGTTTTCCAAATCTCTTTCTAACAAAGCGTTAGTATTAAGGTGATTCTGATTTCATGTAAGCTTTGCAAACATGACTCTGCAAAAAGAGTTTTATCAGCTTCAGCAGAGTCATTTCTGACTTATCTTGCCAGGACACTCATGATTTCTTTAATTGTGTCTGTTCTATTCCAACACTACAATTTTTTCTGAAATCTCTGAAAACCTACATTGATTTGGCTGGGTTACAAGTATTAAAACAATGGGAGTAACTGTTAAATAATGGGAATTACCTTTGCTGCCTTGTAGAGTCCTTAAGGACCTTTAGTCTTTCAATATCCATCCAGAGCCACCAGTACCTCTCCCCAAGTGTTCCTTTAATGAACTTCTTGAATCTTTCAAACTCTTGTCTGTTGCCAGTGTCATAAGTCTTGTGACTAATACACCAGGCAGCCCTACTGTCTGCGCCATCACTTTCAGAACTTGATGTTAAGCTTACTTCTTCAGTATCTCGTTCTCTTACATCTCCCTTGGAGTCCAAGACCGTAAATGGAGAAGAACTTTGGGAAAAGAGTGACTCCGCAGTACCATGGGCAAATTCATTATCTGCTAAATCATGTATGAACACTTCAGGTTGTTTGCGAAAATTCACTTCACTCTCAGTGTCAGCATCTGGCTGGTGGGTCAGTTCTGAAATGGGTTCCTTTGTTACAAATTGAGTGTAAGGTAGTACGAATTCTTGCGGTGTCTGAAAAGTTGTGCTTTCCTGTCCATTTTCTTCTTTTGCTGCATTGTCGCGTTTCAGGTCTAGATAAACTCTTAACTGAGTGTGGGAAGGAGGTTCAGCAATGGCCACAGATGAGCCCTCTTCAGCCTCTCTGGATCTCTCCCTAATAATGTTGGCTTTTTCTGACACTTTCCTTGGAGGGGAAAGGAAACTCCGCTGGTGGTATTCCTTAGACAGGGAACTTTCGTCTGCATTAGATAAGAAAATATCTTTGAACAATCTTTTGATTTGGGGCTGTTCTCTTGCATATCCACATTTCCAAGTTAAAAAATGCAACATATTTATATTGTGCTGCTGCAGAACAATCAGACCATGTCACGCTGGAGAGCGGGGAATAGCAGAGGTACTTCTGCTATTGCTATCAGGCTAGAAACTCAGACCCGTGATTCAGAAACTCATTCCCTGTTGAATTCCAGCAGAGCAGCAGAGTTCAGGAACAACCCTCTCTGGAGCCAGTTGTCTTGTGTACTCAGCTGAGTATCCCAGCTTCTCAGCACTTGTTAAACCACCTTGTTGTGCTGCAAGGCCTGGTTTCTTCCTGAGCATTTGGTCATTGTTTGATCGAAGTCAGAGTTATGTAGCAGGACTGGCTTTTGTTCAGGCATGAGGAAGTGATAGTAAGTGATAATTCTTTGTCTACTTACACTGATTATTGCAAAAGACTAAAAAAATCAAACAGGCCTCTGTCAGCTGGGTAAAATCTTGACATACGTAGAAGGACGACAAAACAAATTATTATGTCAAGAGCTCTGGAAACATTTAACAATCCTGCAGTCCAGTCTGCCACCAAGAAATGGCTTCTTTCCACTTAGAAATGTTTCATAACTAACAAGTTAGAACAGTGACCAGCCCTGGTTTTTTTTGTCTACACTTCTCTACTTAAGTCCTTTTACCCAACTCCTCATCGTTCCCATGCTATTAAGCATTCCCTGCCATCCTGGTCTGGTGAGAAAGAAACTTACTGCTTTAGCTTGCTCAAATATCTTTCCTACTTCTGCCAGACTTTTAGCAATCGAGTACTTCTGGAGCACGTTAGCAAAGATGACCTTGACTATACATACTACTCAGTTAGGTTAATGCTGCTGGCACTGTTCAAGTCAGTCCCATAAAACTGAGCAGAATAACTACAGATGCTGTGAACAGCAGCAGAATCTAAGTGAAAGTAAGAGAAAACAAAGTCATAATTCAATTGTGTCTCTACAATATCTTCATATCAATCCGGCGTTTAAACGATAGAATAAACTGAATCTTCTGTTTTTCTCTAAAGCTAAGATGTATTGTGTCACTAAGGCAAAACATTGTCATTGAGGAGACTGCTACAACCTCTCAGCACGTGCACTACATCAGGCTGTGACAGAAAAGGGCTAAACCTCTCAGATCCACTGACTTCACATTTGTAATGTTAACAGCCTGTGTAGCCCTCTGTGGTGGCCTAGTCAATAAATGGCAATGGCAGTTAGACATCCCTTCCGTCTTCCTCCGAAAATAAGCCACATCTAACCAGGGCTGGCCGTTGTCGCAGTCAGACGCTTGGATTAGGAATACGGCATAGAGATTCCCCGCTCTGCATTTACGTAATTTCATGTGTAAGTACATATGGCACAATATGTTGACATTAATATAAACATCAGTGTGATTTAAAATATCTTATTTCTAAACTATTTCAAATGTTTTCACTTGACAAAGAAAAATTATGGCTTCTCAACACAGTTCTGTGAAACTGAAATGTGAAGAATGATTTCAGAGGACCTGAGGAAATTAGGGAGAGAGTTACACAGCTCTTGAGTAAACAAAAGCCCAGTGGCTCAGGGTTTTGCTCAAGATATTAATTGATAACCCTGATACAGCTGAAGCAGTGAGCAAGGAATTTGAACTGGATTGTCCAAGCAAACACCTTCAGCTATTGAACTCTTTCTAATTGCAGGCTGGCTCTGAGAAACTCAGCTGATGCCCTTTATTGCTTCCGGTGCTTGACACCTACACCAGATGAATACTGTGCCTAAAAATAAGTTTTGAATGAAAGAATGTTGGATTTCCCATGAAATAACCATGAAGAAGAGTAATAAGCACATGTAAAATTAAAGTCTATGCTATAAGATAAAGTTATCAGTGAGAAGACATAAAATATTCATTGAGGCAAAATGCTGTTGACTGCAGGACAACTGCAGCAAAAGAAGAAACAGAGGCTTTCCATAGGCCTACGTCCAGCCCACTCCAGTACAGAGTTGTGAGCTGCAAGCAAGTGCAACTTGAATTAATAATTCATGAATCAGCTATATATTTCCTGGGGGAACCTCATGGGTTTGGAGAGGAAGACAGGCTTCTGGAGTTACCATGTCTTTCAATTTTCCATTCAGCCATTGGACCCCAAGGTCCCAGCAGTACAAGTCTCAAAGTGGAATGGCTGCTTTTTTCCTCTGAGAATAGGAGAGAGAGAACTCCTAACATGAGCTGAGACTTCTCTGTTCATCTTGCCACTGCCTACAGAGCAGAAGCAAGGCTCTGCAATGAGGTATGTCCATATGTGCACCTGTATGTTCTCTCCCAATACTTTTGAAACCTGCTGAACAGTTTCAGTTAAATTTGACAGATAGGAGTGTCATAAGCGATTATGTTCTATAAGATTCATAAAAATTGGCAGCCAAAAGGCCCTTAAGAACCCAACATAAATACCCTGAGAAGATGGCTGCAACACAAATCATACATTATCAAATACCCAAAGAATCCAGACAAGAAGGTCTTTCAAAACGTATCAAATAAAAAAAAGTGCCCCTCAGCTGAAACTTACAGACATCTATGAGACAGAAATATGTAAGAAAAGAAGCTTCTATTATTACAAAAATTACTTGGCTACCAGCTCAAATTTTAATTTAAAGTTGTGTCTATGGAAAGAAACAAATCCCGATCTGAAGCCTAAGATACCATACAAATAAATAGAGTTAGTAATTTCTTGAAATGCCTTTTCTTTCCACCTAGTCAGACTTGTGTTATAAATGCTATAGCTGAGCCCCTGTTACTTACCCAGAAGGCTATCTTTTTCGCTTAACGAATCATCTCTTTCATGCTGCCCAGGTAAATACCGAATATCTTGAATTTGACTAGAAGCTACAGGACGCATAAATGAATCTGTAGTTTTCATGGATTCACTTTGCTTTGCTAATGTAAACCAATCCTTTGTCTGAGAAACTGTAGCCTAGGAAAAGAAATGTCAGAGTAATACAAATTTCTCTATTTATTGCAGTGTTTCTGAGAGCAGAGAACTTACTGTCTGTAGTCATCTTGTGCAGTCCATCTGCACAGATTTCTATAATGGTAGTCCCCAGTTCTGTTTAAGCTATATTGCAACCCATCAACCTTTTTCTATAGTACAAAGAGCTTTGAAAAGAAGGGATATTCAGAGAATCAGTTGTCCATTTAGGTTGTGACCTCAGTTACATTCATTTAACCCAATGCATTCAATCTAGCTTGATGTTACACCCACTAAGCATGTTTATTTTACCTGGCCAAGTGATATGTAGTATTTCTTCATAGTCAACAAAATGTCATCCTCCTGAGGAGAGGGAGAATTTGGGTGTCTCCTCTTTATCCAGGGATAATAGTCATTATCTATAATGAAATTAATGCCAGTCTTGCTCCATTCTACCTGTGATATCAATTTAGCTAGCCTGAAATTAAATGTTGAGACAGGAAAATAGTTTATTTTAGCTTTTAGTCAGAGAAACAGTTGATTTTTCCCTAGAATAAACTCTAAAAATAAATTGCTACAAGGAAATTAATGATCTGCTTTATTATTTCACCCCTCACCTGCTGTCACATATATAAACACCAGCACTGCCATTCCATAGTCCACTAGCTTTAAAGCTGGTGGCCTGCTTTGCATTATCAAGCTTTACCAGTAAAATCAATTTTTGTTAGGATGATCTTGCATGTATCTACGCAGTCCCAAGCCCTGCCAAGAAGCCCTTGATTGCTAAAATGGAACTATTCTCCCATATTGCAGAAGCCCTACATCCTTACCTGCCCTTACAATTCCTGGTCCTGATACTAGCAATCTTCCAGCAGCAATGCCACAGCAGCGATCGTACTAATTGAACTTTCAGATGATAACAAGGCAGCTGGCGCTACTGTGTTCAGCTGGCTGCTGTGTGAGGACTTTGTAGTACTGAACTGCATTCCAGTGCTACCTTGTGTTAGTGTGAAGCTTGTGATGTACAGGAAAGGCAGTCTTAGAACCACGTGATGATAACGAGGATGCTCTGAGCTCAAGAACTGGGACAGAACTTAACTAAGTTCTGTACAAGCAGTACAAAAGTACAGTTCTCAGAAGAACTTAACTAAGTTCTGTAAGCAGTACAAAACCAACTGGAATACATGTGAAGGGAAGAAAAAGCCTACGCCTGAGCCTATGGCCATGAGCTGAATGCCCAGTTTTGTTTGTCTCCACTATTTGAGGGCAAATAGGATTTCATTCTAGGGTTGGGGATTCTTCATCTTTAAACGCAGGTTTCTCTTTTAGTATCTCAGCTTTTCTTGATCCTGATTCAGGAAAGCAACTTAAAGTACTGATAGCAATGGAAATCAGGAACATGTTTAAGGTTAGTTTTATCTATTTCTCTTAGGTAACTCTCCTCGATCAAGGAAATACTTTGCTATAGCAGAAGACCAAATTTTTAGTGTTTCACGAGGCCCAGATACCTGTAAAGCAGGATGCTGCTAAAGGTAAAATGGAGCACTCTTTCATGTTTTACTTATTCTTTGCACAGTTTTCCCCTTGAATTCAAGTGCAGTCTTCAGGTATTGAAAGTTAAAAATATTTTGAAAATTTTCATATGGAAGCCCATACCCCAGTAACTAGTCATTCATTACAATCAACAGTCATGAGTTTTGTGAACCCTAATGCCAGGCTGCCTCTCCTGCTAGGACCTCTAAAACACACTACAATTTTCAGCATCTAGACACAACCTTAAGGAATGTAGAGGAAGATCCTTCCAAAAAAAGCACACTAAACCTCCTAAACATCTGCTGGAAGGACATCTGGAAAAATATAGCAAGTGTATAACAGTAAACCATCCAACTATGCCACGGCATCCCACAGAGAACCTTGCAAAAGGAAGTCTAACAATGGGCCCAAAGACAGAAAACTTAAAACTGAAATAAAAAGGGGTGGCTTTTTTTTTCCCAATAGATTTCCTGGATTCATATCTTCCACTTATATGGCCTCCATATTCATTAGAGAGAGATGCATTGCTACTGTGATATCTCTGTGGAACAGAGATTCAGAAATCAATGAACCCCACTCCTACTTTCTTTGTAATGGTATAACATAGTATGCAACTCATGGTCAAGGAAAACTACAGAATGATGAGTGAAAGTAGTCACTGATTTTACTTTATCCAGCTCACTAAAATGCTAAAATTAAACACACAGGACTAGAGGTGGGAGAAAACATATTAAGGATACTGTCAAGGTGAATTAAACAGAAGAGAAAAATGTACAAATTTAAAACAAGAGACAGCATATAAGATTGGAATACCTGTATTCAAAGTAACAGTCACTTTCTAGAAATGCTGGAAGTCTTTCTTTCTTAATCCACTGAATTGCTTGTTCTCGATCAAGACACTATTAAAAAAGAAATGCCAAACATTTGTAGTGTTCTTGACTTTCTCATTTTGTTTGCCATGTAACTGATTCTCTCTATCCATCTTATACAGAAGCATTGTCTCAGGAAGACAAATATACAATTAACATCACCTTTGTTACTCAGTTTAACCTTAATCGTGCTAGGACAATTGAGTTAACTTACTTTCCTATAAACAGCTAATAAGGTCTAAAACTGATTTCACCTATAAGAATATAAGTTTTTTAATGAAACATAGTGGTTTTTCTTCAGAAATAATCTGTGTGTGAATCATGCATTTATAGTACAATACCAAACACAAATTAGATGCTCATAATTTTTCTGCAATAGGAAACTGATAATTTTTCTGACTTTATCACATTTTATCAATAACCACAATTACATTTTCCCTGAAGAATTTGCAGAGTAAGGAACTCTTAAATTAAATTGTACTCCCAGAATGGGAGAGCTGTGGATATTAAAAACAAAATCAAACAAATAAAAAGTCAATCAGTTACCACCTTCCCCGCTTTTATGTTGGAGTATTGCACAACTGCATTGCACACAGTAACTCTTACAGTGGAAACCTGAGTGTGTTATGGGTCGGGCTCATAACAGATTTCTGCTCAGGCGGTCTAAGTCTCGGTGTCTCATCAAAACAGAGAGGAAAGTACCTCCAATAAGTGGGTTGGGGGGTGCAAGGGAGGTGTCGAGCAGCGAGCTGCACAGAGCCAACTAGCCAAAAACTCTGCCTAGGGTCTTACACAGAGAGTGAGCCCTCTGACTACCGGCCACAGTGATCCATAGCTGTTCCCCTTAGAAATTACACACAGTACACTTTTTAACTTTTTTTTTTTTAGGAGTGTACTTTTTTCACTTTTAGGAGATGACCTGAATTGTTTATCTGAGATACATTTTTCCTTTTAGTGATGGTGAGGCTGATGATTTGGAAGAATGCAGTAACTCCCTTTGTCCATAAAAACAGGTGAAGTTTGGGCAAGGATGGATGCTCCTTGCTATATCAAATAATCAGTTCATGTAGATTACGTTTCAGATTTTCTTTCCATGAGCTAATATTCCATTAGGGACAAGGGTTATTTCTGCCACATATATATCTGTAGGGGATTAAAAAAGATCTGAATTACACAGAAAGTGGGTGGTTTCATTTAGAGAGAAGAAAATATTTCAAAATATGGAAAGCTTATGTTGGCAGTGGCTCATACAATGTAATTTGTGGAGATGGAGACTAATTACTCCCAACCACACACTGTATGCCTCCTTTTGGTAACTGACAAGCTTTTTTGGAGTACAGAAGATTGTCTCTTTATTTTGGCATTTAATATTTATGCATTTACTGACTCACAGCCCAGTTTTTTATCTGAGTAATTCATAACATGTTCATGTCTGTACATGGCTGGTACACAAAATTCTGTATACCATCAGAAGGAAAGAAACTCTACTCTTTCCCCTTCCCCAGAGAAAGATGCTACATTTAATCTGATGGGGTTTGTTACCTTGGTTATCTTCCTTACCCAGTCAGCCTTAGGCCTTGCTGGGACCCAATCCAGTAAAGCTTTTAGCACGTGTTTAAGTTTAAGCATGTGTTTAACTTCCCTTGATTAAAGTTAAACACATACTTAAGTGCTTTGCTGAACTGGGGTTTCTCTGAAGTAAGGTATGTGGGATGCCAGCCAGTTTTTTTCCATAGTTGTGATCAATTCTACCCAACTCCACAGGTTTTTTTCTTAACATATTTTACGCCAAATTGATTTTGACTATTGATAAGAAGATACTTACCTCCATATCAATATTTGCAAGTGTGGATGCACACATGCTGAGAACTTTTGCTTATCTGTAAATTTCTGACAGAGGAAAGTAAAACACAGAGAAAAATAGCACCAGCTGTGTTTCTTATGTAGGACATCTTTAAATTCAGGCTGTAGCCTGAAAGGCCTACTAAGATTCTCCAATCGTAGCTCATTTTCATTAGTAATGCACCAGTGATGGCCACTCAAGGTGACTTTTTGTAGCAATGTAACATTCAAAGCAACGGTCAATCTCTCCAGTCAGTGCAAAGAAAGCAGTCAAAGCAAAGGAGCCTGCATCACCTGGTGCCTGAAGGATCAAATCCTATTTGATTTGAACTGAACTACTTGATGGAGTTGGTCTGGGATGACTTCTGGTTCCGTCATAGTGTAGTACAATGAATGAAGCTGACTTCTTTCAGCTTGTGTAGTTGCAGCGACAATTTTTTGGCATGATGTTTTGTAGGCCATTTTGTTCCAGCTCAGCCTTGAAATGCCAAGCTGAACTGGGTGAGGCATTTAGGTTACCTGTCCAGTAAAGGAGTCATCAAAAATAAGAAGAAACATCACCCTTTCCCCCCAAAAGGGGAAGAAAGTGTACTGAGGCATGCTACTTCTCAAAAGGCCATAATACTTCCCATCTATGGAAAATGACCCAAAGAAATGCATTCTTAAATAATACAGAACCCCTGTTGCTCCAAACCACATGAAAGTAATAGTGAAAAGGCTTTGAATTTGTCAAGAAAAGCCATCCAGAGTTGCAATGATGTGAGATTATCCCAGAGTGTTAATCACACTTGCACAAGCACACATTTCCTCAGTTGAATCCTGAGAGCAAATAAGATATCGAGAGCAGCTCTTCTGCTTTTGTGCTCTCAAGAAAAGTATTTGTGAAAATAATAATTTAACATGGTAGGGATGCCTGTGAGCCTTGTCCTTTTGTAGCATTTGTCCAGTTTAGGTGCAGATAATTGCAATTTCCCATTACTATAATTTTGTTAAACAGCATTGCCTTTTGACCTCTCTCAAAACTGTTTTCTGAAAACCATTAAGCTAATAGTGGGCAAAGCAGCAGTCTGTTATAACTCCCTGCTTTTCTCTCAGCTTTCCAGCTATGACATAATTTAGAGCAGCCGCCTCTAAAAATGTAGCAAGACCTTAGGCTGGCCTTAAATGAAATGAACTAAAGTCACATCAGTCACACCAATGCAAAGTAAGCAAGAAGGAATAAACTAAGTATTCCAGTGAAATATTTTTTCTCTTCCAAAGCTATTGTTTAAAGGTAAACTCCCACAACTAATTGTACTGTCTTCTAGTCTTGCAGGTGTATGTGGTGCTTTAATTGCCAATTTTAACCTGCTTAATTTGGTGCGAAGACAGCCTTGAAAGTAAACAGGTAAGAACACCAAAATTGATAGTGTCTGAGCAAGTCTGAAACAAGATTTTTTTTCTGAAATCTAACCTATCTTTCCACTAATTTAGCTTTCTTGTGGCCAAAGATTATTTTCTCTGGCCATTTCAATTGATGTTAACCATGTAAATCCTTTGGGAATTAATGGAAGAGAGACTTATGTGTTGCCAGACCACAGATGAGCTCATAGCCACACAAGGAAATTAATTAATAAGGAAAGACTGAGATGCATTAGTTTCAGTCAATTTGCACATTCCAGGGATCACTAGTAAAGTCACTGTTGTCATAATATTTTTTCTTTTAATATTAAAAAGTATTCAGACCACACAACCTAATCCTGCCCTACAAAATCTTCAAAATTTTGTGCTACAGGATGTATATGTGTAATTCCATTCACTTGTCTGGTAGACACATGTGCATTGCAGGGCATAATTTGGCCCATCATTATGTTTTCCTAACATAAATTAACATTTTTCCCAAGCTACCAAGCCAAACACAACAATAACTACTGCCAGTATCTCTACAGTAAGATCTAAATATAAACTCAAGGGCTATAAGATGCTTACCATAGTGTTGTAATTTGGATCAATATTGAAGGTTGGAGAATCGCTGTGCATTTTGGAGAGCTGCCCATCATTCTTTGCTTTCCTTAGAACATCATAAATGGGGTTTGGAGGTTTCTGATCATCCAGGGTTTTTTTCAGCTGGCTTTCCAGGCATTGTGGGGCATCATTAACTACTTCAAAAACCCCAAAGTCAGAGTTAAACTTAATTGGCTGGGCAAAAGTCTGCAAAAGAAATTTGGAAAGTTTATAACATTGTAATAAGGGACGTCTTTCATTTAAGAAAGTTACTTTTTATAGTATAGAAGCATCCTACAGAGCGCAAGCTGGTATTTTGAGGCTTCTTTCTCTTGCCTGCTGTAGTTTATCTTTAGGGCCCGGAATAGTAATTTTTCTGCATTCTTTTTCTTTAGTCTCTTTGCTGTATAGCTTTCCAAAGCATTCCTACTTTTTGTCTCATCTATGCTTAATTGTCAGGAATTTAACTCATTCTAGATCATAGACCTTTTTCACATGCAAATAATAGATTCATGCACAGATATCTAGAATATATAATTCACAGTGACTTTAGAATCTGTCCTGCAGGAGGCTACTTACCTGTAGGATCAGATCTCCAGTGTTACTCTCCCATTCATTAGCACAAAAAAAAAAAAAAAATCAGAGCTTGAAAAGATTAGCAATGAAGCTGTCCTGTTAAATGTGAGATGTGTTTGAGGAGGACGAATGTGAAGATTTCCATATGTAGGAAAGGATTTTCGCCATATTGTTACTTGTAGGTCAACCACCTACCAAAACCTATGGCCTGTAATAAGTTTTATTGTACATCACTAGTTCAGTGATATACTGTGTAACACATGAGGTAGACCAGATTTCATCTTCAGCTATGTAATTGTAACCATTGTCAACTCCAAAAAAACCACTGCAGAGCCATCTTTCATCCTTTGAGCTCTGGTATTAGGTATTTTCCTGCCTTTTCTTCTAAAAGATTATCTTTCAAATTCTCTTACTTGAAATGAAGAGGGAAAATATGATGGATTTTACAGAAGTAATGGGTGGTACCCAAGACAGGTATGAATATGAGATTATTTACAACCAGTGCATATAAGCATCTCCGCACTGAGCTGGAGAACAGGGCGGCATGTTCTATTTAAGAACTGAAGAAAATCCTGGCCATATCCAGACCCAGTGCCAAAATCCTTTTTGGCTTCATTCCAGACGGGAACCCACCTGGTGTTTGTACAGTTGTCATTCCCCTGCACTTAATAAGATTATTTTATTTTTTCAAGCACTACATTTTTCATTTCCTTGAACATTTTCATATATCACATATATACACACAAAGGCACAATTCATATACATACTAGATATGCTGAATATATGCTACATATAATATAGAAATATATTACAGACCAATTTTACTCTTTTTCACACCCGTATAAGTCCAAAGTAACCGTGTCAGCGTCAGCTATTTTGCTGCTTCTATTTGAAGCCCCCTTGTTGATCAATGACTTGTAGAGCAATGCACAGGATCAAACCATGTGGCTGCAACGTGTGGTTACAACATTCCCTACTTATCCTATAATGTCTCACTGTGGAGGCTCAGCCTGGCAAAGCACGTAGCATGTGGGAGCTCTAAGTGTATGGTTAGTGCCTATGACATCAGACTGTCACTGCTCAGAGCCATGCATTGAATTGCATTAGTCTCTTTAGTTACCTAACGTTAGTTGAAAATCATGGCTTGGTTTTTGTTCTCTGACACCTTGTGCCTCTTTTGGCATTAATTTTCTCCAGGGTACTCTGCAGGTTTTAGTGCTTTTTCTCCAGATGTACTGAACAGCATTTTAAAGAGGCTTTTATATGTAGTAAGTAGATTTCTCTATACTTCATTTAGACCCCCTCCCAATTCACTGTGTGTACATTTCATTTACTTTCAAACCTACTTTGGGCTGCTACCAACTTATAAGTGACTAACTGTGCAACCTTAATAACCTACAAATGTATTCTTTCTTATTTTTTTTTTCATGTTTTTAAAAAGGAAACAGAAGAAAATACACTAAGAAACAAGGTGCTTGATTCTCTCAAGATTCGAAATGCTCTTGCTTGTGGAGAAAAGCAAACAAAGTGCAAATTCCATAATATAGGGCTATGTGACTAGACATGACCAGGTTATTTTAGTTCCATGTTATTCAACTTGAAAACTAAGCAGAGACAACATTAGTTTATCACACACATCTACTTTTACTTAATCCTAAGTAACTCACTCTAGATCTAGGCTTTTCAATACGTATTCTAATTAACTGAATAGAAAACATACGGCAACTTTAATGTAGTGAAACAGATGCTGGTGACAATTTTTAAAATGAAAGTGTATTGCTATTTTGGGCGTCTGACTACAAATCATTTGTAAGACACATATACAAATGGAACAAAAGAACATACACTGATGGAATAAGAGGATTAAGACGTCATACACTACATACTTGACTGAAAAAGGTGGTTCTAGTCCAGACTTTTGGGTTCTGGGCCAAGATATAGTTACCTATCTTCAGAAACATTAAGAGGCATGCATCTGATTTTGTATCAGTCAGAGAGTAGCCAGTAGATCCCCTCTACTTGACAGTAGTAAGACTACATCTGGAATACTGCATCTGGTTTTGGGTCCCCAGTACATATATATGAGTATATGTTCATATATTTAAATAAGTCCAGCAGAAGACCACCGAGATGGTCAGAGGCTGGAGCACTTGCCATGTGAGGAGAGGTTGAGGGAAGTGGTGTTGTTTAGCCTGAAGAAGAGGAGGTCCTCTGGGAGGACCTAGCAGCAGTCTTACAGTACTTTCAAGGAGGTTACTGAGAAGGTAGACCCAGGCTTTTCATGAGGGTGCATGGTGGGAGGACAAGAGACCATGGTCATACATTGAAACAATAGACGTCTCAACTAGATATAAGAAAAAAGGTAATTGTGGGATGATTAGCATTGGAACAGGCTGTCCAGAGAGACTATGACATCAGTTGTTGGAGGTTTTCAAGACCAATTGGAGAAGGTGCCAAGCAACCTGGTCTCAACACTAAAGCATTGACCCTGCTTTGAGCAGGAAGCCAAACTACAGACCTCCCCAAAACCCCTTACAGCCTGAGTGATCTATGACTCTCTAAAAATCCCACCAGACAGAGCATCTCATCAAACTATCATATAAAAGCATTTTAGAATAGTTAAAACCTTTCTGCAGAAGAGTATTTCACTTGCTTATTTAAGAAAACCGAAATGATAAATCGGAATGGTTTTTATAAGCATGATAAAAGAAGAGGTAAGCGCTGACCTTCTTAACTCATCCCCACTACATGAAAAAAGTTATAATGCCATGACAAAAATCAAATGGGAACACACAAAAAAGAGTAACTCAATTTCTTGTAGGAAACATTTTCCCAGCTACAGTACAGGACAGAGAGGATCAGTCAATCCATTTCCCTCTCAGTATGTGGAAAACTTTGTACCAAAACACACAATCTAACCATTCCCATACATTACAAGCTACAAAAAAAATCCTGTTCAATACCCTGTAGCAAACGTTAAACCTTTTCCACAGAAGCCAAGTGCTGTAAAATCCTACAATGTTTCACAGGACAATAATGAGAGAGGTTTATGGCACCACCAATATACTAGGTCATTGCAATAACAAGGAATATCTTCAGTGAAGATGCCTTTGTTAAGAAGTGGATGATAGCCTACACTATAAAGGAAGGGAAAAAACTGTGCCAATCTAATATACTAAAAAATGTCTTTCTTACCCTACATTTGGCAAGCACTTTGGCTTTTTACAGACAAGTAAAATACACTAACCAAAGACTAAGTGTATCAACGCATTCTTCCCTACATTCTCTCTCTAGTTTGGGCCAATTTTTGATCCTTTGAAGATAGAGAGGGAAAACTCCAGAGCCAAATTATACCTCAAGATGTTAAGAAAAAATAAATCCATTTTGGCAGGAGCCTTGAAGCTTGGGATTCATACATTATCAATTTAGCACAATAAATAGTATCAACAAGGACTTGAGAATACCAACAAATAAGTAGTCCACAGAGACTTTGCAAACTCTTTCACTCACAGGCAATTCTCCCCTTGAGCCCAGTATGATCAATGTAACTCAGTGTAGTAATCTCGGCTTCAGAAAAAATCTCTAACCAAACAACAAAAGCTGCTTTCAGACTGTAGTACAGCAATACTATTAATTAAACAATCACGTGTACATTTTTGACAGCAATGAAATTTCTTAGTTGTCAAATGCACATTGAGTATGGTTTCAGCTGAAGAATAAATAGAATACATAATTTTGAAACCTGAAGTTATACATTTAACTGAAGGGAAGGCAAATTTCCCTCAGTCCTCCCAAAACAGAAACCAAAACAGCATCCATCACCATGTTGCCAGGATATCAGACATATAAATCTTACTGTTCTCTGCCTTAACAGTTTTCAGATATACTTGACTCCAGATACACTTAACAAATGTGTAAATATGCTCACCACATCCCACCCTGAGTAATGTAGTTTGACCCCAAGAGAAACAGAATGACCGCAGCTTGGCCGCCTCTTAGGTTAAGGCCCTGAAAGGGTGGGAATGAATAGAGTCCTCATCCAGGAGCTTTGCCAAAACTTCCTTAAGATGGGTATGCATGTATCATAAATAAATGTCAGTAAGAGTTCAGACCAGAAGAGAATTTGAGCAGCTCTAGAAAGTGCCTGGAAAATTCACACTGCACGTGGTCAATGGCAAATCTCCCATTGACTTTAATGAGTCCAGGATTTCCCTTCTGCTAATGAATAGGACAAAAGTCACAATCACATACCACAATCTAATTAAGAGAGAAGAGGAGAAAATTTTGGGTAAACCCACTATCAATAATAAAAGAAGTTGGGAGGGCTTTTTAGGCTTCCTTTAATATCAAAGACATCAAGCAAGTTTCAGCCCTGGGTAAGACTCAACATAACATGCATGTAGGGCCTCATTGATGTAAAAGCCTTTTTAAGGGAGGTTGTGTTGGCATGAGGAGCCTCCCTCCACACACCTGGAAAAGACAAGAGAAAACTAATGAGCATGAATTGATGCTTTGAATTATTCACAGCCATCTTCAAAGCAGAGAAGGGCCTGAACCTTGCGGCAGAGTGGATTGATTTTTGCTTTCTGCCCTTTCCGTCATCTGCTACTCATAGATCAGGCCTGGTTTTACTCTTGACAGCACCAGGTTTTCAGGACCATTCTGTTTTCAGAAAGACCGATTGGCCCAAACTTTATTATGTGGGCTTTAATTATTTTCAGAATCATCACCTGCATCAAATCCTGGATCCCAAACTATTCAGCAGAGAGCTTTTATAGTGAGAATGACTTTCAAAAGAAGTAGTCTTCAAATCTCAAGTTGATAATATTGTGGTCACTTGGTAGCTTTCTACTGCAAGGGAAACCCACAGCTGGGGACTTGACACCAAGAATCCCATCTCCTGAAGTACTTCAACTGAGGTACAGTTAGCTTTTCTGACTCTAGTGCAACTCCTTGAGGTTGCAAAGAGGAGTGTTATTTTCATCAGGACCTGTTCCACTGGTAGCTGGAAAATGAGGGGTAAGGTCCCAGCATGGTCTTGGGGTGGAATGAGTAGCAGGCATCTTGAAGAGCGCAGGAGAAACAAGTTGACGTTAGTGTGCTTTCTTAGCGAGGCCACCAACACTGAGCTGGAAGGCTATTTCTGACTTCTGAATTTTCATTGCTGGATAAACATGTTCTTGGATGTTTTAAATACATGGACCAAAGATTTGAATTCTAGGGATGCCTGACAGGCTAGAAATGGAAATGTATCCAGGCCAATGTTTCTCTTAAATCTTTCATTTTAGATTAGTTACTAAGGAAGGTGTAACTCGTTTGTATGTCATGTAATTTGTTTCTGCTACTGTGAAATCACTTTACTACTGGAAACAAGTGCCCTCATGAGGGTTTTTGTATTATTTTATCTTTCAGAAATATTTTCTGTACAAACTATCCTTTATTACAGTATGTAGATCTTTGGAGTACCTAGATATTCACGTCAGATTGTATTGAATATTATTATAACAACAGGATCACTTAAAGGATATACTGTAAATCAAAGAAAAAAAAATCTGCTGCCGCTATAGCAAGTCCCCATTGATACAACTTTCCATACACTAGGGGTGCATTATAAATCAACGCAGAGGCAGTCTCTTAAAATAAGCACGTGCTACCCCTGATTTCTTGTATCAAGTCACACAATATTTTCAGTTTAACTTGTTGCCTAACTACTAGCACACCTGGGTAATACTGTTCCCAGGCAACAGCATATAAGCACAACAAGAATAAAGCAATGGAAATTTCAATGCGGTCTTTTAGTAGAAGTCTTCTGAGAAGGAGAGGGAAATTGGGAATATAAGGTATTCAAACCACAGAACTCAAGGCATTAGTAGAACTTAATTCTGAGGAGGGTAAATCTTCAGAAAAGATCAAAGAGAAAATAAAACCAATTATGAGAACATTACAGATAAAAATAGCTAATAGAGCATCTGTTTTCATAAAGATATGTAAATATGTAGAAGAGAGACCATGTGCCATCATAGAAACCTACCAAGACTAACAGCGTAAAACAGTGTTTACTGAGGAGTGTCTGTGAACTCTGTTCTGAGGGCTTCCAGAGCCATCAGGAGTGCCTGGACATTTGCTGTGGTTCAGAGCTGCTGAGCTGTGCCAGGACTGCGGGCTGAGGAGCCTTCTGAGGCTAAGGAGAATTTTGGCCTCTAATTATGTCCTGAAATCTGTGCATGTCCAGGAAGACCCAGAGACTAAGCAGGCTGAACCTCTTACCTGCTCCATCCTCTGTGATTTGGGGAAAACTTGAAGCATAGTTTCCAAATAAGCAGCAAAGGCATGGAGGACGGTATTCCTGTGCTGAGCGCAATCTGGCATGTGGAAGAAGGCCTGGGTTTAAAAGCTATGTAGTTAGGCTTGGATTTAGGCAGATATCCTAAAGCAGCTGCAAGGAGGGGGGAAGTAGGGGAGAAAGACGAAAAAATACATCCCTCTCACCACACATTTTCTTCTGTCTTCGTCTCCCTAGATTTGTAAAAATTATTCTTAGGAATCTTGCAGTGTGGTGAAAGCATGTAAAGGCTGAGCTCATAAGAGAAGTCAGTATTGCTGCTGTGCACAAACCCCACACTCTGATATAGAGTTAATACTTCCAGATTCTATTTCAAGATAAAAAATTGGCATGGGGATGGCCCTTTCTGCCATCCTTAGTTCTGCAGCTCCCATTATGTGTACTTTTACACAAATCTGTGATGTGGCTTAGAGAGAACATCTATGTCAAGTTCAATTTGGTAAACCTGAATCATAACTGAATTTATTTCAATAGTGGCTGCACCATAGTCTTAGTTCCAAGGAGCATCAAGAAATATTCTGCCCATTCCTAATGCTGGTGGTGATTCCTACCAAAGAAGTTGCAGAAATGGATATATGTTCCCATAGTGGAGCCTCTTGGGCTGAAGTACTTTAGGAGGGGGACAGGCTGTGGATCAGCTCTGGGGTAAGTAGGCTGGGGGACCCCATGGGAGCCATGAGTGACACTGTGGAAAGGTCTGTGCCACCTTCTAGAGTAGTATGGGTGTGAGGTGTGGGGATGGAGAGAACAGGGAGACTCAGGGCTGAGACTACCAAGATGAAGTTGGGTGAGGTTGCTGCGTTGAGGGAGCAGGACAATATGTGTGACTCCCATGAGAGTGTGGGGAGGCAGGGCAGTTGACAGGGAAAAGGAGCAAAAACTGGTTAAATATAGGGCACTGGTATGGTGGTTTAACAGCAACCAGATCAGCACACAGAAGAGAGCATAAGGCTGCATCCTTCTAGCTGCAGATAGGGGGGGAAGAGAAGTGGAGTGCCAACTTTGAGGTCTTCACAGCCATGAAGAGAAACAGTCACAGAATCGCCTAGGTTGGAAGGGACCTTTAAGATCATCTCAGTCGGTTCCTGAGGTAAAGTGGTTATTGACCACTTTAATGGCCAGAAGAATGTAAAAGGACAAACATTTGTTGTGTCAGCCTGTCATGATACTGGAATAAAAGTAGACTCCTTATGCTTTTTATATAAGTATTTACATCTCTTTGTCCTAATCATATTATTTTGGTGCACTATGATTTAATATGCAAATTTGCAAGAGAAAGTCTGTCTCCGGAAGTCCAGATACTATGTTATTTTTCCTGACAGATAATAACATTATCTGTAATAATAACTCTTGCTACCATTAAAATAGACATATGGTAAAGGCCATTTAATTTCTCAGTGGCAAAATGCAAAATGTTCTAAGCAAAATGCTACTAATCTTATTAAAGTGTTTCTTGTATTTTGCAAGGAACTTCTAAAAGGTACTTACCGGAAGACTCAAAAATTCATTAAAGTAGTCCACAAGCATATCATCTGTGGCTAAGCATTCTTCCTACAGAGAGACAAAACCACAAAGCAAAGCTTGTACTAATCTGCACTAACATGGTTTGAATGCACTGTTGCCTCAAACAATGACTTTTCCATGAGATATGACATGCAAACTTTTGCTAAAGGTTATTTCCCACTTTTGAGAATACAATTATTGCAACTTCGTTATATTCTAGCCACTGCACATCACTGAGGTCCTAGCAATTTAAAAAACACACATGAAGGTAAATCCTTTGCCAAGAAATTTACAGATAAAGCCTTCAGAAACCCAACAGCTTCAATGTGCATAAGCTAACAGTCTAGAAATTCCCCACATTATACTTTTCTCCCTCACATCTGGGAAGGAGAAGAGTATGAAAGTTCACCAGAGCCTGCTTCTGCTCCCGCACTGCTGCTTGGGGATGTTTGGAATAAAAGGGAGTTCACTGATCTGTAATTTGGCTTACCAAGCAAGCAGTATATGCCATACTTGACATCTGACAGAACTGGGAGACTTCCTGTTGACCTCATCAGAAATGAAGACTGCATCTGCAGGTGGTTTTGTACCCTTTCTGACCCCTGCATTTTCAATCCTATTAATAAGACTCAAAAACTGTAAAACAGAAATTAATTTTATTTTGCTATGACAAATCAACAAATATCAATCTCAGTCTTATTTCCACTGCACTAAATAGCATCACCACCACCCTCATTTCAATTCAACAGAAGGTACAAGTAGAACATTATTCCATTGATGCTCAGAAATCTGTCTTCAATATAATGAAGACTTCTGAACAAGTTTTAATAGTTTCAGTTTCTTGAATATTCTATTATTTCTGCCTCGAAACACAAGGAGAATGCACCTAAATCAAATGTATTTGCTGATATAAGCAAAGGTCTTGTGACACCAATCTTTTCTTCTCTTTCTTAAGTTCATTTTCTTAAGTTCATAGCACTGAAATGCACTAGGGATGAACAGCGTGTTAAAGAGAGATTATGCACAGTGTATGTGGTATCACTTACAGGCAGGCAGTATCTTGATGCAAACTCCACGGTGTCTCCACCTAGAGACAGCTTGTACTTAGGTAAGGAAGAAATCTTGAGCTAATCTACTGTAATATGAACTCAAGAAGGCCCCTGTGTGCTGCATGACAAGACAGAATCAGACTTGATGGTATTTGTCCAGCCTTAGTCTGCCAACATTTATTCCTTAGCGCTATGTTTGCTGCTATGACTGATACAGGACAGGCAAGTTACCTCATGCTCATTCCTGGAAAATGCTGAACAACACTGAAAGCGAGGCTTTCTGCATCACACAGATTGTGCTTCATTTGAATCACAGGCACATGGTCCAATGCAGCTGCAGTACCATGGACCCAGACATGTTAGGGCCCTAATTAAATAGGAGAATTTACCAAAGTGTCTAACCCAAAGCATTTTGAAGCCAACAGAAAATCCTCGCACTAATGTCGCTAGGCAATCAATCAGTTCCGGAAATCTCAATTCAGTATGTGTTAACACAATTAACAAAAGAAAGTCATTAGAAACAAGCTACAGTCTGCCTCACATTTGGTTTGGGTAATGCACAACTATATTTGACCCTGATAAGGATGAATCTGAAGGTGGCTAGGTATAATACCCCACGTGACTATTTTATTGTTTTAAAGAACTTATTAAAAACAATAATTTATTACTGGCTGAAGTACAAGCTCTTTAAGAATATACAGGTAACATGTGTTTTTAATTTGTCAAGGATACAATTCTCTGTAGTCCCATATAACAGCAAGAAATGTAAACACAGTGGTTGATTAATCAATAAAATGTTTATGATCTTATTAATGCAAGCTTTATTACTTACTGATCCTACTGCATCTATACACAATATACTTTCCTCTGGGTTTTGGAGGGGTTTTTGTGGTCAGTCTTATTTTCGTTTGAAAGCATAGTTGCACTTTCATATTTGTACATTTTAGGTTATGGAGTTGCATATACGATACTACAGCTTAGATTTTTGTGTCAGGAAGCATTTTGTTTCATTTCTGCCTATGCCATCTTTCCTGCTCCATAATCCAAATTATGACTAGAAAAAGCTGCCTTACAATTGCAACTGGATGTCAGGGTGTGCTAAAAATTGGTCCAAAACTGTAGTTTTGCCTTCGTGCAATTTGTGTACAAATAGGAATACCCTGGGCCTGATTTCTGACACTCTTAAAATTGAAAGGAATTTTAAAATCATTTCAGCAATGGCATACAATCATTGTATATATTTTGTGGAAAGAAACCTAATTTCTATTTATAGTATTTGATAGCTTTCTCTATTACTGCCATCATGAAAAAATATAGAAACACAGAAATATTATTAGACACCAAAAGATAAGCTGAACATGGGTAAAAGCGGCACCATCTTGAAATGCATAAATAATACGTACAGCTAAATATCAGCTATATATATCATTTATCTCTACCTGAATTCATGTTGATTCTTTTATGATAATAAATAGTATAAATAAAATAATATCTACAGGCTCCCAAAAGGAATAGCAATACTTTAAAATACACAGTTACAAAGGCATCCAAAATGAGAAGAGGCGAACATTACCTAAGCTGCAAGACTTAAGGTGTCATTTCCTATGACGTAACAGACAAACATATCGGCCTTTCGAATGAGAAGACAAACATCAGGGAAATCCTACAATGAGTTATGAGCAAAGGGCAGAACAAGTAAAGCAAAGAGAAGATTGTTAAACCTGTCACGTTGAAACTTCCAGTTGATTGTTTCCTTCCTTCATCCTATTTCACGTTCCTTTCCATTTCCATCCTGAGTTTCCATAGGTTCCTCTTACTTTTTTTTTTCCTAGTTATTTTCAAACTAAGTATTTTTTTCCTCTTAGAAAATTGTAAGAAATTACTCAGTACTCCATACTTACACAGAGGAAAATGAGAAACAAGACAACAGTTTGCAAAAACTTTTTTTTTGCTCTACAGTTGCATGACAAAATGACTGATCAAGCCTTATAAAGCATACTTACAAACACTTCTTCTGTTATACATGGAGGCTCTGAAATACGAAAATGAAACATCATACGTTATCCAAACAATACAATCAAGCTTGTTCAACTATGATTACTGAACAGAAACAAAAAGTAGTGAGGCATGACAACCTTCCTGGATATTCTGAAATAAAATTACTCAGTCTGAGGAAAAAAAATAAACTCTAAGAAAATGTGGTAATGTTGACCCATACATAAAAAGGTTGAGAATCACAAGAATGATTTAAATATAATTAAAGTATTATTTAACTAGATTATTTTACATACAAATCAGTTCACTTCTTGTCAGCTTTCCTCTCCAAAATTGATTACTAGAAGCTTGCTGGGTTTAATGAAAACACAGATTTGTATGAGACTCTGGGAGCCTCGAACAGCAAATATTACGAATCATATGATAAAATTAAAAAAAATAAAACTAATTGTGGGTGTTCCCAGATAACCAAATCTCACTTGTTCTAGGAGAATATTTCGTCTTTTGTGATGCCATTTGAAGGGATTAAAGCTCTCTCTTCAGATCGATAAGTTTTGCTGGGAAAGTTTAAACCTAGCATTTCAAAATCTCTCTCTTTTGTATCTATACCTGAGGCAACCACCCTGGGGTCAGGCCCCCTGCCTGACACAGAGCCGGAAAGCGCTACATACCCGTGGTAAGCCTCTTCGACCACATCTCGGATCTACCCACATACGGGCCGGCATCCACACCTGCATGCTTACCACCTCATTAGCAGAGGTGAAATCCTGGGCTACGGACCAGAAATAGAAGCTGCAGAGCTGCTGGGCCTGACTGGGGAGTGCTGGTCTGCGGTGGGGCGGGCTGGCCCTGCTGCGTGGCTCAGGGCAAGCGGGGTTGCTATGGCACTGCAAACAACACATGGGATGAGCCGGGCGGCAAGCAAATGCTTCCACTGCTGATGGGAAGCAGGCTCAGATATCAGGCACACTGCTGATGTGGTCCCAAAAGAGATGCCTGTGAACTAGGAATTGGAGGATATTTGCAGCAAGAAATTAAGTTAAATGCTCTTTTCTCAATTGGCCTAGGCAGTTCTTTCTCTAAAATGATATTCTGCCTTCTCCTACATTAGCAAAGCCCTTCAGCCACATGAGATTTTGCCTTAAATAAAAAATATCTTAAAACATACAACTAATGACCAATGAATTTATATCATGTACCAAATAATTCTGCACCTCTAAGCAGATCGTGAGGCTTGATCCCAAATAACAAAGTCAGTCCTACCTGTGGTAGACAATTTCCACTGCAGCTAAGTAAGAAAAGGCAAGGAGCATCATATTCCTAAAGCCCAGATGAAACCGGGGCTGTTCCCTAACAGGTACGAACGGCTCCATTGCAATGTACCAGAAACACAACCTGCAGCCTTGGCAAAGCCTTCGCCCTGCTGCCGGGACCCAGACCTAGCAGAAATCCAAAGGCAGCTGCGTTTTCCCTCAGTTAGGGGGTTTATAAATAGCATATGTGGAAGGGGAAAAGACATTAAGAGATATAGAAGAGACTCTACTCCTAGAATGTTAATGTATAAGGATATAAGAGAAAGTCACATTTCTGGTATGGTCAGCTGAAGCTGTGTACAAAGAAGGAATTCAGGCTCCAGTATAAGGTTTTAAGTGGACTTCAGGTGTTCCACAACTGGGATCAGAAAACATTCTACCTAGTTTCTACCCCTCTTCCTGAGGGTTCTGAGGGAGCTGGCAGAAGTGCTTGCAGAGCCACTTTCCATCATCTACCAACAGTCGTGGCAAACTGGGGAGGTCCCAGCCGACTGGCACCTAGCAAATGTGACGCCCATCCACAAGAAGGGTCGGAAGGATGATCCAGGGAACTACAGGCCTGTCAGCCTGACCTCGGTGCCTGGGAAGGTGATGGAACAGATCATCCTGAGTGCCATTATGCAACACATGAAGGATGCCCAGGTGATCAGGCCCAGCCAGCACGGGTTCACGAGGGGCAGGTCCTGCTTGACAAACCTGATCTCCTTCTATGACAAAGTGACTCGCTTGGTGGATGAAGGAAAGGCTGTGGATGTTATCTACCTAGACTTTAGCAAGGCCTTTGATACAGTGTCCCGCAGTATTCTGCTGGAGAAACTGGATGCTCATGGCTTAGATGGGTATACTCTCTGCTGGGTAAAAAACTGGCTGGAGGGCCGGGCCCAGAGAGTGGTGGTGAATGGAATGAAGTCCAGTTGGCGACCGGTCACGAGTGGTGTCCCACAGGGCTCGGTACTGGGGCCGGTTCTCTTCAACATCTTTATCAATGATCTGGACGAGGGGATCGAGTGCACCCTCAGTAAGTTTGCAGACGACACCAAGTTGGGTGGGAGTGTTGATCTGCTGGAGGGTAGAGAGGCTTTGCAGAGGGATCTAGACAGGCTGGCTGGATGGGCTGAGACCAACGGAATGAGGTTCAATAAGGCCAAGTGCCGGGTCCTGCACTTGGGTCACAGCAACCCCAGGCAGCGCTACAGGCTTGGGGAAGAATGGCTGGAGAGCTGCCTGGCAGAAAAGGACCTGGGGGTGTTGGTCGACTGTCGGCTGAACATGAGCCAGCAGTGTGCCCAGGTGGCCAAAAAGGCCAACAGCATCCTGGCCTGTATCAAGAACAGAGTAGGACCCGAGAGGTGATTGTCCCCCTGTACTCGGCACTGGTGAGACCCCACCTCGAGTACTGCGTCCAGCTTTGGGCCCCCTACCACAGGAAAGACATTGAGGTGCTGGAGCAGGTCCAGAGAAGGGCAACGAAGCTGGTGAGGGGTCTGGAGCACAAGTCTTACGAAGAGAGGCTGAGGGAGCTGGGGCTGTTCAGCCTGGGGAAGAGGAGGCTGAGGGGAGACCTTATCGCTCTCTACAACTACCTGAAAGGAGGCTGTAGAGAGGCAGGGGTCGGTCTCTTCTCCCAAGTTACAGATGATAGGACAAGAGGCAATGGCCTCAAGTTACGCCAGGGGAAGTTCAGGTTAGATATTAGGAAATATTTCTTTACTGAAAGGGTTGTCAGGCATTGGAATGGGCTGCCCAGGGAGGTGGTTGAGGCACCATCCCTGGAGGTATTCAAGAGAGGAGTTGACATGGTGCTTGGGAATATGGATTAGTGTTGGGTGGTGTGGTGGTGTGTGTGGTTTGTTTGTGGGTGTTTTGTGTTTTTTGGTTTTTTGTGGTGTTGGTTTTTTTTTGTTTTTTTTTTTCCATCGGTTGGACTAGATGATCTTAAAAGGTCCCTTCCAACCTAGGTGATTCTGTGATTCTGTATGTATCTGATCCTAGAACTGCTTAAATTCTTCAGGCACCTTCAGGGTTTTTGGCATGAAAATTCCCTCAAAGGTCCTACTGCTGCTTATTTCCAGAACAGCACTGATTTCAGCAGCTTGGCATAAATCCCACTGGGATCAGTTGTACAAGATGTCACATATGCAAGTTACTTGAAGGGCTCCTTTTAGAAGCCTAATCCATCAGCTGTGGCCAGGAAGTGCCCAAGATGCACCATGAGCTTCCCATTCCCAGTAAACTTTGTCATTTGTTTCCCCTTTCACAGAACTGTTTAGTATCTCCAGTCATGCTCCTCAGCAGTGAAAAAAAGTTTTATTTTAATTCATATGACTTTGGTGGAATCCAAGATCAAGTAAAAACAGAACAAATGCACATGCTCAGGGACCACAGCTTAAAGTCCAGGAAATGATGACTGTAAAAAAGGAACAAGCAGCAAATCAAATATAGAGGCAGGGAAAATGGCTTCATCTTCTAGAAAGACATGGTATTTTGCACTCTACTCTAGAGGTACATTCTCACTCCTGGGGCTGCCTGCCTGAATACCACCATCACTGCTCTAATTACTAAATGCCAGGGTAACGTCTGAGTATCTTGGTGGAATGCTGTTAGCTTCTGATTTGTTTTTTAGGCTGAATTGTTTTGTGGTTGGTTTTTTTTTTCACTTAAGCGACGAACAGTTTTTCCAAAGACCTAGCAGATAAGCTGAATAACATCATAGCCAAGATTCACATTTCAGCCAAAAGTTTGATATATATGAAAAACATTCAACAGAAGCAAAGAATAAAATATAAAGATTCAAACTTAAGTGAGCTATAGACAATTTGAATAGCATGATCAGTATTCTAATGAAGCATTAACTACTCTGTAGTTCTCTGCATGCAAATTCTATTCAAGATGACATGACAACAGGTTTAACAATAGGTTAAAACTAAATGGCAAACATTTCAACACATGATTTCTTAGTGTTGTGTATCAGGACATGTTCTATTGTGATTATGAAGTAGTTCAAGTAGGTACACCTAATGTATATGTAAGGGAAATATGTATAACAGGATAGTCCATAGAATGTTAAGTGAAACCTTTCCAACAGGTAGAACTGCACTGCATTGTATACAAGATTGCATTGCCTCACAACCAAACTATTTAATATTATTTCAAATGCTTAAGCTAATGTTCATTCCACTCCTTTCCCCCCTGCTCCTTTTTCTTTCTGATAGGGGTTTAGATAGTTTTTGGTGTATAATGTTCTCCCAAACTTCATTAGCTGCTTGCAATTTCTGAAGAAAAAACAACAGAAACATGACAAAAGTGTCTTTTTTAAAATTAGAAATGGAAGCCACAAGTCAGCTTAGCTAGAATTGAAGTTTGGAAATGAGTTTAAAAAAAAATTTCCTTTTTCTCTCTTTCTGTCATCTGGTACATTTTGGTATAAAACTCTTAGGTCTTTTTTCTCTTCTTAGTGTGCTTCAAAGATTGCATTTTGGATTAAGCTCATCAGGAAATATACACTGCACTCTCTCACAGAGAATCTATTAGCAGTCCTTATCATTTTCTCATTATCTTAGTTAACATACATTTAGGTCAAACATTTTTTGTGCGTACATTTCAGTCCTGATTTTATATTGTCAGTCAAGCGTTCACCAGCTGATGAAGCTGAGATATAAAGATTAGTCTTATTTTCCTACTTTTTCCTCTTTCCATGCTCTTCTCTCATTTTCGTTTTGATGATCATTTATCTCAGCAGAACTGCAGACTTATAGAATGCTTCATAAATATAGCCAAAGCTATCTATTCCAAAAAACATCTGATCTTATAGAAAAGATGAATGGCTAGACAGGATGGAGAGTAAGTTCCCAAAAAGGTGATACCAGTTAAACTCTAGACAAGAGAAAACAAAAAGACTAGAAGTGGGTTTCAAATTATTAGCATTTTGAGAAATGATGATCCAGCAGAGGGGGTCAGCACAGGAAGACAAATGGGAGAAAAACAAATTGGTTCTTTCCATCCTTGCTGGCATCTCCCTCCTCTGCTCATTACTGAAGAGCCATTTAGAGAGGTGAACTTTCAGTCAGGACTTTAATCTGCCAGTGTCCCTTTCCTCCACACTTCTCAGAAATTTGTGCTTTCAAACATTTACCAGGAAATTTTTCAAAGTATCAGCCAGGAACATCAGATCAAAATTGCTGAGACAACTTTGCACTCAAAGAAACAAGTGGATAAGCTACACCAGCTTGCTGGGTGAACAAGTCCCCTCGTTGTGATTTGCTCAAGTAAAGACAAGACATAAATTGGGTTGCTTTATTAAATGCAAATGTGCGCTTTTGTTTTTCGGTGCTAACCTGTGTTTAATTCCTGGCACTGGTCACAGTGAAGTCATGGACAGCCCCATAACTAATTACTCATTCAAAAAGTAGCAAATACTATTTAAAAAAAAAAATAATGCAGATAGGCATCTGAAGGGATCTCCAAGGGCACCTATAAACTAATTCCCATCAGTTTTCAAAAGAAAGTCCCCATCTCAGATAGAGGTGGGCATTTCATCTTGTGATATCTGTAATACCTAAATATCTTTACAGTTTACAGAAATCCAACTTCACTTGAATGTAACTACTCTTTTTTCTTTGGATGACTGCCACGTACATTTTAGCTTTTGCTGCTTTCAGATGCAATCTCATAAACTGGAAACAGGTGCTAGGAAACCTATTTAAATATTGACTGCAGAACTGCCAAAATGGGAGTCAGATCCTGAGAGGAAAGCACAAATTGATCGTCAGATAGCTGGCCCTTAAGTGCCTTAAATTATTCTGTTGGCAAAATGGCAGAAGCTGCCTGTTGTGGTAGTACAGTCTCTCTGTGTTAAATCTGATAGTTCTAGTTTACAACACAGTTTAATGCAATTCTGTGGCTGTCAGAAAAAGTTAATGCAGACACCTGAGGAAACAGTTGCTGGGAATATGAGAGCTCAAAAGAATTCTGAAGAGAGAATAAAAAAAAAACCAACCCAAACATTCTTAAGATAGCCTAGGTAAAGAGAAAAAAAAAAAGAAAGTGCTTAAAAAAAATAGGAAAGGCTAAATAGTAAAGGAAGAGGTGCAACGTAGCTTTGGTTTATCAACATTAGAAATGTTTTACTAGTGGAGGAGACTGGCAGAGGGAATGCAGTTCCAAAGAGCTTGACCTCTACAGAAGTCCCTATTGGCTTAATAACTGTAGAATATTCCTTCACTTGTCCGTGTCACCAATGGCCCAAGGATTCCTATAACAACCTTATTCCATCAGGACGAAGTAGAGGTGTTATATCAAGTTTAAAGGCTTTAAATAAAGTTTAAATTCCCTTTGCTTGTATGGGTCAATACATATGGGTCATATGTTTTGACCCATATACAATACGAGGTCGTTGTATGGGTCCTGGAAAAGATAAAGGAAACACAGAGGCATACCTGGAAAGTGAATCAGAATTTGGAAGGACCACCTAGCAATTTGTGATATACATTTGTACATTTGTTAACTCATACACACCAGCTTCATCCTTCATACCTGCAGTCATCTGAACCCTTCAGAAATTCATACTAGTGTCTTAAGAGATAACTGCTAGAACTTTAGGAGAGCACCATACCATCTTTTCTAATTTTGCAAAGGAGCATTAAAACTTAATTGAAAAAACTATTCAGAAGGATTGTGGCAATTTGAAGACAGAAATAAAGTCATTCTGTGAAGACAATATGAAAATCAGGAAAGAACTACTAGACCCACATGTATCAAACCACATACAAGATAAAAACAATTGGGATGGTGCCTAAGTTTACAGCAAGGCAGAGAGAGTTTATTGCTAGCAGCCCTACTACAGTTAACGTAGCACAAGCTTTCACCTGAAACATAAGATACAGATCAGAAGAAACTATGACAGTTATATCTCACAGAGATTTCACTATCAGGGATGCATCAAATTTTTGCACTATGCACAAAAGATTGCATTGTCACTGTCAATTCTCCACTTTTCATGTAGATAAACTGGAGTCATGTTTTGTAATACATTTTGGCTGTGCTAATATAAGCTTTGCAAATTTGCTTGCACAACTAGAAGAAGTGATGGTAAATTTCATGACAATTTTTTTTCTGGGGTTACTTGTAGCCTGGTGTAAGTCAGGTCAGTTCCTTGATCTAGGCCTAACAGATGTTAACCAATTAAGGAGACAACAAAAGAGGCATATGAAGAAGCTTCAGCAGATAGGAATAATATACACCACTAATGCCAAACACATCCTTTAAGATCATCTCCTGGCAGTATGTGGCATATACTGAACAAGAGACACAAAATGCATGTAAGTCTTCCCAGTCTTGCTGTTACAATCAAACAGATGTCAACAACAGACCCCAAAACCAGGGTTCCCCAGGTAGGAGCTAAGTTATCCATGTGAGATATTACTGATACATCAAGCCTGTGGATAACAGCAGTGCTGCTTGAGACAGCACATCCCACTGACTACCAGTCCCCACCCTTTTGCGCTATACTGCCATGGCTGCTTGTGTAGCTGTATAATGAAGCAGAACTGGGCAAATGATCCAGATTAAAAAAAAAAAAATTCAGGAGGAAAGAAGGAAAAGTCTTGATGTACGTCAGCTTCCAGAATACAGCAGTGTGAACACAACAAGTGTTAAGAATGGTATAAGAATCCATAACTAATAGCTGCTTCTTAAGATTTCAATAGTGCTTCAGAAAAAAAACATACAAACCTATAGCTTTCTTATTTTGTAGATATTCTACTTTCCTACCTATCGCTCTCCCAGTCTCCAGAAGTACCTAGTTAAAGAATAAAGAACACATTAAGTTCCCAAATTCTCATCTAGTCTTCATTTAACAGACTGAAAAAAAAAAATAAAAATGCTGCCATTCTGATTTTGTTTAAAATATGTTATGTGGGAATACTTAGCCCCTTTCCAATTTTGAGGTTAAAAAAAAGTTATTTTTTTCTTGTTCACTAAAGGCATCAGAACATCAATTAAGTATGAATAAAATGCATACAATAAGATGGTCTTCCTGTGATCATTTTAAATCATGATAGATTGAGGAGGCACTTGTAGATTATCCACACTTTGCAAAACCATACTGGATTTTATTATCAAATACCTTTTCTGTAGTTGGGAAATAAAGTCCAGAGTGTGCAGCTCCTGAAACTATCAATTCTCAAATACTTCAACCGCAATACTTCCATAAGAGAGTTACTTTTTCTAGGCAACACCAGACTGGCATGGAGACCACTGTCCATGGCTGAGGGAGGAACTAAGCCAGCAGTCGCTCTTTAGGCCAATCTTGCCTGGTTGCTGTAGGACCTGGCTGTGTGCCCAGCTTAGCTTCACCCTGGAGAGGAGGCCCTGGAGAAGCAATACCATCTGAACTGCTTCCCAGGATGCCACTCTTGGCTTGGAGATTTTGGCATGCATCTCCTGGGGGCAGGAATTATGGCCAGCCTTACTTTAAGCTATTCAAAATATTTTGCATTTGTAACATTGAATTACTGTGTAAGGGTTAAAGCAAGAAGAAAAAAAACTAGTGTTCTGTTCTGTAAGAAAAATCTTTGGTGCCCCCTTGTGATAAAATATTTTTATGAACAGAATGTATGCATTTGAAATAAAGGATGACTTTGAGTGAGGAAAGCAGTTCAACCCTTAAGGTAGTTCCACATTTAAGTTAGTTAATTGAGTAAAGCATTTCTAGAATTAGTTTGCTTTCTTGCTTTCTTTCAACAACATTCTGTGTTGTATGACATTCTCCCTGGACTACTCTATGACAAGTATTGAAACTACAGAAGAAGTCCAGAACAGGAACTTAAACAGTGCACAAGTGAGCAGAAAACAGGACTTATATCTTGCCCTTCACAAAAAAAAAAAAAAAAAATAAATCATACTTGCTCTTAGTATGCCCATTTGGGACACAGAGTTTGGGAACAAATTCTTGACAAGTACCCCCACCAGCAAGACTGGAGAATAACTGCATCCCGATAATAGTTTTCATACACCAGAGTACACAATGGGAAAAGGATAAAGGAAAATTGAACCTGAAATTCCAATATTTTGTGAGTGTTACTTTTGTACAAAATTTTTACAAAGGCAGGAGAATGTCCTCAACACAACCAAAGTTTGTGTTTAAAAGCCAAAAATGTTGCTATCACCACAATCTGTGCAGCGTGTAATCTATCAAAATGTGTACCAGGAAAATGTGATTAATTCATATGAGAGGAAAACTTCATTTTGTATCCCAGTTGTCTACATATAGGCTGGCTACTGAGCTATCAAGTCCTGGCAGAACAAAGCATTTCTAGATGTGTCCTCCCAAGTAATGAGTTACAATCAATTCAGTACTTAGGGAACTTTAGAGTCTGCTCAGTGAACATGAGATAGGAGTCCTCCATTTAGACAACAGCAGCACTTTAGGATGATAATTAACATTTTTGCTAAAGTGGAATACCACTGCGCAACTGCTGTCTAATTCTGCAATAACCTTGCGACTCCAAATAACTTTTAGCCAGTGTTACTATGTTTATCTAGGGTACAATTGCTTCCCAGCTAGCTGTCCCTCTTTTGCCAGAAGTTACTACCCTTCTACCGGCTCTAGTCAAGACACCATACCTATATTTAAACAGCTTACAGAAATAGGTTTTTCACTATGATTCAGGACTGAAAAGAAGCAGTTGAAATACAGACTCAGTTGCCATCCCAGTTGCCAAAGACTGAAGGTGCTTACAGAATTAAGACACAACAATTCAGTGATCCTCACACAGATGTTTTCAGAATGAGTTTTAGAACACAGAGGGGAAAAATTAGAGGGGCTTTTAACACATGAACTCCAGTATCCAAGTCAGAGATATGTTTTTATATGAAGCTTCTAGTATTAAACACCAATGTTTGAGTTCATTCAGAACTCCATGCCACCCATATTTTCAGCTGAAGAGTTGGTTTCTTTACTACTCATCCATTAACAACCAGTAAGGGCTTACTACCATTTAGGCTTTCAACAAGTTTAGGGAGGTTCTAACACTGTACAGAGGCTTGTCAAAGTAAAGAGAAAAAAATGTTAAGACTTCTTGTAATGAGAATTTCAACTAATCAAATCTCAATTTCAGGAAGTAAAAGCAAGCTTTGTTTTGGTTTAACTAAAAAAAAATACATCATTCTCAAGAGCAGTCAGGTTTTGGGGGGCATCTGACAAGTAATAACAGAATCTGCTAGATGTTTTGCATCAAAAAATTCCTTTAAGATTCACTACAGAAAAATTGTGCACTTATAAAAAATGTAATATAATCACATGAAATACTAAATCACCACAAGGCTGAAGTAAAGAAAGAAAAAAGGCCTAAAGCTTAGTAGTACAAGATACGAGTTTATGCACTTAAGGCTCAGTAAGAATTTATGGAAGAAATTGGAATCTTTTTAAAATTTGAGAGAAGAATGTGGGAGTACTACACTTAGGGACTAAACTATGAGTGTGTGGAAGACATGTAGAAATACGCTAATCTTAGTATGCATTGGTCAAAGTAGTTCTGGTAGAGAAAAGAAAGCTCCAATATTATTCGAGGTCTTGAGGAGGTTTAACCTGGAACACTGGTTGCACAGATAAAAAGAATAGATTCTAATGGAAACAGTGAAGAGTCATTAAGACAATCCAAGAGACAGAGGTTGTATCTAAGAGATGAGACTAAGCTCAGACATTTTTGTCAATGAAATAGTGAGGGGGTATACTACACAACCATAACATTGGGAGAAAAAGTATAAGTGGAGGAAAAGATGTATAGAATAACTATTTTTATAGCAATGCTGGGGAAAAAAAAGCAAGCGAATAGTACAGCGATGTGGAATAGGTCTCCAACATAAAGGTCATGAGACAGTATTCTATCCAGTTTTAAGACAGAACTTGGCGAGTTCACACAAGAACTTGACACTACACTCCAGGAGTCCCTTTCTTATCTGACACTCCTGTATCTCATGTGCCTATGAAAACAGAAAGAAAAGGAATTATATCTTATATTAAAATTAACCTGCATGACTTAAATTGCTTAAGGGGTACCAATGAATAAGCAATATATGGAATAGGAAAATAATCTAACAGATGTTGATGAGCTCCTTAATTTAACAAACAAAATTTTATATCATTTTTAGCTAGTTATTGATAGAACATACTAACATTCACTAGCCTATAAACAATTTAAAAGATTTGTAACATTTTTTTGCCTCAGCTCTTCCATACTTGTCACCAAGGAAAGAATGATCAGAGACTTAAGTAATTTCAATTTCCTTCTCACAGACCACTTGAGGTTTATGGTTGTTGCTCCAAAAAAAAAAAAAAAGCTTCATGAAGTACAATTCTTGCAGCAATATCTGTCAGCAGCAAAAGGTTACTTCTAAGAATTCTGTTTTAGAATTTAAACCCCCAGGTCTGGCTCAAACCATCACCTTCAGAAATCTAAATGCATTCCCTGGGAATCCTTCATAGGCAATATCACTCCTTGCACTACAGATCATACCTGTCTCAATGGAAATAAGGATTGCAAAAATAAGGTTTTCAGCAGCAAATAAGCCCAATATTACCTTGAACATTAATTTTAATCTCATTATCCCCAACTTCCAGACTGAAAGATAATTCACTTCTCCCTTTCCAACAATGTTGTCAATTGCAAGAAAAATAGAGCTGGAGAATAATTATGGGGAGAATATTTTAGGAGACTCTTGACCATTGTAATTTCTACCCAACAACCACTTTTGCAACCTTCTTCTCTGTACTAGCTAGAAGCGTTAGTACCTGGCCTCAGGTGTTCGAGAATTAATTCAGCCCTAGGGACATGAATCCCTAGACTTCCTGACACTCACTGTTTTTATGTTTGGGGTTTTGTTTTGTAGGGCATTTTTGTTGGGATTTTTGGGGAACATAGGAGCCTATGTTCTCTTTTTGTTGTTTCATTCAAGTTCAGGCTCATATAGCTTAGTGGTATCTGATGGAGACTGATTGAGGGATGGAGTACACAGAAAAAAAAATCATACTAACCAGGACTCAAAAAAGAGTTACTTCCACTCTCCTACCCCAAAGACTTCATTTCTGTCAGTAAATCAATCAAATATCACAAAAAAATTTTGTTCCTTTTACCCAAACTATTAGATGCTATTAGATAACTATAAAATACTTAGTGTTCCATCAGATATATTATCCTTACCCACACATTAAGTATATAATGATTTTACTTCTCCCTTATGTCAAGGCATAAAGCTTATTTAAAAAAAAAAAAAAACAAACACACAAAAAACCCACACTGTCAGAGAGGACCACTACCCATAGACGAGAAGTCTGGCTTTCTCACTTCCCCCCACCTCTGGTGTAGCAGTGGACAATAATCATTTCAGCTGAACACCACAGCATACTTGCATTTGTGATAGACCTAAATGAACAAAAGACATTTGATTCGAGAGATTTTTTGAGACAGATTTAGAAGGGGGAAAAAAAAGTTTTAAACATGCCAAAACAGGGGCAAAAAATTTTAAAATTGGGAAATAAGACTCAAGTATTTTTTCCTCCCAAACTACTCCTTTGGATGGGCACTGTAGAGGTCAAAGATACTACCTCTAAAACCAAAAAATGCCTGTATACAGAACCAATTTATCACCCTTATTCTTCCTGAATTATTCAGATTTTAGCAAAAGCAAACTCTTTGGATAAGGTCACACATCTCTTACCAGAATTTTTTCCTCAAAGGGAAAGGATAATTAACAACTGATTCTTAAACTGGCTTTCCATCCAAAGGAGCATCGGTTTCAAAAGTACTTTCAGAACTATTGCTAAAGTTTTCAAAACTAGGCTTGTACCTCATGAATTTCTGGAGTGGACTGCAATTCCACGCATCAGAAAGTCAGCTAAATCCTCTCACTGACAGTCATAACTCTCTCATCAATTTCAAGGATGCATTTAAAACTTCATTTTTCCCCCCTTTCTTTATATTTGAGACAAAGTACATTGATATTTATAAAAGTAAAATGCAGTCATGCCAATAATAGTCTGACATGCTGACATGCTGTACTCATTCTGCATTGCAGTTACTGCCATCCCTTATTGTATTTGATAGTTCAGTGGCAAGAAACTAATCCAAATTAAGTTATCATAAAGTTACAGACTATATACCTTCAGATTCTTGTGTAATATGTCTTCCTGCCTAGAAAGTTATTCATCATGTCAGTTTAACTTTTCATAGAAACTATTAAGCATTTCTAAAAATGTATAGTTACTTTATACCTAATAATAAAAGAACCGATCCAATAGTTCTGAGCTAAATTAACTTTTAAGTAGACCTTCAACACCTAAAGTTCCAAACAATTAGAGAAATGCAAATATTAAACAAATCAAAAATTTAGCAATTTTCCTGCTTGTAGTCTCCTCCTCTGAATTGCCTCCTCTATGAGCTGCCATTCTTCCTAAACCAAAACTATATACACACATACCTCTATATACACACATACCTCTATATTCCCTACCTTGCCCCGAAATTGTTCCTTCGGAATAGATTCTATATAAACTTCTCTTTCAGTCTTCCAGTTCAAGTGCTATCAGTCTAACCCTAGACAAAAATAATGCAAAGGCTTAGCGAATACAAATAAATATGGAAAGAAAGTGTTGATAATTTTTTTCATGCAATAAACATGATTTTCTGGCAGATAAGGAAGGGATCAACCCAATGTAACGATACCATGATTGGTTAATAGTAAAATGACATAGAACTTTTAGTACTAACTCTAATGATGTTTCCAAGTGCTATGTGGAGCTACTGTCCCAGAAATCAAGTATGCTAAAAGTACTTACCAAATTACAAATCACAACAGTTAGAGATGAGAAATAGCAAGTGATGTTTCTAGAACATTCTGAAGTGAATCTTCCTTGTCCATTTGTCTTAAACATCCACAGAATAAAAATAAAGGGATATGTGAATAAGTATTAATAGATGCAAATACACAGCTTATTGCATAGTTGAAAGCTCTTTAAAAAAAAAAAAAAACAGACTACTTTTTAAATAGCTCAGTGATAAGGCTTACCTGCAAATACACGTAGTAAAATTGCAACATCACAAATATAACACATAGGACAAAATCAGAGGTATAGTGGGAAAGAAACACCAGCTGACTACAGGTGTTCTGCAAGATGCTTGTGACAAGTGCACTCCTTGAAAGGATAAGTAGGACAATATCAATTGGAGAAGTAAATTATTGTTATATCTTTGTAGAGCAAGTACTGTGTCCACTTCTGTCACCTGTATTTCAACCTGTTTACAATTTCTAGGAGGTTTCTTATAAAAAAAAAAAACAAAACACCCACAACAAACCACAAAAATCATTTGAGGTCCAAGAGGCAGATTGAGCTCTTTTTCTGTAAATGATCAGCATATTTAGTTCAAAAGCAAATCAGTGAATTCCCTTAATTAAATCTAGGATAGAAAAAGGATGATTTCTAACAGTAGGTAATCCTTTAATTCAAGCAGAAGTATGAAGGTTCAGTATCTGGGAGCTGAAGTAAAGCCAGACTAAATTGAAAGGTAAGTTCACAACAAGGGTAATTCAACAGCATATTTAGATATGTGAATATATACTATATCACGTGAAGTTTTCAAGTAAAGACAAGAACTGTAAAAAACAGTACAATAGAATATCCACAGAGCATCATCTTGATTTAGAAGTTACTAGTCTATTGTCTTGCATTACAGAGGCTAAGAGAACAACAAAATAATTATTCTGATATAAAATTCAGACAACTAATAAATTGCTTTTGAGGAATTCATGATTTATATAGGTAGAAGTATTTTTTACATTCATACCTAGTGCTTCACTTTAAGATATTTTTAAAACATCTACTGTAATTTAAAAGTGAATAATAAATAAATCCCATTAAAAAGATTTTTTTAAAATAATTTTCTTTAATTTGTCATTAAGACAAGAATCACATTTTTAAACATCTATGAGGTGCTGTAAGCTAGATATTGAAGACTACATTTAAGATACTTTATTTAAAAAGTAAGATGTTAGTAAATGTCTAGCTACTACACGACAGGTAAAACAAGACAAAATGTTTTAAAATGTTCACTTTTTTCAAAAACAAAAATATACTAAATTGTTTAGGATATATACATGAGACGTTATTCTTGATAAGTCAGCAAAAACACATTGAATGAGACTTTCAAAATGCATATATTTAGGAAGAATATGAACAAGATCAGAAACCTAGGAGAAGGGGAAAAGGATTTAAACGTAAGGACTTACATGCCTTACAAATTTAGAGTCTTTTTAAATTTCTTTTGCTTTGGGCACTTCCTGGAGGAGCATCTTTTTTGTTCTTCCATTTCGCTGATAAACTATTACATTCTTTTGACCCATGGAAAGCATGCAGACATAAAATACAGAACTCAAATCCACATGCCTCTCTGCTACATAGTCCCCGTTTCTTTACCAATTGATATTTAGCAGGATATTGACATCTTGGACAGGGTTTTATAGCTTCATCAGTGAACAGAGTTTTAGCGACCTGTAGCAAAAGGAGGGAGAGAAGAGCTACTTAGTTCTCATAAATGAAAATTTTTCTAGAAACTGAAAGCGAGGAATTTCTTAGATACCTACTTTTACATATTCTTCCTGTCTACAAGTCAAATGGGGAACAGAACTGCATCTCCTGGGCGCAAGTTCAGTGTATGAAGCTGGTGTCCACACTACAGAAGTTCTGGCTTGAGCTTGAACGGGCCTTAGAGCAGATCTATTGAGAACATTAAGCCTTGTGGCAGCATCTTCAGCTTTCAATAAATATTCCTGTTAAAGTTTATAATTATAAGAAGAAAAAAAAAAAAAAAACACCACACAAAAGGAAGCAAATCAGAGTTTTATTTTATTTGGGATTTGTAGCTGGTTTTTTGCTCTTTTTGTTTTCCCTCTACAACAACACATTAGGTATGGAAATTATGCATAGTTCATATATTTTCCATTAAAGGTTTATATTTAGTAAGGGAACAACAGACAGGAACCTTTAAAAAAAAAATCCCATGAGTAAGGTAAAAGCCAACTGTCTTTTAGCACTCTGATGGTCCTCATCTTTCTGAATTAGAATACATCTCAACAGCAAGCATGTTTTGTCACAATTAAAGTACAGTTACACTAAAGTGTGTGTGTACACACATGTGGAGGATATGAAAAAAATTATACTGCTATTAATATGCTTATTTTTCTAGATACCCCTGAAATTTCTGTATATCCTTCTGATGTTCACAAGTACACCATGAAGAAGCTTAGCCACAAGCAATCCTGAAAGTAATCAGCAAGTATCTAGAGTGGATCCTGCAGCACTGCAGACTAGAGTGAAACGGAAAATGAGGAACAGCACGGCACAAAGATATGAACAAGGTTTAAGATCTAAAGCCAGAATCAGTTAAGGAGGAGATCCTACAGGATTCTCAAGGATGAACTGGGGGGTTAGCAGGGTGGAGAAGAGAAAAAAGAAAGTCTCCCATGACTGAAAGACTAGTACTCAAACTGTGGACAGCTGAAAAAATAAAATCAATAGAAGTTATTACATTCTCCTGTTAGAATCTTTCACATACACACATTGAAACTGTCTCTATCATAGAATCATTTTGGTTGGAAGAGATCTTTAAGATAATCAGTCCAACCGTTAACAATTAGCTACCTTTCTGTAGCTTTACAAGATGTTTCTTCTTTCCTCTCACCTGTCCTCTTTCACACTTGGAAAAAAAAAATTACCTTAGAGATGAACCTTACCCCAGCTTCTTCTTTTAGGTGTTTTATGTACAACTTTCTTCTCTTATCTGCACTTTTATCTTGTACAATGATTTCACGCCAGTTTTTGCTCACTTTCCAGATGCTGGAATAAATGAATGAAAAGTTATCCACATTCACATTTTTCCCAAGTAGTATAGAAGTCATGATAGTAAGACTACCTTTTAAATATTTTTGCACGATTTCATACACTATTGGTCATTTTACAGACTACTGCTATATACTACAAGAGTTCACCGTATTGCTATGAAACACAGATCTTGTACTCTTATGCACCACTGTATTGGATAATAAAAGAGTCCAGAGAACAATTGCAATAAAAATGCAGCATAACTTTGGCTTACAAAATTATGTTTCTTCCTTCCACATAAGCCACTTACCAAGTTTGTTTCTAAAGTCATATTTGTGTGTGTTAAGTGTTCTGAAAACACACTTCCTTATACTGCCCTTATATTTCCACCCATTCTCCCATTCCCTTTGCAAATAACAACATGGCATTCTTAATTTCTTTGAAATAAGTGACAATTTCTAGTGATTAAAAATTAATCTAATCATTACTCATGAAATAAAATTCTTTTACTATCTTTGTGCTTTGAAATAACGGAGAATATTAAATACACAAGAAAAAAAATCTGGAAAAATGTGTTTTGAGTACTATGCATTACTGGGGAACTTTTAATGGGAAGAAATTACTTTCTAATCTTAAATATATTTTTAATATATTTTAAAATTTATGAATACTGTGATTTAGTTTTAGGTCTATTAATTCCTGTGTTTGGCTTTTTTAGTTGTTTTTTTTAATTCCCCCCATACAATACAGTTTTAGAACTTCACAGAAAGAGCCGCTTGATTAATGGTGACAAAACTTTTTAATTTCCTCAGCAACAAATAAATTCTATTGACAACACCCGCCGTTCCAGAAGTTATTCTAATTTACTTGCAGAAACACATATTTTAACCTTTTCTGGGGAAAAAATAAAAAGCAGTAGTACTTACCTGCACAGACTTTCCACTGTCAAAGCATCTAAAACTATAGCAAGAACATGTGTTAAATTTCTGTATTTTAATTCTGTCAAAATATCTAATTTTTCAAGGCCCATTTTCTTGCCAATCAGTCCAGCAAGAACGTGTTCTAATGCAAATATTTCTGTTCCATCAATATTCTGTGATATTCGCTTTTGGTCTGATCTTTGTCTTTGCAAGCAAATTTCATGAACTATTTTCAGAGCTGGAGTTCTTGAGAGATCTCCATGACTTACAACTAGGTCTCCACTAGGATGTTCTTCTAAAACTAACGCAGAGTCTTCACTGACAAAGTTTCTTTCTTCTGTTGACATACATGCTGAAGTGGAAGGACTGCTGTGATGATCTGTCTCTGACTGCGAGCCTTGTTCCTGAAGAGTGGATAACTTTCTAACTTGTTCAAGTTTTCTTGTCTTTCTTTTACTATCCAGAACTTTGGAACCTTCTTTACATTTTTGCAAGAACTCTTGGAAAGATCCCTCATGATCAGACAACAAGTCTCCCGATTTGTCCAAATGAAGTGAATTATATCCACTATCCTCAGGTATTGAAAGAGCTGGGTAACTTGTCAGCTTAACAGGGGGAGAGTTTATTTCACTAAGTTCAAAGTTAAAGCTTTCTACAAGACTGTTGACAGAAGTCAGGAACTTACCCTCATTGGTCTCAGGTAACACACTGTAAGGAGAAGTCCTGAGCAACCCATCACTAACACTCGCAAGGACACTTTCACTGAATTCATTAGTGTTACTAGCAATAACTTCCTTATACTGAATTGGAGATAAACATTCTGTTTCTAGCAATAAGGGGTCCTTACACTTGGACTCATCTAACGTAGAAGTCCTTTGTTGTGAAAAGGAAAGTCTCCGTTTTAGGCAATCAGGATTGGAGTCCTCAGTTTTTGAAGTGCTAGCTGTCAGAGGTTTGTAACTTTTATCTCTTGGAGAATCTGAAGCAGTTTGTGAAACTCTTTCTTCAGAGCTCAAAACACAAGAGAATACTTTTTTCCTGCTGCTTCCTGAAGAGCTAGGTTGTCTTTCACAGCATCCTGCAGTTGTTCCAGCTGGAACAGTCTTAGGTAAAAGCAGCCTCCTGCGTAGTGAGGAGCCTTTTCTACTCACTTTAGGAGTTTCAAAAAAATCTGCACTTCTGTTTGCCTCTCTTCTTTCTGATAAGGAGATAGAATTCATTTCATTTTCAATAGATGACGACACAGGAAAGAAGGCATTTGGATGAATGTGCTCAGAATACTCTTGTAGCAATGATAAACTTGTTACATTCAGTGCTGCTTTATGTTCTACATCAGGATCTTTTACTGACTCATTGCATCTGCTGTCCAGAAATACCGAAGCGCAACATGTCTCTTTAAAACTTGTGTATTTCAAATTGCTGCTGGGAGATGTTATTCTATTTCTTTTAAGAGTATTGAACATTACTGAATGACTGTCTGACATCTTCTGCTTGGCACTTTGTAAGTGAAGATACCAGTGTTATTTCTGAAACAAATGATAAGAGCAGTCACCAAAACACCTTCAGATTAGTGAGAAAGTCTTGTGTAAGTCTACCAAGCTAGCAGCCATGACAAAAGTATTTTCATTAGTCTTAGTAGCAACAGCACTTATACATAAACACAAAGATAAATTACAACCAAGTAAGCTTTTAAGATCTACTCTATGTGTTCCTAGAAAGGTTACAAGTGGCTGATGCACCCATTTAAATGAGGTGTAAGAATACAGACTCACTTTTTTAGTCCCCAACTCACACATGACAGAGTTTCTCTACCCTAACCAGCGTGGCAACAGATGTCATGAATAATGCCAGCATGAGGGCTGTTCTCACAGAAACCACAGTAGTTCACATCAATGTTGCAAGACTTTAAAAGTTGGAATCAGCACCTTTTACTGTGGCATGTTACTGGCCTCTAGAACTGGTATTTTGGAATGTAAGCCTGGAAACTTGAATTCTGGTCATTGAATTTTAAGAACAGACAAAAATAGGAATTGCTAAAGGTGGCTTAAACACCAAATATTAAGACATTGTTAATATCCCAACAGTCCTGATTTAGTCAAGCCCTAACCAACCAAACACAAGCAATGTGGACCCAGTTGGGGGCGGGGAGAGGAGGGGGATAAGGGGGGAACAACAACACTATTCTTTGACAATCTTGGGTCATTTAATTAGCATTTTTTGACCCATGCTGAAGGCACTTTATAAGATCATTTCAATATAGGAAGTGCTTTGTTGTTTTCTACTGTGAGGATACAGCAACATATCCTGTTCCTTTTGAAATTCTATATTAAAGAGCAGACTGTGAGAGCCTGGCATAAAGGCCTATAGCATCATGCTAATATCAGTATGAAAACAAACATATTTCAAACAAACAAAAAAATCTATCCACATTAATTGAGAAAAATTCTTCCAGGAAGGAAAGGTATGTGAAAATAATTCCAAGAAGATGACAAACTCTGCTTGCTTTCCCTCTTCCATTTACCTCTACAAATGCTGTGTCATGAACTAGACAATAACTTTAAAAAGGTATTAAAAAGGAAAAAGGTATGAAGAGTCTCTCTGCAGTACATTGCTGCTCTCCAGCTCATTATTCACACTATGAGCAGAGCATCACATCAGCATAGCTCTTCTTTTTGTAAAAAGAGGAAGACCTATAAGAGGCCTGTAGTAACAATAGGGCATTATCTTTGTGTAATCTACAAAAAGAACAGAGGTTTCATCGTTCTATGATGTATTTTGGTGAACTGCAGTTATTTAGCAAACATTGTTAGGAGATATTCCTACCAAAAATGCTGACAGACAGAGATTTAAATTTTGAATGCTGTTTAGAGACAGCTATTCAAAATCTCGATCCCACCACACAAAAAACACTACCACAACCACATACCCATACTTACTTTTAAAAATATTAATTTTCCTTAAACATAGTCAAACTAACCACACGTTTAACAAAACTGCACAGGCTCACAGGTTTAGAAACTTAACGTTCAGGCAGCATACTGAAGAAACAACAAAAGGAAAACTCACATTTGCAGTATCACTCAGATACTCAATGGAAGAAACTAGCTAATATTATGAACAACTGAGAGTAAAGGAAATTTAAAATATTACAGTATGAAAGAATTCAAGCAAACTGGTGTTTCAAGTAACATAATCACAGAAAAGCAAGTTTTTGCACGTAGGGGAGATCAGAGTAGCAGAGCTGTTGCTAACTCAAGTAAAAGCCAAAAATACGCTGTAGATACGCCAACGTCCAGCAGGAGGAGCCTGTGGGCTTACTATGTTGATTTTGAGAGAACAATTTTGAAAAAATTATAGGGAAGCCACTGCAATACGGAGTGAACAATGTCCATTATACTTCTTTACAGCAAATTCCAGTATACAGCTCAGGTTTATATACGCATATTTTATCTTTTTCAAAACATATTACTTGTACAAATTAACATTTAATTTAACACAAGGTCTCATTTTACAGATACAGTACAGAAGGGAAAGCCTTCCAGAGGTGCTGAGCATCTCTCATAGTAGAATGAGATGCTACTTGCATTCATAAGAGATGCCTAATAAAACCTCTTATGATTTGTCTCGTGTTTTATAAGCACGTCCTTTTCCATCAGGAAAAAAGTTTCATCTACTAGATTTGATACATAACATTAAGCCCTTTTCATTTGGGGATCTTGAAGTAATTTCTGTAAGTATTGTTAACCTTGTTTTAGTCATCATAAAACAGATGTGCAGGGAAGAAAAGAGTCACAGAACCAGTCAGTTACAGAAGAAGGAATAAACTCCATATCTGCTAAGTGTATATTCTTGTGCTCTATACATTTCCCATATATGTTACTAATTTTTCAGTTCTCAATTTGGTCTACAAGTCAATTGCAAACTTTCTGGCAGTTTACAAAACAAAATATTTTGTATTCAGAGACCCAAGCTAAATTAAGAACAGGATTCAGATATTTTGACAAGAAAATTTCTGACAAGCTTAGTCTTACAGAGTGTCCTAAAGAGGCAAAAATGTTGGCTACTAGAAGGTAATGCAAATGGTGCCTATAACTTCCATGTGAGTTCTAGAATGGACTCACGCCTATTCCTGATAATAGTTTACATTCCCCAGCAACACACACTGAACATTTATGCCTCATACAAGATGTTTTCTGTCCTTGTTTGTTCACTATTGTTAACAAAACAGATAAAGGCAAAGTTTTGGTGATACAAGGATATTTCCTTTGTTATTTAAACAGATATTATTTATCTGCAGTAAAAGCATCTGAAGACTCTGCTCTTTGAGCACCCTGATCGAAAACCAGAGAAGTCATTCATACCTTCACAGGTGTTAATATGGCAAAGGATGGCATCGCTAAGTCCTATCTGTAAGATGTGGGTCACTTACCCTAATTTGTGAAGCAATTCGAGATCTTCCAAAGCAAAGGTGCTGTACTCAAAGTACTGTTTACCCCTACTGATAACCTAGAGTGAGAAAGGGTGCGGAGAGAAGAGAGAGAGGTGTAAGAGAGACGTTACCCAGGTAAGACAGTTTTCAGTCGGTCTGTATATGCGTTCACTGCAACGTCTCATTACCCAGCGATGAAGATTATTGGCGGCTACCTAGGGACCGGCACCCGAGGGTCTCTCGGTCACCTGGGATACCGGACAGGAGCAAAGCAACAGCTTCACCGCCTCATCTGGCAAACCCAGCTCAGGGAGGCGAGCCCAGAGGCCCCCTACCACCGAGCGCAGCTGAGGCGGCCGGCGGGGCCCCTTGAGAGCCGGAGAGAAGGGGAGTCCTGCCGCCTCAGCAGCTCGCCGGCCGCTCTAGGGCCCGTTGCCCTTGGCGAGGAGCCGCTTCGCTTCTCTCCACCCACACCGGCTCCTCGCGTGCGGCAGCCGCTGCTGCTGCTTTCCCTCGCTTGGATTTGAACTACCCGCCCTTACCAACCGCTGCCTCCCCCGCTCCCTCCGCCCTGCGGGCCCTGGGAGAGCGGCGGCCGCCGCCCTAGAACGAGGGATAGGAGCCTGAGGAGAGCGGTCCCGCCGAACGCGAGAGCCTGCTTCTCAGGAGCACGGGGAGATACTGGGGAGGCTCGCCTCTCTCTTCACACTTTATACTCTAGCTCCGGGACCCCCTCCCCGCCGCACCCGGCCCACCATTAAAAGCGCCGTTCCTCCCCCCGCCCGGTGCTTCTCAGGTGCCTGGGGAGGGTGAGGCTTTCCCGCCTCTCCGGGAGCCCCCTCAGAGCCCTGCCGGCGGGCGCCCGCGCTGAGGGTCGGCTTCAGGGGCAATGGGCCATCACGGCCAGCCAAAGGCTTTCACAGATGACGAGCCTTATCCGCACCACAACCTTTAAGCTTGAGCTAATTAATTCGAGACAATTAGTACGTTTGTACCCGGCGGCCCAGGAACAAAACGATCACAGAGCGTTTGTCAAGTGCCGTCTCCTTTCAGTCAGCTGTCAGCCGGGTGGGAGATGCCCAGCGATGGCGCCTAGTTTTTGCCGTGGTTTAGTTAACCTGTATATTGAAAAAACAACCGAAAGCCAGCCCCGAGTACTCGGGTGCCCGTTTCTCCTGGGCTCGGTACGGCCACCGCGGGGCTGCCCGGGCTCACCGACCTGCGGGCCCGGTCAGGCGGGGGCGCTGCCGGCGGCGGGAAGCGGCGGGCCTCGCTGCGGCCGCCCCGAGTCAGAAATGGGGCTGACCGTAAGGAATAAACGTTTCGCTCTGAGGGCGGTGAGACGCTGGCTCGGGTTGTCCAGGGAAGCTGTGGATACCCCATCCCTGGAGATGTTCAAAGTCAGGTGCAGGGGGCTTTAAGCAGCCTGGTCTAGTGGGAGGTGTCCCTGCCCGTGGCAGAGGGTTGGACTAGATGATCTTCGAAGGTCCCTTCCAGCTCAAACCCTTCTGTGAGTCCAAATAAATCATCGCTGTGTTTGTTCTCCTTTCGCTGGGTGTTACTCTCCTTCACCTCACTCATATAACATTTATCCCGGCTTATCCCTAATTTTTCTGGTTCTTTCACTCTTTACGCTTCCAGTTTTCTCCACCAGAACAACATCCGATCTCAACGAGAGATGTCAAAACGTCGTGTGTGACTCTAAGGGCAACACCTAGATCCAAAGAAGCAAAGTAGAAGCTTTCCAAAGAAACGCCGAAATTAGGTAACACAATTCCTGTAGGTGAGGTTTGGCGAGTGTGCAGCCTTCCCCTGTGGCACCCTCCAGCCTGTCAGCCGAGACGGCGACCTGAGAGGAACCGGAGTTAAAAGTTACCTTATCCAGGGCTGGGGAAAACCGTGACATATCTAGATAAAGCATATTAGTTTATGTGACTACCAGGTAACTGTTACGGATTAAAAGAGAAAGGCTCTTGGATATCTCCCCCTTTCCTTTTTAGGGGGAGAAATCATCAGAAACTTTCGGAAACGTAATACAAGTTTTCTGAAAGTGCTTTCTCTGGTATCATCTATTTAACGGGAATCGGAAGAAATTATTTTTCAGATGGTTGTGTTTATTTACAAAATAAATTACCTTCTCTGTGAAATTGGCAGCTTGTTAACTCCTTAAAGCGGGACGCAAGCAGCTGCAGGTTCTCTCTCTGTCACTCAAATCCGGGTGGATTTATGTGACTTGGATCAAAAATATCCAAGAAACATAGTAAGTTGCAGTTGTGGCATTTAATGCAATGCACTCCAAAAAGCGCGATTTAACAAAAAGAGTCGCAAAACCAAAACCAACAAACAACCAAAAATCAAAACCAACCAAATAAAACCCCAACCCAAACCTGAGAACGCTGCTTCTAAACAAACACAACGAGGTGAGACGGTCTGCAACACACTCGGGCTGCGCTCGGGTACGGCCGCCTTTCCTTCCCACCTCAAAAGCAGCCCTGCGGCTCCCCGCCTCGCCCGCAAGCCCTTCCTCACGCTGTCCTGCCGATTCCCCAGGAGCTGTTTCGCTTGGCGGGGCGGTGGAGGTGTCCCACACCGTCCCGACCCTTTCTGCTACTCAAAATCCAAGGAGCATCCTTAGGGCTGGTGTTTATCAGCCCATAAAATGGGTTTTCCTGTTAAAGCGCTCCGCTGGAAGGAGGCGGGTTGTATCAGAAACGCCCGAAGTAACCGAAGATCTGGTAAACCATCCTATTTTTCCAAGGGAACAGTTAAAGGATGCCAATAATCAAGCAATCACATTATTTCCTTCTTAATGGTGAAGAACTTATTTTCACAGAATTAACTTAAACTGACTTTTTCACGGCGGTATTATTAGCGAGTCCTTTTTGAAAATCACCGATGTGTCAAACGCATTTTAAAATACGAAACGCGCCTGGAGAAATAATACCAATGGGGTTTTAACTTGTTTATTTATGAGATGGTAATTACTTAGTGTGCGTTCAGCCCTTTTTTTTCCTCTCCTCTGCTTCAAGCTCTTGGTGCACACCCGCCTCTGCGAGGAGCGGGCAATCGAGATGAGCGGCTCTGCCTTTCGCGTGTCGTTTCTCTTGCGTGTGCTTTGTTCTGGCACCCCCAGAGTTACATGTAGCTTTATTCATACCGTTTGGAGAAGCAGGTGAGCTGCCTGAAATCACGACTGGGTCTTCATTACGCCTAACTCAAATACAAAATGCGGAAAACCCGCAACTATTTATCATCCCTCAGGTTTATTTTAGATAAGCCATGGGTGGTGTAAGGTGGTGATTTGCTACTCTGAGAATAATAGCAATAAATTACAACTGATAAAACCTCATACATATCAACGCATTCGGGTGCTTAGGAAACAATTTTTAACCAGAATTCTGAAATAGAGAAAGAAATACCCTTCCTTAAACCAGGGAACCTTTTCAACGATGAAGTCGTTTAAATCGGCATATTCACAAAACGCAGTATTTGTGGAACATTTTTCCAGGAAGGGAGCAGACATAGCTAATTCTACAAAATGCCCATCGAAGACTCAAAATTCACGCTGCCAGTGACTGAGGGGGCAGCCGGCGTCGTGTCGGACTAGTGAAACTAACCTGAGCTAACTAACTAGTCCTCTGCGCTGCTTCAGCTCGGCACGGGCGGGAATCGCCGACATTCCAACGTCTTTCGCAACACGACCTCGCTGTGACAGTACGTAGTCTCGCGGCTTGTCGGTTTTGGTTTCATATGGCTACGTACGATACCGCCCACCAGACTAAAATACCGAGATGTGGGTTTTCTCCACAGATTTTAGGTAAAACGGCCGAATAAAAATACCGAGAACGGCGGCTCTTATTGTATTTGTCTAACCCCGCAGCCGCCTGCTTCCCTCGCAGGGGACCGGCGCTGCTGCTCGCGCGGAAGCTTCTCTGTTAAAAAACGCCACACGATACCCTGTGCTTTCCCCCGAAGTGGTTAACACCGGCCGCGGCGCCCAACGCCGGCAGGGACCCGCACCGACTGCACCGGCCCCGCCTCCGCCGGCGCCCCGTGTGGCGTCATCAGCCGGCGCCCCCCGTGGCGTCATCAACCGGCGCTGAGGAGACGAGGAGGCCGGCGCCACTGCCTGCCCAGGTGAGCGCGGGTTCGGGCTCCCCTGGGGTTTCGTCCCCCTCCTTTCGGAGCCGGTGGCTCCCTTCCCTCCTGCGTAAAAGCCGCGCTGGGCGGTAGGGGAGGCCCGGGTTCGGATTTGGGGCGGGTTGGGGTGTCTGGGGCTAAGGGGCCGGTGAGGAAGGCGGCCTGTCCTCCTTTGTGGGCTCAGAGGGAGATGCTGCTGTTTTCAGGTGCTAATGGGTGACTGCTTGTATCTTAGTGTAATGTACCGGCACAAAAAGACTATAACACACATGGATAAGGGGCCACTATGGTTATTGTAGAGTAAAACTTTACTTGAAAGCTATAGAGTTTAATGAATTATCTCCAGTTTTCCCAAATAGAGTGTTTTATCAAAGTGGTTTGTCAAGTGCTGATCAGGCTTTCTTAAAGGATGAACTGTTTTGGTCAATCTTGTCCTTCTGTTTTCAAGATCCTAGTTTTCCTGGTTGAATTTATACTGAAACAAACTGTGAAGATCAGGGAGATAATATTAAGCAAAAGTATCCGAAAGTCATGCTCATAAAGAAGTATCATGAAGGCTATTCACTGGCATAAGTGTTAGGAATTCTTGTTTTCTATATCAGGCAGAACAGCAGCACAGAAAGCAGCAACCTCAATAAAAATTACAAGGAGATAATCATGTTCTAGTATAGAGTGGCATTAGGTGAAAAAAAACGGTTTACTATCGCTAGTGGTTACAGCAGCAACCTTTAAAATTTGTGATTGCAACCATATTTATGTGTTAGGATAGGATTACTTAAAGCTTGGTAGAACGTTTGTGGAGTATATGTAACTATTTAGTCTGATACTTTGAAGGAATACTTGTTTCCAAATAAGTCTGAACAATCAAAACCGTTATAGGGCATTAAGAGGTGTTTGTAGGGTACCGCTGAGTTATTGAACTCTTGATCAGTTTGGTAATCATACACACCTATGTTAGGATTTTGAGGGTGGAATTTCTTCTCTCAGGCCCCTCATTTTGTTTGGGTTTTACTCTTCTACCTGCAGTCTGTTCCCAGGATTTCTAATCCCTTAGTTCAATGAAAAGGTGGATTAGGTTAGAAAGTGTTGTTCCGGGGAGGAGGGAAGGTGGGGAGGGAATATGATAAGGCTTATCTTATTTATGATAGCACTGTTGTTATATGAGTGATACGTAAGAAATTATATCTGTTTCCAGCAACGAAATTCTTACCATTGGCAGGAGGGAGGAAAGAAAATATTCATTGGGCTTTAATGTTTAAAATCCTGTTTAATAGAAAATGTTGTGCCATCTCCATCTTTGGAGGCTTTCTCTACCAGATTGGTAAAGCTCTGAGAAACTTGATTTTACTGTGCTTTTGAGAAATTGAACTAGATGGCTTTCTGAAGTCTCTTCCAATGTGAATTACCCAGTGTCCTGTGTATTAAATACAGATGGAATTTGTTATATTTACTTTTAAGGATGTTTTTCATCTTCTGTTAGCTTTAGATTGAGATATTCATAGAATCATAGAACAGCTTGGGTTGGAAGGGACCCTTAAAGGTCATTTAGTCCAACCCCCCTGCACTTCACCTAAATCAGGTTGCTCAGAGCCCCATCCAACCTGACCATGAATGTTTCCAGGGATGGTGCATCTACCACCTCTCTGAGCAACCTGTGCCATTGTTTCACCACCCTTATTGTAAAATATTTTGTAAATAATTTTGTAAAATATTCTTCCCCATGTCTAGTTTAAATGTTCCCTCTTTTAATTTAAAGTCATTACTCTTTGCCCTATTGTACCAGGCCCTGCTAAAAAGTTTGTCCCCATCTCTCCTGTAGGCCCCCCATACTGAAATGGTTGTGATATGCGTTGAAAAAATAATTTAAGAAAAACCCCAAACTGGTGTGCATGTTGTGGTTGTTTTGGGTTTTTTTTTGTTGTTTAGAACATGGATTCCCAGAAGGATGTTCAACCTCCAAAGCAGCAGCCGATGATTTACATTTGTGGAGGTAAAGACAAGACATCAATGCTTTTTTTTTTTTTCATTTGTTTTACTTATATGTTTTAATAGTGAAGAACGCATAATCATTATACTGAAGAATACATAAACACAAGTAGTTGCAGCGTGGATCCTGATGTTCTTGAAAGCTTTACACACTGATGGTACCACTTATATAGCATTTATATGGATGGCGATCTGGAAGTAATTCACTAGAGCTTGTGTTGCTCTATGGAGGTCCTCTGTCTTCAGAGGACGCTTTCTCTAAGTGTCTGTTTGTGGTGCAGATGGTGGACCTTCTGTTTAGTGCATCTTGGAGAGTTTTTTCTGAAAATGTTGTCTGGTCACTCAGCTTTTATTGAAGTGCAGTAGTCAAATTCTCTCTTACCTATATATGAGTCATCAACTTAAAAATTTATCAATTTGAGTTGTCACTTCAGGAGTCTCAAATATTTTGTCTTAAGAAAATAAACTTGGGGCTTTAGGGGGCTGAGCTGAAGTTTCCATTAGTAGACAGTCTAGTTGTATCAGGAATGGAATGTATTCTGTGCAGTAATAATTTAGTGATTTCTAGCAAGGTCCTCTTTGATCTTAATATGTGAAGTTTGCTAATTTTTTTTGCACAGTATCTTTATATCATTCAGCTCTTGGTAAAAATTCACTACAATTATTTTTGTATAATGTTTTGTTTACCACAAATTGGAATTTGACTGTTACAACTTTCAAAAGTTATCTGTGCATTAACAATGCCATTTTTGTTTACCCACTCCCTTTCTTTTCCTCCTTTGCATCAGAATGTCATACGGAAAACGAAATAAAGGCAAGAGATCCTATCAGATGCAGAGAATGTGGCTACAGAATAATGTACAAGAAAAGGACAAAAAGATGTATCCTTTTACATGGAATGCATTTGGGAAGCTGTGGATGGAGACAAGGTCCATAAGGGAAACAAAATTGAAGATTTGAGTAATTATGGAAGAATCCTTCAAGGTCAAAAATCAGTAGAGCAGAGCAAAGTACCGTGGGGAAATCTCTGCAACGTGACTGGGGATCTTGTTTTCTTTCCTGGCACTTTCTCTCTTTTTTTTCCTTTATTTTTATGCAAAATATAGTAAGTCATGGTAGTTTGCTGGGTGAGGTACTATGAACAGTATGTTAATCAGCCTTACAACAAAAGGAAGGTGTTGTGGGGTTAATTAAAGATGAGTCTTGAAATGCTTTTATGTAGTTAGTTGTGACTTTAGATTTAGGCAGTCTCTCTTTTGTGTGTTTTTTTTTTTTCTTCCCCCCCTTTTTCTCCCTGATCTTTTTTCAACCATTTCAACACTTTTTTTTTTCCTTTAACTGCACTATTCCAGTGGTGGTTTTTGATGCCAGATGATTTCTGCTGAAGATACAGTGACTTTATGCTGCAGTTCAATCTTTCTGATAACTTTGCTCTGTAAATCCATTGATGTACAAATGCACGCTCTTATTTGTGTTTTAAGATATTGAAATATTAAATTTTACCGTGATACTAAATTTTGTCTTCCTGTCTTCCAGCAATAGATTTCTAAAGCTGTCGTTCAAGTTGTAGTCAGAGTATGTAGTAGTTTAAGTTCAGTAGTATTGTGTTCTTTTTGAGTTAACATTGTCTTTGTTACTCTCATCTAAACTTTATTTGCATTTTAATTTTGTTAAATGTTCTTTGGACTCCTACGAACTGCATAACTGTGGTTTGAATTAATTCTACTGAAAATAAATAGGCTGCACGAGGTTAGGTCTGAAATACAGACCTAAATTTTCAAAAGAGCAAATCTCAAAGGACTTGAGAGCACCCAGTTCGGGCACCCAGCTGTGGAGGAAGTGTCAAAAAAAATCATCTCTCAGAAAAGAAGAGGGGAGGGAGGCAAGATTAATATTAAGAAGCATTGTGTAAACAGAAATTCACAAAGTGCTTCTTGACCTGGTTTTACTCAAGGGAAGGATTAGGTCTGTGCTATAAAGATAACTTGGGTAGCGTCCCGAAACTAAAATAGCGACTTGTTTTGCTTTTTCAGGTGACTTCTCAGGGGTCTGTATTAAAAAGATCAAAGTGGTTGTTTAGGATGGATGAGCCAAAACTTTTTGCATTTATCTATTTGGAATGGCTGTGAAGTAATACTAAAATATCCTTATCACTAAGGCGTACTACAAAGTACTGCTGACTGCACCTGATGATAATTTAGCCTCCTTAAATCTTGTAAATATCAGTTGTGATGGTGTTAATGACGCTGTTAACGTTGAGATGGTGTGTTTAACTTTTATGAGTGAGTGAGGCATCTTTGTTACAGACTGCATGATCATAAACCAGGCTCATAAATGAACGACAGTGGGTCATTTTAGGGGATGAAAAAGCATTCTTGAGGGTTTGGTTTTTTTTTTGGAGCTGTTTGGTTAAGATTTTCTTAGGCCTCTTATCTGATCTTAGCTGTTACAGTTCTTATCTAGGTTTTTCGTTGGAAGCCAGATACACTCGAGTATAAACGATAACGGGCTGTGCTAAGCGAAATAAAATACTGCATTGGAAACAAACAGGTGATGTTTTATTAAAGCTGTATTTCCGTCCCCCGCCGCTCTCCTCAGCCCGGGCCGCGGGTCCCCGCTCCCGCCCGCGGCCCACCCCCCGAACCCCGCCGGAGCCCTGCCGCGCATGCGCGGCGGCGAGTGCGGCGCCGGCGTCCCTTGGCTGAGGCGCGGCCGGGTGGCGTCCGTATCCCGGAGACAGCTCACACCGGGCAGGTGGGCGTTGGAATCCGCCACACGACGCCAGTGTCGCCGCTGGAGCTCGGCAAGGGCTCTGTGGGACCCTCCCAAGGGGGTGACTGGGGAGGGCAGCCCCGTGTCCGCACCGTCGTGCCCGGTTCCCTGCGCGCCGCCGGCCGCCATGTTGTACATAGCAACAGTTGCTAGGCACGGGCTGGCCGCGCTGCCCCGGCTCCGGCTGTTGTTGTGAGGGGAGCTCTTTTGGGGGGGATTTCAAGGTAAATTCCTGGCTTCGGGGGGTGGAAGTTGTCTTGTCGGCGGGCGCGAAACAGGGTACGGCGCTGCGGCTTCGGGAGCTGCCGGCAGCCGGCCGGAGGAGAGAGGCGCCTTGTGCTGAGGCGGTGCAAGCCAGGTCTCCTCGTTACCGCATCGCCCGAGAGCTGCTCCGGGCACTCGAGGAAAGGAGCAATTTTATTCCTCCTAACGTGAAATACGAGAGAAAATATTGCAGTTTCGTGATGAGTGCCTCTCTTGCTTTTTACTCCAACCCCATACTTTCCTGTGAAATTTCTGTCTCTCCATACATGTCGTTTCTTTTCCTGTACTGAAACTGTAAATTTTTGGGGCAGAATCCTGTCTTTATACAATACCTAATTAGCTACGACCAATTATTATTTAAGTGATACTGTATTGTAAACATTTTTTTGCAACTACAAATTACTATGTGTAATTATGCTAGACATTAGAACGCAATTATTTCAGTTTGGTTTATATCCATACATAGTTGTTATCACACATTAGCTAGCAGCCTTCATTGTACTCGTTAAAAATAACTGATCACTTTCAGCACTATGTAACATGGGAGAAAACAAGAAATACTGCTCCTTAGAGCTTGGAATCAAAATAGAAAAAGATGGAAGATAAGTAGATCAAAGGTACAGGAAGTGTCCAATTTGAACACCTCAGTTCATCAGTTACAGACTTACTGGAAAAGATTTGGATTAGTACAGTAATATAGTTAGAGGCCCAGAAAATGGAGTTAGTGAGGGAAGACAAAGAATTTGATTTATTTTGGCCACAGAGAAGGCAAAGGTTTTCATTCCATTAGATACACTGAGTTGGTTAACATCTTCTCTCTGAAAGAAGGTAGAGGGTTCTGCACCATCTTCTCCTTCATCCCAGCCACATTTGCTTAAAATAGATAATACCATATTGTGTTCAACGAAAAACAGAGAATGTGGTAGGCAAAAAAAAATGGTGGCAATTTTTCTTTAACCAGTCCTTTCTGACTTCTTCTGCTTTGCAGAAGTGATAGAGTTGTACATATTCTTTTTACAAAGCATCTCTCATGTATAACCATACTTCTGTCAGTTTGTGTGATCAGGTCTTAAAATGTGAAATTTTTTTTTGTGGCAGTAGGTCTGCTTGCATAACAGTAGTACTTCTGAGCCTGAGAGGGGTTATTCATTTAATTAGCATTGCTTCAAAATATAACTAAGTGCTTACAGAGTTGCTACATTTTTTTTTCTTTTTATATTTAGCTATGGGTGATGAGTCAGTACCATATTTTCTGGACCAAGGAACCACTAAAACATATCGAATACCAATCGGTCATCTGGACTACAAGTTCATTGAAAAATGCACAGATGTTAAACACCTGGAAAAGATTCTCAGGGTATTAAGGTAAACATTATATTTTCCTAACTTCATTACTAATTATATTCCTGTTGTGCAAAATTTGAAGGAACCTGTACATAAATACTCTATTTGTCTTGAACCTCTTTGTGAGTTTCTCATTTAAAAATTAAAATACAAAGTTAAAGTAACAATTTTAAAAGTATCCAAATGATAACACTAGAAATCCAAATCCTGTTTTAATCATTCAAAAGATTTGAGTAACTCAATGCCAGGTTTTTCTCAAATGCTGCTGCTGAGTTTTTGTTCTGCCCTTAAGCCATCTTACCTGCCTGTTTGTGGTAATTTCAGATGCCTGTTTAACTTTTGCTGAAAATGACACGAGCATTTTTTTATTAGCACTGTGATGATAATTTTCAACTGTGTATGTCTGTCCATTGGAAAGTGGTTGAAGGTTGACTCATTGGAATTTTCGGATCAAAATGTTATTATATGGTAGCAGAATTCAGTTGTAAGAGGAAAATAGTCCTCTGCAGTGACTGTGGTAGCTACAAAGAGACTACACGTGGAGGAAAAATATGGAGAATGCAGTGCAGTTTAGTCTTTTTTGTAACTTTTTTATCTTTGCATTTTGAAGGTCTGGTGAAGAGGGATGTTATCCTGAACTTACACTGTTTTGTGAAAAGCGTATCGAGCATTTAGATCCAAGGAGCAGAGCTCTGAGAAAAGATAAGCCTGCAGCCACAGCTTCTGATTTCACAGCTGAAGAATGGGAAACAATTAATGGTGAACTGATGGTACAGTATAACTCTAATTTATAATGGTCAGTAATATAATCACTTTGATGTATCAATCTTCCTCTTCTTGTGCCTAAGCAGAATGTAATTATTTGATTAAATGAGGAAATGATCAAAGGATTATGTTGTTTTTTTGTTATTTTCTTGAATTAATGTCACTGAATCCTTAATGCCCATTTTAACTCTACAGATTTTTTTTTTTTATAGATTAATTTTTGTTCAAAAAGCCACAATTGCTCTTTGTCTTAATTGCTTTTCCCCATTAAGAACAGTGCATTATAAGGATAGATGCACTGTTGTAGACTATGAAGTATATCTGCTCTACTGCTTTAAGGTACAAATATATTATTTATTTCCAGAGCTGGGTGACAGAAATGAATGAAGATGATAAAAAACCACAGTACCTGAGAACAGATGCACTGCATGAAAGACAAGATAAATTGCCTCCTATTCGTTGTTCTAGCAGCTATCTTCCTGCTAATCAGGTATCTCCAGTTTTCTAAGATATGTTAATTATATGTCTTTCTAAAATCGGGAAATTTTATATGTACAAACTTCTAGTCATTGAGTCTTTCTTACTAGGTTTATTTTGTTAACCAGAAAGTAAAAACCTTTAAGTTCCTTTGCAAGAGACCAATGCTTAAGCAAAAGTGACTACTTAGTACTAGCATATGTCTTCTAATAATGTTTTAATTCTGATCAAGAATTCACTTCTGGAGCAAAGTAAGTTTTTAATATACACCAGGATGCGTACATAATGGTAACTCATGTTTCAGGAAGCCATGTTTAGGAGTTACCTCCTCTAAACACATGCTGATCACTAAATGTACTTGTCATTTTGTCTAGCTTCTTGAAAGACTGGGAACATTAAAAGTAATTCTGAAGTTATATACTATAAAAGTTCGTGTAACCTAACATTATAGATAGTTAGAAGTGTTTACGGGAAGGGTCACATTTGCATTATATAAATTGAGGTGTTTACATCCAACTGCAGAAGTATTTCCTTGTTACAATGTCACCACTGGTAAAGCTAGTTTAAGAAATTGCCACTTGTTTCTTTGGTCCAGTTTATCCCATACTCAGTTGAACTGGCACAGACATTTAGGGATTGTACTGTAATCTCTATCAAATTGTTTATTTGGACCCAGATGATTATAAGTCTGCAACTCCACAATTAATTACATTGATCTAACTCAGTTAATGATGGATTGCAAGGTAAGAGGAGGGCTGAATGGCCAGGACAGAGTAGATGGGAATATTTTGAACTGGCTGTTCTGCTGTGGAATACCTGTTTGGAACCACACCTTGCTATTAAGTATTGTTGAAGTCAACAAGCAGGGAGGGACATATCAGAAATACAGTCTCATGGCAGAGGTAGAAGAGATGCCAAAGGTGCCAGCTATGAAAATAGGTTCCATTAGAGTAGGAGATGGGTTGCGATACAAGTCAGTCAAATCTGTTATTGGGACTGATTGTTGCAGGAAGGTCCTAATAATAAATTTTAAGTAAGGCAAAACTCAATGATGGAGCTTGTCTAAGATATAGAATCATCTTGGGAATTAGCTTGAGTGGAGTGTGAAATAGTCAAAAGAAGTCTAGACACTATTTTGAAGTCAAACATTTGTACGTTTGTTGTCAGGGTTCCAGAGACTATAAAAATCTGTGCCTTGCATTCTCTTGGAAATGGCAAGCCTAGAACGAGGTTACTGATTCAATCTCAGACACCTCATCACAAGGCTGGGCTTTCCCAAGGCTGAGCTCTCCCTTGCTGTGTTGAAAGGATGGTTTGGAAGACGGCAGCACAAGATACTAATTAGGAAGAGCAGTCTTCTATCTGAAAGTTATATTCAGTGCCTCTGTGACATGTAACAGAGCAGTGGAGAGAAAATGTGAGACTGAGGAGTTCCTTAAATTACAATGATATGTAAAATACATGGACTAATTAAGTTTTCAAGACTATGCTGAGATTAGTCATGAATAGTGTTAGTTACTAGGAATATGTATTGCAGAAACAAAACCTAAAAAAGGCTGTGAATTGCCACTTTAAAAAAATTGTCTTACAGGCTGGCTCTTTCTCTTTCAGAACAAAAAATTGCAAAACAAACTAAGAAACAAGAAAAACATACCACGGGATTACAGTGAATGGGACAAGTATGTTAAATCCTTTATATTGACATTTTTATTAAGTCTTATTTATTTGCTTAATAATGGAACACTGTGGTTCTTTTTCAGTGTTTTTTCCAGAAACATAGTATTAAGGTCAACATTTCAGGGAATTATAACACGGTGAAACTTCATTTTTTCATAATAAATGATCTTTTAAAATGCAAATGATGCATTGTCGTGCTAACAACAGAACAAACTAGTCTATACTTTTGTACAAGCTATGTGAAATAGAGCAAGCCAGCAGAAAATATAAATAAGTGATTTTATTTCAGATTTCATTTTTCCTTTCAACAGCTAAGATAAAATCTATGGAGGTATGTAAAAGCAAGGAATTACAATTAGCTTAATTTATCAGTCTGAAAACACTTCGAGGGTTATTTAACATGGGCACAAGTTTCCAGTACAGTAGATAGGGAGCTAAATCTAGAGACTGTGGGGTTTGGGGAATGAAACTCTTAATGGGTCACTCCACCCCAAAACCCCTCCAAACACCCTGCCTGCATAAGACGCTGTTCTTACAAACAGTTGTGTGTATAAGTTATTTTCATGCACGTATGTTTCAGAAATTGGAATCTTCCTGCTCAAATGTGGACAAACAAAACAGGTTATCAAAATAACTTCTGCAACAATTTATTCTTTCATCCCTCTTTCCTCCATATCATTTAATCATGTGGGGATTTTGTTGACAGCTTTATGTACTCAATCTTTAAGAGCTTTAGCAGGCTGATAATACTACAGTTTGTGAATTTTCCCATATAATGTATTTATTTTGGATTATACAAGTATACTGAAACAGAAGTTGTTTGGAAGAAATTTTCCAGTTTGAAGCATATTGTGTTTTCAGAACATTTTGAGGATAATTTCAAAACCTTCAAATAATTGTTTATACAATTTCTGAACAAAATGTTTCACTGCATATTTTAAAAACTTACTTTGAAATGTGGATAACATAATAAAAAGGTGAAGCTAAGCTAGAAAAAGATCAGAATCAAAATGGAGAGCAATTAGTCTTACTTGAAAACATTTTGAATTGGATAAATTTTGAAAATTGTGTCTATTTCAGATAGAAATTTTTCATATAATCAAGATTATTGTGGAAAACAAAGGCTATTTTTCATTGTCCTAAACAGTAAAGCAGTGAGTGCAGTGTTTCTAGACAGTGTAGGAATTTGTTATTACTGTATTTTTTTTAATAGGACTATGGCAGCAATATTTATTCTATATAAATTCCTAAACACTGTTTTCAAAAACTTTTACAAAGTAGCCTTGGAAGTGCCTGAGACTATTTTGAAATCTCTCTCATGTTTACAGTATTAATTGCTTTGAAGCTGTTTCTTAGATATTTTGGCAAAGGTTAATAGAGATGTTTGATAGGACTGGGATCGGAGCTGATGATACTATTTCTTAAATTTTACCTGTCTTTTTTGGAGGGATGGCGAGGAGGCGAGACAGGCATTTTCTTCATTTTATTTGTTTGGTTTTAACCAGAAGGGAGGAGGAAGAGGGGAGGCACGTGCACACACACACACACACACAAACACGAAAAAACCCCAACACAAGGAAAGGAGATAAGGCTAAACATCTTTTTCCTAACTAGTCTCCTTTCCTTTGGTTTATAATGGAAATATAAAATACCTTTCTATTAGTAGAGGAGTCTTGCTATGCAGCACTATTGAATTTGTTTGGTTTTTTTTTTTTAATTTAAGGTTCGATGTGGAACAGGAGTGTTCTAAAATTGATGAAGGCTGTGAAGAAAATAACTCAAAAGCAAGATTCTTTAGTAGGCCCAGTCTACCTATAATTGAAAAGAAAATAGACACAACTGGTAATGTCTTAGAAACATATAATTTTTCTTTAATTGTAATACTGTGTTGTAGAGTGTGAATACAAACTGAAGAAGCATATTATAGTTAAAAGTGTCTTTATATATTTTTCATATACCCCTAGAGATGGCAGAAGGAGGTCAACTGAGCTTGAAGCCATATTTGAAAAAAAAAAATCTAGTCGGTGTTAATAGTCAGTTAAAACATTTATGTTATGTTTAGGTTGAGAGCACAGGGTAAAGTAGTAAAGCATACTTCTGCTATTATAAAGCAGTGGTAGAAGTTAGCCAACTGGTTTCATCCTGCATTCTGACTTGTATGCCTGTTAGAAGAATTTAGATTTTTATTACAGAAAATAGAATACAAATTTATCTTTTAGTAAGCCATGTCCTTTTAAAAAAATAATATACAGATTATGACATTCATACATTAAAGTATTTTAGCTGTTTCATTTGCATCTGTGCAAGTTGATATTTGTTGTTATGTGTAAATATTTTTTTCTAGGCATGACAATGAAAGAGAAGATTTTTATTGCTACTCGTGAAAAAGAAAAGGGCAATGAAGCCTTTGCCATTGGCGATTTTGTGGAAGCAGTGACTTATTATACTCGGTGGGTAAATACTATTGTGTTCTTTTATTTTAGTGACTATTACCTGTGCATATTATTTTTAGACCAATGCAATTAAAGGAACTTCTTACTGGAGCAACTAGTGACAATTAGATTATTTTCAAAAGGGCAAAAAGTTTTGACAGAAGAATACTTAAATTTTTATTTATCAGGAAGAGAAGTGGATAGTGATGGGATGCAATCTGCAGGTGTCACAAACTTCTTCAGATTTTTCAAAACCATTGAGATTCAAGGGCAAGTTTCCAAAAAACAAGGATAAGCAATATCAGTAGGATAGTCTCAATTGTTAATAAGTAAAATTGATTTAATGACCTCATCTTAGCAGAAAGAAAAATCATTGTGTGCAGCTTCATCACAACACTGTCTGTAATTAGTAGCAGTCCAGAAAAAAGGTATATAAACACAGGATTAAAAAAACCCAAACAGACTCTTACAGGTTGCTTGCCTTATTTAGTGTCGAAATAAAGACTTTGTCTTTATTTATATAAATAGAGGTGGTTTCTACAGGACCTCTGTTGTAATTGTTTCAAAAGTAGAAAGGTTCAAGGTGAATGGAATTGAGCATGACAGGAAGAGACATACAGTGTTTCAGTTAATGTATTTGAATGTTGCCGTGGGATAACTAAATTTTTTCTCTTCCCTTTTCACAGTGTTCAAGCATGATGCCATTTATGCAAAACAGGTCTTTCACATGCGACCAACATTTGTTTCTCATTTGCAGATTACTCATTTTGAGATGCTAGAGGTCTGACTTGCAAAACTGCTGATGCTCCTACATTAAACTAACGTCAAAGGAAACTTGATTTCATGTTTGTGCTTTGAAATGATAAGGACTTAAAAAAACCACAGTCCCTAGAAGTGTCAAAGTTGTAACTTAGAAATTGAGAGCATATGGGGACCTTGGTGTATTAATTGCTAGTGTAAACTGAGGGTAATGGTATGGCAGTACTGTGAGATGAAGTGTTAAGATAATTTATGGGCTATGATATTATAGTGTGATATTCTCAAAAAAACATTTATGAGAAAGTTAATGTGTCTGTGGTCAGTGCAGGCAAGTATGGAGAAAATAATGAATAGGAATAAATTGTGTGCAACAATAATAAAATAAATATTGAACAGATTTGTGTTTAGGAAGCACCATTCATACCATCACTGAAGGAGGCAGGGTTTTGTAGAACAGGTTATGAAAATTTACCTGGAGATTGTTGATGTATATATTTGCACAAAGGTGTTGATATCCAGGCTGTTTGAACTGAGGTATTTGATGTGTATTTTTTTTTGTTCTTGCAGCCTTAGCATCTTTCTTGTTTTTTTTTTTTTTTTTTTAATACATGAACATGAATATAAAAAACATCCATAGCTGTATTTCATATACAATAAATAAAATACAAATCCATAATCTAAAAATAAGTAAAACTACCTGCTTTTGGGGCATAAATAAGGTATTAATTAATAAGGATGGGCAGAATCCTTCCTAATGGAGAGTCTTTCCATATTCAGTGTCCATGGGGTATTGTACACCTTCTGTAATATATATATTTTTGACACTGCATACTGTTCTAACTGGGCACTTTTCTAACACCATCTGAAAATTCCCATTTTCTTACATTTTGAAATATTTAAATAAAATATTTTGGGTGAATTGATAATAGTCTGAAGAGGTTATTTGTATATGGATAAAAAGGGAAAAAGAGTAGGGTTCTATGTAAAAATAATTAGGGTACAGTTATTCATTTTGTTTGTCTTGTGAGGCCTACTATTCTAAGGTGAACATAGGGAGTACTTTTTATTTTACAAAAAAATCTTAAACCTCTCTCTCATTTCTAAAGAGATTCAAAACTTTTGCAGAGGATGTGCTCTGACATGGTTCTGTTATGCTGATGTGATTTTAAAATGGATCTTGCCTATTTTTCTGCACACCTCTAGTGAAATCACTCTGCTTAAGTCATTTCAGTTGTACCACAGCATCAGGTTGGAAGCAACCTCTGAATGATATTTTCTGCAAACCGGCTCTCAAAGCAGGGCCAAGTTAGATCAGGTTACTCAGAGCTTTGTTCAGTTAAGTTTTGAGTATCTCCAAGGATGGAGGTTTCACAACCTCTCTGGGCAGCCCATTGCAGTGTTTAGGGTTGCTGCAGCCAAGGCTGTCATCAACTTTTACATTCCCAACCAGATCTTGATTGTGAGTAACAATTCCAGCAGAGCATTCCCCCTCATCACCTTGTTGATTGTTTCAAGAAGTTGTCTTCAACACGCTCCAGAAATCTCATAGATTTCTTGTGCCTTGTCATTTTGCCCTTCCAGCAGATACCAGGGTCATTCAGGTCCCCCACAGGAACCAGAGCCTGTCTGTAATTGTGAGACTTCCTCTACTTGCCTGAAGAAGACTTCATCTGCTGGCTCTTCTTCATTAGGCAGTCTGAAGAAGGTGCTTACCATGATGTCACCATGTCAGTCTGACCTCTTATTCTTACCCATAAGCTCTCTGGACAGGCTTGTCATACTTTCACTTGTTCCAAGACAAACCTTCACACATTTAATCACTGCTTAGAATGCACTTCCTCCTCCTCCTTACGTTCCTAGTCTTTCTAAAGAGCCTGCATGCCTCCATCACAGCACTCCAGCCTCACAGATTATCCCATCGCACCTCTGTTATCCCAATGAGATCAGAGCTACACAACCCTTTTATTCTTCTTTTTTGTTTCCCATGCTTTGACACTTGTGCACAAGCACTTGAGAAAGTCCTCCAGTCATGCTTTTTTTTCACAAGCAAAGTGTGAGAGTCTCTTCCAGTATGCTCTCCCTCAGCATTTCTCTATTGCCCCCTTTTCCCAGTGAACATTAAAGTTTAGAGTCTTTCTTGCTAGGTTAGCCAGAGTGTTGGCAAAGATTGTCTTGCAGCACTTTGTCATATGTATCCCAGTTGTCCTTATTGCTCAGAGATGACCCTGTTGTAGAAGCTAAAGCCCTGCCTAAAATACCAGCCACACAGCAAGACGTTGACCTGGACGATTCAACCACTGCTACCTGAGTCTTTTCCCTTTTACAAGCAAGATCAAGGAGAAGTTTGTATAGCCCCCCATTCTTTTCATCATAGCCTCCAGATCTCTGCAGTTATTCTTGATATTCTCAAAGGTTCCATTCGGCAGTTTCATTCGAGTCTACATGGATGGCAGCAAGAATTAATAGTTTAAGGGACCAGATGAGCCATGTCATCTTCCCTGCCATATCTCAAATCTAAACCCTGGCAAGCAACAGACCTCTAAAGATGGTAAATCTAGTTGGGTGGGTGGTTGCCTCTGGTCTTGCAGGAAGGAGTTTCTAACCACTATTGTGTTAAAGTACCAGTATTAATATTGTTATACTGTTTTCAGTTTCCAATAGTGAAGTGTTTCTACATTCAGTTTTTCTATCTATGAACCTACCATGGTCAATGCTCCCTTTTTTTCAGGAGTATTTCAGTAATACCCACTGCAGCTGCATATAATAACAAAGCTCAAGCAGAAATCAAACTTCAGGACTGGGACAGTGCTTTGCAGGATTGTGAGAAGGTACTAGATATGGAACCTGACAATATAAAAGGTAAACTTGAACATAAATTTGCCTTTCTATGTATTATTTTATTTCTAGCAGATAAAATGGTACATATCTGTTCATGTTGTTAGTTGATTTCAGTGAGCTTTAGATGAAGTGCAACATAAAGAAGGAAACAGAGTAAATCCCAAAAGTAATTTTAACTGTATTTTCAGGGTCAGGGAAGTTTTATACAGCATCCTGTTGATCTGTAATGGGTATTCTTATGCAGCAGCATGGGGCCAACTGTTGTTTTTTGTATGAGCCCTCTTGTATTCATGCAGAGCATTGTTTCCATAATACCCACACTGAAGTATTTAATTACCTTAAAAGTGACATGAAAACAATGGAAGTTGCTGATTTAATCCTTTCTGAAGACAAGGGCTTGGATGTAGCTAACTATATTTGCATGGGAGGAGGGGAAAAATTGGAAAAATATGAAAAGATGCTTCACAATTCATGATTCCTATCTCAAAAGGTGTCATGTGAAATTGCATCTTTGAAAATTATTGAGAACAGTTATTACCGATACAGTCATTAAGAAGTAAAAGCAGAATTTTTAAAACTGTTTTACACTTAATGTCTAGAAAAAATAGTGCGTTGTTATCCGTTTTATGCTTTAAATACATAAATAATACACTTTCTTCCTTTCTAGCACTGATACGCCGTGCCACTGTACACAATCAGCTGAAGAATTACCAGACAGCTATAGAGGATCTGAACAAAGTATTATGCATTGAACCAGAAAACGCTATAGCTAAGGTAAAGATAAATGAGTTGAATGTGACTAGAAAAAGGTTGTATGCAGTTGTAGCACAAAGTGAGTACAGTTTATGTTGTTTGATTTGAATACAAGTTTTGAGGACACACTTGGTCTACTGTGCCAGCAATCAGTTTTGCAAGACCACAGAGGTGCCTGTGGTGGAACATAGGTACTTGAATGTGACCAGATCTTCTGTTCGCTATTTAATTGTGAGAACCTGTAGGCACTCAAATCTTCTTTATTAACATAATTTGGGTGCCTAAAAGTTTGCTACTGAACATGCTTACAGCATTAATGTCTTAGCTGATGAAAGTTATTTGGAAATTTCTCTCAAAAAGATCCACTGGGATAGGTGGCATCTCAAAAGACATGCCAAACCTTTATTGTTGTAGTGACCCAAAAGGAGAGGACCTGTGTTCTGTCCTCACTTCAGTGTGATGTTATAAATCCTTATTTCTCACCTCCCGGCTGGAATGAAAAACCTTTCATACTTTCTGATGAATCTGTACCTTTCTTGCATCTAAGAAAGCTGGATGCTTTCTTTGGAAACTCAAGGTCAGGGTGGGTCTTTGTACTACTATTACTTCAGCTATTTAGGAGAGGATTAGTCTGTGTTATTTCGTTGGTATCTTGTTAGGGGTGTTTTGTGGGTTAGAACCCAGTCCTTGCATTTGGACTATACATGTCCTGAGAATCTTCAGTACTAGGCAGTTCTGATACTAAACTCCTCTTTTCCTGTTAATTAGGAGTCCATCATACTGCTGCCTTCCCATTTTTTTTATGTATGACTTTTGGATGCTATGCAATTGCCTCATCACCTGAATTCTGTTCAGCTCTTTTTGTTGACCCATTTTGAGCTGCTGGCAGCTTCTTTCCGTGGACTTATTTGATCACTGCTATCGCTTGTACCTGTAAGAGAAGTCCAAGCCTGTTATTTCAAACTCACCATATAGAACATTCATCCCTTTTAGGGTGTTCTTGGAGTTAAATTCCCATCCAGAATAGTTCCTGAGTTTCACATCAACCAAGGAATCAATCTGCCTGCTTTGCTTCCCCCCCCCCCCCCCCCCTTTCATTTTAAACACTTTTGTCTCTAGATTTGAGTTCTAAAAGAGCTTTGGGTTTTTTTTTTTTTCCATTTAGAAGACTGAACGACTAAATAGCCTGAGTCTGTGTTGACAAACCCTGCAACAGTCTTTGTGAAAAGATTATCAAATAGGCTGTGCTGAGACTTGTTATAGTACCAGACATAAGATACTTACTCATTTTGAGTACACTCTTCCAGAGGTCCAAATGCATTACTAGCTTTGCTGAGCAATGCTTCTGTAGCTGAAAGCAGACGTCTGTGCTTTGTCCTTATCTGTGCCAGCTATTTCACCTTGGCTGAGACATCTAGAGGTAACAGTGTTTAGCAGGGCATTTTTTGAGTTGCTCTTTGCTTGGAGAATCCTGAAGAGCCTCTTGAGCTAAATATGAATGTATGGTACACATGCAGAGTGAATGTTTATGTGCGGAGTCACTAAAATAAAGGTAAATTTCTTGTTAGTAACTGGAATTCTTCAAGGTACTTTGTCTACATGAACCTTCGCTTGTTTCTGTCCTTGTTTTATCTTTTTTTTTTTAGGAAGTGGGTATTGAAATGGCTTTTCCTTGTACAGCATTGAATTAAATTCAGAATAGTGCATAATGTTGGGTGTGTCTTACTCTGAGAGTGTAAGGTGCAGTTGGAGTATTTTTTTTTGAGTAATCAAAAAATGTTTGTGGAATGAGAGGCTGTTTGATCATCTAATTTGCAGTTCTTACAAGAGGAGCAAACCTTTTCATTATTCAAGAGTGTCCTTCTGCTACGCTGCTAAGAAACTGTTGTCTCTTTTCATTCTAGTTCTATCAGTTACACGCCTCCATCAGATATCCATCAGACACCAAATTGTCCATAGCATAAATTTTGATAAACTGATTTTAGGCTTTTTTGGAGAGTCTGGAACGAGCCTGCTTTCCATGTGTTTCTTCCAAGTAGACCATGCCAGATATCACAATAGTACAATCTACTTTTTTTCCTTTTAATTTAGCTTTATTTTTGCTTAAGCTGTTCATTCAACAAAGGTACTTATTTATTTGTGTGATATCTTCTGAGTTTCTGAGAGAGAGAAATTGAGTGTTTTGATACTGACTCTTGGAAAAAGTCACTTTTATTTTCTCTGTTTTTATATTGGTAACATGGTATCTCAATAGCTCTTCAGCATCTGCAGATTATTAAACAGAATGTAGTTTATATAAATTACAATCTATATACCTACAAAAAAAGGCTTCTGCTGTTGCTGTTTTTTCTCTATTGCAGAAAAATCTGCTAGAGGTTGAAAAGAAACTGAAAGGTTTAAAGCCTGTATCTGAGACACAAGGCAAAGGAAAAAGAATACTTATTCAAGATATAGAGGATTCAGATGATGATGAAGAAAGAGGGGAAAATAGAGAAGAATGTGAAAGAAGCAGCAGAAATAAAAGTAATGTCATGTCATTTTCTATTTAATTTTAACCAGAGGAAAAAAATCATTGCCTTCACTATTTCAATGTTTATTGACTTAATTCATCTATATTTGTTTGCAAAGAATTTTGCCTGTTTGGAGACTAAAATTACATTCACTACTTAAAGTTGATATGAGTGTGAAATCTAGAATCCAGTTTTATTACACATCTTTGCAATTATTTCTATAAAGGGTATAACAAAGACAGATGGGAAATGTTGCTATAAATCACCTACTTTTCCTGTGTAATTTTGTACCTATCCTTTGATGTGGACCCAGTGGGAATTTCTTCTGGTGTTAGAAAACAGTTTGTGTTTCTTAGCTCATTCTCTCGCACAGCTCTTCTGCCTTCCCACCATCACATTTTCCTTCTGCATTTTTCCTCCCTTGATTGGATCAAAGGGTGTAAAAATGATCAAGTGGCATGTAATTGGATTCGTTTTGGTTAGTTGTTCTGAAAACTATAAATCTTTTTTTTTTTTTTTTGGTTTGTAATGTAAGAATTCATCTCCGCACTCCAAAAGTATGTGTTAGAGGTAAATAACTTGTAATTCTTATACTGTATGTAGTTTATGAGCAGTTGAAGTGCAGCTCCCGTTCCTGGATTAGTGTGTGACTAACTGCAGGACTGCTGAGATGAAACTACGGGCATAATCAGAATATATGACATGTAGGAGGAAGTGAAGCACCAGGGGCTGCTGAGGCTTGCAGTGACAGGTTACTTTTAGATTCAGCTGCCTGTCTGGGCTCCAACCTGCAACAGAATAACTTATCTTAGTTGATTTCCACCCTTTCTCATCTCTGTTGGCTCTTTAAGGTAACATGGCATGAAAACTGTGGCTTTTATGTTTTCTGTGGCCTATGTAGTTCTTTATCTTGAAATTAAATCAGTCTGTGGGTTTTCCAACTTAATTGTGAATATTAGACTGTATATGTGTGGTTTAATAATGCATTATTTGCACAAATTTAAAGAAAACACATTTTTCAAAATCAGTAGGTATCCACTAATAGTCTTCTCAGCTAAAATCCTGGAAGAAAGGACGGATCATGTCCCTAGCCTTAAATATTAGTTAATTTAGGGTTCCTGTCCATTGGGAGCATTCAGATGATGAAGTGCCTTCTAGCTCCATAGGAAGACTCCCATTCCGTTGATGAAAGGTTAGGCTTTTAAACATAGGGAAGACTGTCAACTGACGTCAATCACATGTGTTCATGTGATATACATAAGTATTTTTGAGATTTAGGAGGCAAGCATCTTCATAGATTAGTCTGTTTTAAAGTAGAACTGGAAACAAATATGAAATCAGTTATTGCATAAATCTGATGTGTTCTGTGAACCTAACAGTAATAAGTAGACTTAGCATCCTATATGTCTTCTCTGTACATCTAGACATGCAGTCACAGACAGTCCAGTAGCTCATGCAGTCCAGTCATGTAGTTGCATTTATTTCACATTCTAGTTGGCAAACGTCATGCATTCCTACTAAACTTATTATTTACTTGATGCCACAGCACTTGGCTACATTTTTTGGCTTAGCTTGATTTTTTTTTCCAGTGTATTTTCTACTTGATAGCACCAAATTAAGGTCTTTGTCATTGAACATGACAGTACTGTGATTTGGAACCATTCTTAGATTGAAGAGCATTTCCTTGTATCACTCCACTATCTTGTGTTTCTTGTGACTTTGGTTTTTTTCCCTGCTAGATGGTCCTTTTTTGGGAATGTTGTTAGGAGCTGAATAGCTACGAAAACTCTCTCTGCACCCTTGATGAATTATGCACTGTGTTCTCAACTGGTCTTGACCACGTGTCATGATTTCTCTGATGTAATGGGCTTTCTGACCTTAAATAAATGGAATTGTCATTGTAATAACTGATTTACAGCTTTCCAAAACAAGTAGGGATTGATAACACTATTTTAATTTCTCTTGTTGATTTTCTAAACATGTTTTATGAAATCAACATCTTCAAATAAAACTGGATTCTTTGTCTTTACTTTTTTACTTTTTCTTGAATTATTCCATGTGGAATAATGAAACATTTATTTGATGTTACAGATAATTCTTCAACGTATGTGTTCGTTTCATGGCTTTTCACAGAAAACAGTACCATCTTAGACTTGCATTTTGAAGTTTCTGATTAGTTAAGAAGCAAAGTTTATTGGGTAGGAGACAATTAGAGCTCTTCCCTACTCAAGTGATCAGTTGTGCTTGCTGTTATATTTTCTGCATTCCTGGTATTGCTTTCTGCTCTCCTCTACCACTGAGGCTCTAAGATAATTGAGATGTTATCTCTTGATTTATGCTTTCTGGCTGCTCTGTATTCTTGCTCCCTTGGCATTTATACCATATATGAGTTCGCGTCTATCCAAATTTTAATTTGTAGTAATCTCTGTGACTAGAATTTGACTGCAGTAGGAAGTTTCTTTGCTACTGTAGCCCTGAATAATTGATTGTGTCTGTTCTCCTTATGGTCAGAAGCCTTATTGATGAGGTCTTGTATGAGGACATTTGGCCACCTTGTTATCCAATATAATAGTTACTCTGTATTCCTTGATCCTCTTTCCAGCCTGGTTGTTCATTTGCTGTATTTGATTTTTAGAATTGTAAACTCTCTGAAGAAGGAGCTGTCCTTTAGAGCTAATTTGTATAGTGTCTAGCACAATGGACCCCAACCTCCTGTGGCTTTTAGGCTCTATTGCAAGGTAGCATTATGAGAATTTAGATCCTGTTAAAAGAAACAGCATTGAAAATTAAATCTAGAATTGCATTTGTAGTGCATATCCTGAAGTTAAGAAAAGCCTTCAATTACAGCGTCAGTATAAATGTTGACCAGTAAATCTTTTTTTATTCTTTATGAGTAAAGACTGCTCCTAAGCAGTCAGAGATCAGAGTTATCTGAGAAGTCTGTTCATTGTATGTTCTGGCTCAGAACAATCCAGGTACAATCTCAGTCAGCTGAACTAAGAACATGTAATACAAAACAGATATTTGCTGACTGTGTGTGGCACAAAAGGAAAAAAATTATTTAAAATTACTAAAAAATAATCTGTGGAGATTTGTACCATTCCAGTTGCCTTCATATGTAGCTAGTCCAGAGCAGATAAGAGAGTTGAAAATATTTCCTGGTTTCATAATGGGCGAATTCATTGTGAACTAAACTTAGGTATGTTGCTTTTCATTTGCCACCACTATTTTTGTGCCAGGCTTCTGGAGTATAAATCCTTTCTGTAGGTGAAAATTAATTTTAAAGGAAAGACAATGTCATCTATTACAAAGAAAACACTTCAAATATTCCTTTTGGAGTATTCAGTGGTTTTTGTTTTATGACAGTCCTTCCATTTTAAGTTCATTTTCTTAGTACCAACGTGAATTCTTTCTAGTTTGTGTTTGTTGTCATTCTGTTCAAAATCCTATCCATGCTTTACAGTACCTTTCTTTTCTTTAACTTGTCTTTGGAATTTATACTGCATCTAGACCTTTTTTTTTTTTTTTTTAAGTTCATAAGCTCTGATTTTCATTGTTTTTTTAAGACAAAGCCTAGAATACATACGGCTTTCATTAATACATTTCTCTATATAGACAATACAGGAATATTGTTTATGTATAAACACTGAAACTGAAAGACAGTGAAAATTAGGTTTGAGAAATGTATCTGTACAATTTTGTGCACGGTGTTTACTTAGTCCAGAAATATTTAGGCAATTGGCATGACCTGACAGCTAAACAAGTTAGATACGAGTAGTCTTATTTTCAGGGGGACTCCAAGTGCTATAAATGTTTCCTGTTTAATCCAGGATTTGTTCTGTGCACTTCGCCTTCAGGAAATTTTCTCCTATATTCAGGAAATGACGTTTGCATTAATGACATTCACATCACACGTTATCTGCCTTTCTTGCTTTTTCTTTGTCTCTAGCAGTTGGGATGCTTTCCAAGAGTGTTTTGCTGTGCATTTTTTTTTAAAAATTTGTCCTATCACCTGTTTAAATGTCTGTGCAATTTAAAATTGTTTTTTCCTTTTATTATTTTTTTTTTTTTTAAGTAGGTGGTGTACAGATTATTCTGTGTCTTGGTGGATGTAACATAAAAGTATTTTAGCATGTATCCTAAGGAACTTATTATAGTACTGCTGTCTTCACACATCTGCCTAGCTAGCCTTTTACCCTCATCCACCTTACCAAATAGATTTTAAAGCTTTTTGGCATATTTGGTACTGCCAAATTTGATGGATGGATGAATGGATGGAAGTCTAAAATATAAATAATTTACTTTAAGTTTTATAAAAATGCCTGTGTGAGTAGAATAGATTTATCCTATCATTGTTCTCACTGTGGAGTATGAGCATACTATTAAACAAAATTATTTCAAAACAGAGACCACAACTAGGAAGGATGGAGCTTTTGTCTATTAGGCACTAGAGAATCTATTGTTTATAAAATCTTATTCTTTCCCACCCCGTTCAGTTTGATTTTGGTAACATTTTGTGTATTAAAAAAGAATCATTTCTGTGGTTTGGCACGACCTGGAGTTCATCCATATTTGGTCTACTTCAGAAGTTTGGTTTGAGTCAATTGAAGGTATCACTCCAATATATTAGGGCATGAAAAAGTTCTGTTGGACAGATGAGCACATCAAGTTAAGGGAAGATGAAACCCCAGCACCCTTCACTGGTAGTACAAAAGCACAGAGTTGCCTTTGTGTGACTGGTAGAATCAAGAGTCAGGCTTTCTGCTGAGATCGATATTTGAATACTGTGGTGCTAATCTCTTAGAATTCAGGTGAATAAGGAAATTATATAGGTTAATATCGGATACCCTTATTGTATGGGGTTTTTTCCTAATTAATAATAGTAGTGAAAATGGAACGATCTGAACTCTCTACAAAGGCTTTTTGACATTATCTTTAAATGAAACCTTTTTGAGAATGATTTTTAAGCTTTTATCCCTCCTATTCCATGTTGTATTTGGGGAGAGTTTTGAAGTGTGCAACATTACTGGTCTGTTAGCCGTGTGTTCTAATTTTAACATGCAAGCATTTTGATTTGGCCACGGAAAATCAAAGTATCAATATTGTAACAGCCAGTATTTAAAGAGTTAATTTCAAGGTGAACTCTCTACCATTCTGGCACTACAGAACAGGGGTTCACAATGTGCCCGGCACGGAGGAATGAGATTTCACAGTAACATGTTCTCAGTCATATCTGCAAGTTACATTAAGTAGGATTTTTTCTGTGTTCTGGGAAGCGTTTTCTGAGGCAAATAAATCTTTGCGATACTAAGACGCCTGGAGGATTTGGTACCGTGTTCTTTGGCTGTACACCCCTCTCTTGCCAGGACGATAGTTTCTTCTGATGATGCAAGCTCTAACTCAGCTCATTAACTTCCTTGCAGAAATTAGCGTGCCAGTTCGAGGAGAGGCAGCTGCGGGGGAGGGCGCAATGGGGAACACGCAGAGAAAGTTTCATAGCAAAGGAGGTGGCAGTAAGGCGGAAGACAGAGAGACACAGAAGCAGAAGGAACCCAATGAGAGCGGATTAAAAAAAGGCACATCGGAGAAGAAAAGACAAAAGCGTTTATCAGATCACGAAGGTGACGTTAATGGCTATTTACGGAGTGATCAAAAGAGTGAAAGCTCTGAAGCCGACATCTCCAGACCGCAGGGAGCGGGGTCGCAGTCGGCTGGTGGTGGCAGTTCTACTTCACTTCCTCCTACTGCAGCAAAACTAAAAAGTGAAGGAAATGAGTTGTTTAAGAGTGGACAGTTCGGGGAGGCTGTGCTCAAATACTCGGAAGCAATTGACTATGTCATTGGTTTAGGTGAGTGCAATACCTTATACTTAAATCTAGGATTATTGCTTAGATTATTTAAAAGAACTACAGATGAACTAGCCTGTCCCTGGATTTTTGGCAGGAGTTACTGTGCAGTAAGTTCTTTGTCATTGTCGGTAGAGGATAACTCACATGGTACAAAATATAGGAAGACAAGTAAAATAATCTTTTAACTTCCTTGGGGCAGAGCTTTTAGCTTTTATTTATGTGTTGAATAATTACATATTCTTGGTGACACGACAAAGGAAAGCCCCTTACAGCTTTGCATTGTCAGCAAACTGCATCACTGCAGTGCACCTTACAGTATGCAAATCTTTAATTCTTGAATGTCATTTTAGTAATGGTCTTTGATTTCAATTGTAACTTCTTATAGGAGAAACAAGTCCAGATGATTTAAGTGTCTTGTACTCAAACAGAGCAGCGTGTTATCTCAAAGAAGGCAACTGCAGTGACTGCATTCAGGATTGTAACAGGTAAATTGCAACCTCCCATGTAGAGCAACAACATTCCTGATGATGATTAAACATTTTAATTGATAGATTGTTATTGCACTTGGACTTAGAACAATCCGGTAGAGTCTGTTTCCCTGTCTAAATGACAGGTGTCTTTGTCAGTTATGTAAACAGTCACATGGAACCTAGGAAAGGCGTAAGTTTTAAGTTACTGTCTTACTGTGAGAGCAGTTATTAGGCATCTTGTGTACACAGAAATGGACAGTAGGCTTGAAATTTTTAATATAAAAGCTGGCTTGCTTCAGTGATGTTCTGTAGGAACTCATATGTAAAAGCTTTGTTAACCCAGATGCTTATCATAGTGTTGGAACTTGTTTTCACAGATGTGTATGGTGTATATGTGTGTGTTCGCTGTGTTGGTTTGTTGTCTTGTTTCATTTCTTAAAAATATATACGTGGCATAGTTATAAACAGTAATTATGTTAGGCTTATTTCGGCTTTTAAGGATACAGGAATTAGAGAGGATCAGACACCTTCAATAACTTCCAGACACTGCCTTCCACTATATTATTACTGTATTTCTAGATATCTTTTTTTATATTTTCATAGATAGTGTTAGTAAGACTGAGGCTTAAGGTGCAAAGAAGGATGCCAAGACAGTTAGAAGTCATATTAGTTAATCAGCTGGGTTTCTTACAGCACAGCCCAACTGTTAATCCCCAAAACTAATAATAAAATATGCATGTAACTTTGTATTAACCAAATATTTGACTTACTGTATATATTCTACTTGACAGAAAAGTTTTCTGAAAATGTCATCTGAAAAAATTTACTTGTTAACAATATTTTGTTAAAATAGATGTAGGACCATAGGCAGCTGGTTGATAAAACAAGATGGCATCACATTTTTCTGTTCAGGAGGTCTGAAGTATGTAAGACTTCAACTGAAATCAGTAATAAAAAGGTTTTGGATTTTGTATTCTTACCAATAGGAAGTTTTTTCTTACTACTTAATGATAGTGTCCTTAGTGTCGTGCATATTTTCTGGATACACAAGGACCCATGATGCTTAGTAAGCACAATGGAGGTAGAAATAATTTAGAGACTGAGAAGCAGAACTGCAAAACTGCAAAACTGCAAACACACATGAATTAATCAATGTCAATTAAATCTTCTCTAGGCAACACAGCATAAAGGATGATCTACAGATAGGTTACTTGATTTCAGAGTAAAAATGGTGTAGTGCTTATATTCGTGATATAAAAATAAGTCTTGAACATTATCTCTTACTGAGTTTTAGATATTTAGTGCTTAGAAGCGTATCAAAACCCCTCTGCTGGATCTCTCTGTCTCAAGACACTGATTTGGAGTGTCTTTGATTCTTGTTACAGAGAGTGAAATAGGAGTCCTGTGCACTAATGCTATTTTATTGAGCACAGTGATGTGGTTTGGTCCCTGGCTGTATTATCTTTGCATTCTACCCTGGAAATGTAGTTTTCCATTCCCACTGGTGTTATTCTTCAAGTAGTCTCGTCTTCCTGTAATTTATTTATGGTTGTTTTTTTCTTCATTCTTGATGTTAGGAACCTGAAATTGCATTAATATTCTTCTAAGTTACAGAATGTCAAGCATTTTTGCAGAGGTTTTGTAGGAGCTATGATGTTGTGCACTGTTGTATTTTTCCAATGCATTCAGCAACACAAAGAGAAATGGAATGTTGGAAATATTTATGAAATGGAAATTGGAAATGTTTATTCTAGAAATCATTGTTTCTCTAGCTTTAGGGGAGGAGTAATGCTGCAAAGCTAGTTTGCAGCAAAGGCGGCGAACGGCCTGCTGGGCTCATAAACAGGAGCACAGCCAGTGGATTGAGGGAAGTGGTTATCCATTGTACTCAGCACTTCTTAGACAACATCTATGGTGACTGTGTTGGTTTTCAGCTTCCCAGTACAAGAAAGATTGTGATCAACTGGAGTGAGTTCAGTGAAGTGTCACCGAGGTAGTTGTGAACTCTGGAGTACTTGCCTGGAGAGGAGAGGCCAAGGGAGCTGGGTTTGTCCAGCCTACAGGAGAATGGCTTCCAGAGGACCTAACAGCAGCCTGCCAGTACCTTGGAGGAGATTATCCAGAGATCCTGGCTCTTTCTGGCAGTGCATTGTGGGAGGACAAGAGACAACAGCCAAAATTGAACCACACAAGGTTTGGGCTGTGTATTAGGAAAAACCTTTTCCCCACGAACAGTGGGGGGCATTGCAACAGGTTGCCCATAGATGTTGTGCAGAGATTGCCTTAAAGGTTTTCAAGGCCCAGCTGGTTAAAGCCCTGAGCAACCTTGTCTGATCTCAGAGCTAACCCTGCCTGTAGCAGAAGTTTGGACTAGGGACCTCTCAGCCCGAGTTACTTTATGATTCCATGAAATCGAATTGACTAGACTCGTCTTAATTTCAGTATTTCAAAATTTATCTTTTTCTTTAGAAAGAATCACTGATTAATAAAAGGTAGTTTCTAATAAATAAAGCCTTTGTGCCTGCTTCTTAATAGTGCTGGAAAAGCGCGTGGTGTTTGGAAGGAGTTCTGATTGCACAGTGGCAGGGATTGAGCTCAGTGTTTGTTGACCAGGCAGACAAGCAGAAGACTAAACAAAGACAGACAAAAACCTAAACGCCAAAAAAAGACAGGTGTATATTCATGTCTTACTAAATGTATTTTTTATGTGCAAACTTCTTTGTAAGGAAAAACTGAAAATATGTAGGCAAATGCACCATATACTACAAATCCCCATAGATCTAGGCATGACTTAGGAAAAATAACTTTTGCTCTTAAACAGCTGCCATTACATTAGTCTTCTTTCTTGGTGATGAAAGCAGTGTTCCAAATGGCAGATAAGGATTTAAGTAGAATAAGTTGTAGTAAAAGCATTCACAGTTTCGTAACTGCATGTCATTTAGGGTATTAACATAAACCACTTAGTCCCATTTTCTTTGGTTATGTTACTGTAAGGCCCATCTGAAATTCTGAAGTTGTTACATGTAGTTGTGTATATCATAAAATAGTTTTATTAATATTATTTAAGTTTCTCTGTTTCAATCCTGCCTTTTTCTTTTGATTTCTCCAGAGCTCTGGAGCTTCAGCCATTTTCCCTTAAGCCTCTTCTACGACGAGCAATGGCAAATGAATCTATGGAGCGGTATCGACAGGCATACGTTGATTATAAAACAGTCCTACAAATAGACAGCAGCATCCAAGCAGCGAATGATAGTGCTAATAGGTAACTCCACTTAAAAATTTTCTGATATTCATCCAAATAGAAAAGTAGAATTCAATTTTGTTTGCCTTACATGCTCCCTCTGTTCTGTACCTCTCAGAGGCAGGGTTGTCACAACTAGCGAGACTGGCTGTTTCATTTAGTTGTTTCCTCATAGCTTCATGTTTTCCTCTGCTAGCAGTAGGTCACTTTCTGTTTTAAAAATGTAATATTTTAAAGGCTTTTTTTTACTGGTTCTTCAGCTTGTTTTCTTTCTGAACTTGTATGTGATACCATGTAAAGTATATTTAGGGTCCATACCTTTTCTCTGACATTTCTGTTTCCTTTTCATATTAGCAGTCTTCCTGTAGCAGTTGGAGATTTATGTTAAGTGTGAAACCTTCTGTATGCTGCAGTTGTGTAAACACTGAAGTAGCTTGATACAGTGCTTGGCTACAAAGCTTAGAGGTGTAAAAAATAGAATTGAATATTATTTTTAAATTAAGTGTTAATAATTCCAACATTAATTCTTGCCGCCAAGAACATCTCAATTCCTATAATTGTATTTTAATAGCGTAAAATTAGTGTATACACACTATTGTAATTGTGTTCACCTTAACATGTAGTAAGTACTTAAAAGTGTGAATGATAGGATTTTGTTTCCTTTTTCTTTCCTTTTATCTTTTAATGGGCAAAAAAAGTATTCATGAAAGCAGACCAGCCATTAATCATTGAGCAGGAAGCCACGTGAATGCAACTGTTAATAATGGAATCTAGTAACTTTTTTCTTTTTAAGGCAAGGCTATGAGCACTTACCTTATTACGTCATTAAAAAGTCCGTAATATCTTTAAATTCTGTGTATTTGACCAGAGATGGCCAAAGGAGATCACGACACTTTATCATCTCCTCTTAGAAGTCTTATTTTTCATAACACAACAAATTGTTACTGATCTCCTGTATCTACGCAGATAATAGAGCACTCGGATTGGTGAGATAACTGCTCATCCCGGTATCTGTGTGATTAGTATACTTTTTTTGAATCTTCTTGACTTTATCTGCAGATACTCTTTTCATATTTCTCCTTGACTTGTAACTTGCTTAGTAATAAGCTTATTCCCTTTTTTCCCTTAACACTCTTCCTTTTCTCCTCTCTAGGCCTTCCTTATGTTTTTAGCTTCACTGCTCATTACTCTTTCCTCCCTGGCAACCCATCACCTTATTTCAGCTGCTTCTTCCTTCTTCTCTTCTGCTGGTAATTCATTTTTGCTTGCAAATTCTTAGCTTCTAAAGCATAGACCTCCCACGTAATTGAAGTTTTACTATGGTTTATTTTTTAATATTTTATCATTTATGAATTAAACTGAAATTGTTTACCAAAGTATTCATTTTCTTTTCCAAAGTAACAGACTTTTTAAAAAATGAATTTTAACAAAAAATGTTAGTTCTTTTACTGCCTTTTAACTGAAAGGGACAACTCCAAAACGTAATTTAAATTTTTTTTATACTAGGAATATAGGGTCTTAACAAGTTGCTTTTATTGGAGCATTTCTTTGGTTTTAAGCTCCTGTGGGAAATTGAATGGTGATGCTGTGGGAAGCCGACAGGAAACACGCATCGTCCTACTTGTGTCTAAGGGTTTGACAAATTGTGTTAAGGCTTATCTTTCTGTAGTTACCTAACTAAGCAGGCTTTCCAAAAATCTTATAATCAAATGAATGTTCAGTCTAATATTTCTAATAATTCTCATGTAAAAGACAAGTAGAATTTTTAATATAAAGCCTTTACCTGATAATATAAAGCCTTTACTTGATCATTTTGCAATCAGAAGGAAATAATTAGGAATGTAAATACATATTTTTATGAAAAGTCAACTGAAAACAAGTATAAACAGTTATTCGAGTGTTTATCGTGTTGATTTGTTGATAATGAATTATGGTTTTGGTTATCCTGAGGTGATTTTTAGATAAATTGGAAGGAGTGTTCTTTTAATGGTGTGTGCCAAGTCACAGGAAAATGCATTTCAAGCACGCTTTTGGTTAGCGGCATTTTCCTACCTTTGTGAACATCAATGAATTTCCTACTTTGTGTATTTTAATTTCTTCTTGAGTGTTTTATTATTTGCTGTTAGAAATACAGAAGCTCTATTTGGGGAAATATGTTTATGCATTTCCATTTGCTAAATTGGAGTTTCATTCAAGTTGTCTCAACTCACTTAACATCAGTTCACAAATTGCGTTAGATAGGTTGGAAGCTTTTGTTACAAAGACCAATATGAGTATTGTACTGTGCAGAGAAATTTGTGATAAACTTCAAAACCGCAGGATTGTTGGGCCAAGTTAGGGCATGGGTGGTGGGGAATAAGTATATTTGTCCCAGTTTTACCATGAGATACCTGTGGTTTTTAAACTAACCATGGCACACAGGTACGCATTTTTGCTTAGATTATTATATTACAAGAAGTCAATTCACCTATTTATATTCATCTGCTTATATTGGTGAATTAGATCAGTTTTTTTCTCCAAATTTTTAAGCCCATTATGATAAATGGAGAAAAATTAAACAGGGAGTCAGTGGGACCATGGTTTACTGTAGAATTATTCTGCTGCTTTCTATGGGAAATACCTAAATGGAATAAAATGGCTTTTTAATAAGAAGTGCACAGTTTCGTTCTCTAATAAAGTAACCTGAGTAAAACTTAGTGCTGTTTAATTTATGATGGTGTACCACATTTTTCTTAACAACTTAATTCAGACTATCATTAAAAAACCTGAAGTTTTAGTATAATTAGAGCAAAACAGCACTTGAAGAAGCTGCTTTGTTGGTACATCCTATAAAATACTACATGTAGAGGAGAACCCCTGGAAGGGCATATGCAGCTAACACACGCAAAAATATTCTTCTTATTCACTTAGGAAACAAATAAAGCAACTAGATAATACTATGAAATGTGATGTTCTGTGTATGAAGAAACTTACTTTCAATTAAAAAATATGAGAAATGGTATGTTTCATGCAGCATTATGTGATATATAAAATCACACATTATATAGCTCTATAAACAACTTTTGTAGTCTATATTGTTAGTTAAACTACTTTGGTAATGTCTGTTTTAGAATAAAGAAGATTAGAACAGGTGCTGCTTCTTGTATTGTTTTTTCTATCAGACCCTAATGGGAAAAAAAATTTGGTCCTGAGTGCTCTGACTCTGTTGCCATAGTATTATACTGACGCTTCTATTTGTTTGTTTTATAGCTGCTATTCAAATATTTAAAAAAACAGAACTAAGCAAGTTTTGGGTAATTTTTGCTCATTCTGTCTCATTCTTCATGTCACAATAATAATAATCAAGGTTCTTGATTATTTATTTTTTTAATGTGTATTCATGTAGTATGTTATTTTACACCTGTATTACATAGAAACGCACCTAATGTACAAATTCCAGGTTTGTTGGCTCTAGCATCAATGTGACTTGCTTTACTACTCAATTCAGAATTTTCCTTTCGTAAAGTAGATATTAGACTTACTATCAGTTGAACTCAACTCAAGCTCATTGGGAGATCAGAAGACGTTTATCCCACTATTAATTGATGAATATTTGTTTGTTTGTTTTTTTAAAAAAAACACTACAAAAATTGTAATGGAACCGTTAAGTCTTGTATGGCTTTGCGCATTCTGTTTACTTGGGGCCCTCTCCAAAATGTATCACAGCAATGAGGAACTCCCACTTGAATGGATTTTGGATTGAACCTCACATGTACAGAACTAGTTCACCTATAAATATACGTGTATTGGTTTAGGAAAGACTAAACGGTTGTTATATATTTTCTTAGCATTTTTAAATGGGGATAAAGAATGATTGATTGGCAAATTTCTGACTGTTCTATAAAATGCAACTTAATACCTACTTTGTGACCAGCATTGGTTATTTAGAGAATTGTTGTGTAAGAGGTTTCATTTGACATTGGCAAATTTAGGTACCACACTTTGAGGATATTGTAATCTATATTTGTTACAAATAACACCTATGAACAGCTGAGAAAAGTAAACAAAATAAAGAAATCAATTTTTTTTCCCTATTTCTTTATTGCATGTGGTAAGCAGCATTTAGAGCTTAGTTGCAAAATCGGTCATTTGCTAAATATTTACAGACCATGCAGAAGTCAGCTTTGTGTCTTCTAAATGCTAGTATAAGTACTCTAAAAAGTGAAAAAAGTCTCAGTCTTAAATGAGTGCAATACCATTGACTGATGTGACAATCTTTTTTTTAAATTAATCCTAAGGATAATGGGTCAGTTGTTTTTTGAAAAATTGGAACACTGCATTATTTAATTTGGGTGTAAGTTTTTAAAGCGTGAGTTAAAGAGATGAAAAGTCATGTTGGTGGGGCTTTTCTCTTTCAGAATAACAAAGACTTTAATAGATCAGGATGGTCCCAGTTGGAGGGAGAAGCTGCCACCAATTCCAGTTGTCCCAGTTGCTGCTCAGCAACACCGGTGGGATGGAGGAAACTTTACTTCAGAGAATAAGCCAAAAAGTACTACAGATATCAACAGAGAAGAACAGTTGCAGATGAATTGTATGTATAGCTAATGCAGATATATATGCAGAAGAGAAAATGTTTTTAATTGAAAAATGGAATACTGTTTAATAATGTCAAAGAAACTGCTTTAGAAAATACTTATCAGAGACCCTTTTAGGTGGTGCTCATTTACATGATTGAGTTTAATGTGCTTTATGGAGCCACAGTTATTTTTTTAAGTAAATTTTTTTAAGCCAAGTGATGTGGTTTGCAGCATGTAATTTCTGAAGTTATATAAAAAGAAAATACAGCAGAAATACTCATCAGCAGTATGTTGACTCCTATTACAAGTATCAGTAGTTTCCCTGACGTCATACTACAGTTATAACACTTTTTTCTACAAAAAAACCCACCACCCACCCAAACAAACACCCAAACTCAGTAGCATAATCAGATGCATAATCTGTAGCTGTCATTTAATTTTTTATGAAAGCATTACTCAGCTCTTCAGAACAGAAAGGGTGGACTTGTAGGTGACTAGTAGTTGGTGAAGTGGGCTGTAGAAAAGCACTCCTGATTTTTAAATTTTTTTTATGATGGATACTGTCTTTCTCAGCAGCCGTTTAGTAGTCACCTTTCACAAATGTTAGTTCTGGACTTGTTTACGCATAAGCTCTGAGTCTTTAACTCCTTTAGGACGCTTTCTTCCTCATGAATTTTTCCCTTCATTACAGTTTCCATTTTTCTCCTCCAGTAAATCAGGTGAAGGAACCTTTCTGATTCAGTTTTTATTGACATGAAACATTCTTTTTGCAAAGGCCTTAACTGTATGATTACTCAACTATTAATTGGTTCCCCTTTGAGTTTATTTCAATGTAAAGAAAAGTAGTGCTGAAGGTAATCTCCCCTCAATTAACACAGGGAAGGCTGCAATGCATAACTGTGTTGCTGGCCAAATACGCAGCAGTGATAGGGTTATCTGTCCATCATGCATTACTGCAATAATGCATGTCCTCAAATAATCTACACTCTTGGGCACTACAGGTTTAATGACTTTAAAATAATCTTCCAGATAACATTGAATTTATTTGTACCTGATGTAAAACGACTTACAAATATGTGTGTTTATGAGAATTGGACATTTTTCTCAAAAATAAGACATTGTTCTAGTAACTTTTAATAGTGTGGTTTATATACGATTTGAATAGTAGTGCATACTAAACTTTGGTCATGCTGCAGAGAATTATTTTTCTTTTAAGAAACCTGAGGCATGTTGATGTATAATTTAAGCTTAATTAAATTGATAAAAATTTTACTATGCTTTTTAAAATGTCCATTTGCAAGTATTTTCATTACAGTTGTCAGTACATGTCATTATTGGTACATCCCTCTTAAGGATTGGGCAGCAATTGGATTTAACTTTTGGGGTTTCGTAAGTGAAGTAGAAAACTGTTGTTCTGCACAATTGTTGCTATTAAACATAAATTCTTCACTTGAAAAGTGCTTTTTGTTGTACTGATTACACTCCCGGCTTTTCCTGTTGTTATGGAATACAACTTGTTGGATTTTTACTTCAATGTATAACCAACCTACTTGGCTCCGGAGAACACTAGTGATTGTGTTTAGCCTGTTACAAAAGTTAATGAAACTGATCATTGCTGTCTTCATTAACCGTGCTCTTACGACATTTTGACGCAAAACACATCTCAGTCTATTTCAAATAGAGTGGGCTTTGGTTAGGCTTTGTTTTTAGAAATACTAAATATTAGGCTGTGTAATCATTTTTCTTCACTGGTGCCGGAGGCATGCCAGCAATAATGTTCAGTCAGTAGTTAAACCTTACTGGTGGCTGATGTTTCTTTGCAAGAACTGTTTGTTGGTTTTTGTGTGTTACAACTTGAGTTATAATTTAGTTGTGTGTTTTGCATACATCTGTTCTGATTTCATGTTACGTAATTTTTCCCCCCAAGTCCACGTGTAGTTTTCTGGCATGGGAGACTGCCATGTTTTTATAAAAGAACTCACCGAGTTTAATTATTGGCTAAAATTACCTGGCTATATACAGTGTTTAAAACCTAAAGCTTGGCAAGGGGCTCTTATTCTTTAGCAAGGTACAAAAAGTAGATTTTTTCATTATGACTTACTTAGAGCTATATTGTTTAATTATTGTTTGCTCACAACAGAGACACAAAACTGCAGTCAGGATTGGTTTTCCACTGCAAACATAGCTAAAAATTGTAGTCTAACCCAGAAGCAACAATGCAACAAATGATGTGGAGTTTTGAGGGAAAAACAATTGTGGAAGAACACAGTGTTAATTAAAAAAGTATAGTTAGGTGTTTTCAGGTTCCTCAAAGCATCTTTTCTAAATAGTTATTTACAGAATATTACTGATGTATCACTAAGCCCTACTGATGTGATGAGTTGTTTGTCATTGTCAGTTTAGTATAGTAGTTGTGATACATGGTTGCTTGCAGAAAGAATATTAGATCAAATTATGGCCACCTTGGTGTGATGGTGAAGATCTAGAAGGCCTTTAATCCTGCTGATTAAATCTCCACCATTGTTAATAAAACTGGTACCTCAGTGGAGATACATAGTCCCTCTCTAGCATACAGAAGGAGCTGGAAGCGTAGAGCTGTCTGTTGCATTCCCATTATTTTCAGCAAAATAGGTAGCCTGGGGCATGGGGAAGTACGTGTTGTGCCAAATGTAGATATGGTAGTTTACACATTTCTTAGATCAGCGGGGAGATGTGGGACAGAAATGGCAATGCATGGACCGATAAAGATACTCCAGTTGTCGGGAATTTATTCTTAGTCTGGGTAGATTATTCAGCTACCCGTAATGAACTGACCTTCTTATATAACACTGTGATCCTTTTGTAATGTAGGTGAGAAAGCCGAGGAGAAGTTCAAGACATTAAAAAATGAAGGGAATGATTTTGTAAAAAAGGGTAAATATGAAGAAGCTGTAAATAAATACAGCGAATGCATGAAGTTAAATACCGAGGAATGTGCAATCTACACTAACAGGTAAAAATGTAAAATCTAACCCCACTTTCTGGGATAACAATAGTTATATTTTCTCACTGCAAATACAGATTTCACATTCTTTCAGTTAGTGTTGTAAAAAAATTATTTGTTATTTTTTCCTACTTGATGAGTGTATCTAATAACAAAATTGATTTTTTGTTAAACCGCGTTATTTTCCAAGGAGAGTAAGTGTTAATGTCAGTGCTGTATATCTTAAAATCTTTATATCAGTAGAGTAAGCAATAGTAAAAGTTAGAACTAGCATAGCATGTTGCAGCATTTTTTCAGAATACCGGTATGACTTTAATTAAAAACTAAAGTGCAGTAGCAGTATCTCAAATATGAAGAGTCATAATTCAGAGAATATGTACATTTTGAGAGAACAAAAGTAGGTACAGGGTCATGCAACAGCATTATTTTAAAGGTTGACCTAATTCTGCAGCATAATTCTTTATTCTGTAATCTTACCAGCTTTCACAAACTAAGAAGGATTTGATTAGGTCAGTACTTGAATAGGAGACTTCCAAGTAATAATTAGGTGCAGAAAGCAGTATTGCTTGTTTAATCTAGAGCACTTTTTTTACCCAGAATGGCTGTATAAAATCAACTACTATATCAGCTACTATACTATGATATACTAACATAGGCTCTGCTTTTAAAATACTTACGTATCTGCCTAACTTCAAGCATTAGTCATACTTGGAATTTTGACTTTTATTGCGGGAATTAGCACTCTCTAAATCCATCCAGTGATGTTACGTACTGTTTTTTTTTGTACTTTAAAAAATACCACATTGAGACTGAATTGTGTGAAGTATTGTAATTAACATTTATGAGTCAGATACTGTTGGCACTACAGTGCTGTAGAATTTACTTATATTGCAGTGTATTCTGTTTTTCTGTGTTAGAGCTCTCTGTTACTTGAAACTGTATAAATATGAAGAGGCTAAGCAAGATTGTGATCATGTTCTTCAGATAGAAGATTCTAATATTAAAGCTTTTTATAGAAGAGCACTAGCGTACAAAGGATTACAGGTGAGGAAAAAGAACATGGCAGGTATTAAGCACTTCTAAACTTGCTTATCCTCTTCAAAGGCAATCAGGTAGTTGCAGCCAATGGGTGAATACAAAAAAGTGTGCAGTGCTGATGATTTACTACTTTGTAGAGCATTAGGCATACGTAAAACACTGTGTAAATATTTTTGCAACTTAAAAACCTGCAAATATTGATTTGTAATAATTTGAGAAAATACAAGAATTTTGGAATAAATGAGGTTTGACTGGAGATGGGTTAAACAAGTTTCAGCTCTGTTCTAATATTCTTGTGGGTATCCCAGTCTGTTTTTTCTGTCGGGTTTTTACTATATCTTTGCTGATGACAAATGGATTCTCTCCAAGTCCATCTTCATCTGTCCAAACTACAATCTCAAGCTGTCTTTTGGCATCTGCTCATATTTGAGTGCTTGTCATATTAAACCAGGGTATTAATTATTTTTATTCTCTCACTCTTCCTTCTCCAAACACATTACGAACCTTTGTCAGTAATCTGCTTTCTCACTCTGTTGACAGTGTTGGTACCCAACCTCTCCTTTTCCATCTACACAGTAGTTGTGGTTTCTGTACTGTGCTCATCTTACGTACTGTCTTTTGAGTTATCCTTCTACCTGATCATCATAAATGCAGACTTATATTGCTCATATCCATCCTGAATGCGACTGCAAATCTTGTATTCCATCGCTTGATGGAATGTTGTTCCTTTTGTCCATCCCTCTGTTCCCCTTCTTCAGTGATGTTAATTAGCCTCTACACTTCATAATTCTTTCATAGCAATCCTTACCCTACCTGTCAGCTTGTACCTGTTACTGAATTATGAGCTTCACACTTCTGTTGGCTCATGATGGCAGCTATCATAATCTATTTTATAATAAATCTTATAAGTGTCTGTCTTTAAACAAGCATCTTCAGCAGTTTCTCCCATGTTCCTCTTTGCAACTGGAAGTGATCACTCCAAGCATCAACCAAGTTTCAGCCGTGTCCATCAAAAGAATACTTACCTCAGACCTCCATTATGTTTGATGCCTTAACAAAAAAAGACCTGACTGTCTCTCAGCTTACAAATCACCTGAGGACAACCTGTTTGTGCTTAGCCTATTCTCATCCAATGTTATAATTCGAAATGCAAGTCGTAGGAACCATGGGATCTTTCGTTTGGGATAAAGTTGTTCCTCTGTCACAGTAGCTATGAAATTTTGAAAGTTTGCTTTGATTAATTTTCAGAGAAGGTGAAGTCTTAATATTGTGTAAAATATTTTCTGTATCTGTACCAAGCTACCTGGTATTAATCATCTGTAACCTTATGTTGTTGAAGGTGATAAAAAAAAATGTATAAATATGAGCAAAGGTACGTAGTGGTTCTGCCAGTCAAAAAAGGGAGTTACACACTAATGAAGCAAGTCAAGAACTGGAGAAATAACTTCTGCTTTTTTGAATATCCGAGGAAAAAAATGATATTCTTGTATTGTTGAAGACATAAGCTGAAGCACATTGGTCATGGATTCCTTCAGAACAGTCTGATCTGGAGACTCACAAAATGTTTCATTGCGGTTGGATTTAATGCCTTCATTATTGCTGATTCTAGGGATGAAGGTTATTTGTAAAACCAGAAAAAGCAACAGAAGTGATTTGAGGTTGACAAATGACTCCGTAATGAAAAATTTTAAGAGCTAAAAGCATGTAGTTTGGCAAAGTCCTAACTAAACTGGGAAGTGTTACTTGTATATAAATATCCAGATATTTAACCACAAAAGCTGCAGTGCAATTTAATGTAGTACGTTAAGGTTTTTTTAAGAGATTTACTGAGATGTAGTTAAGGGAAGATCAGGAAAAAATCATGCTTGTGTGATGAATTAGGCCTGTAACATAGGACACAGGACCCTGGACTGGATCTCCTACAGCTGGTACTCCAGTCTCTTGCTTTGGATGCAACCATCTTGTATGATTTTTGTTGAGAAGTCTATCAGGCTGCAATTTTAAATCCAGGAGGGCTGTTTGTTTGCTGATCCTTGTGATGGTTTTCAGAAGTCTGTTCCAGAATTTCATTTCTCTGTAGTTTTGAATCTTCACATCTGTAATTCAAATGGTTCAGCTTAATTAGTAGCTGTTTTCTGATGAAAGAAATCTGCCCCCTTTCTGCATTCGTTTGGTAGGGCTAAATAATTCTAGTTCTCTTCCTTTTCTTTCATGATGCAGCAGACTTCAGTTCACTTACAGACATACTGCAGTGTCTCTGCACCTTGAACCCTGGTAATCAGTATTGAACAAAATATTCCATGTAGGAAAGAGAACATGAGTGACTTGTACACTTGCTTTTATTACATTTGAGATGCTGAGGAAGTACCTCAGCTGGTACGTCAGGATTTTTTTCATGATAATATGAATGACTTACAGTAATGCTATGATACTGCTTGGGAACAGAAGAAATATTAGGTCCATCACACAAAAAAATTATGTTGATCTTTTATTGTCTGCATGGTCTTCTACTGTTCACTGCTATTTTTCATCCTTATTTTTGATACTCCAGCCCTCAAGGTTTCTTGATTTTTCTATGTGATATTCCAGTCTTCCTCAGTTTTCCTCAGAATTGATGCAATTAACTTTCTCTCTCCAGAAAATTTAGTCTAAAAAGTCGTAATTCCTAATGTCAAAATTTGAAATAAAAACATTAAAACAAAATTACAAGACTGACTATCAAGGAACTGTGACCTAATGCCACTCTGTTGCTGCGTTTGTCTTTCTAATTCTATTTATTCCAGAGTTTGTAGCATAATCCCAATTACCAAAAATTTCCCTTCTCAAACTGTAAGAGCTGATCTGTGGGATTGAAGCCCATGAAGATTAGGTATATTTTTAATCTTAAGATTAATTTAATTCTCTTTTATTGGCAAAGCAAGTATGCAGACTGTTGATCGACTCGCATTATATGAATCTTGAGGAAGTGTTACACTGTAGGCAATTATGCTTAAAGCAGCAATCTTCAATAATCTATGCTCTGATGCAGAATTCTGTTTCTCAGAATAAATTATTTCACATTACATATTTAATACAGAAGTATTTAGTCGCAAAACACTAACTCCAACTCATCTTACCTTTTTTCCCCTCTAATGAAATTACACTGTCTGTATTTAGATCATTTTTGTGTGCTTAATGTCAAGATCCTAGCATTTTAATTTTTCTTAATTCCAAAGAACAGTATGGTAGTTCACATTTATTTTTATAATGATGTGCTTATGAAAAAAATAATTTTCCCTTTTACTTACAGAATTATCAAGCCAGTGTTGATGATTTCAACAGAGTACTTCTAATAGATCCAAATGTTCCTGAAGCAAAGAAGGAACTAGAGGAGGTAACACAACTGCTGAACCTTCACAGCAGTGCTGTACCTGGCAGTCCACAAAAGCAAAGGAAGAAGATAACCATACAAGAGGTAAACCTGTTCCTTTTTAAAAGCAGGCAGCACAGAAGGCACACATTTTAAGAGATAGTACTAAAGCTTTTGTTTTGCACTTCTTAGCTCTACGTTTTTTTGGGGTGGGGTTGTATTTTTCATGTTATTTTGAGGGCATATTGGAGGATTCTTCCATATGATGTGTTCAGTGTCCATTACATTCTATAGTAAAGCTTGGACTGCTTTGAAGTGTATTCAGAACCACAGGAGAAACCGAAAAAAGTACATTTAGATTGCACTAAACTTGAGGATATACTCCTTGTAAACAAAAACTGCTTAGACTCTGAAATACCTGTTTTAGGGAATGTGTCTGTCAAATAGAAATTTTGCTTTTAAAGTCTGTGCTGCGTGGGAAGCCTCTGGGGCTGCGCTGGCAGAGGTTGACTGTCAGCTGGCGTGCTGCCTCTTCTTGTGCTCGTAGTGAAGTGACTGCTCTGAAGAATGAAATCCTGACTTAAAGAGCAAGAGTATGGGTGAAACATCTGTAGGATCTTAGAAAAGAAATATGTGATGTAGTGTTAGGTACTGGATCAGAATGTTAGCCATGCAGAGTGCTGGATAGAATTAGGCAATGAAAGGATTTTCTCAGTCATCTGATATTTTTGGATTGTAGCTTTGCTGGTCCTTTAGGAATATTTTTTTTTTTCCTTTTAATTTTCAAATATGTAGTTAAAATGCATAGTTACCACTCCATAGAGTGATACTGTAATTTGATAATGTAATTTCAAAATGGTGGTACAACAGAAACTGCAATTATTAATACAGAAACAACTTGTTTTATCGAAACACTTCACATTGTCACGAGTTCTTGGGGTTTTATGTAACTGGCATAAGCCGGGTATAGTGTCAGCTAAGCTCCGAGCTGTGACAAACAAAGGGACCTGGGGAGTGTTTACAGGAGGTTTGGGAAGTGACTGCGTTGTTCAGAGACCAGCTGACTACATTACTGGCAGCGGTCCTTTTTCCAGGGGTGGGGCAGGAAGCATTTGTTTGCTGTCATAATTACAGCTGCCCCCTTAGAGAGCCCTCCCTGTCTTATCTGCTGTAAGGTAGTTCTTATGAAAACAGGCTGCAAAGAAGAGTAAGGAAAATTTGATTAGAAGCTGGGATTTTTCAATATTATTGCATTTTAATTAAGTTATATATTAAGAACGTAGGTGCCTTTCTTTTAGTAAGGGTAAAATGCTAACTTTAATTTAGTGACATTATTGATGGGTATAAGCATGCAGTTTATGAAGCTTCAGGTTATCTGTATGTCCACGTTAAAATGATTTGTTGCCATTTTCTTTGTGAAGGTGACTGACTCTGATGAACAGGAAGAGGGACAGTTTGCTACATCAGAAGATGCTGTGACCGATCATGTTGCTTCTAAGGAAGCAGTTCAAAAGAGTGTGCCACTGAAGACCTCCGAGAAACTGCGTATTTCTGAACCATCTAATCCTTATGACTTCGGTCAGATTATAAATGCAGTGAATACCAATAAGGATAAAGCCGCTTGTGCAGAACTTCTAACAGTTACTGATCCAAAAAAAATGCCAGTGCTGCTAAGTAACAAACTCGAAGGAGAAATATTTTTGATTTTTATCCAGTCGTTGGAATATTACATTGTTGGAAAAGATCCTGGCCTTGCATATCAGCACCTTCTCTACTTGAGCAAAGCAGAAAGATTTAAGGTAAGAACCTAGACTGAATGCATACTTAAGGTGAACAGAAACCTAAAGGAAATTTTCATGTCTTAAAAGGGGAAAAATACACTGATGTTGTATCTCTGTCAAATACTGATTTTCAATAAACTTGTGCTAATTATAAAATAATCTCTTTTTTCAGGTGGTGCTGGCCCTTCTCAGCAAAAATGAGAAACAACAGATTCAGCAGCTGTTTGACTTACTTTCAGAAAATCAGAATAGTCAGTACTCTTTGGAAGATCTTGAGAGCCTTAAAAAAGTTTATGAACTTTAAGAAGTTAAAATTAGCAGGTTGCATGCATATGGTTCATGTTTCTGAGGTGGAGGTATGAACTCTGCAGACTTGCATGGATTGAAGTAGGTCTTTACCCGGACTCTTTGAACCCTATTTTGTTTTGACAGCATATGCATATTTAAAACTTGCTGCTCTTTTTTTCTTGTAGTTGTATACGTTTTTAATCTCTAGAATTTAATGCATGTCTTTGTGTTCAGTAATGGAGTTAATGTTATTTGGCATACTGATTTTATTTAGATTGTGTTAATTATATATATAAAAATATATTTTACATTATATATATAATGTGAACTATCTTGATGGTACGATAGATAATACACTTTTAGGCATCACTTGTTATATCATTTTGTGAGTTGTATGTTCTTGTGATAAAGAAGTGTCTTCAAGATAAACGGGTCAGTTAGCAATAGCTTTGCTAAAATGAGTTTACAAGAAGTATTAACGTTTTTCAGCTGAACTGCTAGAGGCCATCTGTGTCTTCACTGTCCCTGGTCTGTACAAAACAGATTTAAATATTTTTGGTGCAATACAGCTTAGCAGCAAAGGTGAATGAATAATATATTAGCTTGCCATGGAACGCTTTGAATCAAAATAATTAATTATTAAATAAATGGGTATGTTTTTAAAGTTATTAACAAGTGAGTAATTTTAGCGCACAGAGGATTATTTTTTTTCTGTGCGTGTGGAAGCCTGCTGGTTTGCGTGGCTTTTGAAGTGACAGTGGTGAACAGGAGAAGTGGCTGCACTTAGCAATAAAAATATTTAACTCTTGGGTTTTGTAATCAGATTATTTAAAACACCAGCTATTTCTGTTTACAGACATATTTATAAAGCTAAAAGTAAAACCGTTTTGTGGACCAGTATGATTTTTTTTTAATTTTATTTCAGGCAGTACTTATGTTTTATATTTGATTCTGACAAAGCTCCTTTCTTGAGATGAAGCTTTTAAATTTTTCAAATACCCAAATGCCTTCTTTGCACATGTGATATAGATGTATATCGAACTCACTGGCACTGCAGAAATATTAAGAATGTTGTTCTAATGAAAATTTTTCTCAGGTGCATATCAATTAAAAAAATAAAGTTTTTTTTCTTGAAAAGTACAAGTATGGATTCTCTTTTCTGGTTCTACACTCTTTAGGTTTATAATCCTGACGTGGATTATGAGTTTTGTCTTGGAGTACCAAAAACGAGGCTTTTAATTCCTAAAGCACTGTCAGTACAACTGATGGGTTTTGTTTTTTAAATGTCCTCTTTTTCTGAGATTGTCACGTGTTCAAGAGAGATCCGTCGCTCATCTACTCTGTGCGTAACCAGTTGTGCTTCACCAACAGAGTGCCAGTTTCATTCTTCATTCTTCTTCATGTGGAAAGGTACTCACATTCACTAATTTCTGTGTTAGTCATTTCAGTCTTTTTATTTTTTCCACTGCTGTTTAGTATGTTCAGAGAAGATCCATTGAATGTGTGCAACATGGTTCAGATAACTTAAATCTATTTTCATTTAATAGTGTTCAGAGTGTTTTTAATGACAGTAAGTAATACATTGGAGGATTGTATTATTCACAGATTAGGAAAAGGTTCTTTTGGTAGAAGAAAGCATAATTTTAAAATAGTTGCTCAAAAACTGTAGTTGAGTAAGAGCCAACGTCAAAAGCCACCACATCTTTCCCTGTGCACCCAAAACCCCAGGCATTAAAAGCTCTTTAGAGATGTAGGCAGCAGTCTCAACTGCTGATGTTTGTATCTCATTTGTATAGTTTGTTTTGACACTGAAGATAAAAATCAGAACCTTTGCAGCAGCAAATCATAATAAAAACATAATTTAGTAATTTTAGGAGACGATCAGACGTCATTATTGAAAAGACAAAAAGGCTTTAAAAGATAAGATTTTAAAATGGAGTGTTCTTGACAAATAATTTATCCAGGAGGAAGCAGACAAATGGGTTTTCATAGATGGGTATACAGTATCACAGCTAATTTTAGGACAGTATTAATCAATCCCTAGTGATTAAACTAGAAACCTAGAAGTAGTTCCAGGGAAAAGTAGTCCAGGAAGGTGCCTTTTCTTGTAATACCTTCCAGCTTGAATGTCGGCTGAAACACAGGTTTGCTCAGTTTGAGGTAAAAATGACAGAGATCAGCAGATCAGGAAGCTGAAGTTACCCCTTGTGAAGACGTTCTAACTGGAGACCTGCGGTAGGGCTTGCAAGCGAAGCTGTCATCCAGCCAGCGGGAGGGAGCCGGGCTCTACCCACGTGTGTCAGTGCCGTCAGTGAGAGATTCAGTAACAAACATCCCCCGATGTGGAAAAATCAGCACTTTGCTGTGGAGTCACCCACCTTCCTTCTCAAAGCAAAGAGAGATTCTGGTGACAGTAATAAGAGGGCGGGTTTGGGTAGAAAGCTTAAACTCAGCCCTAAGGAAACACTCGGCAACCGAGGGGTTTTGGCTTCCCCTGTGTTGGGTCCCATCCCTTCGGTTTAAGGCAGGCCGTGAGATTTGGCTGGTTGAGTATTTAGACAACCCCCAACCTACCCCAGATGCTCATCAGTAGGCAGCTCCTCTGGCGTAGCTGGACACTGATCTCACACCATATTCCAGTATGTTCCCAGCACTCGTTTCCTAATTTTTTTTTAAGCTTATTCCAGTCCATGTTTCCAAGGGGAGAAGATGCTCTCATGAAGCCCTGCATTCCTGAGACTGCCGCCAGGCTGGGTGTACGCTCCCAGCAGATCCCGGGCACCAGCCCCACCTCTGGGAGGTGCCCAAATTCCCTCCAGCGCCTGAGTGTGCCCCTCGCTCCCAACTGCACCTCCGAAGCGGAAGTCACTGAACAGTAATTGATGCAGTAATTGTGATTGCCCTGCACTTTGGGTGGCAGGTCCCTCTGCCTGCTTTCATCTCCCTCTGCCCTTCGCAGGCATCGGCTCTTCTGCTCTGTTTCCAGGTTGAGCTGTTCCGCCACTCAGAAGTAAGCACACGGCGGTCCCCCTCAGCACTGCAGCGGGTGGCTTCCCGCGTGGCTTCCATGGAAACACAGGGGCCCAAAAACAATAGAGTGGACAAAGGGGTGGTTGTTTTGTTGGTATTGGGTTTTGTATCCTTTTTAGAAAAAAGCGTTTTAAGATGAAGACAAGAGACTCTCAGACAGCATACCTGGCTTTGTGGCGGGGAGACCCAAATCCCAGCTCAGTGTTCCTCTCTGCGGCTTGACATTCTCTCAGCACCCACCTTTTAAAAAAAAAACCAAAAAACCAAAACAAAACCCCAAGAAACTAAACACACACAAACAAACCAAACCCCACAACAATACATAAACCTGCTTCAGGCAGAGAACATTAGTTATTCAGGTGATGGGACCAGGCAGGTGAAGCATGGTCCCGAAGTGGCTGAAAGCTGGCCAGCCCCAACACAGCAATGGCAGAGTCACACTCTCCCGTACAGCCGAGCTGACAAATCCTTGTTTCTAATGTAGCTGCAGAGATGGGGAGTTTCTGTAACCACTGAAAAGGTGGGTAGTGGTGAGGGAATAGAGCGTGCCGGGGAACAGGGGTTGCCACTGTTGTTATTCTGCTCCCTCCCAAATATTTTTGTATTTTTTAGAGAGACCGGCTCCAGGTAGAAGAGGTGCTGTGGCCCAAGGGATGAATGTCATCGTGGCACGGTTGTTTCTCTGGCTAAAACGCTGCTTTTCGGCAGAGCCCTCACCACCAGCCTTTTTACCCTCCCTGCGCAGTGGGGCAGGCACCGGAACCCGGCGAGAGCCCAGTTCCTGGCAAACCACGCTCTTTGCTCATCTCAGGTGAGAAGTGTTTTCCACTCATCACACCCCGCTCTGCTTCGTGTAACCCACTGGCACAAATAAAGGGCTACTCTTTGTGGCTGCCGGGCCTTTCAGAAGCACACGAACTGCAGCATTTAGACTTTTTCATTGCAATAAACAAAATATCTATTTTTGAACAGTGGGGAACAAGACTCCTTCCTGGCTTGTAAATCAAGATTTATGACCCAAGTCGGTGAAACTCTGCTCACTGCCCGGGAGCTGCAGCCACCTACGCAGCTTGGAGCAGGGTATCAAACCCCGATGGCTGCCTGAAAAGGGGTATTAAATGTCACTTACCCGTAAGTAGCCGTCATTCCTTGCGTCCCTGTTTACCTCCCTGCTGGGATGTAACATGTTTCGGTGTGACACGCAGCCGCCAGCCATGGCCGTGCAGGGCATCGGTGTCACTTCCTTGCAGCCCTGTGCTATTTCTCAGTTCCTGCTTGCTAAATGCCACCCTCGTAAATAAATTCAGCAACACGAGAGTGGTTTTGCTGGTAAGCGAGGGGGATTATAGGGGGATAAAGTGCCCAGCACACGGAATAGCGTGTTCAGAAGCATCTTGAGCACACAGCCTGTGAGGAAAGGGCAGCTCGAGCCACATAAACCCCAACAGCACCGGTCTGGTGCCTAAACCCAACCACCCTAATTTTAACATCCTTATTGTGGAGACAGTAAGCACTAATTTTTTCCAGCCAGCTTACCAGGATCTGGTGAAAGGAGAGCTGTGTCACATCAGCTTCCGGCTTTGCCCACCACAATGATTTCTGCAGGTTCCTGGTGCGCAGGCGGTGCTGGGGCAGTCACATCTTGAAGATACCTGGTTACCTGGCCTGGCGCGTGAGCGAGGTGCCGCAGCAGGGTCACGTTTGTGGTTGAGCTTCCAGCTGCCGTGGGGAGGGTGGATTTCGTGCCGGGCAGATACCTGTTCCCTCTGCTGCCTCAGCCAAACCCCAAACATTTCAAGGGAAGCCCAGTGCAGGCGGTTGATCGTGTTTTAGGTATCAGCCAGAGGCTGGCAAGGGAATGCTCCTACCCTGCAGTGCTCCCAGACGCTTCACCTCCTTCGCCTGCCCCACAGGTCCCACGGAGTATGGAGTCCAACCAAACAGCGAGGAGCTGGTGCTGGGGCCAGAAGTGTTACACTGGGGCTTGGCACACAGCTGTTTGTCAGCAGAACTTGTCAGCTCACTCACTCTCCAACATGTGTCCACACAGGACACGGCTGAGGAGCAGCAGGACAGGTTTGCTCGGCTCCACAGTCCCACTCCCTTCAGGCTTCCCATGTGCCACCCAAGTGCCAGCTCTGTGTTGTCCTGACACTAAGGCAGTGCTCAGCCCTGCCCCATCCTGGGGTCAGCACAGCCCAGCCCAGCGCTGGATGGCCACACCAGGCTTGCAGCTTTCTGTGCACCACGAGAGCTGGGAGGTGAACCTCAGGTCTTCCATGCAGAAGAGAAGCTGAACAAGATCACCCGACAACCCCACCACAGAGCCAGGAACAGGCTCTGTGTCTGCCTTGAAGACTTTCCCTGCTGTAGGTGGGGTCTGCTGTGATGGGGATGCTGCAGAGCCGAGATCTGTAGGAACTGCAGCTCCGAGCCTGGCCTCCCTGTGGCACCATCCCTGTCCCCAGGTGCCTCCAGCAGCAGCAGGGCCTTCATCACCCAAAAACCAAACTTAGGGGATCAAGAAGTGGTGTGAAGGGAAAAGGAAGTCAGATTTTGCATAGGAAGAGGGGGCTGCAGCAGGCAAAGGCAGCAGCTCTGGGAGCAGAGAGTAGGGAGATGGAAGGAAGAAAATCATGAGAAAGAAAAGTATAATTAATACATATGTGTGTGTATTTATATATATATAAATATACATAAAATCTGGCTCCTCAGAAAAAAATATGACTGCTTATAGGTTTTTTTTTTTACTGTGAATTCCATCACAACTCACTTGTGTTTTGACTCTAAACAACCTCAAAGACAACTGTTGCTGCCCCTGGTACTCAAGGGCATTTTAAAATTCTCATCTACTTAATTCGTTTGAAATGGGTGAGATGATTGCTACATTGGTTCAAATTCAGAGTTATTGCTAAAATAGAACAAAGCGTTTTATCTGCGAGACAAGGAGGAGATCTAGAGGCAGCTCCTCAGAGAGGCTCCAGCGGCACAGCCTGGGGTTCCCTTCACAACAACAGGAGGGTCAGACCTACCCTGTGATCCAGTTCTTGTAGCGATGACCCTTCGTAGAAGCACAGCTGAGAGCAGGGATGGTTCTCTGCACTGAACTCCAGCTCATGAAAAGAAGAGACCAGTGTGTCCTGGCCAGGACTTGTTCCAGCACCTTTTCCAGTTACATCTTCACAAGGCGGTTTCATGCCCTCACAGAGGCCATTCCACCTTCTCAACAGTTTCTTTACGGCAGCATTTAAAACCTTAGATGAAAACTTTGCATCTACTTACATGTTGCAAAACCTTATGCGTGATCTGGTAAATACTTACCAGATTCTCCTCTTTGGAGTCCAAGAGGCTGCCCACAGGTTACACTACGCAGTGTCTATAATGCTGGCAATGAACCAGACCTAGCACTGTGGCCTCTTCCCCTCCTCTCTGGGGGAAGTGTTTTTCAGCCATTATTACGTAGAACTAAAGAACGGAAGATGGGAACCCACCGTGGAAGTGAGGAAGCTGAACAAGTTATTTTGCAAGTTACAGACAAGAGCATTTACGACAGCCCCGTTAGTCTGTGCGCTCCTCAGAGTGATGATGGGAAGGTGTTGCTGGCAGCAGAGGAAGCTACTGCAGGGCCCACAGCACTTCAACCTTCCTGCCATATGGGGCACAGCCTGGTCCCTGGTGTATGAGTGGCAGCAGTGACCGCTGCCAGGAGAGCTAGTGGCATCACACCAGTCTCGTAGATTGAATTCTGTCAGGCATGGAAGTTAAGTGCTACTCTCCTGGTCTGTGTCTCTTAAATCCTCCTTTGCCTCCCATTCAGGCTTCTGGATTTCAAAGTACCTCATGGCCACATTTCTCTGTTTCTCCTACCCTTCGAGTCTGAAGGTAACCAAGACAACACCACCAGACCGGGACTGTGCTTCTCACCGAGATAGGACCTGGGGATTCTTTGACCCTAATGTGGAGAACATTTTCCTCCCACAGCAACATCAGATCGTTCCATCTGAGAAGACCAGATGGATGTCACCTTCGGGGCAGATAGAAGCAGATGAGGTACTAATGGTGCAGTTTAGATGTTTATCATTTCAGAAAGGTTCTCTCGGGTTTATTCCTGAGTTTCTGCTCAACTGCCTTCATTTCACCTGAATCAATGGAATATTAACATTTGTATCTTTTCATCCCAAAGTAACACTTGAGGATGGAGGATGTCATGTACCTTTTGTCCTTTGGTTTACACTCAAACCCCCAAAACTTTTAGTTGATGTGACTGCTAGAAAACAAAACTGCAGTAGACACAGGCAAGCAGTATTACCCCCAAGGGAGAGTTGCCTCTGGTTAGCAGGATCCACGCCAGAGCACAAGCTGCAGCAGTGGATCTAAGAATTTCTGCCATTTAAAAAAAAAAAAAATAAAAAAAAATAAAAAAAAAAAATCTTTAAAATGGCTACTTAAAGCTCTGGTGACACTTTGATCCCCCCCACCCAAAGGCATCCAAAAATGCTGGTGCCCTTTACAGTGATGTGCCGTCACTGCTCACCTGCCAGGCAATGCGGAAGGTGATCTCCCGGCTCCTGCAGCTCTCTGCGCCGTGTCCACCTCCTGCCCGTCCCACAGACCGTGGCACCTTTTTATTTCTTGAAACCTCCAGTGCAATGGGGGCAAAGAACCTAAAATCTCTCCCCTAAACACCTAAACCAAGCAAACTGTTATTGGGAAGTTATTTTCAAGTTCATTAAATCCAGTTAAGATTTTTCAGCCATCTGCTTGGTTATCCTTATAAAGCCTCACTACCATTTCTAGGGTACATTACGTTTCACTCCTCCCATCTCTTCTGCCGTTGGAAATGGTATAAATAATGCTCTAATTGTAGCTTTAGAGCTGACCCAGCACAACAGTTATCCACTTGTTATTTACTCTAGTATGAATATAGCTTACGTATGGCTTTGGGATGAGGCAGATCCAGCTTTGTCTTCTGTACTGCGTCCCAATCGGTCTTAGTTTCTTACTTCGAGCCTGTCACGATGCCGGTGCGAAGCTGAGCCTCATGAACAGGCAGCTCAGCCAAACAAAAAAATACCAAGTTGTTACCCAGAAATGCTGCAGTGTTTCAGAATGAACTTCTTACGGACCAGGTGAATCGAGAAAAGCATCGCTTCAGACCGAGAAAGCAGAGTCTGAGTTCAGCTCAGCCATCTCAGCCTTCCCAGTCATACCAAGATGGTGCAATTGGGTCTAAGGAGCAAGATGCTTATGCCAGAGCCGCATCCTCTCAGAAACCCATTTACCCTCCCTGCCTGCCATAGAGGCAGCTGAGATTGCTGTTCTGTAAGATGAAGTCAGGTTGAAGTCTTGGACAAAATGCGACTAACTTCAGATCTTATATTTCAAAGTAGCAGAGCATTCAACTTCCAAGGCACAGCTAACAAAATGAAAGTGCTTAAAGGCAACAAGAGCTGACAGCAGTCAGCACCTTACAGGAAAAAAAGCACCTTCTGGGAACAGACATTTTTATAAGGCTACTCAGCAGACTAAACAAAGGGCCACTAGAAGTCAGTATTTAGACATTTATTTCAGATATGCAGTTTACACGCATATTATTGAGCCAAACGGAATTGCAAATATACAAATACTGTAACAAGCATTACCAAATAACGTAACTGGCACTAGTGTTATAAGCATATTACCGAAACTGGTGAGGATAAGTCATGGAAGAGGACTGCAGCTCATGGCATTTTCTTTTTACCCAACCAAACTTCCAGTAGCACCATAATGGCAATACATGAAACACAAGACAGAACATCGTTAACTGTTATTCTGATATTCACAATTTCTTTCTTTTTTTTTTTTTTCATTTTAGTGAATTACATAGCAAAAAAATGTTGACAGTGCAGGCGCTTTGGCCAACTTCAGCTTGTGTTCAGCTGTACATCTTCCATATGCAAAAGAAAAAGAAAAAGCCAGCATATTTGGAAGCCATCTTTGCACTTGGGCAGTCATTGCACTGCACTTTGATTCTGGGGCTGAAGATATGCACGTCTTGCAAAGAGATGTCATGTCCACTAAAGCCTGAGTGAGTCTTTGGTAGGCTAATACTTCAGTATTATTATACATTTATCTACCACAGTCATTTTATTCACTAGGATTTTCTTTTGTGATCCAAGGTGGCCAAAGAGGACATTCTGGAAAAACATTACAGTAAAATCCTCAAACGACCAGGCACTTCAAACCCAGTCTTTTCCAAAGGCACCAAGAATTGATGGGGCACCGTTTTTTTCCCCCTAATGAAAGGTGACTGCATCTGCTTTTCTACAATGCTTATAAATCACTGGATTGTTATTTTACAGTTTTTATACACTATATAGTAGCCTTGTCTGCTGCATGGTTGGTTGCATGAATAAATAAGTAACCCCACTGTTCTTCACAGGTGACGTCTCCGTTCCACCATATACTAAGTACCAATTTCTAAATTATGTCAAATGCCATAACCTTGCTCAAAGTGTACACACAAACTCTTCTGACACAGGCTACATCCATCTGAAATATGCGGCTCATTCTACATGCATTCTAAATACAGCGTGTCCAGTTAGGAAACAAAATCATCATTGCCAATATTCACTGTTGAAATATGGTTGTATAGGTCTCTGCAAAACTTTTGCTTCCCTTAAATAGAGTTCACACAAGAATGGTTTGAAGTCACTAACGCTCAGCTAACACCCATTTATCCGAAACCCCATATCTTCCCAGTGAAGAACTGCAGGACATATTATTCATTTCAGCATTTAACATATTAAGAATTTACCAATTTTTATCTAAATACACCAAGTATATGCTTTCAAGCAAAGTTGTGGCAAAAATACAAAACATGGACGTATTTGTACTGCTGTAATGCACTTGGTTAAAGCCTTCATGTCTCTTCACACAGGTCTAAGATCCATATGAAGCATTTTGCCTTATCAGACCAGTATATATAAAATGCAGTTGTATCAAAACCTTGCTTCTGCTGGTCACCTGAAACTTACGGAAGTCGCATGTAAATCAACCAGCCTTCAGACAGGGTTCTTTAGTGGTAAATATATTTTTGCAGCACTTACAGGCTTAAATTTCAGTCTGAATAGCAGTGCTTAATTCCGCAGCATGTTGTGAATGGTTGTTGTTTGTTTCTTTCAGTGTTTCCCCACCACCTAAATCTACATCTGTCGAAGATCCATTATTAATGCTTTCCTCAGCGATGTAGCTCAGCTGTGGAACATCAGTGCTTGGGGCTGTTGGAGCAGGCACAGGGATTCCACTTGGCTGTGGAGAGTTTTCCAAGCGATCATTTTCCACCTCTGGGAGAACACTGACTGTGGTGAAGCGAGTATGATAGTCGCTGGAACCGTGGCTACAGGAAGTTTTCATACTTTCCATATCTGAGCAACTAAACTCAGAGAAGTGACTCGAGTGAGAATCTGCTACAGATGGGATACTATCGCTAAGAGAGGGAGAGTCAAATTCACTGGAGTTTGTGCTTTGTTGTTCCAACAGCTGAGCATCCATGTCCTCTCTTGTCTCATTTATCTTCATGCTACTCTTCTTCCTCAGCTTACCTTTACATTTTTTTCCTGCTGTTGTTTCTTTGGACCACTTGGTGGCACTAGATTTGCTTTCTGGCAAGCAGGCCGATGAACAACCGGCGTTACTACGACCTGCAGCGTTGCCGTCATCCACGCTACTGCTGCCGCTGTTGTGCCTGAATTTGGCTGGCTTGGATTCAATATCCACTTGCACTTCCATACTGTTGCCTTCCCTAGAACAAAAAAGAATCCATGAGCGTAAGTGGTCATCTAAGACAAGCCAGCTAACACAGCAAAACAAACTCTTGCCGCTTTCCAAGATACATAGCAGAAGAAAATTAAGAGATGTAACTTGCTTTAGGGAAGTAGTTAAGTGTTTAACCAAATAAACAGCCCAAAGAAAAACACAAAGTCTGAAAGACCAAACACTTCACTGAGCTACAGCAATTCTGTTCTTCTTTGGAAATAACCTTGGCAAAATCTAAGTTGTCACACATAATTCAATTTGTAACAAAATCTGCAGTTTCAAAGGGTAACGACTAAAGTAGAACAGCTGAGGCATGCTTAGAACATCCTTTACGGCAAGGCTTATTCATCGTCTATTTTCCCGTTTCTCTTACCTGTCCAAAGGGATGTAGGAGTTCAGAATGGATCCTGCCATTGCTTTGGTACTGGCATTGTCACTAACTGTTCCCAAGCTAACTGTGCCAGATTCTCCACTCAGACTGTATCGTTCTTTCTGCACATCTGCTTGTACTTCCAGTCTTGGAGAGAAAGAAAAAGAGTTGGATGTACTGCTACTCCAGTTAAAGCACACTAGTTGAAAATTAGTGTCACCTTGAAGGGTTTCTCCACCATTCAGTAGTAAGTTTATTAGTTACTCCAGTATGATGTGCATATTTACCCCACTAAAACAGGTTCTCTCTTCCCACTGTCAAAAATGACATTTTTAATTAAAAAAAAAACCACCCCAAAACCACCCCAAAGCAAAACCAGATTAATTTCCCAACAAAGCAAAATGTTGCGCATTAACCAGAGCTTCTGGATTCTTTCCTCCCTGAACTTTACAAGAACAACTTCCAGGCTTAGCTATAATTCTTTTGCAGCTAGCGTACTGTACTCTAAAAATGGAAAAAAACAATCAGAAGGGTACATAAGTTCAAGACATGATAGTTCTCATGTTTCTCCAGCTGCAAAATTATTACTAATCAAACAACAGGCAGAGGACTGTGTCCTGTACTCTGCTTTATATTGTGTTGTTATCAACTGCAACAGGAATAATAGAAACCTGAGCAATCCTAAATCGGGCTGAACGGATAAGACAGAAATGGAATTAAAGCTCTTTTCCAAATGCCTTGTTTATTTATGTTCTGACAGTGAATTGGAAGAGTTTTTTTATTTTGTTTTCCACTCTCAGCTCTTTAAAAAGGATAGATACACCTCACTTAGCAGTCACAGCTTGACACACCTGTCCCAGCATAAGGGAACTCTTGATGCTGTCCTGCACTCCTCATTTTATATAGCTTGGACTTCCGAATTGCACAAGAAAACAAGTAGTGTTAGCACTTGATTTAAGGAGCAAATTCCATAAACCCTAAATGTTAGCAATCCTTTCCAGACACTCCCTTTCTCTCCAGGGTGCAGGACAGCCAACAGCAAGGCCTTAATTCACAGGAAGCACTGAGCTCCTAAGTGACAAGAAGTTGCCACCTCAGCAAGGCCAGGTGCCCACCTGCCTCCCTCCTAAGTGCATTTTGAATCCACGCTCCACCCAGGTGTTCTGAAAGCACAGCCTGGTACTTGAAGACACACATTGAACAAGTCAGCAGTTCTGTCTTTGGGGTGAGATGCACCAGGGAACGTGCCTGTGTTAGACATGAGGTGCCTCCCCCTGCCTCCTGAGTAGCAGGAAAACAAGATCTCAGGCCCCATTCACCCTGACAAAAATTCAAACTCTCCTTTGAGGATCATGGTCTGGCAGGATCCCTTGGAAATCACCAAGTTTGTCAGAGATGAACTGTCTCTATCTCCCAGAGACAGCTCCTCTTAATAGGAACCAATTTAAAAAAAATAAAAATCAAAAAACCTAGTTAATACCACTTCCTCTGCTTATATGTGGAGCAGGACACTGCACAGTAGAAGTACAACTCTTACCTGTTAAAGCAGTTAACCATTGCACTTCCCGAGAGACTCCCTGTTATACTGGCCCCAGCCAGGGCCATGGTACTAGCGGTTTCACTTAGGTTGTCTCGAATGGCTCCTATTCTATCCATGTGGCTACCGCTTGCACTCAAGCTGCCAGTCAGTCCTCCGACGCTTCCTTCGCCGATGCTAGGGTTATGCCGTGCCTCAGCTACTGAAGTGGTATCTAGACAGAAATACAGAAGGCTTGTCAGTCATGGAAGCAGAAGTTAGTAGTTTCTAGAATGTGACCATGGAAACTGTTCCTGAAATTATGCTGAGAAAAAGGATTTCTAAAACATACTGTGATAAAAAGATATAAATAAATATAAATAAATAAATAAAAAAGAGACCTTTCTTGGAGTTGCTACAATGGTTACGCCTGACGTCACATAATTAAGATACCAGTAAGTTACCCATCGACAGGACAGGTAACATGGAGTCAAGGAAAACAGAGAGACCCTATCACAAAGGATATTGCCATGTATTTAAATAACAACACGGATCAGCATTTAGTTCCCCCTATTATAGATGAACAGATGAAAGCCAGCAAGCTTCCACAAACCAGTATTCTGAAAAAGCAGCATTAATTTTATCTTAAAACTTTTACCCACAGAAAAGACTTTACTAAAGTCTGGCTTTGATTAAAATGTGCAAGAGAAGCTTTAATGCTTGTATTACAACTCACACAGAGAAGCTGTCCTCATCTGAGAGCTGGTCTTTCAGCAGCGAGCGGAGGTTTCCCTAACTGTACAGTACCTCTTCTGCAAATAAGTACTCTACTATTTAAGGCCATCAAATGTAAGTCACAAAGCCCAAATTTATAGAAAATGAAACACGTATTTTCTTACCTACAGCTGCATTTGTTCCACCAACATTTATATCATTTTCATCATCAAATTCTATCCTGACACCTTTTCCATTGCCTGCTGACACACCACAGCCTCCACTTCGGCAGAGGGAAATTGGAACAACTCCATACACGTAAGCCAGCATAATAGGAACACCAATACCTACAGAGGAAAGTACAGTATTTCATTAAGTCTGACTTATATTTTTGGAGCCTTTCATAAAAGCGATTTCATTTTCCATGATTACTTAATATTTCACACTTGAAAGAAATCAGGAGGGAGCAAAATTAAGAAATATTGGTAAATCACTATGGTGAAACGACAGGAAAGTACTTTCAGCAGGCAGAATGTCCTCTATTAGCATTGGTATGCAGAGAAGCTTAATGCTTGATTAATTAATACTTCCAATATGTCCATAACATCTTTTATAAACACAATGAAAATACTTTAAAGGTTCATATAAGCTCCATTGGGGACTGTAATAATGCTCCACCTGAGAAAGAGAAATAGCAGAGATCTATTTCAAATGTTATTCAACTAAAAATGAATTCTACTAATTTAATAAGGGGCTTAATTTTGCATCCACTCAAGTCAGACAGGGTTTTGTTATCAATTTAATAGGACTTAACATTATTATTATCATGGGATCTTTCACACTTCTTGTATCACACTGATCCAATTTAAAAATTTTAATTATACAAGTTTTTCTTAAAAGTAAACAATTCTGTGGAGGAGCCTAGCTGGAGTTAAGGGAAACCAGTGAAAGGAGCCATGGGCTAAAGTGCACGCAGATATACACGCACATTCACGGTCCGCTAGAAGTGGTGGGATGGAAGTTACTCCTTTGGCATATGAATTAAACCTTTGCTGATGGAAGTACACAGAAGGCACAGAAAAACGGTAGACTGAAGAGTGGCAACCTAGCACATTCTGAAAAAGCTAGGACAGAGGCAGACCCATTGCAAAGGCTCCTCAGTCTGACCTAAAAGAAGGGTTCCAGTTATAGGAAGCCCCTTTCACTAGAAATTCCTCTGCATTCAAGGAGGAAATCCATATCCTCAAGGTCATTTTTTTGGAAGCCATATAACGCCCTGAGACTGGAGGCCATGCGTTAATGGCAGTGGGGCAAAAGCAAAAACTCCACAAAATAAAACCCAACTGCTTTCTCTAAAAGACCAAGTTATCTCTGGTCAGGAATAAGAAATAGCTCAAAAGAACGTGGTAAAGTAGGCATAAATACACTTATGAAACTTTGCGCCCCACTCCCTGCTTAGCAGGGCTCTGGTGCCACAGCTACATGAGACCAATGCAATGCACACAGACAACAGAGTTTTATGACTAGAATATCTGCCTTTGCACAGTGGTCAGCTATTGTTAACAAGCGGTTTAAAGCCACAGATTCTTGTTCCATTTAAACCATCGCTTGGCTAAAGGCAGCCCTGCCTTCCTGAGGCCACTCCTTCCTCTCAGTGCACTACTTCTGGCACAAGGGGGAACACTACATACACAACTGCGTGATGAATGGCACCAGGGGACTGGTCCGGCTTAAAACTAAATGGTGGGTCTTAACGTGAATCAGGTACCCACAGCAGCTTGCTGTGCAACTGTAAAGATGCCTCTGCTGCAGCAAAGGAGAAGCAAGGCAGCACTGGGCAAGTCCATTCCTTTCAAAAACCAGGGTCTGTTTACAGCGATCTCGAAATTACGTGGTAGGACAAGTATTTTGTAATGTACAGCCTATTTTCCTCAAATGCTATCCTCAAATAATGAGAAATAATGTGAAAGAATTCAAGCTGACTCCCAGAGCATAATAAATAGTTTGTCAACTACTGTCATGTTAAGTGTAAGAGACTATGTTTTTCTTCTGTGTTGAGAAGAGTTTAATATGAAGTTATTCAAATGCAAATAGAATCTGGGCAACAGTTTTTTCTTGGTCAGTCATTTAAAGAGGCTTTAAATACTTCAGCTTTAAAAGCCAGATATGACAATGAAGCTTCAATTTGCAACATAAAAATTGTTTCTCCTTCTTTGTTGCAGCATCTCCTGAAGTACTGTATTCTCCATTCTGTCCCAATAAGTGTATATAACCTCAGACTCATCACCGTCTCTGTTCCTTTACCTACAAAAGGAAACTATAGGACTTATCCCTGCTGTTTTATTCGTGAGTGCTTAGAGAGTTCTGGTTGCAAAGCGCTACCAAGACACAAAATAGTAACATTTGCTTACCTACAGTTACTGCAGCTACAACTGGAGAAACAATTACAGATAAGGTTACACCACCTGCTATAGCCAAGTTTCTCTTGTGCTTTGAAATGTCTTTGCCTTCATATCGATTGTGAATCTTGAGAGAAGAAAAGAAGAAAGGGTTTTTAGAGTATTAGCATCACCAATAATACATTGCTGCAAGAATGGAAGAACTGACATATAGTTTGGAATCTGTACCCTGCTCTCTTCCAGAGGGACCATATTCTACGTCACGGCTTATTCCTTATCTCAAATAAAAGAAAATTTATGCATTCCTTAATTTTAGGCAGCTTCTTGAAAGTTCGAAGTCCTCCCATCCAGCAACTAAGCACTTTCTTTTAACTTGAGGCTGAAAGTACTAAATCATTGAACAGTTTGTTTGTTTAATCATTACTCCAGCTTACATGGTTGGCAACAGTAGACAATTTTCAGGATCAAAGAATTACCACATCTGATCAAATTGACACTTCTTATTCCCAGCCACCTTTCCCCTGAACAATACAGAGTGAAACTTTCACAAATTATTAAATTTATGGAAACAGAAACTGACATAACAGAGTCATGAAAATCTCATAGAAAGGCAGCCTTCACCAAACATAGCCGGGGGCGGGGGCAAGTAGTGGGGGTTAGAACAAGAACTCTGTTGAGGCAGGAAATATTTTAGCAAACCTGAGTCTTAGCTGTGCTACTTTTTACTGAGGAATCCGCTAACAAAACCCCTTACTGGTGATTCAAGTCTGCAATAACTCTGAAACGTGACTGCCTCAAACTTATTTGCTGCAAATCCCACGTGAACCTGGAAGACTTTTGAAGATCACTGTTTCACAGAGATTTCCCGTTTTGTGTATTTCATTTACTCTCTAGGAACATGGCTTTTCAGGGATATGTGCTTCATCCGTCATCATTCTTGGTTAACACGTAATTACAATGGAACAATAGGTCGCTATCTTAATGGTTGTCATAAGGTTAAGTTAATCCTCCCTACGTCTAATGAGGAACACAAAGGAGTCCTAAGAGGATAATCACAGTATTTTTATATCAATATGCCATTGAAAAAAAACCACAAAAAAAAAACCAAAAAGAAGAGACAAGAAATGAGCCGGAATTTTTATTAGATGTTGTGTTTTCTAAATTATAATTTCAATAGTGATTTGGTAGGGTAGTTCTCATTTTGGAATAAACTTAAAGTATTTGTATTTTTGGGGCAAGACAGGCAAGGAAAGGGCAGAGAAGACACTGCACTTTTATAAAGAGAATGCCCTGAGGTACATTATACAAAGAGTAACATAGACTGAGGGAGCACTTGAATGTGGAATATACCTATAGATTAAAAAGGAAAAATTGAACATGAACACTCTTACAGTACAAGCGTGTAAGAATTACAAACACAGGAAGATCAGGTTTCACGGGGCTCTAAGCAATTAGTAGGATCATCTCAGGCACTGAATTTTACTGCTATGGGCAATTTTAACTACCCAACAAAAGGCATCCAACAAACAAAGGCTACTGGATTCCTTGAACATAAAGCAACAAAAAGGAATGGAAGGGAGTGGTTACAGAGAAGAAACTGATTGAAAACATCAAGATAGAAGGTTACATTCATAGGAATGACTACGAAATAAGAGACTTCAGAATATTGAGTAAAGAATAAAGAACATCCAAATAAAAATACTGGGCCAGAAGAAGAGGGATTTCAATAAATGCAGAAAAAACAGTAGGTTAACAAGACACATCTATGAGAAGAGAGGACTAGCACTTCCTCACGGAAACTATCAAAGCACAAGCACAAACTCTTCCAATGCAGAAGACAGACAATGTTGTAAAAGAACAACGGAGTTTCCTTTACAGAAGCAGCAGCAGCATTAAGAAAATAGAAAGTAGGTCAGATTACTATGAATGGGTATAAAGGAACAGCATGAGGGTGTCAGGACAAAATCAGAAAGGTTAAAATAGGGAAGACCAAAAGCAAGGGACATCAAAGTCAACAAGAAATTATTTTACAAGTACACCGCTAGTAAGAGGAAGACCAAAATGGATCAATCTGCTATTTAACAAAGAGGAAAGACAGCCAGAGCATGAAACCAGAGGCATGTTCTTTTTTTTTTTTTTTTCCTTTCAGTTGCCACTAAAGATCAACTGTGAGCCAGGTGACTGGTGACAAAGGAGTAAGATCTGCAGGAAAACAGCAGGTTAGAGTGTCCTTACATGAGTTGATCTGAAAAAAATCTCTCAGCAGGCCCAATTTCAGAGCCACTAACAACATTTTTTTGAAAATTGCTATCCATAGAAAACGTCTGAAAAAAAAAACCAAAAAAACCCAGGAAAACTGGAAAAAGTTAAACCGCAATGATAATCTTTAAAAAGGTATAAAACAAGAAGCTTGGGAATTAAAGACCAGTGAACTGAACTTCAATTTCCTGAAAAGTGGGAACTTGTAGACACTAAAGCAAATGTAGGAAATAGAGAGGCCACACTTATTTTTTTCAAGTAGAAATCACACTGAATAATTTCCTTCTGTGACAAGCTAACTAGCCTTGAGGATGCAGAGAAACAGATGTCACATACTGACCAGAACAAAATTTTGATATTTGCTTGTATGACAGTCAAACAGGTTACAATAGTCCAGACTGAAAACGGGCTAGAGAAATCTACTAGTAGCTTAATGTAAAACTGACAGAAAACATCTAAGCTGACAGTAGTCTTTTTTACTCCTCAAATTGAAACTCTTCACCCTATACTTTTTCCAATAGATATGCCATGCCCTAGATCCAAGAGTATTCAACATTTTCATTAGCCTGGATGATGGAAGGAGAAGGATGTGTGTGTTGAATTTCAGGCCAATACAATCTGGCAAGGTTGCAAGAATGCCAGAACTCATACTGGTCTTGAGAAGTTGACAAAACAGCCTGCAATGACCAAGATGTAACACAACGATAATGAGTTCAAGATCACCCTTAGGAAGAGACCAATTGACTAATAATCAGTATGGTGGAGAAGGGTATGTGTTTTAAAGTACACAAATGAAAATAGCGTGTTTTTGAGAAGAGGTAACTTGCAGTTACACGCACAGAATCACCCTTTCATTTAAGCCAGCAGTAGCAATGCTTCAGCTTCACTGCTCTATTGAAAGTGGACAAAAACAAAGGCGGTAGGAACAACTGGAAGGAAATCCAGAACAGAAGATGAGAATCAGAAATCTAAACCAGTGTATTTTCTTGACAGCTTGTCAAGAAAAACTGGAAGTGCTAGGTTCATTTAGAGGTAAGAATGAAAGTGGCCTTCAGAATCATCAAATATGTAATGGGATATGGCAGAGCAAAAGGATTCTTTGTCAGCTGAAGACAGGACAATAAGAATTTAGTGTAGGAAGAGAATTTACATTTCTGTTAGAAAAATAAATTTGACTAAGAAAGTTAGGCTCCAAGAGCCTGTGGAATCTCCATCATCAGATGTTTTGAAGAAAAGTGCAGAGAAAAATAACCATTAAGCAGTGGGGTACAATGGAAATTCTCATGAGGCTGCCCTCAGAGACTGACTTTCTGAGACTTTACCATTAATACATGAAAGGCGTTCAGTGATGGGGACCTATCCCAAAATCTAACGAGAAAAGCAAAACATGCAATAGTAATTCAAAACAAGTAACTGCTGCCTTCTTCCTCTTATCGTTTATAAGGTTCCAATGACCGTACAGGACTAAGATGAAACAGAAGAGTCCAAAAAACACTAGCAGAAGGTAGAAATACTTGCTTGAAAGAAAAGGATGAAAAAGAATACAGCGGAAGAGCTGCATCCCTGGAATTTTTGTCTAGCAGCAACAGCTCGTAAGAGAGAAACACTCCCCCCCCCGCCTAATAAATGCGGAATGATGTGTCTGTGCCAGTGACTGTGAGAACCCATGCAGAAAAACAAATCTTCTGGTTATGCCATCCAGGATGTGTAACTGAACACTCAGCACCTGCTGAACCAAACCATCATTTCAAAAAGCCCATTTCCAAGAGATCTGGATAATGTACTACTTTATCCTAAATTACAAATAGGAGATGCAATTATCTTTTGTTTTCCTTGCAATTTGTCATTTACTTTATATTAAAAGCTATCTATTGCATTTTTGAAAGGAAATACATCAACTGCCTTCTGATTAACATGGTCATTTCTAGCTGATTCCCACAAACAGTAAAATAAAGCCAGATGCTGCCTAGCCAACTGCACTGAACACTGCTCCACATGGGGGACTGGCCTAAGGCAGTAAACAAGCTGCCGAGTATAAATACTTAAGTGTGTGCATGCATAAACCTATGCCAGCAGAATTTTATACTACAATACTGGTAACTATCTGCTTTTAAGAAAAATAAGAAAGATTTTCTTTTTGTCTTCCTTCTCCTCTACTGTTTATTTCTAAGGGACACAAGGAAAACTAGGGGTTAAAAAAATAGCAATTTTTGAAAAAGCATGCAAGAACTTCCATGACAAGATGCAGAAATCAGAAATCGTTTGGTGTTTTGCTCTGTCTGTTTTAAGAGGAACTACATTCTTAAAAACACTGCTTCTCCTTCCTGTACAATTGAAACAAATATCCTTTAACAATCCAGGGGCTGGTTGGTTTGTTTTTTGGGGGCTGTTTGGTTTTTTTTTTGGTGGTGGTGTTTTTGGTTTTTTTTTTTTGTTTGTTTGTTTGTTTTGGTTTTGTTTTGGTTTGGTTTTTTTAAAGGCTGGTGAAGATAGCCAACTGAATATAGTACCGCCCAAGTATGCAGAAGGTAAAACCTGAAGCGTATTAGGAGTCGTAGCACATTTTACCTTACGTCCCACGTACACAGGAATTCCAATAATCATAGCAGGAATAGCAATTCCAGCGATTAAGGCAATTCCTACAGGAGCTCCAACAAGTGTCCCTAGTTGCCACAGTATTTTCTTCTTACGGCTCCATGGTTTCTTTCCCCAAAACGTGCAACCTGATGGGCTAATAGAAAGAAGTAAGAAAATTGTAAAGAAATTGTAAACACATCAACATAACTATACACTACTGAACTGTTCTCTAGTTACAAAAATTATTGGTTTTAGCTTCAAGTTACAGATGTTATAAATACCAAATCATCTGTTATTTCTTCTGATATTTTTTTTTTTGCCTTTACAGTATATTTTGCAACATAAAAAGAAGCATACTGCATATTACCACATGCCAATCTGTGATTCACAGGTTGTGTTGCTTCCTACGAAGACAATACAGCAGTATGAAGACATCAATAAAAACAGTGGGTATGTTCATCTAAAGCACTTCATTTCTTGTACTAAATACACACTGCATGCATGAAACTTAGAAAAATATTTTAAAATAAAAAATAACAAGGCACTAATTTGAATACACACATTGAAAATTAACTTAATTCTCAGATACGGATACTTAAACTGTGATTCTCCAACAGGAAGAAAGCCAAACTTACAGCAGCCAGGAATCTATTTCTAGATCCTTTAGAAAACAAATTACCAACCACATAGAACTTTTTTCTTAAATGTACCTTAAATAATGTAAATCTGAGATCTCTTTCATACACAGCCAACAGAATTCACAGCCACAGACAGCACAAGTCATATGATTGCAGCTTCCATCATTCATCTTTATTATATAAGCAGCACAGCGTGGGCATGGCTTTATGTCATCAGCTGTTTAAAAATGAATATTAAGATCATATCAGTTCTTTATATGAGCAGATTTAATCAAAATATAGATATCTGTTTGGGAAAACGGATTGAGCCATTATCTGAAAAGTGGAAGAAGTGTATTATAAGTTTGCTTTACAAATCTTGATTTGGCAATGACTTCATAGCTATTTGCATTTGTAAACCTTGAACCAAGTAAAACTAATGAAAACAAGACATATTAGATCACATTCAAGTAATTGAATAGTTAATGCATACACCATGTTCAAGATTTTTCTAAGCTTAATGCAATATATATTAGTTGGACATTAAATATGTATGTTAATACAGGACTGATAATACGGTCTCTTTAAATATAATCCTCTTCCACATTTCATGCTGTTATGAATCTTTTACTTGAATATTCAGTCTCCACTCTTATTTCTTCTTATCTTAAAACTATCTCCCCTTCCACATTAAGTGCATTTCTTTGGTATCACCAACCTTCTTGAGTCCTTTTCACAGCCCTACTTAATACTTAGTTACTCCCTAGAAAAAAATATTGTAGCAGAAATAAAATTCTGGAGGCTCTTCTTGTTCCCCAGTCAAATATTGAAAAACACGGTTAAGTGACTAGCTCTATCATTAACAAAGGGGTCATTGAGCAACAGCGAAATACTTGTATTCTGACACAACCACAGTTGTGATCTTCGCTCCTTCACGTTACTGCTCAGCATCTGCACTTTGGGACGAGCTATTGACTCACAGCAGCAGATGTAACTTGCAGCTCCTAGTGCAGAAGTCCAAGTTTACTGCCTCTGTGCTACTAGGTAGGACAAAGGGAAAAGATGGGTTCTACTTGGTATAAAGTGTATCCAAAGAGATGCAGTAGAAAACGATACCTCTATAAACTCTGGTGCACAGGGACAGTGAGCAGCTGAAAGGATGCACCAGTTATTCCCAGCTGGGAACAGATGCACAACCTCCAGGGCAGTAACTAACCTGAGCAAGTTCTTATAGCATAGGTATGGCAGAGCAACGGCTGTTCATGCTGGGAAGGACCAAGAAGGAAAGGAGGTGGCATGCTAATTTATTTAAAGTTTATTTTTAAATGTATTTGAAAAACTAGAGCAAGATGCCATTTTTTAAGACAAGTTGGGGTGCCTTGTTAAAATAAGCCAGCACAAACAACAAATTAGAGACTCCCAAATCTAGGGCTGAATTGGAGAACAGCAGCTCTAGCTACATTCAAGGAGCAAGAAAGACTCTTTCCCCCAAATATCTACCTTATTTGGTCAGGCAGACACAAAAGCTGACAAATAGATCAGAGTTTGGTGTAATTTAGAGCCAACTCTTATCAATAGCAAACTGGACTCCTGCTCTGCAAAATACTACTCTGAATAGTTTACTCTCTTTTTTGGGGGGTTAAAACAAGCTCAGTTTTAAGAGATGCAATTGTTTGCCTTCTCATAGACAAGACAGATGAGCATTTTATTGAAAAACAGAAATCAATACCAACAAACATAGATGTCAAATATCAGAGCTGGCATCAGACTAACAGTCTATTTTGAATGTAAAAAAATCAGTGGTTTTGAGTTTAACAGCTTTTATTATTAGCAGCCCTGTGAAGTTTCACCTACAGTGGAGAAAATAAGTGTTCCCAGTGTGTAAGTGATACAACTAATGAAGTCAGCATGCCAAACAGTGAGTGCTTTGCAGCAAGTTCCTTTGACTTGATGTTTTTCAGCTACAAAGAATTTAAAATGCTAACAAGCCTCTGAGATTGAAGTCAGATGCTCTGGATGCAAAGTACTTTAAATTATAACATTTAAAATTTGAATTCAAACTTAAAACTGTATAGTTTATATTTCTGAAACACAAAGTAGCTAGTATCTACCGTGCTACTATTCAGTTCTTTCATTTTTAGAATTCATTATGCAAGTGTACCAAAAAGATATTTTACAGACACAGTATCCTAATCATAAATACCTGCTGCTCCAGATTCCTGGCTGTAACTAATAGATGAAGAACGGATTGTTCTCAGGCGCAGACTTTGGGCTCTCTCCTGGCGAGCAGCATCGCAGGTCTGGTTGGGATGCCAGATCTGCTTACAGTGGTAGCAAAACTCAGTTCCACAGCCTTCTCGTCCACACGTGAGTTTGGGGCAGCTGGCACATCCAAAAGCGATCACAGCATACCTTGAATGGTCAAGAGGGGCAAGAGAAAATTTTGTTAATAAAACCAGTCCCATCTATAGACCAAAGCGGACAAGACAGCTGCCAGAGGTGAAGTGGGTACAAAGGCAGTGGACATCAGGAACTGACATTAGATGTCCAACACAGGTTCCTTACCACCTCCTTCCACAACTCCATCACTATTGCATGACATTAAGACCGTACAGAAATACTACAGTCAGTGTAATGCTTTGTTCCACCCCACCTTAATAACTTCATGCAGTACTGAAATATACCGTATTTATGGCTGAATGCAGTACTGTAAGGTTTATGGTCACAAAGCAACCACAGTTTAGAAGAGCAGGACAATAAAAACAAAAAAAAAGGTATTTAAGTAGCTAGAAAAGGTCATAGTTTCAGAAGTGTCCCAGTCACTATGGGCATGTCTAAGCTTGACCCTTTCTATAAACTGCGAGGATCCCTGCTAAGTGATCTGTAGTGTAATCTACTACTGTAAAGGCATCTGACTTGGTACTGCATGACATTTTAATATTTTACTGGTTGCCTTTTATCACAAACACCACTATCTACCCTAAATAGATGTTTGCTTGTTCTTTATATTTTGAAGTGTCAAAAACCCCCCAAACAAGTATTTACTAAATTTTTTTTTGACAAGTTTTTTTTTTATACATTTCAAACTGTAAATGCAGAAACTGAGAAGAGTTCAGGGCCTCGTTGCAACCTTTACTCTGAAATACTATGGAGCAAAAAACTCCAAAAATGTTGAGACTTACAAAATTGTGTTGCACTATTTTATAATCAGACACTACATGAACAATTCTCTACAATGACAGAGAGTTGTTGCCATAAATCAATTCCTCCATCAGGTTTGCATTTTAAAGTTCACATGATAAAAATACAGACAATGTGTATTATAGTTCATATTAATACAAAATATAAATATATATACACATATACACACATGTGACTTCATTCCTACCCTCTGTAGTTTTTTCAATGGTTTTATGTAATGACTTGCTTTTAAATAGAAAATGACATGAGGTCCACCAGCGAACACTTACAACAGATCTACAGTTTTATTCATGTGAACAGTCCCCCCCTCAATAGACTTCAATAGATTTATAAATGCACCAGGGCTTAAATTTATGGCTGTTCAAATTAAGGTAGTTTTATTTTGAAAGACTAAATTGTTTATTTTTACCCCCTCCCCAATTTACAGCAGTTGCATAAAATTAACTTAAAAATATTCTTTATCAGTAGTGATACTAAAAAAAATTATTCCCACTCACATACCTATCTGAAAACTTAGCTATTTTATAGTAAACTCTTTAAAGTTAATGCAAGTCCTGTCCCTTTTGTTAAGTGTTTTAAAACAGCATGTTTGAGGTTCCCCCCCTTCCCCCCTGCAAGATTTTCCACCCATAGAAGCATTCAACCTTTAGCATTCAATTTACAGATAATGCGGTTACAAATAAAACTGAGATATAAGCTTGTTTTCAAATATTTCTTACTTTCCAAGTAAAAATTAGTTTCAGTAATTGCTAGACTACTCTATATTGTTGCCAAGTTAATCAGCTCTATTTTCCCACATACAGCATCTGAAGGGATAATTGCTTTGTATGTACACAAAGAGACTCTGATCCAAACACTTCTTCAACGTACAGGGATGCATCCAAGACTCACTGATGTTATATCAAAGAATCTCAAGCGTATGCCACAGAATGAAGTATCAATTTATATTCTGCCTCCTATTGCTAATAAAGATTGGGCACATCCCCGAAAGCTCTCCCCATTTGGGATTGATGTATTGGCATGCCTTTAGAAAGTAACTTTTTAGACCAGAGCAAATCTCAGTTCAAACTGTACAAGATTACAGGTTTAATTTCAACATTTTGCATTCATTTTACAGGTGATGTGAAAGTCAAAAGTTCTTGTTAGGCAGAGAGAAGGGACGAACAACCAAATTCAAAGTACTAACAAGTAAAACAAACCCAGAGGCATTTAATGAATTAAATTGATTAATTGAAGATTAATTTAATTAATTGAAAAAAGGATGTACAGTGAGAAGAGGAATTAAGATTTTGTACTGTTTTGCTGAATCTGCTTTTTGCTTGACAAAGACAAGAAAAATCAAGAAATTGCCACTCTTTAATAATGTCAGCAATACAATCTCAGCACAAAAACATTAAATAATTCAGACAGAAGAAAAAACAGAACGTATTTGGAATACTGATTCACTAAGACTTGTTAAAATTACATCGGAAAACTGATATGAAGAAAGAGAATCTCAAAAAATTAGTCTGGAACAAAGGCCAAGAGGTTTCCTTATCCAAGCTCCTTCCCCAGGGAAAGGTCACCTATTTGCCAGCATCCCTTACCAAGCCACTGCAGGTAGCCTGCAGCTGGCCCGGACTTTTACAGTATTTCAGGTAACAACAACAGTCAGGGTGCATTTGAGCTTGCAACAAAAGCCAAGGATGAAGTGGCCCAGGGTCAGAGCGACCGTGGTGCCAGCGGTACGGACCATTTCTGGCATTAGACTGCTTTAGTGCCAGAGACCCTGCAGCTCCCAGGCAGCCTGTCCAGGGCATAACTACCGCAATAGAGGTTCTCCTCCAAACTAATCCATAGTCCTCTTCTTGGGAAGATCATAAGTTCTCCACTTGGACAGGAGAAATAGTAATACACTTAATACTGCAGTTAACTTTGTTTCAAGTTCTGTTTGGTTCCAGTTTTACCATCTCTAGAATCCAAATAGAGTGAAAGACAGCTGAAAAAGAAGTATTTATTTCTTAACTATTTGTTGTTTTCTGAGAACACGGGGGCTGACGATGTAGAAAATCCCCATTCTAACAGACTAATCTAGCTTCCCTCCATTTTCTTCCTTCCTCATTCTTCCCCCCTCCTTGGGGAATCAAAGTTTTATTCATTATTTGCTCTTTATTTGGTCCGGATCTTTGTCCGAGTGTGATGCCCAAACTCTAAAACGATATTACATGGGATGCTTCATCAATGCTGAGGAGAGTTGAAGCACTGTCATGCACCATCTACTCAGTTCCTTCTTTTACCTATTTGTGCAGCAAGTTTTCTGACCAAAATGCTCTACTTTGCACCTATTTCCTATTTACCACAGTACTTGTTTCTAATTTTAAAGACAACTTCAGGAAATAACGCTACCCTCTGAAGTTATTGCACCTCTCCTACTATGGAATTAATTGCAAATTTAGTAAATGCACTCCATCCAGCTCCTTCATAAAATATTTGATCCATGCTAAAACTGGGTCAGCTACCATCGGAAGCCTAATGTGTTCTGCCAGAACCACACATCAAAAACTGTTCAGAAGAAAAAAAAAAAAAGCAGTCCTCAGTTTTAATTGCATATTGTACAAGTTGATTACAGTTGCCAAAGCAATTAGAAACTGTGACTACTGTAGTGCCACGTAATTGTTAAAGCAAACATCTGCTGATCTGAAGTCTGTGCTTACTGTATGTGATACCTCATCTTTGAACACTGTTTGTTAGCATAGGCTCTTCAGTGAAAGTCTGAACAGTGTTTGCTGCCCTAAACCCCACACCTGTACAATTCCTTCCTCCACCCTCCTTCTAAATTCCACAACAACATTAAATCCCTGTTATTACTTTCTATACTGCCCTCACTTCTCCTTCCCACCTCCCTCTGGGTACTTCTCCCAGTTCCCCCGGCTAACAGGGACGGGAGAGACCAGGACTCCCAGCAAGGAACATACCGACTTGCCAGACGGTGTTGTGGTGGCTGCCCAGAAGCCCAAATTTAAAAAGGTAAATGTAGGATTCATATGCAGGTATTTGTTTTGCTGGAGGCATTATTGATGGTCTCTCTATTGCTCAGTATTATATTTTGGTTTTCTTTCCCAAAACTTCTTACATCTGAATGCTGAACCCCCTCTGCTCAACATATTTGAGGGTGGTAAAGGTTTCAAAAGCAATCGGCAGAAGGATGGGAAAAAGACAAAATATAATCATAAGAGCGATCCTGCTGAGAAGTATCCAAGTAACCATCCTGATCCGATTTTAAACTAGGAATGAGAATTCAGTGAGGGGGTACTACCCGTGCATTAAAAACAGAATCCATCTTTCACTGTGAAGTATTTCCCTACCACATGAAATACATTAGGAAAAAGTTGTGTTGTCAAAGGTACAGTTAAGGTCACCGTATATAGTACTAGTTTGTTCCCCTCACACAAACACTGGCATAGTTTAGCTGTCTGGCAATATACTGTGTTTTCCACAAAATTCCACCCTCAGAGTAAGGAGCATGCAGTAAGCAGTTCTGGAGCAAAGATTTACATATTTGCTATATACTAATACATTGCTGTGGTTCCACATGATTGCATGGAACTCTAACTTTGCTCTGAAGACCTACTTTTTATTTTTATAATGGTATTACCTATAGCAATTATCACTGCAGTTTCTGACCATTTAAAGATACTTAGGATTTTTTAAAAAGATGAGAAAAATGAGGCACAAAAATAAGCAAGGTGAAAAATCTCCATTAAACAAATCTGCCTTAGTCTACTTACTGAAGTACTAAAAAAGTGTCTGAATCACTGAAACATGGTTTAAAAGAAAATGGTTTAACAGTTCTTATATGCTTCCCCTTACCTTGAGTAACAACAGTTTGTTCAGAACATAAAAACTCAGGGAAACTTGAGCAAAGCATACGCCTGCCTATTAAATAATGCTTTCTAGTGGTTGTTTTCTTTTGCAGTATCAAAATATTAAGAGCAAGCTGTACTGTTTCTGTCCACATGAATTTATTACAAGGTCATGCAACCAATCCATCTCTCAAGTAATTTTTCCTTCTCTGCTCAACTAAACCAGAGCAATGCCATTCACTTAGGATGAGAGGACCTAAGAAACTACCACCTTTTCAGACCCTGCTTTCGATCCACATTAGTAAATTCTATTTCATTTAAAATAAGAAAGCAAAATTGCATTTAAAATATGTTTCTTAACCTATCATTTAAATTTGAAAGCTTCCCAAACATTAAGCACCTGAACATTAATATTGGAATATTTAATCTAATAGTCCTATTTTGCTTACTCTCTTCCAGCATCCTTTCTTTTCTTCTTTCTACTTATTGCTCATCTGTGAGGCTTTGAAACAGAGATGTCATCTTCCACAAGTTTTTACCGTGCACTGCACATCCAGATTGCAGTCACGGCTATAACCTTTAGACATTATGATAATGCAAACAGTCTCTACAAAAGCAACTTGCTGGAGAATGGCATTAGGAGACACTAACAGCAGAAAAGCGTGATGAGCTGCTCAGTAGTATTCAAGCCTCCTCATGTCAGAATTGTTTCAGAACTGTTCAAGTATTAAAGCAATGTTAAAACATTACATTCTGTGGATAATAAGCAGGAACAAACTGGTTATTATCTTACATCAGAATCCTGTTGACAGGCAACAAGTGTTGTCTCAACCAGCCACAAGATGGAAGATAGCTGAAGCTGGAGAGACCTCTTCATTGAAAGAAAACCTTCAACCATTATTCACAACTTCAAAAAAAAACACAACCAAAATTCCCACCGTGCTTTAATAAATGAACTAAGTTAAAAGTACAGTCACCAAATTTTCAATTCTCTCTCATCTGAGCTTTGCATTGTTGCCTTTGCAGTGCAAGGCATCTAATTGTTTTTTTGCCTGCTGTAGATACATAGCAACCACCTACCAATAAGTTTCATGACATTGCTGAAATCCCCTCTAGGCAGGAAAAAAAATAAAAAAAAAAAAATAGCCCCACTTGAAGGGTTTTATTTTAGAATGTGGGTTGTGGTGTGGTTGTTTGGGTTTTTTTGCTGTTCTGGTTTTCATCTGTTTTGGTGGGGGGTTTTTTGGTGTTTTGTTTTGTTTTAAAGAGAATTCTGCCTGCTACCTACTCATACAACACATAAAACGCTGAAGTAAAGCAATTAACTTTTCAAAAAGCATAACGCTATGAACACTACCTATTTATGCTGTCACTTTTTTTTTTTTTTTTTTACAGATATTGGGAAAAAATACATACCCACAATCTGGAGCTGGGCACCATCTACAATCGGGATCTGCAACCAGCCACCGCCTAAGCATAAACTCTTCGTATTTTTCCATCAAGATGTCATCATTTAATATCAAACGAATGTCATGAGGATTAAATCGTTCTGAGCATTCTGGACAGCTAATATTAACTCTGCTCTCGGAGATTTCTATCCGGAGATACTGACGCAAGCAATCCACACAAGATCTATGGTGACAAGTCATTATCTCCGGGAACCTGTCCTTGGAGTGCCGCAAAAGGCACAAGGGGCATTCCATGAAGTCTCCACTTGGTTTGCTGCTAGAGGTTGTTCCGTTATCAGAAGAGGTACATGTGGAGAAAATTGAGTTCTTGTCCGTACACATTTCTGAATGAATACTTTCAATACTTGCAATTCCATCAACACCTCCATTTAAATCCCTAGACTTGCGTTTTGTGTCTTTTTTTCTCCGAAAAAGAGAGCCCAATGAAATTCTTCTTTTCTTTGGTGCCTTTTTAACTGATGGCAAGCTCACAGAGGAAGCAGAAGACTGGAGGTCCCGATCAGAGCCCATTTGCCGATGTAAACTCATGTCTAGGTCACTCATCAGAAATGGGTTAAATTTCATATACAACCCTAATCATTTTTAAGGATCAAAATAACAGAGTCAGAGGATACAGGCATAGCATTATGTAATCCAGTTTGAGAGTCTTCATGCAGAAAATTCACATGTATCCACTTCCAGCAAATTCTTCAGAGGAATTCCCTATATTAGGAGGAAAGATGAAAAAAAGAGATAGATTAGAATCACATCCATCACTTTTGGTTCTGAAAGAGCACAGCACTCTAATGACCTGTTATTCATACTACTACCATCTTCTCCTCACCATCTGACCAAATATTTCTGTCAGCTTTTTCTATCCTTTACATCCTTCTCATCTTAACAAGCCTGAAATTTCCCCGTGGTCAAGTAATATCTTTGTTACACTTAAGTAGTGCTGAGAACAGCATCTTCACTCCCCTGCTCCCTAAGGCGGTGGTGTGTTTGTGTGCACACATGTGCAGAAACTACCATATTGCAAGGTGACAACTAAGTAAATGTATACCACGTTCTTCTATAAAGCACAGTAACAGACTTACAGCATTGGAAACTTTTCCATTTTCTCTACTTTATATTTTCCACACATGCGATATGTACAAACCCATTATAGTTAATTAAAAGAAATGAGAGATTTATTTGTGTGTTTTGAATCCACTTAGACTGCCAGCAGAAATTAAGTCACTGTAGCTAAACAACTCAAGATACTCTCAAAACCTAAGGGTTCTCAGAGAAGTATGCAGATGCATATTTATAATGTAAGGCACCTGAATATTTCAGGAAGCAGAGCTGCAGAGTGAGTGACAGCCAACACCATCTTGTCCTTCAACTTCCATATCGCAATTCAAGCAGAGGCTAGACTTAAGCTGATGACATTTGGATTTTTCATCATGCTGGTTTTTATTAAAAAAAAAAAAAAAGCCCCTAAACACTGATTCCCAACACACATCAAGCTTCAATTATTCCCTACGTACAAGATGATGGCAAGGATTTCCTTCTGTTCCTTGTTGCTTAACTGACTGGCTCCAAGAGGAGAGAGAAAGGCAGGCCTTTCCTATTTTCCTCCAACAGAGAAGGCTACTACAAGAAGTGACAGATCACCTCCAACCGAAATCACTAACTTTCCCCAAACGTGCAAATATTCCCACTTCTTATAAGCTTGATTGTACAAGAGGAATTTTTCTAATTCTCAGTGAACTGTTTCTGTAATAGAAGAATGAGAAGGCATTTCTTATGTGACATCAGTGTTGCATGTCTGGATGCAACTATTGCTGGCACCGTTTCTTTCCTCAGTGTTTCCCAACTTACCTCCCAGAAAGAAGTGCACTGGGTTTCTATGATTTTACCGTAGGACGACAAAATCAGTATCAGAAATGGATACTAAAAATAAGTCAAAAGGTAGAAACAAAGGAATGTAGAGGGCTACTGATGATGATACAAAAATATAATCTCTAACTTATACATCTTGGTACGGAGAAGACTAAGGGAGGCAAAAAACCCCAACATTGCCTGAGGTGAATGCCTCTATTTACCAGAGCCCAGGCAGTCTGCACACCAGCTAGAGACCGGCTGAAAAACAACCATGCGCTGTATGTCTCTGGGACAGGATCTGCGAGATGACTGGGTCAAGAGTAGGAAGTTTCAGAGGAAGACTGACCAGCAGCGGAAACAGGAATCCCTCTCCGAAGAGGAAACACAGAAATAGCCCCCGGGCTGCCCAGCTGGCCCCAGCAATGCCTGCAGCAAACGCACTGCTGTGCTCTCTTCAGACTGCTGTAGCTTGATATTATATACGTACTAGCAGGGAGCCAAGTCAACACTATTTTTCCTACCGTGCAGTGCAGTAGTACCTCAGAAGAATACTACCTTCCTCAAGTGTAAGAATTTAAAAGAGAAAAAAAAAACCAATAAAAAACTCAACCAAAAATCCCCTCACACCTCTTGGTTTTGCTAAGAAGAGGTCTTACATTTTTGGGTCTTACTTTTTTCTTAGGAAAAATTTGAAAGCCACTATATTCTATTTTTTCAAATGCTGAATTATTATTACTTTTTTCTCTTCCCTCCCTGCCCCAGGAAAATCTTAGCTCTGTAGAACACTATGCAAAAATTCTTATTTTATTCCCAGGGTCTGTCTAAAACAAAGCATATTTCAAGAACATAACATACTCTTCCTTCCCTCCTAAGGGAACATTTTCAGCCTAAAATCTACTCAAAAGGAATCTTGGATGCTTTACCTGCTTCTGTTCCCAAAACAAATTCAATGGTTTTACAGCCGCTGTTTCTCATTAAATGAACTAATACATTCCCTTTATCTAAAGAAAAAAGGTGAAGCTGAAAGACAGCTCAACAACGATGACAGAAGGGAATATCCCTCTCTCTAGGATCTTGGCATGATGTTATACCATAGATACATGCAGTTGGTAGACAGTAATATACTACAGATAAACAAATCCTATAGCCTATAGCTGACAATAAATTAAGACTGTATGTCTAGAAGTGCAAGGATAACCTTGAAAGCATTATCATAACTACATACTTACTAATATTTGTATGTTCACACAGATACTACCAGGACAGTGGAAAGTGCCATCCTCCCCAAACCAGAAGAATCCATGCACAACATGAACAGCAACCAAAGCACTCATTTCAGGCAAGAAGGTGTTTTTTTAAAAAATAAATAAAAAGTAGGAAGTAAACACAGTAACACAGCCAAGCCTATGACTACAATCCTTCCCCTCCTCCCTTTCTCTGGAGAGGAAAGAATGCGTATTACAGCATTTTTGCCAGTTCCAACAGATGTACAAAATCAAGAAATAGCAGCTCTGGTGATGAACCAGTTGTACTTTTTTTTTTTAAATAAACAAAGATTCTCCCATGCTCTAAAGAAAGAGACCAGTAATGTCCCATAGTTTTATTTGCCTAATGGGATCTGATAAGCAGTCTCTCAGAAATAGCAGATTGCTCTTCTAAAGAAAGTGGTTAAACTTTGACAGGATTTTTGAATAGAGAAGTTGCCAGTTATTTCAGACAATCATCAATTATGCTCTCTAGATTTAAATGCATAAAGCTAGTTTTAAAAGCCATACTCTTCCTTATATAGTAATTTTGGATTGCCATTTTAGTGACGTTCAAAGATGACTTTGCTGAACCGAAGAGATTCTGCAGATGATTTATTACAGGAAAAAAAAATGAAGACAAATGTTAAAAAGCTAATAATGATCAGAGCTGTATAAAATCATAAAAGCCTTACTAGCGCAATCTGGAGCACTAGCCAGTTCTCATGTTGCCCAACCCAACAGAGCATCTGCATGTTTTTGCTGACAAAAAGAAGGAAAAAATATGTGATTCTGTACAGCCAGAGAACACAACGCCTGTATTATTCCAGTAACAATGAGTCCCCAGGAAGGAGATATGGTGTGTGAAAAATGAAGCTCTGAAATCAAAAGACTTAAAATGAGCTGAGACACACGATTATGGTAATAATAATGAACAATCTGATTTTGAGAGGCAGCATTCATTGCGAGTCCTGCACCACTCTCACTGACCAGTATAAGTTTTGTCAACATACAGAAGAAACAAATACGGGCAACAGCGAAGGGATAGAAAAACCACACATGGAGTGTAACTCCTAAAAATGTAAGTTCACCACTGTCCTCAACATTTCCTCAAAAGCACTTACCGACCATGTTTCTGGCTTCCCGCCATGCCTAAAGCCCTACCACAAACCCAAATTCCAGCCGTGCTTCGCATTCTGCTCGTGCCACAGACTACCACAAAACACCAGTTACCACAGCACAAACACACCTTGTCATCTGAAGATTTCCAAAAGCACAAATGACATTTACAGACAAACTCACGTAGAGCTCAGTACTTAACTGCTATCTGTTCTTTCAGTAATCCTTCCTAAACTGTTTTCTGGGGAAACCTAACTATCATGCAGTCAAGTTCCTTCTGTAATTCTTTTTGCCCATGCCACTTTAAGTAAATGCTATTGCTGACCATATAATGGAAGGGGAGAGAAAGGAAATCGGAATAACCTTGCAAAGGGAGAAGTTTTCATCTCGGAGATGACCGGGGTGAAAAATATCTTCTACTATGGCTCTCCATGACATAACCTCTGCTTGTCTCATCTTACCAATTTCAATGGTTTTAGGAAAAGCACTCGGGCAGCTGAGTATAACCCTACCAATTTTGCAAGAAAAGAGTGATATAAAGCCAGCTGCTGCAGGAGACTAACTCCCTTGTGCTCCCAACTGTCCTCCAAACACACCAGAGGCACAAGCTCAACATGCTACCCGCTCTTCCGTTCCCCATTCAGCCCGGTGCACAGGAGCAGCAAACGATGCAGTCTGCCATCAGCACATGCAGCTTCACACACACTTGCAAAATGAAGGCAGGCTTAAACATTTGTGTAGGAAAGGAGAAAAACCACCATAAACACAGATGTAGCTACATCCTCCCTAAACATTCCCTCGAGTCGTTGGTGCTTAAATGGCAAATTTAGACTTTTCCTTTGCAAATGAACACTTCATTTTAGGCATTTGCTCCTCCTGGCAATTTAACCAAGCACTGACTTTGTGTTAGCGTACTGAAAGCTACTTCTTGATTAAAACTGACTTCTGACAGCTTCCTTCTCTGATATCTGTAACTCCCAACATCTATACTCTGTAGCTGCTCTCTGAGATGCACTGCTCCAGCTTAAAGAGAGCTGTTACAAAAAAATCCCACACCCGAGCTTAAAGTTCATCCACTGAAAATGCATCACGGATCTGAAACACATTTCTGTCTCCCTCTTCCAACAAGCATCTCCTGCCAATCACACAGCATCCTGGAATTTCTAAGCTTTGATATTCTCAACACAGAGGTATCTCTAAACACCTAAAGGAGGCACAAAAACCATGTTTTGCTTTTCATTTACTCCACGGTGTAAGAACTGTAAAAATAGTGGAATAAAACATAAAACAGAAAGACCTGAAAGCTTAAGCTACTAAATACCAATGCACAGGATTTTTAAACAGCAATCAACTTTCTTGTTTCAGTAGGTATTCTTTAAATATCAACTCATTCCACAATAGTTTTAAAATTGGGGGGGAAAAACCCAAACACTTTTGCCTGAGGATCTCCAAAAGAATATATCCCTACTCGCTTTACACATCACTTATGTTCAACTAAAAATCTGGCATCACTAAGAGTTAAAATAGTGAGGAACAGTCTGAACAAGCTTAACAATTTTTACAGCTACCTGCCTCTGTAGCACCATGTCCCATTAAAAAACCCCACCATACTTGCATCAATGCAGGTGGTGTCAGAGCAGGAGAGGACTGTTACTTGGTTTAATCACAGATGATTTAGTACAAGCAGAACCAACACTTTGGAACTTGGAAGTAAACAAATGGAAATTATGTCGAAACAACAAAGGTTCTGGCACAACCTTTATATGCACTAAACTGAAAAATAAAATCCTTCAATGGTAACATAATGCAGCATAGGTGAAATGCTTAATTGCTGCAATTAGCAGAATGCACTTAAGACTCCTTCAATGCATTTCCCCTCAAAAACTAAAATTAAGATTAGTAACATTTTCCATTTAATGTTTAGAAGACTGTAAAGACATTTAAATCTAATTTGTGTGGGGTTTTTTTGATGTCTTCTAATGTTGATTTCTAATAAAGGTGAAATTAAAGGGTTGATACTATTTGGATTAAACTGAAAAATTAATTCTATAAAAGAAAGTTAGGAAATTTGTATTATAAGATTTCTCAAGCTTTTAAAACAAACCCAGACCTACAGATACTGATCAAACATTTACAGTTATTTGTCAGAGTATGCCAGGATGCAAAAATGTAAAGTCAAAGTGACTTAAATAATTAATTTAACTCAAACTGAGCTGTGTACAACTACTTTAAAAATATACTCATGTAAGTTTTACTTCATTATGGCTTTTCTCTTTTGAAAAAGAGGGCACCAGTATGGTAGTTTACATTTTACAAAATTAATCTAAGCTAAAAGTAATTCTTATCTTTCAGACACTTTCACAGGAAGATATCTTTGCATTCCTGTCCTGCTTTGCAAATACTTCTTTTAAAGCATGAAGACTAGTCCTTATGGAAGTTACCAGAGTTGTTTCTACTACAAGTAAATCTTATTCAGAGTGAAAATCACTTAATCATTTAGTTAATTAGGCTCTCATTTCTTTATGCTTACAACAGACTACTGATAGTTGCAGAGACCATTATTTCAAAACTAGGACTCCCAAATCCACAACTGAGCAAAGAGATTTTTAAAAGTCTTCTGCCATGTCAAGTCTCAAACTTTACACATCATCTTTAAATGACAGAACACCACCTTCAGTGAAACAATTTCACTCTTAACTTATGCAAATTCAAAAGACTGGGAGTTGAGCTGCCAGCAAGTACTGTACCAAGCATTCAGTCACTAATTTCACATTGGAGCTTGCAGCAGGCTCAGTGAAGGTGCTGACAAGATCTGGGACATGCCCGTATCAGCACAGAACTGATAAGGAGAACAGAGTAGAGCCCTCATCCCTAAATTGAAAGGAAGTTAAACCCTCAGAGACAAGCCAGCTTGACACACATAGGCCATTAGGCCAGTACTAAGTGAGAAACAAGGGATCTTCCAGGAGCAGAAGGACTTGCTCTAATGTATGGGAATTTCTATAATGCAGTCAGTTTACTCTAGGAAAGTCTTCTAATAATTAGGATTAATTTAGAGACACTAAGTAATGCCTTGTAAAAATTAAATAATAGACTAGACACCAAAAGCAGACAATAGGTTAGAGCTATTCCCTCATCACATGCAAGCCCTTCTTTTCAGCGGTTAATCTGCACCTCAGCGAGGATTTTCACTAAAGCAAGAACAAGTCTGCTATTTATTTGTAAATTATCTTTCAACAACATTAAAGCAAAACATTATGGTTTCTCTCATCAACTTTATGTCCAGATTATTACTTTGTATTCTAAATCACGTTACAAAAAACCCCTGATATTCACAGACACTATTATGCAAGAATGCACTTGTGAGGCAGATACTTTAACTTGTTAAAAATCTACATACAGCACTATTACTATGTCCAAGTTTAAGGAAAAATAATTGACACAGGACTTTATGCTGATTGCACTTTATCTGGAAAGTCTATTTTCACTTACAGAACAACACAATATTGTTTGTAAAACAATGAAGCAAACAGACAGACTATGAATCCGCTTGGGCTCAAAGCCTGAGACAGTCAAACTGACCATGCATTAAAATCAAAAGATTGACCGTATTTAAAATACACAGAAGTCTGCAGAGTATACACTGCAGAACTGCCAAAAGTTAACCGATATACAATGTTCTATTTCAAAATTCACAATGGTATGTAGCACATGACAAACCAATGCCGACATCCAGAAAAGTCTTAACAGCTTATTAAAAAAAAAAAAGAGTTATGTTTCTTCCTTAGAAACGTATGTGCAATACATCCTGTATCATGTGTCCATGACAGCTGCTATTAGGAAAGGAAGTCTCGCAAGCTGCTCAACTCATTCTGAAAGTTACTGAACAACTCACTGCCAACTCCAGCAAAACTGTTCCTCTTGCAGATAACGTTTGTCAAGAAGAGAGTGCACTTAAAGCACCTCCTCTCAGTCTGGTTGGGTTTTGTTGTTTTTTACATCACCATCTCTTCAAACCCCAAAGGAACACACCACAATCAAAACTGCTTGGAAGAGAAACATCTTTTCCTCCACAATTCAAATGTTTAGTAAAAGATTTCATCAGCGCTCTCATAAGCAAAGTCAGACATGGTAAGTTGGAGCTTCTCATAAGGGCCCACATTGTACTTTTGCTAGCAAATGGCTAACAGGCAAGAACTCCTTAAATTCTAAAGAAGTTAATTTTCCAAACCAGCAGCACTAAATCTGAGTATATTGAGTGCAACGGTTGACCAAAGCTAAGAACTCAGTGGAGAGATGCCTTCTATTTGTGAATCTCCAGGCTTACATCTGTTGCAAATAACAGGATCAATTTTCCCTTATCTAACTGAGCAGAGCCATCTTAGTTCAACCATGCATTTGCTGGCCGTGTCGAAGACTTATCCTCTGTACACTGTGGTGCATTGCTGTAAGCAAATGGACACCAAACTCAGCCAACAGAAACCAAAGTCTTGGAAACACTGAGGGGAAAAAAAAGAAGGAAAACAAAGCATCACCAGAACATTTAACTATTTTAATCCTTTAATCACTAAAATCCCCAGGCTAGAACAATTTTTTTTCTTGCATAAGTGATGGGAACGTATTCTCTGTGCAACGATGGGCATGTATTTTCCATTCTGAATATTGTGGAGATATTTATTTATATATATACTGAAGTAATGTTCTAAATCATCTGACTAGTCGGTGGTCTAGAAAGTGGAAGCAACGCCAAGGGATTAAAAACTGCACAAACTGCCCATGCACCAAAAAAAGAGTTTTACTCTAACTGTATTAACACTTTCATTTAAACTAAGCACTTTTTCTGACCACCAGCTGAAAAGAAAATTAGCCTCTATGAACGAATCATTCACAGATTGACAAATGACTGTTTGACCTTCCCAAGACAAATAAAAATTCCCATAAACCTAAAATCTTCCCCATCCATAAAGTAGAAATATACTGTAAATCCTGCTTTTAAAATCCTTATCATTTATAAGAGCAGTCAATATAAAAGAGCTAAGGAACTTAATTCTGAATTTTGTCTTCTGAGAATGCTTATATGGTATAAACAGATGCAGATACTTCATCAATGCAGTCTTAACAAAAGCATAAATGAAACAAAGTAAATTATCTGGCAACAGCAATAGCAAAAAAATCCCAAAGAAATTTTTCAAGAGTTTTTTTATTTAGTTCTACATTTATTTTAGTTGAAAGCAAGTATTCCCCACTTTTACTCTTTAAAACTACTGCTGAATGATACCTCAGAATTTCCTGCAGCTACTTTTTATTCTAAACTTTAAGTTGCAAATAATCGGAGTAAATATATACACCACTGAAATAATATCAGAAAGCTTTGTTTCCTGCAGTGTCACCAGTCCTGCGAGTGGAAAACATTGCAACACTCCTGAATGCTGAGATCATTCCTACAGAAAAACTGCTCCAAAATGAAAATAACCAAGACTCACAAACTTCCAGAATACACAGATGTAATTTCAGTTCTGTAATTTTGCCCAATCAAACAGTAATGGCTACATACTGAATTCTGACAAGCTTTTGTTCTCCAGCAGGCTTTAAAGTTTACCCTACTATAAAAACAAATCAAATAATATGTACCAAGATATAAGGTGGGACAAATATCGTAGTAAAGGAATATGAATCTAAGAGCAGGAGTTCCAGAGAGAGCACATAGGCAGAATTTTAACAGTATACCATAGAAATAGCAGCTTGGGGGGATACATAAGAGGTAACAAATCTCAGTTCCCAGCTCCCATTGATTTTTAAATTCAGCAAGAGCCAGGAGTTTCTGTCTTGCACTGAGGAAAGGTACTGACCACCTGACTGGCAGCATCTTCCAGCTCTGCTTTTTCTCTAGTGTAACAACCTCTATTTTCAGGGCAGGGGAGGAAAAAACCAAAACAACAACAAAATGTGCACTTGTCTTGAAATAGCTTTGCCTCAAGAGGTGCTGGAAACTACTAATGGATTACTTTTTAATCCTCCAGTGTTATTTTACCAGTTTTAACAAAACTGAAATACAGATATACTTTGGATAAAACTTTAGTTCATAAGTAACTAAAAGAAAGCGAGTTAATGAGAGTTTTGAATTCTTCCAGTGAGATCAAGTTAGGCTGTATTACCTTACCATGGGATGGGGTTAGAACTTGGTCACGGTTTCTGAAAGCCCCTGCGACAACTCACAGCAATTTACTAAGCCACTGTAAACTGACAGCATTGCAGCCCTTGAGAACTGCGTAGCTACTGTGCACGGGTCTTGTTTGATCTAAGTCTCTTTAGAGAGAAACTATAATTTTGGTAAATATAATTCAATATGAAACTTTCAGAAAAAACTTGGGTGACTCAGGGAATAATCCAAGCCAGTGTATTCTAGCAGCAGCAAGTCAAGGACAGAGACAGGAACTACGACAGGGTTTTCTGAATTCTGTTATGGCTAATGCTGTAACTGCTGAAACTGCCCTCGGGTCAGATACAAAGTTACACCAGCATTAACTAACCATATCTGTTCACTCAAAAAGCAGGATTAGTGCAAAACCTAGTATAACATGTCCAATTCTACTGCTGCCTGGCCTATGAATTTATTCTGCCAGTATGCTAACTGAAAAATCCTACGTGGATGTACATCAAATCATCAAGTCCGTTTTTTTTTAATGATAACCCTAGTTAAACTGTTGCAATTTCAAATACAGACCAGGATCAAAAAAAAAAAAAAAGAACAAAAAAATGAGAGAAAGAGACAAAAACAAAGACAGGGAAAGGTCTAGCCAGGGAAACAAAAATACTCCATCCTGCCAGGAACACTGCCTCTAGCTTCCAGACAGGAAACACTCACTGCCTCCAGAAAAACCATTGGCGTCAGGAAATGGCAGAAGTACCACAAAACTTATCTCACAGCTGAACCTAATGTAGAACGAAAGGAGAACATTAGAAAAGGAAGGTAAAGACAAACTGACTAGCCATCAAGCACAGAGATCTCTGCTTATGAATACATGACGTGAAAAGTTCAATCCTACGGATGCTTCTTTGGGGTAAAGAATTAGTGGAAAGGATTCTTCCAGTTCCACTGAAAAGAAATAAATTTAAAAAACAGGCTGAAAAGACAGAGCCCATTCAGCATAGACAGAGCGAAAGAAGGGGAATGATCTAGCAGCCTTTAAGACAGACAGACTCCACTAGCATTATAACTAGTATAGACACTAGTTAAAAAGCATAAAGCAAGAAAAAGCTGAACGTTTGTCATTAAAAGTGCAACCAATGCTGTACCTATGCTGGACATACAATATATGCCAACAGGAGGAGTTATTCTGCCAGCACAGTTATTCCACCTACAACAACATCATATACTATGCCAAAAAATATGCCCTGTCAGCACACAGCAGGATTTAGCCAGGCTGATGCGAGTTTTTCCAAACATTTTTCACTGACAGCAATGCAGTGTAACCGTAACAGACTGAGGACTAAGCAGAGTTTCTCTATGCAAAAAACCTGCTTTTTCAAATGGCTAGAAAAGTTAGTACAAAAACACCCACTCGTGGCTTTAAAGACTTACTCTTGTGAAACTTACTTAGTCCTCACTGCCTCGTCAATGGCATCCAAGCAAGAAGCAACATGGGGGAGTTTGTCAATCCCCTGCAAGCCACCACGCATTAGCCAGTGGCCCTACAGTCCTGCACATCAGGCGATAACTCCAGGTCACACGGTGCTGATGAAACCTTGGCAATGCTGTGACATTCTGGATTGTCAGAACGCTTCACAACAAACAAAAAATACTGAAAGGTTCTCTGCTGTGCTTAATACATTTAACAGCACAATACAAAGTCAGGAAAAAATGCATGGGACCTACAGCGATTTTGCTCTGCCAGCTGAGGAGTGCCGCAACAGTGCTTAGCGGCACACTCAGGGAGCGACTGCCGGAAAGGAGAAAAGTAAGCGTGGGTCAAGAGGTATTTGGACTATTTAATTTACTCCATGACTTTTAAATTAGCAAGTTACACCTCCATCGCCAGGCCTCACAAGACAGAGAGTAATTGTGAAATACAAATCCCCTGTCCTCCTGCTTTCGAGGAGGGATTACAAAGCCTTTTCCCCTAACGCTTTCCCCCTCTACTCACTCCCCCCACATTTACACATGCAAACTCACGTGTTCTTTCTAACACTTGTTTAAATACAATTTGTTGGATGTTACTTTTTTGCTCCACACAGCATCATCTTAAACAGCTCTTTCTACACAATTATGGAAACATCATTAGTTAAGTCCCTTTGTGTGACAGACTGTGACACATCATCCATTTCATACAATTACAGGCACAAAAGAAAAAATGAAGCAAGCATAATGCAATTCCTAGAAAAGCTACTGTGCTTATTTTCTCCATTATTTAGAACAGCTAAACACTTTCTAATTATAGTCTCTAAACAAACCTGTGTTATTTCAGGTTCTGAGGTAAAACCCTACTTTGTGGTTTTTAAATAGTAACACTGGTATATGCCTTCAACTATAACCTTTTTACTAAAACTTTTTAAAAAAACCCAACACCTTAAGTCAGATTTAAAAGCTTCCTAGACCACAGAAACAGTGAATTAGTACAGAAGATGCTGCCTCAGGCCAAGAGTACTTGTTAGGCTAACCCAGAGATACAGTCTTCAAATGTCAGGATGACTTCTTCCTTTAAAAAGCGGAGTAAATAATTTGTAAACACTACAAAAGCTTCTTGTTTATTTTTTAAATCAGCTGCAGTCCTCCAGCTTGACTTTGAATCCTGTCACAGTGACACCCACAGTTCTGCCCTGATGGACTTAAATATAGCTCTCCTGAGCTGTTTGCATCCAGATAAATCTTAGATGAAGTATCTGAAATTGAATCTAACACACAGGCTTTCATATTTATTTCCAAGGCAAAGATATATGTTTAATCAGCAATAACTAAAGTCAATCATCTATAAAATAAAATACTACTTTTCTGGCAGATCATGAATTCACACTGTGTCTTTAAGCCCCTGCCTTCTTTCTAATTGCGAGTTAACCATTATGAATTTCAAGTTGCAGTAGATGATTACCAATTTCTTTTCCTTTTGCTTAACTAAACCTAGTGTAAACACTGGAAAAAATTCCTTGAGCAATACATGTAATTTGCTTCTTAAAAATATCTTCTCTTAGAACACCAGCAAAGAAATGTTAACTGTAATCCCGGTTTAAAGAGCTAAAAGCAATATCCTGCAAGCCAGGAGCACAAATATTTACAAAATAAAATGAAATGTCTCTAGTAAACAAAGGGGACAATATATAGTTTGTCAAGTACATTTTCTACCCACAGAAGATATATACACCGAGTAGCAAGCTGCAAACACCATGCACAGTGATCCCCATTCCCCCCCACCCGGCTCCAAACTGAGTTTGAATTCCAGCCTGCCGTTATCCACACCAACCAGAGCGACTGAATGTGCGCAATGCAAAACCTCACCCCAACATCGCTGACGTCAAAGTTTTCTTGCCAACAGATGCTTTGGAAGTAGTTACATAGCACAATGGAGAGACTTAATGTAACTCAGAGGTTGGATCCCTGAATCGGAAAACAAATGCAGAAGAGCAAGAAGAGGGGGAGGACAAATTCCATTTTTCAGTCCGAGACTACAGCTGTACCGGGCACAGTCTCTCCGTGTGACTGGCTCGTTTTCCAGGCTTAAGGTGAATTCTCGCTATCAACCAGAGCCAGGAAGAGAACAAAGCGGCGGGGGGGAGAGCCGAAGAGGTCAGCTAAAGCAGCCAGGAGAGAGGCAGTGATCAGAGAGCAGGCAAGGCAGAGGAACAGTGTGCTGCCCTGCCTGTGTCCTCCCGGCCAGGCAGAGCGCTCGGCAGGGAACCAGCACAAGCCCTCAGCACACCTTGTCCCTTCGGGCCAGGCAGCCTGACCCAGACAGAATAAGGGCAGACAGCAGCGCATTTGTCTTCTTTTCCATTTTCAAAAACAAAGCAGATGCCTCAAGTAAGAAACAGTCATTTGAATTATTCTAAAAGCAGAAACTGGAGCCAAAGCTAACAGTTTGTATACTCTGCAGATCACTTAAGACTAAGGGATTCCTGAAACTGCCTGCAGACACCGTGTCCACGATGGTGGCAGAATACCTCACGCTGGCTGTCTGGGAATGAACAATAACACTAAAAATATCTCAAAAATTAACTCAAAAGCCTCCTCTAGTCACTCAGCTTTTTACAGCTACCAGGGGCCACCGCTGCTTCAACCCAACACCAATAACGTTCTGAATTTTTACTCAGAAGGGTAGCGTTCACTCTCAGCAAAACACATGCAGACACGAAGGCACGTTCACAAGTATGACAGCTCATGTCACAGATCCTCAAATTCGAGCCTGTATGCAAAAGGACACTTGCAGTCACCTCACTGCACAAGGACCTTGTGAGCCGTCTTTATGTCTTACTCTCAGCTACCCCCATACATTTATAATAAAAGGCCCCTCACAGAATTCTATCAGAGCTTCTGCCTGACATATTGCACGCGCTACATGAAACAGAAGAACCCTCACAGATGACAGCAGTAGCTGAAACAGATTTAAAACATAGATTTTACAAACCTGCACACGAACATTCAAGGATAACAACATTTAGCTTCCACAGCCACTGACAACATCACTCTGTTCTTGAATGAAAATCAGCTCCTGGGAGAAAAAATGAGCGTCTGACAGAGAAACCAGACAAACCAGAGATGATGTTGACATTTAAACAAAAAGTAAACCCAAAGAGCTTCAAGTTTCATACTCAAAGGGCCACGTCTGCCTCTAGATAACCTGGTGACACTATCAAATATTACCCGGAGTGAAGTGCAGTTTGCTAAGAGATCCTGTTCCAACTCAGTGGACTGTGATCTGGACAAACCTGTATTTGCGTTTGCCATCTCCCAGCAAGATCAATACAAAAATACCTGGACACGATGCCAGCTGCTCTTTGGGAAGTCCAGCTATCACAGTTTCCTTCCCCTCAGCTGTAAGGATCACTACCTAGGTATAAACCCCAGGCTCCAGTCTCAACCCAGACCTTTCCGCTGGCTATTGAAACAAATTCAAAAAATGCGGTATGTTTTCTCAGGGGGGAGAGGAGGAGGAAACAGCCAGGGTAAACAAACTCCAAAACTATTTAAGGTTTCAAGAATGGAGTATTATCACCAGCTCCATTCTTCAGGCAGCACAGAACTGCCTACAGCAAAGGTGAAACACATCTGTGCAAGAGATTTATTTTTTTTCCCAAGTCTGCTTTGTAATGTTGGGCAAAACTTCTACAGAATGAAAAAATAGCCTTGTTGACTGTTCCGTATTCCATTTGAAATGTACTTCTCTAACCTTGTTACGCTGCAATACGCGTGTGGTTTCCTTGCTACAGCTAGCATGAGACAAATGAATCATACACTGTAACAGTGCCAAAACAGAGAATAAAACAGGCCCAATCAGTGTTATTGAGGAATGAAAGTCCCCTGCAAAAACCTCAGCTGCACATCTGTTTCCACTGTAGGATTAACTTTTTCAATGTTTTTGAAGTTTAACAACTTTACCTGAAAAAGAAGGCATATAAAAATGTCAAAAAAGTTCTAGCAGTTTAGAATTGAGACATTCTAATCAGATCATTAACATAGGTAAGTTGTTAAAATGGGAATTTTATGATTTAATAGTTATTTAGAAGCTTCAAGTCTGTGATTCAAGAGTAGATACTTCCACAAATTTTATTTACAAAAACTGTAACTAAAAAGTTATTCAGAAATTAATCCTTAAGTACTTTTAGATGCTTTTTCCTTCCTTTTTTCTAAAGTCTTTCTCCTGCTCATATCTTTTAAGTAGGATCACCACTACCAATAAAGGTGTTCCTGCCAGTTCCCTTTCTGCCCTTATTTCTGACCTTTCTGACCTGCAATCCCACAGTTAAGCGCTCACCCTCAAATCATTCTGCCAATTGAAAGCTACCAAATACTGAAGGAACAAATAAATGATTCCTGACTCAAAGTTGCATGCAACTACAGAAGTACTCTGCTGCAACTTTTAGCCAGTATTATTAAAGAATCCTCCTTGGAAGAGCAAAACTGTTGTCACCCAGCAAAAGAAAATCATCACCTTGTAGCTATCACGGTTGTAAAACCGAGAGCTGTGCAATGCAATGTAAGAAAGCAGAAAGGACAAGGCACATTCAAAAGAATTCTAACATCAAAACAGGTAGAGAATATAAATAATGCAAATAAATTAGAATAACAATCTGACAAGTCAACTCGCATGTCACAACACTATGTCCGAAAAGGAATTGTTCCGTCTCACATCTCAAGACTGTCATTATTTACTTATACTAGCAGGCTTTAACTCAAACTGAAGTGTATGCTGAGGGCAGCCTTTTTAAATAACTGCTGGTCAGGCTGACATTGTTCCATACTGGGAAGATAACAGCTACATTCAAAAAGATACTGCTTTGTTTAAATTTTGATATAACTGGAGTAGTTTATATGTGCCCACGCTTCCCCATTAGAGAGGTTACAGCAGCTTCAGCAACATTTGCAGCTTTTCAATGGAATAGTAAAGAGTTTGTGTCAGAAACAACTAGCAAGTTATTAAAACTTAACAGTTTTCCCTGTCTGGGTACAATCCCTCTCCTTTCTATTTAATGTCCTCCAACTGTACAGTTATAGAGTCAGCTCTGGAACCACAATCCTAGAGGAGTCTGCGCTGCTGAGACAGAAGGGGGAAGAGGAAAAGGAGAAAGAAGAAATATGAAATGGGTGGAACAAAAGATAAGCTATCAGAGAAGCTGTAAGTCTCTACAACTGGCACATTGATGCAACATTGGTTATTCACTAATTTCACCTCACCAGTAACACTGTCGCATACAAATTACTGAGAGAAGGGAAAGACGTGACACAAATTGTTCTCAGGACAGGTTTTTTGTTTGTTTGCTTTGATATCTAAGTTGAGCCACAAAATGTAAGTGCTTCAGACCAACTATGTTTTGAATTAAATATAATAAAAACCTGAATGCCTGGTTTCATAATGTGAAGTATGAAACAATCATATTTATAGAAGATACTGTCAGTTCCAAGCATTGTATACACATACAGTCGTATACTCCTAAAAAGACGAATTCTTTGTTGCTTACTTGATGATCGTGGCCCCAGTCAAAATTAATAGCTACCGAGGCCATTTCCACTACATCATACACTTAGCATATGTGTAATTGTGTCTTTCTGTATATAGTGTAAATTCTAAAAACACAGCATGGAGAGAAAGGATGCATTGCTCTTATTTTTACAGATAGGAGGTTGAGGCAAACAGGTAATGTGACTTGCCAAACTCTCACACAGACAATGCACAGAACAGGAGAACGTGTCTTATCTCAGTTAGCCTGAGATCGCACGAACAGGCAGCCTCCTACATCTGAGCTTCTAAGCATTAAGCCACTTCACAACTTGCACTCATTTACTTGTACTCTAATATATGGACACCAGTCTGGTCTCTCGTCCCCGAGTCTATCCTCAAAAACATTTATAAATCCCACCACCATTTGGAGTAGAAATAAAGTATGTTTTTTCCTCCATCACACATATCCCCATGGTCTCTCTCAAATATCCATAGACTATGCCAGTACAAAAAGATTATGTTTCTTCCCTTTATCCGCTGGTCATTTTACACTACAATATCCTCCGTATGACAGACATCACTGAAGAAAAAGCCCTTAAATTTTTCTTTGCTCAGCAAAATACACAGTCTGAATGGTAGCCTGGAGGTATTTAATGCCATTCAAGAGTATGCTTTTCTCATCCTTGAAGGACCCTCATATCTAGAAGGAAAGGCAAATACGTGATAAAAAAGGACAAACATAATCCCAAAGAACTTAATGACACCTCCAGTACTAACTTCATAAACTATAACAGGAAAAAGTTGGTAACTATAGAAAATTTTGTCTAAAAGTAAGCACCTAGTAAAACTTAATCGACACATAGAAAAGCTCACTATAAAAAGTATTTAAATTAAGACCTTGCTTTTGCTTCTCAAAAGTCTTCCCTAACCGAGAAATAAACACAAGACAAAGCCTGCTATACTATCACTCATACTAATTCTGAAATACAAGTTTGAAAAGGATTTAAATACTAGACTACCGTAATCCCAAATTTAATTAAAAAGTCATTTAAGCAATTACTTCATTTGATTATGCTTTGTAAAAGAAACGGCAAACTTTCAACTGTCTCCTAATTCATAAATTTGTGACTTACAGTATGAACTACATTATCATTAAAAAATACCCTGTTGGAAGTGTTTGTCTTTTTCCAGGCATTTGCTTGAAAGGAACGGGATTTAGCTTTTATGTAAGACACGCTTTTTCAATATCCCTTTAATATATATCATATAAAGACAAATCTATATTTAACTCAAACATCATAAATTTTATAAGAATGTATTAAAATGTTACAATTTTAATACATTTCAAGGTATCAGTAACCATGAAAAAATCACATTGTCATTTGAATAATCATCGACATTCCCAACTACCCTCAAAGTTCACCAGAACATAAGAACAGTTACGCTGGATTTCATGAGTAAAGGATCGCATGTCCAGAGCATGTAAGACTCCATGGCGCAGATGAGGGTGAAAGAAATCTCCCACTGGGCCCATGCCTTAAACGTGAACTCTTAACTCATCACGCTGCTTTCAAATCCAAAAAGTAAGTTTATCTCCCTGCCAGCATATTCTAGCACTTTCTATATTGCCATCCATATAAATATCAAATCTCTCTCTTAATGCTGTGAATCCCCAAGAAAGTCTATGGTAATGAGCTCAACAGCCTAATGAAACACAGTGCAAAAAAATTACTCATTTAAAATCGATATTTAATTTGCTGCTAATCTCACTGATTATCTCCTTGTTCTCATGTTATAATATGAGAAGTTCTAACTTATCTTCATCTTTCTCATATCTGAACAGAATTGCCGCCAAGAGATGTGAAGCCTTGGAGCAGCGGGGTTAGCCAGGGAAGCAAGTGCATGACCAGGGACTGACAGAGGGAAGTGCTGTATAAATCTCTGCACTATTTACAGCCACACACAGCCACTTATAATACAGCAAATTACATATTTTCTAGATTTACAAACAGTTGAAGCATACTTGTTTCTGCTTTTGTCAGTGCATTAGCAGAAAAACAGGAAATGAATCAGACTGAAATAATAAACCCTGAGAAGAAACACCATGAAATTTTTTGGTCTTACATAAGACTCATTTTTTTTTAAAGTGACAGGAACTTCAGTAGACAAATTGATCTAAAAAAAATAATCATGATTTTAATAGATAGTAGAGTAACTATGGATTGTTCAGAAAAGGAAAACAAATTTGGGTCTTTTTCTTTATTACAGACTATGGAAGAGACCTGTGATATGCTTTCTGATGCATCACATTTTCTGCTGGCTATTGAAAAAATAGAATTTAAGCAATCCATATATAAGTGCACTGACTGATGGAATAGCAGCCAAGATAGGAAAAGGCGGGAGGGCTGCCAAATAAACATCAGAGCCAAATTGCAGCAAACCCTTCGTTTTCTTTCCAGCTTTGTCACACGACAGGCTTTATTTCGAACAACTCTGGCCCTCCGTTTTACAGATACACTGTTGATAGTGGCATGTAAATGCAGTAAGACTTCCTTCAATGAACATTAAGAAATAAGATACAATGACAACAACAACAAAAATTAACCTCAATTTCTGAAATCACCTTCTTGTGCAACTACAAAATCCTGCCATCCCTGAGCATCGCTTCTTCTGGACTGTCCCATCTCTTAAATAAGGAGTAAAAAATAACCATGTAAAAAAAAAAAAAGATAGAAAAGCCAACTATTCAAGAAAATGTCTTTCCACAAAAAATTTAAATTGCAGTGAAAAACCAGATTATTTTGACTCAGGATGTCACAGCATATTAAGACAGCTGTCTAATTACATACACAGAAGAAGAGAACCAGGCTATAATATATATATATACACATACATACACATACACACTATATACTATATAACCCCAACTAGATACCATAGTAATCACTTGAATTTCAACTGTGGACTAAAACATAAAATATTTATACCCAATAATCAAAATTAGTCTACAGGGGAAAAAACAAACAAAACTGCATCCCGACCAGGTATAGTTTTTGTCTCAATAATAAATTTTACAGCAAACTGACAGCATACTTTTTTCTCATTTGTGAGGCATTATTAAACTTGTGATAAAATCCCTTTGGAGTACGCTGAATGTCTTTCAGCTGACACTGCTATCTGTTTCAGTGATTTAATCTCAGGCTGCAAAGTTTTCATCGGCCACCTGCAGGGGTCAGAAATGAATGTGTCTCCCTAACCCAATGCATAACTTCTGTCCAAAACCAAGTCTGGGCTGCAGAAGGGACTTGAATTTGGTTTGGTTTTGTTTAAAGGTAAAAGGGAAATCTGACCTCCTGTCAATCATGATATTAGCTGCAACAACAACAAAAAAAGGATACAAGAATATTCTGATACTCTTCCCATTACTAAGATTTCTTAGATACCTGATCAGGTGTGCACAGTTAAACCAAGAACCACAACTTGACTCAGAGGTAAATTCCCTTTCTTCATTTTCCATTACAGCACGGGATGAAGTAACTCCCTGCTATTTCCATATTGACCTCTGATTACACAGAATCATAAGAATGGTTTGAGTTGAAAGGGACCTTAAAGTTTATCTAGTTCCAACCCCCTGGCCATGGGCAGGGACACCTCCCACTGGACCATGTTGCTCAAAGCCCCATCCAACCTGGTCTTGAACACTTCCAGGGATGGGGCATCCACAACTTCTCTGGGCACCTGGTCCAGTGCCTCACCACCCCCACAGTAAAGAATTTCTTCCTAATATCTAATCTAAATCCACCCTCTTTCAGTTTAAAACTGTTATCCCTCATCCTATCACTATATCCCCTTGTAAAAAGTCCCTCTCCAGCTTTCTTGTAGGCGCCCTTCAGATATTGGAAGGCTGCTATAAGGTCTCCCTGGAGCCTTCTCTTCTCCAGGCTGAACTCTCTCAGACTGTCCTCATAAGAAAGATGCTCTATCCTTCCAATCATTGTTGTGGCCCCCCTCTGGACCCACTCCAACAGGTCCATAACCTTCTTATTTTGGGGGCTCCAGAGCTGGATGCAGTACTCCAGGTGGGATCTCACAAGAGCAGAGTACAGGGGCAGAATCACCTGCTGGCCACGCTTCTTTTAATGTGGTCCAGGATGCAGTTGGCTTCCTGGGCTGCGAGTGCACAATGTTGACTCAGGTTGAGCTTCTCATCCGCCAACAACCCCAAGTCTCTCCCCTCAGGGCTACTCAATCCATTCTTTGCCCAGCCTGTACTTGTGCTTGGAGTTGCCCACCCACATGCAGGATCTTGCACTTGGCCTTGTTGAACTTCATGAGGTTTGCACGGGCCCACCTTTCAAGCCTATCAAGGTCCCTCTGGATGGCATCCCTTCCCTCCAGCATGTTGATCACTCCACACAGCTTGGTGGCATCGACAAACTTGCTGAAGGTGCACTCAATCCCAACATCATGTCACCAACAAAGATGTTAAATAGTACTGGTCCCAGTACTGACCCCTGAGGAACACCACTCATCACTGCTTGCCACTTGGATATTGAGCCATTGACTGCAAATCTTTGAGTGTGACCATTCAGCCAGTTCCTTATCCACTGAGCAAGCCATTGGTCAAATCCATGTCTCCCCAATTTAGAGACAGAGATGTTGTATGGGATAGTGTCAAATTTAGATATAACATCTAAAATAGCCCAAACGTTTTATCAAAATCACCGAATTAAAGAAAAAATTATCTAATATTGTAATAGTGACACAGTTATTCAAAAGAATTATTTTTACTCTAAATCTTATTTTTTTCCTCATTAGTTTACCAACTGGCAAGAAGGAAATTTTTTAAGCTGATGCCTTGGATGCCAGATGCTCCAGTAATTCAAATCTGCCTTTTAAAAAAAAAAAGTATACAATTTTTGGTGAGGAATGCAAACTTCCTCATATCTGGAACAAGCTTGTTAAGAGTGTTGAACCAAACAAATAACCCTGAAGTTAAAGAGTTATGGCCATATAAATATACATTAGTATTTCAGTTTTCTAACGAATACTTTCATCAAAAAAAAAAAAATCCGTCCCAAAATCCCAAATACAGGATGGAAAGCAATGTACTTTATTACAATGCAAGCATACTAACCTATTCTAACCAGTAAAGAAGCTTGTGAAGAAAAGCTTCCTTAAAAAAAGAATTAAAGTAACTTTATTCCAATGAAACAAAGTATTTATCTAGCTGTGATAGGGATTTTTTTCCAGTAATTTAACGATTTTGATGCTATAACATTTAATAATATGCCCTGATTAAAAGCAAGAGGAAGTCAGACCAATTACTGACCTAGGGAGAGCATTTGGTATATAAAACACCCTATTTGTATTCATATGTAATTCACACCTGGTCTGGCTTGTCAATCAGAATAAAATATTTTACTAATCATGGACTTGGAAAATGTTTCTCTGAACCTACCAAAAAAAATGCTGTGAAGTATATCTGAACTGATAGAAATCTTAGAAATTATGTTATTTCCAGGAGATTGCTGAAAGCATTGTATTACAGAGCATAATACTAAAGGAGCACACTTTAATAAAGAGTTTTGGTAACAGACCAAAGCAAACCAAGTTTTTGAAAATACTAAACATACACTTATAAACACAGCAAGAGTACACATACTCAGTACCCTAAGAGGATGGGAGAAAGCAGTCCTCACAGGTCAGATTTGCAGAAGAAATGAAATCTAAACAAGACAATTTCAGGAGCATTCAATACTGTAGTTATATTAAGAACAATGAAAACAAATGGGTGTCCAACACTCAAACATTTGATCTGTGTGTATATATAAGCTTATTTGAAGATCAGATATCTGCATGCATCCTAATTAAACAGCCTTTGCCAGTGAAAACTATTATGTTTTAATTATATTCCTTAAGTAACGTCCTGGTTAAGCAGAGCATGAGAACAAATGCTATCTAGTCTATTTTTGGGATACTCTAGGTAAGCAGTCATTGAAGAAGAAAAGACACTGCCCAGCAGCATCACTGCAGAAAAATTTAGCTGTATTGCCTCTTCTCATCCAGGGAGATCATCTCCAAGGAGAACTTTTCTTTTTACATCACTGTAATAATGACATGCAACAGATGAGAATAAATCCAGTAAATCTTTTCCAACACTAATTCACAGAATCACAGAATCATTTAGGTTGGAAAAGACCCTTAAATTCATCGAGGCCAACCATTAAGCTAACGCTACCAAGTCCACCACTAAACTATGTTCTTACTGTAACCTAATTCAAGGTGTCCTATACTAATAATTCTTTTCCTATAGATGACCCAAAATGAAAATCTCTGTAGATTTATACACATGGATAAGAAAATGTAACAAGGCAAGGTATGTTTGTATTTTATTCATTTGAGAAAGGAAAGTGAAGTTATTTCACTTTTGAAGGAAGTTCTTTGAAGTCAGGAGCTTCACCGTTTATTTGAAACCATTTATTTCCTCCTACAGTTCCAAAGAAAATAGTTACACAAATACATTAGAGGAAGCAGGTGTATAATTTCATTGACATGCTATTCAAGAGTCTTAAAAAGGAACTTTATGTCAGCACAGTGATCTTTCAAACATTTTCTTAAAGTTACTTACTAGAACATAAACTTTAATATTAATCTTACTACTTTACAAAAGGAAAGCAACCACAGTGTACTGTTCTACAGTACTAGCAAGCACTGTGCTATGGCCCTAAGCACAAAATTAAGTGATCACAGTGCCAGCAAAACACCGATGTCACTTCAATTTGTAAATATATGAAGAACAAAATCTCAACATCACTACAATTAACTGGTAAAATACCTAGCAACATGACAGCAGGTGGTTTTTTTTCTTCTATTTTAATAAAATTTCCTACAACAATTCACAAAGCAACTCAATGCAGACAGAAACACAGCAGATGAGTTCTACAGGGATGTAGATACAAAGTTATTTCCCTGGATTTTAAATGCTGAATACTAAAGGAAATGCAATCCAATGTCCAGAACAAGAGGCTCTGGTATAGAGGGGCTCTCCCAGTAAGCTTCACTATGTAGTTTGAGAGTCCTACAGATGAAGCCCCTACCGAACTAGCTTAAAGGTTTAAGTTAATACAAGTAAATGTCCGTGCTGTCTCTGTTGTGGGTTAACCTACCCTGCAGCAGAAATGCCACCCTGCCCCCTTCAGAGTGAGGTCAGATACTCAGTTTAAACTGCCTGTAAGATAGGTTTAAGCTAAATCTCCAGATTTGATGGAAGCAAGGGCATACATTTCATTATATTCATGCCTGTAGGAGGACATTAATAAATACGAGGTGGTAAAAGGTTTAAGATTTTAAACCACTGCAGTTATTTGCTAAATTAACAATGTGCTTATGACAGCAGCTAAGCTTCCAAAGTAGCTTGCTACACTATTCTATGGGACAAACTCCCCAAAGGCAACCGTCTACCAGCCCTTACTCTACAGGCCAGATACAAGCAGCACATGAAAGAGTACCACAGTCCTACAAAAGGCAGCAGCAGGCTTAAAGCAAGGATAGATGTAGCACCTAATGGTTAAACAGCAGATGTTATGGGGGAGGACAATGTAAGCAGACAGTCAGATTAAGTCAAATTGGAAAAATATAAGCGTGCTGTTGAAAACAGAAACCAAAGTAATAAGAAGTTAAATGCATTGTGACTCAAAAATTTTTACAGTTAAGTCATTTATTTCAAAAGACAATGATTCCTTGCTAAAAGAAAGGCTAGTAATGCTATTATTGCCTAACCATATCAAATCTGCATAGAAACTTCTCAAACTGGGCTGAAAAGTTACATACTAAATCTTCAGTGCTCTTATTTCAACCAAACTACTTAAGTCAATAACAAATAAAAAACCCAAACCCCAAAAACATGCAACACTTTAATAAAGAAAATTATCTTATAAAAGAAAACAAATCTAAAACTTGCAGTATTTTCTCTGGAAAGGTTTAGCATTAGCACACTTTGAAGCTGGAATTTGAATTCTGACCTGTGTATCTAGGATGTAGCATGTTATCAGACTTCCAGCAATATGAATATAGCCATGCTTGCAAGTTTTTGGGAATGGGAGAAGAATAATACATTATTTTCAGCAAAGAGCATATATGGGGCTTTGAGCCACCTGGTCTAGTGAGAGGTGTCCCTGCCCAGGGCAGGGGGGTTGGAACTCGATGATCTTTAAGGTCCCTTCCAACTCCAACCATTCTATGATTTTATCTGCTAAAATCTCTCCTGAACTTGATCCAGCCTGGAATCAAACAGAATGTTCCTTTCACTTCCAGGTGCACAATATGATGGCTCAATGTACCAGAAAATAAAGGTAGGAAGTTGTCTTATCCTTTCCAAGATCCCACTACTAAGTAATAGCAATGTAGAAGATTGCTCATTAATCCAGAGGATTAAACTCATGGAAAGAAGGGGATTGAGGGGAAAGAGTAGATGAAAACAAGAATGTATATAGACCAAACTTGCCTAATTCTAACAATGGAAGTGGTGACTGCCAGAAGGGCAACTGAAGTCTGCACCAAAACAGGACAGCTGAACAGAGACTCCATCAGAGACTGCCAGAGAGAAAAATCTAAGAAAAAACAGGGATTGCAGAGTGAGGCCAACAGGAGTTGTTCAGGGAAGTAATCTGGAAACTCTAGCACAAGTAACAGAGACAATATATCTCATGAAAAACCCAGTGAGGCAGGAGAACTGACTGGCTGGTCACAAACACTAGAGAAAAACCAAGCTAACAAGCACAGGGTGAAGATAACAAAGAGACCCTACAAAGAGTAGTTGAGCTGGGAAGAGAGAGAGGGGAGCATCTAAAAGGGACAGGAGAGAAAGACATCAGATTAGGTATTGAAAAAGGTATGATTTCAGACTGACTAAGATATCTGCCTAACAAAAATCATGACTGACTAAATGTGAATAGAAGGATTTGGGTAAAACACTAACTATGCAGAAAGTAAAAGGTACATTGCTGATGACAAATAAAAAAGCAGCAAAAGCGGCTTGTACTGTCAAAGCATGTCTTCCTCTAGAGCTCATCCTCCACAGTCCAAAGACATCCATAAAACCCTCTGCATAAGCACATGCATCATACTGTCTAGGGTTGATCCCTATAAAGCATGACAGAGTATTATTAGATGCCACTAGCTCAAATAGCAGCGGTCTGCCTGGTGAGTAGCTTCCAAACCTGCTGATATGATGGCTATTATTATTTTTAACAGCTAGGAAACAGCACACAAACTACATTAGAAATAACTTAGTCAAGTAAACAGAATTAAGCCCTGGAGTTTGGAAATGAGTGCTGAAATACATTATGATGGTTTAATTGCATGGCTTTTATCCCTTTCCCCCCAATAGAATCTTTGCCAGGTTTGCACTTATCAGGTCAGTACTCAGTATTTTATTTGTTCGTACTCATTGTGCCCCTTGTCTTAAAAAAAATAAAATATTGCATATAATGCTACATTGAAAGCAGGAATTGATTTTATCATAGGTCATTGCAGAGCACTGATATGCTAGATTAATATTGCTGAAATAGTCAAATATTATATTCAACCCATTGAAGTAGCATGGTTATTATCTCTATTAACAGATATAATAATAAAGTATATAATTAAGGATAGATTTATTTACCAATCTCAGGTGCCTGATCTGAGATACCCAAGAAGGTAATTTCTTTCAGGCTATATTACACAGCAAATTATATGTTCAAAGGTAACTGCAGTATCAATTGCATGCACATACACCAATCCCCCATCCCCCTAAACCAAGACATACCACTGATACCACATCGCCAGGATTCAGATGCCTTCATCAGGCAAGAAGAAAAACTTTTCAGTCTTCTGCTTTAGTTGCATTGTATCTCCAAACTTATTTTAAAGGGAACAATTACCCTAGAGACTAGGTTTATTGCTGCCCAAGCTAGATGGACTCCCCAGTGGACAGGGCAAATGTATTCTGACAAATGCTTCTCTGGGGAACAAAAACGACCCAAAAAAACAGAGCTGTATAATTAAGGACTATAACTTAATAAAGGCAGGCACAAAAGGTGATAAAACTATAGTTGCTTCTTCAACCTTAATTCTAGCATTTCCTTATGTTTGAGAATTTGACCTGAAACCTTAAAATGACAGTAAACTGCATGCAATGGCAGAATCAATTTCACTTTATTGACATGTGCAATCCTTCACCACTACAAAACCAGGGCAAGTCAGTCATCTAATTACTGCAGAAGCCATTCCTACCTGTTCCTAGTATTTCTAGTGCACTCATTATCACAGTTTCTGGGGGAAAAAAAACAACCAACCAACAAACCCCAAAACCTACCAGCATCCTAAAGGCATCTTCCTTGACTTTACAACAGAAAGACAGATGTTTTGCATTCTACACACTATTAAAACCTGAGCCATTCTTCACCTACAAAATACACTTTTTTGCAGAATGCCCATTAGAGAAGTTAAAATTATCGCAAGTACATACTGAGTTAGACAATACTTGCTCAAAGCCATACTCCAGTCAACTACTTTGATGACTTGACACTTATGTCATAATGAAGGTAAATCTAATAACCCCCCTTTTTTGAAGAAAATCAAATCACCACAACAAGGTTTTATCTTCATCACCAAATATTGTAGAACCACCCATATTCAGTTAGTAGTCTACAGTAATACTGTACAAACAAAGCACACATTTCAGAGAGCTGAACTTTAAAGGTGAGTAGTTCTAACTTCAGAAGGACTACATTTTACAGAGAGCGTCAGTACATACATTGCTTGTTTGCAGATAAAAGCATCAATCTACTAAGGCTTTATAGAAAGTGTTGCATTTTTTCCTCACTGTACTGCCAACTGGAAGCTCCCTCCTTTCAGAGTTCTAATTTGTCCTCTTACTGAATGACTTTTAGCACAACAAAACTATTCTTCTGCCTACTCTTAGAGGTGTGTTTTCACACATTTCAGGAAGAACGCCAACCGTATCAAAATACATATTCCTTATTATTTTTACTTTTAACCACCAGAGATGAACAAAAGCAAATTTACAAAAGGTTCAAGGAATCCGTACCACAAATGCTGCATACTGTGGCTTCACATTAATTGGGCATATGCCATTTTCTGTATAATGGCTTTAAAAGGCATAGAGTGCAAAGAACCCCACAGTTTGTGGGAGATGATTTACATTGAAATTGTGACTTCAAAACTATATGTTACTCCGAAAACAGAAAGGTAACATTGTATGACCTTTGAGATAAGAACACGGATATGATTATATAGCCCTAAAAAAATCCAGCAGCACCTCAGAAACAAAACAGAAAAAAGCTACAATGAAAACAAAACCGTCGCTGTCTTCATATGTTACTCAAACAACTCCTCTTGGTCTAGATCCAGCCACGATATTATGTTGATTAGGGCAGGGTGTAGGAGGTGGGAAGAAACAGTTTTCACTGCTTACTGTTATAGAGAAAAAAGCTGTAACGCCGCTGGGCAGGACTAAACAGGATGCTTCTATTTCTTAACCTATTCCCCAGTAAACAACACCTCCTTGCAAATCTTCAATTCAACAGCAAAAGATAAGTTTATCCGGCACATCATGTACTTTCTCTACTAACTAAATTGACAATGAACACAGGGGAGCTTGTTCGTCCTTTCCCAGACAGACAGGCAGCATGTAATCCTAATAATCTGAATTCTTGCAAGGCAGGATCTTTCTCTTTGTTTATCCTTGTTCTCTTTTCATTAGTTAGTTAATCCATTACCTAATTCATCTTGGAATCATCTTTAATTGTTAATAATGGAAAGACTCGGGACTCCTGTGCTGAGCTTACAGGCCTCTCTTCTATTCTTACCCTGGCTGAATTTCTGCCTGGTGTCAGGTCACAGAAGGCAAAGTCTACTTTTATACAGCTATGCACCACCACCACAAAGTGAACAAAAGCATAATGCCACATAAAGGAGAAGAAAAAAAAAAGGCAAAAAAGCAACAGCAAATAGGAACAGGAAGAGGAAGAAAGAAAGGGGAAAAAAAGCAACTAGTCAGGTAGGAACTTAAGGAGGAAAATATTTTTGGTCACTAGATACAAAAAAATCCCTCTGTCCAAATGGAGATGGTTTAAAACCATGGTGTTGTGAAATTAAAAGAAATAGTGAGCACAATAGCTTTGCAGGTTTCTTCTCTATGCTGTCCCACAGACATACTTGCACTGACGGCACTATCTTACAGTTCAGGAAAGCAACAGCCTGGCTTCACAGGCTATAAAGCACTAAAGATCCCTTTGCTTAAAAAGGACCTAGAAGTTTGATACCTCCATCTCTGACCCTGAGTAAAAGGGCTCCTGGTCTCCCAGGATGTATTTTTAGCAATGTCATATAAAGAAAAGCTTGACTCCTTTTTTTGAAAATGCAAAGTCAAACAAAAAGTATCAGATGCAGCTTTACAGGTAAAATGAAACTGAGAAGGTAACTGCTCTTCTCAGGAAACTGAAGCAAGGTCTTCAGCTCAGTAAAAAAGGAGTGATTTTAAAGGCTTTATTCTGATTATACTTGACTTAAGATAGAGGAACACAGAGTTCCTCCATCAGGACACACAGTGGAGAAATCTTTGATAAAAATTATTTTTCCAGTACACATTCTAAACAAGTCTTTCACCTTGAACACGTTTCATCTTGCAGCTACATTTCTTTGCACTGATCACCATATTAGATTGCTTATTACGGACAAATGAAAGGCAGACTCAAAGTAAGATACTTCCCAACAGCCAAGCAGAAGGAAAAGTTTCTCAGCAGATTTCACCTTTGCCAGCTGAGTGGTCTCACTACAGCCACTATTTATTCCCATCTAAATGTTCTTCCACTATTAGATGTTTGAGGGACAATTGGGTGCTCCTTACATAAAACATTTTGATACAAAGGACAAAAGCTAAACAGTATGTTGCAACAACCACCCTCTGTCAGCATCTTCACTTTATATACAGTCCCCATACAGATGTTCAGTTAATACTTACTAAAACATTTACTCTTAAGGTACAATTACACCTTGATACAAGGAAGACCTGCAGCACTGAATATGGGCTAAGCATAGGGGCCCCCAATTTTCAGGTCATAAAAAGCCCAAAGCACTCATCAACTATCTAATTTAGACAGAATAAAAGCCTTTTATTTCCTAAAAAAAGGTATAAACGTTTCTTCCAGAGATTGAGTTCTGAATGACAATACTGCAGAAGATCTACCAAAACATCCCTCCCCTTCCCCAGTTTCACTGAAATATATTGGCACCAAGTACTTTCAGCAGAGGAAATGGATGAATGGATGCATTTAGGCATGGCACCACCAATAGCCTTTTCCTCTGGAACACAACCGTTATGGTACTAAGACAAACTGTTATTTGCCCAAGTGCATCAGTTAACAAGGCTATTTTATATAAATATTTTGAAATAAAAACAATATGCAGCAACACTAGCGCTGTCATCATATCCAAACCACTAGCCAGGTAGCACTGTAAATCCCCATGCCTCAACTAAAGTCTTCAGTCCCACCTGAACCTCCACTATTCAGTAGGATTCCCCGAGGTTCAGGACCATTTTGCACTCCCTACAAACCATTTCTTGAAAACACACATAAGGTAAATTTGTATCACCAGAAGTCTTACACAGTGAACTAAACAGTATAGCTGGAACTGTCTTATAGATTAAGCATTTCCAGATAAAAATAGAACTTCATTAACTCAATGTGGCTTGCAGAGTTTGGTTTTACATGAAAAATCTGATCATTAACTGAGAAACTTAAAACTGATGCTTGTATTTATTAAGGATATGCAGCATCAGTGAAACACAATGAGAACAAAGCAACATGATTCTTACTGCAGACCGTTTCTCCAGAGTTAGTCCTCTCGCTGAAGCAGTTCTTCATTCACTAAATGGAACAATTGAAGGGGACAGCCAGGGCCTCCAATTTAGAGTAAAAGCTCTAATCTGCCTTACGGGAACAGCTAAAGGACCTATGGAAAAATGTTTGTTTAACAGTAATTTGTCTCAACTATAAATGGAAACAGAACAGAACTGACATAGTCCCACAATGACAGTTTGTGCTGAACAATAACAGGATACTTGCATTAAGAGAGTTGTGCTCTACTTCGGAAGCAAAAACAAGTGACTATACGAAATTGAACTGGTACAAACATTTATTTCAGCAAGATGTTTGAAGGGCATCTTGCAGAAGACATCATTAGGGGATATGCTGGCCTCTAGAGAGAGGAAGTTTTAATGCACGAGGAAACACCTGTGTATATGTAACTTTTATTTAAGCTCATTTCATTAGGTCCTTCACTAAGTTGCTTGGGTTAAAGCAACTCTTTTATCATCTTTCCAGACTGGTGCAATATATCTAGATGTGAAGTGAGCTTGTTGGAAATGCACCCTTCAAAAAAAGAAATTCTACAGCCATTCTTGTCTTGTAAATGGCAATTACAGTTGCAGTGTTCTGGCTACCTGTCCAACAAGATACTAATAGTCACCAGCAGGTGACTGACTTCAGACCACAGTTAAAGAGTGGCAAAGCCTACAGTAATCTTTCCATTGCAAAAAAGTAATAGAAGCACTCCTATTTTTTTTTTCTTATTTCATGGATAAACCTCAAGGTAAGGTTAATTCTTCATAGAAGTATGCCACGACTTCATGAAAGTGAAGCAAAACAAGACAGTCAAGACCCTCGTCACATGCCTTAATGAAGAAAGACCTAAGGATGGTATCACAAATGACATCGCACAATTCAGAGAAGGAAACAAAGGAAAAACAAGCAACCCGTGGCAGAGAGGGACAAGCAAACAAAACCAAGGTAAACCACTATTCGGCAGTGCCTGAGAACTGCCGTAAGTTTACATGGAACAACCACAGATCACTGAAGAAAGAAGACTAAGTCGCCTTATGACTCACGATGAGCAAAGTCTCTTCCGCAAAGTCTCTTCTCATCAACTAAAAAATAACCTTACAAGAATATTTGTGATAATGAGGTACACCTTAGTTTAAAGAAGCTTGGAATAAAACTGTCAATCCACGGCTATCAGCAATAGGCTAAATACTTACTTATATAATGACTTACCACAAAGCACTGAGAAATAAACTAAATTTAAAAAAAAAAAAAAAGTGTCTGAAGAAATCTTCTGAAGTAATGTTCAAGTAAATACTTAAGAGGGAAGACTGAAATTCTACGCTGACTTCTACTCGTTAGTTCAAAGTCACAGTTGTTTATTTGGACTTTTATTTTTTTTCTGAGTTAAAGTAGAATACCCAGTATCTGAAATCTAATCTGTATACAGCACAAAAAAGTTTAAGTTTTTCCTTAACGATTATTTCACTGAGGATTTAAAAGACTAACTACTAGAAAAGAACTAAATTTAGACTAAATCACGACTAAAACTTCCACTTCAGAGAATAAGAAATAAAAGGAAGTCTCCTCCTGTGAAAAATATGGCAACATTTTTTTAAAAACCCAACTGTTTTCTAGGTAGTGATAACAGCCTCTTCCATATTCTTCCTACAGGGGACAAAAAGAAATCATACACTGCAACAGTACTAAAAGCAAGCAGTTCTCTAAGACTCAACATAACTTTTTACCTTCTTGGTGGAAGTCTATCTCCAGGTGCAATTCAGATGCTTTTAGCAATATAAGATCCCACACCATTCTCAGTATCTTGAAGGTATGTTATGTACACCAATACGTTCAGCTACAGATCTTCCATCAGTTAACACAGAAGGGACAATGGAAACTTAAGAGCTAAGACAAAAGCAAAAAGAGAAAAATCTGACATCAACTTCTTTATGCATAAGCTAGTGTTAGAATGATTATTTTTATTAGTCCTTCAAAGAGCATTTACTGACCCTAAGAAAGAATCAAACTGACTTACAACTAAGGTACAAACCAGAAATCACACCAAGAAGAGTAGAGTCTAAAACACGTATCCATCAACCCATGCTAGTCAGGTATTAAAATTTATTCTACGAGGCTGGTATGTGGTGTTTACGTACAATTCAGAAAACAAATCACAAAGCTAATTATGGATGCCTGACCATGGGCAAGAATAAACTGACCCCATAATGGAGACCACAAGCTTGGCTTAAGGCCATCAGAAGGCAGTGGTACAGAACAGTATAGTTGTACTTCAGAGTTCAAAGACCTTCCTTAGCATTTCCAAACCAGGATTCAGAAGTCCTGTGAAAAGATTTAGGCATCCTACTTTGTTTGCTGGGAAAGCAGAGGGGCAGGTGTGAAATCTCAATGAGCAATACTTTAGTAAGCCTAAGTAAGGATCATAAAGGCCCAAGGCAAACAGAAAAAAAAAAAAAAAAAAACCAAACCAAACAAAACAAATTGGACTCGTTAGGAAGAATCACCTACCCACTGAACAAATTCAGTCCGAAGTTTATGTCATGGGGAGTAGTAGCTAAGTGCCAGTAATTAGCAAGAGGGAAAAAAAAAAAAACCAAACCATTTTCAATCACAAAAGGCTCTACCCAACTGCCAAAAGAATTCAAGGGCTTGTGTTCTTTCACAGGTTGAGAATATTAACATAAAACAAGCTTTCTTAATGCATATATTAATGATAACTGGGAATCCCATAGCTAAGGGAGTTTAAATGGTTCATTTACTAATAGAGAGACCAGGATTTGTACACACTATGAAGGTAAACAAATACATCTGTCAAGCATCTTCCTTCCTCCTGAGCCTCAGCTAGCATAATTAATCAAAATCTGATAATCGCTCTATATAAGAAATGCGTCATTTGTCTGGTAGATTTAAAGGGAAGGGGAGAGAAGAAAACTACACATAAACATTTCAACTCCCTCTTTTAGAAATGATGATCTGATATCCTCAAACTCAAAAATAGCTGACAACATAAACATAAGAGCTAGAATTCAGCATTTTATAAATGCTGAATTGTATAAAGCACAGTTGAAACTCTGGCATACTTCAAGAAATACGCATAAAGAAGAATTACGCATATGTAAGCCTTTTACTGAACCAGTTTTTAAGAGAAGCATTATTACCATTATGCAAAAGTGAAACTTTCATTTTCATTTTCTGGACCAAATATGCCTAGTTCACATGCAATTTAAAAAAAAAAAGTGCTTAATCAGCTTTCTGAAAGCTTTAAGTTCTAGCATTTAAATGTTTACAGTTAAATAATGGTAACATTTTGGAAGTTGTTAAGTAATGTTACACAGCCATCATTTCTAAGCATGAAAATGAATTCTGTTAGCTGGGCAACTCAGAATTTATACTTCAGTTTGACCTGAATATTAAACTGAAAACCTTCTTTTCCAATTAACTTGGTAAAAAACATTTCATCAGGTACTGAAATACAGTTCTTTGCTGACAAAAGAGGAATTATTAAAAAAAAAAAACTTGATAGGAAAAAATTTGAATTTTTAAAAATGAATTTATGGTTAGTTTTGTCCTCAGAATTAAATCCTGCAAGTCCCATTTCCCAAATTACCCTTTGCTTTTTAAAAATAATGCTGTCCTTGATGACAATCGAGATAAAGCACTAATCAGTTGCAATGCCAACTACAGTATTTTAACAGAAACAAGATTTGTTGTGCTCCTCATAGGGAAACACGGGCACATTTCCAATAAGCGACCACAAGGGCATGAAGGCTTCAAATTTTGATTTCTCTGCTCAGCAATAACGGCATTCTACTACTGTCCCTTTGGCATGTCCCCATAACTCTACTCCACTACTAACCCTTTGGCAAAGCCGCATCTCTTTCCGTTGAAGAGTACTGGAGCAGAAGTGGGAAAGGCAGAAGGACACCTTGCCAACCATCACCTCTTCAGCTCACTTATATGCACGCTGGCTTTCAGATTGTTTTGTTACCCGTTTTTCCCTATCCTTCCAAGATGTGCCTGCAATAGATGCTGTGTGTATAGTACACTGCCAGGTGGAAAACTCCCAGCTCTGCAGAAGGACCTGTGCAGGGAAAACACTCGGCAAGACGCCGGTTATCACCGCTGCTGTCCCCCACCGCCTTTACAGTCAAGATGCAATATCCCTGGTCACTCCAGACCCCTCCACTCCTCCGACTCACGGATCTGGGTTGGACAGCAGAGCACTGAGAGGTAAACGAGAAACTGTCGGCTGGGAGGTGTGCCAGCCCTGCCCCCGGACTGCACTGAAGGCCCAGGAGTTGCCTACACTGCTCTCCCCGTGCCCTGTAAGTTCAAGTGTAAGAGTTTCCAGGGCCCCGCCGGCCCGGTGCCGCTGCCGGGCAGCAGGAGCGAGGCGCCCGCCGAGGGGCCCCCAGCGGCGCCGCGGCCCACCCGGGCGGACGGGGGGCGGCAGCTCCTCCCCGCACACCCCCGCCCACCCACCCGCCACGCCGAGGCCAAGCGAAACCCACCCGGTGGCTCTCCCAGCCCCTCGGGCGGGGGGCGGCCCAGGCCGGCCGTGCCCCACTCCTCCGCCACAGCTCGGGGCGGGACGGGCCCCTCGCTCCGCCCGGGGGAAACCGAGGGGGAGACAATGGGCACAATGACTTCACCCTCCAGCAATGTGAGGAGCAGCGGCGAACGCCGCCGGCTCCCCCCCCCGCTCTCCCGGTCTCCGGGACACCCCTTGGGCCGCGGCTCTCCCGGCCGCAACGGGGAACCGCCGGGATCCTCTCCCACCCGGACTCGGTCCCCCGCCCAGAGGCGGCTCCGGCTCGAAGGCTCCGCTCCACCCCCCCACCCTCCGCCACGCTCAGGGCGGCGGCTGCCGGCCGCCGCCGGAGGCCCGAGGCGGGGGACGCCCCGCGGCGCTGCCGGGCCCCTCCGTGCCCCCTGCCCCGCCGCCGGCCTACGCCCCCCGGTACCTGCGAGTCAGATGGAGGAAGCGGCGCCGTTCCGCCCGCCCGGGCCCAGCCCCGCGCAGGAAGCGGCTCCCTGTCTGTGTGTGTGTGTGTGTGTGTGTGGAACGGCGGGGGCGGCGCTGCCGCGGGCGGGGCGGGGCGGGGCGGGGCTCTGCCCGCCGAGGGGGGGGGCGGGGCCCGAGCGGTTGGTTTCCGCGACGCGCTGAGCGCACGCGCACGGCAGCGGAGGCACCGCCCCCGCGCCCTCCCCCGGCGGGGGTTGGGGCGGGGCGGGCGCCGCGCTCCCTTCAGGGCGCTGCCGGGCCCCGGCCGCGCCGGGAATCGAGGGAGTTTCAGCTCCCGCCCCCCACCCGCGACCTTCCCCCGGGCTCGGGGGTGGCCCGGCCCGGCCCGGCCCGGCAGGGCGGGGGGAGCGGTATGTCGGCTTCCCGGTGGCGGCCAGCCCGCAGCGGTGCCGAGAGCAGCGGCGGCAGCGCAGAGTAATTATTTATTGTTCCCTGGACTTCATACCCGTTAAAACGTAGTCGTGCGGGGCGACGAGCGCGCTGAGGCGCTGCGGTAGGGTCATGTCGCCGAACGCTGATTCACTCCCCCTGATGCGTGCTGTAGAACACAGCACAGCCCCGATTTCGTGCGCCGAAATGCAGACGTTTCCGCGTTTCGCCGCCCTTCGTGCCGTTTGGAAGGGACCCCGTCTCAGAACTTCCCCAGAAGCTCCCAACTTTTCTCCACGGCGTGACCCTGCTCTCCGTGGGTAACCGCGGCCGGCCCCGGCTCCCCGGGCGCCGCCGTCCCGCAGCTGAAGTGCCGGTGTGCCGCCCGCTGCTCCGGCTCCTTTCGCCACCGACCTTGTCCCCGCCTTTCACGGGATTCCCTCTGCAGGGACAGGAGTCTGGCCCGGCTGCTGCCCTCTCCCGCAGCCTGCCCGCTGCTCCTCGCCTCCCCTTCTGGGCCAGCTCTGAATCCCTCGCCCCTGCCCACTGGCCTGTTTTAAGAATTGTTTGCACACATGAATATTACATTAGTTTTAAATTGTGTGCTTTTTTTTTTTTTTTTTGTCTTCTTCTCTACTTAATCATTCGTACTGTCTCATGTCATCTCTGGAACTGGAGTTTATCCTGTGTTTACATATGATGAGTGATGCTTCCATTAAGCGGGTCTTACTCTGGAAAAAGTTACTAATTACCCAACCTGCATTTAACGTGTGCAAATATTGTAAAATGATTAAAATGTACCGCACTTTTCCCGCGGGATTTGCAATGTAGGGTCTGTTAAAGGCTTACACGTACACTTACCTTTATTTATGTGCATAGTTGCATTTAAGGCAACAGGAGTACTTCCAGTACACCAAATTAACAGTGAAGACAAGTCGTTCCATGGTGAGATACTTAATCTGAAATGACAGAAGAGGCAATTACAACAAACAGGGAGGGGAAGTGGAAAATGAGGATAACAGCAATGAGATTATGCTGGAGTTTTGGTGTATTATGTACAAACCACGCAAGCCCTTCTTTGCTCGTAAAAGGCCATAGCCCAGTGAGTTATTTAGGCTCCAACACTGCAGACATCTACATGGTGCTTAAGACGTGCGAGTAGTGCCATTGTAGTCAGCGGGACAAGATATTCAGCAAAATGTTACATATAACTGTTTGCAGGGTAAAGTCTTGGCCACTTTCTAATGTATGAGATTTGGTCCAGAGAAAAGGAATTAGAAAACTGGAGTTCATAAAATGAGGGGAGAAAAAAGGGACAGCAAGAGCGGAGATGGATAAGAGAAAGAAAACGAAGAGGGGAACACAGCCTAGCGTATGGAATAGCATGATAGTGTAGGTGAACAAATTTTGCCTGGAACAGGAACAGTAAACCATTTTACCAACTCAAATGCGCAAACACCAATAAAACAAAAACAGTGACAAGAAACGCAAAGCAATGCAGTGATGTATTACTTTCTAAACGTCCAGAGGGATTCAGCAAATCAGTACAAGTGTTCTGAAGTCTCTCAGCTCATGCTGGAGAACCGGAGGGGAACGGAGCCCAGGTGTTTTAAAATTCTGCACTGGGAGATTGATCGGTCACTGTGGTGGTCAGATGGTTTCTCCTTGAAGCTGATGAGGGACAAAGCAAACCTCCAGCCAGCCAGCCTCCTGAGAGCTCTGCTGCAGAGAACCTGCAGCCAAGTAGGTGCTTTTCACCAGAAGCATTCAAAATAGTCAATTAATAAAACACAGAAAGCACAGGGAGGAAAGAGAATCTTTTCTGCACAAGCTATACACAAAAACTGACAGTGGTTTGTTTTGATATGTAGGGAAGATATGTTTGTTTGCTTCCTTGCTTATTATTATAGAACAGGATGACAAAAAGGTATTAAGGAAAAGCAGGGGCTGCCCAAATCCTTTAACAAAGAGGAAATACCTCATGCGCACTGCATTTTGTGAAGCATACAAGATTTATGAAAATAAACAAGCCTGTCTTTCCAAAACACTTTCTGGACAACATCTAGGGTCGAAACATTCTGGGTATTCAATTCAGCTGCTGGCAGAAAAGTACAAAGTACTATATCAGAATACAAAAATACTGCCCTGCAAGCAAAACATCTGGTGCGTTCTAAGCACACAAAACACGCTGTCAAAAGTGGAAGGGGGAAAATCACATCGGCATGAAGAGAGGTGAGCAGACAGGACCGAGGAAGAAAGGCCCTTCTCCTCCCACTGGGAGGAAATGGAGAAAAGGTGTGACATGGACTACCTTATCTTAATTTAGAATAGCTTTCTCATACTCTATGCTCGTATGAACTGCTGGCCTCAGTATAGTTTTGGTATTTAAATATGCAACACTGGTATCTCATATGAAAGAGTACTGTGAAATCCACTGCCTTGGGCCAGATTTCATGTGTTTATGGTCTATTCTTTAAACAACTTATGTCAGAAGAGTATGAAATATGATGGGTAAATGTTTCCATCTCTCTGATCCCAGATCTCAATCTCTCTTAGAAATCTTCATCTGAAATTTCAACCATCATCTTCAACATCAAATTGGCAAAGCCACACTCTTTTCTATAGATAATTTTGTATTTCCTGCAGCCTCTGCCATCATCTGGTCTCCAGTCCATCCTTTTTAGGGGGAAATGAGACATCCTCAACCTTCCCCCTTTTGACACACACATTTGTGTTCCTGGCTTTTCTTTCATCTGGTTCTGAAGAACACCCTTTGTTTGGGGATTCACCACACTCCTATATTTTGCAGCTCAACTGTCTTGCCGATTTTTTTTTTTTTTTTCTGGAGAGCTTATTTTTAGAACCCCTGATTTTACTGATTGGTCTTACAGTGTTGCCCCACAGATGGCTGCATTTGCACAAAAAACATAGCAGAAGATTGATGTGGCAGCAGGACCAAGTGGCATAGGGAAGGAAGAGAGCTGTCTAGATCAATTTTGCCAGTGGAGAAAATGTAATATGGAAATGCATTCTGACTTGCAGCTTAAGAAGGAAAGATAAAAGGCTTTGATGAACTAAAATATCTGCAATATCTATTGGCAGCAAAACATGTCTTTAGACTGGGCCTGCAAAAATTGACAATGTTAAGAAATATCAGCATATAACTGATAAATATCTTACTATATATCAGTATAGCAAAGATACAAATCACATGGGACAGGAATAGGTGTTGAATTCTGTCAGGTTTCTGTTCACCCTTTGTGAAAGATTATTTGCCATGCACTGATTTTCATCAATTGTATTGAGTTCAATAGATTAAAAAATACATACTCTGGAAGAAATCCAGATTAGGATTTTCTCAAAAGACATCATTAACCTGAAGATAAAATGAAAGGATATTTAAATACAGGGGCACCATGATGACAAGCCTAGGATAATAGACTGATGTCAAATAGAGCTGTCTAATGTAGATGCACCCTCACTGATCCAAGTTACAAAGTGGCAAGATACCAGTAAAAAATGTGCAGGGTGAGAACTTTTCAAGTTATCGGCATGTCATAAAACACTAAAGGTGAAGGCTTCCGTAGCCATTTCAAACATCTCAGATATCTTAGAGTTACATCATCTGATCTAAGCAGTTTCTGTAGTAGTCAACAAAGAAAAAGCAAGGGTAGAAAATTTAACATATCTAGAACTACAGGCCCCAGAGGATGCCAACTGCAAGAAAGAAAATCTGTTTAAATCAATTAAATAGGTTTATTTCCATTCCCAAAGAGAGACAATAGAAATAGTTAGAGATGTCCGGGTGCCTGAATCCAAAATGTGGCTCCTAAACACGTATCAGATGCCACTCAACTTGTAATGCTCCAAAAGTCTGCAAAAGACTTGTTTATGAGCTTATCATTTCTTGAATACCTAAAACTGTATTCCTGGATGTAATATTTAAGTTCTGGAGACTGTTCTGGAAGTCAGGTGCCTAAAGGTGAGGAGCTACTAGATGTACTTGTGATACCTTTGTATTTTCTTGGAGCTAGCCCTTTTTAAAGGTCAATTGCTATCACTGTCTGTATCCTTAGATGGCTTCAATTTGTTAGAAAAAGAAATGAAAATCAAGTAAGAGTTAGTTATACTGTGGAAAGCAGCAGACTGTCATTTCTGTTGTACAACAGTTTCCATTCTAGTCCCCTGGGCTTTCCTCCTCTGTTACTCAGAACAGTCTGAAACTTCTGGTTTTGGTGGGTTGAGAAGTTATGTGCTTAGTCTCTGCTCAAAGGTGAAAATGTTTCTGGAAAGCTTGAGCAAGAATGTTTTTGCTGTTTTAAGTGTGAGGACAGTGGGGTAGGGGGAAAAATTGCATAAAGGTAAAAGTGCTTGAGGATTTTCTTAATAACTTTTTCATTAGCATCACTAGATGTGAAAACATTAAAGTCATGGTGGAAATAACCCTGCTCAGGAAAGACCTATACTTTTTCTAAAGTTCGTCTCAAATCAGTCAGAGGGTCCTTCAAGCAGCACGTGCGGTCCATCTTTGGCAGAGCCAGAGAACATTTAGACTTTCCCTGAGGAGCTAATTTATCTCAGCTTTAGCTGTCCTTTGAGTCACAAACAGTGCCTCCATTTCTTCATGGTGACACACTGATTGCACCCCAAAGTTCTAGTCCTCCAGTTGGCCCATTACTGCATAATCCTTCCTGGGGTGGCTCATCTGCAGTATATCTACAGGTTCCCTCACAATTAAACTTGGATGGGGGAGGCTGTTGAGGGAGGTGCTTGGTGCCCCTGGGGCTCCCACTTCGGTGCGCACCATAGCCACAGTCTGCTACTGATGGGACAGGACCTCTAAAAGTGTCACAGCAGGCCTCATGGCCTTGTCTCTCTGCATGTCCTCATATCACAGTTAAGTATCATCAGTCACTCACAGACATTTAAAAAAATGTGCCATCTGTGTGACAACGAGGGTCCAAAGGGAGCCTCTGTCACTGTGTCTGTGGGGTATGCAGAAGTGGAGGGTTTCTCCACAGGAACACCTCACAGAGCCTGGTAAGATGTCTCAGGTCAACCGCAAGGAGGTCAGTGGACCTGAAAGCAGCACGTGTTTGCACCCAGGGTGACAACTGCCAGCCTGGACAGCACGAGGAGGAGATTCTAGGCAGGCATGACACCACACAACCCATTGTCACATGCTGTCACCTGCGGTCATGCCAGATGTTGGATGTCCAGCCTGAGCACATGTTGAACAAAGACAGTGAAGGAGATGTCCTCCTCAGCTGGACTTGTAGTGCACAACCTCTGACTCTTCTGTGGCCACAAAACCATCTTGTCAGTGAGCAGCACAGGCCAGAGTCTCCCCATGGCGGCAGGGCAGGGCCTGGCAGCCAGGGCCTGTCCCACCACGCCAGTCCTGGGCGCTGGGCACCTCTCTGGGGACAGGCTGAGGCCAGGCCAGAACATGAGCCCAGAGGTGGGCCTGGCTTGGTGAGACCCATGGTGGGGCAGGGCAGGGCCATGGGAGCTGGATACTGTCTCTGCTGCAGTGTCGCCAGGGCAGAGGCTGAAATAAGGTCCCTGGGTAGGGACAGTCAAGGCTGTGGGTGTCCTCGGAGCCCCAACACATCCTTTTGCAGAGACTCCATATGGCTTTGACATCCCTGACTTCAAGAAGAGCTCGCACAAGCAGAGCTATGTGCATGCAGTCACGTTGTTGGTGGAAAAGGACAGAGGTGGGTATCAGGGAGGAGTGATTGCCTTTAGCCCCTGCTTAGAGGGCATGAGATTTCTGGTAGAATGGCAAAGTCTGTGAGAGCCAGCTGACACAGGACCTCTGTACAGGGAGAGCTTTCCAGAACTTCGTCATCCTTCCTGGCCTCACCAGGGCAGACGGGCCATTCGTGGGGGAGAGTCGCCTGCTCTGTGTGGGGAGCTGCAGACACAGCTCTACCAGCTTATCTGGCGATTCCCACTTGCAATAGAACATCCTGTGGCCCCAGCCACTGCCCAAGGGTGGAGGACATGAGCAGGGCACTCCAAGGCGGCCTGATCCTCCCCAGCATCAGGATGTGAATTCTGCATGCCATGTACAGCTGCTCTCCTCTACGCACTAAGCCACTGCCAGGGTGGCAGTTTCTCCACAAGCATTGTGCTTGTCACCATGCCTGACTTCCTGCCAACATCTCTGGCAAGTTTGCTGTTTACTGTGATTACTCTCAGCATGACCCTCATGAAGCAGCAATTGTGGCCTTCACCTCTTGCCCAGAAGTCTCCTCTGCTGTCTCGCCTTCCTCAGGCTGGGCAGGAGCAGGCCTCCCAGACCGCCTCCGGAGTGAGGTGGGAACCTCTTTCTTCCTTGCATGAACCTGATTCCAGACACAAGTTAGTAAGTAACAGCAATTTCCCATGGTCAGGAGCATCCAAGTCCAATAATCTCTCTAACCATTCCCAACACTTCAAACCTCTTTTGGGACAGTCATTGCGTAGAGAGAGGGCAGTGACTGCAGTGCCGTGAGATTACCCAGGAATGGTACATAGCTAAATCTTTGACAGAGAGCCCTAAATAGTTTTGATTCATGGTAGCCAGCATACCAGGACGTGCCTAGCTTGGCCATGATGCAACATGACTGGAAGATAACTGGTGGTCTCAAATATCCCTTCCACACACAAGGGAAATATCTGAAGCAGCCAAAAGGTTTTCAGTCTAGTCACCACTCAGACCAAGCTACAGAAAAGCAGAAATATCAATGAAGACTATTAATGTAATGCCCCAAACCTTTGATAGAGATTATCTTGTCTACCAAGCTTCTTCATTCTCCAGTCTAAGCTGGTGCTCACAATGTGCATTGTCTAGGACTGAGTCCCAGTTCCTGACACCTCTCCCAGATACCTGGGCAGTTAGCTTTGGAGAACTGCTCCAAGTAATGCTCCCAATCTGCAAAGTAATGCTGCAATCTGCAAAGCCAAGCCCCTGCACCCATACACAAGGTTCCAGTGCTGGCCTCAAGGGTACAGGTATCTTCAGGAGACATGCTCCAGTGGGGACCTGAAGGAAATCACAGCAGAGGAGTGGCAACAGAGCTATATCCAGCAGACTTCAAGGGCTTCCATGATAACAACCTTCTGAATCATCTATGGGATAATCCTCTGAACCAGATCTTGCAGTCTTTTCCAGTTCAGTCTCTTTATCATGCTCAAAACCATAGGACTAGAACACATACTATGCAGTTTGTACATGGGGGACTTTAAGTACACCTGCACTGATGGCAAGGTGAGGAAAATGCTGTGATATGTTTTCTTCTTCCTGCTGTCCAACAAGGTCCCCAGGAGCTGGCCCTCCATCCGGCTTCACCTCTGCCATTCTGCCATACAGCTCTTGGGTGGTGTGCCCAATTTGCCTGTCCTTCTCAAAAAGAAAACTGAATTGATTTAAAATGTATTTAACATATGGTTTAGGCCACAGTTGTTAGCTTCTAGAACCAGGTGTCTTGAGTTTGCCTTTTACTTTCTTTCATGCTAGAATTTGCCTACTGTCCCAAAGTAATCAAAGCAGGAATCAGTGGATTTGGCTTCTCTGAGGACTGTGTCTGCCTCAGGTTCTGCAGAAGGTACTGCGTGTGTTGGTGCTGCTTCCTTTTTTTTTTTCTTGGCTGGTCTTCACAGGGTTTCTTTCCCCTTGATTCGTTTCTATTTTTGCATTAGATCAGCTAAACACATGATACCTAAGACTTCACTCACTCTGCCCCCCCTCCACCCCTTGCACTCAATTCTAGCCAAGATATACGGACAGAGATTTCCTCTCACCCAAGGGTAATGAGTCACGAAGTCTGGATGATTAGAAGGAAGGGTTTGGGTTTCACCTGCCTTTTGGGAGATCATTTTCTCCTTCAGATACCATTCCTAATGCTATACTCACTGCAGATGCAGTCTACCACAAGATCTGCAGAAGTGAGTCCTCTCTGGAGACTGCAGTGCTACTCATTGCTTTCTGGAAGGTGTTTCTGTACCACATTTATCCCTAAAGGGTTAGAACTGACACTTGACACTGAAACTTGTTTAATGTTTTTTCTGTTTCAAGTTTCTATAAAGCTGAACCACTGAGATAGTCCAGGTTTCTATTTGAAGCAACAAAAGGGCAGCCATACTGCTCTGTAAGCAGCCTCTCTGATGTTGTTGTGGTGTTTATCTATAATGCAAGGTATGTAGGTGCATTTGGGCTAGCTCTACGAGGGTTTGGCCTGCTGTGCAATCAGAGAGCACAGCACCCAGGGAAGACAAACAGCACACCAGCCTTCCAGGCTGAGAAGTGCTCTGTACTGTTGCAGCATTAATGCTGGCAGTAACTGAGTCAGTTGAGATCTTGAGATTCTAGTCTTGCCATTGCTGCTTCAGTAGGGAATGCTGTCTTAGAACAAAGCAAAGATTATGAGATTTGATACAAAATTATTCCCTGGAACAGTAACTGGCAACACATGTCTCTGCTTATGTGAAGATCTTTCTGCAATGCCAGGAGTGTATGTTTTAAGCTTTAGGTCACCCCAGTTCACCACCTATTTAGCTGTCAGATCTGGGCCATGCAATATAGAATCTTATGTTATTGGTGACTGGAATTCATTACTATACCCAGATACTTGGCTGACTTTCACAAAAGGCTGGATGAGTTCATGATCGATAAAAATTCACATATCTACAGAGCTGAAGAAAACAATAAGCAAATGATGCAACCTATTAACTACCAACCAGGGAGAGTTTGCACCTCCACACGTGCATTTAGTCTTCATAGTAGAGCAGTTCCTCTGAAGCCTCTGATATTGCCCATTGCTAGAGACAAGGCTCAATGGAGTAATTACCTTAGTCATAATGGCAGATACTCCAATGCCATCAATTTAAATCCTTTTCATGGTACTGAATTACAGCTTGACAGCAGAGATCTCATGACACACTCCTGCTTCTGATTCCCCACCTGCCTCGTGAGAACTCTCTTGCTTGGTTACATGAAAAAACAACACCACTGCCTAAGAGGAAGACAAAATTTCAATAAACTTATTTTAATGAAATCTTTGGATTGTTTGCCATCTCCCATTCTATCTGTATTTGTTGTTCTTCCTTTTTGCAGGATTTTACATTTATTGGGACTCAAACTTTTCATCTTGCAACTTCCCATTGCTCTGATGTGATCGCTTTCCAGTTTGCAATTTCTTTATCTGTGCTGCTAGAAGTTAGAATCCAGTGTCACCATTAGCATTTTACAGGTTGCAATTTACACCAGTGAAACACTTCCCCACCCCAAAAGTGAGTTTAAGGTAGTTACCAAAGGTATGGAGGGATGCTTGCTTATTTTAGTTTTGTTGACAAAATGAGAAAAAAATCTCCAGCTCACAAATTGGGTTTCTCTCATCTGGTAATAAGAATGCACGAAGACTGATTTTTTAATTTATTTTTTTTTTAATTACCGTGGTAAGACAAAACACTTGGAGCCTGAGCACTTGCAGTTAGGATATGAGGGGTGTACCATATTGTTCTGAAGACTTGAGATACTTTAACAGTTTATATCTTGACACTGAAGTCATAGGTTAATGTAAACATTTTATCATATATCTGAGGCATGCCATTTTCCCATGACATACTGTAGCCTCATATCAACTAGTTGTCTATGAAGAAGCTGTATGAATCACCTTCTGGCTGCATCTGTCTTTCTTCTTTCAGTGTAGAGAAAGCACAGATTATGATCTTAGATTCATGCTTACCATTTGAACAGTTAAGGTTAGGTCAGATGAATTCTGCCCTCAGATTAGTCAGGTATCAGAAAAGATATCAAATGCTCCTTTCTTCCTTCCTCTGCAGCATTACTAAAAATCTAGATAGTGATTCTTGCAGAATTATTTGGTATAATAAATGCTCATACTTAAAAGTGCTATAATTAGCCAGTGATGATATAGCTTATGTAGTTTAATTTGCAAATAAACTCTTATTCCTTTTCTAAGACCCTTAAATCAATTTTTCCACAGCTGGAGGATTCTGTCAGCCAGATCACAACAGGCAACTGGAGGGAAGTGGTAAGGGCTCTTTGCAAGGATTATTTTTTTTTTTTTTTTTTGCTATGTAAAGATGTGAGCTAGCCGGTTGGTAGCTTTTATTCCTCTTTATTGCACATGAAACCTTGATTTAGTGCTTGTGCAGTACCAGAGATGTGTAAGAGACACTACAGCCAAGTAAAAGGCATTGAGAGGGCCCCATGCGGGATTAAAGCATGTCAGGACTAATGGAGGGTTAGAATGAGTAGAAGAAGAAAGTACAAGATCACAGGTCTTCACACCATATTGAACTCATTTTTACCCTTTACAGAATCACCTTTTCTTGAAGCATCCAGGCTAAGCTATAAAGCTTGCTAAGGGAGGTGGGGCTCCCCAAAAGACCATTTGTGTCTCCTTCTTGGAGAGAGGGAAGGGGCTGGCATGTGTGGGATGCAGCTGGCACGGGGACCCAGACCAAACAGCTCGCAGGCATTGGCTCTGCTGTGTAGCTGTTGAGGGGCTCAAAGCCAGCCTTGGAGAGAAGTGCTAGGGCTGTTCAGCAGTGAATAAACTGTCAGTAAAAGGTCTGCTGTGATTCCCTTCAGGTATAGCTGAGGCTTCAAGCAAGTGAATGATAATAAAAACAGGAGACAGAAAGCTCCTCAGGAGCATCTGCTCTTGAGCCTCATCACATTTCTGAGTCTAAGGCCATGTTCCCCACAGAGAAGCCAGAAAAGAATAATTCTAAACATATTGCTAAAAACAAGAATCACCCTCAATACAGATAGGTTAGGAAGACCCCAGAGAGGAAAGTGTTAACATCCTTGTAATGCTATGGCCACGATGGCCTGCTTTCTTTTTGTCTTACTGCTAAGCAAAATACAGGATGCATAAATAGAAACACTGAATATAGACTGCAGGAGATTATTTTAGCACAGTATGAAGACATAATGCCAGTAAACCTGTAATTTGAATATATATTTTTGTTGCAAGATCTAGTGTTCTGTTTTACACATAGACACACATACATAACAAGAGCAACGAGGCTGTCAGTTCTGGCCATCTCAGTAGTATTGCAGAATTCTGAAGAAGATGACAAAATGCTGCATTCAGTTGAGAAATCAGTTTAAGCAAAATGCTTAGAGAAAATAGATTCTTATCTACAGAAAAGGGGAAATGAAGGGCAAGTGGAACTTCACTAAAGTATGACCTGTTTTGGAGATAACAGAAGTTCTAAGCCACAAATGGAGTTGAGCTTAAACAAGTTGAGCAATTAAACTTATTGAGATAATTTAATTGCAAGAAGAATAATCCATAATATCTAATATTATGTTTCCTGAAATTGAAGTGGACACTAGCAGAATATAAGATACTTCTATACCAACTGTCAAAGAAACATTCGCAATAATTAATGAATGGAATGAAGTAGCAGAGCAACAAGAAAACCATATGTAATATTTTAACAAGAGTTAGGCAAATCTTTGGGCATCCAAACTGACTAGTGCTCCTGTTTCTAAAGAAAAGCACCTACATGTACCTTCTGGGCACTTTCCATTTCAAAGGTCCTTCATCCCTATTGCCCAAGGATGTCTCCCTGCTAGAATGTATTAAAGGGCAATTTTTTGATCAATAAATAAAACTGATCATTTGGTGTATATCTAATCCTAGCGACATTCTCTAGATCTAGGTAAAATGAAAGACAGTTTGAAAATACCTGTACGGAAAGAAGACTCTTTCCTTTCTTTCATATGCACAAATAGGCTTGGAGGAGAGTGCTGAAGGTATTCACTTTCCTTTGGGAAATATGGGGAACTATTCCAACTAGTTTGGCCAGAGTTTGCCAGAGCACAGCCCTACCATGCAGTCCCAGTTCTCTGCAGCTTGGTCATTTCCCGAACTCTTATATCCCTTCCAATTTAATGAGATTATTTTCCCTTGGTGTTTTGCAGTTTTTTTCCTGTCCCTTCTTGTTTTTCAAATGAATACTCATGCTTACTAGCATCTTATCCAAAAGGCCAAGACTTCGGCAATACTGCATGCTGCAAACTTTCATTTCCCTGTTGCTTGTGCCTGCCTTTAGATTATAAATAGAAAAATTCAGAAAAAAACCATAACTTAACCCATATAATACTCTACTAAATATCCTTTCTGGCATGACTAAATGTATTGTCTCAGTGTCAGTGCACAGAGCAAGAGTGAGACCAATTCTTTTCAATCTGTCTAGAAATACCCAACTACAATCTATGGAGAGCTGCCTGGTGGTCCCAATAGACTCATCTGATCACATGTTGCTGGCTCCTCATCTTTTCCAGCTGCTAGCTTCTAATAAAAGCAGAGAGAAAATGGTATTCTACAGAAATAATGAATATGGCTCCCCCAAGGGTACTATGTGAATGTGTACTGGAGAAAAGATGATCTCCACAAGCCTGAAAGCAGGGGAGACAGGCATTGCAAGACAGTCTCTTTGTTGACCTGTGATCTACCATATGGAAAAGTTGGATGTTTGTGTGGCCTTTTAAGTCCTAGTTTGAATAACCTCTTCAGGGCCATTCTTTGCCCTCATTTTCCTCCCTACAATTGCAATACACTGTTATAAAGCAGTTTTCCTCTAAATCTAGATCCCTGGAAACGACATGTATGATAAGATCCTTAGATTTCTCTGCCAATGCAGGATTTTCAATAGTTCTACTCTTAATCTAATTACTTCTCCAGTCCAGTTTAAAATTTTCTCAATCAATGCAGAATTCAACAAAACCGTAGGCTGTGTGAATAAGCCTAACCAAATGGGAATTTTCTTTGACTAAAGGTCAGGTTTGGCCCCTAAAGAACAGCCTGTGTAGTAATGAGTGCTTGGTTCCCTTGAAAATTGCAATTGTATGGAAATGTCACAAGAATACATGTAACTTTATTTAAAGAACTGGGCGCTTTTTTGTCTGGGTTGCTTAAAACCACACGACTGAGGTATTTTACAATGCAGCTGTTACAGATGACTCCAACATAACGTCCTTTACAATCAAAGGGAGGCATGGAAAGTAACAGATCTTCAGATAAGAGAAAATTCACTTGTAGCTGTGTTTAGGCTCATCACTTACTTTTTTCAGAAGAAGACGTGCCCTCGCACCCATGGGACTGCACTGCAGACTGGAGGGTGGAGCTGGGCTGAGCCCAGCTCCACACACAGCCCACTGAGGTTCTACCTGGGGCTCAGCCTCCTGACACCCCACTCACCTCTGAGCCCTGAAGTTGAGGAGAGCCCCTTTCATGCTACATCCCCTTTCACTCTACATCCCCTTTCACACTGCTCATTCAGTGCCCACACAAAATTCAAGCTTCTATTTAATGAAATTCTCTGTATCTGTCTTCCTCTCCTGTTTTGTGCCTTCCTCTCTAGAACAAACCCTGACCCTGGCATGTCCTTGGGGTTACAAGATATTTATTTCAGCTAAAATAAAACAGAAAAGAGAGACTCAAGTACCTACTACCGATGAGCAAATAGCTTTTATTCTGAAAGAAAACATGAAGTGAAAAAGTACCCTTCGGACAGAGGACTGTGGAGGCGTATCAGCGGATGTTCACACTCAGCATGGCACTTAGTGCTACCCTTTCGACAATTATCACCTCCTGGCGTAACCCAGGGCTGCTGAGCTGATATAGAGCTGTCTCTCCCACCGCGGAGGGTGCCAGTGAGGTTAAATGCACCACTGAAGGGGCAACATCTTTCTGATGTGCTGCTGGAGCAGAGCCACAGTCAAGGACGCGTAGAGCACCCTACTGCAGTTACAGCATCTCCTCGTAAATGACTACGTAGAGAGGGGGAACTTCTTGGAAAGGAAATGAAAGCAGCAAGGTGGATGGCCAGGCAGAGATGCTGCAGGTAGGGAGAGGCGGCGTGTTATATCCTAGGAAGACGCAATCAGAACTGCTGGGAGGAAGCACACTTCTGGCATATTGCTCTCTTCCTCCCAAATGCGGTTGTGTGGTTGTGGCAGGAGTCAGTGACCGGCTCTGGTTATTGTGTGACTATTCATTACTTCAGCCCACCGCAGACTCAGGGTAGAATTAGCTAAACACCCAATATTCACATTTTGAAGTATTCTTTTAATTCCACAGCCATAAAGACTGGAGATTTTACGGTTTTGAAAATGAAAGAGAACCATACAATAACTTGCAGACACACATAATAGCTTTTTACAGGAGGTTATAGACAATTTTCCGACTACAGTTAAGCTGTAATGAATGTAAAAAAACTCACACCAGCATACAAAAAAGGGAGGAGGAAGACAAAAGAAAACCTATTTACTTTTAAAGGCCTGTTGGCAGCTAACATAAAATCAAAATTTAGGTTTTGAAAAACAGTATATTTTACCAGGCAAAATCTAATGAGGCTGATTTTTAAACAACGTAGCACAATTACACTGATTGCAAGAGCAATTTGGGTAATTACATGGGGAAATGACCATAATTAGCCAGAAATGAGCAAGAACCTTGCAAATGTTCCCATATACGAGATTTTCTTCATCTTTCTATGAGACGTTCAGTGCTTACTACGAGCTCCTTTCTTTAAGCCAATAAAAAGGTGTGGTTAGATCAAAGAGTCTGTCATATGTTCATGTGTAGTAATCCAGATACCCCAAATCCCCAAACTTTGGGGACAGTTCTGAATTGTTACAGATGACCACTGGGATTCTGGGGGGATGACTGCGTGTCTGTTATTACAGTAGAAGTGCCCAGTGACACATGGGGAGGCATTTCGGTATGCAAATGTGGAGAGGGAGGAATCATGCATTTTGCATTGAAGTTCTGCCTGGCATCATGTCAAAAAGTTAATTTCAGTGTGGTAAGAAGAACAAAGAACAATTTTAGGAAGGGTTTGATATTTTATTCATATTTAGATTAGGTCCGGAGAGATGATGAGAATGTTAATTGGTCTCTCTGAAGAGACAGACGTTCTCACCAAGAAGAAAAATCATCTCAAGCAATTGGGTCTTTTTTCTTCATTATTCTTTTTTCTCTTTTTATCTCCTCTATGCAATGCTAAAGAAAAGCTGAAGAAAGCCAGGCCAAATGGCAAGAAAATGAGCACAGGAACAGAAGAGACTTCAACTGATGAAGGGAATTGTAGACAGCAGGGACAATAGTCAAAGCAAGTCCTATCTTTCTGGATAGAAATGAGTTGGCTAGAACCTTTCATAATTGTTTATGATCTGTTATTATTGTTGTTATCATTATAGATCTCTAAAGAGAGAGAAAAGTAGCTGATGAAAATTTATGGCAACTTTAGAGATAAAAAAAATTACTCTCTAGAAACTTTCCCTATTAAAAAGCCACTTCGGGTGGTTGTAAGACTCTTCTCTGTTTAAACCAGGGGTCCTGGTGATAAAGGCTTCACAGCAGAATGCTGAAAATAACAGCACAAAATGCCTATCACCATAAAACTCAACATACTGCCAGCAGAGCTGTGTTTTTGGCAAAACTGACTCTGTTGTTAATCAACACAGTGAACTTCCTCTGTAAAACTCATCCATGGCCCAGCTGGACAAGGTTCATAAAATAAGTACAACAAAGTAGATTAGCTTTAAAGCTCTAACCAAGAGGTGGCAAAAACAGGGGGGACTCTGGTGAAGACCTGTTGTTTAGCTCTGATAGGCTTTCTCTTAGATTAATATGATTTTTCCAATGTTCAGTGTTATTTCAGCTGGCCACAGTACTCTTGTTTCCTGGTGTTGTTCCATCTGTGTTAACGTTTTATATCTGTCTTTTTTCTACTTTTTCCACTGAGCTCTCTTGCTTCCTTAGCGTTGCTACTAAACATGACGCAGGAGCCTGGTTGATGTTCTTGGGGCTGTTGACTTTGCTAGGACCTGATGCCCAGCTCTGTTCCACCATGTCTGGCTTGACCTAGTGGAAGAAGAGTAGCCATGTCACAACCTAATGTGAAATATATCTTTTTATTATGATGGCAGAGGGCAAACCGACCCCACTTGAATAGGGTGAGTAGTAACACTAACTGCTGTTGTAGCTTCTCATCTTGGGGTAAAAGAAATTATGGACAAGGAGTGAAAGTGAGACTGTTTAGCAAGTCTTTCTCCCAGACAGGGTACTCAGTGTGCTCCCTGCACACAGCCAAATTGTTGCAGAAACGCTGCAGTCAAAGCAGAGCAGTCTGTAGGGAGCTGAGGAGAAGGACATCTCTGCTCAGCCTGCCCTATGCAGTGGGGGATAGTGGCCATCTGGTCTAACAGACCTCCACCAAGAGGCAAGCCCTTATTCATCTGGTGCTGTGGGATGACTGCTTATCTTTGAGGAGCTTTTTCTGCTCTTCAGCTCGCTCGCTCTCTCTCCCGTAAATTCCTGTTTGGTCAAGTCCATCTGTTTGATTTTCCTTTGGAGATGCGACATGCTGGGCATTTGGGTAGGAAGAGGATGGTTTTCCTCAGAGGCTGGCTGGAGGCTTGAGCTGATGTTTCCTTGGTCACCCCTGAGAGTGAGCCTGGCAGATGGGTAACGTGATGCTAGTCTCCGAGCTGGAAACATTTCCAAAAAGAATTATATGTTGTGGGAGACTGGGCTTGATGGCCTCACAAGCTCAAGCCAGTCACGTATTCTTGTTCTTTCCCATCCTCTCCTTTCCTATCCTACCCTGCTTCTTATGTTGTAGCTAATGTAGCTAATGCCTCTGAAGAGGCAGAAAATGCAGCATCGTTGCTAGTGAGGAAGCCATAAATGCCCTTGTGAATGTCTTGGGCTGTGGTGATCCACAGACCAGGACAAACTTGGGCTAAATTGGTTTCTGGCTTCTGCTGTTATAGGAACAAGCTCAACTAAATTTTTCTACCTTGATAGGATATGATACTTGATGGGAGTTGTCTGTCCATGGATACTACTTAAATATATAGTAACCTGGAGTATAACATTCTGATTTTAATTAAAAATGTTAATTTAATACAAAATGCTTAGTTTGCCATTTCAGGGAGCGAGTGGATCTGAGCTTCAGCTGGCCCGTGACTGTGTAACTCCATCAAAGAGCTATTATGGTACATACCAGTGAAGGGACTGGCTTCAGGCCTATGATTACTTTTGGCCCATGTTATCTACGCTTGCTTTGCAAATGAACTGAGTCTGCTCATAAAGTAAACATCCAGCATGCTCCATGAAAGACTTGGGAAGCAACAATGCCTGCCTGAAATGTGCTCCCATGTAGCTCAGTTTCATATGTAGGTGTCAATAGCTCTTTTACAGGCTGCTTGGAATACATCAGATGGATATTATATCTTCTTTTGTTAAAGTGACACCGAGTCTAGCTCAGCTGTTTAAAACTCAGCCCCTGCGTCATCTACGGTGATCGTTTTCACCACTTGCTTTGGCAAACTTTCATAACCTGGAGAGGTTCAACTGCAGCTAGCTTCAGTAGTGTAAAATTAATTACTTTTGTATATTCCTGTGCTGTAAGCACTGGGTGCAGCTCCTGTGCTGTAATATTAGATTAAACTGAGTACATTATTAGCTTTATCAATGATTCATTACAATCTTAATGCCAACCGAAAGGACACAGAGTACCCATTTACCAGTGTGCCTCCAGCAAGCACTGCAACACACGCAGGTGCTTTTTTCGGAAATGCCTTTATCAAGGAATATAAAGTAGTAGAAATTTCCTGAGTCAAGTATATGTGTTTCAAGTAGATTATATCAGAAATAGGAAAAAAACCCCTGCATTTAACTTTAGACTTGAGGCAAGGTGCTCAAGATGGGACTCAGCCATACGTTTCAGGCAGCCAGGATTAATACAAAATCTGTGTGACAGCCGACAACTGCAGACTGAGAGCTAGACCATTTGTAACACTGATTGACAACTGTGCTCATGGAAGCCTGTGCGAAGGCTAGAGCAACTGAATGCAGCTGTGAAATAAGGTTGAATGAAAAAATGAGACTCGCAAAGACTCTCGGAAGCATGTGGCATGTGAGCGATTGCCTCCTCTCAGCCATACTCTCCTTGTCTTCCCCTCACGGTTTGGAAGGAGCTGTCTCCTTGATTCATGGGTCCATCAGTTTCCTCCACTGAAAAGTCATTCCTTGTTCACTCACCCCTTCACAGCAGGCCCTGAAGGAAGGGTGGGCACTTCGGGTGCTATTAATATGTAGAAAAATGTTAACTAATAACAGAATAAAGAGAACAGGAGAATTTTCCTCTTCCTTTCCCTTTCGGGTCAGGATGGGAAGGGGTATTTCAAAGAGCAGACTTTAGCTGCTACAGATGCAATACACAATTTCAAGGCTTCCCAGTCTTCTTGAAAGCTGAGGCCTGTGACATGCACGCTTGTCAACAGCTGTATATTCACCCCTGTGGGGTTGGATCAGATGCTACTACGTCCCAGTTTGTCACTGGTATAACCACTGATTTCAGTTGAATTAGTCTTTATTTACACTGGTGAGTATGAAGAAAGGCAGGTTTGCTAAGTACAGCAGATCACATGAAACCAGTCTTTTTCTTCAAGGGAGGCATTAGTCACCACTGCAGGCACTTTTATTTGTAAGTCTGTACACAGGACAGGCAGGCTTTTGAGAAAGCAAAAGAGTGTTTGTGTGTGTTTCCTGGGACATTCAGCACTCTTGTAAACTCTTGTGTTGGTTTTGGTAAGGTTGGTTCAAACAGCTAATTGTCCACTTCAAAAATGAATCAATGAAACTCCAGAAACAAACTACTCTGGAGACTAGAAGCAAAAGCTGCTGTGTGCAATACTGACAAGGAAATACATGTGTCCCAAGAATAGCCCACAGCTGTTTACAGGGCATCTCTATTCAGACCTGAAGGATGGGAGTAGTGCCAGGCGCCTCAAGACACATGTATGATATTACTCACTGGTAGCCATTTGAAGGTGCCTGATTGATCTCAAAGTCCTTCTAAGAAAATAAGTACTTATTAATGATAACAATTACATTACTGGGGTCTTTGGAGCCCTGCTGTGTTCCCCTGACCCAGGGACCAGCAGATTCAGTAAACCATGAGTAAGAAAATTAAACTTCCTGTGATTAGGTTTCATTTCACTGTAGATGAATCTGCATTTCTACTGGAAAAACATTTAGGGTTTAATGACTCAAAAAGAACTGAAAATTACTGAGTACCACTTTTGCCATTTGCAGATGACAGTGAATGACATTATATAAATGAGAAATCTAAGTCATCAGAGTTACATATTTAGCCCAAATGAACAGAATCACACAATCACTGAGTGACTGAGGTGGGCAGGGACCTCTGGGGGTCACCTGTTCCGGACCCCCCTGCTCAAGCAGCGGCATTTAGAGCTGGTTGGCGAGGACCGTGTCCAGATGGCTTTTGAATGTCCCCAGGGATGGAGACTCTACAACCTACCTGGGCAACCTGCGCTAGTGCTCAGTCACCCTCAGAGTGAAAAGTGGGGTTTTTTATGTTAAAATTCATACATTGTCTCAATTTTCATGCAACACACACCCAAATCAGGGTTTGTTCTCCGTCCTTCAAAATGGAGTAAGCAAAATGGACAGTTTCTACAGAAGACGAGTAAATAGAAGAAATTTTAAAATAATTTCCCATTTAAATGCTGCTTCAAAACATTTTCTGCCAAAGCTAATTAGAAAGGTAATTTCCTAGAAGCTTTCAGAAAATTTGCACATTCCTTCCACATATATTTTTGCAGTATCACCGCGCTTCACCGTATGCATGGAGCGTCTCCCTGAAGAAATCTGGCAGGCCTTGTCTTTGATATGCCTCTCGCAGCTTGCTGAAGCTACAATGCCAGCAGGAAAACCAGCCACTGTATGTTTGCTGGGCTACGAGGCAGCTAGGGCAAGGCAGTGTTTCATTAAATACTCAAGACATATATACACACACACACATATATATCTCTCTAAAATTCTGCAGATACTCTATGCATATACATATTATTTTAAAATGCTGAGTATTTAAATCAGTACATATGTAACATATATGTGTATATATAACTGCATTTTTTGTGTATGTGTGCGTGCATGTATGTAGACACACAACAATATGCATTAAAGCTTATTTTATTTCTCCTTCCTCCTCTTCCTTCTATACTAGCCTTCTTAGACTAAGCTTGCTGGATCAGATGCTGTGCCTGATCTGGTGCATCTTGTCTTAAGGGGGAAATGAGGATATTCCCGTAATATAAATACTAATTTATAACCCCAAATCTGTGTTCAAAGAACACTGATGCTGCAAAGTCAAGCAGCCAAAGACAGGAAAGACCAGGATTAGGGAGTCCTGTGCCACTTTAATTCAGTCTCCTTTGCATACTGCTAATTACCTGATCGTATATTCTGCTTTTTCCCTTTTCATTGCCTCATTCAGTGTATGAAATGTGCCGTACTAATTTATTGAGCAATGAGGAAAGATTGGTTTTCCCCTAACTGTTCCACATGTAAATTTACATCCGTTTCACTGCATGTTGTTCAAACTCTGCCACCAAGAAAAAATTGTTGTTTCTTTATCGTCATTGGTGCTCATCTCTGTTGCCTTGGAGCACCTCATGAGCTTCTGTTCAGAACATCCTCTCTACAGAGGAAGCAATGTTCACTGCTGATGGCCAACTGAGCTAGATTAAGGTAAAATAGCTTTGATTTAGTAAAATTGAGACAGATTAAGGTGAAAAATTAGAAAACTTGTGGGACACAGTTTGAGATATACCTAATTTTACACAGTATCCATCACCAAATACTACTCATAGTTTCAAAGTTCAGTTCTCGAAGACTTCAGTTTGGTGCTCAGTATGTCTGAAAAATAAGCCCAACGAGCACCAAGACAGACCTTAAACCTCAGATCTCAGGCCCAAGGGCTGAGCCATGGGAACCCAGGCATGTGCCACGTAGTTATGTCCAAGACACCCAAGAAGTAGAAGAAGACTCTCTGAGTTCTGTCCATCCTGTGGTGTGGGTCCCCATGCGTCCTGTGGTGAGAAACTTTGATTCTGTGCTGCTCCAGGTCAGCACACGTCACGGGATCCACAAATGGAGTTTTGGAATGAATTAAATATGAAAATGAATAATGCACCTTGTGCAGCGCTCCTGGGGAGACCTACTTTGAGATCACATTTAATTTCATGCTCCTCTTAAATATTACATTGTCACTGCACTATAGAATGCTAAAGCGAAAATGCCGGGCTGCATCCTGGGAGCGGCGGCGGAGGTTTTGGCATCCAGGCAGTGGGAATCGGAGCGGCCGGCCCTCGGGAAGGTATCAGAGGCACTGTGAGCTGTGGGACGGGTGAGCTGCCTGGATATTTCATGAAAGCCATCCCCCTTGACACCATTCCTGGTGTTCAGGTCAGACTTACCATCATCAAGTTTCAAAGTGGATCTTGAGTGTATTTCTGCGGGGCTGCCGTTTCCCATAAAGATTCTCCAGCTTTTCACAGCCTCTGACATACTCGCATCTGTTTGCACTCACTCTGGGCTTGGAAACATTTCTCAGGAGAAGGAGCAAGTCGGGTGAATGTTTCTAAAAGAAGAGGTGGATTTCTTGAACACAATTTGTCAGCATTGCAGAAAAAAAGTGTGGTTTGTAAGAAATTTGTCTTCTTTCAAGCCTTTGGGCTGAATTTTTTTTTTCACAGGCTCTTTGGCTCTGCTGTCTGCTCCCCGCGAGCTGTTCCTGGCTCAGCTGGCACAGCCAGGTTTGTGTGTGACTGCGAGAGCCTCTGCATTTCTTATGACCTTTGAATTGATGCCCACGCACAGAGCGGTCCCCAAGCTGCTGCCTGCTGCCTCAGCTCCAGCCTTTAAAGACTACCTGAGGTGCAGTGCCAGCTGAAGAAGATCCTGGAGGCTGTTTTTGGAAACTACCCACAATCCACCTCAGAAGTTTTTCCTCCTTGTAATTCATAGAAGGGACGTGAGATGTGTCTGGATGGTGCCCCATGCCTGTACCTTTCTGGTCTCCCTTCTGTCCCATATGACAGTGCGTGCGAAGAGAGGGAGATGTAGGCTTCAGTGTCACAGGGCTTGGTCTCTTCTCACCTCTTTTGGATCTCCTGTGGGCCATGGCACTGCAGCCACATGCTCATCAGGTGACGGGGAAGGCAGAAGGCTGAAAGCGCAGAAGATTGCCGGGGAGGGATCGTGCAGGGTGACAGCATGACTGACCGGAGACATGAGGGATGGAGAGGCTCAGGTGTGTGGCAGAGAGGAGATGAGGGAGGACAGAGTCCTTGGTGCAGGACAGGCTGTGAAGGACGTGAAGCTGGGGTCCACTGTAGGGAAGTGGCAGTTGAGGATTTCAAGAGGGGTAGGAGGGAGGCCTGTAAGAGCAACGTATACAGCCTTCTTCCCTTAAGTATCTTAATGCTGAAGGCTGGGGAATGAGACTGCCAGGACATTCAAAGGCTTTTCAGGGACACACAAAAATCCCAAGCACATTTCAGAGGGGCTCTGACAAGTGGATGCATGATGAGAGTCCAGCTCCCACACACACAGAGGGGCCGAGCCGCCAGGTCACCGTGTGATGTGTGGTGTCACTGGGCTGGGGTGCAAGGGGAAGGGGAGTATAACCCCTCTCATCCTGTATGAAAATTCATACTGGGAATTAAGATGCAGTGCTTGTGGCCGTCAGCTTGGTGATCCCAGGAGCACCTTCTAGCCCTTTCTCTAGCTCGAGCATATGTATCGCTGCCCAACACTTCCTCTGGGTGCATTAGGTTCATACAGAAAACATAGCAGCCCCACTGAGCCCAGACGCAGGATTGACCTCTACATATGCCCTTTCCATGCCTTTTGCTAAAGCAGAGGTGTGTTGGATGGAGGCACACAGTTTTCCAGTGTATAGAATAGAATAGAATAGAATAGAATAGAATAGAATGACTCAGCTGGAAGGGACCTACAGTCATCTAGTCCAACTGCCTGACCACTTCAGGGCTGACCAAAAGTTAAAGCATGTTGTTAAGGACATTGTCCAAATGCCTCTTAAACACTCACAGACTTGGGGCATCGACCACCTCTCTAGGAAGCCTGTTCCAGTGGTTGGTAAATAAATGCTTCCTAATGCCCAGTCTAAACCTCCCCTGGCGCAGCTTTGAACCATTCCCATCCATCCTGTCACTGGATCCCGGGGAGAAGAGATCAGCACCTCCCTCTTCACTTCCCCTCCTCAGGAAGCTGGACAGAGCAATGAGGTCACCCCTCATCGTCCTTTTCTCCAAACTAGACAAGCCCAAAGTCCTTAGCTGCTCCTCACGGGACATTCCTTCCAGCCCTTTCTCCAGCTTTGTTGCTCTCCTCTGGATGCATGCAAGGCCTTCACTTCCTTCTTCAGTTGTGCAGCCCAGAACTGCACACAGTGTTCAAGGTGTCCAATACTGAATACAGCGGGTCTTCACCTTTCTGATGCCTATACACTGGATCTCATGATCAGGATCTGCAGTAGGACTAGTTCTCTTACTAACCATCAACGAAATTCCTGTTGGTTTTAATAGTGGGAATGGATCGAGGAATCTGTGAAATTTGATTTTGAAAATTGAAATAATTCAACTAAACCTGAAAATTAAAACATATTCAAGAAAAAAATAGGAAGGAAGCAGTTGACTTTTTTTGATACTTGCATAGAGACAGGGAACTTTATTTCATTTTTCTATGGATCAGAGAAGATGACCCCTCATACTAGAGTTATCTGACTCCACAGCCACTGCAGTAAATCATTGCACATTTTTCTTCTACTATGTCTGGTAAGGAACTGGAAATCTGTTACTTGGGCTTCAGAAACAAGCCAGGAGCATGACATTTAGGCCCCTGCTTCTCCAGTTTGTGTGCATTAAATCAGTGGTATGGACCACTGTGAATTAATTGCTATTGCCTTTTATGTACTTTAGCTGGCTACAGCCGTTCGAGATACTTTTAAATATCCCAACAACTCCAGTATTGTTTGCTGACACTTTCTAAATGCTCTGCTTGGCGTTTGGTTGTCTTGATAGCACTGAAGTCCTGTCTCACCTGGAGGCAGCCAGAGGCTTTGGTTAAGGGCCCGTCCAGGTGTTGCGGAAATAATCCAGGGCAATTCTAAAAGCTGTACTGTTTACTTTTCTCTACACACAGGCTGCTTATCACAACCACCTGGAAAATTCCACATACGCAGTCGCCCCAGAATGGGGCTTCGTGACAGTGCAAGAAAAATGGTTTTTTCATCTGATTCACTGGCAGTGAGTCTCCAGTGGCTAAAAGCATGTTTGGTTTAGAGTAGGAAGGCAGAAAGATGAGAATGAGCTTTAAATTAAAATGGAAGTTTTGCTGGCATAAAAATTAACCTAAATTTCTGTTGTCAGTGGCCAGAAACCTGCTCCCTTGCCATGACCCCAGGTCCCACCATCAACTTCTGCTTGTCTGGAGTTACGTCGTGTGTAGGTTACAGCCGCATGCGTTTGTGCCAGGGTTGTGTGTCGGTACAACCCGGTATACTGACAGTTGACATAGAAACACCCTCTCACAGGTGCAAAGCACTTGCTTTCCCCCCTGCTTATTCCTCAGCTTAGCCAGTGGAGACCCTTAGGTCTTGGGGCGCAGGAGCGATGGGGAAGAGGAGGATGCTGGTGCAGCTGGGAAGGGAAAGGCAGAACACACGGAGTGGGTGCCCGGGGCAGCACATACCTCTGGACAGGCACAGAACCCACAGGGCCCAAGGGTGAGCCAGGCTGAGCTGCCGGGGTCTGTCCTCTCCAGCTTTTTCACAATAACGACCTTGAACCCAAGGCAGTAAATGAGGCTGAGACTGGGGTGAAGTGGCCCGTTCTGAGCCTGAAGCATCGTGTGGGGCAAGTGTCTCAGAAGCAGCATAAGCAAGAGATCATGAGCCAGGAAAGCAAGAGCTCTTCCCTGTGCCTTGCTTTCTTCTGAGGTACAGGTGATGTGCTCTTCACCCCTACTACATCACCTCTTGGTTCGGCTGACAGGTGCTTTGGGATAGCTGAAAGGGCAGTGTAAAACCTGTCCCGCCCTTCACCCACTCTCTTTGCTGGAGCAGTGCAGCACTCTGTGCCCAGCCTTTCCCATCCTCCTCTACCTCAGCCTCCAGCCATTTTTTGTGCAAACATGTGTAGGGTTGGAAACAACAGTAATCTGAGTGACAGGAGCCAAATGGCCATTCCTGGGTGACCTGGAGCATGTATGTTGCAGCAGCTGATGCTGATAAGGACTGGAGAAGCTGCAGCCCACGTAGTTGTCCTTGTAATCCTGCAAGTGGTGTATGTTTGGGGATTTCCTCTCCCCGCTATGTCCCTAGTCACAACGTTAAAGAATTAAACTCTTTAGGGACACGTCCCACTGCCACTCAGAGACAGTTCAGCCAGATAGATGTCCAGGCTGAAAATCAGTATACCAGGGAATGCCATGCAACGCATTAATGCAATGAAATCACAGGTGTCTCTGGAAGTTATCCTGAAACCGTTTGGATGTTGTAAGAGGGTGACTTTCCTGCAGATGGTCCAAGCCCTTCCATAATGACCAGTGAGCTCATAGGAAAGTTTCCTACACCAGCACCCAGATTTGACTTTTGCTCTGCAATGTAAACCTTTGCACTCTGGCTTGGCTCTGCTGCCTCCTTTAATGTATCAATACAACTGGTTTTGCAGTCTCCTCCCCATGACCTATCACATCACTATTATCTTCCTTATTAATCAAATCTGATATTCAATTGGCATGCTTTGACAACCTTATCAGTGAGATTTGTGTTCTTATTTGACCTCGGCCTGTCAGGGAGGGGAGGACAGGGAGTCCTTGAACAAGCCTCAGCCCTAATGATAAATAGCGAACAGAAGAGACATCTTTCTTTGCTACCTCTTGCCATGTTCTGTAAGAAATGATGGGGGAGCCTGTTATTAGCCTGAGTGCCTGTGCCGACAGCCACAGGACCCCTTGCTGTCACTGGGTTCAGCAGGCACTGCCCAGACACACACAATACTACACCCCATAGTACTTAATCATCTGTTTTAATGCAAGGAATCACATGGCTGTTCTTTCCCAGCTCTCTCTCCATCCTGCTGGTAGGGTCGAGAAACGTACCCTCAGTCAGCACCTGCCATCACTTTATGGACTCCAGAGCATGAGCTCCTCTGACCTCCCCTATCACCGTTCCTGTCAAGTCCCTCCAGCAAACGTGCAGGCGTGCTCTGCTGCTTTAGGTTTCTGAAGGGATTCACAACAACACTGGAATTTTTTTTTTCTTTCAAAAAATGACAAAATGTGAACGATCTAAAGATTAATGGAGACTAATCTGCTACGAGTCTAAGAGGCCGCCCATCCTCATATTAACACTTCCTAGAATGTGAATTCCTCAGGGCAGAGAATCCCTCTCTTTGGTGCTTTGTACAGGCAGGCAGGCTTTTGTGGTGCTAGATACCTGTTGAGGGAAAACAGGACACCTGCTCTCAAAGCGTTTAGCCAGGTAAGGCTTCCACAAACACTATTCAATTCCAGAAAAAATACTGAGCAAGGCCTTCAGGATTTAGCTCATTAATTGTGACTCTCATAGCACATGTGGATCCTGAGATGATTTGAACTAAAATCGTGTCAGGGAGGTCTCTTCTCCTGTTTGTGTTCCTGATGGGGCAATAGTCTTAACATCTGTAGCTCTCATACGATTGCAACTTGCTGCACAGGAAGCAATTACAGATGAGGGCTGAGCTGCCCGGCTTCATGGCTGCCTTCCTGGGTCTCGTTAGGCATCTGTGGACAATTGGAGGGATGGAATGCACTAACAAACATATTCCTCCGCACCAGGCTTGTCCTACCGCTTACATCAGCCACATGCTGGAGTCAGGGCAAATCAGGTGAGTCAGATAAAGGTATAAAGTGGGATTGTCTCCAAGCAGCAACTGCTGAGGTGCATCTGTTCCTCACCCCTGCATAGAAGAACTTGGGGAGGGAAGGCTGGAATACAAGGAGTTTTCCTGTAGCCATCCTCTGCAAGGCTACCTTGCAAGGGAAGCTCCTGGAAAGCTGAGGCTATGTTTCCCTACATTTTCCTAAATCACCTAAGACACTAGAGAAGATGTAAGATGAGGCAAATTGTCCAGATGCCCTGGAAGGGGAAAGCCAGCTGAACTAAGCCACAAACCTAGCCCATGCAGATGAGCTTGTTTTTGCTATGGGGCACAGTGTACCCTCTTTTGTCAAGCAATTAGCCAGGCTGTCAGTGAGGGCTATACAGTCTCACACGGGGTGTCTGTACCAAGCAGGTTATCCCTTACTTACTGCTAGGCTGTTCTGGAAGAGGTTCCCATTAATTTTTTTTCCCTCCCTCTGATGACACATTTTCTAAACCACAAAGCTGCTTTGATCTGGACAACATCAAGAGTCGTGCTGTGCTGTGGGTTTTCCCTTTAAAACTCTTGGCAATTATGCATACTGGCAGCAATGCCTTCCCTAGGGGCCACTGCTCAGAGGTCCTCCAAATAGGCTGGGTCCTTTCGTACAGCACGGGACCTTTTTTCTTCCCGTGACCTTCATCCACAGAAGTTTTGCTTGTCCTTGAGCCTTGGCTGCCCTGGGTGGCTGCAGCTGGTAACATACTTCAGTCCAAGCCTCCATGTATACAGGAACTTGAGCCAACGTGAGCCTCACACTGCTGACTCCTTCCTCACGTTCCTCCTCTGCAGCCATGCCGGCACACAGAGCTTTTGCAACGTGGTGCTCCTGTTGCGTGACCCACATGGATCAGACACAATTGGACAGACCGATCCATGACTCATTGAAAAGTTGCCTCTGACTTAGAGGGTTCAGGGCAGGAGAAAGGCTAGTTTCATCTTGCGTGCGATGATCCGGCGTGGTGCTACCGTGTGTGTCAGAGAAGTAATACTTGGAGGTCTGCTTATTCAAATGGAGAATTTGGCTTCAGTTGACCTGGGTTTAGTCACGTTGCTGACTGAAAAGCTGCTGCTTAGGGGTTTTGACTCCGGTATTTGGAGCAGATGGTGTATGAGAGGTTGTGGGTTTGCTTCCTGCCTCTTTCTGCCTGCAGCTGGATGTGGTCCTGGAGTAGCCTTTTGGTGATATCCATAAGGCACCAGCGGAGCCAAACCATTCTGCCTGGCAGCCTGTCTGGGAAGGTTGTCCCTGCTGTCCAGCAAGGACTTTGGAGCGGCTTAAGACAGCAGAAATAATCTGTTCCAGGCTGCTTGTAGGACAGCATTGTAGGAACCAGAACAGGTTTCAGGCACAGAAAACGCAGCTTTTCATGGTTTTGTTCTTGACCTCACTGGAAAGGAGGGAAAGCTTTCAGCTGCCACCAGCTGCCTGGTGCTCTGCATGGGTGTAATTGGTGGTGTCCATTTATTTTCCCACAGGCTGTCATCCATGCAAAAGCTGCCACCAGCCACCTCCACAACCAGTCTACGTGACAGCCGTCCCGGGACTCCTGATGGCAGGAGGCTGGCTGAGCATCACAGGGTGTGGTGTTCCTCACCGCCTCTTCTAGGGGAAGGCCTGGGCCCCCTGTGCCTATTAGAGGTCTCTGTGCTGGGGAGCAGCTCCACGCCTGGGCCGGTAGTCAAGAAACCTGCCTGACCCCTTACCTTTATCATAGGCCATCAAGTGTCAGTCAAAGAACACTACAAACAAGGACGTCAGCTCACTCTCTGAGATCGTGCAGATGCTTCATGTGTTGCCAGTACTGCAGGACTTTCCACTCGAGCCTCTCCACTCTTCACCTGCTCTTTTGCTGCAGCACTGTGTAAAGGCAAAGTGAGCAAGTTTCCTTTCTTTCTCCCATCCACTGAGCGCCTGCTCACACTCCAGAACATGCTCCCCCCTTCTCATTTTTCTGATTTCCAAAGGGTTCCAGTTTCTCCAAGCTCAGTTCCTTTCCCACCTCCTCATTCCCTGCCTTGCTATTCCAGCAAAGGGGCTGTGCTCCGCAACAAGTGTGAGCTATGCAAAATGCTTCGCCGCCCATCAGGTGTAACAGATATTACCGTCATTTCTGCCCAGCTCCACTGCCAGTAATAAGGATGTAAATAATGCATGAGCTGACGCTAGATGATGATCAAATATGCACAGCTGTGAATTATTATGTGGTACTGTGCTTTAAGGTTGGTGAAAAGAGCCGCTTTACAGCTACTTAGGATTTTTGTATTCTCTTCCCAGGAACTTTCATCTGAATGTGCTCACAAGATAACATCTTAATTAGTCACAGGCCTTTATTTCAGCTTCTGCTTTGCTCGGCTTTGTTGGTTAAACAGCTGAGGACTCCCTGGACCAGGGTCACAGCAAAGCCAGTGGGAGGTGGGTGATAATGGCCGTGGAGATTTTTCACTGCAGGAGGGAAAGCAGAAAGGCTTCAGGTAAAAGGGGAGGATTGTTCCCATCTCTTTGTGTCTCTCCCTCTCAGAAGTGCTCTGAATAATACAGCCTAAACCACCCCCATCTTAAGGCCTATGGATACCTCCCTCCTTTGACTGCAGGATGGAGTTCACCCCAGGCAGGGTGTTAGTGCTGGGGGAACGGAGCAGCCAGTTACCTCTCCAGGACATTTTGACTGTGCCTTATTTTCAAGTTTTCACATTATGTGAAATGATGGGCCAATCAGGCACAACACAAAGCAAACCGTCTCTGAAGTTATCAAAATTGTCACTTTTATGTTCAACTATTACAAGTAAGCTTTTCTAAATCTTTTCCTGTCTTTGCTGATGTCGCCGCTTGCTCTCTGAGACACATCAAAAGGCTTGCCATGCTCCTTTCTTCTCCTGTGCAAAAGGCACCTCTCGTTGCCACCTGCTGATCTGTTCCCGCACACTTGACACACGCCAGTCAAATGCTTTTTCTGCTGTTTCTGAGCTTGTGCATCAGGAACCAACTTATGCGTGTGAGTGCTCTTTTCACAGCCCAGAGGGGGCCAGGCAGTGTGGTGAGGCCAAAAAATAATGAGCTCTGGTCAGGAGGGCTTTGCTTTGCAAATCATCTCACCAGGAATGACTCAACCCCAAGGCAGACAAGCGCTTAAATGGAGGGGCACTGTCATGAAACTTCCACGCTTCCCAGGTTGGAAACTGCAGGCAGCCAGAGTGAACATCAGAGGATCAAAGACAGTGGAGATGCCAAGTTCCCAGGCTGTTTTAAGATTATAAAGAATGTTTTAAGGTTATAAATAAGGTATTTTGGGAACAGAGGAAGCCGAAAGGGCTGCCCTTCTTCTGGCTGGTCCTTGTTCTCCTCAGAATTGGGATGGTGTATGGGGGAAAAAGCAGAGGTCCTTGTCTCAGGGCACTGCTTCTCAGATCTGAGCAGAGGTTGGGGCTGCCTGTGGGGCAGGGAACTGGACCTTGAACCATGGGGTGAGGCTTGGGCACAGAGCCTATTTCACTAATGGCCCATCACAGTGTGCCCCTGCCTTGGCGAAGACATCTTGGGCGATAGTGTGGGGAGGCTATTGTAACGCAGAAAATTAAGCTGAGGTGGTTCCGCATTTACTTTAGCTTTTTGGGTATATAATTTTGCAGTTTCTAACAATTTTTCATCTTCTTGTATATGGAATATGATCTCTGTCCCCCACTAAGTTGTTGCTTTGTTCCTAGCGGTAGCTCCAGGATGTTGCTCTCTCAGGAGCCGTAGCTAAATGCAGTGTTTTCTTTTAAATTAACCTTCCTTTAGGTGGACCAAGTCGTTGGTACTCACGTTATCCTCTTCCTCGCTGGACCATCAAGTGCCGGCTAACACAGGCACCGACTCGGGCCCCAGGAGGGACAGTCTCCCCCATGGAGGGCAGGGTGGAAGCAGCCCAGCAGTGCTTCTCTCCCCACACTAGGGCACTGTCTTTTTCCAGTGTGAGGGCAGGGGTGGGCAGAAGGGACCTGTGTGTCTCTCATGATGGTTCTGCAAAGGAATGTGCATTTTCTTTAGCTTTGCAAGGGGGAGAAGCTTCTGGCCTGGCCATCTGCACCCAGGCTGCCTCTCATCACTTTGGAGGGCACTGTCTTGGGGAAAAAAAAATCAAAATCAAGACCAATAGAAGAAAAACAGTTGGAAAGATTCTGACTCGTCAGTGCCCAGAGCCCAGGCAGGAGCAGAGCACGTCAGCGAGCAGAGCTCTGACAGTCATGGAGGGAGGTAAAATGAGAAGCCCCGCAGGTTGGAGAGACTGGAACTGCCCCTGTGGCTCAGAGCCGGGCACACGCCAGCAGGAGAGATTTCAGAAAGACACAAGAACTGCGGGGAGTGCTGCTGGCCTTTTGTGTGGCTAATTTTCCTCTGTGTCCCTTAGGGGACACCCTGTTATGCCATGTCAGCAGTAAGAGGCGTTACCTGGATCCTATTTATCTGTGGTCGTTAAAGACCTCTTTTTAACTTTGCTGAGAAAAACCACGGTCTCTCCAGCGCCCTGCAGTTACATTTCATTTAGTGACATACTTCTTTTTGCCGATGGATTGTCAAAGGTGTTTAAAATCATTAAACATCCAGCACTCCCACAGCTGTCCTGGGTGATGTGCACCAGATTATTGCACTGTGAATATTTGGAAATCCTGGCGGGGATCCTTCCTAGGTTTCCTCTGCTCTGCAGAGCTGCAGTAAGCATTCCCAGCTGCACCCACGGACACGGTCACATCCCTCTCCTGCTCGCTGACATATGGAATGAATAGCTAACAGTTTTATTGACATTTCTATACAGGGTGCAACTGTCATAACAAAACGATACGCAGGCATCCAGTTTAGCTGCAAATTTACCTCTGTCATACAGACCCTAGACCTGCAATTATGAAATGTGCTGCCATAACAGATACCAGATTTTTCCAGTGTGGATACTGAGAACTTCAAGTATTCCCACACACTTCTCTGTCATCCTTTTCAGATCTTTCTTTTCTATTATAGCACATTTTCAATCTAAAGTGATACAGCCAATCAGTAGTAAAGCACTTGGATGGCTTCTACATCAACACTCAGGAAAACACTGTCAAAATTGGGGTGTAAGGGAGGGGAGCAGAAAGAGACGTTATTTAATGATGTCTACTAATGCTTACGATGTCAGAAGATGAAGCAACATCATCTACATCTGGAAGAGAAAAGGAAATAGTTGTAGTTCCATTTTCAAATTCTAAAGCTTATGAAGTGACAAATGGTGTTTAGCCTATCTGGAAAAAATGTTATTCTTAATTGTAATACTGTCACTTCTGCCAGCTCTCACAGCTTCAGTGTGTGGCTCATGACAAATGGTGTCTTTTCAAGCCCTGTTTTGATTATATAGGAATAAGCTTGACAGTATATCCCAGAACAAAACCTGAAGGTTGAAAAAGTGGAAGACAGAAAATTCACTATATATTGACTTTAAAAAAATCTCATTATTTTTAAGGAAATATAATCATTCTTGTTATTTTTTTTTTAGTTTTCCAAGTTGGTAATACCACACTTCACAACAGGAAGGCACAATATATACATGTACACATACATACACGTCACTTCATATGTCGCCGCAGTGTCTCTCTACAGAGAATATTGTTTTGTTTTGCATTTATCATATTTATATATGCAAACCTGGTATTTTTACATCCCTATTGGACCCTTACATGTATAGAAGGTGCAGGAATATGCAATTATGCTTCTGTTTGTTCACCTGGTTACATTTCCTGGACTAGTCTGGGAAGATGCATGCCATAATACCCCCAGTAGTATCCATACCGTAAGATCACAAAGAGAAACTTTCTGGGAGACATCTAATAATGTGGTTAAAAAAGCCAAAAAGAGCCTGAAAAAAAGCAGTTCTCATATCTCATCAGACACTAGATTTCCACATCAAGATACATAGAAACTGGAAATGAAGGCAGCTTCCAGGAGATGTTTTTCTGCTGTTGAAGATTGGTGGGATCCAGTGTAGATCCAGTAGTAGATCCAGTGCTTAGATGGAGGCAGTTTGGTGCATATATTTTACCATATATGTTTTCAGTGGACATCAGAGAGCACTAAAAAGGGGAACTGCCCATCTCATAGTTTCCTGAAAGCGCAGGGCACTCATTCACATGCGCAGCAGCAATGTTTCTTAGGTACTGAGCCACCAAAGCCCTGACTGTCACTGTGCATCGCTTTTCAGAAACAAGGGGACGATGCATGTGCGGGAGATGACCTTTCCGTCCCCAGACAGCTCCAGCCAGCTCTGCCCTGTCATGGTTGGCTTGAGGGAACGCTGTCGGAGGATGCAGGAATGTCTGACTGTGGAGTTTTGACTTGAAATAGACCTTGGTCCAGTCTGAATAAACATTTTAATGCTTAGCCACAGAAAGACGTTGTCAAGACGATGGTTTCACGTGCTGGAATTAGAATATTTCTTGTCAATATTAGCCTAACTTCATTCCTTTGAATGTGGAGGAGCCTCGCCACAGGGGAACGCGGGGTTTATGGTCGTGCTGGCGCTTTTCCTGTGACTAACAGAAAGAGCAGCAAAAGCAACAAACCCAGGAAGATAAAGCCAGGCAGAGAGGAGGTGAGCTGTGGGAGCAGCTGGGGGTGTGGAGCAGACTGTTTATGTCACCTGAGCCCCCTCGCCACAGGCTGCTCCTTCAGGGGGGTGACAGGAATCCACAGGTGCTGAGGTTTGTCCGTGGACACCTTTGCGAGAGGATAACCTGTGGGATCCTTTTGACAGGCTGCCTGGTTTTTGCCCTTTGTGTTCTCCCTGCCAAGCTGGGAGCCCATTCTGCCAGTGTGCTGAGTGCCCTCAGCTCTTTCTGCCACCAACTGTAGCTGGGGGTGTCCTGTCATTGATGGGAGGTAGAGTCATGCATCCTCGGACCCCCCAAGATAAACAACTCCATTACTATGGCTCCAAGCTGAGACTTCAGATGCTTCCCCACCTTGGAAGGTCACTGTTGAGATGGTGCTTATTTCCATCTATAAAGAGCTTTGAGATCCTTGCTTGCACCATGCTGTGGAATCACACCACCTTGTAGCTAAGAGTGTCCTGAACAGAAAATTCAGAAGGAGCCTGACCAGAGGAAGCTTTTGGAGTCACTGTGAGGGTGTCCCTCAAACATGCTGCCCAGTGCTAGGCGTCAGACAGCACATGAGCAAGCACTCGGCTGCTCACCCTCCCTGCACTGGCAGGCTGCTAGGGCAGGTATTCATTTGGGCTACCCCTCACCTTCTTGGGTCAAAAGGAGGCAAATTATCAACCTGACAGATGATTTAAACTGCCTGGTCTCACCCAGCTCATTCCAACAGAAGGACATTTGGGAGCAGTCTCACCAGCAGCTCAGCACGTTGAAGGGACTGCGTCCTCCACCAGAAATGAGCAGTGGGAACTAGTAATTAGTTTGAGGATGGCAGGCGTACCACATCCTTTCTAGAAACCACCACAGGATAGGTAGATGATGGGGCAGCTAGTTCCCTTCCGGGATTTTAAGCAAAGGCTTGGTGGTGGCTGTGTTTACTACACAGCTGCTTACTATGAACTAGACAACACTGGTTTTGCGAAGACCTTACAGCTCCTGTCAAAGTGCGAGGGTGCTAGGACGCTGCTGATGCGTGGGATTCAGACCAACACCCTTCGTGGCATTGCCAGTCCCTCGATCTGCACAAAAAATATCACGCATCCCCCTGTCAAGCCAACTAGCTCTTGAAAGTCCTCTTTCCTGCCCATGCTGGCAAGCGTGGGAGGTGTAGAAGGCCAAACAGCACTACTAGTCAGACAGGGCATGAAAGGAAGGCTGTGCAAAGCGGCAGCACAGAGGCAAGGCATGGCCCTACTGCCAGAGGCACGGCCCTACTGCCAGAGGCACTGTGCTCCCAGCCTCTGCCCAAGAAGAGCAGCTCCTTTTCTCCACACGTTCAGGATGTCACAGTGGAGGAAACTGATGCCATGGTCCCATAGTATCTCTGGGTACAGATTTGCCCCTGCTCAGCCCTGGGCCTTTGTTCTGGCGTGATGCCTTCCCACACACATGGATCTGCAGCAGGTGAAAAACAGGCAGGTCTAAGGACAGAATATATGTAAGAACTTGGGATGTACCTCAGGTTCCCAGCAGAGCCCATATGTATCTAGAGCAGTTCATAGAAATCAGTAGATTCCCTTCAGATTTCCACCAGAATAGGAAATCAGAAGCTCCTGAGAAGTTCATGTTCCCAGAAGAGCTATGTACTTTAGTACAAAGCACACCCACCCTTTTCTCTGGCCTCTTTCTTTAGGATGACTCACACAGATTTCTGCTTGCAGTTGCCTTCGATCACTCCAGTGAGTCTGCTGTGATTCAGCCGTTCTCATTTTGAACTCCCTCAGAGCATTCAGTCAATCCCAGCCTACCAAGGTCGGAAACTAATGAAAACAAGATGATACAATTTCCAGAGATGCTTGATATGCTTGATACTCTGCCACCTTTCTTTGCTGAATCGTCATGCAGCTTCTCTGGAGGAACACGATTAACTCTAACACTCGGTGGACAGCAGGCATGGGGATGTTTGCCACCATCTCCAGCGAATAGTTCACATTCCAACCAAGTGTTTTTTACGTGTTATGAAGAAAATATGACATATTACACACACACAGAAATAGTTGGGAATATTGTTTTACTGGGGCAGATGGTATAGGGCTGTCTCTGTTGGCCCAGAGAGTCATGACTTTCTGCTAAAAAGAGGATGTCCTGTCTGAAACAGGAGTATGCAAAATTCAGAAAGGTATAAGGTTCAGCATCACTGAAGATGCTCAGTATCCGAAGCAGATGTGGCAGAAACTCTGCTTAGACCTGGAAAGTTGAGAGAGGGTCGTGTCTGGATGCTCAAGTCCAAGTTTGAGAGGAGAAAGAGATATGAAGGGGATCCTGAGAAGTACAGCTGACAGGGAGAACCAGGGAAAATGTGTCTATGTATCAGCCTGGCTTTTTGCAATAAACAGCATAAAGAGATACTTTAGCCGGGCAACAAGCTGCTGGAAGAGATGAAGGAAAAAGAGAAAAACAGGTTTTGTTGATTAGAAAGTTCCACTGCGTTTAGCAAAGGGCTGAAGAAAGTATGGGATGAGGAAAGACTTGTTTAGGGGAAAGATGCCAACTGAGCTGTGATGTTATTGTAAAAATCCTATTTTGGGGCTTGCGCAAGTATTGGGAGGCAGTTTTTTAAAATTCCAGGGAAAAGGGAAACCAAAGCAGCAAGATCTAGTGAAATCTCTTTTCTGTCTGCTTTTGTGAGCAATAACAACCCAAGTTACCAACAAAGACTATTTGTGTTCAACATTAAGCATGGTACCTTTTATTTCCAGTGAGAGAATTTCCAGTCCACATCTGTGAACCATCTAAGAAGTCATACAGTGAAAACAGGAAAGATGAATGATGACATTAACCAGTAAAACAAAACAAGGCAAAAAAATCCAAACACAACCAAAAAAATCCTGTTTGGAAGAAAACTCAAATCAAGGGGGGTTTTTTATCCCCCCTTTTTTTTTAATATGCTATAAAGAGCATAAAGGGCATACATATAATTTCTTTTCCTTTGGAACACAACTGCAAACCACATAATGGCAAAAGACACTCAAAACAAGTTGGCCAGAAGACTAGAGCAAATGCCTGGCTCTAATGGAAATACCTCAGCCCTGTTGCTGGTCCCAGGACCTCTGCTTCTTCTCAAGTAAAAGCTCCAGCTCTACCGCACACCCACGGACGGGATCAGTCCTTGGCTCAAGAGTGACAGAGCAAAAAATTGAGTTCCTGCAGAACAGAGAATGTTGCTTAGCCATCTGCAAAGTCTCCTGGGCACACGGTGTGATGAGATCACAGGAACAATCCTGGTCCCTGTGACAAGAAGTTCCTCTGGGGGACTACCTACACCATCAATAAAGCCTTTGGCGTCCTGGAAACAATTGCTTTTCTTTTTAGTGAGTTATCCCCTCACTGCCAGGAGACCAGATTTCACACCCACATCTATTTGAAAAATAAATTTACAACAAAAGTTTTGGTCATGCCTCAGCCATTTCCTCTCTAATGTGAACAATCCTGGCTTTCCAGTCTTTCCTCATAGGGAAGCTGATCCCTATGGCCCTTTTGGTTGCCCTTGTCTAACCACCCCATATTCTTCTTCAGATGCAGAGACCAGAACCACACACACTGCTCCAGACATGGGTGCATCAAACTGGAGCAGCAAAACGGTGCCCTCTGTCTTCTTCTCAGTAGCCTCCCTGAGGGTAGTCACCATTTTCCTGGCTTTCTGGCTGCCACAGCACACTGAGCCGAGATTCTCAGGGAACTGCCAATGGTGACTCCAAGAGCTTTCTCTTGAGTGGCGGCTGCCAGTTGTGAGTTCAGCACCATATAAACATGGTTCAGGTTATTCTACCCAAGACATCATCTTACCTTTGTGTACACTGAAGCTCATGTGCCACCTTTCTGCCCCCTCCCTTGGTTTTGCTAAGTCCTCCAGGACTTCTTCACCAACAGCTCAGCATTTCGGCAGACAAATGATCTTGCTATTGACTGCAAACCTGGGCATGCCACAACACACACCCTTACTCCAGGCTGCTGGTAAAGATGTTGAAAAATACCAGACCCAGAACTGATTCCTAGGGGTTCTGTTGCTGCTTTTTCTCCATCCTGAAAAGTCACTGTTGAGCCCTAACCTAATACATTGTGAGCCTAACCAAATACATGATGTCCAGTTTAGCTACCTACTTGTTACCACCTCCATGGACTTCCAGCACACTGGTGAGGCTGGCTTGTCCCTTACAGATATCGTGTTGACCGCTCCCCTCTACATCGCATTTCCCCATGTGTGCAGTGATCCCCTGGCTCTGCTGTCACAGGAGGGCTGGAAGTCAGACTCACTGGTCTGCTGTTCCTCAAGGCCCCTCTAAGTGGGAGCTACACTGGCAACTCTGCCCACCTCCAGCACACAGGCCGTTTCCAATGAGAGTTTACACACCTTGGCGGGCAGTTCTGCAGCTTCATACATGAACTGTCATGTAAATTGTGCCTGGTCCTGCTGGTTTACTGACCTCCAGCTTATCTGCTTGGTCTGATATGTCTGTGAATTCAGTTCAGACTGGTTTAGCTCTTTTGATGAATTACTATCAAGAGTATGTCAGGTTTGGGGCTCTCCCTTATGTCTTCAGCAGGAAAGACTGGTACATAAAGCTCACTGAGCATTTCTGCTGTTTCCTTGTCTTCCCCGAGTGCCCTTTTACATATTTGTCATTAAACTAGTTGGCTTCCTGCCTTTGCTATATAAAGAACTATTTACTATCAGTCTTTGCAAGGCTCAACTCACATTCTTTTTTAGCCCTTTTAATTTCTGGTATATGGTTGACTTGCTGTATTTTATGGGCTTTCCTGTTCTCCTAATTCGGGTAAGCTTCCCATTTTTTAAACATTAACTTATGGCCTGCAATAGCATCCTTAATGTTCCTACTGAGCCGTGAAATGGCCTTTTCAGACCACATTGTTTTCTTTTCAAATTGTGGCACAACTGTCACCTTTTTAGTATTTTTTAACAGCATCTAGGCTGCCTGTTCCCTTCTTCCTTTTCAGACTGCTCTTTTTAAGGTTTTATTTCTTTGTTTGTTTGTTTTTGGTTTTTTTAAATCTCATTTTGTTATACCTCTCTTGAAACAGAATATCCATGGGCTGAATATGTGGGTTGTTCTCTCCCATTGCAACCCTGACATAACTGTACTATGATTATTGTCACAGAACTGCTCTCCCATTAACATCTGAAGCAGATTCTGTACGTCACCCCACACCAAATCCAGATGACCATCTTTTTGTGGGTTCAATGGCTAGTTTTTTTTAAGAAACAATCATTTATTGTGTCTCTGCATTTTATGTTGCTGAGGGAGTGATTCAAATGTGGGTAACTGAAATTCCCTCCTGCTATAACCTGTCCTAAACACGTAGCTTCTTCAATCTCATTTAGCAGTTCACAGGATCACAGAATAGTTGAGGTTGGACGGCATCTCTGGAGACCCACTCAGCAGCACACCCCTGCTCAAATTAGGGTCAGCCACAGCAGGTTGCTCAGGACCATGTTCAGTTGGGTTTTGAGTATCTCCAAGGATGGAGGCTTCACAGCCTCTCTGGTAAACTGTTCCAGTGTTGGACCACCTGCACAGTAAAACATTTTTTTCTTACATTTAAATGGAATTTCCTCTATTTCAGTTTGTGCCCATTGTCTCTTGTCCTTTCACTAAATATCACTGAGAAGAGTCTGGCTCCGTCTTCTTTTCTTTGGCTTGCTCAGAAAGCATTCAGGTAAGAGAAAGTGTTAGCAACGTGCTAACTGAATCATAGAATAGTTTGGGTTGGAAGGGACCTTTAAAGGTCATCTAGTCCAACCTCCCATACAATGAACAGGAGCACCTTCAACAAGATCAGGTTGCCCTGATCAGAGGCAGGGCAGCTCAGAGCCCTGTCCAACCTGACCCTGAATGTTTCCAGGGATGGGGTATCTACCACCTCTCTGGGCAACCTGTTCCAGGGTTTCACCACCTTTATTGTGAAAAATTTCTTCCTTATATCTAGTCTAAATCTACCCTCTTTTAGTTTAAAACCATTACCCCTTGTCCTATCACAACAGACCTTACTAAAAAGCCTGTCCCCATCTTTCTTATAAGCCCTCTTTAAGTACTTGCAATGATGGAGTTCTCGGACAGCTCAGCACAGCCTGGTCAGGTTTTTAATTCATGACAGTCCTTTTCCTTGTAAGGATCCATGTAAGGATCCCCTCTGTTTAGTACTCACTAGACTGCATTTGGAGTACTGGGTCCAGTTTGGGGCTCCTAGTAAAAGAAAGACATTGACAAATTGGAGACAGTCCAGTGGAGGGTCACGGTGCTGCAGGAGGAGGGACTGAGAAGACTGGATTTGTTTAACCCTGGTGAAGAGAAGGTTGAGGGAGGGTCTTATTGCTGCCTGCATCTAAGTAACAGGGAGTTCCAGTGAAGACTGAGTTACATGCTCCTTGGAAGTGCATAGCAAAAGGACAGTAGACGTGGTTACAAGTTGTAAGAGAAATTCCATCTGGACACAAGGAAAAAATTTCAGTGAAAAAAATTCACTGGAGTACTTAACCAGTGGGACAGATTGCCCAGAGGGGTGGTGGAATCTCCATACTTGGAGATACTTAAAACTGCACTGAACTAGGCCCTGAGAAACAAGAAGTAACTCTGAAATTAGTCATGCTTTGAGCAGTAATTCTTCCTCCACCCTTAGCTTTTGGCATACCTTTCCCTGAAAGCTCACCTATAACTTAGGCGAGGTAATTGTCTTCTCTGGGCATGAGCATTTGCGAATGCCAGGCTTCATTACCAGTCAGCGCAGAGAGCACATTTAATGATGCAGCTCTCTGGTAACAGAACAAGTTTGGCATCTCATAGTGCCTCACGGTGCCGGGAAACATAAAGCTCAGTGCCCTCCAGGGCAGCGAGAGCAAGTCCAAGAGAAATAACTCTTCCACTGCAAGACAAGATGGAAAAGACTCCAGAACAAACATGAAGGCATTGCTCCTTTGCAGGCAAACTAATCCCTGCTTTTCCATCCTTCCGTGTAATCCGCCCACCACAGAAAGCTGCTAACTAGGACTTGGAAAGTAAAATGTGCATTAAATGAATGGGTTTGGCAGAAGGAACATCTGTTTGTGAGTAACTTCTTGTTCTCTACATATGATAATGGTTATGGATTAGCGTACAGAATACTGAACTTGTTTACAGCTCCTAGGGACTGTATGTTTTGAATCATTAATAAGGAGTGTTTTTAAATGCAGAATTTCTCATCAATATGAGCATTGCTGTTTTTTCCCTCCCTAAATAGGTGCAATTCAGTTTGCAAATTAAATATCAGAGAGATTCACTTAATGTCTCTCTCTCAGCAGCCGCAGAGATCAACATTTTTATTGTCACAGTCTGTTGATATTCATGACAGTTACCCGGCGAAAATAGAACCACTTTCACATGATCTCTAAAAGATATTCCAGGTTTAATCTGACATGACACCAAAGGAAGTAGGAAATATTTACTGGGAGGGGGTGGGTCTGCTTGTTTAAAATAAACCTGGGAAACAAAGAACCTAAAATGAAATTATCCCTAGCTCAGAATATATATATTTACGCCTCTTTCACAGCCAGATAGTCCAGAGCTAACCGAGAGATGAATGAAGAGGACTCTGCATCTAATGCTCTGCCTTAAAAAGTTTTCCCTGACCTAACTCTCACCTTATTCAGCTCAGGTGCTTCCTTCATTCCTTGCTTTTCACTGCATTCTTTACGCAGCCCATTCTACTGTGGGGATATTGCCTTTTAAAGCAATAAAAATAACTTTTTAGTAGAAGTACGTATGTGTAAATCCCAGCTAATCATTCCACCGACTTCAGCTCTGGCTAGTGTTAAATGCAGATTTGTAGAGCTGTGGACTTGCTGAGCTCCCTACACACAGCACAGGGCATTTGCTTATTTCTCCCTGTCATCTTCATGCGATATTGCCCCTGCCTTGCTGCTTATTTTCTCTAGGTTGCAACGTGAGCCCCCCGAATGCCGCCACTCCTGTGCGACTGGGAAGTCTGCATTCCAGCTCCCTGTCTGAAGCCCATCAGAGCTGGGAATAGTCCGTGACATATTCCAGTAGGAATGCCTTTTTGAAAGAGATTTTTTTGGCAAGCCTCCAAACACAGCAAGTGCGGGACCGGGATCTGATTTCACCTCTAATGCAAGAAATATTCATGTGAAAACTTCTCTTCCACAGCAGAGATTGCAACGACAGTTAAAAGTTGTAATTAGTTTTCTGGTGTTATCTGATTTTGATAAGCCTACGCATGCACCACACCCACATATAACCACACTCACGCCCTCTCATAGCTAAACTAACCTGAAGGGAATCGGTAGCGTGTTTTTTCATCTGTGCCAGAAATGATACTCAAAATTACTTGGGGATGGTTGGACAAGTTCATCAGACAAGACAAGACAAGAAAAAAAGAAATTAAAATCACTAGAAAAGTCATGTGACTGTATTCTGGATTCCTTTTTACTACTCTCCCCCGTGCAGAATTGGAGGGGGGAAGACTCTAGCTGTGATGTGCTGTGGTCTCTGAAGACGTGAGCCCAGGACCGCTGCCCGGCAGGATGACCTCTCCAAGATAACCTTTAAGCCAGCTTCCCGTGAGAGAACGTTTTTCACAAAACAACTACTCCATCTCTACTCGCCAGTTTGCAAGAAAGACGTACCAAAAATAAGCCTAGGAAATAATATTCACCTTTACTAGCTACTAAAACTCAGCAGATCAGCAGAGACGTTTGCTTCACGTCATCCTGCAATGTTTCACACCTCCTACACCCGCTAATCCCTCTCAGTCCTCAGGGGCTCCCTACCTGTCACCATCCCCCCCAGGCATAACACCCTCTGTGGTCCATGGGTGTCAATAGCTTAGTCTATTAAGATTATTTTACTGAAAGTAAACTGATCTCAAAGCCATCGTTCACAACCAGTACCATGAAAATTGCAGCTTCTGTCTCAGACCTATTAAAAAAACTTGGTTGCCCAAAGATTTATATATAGTTTTTGAGTGTGTGGTCTCATGAAAAATTAGACCTGCTATCCTTTCCTTGGCTGTGTCCTTAGACTTTTGGAGCTATTACAACACTAAGCAACGTTAGGGGGTGGACAAAGCCACTTCCCATCGTTACAGAAAGGCTTAGGCTCCCTTCTGGAACCAAGTAACTCAAACAACGAAGATTTTGCTTCATAACAAAGGCAGAGCGGCTCCTTTGCTATCTCTGGTGGTTTGTGTGATGTAAAAGACATGCAGACACAGCAGAGAAAAAAAGATAGCAACTAAGTGCAGACAAACATAGAAGTCTTCATGGCAGGAAAAATCCCCCCACCCTACCACAGAGTTTTGGCTGAAAGACAATGTCTTTGTTCCCAGCTCCAAGATGCTGTCACTGCTATTTGATTTCTTTTGCTCTAAAAGAAACAGACTTTTGCACATGCTTTGTAAATGAAAGGGATTGCATTAAAAAAAATGTTCATTGTTATTTTTTCTTCTTAACAGAAACTGCCTGCAGGTCACTCCTTTCAGCCAACAGCTTGTCAGAGAGCAGCAACAGTCCGCTGAAGGAGTCAGATGTGTTACCTTCATCCTCATTAGCCATTATTGATCCAAACGAAGGAGCAACAAGTTGTACTGGATGGATGCTGGAGCATCTGAGCAGAGGCTGTCCATACTGGAACTGATCAGATATTTGAGCTTTGATTAGTTTGCAGATAAATGCTCCAAGACACCGTCAAAGGGTCCCCATATAGTTTACAGCCTGTGGGGGTTAGAAGCCTGAGAGGGCCTCTTAAAAAGATAAAATCTGTTTCCTCCTCTAGGGAGATTTGCACAGTAAGAAAAATTACAAACTTGAAAACATTCCAACGTATCTTCCAAAAACAAGACCACATATCAAAATGTTATAATCCAGTCATGAGTATTTTAAAAAGCTCAAGAAGATTTCCACTCAAAAGCTCGAGAAGAATAATCTATCCTGCTGAGCCTCAAATTGTTATATAGGTATATCTACCTACAGGTACAAAGTGCAAAAGAACACGGTAGGGTTGTTTTGCAAGTGAGAAATTCTGAAACTTCAAAAGTGAAACACCTTTAATAAGACCATCTTTTCCAATGCTGAGCACTGGATAATCTAGAAATACAATGAAGAAACTCAAATATCTCAAACTCTGCCTTACTCCTCACTGTATCACAACAATTTGTTCTCTGGGGAAGACCCCAGGGTTACAGACGTGAAACGAGGCCACAGGAGAAAATAACTGTGTCTGACATCAGCCCCTGATGACGACTACCCCAGTGCCATAGCTGTCTGTTTAAATGGAAGGTGCTGTGGCAGTTGGGTGCCTGACCCTGTCCCCTGGCTCCGATCTGAAAGAAGCTCTTGTTATTTAACTGCAGTTATGAGATTTCTTATGTCCGTTGCCACAGGCTTATCAGAAATACTGGTCTTATTACCATGAGGCAAAACTATTTATTAAGACTAATAGTTTAATGGCTAACACCCCCCTGCCAAATTGTGCATAAACTCTCACACACGTCTTTCTAAACTTAAAGATTTAGTAAAAGTGAAAGAAGAAATGAAAACACTGGTGTGACGGAAAGCAAATGAAACCCCTTGGACTTAGCCACCCCTCTGAACGCATCGGCAGCATATTTTCTGTCGCCAGCTGAGGCAGCCAGATCTGGAGCTGGCTTCTTTTGCGACCGCGCGCTGTACGCTGAGAGTATAAACACGAGATAAGAACTGCTCCAAAGCCGAGGGGCTGCGTCACTGTGGCTGCCGGCATCTTTCCTCTCAGCAGGCAGCGGAGAGCAGAGGGACAAGGGACGGGAGCCCGCTGGTGAGCTGGGCAGCACGGCCAGGACGGGGCCGTGTTGAACTCGTGAAGACAAAAGGCTTTCCTGTACATGAAGAGCATTTTAAAAGCTCCCTCTCATGGCCTGAGAGTTCACAGGCTTGGCAAACAGGCTTTGCTAAAGCTATTTAAAAACTTTCCTTGCCCGATTTGAACACAGTGGTCCCGTTCAGGAAAGCGATGTTTTTCTCCAGAGTTACATCCTGGCTTTGGATGTGGTGAAGCTTTTTCTGAGCAAACCTTTGTTAATGGTCTGACAGGGCCGTCCGCCCCCTCTGCACCACGGGAGGGTGCAGGATCCAGGGGTCAAAGTACGGATCCAGGATCTGTGCTTGAGCAGAACCAGAATCAAGACAGCAAAGATGTTCTAACAAAAGGTTTCCTGGGATTCCCAGGGTGGCTGTGGGAAGCCAAGTGCTCTTAGGTATCTCGGGAACTCCCAAATGTGCCCGTGATGGCAACGGGCAGCTTTAAGCCTCCTTTCGCCTCACCCAAGTGCCAGCCAGCTGCAAGTCAGGATGGTCAATTTTTGACCATCAAATCCATACAGCATAACCTTCCCTCTATTCACCAAGCAACTGGGAACTGGATAAAATGTCTTCATAACATTCAAGACAACATGGTATAACACTGATTGCTAACACACAGCATGGATTTTGCTGTTCCAGATGCTCTCCCCAAATGCCCTGTAATTATCAGCAGCACAAAAATAACTTCATCCTGGTTCTTATTTTGCTATCACCGTTATCCACAGCACAACTGTGCCGGTGTCTGGATGGCTGGGGATAAGTATTACTCTATTGCAGTAGTGCCCAGGGGCCAGGAACCTGCTGTGGTGGGCACTGGGCATCCAGGCAGAGGCAAAGCCTGCCCTGAAGAGCACATGACTGCAATGGAAGACTAAAATGGAAAGATAAAACACCAGATTTTCAGCTGAATGCGGTCTGGATTCAACTGAGGGAGAGGCAATAAGAACCACAAGGACCAGTTTTTCCCCCGTGTTCACGTCCTCAGATGTGGCCGACAGGATTGAAGTCCAGGACACTATCATGCAGGTGGGAGCATTTTCCACCTGTAACTAAACATTTCTGGCAAAAGGGGTATTGCAGAAGCAGCCAACAAAGATCTGATGTGATATTTAGGACAGATTTACGTCTCTTTGCACTGTTTGAATGATGCAAGGAAGATAACACCACAGTCTTTATCACTGAAAGCATTCTAATCTTGCTTACGAAGTCTGCTCCAGAACTGTAGTTACCACTGCCCCTCTTGCCACACACAAAAGCACCACAGTCACAAGATGCCTGATGACCACATGAGCTGAAAGCCTGAAGTCTCATTCTTGCTTTCTTTTTTTTTCTGTAGTAAGTCCCTGCTCAGATCAAATACATCGTTACTGCGTGAGACACAAAAGCAAAGCTCTATCATTTATGATTATAATTTGTCTTGGGACATATTTCACATTTCAGAGGTGTTAATCCCAAAATAATGGCCAACTTCTTTGTCTTCACAATTTCCTTCTATTTCAGAAATACAGCGGTTTGCAACGTGAGTGAGTTTTTTCTTTACTTTTTGTTCTGAAGTCACTGTGTGGTCCTGCACTGCAGGGCCCATGCAGACCCGCTCAGAAATTTCTGACTAAATTATTTTCCTAGCAAAAATGCCTCACTTATCCTTTCTGGAGCTACTTTTCCTGATAAACTATATGCTGTGCCAGGGAAAGTGGAGGGAGGCTAGCACTTTCTGGCCTGAAGATCTTCTTGGATGAAAGAGCTCCAGGTTCAAGTTCAACTGCTATTTGATTACCAGACAAACAGCCAATTTTTTCTCACATCTTTTCAGAGAAACAAAAACCAAACCAGACAAAGCCTAGAAAGGCCTCGTTGTTCACCTACAAAAAAATATTGAAAATTCTAAAATCTCAACTGTTTTTGTGGGATGCCACAAAAAGCATTTCACGTGCCCTTCAACCAGTAGGTTTCATATCGGAAGCAATAGCTTTTAGTGGGACTGAACTTCCCCTCAGTGGCCCTTCCTCTCAGAACTGGGGTCATTTCAGTTGGTCTTTGCCACAGTGGCATATTGCTGCCACACGTTCAGCTTGAGGTCCACCAGAACACCCAGGTACCTTTCCGAAAAGCTGCTTTCTAGACAGCTGACCATACTGAACTGTCGCACAAGGTTATTCCATCCCGCGTGAGGGACTTGGCATTTACCTTTGCGGATTGTCATGAGACTCTTGTCAATCCCACTGTCAGGATCCTTCTAAATAGTATCCCTGCCCTCCAGCGTATCAACCACATGCTTGAAATCTGGGATCATCCACAGATTCCAATTGTTAATAAATGTATTAAAAGTGTTGGCCCCGGTATTGGTCCCAGAGGGAAACCAATAATAGTAACCTGCCACCAGATGGATTTGTATTGCTCTCCCAACCTTTTGAGTCAGGCTGTCCAGCCAATTTCCCATCCACTTCTTTGCCACCTACCTAGTCCATATTTCACCCTCTTAGAGAGGCAGAGTGAAGATTTTTGGGTGTTTGTAAGAAGCTTTGAGAGCTGCAGCCCCTATGTAAAAAACCCCACAATATATTTGTACAGAAACATATTTGTAACATTTTCTGAGTGCTTGACTTTGCAAATTAACTGAGGTTTTGTTTACACAATTTTATATATATTTAAACCAAGTGGGAAGTGTTGATTTGGGGCTCAAAACCTTTTAAATGTTGGGGGTTTTTAGTGGTTTGGGGTTTTTTTCCTGGTAGATGCTTTGAAATCCCATGGTTAAAAGATGCTGCAGGAATAACTGTGAGTGGTTGCTCCTAATGAATCTCACTAACTGCAACAATAGTGACCCATGTTCTTAATATACTAATTTTCCACAAGAATCCTGCCTGCTGTAGTCCATTATGTGTTTTTTTCAGGTTTCTCTCCATTTGCCTGTGGAGTTCAATGCCTGTTGCTCTTCTCTGTGCTACCTGTGGTTGATGAAGAAGCCCATCCAGCTGCAGCAGGCACTACCCTCTCCTCTCCCCACTGCAATGGTAATAGCAGAAGCATCAAGTCTGACTTCAGGACCCCCACAATCTTTCCCTCTATTCCTTCCCTTCTGACACTAGGGCCAGGCCATCCTTGCAACAGCAAAAATTAGTTTCATTTACAGTGCTGAGAGACTTCGAACTCGACTTGAACAGATGATGAATTTACTTCACAGCCATGGTCCATTCCTAACACTGAATGGGACAGCAGGGGGGATGGAAAAATTGCATTTGAAGAGGGAAGGCTTTTTGCGAAGAAACTGAAGAATACTTATTGAGAAAGCTCAGGGGATCTTTACTGTGCCAAAAGGGCAGGCAGGGCTTTTGGTGACACTGTTAGTTGTTGTCTTCCAAGAATAAAATACCCACTTCTGAAGAAAAGGCTTTTGTGCTAGAGGACTAGCTGTAGGCATTTGGGGCAGGTTTGGATGCTGGAAAGCCCTGTGTGTGGCACACAAAAAGAAGCTCACTTGCCAAATAGGTCAAACACAGTGGAGTCCATGGACCTCAGCTGCTATCATTGCCCATCAGGACCGAGTCTCACCGTCAGAAGAGCTATCCCAGAGCTGTAGGCTTATAGCAGGCGCTGGTTTGGGGATGGTCATGCATACTGAAATTTCTGGTTTGTTTCTGTTTAGGCAATGAGAAGAGCTTAGTGACAGCTTTCCAAGAACCAAAATTAGGGAACTATTCAAGGTCTTAGGAGGCAGGAAAAGGAAATAGCACACAAGTTCACAGAAGAGCTATTCTGAGAAAAAATAGTCTCTATCTTCCCACACAGCGAGGGCAACTGCTGAAGCTACTCAGTAGCCTGCTAAGTTGCTTTGGATAGCTGGGTGAAGATGGGTGTTATCTGAGGAAGGGAAGTTTGAGCAAAAATAGCAGGAAGCAGAGTCTAGAGAGACTTTTTTTGTTGAAAAGATCAGTTGAGAAGCATGGACACATGGCGACAGTGAGAGAACAAGCCCCACTGGACAGATGTTAGGCACAGTGCTTAAGGCATTACTGGAATGCACTCAAAGATGTGGCCAGTCATAAAGGCCCATACAGAATGAAAGCTTTGTAAAATTTGCCTCTGCTGTAAGTTCAAATGGGTGTATCTTGGGGTGGAAAATAGTTTCTTGCTTTTGTCATTGAGTTTACAACATACATTGGGACTGAGAGACCCAAGAAAGTCATGGCTCACTGTGCTCTTCCTCTGTGAGGACCATCCTCATAGCAAACCTGATGGCTGGATACTGTAAGTGATGGTAATTACTTAATGCTAATGCAAATGTTTTTGTGATATTAAAAAAAATATAAATTAAAGATGAATGGCATGCTTTAGAAGAAATCCCAAAGTTGATTGCAAATTAATGCCATAGACAGGAAACAGACTGAAGTAACTTTTGGGGTGGAAAATTACAATTGTCCATGGAGCATAATGATTTGTGCACGTTTGTCAGAGAGTGAGGAATGCTAAGGTCAGCTCAAACGGTCTGTGTTTTTCATTCTGTTTAGCATGAAAAGTGGCAACTCTGGTCAAGAACACTGCTGTCTGCAGAAAATTGCTGAGTCCTGCAAACTATGGCTCAGGCTCCTGTAATGTGATGGTCAGGGGGCTGGAGCACTTCTCCTGTGAAAACAGGCTGAGAGAGTTGGGGCTGTTCAGCCTGGAGAAGAGGGTCTCCAGGGAGACCCTATAGCAGTCTTCCAGTATCTAAAGGGAGCCTACAGGAGAGATAAGGAGGGACTCTTTATCAGGGAGTGTAGTGGCAGGACGAGGGGTAATAGTTTTAAACTGAAAGAGGGGAGATTTAGATTAGATATTAACAAGAAATTCTTTACTGTGAGGGTGGTGAGACACTGGAACAGGTTGCCCAGAGAAGCTGTGGAAGCCCCATCCCTGGAAGTGTTCAAGACCAGGCTGGATGGGGCTTTGAGGGCCCTGATCTAGTGGGAGGTGTCCCTGCCCATGGCAGGGGGAGTTGGAACTCGATGATCTTTAAGGTCCCTTCCAGTTCTAACCATTCTGTGATTCTATGAATGTCGGTTGGTCTCTCTCCAGAAAAGGTTTACTTCCTGATGCACTTCTTGAAGATATAAAACACCCATTATTATTACCAAGCCTTGCCATCAGCAGTCTCAGCTCTAGGGTACTGTGCTGATTAATACCTGGGGAATGTCTGAACAGTGTTTGCATGCTGTGGAGGAACAGAATGCTTGTGCCATGCCTAACACAAACTGGCCCTGCTCTCAGCTGGGGAACACTAAGCTACACATCATAAAGAACATGGATACTCTTTGTAAAATGGTGAATCATGTTATACTGGTAGAAACGAGGTTGTTTCGGGGCAAGAACTAGAAGACTGCAGTCAGTGCTTAAGGCCAGATAGAGCTCTCAGTTAAACAAGTATTTAAATCCAGAGTAAATCCATCAAAATTGAATCTATTTACTTCATATTTGCCTAATTTTAGTTTGATAGAATTTGCCCCTGATTTTCCATGCTATACTTTCTTTTTAATTTGTTTTTTTATTGCATCCTTTCCGAGCACTCACCAGCCAGGCTTGCACTGGTTTAGTCCATTCCATTCACATCCATGTTTACATTCTTTCTGTACTTGCCCTGTATTTTTCTCAAACTGAATACAATTATGTACATAAATGCTGTCTACTTAAAAAAAAAAATCTCATTTTTGCACATCCCAATCTGTCTCACTGTGTAATAAAGCTCCATTCATACCTGTTACCTCTTTGTTCCCAAAGTAACTATAATGGTCCGAAAAATGGAGGGTGCCACTTCAAACAAGTCACACAAAGAATCGGGGTGCCTTGGTGTAGGTTTCCGACCACCGCTCATAGCCTGTGGGCTGGATCTATTGCCCCTCAAGTCAGTCTTTCTGATAAATGAACAGTATCAGGTCAATTATACGGTGATACACACTGACTGGCATCCTTGCACTCAGACCTCAGAACAACTGAAAGTTTTCAGATGAGTCAGTTCTCCAGGCAGCGCAGGAACCAAGGGTCAGATCTCGCTGCACGCTACCTGCCACCAGCAGAACCCAGTTCTGCTGTTCAGGAGATGCACCTCAACGGGGCTACAGGAATTTTTTGCTGTTCTTTATTTTACCATCCAAAGCTCAAAGAGCTCAAAGCTCCAAAGAGAATGGCTTTGACCCATGACATTTACGCTGCACAGCTCTAGAAGCACATTGCATGCATTCACCAAAAGAGCAATCTGGGGTACGTCCATAGAGACTGCATTGCCATTAGTTGGAACAGGAGCCAGTTCCTGTCAAGAATTCGGTACCTGCAAGGTCTCTGGAAGCCTTTTGTGATGATAATCTCATACACATCAGCTTTTTTGGAACTACACTGCGGGTGATTTACAAAGTCTGTGCTGGACTCCGTCCTTCATTGTTAACATAGGGGAAAAAGGATACCGGGTACATAAATTAAGAAAACAGCATAGAATTTATTATTTCCCTTTTTAATATCCATGAAGTAATCATGGGAGGATAATATTGCTTTCTCACAAAAAAGGCTTCAGTGTAATATAAATGATGAATAAACACGGAAAGTAAAGACAAAGCCACTGAAAAGTCATGAGGCAGAGTGCCATTAAAATGGGGTGAGGGAACTGCAGAACTGAATTCTAATTTTAAAAGAATAGTACTTCATTATTCCCAGTCAGACAGTATTTTTCCTTGCCTGAATCATATGCCTTTTTACTTGGTGTAAGTCACTCTTTACATAGAAAAACAGATCTAGTCTAGTTCATTTAGACTTTCTGTTTTCTACTCAGCTGAGATGCCTAACCAACTCTCCCTTCCCTACAGAGAGCTGGCTTCACTTTCATTCGCTTTCCAATACGCTAATCAGAATAATTCTCCTGCTTTCAGGACTTGTTTTAGGACTTGGTCCTCAAACCACCTCATTATTAAAACTCCAACTTACCTTCTTTTTTTTCTTTTTTCCCCAATACAAAGAAATGCATTCAGACTTTAAAGCTAAAGATATTGTAAGCAGAGCCTAAGCATTTTAATCAATATTTAATTTAGCTGGATTTGCTACTTAACACTGAGTAGCCAAGTTATACGCATTAAGAATTATCTTGCACCTCTTAGTTTTACAAGCAGTTTTTACCAATACTGTTGCTGAATTCCAGCACATTAGTACCTGCTTCTGCAAGGACTGAGAGAAGAGGCTAGAGGCTTGCACTTTGCACTTACTGTAGCTATTTTTCTTAAAATCGCTTAGGAAAGGATTAAGATCTTTTGGCTGTAAAACCACCCCTTCCAAAACTGAAGCTTATTTTGGTGTCACGAAGAGCTGAATAGACCTAAACTGAAAGAGCTTTCGAAAAGCCTCAGCCTGCTCATCCGTACAGTTCAACCAAAGCATCAAGTCTATCATCTGGACTCGCAGAAGCTACCAAGCATCTCATCTTCAAGATGGTTCATTAAAAAACCCCAAGAAAACAACAATCCAGCTTTGGCAGAATAAGAGGGGGGCGTCTTCAACATGGACAGTGCAGCAGGGGGACGAGAGGACACACTGAATAAAATCTGCCTGAGCTGGTGATTTCTAACAGCAAAGAAATTTATTTGTTTACAAATTGTAACAACTCCTTGAAGACTATTTGGCAATAGAAAACAGTTAATCTTGTCTTTAGAAGAGGAATCTACACTTTTCACTGTGTTTTAAAGATGCTTATAGTCTGCCAGTGACAGCATTTAAGCAATGTAACTCAGCGTACCCATCTCTTCCCCATCCCCAGAGTAACTGTCAACCAGTATTCCCACCCTTTTGTGTTTCTATCATAAATTATAACCAAATAGTTACATTCACAGAACTGCTAAGACAAAATCCACTGGATAAATTCCTTGTCCTAAGTTGGCTACCTTGCTAAGGCATAGCAGTGTCTCTGATGAACTGAGGAGCTGCCCATATCCAAAAATACTTTTCTGGGCTGTCAGTGGTTGGAGAGTTGCCAGCAATTCACACAACTGGAAAGGGACAGTTCTGTTTATTAGACATCTTTGTCAATCTCTACCGGATATCTCTATGACAATGAAGATGGGCAATTCCATAGTCAAAAGCTGGAGGAGTAGCATTGCTTCAGTGGCGTTACTCTGGATTTACAGTGAGGAAAGTGACATTGAAATCTGGACAACTAATAAGGGATTAGTAAGTCCTTTTCTTACTTTTTTTTCCCCCCAGGAAAGACAATGAAGCTAATAAAAATGATAATGGACCAAGAGTAAAGTGTAGTGGCTGTTGCACACAGTTAACGCTGCACACAGTGTTCTCATAAAGAACAGGGAGTTTCCACCTGGGAAATTCCCTCAAACTCTATGTTTATCCTCATGAAAGATGAGCAAGCAGCCAAGTAAGGGAATGCAAAGGATACAACTGCTCTAAAGGAAGATGGATCTTTGACTGCAGAGGGAGAAAGATTTTTCTAGAATCAGGATTACTATTAACAGTGTAAGTGACGGATCTCTTAGTGGTCAACGTGACCAATGCAGGCTAAGACAATAAACACCCAATGAGAGAGGTTCACACTTGATCTTGCCCCAGCCCAGTGCAATAAAATCTGTGGTAAAGGACATTTTATAAAGCATAACACAATAGAAAATAGAAACAACTAAGCTTACACAGGAGTTCTAAGACTTCCTAACTTACACCGTTTGCAGTCCTAAGAATGCCCTTTAGTCTGGCTGTTTCCATACTAGATGGGTGTCTCTGATGTTAGCTATGTTGCACCCAAGAGCTCCAAAATCAAGGCGACATTTCTAGGCAGCTTTTCGCAATGCAGCAGCCCAAACACTGGCATTTTGTTCCCCCAGACCAACACTGTGCACAGCGCTGGTGAAAGCAATGAGTTTTGCAGCCAAAATAAACGCTCATAAAGTATTACTTGCCATCAGGACCTTGAGTTCCCTTTACTCTTCCTCCCTCCTATCTCTCAGTGGATTCTTGATTGCTTTTACTTTTTTCTTTTTTCTGCCCCTTTAAGTTTCCTGAACTTCTTCCTTCTGGATACCAGAAGACATGTTGGGCCACCAGCTCCTGTCTGCTCTGAGAACAAACTACCTGCCTCCTCCATGGCCATGCAGGGGTTTGGCATTAACCTCTACTACATGGGACCAGGTGCTGGCAAGGGCTGTATGAAAGCTGAATAACACTTTTAAGATATCATCCTGGGTGAGTACCTGGACTGGCAACCCAGGGAGCAGAATGGGTAGGACTTAGAAATGCTACGGAACAGAAAGAAGCCCCATTGTAAAAACTCATCTTCATCCTGTGAAAGTCAGAGCAACCGTGGGATTGGAGCAGTCTGAGCAAAGCAGCTCCACAGCTAGTCCAAGGCACGGCTGGAGAGCACTTCCCCAGCTTCCTGCACACAAACATGCAATGTCTGGCCTGACTTCTGAGACTGGGTGCTGGATTTAGGACCTGGCCATCAAGTGCTGTCGATAAATGATGTGCTAAGAATGGAGAAATGTCACTGAAGACCTTCCAAAGCTCTGATTCCATAGCTCATACATCCCCTGCTGCCAAACTTGTTTCCAGAATGAAAACTGATCCCCTGCTCAAAGGGAAATGTGAGAGCCCCTACATCCACCAGAAAGAAGAAAGGGAAGTGCTTTGGTCACAATCCTTCCTACTCTGCCTCCACTGAACCTCAGCCAGAGGCACTGACCCTGGGAACAGGTTTCTTAAAAACTTCAGGAAATGGCAGACACCTGGCTCACCTTCTGTATTTTAGTCTTCTTCCATTTCCACTATGCCTACCTGAAAACAGGCAGGTCTTTCATGTTTGACCATGATTCTGGATCTAAATCATCTCTGGACACCAATTGCTCCTGCCCACAGCCACTGAAATCAATGGGACTCCACACACTGCTGCAGGAGTCTCAGACGGAGACTGACGATGTAAGATCAGAGCTCTTGTCTGCAATTCATGCATGCCTGAGAGTGCTAAAGAAATAATAGGAAGCAATGAGATTAATTGTTGAGATATCAAGGAGTACATATTCCTTTGTCATTAGATTATGCTTAGAATATATTGGGTAAAACTAATACAATTGCTTTGAGTAAAAAAGCCTACAGGCTATCAGTACCCGTATTTATTTTTAAACTCTTTTTATGCATATTAATGACAACATCACTCAAAGATTGATAAGTTATACTGATTTTACTGGTGGGGAAGTAGAGGTTAAGTAGTTTTTTAAGGCCACACAGCAAGTAAGTGCTTGGATTTGTAACTCCCAAATCTGCCTTCCGCTCAGTCCAGCAGGCCATGCTGACTCACTGTGGAATGCATATTTCCAGCAAACTCTTAAGGGACATGAGGAATCAAAAGGAACAAAAGGTACAGATAAAGTAAGCATTAATTCTAAAAAAATAAATGTTTTCTGCTATTCAAAAAACGTGAGCCAACTTCTGTTTAAGTTGTCACACCTTACCAGTGCGTTAGCCAGAAACAGGAGCACTAGAAAAACACGAGGGAGATTGTTCTGACGGTGTTTTTAACAAAACTGAAAGTCAGACACAACAGCCTTATGTCATGAGATTTCCAGTACAAAGAAAATCTAATGTGTCTGAGATTTCAAATGCAGTTTATAGAGATTTATCCCAAGTTAGCTTTAAAGTTCAGGGAAGGCAGAACTGTTCCCTTCTGTGCAGATCCTGGCATCTACAAGACTGTAAGAAACCAGGAGCGATACCGTTATTCCAGCTTCTGGAAGACTATTTCTGTGCTACTGCTCTATAGTATGGAAGTCTGCTCCTCAGTGTTGGACCTGTCTGCATGTACTGGAACATTTTACAAAAACAAACCCATTTTAAGCAAATTAAGAATTTAAATATTAATTTACTCCTCTCAAAGATGAAATGTTTTTGGAAAACTAAGAAAATTAAATGGAACTGACCCCGTGATTTCAAAGACTTTTTGTGACATTAACCAAGAGGAGTGTGAAGGGAAGTGCCGATTACGTGACAGTACTATAACCACACCACCTGGAATCTGGCTCTGGAGTGGGAATAAAGAATTCATTTCCATGCCATTAAGAGTCTCCATAAAAAGTTTATTTCCTTTTACAGGTAAACAGACGGGAGATGCCCAACCTGACAGAGCTCCCTGAATAATCAGATGGGACTTGTAGAGGCCTTAATGCACAGAGCAGTTGGAGCTGCAAAGGGCCTGCTCCACAAACCCTCTTCCGATTGCCTCTCATTTATGCTTATGCAACTTATGCCATGGGATGAATCCCAACTTACTGCTGGCAGATTCAAATCTAAGTACCCACAACAATCTTTTTTGTGCACGGAAAGAGAGGTAGAGACTGAGGTTCAAGTGACAAAGAACTTATCAACAAGACCCCCCCAGAAAGTAGAGAATAAAGAACTGAATGGCCCTGTTTGAACTGGGCTTCAGTTGAAGTCAAGCAGCTGAAAGAGCTCCCGATCCAATCCCCACGTGTAAAAAATAGACGGGGAAATCACATATTCTGATACTTAATTTAGAACCTGACATTCTAAACTTACTCTGCAGGTAGTTAAGTCAGAACCAGACACTACTCCTGCTATGCATTATCGTTTCAGAAACACAGCCTTCTGAGTCCCAGTATACAGAAATGTCTTAGGTGACGTTAGAAATAAAATTCACAATAAAAATCTTGTAGGTTTTAGTCAAGAGAAAAAACTCCAATTCTTGTTACAAAACTGGGAATGTTTTGCTCATTTTGAGAGCTCCGGTAAAATGACACTTAGATATCATCTATAACTGGAGGCATGAGAATGAAAAGATCTTCCCAAAGCTGTTCTTTTTGCCAGGAGCATGTCTGCATCTGCCCAGTTTTTTTCTCAGAAACATCTGCAGTTTCTAAGGAAGTTGCTAATCTCTCTCTGAGTCTTTCTCCTTACTCTTTTTGATCCATTACTTTCAGCGTTCTTCCTTCATGTGCTAAAAAGTCACACTGAAGCTCGGATCCTAAAGCTTGCTCGCCTACAAAAAAGAAATACCCCCAAACCAGCAGAAGTTACCTGCATAAAATATTTTTTATGAAGAAAATATGCTCTCTCTTGTGCACCAGTGGATCTCACATAGGGTTTGTGGCTTCCAAACTGCTTGCTAACTGGCCGTGCAGAGATAAGAGACTATGCAACACTGACTCCACTTCCTCTCCCCCCCTCCCCGGCCGCCGTTGCCGCAGGTGCTCATCCTTGTCTCCTCTGTGAAGTGACAGGACACAGCTGAAAAACCCGAGGTATGTTCATAACCCACGGCAGATGTGCAGCTGGTCCTACCAGCACACTGACACTTGGCGGTAACTAGGAACCAGGTTGGTCTTATCTCTTCACATCTGTTTTGGCCTCGATGGATTAACTGTCCTATGTCAAAAGCCTTGCAAGAGAAGGGGAGCATCTCTGGCGGTGTATGTCCACTCTAGAGGCTATTTCAGCATCTTCTGTATGCCCAGCTCAATGCTGTTCTTGTGATCTGTGCTGCTGCTGTGGACTACAAGAGTCCAGAGGCTGCAATACCCTGTTCTGTGGAGCAGAGACTGGTCTCCATCCAGACCCAGAGAGTCTCACAGGCGATGCGCAGATCCCTCATATCCACTGACCTAAACCAAGCTCAGCTTGTCCACAAGTCAGACTCGGGACATTTTCTACTGAAAGCTGAAGCAATCCACACGTGAGTTAGTTTGATTTAATGAAGGCACCAAAAGAATTGACTACAGCATTAGAGAAAGGAAGTAAAACTGAAAACAGGGCTTATGCAGCAAGATTAGCTTCTTGTATCTTTATTACAGGAATGTGTAAATTAAAAAGATGACAACTACTGCTAACAGTGAACTGGTGAACTGCAGCCAAGTGATAACCCTCTCTTCAAAATACGGTACCTTCATGGTACCTTCTATGCTTTCAGCATAGCCTAGACCAGGGAAATAAAGATACCTGGCAAAGAACAACGGCTCAAGATGGGTGGTATTTTGCTGTAAGCAATGAAAATGGCAAAATGGAAAGAAGTTAGAGGGAAGAAATATGTTTTATGAAGAGAATCCTTGGAGCATAAGGAATGGGGTAAATCTCAAGCCCAGGTGAAGCGTGACAGAGGCATGGAGTGGAGGGCAGGAGATGAAATGACAGGGAAGGGCAGAGTTAGGAAGAATGCAGTGGGAGTGAGAGAAAAATTCTGGTAGGGCTCCCTGGCATGGCTCCCCAACTCAGGTCCTTGGGGTCAGAGGCGTGCTGGCACTAGTGCCAGGGCAGGGACAGGGAAGCACACTGGGAATAAAGGAGCAGGTGCTAGTAGGGTGTGGGCAGGAGGTGAACTCTGTGGCCTTGTACCCTTTAGTTAAGATTTAAGAACTGACTGCAGTTAGCTTGCTTTCTTGCCTTAAAAATACGTATGAACTATTCCTAATTGCTTTACTGGAGCATAGCTTGTTGCCTGGAGGAAGAGAAGAGCTTTCAAAACTGTACTCCTTTGAATTTCAGAACATACAGAAAGACCAAACGTTTCTACAAAGTTACGGTCCTTCCGGCACAGTGACTCCAAATGCCCAGTATGAAATTTCCAGGGTTCTGGAAAGCCTGAAAATGCAGGGAATAGACACATCTCCAGCTTTATGGCCAGACTGTCTTTTAATCCTCGAAGTGTTTGCTGCATCTGCAGAGGCTTTCAGGAGGAACAGGTAAAGCCAAGGCCAACAGTTCCCCTAAACACTGTTCATTTCACATGAAAAATGGACAAAACAACCAAGTCCTTAACTAAACAAACTGTACTGTACTAGCAAAAGAGTTGCTCACTTTGCAAAGCAGACAGCGTAACTCTAAAACCCAAAGAGAATTCACGAATGTTTTGAAACTGAAGAGTTCACTTCTTACCAAAATAATGGTGCCCAGCAGGTGAAGCACACCTTTGTGAGGTAGGCAATGTGGTCTACACTTCCCAAACCGTACCCTGAGACCAAGAAAATATGTCAGTAAGTCAGTGCGATGAATAAAAACAGAGCTGGCGGTATATTAAATACCAATCTGATGACAAATGACAAAAGCCAGAATTCCTTAAACCAGACTTACTTCAAACTGATCTCCCTGGAGGTCTTGCTTGCTATTCCTAAACCTCCTTTTGGCATAGGAGCGCTCAGAGTGAGGACACACACATGCTCCTTATCTGTGCACATTTGCAGGCTGCAATTCTAGTAAACATTAGATTAAAAAAAAAAAAAGTTCCTTGAACTTTGAAATAAAGAATAAAGCTTTGACTTCTATTATAACTGATTTTTTTTTTTAAAAACAGCCTTCAGTTCAACCCCGATGTTAACCACTGGTGTTCGTCGACTGACACAAGGATTCAAACCAATACCATAAATGGGAAAAACACCAGTTCTGTAAGGAACAGGTCTGGCAGGATTGAGCAGTCCACATACAAGCTGCCATTCCTTTCAGTGGGGTACTCCATTATTCTTTATGTTCACTACAGAAACTGTGCTTTCCAGCTTAAACCAATGGATGTCTACATACTTCATTTTTTGTCTGAAAATATCTGTACCAAAACAAACCGAGCCAGCTGTTTAGCCTGCAATGAGACAACAACAATATAAGGATGAGCATATGGCACTTCGATTCTTACATCCTAGCAGAAATCCACTACCTTTATTAACTAGTTTTGTTTCAAGATGCACACTTCATTGAGCCAGCACAACCCTTCAACATTACCACCTTCACAGCACTTGCAAGGTTATGCCAGCCTTTCTACTAGAAAACTTACCTGTCATATATTATATTATCTGAAATATTCCTCATACTAAGGAATTCATATTCTACAGTTGAAAACAAATGCACTATGATTTTCTTCTTGCTTCGCATTAAGAGAATGTTACCTGTTCTTTTTTCTTTGGCAAAGGAAAATGAGATATTATTGCATATACTTGATCCTTCATCTGGATTCCTGCCTTCTGATATTTAGATAAACATAATTTAACACACCAGAAATATTTCATGTTTTACAAAGGGCTTCCGTTCACATTTGGTAAAACTTCTTTTGCTAACCTATGTGCAGAAGGATTCCTGTATAAGAGGAACCAGTTCAGCTTCCACATGAGCAGCTGTTAATGTAGGCACACATTCAAACATGCAGTTGTCTGAAATAGCAGCGCTCTAGACGTTGAAAGTCAAGAAGGGCCAGCTCAGGTTGCAGGCCACCCTTGCGAGATGGTGTAATCACACGCCAGTGAAATCCTTCTCCTGCTAGGAGGCTATTACTGGTCACTCCTTGCGCTTCTTACAAGCATTGGGATTGGCCTTTAAGCAGTGATTCATGAAGGTATCACACTGCTCTGCCTCCCTGCCTGCTGTCTCAGCTCACTGCATTCATTTCCCTCCTATTTTCTGCAAACCATACATACCGCACAACAAATTGTGTTCCAAACATCTCCTCGTTTTTCCTTATCCAGAAGGTAGTTTAAAATCACAAGTGGAAAGAACATGTCACTTGAAGCCACAGTTGTGACTTGTTCACACTTTGACATCAAAAGAAATTCTGATTTGTTGCCTTTTAGTTATGGCAATTTCCAGTAGATTTCCAATTCCCTGGGCAGTAATGAAGAACAACAGTTTTGTCGCATCATAGTCATTAGGAAATATTGGTTGCTTAATGCTTAGTTACAGCAGTGATTTACAGACTATAAATGCCTACAGTGGAGACACATTTGTCAGGGCTCTGCACACAGACTGCTTCAGCTGCAACATCAGAGCGTTAGTTCTGCTTTGCATAAGAGCACAGACTACACCAGAACACTGTCAGTCGGAGACATCTAGTTTTCATCTCAGATTTCTCTGGCAGTGTGACCCTGGGAACACTTCATTTCCCGGCAATAAATAGCAAAGAGCTACCAATTAGTTGCATTTGTTTTCCAATACTGTATATTTTTAAAGTGTTCCTCCTTTGAAGCATTTGTAAGAGCAGTACAAAAGATGCCAGGCAACACGAAATTCAGCTGAAGCACTTAAAATACGTTTAAGAAAACAGGTACAAGTGCAGGTACAGAATTACCTCTACTGTCAAAAGAAATCAATTTCGTAACATTAATAGAGATTCATGATTCAACAGTAGTTCAGCATTTACAAAGTTTACCGAGAGCTGCAGGTCATGAAACTGTGCAAATAAATGACTTTTGAATTCTTCTAGAAAGCCCCAACACCAGGGATGAGAAATGTAGTAACAACTGACAACAACAATTTCTGTAACATTTTGGAACACTTAGGAAATTTTCCAAAGTGTAGCCCAAGTAACCAATCTACAAGGATTAATGTTGAAATACAAGAGAAGAACACTGAATGAAGGAAAAGCATTCTGACCTAATTCTCACATCATTTAAGACTTATTTTAATTACCAATTCAAATATGAACCAAGTGACAATTTAACAAAGAGCTGGCTTCAGAAACAGGAACAACTTCAGAAACAACTGGCTTCAGAAACAAGATCATTTGTGTGTCAGCTGAGGAAGAAATCAGTTCTGTTAAAAGTCAACTTCAGGTAACGTTTAAATATATGCTAGACTTGAAAATTCTCAATATGACAACAGCCAAAATTAACCTTTTTTTTTTTTTAGTTTGCAGGAGAGTTTTCATTTGCAATTTGTACTTTCTAGTACTACTTTAAAATGATGCTATTGAATTTCTGAATAAAGTACTTAATTTGCATTTCTCTAATGCACTGTGACCAAACCTATTTTGATCAGAAAAAGAGCTACCCAGCTAACAAGCCCATCTACAATACACTGGCGAGTTGATTATTTTTTACTTAAGATATTAAAAACAGCCAGAGAGATTAGTTGACTCATGCTAAAATCAAACTCCAGATCAGCTGCAGATCCAGAAGCTGCCTAGATGTTCTGTTTCAATACTTTAAAGTGCAACCGTGTTTCTTCTCTCATAGGAACTTTTTGTGATGATGCACCTCACAGCGCCCCAGGTCACATCCAGTAATGAAATACCTGTTATATTGTGGGCACCAGAAACAACACCTACCCGTGGCAGTCACACAACAGATCACCCCCTTCTCCAAAGCAAACTACCGATGTCTGGTAGGGGACAGGGACAGCCCACTGCAGAGTATCCATGTTACACTCCAGTTTACCTTGCACTATCTTGTCCACCAGGTTGTTTTATGGCACTGGAGAAAATCCCTCCATGATTGTTTTCTCTCTCAATTCCTTAGAATCATAGAATGGTTAGACTTGGAAGGGACCTTAAAGATCATCGAGTTCCAGCCCCCTGCCATGGTTGCTCCCACTAGACCAGGTTGCTCAAAGCCCCATCCAGCCTTGTCTTCAACACTTCCAGGGATGGGGCATCCACGGCTTCTCTGGGCAACCTGTTCCAGCGTCTCACCACTCCCACAGTGAAGAATTTCTTCTGAGTACCTAACCTAAATCTCTTCTCTTTCAGGTTAGAACCGTTACCCCTTGTCCTATCACTACACTCCCTGATAAAGAGTCTCTCCCCATCTCTCCTGTAGGCCCCCTTTAGGTACTGGAGGGCTGCCACAAGGTCTCCCTGGAGTCTTCTCTTCTCCAGGCTGAACAGCCCCAACTCTCTCAGCCTGTCTTCATAGGGGAGGTGCTCCATCCCTCTGATCATCTTCGTGGCCCACCACTGGACACCCTCCAACAGGTCCATGTCCTTCCTGTGTTGAGGACTCCAGAGCTGGACACAGTACTCCAGGTAGGGTGTCACGAGTGCAGAGTAGAGGGGTAGAATCAGGTCCCTCGACCTGCTGGCCACACTTCTTTTGATGCAGCCCAGGATGCAGTTGGCTTTCTGGGCTGCCATTGCGCACTGCCAGCTCATGTTGAACTTCTCATCCACAAGCACTCCCAAGTCCTTCTCCTCAGGGCTGCTCTCCAGCCATTCTCCGCCCAACCTGTATTTGTGCATGGGATTGCCATGTCCCAGGTGCAGGACCCTTACTCTGTTTTAGCTCATTAGTCTGAGAACAGCTTGAGATAACAATCTGTCTTGGATTTGAAGACTGCTTCGCAAAATGGGAGTCCCTGGATCAAAGTATATAGACACCACTGCAATAATAAATAAAATAAATCTTATTGACCTACAGATAATCTAAACTGATATATGTCATTATGCTGAAACAGTGAAACTCCCTATGACAACAGCTTCAAGAGGAAGTAGGCTAAAGTCCTCTTTCTGTTCCTGTAAGGCAGATAGTATTCCTTGAAATCTACTGTACAGGAGGCAAATTAATTCTTTAGAATCAACCTTTGAAAAGGAAGTCGTTAATGTTTATAGATATATCGAAAGACACAGCTGTCCTTTTTCAATAACAGAGGTATATACAGAACAAATTCCCCTTTTAGTCAGATGTTTATCACGTCCTTATTTCAGAGAGTAACAGACATTACACACTGAAGTTCAAACAGTGCCTTGGGTTTCAAAAGTGACATACATTAATTTGGAACACACAAATGGTTTTTCAAACCTCTTCAATGCACAGTTCCGAAACTGTTTATGCATACAGCATAAGCACAGTACAGCAAAGTCGGAAAGGCTACTTAAGGCTCAAGCTTGGTTTTCTTGGTTATGTTTGGTACTCCCTCAGAGGTAATCTTAAATCTCGAGGAGCCTGAAGATCAACAGCTGAAAGGCTTTCAATACCTGAAATCTCAGATGAGGGAGAGACAGAGAGCAACTTTGATTCATGGATAATACTGAAAATAAAACCGGCAAACCTAAAGAAACCATGTTCTAAAACCTCATTTATACCAACAGTGTGGTTTCCATTTCTCAGGGAGGAGACCTCCCCACTTCTGAAATGCTCATTATCAATGCACAACAAATGAATTCAGTAAAACGGGGTAGCATGATTACTGCTGCACTAACGTAATAATAAAACAAAACATATTTACTACACATATTTATTTGTGGCATTCACCCATACTGAGAATACAATTACAAATTATGCAGACAATACATACTGAAAGACAACGTGATTATTCAAGAGACAGAGTATTATTAACAGAAATGTACTTATTTAGAGAAGTAAATGTAATTTAGGTATACTATGAGTTTCTCTGTTCATGAACAGATGTACAACAATTGAAATATTCAGAAGAGGAGTATGCTCTGGTTTTTTGTTTTGTTTTAGTTTTTTTAAGAGGCTCTCCTTTCTGCGGCATTGTCGATGCTAGAAAAGTATCGTTTCATTAACTTGAACATTCTTGAACTTAAGAAATGAGATCAAGAATTATTCAGATGCAATTTAGAATAGGGCCCAGCTCAGTGAAGTCCACGTCACAAATCAAAACAGACAACAACCCTCTTCACTCAAAGCAATAAACAAGAAAGAAAAATATAAGACAGCAGACCAGTATGTGGTTACTTCTGTCAGTACTTATTGTAATGTATAATTTTATAAAGATTTGATGTTATTAGCAAAAATTTAGGAGTGGCTAAGTAAAAAAAAAAAAAAATCATTAGGTTTGTGGAATTAATTTTGTTTGGGATTTTCAAGGCAACGACAACTAAAGGACTTAGATGTCTAATCAGCATGGAAGGAGAGAATCTGCTTTCTTTGAAAACCTCCAACTTAATGTGTAGTACCTTTCTAGCCTTCATAAGAAATTATTTTAACTGTTTCATATCCCTAGGTTATTTACAAACAAAGAATTTCATAGCTAAGTACCGAATGGGTCAAGATTTCATTTCATAGAATGTTCCTAAATATTAACATTTTAACTACTTTTATTCTGCATACTCAGAAAATAATTCATATAAGTGCTGTCTGAAAAAACTGAAATGGAAAACAATTCTAGAAAGGAATTCTATTCAACCAAGTCCTCTCCACGAACATAAAAACAATACAATTATATGGTTCAGTCTGGTCCTTGTGGGAGGAAGGAAAAGTTATCCTTCATGACATATTTCATAACAACAACGGCCTTACAGAACTGTTATATACAGAGCAAAACACCGAAATCACTTTTTAACCATCCTTACAAACAAAGGTTTGCTTAGTAACATGTCAACAAAAAGGCAAAATTTTCAGCCTAAGGCTGAAACAAATTTACTTCCAAAGCACAACAAACATCTTTGTTCCACAAAATTTACTTCAGGCAGGTATTAACAACACCAAATTCATTTGGGGAAGAAACACGATGTTAACCTAATAAATAAAGGAGTGATCTATACATTAAAGCCATAGTCAAACTTGAACTAATTCTTTTCATAAACTAGCAGAAATGAAACTATGGGGAGGCACTAAAGGAACTATGAAGATGCAGCTTATTACTGTCTGTATATCAGAATGCATTATTATATTATTCAGATTTCTTGAGGAGGACTTTTAAAATAATGTTTTTCTTTCAACTGAAGCACACACAAAAATGCAAGAATAGATTTACCTCTCTTCATAGGGAAAATAAATCCAATTTGGTTCTGTACTAGCATATATTTTTCATGCCCAAGAATTTAATATTCATCACGAAAGGCCTTTTCTAATCATAGTATTTTATCAACAGAGAGGATTATCTTCACATCTTGCTGGCAAGTCAAGATAAGTCAGAGGTAGCTTAGGAATACTTTAGAATTTAGTGTTTTACTTGAAATGAATTAATCCCTCTTTCAAAGGGGTTAATAATAAGTACAAAAGGCAAACAGTATATACAGCTGCCACTGCCTGCACCAAGAGAATAATTCCAAGAAGCTCAAAATAAAATTAGACCAGGGGAAAGCATGGTGCGCTTCTTTGCATTTGCCTCAGTGCACCAGTTCAGGCTGGTTTTCTACGAAAGGCAGCACCCCACTAACATAGTACGCGATTCCAAGCGACAGGAGAGCAATAACAATGATGAGGAGCAGCACCCTCCAGAAGCCCAGGTCTTCCACAAACTCTTGCCATGTCGTGCGGAAACTGGAAAGAACTCCTTCACCTTGCTGCAGGTTTGGATTAAGGAGGGAATGGCTTTCCATCGCACTACGGAGGATTAAAGTTAAAAATACATCAGAGCAAAAGAATGCACCTTTAATGACGACAGTAATCCGACTAAGAGCACCTGAAACATTCTAAATTAAAAACTAAACCCACCCGCAGATTTATAGCATCGCCTCTGCTAAATCAAGACAAAGGGAGATCAGGAAAAGACTCCTAACTCTTAAACTTAAGTAAGCTGAAAGGATGTTTTATTAACCTGCGTAAAGAGAATGATATTTGTATCTGTACAACCACACTTTTTTTGCAGGCTTGCCACCTATTAGCCTTCAAAAGTCACTCCCCATAATTCCTACTAAATATGGCTTAGTAAAATTTAACAAAGCATAAGCTGAAACCTCAAGGGCCACGGCTCTTCTAAATAAAACAAAAAATATGATTTAAAAATAAACTCTGATGAATAAAATGGAAACTTTAACCAATATAATTTAGATGCTGAACTCTGTAATGCTCTTTACTACTCTCCTCCATGTCTTTATTACAGAGGCCTCTTCTCTAGCATAAAAATATCACAGAAAACAATAAATTTGGATAACAAGAAGTTCAGAAACTTTCTGATCTTCAAGACAAGTTGGCATCGCTGTGTTTTCTGCCATATGGTGTTCAGCAGCTGCTTTGATGTTTTAACATTCCACTACCAATCCATCAGGCCCCCTTAAACCATCAGACTATAAATTAGGGACTGGAATTCTCACTTTTAAATGAGAAACAAATATAAAGTTAGAAAGATGCAGTCATCTTGACAGTGAATCGCCATTAGAAAAAGATGTAAGTTGTTTCAAATATGTTACGGCTTCTTGTATCATTCTCCCAATTTTGCTGGTTTCACAATTGTTTTACAATAGGAAACTTTCTCTGTTGCTGCATGAAAAACCTCACGAAGAATAGGAAAACTTTTGTATTACTAGATCTCACTTATGAAAAATTTCAGCCATCTGCACAGCCCTACTACTTCTCACCTGAGTGAAATTACAGACACAGGTGTTTACGGGATCAGGCTCTGACAAGCACAAACCAACTACGTGCACAATGATGTCAATAGCAGAAGGTAAGCAGAGAAAAACCAATTTCTTTCCTCCTTTCTAATTGCTTTCAGTTACCATATTCCTAATTCTCTCTTATAGAAATCATAAAAGAAAACACTTCAGGGAAAAGTAATTTCCAAGTCAAAACTGAGTGTAGAAATGCTATTGTTTTTGGTGACAATAATAATTTGACAAGTGATTGTTATCAGAAAAAGGTCTCATTTGTGAATCTCTCTTCTAAGATTGCACCACAGAAAAACTTCACACTATTTATATGGTATTTTTCCTTAGGATGTACAGCCACTGAAGAATAATTAGCCTAAACTCCCATAGCTTGCTGAAGTATTGCAGCACCACATGGAGAAGATTTCAGAAATTGCCTATTAAACAGCTTGTCTTTTTTGTTTTTTAAATATTTACCTTGCTGTAAAGCTATTTTTGCTTGCCCATAGCTGCAGAATTTAGTCATCTTCCTTGCTTATTATGATTTCCCAAGAAAAACAAAGCGTTTAGTAAGACAGCTATTGGTGTAGAACAGAACTACTCACTCATTAAATACTAACTAGTTAATACATAACCAAGAGAGGTTAAATAAAGGTGCAATGCAATTTAAGTGAAAAGATCACATGCTTGCTCATTAAATGGAAAAGCGTACACAGAAAACACTTTTGCTATTTTATATTACAACCCAATTAAAGTCAATGTTAGCCAAGATATTTTTTGTTATTATGAATTACAGCTGCGTAAGAAATGGTAGCACAGCAACGCGTCCTACAGAAGAGTTTGTGCCGCATGGCCCAGGCAGATGTGTTCTTCTGCCTCCAGCACAAGGTGGAAGTTCACATGTGGACGCAGTCACAGGTCACGCTGGGCTATGCAGATGGACAGATCCTCTGTGTTGAAAGACAGAGTGAGCTCTGCCTCCTGACGGCACAGGGCCACTCCTTATGGGGAGGAGGACAAAGCAAGAGACAATACACTTGACTCAGGAACCTAACTTTGGCATCTGCTTCCAGAGCAGCAGCAACTGCATGCAATAAGGAGCAGAAAACTTAGGTCAGAGACGGCTTATAGAAAGAGCAATCATTATTTCTCCATAGGTTCATACATCATGTAAGAGCGTTGGGGAGGGAGAGGACAGAAGACATTCATCTAAGCGTCTCTAAAATGTGAAAATAATACTAAGAGGGAGGAGTGAGACGGTGGAGGTCTGAAAAGCCAACTGTTAGGAAGACATTATTTATTTAGAAAGCAGACAGCATACAAGCTCACTTGCTTCTGCTGCTGCAGGCATCTGTTATTTGTTATTTTAAAAATAATGTATTTCAGACATTTTAAACACATTCACAAACAGGCTGGGTAATGCACTGTTTATGTCTCTGTGCCTCTCCCCAAGGAGAGTTGCGGACTTCCTTGCCAAAGCAAACAATATAACATTTATGAAGGTCAAATAACAGAAAGGAAGCTATGTTCATTAAAGGGACACTATCAAATCAAAAATCGGAATTTAAGTGGGGCTGAGCTGTTGGTCCGTATGTTTGAACAAAAACAACATAAACGCATTTCTGTGTGACAAGGAACTTTCAATAAAACGTCGTTACCTCAGAAATGTAATATGCACAAATTCTAATAATTTATACCCATGTAATTTTGAGAATAATATTAAATTTTCTATTTTAGGGCTTACAACAGTCTCTCTGATGAGCAGGGTCATCTAATGTATAAGAAAGAACTTCCAATCTGCTCACTGGGAGTATTTTGCACGATTTCTGTAATTTTGTTGGTTTCACCTTTTCTGTTTACTCAACTTAGATAACAACTCCATCTACACAGTTTAATTTTCACTTACGGTGAAGGCTGTGTACATTTTGACACAAACTCAACAATTACGTGACAAAACTCTGTCTTTTGTGATATAATGTTCCAGCAGTCACAGCTCACGATCATTATTAGCCAATATAAAAAATTACAAATTTGAATAAACTCAGTATAAGAGCAAGTATTCCGAACAACATTGATAACCTGTTTCCCATATAAATTAAAAAACAAAACAGTACTGGAAGGATCCCTTGCATTATTAATCTGCATTACAAAATATGACATGTTCTGTCATATTTACTGGCAATTCAATGGTTTCTGCAAGAGAATTAGCCTTTGAAACCTGCAAAGCTTCTTGCCTCATCTAAATCTGACAAGAAGTCTGTCTTCGAAGCTCATTGTAAAAAAACACTCCCAATTTTCAACCAAAAAAGTATTTGTGGTTTATCTGTATCCTTTGGCTCTTGTGCTATCATCAGCTTTTGTCTTAAACAGTTATTTCACATTGTTCAAAACCCGTATTTCTTGTGAGCAACCACACACACCTCAGCCTTCACTCTGACGGGCTAAAACTCTAGTTGCCTCCTTTTGCAAGGAGACGCTCTGTTCCCTTGAGTGCTGAAGTATTGCTTCTCCATGCTTCCTAAAGGATAAATTAAACTTCTTTGAATGGGGCCAAACAGCATTATAAAACACACTATACAGCAGAAGTTTACCATTGCTTTTTACAATGGCACTGAGAGTTTCCTTTATGTAGTGGAAATACCTTGTTTTGTGCGTTCTAGGACTTCATTGCCTTTTTCTGGGTAGCATCAACTCCTGGAACTGACTAACCCATCAAGTCTTTTCTCCTATATCCTCGTTTTTCACTGAGAAACTTCCATTTTACAGCACACAGCTTTAGATAAATGAAGTTGCATTTTTTGCTACTGAATCACAATTTATTCCTGTTAATTTCCTCTCCCTTGTCATCCCAGATTTTTGTCTATGCCATCCCAATTTTCCTCTGGGTTGCCCATATCTCACTTCTTAGTATCACTAGCATGCTACTATGCCAGTATCATTTATGAAAATTATAAGTAAGCACACCTTTAGGAATGCATTAGTAACTTCCCTCTGATCCAATACTTTCACTGAAATTGTCAGCAATTTTCCTGAAATCTTCTACTCTCCTTTTGCTATCTCTTTAGCCACCACGAAATTCTTATTTTACTCTCCATGTTTTCCAGGACTACTACCAATAGAAATTTCATATATGGCACCGTATCAAATCCTTTATTCAAGTACAGATAGATAAATAGTCTGCTACCCCTTCTTTGCATAGACAATCCATCTTACTGAAAGGGTGTTAGGTTAGCCTGTGATACTGGCATTTTGCATTTCACCCCATTTTCCCTTTGGCTTTGTGATAAGTGGTAGAATATTTATTTTTGGGAGCCTGGAATGGAAAATCAGTAATTACTTCTAAAAATTTCCACCATAAAATTAAAGTCTCAATAGAAAAAGTTCTTTTTTTCTTACATTTGATCTGTTTAAAGAGATTTTTCCAAAATTTAAAATTTGATTTTGATTTGGTCTGATAACACCAGGGGAAATGTGATCTTATCTGTTCTGAGGAACAAACTGTCAAGTCAATCACAAAAATCTAAAAGCCATAAACACTATTTCTCCTAGTAATTATTTTTGTTTTGTAAATACCTTTCGCTTTCAGCAGTTTGCATTGTTTCCAGCTTTGAATGAGCTCCTCTGTTAAATCCTTTCACCTCTTGCTCCTCTAAAGATTCCAGCAGTCTGATCACATCTTTATTCACACCCCTTCGCTTTGCAAGGACAAGTGGTGTTGCACCTTGGTGATTGCTAAAATAACCCCACAAAAGGACATGAGAAGAAAAGAAACTTTTAACATAGAAATTTTGTAGTAAGACAACTCAGCATAACACATTATAATTTAGTAAGTCCTCAGAACTATTTTCTGCCATATCAGATGGTAAGAAATTCCTGTCTATACAAGTTATGGCATAACTGACTATAGAAGAAAATCAGTATATTTGGGTTTGAAATTGCACAATTCTTTTTCCTCTAAATAAAATGAGAATTCTTAGTACTAATCTAATGGGAAACTCTGGGTGTTATAACAGAAAATAAACAGTAGATTTATGGCAATGTTCAAGATTATGCTTAATTTCAAGAAGGAATTGTGCAATCTGGTTCCTCATGGTTCCTTTTTCCATGTGGGTATTAGGACATCAGGCAAAAATGAAATAAAATACAGATGGTCCCTCTGCTACTATTAAAATAATATTGAATAGGACCAGAGCTGCCTTCAGACTAGCGATTTTCACCAGAGTTGTCTGAAATGAGAAAAAAAAAAAAACAAATAACTTGCAACCTATAAAGAATCTGGCCTGCCTGTAACTAGTTTTGCTGAGTTGAAAACATTAATGAGGGACAGGTGAAAAAAGAACAAATTTTAAAACTCCACGGTTTTGAAGTTACTACTGTTTTTTTGCAATGTGTTGTGACTATGCAGAAAGTTCCACAAACAAAATAATTCAGTTACTGCAATGAAACAACTAGTTATTTTGCAGCTTGAGAGCTTGCATCTGAGCACTGGCATCTGACAGCTGCTGAGAGCCAGCAGGAAAGAATATACAATATTTAAAAGAAGGGCTGAGTCACAGACTTCGAGGGAGGGGGAAAACACTGAAAGGAAGCATTGTTACCAAAGGAGTATGGGAATGAACTGACACACACATATACTGTATTTTCTTTGTCTTAGACAGTACAACAATTACAATAGAACTGTGGTGGAGAAAATTCTTTTAAAGTAGTCAATGTGATTTTTCTTTGGTGCCAACCACCCACACCTGGCTGTCTGGCCAAACCAGGATAGCAATGTCATCAGAGAGGCAGAATTGGATACAGCAGCCCACACCAGCAGCTGCTATTTTTATTTGCTTTGCCTGTTGCACAGGCTAGCAGAAGTGGCCTCTTATTGTTTTCCTGCCTTCTCATTTTGTGTTTTTATTAAGTGATATCTAAAAAAAAGTTGAACTGCACCAAATATAGCATTTCAAAACCAGCAGATTTATATGCAAGGCTCTGGTGACAGAAGAGTAATATATTATAAAGTATATGCTGTAAAAAAGAAAAAAAGTGACTTACCAAATATCAATTTTAAGTCCATTAGAAACCAGGAACTGGATGGTATCCACATGCCCACAGAGGTGAAGGGCTGTGTTACCTTGGTAATCAGTGGCTAGTAGGTCAGCACCAAATTTATGCAAGAGCTGACAGATGTCTACGTTTCCTCTGGCTGCAGCAAGGTGAAGGCCGGTTCGGCCTCGGCTGTCACGAATATTTGGGTCGAAACCGCTCTCTAACAGTCGTTTGGAATAGTTAAAATCTCCATCAATGCAAGCCTGCAGCAGCGGCACATTTGTCTGGGAAGAGTCGTTCACAAACACGTAGGACATTGTTCTGATTCCTGCTGGAGTAGGTGTCTAACCTGCAAGTGAAAGTGCGAAGAAATGATGGTGAAACCAGGCAAATAAACACAATACAAATATTGGGTGGACTGCTCAGGTTCCCAAACAAGACTGCAAACAAATTCATAAACCAATTCTGAAATCTTCCTGTCCTGTATATTGCGTGCTGCATTCCCTTCTGGTCATATGGAAAGAGCTCCTTTTAGTCTTATTCACACCTCTGGAAACAGCAGCAAACCTGTGTTATTACAGAAAACTGATAAGATCAATGCCACAAATGCAAGACAGGTGATTACCTTTCACCTAGTAAGAGATCACATCTAGTAGTATCGATATTAAAGGGCAAAACACTGTAGATCAGAAATGAAAGGGAGAAGAACCAACTTTCATAAATCGGGAAACTATAAGCAATCCAGTTGATAGGTACAGTGACACTAACTATAATTCTCACTAGCTACAAGCAAAGCTACTCCAGTGGGATTACCTCCATCTGAATTTGAACTTTGATGCACAAAGTACAGTCAGTTGCTAAAAATGCTTCATTACTATAAAACCTAATTCCTTCATTCTGCAAGAACGATATTTTTCAATACTCTTTGCAGAACATTATTTTTGTAGTGCCCCAGATACACAAACTACTCAACAAAGAAGAATAGCAATACGGACCATGGAAAACTGAGTGTACTATGGAAAATTGCCCACCTGAAAGTGAAAACTGGAAGTGGCTCCAAGGAGGACAATGGTAAAATCAAGTACGGAGCTATTGTGGGTTCAACTAGAACCCCAATATGTAGAAATGTAGTTTCCTGGGCTTGATACTAAATAAAGGATTAAGTTCTTTTCTATATCAGGACGTAAAAGAGAAAGATAAACGTTGTTTCACCATGGATTTCTTGATATGGAACATTTAATGAACTATGATTTAAGTTTTGCAGAAGAATATTTTAAGGATGAGTCAAATAATGAGATATGATGACACTGTGGTTATGGGACACAAAAAATATGACTTGAAAACAAGGAAAAAAGAGAATGACTATGCAAGAGGACAGTAAAACACACATGAGGCCAATAGTAAGAAGAAATGAAAACATCTAGGAGACTGGACAGCAAAGCTTCACACTGCCTCAGAGAGGAGGCAAAAAAAGAAAAAAAAACCAATCATATAAACCAGTAAAAATCCTTAAAAGAAATCTCAATACAGACACGACACGGTTCAAGTGACAGGAAGGAAAAGTGATTTTAGGAGATAAGCTCTGAATGGAAACTGAACTGAAACTTCACTTGAAACAGTGTATTTCACTTGCCCAGGGTTTGTATTTTGGGCTCATGATGTAGCAATGTTCTGATTACCTATCTGAACCTCTTACTAAAACCACTATACACAGATTTAAATTTTCTCATCTATATAAGGTATCCTTCCACACCAGTGCACTCATTCAGCCGGGAGAATGGAAACATGGCCAGTAGCCAAAGAATTCGATTTAAAACCTCTCCTTTTTTTGAGAGTTTGTAATGTCTATATTTTATAGCTCCTCCTCCATGTTTTAGATCAAATTCAAGATCAAAGTACCTACAGAAGTGATTTCAAAATGTTTACACATTGGTCTGATTAACAGCTGTAGCATTCGGGGCTGTTGAGGTTAATAAATCATACTCAAAATTCACTAGTTTGTATTTCCTATCTGGACAAATTCTGCTACATGTATCAACACTGCCTAGTTTCCCAGTGCAGGAACGCACAGCTTTTTTTCTTTCTTGGACGCAGAAGAGAAAGAGATAGGAATAAAGTCTACGTCCCAGTATCTGCACAAGGAATGATTTTAAGCAGAGTACATTCCCCTAAGCTGCAAGTATGTTTTTAAGCACGTGATGATCTATCCCTGGCTCAAGCACAATCATATCCACAATCATATCCAAAAGCGAAAGGCCAGTTCACTGATGTACTGTAAAACATTTCATGCAAGACTGGTGTCATTTAGGTCACTAACAGCTTCCTTATAACCCTACACAAAAAGAAAGGACAATGTACTTATTCATCCTTCCAATGAATATGTTACAAAACATATGGATGTCGCAAAGCTAGGATTCCCACTGACAGCAATTTCAGCTTTCTTGCCCATTTCCCACCAAATCATAAATGATACAAGAATGCTTCTTCAACTCTGCTAGTCCAACCTTTGCTGAGAAAAATACCGGGCCCAGTTTCTGTACAATGCGATTGTGACCTTTACATTACACACTAAATCTTCCCTAAAGCAAGGTCATAAATCATTTAAAAACCTCCAACTATCAGCCATAGTAACAGCATATCAACAGCACAAAACCCGACTTGTACTTGATAAAAGGATCGTGGGGGTTTGCTTGTAAAAGAATATTTGAGTGTTTAAACGTCTTTTAAAACAAGACCTAACATAAATGAACAACAGAATATTATACAGGAAGAGACACATTCTATTTGAGAACCAGTGTGGTATGCTCTGTTAAATATAAGCTAATGTTTATATTTTCATTCCAGACGTGTATGTTCTGATGAAACACAAGGTAGCAATACCAAAAAAAACCCTGTCACTGCCTTATCTTCTCAGGAAAGGAAGCAAAAAGATTAGCAGTTATCAGAAAGTGCAACTGGAAGTAATTCTGATTCAGAATTTATTATCACTAGAATCTTCTAGAATTGATCTCTGGAGTGTAGAAGGCTACAGTGAAACCTTAGCATTTCACAGTAAGAAAGAAAAAAAAACCCAACAAATCCTTCTTCCCAACATTTGAAAATTGTGGACTAAGCAAACGCATTCACACACAAAAAAATCGGGACCGTCTGGTTTGGTTTATCTTTGTGATTAAAAAGACCTTTTCTACAAACACAATTCTGTTTCACATATGGCTACCTAACCTATGCCAGATATGAGGTGCATACAAAGCTGAACCATATACCACTTTTAAAATGCTAGTCCCCAAATGGTATGTTCTCGCCTCAGATTTAACCCAATTTAGTAAAATTTCCTGTCTAACAAAGCTCAGAAAAAAATTACAATAGTCAACTTCATTAGATATTTTTGAATGAACAAACTGTGGTTACATTTCTGTCCACAGTATATCTCGTATGTATCACAAAGCTTATTGCTGCAATGAATATCTAATGCAGTGGATTTAGAAACAGAATTCCAAAGCATTAGCCATTCTCTTTAAATCCCTTCTGAAAGGTGAATCAGGTAATAACTCTGAATCTGCCTAAAAGCTGGTACACCTGCCATTAAGCACTAATGTCACAGGCACAAATTAGGACAAAGGGACTTGCGTTAGTAACAAGACAAAAGTATTGCAAAATGAGCATTCTGAATATCCCTATAAATTACTACTACTGGAATTAAATAAATCTAATTTGGTTCAGTGAGTGCTTCTAAAAATACATCACTATCTACTGAGAATGTATCTTTTAAATTATACTTTTGTTTAAAAAAAAGTTTTACTGTTAATAACTTGGTACTTTGATAGAAAATTAGTTTTGTGAAAAAAAGTAAATTCAAAGACGTCCTCCCAAGCAAGAAGGATTCCCATTAGAAAGGCATAATAAAAGAATACATTTTCCCTAAATTTACACAATGTGGATATAGCCTGAGCACAGTGTACTTTGACTAATAATTCTAGAAGTTATGGTGTAAGCCCTCTCTTCGATGACACGTGGTCTAGTACAGGATAAGAAAATCTAATTTAACTGTTTTGTTTTCAAAAGGAATGCTTATATTAAGTGATTCTCTAAGAAGAATTTATGTTTATTTATTAGAAGACAGTTGTCTCCCACTGTACTGTGTACGACGGTAACTCAGTACACTGACCACAGCTGATCTGTTGTATAACACGTTCACACCTGCAGAAGCCAGGAGCGATCTTGAATAATTCAAACCATAAAGCTAGATGCCAGTTCTGTTGCTTCTTAAACTAGTCCTGAATTTGCACTAACCACGGACAGTTTAATTTTACAGTAAATATATGTTGCTGTCTCTGCCTTCTCAGAGACAAATACCAATAGACACCAACACCAAATAGCTCCAGAAAAAGGAGAGAATGCCTAGATTGTGAGACAGAATCACCAAGGTGGGATCCGTCTCTCCACTACAAAAATATTTATAAACCTGACAAGTTGTAATTAATCACCCAGTCACTGCTACGTAGGATATACCAGTTATTCAAAACCACAGTATTTCCAAGAACATTCAGAAAAACTGAAGTAATTGTCCCTATCTTAAAACAACATGTCAGGACAACGGAACAGAATTGAATTGCTCAGTACTTGTGATTTCTCAGTATTAATACACACTCTGACATTGACAACCTGTCAGTAGGACTACCACTAGAGAAACTGCCACCACCAAGAAACGGAAACTAAAATAAAACCAAGAAACAGTAACGTCCCCCACCCTGTGCCAGCGAAACACACAACACGCGTTACTTGTAAAATCTACGTTTGCCAACTCCCTTGTGGCAAACAGCTTCCTCTTTCAGGAATACACTTCAAGAGATCTGGCAGTTGGCTTGCAGAGCTCTTCCTCTTCAGTCTTTAAATGAATGAAAAACATTCCAGTTCTTCGCTTAAACTGTAGGCCCACAATCTCCGAAAGCAAAGTTTCCTGGTCAAATGAGATTGTTCCCTTAAAAACGCTGTGCTCTCTTTGGATATACAAGATAAATTTTTTTAAAAGGGGTAATTTAATAATTAAAAAAAGAAAACCAAACCACGTTACCCTGCTTGTGCATCCTCTGAACACTGATCAGATGTTGAAACGTAAACCCAGCAATATTATTCTCTTTCTCTTTCCAGGCAGGCTGAGGGAGAAATTCCTTGGTAAGTTTTCAGGCCTACTTGTATTTATGTGTAAGTTACTAAGAAGACATCTAACGGAATACATGTTTTATTTAGTGAAAAATCGTACAATCAATTGTCCTTTCTGTTTAGGAAAGAATCCCCCATTATCTACATCATGTTCCACTGAGAGTTCTGCATCTTTTATTAAAAACCTTTTATCTATTAAGTCCAACTGGAACAGAGTTTTATTGCTCCACTAATGTGGATCCACCACTAAAGCAGCATCTCAGATTCAGTACAGTGTGACGGCTGCATTTTGCAGCATTTTCCCTTCCTAACTTTAGCTATTTTTTCAACAGTTCCTGGATTCAAGGTATCACAGCAGGTTCCTACCTCTCCTTTCACATCTCTAGCCAGACACATGGGTAAGTGGTAATACAAGAACATCAATTTTGGCATTCGTTTTCAGTCGTTCCTATTCCTGTCTGCAGACATGAGACATACAAGTATATTTTTTTGATGTCAGGACTATCTTGTAAGTAGAAACTTTGGTGCACTGCATATACATAGTGCTTTGCACATGCAGGCTACAAAGTGCTTTATGAAAAAAAAATAGAATAATCATTGCTGCTCTTTTATGGATCAGCAGATAATGGCATTGAACAACAGGGAGCTTTGCTCATCATTGTACAGTATGTCAACATTACAAGATAAAAAATAAAAAAAATCCCAAGTGCCAATCCAGGGTTGCAGAATGCTTCCCCAGATAACATAGTACATCCATTGTGTATTTTTGTACACAAAATAAGGTAATGATAGGAAAGAAATCATTCTTTTAGAACACCTTTATTGACAAGCAGATTCACCAACATTTTATCCTTACTACACTTAACTGGTAATTCAGTTGCATTCAGTGCATTTCACTTCTATCAAATATACATTTAAGTATTTTTGAACCTTGCTCATTTTTCATCTTCTGCAAAAGAAATAATTTGGAAGAAAGGCAATTTACAAATTTCTTCAAATCACCTGTAACTTTAATTCCCCACAACCGGCTCAGAGAAGTCAGTAAATAACTGCAGTATTTCCCTCATCACTGTAGTCAGTTTGAATATATTGCTTTTATAGAAAGTTATTGAATCACTTACATCAGTCATAATTATCAACCTCGTCACAAACCTTTATTCCAACTCCTTCTTTGTTTCTCTTGGGAACACATATGTTAGTCAAGAAACTATTAAGGGTTGTTTTGTTGTTGGTTTATTTGTTTTTTAACAGACTAGAGAGAATTCATTCCACTCCTGATGAAGTGTTTGTGTTTGAATTTGCTGCAGACCTTGAAGCAGCCTCCAGGAAAAGCAGACAAGGGTACCTGAGGAGCGAGGGATGGATGGATGGCAGCCGGCGGGCCATCAGCTGCGGCAGCAGGGACCGCACTCGTGTCTGGATGCACAGTGCCACCGCGTGGAACGACAGACCCCTGTCCGGCTGAAGGGAAGGGACGGTGGGGTGGGTAACCCCGGACTCACACAGACTGCTTTTTCTACATTTTGTAGGAAGGAAATTACGGAAGGCCTGAAAATAAGATTTTATAAAACCTGATAGAAAAGAATTCTGAAATCCAAACTGCTAGTCCCTTGCGGTATAAACAGCCATCTCCTTTAAGCTCTGATCCTGTATTAGTGAAATGAGGACTTTGGTATGTGGCTTGAGTTCTGAAGACAAAGGTATTTCCTCAAAAAAAGTAGGCATTTATGTCTGTTTCTTAAAAAAGCACAAAACTAAAACCAAAACACCCCCTCCACGCCCAAAAGCACAGTCAACCAAGACAACCAAGAAGTCTGAGATGACAAGTTTACTAATATGGGAAAAACTTTCTGCGTCCAGCAGGAATCATCAGAAATCAGAGCTTAGTCAGCTTTATTCCAGCAAAAGCAAACATAAAAGTAGCCACAGCAGATCACAGCAAAGGTCAATTTAAGCCCAGTATCATTTTTCAAATGATGGCCAACAGCCAGTAAAAAAAAAAAGTAGAATAGGGCAAGCATATGCAATACTGTTTTTCCCATTCCAAATCCTTCTCAGCTGGATGTGGTTCCTAGGTATTTAGCATCCTTCAGTGCCACCCCTCTGTGAACTTGCCCATTCTCCTCTTCAACACATATACTTCTAATATTCACACCATATTCTGGCAAGTTCTCCAACTCAATTGCCTGTGAAGAACCACATCTTTTGATCTTGCTGAATCAGGACTGTGTTAGCTTCGCTTGTGGGCGAAAAGCTCTCTTGCTGGAAGAATGGACATTCGGCCCCTGCCCATTCTTTTCATGCCACTCAAGATTCCACAGGCCTTCCTCAATCTGCCTCAGGCACCCTTTTCCAGGATGCATTTTGGGTCTCAGCTTTCCTGGTCATTCCTCACATGGCAGGGGTCTGTCTTTGACCATTGTTTGTTTGTTTCTCTAAATTTCACTCATTTTTACTATATGCTTTCTGAGCTGGGGGATGGAGTGGGGGAACCACACAGGCTGTTTGAGGTGAACCATGGATTAACAGAGGGCCATGACAAGATTCTTTTGTTTGTTCTTTACTGTTTTCCACCAATGTTTACTATCTGACATACCTTTTTGACTGCTGCTGAGCATTGTGGTTACATTTTCATGGGAACATTTATCGTAACTATAAAATACTACTGCTCTTTATTGAGAGCCCAGCATTTCATATGGGAAGTTAGGATTCTTTTTCGCTATCTGAATCACTCTACCTACAGTGAATTCATGTGCCGTTACGTTATATTATCCAGTTAGTCAGTCTTACAGGGTCCTTCTGCAGCTTTCCATAGCTGACATTACCATTGGACTCGATGATCCTTATGGGTCCCTTCCAACTTGAGATATTCTATGACTCTATGCCGTCGGTGGACACTGTCACTGTTGCTCACTGCCTTTTCTAGGCTGTTCATGGAAACGCAAACAGTTCAGAATCCAGAACTGAACTCTGCAGAACTAAAATTCTCCCGCTGAAAAGACTGACCTTAAGTTCACAAAAACTGCTGTCCTGGATCAAATTGATCCAGCTCGCTCAGCACTCTGCTTTCAACAGTGGCAGAGATCCTTCTTCAGGAGAGCATATGAGCCTGGCTGCTTTCTGTAGCCCATTCCCCAAACACACCCCAGCAGCTGCCGCTGTTACACTGAGGACCTGCCTGACCAGGCGTTTAACAGCCCCTCAACAGACCTCTTGTCCATGAGTTATTCTAACCCCTTCCTGAACCTGCCTCCAAAGGTTCCCCTATCACCCCTGCTGAAGTCCTTCCCCCTACCCATCTGAAACCACCCTCCCACCAGCCCCAGCAAGCAACCCCCATTGTAGTGCCACAAGACTGGACAAATAACTCTCACCTTATCCACTGCCTTCATTTCATCACGTCCCAGCCATCTCCTCTCTCTGGTGAACAACCCTGGCTTTCCAGTCATCAAGAAGGTGATCCCTATGGCCCTTTTGGTTGCCCTTCTCTAACCACCCGTATCCTTCTTTGGATGCAGAGACCAAAACCACACACACTGCTCCAGATATGGGTGCGCTAAGCTGGAGAAGCAAAACGGTGCCCTCTGTCTTCTTCTCAGTAGCCTCCCTGAGGGTAGTCACCATTTTCCTGGCTTTCTGGCTGCCACAGCACACCGAGCCGAGATTCTCAGGGAACTGCCAATGGTGACTCCAAGAGCTTTCTCTTGAGTGGCGGCTGCCAGTTGTGAGTTCAGCACCATATAAACATGGTTCAGGTTATTCTACCCAAGACATCATCTTACCTTTGTGTACACTGAAGCTCATGTGCCACCTTTCTGCCCTCCTCCTTTTTTTTTTTCAATTTATTTTTGCTCTCTTTTTAGTTTTTCAACTCAAATATTTCCACATGTAAGAAATCTCTTTTGTGCTATAAGCACCCAGTCTCCTCAAAAGCCTCTGGTAGGGTACTTTTTTTTAATGCTTCCTGAAAATCCAAGTAGATTATAAACTGAATCATCTGCATCTACAATCCTACTCAGTAAAGTTTAGTAAAAGCTGGTGAGCCTTAGTTAGATGTAGCAAACATTGAAAAATGTATCCAAACTCAGGCAGAACTAGTCCCTAACATACTAACGCACAGCAAGGACAGGCATACACTTATCTGCACAAAAAAATGTCGAGGTGAAGCAGACGGACAAGCATTCTACACCATCCATGGGAAACCCACACACCAGAAGCCTTCTCTGAAACGGGCTGCTGCCCGTTATGCTGATCTGACACTGTAAGAGGTCTTGAGCACGTTGGAGAACACAACCCCATCAATAAACATTGAAAGACTTATTCCTTAAGGTTTAGGTTATAAAATTCCGCTGATGTAGCTGCATTACTTGGATGTGAGAAATTTGCTGAGTGACAGAACTGGTGTTTAAGCAGCTCTGTTCCACTTAGTCAATTGAAATCTCACTGATATGAGTAAAAGAAATAAATGCCACTTGAAAAAGTGGTGTTGATACATGAACTAAAGACAGAATACAAGTTCTTTAAGTATAGGTGTGGCTTCAGTGAGGTACTGTGCAAGATAAAACTTTTTCCACATATTTAGTAGGTATCGTCTTTAAATAGTAAAGCGAACCACAAAAAATCTGAACATTTCAGTATTTGTGCTCTTGACTTAGGCAACGGCAGAATCTCAGTAAACACCAACAAGTGAAATTTGGTGGAACAGGCCCAGGCACTCAAGATGGGCCCATCAGCCTGTTACCTACACTAACAGCATGCTATGAATGGTCTCTGCAGAGAGCTCAATGCACCAGGGATCATCTATTTCACAGAACGTGTACAAACAAATGCCCTCTGAAATATTTTATATGCTTATTAACTGACCCATCTGGAAGTGGAGCATCTGCCACTGAGATCATGAGGGACGCAACCAACTGACAGACTGATCAAAGGAGAAGAGAAATAGCCCTCAAAATTCCAGCACATCCAGATCCCTAGGAGAGCCGCCCAAGAAGTAGTTCACTCCTTGGATGACCAGACATCTCGGGTCCTGGGCTGCAGATAAGGACTTCAAGGCCACATATATTCAGAAATTAGCTGCACAAGAATATGAGGTGGGATAATGCAGTCAACTTAAAGCACTTAGAATCCCTTGCTGATGAGGTAACTCTAAGTGAAGGATACCAAAACCCGCTAAGAGGAAACCTATCATTGAGTGCAGATAGAACTGATTTTTACAGTCCCTTCTCGCAGAGGCAAACTAACATTACTCTGGTAAGAAGACAGCAGATGCACATAGAATCACAGAATCATAGACTGGTTTGAGTTGGAAGGAAGATCATCTGGTTCCAACCCCCCTGCCATGGGCAGGGACACCTCCCACTAGACCAGGGCCCTCAAAGCCCCATCCAGCCTGGTCTTGAACACTTCCAGGGATGGGGCAGCCACAACTTCCCTGGGCAACCTGTTCCAGTGTCTCACCACCCTCACAGTAAAGCATTTCTTGTTAATATCCAATCTAAATCTCCCCTCTTTCAGTTTAAAACTATTACCCCTCGTCCTGCCACTACACTCCCTGATAAAGAGTCCCTCCTCATCTCTCCTGTAGGCCCCTTTTAGGTACTAGAAGGCCACTAGCCTTTTAGAAGGCTTCCCAGAGCCTTCTCTTCTCCAGGCTGAACAGCCCCAACTCTCTCAGCCTGTTTTCACAGGAGAGATGCTCCAGCGCTCTGATCATCTTCGTGGCCCTTCTCTGGACTCACTCCAACAGGTTCATGTCCTTCTTATGTTGGGGCGCCCAGAGCTGGACACAGTACTCCAGGTGGGGTCTCACCAGAGCAGATTAGAGGGGCAGAATCACCTCCCTCGTCCTGCTGGCCATGCTTCTTTTGATGCAGCCCAAGGTGCAGCTGGCTTTCTGGGCTGCATGTACACATTGCCGAGTCATGTTGAGCTTCTCATCCAGCAACACCCCCAAGTCCTTCTCCTCAGGGCTATTCTCAATCATACTACACTCCAGCCTTTGACTCATCTCAGTTTACTTTCCAATACCTTCTCTTCAACTGAAAAACAGAGCAATTAGCCAGTGACATTTTCTGATTGTCACCAATCCAACTATTCAGACTGCAAACATTACTACAAATATTTTTCTTCTAAAAACGTGTTTAACAAGTTCTTATTAATAATCTATTGCACAAACAACCAAAAAAAAAACCAGACCTAAAATCTACAGATAACACTAAGCTTCGTAGTCCCCCGCTGCAGCAAATAAAAGCATTACTTTTACAAAACAGTTACATTCTATTTAAAAAGTGCCATGTTTTTGCTCCTCCTTGACCTTTTGGATGGCTACTCCTGAACATCACTGCCCTCTAATGGTTAGAAATTTTAATATATTATTAATCTTAACATCTGTGTTAAATTATTCATGTATCAACATCATTTTTGAGCTCAATTTATTCACAGTGTTTACCTTGACGGTTCAATAGAAAGCAAAAAAGGTCTTTATTCTGCAAAACTAAAAAAGCCAAAAGCTTCTTTCAACAGACTCTTAATTTCCCTACCTTTCCTAGGCACATCTTCCTGCACCTGTTTCACTTTAGCTTTTCACATGAGATGATTAACATTATATAAAGTATTCTAGAGTTTTCTTCATGGATTATAGTAACTTCTTTTTCTGTATCATCATAGGTCAGCATTCACTTTTTCCATAACTGCGTATCTTTTAACTGCCTAATATACATTTTGGTTTTGTGGTGCTTTCAATCAGTAAGAATTTCTTCTGTAAATTGTGTGCTTACAAGGTCGCAACCACAAACTCTTGTTCTTTAAATTCTTATTGTACTTATTTCATTCTCTAGATCTCAGGATCATCCAATTCTTTCCGTGTAGTACTGTAACCCACTTCTATGTTGCCAGTGCTTCCCAACTCTTCATCGCTACTAAATTAGAACAGTAAAGTTTTAATTGTTACATCAAGATTTTTATTAAATATTTAATAACATTGGTCTCAGGATGGATTGTCAAAGAATTCATTTTATAATCTTTTATACTCAGATTTGATGGTTTTTTCTTTCAATACTACTCACCATAGTTTGCCTCCTGTTACCTCCCCATTCTCTTTACAAATCTGCTGTTATCCCTATCTTTCCAGCACAATAACGATTTCCTTTGCAGCAGCTGATCAAAAACATTAGTGTTGTCTAGAAAACACAGAAAACTACTCCATTTCCCTTAAAAACAGTAATTACTTTATCAAAGACAGTTTTGAGGACAGGTTAAAAGAAGGTCTTCTGGCAAAAATATGTGTCACCTTTAAGTTTCACTTATCTTCACTGTTTTCTCCTGAAGAGTATGTTCCAAAGCAGCACCCACTGGAGCTGCACACTTATTAACGTCCTACCCGGAGGGCAGCCGCTCTCCGCTCCCTCTTTCCCTCCGTCCCGCGGTAATGGCTGACGGTGCACTCCCTGTTCTCCCATCCGAAAACAGCACCGCCTGTGCACCCCCTCACCGGCTCTCGGGCCCATGTCGCTTCTGTCGCCGCCTGCGGTGCCTGTCACCGCCGGGCCCTCCTCCCCCCGGTTTCCTACCACGGACCCGGCCGCGGCCCCACGCCCTCCGGCCCTGCTCCCCGCCGCGCCGCCGGCCCGCCGGGGGCGGTGCTGAAGCCGCTGCGGTCCGTTCCCCGCCGCCGCTCCGGCGAGTCTGACACGGCCCCGGGGCGGGCTGTGCCGGGCCGCTCCTCACCCCCCGCTCGGCAGGGCCCGGGCCCGCCACACGCACCGGCGGGCGGGCAGCGCCCTGCCCTCCCCGACCGACTGACCGACACCGTTCCTGCTCCCACGGACAAGACGGACACCGGCCCCCCTCCCCGCGGACAGACAGACGGACGGACGGATAACTCCCCCTCCCCCGGCGGACAGACGGACACCGGCCCCCTCCCCGCGGACAGACAGCGACACCCCCCCGGCGTTACCTGCCACTCGGCGGCGGCTCGGCACACAGAGGCCGCGCGGACGGAGGGGCGGGGGAGGCCGAGGGGCGGCGGAGAGGCCGCGCGCGCCCCCTGCTGGGCGGAGGCCGCCGCCGGGCGCCGCCATGGCCCAAGCAGAGGGAAGTACCCCCCGCCGCTCCGCTTCCACCGAGGGGGACCCGGCCGGAGGCGCGGCTCCGCCCAGCGCTCCCCTGGGCCGCAGGCCGGCGGGCAGCGGCGAGGAGGCCGGTCGCGGCGACGCCGCTCCTCACAGGGCTGTCGCCTGGCCGGAGCCGGGTTGGGCGAGGCACGGCCTCCTCCGGCTCCAAAGGGATGGCGTTTACAACTTCGCTTTAGTGTCACTATGGTGGTTCTTTCTGCAGTAGCAAATAACTTAGTGGCGTGGCTAACGGTGCGTCTGCCTCTATCCAGCAACATCAGGTACCCGCTTACCCCAGTAGCACCAGTATAAAACTGCTCAATTTCACATACTGCTGGGCCAAACAGTACTTTAATACCAGCACTGAAGATATCTCAGGAGGTCACTAAGGGCATCACAACAGAGGAAGGAGTGGTCCTGGTCAGTGGAACAATCATAATACACACCTTTTCCATGTCTAGGTGGCAAGAGCCTGCTCAGCCATCACAGTGATTATACCAACACTGACAGAAACATTTCACGTTGATAGGCAAATACTTTTTCCTCCTCTAATATCATAGCACCACGTCTAATGAACCCTCCCCCAACAATTTCAGTCTTAGGGAAAAAAAGCCCAAAAAGCATGTAAGATGTCTCCAGATTCTCACCGCCCATTCACACTGCTTCACTAGGGCTGTAAATGCTACAGAGAACACTGAAGATTCCCCCCCCCGCCTTGTAATTCAAAGTTTCAACAATGGGTTTATTATTTCCAGACAATTAATTTTGAAAGACAGAATCTAAAATAAATTATCACAGGTCCTCTTCTCTTATTTTCTCAAATACACAGTCCTCTTCATTTGGCCTAACCAAAAATCTTTTCCTGGATACAAAACCCGAATGAGCTACCTGCAGTGAAACAAATAAACAGTTAAGAGAGTATATTCCTTACAATAATTATAGAGACAAACATAAGCTAGAAAATATGACATGATACTGTTCGGGTACAATAGTTGGCATTTCAGAAAATAATTTTGTGGGTTTTTTTTCCTGCTGGAATAGGACACAAGGACAGTTGTTTCTGGTCTTAAGGTTTATTGCAATGTACTAAATGTGGTGCAGATTGAGTGGCAGTTCCAAATGTGCTAACATTGATGCCCTTGTGGCCACTATAATGCCAAATAACATACCTACAGGTACTTTAACTGCCTACTAGGCCTTCTGAGTGAGGTTGACTACTGTTAATCACATGTTCTTAACTTTAATCATAACGCCTGCATAAATGATACCTTTCAACTCTACTTTTCCTAAAGGCTACCATGTACTGTCTGAAACTTTCTAATATCATATCACCCAGCAGGTATATGCAGGGAAACTATACCCTTACATTGCACGTATCTGTAGTTTTCTGTTGTATTACGAAAATGCACAGCACAGATTTTTCTTCTGCCTCTTGCAACATGGTATTTTGATATATATGTAAATGTCCTGAAAACCCCTACTAAAAGTATCAATCACAAAGCTATGGCAACCATGCTGCAATAACCAACACTAAGGCGTTAGGAAACTGGAGCCAAATTTTGCATAGATTATCTCTGTAGAAATTATTTCATACCTCTTTTTTTTCCCCAAGACTTCTAAAAGACGTAACAGCAAAATTGCCTAGATTCAGGCATACCCTTACAGCACAGCCTCACTATCTGCAAAGTCCACCTATTGCATACTAGTTAAATCATTTTTATCTCAATTCAAAAGATTGTTCTTGATTTTCCTACTAAAACTCCCTGCTGCACTGGATTATCTATTCAAACAAGAATTTACAGGCTGTTACACTGATCCGGTAGTATCAGCATACTGCTACAGGATCACAAAGAAAACCAAAGTTAAGTTTTTCTTCTTGTGAGTCAGCAGAAAATATTTGGTGTAAGTTTTCAGAGTCTTTGGACAGCAGTCATTTACACTTCCCACCAACATGGAGCTAAGACTTGCAAGACTCTTGGGGACACTAATGACAAAATTAAAGGCCCAACTCAAACAACACTTTTTGAAACAAGAATGTGCAAAGATACGCTTTTAATACCTTTTTCAACTGCCTTGCAAAGAGAAATAGAGCGATAGGAAAGGGAAATCTGAAGTACCTTAATATTGCAAACACAGCATTTAGAAGTTGGCTAAGCATGGCTTGAGTTTGTATATTAATTGTCCATCTAATAGTAGTTTGATGCATGAAGACCTTAATCAGTTTAAACTTGCTGTATAAAATGAGGCATAGCATGCCATAATATCACTGTGTAACACAACAGCATACCTTGACTTACTTTAACAAACAAGTCTATTCTAATTATCAGCTGTAATTTTCTGAATTCACCAAGTTTCATAGTAGCAGCCAGACACTGCACCAGAAGACACAGCTGATGAGCTCAATGGTTTTATATTGCCCTGTCCAAGGCTGCTCTCCTCACAAAAATTCAGAGGGAGCATTCAAGAGCCCATCAAGGAGGTATTTTAAAATATGTTCACATCAAAACAATTGCCTCAAGCCCAGAGTGCCGCACAACTTAGTCCTTGCTACAGTTGTACCACAGTGAAGCCACTGAACTGCATCCTTTGATCTTCATCACAGATCTCAGTCTACTCAGAAAATATTCTCTCCCTTGTTATCATTTGCAAGTTATTTGTGAATACCAACGGCGACACCTAACCTAGAATCTTGTCTCCAGCAGTGACAAGTACAGAGCACCTCAAAGAAAGGGGCAAGAAAACACGCCACACAGGTTAATCAATTTGCTTATTGAAGAAACAGTTAGTGATTTGTTTTATGCTGTTTCTGAAGATACAGAAACATTACTTTTTTTTTTTCCTAAATTCAGATTAGATTTTGGTTTTCTCTTTTAGAAATATTTTCCCTTTGGCCAATCACACACTGAAATAGAGGTATTTATTTTCATTTGCTTTACATTATTCCCTTTCCATTTATTTATCTCATATCCATTTATTATCTCATATTCAACAAATGACTTAGAAAAGCAGCACCTTTTAGCCATTTAGCTACTCAGGAACTATTAGCTATGAATAGTGATTCCAGCAAATGAACTTGGAATTACATCTTTTACATGATATGAATGTATATATTTGTACAGATACATAACATGTCAAATTTTCCAACTACGGGGAAAATGAATGTATAATCAATCCCAGTGCAGAACCCAAGTACAAGTCTGTAAACTACATCAGCAGCTGCTTGTGAATATACACACTGGGACTCTGTATATATTCTGGCTTTCTGTAAACTTCAAATGTCTCATTCAGAAACACTTGCAAAAAGCAAATGAAATGAAGCAAGTTGTCATTAAACCCATCAAACTAAAATAAAAATTTTATTCAGCCATGTTTCTTGCCTTCTTCTTCCTTTCAAGATTCAAGTTTAGCTCCTTTTCAGCAGCTACCAAAGAAGTTTCTATTAAATTTATTAGGAATCTCCCTAACCAGAAAAACAGAGGCTGGGCTAAATACCACTAGCAAGCAAGACACACTACATGTACATTTTGGAGACACTTTCTCACTCACTAACCTGCTTTTGTTGGATGCTGGATTTCTTACTATATTTCGTGGATCCAGGCATCTTGATCTCCTACATAGATTAAAATATTTAAACTTAGAATGAGCTTAAATGCTCGCCCAAATACTCTAACAAAACACACTGAGCACATCAGCATTCAGTTAAACCCAGCAGAAAGTGTGTCGGAAATGAACTGGCATATTTACCCTTCTCTCATAATTCTGTTTCAGTCTAAGCCACCTGAGTACTATCAATAGCTTCACAGTTAAGTAATGAATGCTCGTCTTCATAATTAAAGATTTACTCCACTTCCATTACAAATAAACTTAGTATGAAAGAGATCAAATCTTTTCCAAAATTAAAATTGGTCTTTGCTTATGAATCATTTATAGCTTAAAGCTATGAAAAAACACATGCTGTTCTTTGCTCACTGTAATCAGCATGGTCTAGAAGATCACACATGTTCCTTTCCTTCTTTCTCTTCAGAAGTTACCAGTTAGCGGACATTCAGAGTCTTTAGGTATCACAAGGTTAAACAACAGCATTATTAATGCTGGAAGCTACTTTTAAAAATAACAAGTCTTTAAACATATTTTCATCCTTAAAGGCCTACACAAAAGATATCAGAAGTATTTTAGCTACAAATTAGATTTGTATTTTATTAACACTTCTATTTAAAACCAAAAAGTTTCTCAGTGTGAATGTCACAGATCTCAAATTGGCCTAACACTGCAGCAGATGGAAGCAAGTGAAGTGGTGAAAAAGTGAGAGCCAGAAATGGATACCACAGGATAGCTGCAGAATATACAAAAATTATGCCACAGATATCCTTTATCATATGCAGCAAAAATTAAAGGAGAGAGAATGCAAAACATTATTAAAACCGTGATGATAAGCCACCTATAACATTCAGAATACTATTTCAGTAAAAATAAGCAAAGATGTTCTTTTTAGTCAATTAATTCTGTACTGAGATGTTGGAACATGCAAGATCCTTTTCCTCAACAGGGCTTCTCTCCGCATATTTGAAAGAACGATAGAGTAGCAAGCTTATTTCTTTTAAATACAAAGTCGCTACCAATATACACACATGCTCACCGTTTCTTGGCCCTCTTTGGCTGCCTTCATCATCTGTTCCGTTATCATTTTCTTCAAGCAGCTACTGAGCAAAAAGGCCTAAAGAGGATAAGCCAGAAGAACATTCAGATTTCTTCTATTAAAAGTGTACTTGATTCTTCCATTCCTCCTCCACCAGAAAATTACAGTCCTTAACTACTGATCAGCTATTACTTCCTTAATGCAGTTAATTTTACTCTGTGCTTAACATCCTTACAGTGGACCAAACTAGCTGCAGCTGCTTAAAGCCCAGCCTCAGCATGACTAACCCTCATGGCACTGCTCAGAGTGGAGAGTAAGTATTTTTATTACTGGTTTTGTGAGGCAAGTTATTCTCTCTAGTTGTCTGTGGCTCCTACCTTAAAGGCTGCCAAATTACACCAAAGGGTAAGTAAGGTTAATCAAATGTGGCACTATAAACATCAAAACCACTTCAACAAATGAAGCAAGCTGGAGTTCACAGGCACTCAGCACTGCCAAAAATCAAAACCCTGGTGGTTACATGAGATGGCTGCACTTGTTTTAGCCCAACTCAGAGTTGCATCTTGCACAGCTGATATGAACCGAGCAGTACACATTCACCCCATGTATCAGGTATCCAGCAGAGGCACCTCAGAAAGGAGTGGAGTTGTCCTTAGTTCCTTATGTTATCATCAAGCACCAACAGGTGAATCAAAGACAAAATATCCTACAAGATCAGTGATGGAGGGACGAACCATATCTGACTAAGCTCCAAGTCATCCAGTCTTTCCATTTTCTGCAGTGGGCTGTTGGATCAAATCCTTGTTTCTTCCACACAGCAGCACATTTCTGGGCTTTAGTTCTTCCTGACACTTCTGAGGAAAGTGGGACACTGGTTTTCTAATCAACAGGTCACTACATCAAGCACAACTCTAATGGATTTCACAGGAGAATTAATGCTGAAATAATTCTAGGTGGTTTTTTTTTTTGTTCTCCAAAAGCAAAGAAACTAGAAAGCTAGTTGCTTATGGCTCATGTTCTCATAAAACTTAAGCATGGCAGGAAATTAGCACTTACTAAATAGCTGTGTGAACTGCATCACCACCCCAGAATTCAGAAGTCATGTGTGAGAAATTAAGCATTTTGATTTTACTTTAAAAATCCTGTCTGCTGTTGGGTGGGTCTCAAAGGCAAGAGAAGCAGTTTACTTAAATAACAGGCTCCATATTTTTTTATAGAAGCTCTGTACCTAAACTGAGACTGGTGCTTTCTTTACTGCAGAGCCAAGATTATTTGCTAGGCAGCATAACCACAGATGGGTGACGTGAATTCCTGGATACCTTTCTCTTTAAAGAGCTGCCTGAAAATAGTGAGAGGAATGGCACCCTATAAAGTCCTATTTATATGTAAAAAAGTACTTATGATGTCACATATTCACACCCTCCATTAACCTATGTCAATATGGCATATAAATATATTTGAACAATAGGATTTATTGTGGGAAACGGGAGCCCTTGATCTTAGGTGGGTCTGACCAATTAAGGATTTTGGATACTTACTGAGTCCAGAAAATGACACCTCTCCACACTCCATTGCAGGTTTGCTGCTGAGCACTAGGCATTACTCCTCAACAGGAAAAAAAAAAATATAAAAAAAATCTCTTCCCCTTATGCTAGAAACTCAAATGCTTTTCCCCAGATAACTGTCCCTAGGCTAACCTGCTTAAAAGCATAGCTGCTGCACTCTGGTAAAGATGGACTAACTGCTTTTGAAGATCCCCTGTGGCTGTAAGATTACATTTTATTCTGATCCTTTCCTCAGAGGACTGACAACTAACCTGTTTTGTGTACAAAATTATCCACTCCCATGTGCCTGAATCATTGTACTCAAATCTGAGCTCCAGAGTGTCTTCTTCACCATCCTTTGCAGCACCCTGAAAAAAAACCAACCCAAAACCCATAAAAGAAACCCAACCAATGAACAGAAGAAACAGCTAAAAACAACATTAAGGTGTTCAGCCTTAAATCAGAATTAGTCAATCAAGTTAATTTTATACAGTATATAAATAAAACAGGTCAAGATCTGTACCAGAACACTTCTCCTGTGGGAGGGAGCAAGTGGGAGGTAGGAAGGGGGAGTCTTTACAAGCATAAAGCTAAAGCAGTTCTTTTGCTCCCACACAAAACTATCTCCAACAGGAAAGGAAAGGAGCAGGTAAAGTATGATATGGAATGCCAGGGAAGGGAGAAATCATAGCAGAATAAGGCTAGATAGTTTACTACTGTAAAGGCAATGTTTACTACCAAGGAAGTATGTTTCAGGACAGGTTTGGAGGGGAATATGGGCAGATGTGAGGGATTTAAAACAGACCACCCCCTTCCCCCTAGACCTGCCCTTCCCCAACAGCCATAGTTTTCATCAAGAGAAAGTGAATTCAGATACAAAGTCAGTGAAGTACTTACAAGAAAAGTAACCTGCCAGCTTCTTAACCTGTCGATTTTAAAGCTGACCTCTTTGGTTTGTTTAGTAGGCAGTTTTATGTAGCAGTTAATCTCATTCTTGCCGACATAGATGTCAACTGAGCAGCCTTCTTCTGGATAGTCACAAGTGCAAGGATCAAGCCGTACATATCCATAAAACTGCATTTCTTGAATCAGCTCCAGGAACTGCATCAAAAAGACATAACTAAAGCAATCTACTGTAAAGGCAAGTGACATCTAGTGACTGGAGGGGGGAAGCGGGGAGTGGGGAAGTAAGGCTATAACACAAATCTTTCAGATTCCTAATACTCCTTCTCCAGGGAGGACACAGATTCACAACACTATATCAACGCTTGATTCAGAGAATAGCACTCACAGTCTAGACTTAGAAACTTCATATTTTTTTCCCCACTGAATATGACGACCTGGGTCTTTTAGATGCTTATCAGATATGATAGGAAGAGATCGAACTAACCAGTAAAGAAATACTGAGAACAGCAGTCCCAGCAGTCTGAATTTCCACCTGATTTCCTGAACTGGATGCCAAACTTTTGCACTTAAGTTTAGCAAATAGAGAAGACTAGGATTCACAGTCAAAAACTTCTTGCTAGCCCTTGGCATCCAAGTCATTCTGTTGGGATGTTTTAAAATGCTGGACACCTCCTTTTGTATTTGGTGGGTCAGTATCTGACCAGATCCGAGACCTGTGTCTCTCGCTCAAACCACTCCACAAAACTATGCTCTATTTTTAAAGTCACAGCCTCTAGTATCATTGCTTCAAAAACCACTCCTTTGATCTGTTTATATTGTTTTAAAAACACTATTTTACCTTTGCTTTGTTCACACTTTTTTGTAGAAATTCAAGTTCCTGCATCTGCCCTTCTGTTGGTTTAACCCAATTCCTCTTAACTTCCTGGACTGCCTTAAAAGAATTTGTAAAAATAGCAAAAAAAGTCAGCAAAAGTGTATTTCCTTTTACACACAAACATTCAGAAACACACATATAGAAAGCTTTTTTTTTTTCCAAACAAGGCCTTTGATTTTGGCACAAGTTCACTCTATACTGTTCTTTCCTCCTGAATTAATAGGTTCCAAAGCTACGCTGTTTTTCCTCCTGAATTAATAGTTCTCAAAGCTACTACAACTCAACACACCTATAGTTCAGAAATCAAATCCATATCATATCATAGCACCTACATATAAAGACAGAGACAAACACACACTTGAAAATAGAGTGGACAGATACCTAAATGTGTCCTTTTTGTGCAATACTTTTCCCATGCACAAAACATAGATGAATTACAATATCTACTACATGAGCTTGAAGGAAAAAAAAAAGAAAACATGATCAACAACAGCACTTGGAAAAGCACAACAAAGCAGTGTTAAAGAGAAACCATTTAACAAACACTTTAAGAATTTGTAGATTGATGTGGGTAAGTTAACTTTTAAAATTCTAAAGACCTTTCAGTTTTACCTGCATATATAGCAAATTCAGTGAGGCTCTACAATCCGTCAGCAGTGTGTCAAGAGAAGGATCCATATACCTTTTCCATGCCAAGGGAGAAAAGTAATAAAATATGAAGATATGCTTCTAAATATGGCATTTTGATTTTTCAACTAAACATGATGTGAGCACAACCCAGAAAGATCCCATTACTTACCAGATAAAAAAAAAAAAACCACACAACACACAACAACAGAACACAGTTGTGCCCTCCAAGTGTGTACTATACTCATTCTTTATACATTGTAGCAGAACGGAAAGAAACTAAAGCCAGGTTATCCAGTCTCTCCACTTTGATTTTTGCGGTTCCAAAGATAACAGATACAATTTAGAACTAAAACTTCCCTTCTCCTTTTCTCGAAGAACTTAAGGTTTGTCTGCATAAAAGTTGGTAAGACTCTCAAGAGCAGCCACTGCCATGCTGCAGTGCTGACATACAAGAGCTAGTCTTGTGCTAGCTGCGTACCAGCTACTGTAGAACTGCTGCAGGATCAGACCAGCACTAGCAGCAAAGCAAGTTAAATACTCAGTTATCCAAGTGTCACGCTGCAACAGCTAGCTTGAGCCATTTTATTTAAAAGCAGCTTGGGTAAGTCTACATGACAGTAGAGAGCAACACAGGCTCCGTAGCTGGTACAACTGTACTCCTCACATTGCACAGGCGATATTCTCCCTGAAGCACAGGAACAACCCCAGGACTGCTGTTTCTTACCTCTGAGCTTCAAAGCAGTGCTAGATGGAGAAGTTATCTGCTCAGACAGTCACTCTATCATGACTTAGAACCACACATTGCTTTCATTAGGCTGCTAGGTTCTCTAGTTTATAAGGGCACACACAGGAAAACAGAGAAAGCTTTGTAGAGGCCAAGGTCTAGCCCAGTAGATTTAAACCAGACAAGTTACAAGCATCAAACAACAGGTTTCTGTGTAGCTTCAAGCCAAGCAACCTTGTCCGCTGCCACCAAAAAGCATGGCCTGTTCTTCCTCTTCTGCTCCCAACCACAGTCCTTGCTCTAGTATTCATCTAATGCAGCCAATGCAACTCACTAAGCATGCAACAATTTATTCCCTTTTTTCTTTTTCATTGTAGGGAGAAGCAGACCAGACCACAAGCACAGCAGCAAGCCACCGGACTGGCTCAGCTATACTGCCTGACTGCATCCTCAGGGCGCTGTTTGACAAGCGGGAGTTGGGCACCAGACCCCCTGTCCCCAGGGTTTATCCTCACCCACAAGTCAGCACAACTGTTTGCCACGCACCAAAAAAGACTGGGGGACTGACCCAGGCCAAAAATAAGCCAGCAAAACCAAATAAAAAAAGTAAACAGCCAGCAATTTATTTTTAGGCCAGGTTAGCTCGCCAGGCCAGTTCACCATGTCTGCCCACATAGTTCCACCAGCATAACTGAGGAGCCTGAGGTGCGAGCAAATGAAAGGGGAAAAGTGCTCTGCTGCTTAAGCCAGGCCACTTACTAAAAAAAATGCTCAAGCTACAGGTATTTTGTGTATTACTACATAGAAATGAACACTTTAGACAAGAAGTAACCCATCTCCGCCCAGAGTTGCAACCTGAAACTCAGAACTCGGAGCTCTCTTCTATATTGTTTACAGGTATATTCCTGTATTTTTGTGGTCACTGCATTATGCAGGCATAAGACTGGGAGGTAAGCAGCCACACAGCACCTCTCTATAGATTCTGAAAGAGAAAAGGAATAAATAGCTAGCTGCAGTAAAGGACACTTCAGGGATACTACAGTGATAAAATTTAAAACACACAGGGTCACAGAAACCAGTAAATTCCACTAACAAATTGGCCTCAGAGAAAAGCAGTCGAGCTGCAGAGGCTTGAAGGCGTTGTAACTAAGCTATTCAATGGATTTCTTTCTCTGTTCATAGCAGTCGTCATGCATGTTGGTAGTTTCTCTTAAGCTTCTTGCTCACCACTTTCTGATCCCAAGCTTACAGTGCAACTCTTTCATGCTCTGAAGACTCACATAAGGAAGTTCAAAGTCTGCCACTTTTTTCACCACTGTGAAAAGAAGAAAAACCAGAGAGACGTTTGGTGAAATCCAGTGAAACAGCCCAGCTACTTTCATGCATCAGTTAGTGCTGGCTAGCAATGTGCTTTAGAGAAGAAAAAGAACTTAACAAATATAAATTCTGGGGTAAAGTAAGGTGACAGGTTAGTTATCTTCCTCACTTCTTCAACTCTAAATTTACATAGGTCTATTACTTACAGAGTATCTCTGCTCCCTTAGACTACGCTCTAATAGAATATCCTTCTCTCAAAACACAGCTAAGCAGGAGAGATGTTTCTGCATTTAAAGGACACGTGGCTGCAAGCCTCCAGGACTGGTGCTTTTCTTGAAGAGAACACCAGACAAGAGCACTGTAACTAATGTACAGCAAGAAAAGCACATCACACTTTGGAGGTCACTACTTTCCTGCACACTTTTTAAAAATTGTATGTCTAAAGGCCCAAACCTGTAAACATTTATTTCTAAGCCAATACTGCAATTCAGCAGAGCACTTAAACGTGATTTTAGCATGTGAGCTTCTAAACATAGGGGGTTTTGGTTGGGTTTTTTTTTTGGCAGTGGACTGTGGGTTACATTTGGACTTGATATATTTGTGAGGAATATCAAAGATGCATAGAAATGTAACCAATTGAAAAACTTCTCCTAATTCTAATTATCTAATTCTATCACACTACAAGGCAAAAATAAATCCATCTGCAACTGCAGTAGAAGAGTATAATGTATTGTATCCAGATACATTTGAGACAAAGTAACAGACTGTGTACTCAGAGATACCATTCACAATGGGAGAGAAGAGGGCAGGGGAGCAATAAATAACAGAGAGAGTAAAGTTCCTACTCCACTGAGTAAGCTCAAGTTTACTACAGGACCTTCATCTTGAAAAGCTTCAGAAGAGCATTAACGTCTTTATGCCAATGAGAATACTGAATAAAGCTAAATGACTTGTCAAGGCCACACAGAGAGGCTGCAATATCTAGTTTCACTCCAGTCAACAGCAGAGACTGTGTTCACTTCCCTGATGTGGCCCAAGGCTATCCCAGTCCCAATCCCGGATCCAGCCTCATCCACACACCCGCCCACATGGGAAACAGGACATCAGCAGACCCATGATGACATAAAAGCCCCTTCACATTTTACGACCATAAAGAGACTCACAACGCTGATTTACAAATTGCTCGGTACCATTGTGGTTAAACTTAAGCTTCTATCAGTTAGGAAAGGAAACATGTCATGATATAAAGGAAAGTAAGCCAGACTTTGTTTATAAATATAACAAAAGAGTTTCCTGTCCCATTGTTAAACTCAGCATGTGACCTATAAATTAAGAACTGTTTTATGTAGGTACGGCCATCTAACTAAACGCCTACCCAGAAGATACACCCAGTAGTTCCCATGTGATGAAGTTGCTGCACTGAAGTTGTGAACTGAAAGGGACGCAATATTCATCTGCAAAAAGGTCTGATCCCTGCACCACGCTACCTATTGCCATACTTTGTTCCCCACTACCACTCTTTGCAAGCCATGTGGAGAGAGGGCTTGAGGGGGTTTCAGACAGGATGGGTCTTTCAGCCCGAGCAGGCTTGTGCAAGCTCTGTTCAGACTCCAGGCTCAGTCACTGCAGTCAACAAAAAAAAAAGTAATCCAAGGGAGGGATAAAACTTACCAGAGAGTGCTCCATCATCATGATCTTGAAAGAAAAATAAGCTAAAATATTTCATTAATTCTCTTGGTAGCCCCATCTTGCATGATGTAACCTTTAAAAACATAGGTCAGAAGCTTAGCTATCCATTAGCATGATTAAGGAAGAAACGTTCAATCCCTATTAATGCATCTTAATTGTTTTTAAAATTTCCCTTATGTCCATTTAACAGCAAGTATAACCATTCCCATACTGCAGCACTTGAGCGTGTGAGGAGTTTCATAAGTTTCAAAGGAACATAAAAATGCAGTAAAATAGAAAATGTTTACTACTCTGATGTGCATTTAAGTATCCTCTAACACAAGGCATCTGCCACGTTATTCCAGATCTTTACTCCTCAAATCCTGTTGTAGTGAGCACTGTGTGTTCCGAGATAACAACATTGCTCATGAGCATCACAAATATGTATTTTTACAGGATTTTTGTATTTTCCAAGCTGATAGTGTCCTCTTGTTTTCTAGGAAATATCTTGAAGTCCTGCCCCTTTACTGAAAGCAGTAGTCTTAGCTGTAGGGTTCTACAATTCTGTGCGAAGGCTTCTGACAAGAGCAGATTAGAGCTCTGTTCAGCTTTCATTATTGACAATGCTTAAGGAAGAAAAAAAATCCTATCCAGCTTGACATTTGGATTGTTTTTAGCTTGCTGTGGCCCCTCTACACCTCTTCTGACAGCGGGCAGAAATAGCAATGGCAGAAAATGCAGAAATTATTTGCAGGATTGGCTACAAAATGGGATAGTGGGAACAGAAAAATCAGGCAGAGGTGAGTACAGAAACCACTGAACCCGATTGGGGTGATTGTCTTGTTCTGTTTTATGTCCTGAAAAATCAAAGCATAAGTTAAAGCAGTCATAACCTAAAGGAGCACAGTGCTGCCAGAGCATTCCTGAATTCTGCAGTGACCATAATCTCCTGACTTTGCTCAGGGAAGTAGTGTGGCAACCACAAGAAAACTCTCCACCCCTGAGAACACTCCTGGCATAGCTCATCTGACAGATTGTGCAACCTGATAGAGGAGTCATGCTTTGGTCAGAGAAGCTGGACTTTCTTTGTCTGAGCATAAGGTGGAAGTACCGGTTTTCAGTCTTCGTCCAAAGTGTGCCAATCGCAAAACACCTCCAGCTCTGTGTCACAGTGACAGTATTGTAAATTCACTCATGACCACAGTTCAGAAAGTTTTTCTCCAGCTGTATCAGCTGGTTTAAAAAGCAGACATGTTTTTGTGCATAGAAAAAAAAAAAAAAGACATCAAACTAAAAATAGGTTGGGAAGAATTGTTCCAGTTTAAAAATTAAAGAATGCATTTGTGAAATTTTCCTTATACTTGTTAGTATCAGGGCTGTTACCGGAGAGGGCAGCAGAGAATAAAAATCACTTGCCTTACACTCAGTTCAGACACCAGGTATAGTGGGAAGAGAGTTTTAGAAGTCCAAACGCAAAAGACAAAAGTGATTATGAGCAGCACCATCTTTCATTCTGTCTGCCTCTGTGCTAAGAAGTCCCCAGAAATTACTTCAAGAAATTAGACACAGTGCTTCAATGTTATCCCTCAGTAGCATAATACTAAGTGTATGAATGGCATTTCCCAGGAATGACAAGCACAGATCTCCAATTCAGTAGGATTTTGACTTTTTTTTTTTCCTTGGATCAAAGCACATGCTGGTATATGCTGCCCAAGCACCAGGATGTTAGGGAGTGACTTAACAAAATCTACCTCCACTGCAAAAGGACAGTGAATGCAGCAGCACATTTACAATCACAAAAGCTAAATAATTCCTAAAAGTCCTACCTCATCTTTAAGATCACAAGAGAAGAAATGGTGCCTGCAGCATTTCAAATGTTGTTTCTTTAAAGTGCCACATAAATGTTAAACATCTACAAATGCAATATACAAAGCATCACACAACACCACTGTCTGGCTTGGAAATTACCTTAGCCCACTGGAAAACTAGCAAGCTTATCAAGCCCAAATTATTAGTATTTTTTTGAAGTATATTAGCAAATCTTTTCCCTACTCAAGGTCCCTGTGCAAGCTCCTATCTAAAAATGTCTCCTTCCTTCTTCCATCCTATTGGACCTACTTCCCTCTCTACAAATCAAAATTCCTACCTCCCTGCCACCCCTAACACTTTTTGCCTTCAGCATCTCCCACCCCACTAAGTCTCCTGTTGTAGGGTCTAAGGCCAACTCCAACACTTACCATTCCCTGGAAGAACCGGTCCTGGCACTGCCTCAGGCGGTGCAAACCCCATGGGAGAACAAAGCTGGCAAGGAGCCACCCTGCATTATCCATCTCATGGTAACTCTGCACAGACACTGTGTGTTCTGCAGCCAGACTAACACATATCAGCTTGATGGAGGAGAGTGAATACATGTTCGGCTCACTTGTACCCATGGCCAGCTGAGAACCACCTCGACAAACTCAGATTACAAAGGCACAACAGAAATACAGTACTCAATTTTCTGTATTATAAAAGGATATTTCAGATTCCCATGACAAAGAAGAGTACCCATCTGGCAGGTATATGTGTTGTTATTGCTGTTAAGATTAGGAAAAAGGAGCAACTGAGGAAGAGGCTTCAGCCTTGCTCTCAAACACACGTGCAAATACACAAAATACACAGAGCCACTGCTGCTCCTCCTCTCCTGGCTTGAGGAGGTAACGCCAGCTGAAAGTTTCAACACAAGCCAGCCAGTTGTGTCAACAACATTTGGTTGCTAGCGGTTTCAAAGTGTAACTAGCAATTGTTTACTGTATGTATTACAACAGCTGTTACGGACATCCCAGAGCCAGGGGGCTAGAACTGCGCCAATACTGCAAAGGAAGTCCCCACAGTTTCACAGCAAACACAAAGGGACACAAAACAAGTAAAGGAGAAGCACGCAGAAAAACAAGATGTATCAGCCTAACACTAAGTTTTAACACTAAGTGTACCATCTAAGACATAAGCCAAGACTAGACTATCATTTCTGACTATAGTGTTCAAGCATTTGCACCCACACTATTCTAAACCAAAGCAGGAGGTTATTTAAGAATGTGTCCCCGTAAGGAATAGTATAGATTTTCTGATTCTATCATAAATTAAGGAAGCCTGAACTTGACAGCCAAATCCCATAGAAGCCGAGGGTGCGTAATGTTAGAGGAGATAAATTATGGACAAATGTAGGAACCAAAAAAGCTCATCTGCAAAATCAGCAATGCCTTCCAACCCCCTCACCCCTGGTACAATAAACCCCTCAAAAAACAAAAGAAGTTATTCTTATATGTCTTCAAACAGGGAGTTTTGTCCTTTCCTGACTGAAGTTGTCTTAGTTTTTGCCTGCTTCTCACAGATGGAAAATTTCAACACAATTCTATAAGCCCATTACCTCTAATATTCTTTCTGCAGTGTCCGATGTCTGGATATCAAGTCTAATATTGCTGCCATCAGGGAGGTAAACATCCAAACAGGCTCTCTGGGTCTGGATCTTAAATGTATCCTGTTAGGTAGAAATAAAACACTGTTTTATTGCTTTCCATATTGCCAGAGCCCTTCCAAAGATGCTGATGCTCCATTTGCCTATTTACTGCAGTAAAATAAACAACTGAGATTGCTGTTTAGTAAACAGCAAGTTACAAAAAAATTACTGTTAAAGCTTGCAGATGACAAAAAACCCATACGCAGAACAGCAAGTGGGAAGATACTGCAGAATTAGAGGAGGGTCACCTCAATGTTAAGCTGAGCAGAGGTTACCTAGTGTCTCAGTGCCTGTAGGAACACCACACTCACTGTCCTAGGAAGTAGAAACTCCAAAAAGAGGAGGTGGATAAACAGCTGCATGTGAATATTCAAAGCCACAATCTTGCCAAAAGGGAAAAAAAAAAAATATGCATCCCTGTACCTATAAATAGGAAAATCTTCAGTAAGAATAATGATGTTATGGTATCTCAATATACTG